>NC_139252.1:14890801-17737006 GCF_977018435.1 Lepisma saccharinum
TCCCAAAAGTTATGGGCTGCATGTAAGTTAATACCACAGAGATATTACAGTAGGTGTAGGTTCTACCACCAGAACATTTCTATCATAATAATACTGGTTATGCTGTACTGTTAGCTAAAGATGCTGATATTTGAGAAACTTAAAAGCTTATTTGCAAAATTTTAGATAAATAATAATCTGTTAGACTGTAATCATATTTTATATCCATTCTGCAAAAGATCCGATGACAAAATTTAAAAATTGTTATCGCCCAGACAGGGACTCGAACCCTGGACAGATAGGTTAAAAGCCTAACGCTATACCAACTAAGCTATCTGGGCACAAGGTATTCTTTTTTGAAAAGTTAGTTATGTTAAGAAATATATTGAAACACTTGAGAACACTTTTGGTCTGGTTCGACAGAGAAGGAGACAACATTTCCAAATTTTTACAGACTGGGTGTATTTTTCCACTATAGAGGCCTTCACTATATGTAATTCGAAACGCTAAAGTTCAGCTAGCTTCCAAAATTGAGGTAAAGATTGTGTTTGGCGAGATTAACAAGTTACAATTATATCCAGTTACGGACAAATAAAGCTAAAACTCTCAGATTTACTGTACTAGCCAAGGTTTAGTAACATTTTCTTCACTTTAGTACAAATACCAAAGAAATAGGTATATTTTATTTATAATTTGACAAAATGTACTAGTATTTAATTCACAAAGTTAGGTAAAAAGCAGTATTTTTTAAAAATATTGTTACTGCCTTCAAATTTTATGTTATTTAGCCACTAACAACTGGTTTACACTGTTTGGCATCCTTTAAATAGGAAAAGAAGGAATTATTTGTTTAGTATTTTTACTACTTTATATTTATTTAAGAAAACAATTCTACAGTTTAACTTAATTTTTAACAAATTGTTACTAATTTATATATCAAAGTTATGTTATTTAGAGTGTATGAAGGCGTATAAAGTTAATATTTGTACTTATCAGCGCAACTAACAATTATATTTTACACACAAAAGATAATGTTTCCAGTTAAATTACTTGAATCAGAGAATAATATTTTATAGTAATGGATTTATTCAGCACTAGTCAGTACTTTTATGCATCAGAAAGTTTTTTTAATTTTCTATTACGCATGCTATTTTGGGCTATTCTTAAAATGTATTTCTAAGGCAAACTGGTTTAATTTTCGGCTTATAATGCAAAGTTGACATAGTTTTCACACAGTGCTTTGTACATTTGTTATATTCACTACTTACAATGCAAATATTATGCTTATTTAATGTATAACTAACTAACTCTCTAGCCTTTTTAAACCCTAATGTTCATGGCTGTAGCAACATATGCCTTTCATCTGTTTCTGTCCTGAGCAAGATCCATATATTTTTTCCTTCTCTACCAATTTCCTTTAGGTCCATCTCTACATTATCCCTCCATCTTTGTTTTGGTCTTCCTATTGGTCTTTTATCATCAGTTTTCCCAACAAGAATTTTGTAAACTTTTTTTTTCCTCTCCTATTTGTGCCACATGATCTACACACCTAAGTCTTTTTGATTTAATTATTCTAATAATATCTGGACATGAATACAAATTATGTACTTCTAAATTATGTAACCTTCTCCACTCATCTGCCTCCTCATCTGTTTTAGGCCCAAATATTTTCCTAAGGATTTTATTTTCAAATACTTTCAATTTATGTTTCTAGCTTATACTGTAGTTATTATATTTTTTTCTATCAGCTTATTTTGAAATTAATATTATTAGGTATAGTTTTTGATTTATAACTATATTGCTTTTTTTTATCAATTTATCTAAGAGTACATGCAGACAAACACATGTGTACACACTTTTATGTAAATAGATATGCCTTTTTTCAATATTTTAGTATGAAGATTGCACTTTAGCTATTTAAGCAAGGGTAGGAAAGGTAGGATTTCTGAGAATTTGTTGCAGTATTTTGTTGTCCAAGTATAGATGAGAACTGAGCTGGGAGACTGTTTTGAACCTTCTCATGAGAGTTTGCATGTGGACTGTATGCAAATTCAGCACTATTGACTGCGCATGTTTCTAAGTTTTGCTGTTATTTTACATCAACTTTGTGAGACTGTAGACAGTTTTCCCTTTTCAAGTAGTTTTTATTGATTGTGTTTGTATATGTTTTGGGGACTTAACAGTTTTATGTTGGCAGTTTGTTGTAGAATATTTTTACCGGATTGTTTTGAGATATTGAGTGTGTGCTGTTTTACTTGTAATTATTTTCCTTCTTGTGTTGTGTATTTGACTATATTTTGTCCAAGTTCGTAGTATTTAGAATAATTGTTATTGACTTGTAGATGAAGGGAGTAATAATCCTTTGCAAGATGCCCTATACTTTAGTCTGAACATTATTCTTAGTGTTCACTTTTGAAGCCTTAGTATTCTGGTAGTATTATTAATGTAGAGGTAAATTAGGCTGAAATGTAGGCATTTTTCTGATAAATTATACTCACTTAGTTGTTTCAGCAGGTAGAAGTTGCATGATGGTTTACTGCTGATGATGTTAATTTGCTCTTCTTATGTACTACGTATGATGTAGCTTACTTGAGTAATTGGAATTTTCTACTGAAAAAAGGATTGCTTGTCTATTTTATTCCTATGTTGTTGAGTTTGTCCATAAGGAAGCCATGTTTTTTACTCTATCCTATAACTTGGAAGAATCTAGATATATTGTGTTTGCAGTTTTATGTTTCTCTAAGGTTTCAGCCATGTAGTTTTTAAACTGTTCTATGGGTGTGACTATTGATTTCTCTTTCTGGATGCCATGTTGGTTTCTGTGTATTCCTTTTGCTGCTTGAATTTGACTTAGGTTGTTTGCTTTCTTTCTTAGATATTTATTTGTTTGTTTGTTCAGTATTTTTTTATTTTTTTAGTATTTTTTACATAAAAAATTCAGACTACATTGTTAAAGTCAAAGTGTGTTACAGTTCAATTTTCAAAGTTAAAGTTTTAAAAATACAATTTTCTAAAATTAAAAGTTATAATAGTACATTTTTGTTAGTAGAAGTTTTTATACTAGGGTAAATCATTTTCTTGTTAAAGTAAAATATGTTAGTTAATGTAAAATTAAAGTAATTAAAATTCAATTTTTCCAAGTTAAAGTTTTAAAAATACAATTTTCTAAAATTAAAAGTTATAATAGTACATTTTTGTTAGAGTAGAGGTTTTTATACTAGAGTAAATTATTTTGTTAAAATAAAATATATTAGTTAATGTAAAATTAAAATAATTAAAATTCAAAAAAATAAAAAATACTGAACAAACAAACAAATAAATATCTAAGAAAGAAAGCAAACAACCTAAGTCAAATTCAAGCAGCAAAAGGAATACACAGAAACCAACATGGCATCCAGAAAGAGAAATCAATAGTCACACCCATAGAACAGTTTAAAAACTACATGGCTGAAACCTTAGAGAAACATAAAACTGCAAACACAATATATCTAGATTCTTCCAAGTTATAGGATAGAGTAAAAAACATGGCTTCCTTATGGACAAACTCAACAACATAGGAATAAAATAGACAAGCAATCCTTTTTTCAGTAGAAAATTCCAATTACTCAAGTAAGCTACATCATACGTAGTACATAAGAAGAGCAAATTAACATCATCAGCAGTAAACCATCATGCAACTTCTACCTGCTGAAACAACTAAGTGAGTATAATTTATCAGAAAAATGCCTACATTTCAGCCTAATTTACCTCTACATTAATAATACTACCAGAATACTAAGGCTTCAAAAGTGAACACTAAGAATAATGTTCAGACTAAAGTATAGGGCATCTTGCAAAGGATTATTACTCCCTTCATCTACAAGTCAATAACAATTATTCTAAATACTACGAACTTGGACAAAATATAGTCAAATACACAACACAAGAAGGAAAATAATTACAAGTAAAACAGCACACACTCAATATCTCAAAACAATCCGGTAAAAATATTCTACAACAAACTGCCAACATAAAACTGTTAAGTCCCCAAAACATATACAAACACAATCAATAAAAACTACTTGAAAAGGGAAAACTGTCTACAGTCTCACAAAGTTGATGTAAAATAACAGCAAAACTTAGAAACATGCGCAGTCAATAGTGCTGAATTTGCATACAGTCCACATGCAAACTCTCATGAGAAGGTTCAAAACAGTCTCCCAGCTCAGTTCTCATCTATACTTGGACAACAAAATCCTGCAACAAATTCTCAGAAATCCTACCTTTCCTACCCTTGCTTAAATAGCTAAAGTGCAATCTTCATACTAAAATATTGAAAAAAGGCATATCTATTTACATAAAAGTGTGTACACATGTGTTTGTCTGCATGTACTCTTAGATAAATTGATAAAAAAAGCAATATAGTTATAAATCAAAAACTATACCTAATAATATTAATTTCAAAATAAGCTGATAGAAAAAAATATAATAACTACAGTATAAGCTAGAAACATAAATTGAAAGTATTTGAAAATAAAATCCTTAGGAAAATATTTGGGCCTAAAACAGATGAGGAGGCAGATGAGTGGAGAAGGTTACATAATTTAGAAGTACATAATTTGTATTCATGTCCAGATATTATTAGAATAATTAAATCAAAAAGACTTAGGTGTGTAGATCATGTGGCACAAATAGGAGAGGAAAAAAAAAGTTTACAAAATTCTTGTTGGGAAAACTGATGATAAAAGACCAATAGGAAGACCAAAACAAAGATGGAGGGATAATGTAGAGATGGACCTAAAGGAAATTGGTAGAGAAGGAAAAAATATATGGATCTTGCTCAGGACAGAAACAGATGAAAGGCATATGTTGCTACAGCCATGAACATTAGGGTTTAAAAAGGCTAGAGAGTTAGTTAGTTATACATTAAATAAGCATAATATTTGCATTGTAAGTAGTGAATATAACAAATGTACAAAGCACTGTGTGAAAACTATGTCAACTTTGCATTATAAGCCGAAAATTAAACCAGTTTGCCTTAGAAATACATTTTAAGAATAGCCCAAAATAGCATGCGTAATAGAAAATTAAAAAAACTTTCTGATGCATAAAAGTACTGACTAGTGCTGAATAAATCAATTACTATAAAATATTATTCTCTGATTCAAGTAATTTAACTGGAAACATTATCTTTTGTGTGTAAAATATAATTGTTAGTTGCGCTGATAAGTACAAATATTAACTTTATACGCCTTCATACACTCTAAATAACATAACTTTGATATATAAATTAGTAACAATTTGTTAAAAATTAAGTTAAACTGTAGAATTGTTTTCTTAAATAAATATAAAGTAGTAAAAATACTAAACAAATAATTCCTTCTTTTGCTATTTAAAGGATGTCAAACAGTGTAAACCAGTTGTTAGTGGCTAAATAACATAAAATTTGAAGGCAGTAACAATATTTTTAAAAATACTGTTTTTTACCTAACTTTGTGAATTAAATACTAGTACATTTTGGCAAATTATAAATAAAATATACCTATTTCTTTGGTATTTGTACTAAAGTGAAGAAAATGTTACTAAAACTTGGCTAGTACAGTAAATCTGAGAGTTTTAGCTTTATTTGTCCGTAACTGGATATAATTGTAACTTGTTAATCTCGTCAAACACAATCTTTGCCTCAATTTTGGAAGCTAGCTGAACTTTAGCGTTTCGAATTACATATAGTGAAGGTCTCTATAGTGGAAAAATACACCCAGTCTGTAAAAATTTGGAAATGTTGTCTCCTTCTCTGTCGAACCAGACCAAGAGTGTTCTCAAGTGTTTCAATATATTTCTTAACATAACTAACTTTTCAAAAAAATAATACCTTGTGCCCAGATAGCTTAGTTGGTATAGCGTTAGGCGTTTTAACCTATCTGTCCAGGGTTCGAGTCCCTGTCTGGGCGATAACAATTTTTAAATTTTGTCATCGGATCTTTTGCAGAATGGATATAAAATATGATTACAGTCTAACAGATTATTATTTATCTTAAAATTTCGCAAATAAGCTTTTAAGTTTCTCAAATATCAGCATCTTTAGCTAACAGTACAGCATAACCAGTATTGTTATGATAGAAATGTTCTGGTGGTAGAACCTACACCTACTGTAATATCTGTGGTATTAACTTACATGCAGCCCATAACTTTTGGCACTGTTTCTCCTCCGTTACATTTCCTCGCCATTTACCCTTAGCGTCGCGATTAGCCTCATAAGCAAAAAAAGCTAAATCTTATATTTGTTCTTTTTATATCTCTGAAACCACCTATACTATAGAACTACATTTAATGAATCTTGCAGTCTTCCTGTTTGATCTGTTAAATAATCCAGTCAATAAAAATATACTTACATAGAAAAATCTGTTTTTCAGATACTTTAATCGGATAATCTGCTTTTGCGTACTTCCTCAGAAATATAGTTCTTGCCACATTTATATAAATCGAAGTCTAGTTAGAGTTGGCCTGTAAGTACTTCTGGTACATGTAGTTACTTGAAAAAGCAAATTAAAAATAGCATTCATGTGAAACAGTAAAAATCAACCTCATTTCCTCGTAGCATTAGCTGTAAATGCTTCTTGCAGGTTAACAAAGCTCTGGCGTGTGGGCCTACATCACCTACAATCCTTTGTAAAGTTCGTGTTGTCCTATAAATTGTCGATATACATACTAAGTCCCTAGTTACACCCTAAGCTTTTAGTTTCAATCAGATAATTTCAGTCCTCACATAGTGATTGTAGCCTCGTATAATAAACCAAATGGAAATAACCCAAGTGTTGATGCACCCAAACACCAGTAATACTTCAAAAATACCTTGAAAAAGGCTATAAGGCTAAATTATTCTTCTAGCATAGAAAAAAGTTTAGCAAATGGACCTATGGTTCATATATGTAGTCAGTCGTCTGTGAACTTCGTCTTGTCCTGTGAATTGTCAATATATTGGTAAATGGTTATATTTTTTTAAAAAAGGAACAATGTTGGTAAGCGTCCAGTTATGGACCCATCGGTAAAGGGATTTCAGTCTTTATAGACACACAATAATTTTCGTTACACTAAAAAATTTGGCCTCGTATAAAGGCAAATAGTCGAAATGTTAAACATTTCGTGTACTTTATCCAGTAAACCTTAGCTAGAAATACAATAACAGCGTTACAGACATAAAAATTAAGCAAGCTTTGATATTCTAGTGGCACATAATAAATATAAAATATCCTTTAAAATACTCTGACAAATAGTTGTGGGTTATCTGAGATCAAAATTTTCAAGCCCTCTCTCCTGCATAAATAGGCTCTAGAATTCACTAAGCCTCAAAATAATATTGGGTACATAAAATAAAAAGCAGATGGAGAGTGATGCTGATCGCATCATCTCCAAACAGCAAAAACAAAAGTATATGGATGGAGCTCTACCTGATATATTTAGAAAACTTAGTATAAGAGTAACAAAATACTCAGCAAACTCTAAAATAAACAAACTTTCCTACGTAGCAGGCGTAACCTGACCTAAATAAATACATATAGAAATACAGAACCAAAAATAGCATAGTAAAAATCAGTAAACCCTAATAATAATAATAATAATAATAATATATTCTGTGGCTTACATTTTAGCTAAAAGTACTTTTTCTTTAGTGTTTTCGAAAAAATTTAAATAAATACTAAACTCTAAGTTAAAAATTTGTAAATGTATATATAATACAAAACAAAATAAATAAAAATTAATACATACCCTGCAAAAAATCAGTAAAAAAGTTGAAAACATCTCTTTGTGCATCCAAAATATAATAACAAATCCTTCCTGACTGGATTAAATTGTGTTATTTGAGTAATATTAGGCTAAACTTGTGAAATAAACAAATAGAAGTTGAGAACACACACTTAGTGTGTCGAAAATGTAACTACAAGTCTTTCCTGAACAGATTGAATTGTGTTATTTTGGTAATAATAAGCCTAGACTTGTGAAATAAACAGATAGCAGTTGAGAACTAAAAGTCTTTCCTGAACAGATTGAATTGTATTATTTTGGTAATAATAAGCCTAAACTTGTGAAATAAACAAATAGAAGTTGAAAAAACACACTTTGTGTGTCGAAAATATAACTAAAAGTCTTTCCTGAATAGTATAAATAGTGTTATTTTGGTAGATAGATAGAAGATAGAAGTTGAAAAAACACACTTTGTGTGTCGAAAATATAACTAAAAGTCTTTCCTGAATAGTATAAATAGTGTTATTTTGGTAAAAATAAGCCTAAACTTGTGAAATAAACAGATAGAAGTTGAAAAAACACACTTTGTGTGTCGAAAATATAACTAAAAGTCTTTCCTGAATAGTATAAATAGTGTTATTTTGGTAAAAATAGGTATAAAATTGTAAAATAATAAGTTAAAAGTTGAAAAAAATGTCTTTGTGAATCCAAAATTTAATGAAAAAATGTTGCCTGAATAGTATAAATAGTGTTATTTTGGTAAAAATTAACATAAAGTTGTAAAATAATAAGTTAAAAGTTGAAAAAAAGTCTGTGAATCCAAAATTAATGAAAAAATGTTGCCTGAATAGTATAAATAGTGTTATTTTGGTAAGAATTAACAAAGTTGTAAAATAATTAGTTAAAAGTTGAAAAAATATCTTTGTGAGTCCAAAATTTAATAAAAAATGTTGCCTGAATAGTACAAATAGTGTTATTTAGATTAAAAATTAACATAAAGTTGTAAAATAATAAGTTAAACAGTTGTAAAATATCTTTGTGAGTCCAAAATTTAATAAAAAATGTTGCCTGAATAGTATAAATAGTGTTATTTTTGTAAAAATAAGGATAAGCTGTGAAAATGTTTGACATAAAGTCAAAGTTTGGTAAAAAATAAACTCAAAATTAAGTTAAATAGCACACAGTAACATACATTTACTACCTAAATCAATAATCAATGGGTCCTAGGTTCGTTACCCCGTGATAAAAGCAAATGGTGAAAACTGTAGGCCCCGTCCCTGATAGCTCTCCCTTCTTCATAGTACAGATAAAAAAAAACCTGCGCTAAAGCGTCCTGTGCCTTGGGGCAACCCTGAGCGGAATATTAATTGGCGGCTGAAACCAGTTCTACAAGCGACACATAGCTTCAGAGATTTGACCCTTGCTGCGCATTTCCAGACATCCTTTGTTGTCTGGTTGAATCCCTCCCCTGCCCTACAGTATTGCATCACTTTCCCCTGTTCTTGCGTACTGGTTAACCTTGGAAAAAACCGGTTCTGAAAATCTACCGACGCGTTCTCTGATTGGTGAATCAGATTCCTTCTTTGTCCTGGCGTTCTGACGTCATTTGACCTTGAACGCTCTTCCCCCAAATTCCTTTCTCGTCTACCTGCGCTGAATATTAATTCATTCTCTCTGTCTATCCTCTCCACAGAGCGGAGTCGAAATTCTGAGACAGTATTCTGTCTAGCGTGTGAAACCACCGTCTTTTATAACATAATAACATACATTATTACATAGTACTAATTAATATTACCGTTGCATATCGCGGGTTCGAGTACCTGGACCGTCCTAAATCGTAATTGGACCTGTACCTACACCCATTACCACCTTTCATAGCGGTTCATAAACCGTAAACTCTTATTTTCAATATTATAAACATTAATTATTAACATTTTATACATTACATACTTTGCAGTAATGAATATAAAAACATATGCATAGCGTTTAGTACCTCTAATTACCTTCTATATACATATTTTTCATAAAATAAATAATTATATATTCATAAAAAGTTATAAACATGCAAATACATAAATGTAAAGTATTCTAAGTACTTGCAAATAAATTCTAAGTACATGCGAATTAATTAAAACCCGTGCAAATTAGTTATAAGTACGCGCAAATTAATTGCGAATATTAAATAGCAACCGGCCTTAGCGTATTCAACTTCTACTCATTTCCACAACAATCTCTATTTCAAAAGATCATTAACAGATCTACAGCAATAGCAACGTATTCACAATTAAAGTGAAACAAGAAAGGACAATAAATATAAGAATGAAACCTAATTGATTTATATTAATAGAAAAACTAAACACAATGTTTCAAGTGTTACGCCGACATCTGTGGAGGAGTGGTTAGCATAGCGTGCTACGACGCCTGAGGTCCCGGGTTCGAATCCCGGCCTGGGCATGGTTATTTGTGAGTGTCCCTTCATCGGTTTCATTGTACATCAGCCATTTCCATCTTCACGATTAGCCCAAAGTGGCAGAAAAGCGAAGTAAAATAAACCAATTCAATCAATCAGTCTTTCAGCTGTACCATAATAAAACAATTTCATTAATTTTGAAATTAATTGACATCTTTAACCACTTAGTAAAGAAATCAGTTTGCTACTTTATGCAAATCTGATATTTATGAAAGTAAAAAATAATTCTTTAAATGTATTTAATAATGTTATTTCTAAATATTTAGTGATTTAGTAATTAGTAATGTTGTATTTAATTACGTATACATATTAGCGCGCACGTGCGTGTAGATTAAGATCTTCGTAAACCTCAACCAGTGATTTCACACCATGTACACGAAGCAAAAAGAAGAAGAGTCAGTATTGATTTACTTATTTTGTGTTTTAAGTCCACTTTATGCACAGTAAGGCTAATCAGAACTGAACCTACAGTTTAAAGTGGGATCCGAACCACTATGTGCCTCCACCGGGCATCGAACCCCGTACCCCTTGATTACAAGGCAACAACGAAGAGTCAATATGATGTTACACCCATATTCTGCCTTCCGTTCCAAAGATATGGGCCTTCCTGATTGTTTCATGCCCAACGCTGTCGCTTTGTAATGAAGGGATTCCGAGATCGAACTTTCATGCCTGCTTGGGGTAGATTGATCAGAGGCTCGAATCCCACTTTAAACTGTAGGTCCTTCCCGATTAGCCTATCATGCAAAACGTGGACTCAAAACAAAGTTAAACCACAGATGAATGTGGTTTGACCAAAGTTTTGCTTTGACACGTACGCCATATTAAACGATGAAACAACATTGACCTCCCACCCTTCACTCATCCGTTTTGCTTTGTAGTTCGCATGTATTGACTTCAATTATATCCTACTTAAGTGGATGATGGACCAAGTTTGATGTACAGATATTACCAACGATGGCAAAAACGAAGTACGTAGTGACTAGCAGCTAATGCAAACGCAATTTTGAGTCTGTAGCTTTTCCGAACGCGGGATGAGACTTCCTGGCGCCATTCTTTACTCCGCAGACGCTGCCAGCAAGGGAGGCCACGAAGCAAGTTGCACAGAATTATCTATCGCTTGTGGCGTTCTGAAAGCCCACTGTGGAAAATAAAGGAACCCACCAAAGAGTGTTTTCTTTTTACTTTGTACAGCCAACGGCAAAGAAAGGGTAGGCAAATTGTCCATTGCTATCTTCATTACTTTTTATTCTATATCCTGTGCTGTTTTAAGGAATCACACTATGTTGGTTCGAAGCAGGCATTGCCCTCTTCATATTGACGTCATTATTTCAATTCAGTTTCATCAAATTGTGTAATACAGACCGAATGAAAATGGTGGTGGACAATTCGACTACTGTTTCTTTCGCCGCTGAGTGTACAGCAGAACTATTAAATACATTTATAAAATGATCAAAAAATACTATAACTTTAGATCAATTCGTATTTTCTTTAAAAAAAATTCAGCCTGAGGCTATCCAACTACTCTTCTTTAGCCAACATATTTAAAGACGCTAAAAGCATGAAGCTTGTACAAAATTATGTAACGAGATTGCTAATTTGAAGCAAGTATATATGATAAAATATTTTGAGACTCATTTTAATCAACGCAAAGCAATGTATATTTTCTGCAGCGACCAATTTATTCGTCCAACAAACTTATGTAAGTTATTTAGATAACTATCCACTTCTACTCGTTCCTCTGGACCGGCACCAGAAGGCAGAGTGGTTAGCACATCGCGGTACGACGCCAGGGGTCCCGGGTTCGAATCCTGACCTGGGCACGGAAGTTTGTGAGTGTGCATTCATCAATTTCATCATATGATCACTCATCCTCATCTTCGAAAATTAGTCAAGAGTAACACAAGAAGCGAAGTAAAGTAAAGCAATATAATCAATGAATCGTTCCTTTGGGGCAGGTAGGAGATTCAGTTCAGACGCGATTGAGTAATGTGGAACTGTTTCACCCCTAAATAGAACCGAGATGCAATGCGATAATATTTTCTTTCGCCCTTCTTTTGCTTAGATGTTCGACTGTGCAATATGGCAATTACCAGTTTGTTACTGATAAAGTAAAAACATATAAATGTGAAGGATAATAGCAGGTTGACGTGTGAATATACAAAATTATTAATTTGGAGTACCTAAATGTAAAATCGTCGCGATTAACAAAACAGGAAGAAAAGCCACGTAAAATATACAGTGCGTTCAATTTAAAATTGAACTCACCGGAAAAGCATCATGAGAGTAAGTATTAATTTCCTTTTCAATTTCCTTGCCTCTAAGTTCCACACCAAGCTACGTGACTATGCAGCCGTAGTGTTACCATTACAAACATATAAATGCATTGCGTTAGGTATTCGTAAATGGGCGGACTGCGGTACAATTTTAAATTAAACGCGCTGTAAATAACCGAGTATAAATAGTTGTTTATTAACTTCGGGTTTTCCTTTTGTGTTGCTTACGAATTTAGAAACAGTACCTGAATACTTTCTTCCGAAAGAAGCACTGCACAGGCACACAACCTCCACATGTGTACATAAGTATAAGTGTGTGATTAGAAATTAAATATGAATGATAAGAAACGTTATACTTTTTAAAGATGGTGGAGTTATTGATTTACCGTTACTTGAAAATTCCGGAATCTCAGGTGTTGACAACAACGAAATATCGATATATCGAAACGGTACCTTCGTTATTTTCCGGTACTTTCTGCATCTTTGATGTAACCGGTAGTTCGAGATATTGAACCAGGGTATCTAAAACTCACTCTATACTCGTAATATTCTGAGACTGACTCTTGCAAGGTATAAGTTTACTCTCCAGCACTTGAAATGAGAAGAGAAAGGAAAGGGGGGGGGGATTTCTCGCGCCCATAAGCAAAGATGAAGACATTGGACTGGATCGCAATTCTGCCATTGATGGCAACAACTAGGGTGATGTTCTAGCCCCTTTTAGCCCTAGTAATGAGCATCACCTCACGTCACGAAGTCTCCGGGGTGTCACTTCGCGAGGTTTTCTCTCTCCTGATAGGAGAGGGAGCTACTTTTGTAGTTTTACCGTCGGGGCAAAACGAGCCGACATCTGGACAAAGCCTCGGGTTCGAATCTCGAACGTCCCCCAACCTTTACGTTGTAGAGAAAGCAATGGCAAATGGGCGCGGTAGGAAGAGAACCAACGAAACGCACGCATTCCTGTAATATAAAGATTTTCATATAAAACGTTGTTAAATGTTTAAAAACTCATACTTGACTGATCGAAATCAAATTATTTCAAGGATGGGGTCGACTTTTCAACTGATCACTCTTTTGGTTTGCCTCTAATTATGGTCATCCATTCTTAACTTACTTATTTCTTTTTTCCATTGCTTTTGAAGTGGAGATGAGTGGAGTGTCAGGAAATTTCGTTAGAGGACGCAGTTGAGGGGACAAGAAGTGCCAAAATTTGAGGGGAGGCAACTACCCCCACGCCCCCATAATCGCCGCCACTGTGTATAATCCTATTCTACTTAATATTATTAATAATAATATGTTAATGTAATTGCCCTTGTTCATCAAGAAGTGATTCCATGGCTGATGGTTACTGTGGCACGATATTTAGGGAGTGGCCTCGGCTGGAATCTACGATGGAGTTATTTTTTATGTAATCCGCTTCGAGCTAATTACTTCATTTCCTTGTTTTTAACTTGCTGGTGTATATAGTGCACCGTAAAGCAGGCAAAATTAAAGAAAATATCCTGAAATGGTCACATAACGGGGTATATTTAGTGCTGTTAAAACTATTGATTGATTTGGTTTATTTTACTTCGCTTTCTGCCACCTACGGTTAATTGAGTTGAGGACGTGTGATCATATAACCTAATGAAATTGATGAAGAGACTCGCACAAACAGCCAATTTCTGGCCAGGGTTCGAACCAGGGATCCCTGGCTTCGTAGCGCGCTGTGCTAGCCACTCCGCCACGGAGGCCGGTTTCTGAAACCATCGATATCCGTTATCTGTACTCGAAAATAAGACCTCTAAATATCGATATACTGAGAACCGACATTTTCGGTATCTTCGGTAACCAACATAAAGTACTCTCTTTAATGGTGACATTCATTTATATCTTGTAAGGTTGAAGAGTAGAGGCACTAACGTTAGGCCCTACGAGAATATTTGTGCGCGTCTGAATTTATTTGCTCTCATCTACCAACCACTTCGACTCATTGTTATATTTATGATAGAAACGGATGATTTGATTTGATTTGATTTGAGTTGATTTAGTTTATTTTACTTCGCGTTTTGTGCCTCTTGGCTAATTTGCGAAGATGGGGATGAGTGATGAAATGATGTAATTGATGAATGGACATTCACAAACAACCAAGCCCGATCGGGATTCGAACCCGGGACCCTTGGCGTCGCAGCGCGATATGCTAACCACTCGGCAACAGGGTCGGGCTAGAAACGGATGAAAAACGCCCTCTCTAGTAAAGACGATTTTATTATTATCACTATTAATATTATTATGGTTTGTATATATTCTTTGCCCCAACAGGCAGCGAGCTAGCAGAAGGGCGATTGAGTTGTGTAGAAAGAGCCACAGCTGATGACCGAGACGCACTGGGAAAACATCCCCCCCTTTTTTTCAGAAGCGTGCGGTAAAGGAAACGGAGCAAGCACCACTTGCGTTTGTTTTTTTTAACATTTTTGTATCTTAAGTTCATGTCTTTCAATGCATTTAACACCTTAGAATGGAATTAATTTCTACAACATATTTACATGTGCAGACCTTTCAGTTCTCCTATTTGCAGTGGTATTGCCTGCAAACATAAACCGGCTCGCTCAGCCACGCGGGTTAGCTGATCGCGTTACAAGGAAGAGACTGATGCTTGACGCCCAATGAGACGCGGCGAAACATGGAAATTTCCGGCAACAGATCTGCTGTCTGCTTCTACTTAAACCCCACTACAGTGACACCCACTACAGTGAAACGCGCGAAACCGAAGCACGAAAATTTTGGCAGGTTATGTTACAGATTATCTCCCACTGAGACGCCGGAAACGGGTCTGTCGTGTTCATTTGCTGAGTTTCTCCGCGTCTCAGTGGACGTCATGCTTTATGCAGTACTTACATGGTCACTGTCCGTCCCCCTTCACGCTAAATAAAAAGTCGAAAGCAAGCGATTCCAGGCCCGCGTTTGTCCTTGGCAAGGGTGTTGGAAAGAACTCGTCTACGCTGCCCAAAAGTGTTCTAAATTCCAGCATTTTACATGCATCCGTGGAACCAGCTAACTCGGTACGATTATGCGTGTGTGAAACTTTTCAGTAATCAACACATTACCTTATAAAGTTAGTCAATGATCAATGGCCGTATGGTATATTATTATAAGTAAATTCACCAACCAATACTTGGGCATATCCTGCATGTGATCAGTAACTCCGAAATATAGAGCGTATGTAACATTGCAAATAGGGTGAGGAAGAGGGTGCTATTTGGTAGCGTAGCGTGGCTGCTGCGGACACGTGTTTTCTTTACTGTGGCCATCGTCCTGTGTCATTCTGTTCTTTCGTGTGGTGCTTCTGCTATCTCGAGTGAAAGTAGGGTCTATATTGAAAATGACCGCCATGGATGACAAACCAGACGAGCCACCGATTTGCAGTGGTGCAGGTAAGTACTCGATTAGGGATCTTTTTTCATTCAGTTGAAGAACTTCTACCGAAATGTTGGAGGTGGTGCATTATGAGAGACCGTGCCCTGAACTATGCATAACCAAATCAAGTAAGAAAAACGGGAAAATTTTCAACAATCAGTTAAAAGTGTCTCAGTAACAAACAATATTATGTGGTGGTTCTTGTTGAATTTGTTTTAATTCCACTTTTTAAGTACCACAAAAAGGCTAATTTGGATTGGGCCACAGTTTAAAGTGGGAAATGGCTACGCCTCGACCTAGTATCGAACCCTTTTATTACAAGTTAACGACGTTACGTATTATGTGTGTTATAATTAGCCGAAATGGAAAATTGACCCGTCGTTTGCCTATCACGAAAAGTCACGCCCCTGTCCTCCTTCCTATGGTTTAGCTGTTTGACTGTGCATTCTGGCGAATGTCAGTGAGAGAAGGATACGCTTAAACTAATATATTAGTAAAACATTACTCACATTATTCACAGTTTAGAAGTATATAAGATCGTCACGGTTAACCCAATACAAACAAAAGTGCCATAAAATTACTTAGTATAAATAGAAGTAATACTTAATTTGTCTAAAGTTGCATTATTTTCATAAAGCTTATCCCTTTTGCGTTGATTCCCAATTTAGTAAAAAAAAAATGAACGCACGTTCACCCCCCATATATTTTTAGTTTTGAGTTTGTATTTTAAGGCCACTTTATGCATAGATAAGCTAATCGGAACTGGACCCACAGAAGTGCAGAAATGCAGGACGTTGTCTGATTGCAATATAAATACAACTTGTAAGAAACGTGATACTTATTACGGCTGCTGGAAATATCAATATAGCAGACCCCCAAGTATTGGCATCAAACAAATATGTTCTGCATCTTCGATGTGACCTGTATTTCGATACACCGAAACCTGGTATCTAAAATCCATAACTGGCTGTCCTACGCATTTTATTCTGGGATTGACACTTCCAAGGCACAGTCAACGGCAAAGATAATGGTAGGAAAATTGCCCAACGCTATTTTCATTACATGTTCATTCTAGTGTACATCCTATGTTGTTTTTAGGAGTAAACTACGTTAGTTCGAAGCGGGCAATGTCCTCTGCTTATTGATGTCATTATTTCAAATATTTATTATCACACTGTGTAATACAGACTGAATGAAAATGGTGATGGATAGTGGCGGCAATTGGGCGCCAAAACTGGGGTGCAAGGTGCCAAAACTGGGGGGAAGGTGGCAAGGACAGTTTAGTTTCCCTTTGTAGTAGTTGTATTGATACTATTATAAACCCAAGAAAGTATGAACCCCCCTCAAGCAGATTTGGCTACACTTAAAACTAGCTCAACATGCCCATATGAGCTTTTTGCTCAAGTGTGGAACCCTGTCTAATCCAAGATTTTTGTAAAAAAGCCCTCATGGATTCCATGAGAAAGTATGACCCCCCTCAGATTGATGTGCCTACACTTATAAAAGGCACTTCTGTGAGATTGTTGTCCATAATCCTGTCAAAAATATGCCCCTCTTGATATTTTTTTGGCCACACTTAAAACTAGGCCAAGACACACCCACCTACACACATATATACACCCACCCACACACCTACACCCATATACACACACACACACACACACACACACACATATTGACCTTGACCTTGACCTTGATCTTGACCTTGACGTTGACGTTGACGTTGACGTTGACGCTGACGTTGACGTTGACGTTGACGTTGACGTTGACCCCGACGTAGACGTTGACCCCGACGTTGACGTTGATGTCGACGTCGACGTTGACGTTGATGTTGACCTTGACCTTGACCTTGACCACACCCACCCACATACACACCCACACCCACCCAGATGTTTTCAATGCGGTCCGTGCTTAGGGTATATAAAGAGATTTTGCATTGCATATCAGCCAGTATTGTAAGAGCTGTTGAAGAGTAAGGTTGTATTGTTCCAGTGCTGCTTATATTTTTTAAACACAAAAATATTGCAGATTTGTATAAAAAAATCACACTGCTGAACCCATCTGATATTTTTTATCCAGCATAGAGTTTTGATTTGAACCCCAAGAAATTTTATATAAATACCAAAGCCAAAAATATTAACACACATACACATACACACACACACACAAATCACACTGCTGAACCCAACTGATTAAGCATAGAATTTTGTTTTGAATCCCAAGAAATTGTATATAATAAACAACAACAAAAATGCCAAGTCAAAAATATTGTAATCAATGCAATAAGAATATATCCAGCCCCAATTGGGCTAAGCACCAAAAGATTTGTAATCCAGACAAATGCAGAACTCCCACAAAAATATGCCCTAAATGCCATAGAAAATATAACATGCAATACTTCACATATACACATAAAAATACTTGTTCTGTACAGTCATCAATATTGCCCCCACAAGCATCTACATCTGGTCTGAAAAGAAAGCATGAAGCACCTGTTAATGCTGGACCTGCAAAGCAGCCACGCTATGCACCTATCCATAGCAGTTTTAATGCCCAACTTAGGGATTATCGGTTTGTATCAGAGCCAAGATGTGATATTAACAATTTTTTGAACAGTGTAAATCCTGATGTCCAGGCAATTCTAAATGCACAAAATGGCTCTTATAAGCTCTCCCTCAAATTGTTTGCACAATATAAGAAACCAAACGGCACAAAATTTACACAGCCCCACATAACAGAAACTGTACCGGTATATTCAAATGCAAATTCAGACACAATAATAAGCAGGTTGATAGATCAATTGAACATTAAACACTCTGAATTTGCAGCAAAAGAGTCTGGATGGAGCCTATGCGGCTCTCCACACAAGTTATATGTTAATATTTCTGAATTCAGCCCATTACAAGGTTCAACATATCTGCCATTACCGGCCAATATTAAAAACAAAGGATCCGTGGTTAATATAGAAAATAATGATGATGAATGCTTTTTGTGGTGTATTTTAGCTGCTTTGTTTCCAGTTTCAAGGCATCCTGAGAGAATAACATATTACAAACAATATGAACATGATTTTGATGAGGCAATGGAGGGTTTAGAATATCCAATATCTGTTCAGAATATTGATAAATTTGAAAAAAGGGCCAGGGATATGAATGGCAAACAATTATCTATTAATGTATTTATTTGTTCCACTGGCCGTGGCAATTGCTTGATAGAACCTCTCAGAATCAGTACATTTGATGATGAATCTGCTGTTCCGATTGATCTGCTCTTAATTGAAGGGGATGGCACATATCATTACACTCTGATACATAATCTTGAAGCTTTAGTGAGAACACAACTAGACAAATCCAATACAATATTCAAGTTGTGTAGAAGATGTTTAAGTGTATTTGATGGTCAAAAAATGGTGAAAGGGGTTCGTGAAAAAAATGCAAAAATTGCTAAAAACAAGTTAATTGAGCATCTGAAATACTGTGGCAACTATAAACCTGTTCATATGGCGATGCCTAATCCAAGTGAAAAAGCAAAATTCAAAAAGTTTGAAGCCTTGTTGGAACACCCAGCATATATTGTCTGTGATTTTGAATCGAACCTCAAACCTCTTGCATTCTGCAATCCAGATCCTGAACAATCTTCAATTACACCATACCAGCTACATGAACCTTCCAGCTTTTATTATGTGGTTGTACAGGATGGTGTTGTTAGTAAAGAATATTCATACATGGGAGCAGATGCCATCACAAAATTTGCACATAGAATAGAAAATGAGTGCCGTGACATAGCATCTAACATCTTATTAAAATCAAAACCTATGTTGCCTTTAACAGAGAAACAGATTGAAGATTTCAACAATGCAGAAAAATGCCCGGTATGTGATTCTGAATTTTCAGATACAAATATCAAGGTGAAACACCATTCTCATACAGATTGTAAATTCAAAATGGCCCTGTGTAATAGCTGTAATATTAAGATCAAGAGACCAAAATTTGTCCCTATATTTTGCCATGGAGCATCCAATTATGATTTTCATCATTTGATCAGATATGAGGGGTTTGACAAGCAGAATTTAAATATTTTAGCTGAAAATGATGAGAAATATATATCTATTAGCAAAATAATTAAAGTTAATGGTGTTCCTATTCACATAAGATTTCTTGATTCTTACAGAATTTTATCTGCTAGCCTGGCTACACTGGCCACTCAATTATCTGATGATCAATTCAAAATTACATGTGCCTTGTTTCCAAATCAGGACCTGAAATTAATTAGGCGGAAGGGTGTATATCCATATGATTATGTTACAGATTTTTCTAAATTTGATGAGTGTGCTCTGCCACCAAAACAACAGTTTTACAGCAAACTCAGAGGATCTGGAATCAGTGATGATGATTATCACCATGCTCAATTAATGTGGAACAATTTAAAATGCCAGACATTTGGTGATTATCACATGGCATATTTGAAACTTGATGTTACCCTCTTAGCTGATATACTTCAGGCATTCAGAAAATCTTCTATGCAAAATTATGAACTGGATCCAGTGTATTTTTACAGTGCCCCAGGCCTAGCATGGGCTGCAATGTTTTTAAACACTAAAAAGCATTTGGATCTGATCCAAGATCAAGATATGTATCTGTTTATGGAGCAATGTATAAGAGGGGGGATGGTGCAATGCTCTCAGAGATATGCCAGAGCAAATAACAAATATATTTCAGATTATGATCCAGCACGGCCATCAAATTATATACTGTATGTAGATGCCAACAGCCTCTATGGTTATGCCATGATGCAAAAACTGCCATATGCAGGGCTTGAATGGGTTGAAGATTTCAATATTGAAGATCTTAAGGATTTTGATGACAGTGTCTATGGCCTCTTCTTAGAGGTTGATCTGACAATTCCAGATAATTTACACAACAAATTTTCTGATCTGCCCCCAATTCCTGAGGTTCAGTGCTCACCTGGCTCTAAACAGAAGAAGCTCATGATGACACTGGAGCCAAAACAGGGTTATGTCATATATTACAAAAACCTCCAGTTCCTGATGCATCATGGTGTCCAAGTCACCAAAATTGGCAAAGTTTTGAGGTTCAGGCACTCAAAATGGTTTAAACCATATATTAATACAAATACAGAGCTTCGAACATCTGCAAAGAGCCAATTTGATAAATCTTTGTTTAAATTGATGGTCAATTCTGTATATGGCAAAACAATTGAAAATGTCAGAAAACATACCGATGTTAAAATAATTACTGACCCCAGCCTGAGCAAAAAATTGGTTGCAAAGCCTAATTTCAATTATAGAAGAATTTATGATGAAAATATGGCACTTTTCAACATGAAAAAAACAAAGATTAAGTTTGATAAACCTATTTATGTAGGGGCTGTGATATTGGAATTGGCCAAATCACATATGTTAACATTGTATTATGATGTGTTGAAACCTTTTTATAAGGATCGTGTAAAATTGATGTACATGGACACGGATAGTTTTGTTCTTGATATTAAAACAGAAGATGTTTATAAAGATATGTACCAGCCTGAATTGTTTCAATACTTTGATACCAGTGAACATACAGAGATTCAACACCACAACAAAAAGGTGCCTGGCAAGTTAAAAGATGAGACACTTGGTGATGTTATTGTGGCATTTGCTGGGTTAAGTGCCAAGATGTACAGTTTTGAGACATGTAGTGGTGCTGTTGCCAAAAAGGCCAAGGGCATTGGCAGAGTAACTGTTGAAAAAGAGCTCCAATTTGAAGATTATAAAAATTGTCTCAAATCCCAGAGTTTAATCAAAACATCAGAATCCAGAATCCAGAGTGTGGATCACTTATTGACTAGCAATATTGTAAGAAAAGTGGCTCTGGACCCACATGATGATAAGAGATGCATTTTATCATGTGGCATACATACTTTACCATGGGGTCATTGTGATTTGAAAAATGGCAAACAATGCACAAGCACAGAGCATGATTTGAAATAAATAAACATGCCTATGAACTTATTTGGGTTCAAAAAACAAGGTATTATGGACCTGCCAACACCACAAGCCTCTCCTGATATACAGTCTATGCTGTCTAAACTAAGTGGTTTCTTAATTATTCATCTGAACAGCATACTTACAGATATTGATGATAAAACAGGCAAAATATTGTACGTATTTAACAATAATTTAAATTATTACCAATTACCTGTAGGTGGGCAATTGCAATTTATTACAACTCCTGAGGGTGATGTTAAAATTTCAATAGGGACAAATATTTACAGAATTAAGCACTCAAACATGATTTCTGGCACTGTTTATACTGTTTCTGCTGGTGACTGCTTATATATTGAGGTCCCTGGATCATATGACAAGCTTATACCCTTTTTTATAGAATTAAGAATCAGATATTCAATAATAAATAACCACTAAACAAAATGCCTAATGATATTTTTGGCCATACAAGACATGAAGATCACAGTGATGAGATTCTTATGCTTGATGTCAGAGTCAAGAAATTAAGAAGTGATTTACAAGCTTTACAAACCACTCTCAATGCCAGTCTTCAATTAGAAATTACAAATTTACAATCACAATGCATGGACCCTCTTCTTAAAATTGATTCTGAACTCAAATTGTTGCTTCAGAAATATACTGATTTGGCCACATTGGATAATTTTCAAAGTTTGGAAGAAGCTGTAGCAGCTCTTCAAGCCAAATTTAAGACCCAGGCTAACAACTCTGAGCAATTGAAACAACAATTGGAAGAGCAAATAAATAATGTCCAGGCACAGCTCCAAACAATTGTCAAAAGCATAACATCACAAGAAGATTTTGATCTAGTGATTTCCACTCTAAAAGAACAGATTCAGTCACTCCAAACACCTAATCTGGACCCTCTGAACAATGCCATAGCCGAGGTTAAAGAAAAAATTGAGACACTTGAAAATTTTATGAACAATTTGCCATCTTCTGATGCTTTGAATGCAATAACTCGGAGTGTAGCAAATATTAAGCTGCAACTTGAAACATATGAAGATTTTAGAAAAATTCAAAGTTCCATAACCCATCTTGAAGGTACAATAGCAGCAGTGCAAAGTGTTTTGGCAAATGTACTAGAATCCCGATTGCCTGGGATTGTAGATACACTTGTCAGTGTCCAGCAACAAATCACAAAGCTTGAAAACCTCAACACTGAATCTGAACTATCTCATTTTCATCACTTGATAGATGATATCCAAACAAAACTTGAAATTTTACAACAATCCACACCCTCTCAGGCAGATATAGCTCTGCTCCAAAATGCTATGCAAAATGTGGCTGATGCTTCTGAATTAAACAATGTAAAATTGGCACTTGAATTTTTTCAAAATACAGTATCAAATCTGCCTACATCACAGGAACTTAAAAATATTAAGAGGGCAGTGAATCGCATATTGAAATCAGAAGATATGAAGAATATCCAGGCAGAGATCAAACATCTCACTTAGACAGTGGCCACTCTACCAACAAATCAACATATTAATGAATTGCATGCCCTGTTTGAGGATATCAGAAGACAGGTCCATGATCTTACTGCTCAAAATTCAAAATTGGCAATTGTTGAAAATTTGCAACAAATTGTAGCTAATATCAAGCAACAGCTAGGGACCATGGAATCCAATCAAGCAAATGCTCTGTCTGTTTTTGCCACCCAGCTACAAGAAATTGTGCAACAATACAAAAAACTTGTTGTGGACATAAAAATCAAGCCGGGCCATGATGATGTTCTTAGAACCATCAATGAGCACCTTGAATCTGTAACAAGCAGATTGCTCACAGCAGAAAAAGAAATAACAGGCATAATCGAGAATCCAAAACATACAGTAATTCTTGAATTGTACAGCATCCCCAACGAAGAATATGATTCTCCATTTACACCAGGTGGCAAAATATATATGCTGTCCCCTGCACAATTTTATTACCAGTTCTTTGTTGGGGGCACATTGAGACCAATCAAGATCAAATATTGGCTTCAGCCACAGGCACACCACTACCCCACCTTATCAATAACAAATGCTGATAACAAAGTGAAAATCACCAGTGTGGAATTAGAGGATTTTACAGATCCCAATACATTAGAAACATCTTATGTTGAAGATGATGGCTCTCTGGAATTTAAAATACAAATAGGGGACAAATTATATTTAGAAAATCCTGCAGTCTCAGCTGCTGAACACCCTATAGTTGCAATATTCTTGTTTACATATTATGTCTAGACAAATTATTGTTGATGAATTACACAGACAAGCCAGACATAATTTTAAGAGACTCCCAGTAGTCACAAAGGGCATAGATGATTTATGGCAGAGCGACTTGATTGAAATGGCAAGTGGACAGTTGAAAAACTTAGACAAAATCAACAAGGGCTACAAGTATCTACTCACTGTAATAGATACATTTTCAAAATTTGCCTGGGCTGTGCCACTCAAATCCAAGACTGGAAAATGTGTTACAGAAGCCCTCAGGACAATCATCAATCAGAGTGGAAGATCCCCGCGCTATTTGCAAACAGATAATGGCAAAGAATTTTATAATTCAGTGTTTCAACAATTTATTAAAAGCCAGGCAATACAACATTATTCGAGTTACAGTGATCTCAAGGCCTCAATTGTAGAGAGATTCAACAGAACCTTAAAAAATATTATGTATAAACAATTTACACTGCAGGGTAATTATAAATGGATTAATATTCTTCCAGAACTTCTACAAAAATATAACAACTCGGTCCATTCCACAATCAACATGAAACCTTCTGAAGTAACTTCATCTGATGAGCAAAAATTGATCAGTACTGCTTTTTATCCTAGATATCAGCCAACAATAAGAAAGGCCAAATACAAGGTGGGGGATCAAGTAAGAATCAGCAAATATAAGCACTTATTCAAGAGAGGCTTTACAAGAAACTGGAGCACTGAATTATTTACAGTGGTTCAAGTTAAACCCGGGACCCTTAACACATATATAATAAAGGATCACCGAGGAGAAATTCTCAAAGGCAGGTTCTATGAACAAGAGCTCAGCAAAACTAAACAGCCTGACACATATCTCATAGAAAAAATTATTCGCAGAAAAGGCAACAAGTTACTTGTCAAATGGCTAGGACTTCCAGAACACAGCTGGATCGATGCAAACAAAATAATAATATGAGCACCTGGGATGTTATAAAAAGGCTGCCAGAACCTGAACAACAAAATAAGAGAAATGGAAAATTGCTGCCTGAAAATATTAGGTGTCTTATTGTTGGGCCATCTGCTTGTGGTAAAACTACACTAATGGTTGATAATTTTTTATTGGCACCCAACTGGTTAGACTGGAAAAACAGGCACTTGTATATCTTCTCTAAGAGCTTGGAACAATTAAAATATCAGCAGCTGATGAAGCTATATGATGGATTGGATATTGCCACTTTTGAACCAGATGTTAAGCCACTTGATGAATGTCTCGATAATTCTGTTGTTGTGTTTGATGACATTATATTGGATAATCAAAACAAGGTTAGAAACTTTTTTACACAGGGCCGGCACAAAAATATTGATTGCTTCTACCTGGCACAGACTTTTTCAAAAATACCCAAGCAACTGATCCGTGACAACAGCAATTTTATATGTGTGTTTCATCAAGACCATACCAACCTCAAACACATACATGATGAATATGTAGGTGGGGACCTGAGCTACAATGATTTTTCCAAGATTTGCAGCAAGTGCTGGAACCAGGACAGTTATGGGTTTGTCACAATTGATATGACAAGAACACCCAATACTGGCAAATACAGAAATAAAATCAACAATTTTCTAGACATTGAAACATAAATAAATAACCATGAAAAGGCCAATAATTGATGATCTTAAATTAAGAGATTATCTTGTAAAAAGATTTAAGGGATGGAAATCAGAGAACCGAGGAATTTATGAAAAACACAAACAAACAGAACAGCCCATAATTGATGCTATTGGTGAATTAGGTAAAAATATCAAAACTGTTACAGAGCAAAATCAAAATTTGATCACAGAGCTTGTACCTGTAGCTGCAAGGAACATATTAGATTATCCATTCACCCCACTTTCCAGTATTCATACACCTAGTCCTATTGCTCCTAGAAGAATTGAAGCTACTCAGGATCCTATTGAATTGGGGCTTCTTGCTCAAAAATATTTAACCACACCTAAAGACAATAAAGATGAGGTGTTTGGCTTATATGCTGACACAGAGCTTGATGGCAGCATCATACATAGAATTGGCAATTTCAGAGTAACATTTATGGGGGATGATCTGATTGTATATTCAGAATCTCGTTTTGGAGAAAAAGGTGCTTTTGTTAAGTACCCCGGCACACCTGGATTGTGGGAACTGATGACTAGGAAAAGGCAGCTATACAGATCAAGATTATGAATATTACAAAGAAATATTAATAAAATCAGATGCTCTATACCAGAACAATGATCCCACACAAAAAAGAGTCAAGTCTAGCAGTGGGGCAAAATACAACAATTTAATCAAGCCCATATGGTCACAAATCAAGACTGGCAGTGGAATCAAACAATACAACACCCTGCCTAAAGAATTTGTGTGGGTTGATGATGTCAGGAAACTTGTAGATAGGTTATTGGTGATAGCCGGGGAGGAAAATGCTGGGAACCACAATTTTTACAATGAAAAAGTTGGAATTATGGACATGATAAGCACAAAATTGTCTAATTTTATAGTGAATGACACTAAGGGGATTGGATATCTTATAAAAATTATTAATACTCTACCACCTAAATTTTGGAATATTTCTGAGGGTCGGGGCCTTGTTAATGATATTATAAACAAGCTGCCATTTGAACTACACATTCCAGGCTATCAATATTGTGGTCCAGGCACAAAATTAGATCATAGATTAAACAGAGGGGATCCTGGTGTTAATCCCCTAGATGCTGCTTGTAGAGACCATGACATAGCATACAACACACTTCTGATCTTGACAAGAGACATGTTGCAGACAAGAAATTAGAAGAGGCTGCATTTGGCAGATTTGTAAGCAAAGATGCTTCTTTAAGTGAAAAAATAGCAGCATTGGGAACCACCATAGCTATGAGCACCAAACAAAAATTGGGGTGGGGGTTGTGAATATGTATATAATAAACCTACAATGAAGGCCAAGGGTGTTATGTATCAAATACCTTATGCAGGTCTCAAATCTCTTGGGCCTATTGACAGTCTTTTGACCAAAAAGCAGCGCAAGAAAAAAAATTCTTGTATTGCAAAGGGGCATGGTATGAAATTGTTGCTTAGTACCCCCCAATTAAAAAAATTACAGCAATCAAGAAAAAAATCACATGTGGGGGGATTTATATTTACCATCCCTGCCATCTTAGCTGCTCTCGGGCCTGTGGGGAGCTTGGCTGGGAGATCAGCCGCCATAGCAAAAACAGTAATAGATGCCAAGAAAAATAGGGCAGAATTAGATGAATTGAAGCGCCATAACCTGGCCATTGAGAAACAAGGCAAAGGTGTTAAGAGAGCCATGAATAAGTTTAAAAAAACAAGAGCCGCTTACAAACCAAGATATTGAAGCTTTAATCAAGCCACTGGGCATCAAAAATTTTAGAGGTGTGTACATGTCTGATTCTTTACCAGAACAACCACTCAACAAAGAGTGTGGCATTGTTAATTTGGATAAGTACAAAAATCAAGGCACTCACTGGATCTGTTATCTTAAATATTTAAAAGACGAGGCATTTGTGTTTGATTCATTTGGAGGTGTTCCACCTGAAAATTTAATAAAATATCTAAATTCAGCTAATCTTTATTACAATAATGCCCGTGTTCAAAACTTCAAAGATGTTAATTGTGGACATTTGTGTTTATCTGTTCTTAGATATATGTCTCAAATAAATAAACCATCAATTGAAGATTTTCAAAAAGCCTTGTGGTATCTGAAACATCATGGGGGTATTTCATCTCATCAGCCAAAATTCAATATTGAAACTCAAATTGCATGATGACATAGTATATCCCAAAACAATAGCTCTCAGAGCATTTTATGGCATGTACCTAATCCCTAATATTACACACCACAACAATACAATTGCAGTAGGGGATGAAAAAATTGTCATTACTCCAGGGCAATATAATCTATCCACTCTAAATGCTCAATTACCCAGAGGTGTAGTGTTAAGTCAAAATTCTGTCACTCACAGAGTAGAAATTGTATCTGCTACAGAAACAGTGAATCTGGGTACTATAGGAGAGCTGTTAGGCTTTGAGAACAACACAAAACTTGAACCAGGCATCAAACACACTGCTATGAATATACCTAAATTCTTGGCCATAGAAACTCTGAATATTCACTGTAATGTAGCTGAGGGTATGATCACCAAATCAAATGGCATAGGCACTCACAAACAAACCGGCATTATTGCAACATTCAAACCTAATTCTGAATTCATGGAGCCTATTATCTACAATCCATCCCCAACATTATATTTTCCTGTGTGTCATAATAGAATAGATAATATTGAATTGATGGTCACTAATGAAAAAGAAGAATTAGTTGATTTTGCTGGAGCCACAACAACTGCTATCATAGAGATTAACATTTAAATAAAAATACATACAAGAAGAAAATGGAAAATATTGAGAGTTATGAGCTACAATCATTCCCCCCAAACAGGAGGACATTTGCAAATTTAAATCAACCCAACACAGAGATTGAGGTTGATCTTGATGTAGGGGATGGATTTATACACCCCCACAGAGCAGATTTATACATCAAATTTGATGTTGTAAAGTTCGATGGTACCGATTATCCGGCAAATTCAAATATAAGATTGGTAGATAATTTTGTGCCGCATCTATTCTCTGAAATCGAGATCAGAAAACATGGCGTTGTTATAAACAGAGTGGATTATCCCGGCATTACCTCCACAGATTTGGCCACATTGAAATTATCCAAAACCGAGGCTTCTTACTACAAAATAGGTGGATTTGAGGCTGGTGATAAGATATTATCTAAAAACCACACAGTGCTGTTCCCCATGCGCCTATTGCCAGGATTCTTCTCAGATTTCAAAGATATTATGTGGAAGGGTGGTTTAAGAATTACATTTAGAAGAGCTGCAAATGATAACAATGCTTTGATGAGGTACAGTGCAATAAACCCTACAGGGGAAGCTCTGCCTAATACCCTACCAGATGCAGGCAAATGCATTATTCAGACTATGGAGTTAAGAATCCCTGTTGTTGAATATGAGGCCAGTTATGCTCTTAAATACAAAGCTGATATAATAAAAAATCCACAGGTTCCTCTACAATTTTATACATATCAATGTGTACAGAAGCCCGCAACTGGTACATATTATGAGTTTGATGCTACAAATTCATTCTCCAGTATTCAATACGACATGCCTGATTTTGTGGTGGTATTGTTTCAGACTGGGAGACACAATAATCAGGAAAAAAATTCAAGCAAATTTGATAACTGCAACATCAAGAACATATATCTTAAAAATGGCAGAAATGAGGTATTTCCTAGAGAAAATTACAATTTAGACATGTCCAAGGATGATTTCCTCAAATTATATGAGGCATTTACATCATTCAAGAGGGTCACTACTGGCAATACTGACATGTATTACACACCAGATGAATTCAAAGCACAGAGACCCATGTTTGTAATCAACACTTCAAAAGGGAAACAAGTTGTGGTGAATGACAGGACAAATATTAAAATTATCTGTGAATTCCATGAGGCATTACCTGGTGACACCATATGTAGTGTTATTCTCATAGGTGAAAAATCATATGTTTATGATGTAAGAAATGAGAGAGTCACGGAACAATTCTAGAGAGGCTCTGCATATTACATTGTTTTAATATTAGATATACAAATTGAAGCTGGTATCCAATTGAACTTAAACCAGAAGTAAATATGTGTGTGTGTGGGTGTGGGTTAGTGTGTATGTATGTGTATATATGTGTGTGTGTCTTGGCCTAGTTTTAAGTGTGGCCAAAAAAAATATCAAGAGGGGCATATTTTTGACAGGATTATGGACAACAATCTCACAGAAGTGCCTTTTATAAGTGTAGGCACATCAATCTGAGGGGGGTCATACTTTCTCATGGAATCCATGAGGGCTTTTTTACAAAAATCTTGGATTAGACAGGGTTCCACACTTGAGCAAAAAGCTCATATGGGCATGTTGAGCTAGTTTTAAGTGTAGCCAAATCTGCTTGAGGGGGGTTCATACTTTCTTGGGTTTATAATAGTATCAATACAACTACTCTTTGTATATAAGGTTTAGCATAAAAGTTGCAAAAAAAGGGAGGAAGTGCCCCTCTTTCCACCTCTGGCGATGGACAATTCGTCGTTACCAGGATTTCTGAATAATAGAGTTGTCCTATGTTTTGTTGATGTTTTGTGCATAATAGGTTAGACGAACCAGGTGATTTAAATTGACTTGAGCTTTTATTATAAATCAACTTTGTGTAGAAATAGGCTAGTCATGGTGGACCTACAGTTTAAAGTTGAATCATAACACTATGTGTCTCCATCGAACACAGGACATCTTTATTACAAGACAACGAAGTTGCCACTACACCATCGGAGAGAGCCTCTAAAGACACACCAGCCAAATTATAATCGAGAACTCCAAGTTACTTAGGGACAAATAAAAAAAAATAGTACACTAACCCGAAAATGTAATACTAGTATGTTCCTTTCTTTAACACGAAATTAGCATGACCTGCAGACTACATGAGTGTTTCCAAAGACCAAAGATATGTTGCTTATACTCTCTCCTTCACAACAAACTTCAACTAAAAATTAAAACACGAGTGTTTCTCTTCGTCATATTCTGGTGAACCTGATTAACAAAAATGTCAGATCTAAATTTTACTTCCAGTCCGTCTTTATTTACGTGCAGCGCGCAAGGGTAACGTTTCAGGTTTCGAATCCCAGAAAAGCATGCTTTGTACAGTGGGATCCTTAAGTATTACCAAGCAAATTGTTCCTCACCACGTTTACTCCCTTTGTTTTATGTAATGAGAGCTTCAAGAACTGACACAAAACACCAAACAATCTGCTTAGAACCTCTGAACCAGTATACGTAAAAATACAGTTCTTAAAAATTTGTAGGATGAAGATAATAACCAACGAAAATAGTCATGGACAATTTGCTGAACAATACTTATGGATCCGACTGTACTTGTCTTTCTTGCATCATGACAGCTGTACAGTCACGAACAGTTCTGGGTTGTAACGATTTCATTGACTTTCAATTGGACAATTACAAACCAGTAGTGTCAGTGACTGTACTAACGTCCCAATTCGATATTTCAACGGCAGTGTTTTTCTACTGCTTGCGCAAGTGGGTGTTATCTGCTGCCGTAATCTACAGTCGTTCCCCTTCTCCCACTTGTTTGGCTGCGAGAGTAGTGCGTAAGAATTATTTTGACTGGTATCTAATTTTCGCTGCGGGCTACAAGCAAGGTGTAACATGATTGATTGATTTAGTTTATTTTACTTCGCGTTTTGTGCCTCTTGGCTAATTTGCGAAGATGGGGATGAGTGATGAAATGATAAAATTGATGAATGGACATTTACAAACAACCAAACCCGACCGGGATTGAAACCCGGGACCCTTGGCGTCGCAGCGCGATGTGCTAACCACTTTTTTTTTCTCATTATAATTAGACTTTTTAGTAGTAACAAATGGCTATAACAGTGCTTATGGAGCATGTTTATTGTCAAAAGTTGCAGCACTTAAAAAAATAGACAAGAGATGCCCAAATTATGCACTGAAAATATTAACAGTCTATGTTTGATCAATCTGTCATGAAATATGACAATTTGCCCTTAATGTACATTGACTAGGTAAACTTTATGCCCTATTCCCCATTATCTAAAGAACATAAGGTCATGAGTCAACAATCCACTAATATTCATATCCTACTTTACTTTTCACACATGGTTTACTTCACATTGTTCAACTTCTCAGTCAAACACACAATATCACAGAATTATAATGGGGTATTTTAAAGACACATCTTACACACCCTGCCAACCTGTCAATTGTGAATTTAACTTTTTTGAACTTAATTTCCTATGGCTTTTTTTATTGCACTAGCAGCTGGAAAATTTATGAAACAGCATGTTGAAATTTGCAATAATTGTATTAATATTGTATATACACTACTATTAACATAATATTTCTTGCTTGGTTGTAATCTGTTCACTCAGCATGTATCTATACACCAGAAGACTTATGTATCTCAATGTATAATTTCAGATAACAATTATAATATAAAGTTAGTTAATATTTTGTAAATTACAATAATATCAAAATTAAAATTTCTATAACTTATGAACTTCTCAGGGATACTCTTTGGTAATTTAAAATAATAATGAAAGTCCCTCTTGGTTTAATTTTTACCATAGTTTGGTCTTTAAGAATAACAATAAATAACCGATACAATGTCTACAATCTTTCACAAATAACCATGAGAAAGTATGCTTAGAGCTATTTTCACATGTTTCAGACAGTCTTCAAAATATTTTGAATTATGCACACAGACAAACTACGTATAATATGTGTGTGTAAAATATATTAAATTCATTTTTCACTGGTACTAAGTCAGATTTAACAAACAATCTAGATAAACTCTGTACACATGAAATAATTTGATGAGGAGAAAACTAATTCATGTAAACTTAGTGACAATTTTAGTGTATAACAAATATTCATATAACATATGTGTACATACAAAATTAATGTCATTAGTATTTTATAATACTGACATAATAATCAGATCCCATTGTCTTCCAGTCTCTGTTCTTCAGATAAAACAAAAATAAAATATATAAAGTTTCACTGTAACAGAAATGCACTCATAACCTATGAGTTTCAACAAAATATTGTTTGTTACATGCATTCTATAACAAATTAGGCATGCCATATTATTTTGTAGATAAACACAATTGTATAACAGGTATATAACTAGTAAAACAATTTCTTGTAACAGTAATTCCAATAAACAAAAATACTGTAAACAAAAACAATAAAATAATCACCAATATACTGATGAATTACTTAACATTTTTGTATCTACAATCTATAAAACTTACATTAAAACTTAAAGCAAAATGCACTCTGAATTTTTATAAAATGTCTTCAACTTGAATGGAATGAGATATTTTATCACTTTAGAGTATCACAAAAATTTCATTCAATAATATTAGAACCAATTACTTGAATTTATCCACCATGAAAATAAATATTCGCACAAATGCAGAGCGCCGAAATGCAAAACGCATTAAAATATATTAGTCGCTTGAACTTAGGATCAACATCACCTTGGCGATACCAGTATATAAAAAGTAAATGTGATCCACATATCATTACAATAACGAAGTCAAAAGTCACGTTCAATGCTCTGTTGGAATCCTTATCAAATATAAAGGCACTGATCATTGTGAAGAAAACTATGAATGCAGTAACGAAACCAACAACTAGATTTATAAGCCGCTCACGAGGTGAATGTTCTGAAGCACCAAACAATGGTGCATCTGGATTAGCACCAAATAAAGGTGCATTGGGTGAGCAATCATACACAGATTGATATCCATCTACTGCTGGCATTTTTATTCAAAACTGACTCAATAGTAACAGAGAATTCTATAGTCTCTTCATTTCTTGGTAGTTTTAGCTCTAAAAAACTATTTTCCCATGCAATTATTCGACTTTTCGTCTATTTACCAGGTCCTTTTTTCAGCATTATTTACGATGTACGTTTGGTCACATATCCACTCGGCCACAGGGTCGGGTAACAAGGTGTAACAAAATTATACCTAATGCCACATATAACATGACGATTATTATTAGAGATTAATTATGATTGCCCTTTTGCGGAGTGAAATACTTTTCTCTTTCGCAATAACTAACAACAACGGGATAGCAAAGTTATGAACTATGAATTAACGTGATGAATAACAGCGTTGGTTTTTCTGTGACAGTTTACTTAGGAAACTCACCTGTGGTCGAACGTTTCATTCCCAGTTTTTCTAAATGTAATATTATTATTTTATTATTTTTCTAAATCTTGTATTTACAACGACAATCAAAGAAAAGTAAGAATACCTTATTTGAAATTGTTAATCCCCCGAGACAAAGGGAGACTGAGTTCGGAATGCAAAAGTTAACCTTCGTACTTGGTTCTTGGAGAGAACCTTCATAGTATTAACATTACGAATGGTTTGTCCAATGAATGAGTAATAATTGCAACAGACAGGCGAAGCAAGGGACGAAAATCCCGTGGATAGAACGAAATTACTATTTACATTGGGAACCATCAAACATGATTTGCTTACCTATACACTACTGCATACCCAGCCCAAAGCTTGACAAATTAAAAGTAATAACGAGCAAATGTAGAATGAAATGTATTATGGAACAGTTATTGGTCCATCATTCCCAGCTGAGTTTTATCTTTAGACATCTCTCATAAGTGACTTATCAAAAGTTTCATCTGTCCATGATTTTGCAAAACTCTACCTTTCCAATTCCACCTTCCTCTTCAGAGGTATACCTTGTTCGATACCCGGTGGAGGCACATAGTGGTTCGGATCTCATTTTAAAACGTTAGGTCCAGTCCCATTTAGCCTACCTGTGCATAAAAATGGACTTAAAACTATCCGTAAAAAATCCAGAGATATACCGACCTCCGTACGAAGTGGTTAGCACAGAGTTTACGACGCCAGTGGTAACGGGTTCGCATCTCTGCTGGGCATGGCTGTTCTTTGCGAGTGATGCTACATCCACTCCGTAATTTCATCCTATCATCACTCATCCTCATCGTCGCGATTAGACACACTCCTTAGGCGACGCTAAATAACAAAATCAAATTTTTCCATGGGCCCGCACGCACGAACAATATATACATACATTGAAGAAACGGAATAGCAGAAAGGTTTTGACATTTCCTTTCACATACTTCTGTATTTTACATTGAAGGGGCCTTAAGTGATGCTTGCCATGGGCCCAAAATATGTAGATCCGTCACTGGCAGTCATTTGTTTTCTCCTCTCTCTTCCGCATTTACCCGAGTACCGCCGTGTTGCCAGTTTCCTTCACTCCTTCGTTATCAAAAGCTTCAACAACGATAAATATTACATCTTGACTTTCGATGTGTGACGTTCATAATGATAATGCTTAGCAGTGAATAAAGGTGACGACCATCTGTTGAAGAATGCTGAACATTTTGGCAACGCAGGGGCAGGATCACATGGTAAAGAGCTCATTGCGTCACTACTCTCCGACCGCTCCCTTACTGTTGAAAATTAAATAACAGGGCCAGTGGATTTTTCTCATCTTGGTCAAGCTTAAACATCAAATTCATTCTCTCTATTTTTCTTAGCTGAAGTTCGACTTTCAATCATTCTTCGGCTAATTCCGTCCTTTGCAGCTGATACGTTTTCACCTTTCAAGTAAATGCAGGATTGATTGATTTGGTGTTTGAATAGCACTTTCTGCTAATCGGGACTGGATCTACAGTTTAAAGTGGGATCCAAACCACTGTGTGCCTCCACCGGGTATCGAACCCGGGACCTCTCATTACAAGGCGACGACGCTACAACTGCGCCATCGGGGAGACCCAAGTAAATGCAGGAAAAATCATGCCTTGTGTAAGAAATAAGAAGCTAAGAGGATGAAAAACGTTTCTGCTCTGTCACTTTCCCTTCCTGCAAGAAAGCGATAAGAACTGCGTGCTTTTTTTTTTTTCCTTTCGCCAAACTACATTGTACATGCAGTACAAGAAGACCTGTGTCCGGTGGTGCGGACGGAATAGATAGTCAAAATGCTACAAAAGAAACGTTTGACCCATCTTTCAGGGCTGAAAGACGGTGTTACGGAGTATCTTTGCGAAACTTTTCTTTGGTTTGTTCAAAAGATTTACTGGTAATTCATTACCGCAAAGATTACTGTAACTGTGTTTGCTTTATCAATATTATTTCCGTACTCAACCCACGATTTTCAAAGTGCTTTGAAGCAGTCGAACGGTTATTGCCTAACATATACGGCCAGCCCTATGTAGTTGTGGTAATTTCTTCGGCCTGTAATCAAGGAGATCCGGGTTCGATACCCGGGGGAGACACACAGTGGTTCGGATACAACTTTAAACTGTAGGTCCAGTCTTGATTAGCCCATCTTAGCATAAAGTAAACTAAGAAATCAAGTTAGCGTGATAACAGATTTATTTACCGGTGGGAGCTCGAACATTTCTGGCTCTTGAAGCCAGTTGGGAAGCTACGTGAATTAGTGGGATCCGATCGAGAAAACCAGATAACAGCGGCAATGCGATTCGATGTTCTGATCACGTGTCAACCAATCAACAGGCGTTTGTTATTCAAGGGCAGTTTCGCCACGGAGTTTATTCATCGTGACTGTTATATAGATGATTAATTGATAAGATGAGCGGGAAAATATTGAAGAATCAGTCTGTTATCCTAACCACTACGTCAGCTTGTATTGTGTTTCACGCTAAACAGAGCCGAATTCTGTCACTTGGTTATGATATGCCAGCTGGAAAGTTATGGAACAGCTGCCTATCTACTCGTACAAGGGGTTTTAGAGCAACTTTCCTTTTAAGAAAACGTCAAATTTAGGAAAAAATTGCATGATCCAGGAGTGGTAAGAAATAACTCATAATCTCCTTATGCTCACATCCCTTTACTACATTTATAGGCACGCCACTGAAAGGGTGGGAATATTACCCACAAACAGGAGCGGGGTGTAAGGGATGACTTTCCTTCAAGCGCCTAAATGACAACGTCTCTTTTAGGTATGACACGATGGACTCAAGGAAGGGGGGCGGGGGGTTCGTACTAGGATACCTAGGGCCGCACAAAAATGAGAAGCTGAAGGAGCAGAAGTGAAGAAGACCATGGACTATTAACATTTCTTAACGTTGTTATAATAGCAGAATAGAACATGTCAAATCCTTTTTCTTGCTAATTTCATGAACGAAGGAGTATCTAGCGCTTAAATAAGTTTTTACATCATGACCATATTTTCAAAGGTCACGTGATACAAACAATATGTACAATTTTATTGCTCGAATATAAACAATTGTTCCTCGAAATAAGAATGTAAACATTTTGAATGCCAACAATTAAAAGTCAAGTGGAGAGATATTGAAGGCTGAAATCAACATCCTTGTTTCTTGGTTCGCGTCCAGTGTGGCTATTGTTTTCCTTTAGTGCGTTTGCGGTATTTGTGTTATATGGCGAAATATATATTGAAAGTGGCAGTTTTAAAGGACAACGAAGTTTAATGAATATTTTTAATCAGATGTATCGATATTTTAAACTACACAAGTGCTATTAGTACAGAGTGTGCATTTTGCAGACAAACGGGGCTTTGGCGTCTAGACTCACACTCAGTCTGTGTGTTGCTAACCGCCCATGCGTGTTCGTCATTGCCTGGCTTCAATTTCACCCTAATCTTCGCGTAACCAAAAGAGACAGAAGCGAGATGTAAACTAATCAAATCAATAAGTAGATAACAGCAGCAAATGTTGTGTCTTCATGCAAATGTCGCATATAATGTGAAGGCTAGGATGAATGATGAAACAGACTGTTGGAACAAACACAACTTCATGTCCAGGTTTTTTAACCGGGATGCGAACCTAGGACACCGTGTGTTTTGTGGCACGCTACGCTAACAATTCAGCCACAGAGCCGGCTTGCGGGAGTGATTCCCGAGACGTAAACGATATAACTGGGAAGATGAAAAGAGACTGTTGCATTGGCGTCTTCAAGTCTGCACGGAGCGTTCACCACATCAGTTGCAAAACCTTAACTTGATTTTGCTGTTTCATGGGTGATATTATTTATTCCCATATTTTCGGTCATTGTGTTTCTGTATAATCAAGGGGTATCGGGTTCGATACCCGGTGGAGGCACTAGTGGTTCGGATCCCAATTTAAACTGTAGGTCCAGTCCCGATTAACCTGACTGTGAATAAAGTGGACTTAAAACACCAAGTCAATTAATTGTGTTTCTGTAGTCGAGCTTTGAGATATGCATGCGAAAAGAAATGTTAATTCCACGATGGTGGATTAAGGGTGTATGCTTTGTTAACTGACTAGCAATTACAATTATGGAAAATTAAATCTTTGTAGGTAGGCTCACCTAAAGACTACTGGTAAAATGTTTTACTTTTATGTAGGACTGCTGAATTCACCGCATTATTCCTACAAGGGAAGGGAAACTATGCCTTCAAAATGTAAATACTTTTATCCAAAACCCGATTAGCCTTCCTGTGCATAAAGTGGACTTGAAACAAAAAATTAATCAATCAATCTTATCCAAAATGCTAGTAAAAAAAATAAAAAAAGAGGGTGGGAAAAGTTGTTTTCAGCACTCTGTCGCTGTCCTCAATATTTCGGCATCCATGTCTTACTTGAGAAGCACGGACTTGAACTTTCCTGCAGTATAAACGAAATATTACGTGCAACCCTCCCCCACTCCATCCGCCAAAAAATCTGCTGCTACCAGGGGGCTTTGGGTTCTACTCTAACTCCGCGCTTTTAATCCGAGGAGACGGGGTTCTTCACACATTGACTCACATGCTAGCCTTTCATGAAAATTCGCGCTTTTAGTAGGTCATTCCCAGTGAATAGAACTGCGGAGGTGTAGCTCGCGCACATTGAAACAATGTTTGTTAAAAATAACTTACGAAGCTTGGTTCACGTCAAAATAGAGGCCTAGCAGTCTTTGTCGAATTGTATGACTCGTTCCCGTGTGTCTCCATATCGATGGCGGGGCAATCGTTTCACGGTTAAGCTCTCGCAATTAGTAATATTTTATCATTACTGCAAGAATTGTGCGTTACTTTTCCTTTCCTTTATGCTTACTTGAGAAATGTAGATTTATTTCAATTTCACTGGTTTTTATAGTTTTCACTTTGTTCTACAATACGTATATCCTATCAACATACGTATTTTGTATTTTTACCTGCTCAAATGATATAACTTGGTTCTCTAATATCTAGAGTTGAAGCACGGCCAATTTGTAGCCATTTTTATACCTTACTTAAAACTGTTATTCCGACGAAAATTATTTGTGTTATTGAAGTCGTGACTTTACAATTTTATGATCTGTAGGAATCGAAGATGAAAGAGGTACAAATTACATCACCTGGCCTATACCTTTTTTCGACTACATTTGAATTGTATTCTAGCTCAGGAGTAAAAGACAGAAGAGGAAAGGTGGCAGCCAAATTGTTGAATGAATGGGAATCTGACCAAAGCGAAGAACCCTTGCAGCAATATCATATAATACATGATTGCAAGCATAAAACCATTGTTTTACAAAAGAACTACAGTTAAGACTGGAATAAGTTTGGTTTTTCTTATCCCTAGCTTCCCCTGGCGTACAAGAAATTAACATACCTGAGGGGGCCTCAGAGGCCCAGACATTTTTTTCCTTTTTAACATTAAAATTAAAATTCATGGAACAATTTTTTAATGAATCATTTCTTCTTTTGTTGTTCATATAACTTATATAACAAATATAATAATTGCAAAATGACCATCATGTGGCCGCGGTGGTTCAGTCGGTAACGCGTCTGACTACCATGCTAAAGGTCCCGGGTTCGATCCCCGGCCGGTTCAAATCCGGGAACTTTTCTAACGATGGAAGCGACCCCGGCGCCCACCCAGCGTCGAATAACATTGGGTACCTGGAGGAAACCCTGGGGGGTAAAGGCGGTCAGGGGCGTGATGCTGATCACATCACGCCCACTCACGACCGGATCAAGAAAGTGTGGGGCGTTACCCCCACACCCCCTATACGCCTTCATGGCGTGGTGCTATGCACAGGGGAGCACTTTACCTTTTTACCATCATGTGAACCAATTATTACACGAGTGTCACACACATTTTATCATTCACTAGACCTCAAAATTACATGTTAATGTTGAATCAATGGTATTTCTTGTTTTCGTATGTGCTGTTCTCAAGTAATTATAATAGCTACATTAATTACCATAATTATCAACCAATTGTACACTGTTACAGGCACAAGTTTCATGGCGGAACATACTGATAGGCCCACAGCGTGAATTTTCCTCCTATGTACGTTACCTTCATCATTGTATGAGCAAAAGTAATTCAGAAATATTGGTAGGGACCATTGCAACGTATTTTAATTTATTTTCATTTTTTAAATACAAATGTCCGCAGTTGAGAATTTGGTTGGCCTGGAATCCCCCCCCCCCGGGTAAGCTAGTGCTAACAATATATCATTTTAATTAAGGGCGCGGGGGAGGGGCTGATTCCAAATAAATAATGGTTATGCACAATATAATGTAATCTAGTCAGTAGGGCGCTTGTCTGCCACACGGGAGTCCCTTGGATGATCTAAGGTCGAAATGTTTCCGCCGTTGTCCCCGCGTAAAGCGACTGGAGCTCATCCAGCCTCAAATAAATGGTGGGTAACTAGAGGTAAAACTCTGGGGTGTAAAGGCGACAGGAACGTAGTGCTGATCACATCACCTCCAAATTGGCCGTGATCGAAGAGTGTATGAGGCCTTATACATCTTTTTAGATAGTCTGATAGATAGTCTGTTAATCTTTACGAGACTAAAACAAAATGAAGAAGAACTGCATTTAGAATGTAATCGTTATATGCGTACCTTCAGTCACTGCCACAAATACTGTAGGCGCAATGCCTATCAAGTGTGTTAAAAAAACACCCCGAAACGTTTGCCGAAATCGTGGCCATGACGGTGGGTGTGATTTCGCGCAATGAATATCATCCAGTGGAAATTGAACCACTGAGGCTCTAATGGGGATCGAACGCCAGACCGCCGCATCGTCACATGTGATACCGTTACCACTACGTGACTTGCGATAGCGGACAGCAGTAATACTATTTCCCCATCTTTCTTTGCAGTTCACGTTAATTGTGCAGCGAACTTGAATCAATTGGGGGTATTGCGTTCCCAACTATAACTATCCCCCTGCACACGCCACTGATACTTGGGTGTATACATTACTCTCGTTCACTTGGAAGTGAACCCGAAACTCGAGCTCTCACAGCAGATCCAGCACGCATGTCTGGGCGAAACAACTCCAGAGTCCAGACTCTTAGGCGCCAGTAAAAGATAGCGGTGGAGTCTTGCGAGTTCCGTTGAAAGGAACGTTCATTTCTACACACGTGGCCAAAGTCCTTTGTTACACTGGTTTTGTTGCGTTTTTACTGTTGTCAATATTTAGCTGCAGGATACATGCAAGGCGTGACAAAATTACGATTTATCTTTTGCAGAGTAAAAAAAAAATCTCTTTCGATAAAGTTAACAACAACGAGATAGGAAAATACTTAACCAGACATCAACAAAGTGAATAACAGCATTTGCTTTTCTTCACCTTTTGATGTATTACCAACGCAAATAGATGCCATTGTTTTCTTTAAAACTGCCGATACTGTGTGTGTAGATGCAGTGAGGACTTCTGCCACCAAAATGGCACGTTTGCTGTCTCTTCCAATTCTCTCTATACTCTGCCCCGGGTATCTATGGAGCAAGGCTGCGCAAGAAAGGGGAAGAGTGAGTAAGCGGAGCGCTGCTGGAAAGGGTGGTCGTTGTTCACCTTTACCACAATCCCGTTCCCTCGCACGCGTTCATTAGTCAGTCCTCCATATTGACTGATTGCGCAGAGACTTGGTTTCGTTCGGCCGCTGCAGAGAAACCTGGGGCAGAGCATATTTCCAAATTATTTCCTATTTGCCTCATTAGAGATACGAAACTGACATAGGAATTCCAACCCAGAATTTTTGGTGCTAAGATAATGAGTCCACCGAGATTTTACGATACTAACGTCCTTTAACTTTTCCAAGCAATCATAGCTGAAAGATATAAAAAGGTTCGATTATAATTCTGTTAAAGTAGAAGCATTTTTCGTAAGTAACGAAAGCGCTTTGCTCATATTCGAATAGCACCGTTCAGTAAACAAACGATTCATTGATTGACTTTGTGTTTTAAGTACACTTTATGCACAGTGTGGCTAATCGGGACTAGACCTACAGTTGAAGGTGGAACCCGAAACACTATATTCCTATGCCTTCATCCGCTATCGAACCTGGGACCCCTTGATTACAAGGCGACGACGTTACCACTACACCAACGGGGAGGTCCCAGTTAACAAACGAAACACAATACGAGTGCAAGGAAGAGTAACAGTGTAAATAATGCTTTCTTTTCTTCTACAACACACCCGATATTAACACACTTTCAAACAACATCGCTAATTTTGGTTACCGTCAATACTTTCTTCTACAGATGAAGCAAATGAAAATTGATATGTGAGGGCATAGTCTTGCGCACGGGGGGTGCCAATGGTGCCTGACCACCCTGGAATGTGTCCTCAAAAAATAAAATATGTAGAAGCAACCACTAAAATAATGAAAGTTATATTTCCCGTAATGCCTCCAAATTGGAATTTTAACAGTTTGGTTTTTCTCGAGTTCTAGCCAGATGGGAGAAGCGATTTGCAGCCAAAGCTGGAAACATCTGGAAACATCTCCCTTTCTCTCATTCTCATTCTTCCTTTACTAACCAGATATTGTTGAGAAGCATCGACAAGGAGAAAAAGTATACAAAATTGATTTATGTACGAGAGGTGGTCAGAATTGCTACAGCGTAGAGCTAGAATTTATGTTTGCATTCATTAATATTTACATCGCTTTTCAGCCACTATTGGCGACGACGAAGATGAATTATGAGTTACACTTACAAAGGTAGACTCATGCAGGCCGGAACTTAAAAATACTTGATTGGTTTATTTAAATTATGGACACGTCAGCACATTTAACACTCACTCTGGTCCCCAATTTCCCAGTTCTTCACTGCCTTCATTTGAAAATGTTGGTTTTCTTAAAATTTCGGAGTGGACCGTAGCCCCTTCAACCATCCCCCCTCGGCCTACAGTGATTACGTACAGTCGAGGCAAATACTATAACTGCCGTCGTCTGAAGACTCAAGTCTCTACACCCTAGTTAAAAACAGATGTTCTGAAGGGCAACTCAGCATGCAGGGCGCCAACACGCAACCGCAGAGGATTATACTGTCCGTGCATCTGGGCTCCAGATCCTCATTATTCTGCAGAATGGGGTCCAGGGTTTTACTGCGTGGAATTCGTACTCTTCACAAACGTCACGCCTTACACCTCACACAGGGAATCGAACCCGGATCCATTGGCACCTAGGTCGCCAGTATACCACTGAACACGCTCGACCACCGAGCTATCTACGTATGACCCATACAATGCAATGAAAAATGCTGCACGCCAGGCTGATAAAAATCAGAAGGACTGATAATAGCAGTAGTGGTATTGATGATATTATAAACCCGAGAAAGTATGAACCCCCCTCAAGCAGATTTGGCTACACTTAAAACTAGCTCAACATGCCCATATGAGCTTTTTGCTCAAGTGTGGAACCCTGTCTAATCTAAGATTTTTGTAAAAAATGCCCTCGGGAATTTCTCGGAAAGTATGAACCCCCTCAGATTGATTTGCCTATACTTATAAAAGGCACTTCTGTGAGATTGTTGTCCATAATCGTGTCAAAAATATCCTCTTCTTGATATTGTATGATATCTTAAGTATGGTAACTGCTATAGTACCCTAGCATGTATAGATTTCAAAATATTAACAATTTTGTTAATATTGCACTTTTCAGAAAATTCTATTTATAAAAATTAGGCATTTACAGCTTAAATATTGCATATATGAGGAAAATTATAGAGAGAAAAAATGTAGAGAATCATGCCTAGAATATGTCTACAAAATTTCAAGTCTCCAGTACTGTTAGTTTTTGAAAAATCTCAAATTCAAAAAATTATCGATTTTTTAACAAAACTTCTAAACAGCTTCTAGATTTCAAATATGCAACCCCCATGCTCCTATCTTGAAAAATAGGCAAGTTATTCAAGATCTAGAGAACAACAAGAGATTTTTGAAAAATTATAGAAATCAAAAAGTTGCATCTTGCCATGCCTAGGCCAAAGCAACAAACCCCATGTCTCTAGGATTTATGGTTCCAGAGATAATCAAAATCCAAAAAATTATCGATTTTTTCACAAAACTTCTAAACTTCAAATATGAAACCCCCATGCTCCTATCTTGAAAAATAGGCAAGTTATTCAAGATCTAGAGAACAACAAGAGATTTTTGAAAAATTATAGAAATCAAAAAGTTGCATCTTGCCATGCCCAGGCCAAAGCAACAAACCCCATGTCTCTAGGATTCATGGTTCCAGAGATAATCAAAATTCAAAAAATTATCGATTTTTTCAAAATTTGAGTATGTTGCTCTGGGGGCCATGCAGAGTCACCCCCATAAATATAACTGGCCTAGGATCAAAACTAGTGAAAATTGCAAAAATAAAATAATCGATTTTTTCAAAATTTCAGTATGTTGCTCTGGGGGCCATGCAGAGTCACCCCATAAATATAATTATTCTAGGATCAAAATTAGTGATAAAATTAAAAAAAATATATAATAGGGCTTGGATATAGCTACCAGCTACTATATTTTTATTTTGAACACAGCACTTAAAACTAAGCCAAGATGCACCCCCCCTACCCCCACCCCCACACCCCCACCCACCCCCACCCACACCTACCCACCCCCACCCACCCACACCCACCCACATCCACCCACATCCATACATATTTACTTCCCGGCACACTTCTATTGCATCATGTTGTGCAATATTAATTGATTAAATGGTTATGACATAATGTGCTGATGTGGTGTTTTCTGATTGGTTTAAATAAGCAGGGCTCCTATTGGCTCTGTAAATCTATATAAGCCAGGGCACAGTGCAGATTCTTCACCATTGCTGGATCGGCAGTGGAACCCACAAGTGGGGGGCAGAACCTGAACAGGCTCCACCAAAGTATAGGAGACTTGAAGCATATAATTTGGCGGAATAACCCAAGTAAGGTCATAGAAACAATATACACTGATACAATAAAAGCCAAATTTTTGGCAGGGGGGGGGCAAAGTGGTTCCTAAATACAATATCTCAAGAACTAATTGACATAGAGCTATGCAGTTTTTTTGTCTGCACTGAACCCAACTGATATTTTTTATTAAGCATAGAATTTTGATTTGATTCCCAAGAAATTGTATATAAATACCAAAGCCAAAAATATTAACACACATACACACATACACACACACACACACACACACAAAGCACAGTGCTGAACCCAACTGATATTTTTTATCCAGCATAGAATTTTGATTTGAATCCCAAGAAATTGTATATAATAAACAACAACAAAAATGCCAAGTCAAAAATATTGTAATCAATGCAATAAGAATATATCCAGCCCCAATTGGGCCAAGCACCAAAAGATTTGTAATCCGGACAAATACAGAACTCCCACAAAAATATGCCCCAAATGCAATACAAAATATAGCATGCAATACTTCACATATACACATAAAAATACTTGCTCTGCACAGTCATCAACATTGCCCCCACAACCATCTACATCTGGTCTGAAAAGAAAGCATGAAGCACCTCTTAATGCGAGAGCAGCAAAACAGCCACGCTATGAACCACCTATCCATAGCAGTTTTACCGCCCAACTTAGGGATTACCGGTTTGTATCAGAGCCAAGATGTGGTATTGAGAATTTTTTGAACAGTATAAATTCTGATCTGCAGGCAATTCTTAATGCACAAAATGGCTCTTATAAGCTGTCCCTCAAATTGTATACACAATATAAGAAACCAAACGGCACAAAATTTACACAGCCCCACATAACAGAAACTGTACCTGTATATTCAAATACAAATTTAGACAGAATAATAAGCAGTTTGATGGATCAATTGAATATTAAACACTCTGAATTTGCAGCAAAAGAGTCTGGATGGAGCCTATGCGGCTCTCCACACAAGTTATATGTTAATATTTCTGAATTCAGCCCATTACAAGGATCTACATATTTGCCATTACCTGCCAATATTAAAAACAAAAGAGCTGTGGTTAATATTGAAAATAATGATGAGAAATGCTTTTTGTGGTGTATTTTAGCTGCTTTGTTTCTAGTTTCAAGGCATCCTGAGAGAATAAGTTGTTATAAACAACATGAACACTTTTTTGACTATGCAATGGAGGGTTTAGAATATCCAATGTCTGTTCAGAATATTGATAAATTTGAAAAAAAGGCCAGGCATATCAATGGCAAACAATTATCTATTAATGTATTTATTTGTTCCACTGGCAATTGCCCGATAGAACCTCTCAGAATTAGTACATTTGATGATGATTCTGCTGTTCCAATTGATTTGCTCTTAATTGAAGGGGATGGCACATATCATTACACTCTGATACATAATCTTGAAGCTTTAGTGAGAACACAACTAGACAAATCTAATAGAATATTTAAGTTGTGCAGAAGATGTTTAACTGTATTTGATGGTCAAAAAATGGTAAATAGGGTTCGGGAAAAAAATGCAGAAATTGCTAAAAACAAGTTAATTGAGCATCTGAAATACTGTAAAAATCATAAACCTGTTCATATGGTGATGCCCAATCCAAGTGAAAATTGCAAATTCAAAAAGTTTGAAGCCTTGTTGGAACACCCAGTATATATTGTCTGTGATTTTGAATCAATTCTCAAATCTCTTGCATCCTGCAATCCAGATCCTGAAGAATCTTCAATTACACCATACCAGCTACATGAACCTTCCAGCTTTTATTATGTGGTTGTACAGGATGGTGTTGTTACTAAAAAAGATTCATACATGGGAGCAGATGCCATCAAAATATTTGCACATAGAATAGAAAATGAGTGCCGTGACATAGCATCTAACATCTTATTAAAATCAAAACCCATGTTGCCTTTAACAGAGAAACAGATTGAAGATTTCAACAATGCAGAAAAATGCCCGGTATGTGATTCTGAATTTTCAGATACAAATATCAAGGTGAAACACCATTCTCATACAGATGGTAAATTCTTAATGGCCCTGTGTAATAGCTGTAATATTCAGATCAAGAGACCAAGATTTGTCCCCATATTTTGCCATGGAGCATCCAATTATGATTTCCATCATCTGATCAGATATGAGGGGTTTGACAAGCAGAATTTAAATATTTTAGCTGAAAATGATGAGAAATATATTGCTATTAGCAAAATAATTAAAGTTAATGGTGTTCCTATTCACATAAGATTTCTTGATTCTTACAGAATTTTATCGGCTAGCTGGAATCAGTGATGATGATTATCACCATGCCCAATTGATGTGGAACAATTTAAAATGCCAGACATTTGGTGATTATCACATGGCATATTTGAAACTTGATGTGACCCTCTTAGCTGATATAATGCAGGCATTCAGAAAATCTTCTATGCAAAATTATAAACTGGACCCAATATATTTTTTCAGTGCCTCGGGCCTAGCATGGGCTGCAATGTTTTTCAACACCAAAAAGCAATTGGATCTGATCCAAGATCAAAATAAGTATCTGTTTAAGAAGAAAGGTATAAGAGGGGGGATGGTGCAATGTTCTCAGAGATATGCCAGAGCAAATAACAAATATATGCCTCATTATGATCCAGCACGGCCATCAAATTATATACTGTATATAGATGCAAACAGCCTCTATGGTCATGCCATGATGCAAAAACTGCCATATGCAGGGCTTGAATGGGTCGAAGATTTCAATATTGAGGATCTTCAGGACTTTGATGACAGTGACTATGGCCTCTTCTTAGAGGTTGATCTGACAATTCCTGATGATTTGCACAATAAATTTTCTGATCTGCCCCCAATTCCCGAGGTTCAGTGCTCACCTGGCTCTAAACAGAAGAAGCTCATGATGACACTGGAGCCAAAACAAGGCTATGTCATATATTACAAAAACCTCCAGTTCCTGATGAAACATGGTGTTCAAGTGACCAAAATTGACAAAGTTTTGAGGTTCAGGCACTCAGAATGGTTGAAACCATATATTAATACAAATACAGAGCTTCGAACATCTGCAAAGAGCCAATTTGATAAGGCATTGTTTAAATTGATGGTCAATTCTGTATATGGCAAAACAATTGAAAATGTCAGAAAACATACCGATGTTAAAATAATTACTGACCCCAGCCTGAGCAAAAAATTGGTTGCAAAGCCTAATTTCAATTACAGAAGAATTTATGATGAGAATATGGCACTTTTCAACATGAAAAAAACAAAGATTAAGTTTGATAAACCTATTTATGTAGGGGCTGCAATATTGGAATTGGCCAAATCACATATGTTAACATTGTATTATGATGTGTTGAAACCTTTTTATGGTGATAATATAAAATTGATGTACATGGACACGGATAGTTTTGTTCTTGATATTAAAACAGAAGATGTTTATCAAGATATGTCCCAGCCTGAATTGTTTCAATACTTTGATACCAGTGAACATACAAGGATTCAACCCCACAACAAAAAAGTGCCTGGCAAGTTAAAAGATGAGACACTTGGTGATGTTATTGTGGAATTTGCTGGGTTAAGTGCCAAGATGTACAGTTTTAAAACATGTAGTGGTGTTGCTGCCAAAAAGGCCAAGGGTATTGGCAAAGTAACTGTTGAAAAAGAGCTCCAATTTGAGGATTATAAAAATTGCCTCAAATCCCAGAATTTAATCAAAACATCAGAATCCAGAATTCAGAGTGTGGATCACTTATTGACTAGCAATATTGTAAGAAAAGTGGCTCTGGACCCACATGATGATAAGAGATGTATTTTATCATGTGGCATACATACTTTACCATGGGGTCATTGTGATTTGAAAAATGGGAATCAATGCCCAATTACAGAGCATGATTTGAAATAAATAAACATGCCTATGAACTTATTTGGGTTCAAAAAACAGGCTATTATGGAGCTGCCAACACCACAACCCTCTTCTGATATGCTGTCTAAACTAAGTGCTTTGTTAATTATTCATCTGAACAGCATACTTACAGATGTTGATGATGAAACAGGCAAAACATTGTACATATTTAACAATAATTTAAATCATTACCAATTACCTGTAGGTGGGCAATTACAATTTATTACAACCCCTGAGGGTGATGTTAAAATTTCAGTAGGGAGAAATATTTACAGAATTAAGCACTCAAACATGATTTCTGGCACTGTTTATACTGTTTCTGCTGGTGACTGCTTATATATTGAGGTCCCTGGATCATATGACAAGCTTATACCCTTTTTTATAGAATTAAGAATCAAATATTCTATAATAAATAACTACTAAACAAAATGCCTAATGATATTTTTGGCCATACAAGACATGAAGATCACAGTGATGAGATTTTGATGCTTGATGTCAGAGTCAAGAAATTAAGAAGTGATTTACAAGCTTTACAAACAACACTCAATGCCAGTCTTCAATTAGAAATTACAAATTTACAATCACAATGCATGGACCCTCTTCTTAAAATTGATTCTGAACTCAAATTATTGCTTCAGAAATATACTGATTTGGCCACATTGGATAATTTTCAAAGTTTAGAAGAAGCTGTAGCAGCTCTTCAAGCCAAATTTAAGACCCAGGCCACCAATTCTGAGCAATTGAAACAACAATTGGAAGAGCAGATAAATAATGTCCAGGCACAGCTCCAAACAATTGTCAAAAGCATAAAATCACAAGAAGATTTTGATCTAGTGATTTCCACTCTAAAAGAACAGATTCAGTCACTCCAAATACCTAATCTGGATCCTCTGAACAATGCCATAGCCGAGGTTAAAGAAAAAATTGAGACACTTGAAAATTTTATGAACAACTTGCCATCTTCTGATGCTTTGAATGCAATAACTCGGAGTGTAGCAAATATTAAGTTGCAACTTGAAACATATGAAGATTTTGGAAAAATTCAAAGTTCCATAACCCATCTTGAAGGTACAATAGCAGCAGTGCAAAGTGATTTGGCAAATGTACTAGAATCCCGATTGCCCGGTATTGTAGATACCCTTGTCAGTGTCCAGCAACAAATCACAAAGCTTGAAAACCTCAACACTGAATCTGAACTATCTCATTTTCATCACTTGATAGATGATATTCAAACAAAACTTGAAATTTTACAACAATCCACACCCTCTCAGGCAGATATAGCTCTGCTCCAAAATGCTATGCAAAATGTGGCTGATGCTTCTGAATTAAACAATGTAAAATTGGCACTTGAATTTTTGCAAAATACAGTATCAAATCTGCCTACATCACAGGAACTTAAAAATATTAAGAGGGCAGTGAATAGGATATTGAAATCAGAAGATATCAAAAATATCCAGGCAGAGATCAAGCATCTCACTCAGGCAGTGGCCACTCTTCCAACTAATCAACATATTAATGACTTGCATGCCTTGTTTGAGGATATCAGAAGACAGGTCCATGATCTTACAGCTCAAAATTCAAAATTGGCAATTGTTGAAAATTTGCAACAAATTGTAGCTAATATCAAGCAACAGCTAGGAACTATGGAATCCAATCAAGCAAATGCTCTGTCTGTTTTTGCCACCCAGCTTCAAGATATTGTCCAACAATACAAGAGACTTGCTGTGGACATAAAAATCAAGCAGGGCCATGATGATGTTGTTAGGACCATCAATGAGCACCTTGAATCTGTAACAAGCAGATTGCTTACAGCAGAAAAAGAAATAACAGGCATAATCGAGAATCCTAAACATACAGTAATTATTGAATTGTACAGCATCCCCAACAAAGAATATGATTCTCCATTTACACCAGGTGGCAAAATATATATGCTGTCCCCTGCACAATTTTATTACCAGTTCTTTGTTGGGGGCACATTGAGACCAATCAAGATCAAATATTGGCTACAGCCACAGGCACACCACTACCCCACCTTATCAATAACAAATGCTGATAACAAAGTGAAAATCACCAGTGTAGAATTGGAGGATTTTACAGATCCCAATACATTAGAAACAGCCTATGTTGAAGATGATGGCTCTCTGGAATTTAAAATACAAATTGGAGACAAATTATATTTAGAAAATCCTGCAGTCTAAGCTGCTGAACACCCTATAGTTGCAATATTCTTGTTTACATATTATGTCTAGAGAAATTATTGTTGATGAATTACACAGACAAGCCCGACATAATTATAAGAGACTCCCAGTAGTCACAAAGGGCATAGATGATTTATGGCAGAGCGACTTGATTGAAATGGCAAGTGGGCAGTTGAAAAACTAAGACAAAATCAACAAGGGCTACAAGTATCTACTCACTGTAATAGACACATTTTCAAAATTTGCCTGGGCTGTGCCACTCAAATCCAAGACTGGAAAATGTGTTACAGAAGCCATCAGTACAATCATCAATCAGAGTGGAAGATCACCGCGCTATTTGCAAACAGATAATGGCAAAGAATTTTATAATTCAGTGTTTCAACAATTTATTAAAAGCCAGGCAATACAACATTATTCGAGTTACAGTGACCTCAAAGCCTCAATTGTAGAGAGATTCAACAGAACCTTAAAAAATCTTATGTATAAACAATTTACACTTCAAGGTAATTATAAATGGATTAATATTCTTCCAGAACTTCTACATAAATATAACAACTCGGTCCATTCCACAATCAACATGAAACCCTCTGAAGTAACTTCATCTGATGAGCAAAAATTGATCAACACTGTTTATTATCCTAAATACCAGCCAACAACAAGAAAAGCCAAATACAAGGTAGGGGATCAAGTAAGAATCAGCAAATATAAGCACTTATTCAAGAGAGGCTTTACAAGAAACTGGAGCACTGAATTATTTACAGTGGTTCAAGTTAAACCCGGGACCCTCAACACATATATAATAAAGGATCACCGAGGAGAAATTCTCAAAGGCAGGTTCTATGAACAAGAGCTCAGCAAAACTAAACAGCCTGACACATATCTCATAGAAAAAATCATCTGCAGAAAAAACAACAAGTTACTTGTCAAATGGCTGGGACTTCCAGAACACAGCTGGATCGATGCAAACAAAATAATAATATGAGCACCTGGGATGTTATAAAATGGCTGCCAGAACCTGAACAGCAGAATAAGAGAAATGGAAAATTGCTGCCTGATAATATTAGGTGTCTTATTGTTGGGCCATCTGCTTGTGGTAAAACTACACTAATGGTTGATAATTTTTTATTGGCACCCAACTGGTTAGACTGGAAAAACAGGCACTTGTATATCTTCTCTAAGAGCTTGGATCAATTAAAATATCAGCAGCTGATGAAGCTATATGATGGATTGGATATTGCCACTTTTGAACCAGATGTTAAGCCACTTGATGAATGTCTCGATAATTCTGTTGTTGTGTTTGATGACATTATACTGGATAATCAAAACAAGGTTAGAAATTTTTTTACACAGGGCCGGCACAAAAACATTGATTGCTTCTACCTGGCACAGAAAGCAGCTGATCCGGGACAACAGCAATTTTATATGTGTATTTCATCAAGACCATACCAACCTCAAACACATACATGATGAAAACCCCTATCCCAAGGTGTGAGTTGCACGTGCCGATGGGACAATGTTGGCTGCAGGGGTAGGTGCAGTCGCGAACGTGGCCTCGGGGATTTCGGTTTGGTCCTCGAGTAGCCTCCATTTTTGGGGGTAGGCCTTCCTCGGCATAGAGGGCATGTCGAGGCGACAATTTATGGACCCTCCACAATAAATCTTTTTGTATATGGGTACAAAAAACAACTCAAACGGGGGGAAACCCCCAAAAGGAGCGCGGCCTTCCAGCCCGCTCCAATTAGTGGAAAAGGCAAGTAACGTTCCACGTTACCTTGTTATCAGTATTGTTGAGAAGACCGACGATGAATCTGGAACAACATCGAAGAAACATGGAGCTGCTACATTGAAGGACTTGTCACCATTTCTTATCAAGAAACAGCTAGACTACGCCGCTGGTTCAGATGTACCAGAAATAAAAAAGCTGCGAAACGGGAGTCTACTTATCCAGACCAGCACAGATCGCCAGACCAACAATCTTCTAAAGCTAAGATCTTTGGGCGACTTCCCTGTTAACGTTGAACCACATCGTCAACTTAACAGTAGTAAAGGTGTGATTCGCCACTGGGATCTGCTAAATGCTGAGGAGGAAGAAATTCTTCAAGCACTTTCAGACCAACATGTCACCGCAGTGCAGCGAATCAAGACACGAAAGTCCGGAGAACTTGTTCCAACTGCTTCCATTATTTTGACCTTCCAAACGACCACTCTCCCAGATATTGTACGGGCTGGATATTTGAGACTCAAAGTCCGGCCGTACATCCCTAACCCGATGCGGTGTTTCAAATGCCAGCACTTTGGGCACACTCAGCCTTCCTGCAAGGCCACTACCGCCCTTTGTGGTAAGTGTAGTCTGCCTGATCATGGGACCGAACCTTGTTCTTCAGGTCCCAAATGCATTAACTGCCAAGGCGAGCACCCAGTCTGGCATCGCGACTGCCCCTCTTTCCAACAAGAGAAGAAAATCCGAGAGTTGGTCGTCACAGAGAAAATCTCTGCTGGGGAAGCAAAACAACGTCTCCGTGAAAGCATACGCACCACTCTACCTGTGCCATTCGCTACAGTTGCTGCAGCTGCTCTTACCCGTCGCAGTGTAGGTGTACAAACCAGCGACGTGTCAACCCAAACAACAACGCTTCCCGTCGTAGCTCGTCCTACTTCGAGGAAACCAGCAACCACACCTCGCTCCACAGAGAAAAAGTTCAAGCAGGTGCATTCCAAAGAATACTTTCTGAAGTCCAGTAGCTCTCCAGTCAGGGTGACAGCCACCACCCTGAAACTTAAGGCGCAGCTGAAAGCTGCCCGGCGGGCGCTCAAAGCACCCGCCCCCACTGCCCCTTCTTCATCCCCTTCGCCCTCCGTGTCCTTACCCGAGGACATGATACAGGACGAAGCCGCGGATGAAGAATTTATCAAGGTGACAGGGCCTAGAAATAGAGTACGCCTCAAAAGGTAACTATAATACCTCCAGCTATGGCTTATTGTCTCCAATGGAACCTTAACGGTTTCCGTACACATCTCGAGGAACTGCAAATCTTAATATCTGAATTTGACCCTGCCATTATATGTCTCCAAGAGACACATTTTCGTCCAAATGAATCAGTGATTCTAAACGGATACACGCTTTACCGCACCGACAAGCTTCCCGAGGGTCGTCGTGCACACGGTGGTGTTGCAATCGGTGTTCGAGATACCATCCACTCAACACCAATCTTTCTCACCACCCCCCTCCAAGCTGTCGCCGTGCGGGTCCATTTACCACAGCCAATATCTGTGTGCTGTGTCTACATCACAAGGGAGGAGCGATTCTCTCTTGAGGACCTCCATTGTATATTCGAACAACTTCCGTCTCCTGTAGTTCTTTTGGGCGATTTTAATTCCTACCATCGTTTGTGGGGCTCCGTTCGTACAGAGCCCCGGGGTCAAATTATAGATCAATTCCTTGAGGCATCAGGTTTAACGTTGCTGAATGATGGGACTCCCACATATTTCAGTCCTTCCTCTGGCACATACTCTGAGTTGGACTTGTCCTTCTGCAGTCCCAGCCTTGCTCCTACCACATCTTGGAGCGTTCATCCTGATCTCTGTGGGAGTGATCACTTCCCTCTCATTCTTACCTTCGAACATCTTCAGCAATCACGTGAACAACACCCTCACTGGAATCTCAGTCGGGCCGACTGGGAAGCCTTCGAGGGTGCAGTGGACCTTGAAGTCGATCTTGCGTGGACTTTACCACCAATCGACGCCTTAGATGTCTTTGTGTCAGGAGTGCATGATGCTGCACGCACCTCCATTCCACATCCCAGTGAACCTGCGAGGCGACGCCCAGTCCCCTGGTGGACTGCGGAGATCGGTGCAGCCATCAAGGACCGCAATCATGCTCTCGATCGATTTAATAGGAACCACACTGCCGCAAACCTCGAGCAGTTCCGCATTAAACGTGCCCGTGCCCGTCAGCTCATTCGAGCCAGTAAGAAGGCGTGCTGGGTCCAATACGTGTCTTCTCTGACGAAGCAGGCTTCGTCGAAAGCCGTTTGGACCAAAGTACGTCGCATCCAGGGGGGTGCATATACTCCTCTGAGCGCTCTGGAGCACGATGGGACGTTATACACAGATTCCGGAGACATAGCTAATATCTTGGCCACGCAGTTTTCTGGTGCGTCTAGCTCTGTAAATTATGACCCACGTTTCCGCCGTGAGAAGGACCGTCAGGAACGACGCCCTCTAGTTTCTCGAAGTCATAACACCGAGCCATACAACTCTCCATTCACTGAACGGGAGTTCGATCAGGCACTTCGAGATTCTCAGAATACAGCTCCTGGAGTGGACAAGATCCACTATGAGATGCTTCGTCATCTGCCCATTGGAGCAAGAAATTTCCTTTTGGCGGTATTCAACAGGCTTTGGTTGGAGGACTCTTTCCCCACTTCCTGGAAAGAAGCTATTATTGTTCCCATCCTGAAACCAGGTAAACAACGCACCGCAGCCTCGAGTTACAGGCCTATTGCCTTAACTAGCTGTGTGTGCAAGTTGATGGAACGTATGATCAACAAGCGTCTCACCTGGTTTTTGGAGGAAAACTGCTTGATAAGTAATTTTCAATGTGGTTTTCGCTCCAACCGTTCCACACTGGACCATCTGGTTCAGCTGGAAACACACATTCAGGATGCATTCCTCAACAAGGAACATTTAGTTGCAGTTTTCTTTGACCTCCAAAAAGCATATGACACAACGTGGCGTTTTGGCATCCTAAAGCAGCTCCATTCTTGGGGCGTGCGTGGCCATATGGCGTACTTTATTAAAAACTTTTTATGTGATCGTTTTTTCCGCGTACGTGTTGGGAACTCCTTTTCGGATCTTCACGAACAAGAGAACGGTGTCCCGCAGGGCAGCGTATTAAGTGTGACTCTGTTTGCCATAGCAGTGAACAGCGTTATGGCAAGCATTGTTGCCCCTGTACATGGTCTTCTGTATGTAGACGACCTCACGATCTTTTGTCGCTCACGGAATCTCGCGTCAGCTTCTCGTCAACTCCAACTGACGATAAACCGTTTGGTTGAGTGGTCCTCCCAAACAGGTTTCACCTTCTCATCCGAGAAATCCGTGTGTGTTCACTTTTGTCGTCAACGTACATGTCATTTCGATCCTGACCTGTACATGGGGAAGTCTCCCCTGTGCTTCGTGAATGAGGTCCGCTTCCTGGGCCTTATTTTCGATAAGAAATTGACATGGCTACCTCACCTTCGCCAGTTAAAGTTCTCTTGTCTTCGAGTTCTCAACCTTTTACGCGTTTTATCTCATACTTCTTGGGGTGCTGATAGAACGGTATTGCTTCGCCTATACCGTGCACTCATCAGGTCGAAGCTAGATTATGGATGTGTTGTGTATTCTTCTGCTCGCCCATCTAAACTTCGCATCCTAGACACTGTCCACCATGCTGGTATACGTGTGTGCACTGGTGCCTTTCGGACCAGTCCAGTCGCCAGTTTGTATGTAGAGGCATCTGAGCCGTCGCTGTCTCTGCGAAGACAGCGGCTGGTAGTTAACTACTTCCTCCATCTTCGCTCGATGCCTTTACATCCTTCATTCCACACCATCTCAGACGAGGGTAGGCTGGCAAGGTATCGGCTACACCCTAGTGTCACTAGACCATTTGGTGTTCGTGCAGACGAGATCCTGTCAGCACTTGGTGTTGACAGTGATCTTCCTGGCGTCTCTCCACTCATTTCGCCTCTCCCTACCTGGGAGTTTCCTGCACCTTCTATCGATTTTTCTCTGACTGCTCTTCCAAAGTCAGAGACACCAATGGTTGTATACCAGCAACGGTTTTTAGAACTTCGTGCGAAGCACCCCAATTTTAATGTGTTTTACACGGATGGGTCCAAGACAGTCGAATCAGTTGGTTGCGCCTTCGTCCTAGACTCTCAAAGTTCCAGTTACTTGCTACATCCTGCCTGTTCCATCTATACGGCAGAGTTGTACGCCATTCTAAAGGCACTGGACTTTGCAGACGTCAATGGTCTGAAGAAAGTCCTTGTGTGCTGTGATTCGACCAGCGTGTTGCAGTCTCTGGATTCGCCGTATTCCCGGCATCCGGTAGCGCAACGCATATTCAGCCGGCTTGTGTCCTTATCTGCCAGCACAGATGTACACTTCTGTTGGGTCCCTAGCCACGTGGGCATCCAGGGGAACGAAGCAGCTGATGCTGCCGCCAAGTCTGCTGATGCAGATGGCGACGTTCTCGTCCACCTTTTGCCAGCTAGCGACCTGCAGAATGTGTTCCGTTCTCGCCTTCTTGACACTTGGCAGACCGAGTGGGATGCGGAAACGGGGAACAAGCTTCACGCTGTTAAGCCCACCATAGGTGTTTGGCGTTCCTCGTCTCGTCCCTCTCGGCGAGAAGACGTTATTCTTACCCGCCTGCGTATAGGACACAGCCGTCTCACGCATGGTCACCTACTGCAAGGGCTGGACCCTCCGTTGTGTCGTACTTGTAATGTTATTTTAAGCATCCGACACATTCTCGTTGAATGTGTCGATCTTGCTTACCTCCGGCAGACTTTTAACCTCTCCGGCTGTTTGTCATCCCTCTTGGGTGATGACAGCAGTATTTTATCACATGTTTTTAGTTTTTTGCGAAGAGCTGGACTCTTCCACCGTCTGTAAGGAGGTTTTTAGTTTATTCTGACTTTTTAATGTGTTGTGTTTGTCTCGTGCAGGTCTTTTTACAACCTTGCACTTTTAGTTTTTCCCAAGGGGCTATCTACACCCCTTTTTTAAAATTAAGTCAGAATTTTAGATAAGGGGCCATTTCCCCGTATACATAGAAGGGTGCGAAATGGCCTTAAGTGCCGACGCACCCAGAAATTTTAACTCAATCCAATCCACATACATGATGAATATGTAGGTGGGGACTTGAGCTACAATGATTTTTCCAAGTTTTGCAGCAAGTGCTGGAGCCAGGACAGTTATGGGTTTGTCACAATTGATATGACAAGAACACCCAATAGTGGCAAATATAGAAATAAAATCAACAATTTTCTAGACATTGAAACATAAATAAATAACCATGAAAAGGCCAATTATTGATGATCTTAAATTAAGAGATTATCTTGTAAAAAGATTTAAGGGATGGAAATCAGAGAACCGAGGAATTTATGAAAAACACAAACAAACAGAACAGCCTATAATTGATGCTATTGGTGAATTAGGTAAAAATATCAAAACTGTTACAGAGCAAAATCAAAATTTGATCACAGAGCTTGTACCTGTAGCTGCAAGAAACATATTAGATTATCCATTCACCCCACTTTCCAGTATTCATACACCTAGTCCTATTGCTCCTAGAAGAATTGAGGCTAGTCAGGATCCTATTGAATTGGGTCTTCTTGCTCAAAAATATTTAACCACACCTAAAGACAATAAAGATGAGGTTTTTGGCTTATATGCTGACACAGAGCTTGATGGTAGCATCATACATAGAATTGGCAATTTCAGAGTAACATTTATGGGAGATGATATAATTGTATATTCAGAATCTCGACTTGGAGAAAAAGGTGCTTTTGTTAAGTATCTCGGAACACCTGGATTGTGGGAACTGATGACTAGGAAAAGGCCTGGCAGCTATACAGATCAAGATTATGAGGATTACAAAGAAATATTAATAAAATCAGATGCTCTATACCAGAACAATGATCCCACACAAAAAAGAGTCAAGTCTAGCAGTGGGGCAAAATACAACAATTTAATCAAGCCCATATGGTCTCAGATCAAGACTGGCAGTGGAATCAAACAATACAACACCCTGCCTAAAGAATTTGTGTGGGTTGATGATGTCAGGAAACTTGTAGATAGGTTATTGGTGATAGCTGGGGAGGAAAATGCTGGCAACCACAATTTTTACAATGAAAAGGTTGGAATTATGGACATGATAAGCACAAAATTGTCTAATTTTATAGTGAATGACACTAAGGGGATTGGATATCTCATAAAAATTATTAATACTCTACCCCCTAAATTTTGGAATATTTCTGAGGGTCGGGGCCTTGTTAATGACATTATAAACAAGCTGCCATTTGAACTACACCTTCCAGGCTATCAGTATTGTGGTCCAGGCACAAAATTGGACCATAGATTAAACAGAGGGGATCCTGGTGTTAATCCCCTAGATGCTGCTTGTAGAGACCATGACATAGCATACAACACACATTCTGATCTTGACAAGAGACATGTTGCAGACAAGAAATTAGAAGAGGCTGCATTTGGTAGATTTGTAAGCAAAGATGCTTCTTTAAGTGAAAAAATAGCAGCATTGGGGACCACCATAGCTATGAGCACCAAACAAAAACTGGGGTGGGGGTTGTGAATATGTATATAATAAACCTACAATGAAGGCCAAGGGTGTTATGTATCAAATACCTTATGCAGGTCTCAAATCTCTTAAAACTATTGACAGTCTTTTGACCAAAAAACAGCGCAAGAAAAAAAATTCTTGTATTGCAAAGGGGCATGGTATGAAATTGTTGCTTAGTACCCCCCAATTAAAAAAATTACAGCAATCAAGAAAAAAATCACATGTGGGGGGATTTATATTTACTATCCCTGCCATCTTAGCTGCTCTCGGGGCTGTGGGGAGCTTGGCTGGGGGATCAGCTGCCATAGCAAAAACAGTAATAGATGCCAAGAAGAATAAGGCAGAATTAGATGAGCAGAGGCGCCATAACCTGGCCATTGAGAAACAAGGCAAAGGTGTTAAGAGAGCCATGAATAAGTTTAAAAAAAACAAGAGCCGCTTACAAACCAAGATATTGAAGCTTTAATCAAGCCACTGGGCATCAAACATTTTAGAGGTGTGTACATGTCTGATTCTTTACCAGAACAACCACTCAACAAAGAGTGTGGCATTGTTAATTTGGATAAGTACAAAAATCAGGGCACTCACTGGATTTGCTATCTTAAATATTTAAAAAATAAGGCATTTGTGTTTGATTCATTTGGAGGTGTTCCACCTGAAAATTTAATAAAATATCTAAATTCAGCTAATCTTTATTACAATAATGCCCGTGTTCAAAACTTCAAAGATGTTAATTGTGGACATTTGTGTTTATCTGTTCTTAGATATATGTCTCAAATAAATAAACCATCAATTGAAGATTTTCAAAAAGCCTTGTGGTATTTAAAACATCATGGGGGTATTCCATCTCACCAGCCAAAATTCAATATTGAAACTCAAATTACATGATGACATAGTATATCCCAAAACAATAGCTCTCAGAGCATTTTATGGCATGTACCTAATCCCTAATATTACACACCACAACAACACAATTGCAGTAGGGGATGAAAAAATTGTCATCACTCCAGGGCAGTATAATCTATCCACTCTAAATGCTCAATTACCCAGAGGTGTAGTATTAACTCAAAATTCTGTCACTCACAGAGTAGAAATTGTATCTGCTACAGAAACAGTGGATCTGGGTACTATAGGAGAGCTGTTAGGATTTGAGAACAACACAAAACTTGAACCAGGCATCAAACACACTGCTATGAATATACCCAAATTCTTAGCCATAGAGACTCTGAATATTCACTGTAATGTAGCTGAGGGTATGATCACCAAATCAAATGGCATAGGCACTCACAAACAAACAGGAATCATTGCAACATTCAAGCCTAATTCTGAATTTATGGAGCCAATCATCTACAATCCATCACCAACATTATATTTTCCTGTGTGTCATAACAGAATAGATTATATTGAATTGATGGTCACTAATGAAAAAGAAGAATTAGTTGATTTTGCTGGAGCCACAACAACTGCAATCATAGAGATTAACATTTAAATAAAAATACATACAAGAAAAAAATGGAAAATATTGAGAGTTATGAGCTACAATCATTCCCTCCAAACAGGAGGACATTTGCAAATTTAAATCAACCCAACACAGAGATTGAGGTTGATCTTGATGTAGGGGATGGATTTATACACCCCCACAGAGCAGATCTATACATCAAATTTGATGTTGTAAAGCTCGATGGAACAGATTATCCGGCAAATTCAAATATAAGATTGGTTGATAATTTTGTGCCGCATCTATTCTCTGAAATTGAGATCAGAAAGCATGGCGTTGTTATAAACAGAGTGGATTATCCCGGCATTACCTCCACAGCTTTGGCCACATTAAAATTATCCAAAACCGAGGCTTCTTACTACAAAATAGTTGGATTTGAGGCTGGTGATAAGATATTATCTAAAAACCACACAGTGCTGTTCCCTATGCGCCTGTTGCCAGGATTCTTCTCAGATTACAAAGATATTATGTGGAAGGGTGGTTTAAGAATCACATTTAGAAGAGCTGCCAATGATAATAATGCCTTGATGAGGTACAGTGCAATAAACCCCACAGGAGAAGCTCTGCCCAATACCCTACCAGATGCAGGCAAATGCATTATTCAGACTATGGAGTTAAGAATCCCTGTTGTTGAATATGAGGCCAGTTATGCTCTTAAATACAAAGCTGATATAATAAAAAATCCACAGGTTCCTCTACAATTTTATACATATCAATGTGTACAGAAGCCCGCAACTGGTACATATTATGAGTTTGATGCTACAAATTCATTCTCCAGTATACAATACGACATGCCTGATTTTGTGGTGGTATTGTTTCAGACTGGAAGACACAACAATCAGGAAAAAAATTCAAGCAAATTTGAGAACTGCAACATCAAGAACATATATCTTAAAATGGCAGGAATGAGGTATTTCCTAGAGAAAATTACAATTTAGACATGTCCAAGGATGATTTCCTGAAATTATATGAGGCATTTACATCCTTCAAAAAGGGTCACTACTGGCAATACTGACATGTATTACACACCAGATGAATTCAAAGCACAGAGACCCATGTTTGTAATCAACACTTCAAAAAGGAAACAAGTTGTGGTGAATGACAGGACAAATATTAAAATTATCTGTGAATTCCATGAGGCATTACCTGATGACACCATATGTAGTGTTATTCTCATAGGAGAAAAATCATATGTTTATGATGTAAGAAATGAGAGAGTCACGGAGCAATTCTAGAGGGTCTCTGCATATTGCATTGTTTTAATATACAATTTGAACCTGGTATCCAATTGAACTTAAACCGGAAGTAAATATGTGTGTGTGTGGGTGGGTGTGGGTGTGTATATGGGTGTATCTTGGCCTAGTTTTAAGTGTGGCCAAAAAAAATATCAAGAGGGGCATATTTTTGACAGGATTATGGACAACAATCTCACAGAAGTGCCTTTTATAAGTGTAGCCTCATCAATCTGAGGGGGTTCATACTTTCCGAGAAATTCCCGAGGGCATTTTTTACAAAAATCTTGGATTAGACAGGGTTCCACACTTGAGCAAAAAGCTCATATGCTCATGTTGAGCTTGTTTTAAGTGTAAGCAAATCTGCCTGAGGGGGGTTCATACTTTCTCGGGTTTATAATATCATCAATACAACTACTAATAGCCTAATTGTCAAAGAATACTTTTTACTCCAAGGTGTGAGTTTAACGACTAACTAAAGTAAACCGTGCTCTAGAGAAATATTTTAGTGCTAAATTTTGGACTTTAGAAGATGTTGACTTTCTTAAATGTTCCCTCCTAATATTCTAAAACTCATGAAATATTGTTGTTTTGCAAACACCAATTCACTTCTTCCCTGCCTACAGAGGAACGGGGCCCGCCTCTGCAACTCATATGACGTCATGCTTCAGAAGGGAGAGTTTCCAGGACCGCGTTGCATTCACCTTGTGGTCTTTCAACGGTGGGAGAGCTCCACCTTTGACCCCTGTGTACCTTCACGGCATGATTCAATGCACGTAGATTATATTTACCTTTTACCTTTAGAATAAGTATCACTGAAGATTTCAACGACGAATTTAAAATTCCTTTTTCTCCCATTTTCCCTGTTCCCTTTCACGCGTTAATTGGTCGAGCACTCTCGAGTCACTCTCGGGACAGAGTATACAAACAGAGCTACAATGTGCTTAGCTCGTAACTTCACTCAAAGTTACAGAAAATTGTACATGAAAGGCCGAGTTATCCAATATATATAAAGCCCCAATCCCACCACTGACTGACTCACTGACACAAATGTTCTCCATGAAGGAAGCTCCGGAGGCGAGAAATGCCCGATTACGACACCCCATGAAATCGTCCCAAAAGGCCGAGAAAATTCAAAAATAGCTCAAATAGCCCTTCTTTTTTCACGTCCTTAGCAACCGTTGCCACGGACATTTTTTGCAGCACACACTGTTTCCTTCAATTCTTAATTGCCGAGATACATTATATTTCTCACAGATCTACAACACACAGCAGAATCAACTCCTGGCTTTGAAAAGGTGGATCAAACGAGGGTGACATCTACATAATAAGGAGTTTCAGCTCAGATACAATTACGTATATATATTGGTAAACTCAATGCGAAAATATTATCTACATCGTGGTTGCTTTAACTAAATGTTTAGAGGTATAATAACAAACAATTATTTAGAGAGTTTGCCGTGCTTGTTGTTCACCATGGAAACGGACGTTTCTAGGGAACTTAAAGAAAGTTTATTTTCACCCCAAAAACTATTGTAAGCGAATTATACTAGACATTTTGTATTTCAAAATACGAGCGTCAGAATTTATTACAGACGCAAGGTAGGAATTTGGGGGGAATGACGGAAAACAGTTATTATCCAATTCCGTTCAAAAATGTGAAAATGACAAAAGACGTAAATATTGCATTTTCAATTTAGTGTCGCTATTGAATTCGTTGATGCAAAAACATCCAACTAATTATCTTGAAACACTTATTACTTACTCAGTTTCCTTTTAAGAAATTAGACAATACTCTTTTGAATATTTGTACCTTATTAGAGCCCATACACATATAAAGTAACTTTTGAAACTTTTTAAATTAGCGAACTTATGCACTTGTTCCCCTTCATCCAATACAACATGCAGACATTTTACCCCATCTATAATATGATTACGCCCACAACGTGGCCGAAGGTCACGCATGCGAGAGAGGCCACGTCGAAAGTACGCGAGTCCAATATATACCATATAGACCCAATCCCACCACTCACTGACATAAATGTTCTCCATGAAGGAAGGCCCGGAGGCAAAAAATGCCCGATTACGACCCCCCCATGAAATTGTCCCAAAAAGCCGAGAAAATTAAAAAATTGGCCCTTTCTTAAGAGTGAAAATGCCCTTTTTTTCACGTCCTTAGCAACCGTTTCCATGGCTTTCTCTTTTTGCTCACATTGTTTCCTTTAATTCTTAACATTATATTTCTCACAGATCACACACAGATGAATGAACTCCTGGTTTTGAAAAGATGCCTCAAACAAGGATGACATCTACATAAGAATAAGATTCAGTCCAGATACAATTACGTATATGTATATTGGTATACTCAATGCGAGAATATCTACATCGTACTCGTTTCAACTAAATGTTTAGAGGTATAATGACAAGCAATTCTTTAGAGCTTGCCGTGCTTGTTGTTGACCATGGAAACGGACGTTGCTAGGGAACTTAATGAAAGTTTATTTTAACCTCGAAATCTAGTGTAAGTGAATAATGCTAGACTTTTCCAATTTCAAAATATGAGCGTCAGAATTTATTACTGAGGAGAGGTAGAAATTCGATTACGTTTAAAAATGCGAAAATGACAAGAGACGTAAAATATTGCTATTCCGATTTAGTGTCTCTATTGAATTCGTTTATACAAAGCATCCAACTAACTATCTTGTTTGATTCAAGTCTTTATTGTGAAGCTACATTATTTCTCACAGATCACACACACTCTTGGTTTTGAGATGGAGCTTCAAACAAGGTTGACATCTACATAAGAAGATGTTTCAGTCCAGATACAATTAGATATTGGTATACTCAATGCGATAATATCTACATCGTGCTTGTTTTAACTAAATGTTTGGAGGTATAATGACAAACAATTCTTAAGATAAGATAAGATAAGATTTATTTCCATCCACTTGATCATATGAGTACAAATAGCACTATGATATGAGACAGGTCAATTACATGTGTAATTTTGAGTACAAAGGAATTAACACATACTTAAGCATATTAAAAGTATAAAGAGTATAAAATAAAAATAAAATAAAATTACATGTATAATTTTGAATACAAAGGAATTAACACACTCGAATGTATGTTGGTCCCCTCCCCCAAAATGTACAAAATTTTCATTTCAATCAATTAAACAATATGACACTGCTACTACATTAGTTTAACAGTCACGAGACAGTCTGATATGATATGATTTATTTCCATCCACTTGATCTTATAAGTACAAATAGCACTATGATATGGGATAGGTTAATTACATGTATGATTTTGAGTAGAAAGGAATTAACACATACTTATGCATATCAAAAGTATAAAAGAGTATGGAATAACTTAAAAAATAGAAGAAAAATCAAAGGTTATGGGTATTAGTGAACATAAAAATTGAAGAAAATCAAAGGTTATGTCTATTAATGAAAAATATGATCTAAGTACTCCTCTGTGCTATAAAACAAATACTTCATAAGCAAGCTTTTTACTGTTATTTTAAATTTGGTTGGATTATGATTCTTGAATTCCTCTGGCAGCTTGTTATAGAGTTTTACACCTTGAAATCCTAGACAGTAGAAAGGTGGAGGGAATTATGCATACGAGTGCTGTACTTGTGTATGTCCAGATTTTTTGAGAAGATTTTAGAATTTGTATGAATAAAGTACAACGTTTCTAATATGTACAAACATGGAAGAGGTAATATTTGAAATTCATTGAAAATTTGTTTTGTTGGGTTTGAGAGGGATGCATTCTTCATAATGTTTAAATTGCGTTTTGCGTTTTTGCCAAATAAAAATTTTCTGCATTTTGGGTGAGCTGCCCCAGAAAGAGATACCATATGTAAGTACAGTTTGAATCTGTCCAAAATATACTGTCCTTAAAACATTCAAAGTTAAAACATTTCTCAAAATTCTCATCATGTAGCAGAGCCTGCTTAACTTTTGAGTTAAATTAGTAATTTGCATGTCCCAAGACAGGTTTGTGTCTGTCAATACTCCTAAGAATTTTATTGCATTGCATTCTTTGACGACTTCTTAAGTTTTTTATTTGTTTTGCTGGATTAAAATTTATTAGAACTGTTTTATTAACATTCAGGGAAAGCTTGTTGTTGTTTAGCCAGGTGTTTAGTTGTGTTGTTGTTGAAATGGAATTCTTTTGAAGTTGCTCATATTCCAGGCTTTTTACTATATCAGAGCTTAACTTGCTTGTTGTTGACCATGGCAACAGACGTTGCTAGGGAACTTCATTTTCACCCCAGAAACTACTAAGTGAATTATGCTAGACTGTTCGAATTTCAAAATATGAGCCTCATAATTTATTACAGAGGAATTCGAGGGGAATGACGGAAAACAATTATTTTTCAATTACGTTTTAAATTGTGAAAATCACAAAATACGTAAATATTGCTTTTCCAATTTAGTGTCCCTATTAAATCCGTTTACAGAAAACATCCAACTAACTATCTTGAAACTGTTTTTACTTACCCAGCTTATTATTAAGAAAGTAAACAAGAGGCCGAATACACATAACGTTATGTTCAAAACTTTTCAAATAAGGGAGCCACGTCGGCGAGCGCACGAGACATGTCGCTATTTAATTCGTTTATATGAAATATCTAAATATTTTGAAACGGACCATATGTACCCAGTTTATTATAATGAAACTAGACAATAATATGTGTTAAATATTTGTAAAATATTAGAGCATATACACACGCAAGCGAACTTATACACTTGTTTCCCTTCATCCAATATAACATGCACGCATCTTCAAAATCATTAAGATCATTGAGGAACCCCAGCTATAACATGATTGGGCCCACAACGTGGCCGAAGGTCAAGCATGGGAGCGTACAAGTCGTGGCCAATGGCCACGCCAAAAGTGCGCGAGTCTTTCCACATAGAAACGCTGCAGCACAGTCGGAATATTGGCCACCCTTCTTTTTTACGCCACTGTTCGATCACATCAAATTACATGCGCATGTTGATGGTTTGAAATCTCTGGAATTCAGAAGGAGCGAGCGAGTGATTTAGACTTCCCCCTTCTGTTCCAGCCGTAAATACAATAACGTGATGATTCAGTTACAGAGGAAGAAAATAATAGCTACTATAGTTTTAAGGCAACAGTAAGAACTGGCTGTGGAGTAGCGTCGGTACTTAATGAACAAATCGCAGAATAACTAACAACCTAGCAGAATATGTACTAACTATGGACTTAGCATCAATGTCCTTCAAGAACGTAGTTTCTGAGGCGTATTACATGGAAGTGGAAACGTTGATATTGGAGTGCCTTCTAACAGTTCACTCATTAGGTCCTTAGTTATGTTGTCATTTATATAGGGTGACCGTACGTCCCGTTTTGAACGAGACAGTCCTGTTTGAGAGGCGTGTCCCGGTCGTCCCTTCGATATTATTTAAAAACACTATTTGTACCGTTTTAGAGAAGCCTAGGGGGTTAGCTTGAAAACCAAGTATAAAGTTGAGACATTTCATGCTAAAAAAAAAGTTGTATTGTTTTGCGTGTGTTCCGTTATTTGTAGAGAGTGCATAAGTATGCCCAAGAAACGTATATGCAGTTTCAATATGAACTTGGGACAAACCACAAACTGAAGTGGGAAATCACGCGTCAGATGTGTGGGGTAAGGTTTTTGAGGAGATTTACAAACGGTTGGTGAAAAATCTCAAGAAGATTGATTGTTCTGATACATACTTCTGGCACTCCCCAACTTCTGCGTAGGGCTAACATCAAAGGTTGATCAGAAGGAACCAGAAATACTGTGTGAGTCACACCGAGATTATAATAAATAATAGCTTTTGACAACGAGAGATCATATTTCAAATAATAAAATAATAATAATACTTTAATTATAACAATAAATTTATAATTAGGCCTAACTGATTTTTCAGGAGGGGAGGAGGTACACTGATCTCCTTGGGATGTCCCGTTTTGGGGTCAAAATATTATGGGCACTCTACTACTAGGGTGCCAAATATCTAGCTCCTGGGTTCTCATTCCATTGTAATTATCATACTCTTACCATGAAAAGGTCTCCTGCGTATTATCTGCGGTCCCGGGTTCGAACTTAGATGAGAGCTCCAAAATTTGGGTGATGACGCAACACAATTAATATAATTCAAAGACTTAATAAGGTTCTCCAGGCGGGGGAGAACCGGAAAATTTTCCACCTGTTCAGGCAGCTCCGGCGTCCATCCATCGTCGTATAAAGTGGGTACCTGGAGGAAACTCTGGGGTTAAAGGCGGCAATGGACGTGGTGCTGATCACGTCACCCCCACCTTCGGCCGTAATCAAGAAAGTGTGAGGCCCTAACCCCACGCTCCCTATACGCCTTCATGGCGTGGTGCATTGCACAGAGGAGCACTTTCCCTTCACTTTTTTTTTTTTTTTTTTTTTTTTTTATAAGGACGATCTGGCTCCTATTGAGAAAGTCTGATAACAGCGTCGATGGGACTGAATGCGATCAACGAAGAACCCATTTGATAAGCTCTGGTCTTCAAAAGGCTGTTGGACTATAGAGTTACTAAATACATGGTAAAAACAGATAACTTGGTCCAAATTTAACAAAGTATATCTTGTCCCAACCCTCCATCCCCGGTCACGTTCCTGGTCTTGTATATATATAAGTGTCACTTCACCAGAAACCGAATTCATTGCCTGTGTGCTCACTGCAGGTCGGTCTGCTTGAGACGATTCCAGACACTTTGCCGCCAGCGGCCAGCTGGGTCGCTCGGAACTTGATTTTGGCGCGCCACGATTCGGATGGAAACAGACAACTCTGCTAGTGATTCTTGCAGTCTAATTCTCGAATGAATATTTCACTTGCTCTCGTTGCCTTCACTAATTCTATTTAAACCAGCCCAATAATCAAAGAACAAAATAGCTATATTGGGAACCTTTCAACAACTCCCACATTCGCAAAATAGTACATATTTTGCTTGGGTAAGTCCGCTTTATGCACAGTAAGGCTTATTGGGAATGGATCTACAGTTTAAAGTGGAATCCAACCCACAAAGTGCCTCCACCGGTATCGAACCCGGGACCCTTTGATTACAAGGCGACGAAGCAACCAATACGTCATTTTTTTTTAGGAATACCCCTAACCGGAAGTATCCCCCGTTTTTCACTATATTATCAAGATTTTCATTTCTCGGTTATTCTCAATTTTCAGTTTTTCTCATTTGGACAAACAAATACCCGTGCCTTACCCGGGACTCGCACCCGGAACCCCTGACGTCGTAGCGCTCTGTGATAACCACACCGTCACGGAGGTCGACAGGGCCATCGGGGAGGCTTTAAGTGGAACTCGTACCCCTCCTACTTGACTGCGAGAAGAACTACCGAAATAAGAAAGGACCGGGCGTCCGGTAAAAAAGGCGCGAAAACGAAATGCTTGCCAGGTGCTAGGACGCAAAGAAGCACCAGCAGGCTTCATGGGTGACGTGGAAGTAGAGGTCAGGTGATCAACAGTTACTGTGATTGGGTGGTTGCAAGGAATGAGATTTATAAAACATTTTCTTGTTCGCTCCATTCGCGAAACAAACATTTCTCTACGATTCCCATCAAGTTTATACGTCAATCATTCATTATTACATTTATGCCCTATTTCAGGGGATCCCAAACTTTGTAGTTTCAAAAGTTTTCCGCGGCGCCCAAGTCAGAATATAGGCATAGGCCTATCTAAAACTTGCAACGCTAAGTTAGTGTTGTTAGGTTGCTTGCCTTATGTTAAAAAATAAGCACATATTTCAAATTCAGAAACATTGTTTATGTAAAAAGTACTAAATAAGCACATGTTTGGAACAATCATATCTAAAACCCTGTGTAGACTAACAAGTAAGTGGCATTTCAGTTAAAATTCCGGAACATTTCGCGGCACCCCAGGGCGCCGCGGCGCACCTTTAGGGAACCACTACCCTATTCAATATTGAATCAGTTTGTTAAGAAAGGTTTAATTAAAATGTCCATTAAGACTCACACCATTATAAACTTGGATAGTTTTGCTGTACTGGACTTCTGGTAAATTAACACTTAATTCATTTTACAAAGAAATTAAATAAGTTACTTTTCCTTTGCTCCTTTTGTTCAAATGTACAGTCTAAGAGAAATAACTTTTTTGTCGACTATAGTCTCCAAATTCTGTTCTCAACCAGAGAGATAAAATGGTAACAATTCTATTGCGAGTGACCCTTCACAACGATGAGGAAAGTGAGATCCTAGTTCCAGCGAATAATTTGTTAGGGCCGCTTCAGTTGATTATAGTGCACGCTGAGTGTGCACATAAAGTAGAGTTTCAAATATAATGAGTGGCTTCGCAAATGATCTACGGAAACTGTATTTGTATAAGCATTCTCTTCCTTTCCTGAGGAGAATTCAATAAAACAATGGCTTGGTGTAGCTTTCAGAGGGGAGCGGCACGTGACACGCTTAACTTGCAAACCAGCATTCAGAAATAAATGCAACCTTTCGTATCAAGACAGGTCAAGCTGCACGTGTAGCTCTGATTAGGCCGTTTTCTCAATACCGTGCATGCTGTCACCTAGTGCTCTTGTTAGCTCATGCGCGGTGAATGTTTGGATTTAGACTAACTGTGCTAGTGTCGCTTGCCGCTTGCAGCTTCTGTGTGAATTCTCCGTGTCGCTTGTCGCCTGTCACTTGTCGTCTGTCGTTTGCAGCTTTCTTGCCTTGTAAGGGAGATTACACACGAAAGCGCCAACCAACACATGTCCCTTGGAAGCGAACCAGCAGTAATGAATTGAACCTTTCGAACAGAAGCGACACGACAAGATGCAGGTGTCGCTTGTAGCTTGCGTGTCGCTCTGATTGGCCAGTTTTGTTAATACCGTGCATCATGTCGCTTCGTACTTTTGTTCGCGCATGCGCGGTGAATGCTATGCCTTATATTGAATGGTCTAATGTCGCTTGTCGCTTGTCGCTTGTCGCTTTGGTATAAAATCTCCATGTCGCTAGTCGCCTGCCGTTTATGCCGTTTAAGCAGATTCCAGACCGAAGCGTAACGCGACAAGCGACAAGCCTCGGTAATCATTGCAACGTTTCGAACTGATGCAGCACGGTAAGCTGCAAATATTGCATGTCGCTTGGTTGTGTCACTCAAACTGGCTACTTTATCAATGTTGTGCATCGTGATGCCTTCACTTGTCGTGCACGAGCGGTGAATGTTTTAGTCTACAAGACAAAAGGGACCCGTGTCTCTTGTCGATGTGGAAGCACACTGTCGCTTGTTGCCTCCGTCAGAATTCTTCCCCTGACCCCTTCAAGGAGACTTCAGATCGAAGCGACAAGTGGCAGGCGACAATCGACAGACAACACTGGCATGGACGTCAGCAGGGTTTTTTTCCAGGGAAGGGCAAGGAAGGTATTTTTTTTCCAGGGGGAGCAAATAAGCAACATTTTACCCAATGTTCCTTCAAAAAAACATTGCTTACATTTGAATTTATCATGTTCGTGCATTAATTAACTCATATTATTGTGGCTGAAATGGAATTATATGTGTGAAATATATAATTTTTGGTTGACTTTCATTTTCCAAAGGGGGCATGGGTCCCCCTTGCCCCCCCCTTACGGACTCCCATGAACACTGGCGACTTCAATCTAAAGCAAGAAATTCACCGCTCATGCGCGAAAAACCTAATGCACCGAGCCGAAAGCGACATGTGTATCTTGCCCAGTCGCATCAATGCGAAAGGTCGAATTGATTACTGAGGGTTCAATTCCAAGCTATACGTATCTCTTGTCGCTTGTTACCTATTCCGTTTCGCTTGGTAGCGTTCCAATAAAGAGCTTCGTTTCACACAGTTGCGGCATGATAGGCCACACAAGCCTGCTTTGATTTCTGAAATCTTCAAACAACACATAAAAGTATGCAAAGTAAAAATTAAGAGTCAGCGATTAGGGTAAATGTGATTATTTTCTCAATTCCACAGTGGGGCAAAAACTCCTTAAGTACGCCACTGACTGCGCCGCAGTTAATCCCTTCCTAACTCCGCCGCGAGAGGAACTCTTCTTTTTTCCCCCTCCCCTTCCGAATGCTCTGCGCCCGAGACAGATACTTGCAAGCTACGCGCTCTCAATTGACGCCGTAAAGCGCGTTTCACAACTATTGCCCAATTCGGTATGGCACGTAGCTGCTTACACACAGGAAGAAATCATGTGACCTACAAGAATTGTGATTGGTTGGACGGGTTTTGCAATATTGATTGGTACCCACAACGGATGCAATTGTATTAAAATTACAACACGTAAATTAGACAGGTGATATTGGTACCAGGTTCCAACAAGAATAGTAACCATTTTTTCGTCAGGAAAACTGCATAAATGATAATTTTCAAAAACCACGGTGGTATTTGTAATCACATGCATGGTCTCGACATTTTAAAATGAATTTGATTTTGCTAATTTATCAAATTATAGTGGTTCCAACAACATATGTACACTCACTCGGGCCTTATAAGACCACGTTTACACGTATGTGTGTGGGTGTGCGTGGTAGGGTGTGCGTGAGTGGGTGTGGGTGTGCGTGGTAGGGTGTGCGTGGGTGTGCATGGATGTGCGTGGGTGTGCATGGATGTGCGTGGGTGTGCGTTGGTGGGTGTAGGTGTATTCGTTACGTACTTTAACTCGAAAGAAATTATGACACTCGTACGAAGTATGAGATGAAAAATCACAGATTTGCAATAGTATAAAATCGACAAAAACATCATCAAAATAGGTATTCCACTGTGGTTAAATTAATAAAAATAATAGGCCTCGTACCAATTATTACTTTGAACCTTCCTGATTACACTACTTGGAGCTAGATTGTTCTACGATGAAAATACATAACATTACGAGGAATGTTCAAATTTACTGTTGATCCCATACTTTCTCAAGTCAGCCGCTAAATGACAGTGAAAATATTTAGGTGGATATATCTTCAAATAAAAATGTATATTTAACATTATGTACATTTTTTTTTACTTATTTTCTATTTCACCAAATTGCTTGTTACGTTTTGGCAAGCCGGGTGAAGTAATTGTGAATACACTGTGGAAATGTTGCCCTCAATTCGGAGCAACCCGTGTACCCTTTCTTAAGTAAAGTTCAAGTCACACTTTTTCGGTAGCGTATCTCTCTTCAATTTGGAATTCTTTCGACTGGAATTTTGCTACTTGAAATGTTAGACAAATTAATGGTATCTGATGAAATAACATAAGAAATAGAAAAATTGACACATCACATATATGTCGCCAGTATTGCAGAAACAAATAATGAGAAGTAGAAGAGATCGGGGTTCGTTGTAACAAAATTTAGATATTTTTTTCTTCTGCTTAACATTTTCTTTATTTTCATAATTTTTTCATCTTAAATGAAAGTGTATACATTTAGCTACTACCATATTTTTTTATATACTGCTGAACAAAAAAACGGACACCTTAATATTTGACATCTGAAATGCAATTACTCATGAATTACGCTCTCAGTTAAGTATTTAACTATTGAACATTCATTATTGAACATTTTCCATAGTTTTCCGTTTATTATTTATCTATTTATTTATTTATTTACTAGTATTTACTTATTTGGAACACCTTGGAGGCTCAAAATCAATTTCATGCAATTTTGTTTTAATTTATTGATTTTCAATTCCTGTTGATGTAATTTTGTTTAATGTATAGAGAGCCATGCATTTTGGTTCATAGTAACCATAGTAACAGATAATATTGACATTGTCATTGCTGGTATTTTTCTTGCAAGTGTATTGGAAGTTTGCTAGCTTGAAAATGAGACGTAAAGAATTAGTAAAAGCAGTAGCTCTTCGCGATGATGGTCGTAGTGTGCACGATATTGCTAGGGTGTTAAATATAGCACGAAGTAGTATCCATGAAGCTCTCAGACGGTATGATGCAACTGGTTCCTATGGTAAAAGACCGGGTTCTGGTCGGAAACGATGCACAACAGCACGGGAAGATCGTTTAATGCGTATCATAGTCTTAGGAGACCGTCGTACGACTTGAAATATTGTGGCACAGCGTTTGAGAAATGTTCATAGAGCTGTGGTTTCTTCACGAACAGCTCGTACAAGACTGAATGAAAGTGGTTTATCATCTCGGAGGCCGGCTACAGGTCCCAGGTTGTTAGCACGTCAACGGAAGCGAAGACTGGAATTTGCTCCACAACACTTACATTGGAATGTGGAGTAGTGACTCTTCTCCGATGAGTCAAAATTCAACCTACGTTCATCAGACGGGCGTGAACATGTATATAGAAGACCTAATGAGCGTTATGCGCAATGTTGTTTCGTTGAAATAACACCCTTTGGAGGCGGTGGTGTCATGGTCTGGGGAGGTATCTCTTTACAAGGACGTACAGAGTTGGTTCTTGTAGAGAATAGGGCGATGGCAACTTGCAAGTACTTAACAGAATATGTGGCAGATCGTGTAGTACAATATGCACCATTCATAGGGCCGGACTTTGTTTTTATGCATGACAATGCGCGTCCTCACATTGCGAATATTGTCACGGAGTACTTGGACGAAGTTGCGATTACGCGATTACAATGGCCACGACAAAGTCCGGACCTAAATCCAATAGAACACGTCTGGGATCAACTGAAACGACATATCAGAAACCGCGCAATATTTATAGACACAATTGAAGAGCTAAGACGTGCTATTCAAGAAGAATGGGAGCCATTGGACCAAGAAGTAATTGCCAACCTTATTCGAAGTATGCCACGGCAGTTACAAGCTGTAATTGATGCCAGGGGAGGTAACACCCACTACTAGACAGCTTATATACCCCACCAGTACCAGTTAACAATATTAAAAAAAATATTGGTAAGATTTCCTTTTCTCTTTTTTTTTCTTGGTAGTTTTCTGTAACTTTCTCTTTTGTAATTTATGTTATTAACAATAAATTTTAATGTGCCTTCTGTTGAATATATTCAGGTTTTCTTATTTCCAATAATTTCTGCAACCTTTAGTTAGCCTTCGAATCAGAATTTATGCGTTATCACAAAAAGTGCAAGTGTCCTCTTTTTTTTTTTTTTGTCCATCAGTGTATTTGTTCAAGTTGCAGCATACGGACAGTATTTGCGAAAAAAGATGAAGAAGTGTTTTGTCACAACATGCACCGGTGTGGCGCTAGATGTGACAAGCGGGGGGCAAGTTGTGACAGTATCTAGCACTTTTGAATTATATACATAGGATAGGCAAACTGTGGATCATGACTGTGCAGTAAAAATAATTTGAATGGTTAGCTGCATCATTAATTACACCGTTAGGATAAAATGTTGCCTCGCCATCTGATTTTCTAATTATTAATCAAGTGATATCTCTAACACCACGTAGTGTAGGTCTAGTCTTATATCAAATCGTAATAATCGTTAACAACATAATACTACAATGATAAAATGAATTGTGAAATTCAACATGCTTTATGTACCATCATCCGAGCCCACAATTTTGACGGATATCAACAGGTTTTCCCTCAGAACAAGCACCACGTACAAACTGTTTACATTAAAGACACTGGACACACTTCTCTCAAGATTTAGAATTGGAAAATGGTTCCGTACACACAAGCAGGTGGCTTTCCGTTGTCAACTGTACTTTCACTCTTTATGTCACGCTCCATTTCCTTCATTCTTCTTCCTTCTTCTCTCCTCTTTCTCTCTTGTCCTTTCCACTCTTTCTAGCACCATCTTCAATTCTTTGTTTATCATCAGTTCCCCATTCCAGTTCATTGTGTCTTCTTCACCTATCTTCTCTATTTCCTTGGCCTCTTTCCATTTTCTCACTTGCATCCTCTTCTCCCTTCCTATCTGCTTAGCCTCATCCCACTCCATGTCATGTCCTGTTTCTCTCGTGTGTTTAAATATTGCATTTTGCTCTCTCTTAAGTCGTACATCATCCCTATGTTGTTTCAACCTGTCTTTCAGCCTCTTTTTCGTTTTTCCTATGTACACACTTTGACATTCTTTACATTTTACTTCGTAGATAATCCCTTCCTCTTCTCTGTTTTCCTTTTTCTTGTTTGCATTCTTCGCTATTCCTAAGATGCTTCTCCCTCCCTTCCTGTAAGTTTTAATGACCGCTTTTCTAAGCACTTTGCATATCTTTTCTGTGGTCTTCCCCATACTCCTCATTCCAAACCTCCTCTCTTTTTCTTTCTCTTCCTCTTTTTCTTTCTCTTCCAATTCTCCCCTGCCACTTTTCTTCCTTCTCCTGTTTATGTCCAGTCTATCCTCCTTCTCGTAGCCATTCTTTTCCAGCTGTTTCCATAGGCTATTTATTTTGCCTTCTTTTTCACATTCTTTCGTGCATATTTTCTTGATTCTGTCCTCCATATTCTTTATAAAATTTATTTTTGTCACATCACTTCTTTTGTGGCAGAATACCCCTGCTGCACACTTCTTCTGATGCCAAGCGGTTTCAATTTCTTGTCCTCTTTTCCTTTCCATCAATATATCTAGATAGCTTAACTTGTCGTCTAATTCTATTTCAAGATCCAATAATATCCCTTTTTCATCATCATGTATTTCTTTGGTAGTATAAAAGCCTTGTTTCAAAGTAGCACTTTGTAGATATGCATTTGTAGCCTCTTTTTTTTATCAATTGAATATCAGTTTTTGACATATTTTGACAATTTTTTGTCGATGATTTAGCGTTTAGCGATGTTTTAGTAAAATTTCCCTTTTTTCCCACTCGCACTTGGTAGGTATGCATTTGTATCCTCTTTTTTTTATCAATTGAATATCAGTTTTTGACATATTTTGACAATTTTTTGTCGATGTTTTAGCGTTTAGCGATGTTTTAGTAAAATTTCCCTTTTTTCCCACTCGCATTTGTAGGTATACCACGATCTTACGTGATATAACTTAACCTATTTATTTATTTTTTTTCGTGCTAAACTACACGAGAGCCTCTACGTGCTTTGACCTACTTTAGAGTAGACCCAAATGGAGAATTCAACGCCCGAAAGTGAGGTTAAAAAAAACCTCAAAAACTCACTTTCTCTCCACGTTCCGCGCCTCATTTATTGCGCTGACGATGTTTCGCAGCGAAGAAAACAGCACCAAAATCTCAAAAACTCACTTTTATGAATTGAGGTTCACCAAAACCTCAAAAAACTCACTTTCTCTCATTTATTGAGCTGACGATGTTTCACAGCGAAGAAAATAGCACCAAAAAACCTAAAAAAAACTCACTTTCTCTCATTCATTGCGCTGACACAGCGTGATGAGTAAATAATGCACTCTTTCATCCTTGAAGGATGAATGCATCTTATCGTAATTTTCCAAGTCCCGGTCAAATGTTTATATATCGTGACCTTTGTAAACCTCTCTCTCGGGGGAACGATGTGCCACACACACACACACACACACACACACGTGCGCGCGCGTGCCTGTATTGTGACGCAAGCAAACAAACAAAATAATAATTGTTTTTTTTTTTAGGATTCCTGGCCCCTATAACCCCGCCAGGAGTGCGTGGTGCCCAACCAAAAAGGTTCTAACGGCTGCGGTTAGAAACTAGCCAACGGGGCTGACAGATCGAGCTTCCTCCCCAGATCGAATTGAGTCGCGTGCCTTTCCACGAACTCCAGGTAAGCCTTCGCCGTGGGCCACACGATGCTCGTGACGATCTGTTCGACCGAATCCGTGGTGCGATATCCCGTGTTGAAGTATTCGCCCCATGCTTTTTTCAAGATTGTGAGTAAAAAATTTCTCTCTCGCACGTCTATGGCGGTCCTCAACCCTTTGAATTGCACCTCGTCGCTGTCGGCCAGCTGCACGACGTATTTTTTCTTGGTTAGTGCAAAAAAGTTTTCAGCACGAATTCGACCTTCACCCGCAAGTTCGGGAACCAACCGCTCGTGCAGGTAATCGATCAGGTTAACCTGATGGCGTTTATCCATGAGGATGAAAAGCGAATCCGTGTCCATGTACATCATGCGCGGTCGCTGGGGTTCGAGGGAAAATTTTCAACCACGTCGCGCGATTTTAATAAAATGGTTCGAGATAGAAAAGTAACGAGAGAAGCGCAAGCGGGATTCTTAGAAACGAACGAGCCCCCAATGTTTTCCCGTATGGCCTTCGAACGTAAAATTGGTTCACTTGAGATCTAATTTCTTCCGGAATATCTTTAAGCTCGTACATCTGACCGTACATGCTATTCATCATTAATTTAGCCGTGTTCTGTTTGGCGTCCATTTCGAGCAGTTTGCCCGGCGGCAAGGTCTTCTTCTTCTCGCAATTCTTGGTTTCCTTAATTTTTTTACGCAAGGCCATGATCTTGCGGATGCACGTGGCGTTGAGCGTGTCGGGCGAGAAATACACGTGGAGATCCGCTTCCGTGCAGCCGGTTTGGGGGATTCGTGTTGCCGCGATAAACATCGACTTCCGTGCCAGGCGGAACGGACGTTCCGGTATGGAATTCACGCCCCTTCAACGTGAACTTGGAGTGGCGAGAGCCTCACTGCGACCATGACACTCGGGTAGAGGGACGTATGTGAACCCCAAGAAAATTCTATATAAAATAACATACCTGGAAATTATATTCACAGTATAGATTGAAATTTTGATTTTTGTATTCCCCCAAGAAATTCTATTTAAAATAACATACCTGAAATTCTATTCGCAGTAGATTATAATTTTTTGAGTTTTGTAATCACCCCCAAGAAATTTTATATAAAATAACATACCTGAAAATTGTATTCACAGTATAGATTGAATTCTTGAGTTTTTTGTATTCACACCTAAGAAATTCTATATAAAATAGCATACCTGAAATTCTATTCACAGTATAGATTGAATTCTTGAGTTTTGTATTCACACCCAAGAAATTCTATATAAAATAACATACCTGAAAATTGTATCGCTATATATACTAGACTTTTTGATTTTTCTGTGATTTTGGAGAAATCATAATGGCATCCACCACCAGTTTCAATCGTAAAAATGATAAAACTGAATGTGTTACTTGTGGGAAGCTAATCTCAAGGAACAATTTATCGGTACACAGGGCAAGATGTAGCGAAACAGGTTCGAGAATTAATCGTTCGTTACCTTCTAAGTCTTGTGCTCGATGCGGAAAGATGATCAGCATTACACATTTAAGTAAACACCTTAAAATTTGCAAACCATCGATCGGACAAGGAACATTGAAAAGAAAAATCGATGATCCAGGAACCGAAGCTTCCACTTCCAAGCAAATTAAATTATGTAATGAACGAAAACCAATTAGATCTGCATTCAACCGTCATATTCAGGATTTCTCTTTTACTTCGGAACCAGGCTGCGACATTCTTAGTTTCTTGCGTGAAACAAAAACATCCGTGATAAATATTCTAAAAAATAAATTGGAAAATAATTCCATAAAAGTATACGTTGATCTATTTTCCGAATACGAAAAAGTCGATGGTACAACAAGAGTCTTTTATCATCGAACAAAAAACCAGGCTCTTCATTTGGCGAACGTCGATAATTTGGACGAATTTTATTCCGATCTTTCAAATGAACTGGTTAAGAAACATGACGATTTCGAGGCTAAAGGGTCGGGATGGTCTCTGTGTGGAAGTCCTCACACGTTAACCGTTTACGTGAACCGATTCTCGCCTCTTCGCGCTTCCAGCTACGTTCTTCTTCCACCGAACATTCAACACAAGAGGGCTGTGTTAAATATACAGAACAGCGATAACAAGTGTTTCCTTTGGTGTGTGTTGGCGGAACTTCACCCGATTCATTGGTCAAATAATCCAGAACAGGTTTATCATTACAAGCAGCATGAACCTGAACTGGAAAATGCAATGGCTGGCATCGAATACCCGGTGACCATTTCTGATATATCAAAATTCGAAACACGAGCACGAGATGCAGAAGGAAAACGCTTAATCATCAACGTGTATTCCTATACGTTGGATAAACATGTCGTGCATCCCGTCAGGATAAGCGATGTCGACGATGATGATGCTCGTGTGATTAATCTTCTTCTCATTTCAAACGACAGTGTTCACCATTACTGTCTCATTCGTTCACTATCACGTTTGGTCAGAAGTCAAACTACCAAGGATGCAAACCACATCGAAGTTTGCCCGAGATGCCTAACCACGTTCAACGATATAAAACGAGTCGATTATCGAAAATACACCGGACGTCAGATTGCTATCGATAAACTTGCCGAACATAAAATTTATTGCGGCAACAACAGACCGGTTCGAATGTTGATGCCCGAAAAGAACGAAGTGGAAGAATTCAGGATGCACAAGGCGTTGTTGGAACATCCGGCCATTATCGTTGCTGATTTCGAGGCGTTCCTCAAACCACTCTCGTACTGCGATCCGGATCCCGAACTTTCTTCCACCACACCTTACCAGCTTCACGAACCAAACAGTTTCGGTTACGTTGTCGTGCGACAGGATAAAATAGATGAACCGTACGTATACCGAGGACCCGATGCAATCGAACGCTTCTTCGAAAAGATGATCGAGGAGGTTGGGAAAATTGGATGCATGCTGCAAACATCGAAACTGATGCTTCCGTTATCTGCTATCGAACTTCAAAATTACTATGACACTGTCAAGTGTCCTGTGTGCGATAACCACTTCACGGACGACAATCGTAAAGTGTTTCACCATTCGCATACGGACGGTCGCTTCATAAGCGGAATCTGTAATGCATGCAACCTAAAAATCCAAAAACCAAAATTCGTTCCCATATTATTTCACAATGGCTTTAATTACGACTTTCATCCCTTAATTAGGAAACTTGGATACGACACTCAAAAAATAGATATTCTTGCTCAAAACGAAGAACGATACATCTCTATAAGTAAGAAAGTTATGATTCCTGAGACTAAAAATACCATCGAGATGAGGTTTCTGGATTCGTACAGATTTCTCTCTGCCAGCCTGGACGCTCTTGCCAGCAAACTTTTAGACGAACAATTCAAAATTACGAAAGCTAGTTTTCCCAACGTAGACATAGAACTCGTTAGACGTAAAGGGATTTATCCTTACGAATATGTTAGTGATAATTCTAAATTTAACGACGACGCTCTTCCACTTCCAAGAGAATTTTACAGCAGACTCAGAGAGAAAGGAATCACGGACGAAGAATACCAACACGCGCAACTCATGTGGGAGAAATTAGAATGTAGGACACTCGGAGACTACCACGATGCCTACTTAAAATTAGACGTAACGATACTCGCGGATGTTTTTCAAGCGTTCAGGAAAACGGCAACGAATATTTATAAATTAGATCCAGCGTATTTCTACAGCCTACCGGGATTAGCGTGGTCGGCAATGTTATTCCAGACGAAGGTCAAGCTGGAACTGATATCGGACGTGGACATGTTACTTTTCATCGAGAGGGGGATTCGGGGCGGGATGGTACAATGTGTGCAGAGATATGCAAAAGCCAACAACGTGCACATGAAAGAAGATTATGATTCAAATCGAGCATCGAATTACATCTTCTACGCCGACGTTAATAACCTCTACGGACATGCCATGGTTCAGAAACTTCCTTACGGGGGATTCGAATGGGCATCAATAGACATAGAAAATTTCGACGATAGCGAGCATGGCTTCTTCGCAGAGGTGGATATCGAATTCCCCGACCATTTACATGATCTGTTCAGCGATTTACCACCGGCATCCGAGTTCAAATCCTCGCCTCATTCTAATCAATGCAAGCTTTTGTTGACTCTGGAGGGGAAAAAGAGATACGTTGTTCATTACTCGAATCTCCGATTCTTGATCGGGAAGGGTGTTAAGGTAGCGAATATTAGAAGAATCCTCAGGTTTAAACATTCCGAGTGGCTCAAACCGTACATTGAAACAAACACGCAACATAGGACGGTTGCCACTTCCGATTTAGACAAAGATTTTTTTAAATTGATGAATAAAGCGGGGTATGGCAAGACGATGGAAAACGTGCGGAATCACGTAGACGTGAAATTGGTTTCAGATAAAAATAAATGCATGAAGTGGGTGGCCGATCCTAGATTCAAGTCGAGAAAAATTTACAATGAGAATTTGGCACTTTTCAATCTAGATATAAAATTGATGAAATTCAGAAAACCAATTTACGTTGGCGCAACGGTTCTCGACTTGTCGAAACTTTACATGTTCGAATTTCATTATGACGTGATGAAACCCTTCTTCAATGATAAGATGTTACTTTTGTACACGGACACCGACAGCTTCATTTACAGCATACAAACACCTAACCTCTATGAAGACATAAAAAATCCTTCCATGCTCGAGTATTTCGATACTTCGGCGTATCCCCAACCCAACAGATTTGGGATTCCTTCCCTCAACAAGAAAGTCCTAGGTAAACTGAAAGATGAATGTAACGGTGATGTTATTGTCGAGTTCGCGGGTTTGCGTTCGAAGATGTATGCCATGAGAACAGAAAGTAGCGTCACGAAGAAAGCAAAAGGTGTGGGCAAAAATACGGTGGAGAAGAAACTCACCTTCCACGATTACATCGATTGCCTTTACTCACAATCGACGATACTAAGTATAGAACAAAGAATCCAAAGTGTAGATCACGTGATTACAACAAACGAAGTTAGGAAAGTAGCATTAGATCCGCATGACGATAAAAGATGTATTTTGTCTTGTGGAATCCACACGTTGCCTTGGGGACACTATCGTTTAGAAATTAGTAAAAATTGTAGGCAATGCAAATGAAAAAGAAAATAAACTTAAACTGTCTCAAATATTCACATACACAATAAATAAATAGCAAGGACAATGAATCTCTTTGGTTTCCGAAAGCAAACAATGGAGACTGTACACCGCACAACGACAGATCATGAATTTCTACCTTCCGTGTTATCTAAACTCAACGGTCTGTTGATCGTTCACCTCAACAGTATTTGGACGAAATTGGATGATGAAATCGGCAAGATGTTTTACGTCTTCAACAACAATTTACATTTCTACGAAATTCCGATCGACGGAAACTTCAAATTACCGTGAATCCGGAAAACGAAGGGCGAAAAATCAAAATTTCTAGCGGCAAGAACATTTTTCGAATGAAGCACGACAAGGTGCTTTCTAACATGGCGTACGATGTGTCTGCAGGAGATTGTCTTTACGTGGAACTCCTAGGAGATTACGACAAACTCGTTCCTCTCTTCGTAGAATTACGAATCGTCTATCCTATTATAAATAACCGTTAACCAAAAATGCCTAACGACATTTTCGGCCACACCAAGCGTGTAGATCACGCAGAAGAGATTCTCATGTTGGACGTTCGAGTCAAAAAGTTGAGGAGCGATTTGATCGCTTTGCAGGAGACCTTAAACAAAAGTTTAGAGTCGGAAATCGCTACGCTCCAAACCCAATGTCTCGACCCCATTCTGAAAATCGATTCCGATCTGAAAACGCTCATAAAAAATTATGTCGACGTACCTTCTTACGACAACGTTCAAAATATACAGTTAAGCGTGGATTCGCTTCAAAATGATTTGGCCAAATTACAGCAATTTCAATCGAAAAATGAAGATTTGGAAAAATTGAAACTCGAAATCGAAGAACGAACTTCCGCAATCGAAAAGAATTTCTCTGAACTTCAAACCGTCGTGAATGATATCGATGTGGAACGCTTGCACGTCGTCGTTTCCAAATTACAAGAAGAATTCACCGGCACGTTGGAAGAAATTAAATCCAAGTTACAGACTTTGGAAGATACCATGACGAACCTACCATCGTCGGACGAACTGCAGGTCATCGGTAAAAGCGTCGCGAACATAAAAATTCAATTGGAGGCTTATCGAGATTTCGAACACATTCAAACCACCATCGCTACGCTTCAGGCGTCTCTGGAGTTGATCAACGAAGAAATTAAAAATATTCACGCTGAAGCGAATGCGTTGACGAGCATTCAAGATACGTTAAGCACGGTTCAGAAGAAGATCGAATATTTAGAAAATTTGAACGTCGAATCGAACCTTGCTCATTTTCATCACGTACTCGACAACATACAGGGTGACTTGGAATCGTTACGGACGAGCGTGCCTTCGAGCGAAGATTTGGAAAAATTGAAAACGGCGGTGACGGCATTATCCGATTCGAGTGACGTCAAAAGTTCGTTGAGCGATCTCGAGAGTAGGGTGGCCAATCTCCCCACCTCCAAAGAATTGCACGCTTTGAAAAGGAACATATCACGTATGCTGAAACGACTGGAAACGGAAACGGCGAACGTGGAACAGATTCGAGACGAAATTAGTTCGCTGGTGTCGACGCTGCCCACTTCGCAGAGCGTCGAGGATCTTCACACGCAGTTTACCGAGATGCGAAGCATCGTGAACGATCTTACCGAGAAGAGTTCGAAATTGAATCAAGTCGAGAACCTTCAGAACATCGTCGTCAACATCAGAGATCAAGTTGGAGTGCTGGAATCCACGCAGGAATCGACGCTGGCCTCTTTCGGTGCCAAGTTGCAAGAACTCAACGAAAACTACAAGCAGTTGAACGTGGAAGTGAAAATCAAACCGTCATTTTCTGCCGTAACGGATACCATAGTCGAGCATTTGTTGCCCATCGAAAATAAACTCGGACACGTTCACAGTAATCTGCTCGGCGTCGACACTAAATTCGCCAAATTGTTCACCTTGCAAGCCATCGAAATCAACAGCGTACCCAATCAACAGAGAATCTCCACGTTCGTCGAAGATAACAAACTGTACATGTTACATCCTTATCATCCGTACTACAAGTTTCTCCTCGATGGCACGATTCAGATAAACGAATTTTCGTACTGGTCTCACGGCAGAAAAGCTAGCGTTCCCACCATGACCTTGATATCGAATCGTGGTGTCCAGAAAGCAGGAAACATTCCTCTGGCACGTTGGAACGAAACGCGCAACATATATGAAATACACGAAGACGAAGATCTTACCGTTTTCGACGTGAGTGCCGGCGATAAGCTGATCGTTCAAAACACGAGCGAGGTACCACCTTCGTTGAATCCCATCACGATGGTGCTTCTCTTCAAACGTAATCTCTAAAAAAAAAAAAAAATGTCTAGGCAAGCCATCGTCGAAGAATTGCATAAACCTGCACGCCGCAACTACGAACGTTTGGCGGTGGTAACCAAGGGCATCGACGACCTCTGGCAAAGTGACCTCGTGGAGATGAGTAGCGGCAAGTTAAAAAACGTACATAAATTGAACAAGGGCAACAAGTACCTCCTCACCGTCATAGACACATTTTCGAAATTCGCATGGGCTCTACCTTTGAAGGCGAAAACAGGAACGTGCGTCACGGAAGCATTCAAGACAATTTTTCGCGAAAGCGACGGCAGACGACCACGGTTTTTGCAAACGGACAACGGTAAAGAATTTTACAACGCCGTATTCCAAAAGTTTATTCAAAAACATGACATTCGACATTATTCGACCTTCAGTCACATAAAAGCCAGCATCGTGGAAAGATTTAATCGAACTCTGAAATCGCACATGTGGAAACGATTCACGCTTCGGGGAAATTACAAATGGGTCGACATCCTGCCGGAACTCGTCGACACCTATAATGATACGGTACACAGAACGATAGGCATGAAGCCAGCTGACGTTACCAAGTCTGACGAGCAGCGTTTAATTTCTACCGTTTACTGTTCAAAGTACACTCCCACGACTACCAAGAAATCAAAATTCAAAATTGGAGATCAGGTGAGGATCAGCAAATTCAAACGCACCTTCGAGAAGGGATTCACAAAAAATTGGAGCACGGAACTTTTTACGGTGGTTCGAGTTTTACCCGGAAACCGACACACGTATATAATAAAAGATAGTAGCGGCGAGATTTTGAAAGGAAGATTTTACGAAGAGGAACTCTCTAAAACGAAACACCCCGACACGTACCTCATCGAGAAAGTATTGCGTAGGAAAGGTGACAAACTTTTGGTGAAATGGCTGGGACTTCCGGAAAAGAGTTGGATCGACGCGAACGAGGTGATCTTGTGAGTACGTGGAACGTGGTGAAGCGTCTACCGGATTTGGAAAGTCAAACGAGAAAAAAAAAGAACGGCGAGTTGCTTCCCGACAGCATCCGCTGTCTGATCGTAGGTCCTTCGGGGTGTGGGAAAACGACACTGCTCGTGGACAATTTTCTCCTCGCACCCAATTCTTTAGATTGGAAGAACAGACACCTGTACGTGTTCTCGAAAAGTTTGGAGCAATCCAAATACCAGCAACTGATGAAACTGTACGATGGTCTGGACATTGCAACGTTCGCTTCGGAAATAAAACCACTCGACGATTGTCTTGAAAATTCAGTCGTTGTGTTCGACGACGTCATCCTGGAAAATCAAAATGAAATTCGCAACTTTTTCACGCAAGGTCGTCACAAAGGAATGGATTGCTTCTACCTAGCTCAAACGTTTTCCAAAATTCCAAAACAGTTACTACGCGACAACGCTAATTTCATATGCTTGTTTCGTCAAGATCACACCAACCTCAAGCACGCGTACGATGACTAAGTAGGCGGAGACATGAACTACAATCAATTTTCGGAACGCTGCTCCTCTTCTTGCTGGAACAGTGACGATTTCGGATTCGCGACGATCGACATGACGAGGAAACCCAACGACGGAAAATACAGAAACAAAATCAACGACTTTCTAAACGTTGAAACGTTGTGAGAAACGACGTGTATAAAATAACGTTATGACGAAACGAAAAATCGAAGACGAAAATCTTAAGCTTCGCGATTACCTCGCGAAACGCTTCAAAGGTTGGAAATCCGAGAATCGCGGATTCTACGAAGAGAAGAAACGTCAGGATCAACCTGTGATCGATGCCATCAGCGGTCTAGGTAAAGAAAATAAAAGCGTCATGGAACAAAATAAAAATTTGATCAACGAACTCGTACCGCTCACAGCTAAAAGTTACGCCGTACCCACGCCCATTTCGAGCATTCCTTCGACGCCGTTCGAACTGAAGGACGTACCGGCACGACGTCGAGCCATAGGTAGCACGTCGTCGTCTTCGGATAAAATCGAGTTGGGACCTTTGGCACGAGACTACCTGAGCACGGGGAAGTTCGACAAGGATGAAGTTTTCGGATTGTATCCCAGCATGGAGAGCAACGAAGGCGGCGGTGTGGTGTGGAAGATTGGAAAATCGAAGGTGACTTTCGAAGGCAACGACATTAAAGTCAATTTAGGCGAGAAGGATAGTTGGACCAGGTATCCCGGCACTGTGGGACTGTGGGAACTCGTTGCCAAAAAGCAGCCGAAAGATTACACCGACGAAGATTACCAGAGTTACAAGGAAATTCTGATCATGACGGATGCCTTGTACCAAAACAACGATGCCTCGCAGAATAGGGTGAAATCGAGCAGTGGTGAGAAGTACAGGAATCTCATCAAACCGATTTGGAACCAGGTGAAAACAGGAAGCGGCGTCAAACGCTACAAAAACACGTTACCCAAAGAATTCGTTTGGGTGGACGACGTGAGGAATCTCGTGGACCGATTGTTGGTGATAGCCGGCGAAGAGAATGCAGGCAATCGTAATTTTTACAACTAGAAGGTTGGCATCGTGGACATGATCAGCACGAAACTTTCCAACTTCATCGTGAACGACGACAAGGGCATAGGTTACCTCATTAAAATTATCAACACGCTGCCTCCGAGATTCTGGAACGTGGCCGAAGGAAAGGGACTCGTGAACGACATCATCAACAAGTTACCTTTCGAGATGCATTTACCCGGCTACCAGTACTGCGGACCGGGTACCAAACTCGAGAAAAGATTGGATAGAGGAGACAAGGGTGTGAATCCGTTGGACGCCGCATGCAAAGATCACGACATCGCCTACAACACCACGCAGACGGATCTGGATGCACGTCACGAAGCAGACAAGAAATTGGAACATGCAGCTTTCGAAAGATTCGTCAGCAGAGACGCTTCGCTGGGTGAAAGAGTTGCCGCACTGGGCACCACCATCGCCATGAGCACGAAACAAAAACTTGGGTGGGGTATATAAATAACATACAGTAAAAAAAAAAATAACAACATGTCTCGTATAACCGATTTGCCGCCCGAGCTACTATCTAAAATATTTAAACACGCAGTAAATGGAGATTGTGAGGATGTAGGGAAACTTGTAATCATAGCAAGAACGACGCCGGAATTTCGCATCCCTTGTGAAATGGTTCTCAAGGACCATCTTCGGGAGATCAGTGGCCTGAGGTGCGGTGATCTCGACACTCTTCTTTCGGCCGCAGGGAAAAAATTAAACGAAAAGATGGACACGGACGATTGGTGCAAGTCTGAACAGAAGATGGCAGATATTATAACGCACATCATCTCGTTTTCCGAAGCACGAGCTTTCTTCGTCTTACACACACTGTGAAAAAAATAATAATATACATATCAAAAAAAAATGTACGTGTCAAAAAAAAATATGAGACAAAAAAAATATACGTCAAAAAAAATGTACATGTCCAAAAAAAAAATTGCCATGGGAAAAATTTTTATCGTCAAAAAAAATTTGTCTCGTCAAAAAAAAAGTTGACGTGGACATCGTCAGAAAAAAAAGATGCCTTATCGTAAAAATTTATTATCGTCAAAAAAAATGTCTCGTCAAAAAAGTAAACGTGGAAAAATTATTACCGTCAGAAAAAAAGTTGCCTTATCGTAAAAATTTTTTATCAAAAAAAATGTCGTCAAAAAAAGTTGACGTGGAAAAATTATTACCGTCAGAAAAAAAGTTGCCTTATCGTAAAAATTTTTTATCGTCCAAAAAAATGTCTCGTCAAAAAAAGTTGACGTGGAAAAATTATTACCGTCAGAAAAAAAGTTGCCTTATCGTAAAAAAATTTTATCGTCAAAAAAAATTTGTCTCGTCAAAAAAGTTGACGTGGAAAAATTATTACCGTCAGAAAAAAGTTGCCTTATCGTAAAAATTTTTTATCGTCAAAAAAAAATTGTCTCGTCAAAAAAAAAGTTGACGTGGAAAAATTAATACCGTCAGAAAAAAAGTTGCCTTATCGTAAAAATTTTTTATCGTCAAAAAAAAATTTGTCTCGTCAAAAAAAAAGTTGACGTGGAAAAATTATTACCGTCAGAAAAGAAAAAAGTTGTCAAAAGAATGTACAAGTCAAAAAAAAACTTGATATAATCTTAACACACATCGTGAAAAAAAAATCTACGAGATCTCAAAAAAAAAATTCTTCGGTATATATAAATAACACACATTGTGAAAAATTAAAATTCTCTAACACACACACCCTGAAATTTCTCTTCGATATGACGACTGAAAAAATGAGTGATCTCCAAGCTTTAAAACAAATGCTAAATTTGTCAGTCGAGTATGTAAAAATTCAGGAATTGGAAGTCGACAAACCTTACACGATAACTTCCGGTTCAATTGTTTCTACCCAGTATGGTCCCAAAGTGCGTCTGTTGCTCAACGGACAATACAGTCTATTTTTACCAGATCGATACGCTAATATGTTATCCGACGAGAAGCTATCTATTTTAATCGAGAACAAAACTCGAATCGTGTACAAGGGGACAAAGGAACTTCTTGGTAAGAAAACGATGCACGTAATAGAATTTGTTTAATCACAGACACCCCAATCCCCGGAATATATATATATATATATATATATATATATATAAATAACATACCATGAAAAAAATGTCAACTTCTATAACAACTTCCTCCCGAAGTGTTGCACAAAATATTTACGTTCACGTTCGACGGGGATGTAACTAAACTCATAGACTTGTGTAAAGTAACGCCAGAATTTCGTTCACCGTGCAAAATGATTTTCATGGATCACCTCCGAGAAATAAGCGGAATGAAAAAAATGTTCCGATCCCCAGAGACTCTCTTTCGAGCCGCAAACAAAAAAATTGACGATAGGTTAGACGAGCTGCACGAGTGGAGGCAGGGGAGAAGAAGATTTACCGAAGACTGGTACGCGTCGAACATTGAAACTGTCGATCGTGTAAACCACATGATAGCATTAGGCGAAGCAAAAACTTTTTTTCTTTCCCAGAATACATATATATAAATAACACATCGCCACAGTTGTTTTGAGTGAGACGATATAAATAACACATACCTTGAAAAAAATAATTACACGAGACAAAAAAAATCTCAGAACATTTATATATATAAATAACATACCGTGAAAAAAAAAACATGAAGCCCAAGGGTGTCGTGTACCAGATACCATACTCCAATCTAAAAAATCTAGGTGCCCTCGATGGGTTACTCACCAAGAAACAACGCGAGAAGAAACGTTCTTGCTTGTCCAAGGGACACGGAATGAAATTACTTCTCAGCACACCTCAATTGAGACGCTTGCAGCGTTCGCGGAAACAGCAATAGATCGGAGGTTTCATATTCAGCATCCCGGCCATCCTGGCAGCATTGGGGGCCGTTGGAAGTTTGGCCGGCGGAAGCGCCGCCATCGCGAAAACCGTCATCGACTCGAAGAAGAACAAGGCCGAGTTGGAAGAACAGAAACGTCATAATCAGGCCATGGAGAAGAAAGGGGGGAAGGGCGTCATGAAAAAGTTAAAAAAAAAGAAACAGCAGCACTCACCAACCGAGACATTGAATCTCTGATCGAACCATTACGAATCAAACACTTCAGAGGCGTTTTCATGTCCGACTCGTTACCTTCAACCGTTAGGAATAGAGAATGTGGAGTAGTCAACTTGGACAGTCAAGAAAATCCAGGCACGCATTGGATATGTTACCACAAAAATGATGACGACAAAGCATTCGTTTTCGATTCTTTCGGAGGTGTTCCACCTACAAATTTAGTCCATTATCTGAAAACGAACAAAACCTCTATATACTACAACGACGAACGCATTCAAAATTTCGGAGACGAGAACTGCGGTCATCTCTGTCTCTCCATGCTCGCGTTTCTCTCTAAAATAAATAAGCCTACGATCGAAGATTTCCAGAAAGCATTGTGGAACCTAAAACACGATGGGCGTGTTCCATCTCACGAGCGAATCTTCGATCTTGAAACTCACGCTGCACGACGACATCGTCTATCCTAAATCCGTAGCTCTGCGTGCATTCTACAGCATGTACCTCATACCCAACGTCACGGATCACAACAACAAAATTAGCGTCGGAAGCGAACACATCGTCGTCACGCCAGGTCAATACAATCTTTCTACTTTGCAAGCTCAATTACCCAAAGGCACGTACCTTTCTCAAAATTCAGTCACGCACAGAGTGGAAATCGTGTCGGCGACGGAGACCGTGGACCTGGGCACCATAGGAGAACTTTTAGGTTTCGAGAACGACACCAAACTCGAAGCTGGCATCAAGCACACGGCAGCAAACATTTCTAAATTCTTGGCCATCGAAACTTTGAACGTTCACTGTAACGTGGCGGAAGGCATGATCACGAAATCTTCGGACGGGGGGTTGCTGGGAAGTCACAAGCAAACGGGAATCATAGCCACGTTCAAACCAAGTTCCGAATTCATGGAACCGATCATCTACACGCCATCTTCGCCGATCTATTTTCCAGTATGTCGCAACCGCATAGACGACATAGAGTTGGTGGTGACGAACGAGAAAGGAGAGGTGGTGGATTTCGCAGGTGCCACGACCACGGCCATCGTGGAGATCAACGTATAATAAATAACACACATAGTGAAAAAAAATGGAGCAAATCGAAAGTTACGAATTGCAATCTTTCCCTCCCAACCGTCGCACGTTCGCAAATTTGAACGAAGCGAACCGGGAGATAGAATACGACGTGGACGTAGGGGATGGGTTCGTTCATCCTCACAGAGCGGACCTCTACCTTCAATTCGACGTGGTGAAGAAGGAAAGCGGAGAAGCCTTTCCGCCCAATGCCAATTTGAAACTCGTGGACAACTTCGTGCCTCACCTGTTCTCGCAGGTGGAGGTGAGGAAACACGGTACCGTCATCGACAGAATAGATTATCCGGGCATCACGTCGACGGCAGTGGGAACATTGAAATTATCCAAAACGGACGCGGCGTACTATCAGGCGGGAGGATTCGAAGCGGGGACCAAAATATCGACGAGAAGTCACACGGTGCTCTTTCCCATGCGTCTGCTGCCGGGATTCTTCTCGGACTACAAGGAGATCATGTGGAAGGGAGGACTGAGGATCACGTTTCGAAGAGCGGCCAACGACAACGACGCACTGATGCGATACACCAACTTGAACGCGGACGGCACGCCGATAGCCAACACTTTACCCGAAGCAGCCAAGTGCGTCATCCGGAGCATGGAGTTGAGAATGCCGATCGTGGAATACGAGACCAACTACGCCCTCAAGTACAAAGCGGAGATCTTGAAAAGTCCGCAGGTGCCGATTCACTTTCACGGTTACCAGTGCGTGCAGAAGTTAGCGTCGGGAAGTCACATGGAATTCGACGTGACGACGCAGTTCAACAACATACAGTTCGACATGCCAGATTTCGTCGTAGTGCTCTTTCAGACCGGGCGCGATAAGAATCAGGAAAAAGATTCCAGCAAGTTCGACGACTGCAAGATCAAGAACGTTTATCTGAAGAACGGTAGGAACGAAGTGTTCCCGCGCGAGAATTACAACTTCGACATGACCAAAGACGATTACCTCAAACTTTACGAAGCTTACACGGCTTACAAGCGCGTGACCGAGGGAAGCGTGGACGTGTACTACACGCCCAGCGAATTCAAAATCCGCAGGCCGATGTTCGTCATCAACACGACGAAGAGGAAGCAGGTGGTGGTCAACGATCGCACCAACATCAATATCGTCTGCGAGTTCCACGACGCGCTGCCTGCCGATACTCTGTGCAGCGTCATCCTGATTGCAGAGAAGTCTTTCGCGTACGACGTGAAGAACGAGAGGGTCACGGAGCAGTTTTAACAGGTTTAGCATTTTTTTCTTGCACAACGTAGATAAGAAGTTTTGCACAATCAGTTACAATAAGAATTTGTACTAGCACAATGATAATATGCACAATAAGAATTTCACCAGTTATCAGTTACAATATCAATTTCACCAGTTTTTTTTTTTTTTGCACTATTAGTTACAATGTCTTTTTTTTCATCACTATAGCACGAGACAATCAGTTACAATAATTTTTTTTTTTTGCTTTCTCATTTCAGGTGCTGTCGAACATCAAGCACACACACACACACACACACACTAGGAAAAAAGCATACAACTTTAGTTTTTGTAACACACACATTCCTCATCTTCATCAAGAAAATATTATAATAAACATAATTTTTTTATCTATCTCACAATAAACTCTATATCAAAAATTACAAACATCAAATAACACTAGAGTCGTTAGTACACGTTGCATGCATTACGGAGGTCCTCTGTAGAGTTTCATGGAAGTTTGAGAGAAAAAAAAAACACGTGAAACTTTACAGAGGTGTGGTTATCTAACCGCAGCCGTTAGAACCTTTTTTGTTGGGCACCACGCACTCCTGGCGGGGTTATAGGGGCCAGGAATCCTAAAAAAACAATTATTATTTTGTTTGTTTGCTTGCGTCACAATACAGGCACGCGCGCGCACGTGTGTGTGTGTGTGTGTGTGTGTGTGTGGCACATCGTTCCCCCGAGAGAGAGGTTTACAAAGGTCACGATATATAAACATTTGACCGGGACTTGGAAAATTACGATAAGATGCATTCATTCTTCAAGGATGAAAGAGTGCATTATTTACTCATCACTCTGTGTCAGCGCAATGAATGAGAGAAAGTAAGGTTTTTTTTAGGTTTTTTGGTGCTATTTTCTTCGCTGTGAAACATCGTCAGCGCAATAAATGAGAGAAAGTGAGTTTTTTGAGGTTTTGGTGAACCTCAATTCATAAAAGTGAGTTTTTGAGATTTTGGTGCTGTTTTCTTCGCTGCGAAACATCGTCAGCGCAATAAATGAGGCGCGGAACGTGGAGAGAAAGTGAGTTTTTGAGGTTTTTTTGAACCTCACTTTCGGGCGTTGAATTCTCCATTTGGGTCTACTCTAAAGTAGGTCAAAGCACGTAGAGGCTCTCGTGTAGTTTAGCACGAAAAAAATAAATAAATAGGTTAAGTTATATCACGTAAGATCGTGGTATACCTACAAATGCGAGTGGGAAAAAAAGGGAAATTTTACTAAAACATCGCTAAACGCTAAAACATCGACAAAAAATTGTCAAAATATGTCAAAAACTGATATTCAATTGATAAAAAAAAGAGGATACAAATGCATACCTACCAAGTGCGAGTGGGAAAAAAGGGAAATTTTACTAAAACATCGCTAAACGCTAAATCATCGACAAAAAATTGTCAAGATATGTCAAAAACTGATATTCAATTGATAAAAAAAAGAGGCTACAAATGCATACCTACAAAGTGCTACTTTGAAACAAGGCTTTTATACTACTATGTCGAGCTGCCTCTTCGTTCCCTTCCATATGCCAAAACAATCGTCCACATATCTGCAAAACAGAATCGTTTTGTCACCTCCATTTTCTATCACTTTCTTTTCCCATTCATGCATAACCAATTCAGCCAATGCTTGGTTTAGGCTAGAACCTATATTCAGTCCTTCACTCATTAACATTATATTATCCCCCATTATACTGTAACCGTTATTCCAAATGGACATTATTAAATAGAGACTGGGAAATGAAATTATAGGAGAATTGGATAGTGAAAAGTAGTGAAGGCGGTGGAAACCATTTGGAATAACGGTTACAGTTATTTATAAATATTTACATATTTATTACAAATTTAATCTATTTTGAACTAATAAAAAATTTTAAGGTTAGAAAGAGTATAAAATGTTTACAACACATTGTTACGTAAACAAATTCCCAAAATTGACGAACATTTGTACCTTTCCTTCTTGTAAAGGTTACGTAACATAATTAACAACAATAGTATATTATTACAGCTTGCAAATCTTTAAAATGCCCTGTTATATTACATTTCAATTTACACTAGAAACAATCTCCTCCTCTTTTTTCAACATTTCAATATATCTAGTACCCAAGGATTAGAAATCCCTTCGATGACTGCCTGGTCAGGCTGTCCTCCATATAGCCGTGTTCAGAAAAACCTCCTCCAAGTACGTCTCCAGGGAAATTAGCCAGAAGTTCAATTTACATCTTAATATGGAGGTTTATTGTGAATACAAAACAGTTGCATTCACTTTCGAGGATCTGGATGGACCAGAGGTAGCATCTGACAGCCTTCGGTTGCTCGGAAGTTGGTGATTGGAGGATTGGAGATGGTGTTTTCTTGAACCAGAAGGCCAATCTCTAAGCACTGGAAAAATTACTGTAGGGATATAATAATATAAACATTCACATACAATGTCAATTGGATATTATTCATTGTCTACTGATTTAAACTACACTTACTATAACACTATGCTTCGAGAGAGCAACTCCTCTCGTCTTCAGATGAAACAATTTTTTTTTCCAGCGGGGATCGAACCTACAACAGGCCTGTGATTTTACTACACATCAGGTGCGCTTACAAAGTACTCTACGGTACCCGAAAGATTATACACTAATTTTTGACCAATTTATGCTACTATTTCTAATTTTTGAGGAGAAATTTTTCTTGAATTTTATCCTGGAATTGCTATTGTCGTAGAGGCTTGAGCATTTTACGTTATACTCAGTAAATCACTGTTCTACTTCAAAGTAAACTATGAAATAACAATAATGTATATAGTTCAAAATCACAAGACTGTTCTCTGTTGAGTATACTTATTATTTGCACTGAATAAATACATAAATTATGCACCAATTACTATGATTCGAACTATATGCAAAACGCTCTTCTTATCTCCTTTCACTTGTTTCTTACAACTAGTTGCTATGCAACAAAACAGTATGCTATAACATTTCTTTCTTTTTCTTTTACACAAGAAGTGATTATACATTTTACAATTTGATAACAGTCACAACATTCTCCCTCCTTCGGAGAAAAATTTTAGAACATTGGTTTTAAAATTTTTAGATAACATGAAAAATTACAAAGAAAACAAACTTTCTCATGACATACATATTGTCATTAATTAACACAGAAAATATTTAAAACATATCATAATTATTCAAAACATATTAACATTTCTTAATAAAAGGCTGTTGAAATCGTTTGAAATTACTTAAGTTTACATAATTCGTCCTTTCTCTCCTGACTACAATTGAATTTCTATAAATTGGATACATTATGTGTTTGTACAGTTCCCTTTCCATCCAACGATAACAGTTCACAACAGTTACCATTGGCTTCTTTAACTAGATATGGACCAAGCCACAAGTCCATAAATTTGTGTATTCGTTTACACTCAGCACTGCTTTGTCCATGGTTTTTCACTAATACTATATCATTTGTCTCTATCCTTGTCTATCTATCACTAGTTTCCTTAGGCTTGATTTTATATTTTTCCTTCAAACGAGATTTGGTAATTAAACATTTATATTTCCAAGGAACTGCTTTCAATGTCTCAGGCCAATCAATTTGGTTTAAAACAGGATCTCTTATTTCATGATGCAAAAATAATTCATTTGGAGTGTACCCCGTTACTTCAGATACGTACTTATTTAATAGTCCTAAAACAAAACTTAAATATTTTGACCAATGTTCACGATTTTTGCTTATGTACAGTCTTAATAATCTAATTAACTCCTTGTTGTATCGTTCAATAGGATTGGCAAATGGAGAATAAATTGAAGTTGTGATATGCCTTATTTTAAATTCTTCCACAAAAGTTTTCCATTCTTGTGACTTGAATTGCGAACCATTATCAAACAGTAGACTATTACATATAGGATAATGATAAAATTATTGCAGTTTAAATTTATTAATTACTTCTCTAGATGTAGCTTTCCTTAAAGGATATGCCATAAGAAACTTAGACATTACATCTATTACAGTCAATATAAATGTGTAACCTTGATATTTCGGAAGTGGTCCTAACAAATCAACTGAAATCAAATAATGTGGACTGGTAGAATAAACGTGTAAATCATCCTTTTCATTTTTCAGAACAGCTTGTTTAGTTCTGGAGCAAGTTAAACAATTATTCAAATACTGTTTAATACTGAAGTTCATCTTTGGCCAAGAATATAATTTCTTACATTTACTGAAAACCTTTCTATATCCAAAATGTCCTTGCAAATCATGCGGTTTATGTAAGATTTTCGGTATTAATGAAACTGGCACAACTAATCTCCAATTATCTTCAGAAACACATTTTTAAAATAAAATGCTATCTTGGAAAACATACTTACTGAGTCTTACAAGACTTGGAAAGATTTCCGTTCTCAATCTTCTGAATTAAAGCACTACAATATGCGTCACGACGTTGAGACTCCTTCCAGAATTCCAAAGTATCTTCTTCAATAATATCCAATTTTAAGTTATTAATAAACAACTCGGATAAAGAAATATTTCCTGTAGTAGTATCGGGATATCGACTTAATGTGTCAACCGCTTGATTGTTTACTCCCGAAACATGGTGGATATCATAATCAAAACCTTGCAGTTTTAAACACCATCTATTTAAACGTGGATTTAAAGTTCTTGCTGACTCCAGTCAAGAAAGAGATTTGTGATCTGTGAACAAATGAATTTTAGTTCCGGCTACATAAATATAAAATTTCTCAAAAGCAAAAATAATTGCTAAACATTCGATTTCATGTGTACTGTAAGATAACTCATTACCACGTAGAACTCTACTTGCATATTGAATAATCCTGGATTATCTTCTGGTGTCTCTCCATTTTGCCATAAAACACCTCCAATACCTTTCTTTGAACCATCTACATTTATTTATTTATTTATTTATTTATTGATAGAGCTCAACAGGCCGAGCCCAATTATGGTGCTCTAATTTACATAATATCAATAAATTCAGCGTTCCAGTAATACTATTTTTTAAATTGTATAAACTCATTGCAAAAATATCGATTGTGTTATTTACACATGAAATTGTGTTGAAAGAGTTGCACGTTCTCCACACCGGAGAGGCAGAAAGAATTGATGTTTTCGCTCTTTGGCAATGGAAGATTTTGTGCTTGGGACGTGTTTTGGAAATGGGAACATTAAATGATACGGCTGATAATAAGTTGGAATCGTCTATTATACCGTTAATTACTTTATACAGAAAGAGCAGGTCATTTACTTGTCGTCGGAGTGCTAGTTTGTTGAAGTTGGTCTCTGAGACTAGATTATCGTATGAATCGAATGCTGGATATTCTCCACAGGCTTTGGATTTGAGATATCTAAGAAACTTGGACTGAATACGTTCTAGTCTATGAATTAAATTTATTTGAGTGGGATTCCAGATTACTGACGCATATTCTAGTTTTGACCGTACGAGGGAATAGTAAAGTATTTTCACTGGTTCTATTTTCGTGAAGTCGTGGCTTGATCGGATTAGAAAACCTAAGTTTCTGAAAGCGTCGTTAGTAACAGTTTCAATATGCTTATTAAATTTGAGCTTGGTGTCGAAGGTCACTCCGAGATCTTTAATTTCATTTTTGCGCGTGATTTGTACATTTTTAATACGGTATGGAAACACACAAGATGCTTTGCGTTTTGTGTAAGTGACTACGCTGCATTTTGTTGGGTTAAGATCCAACTTGTTACTTTCACACCAAGAGATCACTCTGTCTACATCTTCCTGCAGTTTTAAACAGTCTTCAGAGGTAGTTATTTCGTAGAAAAGCTTAAGATCGTCGGCGAAAAGCAACTTTTGAGAATTTTGTATGCAATTGGGTAAGTCGTTGATAAGTAATAAAAACAAAAGCGGTCCAAGATTGGACCCTTGGGGAACACCAGAATATGGTGTGAAGGGGCGACTTTTGATTTTCCTGTATATTACAGTTTGCGTTCGATCGGCTAAATATGAAGCAAAGAAATTTAAAGTATTAAGTGAAATATTGAATGAAGCAATTTTCTGTAGTAATATATCATGATCAATTTTGTCAAATGCCTTAGTAAAATAGGTGTATATTGCATGGACTTGTCCTGTGTTATCTAGTACATTGCATGCGTAATGGGTAAAGTTAGCTAAGTTTGTTACGGTAGACCTCTTTGGAGTAAATCCATGCTGATAAGGAGAGATAACTGGATTGACGTGTGCTAACATCCTCTTGTAAATAATTTGTTCAAATATTTTAGCAAGACTAGAAAGTATTGCTATCGGTCTATAATTTTCTAAGCTTGATCTTTGGTGAGACTTGTGGATAGGACAGACGGACGATGTTTTCCATCTTGAAGGAAAAGTATTGGTATCCAGGGAAAGGTTAAAAATTTGCAGCAAGGGATATTTTAAAATATCGCAACATCCTTTAACTATATATGGTGGTATGTTGTCAGGGCCGGTCGTTGATGTGGATTTCAAATTCTTGATGGCAGCTTCTACTTCGCTTACGCGGATGTTGCGCAAAGTGAAAATATCAAGTTATTCGTTAGCAATTTTTATTTTCAGATTATTTACGTCATATTTAGCTCTTTCGGCTGCGTACACAAGTAGAGCAGTGTCCCCGGTTCAACGCCCGAAAATGGCGCTCGGTGGCGCTCGCAGTGTTGCTAACTCCTCACTTGAAAAAATCACCAAGGTTTTTGTTTTTGGGTCTAACCTAACCTCAAGCAAGGAGCTGGCAACACTGCTTGAGGCTGTTTTTGCAGTGTTGCCAACTTTTTACTCGAAAAAATCACCAAGGTTTTTTTTGGTCTAACTTAACCTAAAGCAAGGAGCTGGCAACCTTGCTTGAGGCTTTTTTTTTTGCAGTGTTGCCAATTTTTTACTCGAAAAAATCACCAAAATAGTGGGGGTGCCCAGGTTCTGCGCCAGAAAATGGCGCTCGGTGAGGCTCGCAGCGTTGCCAACCCGGGCGAGGCGTAGCCTTTTACGGTGTATGTTAACCTCACCAGCGTTGCCAACTCGGGCGAGACGTAGCCTTTTACGGTGTATGTTAACCTCACAAGCAGCGTTGCCAACTCGTCGTAGCTTTTCACGGTGTATAATTTTTTAGCTTTTTTTGTGTGAGTGTACGTGTTCGGGCGAGGCGTAGCCTTTCACGGTGTATGTTAACCTCACCAGCGTTGCCAACTCGTCGTAGCCTTTTATGGTGTATGTTAACCTCACCAGTGTTGCCAACTCACTCCACGAAAATTTCACTAACTGATATTTTGAAGCTTTTCACGGTGTATGTTAACCTCACCAGCGTTGCCAACTCACTCCACGAAAATTTCACCAACTGATATTTTGAAGCTTTTCACGGTGTATGTTAACCTCACCAGTGTTGCCAACTCGTCGTAGCCTTTTATGGTGTATGTTAACCTCACCAGTGTTGCCAACTCACTCCACGAAAATTTCACCAACTGATCTTTTGAAGCCTTTTATGGTGTATGTTAACCTCACAAGCAGCGTTGCCAACTCGTCGTAGTTTTTCACGGTGTATATTAACCTCACCAGTGTTTCCAACTCGTCGTAGCCTTTCACGGTGTATGTTAACCTCACAAGCAGTGTTGCCAACTCCTCACTCGAAAAAATCACCAAGGTTTTTGTTTTTGGGTCTAACCTAACCTAAAGCAAGGAGCTGGCAATACTGCTTGAGGCCTTACGGTGCATAAAGCAATTTGCCAACCTACTGGTTTGCCATAGCTTTTTACAAAAAAAAAGGAGAAAAAGAGAGAGAGGGAAGAGTTAAACAACCGACAGTGTTGCCAACACCTACCTACAGCTTTTTTTTTTCTTACTTGGCAAGGGCTATTTTGCTTGAGGCTTAACTAATTTATATACTGACGTAACATACATACACTGGGCAATAGAGCCGGCAACAAATATATACTGCCGTAAAAAGAGAGATGGATGGATGGATGGATGGCAACATAGTATGTGTGTGCGTGTATAATATATAGCATTATTAACTAGAGTGTGTTGGCAACCCACCTACAACTAAAAAAGATAGAGATGCTAAAATTGCTGTAAGATGAAGAGAGAGACATATCGCGATTTTTGTAAACCTCTCTCACGGGAACGATGTGCTGCACATGTATATGCGCGCGCGCGCACCTGTATTGTGACGCAAACAAACAAATAATAATTGTTGTTTTTAGGATGCCTGGCCCCTAACCCCGCCAGGGTGCGTGGTGCCCAACCCAAAAAGGTTCTAATGGCTGCGGCTCTAGATAACCACACCTCTGTAGAGTTTCACGTGTTTTTTTTTTTCCTCCAAACTTCCATGAAACCCTACAGAGGACCTCCGTAATGCATGCAACGTGTACTAACGACTCTAGTGTTATTTGATGTTGTAATATTTTTGGATATAGAATTTTGTGAGATATAGATAATAATAATTATGTTTATTATAATATTTTTTGATGAAGATGGAGAATGTATGTGTGTGTTACAAATAAAGTTGCATGCTTATTTTTTCTAGTGTGTGTGTATGTGTATGTGTTTTTGATGTTCGACAGCATCTGAAACGATAAAGAAAAAAGAATTTTATTGTTAATTTTCTCATGTAAAAAACAACAACAACAAAATTTTTGTGCAAAAATTCTGATTGTCTTGTGCTATAGTGCAAAAACTGATGATATTGTAATTCATAACTGATAAAATTAATATTGTAACTGATTTTGAACTAGTGAAATTTTTGTATTGTGCTATTGAAACTGATTGTGCTAGTACAAAAATTTCTTATTGTGCAAGAAAAGAGGTTAAAAACTTGTTAAAACTGCTCTGTGACCCTCTCGTTCTTCACGTCGTGGACAAAGGACTTCTCGGCGACCAGGATGACACTGCATACGGTATCCTCGGGCAACGGACTGTTGAACTCGCAGACGACCTTGATGTTGGTTCGATCGTTGACCACCACCTGCTTCCTCTTCGTGGTATTGATGACGGACATGGGTCTGTGGGTTATGAATTCGCTGGGCGTGTAGTACATGTCCATGCTTCCCTCGGTCACGCGTTTGAAAGAGGTGTAAGCTTCGTAAAGTTTTAGGTAATCGTCTTTGGTCATGTCGAGGTTGTAATTCTCGCGCGGGAAAACTTCGTTGCGTCCATTTTTCAGATAAACATTCTTGATCTTGCAGTCGTCGAACTTGCTGGAATTTTTTTCCTGGTTGTTATCGCGCCCGGTCTGAAAGAGCACTACGACGAAATCTGGCATGTCGAACTGTATGTTGTTGAACTGCGTCGTCACGTCGAATTCCATGTGACTTCCCGACGCCACCTTCTGCACACACTGGTAACCGTGAAAGCGAATCGGCACCTGCGGACTCTTCAAGATCTCCGTTTTGTACTTGAGGGCGTAGTTTGTTTCGTATTCTACGATCGGCATTCTCAACTCCATGCTCCGGATGACGCACTTGGCTGCTTCGGGTAATGTGTTGGCTATCGGCGTGCCGTCGGCGTTCAAGTTGGTGTATCGCATCAGCGCGTCGTTGTCGTTGGCTGCTCTTCGAAACGTGACGCGCAATCCTCCCTTCCACATGATCTCTTTGTAGTCGGAGAAGAATCCCGGTAGCAGACGCATGGGAAAGAGTACTGTGTGACTTTTTGTTGATATTTTCGTCCCTGCTTCGAATCCTCCCGCCTGGTAGTATGCCGCGTCTGTTTTGGATAATTTCAATGTTCCCACTGCCGTCGACGTGATGCCTGGATAATCGATTCTGTCGATGACGGTGTTGTGTTTCCTCACCTCCACCTGCGAGAACAGGTGAGGCACGAAGTTGTCCACGAGTATCAAATTTGCATTGGGCGGAAACGCTTCTCCGCTTTCCTTCTTCACCACGTCGAATTGAAGGTAGAGGTCCGCTCTGTGAGGATGAACAAACCCGTCCCCTACGTCCACGTCGTATTCGATCTCCCTGTTCGCTTCGTTGAGATTGGCGAACGTGCGACGGTTCGGAGGGAAAGATTGCAATTCGTAACTTTCGATTTGTTCCATTTTCACTATGCGTGTTATTTACTATACGTTGATCTCCACGATGGCCGTCGTAGTGGCACCTGCGAAATCCACCACCTCTTCTTTCTCGTTCGTCACCACCAACTCTATGTCGTCTATGCGGTTGCGGCATACTGGAAAATAGATCGGCGAAGAGGGTGTGTAGATGATCGGTTCCATGAATTCGGAACTGGGTTTGAACGTTGAGCGATGATTCCCGTCTGCTTGTGACTTCCCAGCAACCCCCCGTCCGAAGATTTAGTGATCATTCCTTCCGCCACGTTGCAGTGAACGTTTAGAGTTTCTATGGCCAGAAATTTAGGAATATTGACTGCCGTGTGCTTGATGCCAGCTTCGAGTTTTGTGTTGTTCTCGAAACCTAAAAGTTCTCCCATGGTGCCCAGGTTTATGGTTTCCGTCGCCGATAGGATTTCCACTCTGTGCGTGACCGAATTTTGAGAAAGGTACGTGCCTTTGGGTAACTGAGCTTGCAAAGTGGAAAGATTGTATTGACCTGGCGTGACGACGATGTGTTCGCTTCCGACGCTAATTTTGTTGTTGTGATGCGTGACGTTAGGTATGAGGTACATGCTGTAGAATGCACGCAAAGCTACGGATTTAGGATAGACGATGTCGTCGTGCAGCGTGAGTTTCAAGATCGAAGATTCGCTCGTGAGATGGAACACGCCCATCGTATTTAAGATTCCACAATGCTTTCTGAAAATGTTCCACCGACGGGTTATTTATTTTAGACATGTATGCGAGAACGGAAAGGCATAGGTGGCCGCAGTTAACATCGGTGAAACCCTGGATGCGTTTGTCATTGTAGTAGAGGTTGGCAACACTGAGATACTTCACCAACCTGGCAGGTGGTGTGCCACCGAACGAATCGAAAACAAATGCATTGTTATCGTCAATTTTGAGGTAGCATATCCAATGTGTACCAGGATTTTTGTAACTGTCCAGGTTGACCACCCCATACTCCTTTTTCTTCACAGCAGAGGGTAGAGAATCGGACATGAAAACACCCCTGAAGTTCTTTATTCCCAACAGTTCGATCAGAGATTCAATATCGAAGTTGGACAGGGCTTCTTCTTTTTTTTATATTTCTTCAAAGCATCGAGGTTGCTTTTTTGTTTTTTGGTTATACCTTTCCCCTTCTTCTCCATAGCCAGGTTGTGACGTTTCTGTTCTTCCAATTCTGCCTTGTTCTTCTTCGAGTCGATGACGGTTTTCGCGATGGCGGCGCTACCGCCGGCCAAACTTCCAACGGCCCCCAATGCTGCCAGGATGGCTGGGATGCTGAATATGAAACCTCCAATCTTTTGCTGTTTCCGCGAACGCTGCAAGCGTTTCAATTGAGGTGTGCTGAGAAGTAATTTCATTCCGTGTCCTTTCGTCAAGCAAGAACGTTTCTTCTCACGTTGTTTCTTGGTGAGTAACCCATCGAGGGCACCTAGATTTTTCAGATTGGAGTATGGTATCTGGTACACGACACCTTTGGGCTTCATGTTGATGCTCTATATGTTATCTTCACGATATGTTATTTATATATATGTTTTGAGATTTTTTTGTTTTGTGTAATTTTTTTTGGTATGTTATTTATATATAAATGTTCTGAGATTTTTTTGTTCCGTGTAATTTTTTTCAAGGATATACTTCGCGCAGAGTCGTTACACAAATTCTATTATGTGTTTTGTTTTTTTACCAAGAAGTTCTTTTGTACCCTTGTACACGATTCGAGTTTTGTTCTCGATTAAAATAGCTAGCTTCTCGTTGGATAACATGTCAGCGTATCGATCTGGTAAAAATAGACTGTATTGTGCGTTGAGCAACAGACGTGCCTTGGGACCATACTGGGTAGAAACAATTGAACCGGAAGTTATCGTGTAAGGTTTGTCCACTTCCAATTCCCGAATTTTTACATACTCTACTGACAAATTTAGCATTTGTTTTAATGCTTGGAGGTCACTCATTTTTTCAGTTGTCATATCGAAGAGAAATTTTCAGTGTGTGTGTTAGAGAAATTTAGTTTTTTTTCACGATGTGTGTTATTTATATACACTGAAGATTATTTTTTTTTTCACGATGTGTGTTATTTATATATATATATTTTTTTCACGATTTGTATCGAAGATTTTTCTTGTGTGTGTGCGTTAGAGGAAGAAAGTTCGTGCTTCGGAAAACGCAATGATGTGCGTGATGATTTCTTCAGTTTCCTGTTTGGACTTACACCAATCATCAGTATATCGTCTTCTCCCCTGCCTCGCCTCGTGCAGTTCGTCTAACCTATCGTTTAATTTTTCCCCCGCAACCGAAAGAAGAGTGTCAAGATCGCCGCTCCTCATTCCACTGATCTCCCGAAGATGGCCCTTGATAAGCATTTCACAAGGGATACGAAATTTCGGAGTTGTTCTTGCTACGTGTAAAAGTTTCCCTACATCCTCGCAAGCGTGTTTGAATATTTTACATAGCAGTTCGTGCGGCAAATCGGTTATGCAAGACATGTTGTTATTATTTCTTTTTTACTGTATGTTATTTATTTATACACCCCATCCAAATTTTTGTTTCGTGTTCATGGCGATGGTGGTGCCCAGTGCTGCAACTCTTTCTCCCAGCGAAGCGTCTCTACTAACGAATCTTTCGAAAGCTGCGTGCTCTAACTTTCTGTCTGCTTCGTGACGTGCATTCAGATCGGTGCGAGTGGTGTTGTAGGCAATGTCGTGATCTTTGCATGCGGCGTCCAACGGATTCACACCCTTGTCTCCTCTCTCCAATCTTTTCTCGAGTTTGGTACCCGGTCCGCAGAACTGGTAGCCGGGTAAATGCATCTCGAAAGGTAACTTGTTGATGATGTCGTTCACGAGTCCCTTTCCTTCGGCCACGTTCCAGAATCTCGGAGGCAGCGTGTTGATAATTTTAATGAGGTAACCTATGCCCTTGTCGTTGTTCACGATGAAGTTGGAAAGTTTTGTGCTGATCATGTCCACAATTCCTACCTTCTCGTTGTAGAAATTACGATTGCCTGCATTCTCCTCTCCTGCAATAACCAACAATCGGTCTATGAGCTTGCGCACGTCGTCCACCCACACAAACTCTTTGGGCAGGGTGTTGTAGAGTTTGACGCCGCTGCCTGTTTTCACCTGGTTCCAAATCGGTTTGATGAGATTTCTGTACTTCTCGCCGCTGCTCGATTTCACCCTATTCTGCGAGGCGTCGTTGTTCTGGTATAATGCATCCGTCATGATCAAAATTTCCTTGTAACTCTGGTAATCTTCGTCAGTGTAATCTTTCGGCTGCTTTTTGGCAACGAGTTCCCACAGTCCCACCGTACCCGGATACCTGTTCCAACTATCCTTCTCGCCTAAATTAACTTTAATGTCGTTGCCTTCGAAGCTCACCTTCGATTTTCCAATCTTCCAAACCACACCGCCGCCTTCGTTGCTCTCCATGCTCGGATACAATCCGAACACTTCATCTTTGTCGAATTTTCCCGTGCTCAGGTAGTCTCGTGCCAAAGGTCCTAACTCAATCTTATCCAAAGACGACGGCGTGCTACCTATGGCTCGACGTCGTGCCGGTACGTCCTTCAGTTCGAACGGCGTCGAAGGAATGCTCGAAATGGGCGTGGGTACGGCGTAAATTTTAGCTGCAAGTGGTACGAGTTCGTTGATCAAATTTTTATTTTGTTCCGTGACGCCTTTAATTTCTTTACCTAGATCGCTGATGGCGTCGATCACAGGTTGATCTTGACGTTTCTTCTCTTCGTAGAATCCGCGATTCTCGGATTTCCAACCTTTGAAGCGTTTCGCGAGGTAATCGCGAAGCTTGAGATTTTCGTCTTCGATTTTTCGTTTCGTCATAACGTTATTTATACACGTCGTTTCTCACAACGTTGCAACGTTTAGAAAGTCGTTGATTTTGTTTCTGTATTTTCCGTCGTTGGGTTTTCTCGTCATGTCGATCGTTGCGAATCCGAAATCGTCACTGTTCCAACAGTGGGAGCAGCAGCGTTCCGAAAATTGATTGTAGTTCATGTCTCCGCTTACGTAGTCATCGTACGCGTGCTTGAGGTTGGTGTGATCTTGACGAAACAAACATATGAAATTAGCGTTGTCGCGTACTAACTGTTTTGGAATTTTGGAAAACGTTTGAGCTAGGAAGAAGCAATCTATTCCTTTGTGACGACCTTGCGTGAAAAAATTACGAATTTCATTTTGATTTTCCAGGATGACATCGTCGAACGCAACGACTGAATTTTCACGACAATCGTCGAGTGGTTTTATTTCCGAAGAGAACGTTGCAATGTCCAGACCATCGTACAGTTTCATCAGTTGCTGGTATTTGGATTGCTCCAAACTTTTCGAGAACACGTACAGGTGCCTGTTCTTCCAATCTAACCAATTCGGTGCGAGGAGAAAATTATCCACGAGCAGTGTCGTTTTCCCACACCCCGAAGGACCTACGATCAGACAGCGGATGCTGTCGGGAAGCAACTCGCCGTTTCTTTTCTTTTTTCGATTTTCCGAATCAGGTAGACGTTTCACGACATTCCACGCACTCATAAAATCACTTCGTTTGAATCGATCCAACTCGTGTCCGGAAGTCCCAGCCATTTCACCAAAAGTTTGTCGCCTCTCTTACGCAAAACTTTTTCGATAAGGTACGTGTCGGGGTATTTCGTTTTAGAGAGTTCCTCCTCGTAGAAGCGCCCCAATAAAATTTCACCGCCACTGTCCTTTATTATATACGTGTGACGGTTTCCGGGTAGAACTCGAACCACGGTAAAAAGTTCCGTGCTCCAGTTTCGTGTGAAACCCCTGTCGAACGTTCGCTTCAATTTACTGACCCTCACCTGGTCTCCAATTTTGTATTTTGATTTCTTGGTAGTCGTGGGAGTGTACTTTGGACAGTAAACTGTAGAAATTAAACGCTGCTCGTCGGACTTGGTAACGTCAACTGGCTTCATGCCTATCGTTCTGTGTACCGTATCATTATAGGTATCGACGAGTTCCGGCAGTATGTCGACCCATTTGTAATTTCCCCGAAGCGTGAATCGTTTCCACATGTGTGTTTTCAAGGTTCGATTAAATCTTTCCACGATGCTGGCTTTGATGTGACTGAAAGTCGAATAATGTCGAATGTCATGTTTTTGAATAAACTTTTGGAATACGGCATTGTAAAATTCTTTACCGTTGTCTGTTTGCAAAAACCGTGGTCGTCTGCCGCCGCTTTCACGAAAAATTGTCTTGAATGCTTCCGTGACGCACATCCCCGTTTTCGCCTTCAAAGGTAGAGCCCATGCGAATTTCGAAAATGTGTCTATGACTGTGAGGAGAAACTTGTTGCCCTTGTTCAATTTATGTATGTTTTTTAGATTGCCGCTGCTCATCTCCACGAGGTCACTTTGCCAGAGGTCATCGATGCCCTTGGTTACCACCGCCAAACGTTCGTAGTTGCGGCGTGCAGGTTTATGCAATTCTTGGACGATGGCTTGCCTAGACATTTTTTTAGAGATTACGTTTGAAGAGAAGCACCAGCGTGATGGGATTCAAAGAGGGTGGCACTTCGCTCGTGTTTTGAATGATCAACTTATCGCCGGCACTCACGTCAAAAACGGTAAGATCTTCGTCTTCGTGTATTTCATATACGTTGCGCGTTTCGTTCCAACGTGCCAGAGGAATATTTCCTGCTTTCTGGACACCACGATTCGATATCAAGGTCATGGTGGGAACGCTAGCTTTTCTGCCGTGAGACCAGTATGAAAATTCATTTATCTGAATCGTGCCATCGAGGAGAAACTTGTAGTACGGATGATAAGGATGCAACATGTACAGTTTGTTACCTTCGACGAACGTGGAGATTCTTTGTTGATTGGGTACGCTGTTGATTTCGATGGCTTGCAGAGAATGCAGTTTAGCGAATTTAGTATCGACGCTAACGAGGTTGCTGTGAAGCTGTCCCAGTGTATTTTGTATGGGCAACAAATGTTCGACGATAGTATCCGTTACTGTAGAAAACGACGGTTTGATTTTCACTTCCACGTTCAACTGCTTGTAGTTTTCGTTGAGTTTTTGTAACTTGGCACCGAAAGAGGCCAGCGTCGATTCCTGCGTGGATTCCAGCACTCCAACTTGATCCCTGATGTTGACGACAATACTCTGAAGGTTCTCGACTTGATTCAATTTCGAACTTTTCTCGGTGAGATCGTTCACGATGCTTCGCATCTCGGTAAACTGCGTGTGAAGATCGGCGACGCTCTGCGAAGTGGGCAACGTCGACACCAGCGAAGCAAGTTCGTCTCGAATCTGTTCCACGTTCGCCGTTTCCGTTTCTAGTCGTTTCAGCATACGTGATATGTTCCTTTTTAAAGCGTGTAATTCTTTGGAGGTGGGGAGATTGGCCACCCTACTCTCGAGATCGCTCAACGAACTTTTGATGTCGCTCGATTCGGATAGTGCCGTCACCGCCGTTTTCAATTTTTCCAAATCTTCGCTCGAAGGCACGCTCGTCCGTAACGATTCCAAGTCACCCTGTATGTTGTCCAGCACGTGATGAAAATGAGCAAGATTGGATTCGACGTTCAAATTTTCTAAATATTCGATCTTCTGCTGAACCGTGCTTAACGTGTCTTGAATGCTCGTTAACGCGTTCGCTTCAGCATGAATATTTTTAATTTCTTCGTTGATCAACTCCAGAGACGCCTGAAGCGTAGCGATGGTGGTTTGAATGTGTTCGAAATCTTGATAAGCCTCCAATTGAATTTTTATGTTCGCAACACTTTTGCCGATGACCTGCAGTTCGTCTGACGATGGTAGCGTCATTGTATCTTCCAAAGTCTGTAACTTGGATTTAATTTCTTCCAACGTGCCGGTGAATTCTTCTTGTAATTTGGAAACAACAACATGCAAGTGTTCTACATCAATATCCTTCACGACAGTTTGAAGTTCAGAGAAATTCTTTTCGATTGTCGAAGTTCGTTCTTCGATTTCGAGTTTCAATTTTTCCAAATCTTCATTTTTCGATTGAAATTGTTGTAATTTGGCCAAATCATTTTGAAGCTTATCCACGCTCAACTGTATATTTTGAACGCTGTCGTAAGAAGGTACGTCGACATAATTTTTTATGAGCGTTTTCAGTTCGGAATCGATTTTCAGAATAGGGTCGAGACATTGCGTTTGGAGCGTAGCGATCTCGGACTCTAAACTTTTGTTTAAGGTCTCCTGCAAAGCGATCAAATCGCTCCTCAACTTTTTAATTCGGACGTCCAACATGAGAATCTCTTCTGCGTGGTCTACACGCTTGGTGTTGCCGAAAATATCGTTAGGCATTTTGGTTAACGGTTATTTATAATAGGATAGACGATTCGTAATTCTACAAAGAGAGGAACGAGTTTGTCGTAATCTCCTAGGAGTTCCACGTATAAACAATCTCCTGCGGAAACATCGTACGTAATGTTAGAAAGCATCTTGTCGTGCTTGATTCGAAAAATGTTTTTGCCGGTAGATATTTTGATTTCGCCTACGTTTTCCGGATTCACGGTGATTTGAAGTTTCCCACCGATCGGAATTTCGTAAAAATGTAAATTGTTGTTGAAGATGTAAAAAGTTTTGCCGACGTCTTCATCCAATTTCGTCCAAATGCTGTTGAGATGAATAATCAACAGACCGTTGAGTTTAGGTAACACGGAAGGTAAGACTTCATGATCTGGTATGGACGGTGCAGTTTCCATGATGATTTTTTTTTTGAAACCGAACAAGTTCATAGGCATGCTGGTTTATTTGCACTGTGTGCAATTCTTATTTATTTCTAAACGACGATGTCCCCAAGGCAATGTGTGGATTCCACACTCGAGGACGCACCTCTTGTCGTCGTTGGGATCCAGGGCAATCTTCCTCACCTTGTTGGTGGTCAACACATGGTCGACGCTCTGGATGCGCTGTTCTGCTCTTAGAACCGACGACCTGGTTTTGAGGCAATCCACGAAGTCCTCGAATGTGAGATGCTCCCGAACCACCTGTCTGCCGACACCCTTGGCCTTTTTGGTAACGCTGCCCTCGGCTTTGATGGTATAGGCCTTGGCGCGAAGACCTGCAAACTCGAGAATCACGTCTCCGTCCTTCTCATCTTTGAGTTTGCCAGGCTCTTTTTTGTTGCGGGCCAGGATGCCGTACTGGTTCGGCTGGGGATAGCCCGAGGTGTCGAAGAGTTTAACCAAAGATGGAACTGTGGCTATATCCCCGTATGCATCGGGTGAGCGGACGTGGTACACCAAGCTGTCCGTGTCCGTGTAGAGAAGCGAGATGTTGTGGCCGTAGTGTGAGCGTAATATGTCGTAGTACGTCTCGAACATGTGGAGCTTGCTCAGATCCAGAACCGCGGCTCCGACGTAGATAGGCTTGGTGAGTTTTACCACACCTTGCCTCATGTGAATCAGAGCCAGCTGCTCGTTGTAGATTGTTCGAGACTTGAACAATGGACTCGCGACAAGCTGACGACATCGCTCTTTCCTCGTCACCAATTTTATGTCCACGCGATTCCGTACATTCTCCATGGTTTTGCCAAACACTGCATTATTCATAAGCTTGAAGAAATCCTTATCAAGCTCGGACTCGGCTTTTTTGCGGTGTTTGGTGTTGAGCTCGATATATGGACGCAACCATGGAGAATGCTCGAACTTGAGGATGTGGTGAACTGCGTGGACCGTGACCCCTCGCTGCATCAACCACCGGAGATTCTTGTAGTGCAGGACGTAATTCTTCTTGGGCTCGAAATCCATGACGAGCTTCTTCTGGTTGGAATCGGGTGGACACTTGAACTCGGGTGCAGGGGGAAGATCGCAGAACGAATCCTGCAGCTTCTCGGAGAACTCAAGGTCCACCTCGGCGAAGAACCCATGTTTCGAATCGTCGAAGCTTTCGATGTCGAAGTTGGAGGGATCGGTCCACTCGAACCCTCTAAAAGGGAGTGGCTGCATCATGGAGTGCCCGTACAAGTTATTCACGTCCGTGTGCATGATGTAGCTCGACGGTTGGGTGGAGTCGTAGCCAGTAGCCATGTGATGGTTGTTGGCGCGCGCGTGCCGTTGCGACACCTGAACCATTCCACCCCGCACGGCACGTTCTACAAACAGCATCATGTCCACGTCCGAAAGAAGTTCCAGCTTGATTTTCGTCACCAGAAACATGGCTGACCACGCCAGTCCGGGGAGACTATAGAAGTAGGCGGGATCCAGGTGGTAGATCTTCATTGCGGTCGCCCGGAACGTCTGGAACACGTCGGCGAGGAGCGTCACATCAAGTCTGAGGTAGGCGTCGTGGTAGTCTCCGAGAGTTCGACAACCTAGCTCGCGCCACATGGACTGGGCGTGATGATATTCTTCGTCGGTAATGTTCGAGCCTCGTAGCTGACTGTAGAACTTCGCCTGGGGAGGTAGCGACGTCTCCGCAAACTTGGTAGAGTCGGTGATGTATTCGTAGGGGTAGACCCCCTTACGCCTGAAGAGACCGGCGTCCAAGTTCGGAAAATTCGCAGAGGTAATAAGCATTTGTTCGTTGCTCAGCTTCCCTGCAAGAGCATCGAGGCTAGCCGGGAGAAACCTCAGGGAGTCGAGGAAGCGAAGCTCGACGGTAGAGTCTGCTCCCGAGATCGACACTAGTTTGCTCACACTGATGTAACGCTCCTCGTTCTGGGCGAGAACATTAATTCGCATGTCGTCGTACCCAAGATGCTTGATCAGGTGGTGAAAATCGTACCCCGAGCCGTTGTGAAAAAACACGGGGATGAAGCGTGGGTCCTGGGCCTTAAGGTTACATCTGTTGCACCAAGGACCAACGTACCTACCGCTAAAGTGATCGTGGTGATGGACTTTACGGTTGTTGGCGGTGTACTCCTCGACGCAGACAGGGCAAGTGATGGCCTCGTCGTGTCTACGTTGATCATCGGGGGACAGTGGGAGCATAGACTTAGGGGTCAACAGCACCTTCCCTATCTCGTTGGCTTCCACAACCATCCTCTCGAGGAAGTGTTTGGCTGCGTCGGGACCACGGTACACGTAGGGCTCGGGCGCGATGTGTTGATCTCGTCGCACCACAACGTATGCGAAACTGGATGCCTCGTGGAGTTGGTAAGGGGTGGTGGAGGAAACTTCGGGATCGGGATCGCAAGTGGACAGGGGTTTGAGGAAGGCTTCGAAATCCGCGATGATGATAGCGGGGTGCTCTACCATGGCACCGTGCATGTGGAAACACTCCACGGCACCAGGTTTGGGCAAGTCTGCCAACCCAGGTTCGTTGGCTTTGCAGTAGAGCTTGTGGCGAGCGAGCTTCTCGGCAGCGATGTTGCGACCTCTGATGCGCTGGTAATCCTGCCGTTCTCGATTACGAAATATAGACAAGCACCTGGGACAAACTTCTATGTGGTGTTCGTCTTTGCTCAGCTGGCTTGAAACAAGCCGAGAGAGCGAGCGAATGAGGGTGTAATGGTGATGGGTCTCGTCCTTGATAAGCAGAAGATGAATTTCCTGCGCACCGTCGTCGTCTACGTCGCTCACCCGAATGGGGTACACCACATCTTTGCCGGTGAGGCCATAAACGTTGATAGCCAACCGAGGGTTGTGTGTGCGGGCCTCGAACTTACGAATGTCCGAGACCTCCACCGGGTAGTCGATCCCAGCCATCGCATCTTCCAGCTCTGGCTCGTAGGGTAGGTAGTGGTTAACTCGGTGTGGATGGTTTTTCCAGTGGACAGGGTGCAATGCTGCAAGCACCGACCAGAGAAAACACTTGGCGTCACTGTTTTGAATGTTCAGGACGGCCTTCTTTTCCACAATCGCTTCTGGTAAGCGAACATAGCTGGAGGCGGAGAGAGGCACAAACTTGCAAAGTTTGACGCGCAGTTCGTGAGGCTCACCACACAGCGAACCCCCCGAACCCTTAGCTTCATGTTCTTCTTGCTTTGCCAACAACTCCTCGACAAACTTGTTGTAGATTACCTCTAGGTTTTCGACATCCGCCAGATGCAACGTCTTCGCCTTGGTGTTGTGGCAGAAGCTGTAAATTTCATCAGACGGCTTCTTGTACTGGCAACGTAGCGATGCGTAGAATTTAGTGGAGTGCGTTGCAAGCGCATCGCCGAGGACGGAAATAATTTGCGCTTGCACGTTCTCCAAAAAGCTACGCACGTCGCATGAGCCCTCCGAAATAAAAGGAAAGTCCTCTAACGAACGCTGGAAAGCAGACTGGTCTGCTTTTATCGCAGGCTTGACGCGTTTGGCGGGTGGTGCATTGATGGAGGCTGCTTCTACCTTCCTCTTGGTTGAGCTGGTCGACGGTTGAGCCCCAGATGTACTTTTGCTTAAACAAGTAAGCTTATGTTTTTTGGCATATGCAATTGTGATGTGTTTATTGCATCCAGAACATAATTCGGTGGCAGCCAAATGCTTGGCTGGCACACAGGTGCGACAATGTCTTGCAAAATGTTCGCTTGATATAGTTTTTTCGCACACAGGGCAACTTTTCATGGAGCGCATTTTTTCGGGGTATGTTTATTTATATATGGGTAGTGTTGCCTTCCTCAAATATATGCTTTAATCAACTCTATAAAAAAATTAAAAAAATATATAAGAAAAATATAATTGTAGATAGAAAAAAAACACAATAAATATTGTATGCATGTGTAATTCTATTTAGTTTATTTTTGTTAGACACAAATTTTCTTCAGATTTTATTGCCCATTAGTATATTTTTCCACCAATCTAGTAGAGGTATGAAACTATGAAAATATACTTGTTTATATATATTCTATTATTTTGGCTGATATAATAGCAAATATATATAGCTATTTTGAAATTCTAAAATTTTCAGGTATACTTATTTTTACATGCAAACATACATCATAAAAAATTACACAATCGTATTTTCCATACACACATTTTTTTTATTTTCAGAAAACAAAATTATTTTCGATCTTTATTTTTTTTAAATCAAGCAATAAACATTATTTGTGTTTATAGTATTTGTCGGGCAATAGCAGATAAAACAAGAATGGGTTTTCTACAACCCATAGTTTACGAGTTACAAAACAACTTAGAAATTACATCTTGAAATTTAAATTTAAAATAACTCAAAAACAGTAAGCACTAATCATTATGTTTCCAATAGGTTGTAGCACTCTGCCAAAAAAAACCAAAATACTACAACAACAATTAACCCACCCACTATTGCCAGCACCACCACTACCATACAAGAAAAAAAAACACGTGAAACTCTACAGAGGTGTGGTTATCTAGAGCCGCAGCCATTAGAACCTTTTTGGGTTGGGCACCACGCACCCTGGCGGGGTTAGGGGCCAGGCATCCTAAAAACAACAATTATTATTTGTTTGTTTGCGTCACAATACAGGTGCGCGCGCGCGCATATACATGTGCAGCACATCGTTCCCGTGAGAGAGGTTTACAAAAATCGCGATATGTCTCTCTCTTCATCTTACAGCAATTTTAGCATCTCTATCTTTTTTAGTTGTAGGTGGGTTGCCAACACACTCTAGTTAATAATGCTATATATTATACACGCACACACATACTATGTTGCCATCCATCCATCCATCCATCTCTCTTTTTACGGCAGTATATATTTGTTGCCGGCTCTATTGCCCAGTGTATGTATGTTACGTCAGTATATAAATTAGTTAAGCCTCAAGCAAAATAGCCCTTGCCAAGTAAGAAAAAAAAAAGCTGTAGGTAGGTGTTGGCAACACTGTCGGTTGTTTAACTCTTCCCTCTCTCTCTTTTTCTCCTTTTTTTTTGTAAAAAGCTATGGCAAACCAGTAGGTTGGCAAATTGCTTTATGCACCGTAAGGCCTCAAGCAGTATTGCCAGCTCCTTGCTTTAGGTTAGGTTAGACCCAAAAACAAAAACCTTGGTGATTTTTTCGAGTGAGGAGTTGGCAACACTGCTTGTGAGGTTAACATACACCGTGAAAGGCTACGACGAGTTGGAAACACTGGTGAGGTTAATATACACCGTGAAAAACTACGACGAGTTGGCAACGCTGCTTGTGAGGTTAACATACACCATAAAAGGCTTCAAAAGATCAGTTGGTGAAATTTTCGTGGAGTGAGTTGGCAACACTGGTGAGGTTAACATACACCATAAAAGGCTACGACGAGTTGGCAACACTGGTGAGGTTAACATACACCGTGAAAAGCTTCAAAATATCAGTTGGTGAAATTTTCGTGGAGTGAGTTGGCAACGCTGGTGAGGTTAACATACACCGTGAAAAGCTTCAAAATATCAGTTAGTGAAATTTTCGTGGAGTGAGTTGGCAACACTGGTGAGGTTAACATACACCATAAAAGGCTACGACGAGTTGGCAACGCTGGTGAGGTTAACATACACCGTGAAAGGCTACGCCTCGCCCGAACACGTACACTCACACAAAAAAAGCTAAAAAATTATACACCGTGAAAAGCTACGACGAGTTGGCAACGCTGCTTGTGAGGTTAACATACACCGTAAAAGGCTACGTCTCGCCCGAGTTGGCAACGCTGGTGAGGTTAACATACACCGTAAAAGGCTACGCCTCGCCCGGGTTGGCAACGCTGCGAGCCTCACCGAGCGCCATTTTCTGGCGCAGAACCTGGGCACCCCCACTATTTTGGTGATTTTTTCGAGTAAAAAATTGGCAACACTGCAAAAAAAAAGCCTCAAGCAAGGTTGCCAGCTCCTTGCTTTAGGTTAAGTTAGACCAAAAAAAACCTTGGTGATTTTTTCGAGTAAAAAGTTGGCAACACTGCAAAAACAGCCTCAAGCAGTGTTGCCAGCTCCTTGCTTGAGGTTAGGTTAGACCCAAAAACAAAAACCTTGGTGATTTTTTCAAGTGAGGAGTTAGCAACACTGCGAGCGCCACCGAGCGCCATTTTCGGGCGTTGAACCGGGGACACTGCTCTACTTACACAGAATGAAAGTAAATTGCAAAGGCATCCGCGATGTCATTTTCGTCTGTTAATATGTCTGCGCCGACTTTAATAGCTTCTCAGTTTTGATGGGACTTTTTACTTTTGATATAGGACCAGAATCGAGAAGGATCCACACTTATCTGGTCTTCAGACTGTTTTATGTAATTAGTGTAAGCTACAGTTATGTCTTTCTTAACCTGTGCGCGAAGCTGAAGAAATTTTTCTCGATGATATTCTTTGTTTGTAATACTTTTCTTCCATTTTAACCTATGGTAAGCTTTAACTTTAATTCTTTTCACTATAGCAGGCGTAAACCAGCAAGGATATGCTGAGTTCTGTAGTTTTTTAAGGGGAATGCATTGATCAAATATGCCATAAATTAATCTGTAGAAAATATCGGCAGCTTCATTTACGTTAACGGCGCTATTTACTGGCGTCCAATCCGTTTCTGAAACTAAACTGAAGAGTTTTGAGTAGTTTGCTTTCTTAAAGTTGTATGTGGAAATGTTTTGGTTTGACTTTTTATTTGATTTTACGGAAAGGCATTGGATCTCAGTTATTATTGAGGGGTGATGTGTGTCTTCCGGTAGGAGAGGGTGCAACTCTCTGCTTACATCTATATTACTAACATTCGTTAATATAAGGTCAAGTAACCTATTGTTTACATTTTGAATATTGTTTACGTTTCTGAGAGCATGGTAAGACATAAAAAGTTGTAGATCTTGACACACTGGCGTAAGACTTAATAAATCAGCGTTTACACTTGTAATTTCAGGTAAATTAAAGTCACCACAGAAGAGTATTTTATCACCTGGCTTAGTATGGGTTTCAACAAAGTCGTAAAATGTGTCATATAATGCCTTAGTTGATTTGGGGGGAAGTACACAACACCAATATAGATAGGAAATTTCTTGCTAAGCAATACTTTAACTAAGATGGAGTCAGGCTGTTGCATCGGGTTAGAAAAATTAGGCTGTGCTAAAGCTTCTGGAGATATAACCAAATCACGTAACCTTTCAAAAGCTTCTACATTCACTTCCTTCCAGGTCCAGAGAATATTCGACTTTAGAAGTTCATAAAGTGGATGGGCAACTTCTGCAAATTTATTCACGAATTTTCTTCTCCAGTTAACTAAACCCAAGAATTTTCGAAGTGAACTTTTGTTATTTGATGTTGGAAAATTTATTATAGCAGAATTCTTGCTACTATCTACCTTAATTTCATTTCCAGAAACAATATGTAAGTTATTAAACTTATATTCTGATTCCTAAAATCCACAATTGCCTTGTACTTTCGTAAGAAAGGAACACCTAAAATAATGTCTGCATTAAGTTATTTTAAAATGAAAAATTCCATTGGAAAGTATTCGCAGTTAATCTGAATATTTATCGTCTTACAACCGACAATTTTGCACTTTTTATTTCCAGCAAATCCAGATAGTCTAATGTCATCCACCTTGTCCAACGTAAGATTACCAATACATGATGATATCTTACACCAAACCTCATAATTCATAACATTTGCTTGACTACCACAATCTATTATACAAATGATAGGCAATTGACATATAATTCCATGTATAATTGGAACTTCTGTTAAAGGTACAGGAATATCTTCAACCCAGTCAGGTTCTTCCTCAAACCATTCTAACAAAAAATTAATTTGCAAGTTACTTAATTCATTTTCATTCGAAAATTGCATAGCATCACAAACATTAAGTAAATCATTTGACTCTTCCTTGTGGCTCTTGTAGGTAGTGCAGAGGGAAAGAGGCTCTTCCGACTGCCACTTTAATTTAAAGTAGACTGCCTTTCCAACTGCTGTTGCCTAGCATCATTAAAATGTAAAGACTGAACACCAAAAGTTGGATTTTGAGTCAAATTAGGATTTACACCAGTATTAGATGTACTCGTCATTATATTACTTTGCATATTGCTGGGCTGATTCCTCATTGTATCACTCACCACTGGCACATCTCGATTTTGTGGTGGACAGTTTTCGTAAACAGAGGGAAACAAAGATCTGTTACTATTAAAGTAACCATTCCTAGAAAATCTGTAATTAGGCTGCCAAAATTAAGACCATTATCTTGTCTGGAATTCTCATTCGGGATATTTCTATTATTATTACGGTAAAACCTGCCAGTATTGCAAAAATTCCTAGGAAACATCTGATTTCTATTTCGTCCGAAATTTCCAAAATTAGTAGCATTACTTGCATTATATCTTGAACTCATACATTGATTTACATTGTCTGAACTATTTTCAACAGAGGCACCCAAATTATCAGAAGGCAGAGTTTGAGTAGAAGAAGAACTAGTACTTCTTGTTTGTCGAATATTTACTTGTCGTACATTTAATCTTTGATGTTCATTCTTCTTAAGACCTTTGTTAGACTTGTCGCAATCTAAATCTTCAGGTAAATGCATAAGTCCTTTCCTACTACTTCTAATAACATCTAATTTACGAAGCATATTTGTAAGCTGATCCATCGTCTGAACACTATGACAAGCGATATTGTTAGCAACATTATCAAGCAACTGGCTCATTATCAATTGTATACCTTCTACATCATTCGGATTGTTCACTAAATTACAATATGTGGAATGTGTTTTTAGTGCAAAGGTTTCTAAACTTTCATGTGCATTTTGGTCGCATTTTTGATTCCTTAAAACAGCTAACTGTGACTGTAACATTTCAGGCGAAGCAAACTGTTGAATAAACTTACTTTCAAAATCAGTGTAAGAACAGAAATACCTTTTGTGTGTTCTCAACCAATAAGCTGTTCGATTTGTAAAACAATTCTGAATGCTCTGCAATCGTTTATCAGCAGGCACTCCTATCAGATCTAACGTTGAGTTTAATTGTTCCAAGTATTCTCTTGCAGATTGCTTTTCAACTAGACCTGAGAACTTTGGTAATAAAGACAATTCATTTAACTTCAAATGTCTATCTTTCCTCATGTACAAGGGCAATGAATCAGAGTTCGGTCTTGCATTACAATCTTGAAAAGTATGTGTACCATTACAATTTTCTGTTCCATTCACAAATGCGCTATCATGACTGTTTGGTGACTGTTGATTACCAGGAAAATATGTGCAAGGGTAAGAACGATTAAACAGTTTCCTTCTAGACTCATCGTTATCGTTATGAGAATTAAATGCTCTCTGTGTATTATTCATTCCTGAAGATGTGTTATCAGACCTGTCTGGATTAATTTGAGTATAATTAGTAGAACCGGAACACCAAGTTCAAGGATAGTTTGTGTAATTCAAATTACAATATCCTCCATAACTGCGGAAGTCCTCTGGCCTACCTAACATATTTGATGTTGTTTCAGGAAATGCGTTATTCGAGGAAACATCAATGTTATTCTCAGTTTGTACTCTGTGTTCGTTTAAAATACAACTAGATCTATTCATACAAGAGAAATTAGAATTTTCTTGCGTCTTTCTAGAATTATGTAAACTAGATTGTTTGCGATTTTGCTTCCAACTTACATGCTTAAGATGCAGTTCCCTTACATAAAACATCTTTACTTTAGTAGTATCCAAAGAGTTCATAGAACTTCCATCTGAATCACTCAAACCAGAATCATGATTATGACCAGTTCCAGAATCACGCTTTACATTTAATCTTCTCGATTGGCGATTTGCAACATTATCAATACCATGAACTTGAGTGTTCGTATTAGAATATTTGTTATGAGAAGTACCTGTAACGGCACAATCAGCACCACCATAATTAACATTAACTGGTTTCTGCATATTATTCTCAATGACATCAACACGCAATGCAAGCTGTTTCAAATTATTATCGTACTGATTAACAATTTCGAAACACTGTGAAACCTTATAATCGAATGTTTCAACTTGCGAACAACAATCGTCAAGTCCATATTTGAGTTTACCTATATTGTCTTTTGCACCTTGCAAAGAACCTTCAATTTAATTTATTTGTTTCTCACGAAGATCTTGTGTACTAAGAATGTCTGATATTTTACAGTCATCATTTCGCATGGTTTCTTGCATCTTCTGGATTAATTCCTCATTTGAACTTACACACGTTTCTGCTAAAGATTCGATTCTTATTGCTACATCAGAAGCCAACATGTCTATACGGTTATTAACCTGCTTAAAATCAAAATTCATAGATTCAATTTTAGACTGTAATTCGACATTGGAAGCTTCAATTTTGGATTTTAACTCTTCGTTGGAAGCTTCAAGCTGAGATTTTAATTCCTCGCTGGAAGATTTCGATTCTTTATTGGAAGCTTCAAGCTGAGATTTTAATTCCTCGCTGGAAGATTTCGATTCTTTATTGGAAGCTTCAAGCTGAGATTTTAATTCCTCGCTGGAAGATTTCAATTCTCTATTGGAAGCTTCAAGCTGATATTTTAATTCTTTGTTAGAATCTTCAAGCTGAGATTTTAATTCTTTGTTGGAATCTTCAAGCTGAGATTTTAATTCTTTGTTGGAATCTTCAAGCTGAGATTTTAATTCTTTGTTGGAATCTTCAAGCTGAGATTTTAATTCTTTGTTAGAATCTTCAAGCTGAGATTTTAATTCTTTGTTAGAATCTTCAAGCTGAGATTTTAATTCTTTGTTGGAATCTTCAAGCTGAGATTTTAATTCTTTGTTGGAATCTTCAAGCTGAGATTTTAATTCTTTGTTAGAATCTTCAAGCTGAGATTTTAATTCTTTGTTGGAATCTTCAAGCTGAGATTTTAATTCTTTGTTAGAATCTTCAAGCTGAGATTTTAATTCTTTGTTGGAATCTTCAAGCTGAGATTTTAATTCTTTGTTGGAATCTTCAAGTTGAGATTTTAATTCTTTGTTAGAATCTTCAAGCTGAGATTTTAATTCTTTGTTGGAATCTTCAAGCTGAGATTTAAATTCTGTACTGGAATTAACTACCACGAACTGAATGTTCTTGATTGTTTCTAGCAGATCGTTAAAATTAGGACTAATACTATCTTTGTAAGCTGACAATTCATATGGATTATAACTAGGTTCACAAGATTTACAAAAGTAATTCTCTAGCGTAGTAGAATAAATAGACCAATGAACAACTGACAACTTAAGACAAGAAAAGTGAAACCGTGAAAGACATTTATAGCACTGAACAAATCTGATGTCAGCTTTCGTATCACAACAACATTCCACCTTGCGAGTACTGGTATCAGTCTTATCATCAGAATTAACTTCTTGACATTGAACGTTCGTAAACGTTGCTAGATGTGTGCCCTCGTATTGGATAGCAGTCTTCTTTCTGCTACGAGATTTAGATGAATCTCTGGAAGACATTTTTCATTAACGAAAAAACAAACTTACACACACTTAAATACTTGAATATCAATCAAATGCAGTAAGAATCAGCTTCAATCCCAGACCTACTGAGATTAAATTTCACATCATATATCCGAAGAACTACTTAACTTCAGAGTCCTGTCACACGGTTGCCACTTTTTGCTAGTGTCGTAGAGGCTTGAGCATTTTACATTATGATCAGGAAATCACTGTTCTACTTCACAGCAAATTATGAAATAACCATAATGTATATAGTTCAAAATCACAACACTGTTCTCTGATGAGTATACTTAATATTTGCACTAAATAAATACATTAATTATGCACCAATTACTATGATTCGAACTATATGCAAAACGTTCTTGTTATCTCCTTTCACTTGTTTCTTACAACTGGTTGCTACGCAACAAAACAGTATGCTATAACATTTCGTTCTTTTTTTTTACACAAGAAGTGATTATACATTTTACAATTTGAAAACAGTCACAGAATGACGTATAGGGTTTTGGGCCATTGCAATGAAGGCGTCTTCTATGATTTCCTCCTCACGTATGTTGTACGTCGAGTTTGTCTACACTGAATGCTTGAATGCATGTGAAAAAGCGTCCATTAATTTTGGTCTGCCTGTTATTTGGCGTGAACCCAAAAATCATGGATATGATTGCTATTTCTGTATGACACCTCCCTTGAAGAAAGGAATCAATACCAAGAAGGAAGAAAAATATTGAATACCCCTACATCCCATCTCTCACCCCCCCCCCCCCTGTGGCTCATGGAGAAGGATTGCCAGTTCCTGTTCCCCAAAGTGTAACACCATCTAGCAGTGATAGCGATGGAGCTGAACCTACACATGCAGCCGAAGAAGTTCAGCCATCCACCAGTGAGGTTCACCCTACATTTACACCTACATCTTCATCCAAAGATCCACACAAAATCGCACAGTATGATCTTGGTGATCTGTTTAGGAATTTTGATCTTTCTAAGCGTAAAGCTGGACTGTAAGCCTCACGACTGCAGATGTAGAACCTCCTCGCTGTCACATTACGAGTGTCACTTTTTCGGGATCGTCAGAAAAAAAACTTGAGAGCCATTTCAATACTGAAGGCGACATTACATTCTGCAGTGTTATTGAAGGTTTGTTGAGGGTCCTCAACATTTCATGCAAACCGGACGAGTGGAGACTCTTTATAGATGGCTCCTAAACAAGCCTGAAGGCTCTCCCGTTACACAATAGTAACGAAAGGGCATCCACCCATGTCGTATATGCTGCGTTACCGAAATAAACTTACACCATTTTCAAATCTGTTCTAAACTGCATCAGTTACAATGAGCATGAGTGGTTTGTGTGTGCAGATTTCAAGCTGATTGCGATTTCGTTTGGTTTGCAAGGTGGTTACACTAAGTATTGTTGTACATATGTGAGTGGGACATTCGCGTAAGAGAAAAACATTACAAAATGAAGGAATGGCCTCTACGAACATCTCTGGTGCCTGGCTCAAAAAATGTTGCTTACGAACCTCTGGTGAATCCTAAGAAAATTATTCTCCCTCCATTGCGCATTAAGTTGGGACTTACGACTTTATGTAAAGGCTGTACACACGAATGAAGTGGTATTTCAATATTTTTGAATGTTGTTTCTACAGTACACAGTACAAAAAAAGATCTCAAAGGGGATATTTATCGGTCCACAGATGCGTCAGGTATTGAGGGACTCACAGTTTGAATCCACTCTAACCCCTGATCAGCTACACGCGTGGCGTTGCTTTCCTAATGTGACAACATTGTTCTCGGGAAAGAAGAGAGTCGAAATTACAGGGATCTTGTGGACGAACTAATTCATGCTTATGAGAACATTGGCTGCAAAATGACACTAAAGATGCACGTCCTTCACCTATACCTCGATGTCTTCCCAGAGAACTGTGGTGCATTCAGTGACGAACAAGGCGAGCTGTTCCACAAGGATATTTTTCTCATGGAACAGCGATACACAGGACGGTGGACTGGCTGATTTCCGCTGGATACTGGAGAGAGATGCTCTAGACACCACCTACAAGTGGAAAGCAAAGAGCCGAAGAAGGTAGGTTTCAGTAATGTATACATCCTATTGATTAGAGCAGCAATATAGATTAAACCGAAAATCGAAATTTACTCGTAAACCTGGGTTAGGCGACAATTTTAACTGTGATATTCGTGTTCAGCGCCACAAATTTATACAGAACGGCTACTATCGTTTCAGTAAAAAATACATTGTGGACCAGTGTTTGGTGATGATATTTTGACAGTTGAAATTCACATTTGGCGTCCTATAAGATGTGCTCTATTTTTTCCCAATTCTGTCCCACACAAAATGCAAGACATTTGCGACTGTCCTCATGGACACATAATAACACTCCAGGGTCCAAAGAGTCACATTCTTACTGGACCGGGTGCTGGAAAATGTCGGAGATCATTAATTTTGTATTCATAAACCATGGCTTTACGATGGCCTCAAAGTTAAATGTCAGTAGGCTTAAGGAGGGTTAGCGCCATGTTACATCACCTGGAACAAGTGGCGGCAATTGGGTTCCAAAAAGTGGGAGAGGGAAAGGTGCGAAATCTGGGGGGAAAGTACAGTTTACTTTCCCTTGGTAGATAAGGTTTAGAATAGTGCGGGAGGAACTTTGGCAAAAAGGCGTGAAGGGCAAATTCCCCCTTGCTCCCCTTAATCGCCGCAAGTGCCTGGAACGAATAAATAACACCCCATTACATTACGCCGAATTTGAACTTCAACTGTCAAAATATCCTCACCAAATTGAGTTAGGGAAAAGTAACAGCTTACTGTTATTTCTGAGAAGAGGCACATCTTAAAGGACGTGCCACATGATACCCTTCGCATTTGAAGATCTGGAGGTAATTTCAAGATGGTGGCTTTGATGATGGCCGCCATGACGCATACTAGCCCCATCTGGTGTGCCGCCATCCAAATTACCCACATCCGAAGATTGATCTTCATCCGTCAAACCTTTTTCCAATTAAAAGAGTGGTCCAGGAATTTTTCCTGAACCTGTAGATTAAGTATTTAGGTGTACACATTAAGCGTTATAGTGATGGATGTTTTAATTGATTGAATGATTGATTGAGTTGGTGATTTAAGTCCACTTATATGCACAGTGACGCTAGCCGGGACTTGACCTATAATTTGAAGTGGTATTTGAACCACTATGTGCCTCCACCGGTTTTCGAACCTGGGATCCCTTGATTACAAAGCGACAACGCTAACACTACGCCATCGGGGAGGCCCTATATTTTAAGAATGTAATGTACGGTAATTGCTACAAAGAAAAGTTCTGGGTGTATGTGAACCTAGGATAATTGTCAAATAGAGAAATCATGTATAAAATAAGCAGTAGCTTGAAGCGGACTGCTGGGACAGCAAACATCCCAGTGGCTGTAGAGCTTTAAAGCGGTTTGGATTACACCTGTCCCAGCGCAACGTAGCGGCACTTAACACGTGATTTCTCTAAAACTAGATACTTCAGGTCTGTCTTTTCCCATCATTTCTATACACACGAAGATATGACTTATTCGAATTTCAACGCAATAACAATAATAGAAATTTGTCAAAGGCTGGTTTGATAGGTTAAGATTTTAAAAACACACGAAAAATGTTTTTCGAAAGTCATGGAATCAGAATTATTTGTCATAGAGAGTTGAAATTTCAGCACGTTTTATGGACATTTTAGGGATTTGTCAGAATGTACAATAAGGTACAGCAAAAAAAAAGCACTTTGTCGAATTTAAGAAACTGATAGTCCTCAAAATATGCCTTCCAACTACCTTACCGCACACAAAAAACAATCCGTCAGTCTTCAATTTCTATTTCAAAATGTTAGGAGCTTCCAGTTATGCAACCACTCCCAACAGAACAGACTTGTGACTATTTTCTGCCCCATTGTACACATTGTATGTGCGGTCGAACACTTGAAAGATATAAAAATGCACACCAAACTTCATATATATATACACACACACATACATCTTCCTTTATTAAAATATATTTACTGAGGGCAACTTTTCTTAAAGTCTGCAAGTTAAACCACTTTCTACACTGTTCATTCGTTAGTCCTGCAACAGTAGTCTCTAAGATATTGTTACCGATCAATAATCGTTCCTTGAAACTACAACAGATAGAATTTATTTAGTGGACTTATATGTTCGTAACCTGACAAAACCCTATGTAGAGTAAAATGTTTCTCTTTTATGATTTTTGTTTTGTGCAGCCCTGAAGACACTTCATCACACAGTGAGTAGAGGGCATGCATACAATCTACCAAAGTTTGTTTCTTCCCCTATTTGCATTATGTCTTCCTGACCAATGAAAGCATTTTATCAATTTCAATTTCAATTTCATCCTTTATTGAAAGGCGAGGTTCTGCCTACGGCTGTTCTGCCACATACCTACAATGGATACGTATACTACTGTACATACGAAATACATATTACATACTAAATGTTTGCAAAAATGACAAACAAGAATAAGATAGAAACATAAAGAAGACACAAAAAGAACAAATGCAAAAGTGAAAACAAGGCTCGTTTAGGCACTCAAAAAAGAAAAAAGGAAAAAGATTGGAAACAAATACAAACGGATACACAAATTAATAGACACAATTGTACTTGGTGTGATATAGTTAAGACAAATACAAATAAGATTACATACAAACATATAAATATTCTTAATATACGAGAAAGGACAAAATATAGTCAAGGGTTGGCAACATGTAAGGAGGAAAGTAACAAACAAAATGGGAATACTTGTTTTATGAAGTAGGTTCAGAAGTGAGAGCTATTATTGTGACTGATGGAAGACAGATATTGTTAATTTAACAATAGTTTTTAGTTTGTCTCTGAAGTTGTTGCGATTAGTGAGGGACGTCATGGAAGGCAGAAGTTCACTCCACGCTCTTGCAGCTGAATATTTGAATTAATGTTTTAAGTCCACTTTGTGCACAGCAAGACTAATCGGTACTGGACCTACAGTATAGAACCCGGGACCCTCTTGTATCAAAGCGACGACGTTACAACTGCGCCATCGGCGAGGTCATGCAGCTGAATATGTGAAAGATGAATTTTAATTTCTGGGAAAGGTTTTCAGGTGTTTTTGTTTGTAAACTATTATGAATTATGCAACGCAGATGTAGTTTTCGGCGTCTGGCCATGTTTAACATTTTGTTTGCGTTTAGGGTTGGGAGGATGTGATCATATTTTCTTATCTGGTAAACGAAACGTAAACATGAATTTTATACTTTCTGAATGTTGGTTTTGTTTCCAACGGATAGATTTAGTCCAGTAGTCAATGACGAACTTGTTTCTTGCACTCCACATACTCTTTATTCTCTAAGTTTTGTGAATAACATCTTGTTGCCATATTTCTTTCCATACATATCAGAGCTGTAAGAGAAAATAAATTATTTTAGAAACATGTAATTATAGAACATAATGCAACAAGATTTACATATTTTACATTTTTTGTCATTCAAAAAAGATATTATCCATGGTATTTACTCAATTTTTATATTATTTCTTGTTGTACGTTACATTCATTGCTTGGAACCATAAAGTGTGGGACAATGGAAATACAAGAATTACTGTTATTGTAGAAGAGGGCCATTGAACTAAATTTCCGAACCTACTCAGCAGTTATGTCCCACTGAACCTTAGTACCTAATCTAACTGGTGACAAAAAAAAACAACTTTCGCTTACAATAGCCCCGTCTAGTTCACTGCATTTTTCACTCTCCTTGCACTAAACTGTCTAGTTGGTTATACGGTGCAACACCAACTCGTGTACTTTGTCGATTTGGTGTCAAGTAGTACATTTGGTGTCTGCAGCATTTGCGTTATGTTTTGGAGCGGTGAAGCATGTGGTGTATGATCACGTGGTGCATGCTAACTAATCAAATGAACGTTTCAAGCAGCAGACAGGCATTTGTTGAATTTTCTAATCTTTAACACCACTATGTGTAGTTGGTGGAAGAGCATTTCCTTACACCAACCTGACACCGGGGTACACCTGCACTACACTGAGTGTTAACAAGTGCAGCGAACTAGACGGGGCTAACGTAACTTGGATTCTACACCAGTGTTAAATATAGTAAGATGCAACATGAATCTGAAGGAAATAAGGGAACTGTACGTTTGGACTAAAGTTGACTCGAATTCTATTCATGTAGGTAAATAAGTACACATTGATGTAGATAACTGTATTTCTATCACTCTAATGCATATGTTTATGTTAGGTGTAGGTTCGAGGGATTTTAGCATCATAAATATGCTCCTATGTGATTATGTTGTATCAATCCGTACGTTTTAAGTCTGATAGGTTTCATTGTCTAAATATTGGTAGGTTTAATCGCCTAAGTATTTGCAAACTTTCCATGATCTGTTAAAGTTTATGATGTTTTCAATGTAGAAACAAAATATCGAGAGCAGAGATTAGGAGCACGAGTAATCGCACAGCATACGTTTCAATACAGCATTTGTACTCACACATTACAATTTTCTGCATCTTTAACTCGGACAAATTGTTCTTCTGAACTTTAAAATTATTTCAATGGTGATTTCCAGTATTCACGATGCCTTCCTTCTCCTGTGAAACTAGTAAATATCATTACATTACACAATCTGCACCACTACCCGTTCACATATTCACTATTAATCAACATATGATACGATCTCATGTGTCATTCTACTTAAATGAAACAATACTAAAACCGAATTATTCTCTTTGACAACTTTTCCCAACAAACAAAATCATTTTTACACTGTAAATACACAGGTCCCACATAAGAGTGAACACAATTCATAACTAACTAACCTTTCAAGATTTCCTTTATGAAGATCAGCTCTGGATTCCCCTTCTTGGATTAAAACGACGCACAGTATAGCACATTTTAGTTGTACTTTTTTATTTCGAGTAATTCTTGAAGCTTTTTATTTCAAGTTCGTTGATTTGTCAATCGACATCACATTCGTATTTGACGTCCATGATGGAACGATGTTAAGTGATGTCATGAATAATTAAACAGTGATTTCAAAATACGATTTTTCTTATACATGTTTAAGAAGCAAAAGGCAAGGAATAAAATATAAAATCACGTCCAATTGATTATTATTATTGATTAATAGAGACTTAAACTAAATTTTTATTGAGAAATTTAGGATTTAGCATCGATGGTCGCGCCGAATGGTGGCGACTTCGTTCATGCACAGAGAGATGAATTCTGAAATTTACCTTTTTGCCGCCAGTGCAAGGGGCCTAACACCAGAGTTACAATGACAGTGTTTACAAAATTATTGTGCGTGAAAAAAGGACTTAAAATATTTTCTCATTGTTATCCAACAAGCCTCATTGTTGTGTTTCAGATAATGTTTTTGTAATAAATCTGAAAAATTGATTACTCTATTATGATACACGCTTTATTAAAGGTGAACTGATCGCAGGCCCAACTGACGACTAACCTACGTTTTGCTACATGGCTCTATCTGTTCACCAATTGTCTTCGGGGGTGTGTGCGTCGATGAAGTGCAAAGTAAAAGCTGTAGAAAAAATATCGCTCTCCCGTTACCACGTTACCAAGCGTACGTTTGATTTTGTCACTTGCTTTTATTGGCTTGTGTTGTACAGTGTTTTGGTTGTTTTGTGTACAAATTTTCCGTGCTTTGAGTACTATTATAAAACTTTTCTCCGGTGACGGCGCTGATCAACTCTATCCCCATTTTACAGCAGTCCGTTCGGCAACATGTTGTCTATCCGACGCTCAATTGTTTCATCCCTCCAGGAACGTTCGGTGCCTTGTGATTCGAAAATGCCCAATGTCAGGCGAAGAGAATTCTAATCGCTGATCTTCCCAAATTGATTTGCTCTATTTTACTTTGATTTTTTGGCCACTTTTTGTGAAAATGGGATGAGTGATGATATAACTAACTAACTAACTAACTCTCTAGCCTTCTTAAACCCGAAGGTTCATGGCTGCAGCAACACAGGCCTTCCATCTTTCCCTATCTTGAACAAGATCTATATACTCTTTTCCATCCCTACCGATTTCCCTTAGGTCCATCTCAACGTTGTCCCTCCATCTTCGTCTTGGCTTTCCTACAGGTCTCTTACCATCAGGTTTCCCAACAAGAAGCCTGTAAACTCCTCTTTCCTCTCCCATTCGTGCTACATGGCCTGCCCACCTAAGTCTTCTTGATTTAATTATTCTAATAATATCTGGACATGAATACAAATTATGTAGTTCTAAATTATGTAACCTTCTCCACTCACCTCTCCTCATCCCTTTTAGGTCCAAATATTTTCCTAAGGATCTTATTTTCAAATACTCTCAATTTATGTTCCTCTTTCAATGTAAGGGACCAAGTTTCACATCCATATAATACTACAGGCAAAATTACTGTTTTGTATATTTTAACTTTTAGTTTCTTAGATATTAAACGAGAAGATAAAAGTTTATGAAGAGAGAAGTAACATGCATTTCCTGAATTAAGCCTACTTTTTATTTCCTCTTTAATATAATTTTCATTTGTTAATATTACTCCTAAGTATTTGAATTTGGAAACTGGTTCAAACGAGTTGTTACCAATAATTAGATTTTGATTATTACCTAACACTTGGTTTCGGCCTGTAAGCATATATTTAGTTTTCTCTTTGTTAACTTCCAAACCTATCTCTTTAGCAGCTTTGAAAAATATTTTAGCATTATTCTTAATTGTATTCACATCATCCCCCAGTAAGTCTACATCATCTGCATATGCTAACAACTGAGTCACACCATTTAATTTTAATCCTTCTTTAGTTTCTTTTACCTTCCTAACAGCATATTCTAAGGCAAAATTAAAGAGCAATGGAGATAATGCATCTCCTTGTTTTAACCCATCATGAATTGTAAATTTGTCAGACATATTGATACCCACACGAATTTTACTTTCTGTTTCACTGGTGCATACTTTTATCATACTAACAAGCTTCTTAGGTATTCCAAACTCTAATAATATATTATATAGTTTATCTCTTTTGACCGAATCATATGCTTTTTTGAAATCAATGAATAGCTGATGGACATTTTGATTATATTCCCACTTTTTTTCAAGTGTCTGTCTGATGTGAAAAATTTGATCTGTAGTTGATCTGTCACGTTTAAATCCACATTGATAATCACCTATAATTTCATTAGCATATGGGGTTAGTCTTGTTAAAAGAATGTTAGATAATATTTTATATGTTGTTGAGAGTAGAGAAATTCCACGGTAATTATTGCAGTTCATTTTATCACCTTTCTTAAACCCCTTTCTAAACTCATTTACACCTTTATATAAATCTCTGATATTTTTATTTTTGCTGTTTGTTTCAATTTCGTTAATTTTGCTTTTCAAGTAATCTCTTTTTTTACTTCTAAATGTGCGGTTAACTTCTCGCTTTATTCTATTATAATTGTTTAGATTTGTATCATCAGAGTTATTTAACCACCTAAGTCTAGCCTGATTTCTTATTTCTATTAGATTATGACATTCATTATCAAACCATGGCTTACTTTTTCTCGGTTCATGGTATCCTATACTTTCTTTAGCTGCTGATTCTATTGCATTACGTATGTGCTCCCAATTCTTATTTACGTCTGTTTCATTTATATTTTCATCATCACTTAAATCCTGCAACACATCAAATCTATTTGACAGTTTAATTTGGTAATCTTTCTTAATTCTTTCATGAGTAAACTTTCCTGTATCAAATTTTAGAACTTTTAGATTTTGTTGCTTATGGTTTATCACTGAGAGTCTTTCTCTTAATTTAGCAGTTACTAAATAATGCTCACTGGCACAGTCAGCACCTCTATGTGTACGAACGTCAATTATACTAGTATGCCTTCTCTTATCAATGAGAATATGATCTATCTGATTATGAGTTTTACCATCTGGAGAAAACCAGGTATATTTATGGATATCTTTATGTTTAAAAGTGGTACTTTTCACAATTAAATTCTTTGAGGTTGCAAAAGTAATCAATCTTATACCATTATCATTACTTAATTCGTGAAGACTTTCTTTACCAATCGTGGGTTTAAATGTCTCTTTTTTGCCTATCTGTGCATTTACAGTCACCTAACAGAATTTTCATATCATACTGAGAAAATTTATCAAAGACCTGTTCTAACTCTGTATAAAAATCATCTTTAGTATTATCATCTTTATCTTCCGTTGGTGCATGTATGTTTATTAAAATAATTTTACACCACCTACCCTGTAAAACTGCATATGATATCCTATCATTAATAAATTCTACTGTTTTAAGAGCCGAGATAATTCTATTATTTATGAAAAAGCCTGTTCTAAAATTATGATTTTCAGTACCACCATAGGAAAAAGTATAATTTTTAGTATTACAATTCCCTTCTCCTGGCCACCTAACTTCCTGGACAGCTACTACATCTAATGTATACTTAACTATGTCATTAACTGTACACTTAAATGTCCCAGGCCGGTAAAGGCGCAGAACATTCCAGGTACCTAATTTAATATCCTTATTCCTAATGTAGATCTTATCCTTAGTCCAGAGACCTCCCAAAGTAGTCCCCACCCGGAGATCCGAACGGGGGACTATTTTACCTCCGGGATGAGTGATGATATGATGAAGTTAATGAATGGACACTCACAAACATCCATGCCCAAATCGGGATTCAAACGCGGGACCCCTGACGTCGTTGCGCGATGTGCTAACCACTCCGTCACGGGGGCCAGCTATTTCCCAACCGCCAAGCAGTATTAGTCCATAAAAAATATATATGGTTTAGCGGCGTTAAAAGCTGTAAAGTGAAGAATACGCAACTGACCGTCCATCTCTATATCTATAGAAATTTGCATTTACCGATGGGAATTTAGATAAACACCACAATTAAAACACTTACCACAGTGCTCCTCCAACAAAAAGCTCCAATAAAAAGCTCTACTCACCGAAACTGAATTTTTTAAAATTTTTCACGATTCTGAGGAATTGTAGAGAAAACTCTAGAAACCCCTTTTCCATCTATTATTATGCATCGTATCGATCTAGTATTCGATTACTCATTTCCAGACAGTGGATGCTGAGCACCATTTGTGAGAGTGTTTTCGGACAGAGCGACATCGCTGGGAAGATCCCCGCAATCATCATGAATTTTTCTTTAACTGGGAAAGCGGCCAGGATATGAAACCACTTTCTAAGTGGATCGTAGCAACCTGCCATAATAAGCTCTGTTGCCTGCCAAAAATCCTCTGGAAGAACGGATTATTTTCCAGCTAAGGGGGAAGTTACATATACCTCAGAATTACTGAACAGCGGTTATCGGTTCTTGGAAAGTACTTTTTCACGCCAAAATTATTAACGAGAACTTTTAAAGTGTTTTCCTTATAAGTTAAGATGTGCTACTAATAGTTTTTTACTGAATGTGTATTTTATTCAGTAACTTAATGCTTACATTTTTATGTTTGTTGTGCCAAAATTTGGTCCACAACAAAGGCTTTCTCCTTTCATCGACATTGCTCATGTCTGCTTCAACAGAGCAAAGAACTACGTGGGAAGTAGTTAGAGTAGCCGAAACAGAGAGAGAGAGAGAGAGAGAGAGAGAGACAAGAACATCTCTCTCCCTTTTCTGAGAAAGATGAAAATGGAAAATATTACACATTTACCCATCTCTTCCTCATTCATTTCATTTTCTCTATTTATCTTTCCTTCTCTCTCTTTCTTCCTCTCTCTATCTCTCTTTATCCATTTCACTATTTCTTTCTCTCTCTTTCTTTCCCTCTCTATCTTTCCCTCTCTTTCTCTCTCTCTCACTTGTTTACATTACTGAGGGTTCGTTTCCAACCAAACATTTGTTGCCTGCCGCTTTGATCTGAAAGCTCCTTAAACGTTGGTTTGAATTACGGGCACCGTCTATATACAATCCCCATAGTTCACATCGTATAATTCCAATCAGGTGGTGATAACAGTAAGCCAGGGTAGGAGTCAGAAATACAAAGCAAGTGTTGGCGATGGGACACATAGATTGGTACATTCACGTTGGATACAACACAAGAGGAGCGGAAATCAAAACAATACATAATTCTCAGATTGGGAGAAATGTGTTCCCTCATGGGAGACTAGAAGTAGTCATTTTCGTTCAATCTCCCACACCCTCACACGCTATCAGCTTCACGACACGATTTTCACCCTCATCCTTGCACGCCCTCACTTTCACGGCTCGGCCTCGACATCACCCTCACACACCCTTACCCTCACGAGTCCTTGGAGGATGAGGGTGAAGTCTGCCCATATGATAGTCGTCCTCCGGAGGGTGACCACCTCTGTGGAAGACTACCAGAGCACCGAACTTCGAAACTGTTCCATAGCCTGACGTCATCAAACATCATTTCCAGAACCATAGCAATCCTCCACGATCAGGAAATACATTGACTGCACACTTGCCTAGATCTGCCAGAACCTGCTGATAGATATGGTTATCCTTGTTATTTTTCTCACTGAAGGAGAAATGATGTGCTGCCTTCAAGAAGAAGACAAAATTAACGGTTACTAGTCTGTGGAATTAAACTTGCAAGATGGCTTACTAATATGGAAGGTTGTGTGTTTCTTGTGAGTTTGTGAATTTGCCTGACCCAATTAATATACGAAATATCGGCGTTTCCATCGCAAAATTTAAGGCTTAAAATTTGCTAAATGTTTTCTCTGTATCTTTAAGTGTTTCTGCAATAACGAAATGCATCATACCATCGAACGCTGTCTGTCATTTCCACACAGATTCTCCCATCATAATGCAACAAAGTTTCTAGCTGTATAAGCTTCTGAGATAATTGATCCAGGAAGATGATTTATTTATTTGGTTTATTATCCTTCACATTTCTGCCACATCTGGCTAATCGCAGATATGAGGGTGGGCGATGATAAGATGACGTTGTTGAAGGACACAAAAAAAACACCCATGCCTAAGCTAGGACTAGGACTCAAACGCGGGACTCTTGGCGCAATGGAGGTTAGCTCCAAGCAGATGAAAACGAGCAGGGCGTAATTGTATTCTTAACCATTTTCATGATTATTAACATAATAGTGACTACTTTCAAACCTTGATAGAAAAATATAGCAATAGAATTTGAACATTCCAAAATATTATACGAATCTCATTGACCTATGGAATATTTTTAACATTTTTGATCAGAAATGGGAGGAAGTAATGAGAACTTTAGGTCTGCTACCTTAAATGTTTAATTTGAAATTAAAATTGGCCCTGTGTTAGAGTGCGATGAGTGATAGACCGTTCAAAGTTCGAATCCTAGTGTGATCGAGATACGAAAGTTCTTTGGTGAGTATCATCAATTTAATCCAATGATCATTCATTCTCGTCGGCGCGATTTTACTAAACAAGCAGAAAATGACGTAAAATAAGAGCAATATAAAATATCAATTCAGATATACCATATGTAATAACACAAACTGACAAAGGTGAAGGTACATGATAATAAAACCAAAAAAATCTCGGTAAACATGGGTCTGTTTACGAGCCGTTTTCGAGATAATGGCGAATGTGTGGTTACAAGCCGCCACTGACTTCATTCTTTGAAAACGTCTTCCTAGTTGGTAAAATGCTAATAATACAGTAAAAAAGTCATTGGAGATATGAATTGAACTTTCTACTTAATTTAACAAACGTTAGTATATTACATGTTAAAATTACTGTACACTCGTGCCTGTGAAAGGAGGTGTTCAAACTGTAGTCCTTACATCTGGATGCAATACTGGACGCGATTCCGCATTGAATATCGAATTCTTTCGAACACCACCGGTTCATTTCGGAATTGCTCACACGAATGTACAATTCTCTGCACGGATTGTATCCATCCTGTTTGATTACAACACCACCTCTCGGAAATGTTCTGTTATGTAAACAAAGAGCAACCCTCGTAATGCGCAAGGAGTAAAGCACTCTGTGTTTACAAAATGCAATCAGTGACGGCTTCTAACCACACATTCGCAACATCAGGGAAATATTGATGCAGTATTTGTTCGTAGAAGCCCTCCTGAAACTTGGAGCAACAAAATAAAAGTTCTGGTCGATTTGCAACTCACACGAGCCGTGTGCGTTGGCGAATCTTGGTATCTGCTGCATTTTTCCTACTGCTTATTTTCCCTCCTCAATGTAGCTGAAAGTGACCCTACCTTCACCTTCCCAGAGTTACATGGTCGAAATGTCACGTATTGTATTTCATCTTGGTAATCGGTCTGTGACCATGCCCAATAGGGCACATTTCCTGCTTCTGATGGATTGATCCTTCACTTCCGCAGCATCTGGCTAGACTCCATTGTTCTCTATCCGACCCAATTTCAACCACTTTCCATCGCCTTAAAAGCTGAAAGGAAACAATTTTGTACTGAACGACTAAAGAGACAATGGCTCAGATGAACTGAGATTTTATTCATCTTTATTTGCCACAGCCCTTACGTATCCTTCCCCATATGCAGATGATTTTCATCATAATATTTACGCAGAACAAACTTTCAGGTTCAATTAAATTACTTTAACAATGTTGTTAGTCAAAGGAGTAAAGCGGCTCCCGTTGGAAGAGTGGATAGCACATCGCGCTCCGACGCCAGGGGTCCCGGGATTGAATCCAGGTCTTTCATGGATGTTTGTGAGTGTCCATTCATCAATTTCATCATGTCATCACCCATCCCAATCTTCGCAAATTAGCCAAACGTGGCACAAAAGTCGAAGTAAAATAAATCAAATCAATCAATCTGATGAAAAATATGCTCTTGTTCACCTTCTTTAAACTAGGTCATTTGGTCAACCTGCATGGAAGCAATTATATCCTGTCACTTATAAAACCCAAACATCAAAACTGATAATTGGGTTGCGTGTGGTACAGGATACAGTGTTGTACAAATATATCCAATTTGTGTTATTAATAGAGCTAGGAATTTTAGATGCTGCACCTTAATTTTTTTGTGTGAAAATAGGTAAAACAGTAACTCATCCCCAAAATAAGCACGTATTGAACTCCACTCATTGTGTTTCGGTTGCACCTTTTTGCACCTTTTTCACAATCTCAGAACCTTTTCCATCTTTTTCACAATTCAGAACCTTTTGCACCTTTTCGCCCTTTTTGCATCTTTATCATTTTTTAAATACAACTCCCGCGCTCTTTAACCCCACCCACATTTGAGGCACGGCTCCTTGGCACGCGATTCTTGTTTACTGCACAACAATGAATTGGCTTTCTTCAGTTTTTGGACGTTAATGTTGTAATCGCGTGGACTTTAAACAGTGCCAACAATGATGCGTTACAATTGCTAGAAGTTGTGCTCTTTTTGTCCTATGCTGTATTGTTTACGAATTGTTGTAGGAAAGCTGTTTTGTTTTCGTTTCCTTCTCCCATCTCAGCGAGCAAAGTAACTGCAGTCTGTGATCAATGCATCAGATTTGCTTGTTCACCATGCCAAAACATAAAGTAAATGTTGGGAAAGTGGAGGACATTGAGAGTTATGGATCCTGTTCTGAGGTGTTATGTGTGTGATATTTCTATTGCTGTTGATGACAAACACCAAAGCAGCAATTTATTGGTGAGGCGCTTGCATCTTCGAGTTCCAGAAATACAAAATGAATTTTTCAGTGAGACAGCAAGGACATTTATAGCGTGTGGAATACCTCTTTCGAAACTTAACAATGCTGTCATGAAAACTTATTTGCAAAAATATACTGGGAAGTCAGTTCCAGATGAGAACACCTTAAGGAAATCTTACCTTCAACATCTTTATGAAGCTAAAATCTCGCAGATCAGGCAGGTAGTAGCTGACCATCCAGACTATTTCATACTAGATGAAACCACAGATAGGCAAAACAGATACGTTTTGAACATTTTAGTAGCACCTCTCAATGGACATCAAGTAAAACCCATGCTTTTAAAAACTTATTTTCTCGGCAAAACAATGCAAGTGTAATGCAAAGTTTCAATGATGCATGTTTTGTATTGTGGCTGGAGGGCGTAAAATATGATAGAGTGTGGTTAGTTCTTACAGACCAAGCATCTTACATGTTAGCTGCATTTTCTAATCTGAAGAATATGTATCCTAACTTAAAAAAATGTGCCCTGCATTGTTCATGCTTTGCATTGAGTTTGTGAAGCTCTTAAAGATGAATATACATATGTGAACGAATTTGTTTCTAGCATTAAAAAAATACTGAAAAAGGCTCCTTCTAGAACACAGAAGTACGTAGAAATTACGAAACTTCCACTACCACCTTCTCCCATCCTCACTAAATGGGGTACATAGTTAACAGCTGCACTGTTTATTTGCAATCATTTCCATACAATATCGAAATTTTTAGATGCTTTGCCTAGTGATTCCTCAGCTGTAGAAAAAGCCAAAAAAAACTTGCACTTAAACAGGAATTGCAAGATGAACTCTATATTGTACATGGCTTGTCTTTCCTTACTACCGCAATCACAAAACTGGAGGAGCAGTGTCCTGAAAAGGAAGCACAGTGGGCTGTTTTGATGAATGTGCAACGAGAGCTGCAAGGGGTCGGGAAAGAGAAGTTAGAACAAAGTTTAGCCAAAAACCCTGATGTTCAAGAAGTCGCAACAAACAAGGATGTGGATTACCGGTTGAAAACAAAATACGCACGACTTGTGTCTGTTGACGTTGAACGTTCTTTTTCAACTTACAAGTATCTGCTTAGTGACCGCAGAAGAACATAGAAAGTTTGAATGTAATCTATTTTAATAGTTTTCTAGATTACTAATTCTAAGGAAGTAAGAAGAAGCATGTTTTCCTTTATGTCGCTTTCTACTGTATCAGAAAATTTTCTTTGCTTAGTTATATTACACGATTTAAAACCAGAGAATACTCTATGTGTTTATCCAGACAAGTTGAATCATATATGTATGCACTGCTCACAATACATTTTACATCTGAAAATTAGCACCTTTTTTGCACCTTTATTGACAAATTCTTGCACCTAAAATTCCTATTAAAAACGAAATGTGTTTAGGTGCTTCCATATTTGTTTGCATTACATCCGCATTTACGAACGTTAGTAGGAATATGCTAGAAAGCATGTGCGGCGAACTAGACTATCGTGTGTTGTGTTACTAAAGGAAGCCAATTGAACATTTGTAAAAGTATGTCTTAAACTTGGACAGTTTCTGTTTATTTGCATGTATCATTCTTCATTGTATGTGTTATATATATTTAATGCAGTCCTTTCAAACTCCATGAATCATTTATAATTACACTGTATATCGTTCTGTTCGGGGTCACATAAAGACGCCAATTAAACATAGACCCATAACTTTGACCCTAGATAAGTAAAACATAACTAGGATTACAAATATATAAATTGTGCTCACATTGGTAAACCCATACTTTAAAATGTTATTCACTGGCCGATTAATTTTATTTGTCTCAGAGAGTCATCGGATAAGTCATTTGATACCTGTTGACGGGTTACAAAATGTTAGAGATACATGATTCGCAAGCTGAAGGAATGAACAAGTATCTAGTACATTGGGACATCTATTGAATGTTTCAATGAATATTTCTATCTGTCTGCTAGCGAATGGAGGCGTGAAAAATGACAGGAAAATGATGAATATAGTGGTAAAACTCTGCCTCAGAAACAATTAAAAATAATAAGTTTGTAGCATTAGCTAATTAAATATCCAACAAATATCCGATTATAGAATAACCATTACTAGCATTAATCAGTTCATTTAAAATCTGTAACTTATCAACTGTTGATATGAGTGATCTGATCGGCACCCACCAAGCACATTGCGGTTGTACATTAAGAGTTCGATATTGTTTGATTTGTGTTAATGCTTTGTTGAAGATAATGATCTAATTGGACAATGAACATGCTGATTACCACAGTTAGCCTCCCCATGGCGCAGTGGTAGTGTCATTGCCTTGTAATCAAGGGGTCCCGGGTTCGATACCCGGTGGAGGCACAAGTGGTTCGAATCCAACTTTAAACTGTAGGTCCAGTCCCGATTAGCCTTACTGCGCATAAAGTGGACTTAAAACACCAAATCAAACCAAACCAAAAGAATGTTCATGATTTCGATGTGTACATTGTTAACTTATTTTTATACCTGGCTCCTAGTGTAGAATAAAGAAGGCCACGAGAGTATTAAATTATCGTATTATTATTATGTTTATTAATTTACATGGTGTTTAGATTAAAGAGGGTATGGAAAATTTCACTAGTGTCACATTTTACGTCATAATCAGTGCTCTAAGTTGCGGGAACAGGGGAGATGTTATCCACCACGTTAAAAAAAATCATAAAGCCTTCCTCCAGCCGGATAATTTGCATATGCATTCCTACCTATTGCATTGTGACGGTGTTTATCCATATAAGAACCCTGGCCTTCCCGATGGCGTAGAGGTATCGTCGTTGCTTTGTAATCAAAGGATCCCTGGTTCGATACCTGGTGGACACACATTGCACAGTGATTCGGATTCCACTTTAAACTGCAAGTCTACTCCAGATTAGCCTGTATGTGCATAACGTGGACTTAGAAAATGAATTCATATACGTACCTTACCCCTCCAGTAACGAAACTGAACTTATCATCCACCATTTAGTGTTCGATTTGATATTTATTTAGCGTCGCTTTTCTGCCACTTTTTAGGTTTTATAGGGATCAGCGATAATATGATAAAAGTGATGAAGAGACACTCACGAAGAACGCCAATGCCAGGGCGGGAATCGAAGGAATTTCAACTTCAAACATTGGTTATATTTATATGCTGTTGTTCATATATACAAGAACATATTCTGAATCATTGTAATCTAATAAAGAGAAATAACGCCTTGCAATTTTACAATTAAGTTCAATATCGCAACTTTATACGAATTTCCACAACTAAATCCATTATTCCAACACTAATTGCCACTTATTTTTATACGGCAAACTTCAAACAATCCATATATGTTCCGTTTGGCCATGAAGATAAGTTTAGTGTTCTGTTGATTGCGAAGGTCTGTTATATTGGCCATTAGATTCCTGACAGACACAGGAAATCCCCACCATAAACGCGAAGGTACACGACTTCATTTCGTGTATCTCTGAGCTGTTACAGAGCTATTGAAATCTGCTCCTTTTCCCTGGTGGTCAACAGCGCCTGTCGTTGTTGCTCTGTTCTCTGTTCCTTATTACCTCCCGGCACGAATGTTGCTACGCGCAATTTATTGCGGTCGTAAAGAGAGATGCGGTCACATATTTTCGGAACAATAACAACTGCCATGTCATTGTCTGAAGGAACAGCTTTAGGAAACGTCTCGAAGTAGCAATTCTTATCTCTCCATCTCAAATTCTCTTCCGCTTACATAACGCCACCTTCAAGATCTTCCAAGTAGTGGAAATGTATTTTCGAAACATTATCTGTGCGGTTGCTTTTAATGAATCTTTCCGACAGGATTCTATGTTTGCTTGGTCCTTTAGAAATCAACATTAATACATATGAATAATTTTCAGCAAAGCACCTCAGTATCATATCTGAATATACAGGGTGTCGCAAAACAATTTCAACAATGCTTTGGTGCAGGTCGATATCATAAAAACAAGTAACATTTTATCCTAAACTTCACCTCGAAAGAGATTAGTTTCGGCGCTAAAAACGCTTAAAATGTATCCTGCATGTATGGAACCCAATACAGCAAACGACCTCAAACTTCCAAATGCTAACATAATATGCTAGCCTCCTGGTTTCGAACACGCAGACTGTAACAATTTATTTAGGAATTATACCTTGGCATGTAGCGTAATTTCTAATCGAGTCCGTCACATAATACGGGAGCAGTGAGCAAGGGCCGTAGTATAAACAAATTAATGGTTATGGCTCTTGCAATAAAATGAATAAAGTCCCTTAAACATAAATTAATTCAAAATGAGATTATTCACATGCAAGAAGTATTCTGTGTACATTCAGATAAACAGGTTTTAGCGAAAAGCAATTCGCTTCGTACTAAGGAACCTAGGTATTTGTATCTACAGCGCCCGCGTAAGAAACGCAGAGCAAAGCGGTGTGAGGCGAAGCAGTGCCTGACAAGGATTTCCGGAAAGGGATATCAGCCTTAGTAGTCAGCCTTAGTAGTCAGCCTTAATTTTTCAATATTTTCATGCCTTAGACGTTCTTTTTTAAATAAATACTGGACCAAAAAGGGGTTATAACCCCCGCTAACCCAACCTTGCGCACGCCACTGAGGCCAAGGTCACAAATCAACCAATATATAATAGAGATTCTGAAAAAAAAAAACGGCAAGAAGGATTCACTAAACACAATTACGCTTATTACGAAATTACGCTTTATGCCAAAGTATAATTTCCAAATATGTAAAATGTTAAGGTCTGCGTGTTCTAAACCAGGCGGCTAGCACATTATGTTAGCAGTTGCTCATTCAGCGATTTCATCAACAACTGTCGAAAGCTTCTTTTCGGATTATTCATATTGCATGACACTCGAAACACGATGGATCTTTTTTGTATTTTTTAATTCAGTCCTAACTTATTTTAAACCTTTGCCTTAATAAGTTTTGTAAGTACTGTAAATACTTCTTACAACATCGCAAGTATCATCATTCATTCGTATTTTGCTCAGGTAAGACTGCCAAGTGACACTAGTGGCAACCCTGCCGCGCGTCCCTAGAAGTTATGTCAGAGCGGTCGTTTGCTGTTTTAGGTTGCATACATACAGGATAGATTTTAAACCAACACTCAAGTGTTGTTGAAGTTGTTTTGCGGCACCCAGTATATGAATATCTTTCATTTATATTCTTTGTATGCCACTTTAACATGTTAATTTTATATTTGCGCTGTGCAAATTGATAAAATAGTGCAATATATAGAAAATATATACTTTCTTTAAATTATATTATTTCTGTCTGTTAATTTCAATATGCATTATTCCCTTTGTTGTCTTAACGGGTCTGCAAGAATTAGTATGAACAAACTGAAAATGGGAGACATCTGTCGTCAGCGCAGTAAGTATCAAATTCAAAACGGCCATAGAATGGTTACTAAAAAGACAGAGGCCCTATGGTCGGATTAAATATTATAGAAACTCGAGTGTGGACTCCAATGAAAAGTTAACCAGTAGACCTACATAGAAACTAGTTACATCAACATTTAGCTTATTCAATTCTCGTTAATCTATGCTTACCAAATGTCTATTTGAGTATGCCTTCTATTTTTTATTCCCGTAAGAACAAAATAGTGCAGATTTTTCTAGTTTTGCAAGCTATCGTTCTCTTTTAAATTCTATACATAAGGAACAGGTGGTCCAATAGTGATGAAATTTTAGTACGGTGCAGGCAGAAAAGTTTTAAACAAAATTGTTAATTTTCAGATTTTTAAAATTTGTCAAAAAATCGTTCTTCTCAATTTTGAGAAGCAACTTTTCTTAGTACAAATACAATATTGATTTTGTTCTGAAGATCCTTGCATTTGTTTTGAAAATTCATTATCGTTGTATTATTATGCACATTGCGAAACTTATTTTATACATATTTTTATTCAGCGGAGTAAAGATGCACGTGGAACGTGGCAACACACAGACTCCCAGTGACAGCCTACGGTTTCCACTGTTCAACGTACTCTGCTGTGTGCGGTGTTTTGGCCTCAATAAGGCTTGTAGAATATTGCTTCATCATCCATATTAGTTGTTTGTATATTGGTGATCATGTATGTTGTTATAACAGTAGTAGGGGAAAGAATTATATCATTTACGCTTTCTTCAGTTCTTCTAGTAGCGTAATATGGAATCTACAGCATCTTAGTTACAACCCCCTTAAAGAGTAAATGTAGGATGAGAATTTAAGAGGAACTATTGAAATGTTCCTCTTTCACTTCTCTCAAATATCTCCCGCAAGAAATGTAAATTTTCATGCCTAAGAGATGATATGAGTATTATCCAACAAAACCTTGTAATAGTCATCAAAAATGTAAAATATAAAATTTAAAAGCTTATCGTGAAAAATATTTAATTACTATTTTATATGAACAACAAAACAATATTATTACTATGTATAACATTAATTCATTTTAAATACTTAATGCCATTAAAATGTCTGTACGTAACTCATGTATGAGTAACAGAATCACGCGTATGTATTGCAACAAAGTTGGCCTTCAACCCGTTGCCAAGGCACACGACACACCGACTCGGTCCCCTCGAAAGACCAAGATCGGGCGACGCTGCCTACAATTTCTCTTTAGTTTAAATGCCTCGACTAATTCTCAGTACCTTCGGGACATGGGATCCCGCATCCCAGAGTTCGGGCAAGGATCTGCTTCTAAACTTGAACTTACATATCTGTGAAATCTTAACTCTATTCTCATGTACGATAACCACTTTGATGCTTGACTTAACCATCGTGACCGCACCCGTGTTCCACTGACCAGTGAGAACGCGCATGCGAGTCACAAGGGAAGCAGCACCTTGAGACTGACACACTTGTGGGTTAAAAGGGCCTAAACTCCACTGACCAGTCAGGGCGAGACACCCCGTCAAACCAGAAGCTTGCCAGTAAACCAAATTAACATATACATAATCCTATTTTACTTTTCATACAAATTACACTTTATCAATTACTGAATTTATTTACATCTTAATTCCCAAAGTAACCACCACCAAAAATAACACAAAGAAGATTCTTATTTTTTACATTAATTAAAGATTTTACAGGTATCCAGCATAGTTGGAGTAAAATAAAATTATACAAACTTCTGGTCATGTTAAAATGCAAACAAAATTACTTAACAACTTCTCTTATCTGGAAGAAGCTTGATACTAAATAACCATAAAGCCAAGAGCACTCTCTTTTCTGCTACATATCCTAATCCATTCAAGATTTAATACAACAGTAACCTGGTTTCAACAACTGGGTGATATATTCACAAAAATGTCGAAATTACACCTGGTATCCAAGATTTTACCAGAACAGAATATATTAATATGTTATTAGTCATAAACTCTAAATTCCTGCTTCTATAATCTTTTCACTCTTACATTACGTTCTTTGGAATCCAAGAGCTGTAGTACCAACATCAGGGTCTACCTCAAAACATAACTAAATAACTAACTCCCTAGCCTTCTTAAACCCGAAGGTTCATGGCTGCAGCAACACAGGCCTTCCATCTTTCCCTATCTTGAGCAAGTTCTATATACTCTTTTCCATCCCTACCGATTTCCCTTAGGTCCATCTCAACGTTGTCCCTCCATCTTCGTCTTGGCCTTCCTACAGGTCTCTTACCATCAGGTTTCCCAACAAGAATCCTGTAAACTCCTCTTTCCTCTCCCATTCGTGCCACATGGCCTGCCCACCTAAGTCTTCTTGATTTAATTACTCTAATAATATCTGGACATGAATACAAATTATGTAGTTCTAAATTATGTAACCTTCTCCACTCACCTGTCTCCTCATCCCTTTTAGGTCCAAAGATTTTCCTAAGAATCTTATTTTCAAATACTCTCAATTTATGTTCCTCTTTCAATGTAAGGGACCAAGTTTCACATCCATATAATACTACAGGCAAAATTACGGTTTTGTATATTTTAACTTTTAGTCTCTTAGATATTAAACGAGAAGACAAAAGTTTATGAAGAGAGAAGTAACATGCATTTCCTGAATTAAGCCTACTTTTTATTTCCTCTTTAATATAATTTTCATTTGTTAATATTACTCCTAAGTATTTGAATTTGGAAACTGGTTCAAACGAGTTGTTATCAATAATTAGATTTTGATTATTACCTAACACTTGGTTTCGGCCTGTAAGCATATATTTACTTTTCTCTTTGTTAACTTCCAAACCTATCTCTTTAGCAGTTTTGAAAAATATTTTAGCATTATTCTTAATTGTATTCACATCATCCCCCAGTAAGTCTACATCATCTGCATATGCTAACAACTGAGTCACACCATTTAATTTTAGTCCATCTTTAGTTTCTTTTACCTTCCTAACAGCATATTCTAAGGCAAAATTAAAGAGCAATGGAGATAATGCATCTCCTTGTTTTAACCCATCATGAATTGTAAATTTGTCAGACATATTAATAACCACACGAATTTTACTTTCTGTTTCACTGGTGCATATTTTTACCATACTAACAAGCTTCTTAGGTATTCCAAACTCTACTAATATATTATATAATTTATCTTTTTTGACCGAATCATATGCTTTTTTGAAATCAATGAATAGCTGATGGACATTTTGATTATATTCCCACTTTTTTTCAAGTGTCTGTCTGATGTGAAAAAATTGATCTGTAGTTGATCTGTTACGTTTAAATCCACATTGATAATCACCTATAATTTCATTAGCATATGGGGTTAGTCTTGTTAAAAGAATGTTAGATAATATTTTGTATGTTGTTGAGAGTAGAGAAATTCCACGGTAATTATTGCAGTTCATTTTATCACCTTTTTTAAACACAGGAACAATTATGTATTCTTTCACTGTTGAGGGATTTCTTCTTTATTCCATATTAAACAAATTAATTTATGAATTTGACATATTAATGAATTTCCACCATATTTAATTAACTCAGCTGGTATTAAATCAATGCCAGGTGCTTTGTTATTCTTTAGCCTTTTAATAGCATCTTTAACGTCAGTCAAGTTAGGTTCTGGAACTAAAGGTTCTGCTGTGTGTACTTCATTTACTTCTGATTTATCTCCTACATGAACATTTAAAAGGTCATTAAAGTAGTTCTTCCATCTATTTAGAATATCGCTTGGGTCAGCTAGAAAATCACCGTCTTTATCTTTTATCAAGTTTACTTTAGGTTGCCACCCCTTTCTAAACTCATTTACACCTTTATATAAATCTCTGATATTTTTATTTTTGCTGTTTGTTTCAATTTCGTTAATTTTGCTTTTCAAGTAATCTCTTTTTTTACTTCTAAACGTGCGGTTAACTTCTCGCTTTATTCTACTATAATTGTTTAGATTTGTATCATCAGAGTTATTTAACCACCTAAGTCTAGCCTGATTTCTTATTTCTATTAGATTATGACATTCATTATCAAACCATGGCTTACTTTTTCTCGGTTTATGGTATCCTATACTTTCTTTAGCTGCTGATTCTATTGCATTACGTATGTGCTCCCAATTCTTATTTACGTCTGTTTCATTTATATTTTCATCATCATTTAAATCCTGCAAAACATCAAATCTATTTGACAGTTTAATTTGGTAATCTTTCTTAATTCTTTCATCAGTAAACTTTCTTGTATCAAATTTGAGAACTTTTAGATTTTGTTGCTTATGGTTTATCACTGAGAGTCTTTCTCTTAATTTAGCAATTACTAAATAATGGTCACTGGCACAGTCAGCACCTCTATGTGTACGACGTCAATTATACTAGTATGCCTTCTCTTATCAATGAGAATATGATGTATCTGATTATGAGTTTTACCATCTGGAGAAGACCAGGTATATTTATGGATATCTTTATGTTTAAAAGTGGTACTTTTCAGAATTAAATTTTTTGAGGTTGCAAAAGTAATCAATCTTATACCATTATCATTACTTAATTCATGAAGACTTTCTTTACCAATCGTGGGTTTAAATGTCTCTTCTTTGCCAATCTGTGCATTACAGTCACCTAACAGAATTTTCATATCATACTGAGAAAATGTATCAAAGACCTGTTCTAACTCTGTATAAAAATCATCTTTGGTATTATCATCTTTATCTTCCGTTGGTGCATGTATGTTTATTAAAATAATTTTACACCATCTACCCTGTAAAACTGCATATGATATCCTATCATTAATAAATTCTACTGTTTTAAGAGCCGAGATAATTCTATTATTTATGAAAAAGCCTATTCCAAAATTATGATTTTCAGTACCACCATAGAAAAAAAGTATAATTTTTAATTTTACAATTCCCTTCTCCTGGCCACCTAACTTCCTGGACAGCTACTACATCTAATTTATACTTCACTATCTCATTAAATGTACACTTAAATGCCCCAGGCCTGTAAAGGCTCAGAACATTCCAGGTGCCTAATTTAATATCCTTATTCCTAATGTAGATCTTATCCTTAGTCCAGGGACCTCCCAAAGTAGTCCCCACCCGGAGATCCGAACGGGGGACTATTTTACCTCCGGAATATTTTACCTTGGGAACATCCATGGCCTTATATTGCTGTTTCTTGACATTTTTTTTTACAGTGCAGAGTTGTCAGCTCTACGCCTAACCCCCAATATGAATGGAGGAACTACTACACAAGACAAACACAAACACATTAGACAGCATTATTTGAAGTTACTGCTGCATAACATAAGCACTGCATAACATAAGCATATTGCAAAATCATGTAGCAATTTAAGTTAATATATTACTGTTTATTTATTTATTTATTTACTCAGAGTTTCAGATACAGTCTTATTTGGCCATTTTACACTGAAACAACATAAAGTAGAAACAAAAAATAACAAAAGATAAAAACAATAACAAGATGGGATAGATTTATATTTTTTTGGTCAGTAATATACAAAAATTTCGTTCTGGAAGGAAAATATCTACATTCAGGGGAAGTTTGTTGTAGATTTCTGGGAGCCTGTAAAACAAGGAGCGTTGTAGAAGGGATAGCCTAGTGGTTGGGTTGTGGAAGAGTTGCAGGTTGCGCGTTTGCTTTTGGGGTATCCTAAGTGATTAGGAGGTCTGTTCTGATTTTGCCATTTATTATCTTGTATAAAAATTTCATGTCAGCTAGATCACGACGAAAGGATGGAGTGTGAATATTCAGAGCAGCCATGTCGAAAGGAAGGTATTCTATGGCGAACAATTGCAAAAAAGAAACTGAGAACAGAATCTATTCTGGTGAGATTGGTTTTTGAGGCCATTGCCCAAATTGGGGAACAGTATTCAAGGATGGGCGAGATGAAAGATTTAAAGAACAAAGCAAGAGATGACGGGTTTTGAATTTCGTTAAATCTGTATAGAAGACCGAGAAGGCGCATGGCTTTTTTAGTGGTAGCTATAATATGATAATTAAAAGTTAGTTTTTCATCCATGATAATACCTAGATCCTTTTGGGTGGAAACGTTTTGGATTGGATTGTTTTCAATAGAATAAGTAGACACCACTTTGTTCTTTTTTTAGGGAATAAGTAAGGAAAGAGCATTTCTGAGGGTTTAGTTCTAAATTTCACTGACGACACCACTTAACAAGTTCTGTGAGGGCATTTTGAAGAATCATCATGTCATGATGTGATGAGATCTCCTTGAAGAGTTTACAATCATCCGCAAACAAAAGTATATTGAAAGGAAGGAAGGAGAGTTTTTCAGGGAGGTCATGCATGTACAGAAGGAATAGGAGCGGCCCTAAGACACTCCCCCGAGGAACTCCAGACAAAACAGGAAGATAGTTAGAAGAGGTACCTGAAAGAACAACACGTTGTTCACGCTCATGGAGGTAGTCGTGGAGTAAAGAGAAAAAATTGCCATGGATGTTAAACTGGATGATAATTTATGAAGAAGAAATTTATGATTAATTTTGTCAAAGGCTTTCGAAATGTTCAAATATATAGTGTCAAGTTGTGAGTTATTATCAATAGCTCTGGCAGCATGCGAAAGTAAGACGGAAATATTTGTTAGGCAAGAGCTGCCTGGAAGAAAACCATGTTGTGCTGTGTTGATATACAGGGTGGCTCAATAAGTCACTTAACACCCTCAGTACAAGGCCACTGCGGCATGGAATTTGAAATTGGCGATGACCAATCGTTATCTGGCCAAGGGGGAACCACATTGACGCCACCCACACGGTCGGCGGCCATCTTGATGTCCGCCATCTTGAATTCAACTTCAGAATTTTAAATGGGAAGGGGGTCGTGCGACATATCAAAATGGGCTAGAATTTCACAAGAAATGCAATGGTGAAGGTGTTTTCGACGTATCTTTAACCAGTAAAAAGTTATGACTGAATTTGTGTACCAATTTGATCCTTTTCGAGGTGTTAGAAAAATGCCTTAAAATTTGTTTAGTGCATCGAGATCAAAGTGACGTCTATGGAGAGACGGTCGCATGCCATTGCACACGATTTTAATCGGATACATCCATGAAGAGCTGTGCATTATGAATGGTTGTCGCGAACAATTTACAGTGTGAATTAAAAGTCATTCACAGTGACAAGGCTAATGTTTATGTTCATAAGGAAGTTCAAAAACAGAATATTCGATGCTTTTTATCTGATAACCCATTTTCGACAGATCAAAGCTGAATGGTTAGTGTTGGTAAGTTAATGGTGTGGCGTGCTCTGTGGAACACGATTGGTTAGTCAATTTTCCATCACCGGAACCTTAAATGCTTAGGGCTACTTGGATTTGTTAAATAAACAGTATTTTTCATCCTTGCTTATGGAAGAAGGTACTTTTTACAGAGTTTTTTCAATAGGGAAGAACACCAGAACACTTATGGGAACGTTATGAACCAGTTTTTGTCCAAAGTTAGTTATCAGATGACAAGGGTCACATATTCGGTTTATGAACTTCCTTCTGAACATAAACATTAGCCTTGTCACTGTGAAGGACTTTTCTTCCAATGGAAGCGTCACACTGTAAATTGTTCGCGACAACCATTCATAATGCGCAGCTCTTCATGGATATATCCGATTAAAATCGCGTGCAATGGCATGCGAACTTCTCTCCCTAGACGTCACTTTGATCTCGATGCATTACCGAAGCGCTAAACAAATTTTAAGGCATTTTTCTAACACCTCGAAAAGGAGGAAATTGGTACAAGAATTCAGTCATAAATTTTTACTGGTTAAAGATACGTCGAAAAACCTTCACCATTGCATTTCTCGTGAAATTCTAGCCCATTTTGATATGTCGCACGACCCCCTTCCCATTTATAATTCTGAAGTTGAATTCAAGATGGCGGACATCAAGATGGCCGCCGACCGTGTGGGTGGCGTCAATGTGGTTCCCCCTTGGCCAGATAACGATTGGTCATCGCCAATTTCAAATTTCATGCCGCAGTGGCCTTGTACTGAGGGTGTTAAGTGACTTATTGAGCCACCCTGTATGGTGACGTAAACTGAAGTAACCTGTTTTTGATGATTTTTTCACAAATAATTGTTAGTGGCGATAGAAGTGAAATTGGTCTATAGGAGTTTACACATTTTTTATCTCCAGTTTTGTGAATGGGCACAATGTTGGCCCGTTTGAAGTTTTTAGGAAACACACACTTAGAGAAACATTTGTTGAGTAATGTTATTTTGATGTCATTATCTAGGTATTAAATAAACGCATACCTACAATAAATGTGTTCTCTAACAGTAACACTTAAAAGTATTAAAAAAAATACGAGTATTATATTCGGCATCAAAACTGTAAATAACTTTGTCGTGCTTTCTTATTGGAGGAATGTGCAACGTAGATGGACTAGGTCTACCTCAAAACATTCATAATACAATAACAGGGGAACCATTCTCTACCCTTTATAAAAGCCACTTCGGCCACATACATTGCAAATGTCCACGTGGAATTCTCTTAACATAATAGGGGAACAAATGTATTCCCTTTATAAAACGCCGCCCGCTACTCATATCATAAAAGCAGAACAATAAACCATCACTTAAGGAATTAAAAAAAAAACATATTCGGCCTACAACTTAATTTAGCTATTCCAATAATTTCTACAATCATTTCTATAATAGTGAAGATTTCATTGATGGAATGAATATGCCCTGTAAAGTTTCCATTCAGTTATTGTAATTCTTTAAGTTAAAAGTTTTCAGGGTATAAACACCTAGACACACCAGTCCCACCGGCTTGAGAGCTATTAGATGGCGCAGTGGTAACGTCGTCGATTTGTAATCAAAGGGTTCAGGGTTCTATACCCGGTGGAAACAAATAGTGCTTCTGATTCCACTATTTCCAGTCCCATTTGCCTATCTGTACACAAAGTTGACTCAAAACAAAAACTCAAGAAATTCGACGAGAGCTTTTGGCTCGGAATAACTATCATTCAATATAACTAGGATTGAACAAGCCAATGCAATGTCACTGCGCCTTATAAGAAGGTAGTAGTTCAATATGTTCCGTAAAGACCAGTTCGTGTAATATTGGTTTCTTAAAACTCTATGTACTAGAACTATACACTAGTGTCCAATAGTTAAGCTTAACTAGGATATGAGAAAATATTTTATTAGTGAAGTGTCAGGACTTTACAAGGCATTATAAAAATTAATCAAAATGCTGTCTGGTACAAAATAGAGTAGAATACATGAAAGCAGCATTTCTTGTTGCAAGGACACACATGCAAATAAAAAAGACGGTCACTTCCACAACAAAACAAGATAGATTATTATGGGACGTGGTTATACCTACGGCCACACACGCCTCGCAACGACGTGCCTTGCTCCCTATATTGTCCTTGGTGCTGGCGAGGTGCAAATCGTCTCCCTAGTGCATCCCAGGCAGAACTTTGGACAGAAACTGCTTCACAACGTTCCCATAAGTGTTCTGGTGTTCTTCCCTATTGAAAAAACTCTGTAACAAGTACATTCTTCCATAAGCAAGGATGAAAAAAACTGTTTATTTAACAAATCCAACTAGCCCTAAGCATTTAAGGTTCCGTTGATGGAAAATTGACTAACCAATCGTGTTCCACACAACACGCCACACCATTAACTTACCAGCACTAACCATTCAGCTTTGATCTGTCGAAAATGGGTTATCAGATGAAAAGCATCGAATATTCTGTTTATGAACTTCCTTATGAACATAAACATTAGCCTTGTCACTGTGAAGGACTTTTAATTCAATGGAAGCGTCACACTGTAAATTGTTCGCGACAACCATTCATAATGCGCAGCTCTTCATGGATGTATCCGATTAAAATCGTGTGCAATGGCATGCGAATTTCTCTCCATAGACGTCACTTTGATCTCGATGCATTACCGAAGCGCTAAACAAATTTTAAGGCATTTTTCTAACACCTCGAAAAGGAGCAAATTGGTACAAGAATTCAGTCATAACTTTTTACTGGTTAAAGATACGTCGAAAAACCTTCACCATTGCATTTTTCGTAAAATTCTAGCCCATTTTGATATGTCGCACGACCCCCTTCCCATTTAAAATTCTGAAGTTGAATTCAAGATGGCGGACATCAAGATGGCCGCCGACCGTGTGGGTGGCGTCAATGTGGTTCCCCCTTGGCTTGATAACGATTGGTCATCACCATTTCCATGTTGCGCGCTGCAGTGGCCTTGTACTGGGTGTGTTATGTGACTTATTGAGCCACCCTGTATAATAACATTTAATACCGTGGTAATAATAGTTATTGTTGTTATTATTTCTACTATTCTGTTTCTTCGTGAATCTATTTCATACATTCATCAGTCATCTTCAATGGCCTCACACCCCCTGTAAAATTACTGGCAACGCTCATGACTATAACATATAGGGGACACATTCTCTATCTAGTCCATGCTGGAGGTGATGTGGTCAGCAACACTCTCCGGTAGTCCTTAAAAGCAGATATACGTACATTGATTTCAGGCTGGGTAAGTCCCCAAAGTTGCGTTATGCGGAGATGTTGTTGGGATATTCCGTGGTGCTCTCCCTTACTTGGAGCCAGACAATCTACCAATTGGTCCAAAAAAGAAAATGATGCATTAAGAACAAACTCAGGTTATGCCCTACACCCGTCCAGCAGACATTTTAACAAAGTTTCGAATTCCTTTCTTACAAAAAAGGACTTTTCATACGAATATAGGCTATATCCATTCAAGAGGCGGTACTCATTCTTGTGCACAGTAATGCTTTTAATTTTTTTCTTCGGATGTGTGTTCTAGGTTTTAACTTCGATTCTTACAGTATATTTGTTGCTACTAGACATATAGACATTCTAAGACTTATCATTGATAATTTATCACTACGGTTAGGATTTTGATGACATTAAAATTGCCAAAAAGTAACGTTTAAAAAATGCATTTATGACCTAATACGGTATATGCAAGAAAATTCCTTATAAACTTAGATAAATGACCTGAAAGATTTGTAAAACAAATTTATAAACTACCAAGAGAAATTCAAATTAGAAATTAACGTTACAGTATCTATCACATGTTCATTGCGTATGAGTATAAGTAAGAAAGTTCACTTTTTGTCATTTTTTACACTTTAAGTACTGAGTTGCAGTACACAACGAAAATCATATGCAAATTTTCAAAAGTGAATTATTGTCGGTTGTCGGCCGAACGTATATTCTGCGCCTCGGTACTGGACTTTTAGAAATTTATATTTTATATTATATTTAATAGACATCGCGTTATAAACTTTACATTCTCTACGATGTACTCCTAGGGTGCACTTTTTCACTCCGGTTAAATAAAAATATATATTGTCCGAATGTACAAGGTAGTCAGGTTCAGCCTTCCATCCAGAAATAATGTTATATTTTTATTCGGTTAATTTTATGCCTCTCTGAGTACCGTAGTGTTGTATCGTGAGAAGGAATTAAAATGAACTGTGAAAAAAAAAAACAGTGCGTTCTGGAAAAAAAACGCACTGTATTGTAATTAGAAGATGGAAGTACTTTCGTTGTCATACCTTCACATGGTTCTATAGCACCTGCATACATGTGGGTTAAACTAAATTCCCTCCACTTAGATCTGGAAGCCTTTCCAAGCATCAGTTTGCACTTAAACTTGGTGTAGAAGCTATGGAGACCATGAAGAGGCAAATGCTGATGAAAATAATATTTCAATTTTTTACCGCCAGATGGAAATGTGACGCTCAAATCTTGTGCAAAGTGAAAAATATCTCTGGAAAACGTTTTGTGCGACCTTCGATCACAATGTCTTACATTTCCAAATGCTCGTTCACGTTTATACTGTTGTACTGACAGAAAGTTCTGGTTGTTATTCTTTCAGCGCCACGTTTCCACCTGGTGGTGACAATTTCAACTACCAATATTTCCATTGGCATTCGCTTCCTCCTGGTCTCAATTGCCAAGTTTCACCGCTATCAGTTGCTTCGAACAGGCTCCCGAGGGCTCTGAATATGTGAACTATAATTATGACCACAAGATAGTTTGCAATTCTTATTTTCACCAATGTTATCCCTCCGTGGGAACAGAGATGGGTGACGATACATGTTGTAGTAGAATTGTTACTAGTTTAGAGGAAAAGTACCATCATACAAAACTCTAAAGCGTATTTCTGCGGGCTAAAGGTTGGAATCGCCTGTTACAATTATGTTGACACAGCAGAAACGTGACCGTTTGATATTTTTCTATCGTTATGCACTTAGAAATCTCAGCATTGCGGAATTTATATCATTGTTTCCTTCTCTTCGCAATTTTAGGTGGAATTCTCCATATGCCCATTTCGCCGATTTTCTTCCAGAGACTCCGAGATTCTTCAACCAATTAATCGTGAATTGTGAAGTTAATGATGAACGTTTGAAACTCGCTCAAGTCTGATTCATTTAAGTAATTGCTACCATTTACAAAAGACGTCTGATAAAGAGGATAAATTCCTCTCTACGTTCATCTCATATTGTTTCATTAAAGAAGAAGTTTCCTAGACATCTGTTGCTATTAAAAAGTCACTCTGTAGCATTTCGAGTTGAGAATAAAAGTCTCTTAAATCTTTATTACAGAACATGATATTATCTACGGTATTGATGAAAGGTATTTTATTCTGTAAATGCACATCGCATATGTATTGGTATTACTTGGTTGTTCCCAACACGTAAATGCAACATTGGTTTTGAAACATATGTACATACTTTTGTTCCAAAAGTGGAATATGAAGTCAAATATATACGTAATATCTTATTTTGAATAATCTGATTTTATGAAACAGAAATACTGAAAATGGAAACATCATTTTCGTATATTGGATTCATTTTATGTTACATTGAAACGGAATTACACATACATTGGTGTGTATATGAGCTTATAAAACAAAGGTACAAATATACCTACATTTTACTTCTCTTTGTTAACATATATACATTCATAACGCTAATGAAATACAGGTTTATTGCCAAAGAACGTCCTGTATTCATGATTTTATTTTGGGTAACTAATGGAACATATCGTCATTATATTCGTCTGTGCCTGATGTCCAAAAGTAAAATAAAAGCAAAGTGCTCCCCTGCGCTTTGCACAACGCAATAAAGGCGTACTGGTGGTGTGGAGTTAGGGCACCACAGTTTCTTGATCACGGCCGAAGGCGGGGGTGATATGATCAGCACCAGGCACCTGGCCTACTTTACCCCACTGAGTTTCCTCCAGGTACCCACTTTGTATGTTTTTGGGTGTGGGCACCGGAATCGCTTGAACAGGTGGGAAAAAAGTTATTGCAGTTTGTAGATTTTCGTGACAAATTCCGACTTGCGACCAAAAAACTACTAATTGTGAAAAAACTACTACACCCTGGACACTTAATCGACACGTTGCTAACAGCTGACGAATGAGTGACTACTGGGGAAAAAAATCATGCCCAAAATTCCCATACCCACAGAAAGAAAGTCATTGGTGCACACGCCATGAAGAAATTTGGTAATTATCGTTTAAATCGAAGAGGATTACTCAAAAAATTGGTAACACACTTGGCGTAAAAATTACGGAAAAAACTTCCTTGTTTCATAAGCTCTCCAAAAATATAAAAATGTTGTCAACTGGCACACGGGTTGGGGGTAAAATCTGAATAAAAAGCGGAGAAGGCGCGTTGTAGACATCTTTGTAAAGTGAAAAGAAGTTGTCGGTTGTGAGAAATAAAGTAACAAAAATGAGTGAAATAATAATGTTATTTACCATTCAAATGATTCCAGGTTGTCAGAATTAACTATGCATAGGGTAAAATTTGTTGCAAATGTGCTCTAGTATTACCCATTTCCAGGAATAGGTTGAATTACCAATCACCCTGTATAATGGAATGCCCCTTTGCGGTAGCATTCTCCGTCATTCACCATTTCCTAAACTTCAACATATTTCAATTTTTACTATATTCCCAGTTCTCTCATTACGGATAATCACAAACATCCATGTCCTAGCCGGCTTCATATCGCGATATGCTGACCACTTCGGCACGGAGGCCGACACTGAGCTACCGCGGCTAACTTGTTCTAATGCCCATGAGATATTTATTTGAATAGTTCCACACACTGCTGGTTCCACACTAGGAACGGTCATTTCAAGCAGGTGGAGAGAAAGTGGCATTCAGAGTCCTGAAAGAGGAGCGACTTGTGGACGCGTGTGGGCAACCGACTACCCAAAACTTCCTCTACCCACCTGATTCTCCGCCTGAACAATTTCAAGAAGTATTAATAAGTACTTTTAAAAAATACAAATTCTCCAATTAATATATATTTTTGTCTTGACTCAGTGCATATTTTTTATGAATATTGTTGATAATAGAAAAGGTCTAGGATACTAGAATTATTATCCTGGATTTACGTTAGTTTGCCGAGAATGATAACGAAAGTCGTAGAAACATATAACGAGGGATAATAACTATTAATTATAATTAATTGAAATCCTTGTTAAAAGCTTGAAACATAAGACTTTCGTAGCTAGAAATAGTGCAATATCAGGCTACAGCCCAAGCATGGACATCTCATGGATCGTTTAGAATGCTCGTAACGCGTGAGGAACGCATCGAGATCGTACTTCTGTTTGCGGAGGGAAGTTCACGTGCCATAGCAAATTATTTTCATCAACCAAGCCCCCAACTTGATTCAGTGTCGCGTGGGAGAGTTTCACAATAACTCCAAAACTTCCGGGAGACAGGATCAGTAACTGTTTTCTCACACCTGGAAATTGAGACATTTGTTACAATCATGCAGTCATAACTTTTTACTGGTTAAAGAAATGTCGATAAACCTTCACCATTGCATTTCTCGTAAAATGGTAATGGGTTCTCTTGGGTTCCGTTACAGGTCTAGAACCTTTCTTCTTGTACAATTTAAATTCGGTACAAGTTGCGTATTGTTTCATTGAAAAAAGTTGAAATGATTCAGAAAAAATATTCCTGGACCGTATTTCAATTGATCCGGAGAAAGGTTCGTGGGCCGTATTTACCCAAAATAAATTCCTGGACCGTATTTAAATTGATCTGAAAAAGGTTCCTGGACCGAATTGAAATTCTTACAGATAAAAAAGGTTCTTTATGCTCCACATCCCATTTACGATTGCTGATTTTCTCTCCTGGACCGGAATTGAATTTATTTAATATTCCTGGACCTTTAACAACAACGACACAAGGATCCCCGATTCCCAGACCGGAATTCAAACACGGTAACACTGATATCGTAGCGCACTATGCTAACCACTCTGCAGCGGAGGATCTGAAACTCAAAATGCAATTATTAATTAGACAATACAATATGGTTTCACCTCACTTCCTCTTTTCCAGGAAACAGCTATAATTTACTCTTAGGGAGAAGAAACCACGTGGCCTGTAATGTATGTAGCTCCACACAATGCCACATCAGCTCGATCGCCTCAAAGAGAAACTTCACATTTTCCTTTTGTTTTAAAGGAAAGCTATTGAGCAAAATATTTCCTCATTATAGCACTTGAGTCAAAGCTGAGATTTCAACCCCTTCTCCTCTTTGCTAGCGCGCAAACAAAATGTTGTTTCAGAGACGAGGGGGTCGTTATAATCGAGGCACTATGAAATGAGCTGCGATTAGTTTGCAGGAGAAACAAGACCCGATAAAAATGTTACCATCAGGCGATACATCCAATGCGGCACAAGATAGCATTCATTGCTTCAGATTATGCACTTCGTTATACGCGCTGTGCACCGGTTACCTTCAGCCGTTTCGATATCATGATCTTGTACATCGATAACAAGATCTTTCATAGAGCATGTAGCAAAGCCCATAACGAGGAGTTATTTGCAGTTTTTTTACCCTCTCCGCTGTTGTTTTTAATATCCGAAAGTTTCTTTTTATGGCCGCCCTCAAACAGGGCCGTCTTCGGTAATAGCGATGAGATTCAAAACTCGTCGCGCCAATGGAGCATTAAAACCTTGATTTTTTTTACCAACTGACTTTTTTACAGCCCAAATCTGACGTCTACAACGCAACTGGTGTCTTTATTACAAGAACCATTCCAACCGAAGCCTAGCTCCATTATAATTGGTTACGTTATACTCTACTAAGGACATTACATGTAGTGAGTTCTATGTTTAGAATTCCGAGCCCGCAAAAAATATTAAATGTATTGAAACTTGATTGATTGACTTGCTTTTTTTTACTTCGCTTCTTGTGCCACTTTTGGCTAATTTACGAAGATGGGGATGAGTGATGACATGATGAAATTGGTTAATGGACACTCACAAACATCAAAGCCCAGGCCGGGATTCGAACCCGGCACCACTTGCGTCGTAGCGCGATGTTCTAACCACTCCACCATAAGGCCGGCGCTTTGAAACTTGATTGCATTAACTCTTATCAGTAGACCACATATGAGTCCTACTTTCCGATTTCTAGATTTATGTTAATAACTTTAAAACAAACACAGGCATATTTATACATACAAACGCATGCAAGGTGTCGCAGAACAACATCGACAATCGTCCACAGCTTATAGAGGGCAGCAAGACAAACAACTTTCCTCAGTAACGTTATCCTTGTTGACGAAATTTTTACGCGCCCTTGAAAAACAGCATTTTGTATCCAGTGTGTATGCAACCATTACTTATGTTTATAGTCATTTACACACATCCACACACATGCACCCACATATGTGTCTATACAAGCTCTCTCCTTCTGTACTCTAAAGTAAATCAAGGGGTCTCCCCCATGGCGAAGTGGTAGCGTCATTGCCTTGTAATCAAAGGGTTCCGGGTTCGATATCCGGTGGAGGCACAAGTTGTTCGTATCCAACTTTAAACGGTAGGTCCAGTCTCGATTAGCCTTACTGTGCATAAAGTGGACTTAAAACACCACCTCAAACACAAACCAACTCTCTCTAAAGTAAATCATAACCACATTAAATATGTACGAATACGATACAATATAATAGAAGCCTATGCTAATGAGATACGATAAACTGTATCATGTCCCGCAGGTTTAATTAAAACACAAACCTGCCTGTTAATTTGATAATATTGAAACATTTAATTATTGAATATAAGAACAAAATAACAAACTACGTAGAGCTTAATTTAAGCACACTCTTTCACACAGAATTGTCAACAATTAAACACAGTCGAAAGACAACCAAGTTGAGCTACACTTGTTTTTGCAGCGGTAGACATAGAATAAGCCTTTGAACTATTACACCCATTTATACTGAAATACATGATTTTACGCAACAAGGCGTACCGGATCGACATCACCTCCAAAATGGCCTATATCGAGAATATGTGGGGCCTACCTCCACATCACGTAAATGTGCCTTCATGGCACTGTGCTATATGCACGGGGAACTTTGCCTTACCAACTCATGCATTTCCCTCTCTTGTATACACTATTTATAATAACATAAAAACTAATGTTAATAATAAAAATATGTTTTTCTAGAAGTGTTACCATGGTAGTTCCATTTATGACACACAGTCGATGACCAACTTTATTTCTATTCACAAATTATAAACTTCAAATTAGGTTAGTTTGCAGTATTAAAAACAATTTCTAGAATAATAATTTTATTTAACTAATCAGTTGGAGCTGTAAAACTGTAAAAGTTTAGAAATGAAATATTCATTTTATCTATTTCATTTAGAAAGGCTGTATTGTTTTGTATTCGCCACGGAACCTATAATTCTGTACCTTTTATTTCTAGAGAATATGTACCAAACGATCAACACCGGCAGAAGAGCTTAAATTTAGTTTTTCAGCTCACTGATTCTGTAGTGCACACTCTTAAGCTTGGTATACACTTGTTGCAAACCAGCGTATCGTATCCCCGTCCCATATCAATCATTGATAATGATACGAAACGGACCCCGATTTGTTGCGTATCATCACTGCGTTCCGTATCATCCACTCTGTAGCATGATTGATACGGGGGTGCGATACGGTTCAAAGTCTGGTCTCAAATGACGATGAGTACACTTCAGAAAGTGGCAGCAGCCGCATATATTTTAATTAATTACGTTTTATCGAAAAAAAAAAAAAAAAACGCAAAGCACCGCGTTGGTGGATGACAAACATGTACGCGAACAGTGAACAGTATAGTGGAAGCAGCTTATTGGCAGACTTGCGGTTCCAGCAGATCAGTGGATTATACAAAAACTTTTCTTTATATCAATAAATGCAATAAAAAGCAGAAAACGTTTATTTGTATTTGTAACCTTTATGCATCTGCGGATAAATGTAGTGAGTTTTCAACCTCTCTCTGCTCTGCAACCCTCCAGAAGTTACTTCTACCGTTATGCCTCTAACAGAACCTACCACCCCCCTTGAAATGAACTCCACTGCTCTAGGGTATGTCCTCCGTCACCCTCTCGCCGATGACAAAAGAACCGGCTGCTCCCTGGGTCTCAAAATAGCAAATGTAAACGTCAGGTCATTATTCCCCAAACTTCAGGAAATATGCATCGAAATTACAGAGAAACAGATTGACATTCTTGTTATAACAGAAACGTGGTTAACTTGCAATATAACGGATAATGCATTGAAAATTCCAGGTTTTGACTTAATACGCTCTGATCGCCATTACAGCATGGGTAGGGGTGTCTGCATATACGCACGGGAGGGGCTAAACTGCATTCGTTGTCTTTCGAAATCGAAGGAGAGTTTGACGTTGAGTACCTTGCAGCTACGGTTGAAATATAAAAGGATCGTCTCGGCATTTGTGCCGTATACAGGCCTAAGCGTATTCCATATACACAGTTGTCAATTTTAGAAGATATATTGACCGAAATGTATCCCTTAGTTAATGACCTTGTTATAGCTGGAGATTTCAACATTAATTTCTTACATCCAGACTGTGCTGACGTCGTTTACATTCAAAATTTGTTTAATCAATCATATTGATTATGATAAATTCGTGAAGGATGCAGAAAAAATTAACTGGGAAAAAATATATAACACCGATAACTTGGATATGAAAGTAAAATATTTCAATGTCAACTTACTTGATCTCTTTGACAAGCACGCGCCAGTTCGTAAAACACGAGTTCGTAACAAACGTATGCCGTGCATTACATCGAATGTGAAGCTGTTGATAAAACTAAGGGACAATGCGTTTCGTAAATTCAAGCGAATCGGAACTGAATCTGCATGGAAAGAATACAAAGAATTGAGAAATTTCACGACATCCGTTATTCGGCAAGAAAAAAAGTGTTATTTTGAGCATAACATCAATAAAACACCAAGACAACCAAAGCATTTATGGAAGCAGCTGAAATCGGTAGGCATTGGCTCAAATAAAAATGAACTCCCCTCCACGTTTGACAATGCGAACGAGATGAATGAACACTTTATTAATTCAATTGATAGTCTAAATATCGACCAACGTCTGATATCTCAAGAATGTTTAAAATTTAGTAACCAAAAGTTTAATAATATGCTTCCCGAATTTGCTTTTAAAAAAGTGGATGGCTATACTGTAAGAAAATGTTTGTACGAAATCAAGTCTACTGCTATTGGTATAGATGGAATATCAACTACAATGCTGAAGTTATCGCTACCTTTTATTTTGCCTATTATCACACATATTATTAACTTTTCGCTCGAGAAATCCGTATTTCCCAGGAAATGGAAAGAAGCTTTGATAACACCACTCCCTAAGACGACCCGACCAACTAATGTAAACGACCTTCGACAGACATTTAGCTTCCTTGCCCAAAACAATATTCTTCCACCCTCACAGTCAGGATTTCGGCCGGCACACAGCACTGCTACGGTTTTGCTGAAAGTCACAAATGACGTCCTCCAGGCTATGGATAAGAAATTCCTCACTGCATTAATATTATTGGACCTGTCCAAAGCATTTGATACGGTACAACATAAATTACTGCTCAGTAAACTGAAATATTACAGTTTTTCACAATCTACCCTTAACTGGTATTTTTCATATCTAAGTAACCGAAATCAACGTGTAAAACTGTCGCCTACTTTATTATCTAATAATTTATATATTTCAGCTGGTGTTCCACAAGGATCTATACTGAGTCCCTTATTGTTTACAATTTATATTGCAGACCTACCCTCAGTTGTCAAATACTGTAACGTACATTCATATGCTGATGACACTCAACTAACCAAATCATTCAATCCAACAGAAATTGCCATAAGTATTGGATACGTAAGTAATGATTTGGGTGCGATAAAAACATGGTGTGATGCAAATGGCCTTAAAATTAATGCTAATAAGTCATGTAATACATTTATTGGAACTCGAAATGCTATTGGTTCGGTCGAACACACTAATACAACAATTAAAATAAATGATGATGTCATACCTAGAGCTGAAGTAGTTAAAAGTCTTGGACTGATATTTGACACTCGTGTATCATGGGATGAGCATATTAGCCACTAAATCAATAAATCATTTGGAACACTTAGATTCTTGTTTAAATTTAACAAACTATTATCTTCAGAAATCAAGCAGCGATTAGTTGAAACACTTATATATCCATTTCTCGACTATTGTGACGTAGTGTACTCTGGTAGAATAAATAAAACTTTACAAGCAAAGATTCAAAAATGCCAAAATGCGTGCATGCGGTTCATATTTTGAATCCCGAGGCGTGAACATATTTTACCTTCCATAAATAATAAGAATATCCTCAATATGTACCGTAGGCGGCTACTGCATACATATTGCCTTATACATAAAATTATTACATCTGGCAAGCCGTCGTATCTGGCAGACATGTTGATCCCTTTCACCAGTGTTCACAGCCACCATACAAGAAATAATTTCAAATTTAACCTTCCACTCTGCAACACACAGGCATATCAGTCGTCGTTTTCATATTTTGCTGCAAAAATATGGAGTGCCCTACCTAAGACCATGTCGAGCATATCTAAAATAGAATCTTTCCGAAATGAAGTAAAGAATTTTCTTTTGGCAGAGCAGAGATTGTGTTCAAATACTATGATGTAACTTGTATGTTTATGTTATGTATTTTGTCTACATATTTTTATTTTTATTTATTTTTTATTCATTTTATTTTATTTTTATGTAGTTGTCTTTTCACAATTTTTGTATCATTTTTTCATACATTTATTACAATTACTTTATCAATAGATTTTGTAACTAAATCATACAGTTTATTGTACACTGTGTTAATATTGTAATAACATAAGAAATGTAAACTTAAATGAATGGCTTATTGCAGAAAGGGACCTGAGTCACATTTTTGAGGTATGGGAGTTAATGGTATTTTTTATTATCCTAGTTACAGACACATCTTTTGGTGCAGAAAGGACGTCAGTCACACGAGGCTATAGCCAAGAAAATGCACAGTGAAAAGTGTACTTTAATGCAGAAAGGTACCTGAGTCACTGACTCGGGTCCTTTTCTGCAATAAACTAAGCCGTATTTATACGTTGTACGAACTGCGTACGCTAATCTGTAATGCAGCTCGAGGCGGTAAAAATACTGTCAAGCTTATTGACACCAGTAACATTATTGGTTTCGCAACGTGGTGACCTCATGTCTATAAAAAAAATGTGGCATTTGTGAAAACTACCATGTGTTCCTACAAGAATAGGCAGTATTTTCACATTTCCAAGTATCATTCCTTTGATTGATTGATTGATATGTTGTTTTAAGTCCACTTTATGCACAGTAAGGCTAATCGGGACTGGACCTACAGTTTAAAGTGGGATCCGAACCACTTGTGCCTCCACCGGGTATCGAACCCGGGACCCCTTGATAACAAGGCGACGACGCTACCACTGCGCCATCCGGGAGGCCTATCATTCCTTTGAATACTGTGTTGAACATAAGGGTACAGTCAAGGTTTCCGAATTCATCAAAGCTTTGACGTCTTACACCTTCTATCTGTCCAAAGGTGCAAGAATTGTAATTCCTACGTCACGTACGTTCCCTTTGCACGTATGCCGATCAAGCTTACTAAATTGAAGGACATACGAACTGCCTTGTCGTATGTACCAGATGATGTCAAAGGATTTTATGAAGATATTCTTCAGTGGCCCACTACACACGGCAATGAAACAGACTCAGATGTAGAATAACACATGCATGTATGAGCTCGAAAATTATTGTACTTCATACACCGACAATAAAGTCCAGAAAGTGCAGTACACTGTCATCTATAATTTCCTGTGGCATATATAACATAACCTAACCTAACCTATTTCACATAGTTTCGACTTTTATTGCAGAAAGGTACCTGAGTCACAACTTTTTCATCTCCACTGTCTCTAGCAGCATACTGCAGGGGGGCGCATTGAGGGTTGCAAAATTAACTATTCATTATGGTGAATATTTGAGCCAACAACGGCACATTTCTTTCTTACACTCTCAATAGTATACGATTTTTCTTGTTTTTCTCAGAATTGTGCAAAAGTGACTCAGGTCCCTTTCTGCAATAAGCCATTCAAATGTAATCGATGACACGGGTTAGGTGCCAGAACAGCCTCAGGCTGAACCTCGCCAACACAAATAAAGAATTTGAATTTGAATTTGAATTTGAATTTGAATTTAGTTTCCTTATCCCACTCCATAATAAAGATAATAAATAAAATAAATTGACAATGGTACGTACTGTCATTCACAGAGCTCACTACACACTGAAGGATGATGCAACGAGGCAACGGAACGCGCTTATGCCCGTTCACACTGACCTTCCTTTAATGTGACCGGAAAAACCGCCAAAAGAGCGATCGGTCCGTTGCGTATCTTTTCTCACACTTTGAAACGGAGCGTTGCAAGTTTTTACGAATAAATTGATACGGAACGGGGATACGTTAAGCTGGTTTCCAACAAGTGGATACCGGGCTTTATACTATCATTGACGTTGAGAGTGTAGAAAAAATGTGGACACAGCGAAAGGTAGTTGAGCGAAGCAATCGAATGTAATGAATGTTGCAACACAGGGACACACAGTACGAGCATCCGTCAGTCCTAGCATCTCATAACTTCATCAGGTCAAATACGATGTAATTTCGCACATGACCATCTATTCCAAGGACTTATTATAAGAGTCCAGGTCAACATAGAGACTACTCTGTATTCCACACCAGTCCAACTACTCGCCAGACTTAGCAGCAGAAACAGGGGCGGCAGTTTATCAACCGTGATCGTACGGTCTTAGATGCTGTGCTTTGGATTCCGACTGCGGAACGGCGTATGTTCGAGTCGCCTGGGTTTAGTCTCTGGCTACTCGGTCCGTGTATAGGAGCGGTGGCAACCCACCATCGTGAGGCAATTGGGAATCTTCGAGTGAGTAGCGTAACCCGGTCTCGGAAATTTTCTATAATGGTTGGGGGTTCGACGTGCTGACCCAACGTCACCCCATTACCGGTTGCAGATCTCCACATCTCTATGTAGGATTGTGGGAGGAAGACTGGCAGTCGGGAGATCGGCCTAGGCCCTTGAAGCGCTGTCGAAACACGGGTTATTATATTGTTCACATCAACCAAAAACGCGTACTGGTTTGAACATGGGGACGTGACGAATATTCATTCTCAAAGTAGTGAAACGTGTTATGGATGCGGTGAGTATTGGAACTAAGCACGCTTTACAGCATTAATTTCAACAAGGATATTTTAGGTTCTTGTGGAAAATAATGGGTAGGGTTTCGATTTGAAATGTTTTCTCATATAGTGAACCCTTGATGATGATTGATTTATTGAGTTGGTGTCTTAAGTCCACTTTATGCACAGAAAGGCTAATTGGGACTAGACCTACAGTGTAAAGTGGTATCCGAACCACCATGGGCCTCCACCGGGTATCGAACCCAGAACACTTTGATCACAAGGCCACTGCGCCGTCGGGGAACCAGGTTGATGACTTTGCTAATAATGCTGCAGGTGATGCTTATAACCGCCCATAATTACGACATAATAATCCGTGGGCCATGCTGAGTCGAATGGTGTGCGCATGGTTCAACAGGTAGCAACACTTCCGCTGGAAGGTTCAAGGACTAGTTGCAGTGCACGTACGAACATGTTTGCAGTTCCCAGGCGACAGTCATGAAATACGCTATTGAACAGCGAGTGTTTCTCTTGAGCACGTACTGGGTAACAGGATCGATTGCCAACACACAATAGGGAATAAATAAATTACGTTAACTTCAATATGGTATATTTTTCTATGACAGGTCATTTTGTCGAGCCTGTTCTATAAGAATCATACAATTCATCATTTAGAAACAAATAGCTAAACGTATTTAAAATAATCAGGTGTTTTCCCATGTAATTGCTGGTTAATATTATAATTAGTATCGCGACCATATTTTATTATTACAAATAACTTGATAGTAACTATAAAGTCGTGTAACGAAACCTTTATAATCATTGCCATTATCTTAGTTCCCCTTCCCTTCCTAGATCATCGAATGTACAGTCAACGGCAATATACATGTGACACCAAGATAATGAAATACTTGCTTACCTGAAACGCGTTATGTATGTTGCCTAACTCTAGGCTTTGTTAGAAGTTGCCATTGAAAATTTGCTCTTGAAACCATCCACTTATCGCCGTGAAATTACGCAACACACATAACACCTTGCAGAGAAGCGAGTATTTCTGTTGCTGACTATACAACTACATGGGAAGATTATATTAGGTTATATGTGATAACCGTAATCACGAGACGAAATTCTGTGTAATAAACTATACTTTTGAAATAAATAATTATAGTAATCACTGATACCAATTAGCAATGACACAACAATACAATTGGTAGGAATGTGTATATTTGTGTGCTTGCATTATTGCTGTTACATTCTACAATTATCATATATATTTGCGTGTGTGTGTGTGTGTATAGTTGGAGGTAACGCGGGTGCGTGTGAGTGTAGGTATGCATGCACATCAGTGTACTATGTATATTGAAACCTCATTGTCCAACATTCAGTTAGCATTACATCCCTTGCGTCATTAAATATTGCATAGTACGTATAAGTGACAATATTTGTTATGTGGAGGCTGGTGTGTACAGAAATCCTAATGACGTCTTGTTTGAGTTTCTGCTAGAAATAGTTAATTGTGTTGATAATTGTCAGCGAGCTGTGCTAACCACTAAGCCACAGTGCCGGCAAATCTCTCTCATCAATATTCTATTCATGTCCATATTGTTAAAAGAATTCATTATAATAATAAGTCGTGCGCTTCGACGGAGTGGCGCTACGACACCAGGGGTCTCGGATTCGAATCCAGGCCTGGTCATGGATGTTTGTGAGTTTCCATATATCAATTTAATCATATCATCACTCATCTCATCTTCGCAAATTAACCAAAGTGGCACATAAAGCGAAGTAAAACTAAGCAAATCAATCAATCAATCAATAGAATACTTGTTAACAAGTTTCATAAATAGCTTTGTTTGGAAATAATTTAATAATTATCTCCTATTTATTCATCATTCTATTCTCTCAATGTATAACGTGAATTATACAAACCGTGGAGCATATATTTCTTTCCTCGCTTGTCCAATATATAAATAGCCCCAATCCAACCACTGACTGACTGACTCACTCACTCACTGACATAAATGTTGTCCATATTCGATTACAACCCCCCATGAAATCGTCCCAAAAGGCCGAGAAAATTAAAAAATCGCTCATTTAGCCCTTCCTTAAGGGTGAAAATGTACTTTCTTCACGTCCTTAACAACCGTTGCCACGGACATTTTTTGCAGCACACATTGTTTCCTTCAATTCTCAATTGTCGAGATGCATTCTATTTCTCACAGATCAATAGCACACAGATGAATGAACTCATGATTAGAAAAGGTGGCTGAAACAAGGGTGACATCTACATAAGAAGAAGATTCAGTCCAGACACAATTACGTATATAGTGTTATACTCAATGCGAAAATATTATGTACCTCATGCTTGTTTCAACTAAATGTTTAGAGTCATGATAACAAACAATTCTTTAGAGCTTGCCGTGCTTCTTGTTGTCCATGGAAACAGACGTTGCTAGGGAACTTAAAGAAAGTTTATTTTCACCCCGAAAACTACTGTAAGTGAATTGAACACTAAAATTGGTGAACGCTGTAATTGCCACAATAATTCCAACACCGTTTTCCACGTTAAACTGTGAAATGTTCCATGCTTTATAATGTGGTAAACGTGAAATGTGGCTGGTAGCCCTCTAAGTAGTTCAAAGGGCTCATAAAGAGGTTCTTACGGGCTGATGTGCGGAACGATGCGATTTCCCAACACTTTCGCTTTTGGCACGTACAACGTTTACCACTTTTAGTCCTCAATTATACTAGACATCTCGTATTTCGAAATGTTACTGATGCAAGTTAGGAATTTGAGGGGAATGAAGGAAAACAATTATTATCCAATTACGTTTAAAAATGTTAAAATGACAAAAGACGCAAATATTGTATTTATAATTTAGAGTCGCTATTGAATTCATTTATGGAAAACATCAAACTAACTATTTTGAAACGGATATTATTTACCCAGATTATTATTAAGAAAAGAGACAATAATATTTTCATTATTTGTACCATTTTAGAGCCCGTACAGACGTAACGTTACGTTCCAAATTTTCAAATAAGCGAACCACGTCGGCGAGCGTACGAGACGTGGCCAAAGGCTACGTCGAAAGTGCGCGAGTCCATCCAATGTAGCCTATATATAGCCCCAATCCCACCACTGACTGACTCACTCACTGACATAAATGTTCTCCATGAGGCGAAAAATGCCCGATTACGTCCCCTCATGAAATTGTCCCAAAAGGCCGAAAAAATTAAAAAATCGCTCACTTTGCCCTTCCTTAAGGGTGTAAATGCCCTTTCTATAAGTCCTTAGTAACTGTTTCCACGGGCATTTTTTGCAGCACACATTGTTTCCTTCAATTCTGAAATGTCTAGCTACATAATGACTTAACTCCTGGTTTCGAAAAGGTGTATGAAACAAATTAGAAGATGATTCAGTCCAGATATAATTACGTATATATTGTTATACTCAATGCGGAAATATTATCTACATCGTGCTTGTTTCAACTAAATGTTTAGGAGTATTATAACAAGCAATTCTTTAGAGCTTGGCGTGCTTGTTGTTGTCAATGGAAACGTTACGTTGCTAGAAACTTAAAGAAAGTATATTTTCATCCCGAAAACTACTGTAAAGGAATTATGCTAGACTTTTCGAATTTCAAAATAAGAGCATCAGAATTTATTACAGTAGAGAGGTAGGAACTTGAGGGGAATGACGGAAAACAATTATTTTCCAATTACGTTTACAAATATGAAAATGACAAGAGATGTAAATATTACTATTTCAAATTTATGTCGCTATTGAATTCATTTATACAAGAAATCTAACTATCTTGAAACGGCTCTTGTTTACGCACTTTATTAATATTAAGAAAATTGACAATTTTGAATATTTTGTATATTTGTACCATTATAGAGCACGTACACACGGGTGCGGGGATTTTGCGCCGGTGGAATTTGGCCCGGTGGAATTTGCGCCGCGTACAATTTGCGTCCCGTAGAAATTGCGCCGGGATGGATTTTGCATTAAGTTTTGCCAACCCCACTTACACTCCTTTACCTGTTCCAGTCATTTTATTCTACGAATGGAATAGGATAAGCCATTAGAAAAACACCTGTCACTTTATCATACGAATAGAATATAACTACACCTTTCACGTTTCCTGCGAATAGAAAAGCACTTGTCACTTTTCCATACGAACAGAAATACACCTTTCACTTTTCTTACGAATGAAAATTCGAACAGGACAATATATATAAAGACCAGACTTGTAAGTACTTCAATACTTGTATCGTTTGAGAAATGGAGTTCGAAGTAACGGAAACTCAAGGGGAAGACACTGCTCATTCGCCAGGGGCATCAATTTCGCCTGAAGAGGAGAAACAAGGGACCAGTGCTATGGGTAAGTTTCTTTAAAAATTGTAATAATAATCCCTTTCTTGTTTTGTTGAAATTAATAGAATTAATTTTTCCTTTTGTGATTTTCTTTATGTAGTTGTAGTTCTTTTATAGTTTCTTTTATGTTATTTTATTTATGTAGTGCCTTATAATCTTCATGTATAATAATGTGCCTAGGTACTCTGCTACATCTTTCTTTGTCGGGTTAGGTGGTAGATCAGCATTTGCTGAACCTCGTCCAAGAATAAAGACCATTGAAATTGAAATTCATAGAAACCGTATACCATATAACCATTTTTTATGTTATATCAGGCCTGCCTGAAAGAGAAGAGGGGATGTCCGGCGACAATATCAACAAATGGAAATAAATTATTTCGTAGAAGGACCATACCTGTGTACCAAATATAGCTGCAGTTGAAGTGAGGAAGGCACTGACTATTTGTAGAAATAGATTACGGGAAGATATAGGTGTACCTGTTCCCGAAGTGTTCTCGCAAGAGATGAAAGCTGCACAGGATAACCGTTACGAAGTGGTTACCGAATTTCCCCTGTTTTCGTCGAAAAGTCGGGTTTGAAGAAGCTACGGAAAGCATCTCTGAGTGTCAGGCAAGAACCCGAGAAGGCAGAGGACATTATCATCCCGATGGAACAAGTGAGGTTTTTTGACGGGAAAAGTTTTCTGCAGGTTGATTCGACTGATGGCTCCAGAATTCTCATGTTTGCTACGGAGGAAGCAAGAAATTTTATGGAAAATACCAATGGTACCTTTGCCGACGGAACTTTTGACAGTTGTCCAAAACAGTTCACTCAGTTGTACACTATTCACGTAGATGCAGCTAGTACTGACGAGGTGACCTGTGTTATACCAGCAGAGTACGCTCTTCTTCCAGATAAGAAACGTTGCACTTATTTACGACTTTTTAATCTAGTCAAAGGGTGGTGTCCGGGTTTAATCCCAAGACCAAAATGATGGACTTCGAATCTGCAGCATTTTCCGCAGCACAGGATGCTTGGCCTGCAGTGGATATAAAGGGATGTGATTTCCACTTCAACCAAGCGCTGTGGAGGGCAGTTCAGAGAGTGGGTCTAAGCGGAGAGCACACAGAGAACGAAGATATTAGACGACATGACAAGATGTGCGCTGCATTGGGACATCTCCCAGTTACTGATGTCGAAGTTGAGTTCCTTGCAACCATGGAGGATTCGCAGCAAAGCGACAAGTTTACACAGTTCAACGATTATTTAGTTGATACATGGCTTGACAAGCATAACATTCCTTTGAGGAATTGCCAAAACCAACGCCACAGAATTAACAACAGTGTTCAGGGATGGCATCGAAAGTTAAATTCTTCCATTGGTAGGATACAGCCTAACTTCTTTCTTTTCCTCGATAAGGTGAAAGAAGATGCATGGCATCAGACGACTGTACTGAGGGACATTGAGGTAGGAGTAGTTCGTGGAAAGCAACGAAAGTGTTTGCATCAAAGGCTAAGGAACATTCTACAGGATTATAAAAAATCAGGGGACTTGAGGAGATAGATGTCATAGAAGCTTGGGGTATGTTCAAAGACTTGGATAATGTTTGTCATGTGTTTCATAATTTACTTTCTGTAGAATTAAGAATATAATGTACTTTCTGTAATTGTAGAGTGACCAATGTTATGTAACGTAATTATGCTAACAATTATGATTTCTAATGTATGTAACTTGGAAATATAAGAAACAAGTATGATTCCGCATTGATATGTGTTTATTTTTTATCTTCGACGATTTGGGGTATTTGATTTCAGCTTGGCAACAATACCAGTTTATTATTAAGAAAACAGACAATAATATTTAGAATATTAGTACCATATTAGAGCCCGTACACACACAAAGTTACGTTCAAAACTTTTCGAATAAGCAAACCACGTCGGAGAGCACACGAAATGACGGAAAACAATTACTTATAAATTACGTTCAAAAATGTGAAAATGACAAAAGACGTAAACACTGCTTTTCCAATGTAGTGTAGCTATTCAATTCGTTTATATGAAATATCGAACTATTTTGTAACTGACAATATTTACCTAGTATATTATTATGAAAGTAGACAATAATAGGTTGAATATTTGTACAATATTAGAGCATGTACATACATAAAGTTACTTTCTAATATTTTGAAATTCATCCAATATAACCTGCAGACATTTTCAAAGTCATAAATATCATTGAGAAACCCCATCTATAACATGATTACGCCCACGACGTGGCCGAAGCGTGCGAGCATACAAGACGTGGCCAAAGACCACGTCGAAAGTTAGAGAGTTACTAATTTGCAACTCTCGTAACTGTACTATTTGGAAACACCAAATATATTTTTTGTAAGTTAACTTGAATATATTTCAGTGACATATAAGTCAAATAAGGTATTACACAAAACGCTATACATTCCCTATTCTTGAAGTAGTTGATATACATGTATACATTTGTGGACAATGAAAATAATTTATCTCGCGGGGAAGAAAGGATACTCTTTCTTACTGCGAAATTTAAAACAAACGACAAATAAATGCGTCATTGTTACTTTTTTGTCTCTACAGGGAATAAAACACTGTACACAAAGAAAATGTTGTTATCGCCATTTAACACAGGCGAAATTTACTGTCCATATTCTAACTTTGTTAACAATGCTAGTTTTCGAGTGAAATTCCAGAGATATATTTTGCATTGTTGTTCAGACACGGACACCTCTGAGCTGCAACAATTCCATGTACTTTCAATGTGATTGCTACAACCCAGAAGTGTCCGTGACTGTACCAAATACAACACTCAATTATATTTTGAAAGACAAAATTAGAGTCTAAAATAGTAGAAAATCTCCAAGATGTCATACTATAGTCATACAATTGTTTTGATATTGTTCGGAGTTAACTCAGTTTTAAAGAGAAATCGTAGAGACATCGCCCTATTTCCAGCAAGAAAGTGAAAAATATATTATTTTCTAAAATGAACATAATATACATTTATCAACGGGTTAATATGTAACTTAATCTCTTTTATTACAACAATTATATTTTGTTAAACACACTCAAAGGTCAAAAATGCTCTTAAATTTCAGACTCAGAAAGGTATTTTTTTTATTTATTTATTCCAAGTTTCAATACAGCACTTGTAATGACCATTTTACACTGAAAACTGTAATACATTAACAAAGAGAAGTCCAGATGCTTTACGCATAGAAAAGGAAGGTAAATATAAACAAAACAAGACATATACAAGGAAACAAACAACATATCTATGCTACACATTCATTCTTAGTGACGATAGGAATGTACTTTCTGTGGAGAAAATGTCAATGTTTGCGGGCAGTTTATTATGGAACTGGGGCAGCCTGTGGAACAGAGAGATAAGTATAAGGGAAAGAGTTTTGGAACAGTTGATCGTTTAGGGTCGATCAAGACGGCACTCTGAAAATGAATTTTGTAAGTTGAAATTCGGATCGTAATTTTCATTGATGATTGTTGGAATGCCAACATTCATACCATTTCAAATGGCCACTTGGGATTTAATAGAGTAATTTGTCGTTGGGTGCCTCGAATGTTGACAGATGCTCAAAAACATGACAGGTGTTACACCTGCAGCTATCGAATCCTATGGCTTCGAAATCTTGCGACATTCAACTTAAACTCACTGCTATCAGCGAGGGACTACTATCTGTATCATAATCTAAAGGAAGAACTACGTGGTAAGAAATTTTACAATTATTCTGAAGTCATGGTTGCTGTGGAGGGGTGGCAACAGGACCAAGACAGAACGTTTTATTCCATTGGAACTGCAGAGTTAAAAAAACGATCGCGTAAGTGCCTGGCACTCGGACGGGACTATGACGAAAAGTGATGGAAGAAATTTCCCGATGCCACTACCGGAAGTGTGTCAGGGCACGAACTTATTGTACGCCCCTTGCAATATTCCTAGATGTGCAACATGCAATACAGAACAAGATACAACTAACTGAAAAAAAATTGTCCAAAATCGTTGAATTGACAAGAGAGTGGCAACATACGTGTGTACCAGTACAATTTTTTTGCAAATGAGGTAGGAAATCAATAGAGGCATGTCGATTCAATATTATTACATGAGACCAGGCGAAGAAAAAAGGATTAAGAAGCAATGATATCTCACTCATAAGCAGACTAACATATGTTGGATGGTGTTACATACATTGCAGAGTAATGGAATGCGGACTTTTTTCTTAAACATAGAGGTCTACTTGTGACGCAGCTGCAGAGCACCACTAGAAATGATGCTAAATACAAAGCAAAGGGTATATAATTGTAAGGTTAGTGCACATTCATGCCTTGGGTTATTTGAAAAAAAAAAGGATCGCAAAACAGGTGTCACAGAAAGAGCAAAGGGACCGTTGCTGCTATCATGTTACTATCGACGGCTCTTTCTTATTTTCTTACACTTCGTTACATCCATTCTGTGTGTTCGAAACAGAGGGTAAAATTCTGTCTTTAGCGTACAGTTGAGAGAACATAGAAGTTACCAAGGAGAAAACATGACAGGATTCCTTAATCGATGCCAACCTTTTCATTAATAATAATAATCGTTTATTTTAAGTGTTGAGCACAGTATGAAACCTAATACAGCACTAAGTCAAATACAAAAGTACAAAGTTAGACGAATCAAATACATAAGCTGTAGAATAACATAACATAACAAGTTAGCATATTTACACTCCAAGTTACAGTTTTCAACGAGATCTATTATATCTCTGATACTAATAATGGTTTATTGTTATATAATATTGTTCAATTAACTGTGTATTGTTCTAATAATAATAATCATCATATTTATTGAAGTGATGATAACGATTAAACATCCACTATGTCATACAAAATTAAAAAATTGAATACATTATTATAAAATATAAGAGTGGATCCTACAATCTTATACATCAACATAAATTCAAATTATAGGTTTCAACAAGATCAGCTACTAAACCTCTTGTCTTGTTTAGGCATGTGAGAATTGAGATATACCTATGGGAATATCTGGATAATAATAAATCGAAGCCAAGATGGCCGCCAATTATTTGCACATGGATAAATAGTAGGGCCCGGGACTTTATGTCCTAGAAAGCCTTAAAAATATGTATGTAATTATGTCATAAAAAGTGAAAAATATGTCAGAAAAATGCATAAATATTCTTACTAAAGCCAAAAATATGCACAATAGTACTTTTGAACTTCTCACCGCAACAGATTCCTTTACAGTAGGCAATCCATTCACTCGCCCTGTTAGACACTTATACGTACCTAGCTCAAAAGCCAAGTGATCTTGAAACTCCTTACTTGATTGCCGATAGAGTAGGGGCTGAAATGTACCTAATGTTATTTTCACTTTTGACTGATTATTGTGCGAAGGGAAATAAGGCAAAAAAATGAGAACATTTGAAACTTGTTAACTTCCAGCTCTGTACTTCTCGTACCCACACAACAATGACAGGGAACACTTTTCCTCAATAATGTTCGAAAGGCTATCAATTGTTGGCTTGATAAAAAGAAATGAGAGGTATTATTGTTCAGTACTAGTTGGTAAGAAAATACAGCGTATCAGCATTTAATTTCTTCGTTCGTACTTTACGTATACTGAAATCGATAATATAAACTCTCCGTTGCGCTAAAGTACGAAGAATAAATTATAAAATAGCCGATTATATGCAAAACCATTATTAAATTATACAGAAATATGTCTCATTACGAGAAAATTGAAGGAAGACACACGAGGTGTGGCTAGAAAAAAACCGGATTGATGTTGCTGCTGACAAACGGCAAGCGCGTCAAGGTCAAGCGGTGCATGAGTGTATAACGTGATATCCTGTCTAAGGACTGTGTGATTTCCCAGGGTGCGCGGCGCTCAGTTCCGCTGTAGCTTGTCAACGAAGTGAACCGTACATCTGTGCTCCGTCGGAAAAATGTTAAGTGTGAAAGTGGAACTGCGTATCAATGTGAAGTTTCTTATGAAACTCGGAAAATCCACCACAGAAACTTATGGTTTTTTGAAGGAAGTATACGGAGATCAGTGTTTATCACGCACGCAAGTGTTTGAGTGGTTTCAAAGGTTTAAAGAGGGACGGGAAGTGATTGCGGACGACTCGCGTCCTGGACAGCCTTGCACGTCGAAAACGGGATCAAACATTGCAAATGACGGTGAATTGATTCGAGAAGATCGTCGCTTGAGTATTCGAGCTATTGCAAAACAACCAACATTATAACATTAAGGTGCTGAAAACCCTTCGTGAGCGAGCAAGAAGACGTCGACTTGATTTGTTGAAAAGCAAGTCATGGATTCTTCATCAGGACAATGCTCCTGTCCATACGGCATTGTCAGTTAAAGCTTTTTTGGCCAAGCATGGGATCCCAGTATTAGAATATTCACACTGAAAAAAAAAACAGATTTACGACCGTAGAACCTGTAAAAACAAAAGCGACAGAAGTCATGAACACGGTTTCAGAAAATTATTTCCAGCACTGCTTCCAGAAATGGAAGATTCGTATGGAGCGGTGTATCGATAGTTCAGGGGAGTACTTTGAAGGGGATAATATTCGTATTGTACAAAATTACCAATAAAAGATTTTGTAGCAACAGTCCTGCTTTTTTCTAGCCACACCTCATATGTTGCCCAAACGCGAAATTGGTAAAATATGTCAAAATATGCCTGATGAAGTTCGTCTACTTCTGCTGATTTTAATCAGACATGTCAGAATCTCACCTCAGTATTCGATTTCATGCCAAATAAAAAAAAATATGTTCATAAAGTCCTGGGCCTTAATTATAAGTAAAATGTGCATAAATCTTATTAGATTTTGTCAATGCCCAATGTAATCCTTGCCTTCGTGTGAGTTTGATGGAAATGAATAACCCTCCAAAGAGACCTAGTAAGCATATTTTTATTATGATTTTTTATAAATCTTTCGGTGGGGGCGTGGTTCCGAACCCCCTCCATTCCCCTCTAAATTCGTCCTTGATAATGTCGAATTTATATTGAACGCTATACTCCGTCCCAGGAATCGCTGGAGCGAGCGAACGAAAACAAGTCTCTGTGCAAGCAGTGACTCGAGAGCGCTCGACCAATCAACTCGGGAGAAGGGAAGTGAGTGCAGCTACCAGCCGTTTGCAAGGAGCGTGCACTGCTTTGCTCAGCCCACTCGAATTCTCCCCTTCTCTACTATTATGCGCAGCTTTGCTCCAGAGATTTGCGGGATACAGTATAATTACAAATTATTGTCACCAAGTAAAAGAGACGTAGTCCAACACCCCGACACATCACTTCTGCCTCTAACAATTTCCAAAGCACAATCAATATCTAGAATTTTGTGGCCACTTCTCCCATCGAGAAAAATGGTGATAACGTCTGCAGGCAGTGAGTCCAGAACCGTCACTTGCAAAGCAGTCGCTTGGCGCAACCCCAAAGCAGTCAGTCTCGAAACCAAGGAGTTTGGAGGAAAGCTCATTAGAGCTTCCGATGCTATATAAGCAGTTCGTTACTCGTCCACCCATGGATTCGCTGTGTCCATAAACTTTCAATCCTCCTCACTTATCTTTCATTTTGGCTGCTTGTCTGCAGACGTTTAATGTCGTCTTTTCATGTAGCTTTTCAAGCCATCTCGCCGTTAATGATTCTCTCGTCCCAAAGGTTAAAGGCCTCAACGGAAGAAAGATGATCTTTAACGTAGAAAGCTGTGTAGGAAACTGCTTACTATATGATCCGGTAGTTACCTGTGATCCTCGGTTTAAATACTAAGTTAGTCAGGAGAGTTAGTGAAACGTCTTTTACGTAACATTATGAATATTGTCACATGGCCTCGGAAGATCTTAAGCTGAAAATTCTCAAAAAATGACAAAATAATCTGGACATAAACATAGTTCAAAATAGTAACTTTAGATATTAAAATATTCATTTTTTTTTTCATAAACAGCAAAAGGTCTCGAATAGTTCAACTTAACCAGTCGTCTTTAAATTGGGACGGGAGCAATTGAGAGCTATTTTACTATTAATGTACAGCTCTTTACAATTTTGAGCAATTGTGTGCAGACGCCTAGAGAAAGAATGCTCTTTCTTTCTTCATTCCTCCCTCCCCTGTTATCTCTTTCCTCACACGCTTCTAACCCCTACCCTGTCTCTCCTTCTCTCTCTCTCTCTCCCTCTCCCTCTCTCATCCAACCCTCTCTTTCCCATTGCTTCACTTTCTCTCTCATTTTCTCCTTCTCACTCTCTCTATGCATTTTTATTTATGGTTTCTCTCTCTTCCACCTTTTCTTCCATACTCTTATCTTTTTCATCTCCTCCCTCTCTCTCTCTTCTTCCTCTTATATCCCTATCTCTTGTTCCCTTCTGTCTCTGCCCCTTTCTTCTTCTCTTCACCTATCTCTCTCTATATTTCTTACTGCTTCTCTCTATCTCATTCTCTTCTCCCTTTCTCATCAACTCTCTATCTCTCTTTCTCTCTCTTTCCCTCTCTGTTGATCCAAAGTAAAGGATCAATATTCAGACATAGAAATTCGGAAGAAGTCACTCAGAATTACATGCAATGAAAGAAAACGGAGAAATGAATGCAGTTACGAAACCTCAAAAATTATTAAAATTAAATGAAACCATTAAAAAATATAGGAATACCGGGTGTTTCATATACAGGGTGGTCCATATGTCTTGTTATTCCCATAATTTTACATAACTAGATAATAATACAACTTTATAATAATACAATATAATATAATGAAGTGTAAGGTAGCCATTCATTCCATATGTCGTGTGACACCAACAATTTTACATAATTTTATATTATGATAATAACAATATAACAATTTGTAAGACGTATGGATTCAGCGTCAACCAGGATGTTGTTCACCCATCCAAAAGCTCAGTATGACCACCATTATTTTCATGGCACAAAATGACACGGCGCCATGACCTGTGTGAGATTTTACGAAGCAAATGTTTCGTGATTGTTGTCTGAAAGGCTGCCGTAATAGCGTCCTTTAATTGTTCTGTTGTTTGGTATCGTTGTTGTGATACCTTTTCCTTAATAATGCCCCAGAGGGCATTGTCACAAGACGAGAGATCAGGGCTTCTGGGAGGCCAATCCAGAGACGCCGGATGATGTACCGATCCGCGTCCTATCCTCCTATTGGGAAACACTTCACTTAAATATTCCCTGACAGCGATGGCATAGTGGGGCGGTGCTCCATCCTGTTGAAACCAGGAACGTCCCAGGAGATTCATTCTTTGGAGCTGTGGAACAAAAAATGCCCGTAACATGGCGAGATAGGAGTGTTGATTGACTACGCCATCGAAGAAATAGGGACTTATCAAGTGTTTAGCGGACATAGCGACCCATAGCATCACATTTGGGGGGGTTGTTTTCCAGCTCTTCGTAATAATGCGGATTTTCCTTGGCCCAGAAATTCACATTCCTTGCACGTGCACTTCGATATATTGCACATTCATCGGAGAATAAAAGGTCAACCCGCTACGGGAGTGTCGGAAATACCTCCAACATTCTTCCACATGCTGCATGTCGTCTACGCATGTCATCATCACTGATCTCGTTGACGCTTGCTGGTTTAAAGGATTTCAATCCAAGATCCTTCTTTATGTGTCGTAACATTGTTGTTTTCGGGATTTCAAGCTCAGCAGACCGTTTGCGCAGTGACTTCTGTGGTGACCGAAGCACAGATGCCTCCACTCCTGCACATGTGTTCTGTCTTTTGGTTGGTGCATCAGGCCTCGGTTTGTCTTTGATACATCCCAACATAAACAGTTTCTTTTCCCAACGCAGTATTGTCACTTTTGGTGGTACATTTTTTTGGAATCGTCTTGTGAAATCTCGTCGCACATCCTACATGGTCTTGCCGATATGTGGACGTTCATAGGCCCAAACACTGATAACAAGGCGCTCTTCTACATTGTAGGAGCTTGTGTCAGCCTTCTCTGCAAAAGAAACACTGAATTAGAGATAACAAGATATTGATTCGGGGGGGGGGGGGGATAACAAGACATATGGACCACCCTGTACTTAAGGGGTTACAAATATTTATTGCAAGTAAATTATCGAACTTCCGTTAATGAGACCAGTCCAGAACGAAATTGGAAGTCAAGAAGTTATTTTAACACCTACAAATGTTCAATGTATGCACCACGGCTGACACGGCACACATCGACACAATTGTATGGTTCTTAGTGTCGGATTGTGTCCATCGCTGCGATGATACGCTCCCTTAGGACTGCCACATCACGCGGCATCGGTGAGACGAATTTCCTGCCTTTGATGAAACCCCACAAAAAATAAGTCACAAGGTGTAAGGTCCCGTTATCTTGAGGACCAAAACATTGCTGAAAACACTGTGAGTGATGTGGGTGATTTGAGTGTCTAATAGCGGAATGGATATGAACTCTCAGCTTAACGAAACATGAATGCACAAACTGTTTTCGTTCCTGTCGTGTTGATGTGTGTCAAGTCACCCGTGGTGCTTACATTGAACATTTGTAGGTGTTGAGGAAACTGTTCGAGTTCGAAGTTCGTTCTGGAATGGTTTTATTAATAAGAGTTAAATAGTTTACTTGCAATAATTTTTTGTAACCACTCTATTACTTATGAAACACCTTAATTAATAACAAATTAAGCAAGAATATTAAAATAAGACAATATTCTTGTTCTACATGCAGTTTCGTTTCATGAAGAGGAAATTTCTACCATTATATTTGGCATGACGTGACATTCTATAAACTCCCAATCCATAGTTATCACTTGTATATTTCTTTATTAAATATTTACTCACTCCTTTTTCACACTCGGTGTTATCTTGCAATAATATGAGTCTATGCGCTATCGGTTGAGGCGTGTAAAAGTATTTTAATCATCTTTATTTGCTGCATGTAGTGCCAATAAATACACAGTTAATTGCCTGTTGAATTCGAAGGAAATCTGGTAAAATGTTGTTAAATTAATGACCAAGGTGTTCTAAGGTGAATATTATAAAGTATCAATCAGCAAAACCCATCAAACAACGTATTAATTACTTTAATATTCCGTTCACCATTCCTGCGCTGAACTCACATCCTTTATGGCAGTGACCCTCTGTTGCCGAGTTTCCCTACGAAGGAACTCTCGGTCACACAACCAATTAGACCTAGTGCTTAGGCAAGATCCGGCAACTTTAAAAATCCCCCTCCCCAAAGCAGCCACTAGAGAAACAGAATTTTGTCAAAATATCCGTTCTGGGCTGTGATTGCACACAGGATGCTACACCGTCTCTGGAATAAGTGTAGAAAGTAGATGAGATCACTGTTACGTTGCATCCTTTAATTCTAACTACACATGCCAATAATAATTGAACCAGTTAACATACACAAGACACATGTGATGCGAGTTTACGTAAATATAATTTGTAGGATTTGTATTATTTTGTAATTCCTTTCTCATTGTTCTCTGGTTCTTATTTTTTTAATATTAGAAACGAGATTGAAAATCCAGCTTTTCTTTATGTCACGATCAATCCTAGTTTCAGATCAGAACCAATTTTATACTTATATTATGTCATGATTTGTCTCAATGTGAATGAAACGAATTTACGAAAGACATGCAGCTTTTCTATTTTGTTTATTTCTTAAACGAATTTTACTATTTACAAGTAACAATCTACCTTCAGTTATATAACTTTCTTTCTGAGACTCGAATTTAATTCCATGTAATCGTTGGATATCCATGGTTCAAGTTACAACTATTTTATGTAGGGACATAACGATTAACCTCTGTTCTTATAAAAGTGAGTGTCATCACAAGCTTTCATATCACAAAAAACAAATTTGTGACCCTCGCGTTTAGACATTTCTGACGGCGATATGTAATATTGTTCAATGATGTATTAAACTCTTTTTCTTTGTTCTGTAGTATCGTACGGTAGATTTTTTTCTGTTAATTTTCTGGTAGTTTTTACGTATTTATCTTTTGCCTCGCGTGAGATCCAAGTAACATTTTTCAAAAGGAAAAAAGGCGTAATTTTCTGAAAGCCTACGTATGCGCATGTTTCTTTCACATTTTAGTTTAAATATTGCAAACAAAAACAGGTGGAAATGTCACTAGATAAAAAGTGAAACGTCACGGACCTATTCACATGATTTCATTCCATCATCTCTTTGACCATCAAACGTTCGTGTCCTAAGTTGAAATGTCACATTATTTTCCCCTTCCAGAACGTGAAAGACAAAGAGGACAATGCAGAGTACTGAGTTTTGAAAATTGGTGATTTAACTGCAAATGCAGTTTAGGGGTATCCCGTATTGATCTTGCTCCCCCGGGAACACCATAAAGAATGCTGAAAGGCAAAACCGATAAAATGTATAATCACTAATGTGTACAAAAATGGAAAATTGTCCGCTAGTGCGAGGTCACGAAATCTAAGTTTAGGAATGTGCAGATTATGACCACTTGCTAATAGAGGCAAGCCGTCATTAACCTAAACATATTTAATTCGAAGAGAAGCGTCAAATGAATGCAGTGGAAGTTTTCTTATGTTCACCGTAGAGGTCTCAGGAAAATAACTTAAGAAACAATTTTCAAACACTTTGAGATTTATTGTAATAAATGGTCATAAGGGCTTTAGGCTACACTAAAATATGCCAAACAAAATATCAATGAACCCCATGAAATCTACACGACCTATAAATGAACCAAAATCAATAACAACCATAAACAAGCAAGTATTAGAGAAACATGGAATAAACCCAGAATTAATAAAAGCCATGCCAAGATTTACAAGGTATGCAAAAGATATGTAAAGACAAGTAATACTAAATCAGAGGAGCTTAGGGTTCCTGAAGGAATAATACAAGATCGTATATTATAATCATACATGTTAATAATTTAATGGACCGCGTGCTTAAATAAATTATAACACAAATAAGGAAGTTGCAAGTAGTATATTAGAAAATGAAAGCAGTAAATATTTCAGAGCTGCAGTATGCAGATGATACAATTCTGTTTCCTAATTCACGAACAAATTTGCAAAGAAATTCGAACACTAGGTATGATACTAGATCGCGATTAGCCAAAGTCGTAGAAAGACGATGTGTAGTAACCTAATTTTAGGCTTGGAAATGGGCATTCTTTTTTTACTGTCCTATTACATGTTTCATCTAACCATCATGGATCTTCATTTCGTCATTTCGGGTTTAATCACATGATATTTACAGCCTCTTCCTTGGAGTAACCCACTCGCGCGACATTCGATTGTTCTACTTTCCAAACCGAAGGACGAAGGCGAATGACATTAATTATCCTTTGAAGAAGTAATTTCGTCTCTTTTGCAGCCACGGCAGAATCCTCCACTGTTTCAGAAAAGAACACTTCCCATAAAAATCCGCAACAAACTGCACTTCCGCCCGGCTTTTAGCGCAAGCAGAGGAGAGCCTAACAAGCTTAAATAGTGATTATCTCCCCTTTAAGCCGTGATTTACATTACTTTTACCGCAAACGGTAAAGTTAGACGACCTTATTTCAGAAACTAGCTAAGTAGAGTAATTCAACATTTTTAATGACTTTTAATTCCTGACTAATTTCAGGAACGTGAATAATGGAGGGAATTAAACGTTATTTATGAAATTACGTTCCCTTGATGAAAGTATTTAGTAAAATAATGACTATAGTGATAGTGCAATTAAGCATTATTCCAATGAACTAACGTAAGTAGTTCATCGTAAGTAGTGAATCGAAATATGCTCCAGATTCTACCAGCAATGAATTGGATTTATATGGATCAATTGTAATATGGCCATGATTGATCGATTGATTTGATTTATTTTACTTCGCTTCTTGTGCTACTTTTGGTTAATTTCTGATGAAATTGATGAATGGACACTCACAAACATCCATGTCCAGACAGGATTCGAACCCGGGACCCCCAGACGTCGTAGCGAGATGTGATAACCACTAAGCCAAGGGGATGGCCAAGATTCAATATATAGACCAGCAATATGTTGTATTTATATGAAGGAATTTGAGTACGTTCCACATTCTATATTGTTGCGTGACGTCGGGTATGGCACGGGATTGACCCACGCCGGAACGTAGCTCAGATAAATAAGACAGGTCTTTAAGTTTGATTTAGCTAACCACCTCTACCCTTAAGGAAGCTGATGAAGGATATTGTTGGGAGCCTGTGACGTTGAACGCTACTCACCCCTTGCTGTGGGTCTGGCCCTCGGCTTCTGGCGTCGACGACGGTTGTATGGTGACAGGTGCCCACTGGAGAGATCGAAGGTGGCGATAAGAGGCGGCAGGCAAATTCTTCGACTTGATTTTATGGAGTGCAGATTCTGCGGCTGGCTTTGGCTAATGTTCCTCCCTAGTCCTGACTGCTTCTAGGGAATCTCGCTTGTTACCGCCTCGTAAAGACGCGATTTCTCAACAGGCCGTAGTCGTCTTCACGTTGATCAATTTGCTGGTGATAGTGGAGCGAAGTGAGAGACCGATTTACCGTCTCCAGTGGTTTTACACTTTGGAATTGAGTCATGACTTGTTGGACTTTGCACCAGCTGTACACCTGGGGTATCCCTGGATGCAGATGCAAATTTACAGTGGAGGTGCACTCACCGCTGGCGAGGGCCGTTGCCTTGCTGACTGTGCAGAGCCGAGTGGAAAATTCTTGTTGCTCGGCTCTGCATCCGGTGGAATGTGGGCTGAATGAGCGTTCAACCTGCGAGCTTTAGAGCGATGATTTAGGAAAATTGATGTTTCTACCTTTATGCTCCCAATTCCTTCATCAATATATAGAGGAGCAATATGTTTAATTTACATGATGGAATTGTACGTAACATGTTGCGGATTGTACAGTGTCTCTCATAAGTCTTAGGACAACGACATTTTAAACTAGGCATCATAACTTAAACAAGATATAGGTGGGTTGCGTGTTGAGTTAGGCTCAATTTCATTTCATGCACAATAGATATTTATGAAATTCGCGAAATGAATAAAACGTAGTATTTTTGTATAAATTATTAAAAATACAAGTCATATATCACAAATGGCAAAAGTTTTCTGAAAGATAGAATATAGATTTTCTGTTTGTCTAGAGCACAGCCAGCCTTTACCCAGCAAGTTTCAAATGACCAAAATCAATTCTTTTAATATGATCTGAAGAATGATAGCTTTCGTCTGAGTCGGCGAGAGTGATCACTAGCTCTACATGCAAAAGTCGAAGTTATAATTCCTGATAAACAAAATCGTTTTTGAATAAGTATTCAGATAGTAATACTTGTTTAATCGATCGTGTAACATGTAAGATATTTTTTGGGATTACAGCGAAGTAGTGGCAGCAGATCCATGATGAACAATATAAAGCTGAAGGGTTGCTTATTATAGACAAATATTTTTTTTTCTTCATTCCATTGTTTTTCCTATCTACAGTACGTTTGGTTAATCGCTATGAAAAATTAATAGATAAAGGTTATGAAGAGATAATCACAAAGAACACTGAAAAAGTTTGAAAGTGTGGAACACCCTGAATGCAAATTAACAATATGTTTTTCATGTAAGTAAGAATTAAATGAATGGCACACAGAGATACTTTTGTAAAAAAAAAATCTATACCCTCTTCCTAAATTTCTGGAGCAAGGCCTCGCATAGATGCAGAGAAGGAGGAAGGGGGGAATCGAGTGAGCAGGGCAGACTGGTAACTGCGGTAATTGGCATACATGTATCAAGTAAAGAAACTTATCTCCGAGTTAAAATTCCATAAAAATGGCGAATTATTAGATTCCAAGTTTTCAGGAAGTATTTCGTAGATGTTCACGTAACCTCGCGTAGCGTCGTTACAAAATTACAAATAAAATATCTATAGGCTCAGAAATACTAATTCGAAGAAAGAAATTCAGAGTTAAATTGCAAATATATGTGCAAGAAGAAGTACAAGGTTATATGGACATTTTGGACTCTTTGTAGAATAACATTTACTATATTGGGGCGACAGAATAATTAAGAATCGTTGTTCCAACGGAAGATAAGGGGATGGTGCAGTGGTTACAGTTCTTGACTAGGCTGCTAGCGGTTCCACGTTCAATCCTCCTTGCGAGATGTTCTTTTCTTACTCCTCCTTTTATTAAACAAGAGCATTGTAACATTATTTGTGATAGGAGTGTAAAGTGTTCTGCATCTGCATCTGCATCTACAAAAGGAAATAAATAAATAATATTGTCACACGTTGAAAGGGATAAATTTTGCAAGATTGTGAATTCTGATCCTCTGACTATAATTGTATACGGATTCAAAGTCATTGACAAAAATTACTAAAATAATTATTTATATTTGTGGTAATTCAACACAACCTTTTTTCCATTCGAGTTAAATGCAAGGCTAGCTGCTCAAATAACGAATGAACAGGTTTTTTTTTTCATCATGTGCAAATTCCAATTAAATGTATACCTCCTTCGCTTTTCTTACAATCAAGTATTTCTTGCACAGTACATGCAGGAGGCGAGTTGCATCTACATTTCACACTGGTCAGATCTTTCTACGTACTTTCGGAAAGGAAATCTTGTAGGGTAGTGGACAGTGCCACGGCACGGTAGAGTAAAGTCGTTTTGCGAGCTGCTGTGAGCAAACGAGTTAACCGAGTACCATGATGAACTGTGTTCGCGATCAATTTGGGATTTTTCTCTCTGAAATTGTGCAAGGACTTGAAACGACAACATACGATCATCATGCAGCTTGAAAATACAAATCAGGTAAGCTTTGAAAATGAAAAAACTAAAGCGAGTGCTAGTGAAATACATGAATTTATATACGGAACCTTTAAATTGACATTAGAAAAAATATACGCCGTACAGATACCGTCAAATGGACAGATGACAAAAGTGAAACTCGGTGATGCTGGCCGAGTGTTCAATCTCCCGCTTGAATTGGAGGATAGACATATAAGTGCCAAATTAAGTGACTTCGGTGTAGTAGATATATCACACGTGAAACATGAAGCACGAAGTTTAGATATCAAGTACCAGAAGGAGTGCGAGTAGTGAAAATGTAATTGAAATAACAAATACCGTCCTTTAGTCCGGTCGATAAATTATCGGCGCACATAATATATACTGGACAGACACACACTTGTGAAATTTGTTCTAGTGACCTTCAAGGGAAAACAGGACTGTCTTCGCCTGAAAACAACGGTATTTCGTATTCCAATTCGTCCCATTAGTTCTTATAGTGGATGGGTTGTGCAGGCATCCATGGAAGACAAAAATGACGGAAAGGAAAATGGAATTCCCAGCAGACCAGTGACCAATAAGTGAATGACAAAAATAGCGAACAAGAGACACCCCTAACCCCATTCATTCCGACCGTTCTAGTTGAGGAAAACGTGTCCATCCTTACGAAGAAGCAATTAGACTCTTTCTCTGAACTGCAAGTGGAACTAAAAATCGACGTCACACCAACCCATGAGGTGGAAGACCGAGAAATGGGCCAAACAAATCCAATGGAACATGAAGAGGATGACGAATGAACGGATGCTGAAAAGGATTCCTTACTTCCAAATAGAGGTGTGCGAAAGAGAGAACTACGGTCCTCCTCACAGAAATTATCGGCTGGAACTCTAAGTAAAACAATACAGAAACCTAAAAATAAAAATAAAAACGCTTCATTTGCTTATCCTACGACGAAAACGTTGAAAACAAATGACCCTAAATTCGATAGTAATGACCAGCAAATGGTTGACAACCATGACATTGCAAAAGGACGGGATATATAATTTGAGTGTAAAATAATAAAAAAATGTTTGGACAATGTTATTATTTATACTAATATGTCCCCTTTATTTCCTCTTGCAAAGTAATATGGCCAATCCGATTCTCCGGTTAGCAACCATAAATGTAAATAAGTTAAGTAGTGACACCAAACTTACGGCCTTACGTGAATTTTTAATTAATAATAATGTAGATGTTGCATCTATTCAAGAGGTGGGTTTTCTTTCCTTGAAGTGTCATCAATACTATGAAGAATATAATAATTGTGTTTAAATTATACGGGAACATCCATTTTGCTACGTCATGGTTTAAATATGTTATATGTTCAGGTTCACCCCGGTTGGAGGATTATAATTGGTAAATTGGGTAATTTAAGTATTTGTACTTCTGGTACTCAAAATAGAAATAGACGTAGAACTTATATAACAAAGGAATTTGCTCCTTATTTAGATTGTCACATAGACCGACTTTGTGTTACTGGAGATTAGAATTGAACGTTACATAAAGAAGACCAAACTTCCACCTTTAGTTATTCTCCAGAACTCAACTCTTTAGTAACTGGTCTAAAACTCATTGATGTATGCACAAATTACAACCAGGAAAATTAGGCTTTCCTTATAGAACACAAACCGGGACATCGCGTTTAGACCGTATGTATGTTCATAATAGTTCACAACATTTGGTTTCTGACATTGAGGTAATTCCTGTAGTTTTTAGCGATCATTAAGCAGTAAAAATGAAAATGGGATCCCCATTTGAATATAAACATGTGGGAAGGGGATATTGGATTATGAATACCATGGTACTGAAGGAGGATCACTTTATTGAAGTCTTTCAAACGGGATGGTTGGCAAAGACGAACGCTTAGAAATACCGATATTATAGGATGGTATGATCAAGATTTTAAACCATCCCTTCAAAGACTTTTTCGTACATATTGTATAGAAAAAACGAGAAATTTGAAATTTTATTAAATTTTCATTTTTGTGTGTTACGAGAACTTTATAACAAGGCACAAAAAATAGGTCGACACAAAGTCGTTCAAAAAAGGTCAAAGCGCAATTACTTCAGTTATATGCCAAAAAGGTGGATAGAATATAATTAAGAAGTAAATTAATAAATATTGACGCTGATGAAAATGTACCTCTAAATCATGTAGTTCAAATAAATAAAAGAAAATCAAAATATTTAATTACCAAACTCCAAAATAATGAAGGAGAATGGTGTCAAAATGAAGAAACTGTGCGTAATTTATTACGGGAAAACCTTTGTGAAATATATAATGTGCCAAGAAATTCCTTGTCTGATCATACAGAATATATTCAACGATATTGTCCTCATGCTGGGTTTGAAAATGAAACTCAGTTCATCACGCAGTGTGTGCGGCAAAATCGAAATCCTCACCAGGCCTTTATGGAATTTCTGGTATCAATCAACAGAATGGGTAAATGCAGTCCTTACGACAAGGCAACTGAGTACCTTATGTAAAACGGGAGTAACAATTTTCATTAAAAAAAAAAAAAAATGATCCACGGAAAACAGTTGATTATAGGCCTATAACAATGTTTAATACGGATTATAAAATATTAACTAGATGTATCTTAAATAGGTTAAAAACAACATCAAAATATTACTTCAGGCCTCTCAATATGGAGTACATAGTAATCAAAAAATATATCGTCTGCTATCCAACATAAATAAGAGATTGTTTTTCACTGAGTGAAAATACTAAGACAGATGCCTACTTAGTGTCTGTTGACTTTGCTAAGGCGTTTGATCGTGTAAACCACCAGTATTTATGGCAGGTGTTAAATTATGTGGGTATACAACCGGTTCTAATTACCCAAATTCGAAATTTAATGGAAGGTGTACACATCAAAACAAAGGTAAAGGAATTTGTCTCTAATGCTTTTTTAGTAAGTAACTAATTACCTGAAGGTAATCCCTTGTCTCTGGCGTTATTTGAGTTATCCGTGCCCCCCTTTATATGTCATGTAAATGAACAAGTCCAAGGATTTTCTGTAAACGGATTCCACATGAAGTTCAGCGCCTTTGTGGATTATGTAACGGTTGTTTGTAAACACACTGCAGATGCTTTGGCCTTAAAAAGTGTCTTATCGATTACGTGAGAGTATCCGGTGTCAAGGTCAACAACTTGAAAACACGTTGTATGGCTTTAGGGTTACATTGTCCTGTTTGAGCTACAACAGTGTTCCCAATGCAAAATTCGCTAAAGATATTGGTAAAAATGTTTGGCTCTACCTGTAAAGAAAGTATAAACGTAAGTTATCAGAAATTATGTACACATTTAAGGTATTATTTACACATATATAATCAGCCTGACTTACATATAATTTCACGAATTACATTCTTAAATATATATGAACTGTCAAGATTATGGTATACTTGTGAGATACTACCAATAACACCTCAATACACGGCCACAATCAAGGGCGTGATTGGTAACTTTGTGTGGGAAAATACCGTCTTTTCAGTTAGACAATCTAGTCTTACACGTTCCTATGTACAGGATGGCCTTGAATTGATCCATTTCCAAGTGAAAGCGGGAATATTGTTCTACCAGCGCTTTGTAGTACAGGTGTTTGGCGAAAATGAACCAAATGCCGATTTCTTACGACAATTCTTTACTGAAATTCCACTGGTGTCTCCGGTAAACAAACCAAAGGTGCCATCATTATTCAGTCATTACTCCCCTGTGATAATTGATTTAATATACGCTTTGATGGGAAATGACGATCCACCAAAACAAACTGTACGTCAAATCTATTAACAAAATATTGCCAAGGACTCGCCTGCTTCACATATTATGGGGAAATATCAAAGTTTTAAATGGACCATAATTTGGAAAAATATACATGCACGACACCTTACAAAAAATAAAGATTATCTTGGTTTAGAGCGATAAATGAGTTAATAGATTGCAAAGAAAAAAGAGCTAGATTAGGATTTAGTATAGATGTGTTATGTACCATGTGTAATGAAACTGATGGAATCGAACATCGCCTGACTAAGTGTGGAAAAATGAAAGAGGCATGGTTATTTTTACAACAATGTATAACTAGAATTTGTGGCTTGTCACCCAATAGTGTAAATATCTTAATATCTTAAATCCGGTGTTCATTTTTTTCCGGCTACCAAACAACAATCTTTACAGTGGCTTTTAGCCACCTTTGTAATGTATGAAACTACAGAAATCCAGTTTCAGAAAATTGTCGAGACTTTTGTAAGGCTTATGCAAACTGTTGTAGTGTATGGATAAAAAGTAACATATGTATGTAAATTATTTGCAAATTGTAGTTGGATAATTTAATGTAAAACGAAATGTAAATAACAATAATAATAAAAAGTAGTTACCGGTTAGGATCGTCAACTCGATGGTCGTTGGTCCAAACCCCTCCGATCGCAGAAACTTTTCGTGAAAATTGGACATATTCCATTTTTTTCATTGATGATTTGCTTTAGAATTAACGATGGGGAAATATAAAATAATAAAATATCCATTTAAATTAACTGAGAAGTGGAAAAAAAATGAATAATTCTTATAAATTTGAAAATTACATTCATGATTTTAGTGTTTTAATAGCAGGTAAGAATCGAAAATCTTACGTGGAATATTTTATCTTCCTCTGAACTCAGCCAAAAGGCATTTCACACCAAACTAATACATTCTTTAATACATTTTAAAATGTTATTGAATGTTACATGTCGATAATTTGATCAATGCATCAATTCGTGACGTTGAGACCATATTTTCTGCAAATACCTCTTCTCTTCTCTCGTCCCAAGTCTCTTCTGTTCTTCTCTTCTCCTTCTCCTTCTTCTCACACCTCTCTCTCCTCTGCTTCTATCTCATACAGCCTTCACTCCTGTTCTCGCCTCTTGTCTCCATACCACTCTTCCCCACTACTTTTATCTCCTCTCCTGTCTTTGATTTCAGACTACACTACACTCTCATCCTTTCCTCTTCGATCTTCTCCTTTATCTTTTACTCTACTCTCCATTCTCCTTTTCTTATTTCTTCCTTTCCTCTCCAAACTAGGGATGGCCAGATCCGGATCCTCGCGGATCCGAAATCCGGTTCCGGTTGGTGCCGGATCCTAAGGATCCGGATCCAAAAAAAAATCGGATCCGGATCCGCGGGTCCGGAATTTTCAGATCCGGATCCGGTACCTTCGGATCCGGATCCAGAACTTTCGGATACGGATCCAGATATTTCGGATCCGGATCCAGAATTTTCGGATCCGGATCCGGTATTTTCGGATCCGGATTCGGTACTTTTGGATCCGGATTCCGGAATTTTCGGATCCGGATCCGTTTTTTCATCCCACATGCGCTTCTTTGGAAAGTAAGAATGTGCTTATAACATATTGTTACCTGCTAATATATATATATATATAATACATACATACACATATTAGTGTGTGTGCGCGATTTGTAATTAATTAATACACTTACAAGGGAGGTCTAAGTCTCCCCCTCCGATTTCCATTAAACTTGGCAGGTGTATAGAGGCCCCCCTCAAATGTCAAGATGAGGAGAAATTGAAGTGGGGATCTGACCCCGAAACCACGTAAATGTGACATAGGAAGAAACAAGGGGCATAGGGCCTCTCTATACACCTGTCAAATTTCATGGGAATCGGAGGGGGACACAGGGGTCAGATGATCCCAACGTCAATTTGTCCTCATCTTGACATTTGAGGCGGGTTTTGCCCCTAAAACACTTTTTTTTTCGAAACAAAAAAAACACGTATATCATCATTTGGGCCCCTCTATACACCTGCCAAGTTTAATGGAAATCGGAGGGGAACACAGGGGTCAGATCCCCACTTCAATTTGTCCTCATCTTGACAATTGAGTGGGTTTTGCCCTGTAAAACCGTTTTTTAGCTGAAACAAAAAAAACACGGATTTCTTCCTTTGGACCCCACTATACACCTGCCACGTTTCATGGAAATCGGAGAGGAACACAGGGGTCAGATCCCCACTTCAATTTGTCCTCATCTTGACAATTGAGTGGGTTTTGCCCTGTAAAACCGTTTTTTAGCCGAAACATAAAAAACACGTATTTCTTCCATTGGGCCCCACTATACAACTGCCAAGTTTCATGGAAATCGGAGGGACACAGGGGTTAGATCCTCACTTCAATTTGTCCTCATCTTGACATTTGAGGGGGTTTTGCCCCCTAAAACCGTTTTTTTAGTTGAAACAAATAAACACGTATTTCTTCCTTTGGGCCCCACTATACGCCTGCCAAGTTTCATGGAAATCGGAGTGGGACACTTAGATAACCTCCCTTGTTAGTCTTACTCTTTGTAATTATATAACACTGCATATATTATAATGTTTTATTTTAATTTGTAAGAGTGTAACTGTAGAACAATTGTATAATTTTTGTATAACATTTCTATCTTGTTATATGTGTTAACATGGAATGGAATGTCTCACATTTATGTGTGTTTTCATTTCCAATATATTCGAATGAATACATATTCGTTTCAATGGCATTTACAAAATCACCTCTGACATTTTATGTTAAACAAGTAAGATTATTTTTGTGCACGAGTGTGTTAGCCGATGCGTAGCAAAGTAATTTAGGAACAAAACTTGAAAAAAATTCTTGCGCGGTGGCTCAGTCGGTAACGCGTCTGACTACCATGCTAAAGGTCCCGTGTTCGATCCCCGGCCGGTTGAAATCCGGGAACTTTTCTAACGATGGAAGCGGCCCCGGCGCCCACCCAGCGTCGAATAACATGGGTACCTGGGGGAAACCCTGGGGGGTAAAGGCGGTCACGGGCGTGATGCTGATCACATCACCCCCACTCACAACCGGATCAAGAAAGTGTGGGGCGTTACCCCCACACCCCCTATACGCTTTCATGGCGTGGTGCTAAGCACAGGGGAGCAATTTACCTTTTTTTTACCTAACTAATGAAAAATTTCTTTGTAATTGAAGATCATAATACCTTTTAAGGTGTGGTAATATTATAATGGGATTGAGATACGAAACTTTCGGATCCGGATCCGAAACTTTCGAACCCGTATCCGGATCCGAAATGGAACTCTCGGATCCGGATCCAGATCCGAAACTTTCAGATCCGGATCCAGAATTTTCAGATCCAGATCCGTAACTTTTGGATCCGAATCCGGATTTTTCGGATCCGGATCCGTTTGGCCATCCCTACTCCAAACTCCTCTCATTTCGTTTTCCTCCTCTCTTCTATTCTTTGTTCAATTGTCCTCATTTCTCCTCGCATCGCATCGTTTACCTCTCTTCTCACTACATCTTCTATCCTTTTTTACTCTCTCTTTTCTTCCATCCTCTACTTGTCCTCTTTTCCTTTCGCTTTCTTGTTTTCCCCTTCACGTTTCCTCTTTCCTCTTTTACTTTGTGTAGACTCATCAGCAATTAAATACTAGAAAATCTATTTTCTTTCTTTCACAAAGTATTTCGTCATTTGTGATATACCTGGTATTTTTAATAATTTATACAATAATAATTCGTTTTTTTCCTTTCGCTTATTTCATAAATATCTATTGTGCATGTGGCAACCCTGAAATTGAGCCTAACTCTACACGAAACACACCAATGCCTTGTGTAAGTTGGTGTGCCTAGTTTAAAATGTTGTTGTCCTAACACTTTTGAGAGACGCTGTATATATACACACTACCAATATGTTGTATTTATATGAAGGAATCGGAATATGAACCATGTTCTGAATCAAGATCAGCAATATATTGTATTTATATGTAGAAATTGGAATATGGCTCAGATTCTACATATAGGTGAGCAATAGGTTGTATTTAGAATATATGAAGTAAATAGAATATGGCCTAGTTTCTGTACATAGACCAGCAATGTGTTGTATTTACTTGAAGGAATTGGAAAATTTCTCATATGCTAAACATAAACCAGCATACATACACTTATTTCATGTAAGCCCAGTTGCCAGTTACAGTTTGCAGAAAGAGAGAAATTATTCCTGCCTGAAAACGATCACGCATGAATGAGAAATAGTGACAAAGAAGACGGGAGTCACACTATTTGATACGTATATTCCAGCGCAGCAGCAAGAGCTGCAGATTGATGATGTTTAACATTCATGATGCAAAGATTGTAAGTTCTATCTTTTTCACTGTCCAGTGTGTGTTCTAACCTTCAAGATGACAAAGCAACTCTTAGATTTTTTTCTACTTACCTTCATATAGTTACTTGAATACCAAGAAGATGAAAATGCATGTCAATTATTTTGGAATGAATTGAATGTATAATTCCTGGAGAGCAACTCTTCTGTATTTCCTGTTGAAATATCTGTTGTCGGAGGGAAACGCACGGCTCTGAAATGAAACCAAATTTCAAATCAACAAATTCTACACTCTATCCCGGGAATCTCTGAAGCAACAGAACGAAAACAAGTCTCTGCGCAAGTAGTGTCTCGAGTGGGATCTGCCCATAAACACCTGCGAGGGATCAGTATTGCGTGGAGGGGGAAAGTCACTGCAGCTCCCCTCTCAGGTGTTTGCATCAGCGTGTGCTGCTTCGCTTCGCTCACCTCCTTCCTATCCTTCTGCGCGACCTTGCTTCATAGATTCATAGGAGAGAGTATAGATATGTATTTTATGCTTAGAATGTTCCGAGTTCTGTTTAAAAATGTCGAATTTATACGTCTGTACAATATCCCACGAATCTCTGGAGCAAGGTCGCGCATAACGGCAGAGATGGGGAGAGAGATTGTAGGCGGAGCGAAGATGACCACGATCCTTCACACAGCTGCAGTCCCTTTTTACCCTGCATACAATCCCGTTCCCACTCACGTCAAGTCCTCTCTAGTAACTATTTGAGCAGAGACTTGTTTCCGTTCGCACGATCCAGATAATCCCGGGACAGATTATTTATGTGTGCATGCGTATGTGTAAATTCATATTATTATTATTAGTATGATTTAAATAAAATTAAGTTCCACAGCTTTCAATATATTTCTGTTTCTCAACCCACTGCTAAATTTAGTATCTTGTTATAAACATGACAGGGTGGTTATCTCTGTTTAAAAAAAAATACTACAAATGTTTCAGTTCACTCCGTCTACTGTAAACGAAGATATTTCATAAGGTCCATATTCGTACTGGTGCGACGTAAAGAATGGACCTTCTTGACGATCGTTGCCGTGACTCGGAACCTCTCCCTAATTTTCATTGTCTCGCTCGAATTTCATTTTGCCGACAGATAGCTAGGAACAAATCAAACCTCAAAAACAAATCTCACGCAATACATCAGTAATATGTTGATTAATTATACATAATAAAACTAAATATAAGACAGAGATTTACATGTCCAAAGAATACCGTGACAACCGTTAGCATGTAATATTACTTGGATATTATCTATTGTCTAATGCTTTTATTGATTCTAACACTATGTTTCAATAGAGCACATCTTCTCTAGCTTTTAGATCAAGATATTTGTTTGTTTCTTTGGCGGTTCTGGGGGTCGAACTTACGAAAGACCTGCGATTTTACAACTTCACGGTGCACCCCGGGACTCTAAACTACTCTTTGCTCAATTTGCGCTACTATTTCCATTTATGAGGAGGAGGTACCATATTTGCTTGCAGTCTATACTTTGATGACTTGCATTCTTATGGGCCATTGATAGGGACGTTTGTTCTTTAGTTTTCATCAGTTTCAAATTTGGTTCTTTGTGTAGTGCTGTTTTCTTCTTGAGTCTACAACAAAATAACAGTATTGTACAAAGAATCAAAATTGGAAACTGAAGGAAATCAAAGATGTGTGTGAGCACAGGCTAAAAGCACGTGATTTACAAATACCTTTACTTGAAATATACACAGACCACTATATACAATATTGACTTTACTGTCAAATACTTTAACTTTCACCTTTCATCCTCGATTCATTGGTTCAACAAACAAAAGCATAACGATATTTGACACTAAACAAAATAATTATTGTTGATTTCCTTTATTTTGCTTCTATGCTACTAGAAAATGGATAATATCCAATTAATATCGCGTGCTGATGAAGGACAATTGTCACTAGCGTTCCAAGAATTAGAAGACCAGAAGTGCTTTTTGCTTTTCATTCTGTGTGGCTTCACTTGACTTCAAATATGTACAGCAAATCTATGTGGCGGAATAGTTAACACATCGCTCTACTACGCAAGGGATCCGTGTTCGAATCCTGTCCTGACAATGGTTGTCTTCCGTGAGTGTTCCTTCAACAGTTTCATCATACCACTCTTCCTCATCTTTCCGATTAGCTAAAAGCAAAGTAAAATAATCAGTAGTGAAAAGGTATTGTTTCTACGCAATCCTTGTAGGTATGCCTAGTATTTAACCTCAGTTATGACATATTTTGATGATTTTGATGATTTTTTTATGCATTTTATTGCGTTCGACGATGTTCTAGCCCTATTTTTTGCTCAATCTCATTTTTTGGAGCCTCATCTTTGTAGGTATGGCATGATCTTACGTGATATAACTTAACCTATTCACTTTTTTACAGCCTTTTACGGGTTAAGATAACCTACAAAGTGTAAAAATGGCTGTTTCTACGCAACTCTTGTAGGTATGCCTAGTATTTAACCTCAGTTGTGACATATTTTGATGATTTTGATGATATGTTTATGGATTTTATTGCGTTCGACGATGTTCTATACCATATTTTTTGCTCAATCTTATTTTGGGACCTTTTTTTGTAAGGCGGTGGGCCCTCAACGTAAACGCCTACGATGTATTTGATTTTTTTTTGTAGGTAGGGTGGGCCCTCAGCGTAAACGGCTACGATGTGTGAGGCCCCCTTTTCACGATGTATGTCAGGATCAATGCCCCCACTACTACTTTTGGAGGGGGCCCACAGTGGGAGGGGCTCGTAGTGTTGCCAAATTACTCCACACAAATTTCACCATATGATATTTCACAGGCGAAGCTAACCTACAAATAGAAGTTGGCAGTACTTAGTATTGTCATAAATTTCTATAGTATAGTGATTTTTTTTTATATGTGAAGAATATTTTGGATCTAAGGTCAGTGTAATTTTTAGAGAATTATCCAATTTTTTTCATGTATCTAAAACTGTTCAGTCACTCTTTCATTCTTGACATCATACACAGAAGTTTTCTCTGCAATAAGAATGACGCTGCACACAATTTTGATGTTGGTACGATCGTTAACAACCACCTGCTTTCTCTTAGATGTGTTAATAAGGAACATGGGTCTGCGAGCTATGAACTCATTGGGGTTGTAGTACACGTCCACATTGCCGGAAGTCACTCTCTTGTAAGCCGTGTATGCCTCGTACAGTTTCAGGTAGTCGTTGTTTGCAATGTTCAGGTTGTAGTTCTCACGCGGGAATATCTCGTTCCTGCCATTTTTGAGGTAGATATTCTTGATCTTGCAATTGTCGAACTGGCTCGAATCTTTTTCTTGGTTGTAGTCCTCCCCCCTTTGGAAGAGCACGACCACAAACTCTGGCATATCGTACCGGATGCTGTTAAACTGTGTGGTCACGTCAAATTCAAAATGGTTGCCAGAAGCAGGTTTCTGCACGCACTGGTAAACCGTAAAATTGGATGGGTACTTGGGGATTCTTAAAAATATCTGCTTTGTACTTGAGAGCGTAGTTAGTTTCGTATTCCACTACGGGCATGCGCAGCTCCATTGACTGGATGATGCACTTGGCAGGATCATGTAGTGTGTTGGGAAGCGCTGAACCGTCTGCACTCAAGGTGCTGTAACGCATCAGCGCATTGTTTCATTGGCGCTTCTGCGAAAAGTGACGCGCAAACCACCCTTCCACATAATCTCTGTGTAGTCGGAGAAGAAGCCAGGAAGCAGGCGCATGGGAAACAGCACTGTGTGACTTTGAGTTTTGATTTTTGTACCTGCTTCGAATCTCCCTGCCTGGTAGTATGCTGCATCGGTCTTGGAGAGTTTCAGTGTTCCCACAGCTGTAGAGGTAATCCTGGGGTAGTCAACCCTATCGATGACGGTGCCATGCTTTCTAACTTCCACCTGCGAGAATAGGTACGGCACAAAATTATCTACGAGTCTTAAATTTGCATTGGCAAGGAATGCTTCGCTATTGTCTCTCTTCACAACATCAAACTTGATATACAAATCGGCTCTGTGAGGGTGAATGAATCCCTCCCCGACGTCCACGTCGTATTCTATCTCTCGATTCGCTTCGTTGAGGTTGGCAAACGTGCGACGATTGGGAGGGAAGAACTGCAACTCGTAACTTTCGATTTGCTCCATGATGGTTATTTATTATACGTTAATCTCCACGACGGCAGTGGCCGTGGCTCCTGCAAAATCAACCACCTCCCCCTTCTCGTTGGTAATTGCCAATTCTATGTTGTCTATGCGATTACGAGATACTGGAAAGTATATCGGTGGGGAGGGTGTGTAGATAATTGGCTCCATGAACTCAGAGTTTGGTTTGAACGTAGCGATAATACCTGTTTGCTTGTGACTCCCTGGGATGCCGTCCGAGGATTTGGTGATCATACCTTCTGCCACATTGCAATGTATATTCTGAGTCTCGATGGCTAGAAATTTAGGAATGTTAGCACCGAAGTGCTTGATGCCAGGTTCGAACTTTGTATTGTTCTCGAATCCCAAAAGCTCTCCGATGGTACCCAGGTCTACGGATTCCGTGGCAAACACCAGTTCCACCCTGTGAGTTACAGAATTTTGCGACAGCAATACACTTCTTGGTAATTGAGCCAGCAAGGTAGACAGATTGTACTGGCCAGGGGTGATGCTGATTTTTTCGCTGCCAATTTTGATGGTATTGTTCTGTACCGTCACATTAGGTATCAGGTACATGCTGTAGAATGCACGAAGAGCAATAGATTTAGGATAGATGATATCGTCATGCAATGTGAGTTTCAGAAGCGAAGTCTCGCTTGTGAGATGGAATACTCCCATAGTGCTTTAGGTGCCACAATGCTTTCTGGAAATCCTCGATTGTTGGGTTATTTAATTGCGAGAGGAAGACAAGCATGGAAACGCAGAGATGGCCACAGTTCACATCGCAGAAACCCTGAATGCGTTCGTCATTGTAGTAGAGGTTGGCAACACTGAGCTACATTACCAACCCAGCAGGTGGCGTGCCTCCGAATGAATCGAAAACAAATGCTTTGTCGTTGTTGTTGGCTTTGAGGTAGCATATCCAATGTGTACCTGGATTTTCGTAACTGTCCAGGTTAACCAGGCCACACTCTTTTTTCTTCACAACAGAAGGTAGAGAATCAGATATGAAAACGCCCCTGAAATGCTTGACCCCCAACGATTCGATCAGAGATTCAATATCGAAGTTGGACAGGGGCTCTTCTTTTTTTAAACTTTTTCAAAGCTTCGAGGTTGTTTTTTCGCTTTTTGGTCACACCTTTCCCCTTCTTCTCCATAGCCAGGTTGTGGCGTTTCTGCTCTTCTAACTCGGCCTTGTTCTTTTTTGCATCGATGACGGTCTTGGAAATGGCGGCACTGCCTCCTGCCAAGCTGCCGACGGCACCCAATGCTGCCAAGATAGTCGGGATGCTGAATATGAAACCTCCAGTCTTCTGTTGCTTTCGCGAACCTTGTAACCTCCTGAACTGAGGAATGCTAAGCAGCAATTTCATTCCATGACCTTTTGCCAAGCAGGAATGTTTCTTCTCACGCTGCTTTTTGGTAAGCAATCCATCAAGAGCTCCGAGAGACTTGAGGTTTGCGTAGGGTATTTGGTAAACGACACCTTTGGGCTGCATGGTGATAGTATGTTATTTATATATATCGTGAAAAAGGTAAGGCTTTGCCCCCTAATGCAATGAAGGGTTTGGTACCCGGACCGCAGTACTGGTAACCTGTCAGGTGCATCTCGAAGGGTAGCTTGTTGATAATATCGTTCACGAGACCTCGACCATCGGCTACATTCCAGAATTTCGGAGGCAGGGTATTGATGATTTTGATGAGGTAACCTATACCTTTGCTGTCGTTGACAATGAAGTTGCTAAGCTTGGTGCTAATCATGTCCTTGATGCCCACCTTCTCGTTGTGGAAGTTGCGATTGCCTGCATTTTTCTTCGCCTGCGATAACCAGCAATATATCTACAAGCTTCCTTACGTCGTCTACCCTAACAAACTCTTTAGGTAGGGTATTGTAGAGTTTGACACCTTGCCAGTCTTGAGCTGGGTCCATATTGGCTTGATGAGGTTTCTGTACTTTTCCCCACTGCTAGATTTCACGCGATTCTGTGTCGCGTCGTTGTTTTGGTACAGGGCGTCCGTCATGATTAAAATTTCTGTGTAACTTTGGTAATCCTCGTCTGTATAAACTTTAGGTTGCTTCTTGGAGATAAGTTCCCAAGTCCCACCGTGCCGGGGTACCTAGTCCAGCTGTTCTTCTCGCCTAAATTGATTTTCACGTCGTCACCCTCGAACGTGACTTTCGACTTTCCAATCTTCCAAACCACACCCTCGTTGGGTTCCATGGTCGGGTACAATCCGAATACCTCGTCTCTGTCGAATTTCCCGGTGCTTAGGTAATCCCTCACCAACGGACCCGCTCGACTAGCTTGTCCGAAGAGGTACTGCCTAGGGCCTGACGTCTCGGAGCCGGAGCAAGTTCGAACGGAGTAGTGTGAATGCTAGATATCGGTGTGGGTATGGTATAATTTCTAGCAGTAAGTGGCACAAGCTCGTTGATTAACTTTTTGTTTTGCTCGGTGAACTCTTTGATTTCTTTACCAAGTCCACTGATGGCATCGATGATAGGTTGGTCCTGACGCTTTTTCTCTTCGTAAATTCCGCAATTCTCTGATTTCCAACCCTTAAACCGTTTGCCAGGTAGCTACGCAGCTTCAGGTTGTCGTCTGCAAGTTTGCGTTTCATTTTTTTTTATATGTAGTTATTTATAATAGGTCAAGACGTTTCTTGTAACGTTGCAACGTTTAGAAAAAAAAAATTCTGTATTTTCCGTTATTGGGTTTCCTCGTCATGTCTATTGTGACAAATCCGAAATCATCTTGGTTCCACCATGAAGAGCAAAATTTGGAAAACTGATTGTAGTTTATGTCCCCACCTACATAATCATCGTAAGCGTGTTTTAAATTGGTGTAGTCTTGACGAAACAAACAAATAAAATTAGCATTGTCTCGGAGTAGCTGCTTGGGGATTTTGGAAAAAGTCTGAGCAAGATAGAAGCAGTCCATGCCTCTGTGTCGACCCTGAGTAAAAAAAAATGCGAATTTCGATCTGGTTCTCCAGGATCACATCTTCAAAAACCACAACCGAATTCTCGAGACAGCAGTTTAGTGGTATCACTTCAGAAGTAAATATAGCTATGGCTAGTCACTCGTTCAGTTTCGACAGCTGGCGATACTTCGATTGCTCAAAACAGGTGCCTGTTCTTCCAGTTTAACCAGTTGGGTGCAAGAAGAAAATTATCAATGAGCAACGTTGTTTTTCCACATCCAGAAGGTCCAACAATAAGACAGCGAATGTTGTCGGGTAGAAGCTCGCCATTTTTCCTATCCTGATGTTCCGATGGAAAATCTGGCAGTCGTCGTACCACATCCCAAGCACCCGTTACACAATCACCTCGTTTGCGTCTATCCAACTTTTTTCCTCGAGTCCCAGCCATTTCACCAACAGTTTGTCACCTTTTGTACGTAATATTATTTTTTATAAGATACGTGTCGGGGTATTTTGTTTTAGAAAGTTCTTCTTCGTAAAATCTTCCTTTCAGAATTTCGTCGCAATTATCTTTTATTATATACGTGTGACGGTTTCCAGCTAAGACTCGAACTACGGTGAAAAGTTCCGTACTTCAATTTTTTGTGAAGCCTTTTTTGAACGCACGCTTAAATTTACTGATTCTCACACCTGATCTCCAATTTTGTATTTCGGTTTTACTTGTAAATTGTACTTTGGACAATAAACCGTAGAAATTAAACGTCGCTCGTCAGATTTGTTGACGTCAGCTGGTTTCATGTTTATCGTGCGATGCAAACTGTGATTATAGCTGTTAACAAGTTCCGGAAGCATGTCGAGCCACTTGTAATTCCCTTGAAGCGTGAACTGTTTCCACATCCGTGTTTTGAGAGTTCGGTTGAAACGTTCCACTATGCTGGCTTTGATGTGACTAAAGGTGGAGTAATGTTGAATATTTCGTTTTTGAATAAATTGTCGAAAGACAGAGTTGTAGATTTCTTTTCCGTTGTCTGTTTGAAGAAATCGAGGTCGCCTGCCACTTTCATCGAAAATAGTTTTGAATACTTCCACCACACAGATTCCTGTTTTTGCCTTGAGCGATAAAGCCCACGCAAATTTTGAAAATGTGTCTATAACAGTGAGAAGATACTTGTATCCCTTGTTGATTTTATGTAAATTTTTTAAGTTGCAACTGTTCATTTCCACAAGGTCACCTTGCCACAGGTCGTCTATGCCTTTGGTCACTACCGCCAGTCGTTTGTAGTTGCGCCGTGCAGGTTTGTGCAGCTCGTTCACAATAGCCTGCCTAGACATTGCGTGAAAATAAGAATATACCTAGTCCTAACATAAATACTGACACAACATTGAAAGTGAATTATAACGAAAGTGTTAAAGATACTTTAATGTCCTGATTGTATAGGTTACTTACAGGTCTAGCGAACACATAACACCAATAATTTTTCAAAATGGCCGCCTTTGGCCTTCACACAGGCCTGAAGTCTCTGCTGCCACTCATCTACAGCATTACTCACTGTCTCCGTAGGGAAAGTTCTCACTGCCTTCACCAGGGACCGTTTCAGACTGTCAATATTGGCATGCCTCCTCGTCCAGACCATGCCCTCAAGCACTGACCACAATTTGTAGTCTAACGGATTGAGGTCAGGGCTGCTGAAGGCCAATCAGCTGGAGCAATGAAGTCCGGGACATTGCTCTTGAGCCACTCCTGGGTAGAGTGTGCCTTATGGGCTGGTGCGGAATCCTCTTGGAAGGTCCAATGTTGGTTCCTGAGCAAAGGGTCACTCAAAGGCTTCACAACAGAGTTCAACACAGTATTTTCTTACACTCTGGCTGACGTTTTCACCCCTTTTTCACAAAAATGCAGCTTGGTGGTGCCATCATACGCCACGCCCCACCAAACCATGACTGACGCCGGATGATGACCCCTCTGGATCTTCAGGGCTTTCTCCCGAGCTTCGTGGGATGTTGACGCATACACCCGGTCATTTTGGCGATTGAAAGTTTCCTCAATGTTGAATATCTTTTCATCTGTGAAAAGAATTTTCCTGTGGCCATTGTTGGCGTAACGCTGCAGGAGGCGTTTTGCTTTCATCACTCTTTCAGACGTGCATTGAGGAACTGACCTGTACTTCGCCGGTAAGCCTTCAACCCCAAGTCACTTCTTAACACACGAGAATGTTCAGCTCATGAGCAAGCACTGCCTGCTTTCGTACAGGATTTCTCCGAATACGGGCTGCCACTGCTTGCAATAACTTTTTGGTTCGTACGCTGCGTGGGCGGCCTTGCCTTGGGCGATCATCAACTGTCCTAGTCTCCGTGAATCACTTGATGGTCCGATACACGAAAGATTTGCTGATATTCAACTTTTTAAGTGTTCTGAATATCATGGGGGCTGTTTGACCCACTTTATGAAGCGCTATTACTGCCACACGATTTTCGTAATCGCCCCACTCCATAGCTACACTTTTACGAACACACTTCCTCTATGACAGATCAACTTACAATGGCGCACTCCAGCCTCTTGCACAGGAAGGTTGGCCGCGACCTTGAAAACCGGTTGTACACACTGCCTCAAACTTTGTGTCAGTATTTATGAAACGACTAGGTAGCTTGGATGGGATTTCTGGCTGCAGACAATGCCGGGTTTTCTATGTACAGCTTATCACCTATTTCTATGTCTATAATATGAGTAGCATCTTCGGCATAGGCAGTCTCGCGAGTTTCGGGGTGGGTAAAATCGACCAACTCCACTCCTCTTATTTTTGGCTCGTCACTGATGTTCGTTACGGTCATGGTTGGGTAGTGGGTTGCGTGAGGCAAAGACCAGTATGAAACCTTGACGAACTGAAGTGTGCCAGCGATGAAAAACTGGTGATAGGCTTTGGCACGAGTCAGCATGTAGAGTTTGGCACCCGGATGGAAGAGCGAGGAAAATTCCCTGTTTGGAATGCTGTACAGTTCGATGACAACAGTGGTCTTGAGATTGTCGATGCTGGCGTTCAGGGTGTTTACATTGGTTCGAACCTCGCTCTCCACATCCTCCAATCTACCGTTCACCGATTGCAGGTGTTCCTCGATAGCACGGACAACAGTGTCGTAATTGGGTTTGATCTTCACATCGACAATTAGCCTCTTGAATTTTTCGTTTAACTCATGTAGTTGGGTACTGAAATTGATTATGGCCGATTCCTGGCTCGCCTCGATGCTGCCAATTTGCCCTTTCAAATTGGCGATAATCTGCTGCAGACTTTCCACGAGTGTCAACTTGGAGCTCTGGGTTGCGAGGTCGTGGACCTGGGTTCTAATTTCCGCAAACAAGCCATGCAGCTCGCTTATGTTCTGGTTCGTGGGTAACAGACTCCCGAAGCAATTCAATTTCGGTTTGGATGTTTTTGATGTCGTCGGATTTGAGTATTCGGTTGAGAGCCCTCTTCACGCTTTTCAGTTCCTGCGAGGTAGGCAGGGTGGCCACCATGTTTTGGAGCGACTCCAAAGCTTTTTTCATTTCCAACTTTGAGGCAGCAGCAGCAGCACGTATGCCTTCTTGTAATTGTGTTATGTCGTCCTTGGTGTGGGTGGATTGTTGCAAAGTTTCCAACTTGACCTGTATGTCGTCGATCAAGTGATGAAAATGCGACAACTCTGATTCGGTGTTTAGGTTTACCAACTTGGTGATCTGGTGTTGGACGCTGACCAGAGTATCCCTGATGCCAGGCAGTTTGGATTCCAGTGCTTCGTGTACGTTTGCCAGATGATTTTTGACGACGGCGAGAGCATCCTCAATATGGGCTATGGTACCTTCCAGCTTCCCAAAATCCTCGTAGGTCTCAAGTTGGAGTTTGATGTTGGCCAAGCTACGGGCAATAGCATTCAGCTCGCCGGACGAAGGTAGATTGTCGATGAAGTCCTGTAGCGTTTGGAGTTTAGTTTTGACTTCGTTGATGGCTGCATGCAAAGCGTCCGTTTGAAGCTCAGCCTTGATGCTTTCCAACGTAGGAATTTCGAACGATTGAAACTGTTCGTGCAATTTGGCAATACTGGCATTCACGCGATCGTAGTCATCTTGAGTTTTTATACTCTGGATAATGTTTTGCAGTGCAGTCTGGATGGTGCTCGTTTGGTCCTGCAAGTGTCGCTTCAGCTGTTCCACGTCAGAAGTTTGCGCTTGCTGCAGCTTCAAAAATTCGTTCTGCAGCTTGCCTACGCTCAGTGCCAAGTTGTCGAAGTTGTCTATTGACGCGAGGTCGGTGTACTTTTGCAGCAGCGATTTAAGCTCGGCGTCAATTTTGAGTACGGGATCCAGGCACTGAGACTGCAGGCTGGCTATTTCTGATTGAAGGCTGGAGTTGAGCGTAGACTGCAGGGCCTGCAGGTTGGTTCGCAACTTCTTGACCCTGACGTCGAGCATGAGTAGCTCGTCGCCGTGGTCGTCGCGCTTGGTGTGACCAAAAATATCGTTAGGCATTGTTGCAATGTTTATTTATTATAGGGTAGGTGATTTTCATTTCTATGAAAAGAGGGATTAGTTTATCGTAGTCGTCCAAGAGCTCTACGTACAGGATATCGCCAGCAGACACATCGTACGTTGTAGTCGCATCCATCCTATCATGCTTGATGCGATAGATGTTCTTGCCTAAGAAAACCTTGGCCTCCCCTTTGTTCTCAGGGTTCATGTCGAACTTAAGTTTGCCAGAGATGGGGAACTGGTAATAATTTAAGTTGTTGTTGAATACATAGAAAGTTTTGCCCACATCCTCGTCATACTGGGTCAAAATGCTATTCAAGTGTATAATTAACAGACCGTTAAGTTTAGATAGCATGGAAGGCAGAAGTTCGTTGAAGCTCGATGACGTAGGCTGGACGGGCACTTTCATAGCTTGCTTCCTGAAACCAAACCGATTCATAGGCATGGTTATTTCATATGCTTGTGTTGATAGAAATATTGGCAGCCGTAAGGTTTTTTTAAGTGCATTGTATGCATTTCTTACTACTATCTGAACGATAGTGCCCATAAGGCAACGTGTGGATCCCACAAGACAAAATTCATCTTTTATCATCGTGTGGATCTAATGCTACTTTCCTAACTTTGTTTGTTGTAATCACATGGTCTACACTTTGGATTCTTTTTTCCAATCGTAGCTGCTTCTTCAATTCCTTCACACAATCAATCTAGTCTTGAGATGAAAGTTTGTTTTGTACAGTATTTTTACCAACACCTTTAGGTTTCTTCGTGATGCTGCTGTCAGTTCTAAATGTATACATTTTGGAACGCAAACCGGCAAACTCGAGAATGATGTCACCGTTACACTCGTCTTTTAATTTACCTAGAACTTTTTTGTTAATAGATGGAATTCCAAATTGATTCGGTTGAGGGTAGGACGAAGTATCATAATAATCAAGCAAGGACGTATTTTTTACATCTTCATATAGATTGGATGTTTTAATACTATAAATAAAACTGTCGGTGTCCATGTAAAGTAATGAAATGCTATCGTTGTAGAAAGGATGCATAACATTGTAGTGAAATTGAAACATGTGAAGTTTCGATAAGTCTAAAACTATTCCTCCAACATAAATTGGTTTTCGGAATTTTATCACTTTTATATCTAGATTGAAAAGTGACAGATTCTCGTTGTAAATTTTTCGTGATTTAAATCTAGGATCAGCCACCAAATTACTGCATTTATTTTCATCTGAAACCAATCTCACGTCCATGTGATTTCTCACGTTTTCTATTGTCTTGCCATATACAGCATTATTCATCAATTTGAAAAAATCTTTGTCTAAATCGGAAGTGGCAACTGTTCTATATTGTGTGTTTGTTTCAATGTATGGTTTGAGCCACTCGGAATGTTTAAACCTGAGGACTCTTCTAATATCCAATACCTTAACACCCATCGCAATCAAAAACTGTAGACTTTTGTAATGGAGAACATATCTTTCTTTTTCTCCAAAGTTAATAAAAGCTTGCGTTGATTAGAATTAGGTGGACATTTAAGTTCGGGTGCCGGTGGTAAATCGGAAAAAATATCATGCAAATTGTCTGGAAATTCAATATCCACTTCTGTAAAGAAACCAAATTCACAATCGTCAAAATCAATAATATTTATGGAAGTTGTTTCTATCCATTCGAAACCTCCATATGGAAGTTTCTGTACCATAGCATATCCATAGAGATTATTAACATCGATGTAAAAAATGTAATTCGATGGTTTATTCGCATCATATTTTTCTTCCATGTGCATGTTGTTGGCTTCTGCATGTCTCTGTACACATTCCAACACCCCACCTCGAATCCCTCTCTCGATGAAAAGTAACATGTCCACATCTGTTAATAATTCTAACTTAATTTTTGTTTGCAACAACATTGCAGACCATGCTAATCCCGGGAGGCTGAAGAAATGCGCAGGGTCCAACTTGTAAATATACATTGACGTTTTCCTGAATGCTTGAAAAACATTCGCAAGTATTGTTACGTCTAATTTCAAGTATGCATTGTGATAATCTCCGAATGTTTTACATTCTAGTTTATCCCACATCAGTTGTGCATGTTCGTATTCTTTGTCTGTAATTCCTGCTTTTCTCAGTTGACTGAAGAATTCTTTTTGAGGAGGGATAGTGTGGTCATTAAATTAAATTCATTGTTTACGTATTCATACGGATAAATCTCTTTACTTCTAATCAGTTTTATTTCTATGTTGGGAAAACTAGCTTTCGTAATTTTGAATTGTTCGTCACAGAGTTTACTTGCTAGAGCATCCAAACTTGCAGAGAGAAATCTGAACGAATCAAGAAACCTCATCTCTATGGTTTCATTTGTCCCCGAAATCTTAACTTTCTTACTTATAGAAATGTATCGTTCTTCATTTTGAGCAATAATATCTATTTTTTGTGTGTTATATCCAAGTTTCCAAATTAAGTGATGAAAATCATAATTCGATCCATTATGAAAAAATATTGGGACAAATTTGGGCCTTTGAATTTTGAGGTTGCAAGCATTACAGATTCCGCTGATGAAACGACCGGCTGTGTGCGAATGGTGAAACACTTTACGATTCTCGTTTGTGAAGTATTGATTGCACACTGGACACTCGACAGTTTCATCAAATATTTTTTTTCCTCTGGTGTCAACAAATTCATCGGTTTGGATATTTGCAAGAAGCTGCCAATTTTCTCAACCTCCTCTTCCATCTTTTCAAAAAAATGTTCGATAACATTCGGTCCACGGTATACATATGGTTCATTTATTTCTTCTTGTCGTACGACAATATAACCAAAACTATTTGGTTCATGAAGCTGGTATGGCGTTGTGGAGGAAATTTCTGGATTTGGTTTGCAGGAGGACAGTGGCTTCAGAAATGATTCCAAATCTGCGACGATAATGGCTTTATGATCAAACAAAGCCTTGTACATTTTGAATTCTTCGACTTCGTTCTTTTTGGGCATCAACATTCGAGCTGGTTTGTTGTAACCGCAATATATTTCATGTTCGACACGTTTTTCAATAGCAATTTGCCGTGCGGTATATATTTGGTGATTGAATTTTCTTCGATCATTAAACGTTGTCAAACACCTTGGACAAACCTCGATGTTATTTGCATACTTTGTTGCTTGACTTCTGATTAGTCGTGATAGTGAGCGAATAAGGCAGTAATGGTGAATATCGCTGTTTGAAATTAAAAGAAGATTAATTATATGAGCATTATTATCGTTGATATCATTTATCCTGATGGGATGCACGAGATATTTTTCTGACGTATAAGAATATACATTAATAGCAATGCGTTTTCCATCAGAATCTCGTGCACGCGACTCGAACTGTGATATGTCTGACAATGCCACAGGGTATTCTATGCTAGACATTACATTTTCAAACTCTCTCTCGTACTGCTTGTAATGATAAACTTGCTCTGGATGATTTTTCCAATGAACAGGATACAGAGCTGCCAAGATGCACCAAAGAAAGAATTTTGAGTAGTTATTTTGAATATTTAACACTGCTTTCTTGCTTTGAATGGTCGGTGGTAGAGGAACGTAACTCGATGCAGAGAAAGGCATGAATTTGTTCACGTAAACGGTTAATGTATGAGGACTACCACATAAAGACCATCCCGACTCCATAGCCTCGAAAGTGTCATGTTTCATAATCAACTCATTTGACAGATTAGAGTAAAACTCGTCCAAATTTTCAACATCTGCCAAATAAAGAGCCTGGTTTTTGGTACGATGATAAAAAACTTTTGTTGTACCATCGACTTTCTAATATTCGGAACATAAATCAACGATTACTTTTATGGAATTATTTTCAAGATAACTTTTCAAAGTATTCAGTACAAAAGTTTTCGCTTCACGCAATAAACTAGGAATGTCACGGCCTGCTTCCGACGTAAATTATAAATCCTGAAGTCGACCATTAAATGCAGACCTAACTGGTTTATATTTATTATTTAATTTAATTTGTTTTGGAGCAGAAGCTTCAGCTTCAGAATAATCAATTTTTCTTTTCAATGTTCCTTCTCCGGTCGATGGTTTGCAAATTTTCAAATGTCTACTTAGATTTGGAATGCTAATTTCTTTTCCACATTGAGCACAGCCTTTAGAAGGTAACAAACGATTGGCTCCGTTACACCTTGTCTTATGTATCGATAAATTATTCTTTGAAATTAGTTTCCCACAAGTGACACATTCGATCTTATCATTCTTACGAGTAAAACAGGTAGGTGATTCCATTTTTTATATGCTTTAAAATATGAGCAAACAAACGATAGAAATTTCAGATATGTTATTTATATAAAATTTAAATTTTTTTTAATATAAAATTTAATGGTATATCACCAACTTAAAATTCAACCTGATAATACTATTCCCTATAAAAAACTCTATGACCTTACTTGGGTTTTTCCGCCAAATTATATGCTTCTAGTCTCCTATACTTTGGTGGAGCCCGTTCAGGTTCTATCCCCCATAGATTTTTAACTAGAAAATTGTTATGATTACAGTTCACCCATATCAGTATACAATAACATGGTGTTTCTGTTGCCAACAAAAGCAAATCTACAGACCACAGGTTCGAGCAACAAGACATTTTTTTAAAAAAAATTCTCCTGCACATAACATGGACCACCTATAGCGATGATATAATATAGATCGAATTAACAAATATAATTCAAAATTATGTAATGAGTATTTAATCACAGCAGCAAAAACAAACTCACATCAGAGATTAACTATATTTTGCATACATGCAGGTGCGCTCCCGCGAGGTGTGCTATTCAATGCAAGTGAGGCAGTGGAGTAAAATTATTTCTTTCCATGCATTGATCTGAACCCCCTTGTCCAAACAAAACAAAAGCTCTAGTCCCATCTGGAGACTGCAAAACTTATATGTATGTATGTCTATTCAGAAAAACCATCCATGGACAATACCGTTGCGCCCTCCATGTGTAAGGGAGACCGGGGCACATTGTCACAAGGGGCACGTTGTCACAGTAGCAATTCTGAGAAAAGCCTAAACGTCAGCGAGCTGGTGCTGCTTTCTGTTTTACCTACTAGATATCACATCCAACAGTACTCGTTTAGAGGTGTGCGGGAAACACGTGGTTGAGTCAGTTGAGCTCTGTCTGTTTCAGTGCTTCAGTGTAAATTTTTTGAGTCCTGGAATTTTCCTACTGTGTGTTCGTGAAAGCGTGAGCGGTAAGTATTTTCGTGTGTGGTATGTAGGTTAGAAATAGAGCTTCATAATGTGGTACTCTGAATGCGCTTAATCTTATTGCTTGGTACAGATATTTTTAAAAAAGAGGAACTACGACGCGTGGGGCAAGTTGTCACAAATAAGACGGGGCATGTTGTCACTGTATCAATACGTAAAGCTGCCAAAGAATTTCATGTCCACTACAGAACGTTAGCGACATTTTGTGCACGTGTTACAGATAGTGAACTACAGTCCGGGCAATGCTCATTCACATTGGGTTACTCAACATGTAACAGAGTATTTGCGGAACATGAGGAAGATTTACTAGTATCATACCTAAAACAAGGTTCGGACATAAATATAGGAATATTTTTGCAATTTATTAACTCTAAATCACAAGAAAGTTGAATGCCACTGGCAAATTTCGTGTGTTGGAAGTGTAGGCACTATCTTTTGCAAATGTTCTTACTGAAACAGCTTTCTGTAACCTTTAAGTTTGTAGTTTTGATTCATTAGCTACTCTGTAAGCTAGTGTTGTTTTCATGAAAGTTCTGGTTTACCTACAAAGATTGATGTAACAATATATGTATCTTTTGAGATGAAGAAAATATACAGGCCCATCTACTTTATTTCCTGTTTAACTAGCATAATTTACCTTTTAATTTAATTAGCTTTTAAGTCTCTTTTACATACTAAGTATTTAGTGCTAGTAACATTGCCAGTCTTTTTATAGGATTTGCATTAATAATATATACCTATTTAATGAAACTGCCACTAGAATAGCATGTGACAACTTGCCTCAGATATTGTGACGACTTACCCCGCATATGGGGTAAATTGTCACAACTGTATTGATCATAAAGAAGAGTTAATAAGTCCAGTTCAGGATGAGTTACATTGTACAGAGGAACATATGTTGTGTACAAGATAACTAAGTATTTGCGTGTAAAAAATTTTAATTTTTGGCCTTACATGAGAGCCACAAAAAAATAAAATGTGAAAATTGTGACAAAGTGCCCCGGTCTCCCCTAATGTTTTATTTCCCTTGTTGGCTGAACGCGAAGATGCTCGAAACTGCTTTTTTTTCGAAATTATTTTCAGCCTCACAATTTTATTACACACAGGCAAAAGAGTAAAAGTCTCTCCTTCCCTCGCTTTTAGCCATCGTCCAGTGTCCTTCTACATAGCGTGACTAGTTAATGTATTGAAATCGAAATGAGAATTATCTCCCCTCCCTTCTTTGCATGCATGTTTGCGCTGATATTGAAAACACACCGCTATGCTTTAATAAAAAGAACATCCATTGTACGACTGTATAGGTCGAGGTTCATAAGGCCACCCTGAAATTAGCTGTTTAAGGAAAATTTTTGCAAGATATCCAGCCATTTGTTTCAACTTACTAGGACCCCAATTTCATAGGCTTGATCCAAGAAGTCACATGCGCAGCCATGTCCTTCGTAATTGCATATGCTAGTCAGCCAGATATTATCATAGGAGAATCACATTTCACCCTATGATCGTACCCAAACTGACATTGCACATGCTAGAAGAAATAGGGGCGGGATATTTTATGTTAATTACGGCAGCCTGTGTGCAGTTATAAGTTAATTATCAAAAGAGCGCTCTAATATTAGACAATACCACATACAATATTCCCTAACATACCAGGTAAGATCCAATTTTCCTTTTATACCCACCAAAACACCTAGTTTCTTTTGTTTCCTCATAGATGGCGCTGACAGCGCCACCCAGCTCGAGATAGTTCCTTTGTTTACTAACAGATGGCGCCCACTCTCCTCCTCTGAAAATTTTCAATAATAAAAATTAAATATCTCGAAAACGGTAAGAGATAGAGCAAGAGGTCCTAAGTCAAGGGGTGGGCCAACTTCCAAAAATGTCGATTTTTTGTGGAGTAAGTTGGCAACACTGCGAGCCCCTCCCACTGTGGGCCCCCTCCAAAAGTAGTAGTGGGGGCATTGATCCTGACATACATCGTGAAAAGGGGGCCTCACACATCGTAGCCGTTTACGCTGAGGGCCCACCCTACCTACAAAAAAAAAATCAAATACATCGTAGGCGTTTACGTTGAGGGCCCACCACCTTACAAAAAAAGGTCCCAAAATAAGATTGAGCAAGAAATAGGGCTAGAACATCGTCGAACGCAATAAAATCCATTAACAATTCATCAAAATCATCAAAATATGTCACAACTGAGGTTAAATACTAGGCATACCTACAAGAGTTGCGTAGAAACAGCCATTTTTACACTTTGTAGGTTATCTTAACCAGTAAAAGGCTGTAAAAAAGTGAATAGGTTAAGTTATATCACGTAAGATCATGCCATACCTACAAAGATGAGGCTCCAAAAAATGAGAATGAGCAAAAAATAGGGCTAGAACATCGTCGAACGCAATAACATCCATAAAAAAATCATTAAAATCATCAAAATATGTCAAAACTGAGGTTAAATACTAGGCATACCTACAAGGATTGCGTAGAAACAATACCTTTTCACTACTATAATCAAAATCTATCAATGAATTTCATCATACTATAATTCCCCATCTCCAACTTTGCCATTAGCCAAAAGTGGCGGAAAAGCGAAGTAGAATAAATCAAATCAATAATTAAATTTCGCACATTTTGTTAACACAGCTACATGAAATATATGTTTCAAATTTTAATAGACCTATATTTGAACACTGAATTTAATATTTAAAAAATAGAAATAAGTAAAATGGTGATAGCCAAGGGACACACACTTGCCAACTATAAATGGAATGGTCCAGGGACTGGGTAAGTTTAAAATTGTAAGAACTTGATAATGGGAACAAACAGAGTTAAATTCAGTTGCGTGATAACGTAATTGAAATTCAAATATAAAGATTTCGTAGATATTATGTTTTCTTTTTTAACGTAATTGAATTACAAGTATAAAGATTTCAGTAGATATTATGTATTGTATTATGACCACAGATTTGTTGCAACAAAACACATTAAAAAGACGTGATGTAGGAATACTTTCACATCTGAAACGCAATTTGAACAACGACGGAGCTTAGCAGTATGTGCTGAATGTTCTCCAACACATCATTTATAGATTAATGTGTTTTGTTACAAATCTGTGGTCATATATATACATATCAGTTACGAAGTAGTAACTGAAAGTTAAAGTATTTAACAGTTATTTCAGTATTTTATATAGTGGTCTGTGTATATGTTTCAAGTAGAGGTACTTGTAAATCACGTGCATTTTAGCCTGTGCTCATACACGACATCTTTGATTTTCTTCAGATTTTCTGAACTCTACAAAATAACAGTACAACACAAAGAACCAAATTTGAAACCGATAAAAAAACAGAGGTCTACTGTTAGCTTTGCGTTCATCTTCATTCAGCTCTTCACACAGGTTAATATTGACATTATCTTGAACGATGGAAGACAAATATTTCCTTGTCATCATTTCCTCACTGGAAATAACACCTTAAGCCTAAGTGAATCGGGCTCTATAAATATTCACAATCTCTTTACAAATGGATTTTACTTAAACGCTGTTGTAAGGCCTTTGTGGTAGGCCCTTGTATGTGACTTTGTCAACATGAGATAAAAAACATTATACACACACATATATTATAAATGTATGTGTGTATACACAAATTAAATTATACGCATATAACTTAAAATGGATCAAGATATATTGATCCTGATCTTTTCTTTTAAAAAATGCTCGTAAATTTTCAATATTTTCAACTTATCATTTTTCTGAATGTATGTATTGCCAGAAGAAAATTGTCGTTCTTATGTAATCATTAAAACAAATAAACCAGTCACACGAACAACGTTGTATCGAACAAAAAACAAATTCCTAACAAACAGCAAAACAAGTAGCGCTGTTGTTTTAGTAAGCGCTTTTCCTCCTATACGAAACATGCAGAGAAATCGTCAATGTGTTCATAAAATATGTCTGAACGGCCGCTCTGAACTAATGGGGACTATTGTAAATTTAGAGCTCGATTCATCATCTCGTCGCCAAAGAAACTACGTTTGAGTTTTGACCATTACAGGGGTGCCATTTTGTATCTATATATTTATCTATTAATCCTCACGATTTACATGAAAAAAAACGGATGTTTAGTAAACAAATACGTGCAACCAGTGCCTGATCTACAAGCCGCAAAACGTCACAGTGCGATTATAGGGTGAAACAGGAAATCCTTTAGATCTAACAGGAGATCCTTAGAACTATTGACATAGAAGAGGGTTCGTATATGCGTATGTTAAAATGAACATAGTTACTCAGGGGTACAGAAATCAAAACAATATATACAGGTAAATGTAACGTTAAAGTTCCCTGTGCATATAACACACCAGTGTGGTTCCCTCTAAGCCTATCTTGTTTCTATGATGACCAATTACACTCGGCAAAACTCATTTACTTCGTATTAGGGGTGTTAAGAGACTTTTGAATCACCTTCTAGGCCCTTGTATGTGACTTTGTCAACATGAGATAAAAAAAATTATACACACACACACATATACATAATAAATGTGTGTGTGTGTGTTTGTGTAAAGGTAGGGGGAGGAGCTTTGGTAATATTTTGCGGGGGAGTCCAAGATTTGTAGATCCGGCACTACGTTCAACTAAACCCTTACCACTTATGGAGATTGCTAATTTAAGTTGAACTGTTAGGGATGTTATTGATTTTTATTGGGTAGTTGGGGACTTTGGTTGCGTGAGCCATGAGACGAATTCTCTTAACATTTTGTACACAATGACAATTGTAGAGCGTTTTCGTTTCATTAAAGATTCTACAAGGATGATTTAACTTACGAGTAATCCTATTAGAGAATTTAATTTATTTCATTTGTGTGTTTAAATTTTATTTGTTTTATACTTATTTGAATTTTATGCTAGTGCCTCACATGTTTTCCTTAGTTATTATTTAATTCAACGTAAGGCATGTACGGCTCATTACACAGTAGTTATGTACCCGCTTTGAAGTCGATAAATCAATTGATTGGAAAAGATCGATCAAAGATCAATTGATGATGTAGGTATGTGGGCAAGCAAGCGTGGGTTTTTGCGTGATGACGTGAAAAAAGGGGCGACGTGGTTTATTTTGTATGGATGATTTTGATTGGTGTGTGGGCGGGGTTTTATTTTGTGTGGAGGATTCTGATTGGTTGTTGGGGAGGAGGAAAAGTAGGCGACTGTTTTTCGGTGACGGTTGGTTTTCTTGCAATTAGAGTACGTGTTTCCGGACGTTGTTTGAAATTCTGGGAATTGTGATACGTTGGGAAGTTTCCGGTTTGAGCCCATTGTGTGTGGCGTTGATGATTTTGAAATTCTGAGAATTGGGAGGGGAGAATAAGATAAGAATGTGCGTTTAATTAGGGAGATAGGATGGTAATTGGCGTTGATGAAATTGTGGGGGGAGGGAGAAGATTCGGCGACGGTTGATTGCTTGGAATTGTGATTTTGTCGGTGTTTAATTGAAAAGTACGGGAAGGAGTGAACTCAAGAAGGTACAGCCTATGGTGGGGGGGGGGGGGGTGGCTGTTTCCGGTCCTATCTTCTAGCTGGAGATAATGGAGGCGTAAAATGTCCCTCCTCCTCCTCCTCCTCGTGTTGCACTAAATTCTCCAGAGCAGGAGAAGGAGGACGAACATAGCCTCTGAGGACCGCAGGAGGTAGCAGTAGGAGCAGGTTGTCGGCCCTACGAACATTGCGTCGATCCTTTCTGAAAAACAATATATAATAATTTAACAAATATATTCCGTTCCATGTAGATATCGGCTATAAAGGAAAAAGTGGTATGTGACATATATAATCGGAAAAATGGAGCGCGTGCTTGTGAAACCAATTTAACTAACCGGGGCTTATTTGCAGTAAGTTTTACTGGGGACCTAACAGGACCGCAACAAAACATTTTTTTTAAAAAAAGAAATTGAACTTTTTCGATTATTTGCTTTCATTATTTTTTCATTTTTTCGATTTTATTTTTTCGATTTTTGCGAAAATTTCAAATCGATATATCTCTGTCCTTAACTGAGCTACAAGGATGGTCGATAGGTTGTCGGACCATGTCAAAATATTGAATGTTATCAGGAATAAATTGAAAAATAATTACCTTTGCCAATATTGACGAAAAGTGTCTTCCATCCTTTGCCGATTTCGGTTACGCCGAATTGCGAAAACGGCAAAGGTTTGTTCGTACTGCCGATCAATTTCAGCCTGCTCCTCCAGGCACCTCCGAACAGCCCTGGTGAGCTCTGCGAATTGTTCTATACTTCTCCAGCTCCTAGCTGATACTGATGAAATGCATTTCGCATTTTGCTGCATGATACGTTCCTGGAAATATGTGTGAATTAATATATAACAGTGATTACAGTTTGTGTAATAATATATATTCGTATTCGTGTCTTCCATCCTTTGCCGATTTTGGTTACGCCGAATTGCGAAAACGGCAAAGGTTTGTTCGTACTGCCGATTAATTTCAGCCTGCTCCTCCAGGCACCTCCGAACAGCCCTGGTGAGCTCTGCGAATTGTTCTATACTTCATTATAGAGCTGGAGAAGTATAGAACAATTCGCAGAGCTCACCAGGGCTGTTCGGAGGTGCCTGGAGGAGTAGGCTGAAATTGATCGGCAGTACGAACAAACCTTTGCCGTTTGGAACACATATATATATATATATATATAACTAATATATTTTCTGTCTATTTTCAGATGACTACACTTTCACTAGGGTTCAGTCTACTGTATGGTGACGTAAAAGAGGATACGGGGATTGCAACAGAAGAGAGACGAAATTTGTGGAGCAAAGTTCACGCACGACAAGTAGAAAAGCATGAAGTCAGCTACGTCAATTTCTGCAAAGGAAACGGTTTGGCCGAAGATTTATTGCACTGACTAGAAGAAACGTGTAAAGATTTCGAAGTGAAGGTGGACGCATAGGTGAAAATATTCAGCTTCATTATTGAAAAAATAGAAATGCGGCAGTGTTTGGTGATTTTGTAGAAAACATACAGAGAGTCCAATATGTATCCTCGCATTTATCGTTAAGAATCTGTTTCGAGTTGATGGAACTATTTAAAAGTGTGAGGAATGAAAGAGCAGAAAATAATAAAACAGGAGGAACGGGGAAAGAGCAAGAGGAACGGATGGTGGAGATGTTAAAAAAGAGAAAACTGAACGAATAAACTAGCAATCACTAATACATTAACACCTGTTTGTTCAGTTCTCTGGACGGTCACAGACACTTTCGGCTTGTAACACTTGTATAACCAAGTTGTTGCAAGTCGAAAATGTCCGTGACTCTAGATATTGTGGGGTCCTGCTGGATAACCGAAACTGTTTAATTATTGTAGAAAATGAGATGTGTACCAAAATAAAAATGCTATATATCGAACCCCCACCCCCCATTTTTGACCCTCACTATGCTAAACCTTATTTACGAAGAATTAGTAAACTGTTAATAATGTAGAAAATTGAATGTGTTCCAAAATAAAAATGCTATATATCGAAACCCCCCTCCATTTCTGCCCCGCACTATGCTAAACCTTATTTACGAGGGAAAAGAAAACTGTTTTACCCTCCCTAGTTTTGACACTCCCTAGATTTGGAACCTAATCGCCGCCACTGCGATAAACCTATACTAAGGTACCAGTATTTTAACAAAGAAAGATGTAAAAAAAATATATGAAAAACCTGTACTATGAGTTGATGTAATAAAACAGTTTGTAAATACAAGTAAATGTTATTATTGTATCGAAATAAATAGATATAATATACTTACAAAATTATTTCCTTCCATCAATACACCACCGTACTTGTAAAGAGTTTATAGAAGAATGAAAAAGTTCCACTGAAGGTCCCAGCACATACATATCAGGTTGCAACTTCCTTGCTGATTATGCATGCCAGAGATGACCGACTTCTTCTTTCGATGTAGACTAATTAGTAGCGGTTATCGTTATCATATAACGATTTCCGCCTGGAATGCGATAGAGGACCTATTCATAGAAGCACTATTTCCTTGTTACACCCTGTCACAAATTAAGCAGCGTTAACCACTTATAACTGAAAAATGAAGAACATGCCTGTGAAAGGGGCTTATTTGCAGTACGTTTTACTGTGGGCCAAACAGGACCGGAACTGGGGGTTCTTTGAAACATGAGTAGAGGGGGCTTACAGTTTTAAAACTGGGTATGTGTAGATTCCGAATATACAATTAGTTTTACTCTGAGGCAAACAGGACCGTAACTGAGGATCCTTTGAAACATGAGGTCCGGGGCCAAACAGGGCCAGTAACTGAGGGACCCTTGAAACTTGAGGTCTGGCGAAGACAGGACCGTAACTAAAGACCCTTTGATACATGAGGAATGGGACAAACAGGATTGTAACTGAGGGTGTTTTATTTCAACTTTCTTCAAACAAATTTTGAAATTTTGTCGATTATTTTTTGATTATTTCTCGATTATTTTTTCGATTAATTCTCAATTTTTGCAGAAAATTTGAAATCGATATATCTCCGTCCCTAATTGAGCTAGAACGATGATCGATAGCTTTTCGGACTCGGAATGAAGTCCTTTTTCCGTCGAACTAGGTTTCATTGTTCTAGGTTTGGCTGTTTCTTACTTTCTTTTTTTCAAACCTACATTCCCTTCCAACGCTCTACTGATAGGTCTCGACATACAGATTCCGAATCTACAATCACTATCACTGTAGGACAATTATGGTCGGATCGGGAACACTTTGAATAACAAAACCTTTCACTGTTAAAAGAATCTGTTGAAGACTGTTAATTAGTTCCTGGAATTTTCCATAGGGTTTGATATCAGTCAGGACCAGGAAAATGCCTGCTGAAGACAATTAACGAGTTCCGCGAATTGTACATGAGCTTTGATATGAGCCAGGAAAGCATGCGGTGAAGACGGTTAACCATTTCCGGAAAAATGACATAGGCTTCATATTAGTCATAGATAAACATCAGAAGACTGTTACAGATTTCCGGGAAGTTTACAGATTAGACGGTAGAACCGTTAGGAATGGAAATATCTGCTTCATCATGCTTGCGTATATACAGAACGGTGTTGTCTCCACAAGACAGTCTTCGTGAAATAGTCATCCTACTATCATGGACGTACAGTTATCCGTTAGTTAGTTAGTCTGTTAGTGCTATATCGTGATGGATATTACACAGCACCTAGACAGTTGCGGGAAGTCTTGGTAAACATTGCGCAGGAAATCATTGCGGGAGAAAGTATCTCCTAGGTCGAGGAGTATGACCACTTACTACGGACAGTGACAACATCCGTACCCGATGTTTCCAGAGAAGGATGGACAGGTATTTCCGAACAGTCCCCAGGCACGTCGTCGACACCCTATCCTGCGTCACCAGTCACCAAGGCTAAGCAGATAGCCGTTTCCTCCGACTACGTTACATCACCAGGAACTTCTAGGAACGCTGCATCCGGATCACACTTGCAGCCTTTGAAAGGACCGTCATGGAGACCGGACCCTTTACCACCAGCAGAACAGTCATCCCAGAATGCTTCTGTATCAGACGGGAAAGGTAAGAAAAGAAACCGTGCTACTGTGTCTCGTGAACAGATAGGGAATATAATATTACACAACATTCCAGAACGTGAATATCGTAAATTCCGTTCCAAAGGACAAGGTGTGGAATTCAGTTTCTCACACCCTCCAGAAAATGTCGATCCTCACCCTTGGATTCGCGAAGGTGTTGAAAATCTATGTTAAAAAAGACACCAAGGATGAAGACAAAATAGGTTTAACTCTGTCTAACATATCTGACAAAACTGTGAAAGATATTTATATCGGGTGGCATAGATGTGATCAGTTGCATAGTGATATGGTGCGGAACATTATGTACAAAATATTGCAAAGTGCGAAAACCTTCACTGCTACAGATCACTTAATTTTACGAACAGACCATGTCAATATATCTGTTGGAGGTGGTGGTACTCGAACATATTGTTTACCTAATTACATGTTAAGCACGCAAAAGAGAAGTATCACTGGTGTGCCAAATAGAGGAAAAGAAACACTCTGTTTAGCTGAAGCTCTGGTCATAGGGAAAGCCCATGCTGATAAAGATCCGTCCTATACTCAATATAGAAGAAACTGAAATTTTCTTAAACCAGTTTTCGAACTGATGCGAAAAGCAGATCTAGATCTGACAAACAATACGTGTGCCGGAAGTAGAATTCCTGAACTGAGAAAATTTCAGCAAGTTCTCCCATAATATAAAATTAGTGTATACAACAATCTTCGTGATGTTAAAAATGTTTTGTTTGAAGGACTGGTTGAAAATGCTTCCAAATTTACATACCTTCTCTATGATAACCTCAGACAGCATTTGCGGCAAAACAAGAATGACGCGGGTGTAACGAACTCATATTTCAAAAAGCTCATAACCATCTGTGTAAACAATTGTGTTATATGTGCCGTTCAATTCAGCCGTGTGTACCTGAACAGGAGGTTCGCAGAATATGCCAGATATGTCAAAGAATTTTCAAAAATGAAAACTGCTTCACGAATCACGTTTATATACCACTCCGAAACGGTAAAGTCTGCAGTGAAATACAACAGTGTCCCCGATGTTTCAGAATTATTCTAACACACAATACGTATGAAAAAGTGCATAAATGTAACATGAAGTACTGTACTGTATGTAACTGTGTGAAGCCAATATATAATTTCTGTCACATTGCTAATCCGAAACCTAAATTGAATTCAAAATTTCTATATATATTTTACGATTTTGAATGTTATACAGATATTCCTTACTCTGAGAAAGAAAAACTTTTCTCCATGTTCCGAATCTTATTGTAGTGCATACAGCCTGTCACGCATGTTACAAAAAAGAGGATTTAACGGTTCCATGTTCTGTCTGTGGAACAAGAGAGTTTGTATTCTGGGATTATCCTGTAGACACATTTCTGTCCTGTCTCGAATTGCAACATAAGTTTACCAACATAACCATCTGTGCACCCAATGCACGAGGTTATGATTGCACATTTCTATTAAAGAGAATATTGGAAAGAGAAATGAAACCTCATGTTATCTTAGATGGAACAAAAATTATTAGTCTGACATACCAAAATCTTCATTTTGTGGACAGTCCCAACTACGTTCAGACAAATCTTGCAGGATTTTCAAAACTTTTTGGTTTGCCCGTGCAGAAAGGATATTATCCGCATTTGTGGAACACCTACAAGAATAGAAATTTCATAGGGCCGATGCCTCCTCCTTCTGCATGCCGATATGAATATATGAAAACAGTTGAAGATCAACACCGTTTTATGTCTTGTTATGACATTGAATGCATGCGAAATATACCTTTCAACAACAAAAACCAAATTCTCCAATACTGCAAAAAGGATGTTATCCTGTTGAGACAAGGATGTTTGAAGTTAAGACAGAATTTTCTAAACATATGCAAAATAGATATTTTCAAGGATTGCATCACAATAGCATCTGCCTATTCCCTGATTTACAGAGGGACATTTATGCCGGCTAATACTATAGGAAAAATCCCTAAAAAAGGTTACAATCATGCATATCAGATGTCCAAGTTTGCATTGAAATGGCTCACTTATATTCAAGAACAGAGTCATCTAATACTTCTTCACGGAGGATGTACTCGTGAAACATATGTCACAGGAGAACCTTACAGAGTGGACAGTTATCACGCGGAGACGCAGACAGTGTACGAGGCGCTTGGATGCTGGCATGGATGTCAATGCTGCATATCAATTAACAGGGATATGTATCCGAAACATGACGAAGAAGATGAAACCGATCGGGATAGTAGCAGTCAGAAACACAGTGACATGTTGAACACCGCAGCCTTCAGATACGAAACAACACGCCGTAAATTTGCTGCGTTACGTTCTGAAGGATACCATGTCGTCACAATGTGGGAATGCCATTTCAACAAAATATTCAAAGGAGATCCTGAACTCGATAGATATCTATCGAGACATCCTATTGTTTGCTGCATTCCTTTAAATCCACGAAACGCCTTATATGGAGGAAGAGATGAAAGTGTCAAGACTTATTACAAGATCAAGGAAAATGAGAAATTACAATACAATGATTTAACAAGTTTGTGCCTATCCTGTCGGCAATCCTACCATATTTCTAGAAAGTTCTATTCCTTCGGTAAATGAGGTTCTGAAAATGGAGGGCTTCATCAAATGTACTATTGTGTCGCCAAAAACTCTTTTACATCCTGTTTTGCCTACAAAAATGCATGGAAAACTCATGTTTGTATTGTGTAAGGAGTGTGCTATCAAATTGAAATGTGAAGGTACATGTAAGCATTCGATGAACAACGAGCACTTTCGGGAACATGAGTCATTGCCGAGGCACGTACAGCATGCAGTTTAGGTTAAGGAGTGTTGTCGATGTCGGAAGTGTGAAAATATGAAACATCCATGTACAACCCTGTCACACAAACTGGAGGACTTTTTGCAGGATATGTCAACACCTTCTTGAAAATAAAAACAGGAAGCGAGCGGTTGGCCTTCATGGTGTCAGAACGATAAGGATAAGAAGAAGTACATACAGGAATATTTTGATAGGGAGGGTATTCTATTGGAAGATAACAGTATCGAAGTCAATCCTGGAAAACGTACTCTGGCTAAACTCTGCCTTAATTCTTTATGGGGAAAATTCTGTCAACGGGCAAATCTTTCCCAAACAACCATCATCAAGGAATCGAAAGATTTTCTCGATAAAATTACTGACCCAAATATAATGGAGGAGGAGGGGAGGAGTTTTTTCATCAATCAGGACACTGTCTTAACCTTTTGGATCCCAAGCGTCTCGATCGAGATAACTAAAAGTAAGCCTCACGGTCCCAAGCGTCTCGATCGAGACGCTGTGTCAAGGTCGTAGTTTTTACGTCATAACTTTTCTATTTTTTGCTAGAATTTCGATTTTTTTATATTGTTCCTAACACATGTATTTAACAGAAATGTTTCTTGCACCTTTTTTTTCTTCATGAAAATGGAAGTGAAAAGGCGGGAAAAGGGACTTCTCTTTTGCGTATCTTTTCAAGGGAAAAGATAAATTTCAAACATTTCAACATTTTTTTAAATACTTTTTGGGGGTTTTCTCCCATTCCCCTCCATATATACGCCAAATTTGCATAAATTTTGCATTTTGTGCATTTTGACATTTTTTCTGGGGGCGGGGGAAACACCATCTTATTTAAGAAAAGTATTTTTGAGGTGATTTCCCCTTTCCCCTCCATATGTACGCCAAATGTGCATAAATTATATATCGTCTGAATCTGTGATTCATTCTGCGTACAACGGTATATCTTTCATATCTCTAAGGCATTTAGTTTCTGAGCCATAGTCATTTCAAGGTACCGCTGCATTTTGAAGCTTGAATGAGTGGCGTGCCCACCATTCCTTTTGGGGTTACAACTCAAGTTACATTGGTCATATGATAATAATGCAAATATTTTTCTGTTTCTTACATGCCAGCGATAATTTCTATGTGCATTTTGAACTTTTCATATCCTTTTTTTCGGGGGGTCGGCGGGGGCGAAACCCCATTTTTTAAAATAAATAATATTTTCAGGGGATTTCCCCCCTTTCCCCTTCCATATATACGCCGAATGTGCATAAATTATATTCCGTCTGAATCTGTGATTCATTCTGCGTACAACGGTATATAGTTCATATCTCCAGGACAAATAGTCTCTGAGCCAAAGTCATTTCAAGGTACCGCTGCATTTTGAAGCTTGAATCAGTGGCGTGCCCACAATTCCTTTTGGGGAGAAAACTCAAGTTACATTTGTCATATGATAATGATGCAAATATTTTTGTGTTCCTTACATGTCAGCGATCATTTCCATGTGCATGCCAACACTGTCATGTACTTTTTTTCGAGGGAGCGGGTGGGGCGAAACCCCATTTTTTTAAAAAAAAGTATTTTCAGGGGATGTCCCCCTTTCCCCCTCCATATATACCCCGAATTTGCAAAAATTTCATATAGTCTGAATTTCTGGTGCATTCCGCGTACAACGGTATATCACTCATCTCTCTAGGGCAATTAGTCTCCGATCTACACTTATTTAATTGAAACTCTGCATTTTGCTCAAAATCTGCTCGGGACCGTGTAGCTTACTTGTGAAAATGGCCTTGGGACTCAAAAGATTAATGAACTGGAAATATGTTGAAAAGGCTGTCAGTCTGAACAGGACAGTAAGTGTTCCTATTGCAGCCTTCACGACATGCCATGCTCGCCTCAAATTGTATGAACTTCTCGAAAAGTTGGGTGACAGAATATATTATTGTGATACAGATTCTGTAATTTACATAGATAGTCCTGAAATGAAATATCACCCCTAGACAGGTGACGCACTAGCAGAACTCACCAATAAATTGACCGTTTTCGGCCCCGATGCAGTTTGTGAACATTTTGTTTCAACGGGACCGAAAAGTTACAGCATGAAAATAACTAATCCATTCTCCGAATCACGGTATATCTGTAAAGTGAAAGGGATTACTTTGAATACCACCACATCGGAATTGGTTAATTTTGTTACTATGTGAGACATGATAAATAATGAGAAACCTGAAGTTATAGTGGAAAATATTTTCAGAATTAGAAGAACATAACAGTTCCAGGTTATCAAACAAATGAAAGAAAGCTGTTTCAACCAGTATTGCTGAAACGACAATTCGACCATGAACATTTATCGTTTCCTTTCGGATTCTGTGCAGACTAAAATATGTATGTAGTGGTCCAGAGTTCGATCCCATCTTCGGACGGCCAGTATATAAAATGTGTTTACAGACTGACAGATCTTCATTTTTCTTCAGAATCTGTAAGACGTTTCTTCAGCATAAAACATGTTTCCTAAACTTTCCCATCCATTCAGCATGATGGTTTGTGGAGCATCAGGAAGTGGACAGACGTAGTGGACAGACATAGTCGACTCCTTCGTTCATCTCGTCGAAGGATCCGTCAAGAAAATCATATGGTGTTACGATCAGGAAAACAGTGTTCCGCAAAATTTTCGAGATGTGCAATATCATAAAGGTATCGTCGATTCGCAGTCGTGGAACGGAAAAAAAACCACTCTCATAATCCTGGACGATCTTATAATGGTTGCTCAAGGAGAAAAAGTCGCCGACTTGTCACAAAAGGTAGCTATCACAAAAATATTTTGGTGGTGTTCATAACACAGAATCTTTTTCATCAAGGAAAAAATTGCAGGGATATTTCGTTGAACGTGAAGTACTTTGTTATTTTTAAATATCCACAAGATATGAACCAATTCACTGTTTTTGCACAACAACTTCATCCTCACCGCCTGAAGGAACTTGAAAAAGTATATATAGATACTACCAAGCAACATTTCAGTTATTTGTATATTGATAATTCACAGTCAACACCGGATCCTTTACATTATCAGACAGACATTTTTAACCAGAATTACTCAACGGCATACCTTCCTCAGGAATGTTTAAATCATAGAGATGAGGAAAACGTTCTAACAGGAATAGGCATTCGACTTCTTTCAAGAAACATTTACCTTTCTTGCATGTGTTGAATAATTCACCTACCAAAATCCGTAAATCATTATTGAAAAGTGTTTCAAAGAAGACAATACGTTTCATCAGCGAATGCTGCCTGAACATTTTAAATGGAATCGTGAAATTTAAACCATCTGCAAAACGCAGTCCGACACCTTACAAGTCGGTCTTACGGAATATTGTGAAACAGAAAGTGAACATCGAAAAACGAAGAAAACTTCTTGTTCAGAAAGGAGGATTTCTACCCTTACTTCTAGGCTCTTTGTTATGTAGTCTTCTCGGTACCCCATTGATAAAAAATGATCGTCCTTTCACCGGAACAGTTAGCACGTATTCGTGGTTCCGAATCGTCTGTAACTCAAAAATTATCCGTTCTAGATAAGAAGATGAATGTTATTCTAAAAATAAAAAATATACCAGACGATGAAAAATCGCGTCTTTAACGAAAGGAACTGCACAAGTATTTGTGGTTGAGTCGGAAATCCAAGGAACCATTACAGTTTCCTATTGTTCAAGATAACGACGGTTCTTCTACTATTTCACCAGGATCGACGTATTTTCCTCTGAACCTGGCAGAGACATTACCCCGTAATACACGTCACCAGTTACAAAATATCATCGACGAGTACCAACGGATCCAAAGACGTTGAACTTCTCATCGTCGTCAACAAAAACCACTGGACCATCTCGTCGACAGAAACAGAAGAAGAAGAAGAAAGCGGCCATCAGTGTTTCCAGAAAAACTACACCTTTTCTGAGAACATCTGACGCATACAAGCTGATTCCTCTGAGGAAAAGCCGTAGACAAAGAGATCGGTCATGGTAGTCCATAAGTTGAAACACGATAAACATCTCACCAAAATATATTACGATCCCGACAACGTGCTGCTTTCTCATCTGTAGATCGTTTGTGGAAAGCGGTACGGTATAAAAATATATCCCTTGATACGGTGACAAAATTGCTGATGCATCAGGAAACCTACACTCTCCATAAACCTGCGAGAAAAAGGTTCCCTCGAAATCGTTACAATGTGTGGAACATAGACATGCTTTGGGAAGCTGATCTCAACGACAGGGCATCGATACAAAAACATAACGACGGATACAAATATCTTCTGACAGAGATCGACGTATTTTCAAAATATGCCTTTACATTAGCGGTAAGAAATAAAACAAGCAATTCGGTAACCGAAGATTTCAAAACTATTTTCGAACAAAACAAACGGAAGCCTGTCACACTGCAGACCGACCAAGGAACGGAATTTACAAATTCTACATTCAATAAATTTTTAAAAAATGAACATGTACAATTTTCGACAGCTACAAATTATCCTGTGAAAGCTAGTGTAGTGGAACGTTTCAACAGAACATCAAAAGAACGGATTTAAAAATATATCACCTAAAAAAAAAAAAAAAAAAAAAAAAAAAAAAAAAACGTTATGTAGATATTTAACCGCAACTTCTCGATGGTTACAATACAGCAATCCACAGTTCCATCGGAATGGCCCCTCGAGATGTCAACGATACAAATGTTTACTTTGTTTGGAAACGACTCAACAAACCTGACAAACATGTATCGCAACCATCATCAGATCTGAATGTTGGTGATATCGTAAGAATTACTGTCGTCAAAGACATTTCAAGAAAGGATACGAACAATCGTGGTCAAGAGAACTTTTCAAAATCCATTTCTTTGTTCAGAGAACACCTGTACCTGTATACATATTAGACGACTTAAATGAGGAACCGGTTAAAGGTACATTTTACAAACATGAACTGCAGAAAGTTTATTCGGATCCTGACGAAGAGTATAAAATTGATAAAATTTTGAACACATGGGAAAAAGGTAAAAATTTGGAATACCTCGTTCGCTGGCACAGATATTCAACCAGTTTCGATTCGTGGATCAAGGCATCTTCCGTAAAACAGTTTTTGGAAAAATAAATTTCCACAACTTTTTTATATCAAAATATAACGTTACTGCGATCCAGTGAGTTCTCTGTATTCGGCGAGAATGGACGATAATTTCTATATTTACCTCCTGTCATCTGCATTGGAGGAATATTTTTCAAGCAACGCACTCATCCATTTCAGCGTAAAACTTTCAAAACAGATCGATCTGTCTCCAGAATTGTGGGAAGTCGGATTAGCATAACTACATTATTCAACTCTATACGACAATCTTTTGAAACTGATTCTGGAATGTTAACTTTTCCTGTTCGGATATATGCAAGTGCTGAGGACCTAATCTCTTCCATCACCGAATCTCTCCCCGACGACCTGGAAATACGGAGATCCGTTCTCGACAAATTCTGGCATTTTTTGACGGAACCGCAATGGGGAACATTTGGATCTACTGTTTGTGCGGATAACACACTCTATATTAACGAACAACCATTTTATTTACCTGCAAAAACATATAAAATAGAGGATCTGATTTATTTCCTGAAAACGGATCCTGCTAATGTGGCTGTTCCTACTCATCTCAGGTTTTTCTTTAAAGATGCCGTGTACAAATATCTATCCGTGATAGGGGTTTCGAAGTCTGAACCTGACGATGCTCCAACAAATACCGTTACACCCATAGACGAAACTGATGACTATGCTAAATTTCGATATGGCATATTGAAATATATTTATTCTACACACGCAATGTACAATGGCGTTGTGGATAAAAATCCCTATATATTCATTTACTCCGATCTGGTGAAACAGCAATTGGTCGGGGGAGAAATGGTACGTCTTTTGCGTCTTACCCGAAAACAGTGTTCGGACACAAATACATCTTGTGCAGTACCCGTAGCCCATCATTCATTCAGAACGATTCATTACGTTCCTCTGGATAAAGGTTCTTTAGAAACATTAGAAATTCCATTGTACGATAGAAAAGGAAATGTCCTGCCTTTGAGACCCTTATCCGTACCCACAATTGCCGTTTTACATTTTCGTAGAAAAGCAAAGTCCTTTTAAAAAACAGTAGACCACAATTTCTCTCAGTCTATGTTGAAAAGCGAATGAATCACCATGAATTCACAGACCGAGTATCATAGTAACCAAATCCGTGGAGGAATTGGACACCTCTACCGTTCGAACAGAATTCAGAAAGGTAGAGGATTGGGTTCTCTGTTCGCAGGACTGTTTAGAATGGTGAAACCTCTACTCTGGAGGAGTGCAAAAACAATCGGAAAAGAGGTTTTAAAAGCAGGCGCCAACATATTCACCGATATTGCAACAACCCAGCAAACTCCGAAAACCATTCTTCGTCAACGGGTACGTGAAGCGGTTCAAAATCTTCAAAGTAAATCACAACGGAAAATCGACTCTCTGGTAGGTTCCGGTATAAGAACAAAACCTGCAACAAAAAATGCTCAGTTCATGTTAAAACGTTCAGCCTCCCGTATTAGAACATCTGCGATCCGGAAAAAACGCGCATCCAAAAAAGGAAGGAAAACATCCACAATATCTGGGACAACACGTATCACCACCCTCGGTTCCTTCGAGAAAACCAAACTCCCGTGAGGAAACGAGGCTGATGTGACCGCGCAGTGGAGCATGCTATAGATAGTCCTATGCGTCTCGAGAATGTTCATTGAAAAATACAGATGTTACAATTAAAACCAGCATGTTTCAAAGAAACCAGATGAAGTTATATATTAACATGAGTTTTATTGCACGTATTGAAACCAAATTGAAAAATATAATAAAGTTAACAAAATCTTTTGGAACTATTCTATCGTTCCATTAATTCATCTAAGTTAAATTAAAGACACATACCAAATACCAATTAGACTTAACGAACTCTACCTTACATGAATAACGCTAGTGTACGTGCAGTGTATCAGATCGGCGTGCTAAAAGAAAAATCAAACAAAAGGTTTCAGGAAAATATATTTTTGGATAATGATGGACGATAACATGTGCATGATCTCGCAGTTCGACCTCTTCCGGAAAAAACTATTCAGCAAAGTGTGGAAAAACTTAAACAGCCACCTACAAACCTATCGCTTCCATCGATAATGAGAATATAATTCAGTTTGTCATACCGGGGGCAGGAACTGAATTTCTCGATCTTTCATCTGCCTATTTCCGTCTGCAAACGCAAATGGTCAAACAGGATTGAAGTCCCATGAGCACTTCCGAAACCGACAATGCCCTCAAAAAACTGTGGGGTCTCAAATTCGCTTTTTTCACAATGTACAGTGACTCTAAACGGTATTGTTGTGACGACTGCCGATAACAATTACGCATATAAAGCAATCCTCGAAGCAGCTATCAATTTCGGTAGCGATGCCGCAAACACGCATCTCACGAATGCCCTGTGGTATTTGGACACACCTGAACATCAAGATAAAATCACTGCCGACAACAAAGATTTGACCACGCCAATTACGGACACCAGATCACACGGAAAATGTTCGCGAACGTTCCTGATTTACGACATAACACCAGACTCTTCAGGAAACGATACGCATACCAGTCTCCAGGAACAAGGTATCATCGGAGCCGAGATGCAAATTTTCACACCAGCTATTGGAAAATATAGCATGCCTTTTGTATGCTGAATTTGAATCTGCAGTAGATATAACAAGACATAGAAATGTTATCGATCATCAGTGAAACCTAGTTTTCTATAAATATGTGTGCCTGTGTTTCTGACTCACAGTGTTATCGAAAGAGCTCCGATGTAAACATTATACTGCTTATGATGAAAAAGCCTACCAAAGTGATAACCCGTACTATTAAGCATAGTAGTGTTTCTTCGAAAGTGACAGCTTCAAAACCTGTAAAAACACAATTGTTTCCCGAATTACTTGACAGCAGATTTTACCCTGGGAGTATAGAAATGACCAAAGACAGAAACATTATTATACATTATTGAAAAAATACATAATGTGACATGGAGAAACTCATCGAACTGTTAACCAATGATATTATTCATAATAACGTTTTTTTGACAGTAGCAACTGCCGAATCTGTTGACACTCATTCGTGCCCCCGAATGGTAGACGGATTTCACCCTGAGAGTATAAAAGTGGCAGAACCTGTTGACACGCAATCGTCACCCCAAATATTAGAAGAATATTACATTGAGAGAATAAAAATAACCGAACACTACACTCAAATTTTACGTTTTCGAAAACATAAGCAGCATGAACACGTCGCAAATCAGACAGATTCTATCTCGTAACACTTCCACCAAAAACATTTTCTACTGTGTTTACACGAGAGATCTTTTACCTCAGACGTTTCCTACCCCCGCCTTGATAATCGCAAACACTGACATGTCCGACTCCCGGGGTACACACTCGGTGGCCTTCTATTTCGACAAAAACAATGAGGCGGAGTATTTCGATTCATACGGATTTCATCCTTTCTATCAAGAATTCGTAACTTTACTGAATCGTCATTCCTCGGTCTGAACTTACAACAACATTCCCTTACAGGGGACAACAACATGCGGATATTACTGTTGTGTGTATGCTTATTACAAAGCACGTAATGTTACAACCAAGGATTTCATCCAGATATTTTAACCAGGTATCAGTAGAGATGGATATATCCTACACCGTTTTCGTCAGATCTTCAAATGTTTGCCACATTCCAAGTGTCCCAGAGGGGAACAAATGCGTTGTTCTATCCACACTATCCGGGCTCATGTCATGAAGAAATCTATACAAAATGTGTGCTGCCGTATCTTTCACTCAGTGCCATCGAGACAGTTCTAGTGAACACACCATGGAACCTACTGCGGGTTCTATAATGGAGAAACACGACAAACTTGTGACACGTATAACCCGTCAGGATGATGTTTCCAAACGTAAACCTCGAAAATATGTGCAACCCGTTAAATTAGAAACAGTCACTATCAATAACGAGACGGCTAAGGAGGGAATAGATGTGACTACGGACTGTGATTTCATAAAAATACGTAGGGAAATTGGTTTTTCCACAGACAAAATCGACTGTCCTAAACTACATGACGTAGAGGCATGTTTAGATCTCTATCTTGCAAACACATATTTTCTGAACAAGGAAAAAAACAAGTACGTAGCCATAGGATTCGAAAAGGAATCCCCGTTCAATTTAGTGTGGAGTTTTCGCAACAGGGGAGATCACCCGTACGCGTCGATTCTAAGCAGATTAGAGAACTGTGGGCTTTGAAATCTGACTTACTAAATTACGTTGACACTGGTCGACGATTCAATTATTTGCTTACTGGAAATATCACCGTTAGTGGTGTATTTTTTTTCGGGAAACGTTGTATCTCGATGTATCAATATTATTCACCGGATGCTTTTATTTTCACAGCCTCTGAACTATATTGAATTTTGTGTAACCTTTTTAGACCTCTGCAAATATTAATGAACGAACGTTATTATAAATTACAACCCGAAATCCAGGCTTTTGTATATTCTATAAGAAAGAATATGGTTTCAGAAATAAAAGAAGTACCCGATGTAGTGAACTATTTTTATGTATTCTGGTACAACGAATTGATGATAGAAATATATCTTCAGAACAATCTTGGTCACACATTGACATTGTAAATAAGATCTGTTACTTTTATATATTTGCCATTGTAAAGTATCCATTGTAAATGTATTTCATATTGTTAATAAACAATTGTTACTTTTATGTATTGTAAAATTACCATTCTGGTATCGATGTAAACCTTCCATATGTAATTGTAAATATATTTCACACTGTAATTGAAACATTTTTATATATTGTAATATAACCACTCAGGTATTGTAAACTTATATACATATCAACAATTATAAATAAAACATTTGTAAATTTTCAAAAAATATTTTATTTCTTATACTTATTACAATAGAAACTGTACATCTTCTGGACATTTTCAACTGCATACATTTTTTTAAGTTTTCGCATATACTATGTTCTCTGCATTTTCCTGTAGTCTTTTTCACACTATCAAATATTGGACATTCAAGTTATTCGATGTTGCGTACAGATATATTACCCATACGTTTTCTCCAAGTAATTTTTCCAACCATTTTATTTTCTCCATACCTTTCACGTACACTATTTGATTCACAAGCATAAAATATAAAACGTCTCCTAATTTCTCATACGGTAGCCACCCATCTCCCCAGTTGAGACCGTGTTTGTTGGTACGGAGCCAGTAATGCACTCGGCGATACTTTTCACTCAACAAGTGTAAACCATATGATGATTTCACTAAACAGTCAAATGCACTGTCGAAAGAAAATTTTAAAATCCCAACTTCTTTCCACAGAAATTCTTCTCCTGCTCCTCGAAGACCTTGAACGTCCAAAAAAACATGCTTCCATTTTGTTCAACAGGTGAAAACAGTTAATGTATCTTCAATGCTGCCCGGACATACGGCACACTTGTCCAATTGGGAGGCACAGAATCCGCAGGAAACAAAATGTCGACGCGGAAGAATAACCACACTGCAAGGGTTTTCAAAACATATTTTACAGAGCCACAGAATCCACAATCTGATTATCGGATGTTTTTCAGTAGTTTCCACACTGTCGCAAATTTGCAACTTTTCGAATCACTGTGTAACGCTGCAACACTCTGTATGTAACTACAGTCTGGTATTACCTGGTATTCTAGAATCGGACAATCTTCGGATGTCCAATCACACGCTCCGTACGCACAATGGAAACATGTTACCCTATCACTGAATCCTGAATAATAACAATCTGCAGTGACTAATTCTTCAGCAGTCTAACGTAATCCTATTGGCCACTTTGTGTAAGCCTTGTACATCTCGCATTCACCGACATATAATTGGTAGTATAAGATCCACCTGCAATCAGACGAGTATGGTAAGTATACACTCTCATAAGTCGAACAAAGGAAACTCGTCTGATACTGTAGGTGACGGCGTTGTAGGTATCGGCGATAAATGTTCAATCCGGTTATCCTCACTATCAACAGGAAACAATGATCTGCGAATACCGAAGTCTTCGGAAGAAATCACAGGAAAACAGGGATGTCCTTCTAATTTACGTAACAAAGGACGGTCGCAGGCTTAACACCAAACGGAACTTCTGATCTCCAGCAAAACAAGCCACTCTCTCACTCTTAACTTCAAAGCTTCATGGATCTCATCCTCATCCTTCCTGCGACGTAGTTCGCACATACACCTGTGACTTGGGAATCCTGTTTCTTCATCCACTATTTTCTTTCTCTCGTCTATCTTCTTTAGCGTCTCGCAATATTGAAGGACACCATTTCCTAATTCGCCAAACAGGTAACATCCACACCAGGGAGGTCCACGTAGCCCCACATACATAAACGGAAAATAGTTCAACAGACGGTGCAGGGCTGTTCGGTCACTATCCAGCTCCTCGCAAGATCGAACAATTTCCCAGAGGTTCCACGTAACTATATTCTTAAAATTCAGCCCTCAACAAAACAATCCTGTGCCACACACGTCCATTCTCACATAACTATTGTCCAACTCTTCTATTTATACCATCTTGTATCTACGTCACATCCTCCAACGGTCGTAAACGCCCAAAACATGTTCAAACGTGCCCCGTTCTAATTAGCAAACCAGACATTTACCATCCTATCTCTATAATTGATGCCATCAATGCCATCACCGGAAACACGTAGCACAATTCCAAGAAAACCAACAGTCACCGAAAAATAACCACTTGCTCCCAGTAATTCAGACTTATCAACGTCATCTCTCCTCAAACACAGGAAACACGTATCACAATTCCAAGAAAAACAACCGCCACCGAATTTCCACACTTCCCAATTCAAAGAATTTCAAAAAACGCCCGAAAACACGTTCTCAAATTCCGAGAAAACTAACCGTAAACGGAAAACAGTCCTCTACTTTTCCTCCTCACCAACAGCCAATCAAAACTCTCCTCACATAATAAAACCACGCCCATTTTATAACATCCCACAAATCAAAATCAGCCTCACAAAATAAACCAAACCCAGTTTATGACGTCATCACGCAAAAACCCACACTTGCTTGCCCACACACCTACATCATCAATTGATCTTTGACCAATATTTTCCAATCAATTGATTTATCGACTTCAACGTGGGTACATAACTACTCACACTTCCCTATCCTTTTCCTGCAATGACACACTACCCATTCGAAGGATGCGTTTGGAAATTCTAAGTGACACGTCAGAGAAAGCGTGTTGTATGGATGTAAGATGCGCGCACTTACAGAGATGGTAAGGAAATTTCATGGAAACCTTGGAAGTGTGATGCCGTTGAAATGCCTATATTGGCTGATAAACGATTGGGTGTGCTTGGAATCAACTTCAAAAGAAAATTATGAGGATTGAAAGACGATCTGTCAGAAAATATGGAAGGTTCGTTTGTCTGAGGGTGCTCTGTGAAGTTTCGACTTTGAAAGTAATAAAAGTGCTGAATCCATTGTTAATCGACTTTTCGATTATATAATCATGATTTCTCAATGTGCGAATAATGGTAATTGTAGGAAATATAAGGCTAGTGGTCTAAGGGAAAAACAGTACTTTGCGAATATTGATTACGTTAAACATCTATTGATATCTGACAAAATTGGCACTCAAGGTAGGAAATGATAACATGTTCACAATGGAGGAAAGTCTGATGTAGCGAGGGGATTCGGAATATTTTTAACGCAATGTTGACACGAATATGTGCACTGAGATTGCTACAAGCTATTTATATATAGTGTTGTGAAGGATAAACAGAAATGGAGCATTCACAGATATTTATAGGCAGGTATAAGGAATGTAAATTATTGTCACTAACACTGTGTCAGTTTATATTGAATTATAATTGAGAGTTTTGCGGTTTGTCGGATTACCTCAAAATTGAAAGAGAATACAATTTTATCTATATTCTTGGAGATTATTCACTAATCGGGTCCATAAGGGAGGGGGAGGTGTCTTGGTTGCTGTAGCAAACAAATATTCTGTTGACGAATTTAAAATCACTATAGAATATGTAGAAATAGTATGTATCAAATTTATATTTGAATATACAAGTTACTTTTTTATATCAGTATATTTTCCACCAAAATCACCAATTAAGGAGTATCAGGATTTTTTTGAATTTGTTGAGGAGATTGCTAACCGGCATAGTTTTAAAGTAATTATTGTTGGTGACTTTAATATTACCACAATAATAGATGATCAATATAATTTATTGGAAGGTGGACCTATTAGTATTTCTCTTGCTAATTTTTTATCAATGGGAAATCTTAAATCTATCAATCATGTAAAAAATAAAAATGGGAAAACCCTTGATTTTTTATTGACAAATATAAGTGATAGCATGACTCTTATTAGAAATTTACACCCGTTACTTGAGGAAGACCACCACCACCCATCACTACTTATTCAGGTCGTTGTAAACCAAAAGGTTACTTGTGTTAAATCAAATCCAGTTACTGTATACAATTATGCAAGGGCAGACTTCTACAATATGTACAAACACTTGGAAAATGAAAAATGGGACAATTTAGCTACTTACAAGAATCCCAATGAAGCCTTAGACTATTTTTACAAGGTAATTAATGGTGTGATAGACATATATGTGCCGAAAAGATCAATATGTAAAAAACGTTCTTATCCATGTTGGTTTACATCTGATATAATAAGAAACTTAAAAGAAAAAGAAACATACAGAAGAAAGATGAAATATTCAGACTATTATCAAACTAAATTTGTTGAATTACGTAGAAAACTAAAAAGAATGATAAATATAGCATATAAAACATATGTATCAGAAATAGAAAACAATTTAAAAAACAACATTAAACCATTTTGGAATTTTATAAGAAACAAGAAAAAAACAAATAGGAAACTAGCTTATATGATGTATAAGGGTAATAGATTGGAAACGAACCTATTAATTACTAATGGTTTTGCTGAATATTTTCAAACAGTGTATGCTTCAAATCCTTCAACATATAACATCATTGAATCCTCTGACATGATAGTATCTCAGTCGTTGGTGGTAGATTCCATCACCAACGCAGAATGCAATGAAGCCATAAAAAAACTGGAATCAATCAAATCTAGTGGTCCCGACCAATTGCCAACATACATATTCAAAGGTTGTGCCGAATTATTATGCACCCCTTTGTGATATATTTACAATATTATTTTAAAAACTCAAATTTTTCCTGATCTTTGGAAAATCAGTAAAATTTGTCCTGTTTTAAAAAAGGGAGACCCATGCGAAATTACAAATTACCGACCCATTTCACTAATCTCAGCTCCTTCAAAAATATTTGAATATATATTATATGACAGGATATACAGCCATATTAAACCTTATATATCAATAGATCAACATGGTTTTTGTCCTGGAAAGTCTACTTCAACTAATTTGGTCAATTTCACACAGACTATATCCGATTCCCTCGATGATAGGAATTCTGTTGATGCAATATATATGGACTTCGCCAAAGCCTTTGATACTCTTGATCACGATGTATTGTTGAGTAAATTGTCTAAGTTTGGTCTCTCTCATGACTTTCTTACGTTAATATCCTCTTACCTATGCAATCGAATGCAATTTGTGACATACAATCAAGCTAAGTCATACACTTACAAAGTCTGTTCCGGTGTACCACAAGGCTCCAATCTTGGACCATTATTCTTTCTATTATACATCAATGATCTACCCACAATTTTTAAATACTCAAAATGCTTACTTTTTGCTGATGACTTAAAATTGTATAAAGTAATGAAAGATCCAAACGATGCACATAAGTTGCAAAAAGACTTGGAAAATGCACAAAGATGGAGCATCGAAAATAAATTAAACTTTAATGTCACAAAATGTTTTGCAATAACTTTTTCCAGGCAAATCAAACCCAATATTTATCAGTATACAATGAATAATCGTGCATTACAAAGAGTAAATCACATAAATGACTTAGGAGTTACATTAAATAATAAATTATCTTTTGGAACACACATTGATCAGATTTGTAATGATGCTTACAGAACGTTAGGGTTTCTAATTAGAAGTTCACATAATGAAAGAGCTCTGACAAGCCTGTTTAATTGCCTTGTTCGAACCAAATTAGAATATGCAAGTGTAGTCTGGTCACCTTACACACAATGTAATAGCAAAAAGATAGAAATAATTCAGAAGAAATTTGTTCGTTAATTATATTACAAAAAACACAAAAGATCATCTTTTCAGGATCAGGTATCATATAAACAACTACTCAGAGAATTCAATGTTACACCTCTGTACGAAAGGAGAGTAGTATCACATCAATTACTTTTATATAAGTTAGTCAACGGGCTGGTCGACAGTCCAAGTCTCCTCCAAACATTAAACTTTAATGCTAAGAAGGACATGTTGCGGTTCAGGCAGCCTTTTTATTACAGTAAATCCAACTCAACAGAACACCAGAATTCCCCCATTCTAAGACTATGTATTAAACATAATGAAATAGTCAGAAACGGTGGAGACTTGGATTTCGCTATGCCATTCATGCAATTCCTGTCCGTCCTTCGAGAATATCATGAATAAATAATAAATAATTATAGATGTTTTCTGTGTATATCGGTATGTTTGTAAATACAATTATGCCTGTATGTGTGTATATTTGTTTATATATGAGTATTTACATGTGTATAGTTATAAATGCCTCAGTCTGTATATAGATATGTACCTTGTTCTACCTCAGTGAATATCATTTTTGGATTTATGTTCTCTAGAATACTTGTACTGGTGTTCTTTATGAAACAATTATTGTAGTTTTGCTCTCCTTTTTCTTCTTTTGTTTTTGTAATGTTGGAATTATAATTTTTAATTGTTTAAAATATATATATATGTAAGCCTATTGTAATTGGAGCGAAAGCTCTGTTATAGGTGAAATAAATAAATAAATAAATATAGAATTTAAAATATGCTCAAAACCGATCAATCCTATAATGAAATGGACTAAAATCAACTTTAACAAAAACGCTTTATTAAGAGGTTAGGAGAAAAAAGTACTTTGACTTAAGGCTTGACAACTGTGAATAATATGCACAATATATTTCTACGTCACTAATTACTTTTAAATAGTATTTTTTCCAAAATGTACGAACACGCATTCCTTTAATTTTAAAGATGCATTTTTAAACTTTTAAAGAATATTACTATATTTAATGTACGTATATGTTGTGCACTACGTCATAACTTCTTCTATAGTGACGCTACACTCTACGGAGAACTTTCGCCTCTTTCAAAGTCATAAACTACCATTCCCTGTCAGGAACATTCCTATAGTATTCCGGCTCATACTTCTTCAGCAACGGAATCTATCCATCTCATCGGCGGTCTTTATACATTTTATCTAACAACAGGTCTTGCATGCTGGCGTCTCTGGCAGTTGGATGTGTCATAACTATCTCAGTATTGCTTGTTTAATTCCTTTCATTACTTTAGTATCCTGAAAGAGTTCGTCAAGTTTATGGTTATACTTTGCTTTCTCACATACTGAACAATATACCTATTCTTCCAAATTTCCTTTCAAAAATTCGATGCAAAAATTGTCACCAGCATTCTAAAACAATCCTCAGTATCTGTCTAACTAATGTCCAGAATATTTCATAATTTTCTCTAGAGTAACCTTCTTTCCTCAATCCCTGTTTTGTTTCGGAGGCCTCGAGTAATTGGTCCGTAATTTGAACTTTGTATTTAATTTTGTTAATGGTTCCCCCTATCAATGGTTTTAGTTTTGTGTGTGTTAGATTCATGCCTTGCTGTAAATAATTTCTCTCCTAATTGTGGAATGTCCAGTCCTAAAATCCGCCGTACACCGTCAGCGCGTCCATCTCTGTTGATGGCTTCTCATTTGTTGTAACGCTTTCAGCGAAGTGGTTATTTCATTTCTACGAAGATATCATAATCACTCGAATTCATATCGGATGAATATGAGTGGTGTTTCAGTACCTTCCATTGCCAGTTACATAGGAGATCCGTCGCAGCGTTGCTTTCTCTTGAGTACAGGAAGGATGTGGTGTTACACAAAATTGCAGTAGTAGAACGCATCGACTGTCTTACTGAAGTACAGCACGGTGTATTATGACCACTGGGATGTCATGCGCCACACTGAACAACACCTTCACACAACTGCCTTGTGCAGAGTAAACGTTCTTTGAACGAGGAGATCCATATTGTTTCCACAAACTGGATTGCCGCTTCAAGCGTGGTTCGCAAGATGGAGCCCAGGTTTGTTCATTGTAACAATCCTCCCAAGGAATAGCATGAATAGCATTCCTCATTTCACGAAGCACAATACACTCATCCATCGGGCCACTGTATGAAACGACAACGCTGCATCACCACATGCCTCACGCAATTCCTGAAACAGTCTTGTTCACTCCGACCACGTGCCACTTTAATTTTGCACCACGCACGTTGTTCCAGTTTCGTGAAAATGTTATTAGGATGCTTGCACTCTCCCACTTTATTTCACTGCACTGTGGTAATTCACCAAATAACACACAGCTGATCCCACTCGCAATACTTACTCGCCTAATGTTCCGTTATCAGCTACTGAACTCGGTGGCTCAAAGACACGACTCTCACGTGCAAGTAGTGTTGCAACTTCTATTTATCCAACCTTTTATAATGATCAATCTGATGATCTCCAGGTGAATTTATGTGAATCGTTGCTATTTAAATTTTCGTAGTTGAGGGACAAAACGTAATCAGTTTGGTTCCATTATCTTGCAATTTGTATGAAAGATATACCTAAGAATTATGTATGTTTCTGTGTACATAATTATGTCCGTATGTATATACATGTGTTTATATGTATAGTTATTAATGTCTGCAGCTAAATATGTATCTTGCTATACTTCTGTAAATATCATTCACTTATTAGATTTATTCTCGGTTTAAAATGTATGCTAGCATTCTTAACGCAATGATTAGAGTAGTTATGATTTCTCTTTCTTTCATCTTCGATTGTTTCGTATTGTTGTAATTGTAATTCTTGAATTGTTCTCTTTACTCTATGTACATCTACAGAGAGAGCTCTGTTATAGGTGATAAATAAATAAATACCTAAGTGTTTCCAGGTCTTGAACATTTTTCCTGTCCATTTAGGGAATAAAGTCATCGCCATATTTAGGTCTCTTTCTTGCACTTTCTCAAACAAACAATACTTTAAATGTTGGGATGTTGCCTTTGATAGAGCAAATTCTGCTTTTTCATGTATCCCTGACACGTTCTTGTTTTCATGAACGGCTCTAATATCCATCAAAAATTGTTTTAGCTTCTGTCTTATCGTCTTATCAGGAAACGTCGCAATTATCTAATGAAATTACTACCCTGATACAACCAACGTAGTTTGGCATGTTATGGTTATTCAACTTACGGAAGTAGCAGACAATGGTCTGAGAATGATCTGTAGTTTTGAGAGATCTAATAGTTTCTTGAAAGTAGATTTCTTTTGCAAACTCTAATAATATCATTTCTTGCAGACAAAAGTAACAATATATTTTGCATAAAAACACGATACACTTTTTCAAACAATATGTTTTCCTAATTTCATTTATATTGAACTTAGCACATTTTACAACGTCAAGAAATAAACATTTTTGTTTCCAGAATTAATATTATATATAAACATTCCCCACTGTCACTCATTTAACAAACTAATCAAATGTAGAACAAACTATTTTACACATTTGTTTTCAAAACTTCTACAACAAAATTAACGACATGCATTTTTTTCTATTTCATTTAGATATGTACGAGTAAATAATACACTTGAGAAATATTTTATTTTGTCATAAACAGTTTGAGCTTTCCTTTTTTTTAATTCGTAGGTTGTTAAAATAAAGAATAGCCAAATCTGGTAAACTAAACGTTTCCATGAGACATTGTTTTTTGCCCAATGCGTAGGTTTATATTTATTTCAAACAAAACAGGCAAATGACAAAATTTCGATTCTCTATATTTCTTTCCTACAGCTTTAAGTTTTCATAATGTTTGATTGACCAAAACATTATTGAAATTACAACAAAGTAAACATATATTCATATTTTGTAGAACCAGGGGAAACGTAACCCAAGTTCAAGCTTCAGTAAAGCTATACAACATAACTTATAGATATTGAAACGTATAGATATTATAAATTATAGATATTCAACTTCAAATATTACAATATGTAATGAATGAACTTTACACTAATTTTTCACATCTAAAACTAGAACATACAAATCAATATCTAAAACAGGGAAATGATATAAAGGAAAGAAAATTGAAGGACAGAATATGTAAATCAACCTACAATATAGAGACGTGTTTTCATTATATTGCTCACTACAATGAACTGAATTAACATATTCTTCTAAATATATCAATACTTGGACTGTTGATAGAAAATGAATAGTAATCCACAATGAAATTATCTTGATTCTTACGTTTTCCATTATAGCTTCGAATGTCAGTCTGGTTATAAAGTCCACACAAAGGCATGAATAAACATGACAAGTCTGGTTTTACATATAATACCCCGAGAAACTCTTAACGGTTCTAAATATTTTACAAACTAATTCACAGAACATGTGCAGTGCAGTAAGTGAGTTTGCCTTACTTTAGTCAATAAATAAAGATATAGCAAAGACAACTTTTCTATTTGCATATTTCTCATTAGCGAACAGAAAAGAAATACTTGAAATCAACTGTTTACAATTTAGAAAAGATGAAGTCGTTCAAATCATTTGCCATGAAATTATAGTACATGCATTGAAGTTTGTCTAGTTTTACTATATTTCATGATAGTTTCTATCAGAAGTGTGACTATTCCTGCTATCCATCCAAATGCTATTATGTAAAACATTGCCTGCAAATGCTTCAAGGATATAGTTATGCTATTCCTTATACACGTTGTATTGCATTTCTTTTGAATGAGTAGATCACTGAATATTTCATCATTCCATTTCTTAATAAGTCCACCATATATCATCCGTTGAATGATCTTATTAAATGCAGGAAGATAAGCTGAATTCTTCCGGACACCAAAAGCTAAATAAGAGTTTTGCAAATTTTCTCTCACAATGTGGAATGGCAACTTACAACCTGGACAGTAATATAGATTCATGCCAACAAACTTGAGATTGTTAATGTTTGTCGCTGCTGCACATTTTTCTTCTTCCACTACTGATCTTATTCTATCGAAAAGATTGCTAGACAATCTAATCTTTTTGGACATTGCCTGCACTACAGGATCTGAAGATGCTTGCAGAGCATTTGGTATCGCACCACCACATTTGATGCTGTCAACATTTTGAAGCAACTCTTCAATTGTATCTATATCTTTGTAGTGCCGCGGGACTGTCAAAACGCTAACAAAACAACTTTGGTACAGAGAATTGTACATTAGACTAACATACATCCACGAGAAGAATATAATTCTCAATGCATTGTTCGAAGGTACCTTCACTGATATATTTAACGAAATACGCATTAAAGATCCTAGGATTTTCAAGGCATTGTTGGTGTTAGTAATTTTTTAAACACATTTTTGAATGACCACCACAGAGAATAGAGTAACTGATAAGATAACTATCAGTAGAAGCCAGGTATTTAGTTGGAATGGAAGAAACAGAGACATCCACTGTGGAATAATAGGGCTCTTCTTTACCATAAAAGAGAGTGGTGTGATTAGCAAAATATCAGTCATGTCAACACTCCTTGTCCGCACTACATTAACCATCATTGGTACAAGGGATAAATCAGTTTTTCCAAACACAATGTCACCCATTACGCCTGTCCATGTCCCGTTGGGAAATATCTCGCCAAAGTTATGCCTTTTATAGTAAGCAACGCAAACTGAGCTGAAATTTAAACTTTGCATAAGACATTCCAACGTCTTTCCACCTACCCCTGAATATTTCACGTGATTGTTGATTTTAGTCATTTGAAAAGAAGGCATGATGCCGAAACCAGACGTTTGTAATGGATACTTATGCATATTACGAAACTTGTTATTAAAAATCTCTTTCCATTCACCAGCATTCGTTTTCGACTTAGGTGCCAAGCACCGTGCTGATAGTGAATTTCGCGGATTGAAGTAATTATAAGTAATTACATTACAGTCACATGATTTGTTTGCAACATCTAGGAAACCTACATTCATAATTTGTCTCTCCCACAGTATCGTAGATATAGTAGCTGTGTCATCAATTTGCAATTTGCTTTCTATAAAAACAAGAGCCCTCCGATTGCAACGTGATATGTATTCAGCAACTTTGAAAATCCATGACTGGAGTTCAGGAATTTGCCTATACACTAAAATTACTTCACATCTACCTGCATAGGGAATCACAAGCACTCCCCTCCGATCATTTGATACAATCGTCATAGGAACGAGCGATATTTCACTCGAAGCATCAAGTTGAAATTCCGATTCGTTGCCACGATGCAGTAGAACTCTTACTTCATTTGTATGCGAATTTTGGCTCCGTGCAAAATCAGCTACGCAAGACAATGCTCGAAATGCTGAATATCCATCGTCTGCTGTTCCTGGCGTGAAATGTCCTGTGATACAGTGTTGAATCAACTGTAATATTCCCAAAACCGCTAACATTTTTGATCTCACAGCCTGAAATAAGAAAAACACTGTTTCAGTCACGTACAATTGTTTGTACGAGGTGTGGCAGAAATGTAATGACACGAGCAACACTACACACGAATCGGCAACTCGGCTGCCTTCCCCTTCACATGGCAGTTAGGTTAACCCCTGCCGTTTCCTCGTTACAATTTTTGCCATAAAATATTGTGTAAAACTTGGCGAATCCGTTACTGTGACTTATAAAAAGTCACAAAGGGCTTATGGAGAACATTCACTGCTCAGGGCGAACAATGGAAACAACTCGTCTATCGCTGTATAGCTGCCCCAGGGAACTATTTTGAAGGAGAAAACCTTGATTTGTAAAAATATGAATATTCTTGGTTAAAAAAAAAATCAGTCTCCTTAATGTTTTGCCACACCTCGTATATGAGGAGTTCAGAATAAAATGAGCTAACGTAACATTTACTGCTTTATTATCTCGATTGTCTAAAATTATAAGAACAATGGTGAGACATGTTATTGTGTTGACTTTGACCTTGTACGCGTAAAATAGGGTAAAGATTAGCGGGACAAGCCTTCATGATGGCGCAGTGGTAGCGTCGTCGCCTTGTAAGAATGATGTCCCGGGTTCGATGCCTTGTGGAGGTACTTAGTGGTTTGGATCCCACTTTAAGCTGTAGATCCAGTCCCGATTAGCCTTACTGTGTATAAAACGAACTTGAAAGGCCTATTCAATCATTCAAACAATAATTTTGCTGGCTATGACTATTAGTGCGAACTCCGATATCATCAGTGATTCTGCCTGTTGTATGAAGCATCTGTGACGATTCGCAATGCGAAGAGTGAAGTGAACAGAACACTCCCCTATGAACGTGTTATGACAAAGTCTACCAGTATGAAGAAGGTTTGTTTGCTTTTGGTTTCCGAGTTGGCATCCTGGGTTTGTGGGTCTTCTTGATTAATTTGTCTGTTAGTTTTCTCTATACGTGTAATGTGGTTTTTCTAACGGCATGAGCTCGGGGGGCAAGAGAGGCAGTTGCCTCTGCTAACAATCTCTCTTAGTGTAAAGAAATCGTATTACTGTTATTAAACGATATTATTCTCTTTAAAAATTAAGTATTTTCAAACCGATGAAGATCCAAAAAAATAGGGCCGGTATAGTTTCCATGAATTTGGAATATCTCACTTTGTTTTCCAGAAAATTACTTATTATTAAGACCCACGCATTTTATTCGTTAGTGTAGTTGTTACACCTATGTGGTCGCAGAATAAGTTGGCCACACAATGGAAATAAATAAATTATGTGTATTTATTTAGCTTCTGCTGAACGAAATTATGTTTATATGTAAATTAGTCTGATCCACAGAGAAGGAAAATAATGGGGGAGGAACAGAGAACACCAACACGAAGAACAGTGTGATGGAATAAGGCTTTCCTTTCTCAGATTGACTTTTCATCCAGACTTTTGCCCCCTCCCCTTAAAAAGCGAGTCTGCGCACGCCCATGCGCCCGTGTCAAAAGTCAGTAAAGGCAGGGTAATAATGGTCAGACATACATGTGCGTCATACAACACTCATGTAAGTCATGTGTTTCGTGTGCACTGAAATCAGTTTCACTTTACAGACTTTTAACAGATTAGCCTGGCATACAGAAAAAAATGAATTCAAAATGGCGGCGGAATTCATATTTTTAAATCGCTTGTCTCTATTTCTCGACCCATTTATTTTTTGTTTGAATACTCTAAACAGGACCTTCAAATGTTAAATGTTATTATTTTCATTTTTCGTTAATATCATAAACGCTAGAAATTTGAAAAATAAAAATTGTGTAGAAAATGTACAGTAATATGAAGCTAATTTATGCTTTATGGGACAAATTTACCTGTTATGCAAGTTTATCAGGCATCTTTGATCACATAAAACATTTTTTTCGGATTTTACACTTAGGGGAGGCTGTTTATGGTGCAGGATGCTGAAAGTACGAGTAGGTAGAGTACAACACACATAAATTTGCCGTTGCGTAGATACCAATTTTCGTTTCGTCTCCCTCTCTCTTAGTATCACGTGTTCTACACTGCTCGAAAACCTTCGCTATTGTTGCCATATTGTCATTCCATTCCTGGACACACTCGCGCAAACATCATTGAAAACAATTGAATAGCGCTCCAGCTCGCAGTTCACACCGTTCGGCAGGGACGGTAATTTGGCAATATAGTATGGCGTAGTGGTTGCTTCTTTTATGCAGTGCATGTTCATTGGCTGGCTAGTAACTAGTGTTGCCAACTGTAATAATGAAGCACTATTTCTGTCACGGAAGGGGAAAGGCAGGTGAAGTGACGGTGAGTTTTGTTGGATTGGAAGCACCATATTTTTATTTCATACTAAGTATTTTACCGGCTTGACGTTGTGTGCGTGTATTGCGTGTGGGTATGTGAAAGTGTGTGTTTGTTAATGAACGTTACAGCATTTTGGCAAGAGAGCAGCGGTTGCGACTGGAGTTCCTGAACGAACAATCAGGGCTACCATGAACGAAAGACAATCTCTTGAGGTGTCAGAAGGCCCCTCCACATCATTCCACACTTCTGGGAAAGAACGACAAAGACCAGCGACCAAATCGTCAGTGGACGCTTTCGATGAAAACGTTATCCGTAGGCGCATATACGACTACGCTCTGCGTGAAAATGAAGTGCCGACATTGAAAAAATTGCATGTCAAATTACAGGCGGGCATACATTTTGCGGGAAGTCAAGAGAGTTTGCGACGTTTGCTGCGAAAGATGGGATTTAGGTGGAGGAAGAGGAGGCTGTCATTTTTGCTGCTTAATGCGATGCATATTGTTTTCTGTGTTAAAATTGCCATGCTTTGATGGGTGACCAAGTTCATAGCAGGGCCGGCGGAAGGGGAGGGCGTACCGTGCCACCGGCCACGCGGCAAAATTTGAAGAGAAGAAAAAATACGCCTATTGAAAACTGTGGTAGAGCGAGATATTCTTTTGCGCTTAATAGTATTGAAATAGCATAAGAAGTCTCATTATTTATTTTATATTTTGATGTTTTACTTAGGAATATATTGATTTTCAATTTCCCGTTGCTGCGTAATGGCGGGGGGGGGGGGTCGAAATGGAGCTGCATCTACCGCCACCGCCCAGGGAGGCAAAATGACTAGCGCCAGCCCTGGTTCATAGCAAAAGAAAAAGCCGCGCAGCTTATCGGCTAGTGGCAGTATATGTAGTTGTTATTGTTGTGGAAGCTAGCATCGTTTGTAAATGTAGAACAAAGGCAACCGACTTTCGCCGATCACAGAGAGGAAATAATAATACTGCTTGAGGAGGAGTGTTGTGGTCCAATTGTCGCGGTTTAACACGTTGGCATGTTGTTATCTGCCGTTGCAGTTCCGTACCAGTGTATTCGGGTTTTGGGAGTGAACAGTTAGAACGCCACCAGTGCATTAATGCAATGAAAAATAATATTTTTTTATTTTGTTTGAAATCACTCAAATAAGGAATCGTATGAAGAAGTCTTCTTTGCAGCATTTTTGGTAATTTTACGTATGTGTTACTTCATATTTTGCGAATTTTTAGTCCATATGTATGTAGCTACATACAAAGCCACTTGTTAGTACATATTAACCCTAGTCCTGGTATAATGCATGACGTTTAAAACTCAACGTAAGATAGACCTGAATTCTCTAATTTCCTTGTTGCACGTAACAGCTGTGCATCGGCACACTGCAGCGATGTTTCTATCTGCTCCATTAGCAACACTGCTTCTTTAGTTCTGTCGCGCATCGCACGGCAGAAATATCTGTGCTGGACTCTAGCGCCTTCTCATTCCGGATCTTGGCCGTTTCCGTGGTATCGACGCCGAAATCGGCTGCTTTCAGTTCGTACCCAAGGAATATGCAGGCAGGAATGAAAATGTGGAATTAGGACATATACTGTATGCCATGAGTGCCCAATTTCTGGGTCGTGGGTAATATCGGACCCATTGCTACCCTTATCAGATATCAAATTTTTAGATAAATTCTAAAAAATAAAGTAATAGTTGAAGCTTTCTAACTCAATGAAGATTTATGCTAGCTCTGGTAAAGACAAACCATAACTTATCAAATTATCTGCGCTTCCATTTTAGTTATCTTCATTTTTAGTATACGTACAATTAACCGTTTTCAAGACATTATTGTTTTTTCTAATTTTCAAGGTGAATATTAGCGCCATTTTCTCAAGATGGCGGCGAACAAACAGGTGACTTCTAATCTCTTCAAAATAGGATTCGTCACATTGTTTTTACTATAGAGGCAATTTCATTTCTGTAGTAATTAGTTCCCCAGACGACATTACTTTACTAGACTACAAGGTGTTTCACTCAATGTAGCATGTACTACGGTCAGATTGTTATATTTATGTTCACAAAGGGATCCTAAAATGAAACTTACACCAAGCACAGATTACACTTAACTTGATAACATGTCGTATTGCCACCAAAACTAAATATACGTATTTTTTAGGTATTCAAGGTCAAACGTCATGTGATGTGACCTTCAAATAAACATTTCAATATTTTCATGTAAGACTATCTTTTACGAAAACTATGTTCTCTTAGATTCAAAACAAGCCCAAGATGAAAGTTATATCATAATTAGAAGAAAAGTATATATTTTTTTGTTGACCTTTTAAACATAAATTTGACATTTAATAAAAATGTGACAACCTTGTTGTACAAACACCGTGTATCATTGAGAACTAAAATTTTACACATGTAAGGTACTTCGTCTCTTCTACCACCCTACCAAATATCAGGAAAATAGTCGGATTGAAAAGTTGATTTAATTTAACATTTTTCATTTTACAAAAGTTTGTTCGAGTTCAATTGCGTTGAACCCTCAAGTTCCTTAAAACTGAATCAGAAATTTCACCACCTACCTTGTTTTTAAGGTAAATAGTATGGTCTTCTATGATACAGTTAGCAATGTAACCTATCAGATACGGTTGTAACACAAAATAATGTTTTTGAGGCAAATAGCTAACCATAATATAGATTATAACATACCTGTGTTCGTTTATGAGTTTTCGTTATCTTATTTCCAGGAGTTGCATTACCAAAATATAGTAAATTATTTATAATATCTGTCAATAAATAGATATGCATATCTCTGTCTGCGTGTGTTTCTGCTTGTAATTTATGTACGTATCAGAGCCATGTGGCTATCTATCGTGTCCTCAAAGATGGAATTCAGAATATCCAAAATAAAATATAGTACGTGTAACGGACATACTGTGACAACAATAGACTAGATAAAGATACACGAAACTACCAAGTCGTAAATAATAAATGCACATCTATGTTTTATATAAATGCCGGTATTGCCTTCCTAACCAACTTGCATGCATTGTTTACACAATTAGAATTCTAACAATGCCTTCTGCTAGGTTAGAAAGCCAGGTTTAGAGCAGTTAGCATTTGATAAAATTTACCCGTAACGAAAGGTCCATATGGTAGTATTGTTAACGGAAACTGTAACCACTGCGCAAATTAAGTTTTTTGCTTTGGGAGCTGGGGGATTCCACTCAGGGGCGTATTTGTAATTTCACTTCGGAAGGTAGATTATTTTGGGGTTATGCAAATTTGTATATGTTACCAGTAAGTAAAATAAACTAAAGGGGATGAAAACATATCTGGCCGGAATAAGAATAAGTTTCTTTTGCCATGGATAAAAATGCTTTGTGGGGGGAAGATTCCTGGTATCCTCCCTCCCCCCTTAATTCGCACACTGACTGTAATAATGATGTGTTTAGTGGCTTTACGTATACCGACACTTCTATCAACCAACCGATTCCCAAACCACCAAAACCCTTTAAGCTTATAGCATACACCTACGGCCTATTGGACTCTCGCAATGACTCCTCACCGAGATATATTTCATGTACAATTTATTTACACACTCCTCCTTCTCCGTATATACATCGTTCAGTTACAGATCCATTAAACAAATGCTTCAGGTTGCCAATTGCTCCATTACATAATAATGCACTTTTCAGGATTTGGCTCTGCAAGCACACTATTTACCGTAGATCTAACCCACTCTCGCATTTATCACGCAAGACTCGGACGCAGTCCTCTCCTGTATGTAAGTCAAACTACAAGCGCAGTATTTATCATAGCGCTTACAACCCCCGCCCTCAATTTATCACGCAGGGGTCCCTACATACGGTGTTCATTCTCTATGTATGCATCCATCTATCAATCCATCTGAGCTGGCCTTGGCGAAAAGCGACGCTACGGGTCCCGTGTTCGAATCGCGGCCTGATCATGGATATTTGTGAGTGTCCATTCATCAATTTCATCATATCATCACTCATTCCCATCTTCGCAATTAGCCTAATGTGAAAAATAAGCGAAGTAAAACATTGCAAGAAAATTGACCAATAATTTTTGAACACCCGGTACAACCTAAAACAACTACTTTACTTAATATATTTTAAATAGGTGCTTCACGTGCTTGTCTCTCCTTCCTCGGTTTGACAAAAGGAAAAAAAAAACTTATGGTTGACATACTTTCAATATACTTCACTTCTACAAAAGTTTGTTACACCAACGTAGCGCTAAAATTTCCAAAACCTTAGAAGTGAATCGGAATTTCTACGTCTTACCTTTTTTGTGACCTAAATTACAAATGCGTTCTTTTTCTCGTTGGCAAGGTAAAATCTCTCGCATGTTGTTTTATCGTAATTTCGAAATAACAATATTGGTCATATTAATGTAATATTAATGAATATAACTTCAGGTTGATGAATGACGAAAATGTTTCAGAGGACATGTAGATATCCATATTGTTTATAGCATCTCAATTGTGTTTTGTCGATTATGAATGCTTTCTCTAATTTCATTGATCAAAAGTAGTAAATTGTTAATAATCTGGGCAAGAATATTTCCGTAACTCTCTCTCTCTCTCTCTCTCTCTCTCTCTCTCTCGCTCTCTCTCTCACGCTGACGTGTTCTGTGTGTGTGTGTGTGTGTGATCGTGTGTTTGTGTGTCTTTGTATAACCCATAACACCCTGCAGATTCTGGGATTGGGAACCCATGAATGAAAAAGGTAAAGTTATCCCCTGCGCATTGCACCGTGCCATGAAGGCACATAAGAGTGTGTAGAGGTAGAGAGAGCTCTACACATTTATTATCTCTGGCAATGTAAATGTGAAGTGATCAGCACGACGTTCCGATCACCTTTATCGCCCCAGGATTGCAACCAGTTTTCAATTTAATTTAGGTTGGGTGACCCGCAGAGCTGCTTCTTACGGGGACAAGATAAAAATTTTCCGAACTTAGATCATCCACTCCGCGAATCGAACCCGAGTCTCCCGCGTAGCAGTCAGACGCCATACCGGGTAGACTACCGCGGAACACATGGTTATTTTGAATGTTACTGTCTATCGGGATCACATAATGACGTCAATTAACTATAGACTCATAACTTTGCCTTTAGATATGTTAAATTGATTGATTTATTGATGTATTGTTTTAAGTTCACTTTATGCACATTAAGGCTAATTTGGACTGGACCTACAGTTTAAAATGGGATCCGAACCACTATGTACCTCCACCGGGTATCGAACCTGGGACACCGTGATTACAAGTCGACAACGCTACCACAGTGCCATCGGGGAGACTTCAATATAGTGGTTTAACTATGTCTCAGACACAATTTAAAAATAATAATTTTGGAACATGATATTAAATATCTAACAAAAATCCGATTATAGAATGACCATTAGTCGCATTAACGTACGTGCGGCATGAACGTCTGCTGCATTCACCAAGAGGTGGTGCTGTGTCACATTCGCCGCAATCACGTGGTAACCTTCTTCGAAAGCAAAGTTCTGTGGAACAAGGTGTCAAGCCACAGGAAAATGTCGGATAACGAGAAAGTCTGCAGAGTACCTCCTCATATATTTGTGATTCTGATGAGGAAAATAGCCCTCTGTGCGGTGACAACAGCTTTGATAACCCAGACTATGTGTGTGGAGTGTCGAGCAGCGAAAGCACCTACTCTGAGGTAAAAAAGAAGTTTTTATTTTTGGTATTTTTTTAAAATATTGGTAACCTTATTGTCTCAGACTTGGGCACGGTGAAAACGGGTGGTAAGTGTGCGTCGTGATGTGCATAATAATGCGCAAATCATCTCAACATGCATTCGTAAGACCTCTTGCAAGTTGGTACAGTAAAATCATGAACTTATTCTGATGACAGGTTAGCACCATATTGTTGAAATGATAAATCACAAAGTGAGCGACATGACACACGTACATGGTTCCCTAATAATGACAATTTCTGACGAAGTACCATCAAGGACATTGCGATAAATCGTATAGAATAGGAAAGGTGGCCTCCCAGATGGCGCAGTGGTAGCGTCGTCGCCTTGTAATCAAGGGGTCCCGGGTGCAATTCCCGGTGGAGGCACATAGTGGTTTGGATTCCACTTTAAACTGTAGGTCCAGTCCCGATGAGCCTTACTGTGCATAAAGTAGACTTAAAACAACGAATCAATCGATCAATCAATAGGAAAGGTATTGTAGAAATAATGTAAAGATAAATAATCATAATTGTTTTGTCATTTGGAAAAATGATGCTTTTCGGAAATTTCTGTTTGGCGAGTGGATTGGACTGTTATTGCTTCGTGCTAGTTTACTTTTTCAAATAAATTTGTTACTCTGATCCATTTCAGAATGACCTTCACATCAGAAGGACGACAGAGCGATCTCCTGTGAAACATCCTCCAGCCAGAAAGAGACGATGCGACCAGGATAACTGGGAGAGAGTGAAACGTAAGAGAAGAAGAAATAAATGGGAGAGGTACACATCCGGGCACACAAATGATGTTGTTCCAGCCAGGAAGATGGGTGAGCCATGTACTTGTCCAATGAAATGCTGGAACACAATTAAGGGGGATGCAGAGTTCATTTTTCACACATTCTGGGACGTACTGATTATGCAACACAGAACACATACCTCATGCAAAATATTAGAATTCAGAATACGAAACGTTCCTACACAAAGGGACAATCTTCCAGGAGGTCATTCAAGTTTTCCTAAAATTTGAAAATTAATGGTGTAGATATTAGTGTGTGCAAGAAGGCTTTTCTTGCAGTTCACGGCCTTCAACGTTCCAGGAAACGAATACAGCTACTACAGGAACAGATAAAGGATGGGAACGTCGCAGCCAAAATCTATGGAAGGGGGCAGCATCACAACCGTCAAAACGGTTTTTCACAAGATAGTTTGGAATCTGCAAGGAAGTTCATAACATCTATACCGAAATAGGTCAGTCACTACAGCCGGAGCCAAACTTCGAACAAGTAGTACCTGGACTCACAATAAATAATTCACTGTACGAGACTAAGTATGTTCCATGGTGTGCATCTCAGCAGGAAACACCCATTAGTTCTTACAGATTCCGAAGGCTGTTTTGTGAAGAATTTTGTATAGGGTTTAAGTTACCTAAGTCAGACACCTGTCGAACAAGATAAAGTTGGATCATGCTAAATCTGTACATGACGAAAATGAAGTCAAATAGTTAGAAACCAGTAGAGCACTACACCTTGCTAGGGCAGAAGCCGCTAAGGAAAAACTCACCTATCCCTCTCTCACTGCTTGCTTCTTCAAATCCTACTAAATATCACGTCATCTGCGTTGATTTACAAAAGACCCTCCCAACTCAAAAATTAACGGTTGGTTCTACTTTCTACAAAAGAAAACTTTGGAGTTACAATTTCGCAGTTCGTGATTGTGGCTCGGACATTGGCTTCATGTTTCCGTGTAGTGAAATTACAGCGAAGCGCGGTTTCTCAGAGATTTCCAGTTGCCTATTGAACTACATAATGGGAAATCGTGTGCACATTGAAGAACTTCATATTATTAGTGACAATTGCAAAAGGGCAAAATAAACATTGGACCTTGATTGCCTTATACGATGCCCTGGTTCGCTGTGGACGATTTAAGAAAGTTGTTCATCATTTCCCAGTCGTGGGACACACACAACTGCCCTGTGATCGTGATTTTGGCCGCATAGAGCTGTACGCAAGGAGGCATCATCCCATCGTGTATACAACAGATGAATGGGCAGATGTGATCAGCAGTGCAAACAGAGAGAAGAAATTTCATGTAACACACATGCAGCAAACCGACTTCAAGTATCTCACAACAGTTGTGGCATCAATTACCAAGAAAACCACCACAGATGGTAAGGAGCCCCTCAAGTTTAAAGAGGCTGCGGTGTTCATGATGGAATCCACTACTCGCCATATTCTGCATGAGAGTTATTCATACCAGAAAGAAGCGCCAGTATGGGCTAGGTGCATCCTAAAGAAAAGAGGCCGTCCACTGCCAGAGGTACCCCTAAGTGATTTGCCATGCATGTAAAAGGAACAGATTCCCATAGATGTCCGAAAATATTCAGACAAAATGTTCCTGTTGGAATGGATCCCTCCAATATACCATAATTTTTATCTCAGCCTTGTTCCGACGGAAGTAGCTGGCGAGGAGACTGCAGAAATTCTAGATGGAGTTGATGACTGATACATTAGGAGGGTCTGGATCAGTTGAATTCAGAATAGTTTGTGCGACCTGCATTCATATGCCACAATTTGGTGTCAGTGCTGAGAATATTTCGGCTGACACTGCATATGAATTAAACTTGTATGTCATTCTTTCTCCCTACAGCCTCCCAAATGGCGCAGTGGTAGCGTCATTGCCTTGTAAGCAAGGGGTCCCGGGTTCGATACCCGGTGGAGGCACAAGTGGTTCGGATCCCACTTTAAAACTGTAGGTCCAGTCCCGATTAGCCTTACTGTGCATAAAGTGGACTTAAAACACCAACTCAAACCAAAACCTTTCTCCCTACAAAATTAACTTTGATTTTTCATTCTGATGTATATTTTTTTGTTCACAATATAATGGTCATGCATTCCTGTTTGTTGTTATTCCACAGAACTGACACAGAAGATTGTGATGCAATAAGGATCTAACCAACAATGAGAAATAATGAACTGGAAAAAACTAATTTAATCATCTTTGCAACAATTGTACCACATTTGCATGTGTCCATGTAAACTGGGAACTTCAGACATGCTTTGGAAATCAACTATATGACAATATAAAAAATATTCAGATTTATGTATTTTTTTAAAAAACTTTCAAATGCTAATATCTCGAAAACAACTTTTTGAGGGTTAGCTCCTTCTTGCACCGAGCGCTTCAACTGTTGGTATGAGTGATCTGATAGGCACCGACCAAGCACATGGTGGTTGCACATTAAAAGTTCGATCTTGTTTCATTTTGTGTAAACGCTTTCTTGTAGATAATGATCTGATTTGACAATGAACATGTTGATAACCACAGTTTGTAATTTTGGTGTTCATTTCTTGTCAAATATGGGTCAATCGATACCTTGTGGTAATGTAGGAAGATGGTTATGAATGTTCACAAGTTCGATGTGTAAGAGTTTAACATATGTTCTATATCTGGCTGCTGGTGTTGAATAATGGAGCACACGACAGTATTAAATTATCGCGTGATAATTATCTTTAGATTAAAGAGTGTATGTAAAATACCATGCTCAAGGTCCCGGGTTCGATCCCCAGCCGGTTCAAATCCGGGAACTTTTCTAACGTTGGAAGCGGCCCCGGAGCCCACCCAGCGTCGAATAACATGGGTACCTTGGGGAAACCCCGGGGGGTAAAGGTGGTCAGGGGCCTGATGCTGATCACACCACCCCCACTCATGACCGGATCAAGAAAGTGTGGGGCGTTACCCCCACACCCCCTATACGCCTTCATGGCGTGGTGCTAAGCACAGGGGAGAACGTTTTTTCTTTATGTAAAATATCATTAGTTCTTAATTTTATGTCATAATCAATGCTCGATGTTGCGGGAAAACGGGGGATACTATCTCCTCACGCCAAAAAAAAAATCATAAACCATGCTTCCAACCGGATAATTTGCATGAGCATCCCTACCTATTGCATTGTTACCGTGTTGATCCAGATAAACACCCTGGCCTCCAAGATGGCGTAATGGTGACGTCGTCGTCTTGTCATCAAAAGGGTGTGAAGGCCTGGTGGAGGCACATTGCACATTAGTTCGGATTCCACTTTAAACTGTAGGTCCAGTCCCGATTATCCTATATGTGCATAAAGTGGACTTAAAAAGTCAATTCAGTCCCCAAACTGAACCAAGCATCCACCATTTAGTGTTTCATTATATATTTGTTTGGCGTCGCTTTTCTGCCACTTTTAGGTATAATAGGGACGATAAGGATGAGTGACAATATGGTGAAAGTGATGACGAGACATTCACAAACAACACCCATGCCATGCCGGGATTCGAACCCGGCACCCCTTCTGACATAACGCGCTGCGCTAACCTCTACGCCCCGGAGGCCGACTCCAGCAAGGAATATCAACTTCAAACATTGTTTATATTGCAGAGCTGCCTTGCATATACGAGAAAATTTTCTGTATTATTGTAATCTAATAAAGAGAAATAACGCCTTGCATTTTTACAATTAAGTTCAATATCGCAACTTTATAAGAATTTAACAGAGATACCTTCTGCATTTCCACAACTAAATCCATTATTCCAACACTAATTGCCACTTATTTTTATACGGCATACTTCGAACAATCCATATATATTCCGTTTGGCCATGAAGATAAGTTTAGTGTTCTGTTGATTGCGAAGGTCTGTTATATTGGCCATTAGATTCCTGACAGACACAGGAAATCCCCACCATAAACGCGAAGGTACACGACTTCATTTCGTGTATCTCTGAGCTGTTACAGAGCTATTGAAATCTGCTCCTTTTCCCTGGTGGTCAACAGCGCCTGTCGTTGTTGCTCTGTTCTCTGTTCCTTATTACCTCCCGGCACGAATGTTGCTACGCGCAATTTATTGCGGTCGTAAAGAGAGATGCGGTCACATATTTTCGGAACAATAACAACTGCCATGTCATTGTCTGAAGGAACAGCTTTAGGAAACGTCTCGAAGTAGCAATTCTTATGTCTCCATCTCAAATTCTCTTCCGCTTACGTAACGCCACCTTCAAGATCTTCAAATGCATTTCTGAAACATTTTCCGTACTGTTGGTTTCTAATGAAATCTTTTCAGGATGTAAACTTTTTGCTTTGTCCTTTGGAAATTATCATTTAATAATGTAGCAGCAACAAAGGATGTAGAGTGAATATATATGAATAAATTATTTCATATTTTTTCCTATATAATTGCAACCTGTTATTTGTAAACATATGTTGTGTACATTTATACAACAATGCAATACGTAGGGAATATCTATCCTCCTTTATATCTGTCTGATAATTTCAATTAGTCTGTTGTCTTAACAGGTTTGCAAAAATCAGTATAATAATTATTATTCGTATTGTAAATAATAATCATTTATCGGTCAGCATTGTGAGTATAAAATTCACTCCTTATCGGAGAGTGCTAGAAGGCAGTCGATAAGGTGAGTAGAATATTTCTTGATCGTCCATAGCAATTGTTTCTACAAGGGAAAATCAAATGAAAACATTAGTTTCTTTATGTCTTTTTAACTAGTAGGTTTCTGCATGTAGGGTTGCACAAGATTGCTGCATTTCAGCACAGACCCATTGCTGATCCACATATATTTTCAAGTCTGAGTTAATGTCTGTATACCTCAGGAAGAAGAATATTTAGAATCTATGCGTAGTAACTTATGAGCCACCGCAAAGGTCTTTCCACCCATCCTCGTGTGGCAATTGTCGTTCTTCTTCCCCTATTCAAATTTGCTGGCGTAAGCATGCATAAAGACATTCAATTTTCATTTGCCGTAGAATGTCTGTGAGTTTTAAACTTCTAGAGGACAAGAAACCACTGTTCTTTGATGGTGCATGTCTATTCAGGAGGCGTAAAAAAAGTAAAGCGTTCCCCTGTGCATAGCACCACGCCATGAAGGCGTATAGGGGGTGTGGGGGTAACGTCCCAAAACTTTTTTGATCCGGTCGTGAGTGGGGTGATGTGATCAGCATCACGCCCCTGACGGCCTTTACCCCCCAGGGTTTCCCCCAGGTACCCATGTTATTCGACGCTGGGTGGGCGCCGGGGCCGCTTCCACCGTTAGAAAAGTTCCCGGATTTGAACCGGCCGGGGGATCGAACCCGGGACCTTGAGCATGGTAGTCAGATGCGTTACCGACTGAGCCACCGTGGCCACCTATTCAGGAGGCGCCATTTTAAAATGACAAAAATGGTGTTGTGAAGCACACGTGATCAGTGTTGCAGCCTTGAGGTAGTTTTGTAAATAACAGTCGATACCTCATGTACAATTGAGCTGTTTATTGTCTGTTCTGTAATTTTATCGGACTTTCAAAGTTTTCAATTGACTCTCCCTAGTATTTTTGTTATGATATCCGTTGTTACAACAGAACAATAGAAGATGAATAGAAGGACCTTTGTGCTTCTAGTTCTTCTAGCAGTATTACATGGAATCTAAACCATCTGAGTTTCAAACCCACTAAAGAGCGAATGCAGGATGGAAATTAAAGGGAGACAACTAATATGTCCCCTTTTACTACACTTAAATATCATCACCAATACAGATTATTATTAGGCTCGTGTCTAAAAGTTCATATTATCCAACAAAACAATGAAATAGCTATAAAACGTAAAACAATATTTCAATATTTAATTTTTAATTAAATTATCTAACCACAAGATATAACTGAATAAGTCTACAAGGTTATGTCACCTGACACGGTTCATAATGATAAAATGCATGAGAAGAGCCAGGATTAACGTTGGATGAACTGAGCATTGCAACGTGATAATATCAAAAAAATTTATGAACAGTTTACGGGGGAAGACCGAAGAGTAACAGCAACATCTGAATCTGATAAATCGACTGGTTGGGGAACAACATCCATGTCGCGGATAACATATGGCTTGACATGGGAGACATATGCCTTTCGGACTATTTGCTGAGTATCAGGGTCAACCAACATAACGGTAACCGGACCCAGCATTTTATACACTTGTGCAGGACCCGACCAACGCTCCTGAAGTTTGAAGGATATGTGATGCAGAGCATTACTATGGGGGAAGGTACGATAAAGCACCATATCTCCCGGCTTCAAGAAAACCTGGGATCTGGAGGAATCGTATTTAAGTTGGCGAGAACGCCAGGACTTTAATAAGTGTTGGTAGGCCTCACCCCAACGATGCGCCCGTTCCGGCGAAGGAGGAGCAGCCAACTCAGAGTCCGTTTGTAATTCCCAAAAAAAATTCATCGGACCATCAATATCTCGCCCAAAAATAATTTTGGAAGGGGAGGTATGCGTACTGTCATGATGGGCGGTATTAAAGGCAAAGGCTATGCTATCCAAATGAACGTCCCATTTGGTATTATCCTTAGAATGATAACAAATCAACGAAGCCTAGAGGTTTCGTATGAATCTCTCCGCCAAGGAAGGATTCGGGTAGTATGCACTAGTATAGATATGGCGAATATTTGACTCAAACAAAAAATTATTAAAAAGGTGAGAACGAAAATAGGAGGCGTTGTCCGAAACCAGCTCACATGGGCCGCCAAACAACAGAAATAAAGTGCGTAGCTTGTCAATAACATGATGGGATGTCGCCGACCGAAGGGGAAACAAGGACACCCACTTGGAAAAGGCATCCACCACCACCAAAATATAAACATTGCCCTTAGTGGAACGAACGAGAGGACCCACAAGATCAATATATAAACGTCGCCAAGAATGTCGTATAACTTCGGAAGACAAAAAGCCCGGAGGCTTACGGACAGCAAGTTTGGCCCTCTGACAGATGTCACAAGAACGAACATAATGGCGAATATCTGAGAGATAACTTGAATACCAGAAAAGCGATGCTATTTTCTTTATGGTTTTATTTACGCCTAAATGCGCGCCACCCACAGGAGTGTCGTGATAATAACGACATATTAAATGTTGTAGCACCCGCGGAACTACAACTAGAGAAGAAGTGGAACGAGGTGGCTGCCAAATCAAAAGATCCTGATGTAAATGATAGTGCTTAACCTGTTGATTATTCTTCAATTGCGTAATTATAGGAGACAATTCCGAGTCCTGAACCTGAAGGACCGCAATATCTGACTAATTGAAGGGAATGATATTGAATTTTGGAGCAGCACAGGCCACACTGGTAAAAGAGGGTGATGCCACCGCAAAATCATCCGAAGAATGCATGCGGGAAAGACAGTCAGCAACTGGTTTTTTGGCGGAAGAAATATGTTCCACATGATAGGAAAAACGTGACAAATACAATAACCATCGTCCAAATTTACCAAATTGTTCAGGGTGTTTTAGAAGCCAAGACAATGCCTGATTATCCGTTTGGAGAATAAAATGTTTGGAAGTTAAATAAGTTTCAAATTTCTTGAATCCAAACACAACAGCACAACACTCGGCTTCATAGATGGATTGCTTACGCTCCAAATTGGTACGCTTCCTCGAGGCAAATGCAATAGGACGCAATGAGACATCCGGCTCCCGTTGGTTTAAAGTAGCGCCCAGAGCCAGACTTGAAGCATCCGTTTGGAGAACAAACTCTTTAGTGAAATCCGGTAATGCAAGGACAGTATGTTCGATAAATGCCGCTTTAAGATTATCAAACCGAGTTTGATCTTCGGAAGTCCATACAAAGGAGACGTCCTTCTTACGTTTATCTGTAAGGAAAGACGTTCGGTCAGCAAATTGGGGTAGAAACCGGGAGTAGTACGAGAGTAAACCCATGACTTGGGAAACACCCTTCTGGCTCTTAGGAGGGGGAATATCCTGTATAGCTGAGATCCGATCCGGATCCGTAACCATCTGGCCTTTACGAATGATGTAGCCGAGGTACTTAATCTCCGGTACCATCCAAATGGATTTTAAAGGGTTGACGGTAAGACCAGCTAGCCGCAAGGCTTGAAGAACCTCTTTGAGATGTTCCATATGGAAGGACTTATCAGGTGAATATATTAGCAAATCATCTGCATAGTTCAGAAGAAACTTGTATTTAAACTTTCCCAAGACCTCGTCAAGGACCCTTGTCAATATCTGTGTCCCGAGATTAATACCAAACGGAACGCGAGTATATCTGTACTGGCCAAATGAAGTGACAAATGCTGTCAAATCTTTGCTCCTATCATCCAATCGTATCTGATGGAACGATTGGCATAAATCCAAGCATAAAAATACCGCCGCCGATTGAAGATGTTGAAACAATAGGTCAATGCGCGGTTGCGGAAATTGATCATACGCTATCAGGCGATTAAGGTTCTTATAGGAGCATACTAAGCGGTGTGTACCGTTCTTTTTGGGAACCAGAAAGGCCGGGCTAGAATAAGGTGACCTGCAGGGCTCTATAATGTGCTGAGCCTGTAAGTCTTCAATCTGTTTCCTCATAATATCAGTCTGAACTGGATTGAGTTGGAACGGTTTTGATCTGAAACCACAGGTATCGAGACCGGTTCCAAGGTACAAGTACCGACCTTTTCCGTGACTACATCCTGAAATTGAAGCAGCAAGGATTGTAAAGATGAATTATCTAAGGTAAGGGGAAGAAGATCGTCAACATCTGAGGTTTGAGGAGTTTCCAACGAAATTGGCAAGGAAGCAGGGGAAACCTCGGGGGTATCTACGGGAGGAGAGGAAGGGAAGGCAATAGGTATACCATCCTGATAGAAAGGAAAAGATAAATGTTTCTTCTCAAAAGAAATAGTTGCTCTGGCATGGACTAAAAAATCCGTACCCAAAATTAAAGAAAAGGGGAGAGCATCCGACACCCAAGAGCGCCATTTCCAAGAAAGTCGATCAAGTCGTAGCGGTAAGTAACAAAAAGAGGATAAAAATATGAATGATTAGTAACATCTCGTAATTCAATGGATTGATCAGTGAAAATGGGAAAGGAACCTTTAAGAGTATTGAACAAGGAAGTAGAAATTATAGATACCGATGCAGCGGTATCCAGTAATGCAAAAACAGGATGTTGGTTAAGGAGCACCCGCATTGTGGGTGTTGGGTGACCTTCAAACAAAAACGGATATTCGGCGTGTAACAAAAGGGGAGGTGTGTCCACCTGCGTTATACCAGAAACCAAATGTATATTGGAACCTTGATCCGGCTGCGTTGAAGACGCTACCGCTGGCATACATGATTGAACAGAAACCGGTTCGTGGGACGAATTGTCGCAATCAGCGGAATCGTCCGCCAAAGGCAAGTGCGCCGGAATGGCCGCAGTGTCAGGTTGTCGCTGGAGGTTCCATTTCAATTCCGACTGCCAGATATTTTGTGCCAAAAGGAGTAAATCCCCAATAGTTTGAGGACAAGAATGCCCCAAAAGTAACGCGCGAGCTGGAAAATTGATGCCCTCAATGATCGTGCTTATTAACTGTGCTTCCGACCATTCCACCGGGAGAGTTTGACAAGCATCATAGATATCACGAACGAAAGAATATAAGCTTTCACCTGGTTGCTGCACCCGATGTAAAACCTCGTTCTGGAAGGGCAACAATAAGGAATATGGAACCAAGCGATTCCAAACCATTAACTTAAATAAATGCCAGGGCAACTTCTGTAAAAGACCTTCCATCCAAATCTCTGTAAGGGGGGATAGGGTATACTGTAAGGCCCATAACAAAATAGACTCGACATCGAGCAATTCCAAATTAACAATCTTATGGAGTCTAAACATAAAGTTAAACAAAAGATGGATATCCCGGCCATGTAACAAAGGCAAATCCTTAAAAAGGAATTTGAAAGCATTAAAACGTACAAAGTCACGCACGGGAGTTTGTTGCTGGGGTAACAATAAGCCACTTACAAAATCCAAAGTTGAAGGTGAAGGTGGAGGTAAAGGGGACGGTGCATAGGGAGGGGGAATATCAAATGTCATATCGCTATCACGGAAGGAAAAAAAACAATATAAATATGTAAACACACAAAAATAGAACCCAAAAGATATCTGTAATATTGCAAAAAGTCTAAGTAGAGAAAAAAAATGGCCAGAGGAAAAAAAGGGGGGGAAATTGACGGGAGGGAAAAAAATTTCCGTTTCAATTATAACGAAAAAAGGTATACTGTTAATTGGTTAGATCGAAAGAAACCAAAGCTCTGCTGCCAATTTTGTAACGTAACAGTGGGGGTCCAACGTGATTGCACTAAGTAATTAACTGGAAACGGCCGTAGGGCAAATACATATGCAAAAGAAAATTTAAGACCCACACTTTATGTTACAAGTTGCATTTTTGTGTCGTACTTCCTGCACGGTGCTGCAGGAGTTTACGGGCGGCACGCACAAGAAGCACGAGACAAAAGCCCTGAAATAAAGAAACTTGTATATTACACAAACATACACAAAAGGTTTCGAAGGGTCCGACAATGAATAGCAATATATGCCTTCTCCACTGTAACCAAAGTTTAATGGGGGTATTCTCCCAACGTGATCTCCTTTCTCCTCCCCTAACTATTATAAACAAATATTCTCAATTTCCCTTTTTTTTTGTTAACTTCAATTTGGCTTGCGACCAACTTTCGGTCATGCGGGTCTTAATGCCTAGAATATAACAAATAAAAATTAAGTTACCCCACAATTCAATTAACAAAGAGATATATTCATGGTTCTAATTAGATACATTTTTATGAGTACAAACAATCCCAAAATGCAAGAGTTGGGAGCAATTTCAACGAACAATATATTAACAACTGTCCGCGCGACCTGCGCGCTATTTTACCTTTTTGTATAAATTCTCATTCAACTTCAACAAATCACGCGCAAGCGTAAATATACAGACCAGCTTAACAACAATCTAATTTCTTTACTGGCTGACACAATAGAATAATTTACATGTGGAGATTTGTTCCTCTAAAATAGCGTGCATTGCATGTTTAACCCCATCTATCTTTACTTAATCAAGAAAATGTCTCTCTTTACTTCAGTTTCAGCTGCCGTATTTATTTTTACCCTGTTTCTTAGAGCATCGTTAGTGCTACCAAAGTATGGACAGGTTGGCTATTAAACTACAAGAAAAAGCAAACTAGGGGAAATCAGATGGGTACCGCGGTCTTCTACATCTCTTATCGCCAAGTACGAACAGGCGTACATTCAACGTCGCTAAAGCAAGTCTTGAGCAATCGAGAACGATCAGTTTCACTGCCAGGTTTAATGCACTGCCTGCACATATGATATTTTACGGAACGTTCTTTAACTAGTTGCCCCGCACTTTATGTAGCATTTATGAATACCAGTTTATGAAAACCACGTTCGCGTAATTTGTAATAAGTTCACACGTGCATTACGCACCTTTCTTTCTTTTGCCCCTACCAACGCGCACTTACCAATATGTACATTGGTTTCAGACACTATCAAAAATGTTCACCGTGAAAACAGGGGGGCAAAGGGGGGTGCAAAAAGGAATGGAGTAGAAACTATAGTTTTTCTCGTATTTTCCCTTGTTTCAAAGTTCCGTGAAAATGAAAGTGAGTAATCAAATTTCAGCAGCGAACGGCGAGAAAAAAATATATAACCATATTCCCATATCACGGTCAAGAGTTTGTTTTGTACGTACCTCACCACTAATGTTCAATGCATGTAACAATACAACGCCATCCTTCCACTTAGACCACAATACTCATTTAACTGGCTTCTCCCCGTTAGCGGTTGGCGAGGCAGGCTTCACTTCAACAGGCAGTGGTCGGGTACTATCTCTTGCCGGCGAGGACTAGATGTCGTGTGGTAGAACAGGCGTGAGCCTTTCGCAGCGGGTCTACGAGGTGGAGAGCGAGGAACGAACTGCTTGCCCGGTGCTGCAGTATTTTACGAGCAAGCCTGTGCGGCAAGAATCACCACTAGAGGCAGCACCTGAGAGTCATCGTGAGGAGGAACGCCCACCGATGGCTAAAAATTGAACGTCACTTTTCTTCAATTTTTAAATATGTAAAGTTTGTAAATACAAAAGTAAGGCAAACGTTACAATCCTTAAAAAATTGCTGGCAAGGTACATGTGACGTCATGGGTGTAGGAAAAGATTCCTTCTGAAAAGAAGTGACCTCTCGTGGACGTAAACAGGCGTAACATCAGCAAATATTGACGGTTCTGGATAGCGATTCTAGAAAACAGGAGAATGGACGAGCGAGGAACTGCTGGAAGAGTAAACACCCCGTGTTGATAGCCCCTGGCAAGAATTGAGCAAGGTGGCCATCCAAAAGGGCACGTGCAACTCTCGCAGACCACGCTTTAGATAGATCAAATCAGAGAAACTACTGATGTTAAGTGAAACCTTTGAAGATCAGGAATTATACATGCAAGTAAGAGATAATAACTCGCAGTCAACTAACGATAAATATTTATCGTCTTAAGAATAAACAATCGTGGCAAAATATCACATTTTAAAGAAATTGAAGTAAAAGGTAAATATATCTTCTGTACCTAGGGCTTCTAGGGCTGTGGGGAGATTGTGTTACACGAATTCTCTATCTCCCCCACACTGGAGGCGATGTGGTCAGCAACACGTTCCTGTCGTCCTTAAAAGCAAATACACGTTGATTTGATTCTTTGTTAGCCTGGTGGGTGATCACTGGTTCCATACGCAGGCCGAAATCTCAGGAGAAAAGATGTTACGTTTCACCCAGGAGACTCGAACCTACGCGCGTCCTGTAGCAACAGCCCAAAGCTTATGCTTTAGACTCTTAAAATATAAATAGTTTATATTACACTTTTCAGTGGAGTGTGTCAGAAACTTTACATTCTCTACTATATATATATATATATATATATATACACACACACACACCTAGGACGAGCTCTTTTACTCTGTTGATGTTCAGGTAAAATTTTTCTATTCCTATGAAATTATGCTATCTTTTATATTGTTAGTTAGTGAGTTTCAGCTCTCCTTCCAGAAATATTTTTATCTCTTTATTCTGTTAATTTTATGTTTCTTTACGAAACATAGTTTTGTATAGTGTGATGGAATTATAAATAACTGCACAACAAAATGTATGTAGAGAGCGCTCGGGAAAGAATGTGGAGGAATTACATTTTTAAACTTGTAAATATGAAGCACATCCGAGAAAATTTATCATAAATTGTAGGAAAATTAATTAAGAAATGGAAATACTTTAGTTGTCATAAGTATTTTCACATGGTTCTTTAACACTTCCGTACCAGCTCGTTATAACACTCTAGAGCCCTTTCGTGGCATCAGATTGCACTTATGCTTGGGGTAGATGTTATGGAGACCATGGGGAAGCCATGGAAGCAAATTCGGACGAAATAAATATTTCAAATAAAAAAAAAACTAGGTGGAAATGTGTCGTTTGAAATATGGCGCACATGAACCCCGGGAAACACTTTATGCGACACTGGATCACATTGTCTTACATTTCCAAATGGTCTTTCACATTCCGGACGCCCATACTGCTGTACTGACAGACGTTTTGCATGCCGACTTGTGGTTTCTCTTATTTCAGTACCACGTTTCCACCTGGTGGTAAAAGTTTCAACTATTAATTTTGCAATCGGTATTCCTTTCCCCTTGATCTCCATTACCAAGTTCCACCGCCGCCGGTTGCTTCGAACAGATTTCAGAGGGTTCTGAGTATGTGAGCTTTAATAATAATAATAATAATAATAATAATAATAATAATAATGCCCCCGAGATTGTTTGTAAATGTTGTTTTCACAAATGTTATTGGTCCGTGGGAACTGAAATGGGTGACGATACGAGGGTTGCTATTTATATATCGGGAACTCGCAACACTAATGTTGCTAGGTAACATCCATTATATCCATCGTAAAGTTGGACATTTCCATGGTATATGTACCCAGAACGTTGTGCTTACGGATGCTATTTTTGTTTGTTACAGGGACTTGGAAATTTGATCGGAATTAATTCCAGAGCATATTCCAGCAATGATTTTGTACGACTTTCGACGTGGATTATCTCAACAACAGTGCATCGATCAACTCACTTCGACTTTTGGCAATGAAGCACCATCTAAAAGCACTGTATATCACTGGTTTATTGAATTCAATTGGCCGTCGTTCGCTCACGGACGAATCTAAAGAAGGCCGTCCAAAATGGGTTGTTGTGCCAGAAAACATTGATGCTGTGCGAGAACTGATAATGCAGATCGTCATGTGACATATCGTGAGATTGAGGGATCCCTGGGCATAAGTATGACTTTGACAATCGTTCAAAAAAAGGCTCATGTCGATTGGTGCAAACAAATACTCACAAAATACAATCGTGGTGCTTTAAAAGCAGTGTATAACATCTACACAGGTGACGACTTTTGGATCTATGCATATGAACCCGAAAGCAAACAGCAGTCGTTGGTGTGGGTGTTCCAAGAGGAGCCACACCCAACAAAAGTTGTTCGTGCAAGAAGCACTTCGAAGCAAATGGTCGCCTGTGTTTTTGGTAAAAATGGACATGTGGCTACAGCGCCACTAGAGAATCGTAGAAGTACACAACCATTTGTTTGCCAGAAGTCTTTGGGAAAATCAGAAAAAAACAACCAGCAACGCAGGATCATTCTTCACCATGACAATGCGAGTTGTCACACATCTGTCCAAACAACTCAGTATTTGACCGGTGAAAACATTGAATTGATGTGTCATCCGCTATATAGCCCTGATTTAGCATCCAATGATTTCTTTTTGTTCCCGTACGTGAAGATGGTCAACGATTTTCGACGCCAAAAGAAGCGATTGATGCGTTCAAAATGCATGTTTTCGAGATACCTCAATCGAAATGGACAAAGTGCTATGAGTATTGGTTCAAACGTATGCAAAGTGCATCGATCATCATATTATTTTGAATATTTACATCATAGTATTTTGAAAAACAATAAAACCATTTTCAATTATACACACTTTTTTTGTTTGTTATTCCTGATACATAAATAGCAATCCTCGTACAGGTTTTATTTGAATTGTTACTAGGTTAGAGGAAAATGTGCCATAATAAACTGGAAATCATGTTTCTGCGGGTCAAAAGTTAGAAACACCTGTTACAAATATGGTGACACAGAAGAAACGTGTAAGTTTGACATTTTTCTATATTTTTGAACGGGGGAAAATACATTTAATATTTTCAGCTTTCAGGAATTTACATCATTGTTTCCTTCTCTTTGCAATTTTAAGTGGAATTCTTCCTTTATTTATTTCGCCGACTTTCTTGCAGAGACTCCAAGACTCTTTAGCCAATTAATCGTGAATTGTGAAGTGAAGTTAATGATGAACGTTTGAAACTCGTCCAAGTCTGATTCATTTAAGTAAATTGCTAGCTTTTATAAAAGACGTCTGATGAAGAGGAGAAATTCGTCTCGTCCATCTCGTATTGTTAGGTTTCTAGACAACTTTTGCTATGAAAAAATCATTTTGTAGCATTTCGAGTTGAGAATAGAAATCTCTCGAATATCTGTTAGAGAACAGGATATTAACTACGGCACTTTGGAAAAGCATTTAATTTTGTAGATGTACAGTGGGATCCATGAGTATTGTCGTGCAAATTGTCCATGACTATTTTCATTAAAATTTATCTTACATCCTATACGTTTTTAAGCGATGGATTTTATGTATGATGTTGCAGAGGTTGTCAACAGCTTGTTTTGAGTTTTCTTTTAATTCTTGAAGCTCTTATTAGGTCAAATAAAGTGCGTGAACATAGTGATGGACAATTTGCAGGGTAATACTCATGGATCCCACTGTACATATCACATTGCATATTGGGATTGCTTTGAATGATCTCAGTTTGTTCCCAAAGTAGTAAATAAAATATTGGTTTGGAAAAATATGTATACTTTTGTTCCTAAAGTGGAATATCTAGTTAATATCTCATTTTCGACAAGAAACTGATTTTATGAAACAAAAATACCACAAACGGAAACAAAATTTTCTAATATTATAGCGCTTCATAGGACCCCGTTTGCTCCTTCAAACTCGTTCGAGTCTCCCACGCTCGATCGTGCCACACTCGTAGTGGAATGATTGGCAACGTCCTGTTTCAGAGCCTAATAAGCAGCACTGTCAACCTAAAGCCCATACATGGAAGGAAACCACTATATGCAAATACAATTGTAAATAATTATTTCGTATATTATGAACAACTCAAATACAGCACATATGAAAGTGTGTAATATCTACAGACCGAAACGTACATTTTATACACATGCTGACACACCTGCCTAAGCAATTACAAATATCGTATCACAGTGCAACAAATACTTGTACATCATTGTTCCCTTACCGAAATGGATAATCATATTCAGCGAAATAATGAAATGCAGTTATAACATTCAATCTATCATCATTTTAATGAACCGATAATCGTAGAAATATAAAATGTCAGCCAAAATAGTTTCAGCCAATAATCATATATTTCATTTTCACATGTATCTCGGTAACATATTCAAAACTGTATATTAACATAGGGCGTCCCGATGGCGCAATGGTAGCGTCGTGGCCTTGTAATCAAGGTGTCCCGGGTTCGATACCCGGTGGAGGCACATAGTGGTTCGTATCCCACTTTAAGCTGTAGGTCCAGTCCCGATTAGCCTTACTGTGCATAAAGTGGACTCAAAACACCAAATGAATCAAATCAATCAATCAATGTATATTAGCATAGAAATGATGACTATCACTTATTTCCCAATTGTACTTATTATTTTGCTTCACGATCCATATTTGAAGGTCCACTACCATACACAAATGACGGAAATAAGTGTAATAATAGGGTTCGAGAGTTCGAATTGAGCTCTTTTCACTCGAGCGGAAGAACTATTAATTCTGTATGCCATCTAGCGTTGCCCGTGCGAACTATTTCCCGCTCGAGCGAAAAACGCTTTGTAGTACTCTAGTTCGTACCGTCAAAAATTTCGTCAACGAGGAAAACGTTGCTGAGGAAAGTAGTTTGTCGTGATGGCCTATATATGCTGTGGACGTTTGTCGATGCTTATCGACGACACCCTGTATGCAAAAGTGTGTGTATGTGTGTGTTTCGTTGTTTTTAATTATTTGACATAAATCTCGAAATTGGAAAGTAATACTGTGTTGTGGTCTACAGAAATGACTTATGAATACAAGTTTCAAAACATATTATATATTTTTTTTTGCTGGCTTGGAATTCTGAATATAGTACTCACTACTTTTAATGGCCATAATAGGATATAACATAAACAATGATAATGAAGCTAGTCTTTTGCTCGAATTGTTCTTGTTATAAAGACACTAGTTGCACCATATACGTCAGATTTAAATTGTAAAAAAGAGAGTTGGTAAAAAAAAGTAAAGGTTTTAATGCTCTTGCGACAGGTTTTGACCCTCATCGTTATTATCGCCCTGTTTGTGGGCGGCCATGAAAAAAACTTTCGGATATTAAAAACAACGGCGGAGAATGAAAAAAAAACTCCAAAAGACTCCTCGTTATGGGCGTTGCTACCTGCTTCATAAAATACCTTATTATCGATGTACAAGATTTTATCGAAACGGCTGAAGGAAACTGGTGCCACGAGGGTATAACGAACGTCATAATCTCAAGCCATCCATGCGTTCTTGTGCCGCATTGAAATATGATGTATAGCCTGGGGGTGAAAATTGACTGGTGGTAAAATTTTTATCGTGTTTTCTTTTTCGTGCAAACTAATCGGATATAGTTTCATGGCGGCTCGATAATAACGACCTCCTCGTCTAAGAAACAACAGGTTGCATACTGGTTCCAAAGAGAAGAAGGGGTTGAAATCGTATCTTTCACTCAGGTACTATAATGAGGTTATTTATTGCTCAATAGCGCTCAATTAAAACAATAAATTTGCGAAGCGATCGAGCTGATATGGCATTGTGCGGAGCCTGTAAGGCCATACTGTACAATAACTCATTGGTGACGTATTGAAGACGAAATATACATGTGACTAAGGTAGGATATGCTTTTGGCTAGGCTTCTGCTCTGGGTGAGCGAGGAGTTTGGCGTGGCAGATCCTTGCCGACCGATGGAGACGTAGGACTAACTAGACACAGGCTGAGTATACTGTATATCCCTGAATCACCCTTCTTGGGCCTGCATGGCCTGGTGTAATTTTCCTACCGTTTATATAGTTATGTCTACCTTTTAAAAATACTAAAGAGGATATTTAATTTCTAAGAGTAGATTCCTCCGGACCATGTAGGCTGTGGGGGTTTTGGGCTGGGTTGCAGTTGACTTGTATAGCCGGTACGTACTGACTTTTGACGATAAAATTGGACGGACTGATACAATTTAATGGGGAGATTATACAGGGTTGTTATTGTTGAATAAAGTAAAATGTTGTTCTTAGGTGTTTAGATGGGTTGTGAATGAACCTTGTGATGCATATATAAATGTGGAAAGTATAATCTGATTTGTTAATAAATATTATGGTCGAATGAATATTAAGCTTTACGTTAAATAGTTTAATTACCTGCTGAATGATAATTAACTTCCACTGCGCCGATAATACAATCCACGTCTCACTTCTCTATTATTTATAAAGGGGAAGTAAGAGACGTACAGGATTATAAGCCGCATGTGTAATATGCGTCCACGTGATTCCTTCTACTGAGGATAAGATATAGCTGTTTTCTGGGTGCTGATAGTAAGTTATCGGTAACAAAGACAAAGTACGGGGGAACCATATTTTAATGTCTAATTAATCATTGATTTTTGAGTCAGATGGTAAAGCTATATCGATACACGTGGCTACCTACGTGGTGGAATGGTTAGCACAGCTCGATAAAATTCCAAGGATCACGTGTTTGAATCCCAGTTTGGGCATTGGTGTTCGTTGTGAGTGTCTTTAATCAATTTCATCGTATCATTACTCATCCTCGTCCTTGCGATTAGCCAAAAGTGGCAGAAGGGGGAAGTGAAATAAATAAATCAATCAATTTATACACTATGAGCTATTTGCATGTAGAAATGGAAAATATATATTTTCAATTTCTGAATATTAGAGAGTTCTTCAGTTAATTTACACGTAGATCGTCAAATCTGGTTAAACCAGTACAGGTTATGCATACCCGTATCCGTACCCGTATCTCGTTCCTATATACATGACATATTTTATAAAATAACCAGTGGCGTATACGGGGAAAATAATCTGGACAATCGCACCATATCATAGTGTTCGAATGGACAAAAATTTATGTTTTTTTTTTAAAAAAAAGTGATGTGACATTGTGATTAAAAATATATACTTAATAAATAAAATATGGAAATGTACACTATGACAGCAAGGAAAGGATTTCAAGAATTTCATATTGTCAAATGAGGACTAAAAGTGGTAAACGTTGTAAGTGCCAAAAGCGAAAGTGTTGGGAAATCGCATCGTTCCGCACATCAGCCCGTAATAACATGCACACTAGTGACCTCTTTACACGCCCTTTGAACTACTTAGAGGGCTACAAGCCACATTTCACGTTTACCACATTATAAAGCATGGCACATTTCACAGTTTAACGTGGAAAACGGTGTTTGAATTATTGTGGCACTTACAGCGTTTACCAATTTTAGTCTTCAAATATGTAGCCATGCGAGAATAAATATAAAACATCTACGTATCCATTTTCATGATTTGATGTTCGGAGCCTCCTTGTTGACACAGTCGTAACATCGTTGCCTTGAAACTAAGGGGTACCGGGTTCGATACATAGTGGTTCGGATACCATTTTGACTGTAGGTCCGATCCCCATTAGCTTTTCTGTGCATAAAGTGGACATAAAAGAAAACTCCACAACGATTTGAAGCTCATCGTCATACGTAGACAGCTTGTTAATTATGTCCCTCATTTCAGTTCACTTCACAACACAGCACGTATCATTCAAAAAATACAATCCACTCACTACTGCATTCACACGATGCCTCTAAATAAATTCCACGCACCAAGGAACCCTTAAAGACCACTCGACGCGATCTGGACTAGAATTGGCCTTTGTCATTTCGGTAATTTTCAGATTCAAAAATCGTTCCCGGTCAGCCAACAATTCTCTACTCCCCACTGTATTCCCAGTTGCTTGAAGGTCAACGACCTCTTTTACATCTCTCTGCAAGCGTTCAATTCAAAATTACCCGTACCTGGGGAAATTACATGTTGGTAAAAATTGAATTGCAACACTGATCGGGTGATCTTTACGATAGCCCTGTCACGTTCGGCCGTCATTCCCCCTCGACTTACCCGCCGGCGCCAGCCCCCTCTTAAATTCAAAGCGGAGAATGTTCCCAAATCAAAAAAAAATCAGGTGAAAACTACTAAGAAATCAGGTGCATCTTCTTATTAAAATGAACAATTTTATGCACATTTTCTGATATATATTTTTCTCTATATTTTTGTCATTGCGTCTGGGGTTTCCAGATAGCCAATCACCCATACGCCCCTGATTATAACATATGTATCTATTTGTTTACATTATAACTTACTCGCGAAGTTAACAATGCGTTACAATAAATCGTTTGCACTGTTCGTTGTCTTTGGTGCACAAAAAACATATGCCACTAGCAGTTCATAAGCACTGTTCACATCAACCATGTCCCAACAACAAGAATACGAATTCGAGCCAGCTTTGCACATGCTCTTCAGAGCAGGGATGCCAACCACGAAAACTAAATCACTCCCAAGCAACCCAGTACCGGCCAATTTTCTACACGGTCTCGCAACAGGATATATGCAAGTAGGGGTATAGGAACTTCTCGAGCATACATCTCATCCATCAAAGAAACAAACAAATAAAGTTTCCTACAACTAACGTTTTTTATTGCTATTTTAGTTCTTTGATTGATTAATTGATCGATTTAGTTTATTGTGCTTCGAGTATCTCTCACCTATGGTTAAAACACCTTGGTTTGGTTTGAGTTGCTGTTTTAAGTCCACTTTATGCACAGTAAGGCTAATCGGGACTGGACCTACAGTTTAAAGTGGGATCCGAACCACTTGTGCCTCCACCGGGTATCGAACCCGGGACCCCTTGATTACAAGGCAATGACGCTACCACTGCTACAAATGTATTAAAGTTCAGTTGAAGAGGAAAGATTTTATGTCATTCCTACTCATGAATTTCCCTCCCTTTGGTTGTCTCGATGCAATGTAATTGTCCCAAGTATAACAACTGAACTTCCACTACTTGAAAACAGCTGAGAATGAATGAATTTTAACTGGCGTTCCCATTTATTGTTTTAATGGTGGTTCCTATAAGTTCTTCCAAGTTTATAAAAGCTTCTTACGCTGGAGTAAATCCTTCCCCAGAAAGAGTCTGGTGAAAAATTAATGGAAGTGTCCCATCTTTCACCGTCATTAATCCGAATATGAGGAAAGTTCCATCTTTTATGCTAGAACTGCAAAAACACTCGTTGATCAATATTATGATAGTAGCGCACACATTGAATAAGAATGGCGTTTATCAAGAAGTCAATGTATCTGAATTATACAGCTTCCGAAAATGGCCTTGCCGAAGCACCTACAACTTTTAATTAATTCATTCATTCAATAAAAATAGGATACTTAGATCATAAAACACTTGTTTAAGCGGAGTGTGCTATGTGTGTACCTAACTCTGCGACTGCAAGAGAATTCAATAGCAAGTTTCAATAAGAGGTTAGATCTTTGCCGCAGAGTTAGGCAAAAGACATAACGCATTGCAGTAAAGCGATTCATTTAGGATATAGGTGTCCTACTTTTATTTCCAGTGACTGTACAGTCAGAGAAAGTAGTTTGTGGGCCACAACACCTGATATATAGTAACATCTTAAAGTCTGTTGTCTATGCAACCCAAATAACAAAATTGTTGATTAGGTTTGCCTGGTGAACCTGGCTTCTCGGGAACGATTGAGTATTGACAGCAGCACGAGTCATGCCCCCAGGCCCAGCCTTAACAAACAACAGCTGGGTGCAGTGAGACCACCAGAAAAAAGTTTCAGAAATTGGTTTCTTAACAACAGCTACACGTAAGGAAATGTTCTCTTTACTGATATTAGAGTCATTGTCAAGAAAGTTCATTGAAGTGGTGGATTTTATCGAATCATCATCGCGCAACACATTTGCTGTCAACCCAGAAGTCCTTGAAAAAGATTGGAGTTAAAAACAACTACTTGACAAATGATAAGATGAGTCGATATTCATTAGTCCCAACTTAGAATTTTGTGTAAGGCATGGATGATCATGTCCTATCATCCATTTCATAGCTTCATTAATCATCCTCATCGCCTTTGTTGACGCTAGAGCTAGAAAAGCAATATAAAATAACAAAAAATTAGAAATTAATAAATGGCATTTTCAGCGATTTCACGCAGCGACTCAATTGCATGTAGACAAAGTTCCATTAATCGGGAACCAAGGGCCTCCTCGTTCTGCTTCATTGTCATTTTCCTTCCACTTTGCTTGCAGCGATTAACCTGATGTTGATTAATGCAACATTAATTAAAAGAATCAACCAACGAAACAATCCACAAAGTGCACCAAAGCGGCGCATATTATCATATTATAAATAGGTAAACTATGTGAGTAGTGGGAAAAGGATCACCTCACATGTTTGGATTATACCCCCCCCCCCTCCGAACACACACACATGCACACAAACGATATCGGCTGTTGTTCTTAGAAGGAAATATAACATGTATGAATTGTGCAAGAAAAATTGAAGCCTATTCACATCCCTACGGAACTTGGAAGAAAGCCCACGTAGAGATTGGGAAGTTCTGCTCCGACGAAATCGGGATGTAGGTATGGTAAATTAAAAAGCAAAGTGCTACTTTGTGCTATGCACCAAGTCATGAAGGAGTATAGGGGGTGTGGAGTTAGGGCCCCAAGCTTTCTTCATCAGGCCGAAGGTGGGGATCATGTGATCAGCACCACGCTCCTGGCCGCCTTACCCCCGCCCCTTCTCTAGAGTTTCCTCCAGGTACCCACTTTATACGATGCTGGGTGGGTACCAAAGCAGCTTGAACAGGTGGACAATATCCCGATTCTCCCCCGTCGGTGATCGAACCTATATCTCTCGCATAGTAATAAAACGCCCTAACGACCGAGCTACTGCGGCACATGCCTATGTAATGAAGGCAAGAATTGTTTTAGCGTTTCGTTCAACTTTTTAGGCGAATCATTTTCGGACATATAACGTGTAGCTTCTGTCGGTTCTGCGACCTGGCTTGAGAATAGGCGATTTTCTGACATTCCACCTGACACGTCAACATCATTCCACCTGACACGTCACCTGAATTTCCTACATTTCCTATGCCTGTTGGCTTTTGCATGAAAGACGAGTTGCTCTTGAGACAGACAGAATCACCCGATCACCTAACGGTGCAATGTGTGTTGCCTACCCTTCCGGCATTATTTACTGTCATTAAAGTCTTATGGGGAAGAACTATTTTCCACCACTGTACAGCAGCAAGAACCACGCTCCAGTCAAACTCGTGTCGCTCTGATTTTGAGTTAGAAATCTGAATATCTGCACATTTTCATTAATTTAGATTTTTCTTAAACTTACCTCTCAAATTAAAACCTGTGAAGCTAACCTTACCTGGACACATGTAAAGACTAATTGCTCTTAAAATGTAAGACATTTGGATTTATATAATGTCTAATTGATTCATCTACTTGATTTATTTTACTTCACCTTTCTGCCACTTCCGGATAATATGGAATTAGAGCCAAACATTGAAGAACATTGTAAATTTCCGAATGCTTAGAATTATGTTCAATATACAACTTGTTATTAATTAATTAGATATATTGATGGATGGGAATTCGATTAAAGTTGCATTAGATTATAAGTATTCAAATTGAACAAGTGACGAATAGAAACTTGTATTTATAGAACATACCTGAAAGTTATATTGACATAATGTTAGAAATTAACTATGGTTTAAACTATATGCGATAGAAACTGAAAAATCCTGTGATATAATTCATTCTATCTTACAGTCAACTGGACCGGAACCAAGTAATTTGTACACTCACACTGTGTATACAGGGTGTCGCAAAACTCTTTCAACAACGCTTGCGAGCTGGTAGATATCATAAAAACAAGTAACTTTTCCCTATAAAGTTTACCTCGAAAGCGCTTAGTTTCTGCGCTATAAGCGCTTAAAATCTATCCTGTACGTATGCAACCCAACACAGCAAACGCTTGCTCTGACATAACTAGCAGGGGCGCGTGGCAGGGTTGCCACTAGCATTGCTCGTTACGAGCGACGACTTAAAAACAACAACTTGGGAGTCTTGCCTGAGCAAAATCCAAAACATTAATGATACTTGCGATGTTGTAAGAAGCATTCACAGTATTCACAAACTGACCAAGACAAATAATGGGCAGACTGAAATTCAAGATTACTCATTCTAAAATATCTCCATAATTGATTGATTGATTTGGTTTATTTTAATTTGCTTTTCTGCCACCTTTGGCTAATCGCGAAAATGAGGATGATATGATGAAATAACAAATGACACCAATGTCTAGACCAGGATTTAAACCCGAGACACCTGGCGCCGTAGCGAGCTGTGCTAACCACATCACCACGGAGTGTGTCGTACATCGTGCAATGTAAACATAATGTGTTTGCTTTCTCGTTTCTAACACGCAGACTGTAATGTTATTACAATTTATTTATTAGAAATAAAGTGAACTAGCGCTATTGCAAATCGAGTTCGTCATAAAAAGCAGGCTGAAAAGAAACAAAAATCTCCGGCAGATGAATATTCTTGAGCCACTTCCGTGACTGAGTACGTTTAGTGATCAACACATGATCCCTCTCTACCGAATGTTCCGGACACGAGTTCCGACCTGGACAAAAATGTCACTGGATCTTATGTCCTCGTATTTACTATTTGCCCGAAATTGTAGGAAAATTACGTACAATGAGAATAATATAAATTCACACATATTATTCCGGAAATTCATCTAGATGTCAGAATCTCGCTCGTTTGCTACAAACCGTTGTTTCCAGGGTGAACTAAAAGTTGACATTTCGGTGCCTTCCGAAAATATTACTCTTACATTTCGATGTTGATATCAAGTTGCTACAATGAATGATAAATATGTACAATTTATAACGTGTACTCAATGGTTTCCTTTTGATTCTTTTTTTCACGTTCCATGATAAGAATGCTAAGCAAAGACACAAAATGAGAAAACTAATTCGCATACATGAAAAGAGTGTAAATTACGAGGATTTCTCTTGATGTACCAATATCAAACGATATCGTGAAGTGCAGAACAAACTAGTACAGTACAGAGAGGGGAGAGAGAGAGAGAGAGAGAGAGAGGGAGGGAGAAAGCTTTTAATTAGCATGTTGCTAGTATTGCAAATAATCGTTGGAATTTTCTTGATACCAATTTTTAAAACACTTAATTTTTCTTACATGCATATCAGTTGTCGGTAAAATTTATAGGTTGCTACTGTTTTCTAAAATAAGCTAGGGGTCTTGGGTTCGAATCCCGGCTTGGGCATGTATTTTTGTGAGTGTCCATTCATCAATTTAATCATATCATCACTCATCACAATCTTCGTAAATTAGCCAAAAGTGGCACAAACAGCTAAGTAAAATAAAGCAAATCAATCAAGCAATGAATCAATCAATCATTAAATTAAAAGAGCCTCGCAATTATTTCCTTATGAGACAAACACGATTAGCAATAACGCTAGCACAGATAGGAATAATTTTCAAATGGATTGTAATAACCCGGGTTCGAGTCCTGGTCGAGCCTGCATTTTACGCTGAAAATGTCTACATTACAGTCTGCGTGTTCGAAACGAGGCAGCAAACACAACATGCTTACATTTGTTCGTTCGTGGATTTACCCTCTCTCATGTGTTCCTTGCAATTGTTGATATTGCACGATGTACGAAACACTCCGTGGTGATGTGGTTAGCACAGCTCGCTACGGCGCCAGGTGTCTCGGGTTTAAATCCTGGTTTAGACATTGGTGTCATTTGTTATTTCATCATATCATCCTCATCTTCGCGATTAGCCAAAGGTGGCAGAAAAGCAAATTAAAATAAACCAAATCAATCAATCAATTATGGAGATATTTTAGAATGAGTAATCTTGAATTTCAGCCTGTCCATTATTTGTCTTGGTCAGTTTATAAATACTGTGAATGCTTCTTACAACATCGCAAGTATCAATAATGTTTTGGATTTTGCTCAGGCAAGACTCCCGAGTTGTTTTTTTCAAGTCGTCTCCCTTAACGAGCAATGCCAGTGGCAACCTTGCCACGCGCCCCTGCTAGTTATGTCAGAGCAAGCGTTTGCTGTGTTGGGTTGCATACGTACAGGATAGATTTTAAGCGCTTATAGCGCAGAAACTAAGCGCTTTCGAGGTAAACTTTATAGGGAAAAGTTACTTGTTTTTATGATATCTACCAGCACCCAAGCGTTGTTGAAAGAGTTTTGCGCCACCCTGTATATGCATATATATATTCTGTTTCTTTACTGTTTCCTTTGTTTAGTAGCAGTTTTATGCACGTTGTATTTCAATCACTTAGTGTTTTATAATTTTTCTCTATAATCAAGAGATCATGTGTTAGATTAGCGCTTGCTTAGCCTCGTAGACAAATAAAGCCAATTGAATTAAACATTTATTTCCTATTTTGTGTTCAGTGCTATGATCAGTTAGCTTATAAATTCATCGTTTTGTTGATTCACTATATTTAAACTATTATTTTATTACCACACTTCCCTTTGTATAAAAAGTTTCTAGCATTTACTCGGAAGATACATATTTATTTGTTTTAACTTTAAAATGCATTACTCTGAAACTTGACTGAATGTTAGCGAAAATATTTCCATGTTAAAATGCTTTGTTAATTGGGTATTTTTCATTGTCTATTGCTTTCACTTCTTAGCACACCGGATTGCTAGTAAATTGAAGGTGGGTCGTCATTTGCAAGTTGGAAACAAAACTACAGAAACAAATGCAACCTTTCACATCGAAGTGACAGCACTGAACGTGTTAATTTTTAGCTTGATTGTCACCCGGTTAAGTGGTATTTTTTCAATTGGACTCATCAAACCACTTCCCGGTCAAGCTCCATATTTGATCTTCTGACGCAAACTTTCGTTGTTAGGATAGGTTTATTAGAAGACGAAATACGGCGCTTGACCAAGAAAGTATTTGAGTTTGGTTTGATAAGTGGCACCCTTCACAGTGTGCATAGAGTCGAGTCTTTCTATACCTCTTAAACAAAACAAAACCAAACTTACCCACGAACCCCATCTGGTGTGAATCCGAAGTGTAAAAATGCCAATTTTTACATGGTAGAAATCGGATATTTTGAAACTGCTGCAGATATAAGGGGGGAAATTCGAAATTTGTACGACTGATGACGGCTCACAGGAGTTTTCTTTACATGATGCACATATTGATTTCGGGCAATATGTCACAGTGTACACTGAGGACGGATACCTGGAAGCCATGTTTCAATGTTTTGAAACTTTACTACGTAATGATGGGAAAACTGGCAACCCTGAAACATTGAAAATGGCATTCTCAGACACTGTTCCAAGAATCCTATCGACCCATTATGTTAGTTTCGCCAAAATCAAATTTGGCCCCTTTTCGTCGGTTTTTCCACCGTGGCGAATAAGAACCCGACTCCCTGAAGCTCTTCACACTTTATCTACGCACACACCGGTTTATGCAATTTATGAAGCATGGACCTAAACACCACCACATTGAAAATACACCATCTTGGATTTTTATTTTGGCTTCTTTTAAAAGTTATTTCAATAACAAATATGGTAAATGGTACTGAGTTTCTTAAGAAAACATTCAGATATCTTCATTTTACAGTTTCATATAGGAATATACACCCTGTGTTCAAAATGTTCGGTGAATGGTACCAGAAAACAACCAAAACAAAAGATAGAGACAAATTACCTTTATTAGCCTTGAAAATAATCGCCATCCTCCACAACTATAAATCTTCCTTTAATTTCTTTAAATAACCATTTAATTCGTTCATAGTAGCGCAAAGGTCAATTTTGCATAAACGGCTGAAACCCAACTTAAATAACACTGGATAATTAAACACATTATCTCCAGGAATGACAGACTATCAGAAGCCACATGTTGATGGAGGTTCTGCAGCACTATACACTACATTTAGCATAACAACGAAAGAATTTCGTCAGAAGACGAAATACGGCACTTGACCAACCAGGTGTTTGAGGTTGGTGCGATAAGTGAAATCCCTCACAGTGTACATTTAGTTGCCTCCCAGGGTGGTGAACAAACCAAGCCATAAGCCAACGAGGAAAACTGAATACGATAATATTTTTGTGGCCAAAATGCAGTGCTTAGAAGTCCAGTGCCTGCGATTAAATGTATTTTCTACTGTTACTAATTCTATCCTAATGCTTACAAGGGTAGTGGAGAGCGAAGCGACCAATCAAGCACGAAGAAACGCAACAGCCAGTAGAACGAGGTTCACACAATACTACTTCACGCCGCGTCGTCTCTCTCGGCGTCACTGCTGTTGTATGGATGGTCTGTGACGTAATCCCCGCTCCCCACTTCCCTTGTCAGAACTTGAACCGGCCGTCGTAAGAGTGAAAAAGACCTATAATAGGGTCATCGGGGGCGGTTGCCCCTCCCTCTCCCATGCCAGTTTTTGCCCCCTCACAAGGACTTCTTAATGCTAAGTAAACTGAAGTCCTTGATTTCCTAATCCGAAATCTCTATTTGCTGGCTGAGGAGAGTACGCATCTGATAACTGCGGCATAATGGAGGTTATAGGTCTGCATATCCTCTATTCAATCGACATAATTGTCAATCCGCAGATTACGATGTATGCATTGTTAATGGGCAACATTATGTAATACCAGTTGATTGATGATTGAATTTGCAATTTCTGATAGATTAAATACCTGTTATCTATATTCTATTCATGTCTATATTGTTAAAGGAATACATGCGCCGGTTCCCGTGGAAGCGTGGTTAGCACATCTCGCCAGAAGTCCCGGGTTCGAATCGTGATTTCGGCATGGACGTTTGTGATGTCTATTCATCAATTTCACCATATCATCACTCATCCCCATCTTCGCAAATTAGCCAAAAGTGGCACAAGTAGCGAAGTAAAATATATCAAATCAAAATCAATGCAAATACATGATAACAAGCTTCACGAGCAACTTTGTCTAGACATAATTTGATAATTATTTCCTATTTATTCAGCATTATATTCTCTCAATTAATAACGCAAATTATACAAACCGTGGAGCATGTCATTTCTTTTTCTAATCTGTCACTAAATCTGCAACTGTATAACAATGGAATGATTCTCTCGTAACTATATTATTTAGAAGCACTAAATACATTTTTTTAAATTTAACTTAAAGTTGTATTTCAGTGAAATACCAGTCAAATACGGTATTACACAATACACTATACATTCCCTATTCTTGAAGTAGTTGTAGATGTACAGATTTGTGGACATTGAAAATAATTTTTCCAGGGGGAAGGAAAGGATACTGCAGAACATAAAACAAACAACAAACGCGTTGTTTAAAACAAACAACATAAAATTGAGTCAATCATTGCCATGTTTTTGCCTATACAGGTAATAAAATACTGTACAAAAAATGTGGTCTTATAAATATAAATAGACGAAATTTACAGTCAATGTTATGATTTTGTTAACAATGCTAGGTTTTGATTGAAATACTGGAGTCAAAGTTATACAGAATGCAACACTCAAATATGATTTGGAAGACAAGAAATAGAATTAAAAAAAAAAAAAACATTAAAATGCTGAACAAGGCAAAATTTATTGTATAAAAATGTACACTAAAAACGTATCGTTTCCACCCTCGAACAGGGTCTTCTTCAGACAAAGATTCACAATAAATTCTGTTTAGTGAATATTATAATACAAGAAATTTTGCCTTGTTCAGCATTTTAATGTTTTATTGACATGGAAACAATGCTCAACAATGTACAGTTATCGGCTATACCCGGAGAACCTATCCTAAGCATTTCCCAACTCCCGAGAGAACTATAAATGGGGTTAACAACCTGCATCAGAAGGTGAAGCCAACTAGAAGCCACGTATAGAGATCGGGTCGCGAGAGCGCGACAGTGCAGGACGTGGAGTATCGTCTACAGGGCCGGCCAGAAGCCGGGGCCTGTCCAGAGGCGAGAAAAGCGCCCAGCCGACCGTTCCAGCGTCCAGTCGATCGGGAGATACGTATCTGTCCCTTTATGGTGCTAGTACAGCTTAGAGAAGCCCCTAGCTTCTCCCTCTTAATAATATATTGGAGTGCTTCCCAAACAATAAACTAAGTCACTTAGCTATTCAATTTGTGTTTCTTTAATTTAACTGCTTTACCTCTGATTCGTCGCCCGTTGGTCAACGGGTCCTACCCTCTAATACGGAGGGTGAAATGCGGTACGACTAAGGTTTTAACGCCCCCAATTGTGTCTCCAGGGACCAGCCCTGGGACGGAACATTAGCTCGTAACGGTACCATATAACTTGAAATAGTAGGAAATCTCCAAGATGTTATATTTTCATGGTTTTGGTTTTCATTGTTCTGAGCTAACTGATTTTTAAAGGGAAAGCTGAGAAACATCTCACTAATTTTTACAAGGAAGTATAAAATATATATGGACAGCAAATCATTTTCTAAAACGAATTAAAAATACATTTATAATCAGAAAATTAATGCAAGGTTTTAATTAAGTTTGTTAAAATGTAACCTGATCTCTGTTATTACAACAATAATATTTTTGAAAATACATCTAAAGGTCAAACAAAATATCTAAAATTTCAGACTCAGAAAGGGAAATTTTACCATTTCAATTGTCTCTTCATCAATTAATGATGCTTAAGAATGAATCTGTACGGTAATGTGGAGCATTTCAAAATTTGAATAAGATTTCCGCACCATGATTAATTACAATAGTTTCTAACATAATTATTTTAATTAATTACAATGAAGAAACGTGAGTAACATGAGTTCTGTAGTTTTACAAAAGAACTCATTAGGCGTGCTACTACTCCTCCATTTATCACAAATTGAAGGATAGAAGGAATTTGGAATATCGTTTCTTCTTCTTTAAACATCACGTAATTCATTTTTTTCTACTTCGGTACCAAACGTCTGTACCTCCATTAAAACTTCATTCGCCAGGACCATTGCCAGAAAAAAGTCTCAATAACATTGTTAGTGCAAGTTGAGGGCCAGAATTTTTAATGAATGATATTCGTGATAAATGAAGCATGTTCATGCACGAGGTGAAGATACCAAATACGTGGAGCTTCAAATCTCACGGGATCCAGTACCTCCATAAATAATGGAAGCGAAGAACAAAAGACTTCATGAATTTTAAGTCGGTCTGTGCTTATGTCAAAAAGCGAACTGCTTCACGGTTCGCGTTACAGATGGAACTTTTGAAATTGGTCAACGACTGGAGCGGAATGGCCAGAGCTCATATGAGAGTCGGGCCGAAAAAAACTGAGCGATAACGCTTCTTTTCAAAGGGTAAGCTCCAGGGGCACTGCGGAGGGTATGGCGCTTACAAAGGAGAAAAACTTCTCTTTTATGTGAATAAAATCCTATGGCAGAATTTTACGCTTTCAATCAACACAAATGTCGGTGTTAGTATTGTAATTTTATACTTTTGTCTTGTAGTGAAAGAGAGAACTGTTAGGAAAATGTAAGAAACTAATGAAGGTCCAAAGTTAAACGATCTGACTCAGTTGTTAGCGTATGCAGATGATGTAGACGATATGAACACTATTAAGAATAATGCTATAATACTTTTAAGAGCAGCTTAAGAGATAGGTTTGGAAGTTAGAAAAGAGAAAACTAAAATATATGATTACAGGCCCAAACAAAGTGTTAGATAATAATCAAAATTTAATTATTCATAACTCAATTGAATTAGTTTCCAAATTTAAGAACTTTAGGAATAATAATAAAAATGAAAATGGTATTAAACAGGAAAAGCAAATCAGACTTAATTCAGGAAATACGTGCTACTTTTCTCTTCATAAAATGTTACCTTGTCGTCTAATGTCTAAGAAACTAAAAGTTAAAATATACAAAAGAGTAGTATTATATCGATGAGAAACGTGGTCCCTTACATTAAAAGAGGAACATAAATTAAGAATATTGAAAAGTAACATCAGGAAAATATGTGTACCTAAAAGGGTTGAGTTGACAGATGAGTGCTGAAGGTTACAAAATTCAGAACTTCATAATTGTATTCTTGTCCAGATACTACTAGAATAATTAACAATACTTAAGTGTACATGCCATGTGGTACGAATGGGAGCGGAAAAAAGAGTTTACAGGATTGTTGTTTGGAAACCTGATGTTAAGAGACCCGCAGGAAGGCCAAGACGAATATGGAAGGATAACGTTGAAATGGACCTAAAGGAAATCGGTAGGGATGGAAAAGATTGGATTCATCTTGCCCAGGATAGGGACAGATGGAAGGCTTGTGTTGTTGCAGGCATAAGTCTTCAGGTTTAAGAAGGCTAGAGAGTTAGTTAGTTTGAAAAGAAAGATACAGTGTTAAAAATAGCCTTTAGATGTAAAGAACAATTTTCACAGTCGTAACTGTATCAGAATTTAAAGAGTTTCTTGTGGCAAAAAGGTTATTTGTTATTTCCTCTTTAGGTATAAAATACAAACACATACATTGTGCACCTATGCAAAAACATCGCAAATATATATTGGGGTGCGTGTTTGTGCACGTGTGAATTGAGTCGCGGTGATCTAGTTGCGTCTGAAGCCATGACATAAATCTGAGTTCGATGATTTCAGGCGGGAAATTTTCCTACAATGCCCCTTTATATAGCGCCTCTGGGGTTCACCCACACTAACTCTCGTTACGCCAGAAAGTGGTGCTGGTCTCATCACCTACACAGATGGTTGATATTGTGAATGTGTGAAGCCGACTTTCACCACCCAATTAAAAAGGGCACTTTACATTGTGTAGTGTGTAGTGTGTATCTGTACTTTAAAGCCATATTTTTTCTATTACATTTCTACATGGACTCGAAGCTTGATATTACAATAGGATATCCATGGTTAAGCAAGTTAGAAATGCAAAAGTAAGTACTAGAATTCGGAATACATGCTCTCGATATACTTGATACAATCAGTAACTTCAAACCTTGATGTACTGTATTTTAAAGAAACATCTTGAATAATAACATAATTTAAAGTAAGAATCGTTCCAATAGGGGGGAAATTTCAAATTATGGTGTAAGATATGATACATTATACATCGTATTGATTTTGAAATGGATGAATTAGCGGGACGTACTCAAGAGGTGTAAAAAATTTGTGGAAGACAATGCATATTTTTTCAATGAAGAATTATAGTTACAATTTATAATTGTTCAATTGAAAGTGATTCTTCATCTGGTATGATAAGTGTATTTACACACACACACACACACACACACATACACACACACACACACACACACCCTTATTCGTATTCTAAATTTTCTAAGCGTGTATGCTTATTTTAATTTAATTATTAAGACATTTTGCAGTTACAGAATGCTTCTCTTCAATTATGTAACATCACGCATTTTCATATCCCTTCTGTGTTAATGTACTGACAGGTTGATGAGGAGAATAATATAATTACTATAAACTGGAATGGAAAAAGGGTTATGTAATTAAAAAAGTAAAATGGTAGTTTTAGGCAATAGTTCCTAACATTAGGAGTGTGAGGTTTCAAACTTTGTAAAGACAGTCAAAAGTCAAGCTCTCTTCCGTGTAGTACACCCTGCAATACATATAGCTTACTAACGAGGTTCTGGCGCCTGGGCATTCAGCCATATATATTTGTGACTGTCGCGTAATTTCAGAACACTACCATTCATAGCCAAATTTACCATTAGCCAAAAGTGGCGGGAAAGTGACGTAAAATAACTTAATTCAATCAATCGACGCAACGTTACATTATTTTACAACATGGAAGATGAGTTAGATAGGGAAAAGGATGTAAATTAGCTGCAATTTACAGACTTAAATTCTGTTAATTGCAAAGTTAAATTTCTACAATTTAACAAAACATATGAAATGTGCCAATCATATTATTTGCTCTTTGGTACATACAATTAGACGCATTTTGTTCTCCACACTTACCGGTATCATGAGATTTCCTCCAGTTGTCTGCATCTCGTCAAATCCTCGGAATTATGACAGTTGGCTAATTTGCATCAGCCTCTCTCTCTTGGACCAAAACGTCCAAATTAACGTCGATAAGTTTCCTGGAAACCAGCCGAAACTTGTGACAAAAAAGTCGTCATCTGTCATGTGTCGCGCGGAATGGATTTTTACAAGTTACAAAAACTTCCCCACAAAAAGTCATGAAAAGAAAGGAGACAAGTCGCAAAAGCATTCAACTCCTCTTCATAATATCTGTCGAGATGGCAACTTTGCTTCAAGTTGATGTTTAGCACAGCTCTTAAAGTGTGCGTGAAAATTATAAATATAAAATACTGATGCGCGTATCCTAAAATAACTATCAAACAATACATTTTAATCTTCGTCTCAACAATTGGAAAGTTTTAACGAACGCAGCTGTGAGTTCCCTAAATCGTACCATTTTCTAGGGTTTGAAATTTCATATTGCTCTCGTAATTCCAATTGGAATAAAATTTCCAAAGACGTTGGAAGAGAAGAAGAGGTTCCCTTTAAGAGTTGGTATATCAAAATCCTGCCTCATGTGACAAAACACATTGTCCGTTAGTTACATTATCAATTTCACGTTAACGAAGGGTAGTCGATGGAAGTGGCAGGTTAATGAACAGTGTAAAGAAACCATTAAACGAGTCTCTTCTCTATCTTCACTCATACCTCATCATTTCCCTCACTAGACGCATCCATTCTCTTGATTGTTGCGAGATGACCAGAGGAAGGTAAACCATAACTTTATTAAAATAATAATAAAAAAAATAAAGAAAAAACACCGAAAATGAAACCAATACATCCGTCTCTTGTCACTGTGAACTATAGAAAAACACGTTATCTCCACAAAAAAATTAACAATAAGCCATGCGCCGTAGCAAAGTAGGGAAATGTTCGATTGTTATTTACAACAAAAAATCACTCAAAGCATGGTCAAACGTAGTTAAAAAGTAAGTCCATGGCATACATAAGCCAAGTGCCATACGTGTGAGAAGAATAAAAAATATATAATACATATAAGACTTAAAACCGTAAAAACGGCTTTGCAAGATGAATGTCCAGAATACATCAATAGTATGTGATGAAGAAATAATTTTGATTTAGAACTCGTAAAGAAACAACACTCTTTCACTACACTGCACATCGATAAGTCTGATGACACAGTGGAACGCACAGATGTGCACTTGGATGAAGAAAACTCAACATGAAACGCACTGACAAATTAAGTTTCACCTTGACGCACTATATTCATTGAGACAAAGAAGTATTAGTGAAAATTAGCTGGATTCCTGAAACCTGTTGTTGCGTCACTGAAGAAATATATGTCACGCTATTGCACGTAGGACACACTGAAGCCATCGTGACTCATCTCACAGGTGCTTGAGGGACAGTAGTGATAGCGCATACTTATGGAGAGATATGACTCCCCAGAACACAATTGAGGCGCACTGTGACGCACTCTTATTGCACCATGACGCACAAGGCGCAGAGTGGAACGTCAGGACTCTGAAGGGCATAATGTAATGTATGTGAGCTCTTCGGATCGGAAAGGAGCACGTTGAGAAAGAGGGAATCGGCGAGACGTCCGGGCACTGGAAAGGTTCAGCGTTGAAACATCAACTTGAGGTACATCTGTCAGGACCAAGGAACTATCTTGACTGCAGAAGATCAACTCAGGTCACATCCTGACGACGGGGAAGACTGCTTCCTGACGTTTGAGTAGACAGTGAAGAGATGGAGGGGGGGAGGGGAACATCTCAGTTATAATAATTGATTGCGACTAATGCATTACTAATGCATTGGACAGAAAAGTGTCCGACTGAGTGATTTGAAGGGGGTGTTATAGGTCGACAGTAATCAGTATCATTGCAATTTAATGAAACAGGTGGGGGCTGAGAAGTTAATGGTGACGCTTTTTGATGAGGCTGACAAGGGATAAGGGTCAAAGGCCTACGCGAAGATGTCTTTGTGGTACAAGAAACAGATTGTAATTCAAGGGGAGAATTAATAGTAGGTTTGATTGTAGCTTTGGTGGCTAGAGGCTTCGTTGGGGTTGGATGACAGCTGCATGATTTAATTATCAGGTGGATGGTGAATAAAGAAATCAGTATTGCAGCTATTGCAATCAGGGTGAGATTCATGTAGTATGTGATAAACATCCCAACCTTGTCTGTAGAAAAAAAAAAGAAAAGGGGAAATCAGTAAAAAAAATGTAGTGCGTGTATACTAGGCATTTCCTCCTAGTATTCTGTGTAAGATAACAGGCATGTAAGATTGTTAAAGTGTAATTGTGCAGGAGTTGTATTAACGTTCTCCTGACTCGCCCTAATGATATGTAAGCTAATGTAACGTAAATAATAGCAATAAAAGTATAACCGGTATAATAAAAAACACAGCGGGAATGGTGGGAGAAATATACGTATATATAGCCCCAATCCCACAACTCACTGACAAATGTTCTCCATGAAGAAAGCCCCGGAGGCAAAAAAGGCCCGATTACGACCCCCCATGAAATTGTCACAAAAGGCCGGGAAAATTTTAAAAAATCATTCGATGACCGTTCCTCATGTTCTTAGCAACCCGTTTCCACATCGAATTTTTTGCACACATTGTTTAATTCATGTCTTCATCGTCCAGCTAGCTACATTATTTCTCACAGATAACACACAGATGAATCAACTCCTGCTTAGAAAAGATGCTTCAAGCAAGAGTGACATCTACATATGGAGATCCAGTCCAGATATAATTACGTATATATTGGTATACTCAATGCAAAAATATCTACGTAGTGCTTGTTTTAACTAAATGTTAAGATGTATAACAAACAATTCTTTAGAGTTTGCCGTGCTTTTTGTTGACCATGGAAACGGATTACGTTTTTTAAAAAATATGAAAATTTCAAATATGTAAATATTGATTTTCCAATTCAATCTAGTGTCGCTATTGAATTCGTTCATACGTATAAAACATCCAACTAACTATCTTGAAACGGTTATTTCTTACTCAGTTTATTATTAAGAAAATAGACAATAATATTTTGAATAGTTGTATGATATTCAAAACTTTCCAAATAAGCGAACCACAGCGGCGAGCGCACGAGACGTGGCCAAGGACACGTCGATAGTGCGCGAGTATATACGAAGGTAGAAATAAATTTAAAGTTACGTAGGCACCAGCACGTTTTATTCAGGAGCCAGTTTTCTTTTTCGCAAATATAGTCTAACAAAGCCATGAAATCAACTAAGATAAAGATACACATTTTGAAGTATGATCTTAAAACATCTAATGTATTAATGCAAGATTGGATTAAAAGTAATTAATTATTACGCGCGAGTGGCATTCCTATTGGTAACAATTGGTAACAACATGAAAAACTATGTAACACGTTCTAATACATGGTGAACTTACTATATCGCAGCAGATTTTAAAATTCGGCTAGCAACAGTACAACCATTTATAATGGCATGTTTATTATTCTCATTTAATCATACACGTGATATAGAAAACACATACATATTAAAAAAACACATACTGTTCTCGTTATTGGGGTGTAAGGGGTGATCTTCCACGTAGTACACCCAAATGTCAACCTCACTTCCACGTTAGTGCACCCTGGACTTAAGACTAACGAGGCTCTGGCGACTGGCCCCATGGCCAGTATAATTTTGTTTGTATTGTCCTGTTCTTTTGTCCTTATGTGTGCTGAGTGCCCCTTTACAGCCTCAGCTTTTAACAGAAGTCAGAACATTTTAAATTTTTTAGTTATGCAACGTTAGAGTTGTTATTTGTAGAGGTAAGGGGCTGGCCCCCGTATACTGTGACGGGAGCAAAATAGCCTAAGTGCTGACGCTCCCAAAATTTTAAATTCAAATTCTAGTCAATTCTCGTTATTTTTAAAAGATAACTTTCATAAGAGAACTTGAAATATAATATATATATATATTTGAAAATTGAGGCACTAGGTGATTTTATTCAGGCGACATGGGAAAGAGATATATCTCTGTATACTACCTAATGAAAGTGACGTAATAAACTGTGCTATAATGAATGTTCATTCCATTATGTGAAAAAAGAAAAATGTTTCTAAAAACATCATACATACCTTAAGTTATGTAGGTGTGTTTTCCATGCAGCCATTCGTAGCACAACCATCGATAAATAAGAACAGGATAGAAACAAAAACATATGCTTCATATATGTTGGCCTGTGAAAGTTGACGAGCGATACAAATGCGTATATGCAGGCTTGGGAAGCTTTTCCGAATCCACAGACAAGTCCGTAAAATTTTAATGGTAGAATATTATAAATTTCAGGGTAACTTCTAACAGTGTAGAGAATGTAAATCGTGTAAGACAAGAGACTCGTGTTAATCTGAAATCTAAGAAATCAGTATGAATCGTAGAAGACAGTGGAAACAACGAACTAAATAATCTAAGCTGTGTCATTTGTTTGCTCACTAATAACGTATGACATTTTAGAAAGATATTTTATCAAATTCCGAAGGTATCCTCCTCATGGTTTCCTCCACAATCCTCCTCTAATAATGGAACTTTAGTTTCGATCTTCTTAAGATGCTTACAGTTTTCAAAACACTGCACTAGAAGAAATTCTTTTTTTTTCTAGTCTAGCTTCGTGCTTTTACAAGCGTGAAGAAAATCGAACGTAGTGGATATTTGCAGACCAAAAGTTTCCATATTTCTAATATGGCCAGTTGATTTAAGCAATCTTAAAAATTATTTCAGTAATTGTTTATTATTCTTAAGCTCGTAAATGCACTACAACGCTTGCACTACATTTCTTTTGATATTTATTATACTTTTTCAACAGACGACCTCCTTGTCGGAGTGCTTATCACAGCCCTCTACAACACCAGGGGTCCTGCGTTCGAATTCCTGTTCGGGCATGGTTGTCTTTCTGAGTGTCCCTTCATCAATTTTATTATACAGCGTGTCCATAAATATACTGTCATATTTTAAAGTGGTATTACGTTGATTTGGATAATCGTATTTAAATGAAATTGGTGACATTTGAAAGAAAAACTCAAATATTTTATTTTACAACTCATAATCATTGAATGTGCCCCCCACGAGTTGCCCTGCAGACATCAAGACGATATTCCCATTCATGCCAAACACGCTCCAACATATCCACAGGGATGGACTGGATTGCAGAAATTATGCTAATTTGCAGTTCTTGCAGGTTTTGAGGCAAACTCTGCGTGGAATGATATTCCAAAACACACCAACTACGTTCTTGTGGGGTCGCCATAACCACTTCAATCCGCACGCTGAACCTTCACCAAACTCTGCGTGGAATGATAAAACACACCAACACGTTCACCAAACTCTGCGTGGAATGATATTCTATAATACACAAACTACGTTCTTAAATCTTCTGTAACAACAATACAATTTTAAAGGAAAACATTCACATGTAACCTGCCTGCCTGCTAAATATCCAACAATGAACCCGCATCGTCCATTGTTGTCAGGAGTGAATTTATTTCAGTTTCTGTTTGATCTCGTTCATTGTTGTCCATTGCTGATATTGGTGTCCATTGTTGACATGCACAAAAATATTTGAGTTTTTCTTTCAAATGTCACCAATTTCATTTAAATACGATTATCCAAAGCGACGTAATAGCACTTTAAAGTATGACAGTATATTTATGGACACGCTGTATAATCCCTCATCATCAGGATTAGACACAAGTTACAGAAAAGCAGCGCTAAAATGAAAATTAAATCACATCAAATATTTTCAACATCAAAAATGCAGTCTATAGTCGTGAAACGTATTTTTTTAAAGTAAAAAAAGTAGTTTGTGAAACATAAACTGCACTGGAGCAAAAAACTCATGTGAGTATTTGGTAAAATTGTTGAAAACAAGTATTTTTTATTGGTTTGTAATGATATGTGATAAATTGTTGGACTGCTCTGTATTATCTTTCGGGACTTCTCAAAGTGGACAGAAAGTATTATCCCTGAGCATTTTGTTTCGAGTAGAGTAGAGATCAACTTTTACACTTCACGTCTATGGAAAGAGGGATTGCTCTTCTACCCCGAACTTTAGGAGAAGAGATTTCCACTGACCAATATTAATGAGGATATTTTATCCACGATAACTCTTCATATATCTGTTACTTGTTATTTCCCTTCTTCCATCTCTTATTCATTCTCTTTCTCTTGTTTGTTCTCCCTCTCATTGTTATCTGTTATTCTTTTCATTGAAATCATTAACTTTCTCTCTTTCTCTTTGTCAGTCTTCTTCTTCTTTCTTATTCGTTGCCTTAAAAGCATTCGTTTTCTCCCTCCCTTCTCTCTTATTATTTGCCTCAAAATCATTCATTCTCTCTTTCTCCCTCCTCTTCCTCTCTCTCTCTCTCTCTCTCTCTTACTAGTTTTCTCGAGCTCATTCTTTCTCTCTCTCCTATTCGTTCAAACGACCTTATTTGCTTTTCTTCTCTCATCTATATCTCCAATTCGTTATATCTTTTTCATCCGTTTCTGCGAATTCTCTTTTTTATCGGTTTCCTCGAACTCGTTCGTTGTCTCCTTCTTATTCAATCGCTGTGACCCATTCATTCTTGTTTTCTTAGTCGTTCCCACGAAATCATTTGTTCCTTCTTTCTTGTTCTTTACCTGGAAACAATTCGTTCATTCTCTCTCTCTCTCTCTCTCTCTCTCTCTCTCTCTCTCTCTCTCTCTCTCTCTCTCTCTCCCTTATACCTCTCTCTTTTAATCGTTCCATCAAAATAATTTCATCTCTCTCTCTCTCTCTCGTTCGTTCCCTCAAAGTCTATTTTGCTCTCTAAGTCACGCTCTTTGTCATTGTTCCCTACAACTCTGCTCCCCCTCCCTCGCATTTTCTTATTCCATAAACCGTTTGCTCTCTGTCTCTCTTCTCTCATTCTTTCCCTCAATGTGATTTATGCTCTCACTCCGTTTCTCTCTTTTATTCAATTTCACAAATTTGTTCGTTCTCTTTATATCTCTCTCACTCTCTCTCCATTCCTCCTTCTCAAAAGCAGATTTATTCCTTGAACTCATTCGTTCACTCCTTCATATTGGATCTTTTAAATTCATTCCTTCTCCCACTCTCTCTCTCTCTCTCTCTCTCTCTCTCTTACTCGTTCCCTCGAAATTAATGCTTGTCGTCCTCCCTCTCTCTCTGTTTCTCTTCCCGTTTTTCGTCACCGTTACATTCCTTTTCTATCTTATCTGTTCCTTTTCCTATTCCCCTTCCTCTTGCCAGTCTCATCTCCTTTTACTACCGATCCTTCTCTCTCTGTCCCTCCGTCTAATTTGGCATATAATTAGGACTTGAAGCAAGGATCTTAACATTTTTGTTGCCTGAAGCTATTACTGCTTAACAGGCGTCTGTTGAAATCGACAAGAAACCAATGAGTAGCTCACACGAGTATGTTAGTATGTTAGTAGTAATGGCGAGGTCATTACTGTCTGCATTACTGTTTTTAGATAGTTATCCCCACACGCAAAAATAACAGATTTTCTTCCTCGTTTGTAACATATACATTTTAATTATGATGAATATAATAAATAATGCCGTTAAAAGTATTTTCCAATACCGCACTCTTATAATTTCTGAATTGCACGATTTATCAAGAAATACGGCAATAATATTTTTCAATACTACAACCTTCTGTGTGTACAGCTAATATGGCTACTATGAGTTTCATACCGCAATGCAGTTCAAATTGAAAAAGTATTTTTGAAACTTTCACATACAAATTTCAATTCAGTTACGTTGGATGTATGCGACCTTCTAGTTTAATCTCATCATGACTCATTTACAGAATTTTATGATAACATGTAATTTTTGCACATGTAAATAAGAGTTTATTTTGATAGCAATATTTCACTAACTACCTATATGTATGAATCCAAGGGTACTTAAACATTGCATTCCTAACGCTAGCATTTACGATAAAAGTCATGTGCCCTCTGTTGAGCTACTTGGAATTATCGCAATAAATTTTAACAACTAGAAGATACGGAATTCTAACAAGGCCTTAACCCTCACAATGTGGACAACAATTCACCTTTAACGTGAAATACGCAATGTACATATATATCCTTGTGAGGTCAAAGTATGTTGCATGCGATGGGTATTATCTTGCATTTGATTTACGTTAATGGGATTTCTCGGGAGCGAAGGAAATTGCCCTTTCAGCATCTACCTTGAAGCTGCATGCTTCGTTATTTTCTCAGGTATCTGAAATCGAAAGCTTTGTCCAGCGGCGAGTTTCACAAAGCCAGGCGACGATAAACTCTTTACTGGAATTTCGTGGTTAAGCTGTGTTAGCAACTATGCAGCTTTGTCATCGTTTCTGTATCTTTCACAAAAGCTTCGACGTCACACTTATTACCTGTCCCGTGCAGGTAGTATTTTATTTCACTCGGTGTACGTTGATAATGGCACGAACTAATAGTTCCAGCATTGTTACCGACTGATGCTACATGAGATTTTTAAGAATGAAACCGCCTGTGCTCTAGCTGTGTCATTTCGTTGTGGACATTCACAGAATAATATCACTGGAAAAACCTTGTTTCTCGTTAAAATTTTGCTTAGAACGCATCAAGTTCAAGTGATCAATGAATCAGGTAATCGAAGACTTACATACAATTTCAAACAATGCTGAATCTGCCAGAAAATAACAAGTCATCTTCAAAGAAGGAAACGATATGAAAATTCTGCACTTCCGTTAAGCTAGAAGAATCTATTCACTGTTATCCAGCAATAGTATAATCATACAAACTTTGAGAACATTCTCTACCCATCAAAGTAATGTTAGAAACTCTCCTTTGGGCATTAGCACATCGCGCTGCGACGCCAAGGGTCCCGGGTTCGAATCCCGGTCGGGCTTGGTTGTTTGTGAATGCCCATTCATCAATTTCATCATTTCATCACTCATCCCCATCTTCGCAAATTAGCCAAGAGGCACAAAACGCGAAGTAAAATAAACTAAATCAATCAATCAATCAATCTCCTTTGGGCACATAAGAGCCTCTGATCATGAACATTTTCCCTGTCTCAGTATAATATAATAAGTTATATACCAGACAGTGGTAGCAATTAGGGGGACATGGGCAGTTATTCCCCCCCTTTCCACTTCTTGTCCACGCATTATGGCCTCTTAATGCCGAGCTACAATAAAGTTCACACAAAATGTCACAAGGCATTTCAAAGTGATAAATGAGTGTTACCTAAGAATCAGTAGAGAGCTTTTTAATGTAATTAATAGAATGTGATGTGAAGAGTTAGTATGATTGAGCAAATATTTTTTGTTATCTGAAACTCGAATTATACAAATATCGGAATCGATATCGGTATGGGTTCAAAGTGATATCGGTTCTGCTCTAATATATTACCCAAATAAATGTCTTTTCAGTCAGTCTGTAACCAAAACACTTTAGAGTGCTGCATGTGAGATTGCAAATATTATTTTCTTCGTGACGAAATATGCATCATGAAGTTGATTAAATAAACAATTTCCTCATTTATCATTGAACTTTGTCGTTCTTTATTCCTTTCATTTATTAAACTATCTGTGGGATCTTGTTTTGATTTTGGTATACTTTTCTGTCTCTGTGTTTGAGTGGTCAGTGTACCAGAGATCACAAGTTCAACCACTAGTCAAGTATGGATGTGCATCATTGTGTTTCTTCCAGCACGAATTTCATCACTTCATTATTCATCCCCATTACCCCCGTTACCATAAGAGGTAGATAATTGACGTAAAATAAAAAAAACAACACTAAGTTGCTGCCCAAGGCAGGTTTATTAAAAAGAAAAACACTTAACAAGTAACATTTCAACCTTGTATCAGGGTCTTCCTCAGACGATGAACTAAACTGAATTTTAGTGCATTCAGGGCACTTGAACATGTGGGAAACTTTACCTTCAGTGCTCCAGACGGGAGTTCGAATTTATAAAAATAGATATTATAATTGGTGAAACTCGCGCCATCTTGTAAGAAAGAAATATATTTTTCGAATATCCATTTGAAATAATTTATAATATTATTATGTGTAGATAGTGTGAAAAGTGGCACCATCCCATCATTAAAAGCGTGTGTTTCAGTGTACATCGTCAATTATAGATTTTATTTCCGAATTCAAAGTGTAAGTCCACTTTATCCTCAGAGACATTATTTATAGGCTGATCGGGAGTGAAGTTATAGATTGAAGTTGCATTCAAACTATTGTGAATGTGACTTGACCCGGAATGGAACTAGGACCTCTTGATTACAAGGTAACTGCGTTAAGGCAACACCATTTGGGACTTCCAATATAATTTAGTTTGCATAAATGTGGATTTTTGGGAAAAATGTTTTCACATATCGTATTTCGAATTGATGGTGTTAAATTTCGTTGCTCTTTAAAAAGAAGAAGAAGTTATTTATTTCACCGTAAAGGTCAAGTTTCAGTAAAATATAGTACAATACCACAACGATAATAAATAACCATAACTAATGATTCAGATCTGTTAGGAACGTTAATATAAAAATATAGCAAATATAATTTAAAATCTTCTTATATTGTATTTTTTAAAAAAAAACAAAAAAAACATGAAAATCGGATAACCGAAATCACGCTAAATGATTAGTCATAATCTGCCATATTGAATGTTGCCATCTTGGTGAAATACATTATTGATATAAAAAAAAGTAAATAGCCCCTCTGCGCTTTGAAACACGCCATGAATGAGGTGCTGATGTGATCATCACCAAGTCCCTGCCCGCCTTTAACCCCCAGAATTTCCGCCAGGTACCCACTTTATTGGACTGTGGGTGGGCAGCGGAAGATCTTGAACAGGAGGAAAACATTCAGGTTCTCCCCAGCCGGGAATCTAACCCGGGCCGCATGGTAGTCAGACGCCTAACGACTTTTGTTTTTAAATAAGGGAATACCCCTAAGAAATAGTTTTTCACTTATTCACAGTTTTTCTCATTAGCACAAACATAAACATCCATGTCTTATCCAGGATTCGATCTGGACGTCGCAGGACGCTGTGCTAACCACTCCGCCACGGTGGTCGACTAACGACTGAGCTACCGCGGCTACTACATTCTTGATATGGCTATTACTGATTACACTGTTCTACAAGAAAAAAAAATGCGTTGATTTGAAATCTATATTTAGATTTTCTCTGTTAGGGATAGTTTACGAGTAGAGTCATTCGGGGTGAAGTCGGTAACGCGAAGCGTATGGAGAACTAGCAACATCACAGTGTATTGAGGGACTGAACGAACTCTTGTTTTGGCACCAGTTAGTCATACTCTGTCAGCCAGAGAGGAAACGAGGAACGAAGAACGCACAGCAAGCAAACCACGAGGCTTTCTTGTTTTGAAGGTGTCTCATTCGCGCTCTTTGTCACCTCGCTTATAAATTTCCAACTCGATAACCTAAGGCGTAGAATGTGTTTCGTTAACTATTCTGGTTTGCGTATTATTACAAATGATAAGGTAAGGTTTGTGTGTATAGTGTAGAAAGTAAGTACCGTGTAGCTTGCTAAACTGATAGTAAGTTGGTACAAAACGAAGAACTACACTATATGGGGTGAAGCCGGCACTATTGTGTGGGGTGAAGTCGGTACTTCCTTGCACATGGAAAATATAGAGCTTGCAGCTACTGGTATATTTCCACTGAACAGGCTGGCGATAAGCGATGACAAAATTATTGACGTCTCTTTATCTGAGGCGCGTAATGAAGAAACAAGGAGAACGGACTCTGAACAGCCAAGACAGAATTCGGATGTCACGACTGGAGTGAGGGAGATTCTACCTTCACCCGCAAAGAGAGCGTCCCAGCAGAAAGTAACAACAACCAGACAGGGAACTGAAATACTGACCTCTCCCGATCACATTTTCAAGCTGTCAGGGCGAAGAGGCAGGTCTAAGCCCACACCTACGTCTCTTCGGTGTGCATCGGCAAGTACTGACGACAGGTCGGCAAACACTGTAGATTCAGCTGATACAGGAAATATTTGCGGTTTTTGTGGACGGTCATGCAGCAACGAGACGTGCAGCAAATTCTTGGAGTGGATACAATGTCAACGTTGTGCAAAATGGTATCATGAATACTGTGTCGGCGCTTTTCATAAATTGCAGTTTGTGTGCGGAAAATGTTGAACAGAAAATGTGTTGTGAAAATATTGAGCAGTTATGACGTAGCCGATGCATATGATGACGTGATGATAGATATGCATAATGATAATGTAGGCCCAGTGATAGGGTCAATAGTAGTTTTTAAATATGTGGTGATAGGATCTATACAGGGTAGAATAAAGTATGACTATTAATAAAAGTGCACTTGGTTCACCCATGTACTTTGTGTGTGGAAAATGTTGAGAAGTTATGATGGAATGACTTGTGATGATGTGGTGATGATCGTCTGATGATGTGATGGTGATGATATATTAGATGCCTGATGATGTTCTGATGGTGTTGCTTGAAGAATATGTGATGGTACAAATATGATTATTGATAAACATGTACTACCGACTTCACCCCGCCCACCTACCGACTTCACCCCGTTTGCTGGGGTGAAGCCTGTAATGCATCTACTTCTTTATATTTTTTTCCTACAATTTTATTATTTTACACATACACATAAATTTATATTGCGTTTGCTGCAGAAGGTTCAAAGTTTGTACCATGCATTTTCATTTTCAAATAATTATCTATATAAGCAAATACTACTGCATTTTGTCCTTAATATGCCGACTTCACCCCGAATGACTCTAATCGTGATTTCAATTTTAAGGCGAATACTGAGTGAACTCATGGAATAATTTAATCATCATTTCTTGAAACCTAGTATATTATGTTTAAAAGTTATAAATGTTATATGTGAAGTAATATTTGCACACAGAATTGTTATATAATACTTATTTTAAAAAATATAATAAAAGTTATTGCATATAACATTATATCCATGATATTTTTCCTTTGTCTGTTAGACATGCTTGAAACTCTGGATTTCCTGAAGTTCTCTAATTTGAGGTACCACAAAGTACCTTCCTTTCCCTTTCCTGGTGATAGACGAGGCAATTTGTTTGAAATACCCTTAAATCTTCTTCCAGTTGTGTCCATAGCATTTACAAATTGTTTCGTAAGGCCTAGCTTGGTGTGAAGACGGGGAAGAGGAACATCACACGCTGTATAATTTTTCTCCCACTTGTCAATTTCGTTGAGACCAATTCTTTTTTGTGCAGTGGTTCTTCTGTCACGTGTATACCAGTTGCAGAGGAAGCAGGTATACTTTGTGTAGCCATGTTGCATTCCCAATATCATTGCAACTAACTTAAACTCGCCAATTATCTTCCACTTATGCTCATCTTATTCTATGGATTTCTTCTATATGACTGGACCTAAAGGACATCGGTAAGGATGGAATATATTGGATAGATCTTGCCTAGGATAGAGACAGATGGAAGGCTTGTGTTGCTGCAGCCATAAGTCTTTGGGCTTAAGATGCTAGAGTTCGTTAGTTAGCTTCTAATATCTCACAGGTTTCTTTGTGACATCAGAAGAACGTATGAACGTTCATAAAACCACTATCGTTGTTGCGATCTGTCAGTAGGTGCTCAGTTTCAAAATAGGCCCGTTTGCCTAAATTTAGTAACGTTTGTGTTTCTGCTGGGGTAGATATTATATTGGTCGATTCCAAGGTAATGTTTGTAGTATTTCTTCATGATACATCGAATCCTCTTCTCCTGCCTTGCAAAGGCCAACTCTCCACAGATGTAGCAGAAACTACCTGGTTAATTTCGACAGGCAAAGTACGTATATTAACTTCAACAAAAGCTGCAAACACAACGCTTAGTGTTTTGAAAATAACTTGCAGGTACATCATGTAGCTTAGTAACAGAACTGCCAACATCAGAAACAGAAGCACATGTTGCCAGATGCCCATCTGACAATTCCCTGCATTTATCACGAACGTTGAATCTGAGAAAAATGAGACTTTTAATTTCCTTATAACTTAAAAGAACTGTGTCTGATAGCGAAATTCTAATTACGGATTTGAATTTCCCATACGAAATTCCGTCAGAAAATCTCATTTTCATATAAGAAATAAAAACTTTGAAGAACAGTGTTATGTATCCAAGAGAGAGCACTAATCAAATGCTGTAAATTTCATTTTCTTTTTGCTCTTTTTTACACCAGAAATTTACCTGTTACAAGGACTGATGGAAAAAATAATACAGACGTTTAAAAGACTTGTTCCCCACTAAAGATGGAATCAGTTAAGAATGAATTGATAAATTTCATGAAATGGTCCAATCCAATGTGTTTAGCTCTACTTTATTTGTGATATGAAGTCTGGAAGAACAATAATTTAACTAAAATAGCTGATTCATTTTTTCATAAACAAAATGATTTTCCGAAGCTTCACAGCAAATGAAAGAAATTACACTTGTTGATAATGGTGATTACAGTTGATATGGGATATTTTTCCTCTTGCCATTTTCACCAATATTTTTAATCATAACTTATTCAAAATAGTTATTATGAGATAATTCGGAACCACAAAATAATTCTCAAAGGTATCATTCAAATGGTCTGCATAAGTCTTTGCGTCTTAACTTGAGAAATATCAAACAAAAAGCAATGCCTCAATTTCATTGACAGTTGACAGGAAATATTTCATTCCTTTATTTTCAGAAGGAGGCGCATGGAAGGTCTCCTCCGCTGATTTATATGTGGTGTTACAGGGGAGGGGGACTTGAGCCCTGCACATTTTTCAGAGGTACGCTAATCTGAATATATTTGCAGGTTATATATTAGGTAGCTCTGAACTTTAAAGGGAGGCAATATATGTTGGAAATGCATGGCTTGAACACAGGCGGTGTTCTCTTCTGTAGATTTCAGTCGCCATAGTTGAATGTGATAAGGGTTAGACTTGTCATACTACCCTAAATTTTGGTTGGTCAATCAATAGGTGAAATTGTGAGGTTCTGCTGCATCGTAAACTATAATTTTGTTTACGTTGAATGCACAAAAAATACTTTTCAGTCAAAGATATCGACGATCAAACAGAGGTAAGAAAATTCACAGATTTGATCCGGTGTGGTAGCCTCATATACATCAAATATTTTTATGGAGGACAAGATGGAAGTAAACAATGTTTATGCATTTATTAAAAATATTTCAGATGCCATTTTAAACTGAAATTGTCAAAAATGAATATAAAAAAATACAAAACAACACAAAAAACAGAAGTACAGTACCTACCAAAAGTTTAAGACCACCAACTTTTTTTCATATAAATGAATCCTGACCGAAAATTTTTGGTACAAATATGGAGTGAAATTGTATGAAAGTAATATAGTGTGTCAAGCATATATTGCCGAAAAAATATTGGTGTACGTCTTGTAGTTCTTGAGATATGAAAGTGGAAAATCAAATTCCTTAACTGAAAATTCCAGCATTTTGAAGTACAGATGAATGTGTATACACGTAACCGACGTTGTTCTGACAGTACTGAATATTTTCCAGTATTGTGGGACATGAACGAAGGTTTTTGCGCAAAACAAAATTAAAAAAAAATATCTTGTTTTATTTTTTTTCTAAAATTCGCAAAATAATAAAAAAATACAGCGAGAACTTAGAGGTCTTCAGATAACAATATCTTCCTCAGCAACTGCGCTGGAGTGAACAAATTTTATCAGTCATTAGTTGAAATGTGTGTCAATAGATGGCGCAGAAAGACATATCTCGAGTAGCAGCGTTGTGCAAGTCCAAACCTGTTTTCGTTACGCTTGATAATAAACAGGCTGTTTGAATCGCAAGCTACGTGATAATGGGCAAAAATTTGTGCCCGTGGCCGTGAAATAATTGGTATGTACTGATGCAATAGGTCTCATAGAGAAATTGCAGCTGCATTGGATGTGAGTAAAACCTGCGTTGCGAACACAATATGCAAATTCAAGCATCAAGGTATAGTGGTTCCTAGACCACGCTGCGGCCGCCCCAGGGTAACGTCTGTACGCGAGAACCGGATTATCGCGAGAATGGCAAAGAATAACCGTAAAGCCCCACTTCCAGCGATAATGAGGGAATTTGAAGATTCTACTAATAAAAGGGTCTCAAAGATGACCGTTTCGCGTGAACTGGGGGAATATGGACTTACGCTCCTCTCAAAATGCCATTGCTCAACAATGTACACAAGAAAAATCGTGTGAAGTGGTACAAAAATAAAAGATACTGGTCCATGGGACATTGGGGTAAGGTCCTTTTCAGTGCTGAATCGAGATTCGTGCTGTACAGCTCCCGAAAAGTGCGAATTCGGAGGACAGCAAAAGACAAACCTCTCCCCGAATGTTTCGTGCAAGCTCTTCAGGGTGGGTGCCAATCAGTCATGATCTGGGTATGCATGTCTGATGCAGGGACCGGGATTATGAAATTCATTCCTGACGCCATGAATTCACGAGAATACATCAAAACAATGAAAGATAACATTCTCACTTCCGCCCAGAAGCTCCACAACGGATACTTCGTCTGCCAGCAGGACAACGCGACTTGTCACACGTCAGCAGCAACATTGGCTTGGATTTAAGCGAGGGAAATCCCATTGTTGCCTTGGCCAGCACGAAGTCCTGACCTGAATCATATAGGAACCTTATGGAATACCATTGGTCTTCGTGTAGCCAGACGCCAGCCAAGGAATGTCCAGGAACTTCGTGAACATATCTCCGAAGCGTGGAATGAGATTATGCCCCAAGAATGCCAGAAATTGGTAAGCAGCATGAGAGCATGAGTAAACGTGTGCAAATGTGCTTGAAACTTAAAGGTGGATCTATTGACTATTACAATTTCACACTTCATTCATCTAACATCAGGAGACATTTTTGTTTCCAAGTATATTTTGAAAGTTCAGATTTAATGATTTTACAAATTGTACCTTTAGTTGCATCTATTAGTTATAAGTGCATTAATATGCCCTTACACTTTCTTGATCTTTATGTACCTTTCAATAACATTACATAATAATTGCAATTTTTTATTAAAGTGTTTATTCCATGAAAAACACTCGCATTTGTACTTTTTCTGTTTGTCGGAAAAACACATGATATGGACAGTAATGCGTACGGAGCCGTCATTTTGTTATATTTCCGTTTCATTTGTGCCCGATTGATGGAATCATTATTAATTTTGCCACCAGAGGTCAATAGAATTAGTTAGGCAATGACGTAATAAGGAAGCCTCGGTGCAACCTCGCAGCCCTTCAGGCAGCGCATTTTTGATTCTGACCCAGAGAGAAGAAGTTGTTTTCCTCACGGTAGACACTTTGTGAAGGTGTCCGAGGAACCACGATATGGAAAAGGATAAGTACTTTCCGTAATGTTTTAAGTTCCAAACTTGCACTCACTCACTCAATTATATTTTGTTCATTATCTTTCTCTTTTTTACTACGTGAAGAAGTGACTTGACAGTCAAAAGACAGATTTAGTTCATTGTTATTAATTAGTTAAACGAATATCCATCAAACTGGCCTAAGTGAGAAGACAATGCTTTTCTTTCAGCGAGTTTATCGTCGAACAAACTTTATTTATTTATGTAGTCTAATTGTGCTTGCACATTATGTAAATAAACTCGCATAATCTGGAACAAGTGTTATATCTGTACATTCGAGTAGCATAGAAGCCCCATAGCTAATAAGTAGACCTTTAAGACGGAAATCTTCCACTGCGCGCTTACTTCAAGGTTCGTATGCATTAAACAAGCCAGTTTAACGTGCATAATGACAAGGTGGTCTTAAACCTTTGGTAGGGACTGTAGTTATCACAGCGTCCCGTGTTCGAACATCGGCCTTGGCATGGGTGCTCTTTGTGAGTGTCCATCCATCACTTTCATCATATCATTACTCATCCTCATCTTCGCGAATAGCCAAGTGTAGCAGAAAAGCTAAGAAAAATAAACTACATCAATCAATCAATAATAACACAGAATCAGAAGTGATGAGAAACTTGCAATTGTGAAATGCTTTATCAATAGATCCGTAACAAAAGCTACAACTAAACATGGCGTTGAGCATTTGGAGGATCGTCGATTGTGGTCAGGGAGCGATTGTGCGTATATTCAAGCCGTGTGTTAACCACTAGGCCACAGAAGCCGACGTTATCGAAATTTATGTATTAATTTTTAAATATAAGGTGAACAAAGGGAATAATTTTAATGTGTTTTCGAATCTGAAGCTTATGCAGAGTATTTCCGCTATTTCAATTTGCGAAGGAACAGAAATATATTCCTGAACATTAAGGGATTCCACTTTGTCCATACATTTCCAAGCTGCCCATCGACCCAGCAACTTATTGCCCAGTTTATTTTTCTCCGCTTTTCCTTCAGTTCCCTACTGGGAATATATCCACTGTTTTCCGCAAATATTTCCTAATATAAATAACGTGCGTTATGGGAAATCGTGATGCAGGGAGGCAGGAAACACCTGACAAAGTTTTCAGTAAATCGATAACGCTTCTCGTATATCTTGCCACTTCTCTCTCTCTCTCTCTCTCTCTTTCTCTCTCTCTCTTTCTCTCTCTCTCTCTATACCTCTGTTTACATCTCTCCAGTATCCGTTTCGTTTCTCTCTACCAATCTCCTGATTCTTCCCCCACCCCTTCCTAAACCCTAAGTTATCCTCACATGCAACGTTATGATATACGGCCAAGAATGGCATTACAACTCCTCTCCTATTTTCCACCCGATATTATCGTAAATTTGTAACGGGCGCAGTGCAGAGTTAGGTCCCCGTAAGGAAGTTGCCTTCACCCTTCCTCCTCGACCTCCAAGTCTCTCTTTGGCCTTTTTAGGACGGAGAGAATAACGATCCTTGAAGGGTTCTGAAAGTGACCCTTTGTTGAAGGGTCGAAGGTCGACAACAAGCGATCTCTGGTTGGTTTTTCTGAGCGGTAAACGAATGCAACATGATATCACGTTACTGTGCCTTTCTTGATGCCTGGGATTCGCAGTTTTTTTTCTTTATAATATATAGGATCTGGCAGAGCTAACGCCAGTTTTTGAGTAGTATAAGTTAGGGGCAACTCTTCAAAATTGTTGTTCGACATAAATTGTATGGTTTGTCTTTAATATTGCATCTAACTAAACCTGAAAAAATTGAAAAAGAATTACCTGACCCATAGGTTCCGCAGATTTGGGTGGTACGCATTTGTAAAGGGAAAAAAATAATGTTTCATATCAAATACTTTCATCATGTAGTAAAATGCAATTGGTGCAGGAATGGCGGGAACATAGTTGATAAATTACAAAGAGCTATCGGTATATTTGTTGAAGGATAGAAAAATGTGTCTAAAAAAAATATTCCAAAAATCAATATATATATACACGTAATCAAACTCCAGTCGAATGAGGTAAAATCGTAGAAACATTTAAACTTTAATAGCTTTACCAAAAAATGGCTTTAAATAACATGTGTTTTTATGTTTTTGTTGTTGGGCCACAACAAATGTAATCATTTAAATCAATGGGCACCTTTCATTTCTATTCCAGTTCATAACATGACTTATTAATATAAATACCATTAAAAAACTAATAAGACTGTCAGTTAGTAGATAATTATAATTTTTATATAAAACATACTCTCTAACATCGTGATCACTTATTACTTAGATTAAGTTACCTAAGAATTGAGGACTAAAAGTGGTAAATGTTGTAAGTGACAAAACGAAAGTGTTGGGAAATCGCATCGTTCAGCACATCAGCCTGTAAGAACGTTCACACTAGTGACCTCTTTACACGCCCTATGAACTACTTAGAAGGCTACTAGCCACATTTCACGTTTACCACATTATAAATCATGGCACATTTCACAGTTTAACGTGGAAAACAGTGTCTGAATTATTGTGGCACTTACAGCGTTTACCAATTTTAGTCTTCAATTGCTAATGGAAACTCGAAAAATAACGACTTACGTAATAATTAATCAATCCACGAATTTCGAAAACTTTGTTCTAAGCTGGAAGTAATAACGTACATTTCGTGTCAGGTTTGTTTTTCTCTTTCAAGAGATATATTCTAAATTACATAAATTACTAGTCTCAAAAAATATTTTAGGACATACATTTTGCGTGTTTCTAAAAGATATTATATACCTAACAATACATTTTTAATAGATAATTATACAGATCAGAAATACAAGTAAGTCAAATTGAAAACAAATTCTCCTTTATATGAGTATTTCTAAGCATTTTAGGACTATAAATGCTATTTCAGCAAATAAAAAATAATTATCGTTGTAAGGAAATAACGCAAAGAAAAAATTTGTTCATTTGCAGAAATTTATATGACAAATAACCAATTTTGGACACATGTACTGTATATGAATATTTGACATTGATTATTGTGTGTTTGTGTACCATAGGAGTAAGAGTCTTGTGAATTTTTAATATTCCAGATAACAATATTGCACAAAGTAGATGTGTGTGCGCCTGCGTGTGAACGTATTAAGCCATGAACCAAAAGCCGACATTACTGTGTTCTGAATAAAACGTTTTAATGTGTAAATGGAACTCCACAGTAAGGTGGAGTGAAAATATAGGGCAATTTTTTTTTGAAAAAAATGAAGAAGATAGTGGGAGAAACTGTGTTCTTGTACAGTTAATTAACCCTAACTATTTCAGAAAAAAATTGATTTTTAGTGGTGCCCAGGGTTACTGAAGATTTCATATTGAAAATCAGCATTTACTCACCGAAAATTATAACTTTTTATTTATTTTCCTGAACTGAAACAGAGAATACCCTGTTTCCTAAGTAAACAAGTGCAAAAAATAGATATTTGAATACAACCATAAAGTTGTGCTACCAAAATACATAAAATAAACTACCCAAGTACCCATTAGTACCCAAAATATGTAACAATGTTAAACTTTTACATTTACATATAGCCCAATATCGTATTACTAATTATTTTTACAACTTATATTCTTTCTTAGTGTGAAATGTTTTCATCAATGCTCTTGACTTGATAGTTCAAAAGATAAATCCATATGTTTGCACTGGAGTATATACCATCACCACAAAGGTCACAAGTTGTCAAATTATTTGAGGGTTTATCAGTCAATACACATAACCTTAGCAGTCTTGCAGCTGTTGTTATCCACCTAGAATGGTTTAATGGGCCTGGTTTGCGATTCGCTAATTCATCACTGCAGTGTCCATTTGTTACACTAATTATAGAGATACCTCTAATCAGTACTTAAGTCTTCAAAGTCAACATTCCCAACAAGCTGACAAGGAGAAGGAACATTTATTGGATCGAATTGCACAAGAGGTTGTTTTTCACAAGTTTGTAGAGCTTTTCCTATTTCCCCAGAAAAAGCTCTTGGACCAGTTGTGAATCCATCAATTTTCTGAAACAGATGGCGCAGTGGAAGTTCATTTATATGCAGCAAACATATAAGCCACTGGAGGGGTCTACCAGGTTCTTTTTTGAGTAAAACAATAACTCCTCCTTTGTTTCCTGCATTCACATTTGTACCATCACATCCAACTGCTAAAAGATCGTCCATACTTATTTCTTTCCTAGCACAGAAGCTCTAGATCTCATTTTTTTATAGTAAGAGATGACCCATTGGGTACAATGACGTGTCCTATATACTTTGAATTTTGCTCCTGGACTAAAGTCACATGCTCTTCTGTTATGCGACCATAATTCTTCACTCCTCTCGTTTCAATAATTCTTCTCTGGTCCTTTCTGCCATCAAAATAATCCAGTCAGAGTATCCAAACTATCAGCAGCTGTTTTCCTGACTTTACTTCTTTCCCTTCTAACCTTGCTCCCATCTATCACTTTAGAAACATCTGCATCACTAATAACACCTAGATCTTGAAGAACTGCACTAGCAATTTTAGCTGCACTTCTGTCAGATATGCGATGTCTGTCACACTCTCTAGCAAAATTCATAAGAGGCAACCGCATTTGAGTTTCGTTTGAGATTAATGAGGAATTCGCTGAAGTGGAGGGCATTTCCGATTAGGTTTTAAGTACTTTACTCGTGTCGCTGTCAGTATCTCAACCTTCTTCCTCCAGTTCAGTTGATGGACTTGATTGAGGACTACTAGTAGCAGCATTGACACTACAGCTTGACAAATGTTTCTGAAGTCTTGCTTCTTAAATAGCTTTTCTTGCTTGCTTATTCTGCAATTCTTTGGATTTCTTTAAATCAGTTTTTCCAATGAACATTTTTCTCGTTGTCCTTTGATCCAAAAGAAATTCTCTTTCTTGAATATGTACTTTCTTCTCTCTAGAACAAACACAGGTTGAAAAGTCTTTACACTTGCAACACGATATATCAAATAATGTAGAGTTAGCATGTGAGCAATACAATGCAATTTTTTCTTGTAGTTTTCTTCATTTTGTCTACGCTTAAAAGGCTTTAAGAGGTTTCGATAGTGTTGTGAAGTTTTTTCACTTTTGCAACGACTTGCTGATGTGATACTGATGGCAATGAAGCTTTCATCAAAATTCCTATCACTTGGTGAGAAACACTATCACTAATTTCTGAAACATGAGATTCCTGAGTTTTTCTCATTTTGCTTTTAAAGGCGGATATGAAGATATAATTTCATCACATCCAGAATTCTACATGTATCTTTCAATACGCTAAAATAAGTGGAAATATGAAATCTTCGGAGACCTTGGGGCACCAGAAGAAATTGACCTAGAGAGCTGATTTTTTATATTTGACTATCTGATACCAAAATACAACTTTTCTGACTACAGGCATTCCGAAATTCAAGAAATTAATTCACTCCACACTACTCCACAGGTTCCATGACCTCATTATCTGACAGACTGGGTTCCAGTTCTGTGTTGTCTCTTAATTTAAGGAAGAGATAAGAGTTCGTAATAATATCAGTTGAGATGAGGAGGAGCGGGGGGGCGGGAGCGGATTACATTGATGTACTTTGACCATGCAAATGGCATGAGCTCATCACTATCAGCTCGAGCAAGACTACTCTGTGGAATTTTTTTATTGATTTTTTTCCTTCAGATCGTCCAGAAGTAAGGAATCGTATGTCCCCGTTCGAGTTTCACCCTTGTACAGAAACTCATTAAAAAAAAAAAATCGCATCACAGAGTATGATGCCGCCCCCTAGGTCTTTTTTGTGTGTGGAAGAGCTGAAAACTGTGTTGTTTGTACTCGGGTAAAAAGTGGTGGACCCACGTCTCATCCATATTTACCAATTGTGCTTCAAAACCATCCGGATCGCATCAAAATTATGTAACATTTACGGCTTTTGATCAAATAGAAATAATCTGGGGACCCAGAGTCATGAGACCTTATGTATGTCGAAACCATTATTAAGGATATGTTGAACATGTTCATGGGATATCTTCAGATCAGTGGCGGTGATTATGGTAAGGCGAGGGAGGACAGTTGCCCCCCCCCCTTTGTCACTTTTGATTCAACTGTATGCTAAACCTTATCTACCAAGGGAAAGCAACTGTCCTTGCGCACCCAGCTTTGGCACCTTGCGTCCCCCCAGTTTTGGAGCCCAATCGCGGCCAGTAGTTCAGAGCATGGTACTGCGGCTGAGCCCATCTTCCGGCAAACTGGAACCGCAAGCTATGTGAAATAAAATCGTACAATTACATTGACAGTTACAATTAAAATTAGCACGTACCTTGTTACAAGAACTTTTGGAAATGTTGTCCTCCTGTATCCACTCATTTACGGCATTCTTTAAAGGAAATGTTTACTAACTATCCGCCCTCTTCGGAAATGCTTCAATATGTCTCCTAATGTTTTCTTTGGCATTAGAATGTCTGGTTCTTGTGCAAGGCGCCGGAAGGATTTGTGATGTGTACGTTTCTATCATGCTCCAACGTCGTCTAGTTTCTTCCCTGTAAGCACACACCGTTTCCCCTTCTCCTCTTATCAAGAACAGACCCTGTTTCCTAAAATTTGTTCACATGTTTTCGAAACACTTTCTAACTTACCTACAAGAATTCGTAATGACGTCAGAGTTCTACATAAAGTTTGATGTTTTACATTGCACTGTAGAAAAGCACCGGTAATACGTATACTAAAACAAAACAATCTGAAACACTTCTTAATAACTGAACACTTTACAAACATGTGCAAACTGAACGCCAGTTATCGAAATACTGAAGCACTGGCGCGTCCAGTGCAAAAGTCAGCATGCAGCTGTGTGTCTAAATGCCGGCAGATGCGCTCTTATTGCCCGGCGCTCTAGCCGCCGCTCTACGGACTACTTGACAGTGAAAAGCGATGCATGTGAAGAGGTGTATGTTCTCAGTGTAGCCAGTTTGTTTTCATAGTTCAAATTCGCTGTCATGGGGGCGGCGGGGGATCCTAGGTGACAGTTTCAGTGTCATAAATAGGCACTTGCCTATGTTGAATTACGTGCACGAGAAAGAAAAGGCAACTGACATCCATGTGGTTCATAGCATAATCATATGAACGATTAAGAACGTTTCACATCCTGTATGGTCGTGACGTCATACGGCAGGTACTTTAGAACACGTAAGTGTGCTAACAGATTTTTACATGCTACGTTAATAAACTTCCTGTGTGCAACCTTCCCTAACTCAGCAAGCCCTGAGAAACTATCAGTCTATGTTTGTACGACTTATGAACGTTAGCACACCATGGATAAACTAATTAATGCTGTTTAGCTCTGCACACAGCACAGTGTACAGCTTTCTGCAGTCAGTGGAAGTTGAATATTAGTGTTTGCATTCATAGAGATGTTACAAGGAAAGGAATCACAAATCTGAAACTTCTGTTTAATATCATTGCAAGACGACCAAATTTCTACGTTACTAGCGACACTACCGCCGCTGCGGATTTTATTACAAACTGGATCCGGTAGGTCAAGCAGGTGGGTTTAGGTTTTCTAGACGTTATACCGGAGTTACGGAAAATGAGGCAAATCACAGTACAGGTTCTATTAAGAAATTAACATTCGATAAATATTAATGATCAATACGAGAACACACTACGCATATTTGAGTTCGTAAACTGAAAAGTAAACCCAAACAATGATTCTGACATGACATTATGTATGCAACCGGAAACCAGTGATCAAATACGTATTTCTGTTTGTACAACGTTATAAAATACCCAATATTTTACTTCACATGAAAAACAAAACAGTGCCTTACCACAGAAATAAAAAAAAACTCGGGGGAAGGGAATGTTTTGGCTAACCTAAGCTCATTTTTATTCTATGGTATCACATCATATTCGCATAATAAATACGATTTGAATTATTTATAGGTTGTATTTCATTCCAAATTGATTTCACGCATTGAGTTAGTTTTGACGCACTGAAATCCGAATAAAATGCGTTTCGTGTTGTGATGTCATGGAAATTAATCCAAAAGTTAAAACTACTTTTGGCATTATACCGATAAATTACATGAAATTAAATTGATACGTTATTTCAAAATTATATAAACACGGCGATTGTGTTCGTGATTTGTTTAATAGAATAATATAATTATGGTAATATTGTTATTACGGAATTGTCAATCACTGATCGAGGTTTCAATTATGTTTTTTGGAGCAAGGAATTTTGTGAGAGGAGGCTATATGTATCTGTACATTGGATAGGGCCGTGTTAATAGCATGTTTTCATGTAAAACCAAATGACTTTAATGCGCTTGACACCAATATGGTTGTCATGGTAAAAGTAAAAATATTTCTGTCTGCATTTACGACCTGTCAGAGAAAGCTGAAAATGAAATTAGTAATTAAGAATCAGATAAGTTCTTGTCTGTTTTATTTTAATTTTTCGTGATAATTACGAGTAGGCTGTCGTTTATATATAACATAATAAATCGTTGTGGTACGCGACGTTGGATATTGTTTCTTCATTAATTAAAATATTGAGTATGAAAAAATTATTGAAGAATTGAATTTTTAAACTTCGTTTAAAATTTCACGAATTTCCAATCTTTCTGTAATGTAAGAAGTTAATTTTGTGCATTTTTAAATGCAAAATTGAAGGCTATGAAGTTACACAAGGATAGTTTCAGTACTCTTATCCTATTGGATCAATCCATATCAAGCAGTATAGAATAAAAAATATTGCTTGCTTGACCATTTTTTTTTAAAAAAAGTATATATTTTGTGTGGTGTGAGCCTCAAATGTTGACAGTTCAGAACCACTGTTAGTTGATTATTACTATCATTGATTTCAAGATGGCGGATATTTTTTATCAGGGCGCGCGTCATTTTCTCCATTTGTAAGAATCAGCGGTAACTTTTCCTCAGCTCTGGTAAGTCCTACGACAACGAAGAGAAATCTGTGATGTTGAGCACTCTATAGGCTACAATTATATTTGTGTATAATATTCTAAATATTATTCCTTCGTAATAAATTTTAAAGTCAAAATTGTGTATCCTAATCGCTCAAAATGACATTTTCTGATATTTTTTTAGGGGGAGGCAGTTTGTTTAACCTTGATTTTTTTACAATTATCTGAGTACCAGAAGTGTACGTTAATATTATTTGAAGCTTGAGACTAATAATGTTTTTCTACCGGGTCAAAATCATGCAGTTTTTGTTTAAAAAAATCCAAAGTTCTGGGTCAAATATCTCTGGTGAGCAGTTGTTTCAAAATCTGAAATTTGTACACAATACAGTACTCTGTGGTAAGTACCTTTAGTTAAAACTTTGAGTTTGAGATTCAATTGGTTTGAGAAATACGGTCATGTAAAAATAATGAAAAATTCAATAATTAGCATTAAATAAGGTATACTTAATTTAATTTCTTATTAACATATTTTGTGTTAAATTTCTGAAAACTGCAATTTGGACTGTAAATGAATAACATTACAATCCTGAAATGGATCTGCAATAAAGTATATATACGAGGGCGTGCTAAAAAGTCCTCGTTTTTTTACTGTGTAAACCCATTTTGGATTTTGAGCAACCATGCATTGTATTTATCACTTATACCGCTTCTCCATTGAAGGTTTCAAACATCTATAGATGTAGATATCAGAACTGTGCGACGTTGTGCTGTTCATGCTGGTAAGTAACATCCGAAGGCAACCTTGGCGTTCCAGAGCAACAGCTGGTAGGTACAACATGATTGCGGCAGAAGATACGTCGATTCCTGATAATCCGTCTGTCTTTCTACTTGAACTAGAACAGCAACAATGTCCAGGAATATCGCATGAATACACGGAAAACTAGGTACGTTATTAAATTCATATCCTGAAGTATTTTCTGATAAAGTTGGTGTATTTAATGAATTTGAATACACGATTCATCTGAAAGACAAAATACCAGTGCGCGAACAACCTTATGTACAGTCACGCGAAAAACAAAAGGAAGTGGACGATTGTGTGAAAGAACTTTTAGATCTTGATCTTATTGAGAAATCGCAATCTGCTTATTCAGCTCCATGTTTCGTCGAACGAGGGAAGAATAATAGTAAAATGCTTGTTGTTAATTACCAAAAACTAAATGAAAAGGTAATTTTTGATGGTTTCCCAGCAAATTTAATGCAAGAGTCGTTAAGTAACCTTAGCGAAGGGTCAGTATTTTCGGTTATAGATGTTAGAAAGGCGTATCATCAGGTACGATTACGTGAAGCTTCTAGAGATTGTACTTCATTCTCAACATCAACAGCAAGTTATAGATTTAAATCCGTACTCTTTGGAATCTCAATTGGGAGTGCTTGTCTAGCACGCATGATGCAAATAATGTTGGGAGATTTAAGGGGTAAAATTGTTGAATATTTTTGCGACGATATAGTCATTGTTTCAAAAAATGAAAATGAACATCTTGAACACATACGTATTGTGTTAGATAGACTCAAATAATATGGTGTTACTATTTCCAAATCCAAAAGTAAATTTATGTTAAAAGAAATAAAATTTCTTGGTTATGTAATTAAAGACAAGCAAATGCACATTGATTCTGAAAGAATCAAAGCGATTTAATGTCTTCCTCGACCTAAAAATCGTAGATCATTAATGCGAATTTAAGGCGTACTTAATTATTATAGTTCATTTATCCCAGAATATGCTCTAATAATAGGACCATTAAATGAACTTAGAAGCCCGAAGAATAAATTTCGTTGGACTGAATTTCATGAAAATGCCTTCAGAGAAATAAAAGGTAAATTTCTTGAGCATGTATTCCTAGCTCTCCCTGATTTTTTTTTAAAGAAAATCGTTCTTGAATGTGACATTTCATTGAAGGCCTATGGTGCTTGTCTAATGCAAGAAGATGATTCAGGTAAACTAAAGCCAGTATATTTCTTTTCAAGGAGATTAAAGAAGACAGAACGTAATAAAACAATATATGAACTAGAATTAACCAGTCTAGTTCAAGCATTAGAGAAGTTCAAATATTTTTTGCAATGTAAAAGATTTACCATTAGAGTAGATAATATGGCCTTATTTCACATGTTGAAGAGAGCGAAGAAATATAGTAAATTTGCAAGGTGGGTTGAATTTATTTCTTCATTTAGTTTCGATTTACATCATATTCCATCATCCAGGAATGTAATCGCAGATTTTCTTTCAAGAATGTATGATCATTCTCAGTACGATACCGATGATTTAGATAAATCTGAAAAGATAAAGATGATGAGATAAATGTCATAAAGAACAAAATCAAGACCAATGAACAAGTTCCTAATTATTGTGAGCGTAATGGAATTGTATATAAGAAAACTAGAAATAAAGGACAGCCATTCAAGGTACTAGTCCCCAAACACTTAATTGAACCGTTAATTCAATATTATCACACCAATGCCATAGGTGGAGGACATTCAAATTGGTCCAAAACTTTCAGAAAACTTCAAAGAAATTTTGCTTGGGAAAATATGGTCGATGTTGTAAAGGATAGAGTAACAAGTTGTAAATTGTGTCAATTAGCTAAGGAAAGAAATAAAACTCCAATGGGTGTTTTGTCATCAGAAATCATTAAGCATCCCTTACAGAGAGTGAGTTGTGATATTTTGGGACCTTTGCCAAATTCAAATGGTTTCAAGTATGTATTAGTAGTAGTAGATAATGCTAGTAGATATATTTGGTATCAAGCATTACGAGAAGTTTCGTCGAAAATAATAATTCAACATTTGCAAAGATATTTTGGATATTTTTCTCAATTTTATTCAGATAACGCTAGTTATTATACTTCTGAGTTATTCAGTGAATTTCTGTATGGTATTGGTTGCAAACATATTACAATTAGTCCATGGAATCCAAGAGCAAACTTGTGTGAAAGAATGATTAGAAATCTGAAACAAGCTCTAAGCTCCAACCAATCGACGTGGTCAAAATATTTCTATTATTTACAGTATTGTTTCAATAATACTAATCATCAATCAATAGATTGTACCCCTGCAGAACTCTTCTTAGGAAGGAAACTTTTTGATCCATTGTTGCAAAATTGGCAATTGACTGATAATGAAATGTTAGATTTTACCCAAGGTAATCAAATAAAATGGTCTCGTGCATTAGAAAAAATTAAAAGTGAGTGGCATAAACGTGAAAGAAATTACAAGAAAAATACAGTAATGTGATTTATCAAATCAATGATAAAGTAGTTGTAAGGACTCATCCTAAAGCATCATTGCTGGATGGTATTACAAGGTCATTAAGTATGCTGTATGAGGGTCCATATGAAATCAAGAAGTTTTTAACCCCAGTTTCTGTATTGTTAAAGAAGGTTGAAAATCCATCTATTGAAAAACGTTGTCATATTGATCAGATAAAACTGTATAGAGTATTCAGGAAGTGAGTCAGTTTAAACAATGCTGTGATTTCGTGTTCATAATCATCATATACTGTATATATATTCTTGAATATGTGTGGTAAAATGTGAGTTGAAATACTGTTGCTTGTTTTGTATTGACAGGTATTCCTCAATGGTACAGAAATGTCGACAATCAACATCTAATGAAAATATAATTCTAAGGAAATTGAAGGATATTTGTGAGAAGCAACTATAGTATCTAACTGTGTTATTTTGTTTATTGTAAGTGATCAATATTGTTGTATACATGTGTTAAAATCCTCCACAGTTAATGTTCAAGTATTGGGGGAGTGCAGTTTATAGCCTGTGTAAGATTATGGTTTCTCTCTCTCTCTGAATGAAAGAAGGTATGGTTAAGGTAAAAGCCAATAGATGGCACTGATCACAGGTTACGTCTTTCATTTCTGTCGGTTGGATGTAAGAATCCTGAACCGACACACTCCACTTCCAGCTGGCACATGTTCAAAATCACAATCCAACAGGGCACTCGACGTGACGGGAGAGGTCAACAGGGGACTTAGACGAACGTAGTGGTGATTTTATTTCTTTCGAAGAGAATTAGTTTAATAGTATTTTATTTAATTTTGTAGAGTTGTTCGTAGTATTATATTAATTTGCTGTTTGATCTTTACCGAGTGATCGTCATTATAGACAAGTAGGAAAAGGGGGAAATTTAACAAAGAAATATTCTCTTATGTAATCAGGTGAACATGGATGAATAATGATACCAATAAAATAGTCAGCGAAAGGAGAGAAAGTCAATTATTAGTTAAGGATAACTATTGAAAATTATCTTGATATATATATATATATTAATGTTATCGTTGAGGTCATAATTGTTAAAGACAGTTTATGTATATATATATACTATTATTGTTCTAATACTAAATTGAAGTTTGTTAAATAAACTGTCATCCAATCCTATCCAGTGAACTATATATTCTAGTAATTAAATTACTTGATGTATGGTGTACCACGTACCTATGGGGGGTCCAGTATGTGGGTTCATAGCTATCTTTCATCGGTCAATCGGAAGGGTATGTTTAATCCCAATTAAAACAAATAATCTTAAATCCGAACCAGAGCAAGAAAGAAAGGGCTATAGTTCCAAAGCTTAAAGATCATTGGAGAAGAGTTCAGCCTGATTGTGATGATGCAGTGCGAACAAAAGTGAGGCTGTGGCTTCGTCGTCGACGTTGGCAAACATGTACTGATCGCCAGAGAAAATTTTATGGAAACTTAATTGTGTGTTTTAAAATAAACAAAATAGGAGGCATTTTTTTCAGCACACCCTTGTACAAATTATTTTGATTGATACTTCTTGAATGTAGTTATTGCAGCAGACACCTTGTGCCAATGCGGCAAAAACTGGTAGATGGTTCAAAGACATAGAGTTTCCCACGTATGGCACTATACTAGTGCCCACACCTTTACACAGCAGGACATCTAATACATCCGGAAGGCTGCTTCCACTGGGATAAAACGTAGTATCCTTGGGTGCAGAAATAGAAAACTCTGTTTCTGGTAATATCCTAAGAAGTACATTTCCAGAAGGATATGAAATCCTGGAATTCCACGCCGGATGCTTAGCATTTAAATCACAATTATATGCGGTCCTAATGTATTTAATAGGACGATATTCTATTCATTTTAAGTTGATCTTGGTGAGTGATAGGCTACTATCACTAACAATTCCTCTGTGGCTGTGTGAAGACGGATTCCCAGTGTTTCAATAGATTGAAATGCGGGAAGAGCAGTTTGTGCCACATTCATTCCCTTTCTAGATAATATGGTCGAACCTCTCTTTGGACGTCCAATACGGTCTTCTCTAAAAATTCAGTAACTGGGAATCACCCATTTGATATGTGTTTATTTGGTAGGAGATGGCTTATTTCTGGAAGTTGTTTGTTTAGTCAATCAACAAGTTGATTTGTCGTAGTAGATTTCTCTGTCTAAAACAGCCATCGGACTGCATTTCAAGCAATAGTTGAATAATGATACTAATTACAGACATTCCCGATGAAGCTTCGTATAATTTCTGGAGTCCTCTGGTAAGATGTTGTCATATTTTTAGCAAATTCCATTGTTTAGCCATTTCGAATAAGGTAATTATTCCATCACCCATATATGCATTAGGGAGAGGAATGTAAGTTCGGCGTCCTTGGCGTAGACGAGGATCAGCATAAATAGCATACGAGATAGTCTGAGATACTGCTTGATTTCTAGGCTGCGCTGCTGATGAAGTTCGAGACTGAGCTGGTACTGAGGATCTAGGTGGTGCTGCCATAGATGTTGAGGCTCTTGGAGTGGTCGTCTCTGATGGTATGGGTGACGAATTGACTATACGTCCTGAAGCTTGATGATTTTGTTGAATTTCTGTAAACATCCTACAGCCGCGATAATTGCCCGGATGATCTTCGCCGCAATTGACGCATCTCGGTGGCTGGTCATCTATTAAACCACATTTTTTGGCTTGGTGTCTTTTGCCACATTTAACACATCGTAGGGTAGTATCACATAAGGTCTGAGTGTGCCCTAGACGCTGACACTTAAAACATTGCAGAACTAGAGGCGGACGATACGGTACGACATTCACTCGGTATCGTCCTAGATATTCCATTTGATAGATGTCTACTATATCAAAGGATTTTAGCAAAGTGACAAAATATAATGGTATCTTCTTACGTTAAAAACGTGTTGTATCGCTTTGGGTCATCTGTTGAACTCCGATGGCTTCATATCCTTCAGTATTAAGTTTATCCCGGATTTCCTTGGTAACGAGATCAATTGGAAGGAGTCTGAAAACTACCTTTACGGTACGGTTATACCGGTCAGGTGCAATCGCATATTTCAGTTGATTACATTCGATATATGCTCTGTTATTCTTGAATTCTGCTTCTGATTCCAGTTGAAATCGAATACTGTCCCTTCTAATTCGAATTCGAGGGTCAATTTTCAGTTTGTGAATTGTTTTACTGACGACGTTGTGAGGAGCTGGCTTCTGGAATACATATATTAATGGAGGACGTCTTGTAGCTGGAGTCCATTTTGTCGTCAAATTTTGAGGTTTTTCCGGTGGATCGTCGTCATCATCAATCTGCATCTCAGTATTGCCTGTTTCCTCATTCTTCTCAGTTTGGTTAAGAACCTCATAAGGATTGGAGATCGCAATCGGCTGCTGTGAAATATATTCTTGCGTAGACAAGGAACTTGCTTTTCTCGAATCGAATAGCTGAAAGCCTTCGCTATCTAATATAGGAACTTTGCGTGGTGGTAGCATTTTTCCTAAATTGAATGGAAAATAAATATTAGTTGGATCTATTTTCCGCACTTGTTCATGTCGTAATCGTCTTATTTTAGGAGACGAGACTTTGTTGATGGCCCCAGTAGAGCTCGATGTGTTTCCCACTCGTGACAGCTCTGAATCCAATACATATTCTGGATCTTCCGTATCACTACAGACATCGAGTACTTGAGTTGCCGATTCACCGAAGCGAAAGGCTTCTTCACGTTAAACTTGCACGCTCCAATCAGAAAATCGCTTTGCAGCTATTGTAGGAGACTTCTGGTTCGTTGTGTGTTTCGATCTATCAGGTTGGTGAGTTACTGGTCTTCTTCCATTATTCCCATCGGAGTCTTGGGTCTGACTTCTAAGACATCGCGCAGGCGCAAACTGCGACACAGCGCGATGCTCTTCTGTCTGCTCTGGAGCTTCGTTAGCACCCGTAGGTTTCCACTCCAGGTCCCTACGGACAGAGCTGAGTTCTCAGCCTTGCCGCGCTGGCTTTATACTTGCGGTGCCGTATGGACGGCGAAAATCCTAACTAAGAATACGCTTTACCTAACTTACTTTTCGTTCACATGTTGCAACCTCCGCACTTAGAATACCATGTTTTTATAATACTGAGAAATCACTAGTGAAAATATCACTAGATGCACGTGTTAACATAAATGAAAAACTATGTGCTTTAAGACGATATAATTAGTAATGAGTCGTGCAGGATTCTGCATTAATAAACAATGGATTTAACAAGATAGTTGAGAATAATAATTAACTTTTGAAGAAGAAGTTAAATAAAAACTCAAGGCGTATGCCTCGCAGGGATATTTCGCTCAACTCTTTCAACGCAAATATTAATTTAAAAGGAATATTGTGACCACACAGGGTCTAATAATAAGTAAGTTGCGACGAAGAAGGGTCTTTTAGTATCTGACGAATATGAAGGGTCTATTAGTAAATGGCGATCACGTAGGATCGTTACAAAATGGAGAAAATTACGAACGTCATGATAAAAAAATGTGCTCCATCTTGAAATCAATGATAGTAAAAATTAAAAAAACAGTCTTTCTGAACTGTCAACATGAAGCTCATACCACAAGATATATACTTCTTTAAAAATGATCAAGCAAGTGTTGTACCACTTGATATGGATTGACCGTATTTCACATTGTAAGTTACTAAATTATATATATATATATATATATATATATATATATATATATATATATATATATATATATTGATTGATTTGGTGTGTCAAGTCTACATTATGCACAGATAAAGGCTAATTGGGGCTAGATCTACAGTTTCAGGTGGATCCGAATCAGTATGTGCCTCCACCAGGAATCGAACCCCCGGGAGCTTTGATTACAAAGCGACAACGATACCACTGCGCCTTCGGAAATGCCCTAAATTATATAATATATATATAAAAAAGGTAAAGTGTTCCCCTGTGCTTAGCACCGCCATGAAGGCGTATAGGGGGTGTGGGGGTAATATATAATATGTAAACTTATTTACGTAATATGTTCTAAAGATGGTAGTTAAATTTCCTTTAACTAACTAACTCTCTAGCTATCTTAAACCGAAGGTTCATGGCTGCAGCAACACAGGTCTTCCATCTGTCCCTATCTTGAGCAAGATCTATATACTCTTTTCCATCCCTACCGATTTCCTTTAGGTCCATCTCAATGTTGTCCCTCCATCTTCGTCTTGGCCTTCCTACAGGTCTCTTACCATCAGGTTTCCCAACAAGAATCCAGTAAACTCCTCTTTCCTCTCCCATTCGTGCCACATGGCCTGAATTGATTGATTTAGCTTATTTTACTTCGCGTTTTGTGCCTCTTGGCTAATTTGCGAAGATGGGGATGAGTGATGAAATGATTAAATTGATGAATGGACATTCACAAACAACCAAGCCCGAGCGGGATTCGAACCCTACCGATTTCCTTTAGGTCCATCTCAATGTTGTCCCTCCATCTTCGTCTTGGCATTCCTACAGGTCTCTTACCATCGGGTTTCCCAACAAGAATCCTGTGAACTCCTCTTTCCTCTCCCATTCATGCCACATGGCCTGCCCACCTAAGTCTTCTTGATTTAATTATTCTAATAATATCTGGACATGAATACAAATTATGTAGTTCTAAATTATGTAACCTTCTCCACTCACCTGTCTCCCTTGTAGGTCCAAAGATTTTCCTAAGGATCTTATTTTCAAATACTCTCAATTTATGTTTCTCTTTCAATGTAAAGGACCAAGTTTCACACGCATATAATACTACAGGCAAAATTACTGTTTTGTATATTTTAACTTTTAGTTTCTTAGATATTAAACGAGAAGACAAACGTTTATGAAGAGAGAAGTAACATGCATTTCCTGAATTAAGCCTACTTTCTATTTCCTCTTTAATATCATTTTCATTTGTTAATATTACTCCTAAGTATTTGAATTTGGAAACTGGTTCAAACGAGTTGTTATCAATAATTAGATTTTGATTATTACTTAACCCTTGGTTTTGGCCTGTAAGCATATATTTAGTTTTCTCTTTGTTAACTTCCAAAGCTATCTCTTTAGCAGTTTTGAAAAATATTTTAGCATTATTCTTAATGGTATTTATATCATCCCCTAATAAGTCTACATCATCCGCATATGCTAACAACTGAGTCACACCATTTAATTTTAGTCCTTCGTTAGTTTCTTTTACCTTCCTAACAGCATATTCTAAGGCAAAATTAAAGAACAATGGAGATAATGCATCTCCTTGTTTTAACCCATCAAGAATTGCAAATTTGTCAGACACATTAATACCCACGAATTTTACTTTCTGTTTCACTGGTGCATATTTTTATCGTATTAACAAGCTTCTTAGGTATTCCAAACTCGACTAATATATTATATAATTTATCTCTTTTGACCGAATAATATGCTTTTTTGATATCAATGAATAGCTGATGAACATTTTGATTATATTCCCACTTTTTTTCAAGTGTCTGTCTGATGTGAAAAATTTGATCTGTAGTTGATCTATTACGTTTAAATCCACATTTATAATCACCTATAATTTCATTATCATATGGTGTTAGTCTTGTTAAAAGAATGTTAGATAATATTTTATATGTTGTTGAGAGTAGAGAAATTCCACGGTAATTATTGCAGTTCATTTTATCACATTTCTTAAACACAGGAACAATTATGGATTCTTTCCACTGTTGAGGGATTTCTTCTTTATTCCATATTAAAAAAAATAATTTATGAATTTGGCATATTAACGAATTTCCACCATATTTAATTAACTCAGCTGGTATTAAATCAATGCCAGGTGCTTTGCTATTCTTTAGCCTTTTAATAGCATCTTTAACTTCAATCAAGTTAGGTTCTGGAACTAAAGATTCTGCTGTGTGGACTTCATTTTCTTCTGATTTATCTCCTACATGAACATTTAAAAGGTCATTAAAGTAGTTCTTCCATCTATTTAGAATATCGCTTGGGTCAGCTAGAAAATCACCGTCTTTATCTTTTATCAAGTTTACTTTAGGTTGCCACCCATTTCTAAATTCATTTACACCTTTATATAAATCTCTGATATTTTTGTTCTTGCTATTTGTTTCAATTTCGTTAATTTTGCTTTTTAAGTAATCTCTTTTTTTACATCTAAAAGTGCGGTTAACTTCTCGCTTTATTCTATTATAATTGCTTATATTTGTATCATCAGAGTTATTTAACCACCTAAGTCTAACCTGATTTCTTATTTCTATTAGATTATGACATTCATTATCAAACCATGGCTTACTTTTTCTCGGTTTATGGTATCCTATACTTTCTTTAGCTGCTGATTCTATTGCATTACGTATGTGCTCTCAATTCTTATTTACGTCTGTTTCATTTATATTTTCATCATCATTTAAATCCTGCAAAATATCAAATATATTTGACAGTTTAATTTGGTAATCTTTCTTAATTCTTTCATCAGCAAATTTTCCTGTTTTACATTTTAGAACTTTTAGATTTTGTTGCTTATGATTTATCACTGCGAGTCTTTCTCTTAATTTAGCAATTACTAAATATGGTCACTGGCACAGTCAGAAGCTCTATGTGTACGAACGTCAATTATACTAGTATGGCTTCTCTTATCAATGAGAATATGATCTATCTGATTATGAGTTTTACCATCAGGAGAAGATCAGGTATATTTATGGATATCATTTCTTACAACCTTGGTGACAATGAAGTTCGACCAGAAAGGAATACGTGATTAAATGCACAGAGGCATAGGATGTGGAATGGGTGACCCGAAGAAGTAACGCATGTGTGTAAGAGGAGGCGTGTGAACAGGCAAGAATCGTGATCCCAGCATGTTGCACCCAAGGTCACGTAAAGAACGAAAACGGGGAACTATACGCGTGACATTGAACTTCGACCAGGCACCAGACCCATACGGAAAAATTCCAGACAGTGGCGCATTCGACGGAAGCAAGACGTCACGGACACGATAAGGGAGTCCGCCGTATATTAGCGCGTGCTGTGCACGGAGGAACCGCAGTGCATCATCACCATGGCCAGGGGCAAACCTATTGACAACACCGTGAGGAGAAGAGTGGTGGAGTTGCAACGGGATGGACTCAGTGAACGGGAAATAGTGCGCCAACTGAACTTACCCAAGTCAACCGTCCACTGCATCATCAAACACCATCAAAATACGGGTACTACAGAGCCAGGTAAGGCCCCCGGTCGAAAACGCCTACTGAGCGTGCGTGACCTACGGATATTTAGGCGCTATATCCAGACCAACAATCATGTTTCTGTGGCCGAATTACGATTGTGGACTCGAGAACGCTTTCACATTGAAGTGTCAAGCAGAACCATTCGCCGTTACCTACAGCGATGCGGTTACCGAGTGTACAAGGCGAAACGTAAACCCTTCCTTTCCATGTTGAACAAAGGCAATCGACTACGGTGGGCACGAATGTACCGGGGATGGACATTTCGGCAGTGGAACAGGGTTTTGTGGACGGACGAATCCATTTTCAATGTTGTGTACGGGAAAATACGGAAAACAGTCATTTGTCGGAAGGAGGAACAGAATGAAGCAAAATGTTATGCATGTCGGGTACAGAAACCTGCGTCACTGATGGTATGGGGATGCATGACGGCATCTGGGGTTGGCCCACTACACGTCTGTGAGGGCATTGCCCATACAGCACAACATGGTTTCAGATATGTTACGGATACGTAACTCGTGAAACATTGTAACATTGCAGCAACATTGCGAAACATTACTGTGATGTTTCAGGTATGTTTCAGCAATGTAAAAATGTCCGCGAATCTAACATAACATTCGTAATGTTACAGAAACATATCAGTGCAACATTACAGAAACGTGTCAATGTAACATTGCAGAAACATGTCAGTGTAACATTACAAATACATTTCCGTAAGGTTTTGTGATATTTCAGCTACATTACAGTGATATTATTTTACATTACGGTTATATTGAATGGAATCAGTACTGTATTCACGAGTGAAATGTTTAAGGGGGCCTATTGGGGTTAAGCCCCTTTATTTCAATATTTATTTGTAAATCATTTCCTGAAAATAAAATTCACAATGTTTGATCCCTAATTAGGAATGATATTTAATTATATTTATTTTACCTCACCTCAAATGACCACGTATCTCAATTGCTAGAATTATTCTCGAGGGGGGGGGGAAGTGCATAAAAGTACGAAATACACATTCATTCACACCAGACAACAGTTATAACTAAAAAAAAAGAAAAATACTCGTATTCGCCACCAAATCCTAAACTACCTTCAAATGTGTGTAAAGTTTTACATGCAATAATAAGCTCTCCTTGGTTTGTTGCACCCTGTCACAAATAAGGTGGGATTTGAGTGATTGATCAGCATAATGCTCCCGTCTCCTCTACTAATAGATGAGAGGCTGGAAGCATTTTAGTGTTGTATGAAATTCATTCATGATTCTATGAGTCACGGTCATCTGATGTCTCTGTATGAATGAAAACATTTTTCCTGGACAGAATACATGTTCCACATGTATGGTTTTCAACCTATATGGTGTTCGAACATTCAGAATTACACAGCAATATTCCAAATTAATTTCAAACATCACAAATTGAGCACATGTCTTCAAATATAACTTTCGGATACTAAAATTTACTATGTGACATTCTCACCTTTTACGTATCTCAAATAAAAATTCAAAATGAATGTAATAATATCCTATATACTTACATAATTGGAGAAATGTAGATACACTTTGACCACAAAATAAATTCAGTAAATGAACCAGTAACCACAACTAGGAAATAAATATCAATTCACAAGTGCAAAGTGGAGACAAGCTAAACTTAGCAACTTTTAGGCAGTAACAATACGAATAATATAATTGAATAATAACTAAAAATTTATAAATCAATGAAAAGTTTTGACATTCTCTATAATATTAAATGTGCAGTGTGTATCAGAGGTTGTGGTTACTAGTTAGAAAAATTAATTCTCTTAATGTTACTTGTGAGCAATTTCCATTGAATTATTACTTCAAAGATATAATTATATGTTCTCATTTCTATTACTTTTTAATCATTTATATTTCACCCATGTTTGACTTTCAACATTGTTATGGTGGTTAGGATGAGTTGGTCAGTTTCAGAATACACTGAGAAATTGAATTAAGCTCCTTGTAATGAAGGAATTTCTGGTTCGAAACTCTGGTAGAGGCACATTGCAGTGATACGGATCCCATTTTGAATTGTAGGTCCAGTCCCGATTAGCCTATTTGTGCATAAAGTGGACTTAAAACATCAATTCAAAGAACCAAATAAATATAAAGAAGCATACTTTGATACATTTTTTTACACCAGCGAGTGATCAGACACTATCCATGTCACCGTTGAAGTCTAAAAATTGGACATGCATCACTTCAAAGAAAAATTATTATACGTAAAAATAATATTTTTTCATAAAATATATTCTTTATTTGTCTAAATTTGTCAAAATACAATTGCTTCTGTTCTGTTAAGAAGTATTTCATTGCAGGTTCTCCACTATAACCTCTTGTTGGAGTGCAGTAACATTCATTTTTTCCTGAAAGGAAATAATGTCATAATATCAATTCTGGTCAGAATTTTCATTTCAAAAAACAATATTTTGCACAAGTAAAATTAACATCTTAGCCTTGAAGAAAATTGCAAAGCAACATCAAGAATTTACATTCTTCATGTCAGCACCATTCAGTTTTTTTTTTATAAAAGTAACCTTGGAGAATGCTGTAAAACAGATTGAATTTTGACAAGAAAAAATGCTTTTACTTCATATTATTTGCTCAGGCCTAGCAAAAAGATTTTTAGTGAATGCTCAATATGTTATGTAACATCCAAGTCGTTAATATTAGTGAAGATCACTTTTTCCATCTACTTTTTTTAGAAAATTTCTCAGCATTCCGCAGAAAAAATGTCATATTTCATCTTTCTTTTAACATGCCAAATTAAATACAATATCTGCAACTTGTGCAATCGTGCAGTATCATAATTAGATTTTAACCTTCTATTTTATTTTTGTCAATAATCCATAATTCTACCTACCTAATTACGAAGAAATGATGATTGTATGGATTTTTAGCATAAAAACAACTAAATATTACCAATTTTTACCTCTTGAAACTTAATAATAACAATTGAACCACAAATGACCTAAATCTAGTATATTAAACTTGTATTGTTTCATAGTTTTGAATTATTGTTACTTGAAATCCAAATTTTGTCCAAAAATGATCATTCTTGCGAAAGAAACTAATCTTAAAACAGCCATAGAATACTTAATTACTGCTAATTCTGCATAAAAACTAACTGTTGGAGTCATAAACATCTTAGCATTGAAGAAAATTGCAAAGCAACATAAGAATTTACATTCTTCATGTCAGCACAATTCAGTTTCTTCATAAAGGTAACCTCGGAGAATGCCGTCAAACAGAGTCAATTTTGGCAAGAAAAATTGCTTTTACTTCATATTATTTTCTCAGAACTAGCATAAAGATTTTTGTGAATGCTCTATATGTTATGTAACATCCAAGTCGTTAATATTATTGAAAATCAGTGTTTCCATCTAGTTTTTTAAAAAAATTCCTCGGCATTCCGCAGAATTTTTTTTTCATGTTTCATTTTTCTTCTATCATATCAAGTTAAATACAACATCTGCAACTTGTGCAATCGTGCAGTATCATAATTTGATTTTAACCTTTTATTTTATTTTTGTCAATAATCCATAATTCTACCTACCTAATTACGAAGAAATGATGATTGTATGGATTTTTAGCATAAAAACAACTAAATATTACCAATTTTTTACCTCTTGAAACTTAATAATAACAATTGAACCACAAATGACATAAATCTAGTATATTAAACTTGTATAGTTTCATAGTTTAGAATTATTGTAACTTGAAATCAAAATTTTGTCCAAAAATGATCATTCTTGCGAAAGAAACTAATCTTAAAACAACCATAGAATACTTAATTACTGCTAAATCTGCATAAAAACTAACTGTTGGAGTCATAAACATCTTAGCATTGAAGAAAATTGCAAAGCAACATCAAGAATTTACATTCTTCTTGTCAGCACAATTCAGTTTTTTTATAAAGGTAACCTCGGAGAATGCCGTCAAACAGAGTCAATTTTGGCAAGAAAAATTGCTTTTACTTCATATTATTTTCTCAGAACTAGCATAAAGATTTTTGTGATGCTCTATATGTTATGTAACATCCAAGTCGTTAATATTATTGAAAATCAGTGTTTCCATCTACTTTTTTAAAAAAATTCCTCGGCATTCCGCAGATTTTTTTTTTTTCATGTTTCATTTTTCTTCTATCATATCAAGTTAAATACAACATCTGCAACTTGTGCAATCGTGCAGTATCATAATTTGATTTTAACCTTTTATTTTATTTTTGTCAATAATCCATAATTCTACCTACCTAATTACGAAGAAATGATGATTGTATGGATTTTTAGCATAAAAACAACTAAATATTACCAATTTTTTACCTCTTGAAACTTAATAATAACAATTGAACCACAAATGACTTAAATCTAGTATATTAAACTTGTATGGTTTCATAGTTTAGAATTATTGTAACTTGAAATCAAAATTTTGTCCAAAAATGATCATTCTTGCGAAAGAAACTAATCTTAAAACAGCCATAGAATACTTAATTACTGCTAAATCTGCATAAAAACTAACTGTTGGAGTCATAAACATCTTAGCATTGAAGAAAATTGCAAAGCAACATCAAGAATTTACATTCTTCTTGTCAGCACAATTCAGTTTTTTTATAAAGGTAACCTCGGAGAATGCCGTCAAACAGAGTCAATTTTGGCAAGAAAAATTGCTTTTACTTCATATTATTTTCTCAGAACTAGCATAAAGATTTTTGTGATGCTCTATATGTTATGTAACATCCAAGTCGTTAATATTATTGAAAATCAGTGTTTCCATCTACTTTTTTAAAAAAATTCCTCGGCATTCCGCAGCATTTTTTTTTCATGTTTCATCTTTCTTTTATCATGCCAAGTTAAATACAACATCTGCGACTTGTGCAGCATGAAAAAATGAAAGTATACAACAAAATCTCTTCTGATTTTACATGTATTTCATAACAAGAATTTCTCACATTATAGTGGATAATGAGACAGGTCAAAATACTTATATAAACACTAGCTTGATAGTCTGACATAGCTAGTTATTTTTTTATAATATACACTGTCTACTCATGGCACTGTGACACTACTAGTAGTCATGGCATACTCTCACTTTCAGAGGGCTGTGTTTTTTTTTAAAGCCAGTATCATGTTTGTTTTGTTTATAAATTGCACTTCATTGTAAACAGAATTTTGATTATGACTGCTATGTTCATTTGAGCTATTATTAAAGGTTTTTTCATAGGATAATTTTATTCTTGATAGCTTGTGCAACCAATCGAGAGCTGATCTAACAAGTATGACCATGGCTGTGGTGCTGCCGTAGACTTGCATTACGTAACGATGTCACAGAACAAATTAGTTGATTCGTAATTTGTATTAGATAGAGGCTCTGAACGTAACAAAACTTACGTGGTATTATTCTACGCCTCTTCACTACGCACAGGGAAGTGAGAAACAACATTTTTTTAAAAGGAGAGGACAAATTTTGTGCAAAATTTAGGGGGGTGGTCATATACCGTAAACGAAAACTATATAGCTATTTTTAACAGTAAAAACATGCAGGGAAATACTTTGCGTCTAGACCATTCACTTTTTCACTACACACAACGCAGGCAACTTATTTCTCGCGATTATAGTTTCATGAGGTGGAGAAGTTCAATGCTTCTTTACGTCCACATATTTTAATTAAACAAACAAAACCAAATACTTCTTTAAACACTGGCTTGAACTGCCTTGTTTCCACTAACTTTTTCACACATCTTACACAACACAGATTAAATAGGATAGCGTGCATAAGTATAACACAATTAAACACACTTTGGCATTAATAATATTCAACTTACCACTCAATAAACAACATTATTCTTCATAAGATGTGCACGACTCCCGGTCAGCGTTGAAGGTAACAACATGGCCGCCGCAGAAAATCCAACGTTGCGGAAATGTCTCTGAAACATTTCTCAGAGATGTAATTAAAATTAGACGTTGCAGAAACTATACAATGAAACTATAACATTGCAATGTTTCAGAAACAAAACTGGGACTTCATGTGATGCTTTCTGTAACGTCAACGCGAAACCAGAATGTTAGAAACATATATGAAAGATTGTAATATTTCTGAAATATGTCTGAAACTTGGTGTGCTGTATGGGTGTGAATGCACACGCCTATACACGCATACTGGAGCGGCATCTTCCCACAGTGCGAAGGCACCTGTTCCACAGGCGGCGTCTCATCTTTCAACACGACAATGCCAGGCCTCATACAGCGCGGCTGACAAGAGAATGGTTGACTCGCCATCACGTGCGAACTCTGCCATGGCCACCATCGAGTCCCGACCTCTCGCCCATTGAGAATGTGTGGCGTGTTCTTAAGCGACGTGTGCAACAGAGGGAACCCACGACAGTGGCTGCTCTTATCGCCTGCCTGCAGGAGGAATGGCACCGCATCGATGTGGAATACCTTGAACGACTCGTCCGCAGCATGCCCCGACGCATTGCCACAGTTATTCGCCGACGGGGCGGCGACACACAATGGTAAACAGGATCCCCTCTAACAGTGGTCGAACTTCAATGTCACGTGTAGATGGACGAAAATGTTTTATTTTGTGTGGGCACCATACATTGCTGCGTTGCAGCGGAAATTTATGTTTTCCTTTGTTCCATGTAGCCTGCTGAATAAAATATGTTCAGCATATGCATGTGTTCTCCTTCTTTCACAACGCACTCCTATATTTGTGACTGGTCGAACTTCATTGTCACTAAGGTTGTATTTCTATTAGATTATGACATTCATTATCAAACCATGGCTTACTTTTTCTTGGTTTATGGTATCCTATACTTTCTTTAGCTGCTGATTCTATTGCATTACGTATGTGCTCCCAATTCTTATTTACGTCTGTTTCATTTATATTTTCATCAACATTTAAATCCTGCAAAATATCAAATATATTTGACAGTTTAATTTGGTAATCTTTCTTAATTCTTTCATCAGCAAATTTTCCTGTTTTAAATTTTAGAACTTTTAGATGTGGTACTTTTCACAATTATATTCTTTGAGGTTGCAAAAGTAATCAATCTTATACCATTATCATTACTTAATTCATGAAGACTTTCTTTACCAATCGTGGGTTTAAATGTCTCTTCTTTGCCAATCTGTTTGAATTTGAATTTGAATTTAAAATGTTTTGGGTGCATCAGCACTTAGGCTATATAGGGTCCAGCCCCTTACCATGACTAAAATAACATAACTGTCGTGTCGTTACTAAATTATTAAAATAATAAAATGTTCTGACTGGTTAAAAGCTGAGGCTGTTAAAAGGCACTCAGCACATATAAGGACAAAACACAGGACAACACAGAATTATACTGGCCAATGGGGCCAGTCGCCAGAGCCTCGTTACTCTCAAGTCCAGGGTGTACTACGTGGAAGCGAGGTTGACTATTGGGTGCACTACGTGGAAGGAGCACCCCTTTGCCAATCTGTGCATTACAGTCACCTAACAGAATTTTCAAATCATACTGAGTAAATTATCTTCCGTTGGTGCATGTATGTTTATTAAAATAATTTTACACCACCTACCCTGTAAAACTGCATATGATATCCTACCATTAATAAATTCTACTGTTTTAAGAGCCGAGAAAATTCTATTACAGTAGAGCGTCGATTATCCGAACGTCGGTCAACCGAACGACCGCTTAACCGAACTGTGTACTCGCTCGCACCTGTTACTCTCCCACCCTACCGTCCATCATCCCCCTCACTCCCAAACCAAGTTTCCCACAGTAGTCGCCGCACTGAGCCACCGCTGGCGGAACATTGCTTCTAATGGGGCCATCATAAGGCGCTGCTGACCGGGCAAGCCACCAGTCGCTGTGTTTCAACAATCAGCACACTTCTGTCGGTGTATGTATTGTTCATGCAAAATGCGTATGTAATATGTACATATTTTTGTTTAATAAACTGTACCACATACTATATATTCCTACTAAAGTTGCCTTTGTACGTTACTTTGTAATACTTAAAGAGATGCCTGTTTTTATGAATAAATTTACTGTACAGTACTTCTTTTTGGCAAATAAACATGTACAGTTCGATTATCCGAACAAACCAGTTTTCCGAACACCCATGTCCCCCAATTACTTCGGATAATCGACGCTCTACTGTATTTATGAAAAAGCCTGTTCCAAAATTATGATTTTCAGTACCACCATAGAAAAAAGTATAATTTTTAGTTTTACAATTCAGTTCTCCTGGCCACCTAACTTCCTGGAGAGCTATTACATCTAATTTGTACTCAACTATCTCATTAACTGTACATTGAAATGCCCCAGGCCGGTAAAGGCTCAGAACATTCCAGGTGCCTAATTTAACATCCTTATTCCTAATGTAGATCTTATCCTTAGTCCAGGGACCTCCCAAAGTAGTCCCCACCAGGAGATCCGAACAGGGGACTATTTTACCTCCGGAATATTTTACCTTGGGAACACCCATGGCCTCATATTGCTGTTTCTTGACATGTCTTTTTACAGTGCAGAGTTGTCAGCTCTACGCCTAACCCCCAATATGAATGGAGGACCGCACCTGTCGTTGGTCAGCGGATCCCTCGAATCTAGCTGGGAGGATCACATTGTAGTCCACCAACCATACCCCACTTCTGCCGATTGTGGGACGCTCATAGAGCCATGACAGGACAGCTCTGTAAATCAAAAGAGATGAAAAAGTCACTGAGCGATGAGGTCGTCACATCCCTACGCCATAGTTTGATAATTAACCTCTCTTAATTTCTTAAATTTCCTTTGGATAAATTAAATATGTAATACATTTCTTGCAAAATTCGATTAAAAATCAAGATGTGTACACATTCTCTACAGCAAATAATTAGACCGTGCACACTTCCAAGATAAATCAAAGGATTTAATACATTTATACCACTTGAATATCGAATAGCAGTCCACTTGAAGAAAGATAAGTCTCCTTGATTCCAATTGAATTGCCAGTGTCTCATCCATCAAATGGGATTAATCGAAATTGCCAGAACTTAGACGAAAGCACTTGGACGTACTTTGACGTCATTTGGTAAGGAAGACGAAGGCCACAACAATGAACTTGTAATTAAGCAACTTCGCTTCACGCAAGTTTGACAATGCCTGGTCGATTGATTCGGCTCTCCTATTACGCTAAGCTGAAAGCTTGTTCCGAGAAGGTCCCAAAGAAGAAATACAGAATACCTGATGTCAGCAGTTAGCCCGAAATGCCATGCAATGATCAATGCCTGATTCTGATAATTTTACAGTATCTCTTTTTAAAACCTCTTTTAAAAAATATGTACTTATAAAGAAACATGTATTTAAATGATAAGCTTTTAACATTTATTAGGAAAAATAAAGGGTGTTCCAAAAAGATGGAATGTTTTCAAACGGAGTTATAGAGAAGAAAAGAAGAATTGCAAGAGATTTAGTCATGGGAATGAATAGTGCAGAAAATGCCATTACATAATTCCATACCGATTCTTACACTTCTTTACTAATAATTACAGACACACATTGTTTCGCCTATCGGATAACATTGAACGTAGTGCTTGTTCTGTAAATCGCAAAACTCTGTGGTGCGTAAGTGTCCGGGGTTTAACAACTTTTTTTCTTATGCATACACGTAATGTAGGGTTCGTTCTCAAATATATGCATGTAAAACAATAAACGTACTGATTTGCGAAATACCGCAGAGCAAAGTAAAAACTACCTAAATAGTGGTGTAAGATGAAATGATGTGGTCACCTCAGAGCCCTGATCTCAACCCCATTAAACATCTGTGGGATGAGTTAGAGCGCCGGTTGTTCACCAGGTCAAACAGCACAAACACCACAACAGAGATTTTCGCCATTTTGCAAGAGGAACGGAAGCGACATTTACCGCCACCTGGTGCAAAGTTTTCCTCGAAGCGTGGAGGCTGCGATTACGTTCAATGGTGAACCTACCCCGTACTAGCTCCAGTTCCACATTCTTACGAGTGTCTGGGCATAATTGTCAAAATAGTGATCACAAAAATTGGAGAAATTTCATTTCTTGTCCGAAACCCTTCTAGGGAGTTTCATAAACACAGGATCTACATACATTCTCCAAAAAATTGTAACAATTCGAGCAGCAAAGTTTCAGGACCAGTCTGATTTGACCTTGAATCACTCAAGAATAAATAATTTTCTGCAGTAAATCCGTTCCTTCTCCGTCCAAACTGAGGGAATTGAATGCATCACACTCTGCGGAAAACAAAAACGAGAATATTAATTTCTTAATCATTCAGGATCAGAAAAATATTATGTGCTAGTTTAAATTTGAGGCGTTGAGGATAAGAAGGGCGAACTCAACAAACCTTCATTGTGAGGGAAATGCGTTTCAAGTTGTCAAGCAGAGTGCGAACTCCACAAAATACTTTCGAAATCACGTATGAAACATTCCGATGTAATGTTAACAAGTTTCTGTGAAGTTCGTACTGTGCCTGACAACTTGAAACGCATTGAATTCACAATGTACGTTTGTTGAATTTGCCCTTCGTATCCGCAACGTCTCATTTATAGTATGTCACAAAGTATTACCTTGTAAAAGCAAAGTGAGTTAGTTACAAGTAGAATATTTCAGATGTAGTAACTATTCTTTATAACGAAATACACGTAATTGTTCAAATTAAATGTTTGTGTCATAAGAAATAACAATATATTTTTTAATCATATTGTTTTAAGTCCACTTATTGCACAGTAATGATAATTCTGAATAGACCTACAGTCCGAATCACTAAGTGTCTCCACTTGTATCGAACCCTGAGGCCCTTGATTACAAGGTGCCGACGTTACAATTATGTCGTTAGGGAGGCCCTAAAAAAAACAAAGAGTAATATTAAAATAACTCTTTCAAATTATTTACTTAAGTACGATCTATATTATATTAATATTACGAAGTGTAACTCAAATGCAACTGTGTATTGTGCAGAAAAACGTAGTACCTGGCAAACAATTCGTTTGCACGTCACCGTCTTTATCTTGTATTTACACACACACATGCAAACACAACGCAAGAGCGTATGAAAAACTAGTAAAACTCATTTCCTTCCAAAACCTGGAAACGTCTGAAGGGACGTTCCTTTTCCAATTCTCTGTGTAAATTGTTGTGGAGAGTGCTAAATGTCCCCTGAACGCATAACAATGAGCCTCCTGTTGGGTAACCACAGTGCAGCCAAGCTTACCCAAGTTCCAGCCTGACTGCTACGGGAGCATCCAGAGAATCCCACCTCTCCCCTAATTTCCGCTCCATAAACTCCTGCAGGAGGAAACGGGATGAATTCAATTTGTGCCTCTGCGGACCCAAACATGGTTGCCTTCAAGTCCTCGGAAACGTTTCCCTGTTTCCTTTTGTTCTGTTTCGTGATGTTTCCGCCTCTCTCTCTCTCACTCACTGTCAACGCATCTCAGACTGCTTCACAATTGATGCTGACATTAACCTAATAAACCCTCAAGGGGTTTCTCTCATCTCCTCCATCTCGGTTGCTAAGCAAATAAGGAAGTGCATATTAATATCACCCACAAAAAATAAGATGTTGTTGCAGTTTTTTTGCGAACAAAGAATTCCTCTTAGATGTTTCTAGTCGGTAGTTTTTTCCTCAGTCATTTCGCACTGCATTTTCTTAGATCCGCTTCATTTTGTCAAGGATTCTGTTTGTAAAAACTCATCCTCCGTGGCGGAGTGGTTAGTACATCTCACTACTTCGCCACGGGCCTAGTTCGATTCCAGGCAAGGGCATTGTTATTCTTTTTTTGTGTCCGTTCATCAACTTCATCATATCACCACTCATCCTAATCGTCGAAATTTGCTAAAAGTGCCAGAGAAACGACGCTAAATATTAAAATAAAAGAGGTTTGTTTATTTGTTGTATGCAGCACATTTGTGCAACATAATTAGAGAAGCAGTCATAATATAATAGTAATTAATTGATTGATTTGAAATATTAATTTTGCTTTTGTACCACTTTTGGCTAATTGAGAAGATGAGGATGAGTGATGATATAATTAAATTAATGAAGGGACACTCACAAAGAACACATGCCCAGGCAGAGCTCTGTGCTAACCACTCCGGCACGGACGTTAGCAGTCATAATATAATATTCGTCAAAATAAATACAAGTAAATAATTATAAACCATGATAAACTAAAAGTTGTTGTACATTTGTTACATAATATCGCTTCATTGCCTCTTTTGCTAATGGCGACGATGAGGATGAGTTATTGTTAGATGAAATTGATGACAGAACACTAGTAAAGAACACCAATGCCCACGCCAGGACCAGAAACTGGAAGGTTTTGTGGGAAGATCAAAATTGAACACTTAACATGGTTATTTTCAGTTATCGTACTGCATTTTATTTGCCGTATTTCAGTTTTATTTCACTTATGTTTTTGTTTTCTGTTCTGTTTTTCTCGTGAACAACATAAACATTTATAACTTGGGATTCTAAACCGGGATCCTTGACGTGGTAGCGAGTTGCAGTAATTATTCCACTCACAATTTTTTATTGATTGAATTTTTGTTTTATGTCCACTTCATGCGAAGTAAGGCTAATCGGGACTGGACCTACAGTTTAAAGTGCCTCCACAGGAAATCGAACAAGAGATGCATTCTGCTAAGCAGACCAACACTCGGTCGTTGTTAACAACGATGAAAGCTAAACATTACACTACGATTTTTTTTTGTTAAACCAGTGTTTATTTTAACTTGTAGGTAGTAAAGTTACTGCATTACTGATAAACTAATTTTTTTTCAATAATGTGTTGCCTTTGGTATAATTATAATGAATAAAATATGAACATGTCCACTCTAGTACATACACAACACATGCAGCGTGTTAGCGTACACAATTCCACAACTTACAGGCAGATAACTTTTATTGCAAAATGTTTTGTGTTTGACGCCTCGTTTCGAAGCTAGGAACCCTCGCAAAACAGATTCCTGTACTCACTAACGAGTTATATTTGTACTTATTATTAACAAAACATATGATCTATAGGTATATGGTGTGTCTGAAGAATCTCCACAGTGATTTAAGTTTTCTTTTATCTAACTGCTGCAAATGATATCAGGGTATCGAACGAGGTCTAGAGTTTTGAACATTAAGTCCATGTTGCATCTTCATTTTCCAGAGGTGTGACTCAATCCTACTCTCGTTCCGATTAGTCTCAAATGAACTTGTCACGTTTACATGGGGATTTGTACAAGGCATTTGCGGTCTTGAAGACCGAGTCCATTTAGTACCATATCCAGAGTTTCTTTCAGTTTACACTAAAGTCATACACAATACATAATATCAAACATTGTTTACCACAATAACTTCAAGAAAAACTAAAGTTCTTACTATTGTCCCAACAACTACAATAACCTACATCAATCTTAACAATTAGAGCTACACTTACACACCAAATAACGCATCGTATCACTCACTACTAATGACTTATTACTCATCTTTATTTTACAATATATATATATACTAATCAATTCAATTAATAAATGTATTATTGCATAATCTTTGTATTATCTTTATTGAATTATAACGATTAATATGATTTATTTCTCTTTCCTTGTTTTTACTAATTCATAGTATCTGTGACAAGGGTTGGTTGTAAGAACGGCCCATGATGTAGAAACACGCCTGCTTAAGTACAGAAGGTTGTTCGCTTTATATCCGACCATTTTTTACGGATACTACCTTAAGAGATACCGCGCCGCCACCACCGATCATGTTCTATTGGACACCCAGCAGGTGTCGCCCGGCATCGCAGTTTCCGCAGCAAGCTCCGACGCAGGATAGGCATGGTAATTCTGTCCCACTTCTCCCTGCAAGCTTTCCATACACCATCCAGGGTGCTCGAACGAAGACGTCGTTTCAACAGTCCAAATGTGCAAAAATCCATTGGACTGGCATCTGGGCTTTTCACAGGAATATCTTCAAACGGAATGACACGAATTCCTAATTCCTATGCCATTTCCTGATAAAAACGTAGTGATGTTCTGGCTGTATGACTCGAAGCCTTGTCCATATGGATCATCACCTGGTTCGCGTCCATTCCATACAATTGTGGGATGTCTCTCCGATAGATAGGTGTCAGAATGGAGTCTTGGAAGTATCTGGCATTCACCTTCACGTTTTTGTCCACCTTACGTATTACCAACTTACCCTCATATCCGAATCCCGTCACAACCATAAAGCCACGAGGGAAACTTTCCCTGCACTGACGAACAAAGTTGCTGCGCCCCTTGCCGTCAATGTCACGGTATGTGACACTTTGCTTGCAGCCGTTCTCTGGTGGTTTTCGTGGGTGAATGTTTCGCAAGGAGAGCCTGTTGTGTGTAACGGGCCACAATAGTTCTCGCAGTAGTCACCCCGAGTGTTTCACAATGCGTACGTATGAAAACGTAGCATGGAAAAGGGCCATTACGTAACCCTCCCAGCACCGAATCGACAATGGTCGGATATAAAGCGAACAACCTCCGTAGTAACTTCTTCTATTCTATTCTAAAGTAATAACGCATGCCACTGCAATAATATGAGTTTACCGTTATCAGGTTCCTTCAATGTACATGGCTGGATATAGTGTGATGTTATTCACATATAGTAGTTTAGTAGGGGAATAAAACCATCTCGGAAATTACATTATACACACCACTCTACACGCATTCCTATATCTCACACGCGGATAATGTTTACAGTTCAAATTTCTTTACCGTAGTATAAAAGGATGTAGCATCCCAAAGCAATTAGAACCAAATTACTAAGGTGCAAAATGATTGACAAAAATCGCCGCTGTAGCGCTTAAGTAGACAAGTTTGATTGCCACTCTAGCGGACAGTAATTTAACTCGAAGGCATTCAAAATTAATACCAAGTTGTGATTCAACACAATCTAAGTTTGCAGGCGTCAGCAGCAACAGATGACCCCCGGACACCATTAGCCCGGGCACGCAGAACGCGCATTGACATAACTAATTTACATGTTCGGAGAAATTTGCTTAAGGGAGAATGCCAATGTATCGGGTACGGTATTGCTTTAAAATTTCCTTGCGGTTGCACACTTTCCGGTAATAAAAATAAGGCCTACGTAAAATCGTTTTTGACTCGACCTTTATTTTCACTTTATTCTGCTGGTATTATTGATGTTTTAGGTTTAAAATTGATGGATGGTTCCAATACATGAGGTTTGACCGTTTATAAGTATCGTATCTTTACTCAGACGTTTATTGAGAACTTTTGGTAGCAAAAGTACCCCTTATGGGCATTACTACCCATGATATAGTTTAGTTATTAAACGTCGTTTTTTTCCGCCACTTTTGGCTCATCTCGACGCCGAGGATTAATGATGATCTTTAAGTCCGGAAAGAGCGGGACACAAGAATTAGTAGAATGCCTAATAATATATATACGTATTAGGCTTTATATTAATTAACAACACTACAACAATGGTATAATATAAAGACAATAAGGATACACATTGCACAGTGGCTCGTATCACACTGTAAACTGTATGTCTAATCCCGATTAGCCTATCTGTGCAAAAAGTTGACTTAAAACAGCAACTCAATCAACCAACCAACCAATAAACCAATATAAAAGCATACAAAAATAAATATATTTATTTTTCTGTACTACGCTAGTCAAATATTTGACTGCTTGGTTGATTGATTTAATGCTTTAAGTCCACTTTATGCACAGAAAGGCTAATCGGGACTGGACCTAACTTTCAAGTGGGATCCGAACCACTATGTGCATCCACCGGGTATCGTACCCGGGACCCCTTGATTACATGGCGACGACGCTACCAGCGGGGAGGACCGCTGGTAAAATAAAAAATATATTATTGCATAAATAAAGAGTTTAAGTTTTGTACATAAAAAGTTTTTTTTTTTTGTATTTTTTACTTGAATGTAACGTTCGTGTCTATTCCAACAGAAGTTTCAATAGACGGTGTTTAATTGCTGGTGAAAAGAGGTGCATTTTATAGCGCATTTGCCAGCCTCCGTGGTGAAGTGGTTAGCACATCGCACTGCGACGTCAGGGGCCCGGGTTCGAATCTCTGTCTCAGCTTGGATGTTTGTGAGTGTCTATTCATTAATTTCACCATATCATTACCCATCCCCAGCTTCGCAAATTAGCCAAAAGTGGCACAAAGACGAAGTAAAATAAAGCAAATCAATCAAGCAATCAATCAATCGTAGTGCATTCCTCAAGTTTTAAATTTATAATTGCAACAGGTTCTGAGATAACATCATCATCGAATATTAAGTTTTCACATTTTAGGGAATAGTATCCTATTATTCAGAACCCAAAAGGTAAAGATGAAATAGCATGCTGGATATGAAATGGTGAATGAAATTGTATAGGAGTCGCGTGCCTGAAAAGACAGCCTGGAAACATTCCCTCTCGTCAATTTCTGCGACCGTTCCAAAGAATCCCCCAGTCTTTGTGTTGTACGTTATGGCTCACCTTCCTGCTCCATCTTCAACCATTCTTCAAATAAAAATGTTCCCACAGGCGGAAAAGGAGGTGCAAAAAAAATTCGCACAAGAATTGTACGCACCAACTACTTGAGAGCGGGGGATGAAAAAATAAATACCAATTTTCTCCCTTTCTTGGCTGCGAGGGGAGAAACGAGAAATCTGACTTCGGTCGTGCCTTCGACTAATGACACTCCGCGTAACTTGTTTGCTTTGAGAAGTTGCGCCAGACTTGTAATTCTGGAGCAGTCTGTTTGATATCTCTTTTTTGGTGGGTGCCCCCTTCTCCTCTCCCGGCCCTCTCGACGTCCCATCAGCGGGAGATACTGGATCCGAAGGAAGAGAGGCTGGGATGGCAAAATAGAAGAAAAAGTGTAAAAGAGGAGAAAGTTGATGCGGTGCGCCGTCGTCCTTAACATCAATCTCATCACCGGAAATCTCACCGTTCCGTGCCCGGAAAGTTGCAAGGATGCAGAAAATTCTGCCTACGATGGGTTAGTGTCAGCGCAGCCAACTTCATGAAAAGTTACCAATGCTAGTTAATTTCGAGTGTATTTAAAAATGTATATTTTGCTTGCATCTTCTGCCACTTTAGGGTAACATATAACACAACAAATTTCTGTTGAATTAATCTAATCGTTTTTGAAGACCACTTTGTGCAGAGATAGGCTACTCTTGACTGAATCTACAGTTTATAGTGAGATTCGAAGCGAAAACAATGTGCCTGCACCGGGTATCGAACCCGAGACCCTTTGATTACAAGACGACTTTGCTTCTCTAAATAAACTTACCACTACAAGAGTAAATTAACACGTGTCCATCACGTGAGACACGACCAACCTCTGTGGCTCAGTAGATAGTACTGCGCGCTACATCGCCAGGCCAGGGGTTCGAATCGTACCTGGGAATGAGTGATCTGTGATCTTTGTTACTGCTATTTTACCAATTTCTTCATATCATCACTCATCTTTAGTTTCGCGGTTAACCAAAAGTGGCTAGACGCAGGGGTGCCCACAGGGGGGTATTATGACGAAGGTTGCGAGATAATTTTTTTTGGGGAGGGGGATTCTTTCTCTTGAAATAATATAAAATTCAAAATTTTTATCTTTTTCGAAAATATATGTAAAACTTTTACACCTTAAATGCACCATAATCAACACATTAGATGAAGAAATGAAAGTGTTTAAGGGTGTTATCGAAGGTTGACGGGGGGGGGGGAGATATCAAACTTTTACATATTACGCCTTAATTGACATGTGGGTTCTCGGGGAGACATTCTGAATTAAATTTTGGGGGGACTATATCCTACTCCAGGTCTTAGATTATGGCGGGTGTTTAACTTAGAGGGGGATTGAGCATTAAATTGAGGGTATATCCAATTTTTGTGTATTGCTATTATCTTAAACTGTTGCGGAAATTCTGGAGTGGAGACTGAGAATTATGTTTTTGGAAAAGGCAATATCCACTCCTCAAAATTAACAGGAAGTCTAAAATTGGTTAGTATGAAATTTAAAGGGGAAATATAAAGATCTTGATAAAGTGTTAAATCTTATTGTCAAGGGATTTCTGTAGTGGAGAGAGAGTTCGAACATTAAATTTTGGAGACTGTATTTAGCAATATGGTATCCACACGTCTCCGACCCCGAACGTGCCAAAGGAGAAGCTGGAAAAGACTAAGAATGTATTGACATCCTTTTAAATTAATATTCTTGAAAGCCTGCAAATAAATGGATGTAAAAATTTTCTTGCTCGCTTCGCTCGCAATCCTATATTCCTAGGACGCGTGTTTGTCGCTTTAATGAGGTTAATGTGATGCTTTTATATTATAGCTGCATTACAAGACAAGCGATATTTTCCATTATGATCAACGATTTTAGGGAGTCTTAAGTGATAGGCTCCCTGTTTAGGGAGGAGAGGCAGATCAAGTATAGTGTTCAGTAAAGCTAAGAAAAATATACTTTCGGTAGACACGCTGTCGTAATTAAATGCTTTGTGTGGATTACCATATGGATTGAGGTATCGAATGATATGATTTTTTTTTTGGGGGGGGGGAGCATGACATGATTTTGGGGAGGACGCATGATATGATTTTGGGGGGATGCGCCATTGGCCTTGGGGGGAATGGGCACCCCTGACGAGACGTTAGTAATAAGAATAAAATATATCGAAATTGAGACAGCAAAGTTGCCGATTCGTGTAAGGATAGTTTTCCCAAGAGATCGATCGTTGAATTATTTCCTTTCATTCTGCAAATTTTACCGTTTTCTTCAGTGATTCATAGCATTTAGACAGAAATCTACCTGAAAGCATCGTCCGAAGATATTTTCCCAGGCATTCTCTTGGAACATGTGGAAGGAAGAAAGCATCTGATATTTCTACTTGTTTGGTAGCGTCGTCGATTTATACCCGGTGGAGGCACATAGTGGTTTGGATCCCACTTTAAACTGTAGGTCCAGTCCTGATTAACCTTACTGTGCATAAAGTGGACTTAAAACACCAAATCAATCAATCAGTTTTGAGTTGTTATTTAAAGTTCACATTATGCACAGATATGCTAATCGGGGCTGAAGATACAGTCTGAAGAAGGAAACTAACTGCTATGGACCTCCACCGGTTATCGAACGGGGCAGCCGTGATATTTTTCAGGAAAAAGATTTGTAATAAAGGGGTTCCTGGGTCGATTAACGGTGGAGACAAGTTGCACAGTGCTTCGGATCCCACTTTAAACTGTAGGTACGGTCCCGATTAGCCTATCTGTGCATAAAGTGAACTTAAACTTTAATTCAATGAAATGCCCTACTTAGGCCGTGTCTGAAAGATGCAAGACCGTACTTGAAGCGAGCATAATTCGAGTTGGTTTGGTTTGAGTTGGTGTTTTAAGTCCACTTTATGCACAGTAAGGCTAATCGGGACTGGACCTACAGTTTAAAGTGGGATCCGAACCACTTGTGCCTCCACCGGGTATCGAACCCGGGACCCCTTGATTACAAGGCAATGACGCTACCACTGCGCCATGGGGGAGGCCCCTATAGCATAATTCGAGAATGTTTTCGTAGTTCAGTCTCGAAGTCTTTGACTGGAAGTGAAATATAATTTTTTTCAAATTGTACTTCGACTTCAGAGCCTAATACGGTCAGTAGATAAAACTAAGAACGCATTGTTTTCCCGCGTGATAAATACTTGCTTTTCACCATAGAAATCACAGAGTAATGTAAAAAGTTCTTAGATGCACATTTCCAGAGATACAGAAGAGCTACAACCAACAACTGACCGACTATGGACTTCCACGATTTCAATCAAGTGAACAACCAGCACACGAGTGAAGCATGGACGACGATCGGTAGTCCCTAGATAAGTCCAGAAGAGTGCATTGTCGAGTTCTGGGTGCTCTTTAATTGACGCTTTCGAACCACATTAGGTGACGTCACTTCCGACAAGACTGTACTTCAATGCTCTTTAATAAACTGTACTTCCAGTCTGCTTTATAGACCTTTCGGACACAGCCTTAGATTCCTTTCTCCGTGTTTTACAGCATGGTCTTAACACTAGAACGGTGAAGGAACCTATACCCCGAGAACAACGGAAAGGGATCATTTTGAGCCCTCGTAAGAAATGCATTTATAAAATCTATTTATATTGGAATGGGAACATAATTTTATTTTATATTATTTTCTGTGCATTATGTATTATAATTAAAGTGTATAGCTGGTTTATGATACATTTTGATTACACGTTAAAATTATATTAATCAACAGCTGAACACTCCATCATTTCATCACAAGTAACTGCTACGTGACGCATTGTGTTTGTATTGGTACAAAACACTACCTAAATGACGACTATGACAAGTGGGAATATGATCAATACATGATGATACAGGTACGCTAAAGTTGATATTGCAGTAAGTATAAATGAAACTTTACAGGGGTCACATTGACCCCTCTCGCTGTTCTAGGGGTATAAGATGAAGTTGCACAGAAATAAATAATATTTTGTAGATTTCAATATACCATATTAAAAAGAACAAAGGATTATTAAAAGTCACAACATTTCGAGCAAAATAGCTATATGAAAAACGGAATTGTTATTAAAGAACTAGTAAAGGTATGTTAATTTTTTACCCTTCCCATAGTTCAAGTGTTAACAGAGCATATACGAGGGTTGCTACTTATGTATTCGGAATAACATACAAAAAAATATATATCATTGAAAATGGTTTTATTGTTTTTCAAAATATTCTCCAGGATGATAGATGCCCTTTTGCATACGTTTGAACCAATTCTCATAGCACTTTGTCCATTCCGATTGAGGTATCGGCATCAATCGCTTCTTCTGGCATCAAAAATCGTTGATCACGTAGCTTATTCTTTACGTACTGGAACAAAAAAAATCATTGCGTGTTAAATCAGGGCTATACGGTGGATGACCCATCAATTCAATGTTTTAAACGGTCAAATACTGAGTTGTTTGGACCGATGTGTGACCACTCGCATTGTCATGGTGAAGAATGATCCTGCGTCGCTAGTGATTTTTTCTGATTTTCCCAAAGACTTCTGGCAAACAAATGGTTGCGTACCATTCAGAATTGACGGTTCTACGATTCTCTAGTGGCACTGTAACCACATGTCCATTTTTACCAAAAAAAAAACAGGCGATCATTTGCTTCGAAGTACTTCTTGCACGAAAAACGTTTGTTGGGTTTGGCACATCTTGGAACACCCACACCGTCGACTGCTGTTTGCTTTCGGGCTCGTATGCATAGATCCAAGAGTCGTTACCTGTGTATGTGTTACACACGGCTTTTGAAGCACCACGATTGTATTTTGTGAGTATTTGTTTGCACCAATCGACACGAGCCTTTTTTGAGCGATTGTCAAATTATGCGGGATCCAACGTGAACAAATCTTCTTCACGGCTAAATATTATGCAATATCTTATGTATGCTAGTCATACTAATGCTCAGGGATGCCTGAACCTCACGATATGTCACATGACGATCTTGCATTATCAGTTCTCACACAGCATCAATGTTTTCTGCCACAACAACCGATTTTGGACGGCCTTCTTTAGATTCGTCCGTGAGCCAGCGACGGCCACAATTGAATTCACTAATCCAGTGATATACAGTGCTTTTAGATAATGCTTCATCCCCAAAAGTCGAAGTGAGTTGATCGATGCACTGTTGTTGAGATAATCCACGTCGAAAGTAGTAGAAAATCATTGCTCTCAAATGTTCTCGAGTTAATTCCATTGTTTTCCTCCGATGAAATTTTCAAGTCCCTGTAACAAACAAAAATAGCATCCGTAAGCACAACGTTCTGGGTACATATACCATAGAAATATCTAACTTTACGATGGATACATTAGATGTTGCATAGCTACATTAGTGTTGCCAATTCCTGATACATAAATAGCAACCTATGTATAGTAAATTTAATTAGAATATATTCCATTTTAAAATACGGAACTGTCACCTCTCCGCACACTGGAAAGCAATCGTTCCTGAGAGAACTACCTCCTGAAAGCTTTGGACTTCAACTTCACCATAATAATGATGTCACTGCGTTTTAAAGAAAAAAATATTTCGTTTATGGTTCTCTGTTGGATGTCAGATACCAAGCTCTGCACACGATAACTGCTAGAACATCGGTCTTCCACATCGCAGAAAATTCGGTCCGCTGAACTCCTTTGCGCAGCCACTGAAAGAATTCTTGAAAAAGTTTACGCGACTGGAAAATCTAAAGACCATCTCCCCTGGATCCGGTACACAGACGGCCACAAGACCATTCTACACCCTACCCTTCTCTTTTCTTGCTCCCTAACGAAAGTTATTTCTTTCCTTTGAAATTGTGGAATTTATCTTCAGGTAACTACGATCGAATTAAAAATTATGGATACTAGAATTTGGACTTCAATTTAAAGTTATCCAATGGACCTACATAAGAACAAGTTACATCAAAGTTTATCTTATTCGATTCTGCGTTAATCCAGGCTAACCAATCGTTTTTCTAGTATGCCTTCCATTTTTTATTGTCGTGAGAAGAAAAATGCAGTTTTTTCTTTGTTTTGCAAATGATCCCTCTCTTTGTAATTCTATATATAAAGAACAGGTGCTCCGATTGTGATGGTGCAGGCAGAAAGGTTTCAAACGCAATTCTTCATTTTAGGATTTTTATATTTTAAAAAAGAAAATTGATGTTCTTTCAGTTCACAAAATTATATATTTCTATGCTGTAGTTTCAGAGCAATCATATGGTTCAATTGTTGACATAAACGGAGAAATAGACGAAACAATCGCAAATGCTTTCTGCACGTGATTTCATGCTTTACATACCTTTAGTTATAACAAACTACATGATTGAAGCTATTTTTGGTTGTCAGGTATCGAAGGTTACATACCGAATATTGACTTTCTATTCTTAAAATGTCATAGCCAGAAAGGTTCTCTACATTATTTTATGTAAGCATTAGGTAATTGCTTCTCTCCAGGAAAATTTATATTCCTATCTTCGGTATTGTCTGAGAAATCTATTGATATCGATTGACTTCGATTGTTGACAGAACTGAAAACTCGACGGCCAAATGAGGAAATGGAGATCGCAATATGTACATAATAATAATAATAATAATAATAATATCGTCTTTATTGAGAGGGCGTGTTTCGGCCTCGCGGGCCGTTCTTACAACAAACCCTAAAAAAAAAACATATTACAATTGACACTTTACACTTCTTGAAAATCCAAGTTCCAACAACTCACCAAATTTTATATTTATGGTTTAGGGTGTATTTGAAAGCATTACATTGTTGACTTTTAACTGTTTGATCCTACGAAAAGACGGACGAGTCAATTAAAGCAATTTCTAAGCGTTAAAGTAGCATTTAACATTGCAGTGGTCGCGGAGAAAAAAAAAACTCCCGTCATTCGTCGCGTGGATCACTATTGTGATCCATAGATTGTCATTGTTTTTTACCTATTATTATCAAAATGTATAAGGTTTTATAGCGAGAATGTCCTTTTCTAAGTATTCTGGGTCACTTAACAAAAACTCGTAAGTTATTTCAGTCAACACATTACAGTAGAGAGGAAATTCTAAACCTAGTGCTTTATTTTTGGATGTGATGAAACCAAAGAAAAATAGGCTACATATATTACAATCTTACTTTTGTTATTTTCTTTCACAAAAATTTCACAAATGCTGGTCTGGATACACCCTCTTCATATGTTTATAAGAAATGTTTATAAACACGTACTTAAATATATAGAAATAATAATAACAATTCCGTCAATTGTCGCGCGTATCACTATTCAGCTCCACTGAAATATGAGCTTCAATAACAAGTGAACAATGGATAAATTTGAAACAAAGGCTGCACAAAAATAGTCCCTGGACTGTTCCAGGAAGGTAGACTGGGAGCCAAGGTGAAGAGTGTTGCCAAACTGCAGTAGCACGTGAAAATATACGAGTGGATCACTATTTTGATCCGCGCGACCTGTATAGTGTCAATAGGATTTCACTTGTGGAGACCTTCACATGTGTTAGTAATAGAGATATTATGAGGTCATTTTTGATCTGATTGTTGATTGTCACGGTCAGACTGACATATCCTTCACGGACGTATGAACAGACTGTTGAAGTACACCATCCCGCCTGATAGATATGAATCTTGGATGGAAGTTACGAGAGATTGTGCTGTTACGGTAATTTCTTTTTGTGAGTTTCGTTATGATGTACAACTTTGGTTCTTTTTAAATTGCATAATCAAGATAAATAGATCCTGAATTCATATGTTAAAACGTAAGTTCTGTGTTTTTGTTTCTATTTACTGCAAATCTTAATGTTTTCCCGTGCCCTGGGAGGTATCACGCGTATACCAATATACAGTCTCATGTTGCTCATTCTCAATTTGTATTGAGATAAATATATTCTTATGACTATTAATATCCTATGCTTGAACCTGGCACGACCGTGTCAAGACGGACCTGTCTGGTCAAGTTAATTTTTTCGATGATCATAATTTTGTAGCTCCGCAAACTTTTGTTTTTATGTATTTTCTCTTTCAGTTTCTGAAATATTAATAAAGGACACATATACGAGTGCAAACAGACATAACCGGCATTTAAGATTATTTTTCAGTTTTTCTGATTAGTATGCTAAAACTAGATGCCAGGCCTTGATTCTCAAAGGGTTTCTGATCCGATGAGATCGTTTAGGTTTTTTTTGGTGGGGAGGGAGTAGGACTTGAATATTCAACACAACACAACAGTTAGTTACTTCTCCAGTCCTTACTTTGCAACACTGATAGCTTCTGAGGAGCGTGTACTTTTTCTGGTGAAAGAAGCTTCAGATTCAGGTCACGTACTCTTTGAAGATCGGACGGAAGAGAAGATTGGCAAAACCCAAATTAAAATGATGAGTGATTCAAATGAAAAGGAATGCTTGACTGTCGTAAAGGCAGTCAGGCAAATATCTTAGATTTGTGATGAATTACTACAAGGTTCTTTATATTCAATGCATGTGCCGCAACGAGTATTCACAATAGTTGAATATTTGAGAGCATCTGCTTACAAGAAGGGGATTTAAAGAAAACCTAAAGAAGGTTAGTAACGAAATAGATATATATTGAATGTATGATACCGGATTATTCAAAAGGATGTGCACAAACTGAAGGACTACATATCCCATATCATCTTGTGGCTACTTTTCTTCCCAAGCTTAAAATCTTACAGGACCACTTCCTAACCTACTGTTCTTGTTGTAAAATTGGTATATTTAAAATACTCTATGTACTCCTTCAGTTTGTGGGCAACCTTTCTAATTACCAGTTGTTCAAAATAATTAATCATTTTAATACTAACTATTGTTAATATTAATACAGCGAGTTATTTCACTGGTCGTTAATATTGTCAATACAAAAAACACTTAAGAAAATCCGAAGTACGAACTTACAATATTAACTTTTCTTTGTCGGAAGATTTTCAACAGCTTTCCTTTTGTTTTGTTATCTGGCACGCCGATGCGATGATTACGCGATGAGCCAAAGAACTGACTGGACTGAAAGAACAGAGTGCGACGATTATCTTCACTTCTTGCACATTTGCAATCTTGAAATAGCAATGTTCTTAATTTATTACCTACATGTGGAGCATGATTTTCATGTAAACAGCTACGTTGTAATCAAAAACATTTCTTATATTTCAAACCCACCCTTACAATCATATTGATGGTTTTATTTATTTGGTTTATTATACTTCGCTTTTCTCTCACTTCGTGCTAAGCGGGATGTGTGATGATATGGTGAAATTGATGAAGGGACACTCAGAAAGAACACTTGTTCCCAGACCGGGATTCGAACTCGGGACAATTGGAGTTGTAGAGTGGTTGGGTAACCACTCCTCCACGGAGGTGGGCACAATTCCGATCTCGTGGTCATGTTCTGGATCATGAACAGTCGCTATGTTTAAATGGTTCTGCATTAACAGTGGTTAAGAGTGCTTTTATTTCAGGAATACAAAATCATTTTTTTTATCTGGTCACAATTAACAATATCATTACCGAAGGTTCTCACCATTTGAGTCCTGCATACAAGTGTTATTCTGCCAGTGTTCCTTTATAAGCAGGGTTCGAAATGGAAAATTTCACTAAACGAAAATTTCTATTAACAAGGTTAATGACCAGTGAAACAACTCACTGTATTAATATCAATAATAGTTAATATTAAAATATTTGCACAAACATCAGGTAATAAAAAATACATCGGACAAGAGTATTGTGGAATTGTCATCTCTTTTTCAAATTTACTTAGACGGACATTGCGAATGGTAGTCGGCCAGAATCCACAAAAAGATGAATGCAACATCCATGTTGTCTAGGCAACATAGACGCCGTCATACTCTGCTAAGCGCTCTCTGGCCAACCGCACATCTCCGTTCCTAGGGAAAACGTAGATGAATTCTATAATATGTACTACAAAAGAGCGTTAATAATTTAGTTCACACTGGAAAGGAAAATGTAATGAAATATCTAAAAGCATAAACCAGTGAATCCTAAAGTGTGCTCCACGGCGCCCTGGAGCCCCTTGGCTGGGCCTCCGAGAAATGTTCCAATATTTTCACTGCAATGACTCTTACTTCTTAGTCTACACGTGGTTTTAGAACTTTTTACACATTAAATGTTACTGAATATTAAATACGTGTTCATTTTTAAACTTAAGGCAAGAAACCTAACCACACTAAATGTATTTTCTGCTGTTACGGAGGCTGATCCTAATGTTTGTAAGGAAGGTGGGGAGCGGGGAAGCGACCTATCCAGCTCGATAAAAAACGAAGTAGCCAGTAGAACGAGGTACACGTAGTAGTTCATATCGCCACGTCGTAACTCTCCTCGCCTCCGCTGTTGTCTGGTTTGTCTGCTACGTATTCTCTGCTCCCAATTTTCCTTTCCAGAACTAGGACCGGGCGCCGTAAGAGTGGAAAAGACTTGTAACTTAGCGTTGCAAGTGTCAGATAAGCCTACATTTTGACTAAAGCACCGCGGAAAAATCTTGAAACACTAGGGGCGCCTTGAAACCAAAAAGTTTGGGACCACTGACATAAATAAACCATAACGGTCTTTTGCCATTTCTGGCGAGACGAAACGGGAAGGTTACAGATATTCACGAATTGGAACGTACTTCCGGTCCGCATTGGTCCATTTCGAGCCCTGATCATACTTGTAACACAAATGAAGGCCTTAGTTGAGTGATTATTACAATTGAGACCGAAAAAAAATTGTTTGAATTAGGTTGTTTTATGTCACTTTTCTGCCAATTGTGGCTAACTTTGACGATGGGGATTGACGTGAATGAAGGGACAATAGAAACCACGCATGGGCAACACAACACCAGGCTGGTAGTGAGTTGTAGGCTAGGGCTCTGACGCCTATGGTGATATTCACAGAGTGCATCATTCAAAGCTACCTATATTTATTTGAAAGACAACAAATTCAAAAGAAGAGATGGAGTAATTTACACTTGGCAGATGTATCTTCTGGTAACACACTGCTGAAAGTTTCTGTTTCACAAAATAGAGGTAATAGTTCCTTTTTAAATATGTTCTCCAGATACTAAGATATCACTGAAATATTCTAAACTTTCTAAAATCAGAAATGCAAATTACAAATCCTTACATATAACCTGTAATATTTTAAAGTTCTTTTTTTTTTTGTTTATCTGTTTATTTTTCATATGACATTACATCGTCTGTGATGCCTCAACCGTTTCCGCTATTGGACATCTTTATTTCTTGGGAATGTCTTCCCTCATTTCCTTCCTATTTCTTCCTCATATGTCTTCCTTGATCTGCTCCTGGGTCTTCTTTCTTCTGGTCTTGCTTTCTCCAAGAACTGCTTGGGTTTCTTTTTCTCCTCCATTCGGGTTACTTGCTCCACCGAGCAAATTCTTTCTGAGGACAGTATAGAGTTTGTGTTGTGTTGTGTCTGTGAGTATCCATGGAATTTGTGTCGATTATAGGAACAAACAAAATAAACTACGGGTGTATGAAGTTGAAGAGATGAGACTTGATGTATTTGGCGTAGGAGAAATAGAATTAAAAATAAAGAATTTACGTTCAACCAAGAATGATCGAAAATAGAAAGATCAAATAAATTAGTTATTTTCTTCAGACATGTCTGTGTGCATTATTGTATTAATTTCTCGTTAAAAAAGGGTGTAAACCGTTTCAGAACTTTTTTAAAAAATCAACAACGACGTCGATTGGTTCATTCTGTCGAAAGAATACCAAACATCTGCAGCTACTATCCCACTTTGCTGGATCTGAATAGAAAGTGTGTAAACATCTACTCGCCATAGAAGGGTCGAGTCAAGCAGACAGACAAGTACCTTGTCCCAGTAACTTTCTAGCTCACTCGAATAATGAAAACCAGCCTTAAGGGATATATGGAATCTTATAAATACTTATTCATCACATTTTTCACAGGTCGTATCTGACTTAATAGTCAACTTAACAAACTGCTTCCACTTCCAACATGGGGGAAATTCTATCTCTGTTTCGCCACTGATGTTATTTCATAACACCATTAAGCCTTGTCTCCATGATATGAAAAAACTAAATATGCTGACCAAGGCAGTAATTTATTTTATTAAAAACATAAACTAAACGTAACGTTTCAACCTTCTAACAAGGTCTTCTTCGGACTCTGTATCAAGGACAGAACAAAGAAAATATGCGCTATAGAATGTAAAATAGAAGGCAAAATAAATAGCCTATGAAAACAGCTGGAAAAGAATGGCTATGAGAAGCAGGATAGACTGGACATAAACAGAAGAAGGAAGAAAAGGGGCAAAGGAGAATTGGAAGAGAAAGAAAAAGAGTAAAAGAAAGAAAAGGAGAGAAAGAAAAAGAGTAAAAGAAAAGAAAGAGAGAAGGTTTGGAATAAGAAGTATGGGGAAGACCACAGAAAAGATATGCAAAGTGCTTAGGAAAGAGGGCATTAAAACATACAGGAAGGGAGGGAGAAGCATGTTAAGAATAGCGAAGAATGCAAACAAGAGAAAGGAAAGCAGAGAAGAAGAGGAAGAGGAAGGGATTATCTACGAAGTGAAATGTAAAGAATGTTAGAGTGTGCACATAGGAGAAACGAAAAGGAGGCTGAAAGACAGGGTGAAACAACAGGGATGATGTACGACTTAAGAGAGAGAAATGCGATATTAGAACACACGAGAGAAACAGGACATGGGATGTCGCTAACAGATAGGAAGGGAGAAGAGAATGCTAGTGAGAAAATGGAAGGAGGCCAAGGAAATAGAGAAAAAATGTGAAAAAGACACAATGAACTGGAATGGGGGACTGAAGTTAAACAAATAATGGAAGAATGTGTTAGAAAGAGTGGAAAGGACAAGAGAGATAGAGGAGAGGAGAAGGAAGAAAAGTCCAACCACATTCTATATGGAAGTAAATATGTTTAGCCTTTTAGGTGAATGTACAGTTGACAAGCGAAAGCCACCTGCTAGAAAGTTCCAGAACAACTTTCTAATAGTCTGGAGGGAGTAATGTTTCTGTATATAAGTTATAATGCCCTGTTTTTGTATCTTGTTACATTTGTACTTGATACAGAGTCTGAAGAAGACCTTGCTAGAAGGTTGAAACGTTACGTTTAGTATATGTTTTTAATAAAATATATTACTTCCTTGGTCAGCATATTTAGTTTTTTCATGTTATTTCAGTAGCACTTCATATTTCAACGTTATTCAAATAAATGCCCACCTGGTGAGAAACTGTCCCTCCCAGCCTTAACGTCTTCCTTTCAATGCAACTAAACTCTATCCCGGGAATCTCCGGAACAAGGTGGCTCACAGGGGCAGAGAAGGGAAAAGAGCGATTGGACGGAACTGGAGCTTACACGCTGCTGCGAAGGCTGGTAACTGCAGTCGCCTTACCCCGCAGTATTCAGGCTGCCAATTGCCTAAAGTGGTATAACCTCGTTTTGATGTATGAATAAAACGTTTTGACTCTTTTTGAAAGCTTATGTTATGTTCATTTCAGATCCGATTGATGCCACTCTGTCAACTTGAGAGATTTGAGTAATTCAAGATCGCGTCCAATATGGCGGACTTTCCAGTTAATGATCTATATCTGAGCAACCAATGGTCGTAAACAGAGAATCCTTTTAGTCTTGATCCTCATTAGATGGACTACGAAAAATATTATGTTAAGTTTTTCGCTAAAAAATAATGCTTAAAATATGTAATTTTTCTAGCACTTCTTTAAGTTTTTGCCTTGTAACTTTTGAATAAATTAAATGGCAGGAAATTGTTTTGCATAAAAGTGATAGCCCAATTCATAAACGTTACAACAATATAGGACTTAATGCATTTGAATTAAAAATACGCTATAAAATATGTCCAAAAATGGAGGATAGTGCCAAAAAGGTGCATCTTTACCACAGGCCGGCAGCTGAGCCCCAAATTATATATAGTCTTTTTGATATAAGCAAGAGATTGGTTGGTTAGTTGATTTGGTGCATTAAGTCCACTTTATTCACTGCAAGGCTAATCGGGACTGGACCTACAGTTTAAAGTGGGATCCGAACCACCATGTGGCTCAACAGGGTATCGAACCCGGGACGCCTTGATTACAAGACAACGACGCTACCACTGCGTCATCGGTGAGGCCCTATAAGCAATTGACTTGTTAGGATTAATTGTTCTATCATTAAATATATTTTCAGTCGAGTAGTCAATCGATATCTGCCTTCCAGCGGCCGCCATGTTGGATAATTTTTTGGATTTGATATATCTCGGGAACGGTGTTCCCTATAAACGTCCGGTTTTCTCCAGAGATTCCAGGAACAGATCACCACCGGGCTTGGTAGGATTAGGTTAATCGCGAGAATTAAGAGAAGAGAAAGAGAAAGGTACAACCTTTGACATTCGCCTGGATGGGAAAATGTACTTGCGTGTTAATCGCAATGAAGGTATGGAGTGAAGTAACACATAGAAATTCTAGGATACGTCTAATATATGCTGTCACAATAAGTCATACACATAAAACAGCACTTAAAGAAATATTAAAAATTTCTGAACTCACGCTGTAAAGTTGACAATCACAGAAAATTCAAAACTGACGAATTTCCATTCTTTACGACCAACGAAAGTATTGTTTCAGCAGAAAACGTAGCAACGGTAATTTAAACAGTTGCTTACGTCATTATTGACCATTGTTAATAACAAAATAAATATCAATCCTAAAACCATTGTTACATGCATTTTTGACATGAGGTTGTCCTGCGGAAGGGAGAGGTCCGCTGCGAATCCCAGGTTCGAATCCTGACCGAGGATATGCTTTTGTCTCATTCATCTTCCTCGTCGCGAATGATTCAAAATGTAGAAAAGCGACTTAAAATAACCAAAATAGACTATATGACTTGCGGTATTGTAGATGATCAATAATGACACTAAGGGCGCCACAGAAGAGTGCCAGAGAGGGGCACTTTGCCCCCCTGAGATGTCTTGATTTTTTGATTGAGTTGTCGTTTTAAGTCCACTTTATGCACAGTAAGGCTAATCAGGACTGGACCTACAGTTTAAAGTGGGATCCAAACCACTATGTGCCTCCACCGGGTATCAAACTCGGGACCCCTTCATTACAAGGCGACGACGCTACCACTGCACCATCGGGGAGGCACGGAGATATCTTGAAAACGTTCGTGTAATTCGAATGGTTTAATTGTAGCCATATATTATTATTATTATTATATTGTTTTCTGCGATTTTCAGGCTGTCAGTTACAACAATTCATTTCTATACGCACCAAAATAATGAGAATGTTTCATAACAAGAATTAAAATCATGTTGACCGCCGTATCTAGGGATGTGCGGGATGGAAACGCTTTAGTCTGGTCGGGATTGGGAAGGATATAATAATAATCCTGGCGTTGGGGACTAACAAAATTCTCCTTTCACGACCAGGTCGGGATATTTTCAGCATGGCAAATTTTCCAAGTTTCCCTATGCTGTGAAAATCTCGAATTGTACACACTATTTCCTCAAGCGATTGTTTTGCCACTTCTGTTAATTTCAAGAAATTTCATACACGTACAGTGCTGAGAATATTAGGAAATATCCTCTTTAAAAAAGATCCTTTGGAATTTCTGAACTGTTGGAAATATAATTTCCGGAAAGTCGGAATATAATTTCCGGAAATGGGGTTGTGACCTTGTAAATTTACAGCCTTCATTTTGCACTTTATCTGCAAAGAAGTGATAGATGTTTATGGAAAGGAGGCAAGGCGAATCCAGTTTCTCATTCTGAATTTGTATATAAAGCCAAAGTATTTTCAATTCAGTTAATATTTTTTTATTGGTAAAGTAATAATGATAATAATATAACGTTTTTATGACTTAATGGCAAGATATGAAATCTTACTCTGCCTCCCCGGAGAAAAATTCTGCTGCACCTTTCATAAATTTTCTAAGACTCTTAATCCAAGATCTAATTATACTTTCAGGTTGTTCGATTATTATTCTCTAATATACGTAGGTTTAAACAATACAACTTAATTTATCGTGCATTGACAGTTCCAACAATACAGCATAGATAAAAAAATCTTGATGTACGCTTTGTTTCAAAATATCGTTTCAACTAGGGACACTCGGAGTATCTGAGTGTGGAAGGAGCATTGCTCACTGTGCTCCACAACTTTACTAAGCGCTCAAGAAGCATTGTTCATTTCGCTTAGTTAAGCATACAGAGGCTGCAGAATATAGTGTCTCTAGTTGATTTTTTGAAAATTTCTGCCTAATACTCATTTTGCTATCACCATCCTTCAGCTTGTACCAATCCCATTCTCGGGATCTAGCTTTAAGTATGAAACAATATGAGGGAGGTTCCGAGGTCGTTACCCAATAGAGCACATTGCACAGTGGTTCGTACCCTACTTGTAAGTCCAGTCCCAATTAGCGTATTTGTGCATAAAGTGGACTTAAACTTGATTTAAACAGCAACATTAGCATTACTGTTATAAAGAGTAATGGGCTCCAACTGTCCCCTTGCTTTACTCCTCTTTCCATCATAAAGGCTTGTGATGCTTCACCATTCAGCGGAACCACTCCTACTTTCTCATACATCGACATCGACCTTGCTGATAGTCTTGGTGGAAACTTCCTTGTTTTTAGTAGTTGCCATATTACTATAGGTATTTTCTACTGTTACGGCGGGCGCTCTATATGCTGGCAAGGGAAGTGGGGATCGGGGAATGCGCACCAGATCAAGCAGACAACAGCGGTGGCGCCGAGAATAACGACGTCGAGGAGAGGAACTGCTACTACGTTCATCTCGTTCTACAGGCAGATTTGTTTCTTATCGCTCTGGATTTCCCCGTTCCCCAGCCCTTCCCTTGCCAGCATGTAGGCCGCCCGCCGTAAGACTGAGCTAGGATTTTCATGACTTAGCATATTTTTTTTGGTGAGCGTGATTTGTTCCCTAATATATTGAAATTCATATTATGAAGAAACTAATTAAATGAAGGTGCTTTTTAAGAGCATATTTAGGCATATTTGGCCATTTCTACGTCATAGAGCATATTTTATTATCTTCTTGATATTCTGCATATCTTCTTTTTTTTTCAAGAATACATACATACATACATACAGCCATTTTCGAAGTGGATTCGTTCTTACTCCCCATGTTCACTCAAGTTGTTGAATTTTTTACAATTATACGTCCTAGTGTATCTCCTGAAGAATGGTGAAAAACACTGGATTTCTTCCTGCTGATCTGCTTTGAAACAATCAGGAGGAACACTAGAGGACCAGATAGAAGTTGTGAATAAAACTGTGAACAACTTACATGCTGCTTGTGGTGAAGTGGGACAACTGCCAATGAAAATGAGGAAAGTGTTGGATAGAAGCAAAGGGTGTCACAGATTGTATTAGAAAAATTGTATTGGCAGAAAAAAAATCTCGATAGCCTACTACAGAACTTGAGCTGAATGACATCGATTACTTCCCCTTGTGTGAGTCGAAGTATAAAGAAGCTTTTCTCACTACAAGGCTTTCTGGCTCACAATAGGCAATAATTTTTATTTGAAAATTTACAGAAAATATTTATTGTGCATTTCAACAAAGGGCTCATAAAGTGAAATTAAATTAGTATGTGAAAATATATCAACATATTTGAAATATTGATGTTTGATACAGGCATATTTTTCAAATTACAGTTGATATTGTTTTTAATTTTAGGTCACTATAGCATCCTATATTTAACATATTTTAGTGCTTTTCATGTCATTAAAATCCATCCTGGCTTTGTAAATTACCTTCCGTGGTAACAAATCTAGAAATGCCAAGTTGGCTTGGTAGTGCGGGGAGAGGGGCGCCAAACCACAATCCTGCATATGGCGCCAAAGTGTCAGCTACGGGGCTACACAGCACCGTTGTTACAATGGATTATGCTGGATCCAGGTCCAAGCGCCAGAGGCTTATTAGTCTGCAAAATGCACTGCAGGTCTTCTACGTTAGCATTTTGGTGCTGCAGAAAGTCACACCAAAAGAAACCGATCATTCTCAAATACTCTATTGATTATTCTATTGGCATTGTTTCAGAGTCTATAGGTTAATGAAGAAGTATCCAGGGTGTACAAGGAAAGTTGACGTTTAGATGACCCTAGCATTAGTCCACCAATGACAAAAATGGGAAACCGTACTTAGACTCTGCATGATTTCATATTCACTTCCTGAGGCGTGTTAAATGAATTTTCCTTCTTTAAAGAACGCCTCTCACTAAATGCTTCCTCTCTGCACAGAACAATGTACTACATTATTTTCCTGTAACAAAGATGATGAATCTCATGAGCTCAAGTTTTAATCCATCTATTGTGAATGAAAATAGATATGCAAGGTTTTAGGGGAGCGTAGGTGATTATGCAGGCTTTGTAACTATGGTTAACAGAATTCCATTACGTCATATTTCTCTTTGAATTATGGTTTCAATTACACGCGGGCCTCCCTTTAGTCCCTGTATGGAAAAAAAGCTTATTTACAACCTCTGTGTGAGCAAGGTTGAAATCTCCGTATAAAATTATTCTGGAAAATATATCTACAAGAAAGTCTCATATTATTTTAATTTGGGTTGTACCAAGGTGGATTGATTTAAATAAATAATTTATAGAATAATGAACATAAGGATTTTTAGCCAGAATAACGTTTGTTGAAAATGCATTAATCTCATGACCATTCTATGGTGTTTATTACGCTCCAAAAAAAGGAAAATAAATAAATATAATACATTTACTGATGGCGTGAAGCTCATACAGAGGGAGATGTAAACACAAATTTTTCTTGATGTGAAATTCAATAATTTTTATAGGCAAAAATAGCAAACATTTTGTGAAGAAAAATTTTCAAAATACTAATCAGGTTAAACCGTAAATAGTGATAATTGTTAATACACTGTAAATAAATTCAACTACAAAGATATTTAAAATATTAAAGTTAATATTTAAAGTAACAATATTAGTTAATTTGCAATGCATATTTTATTCTCCCTTGAAGGCAAGTTACTTAAACTATATTAATTTAACATTATTAACACACTCAACAAACATGTCCACAGAAGATACTGTATGAGAAAGAGAAAAGAGTATATTTGCATATGGTTTTCATTTGCATTAATCAAACTGTACTGGCTGTTTACTAGACAAAGTATTTCCATAAAAGAAACATGTATCTTTATGTATGGTGCCAAAAACCATACAAGCAATTTTAAGAATGTTTCTAAAAAAAAAAAAGTACATCGATGTAAATAAAAAAGTCAGATTTATACAAAAATCAATAAAAATCATAATTTTTATCCAACCTATGTTGTACTGATATGCATAACTATTCACTACATATTAAAATGTGCACGAAGGGCCTAGTGGCTTGTAATAAAGAGGTCACGAGTTCGATTCCCGGTTGAGGCACATTGCACAGTGGTGTGGATCCCACTTTAATGTGTAAGTCCAGTCCCGATTATCCTTACTGTGCATAATGTGGACTTAAAACAACAATTCATTCATTCATTCATTCACAAAGGGCCTAGTGGTTACGTCGCCGCCTTGTAATCAAGGAGTTGCGGGTTCGATACTGGGTGGAGGCACATAGTGGTTCGGATCCCACTTTAAACTGTAGGTCCAGTCCCGATTAACTTTACTGTGCATAAAGTGGACTTAAAACAACAATTAAATAAATAAATTGAAATGTGCAAGGGGTAACCTTACTTGCCTACATGTGTGAAATACAGGAAACAATGTTTTTGGATTTGTGTAAATACACACACACATTTCATGAACAAATATACATGTCATATATAAAAAGAAATTGAAATCATTTTTATGAATTTGCAAATATTATATACACTGTTCACAGTGAATATGAAAATTAAGGATTTTGTCATGTAATGGCAGTGGCGGCGATTAGGGGGTGTGGGGGTAGTTGCCCCCAACTTTTTGCCACTTTTGCCCCCACACAATGCTAAACCTTATCTACCAAGGGAAAGATAACTATCCCTGCCCCCAGTTTTAGCATCTTGCCCCTTTTAGTTTCGGTCCCAATCGTCGCCACTGTCTGATGGGGATAAGATAAATGAAATATTTTAGTGAATATAATAATTAGGGATTATATAATTTGTTGGTGATAATAAAAACGTTAGTGAACATTTTGAAACTTGAAACATTACATTAAATTCCATTACCTGGTCTTCAGTTTGGACGGAAGGGTTGGCACACCGCGGTGGATCTTCGAACTCTTTACGTGAAGTAAAGTCCTTACATTGTTAGTTGTCTAAAATCAACATTGTTTATATTGAAGTGTTCTGCAAAGTCAACAGAGACTGTGGATTTCCTGGAGAAACACACAGAATCTCGGTCTGCCTCTTGACCGATCGTTGCAGAGGTTGCCATAAGGTTTATTACGTCATTTCCTCCAGATTCAATCGATACATGTAAACAACAAATATCTAATGTTTCATCTCTATTGTATCAAAAAGGAATCCTCTAAGAGAGCCATATCATCCTTGAAACAACTCTCAGGCCTTTTGTAAATAGCATTTTCCTCTTGTTATTACCGAGAAGAAATATTTGTGTGGTTACGTCTGTATCATTCAACAAACTTTCAATTTTCCACGTGAATTACTACGTCCGTAACATAATTTCTTTACCCCTTATAAGAAAAAATAAAGCTTAGCTACGCAGCAAAAACAAATTATTATCAAGAACAAGCAACGAAAAGGACCTTATAGATCACAATAACATCCACAATTTTGTAGATGGTTACATCATCTAACTAACCTATACATTTTAGTTCTAAAGTTTGCATTTGCTTCAGATGACCTAATTATGTTTCTTCAAATTTTGACATTGCGAATGTTAAGGCCCTTGACAGGGATCATCATCGGGGTAAGTTGAAATGTTTTATTCCCTTCTTGAGTTGAGTTGTTGTTTTAGTACACTTTATGCACAGATAAGCTAATCGGGACTGAACCTACAGTTTAAAGTGTGATCTGAACCACCGTGCAACATGCCACCACTGGAAATCCAACCCGGGACCCCTTGATTAAAAGGCAACGACGTTACCATTACGCCATCGGGGAGGCACGAAATGTTTTATTCCCTTTTGACTTCACAGTACATCGTGCTGAAAAGCTTAAATAGTAGGGTGACCATGATATTTTGATCCAATAATGGGAAATCCCAATGAGATAAGTTTACCTCCCCAATTTTTTCTGAAAAATCGGTTAGGCCCAATCATAAAATTAATGTTATTAAGGTACTGTTGTTATTTATTAATGCATGGATCACATAAATTATACATCATAAACAATAAATTAAATATGATCTTCCATTGTCAAAAGGTATTAATTATTATAATCTGGGTATGACTTTCATAGCGTTTCTCATCCCTTCAGATCAACCTTATGATGAAGTTTGGTAATGTCAGAAGTATTTAGCAGAAGAACCAATCTTCTTGAGAGAAGCTTTAATTTTCATCAGCCGTTTTTAAATTTCGCCGAAAACCTTACCCCACGTGTCATGACAAACTGAGAGAGTTTTGGGCAATTTAAGCTACAAGAATTGGCGCTCCAGAGGAAACAGTTTCGGAAGAATGTGGAGTTATTTTAAACTACTACAGAGAGAAGGTTCTTTTACACTTCTTAATGCAAACTTGAGGACTATACTAAGTGCCAGAGTGCCGTGAAAATTCTGAAAATAGAGTGTGACATCTGACAAGATCAGATATCCAAGAGACAGCTGCACATGATAGGAACAAACGCTAAGACCATCCAGAGGAACTTGATGGCACTGCAAGGCATCTTGAGAGAGAGAGAGAGACAAAGGACTAAAAATACGTGTCAACAAGGTACTCATATTTATCAACCTCAAGTACCTCCTTAGGGCGTCCAGGTTGTCACTGCCATTTCGGACGATGAAGGTGCAGATAATCCATACTACGTTCCCTCTACTTGGAGAAGCAAAATGAAAACCAAAATTGTTGCGGTGGCGAGGGAGGCCCCATGTACTGCATCAGCAACATAGCCACAGTAGCCGTCGTCCCTATAGGACCAGCGGACAGTGACGGCAGAGGAAGGTAGTTCAGAGAAGTAAGGTGTGGTGGCAAGGGAAGACAGTCTAACCAGCAGAGATTAAGGTCCCCAGTTCTCCAGAGTACCGCCAAAGTGGGACTAAAGATTGGATATGGATATCGACGCCCTCCATGCGTGCCACTGTCCTTTTGGCTGTGTTCGAGAGGCGTCTGGAGGAGAAGCAGCGTGATGATGGAAGATAGCAACCCGTAACACACGAATCATTTTGTTTCTTATATTTGCGAACCACTCCTTTCTTCCTTTTATTGAACAATACCAGATGTCTTTCCTTATTCATTGAGAAACACAACTTACTCGATACGGCGAACTAAAGCACCGAAGACGAAGTCTGCGTGAACCGTTACCCTCTTAATCGTCATTATTGTTGGCATGTCCGGTTTGCGCCAAAAGATGTTGTCTGAGCGCAAATATATATTTAGTAGCGATCTACCCTGATTAGAATGAAACAAATTAAGACCCCTTTCGTCTCGAAATGTTATACTTTGTTCATATCACTATGCTTTAATAATCAAGCTCTATTTCAGATAGCATAGCCACAATTACAGGTTTTGTAGTTGTGTGTTTGTGCGTATGTACGCGTGTGTGTGTGTTTTCTGTACACATACACACACAACCCCCCCCCCCCCACACACACATTTCTTACTTTGTCTCTAACTTTGCGTCATCATTCTCAATTTATGGTATGGTGTGGCGATAACGTAAATGCCCCCTTAAGAACGAAGCATGTGGCAACAAGGCAATGTCAATTCTCATTGAGGCTCGTACCAGCGAACAGCCTCAACGGTGCATGTTACGTTGAAAATTCAAGCACATTATATTGAAAACGTCATATTTCCATCAACTTTCCCCTCTTTCCATTTTTCGCCATCTGCACTAATAACGCAGTTGTCCTATGGTGTCAGACTTTTGAAACACCCTGTATGTATACAGATTGTCAAAAATTGAACTATTATTATTTCATGGGCTTAGTCTGACACTATTTTTAATGCTACCGTTGAGTTCTGGCACCTCCAAGTCATAAGGTTTGATCCCAAACATGATCACACAGCTGAATAATAATACAGTTATAAACTGCATATTAGGTGAAAATAAGATGCCATGAATGATAAATACCTGCAATGAACTAACTGGTGTCAGGAATACAAACTTCGTCATGACCGCCATTTTGAAGTCGACATTACAGACAAACGAGGGCTTAAAAACTTGGGGCATGTGGCGTTTTAGGTTCGGGAATTAATGAACAGGGTGGCTCAAAAAGTCACGTATCACCCTCGGTACATGGCCACTGCAGCGCGCAACGTGGAAATGGGGATGACCAATCGTTGCCAGGCCAAGGGAGAACCACATTGACGCCACCAGCACGGTCGGCGGCCACCTTAATGTCAGCCATCTTGAATTCAACTTCAGAATTTTAAATGGAAAGTGGGTGATATGATATATGAAATCAGGCTAGAATTTCTCGTGAAATGCAATGGTGAAGATTTTTGTGATGTATCTTTAACCAGTAAAAAGTTATAACTGAATTATTGTATCAATTTGCTCCTTTTCGAGGTGTTAGAAAAATTACTTAAAATTTGTTTAGCGCATTGGTAACGCATCGAGATCAAAGTGACATCTAGGGAGGGAAGTGAGCATGCCATTGCACAAGATTTTAATCGGATACATCCATGAAGAGCTGCGCATTATGAATGGTTGTCGCGAACAATTATAGTGTGACGCTTCCATTATATGAAGAGTCCTTCACAGTGACATGGCTAATGTTTATGTTCAGAAGGAAGTTCATAAACAGAATATTCGATGCTTTTTATCTGATAACCCATTTTCGACAGATCAAAGCTGAATGGTTAGTGCTGGTAAGTTAATGGTGTGGCGTGCTGTGTGGAACACGATTGGTTAGTCAATTTTCCATTTGTTAAATAAACAGGTTTTTTCATGCTTGCTTATGGAAGAAGATACTTTTTACAGAGTTTCTTTTCAATAGGGAGGAACACCAGAACACTATGGGAACGTTGTGAAGCAGTTTCTGTCCAAAGTTAGTTATCAGATGACAAGGGTCGCATATTCTGTTTATGAACTTCCTTATGGACATAAACATTAGCCTTGTCACTGTGAAGGACTTTTAATTCGATGGAAGCGTCACACTGTAAATTGTTCGCGACAACCATTCATAATGCACAGCTCTTCTTGGATGTATCCGATTAAAATCGTGTGCAATGGCATGTGAACTTCTCTCAATTGACATCACTTTGATCTCGATGCGTTACCGATGCACTAAACAAATTGTAAGGCATTTTTACTAACACCTCGAAAAGGAGCAAATTGGTACACGAATTCAGTCAAAACTTTTTACTGGTTAAAGATACGTCGAAAAAACCTTCACCATTACATTTCTCGTGAAATTCCAGCCTGATTTGATATATCATATCACCCCCTTCCCATTTAAAATTCTGAAGTTGAATTCAAGATGGCTGACATCAAGATGGCCGTCAACCACGCGGGTGGTTTTAATGTGGTTCACCCTTAGCCTGATAACGATTGGTCATCACTAGGGCTAGGATTTTGATGAAATTGCATCTTTTTTTCTGGTGAATAAGAAACCCAAATCTTTTAATTTTTATATGTTTCATGTCGTGCTGAAACTTTTAAGCACTATTTGTTGGGGCAATTTTTTGCAATTTTTGCCATTATGGGTTGTATAAGTCATTTTTTGGCATTTTAAGTCATTTTTTTGTCATTTTTTTATTTTCTTAGTTTTCCAGAGCACTTGTACGCTGCGAGTGCATGGGCAGCATTAACGTGAAAGGATTAAGATGAATAAATATCCTATTTTTTCATATCTTCCCTAGACAATTTAAAATATATGAAACCGCAGCTACCTTCCATCCGTCTCAGAAGAAAATAAACAACACGAATATAACGATTTCCTTACAATGAAATTCAATTGTTAGAAGTTCAAAACAGCTCGCAATTTTGCCCCAGGAGAAGAAAGTCGTTTCCCTGCCTAATCTTATCTTCTAATCTGCTCCGACCAATTGTTGTGTTCCTTGAAAGTGAATGGATGGAACGTGTGATCTGGCCATTGTCGAAGTTCCTGTTTATTGCGAGAATTTACTTTGGTGCAGTGTTCAGTAGAGCAGGTTTTCGAAGCATTGGACAAGATGCCAAAAATCAAGCAAAGTACACAGTACAAATTAAAACAGTTTGTGTCCCAGTATGGTGAAAATACGTTCAGTACGGACGGATCAGTATTATTCTGTCAGCTTTGTGGTGTAAGAGTTACTGCGGAAAAGAAATTCACGGTGGAGCAACATGTCAACCGCGAGAAACACAAGGCAGCTCTGAAGCAAATTCAAGATCAGAAGAGGACGGTGCAATTGTTAATGGGTGAGTGTTCCTCCAAATCCTCTGTTATTTCTGAAGAACTGTGCGACGCTTTTATTTCTGCTGACATTCCTCTAAGTAAACTAAATAATCCTAAACTTCGAGAATTTTTGAAAAAACATACTGGGAAATCGATACCAAATTCTTCCACGCTAAGGAAAAATTATGTCAAGAAATGCTACAACCAAACAATGGATCAAATTCGGCAGAAAAATCATGGTAAAAAAATATGGGTGTCAATTGACGAAAGTACCGACTCACTCGGACGGTACATTGCAAATGTAGTGATTGGTACGATGCAGGAATCCGAGTCTTCTCAAGTGTTTCTAATAAATTGTGAATGTCTAGAAAAAGTGAATTATTCAACAATCAGCAAAGTTTTCAATAACGCGATGCAGTTATTGTGGCCCGACGGCATTCAATATGACAAGGTGTTGCTTTTCGTAACAGATGTGGCACCGTACATGGTTAAAGCAGGGAATTCTCTGAAAGGTCTGTACTCGAAAATGGTACATGTAACATGTCTTGCACATGCGTGTCACCGTATTGCTGAAGAACTGCGAAGTCACTTTCCTGATGTAGACCAACTGATTGCAAACATTAAGAAGATTTTCCTCAAGTCCCCATCACGAGTGTTAGCTTTTAGGTCTCATGCACCTGATGTGCCTTTGCCACCAGCTCCTATTCTTACTAGATGGGGTACATGGTTAGAGGCTTGTGGTTACTATTGTGAAAGTTATAAAGTTGTGAAAGAAGTTGTAACCTCGTTCGACAGCAGTGAAGCATTGTGTATAAGACAAGCACAGGGACTCTTGGCTGATCCCGAAATGGAGGGAAAATTATGCTATATAAAGTCCAACTTCGGCTTCCTACCTTCTGCCATAACTTCACTCGAGACATCTGGAGCTACCTTTGTTGATCAAGTTAATGTCCTTAACAAAGTTCAGGATAATTTGGAAGCAGTTCCAGGTACTGTTGGAATACAAGTGAGAGAAAAGATGCAGAAAGTGCTAGGGAAAAATGCAGGATACACAATAATATGTTCTATTCGTGACGTATTGTGTGCGAAAACGTTTTCATTGCCAGACTCTGAAACCGAATTAGAACCAAGTGACATTGTATGTTTTAAATATGCCCCTATTACCTCTGTTGATGTTGAAAGGAGCTTTTCTATGTATAAAAGTGTGCTAGCTGACAATCGTCATTCATTTCTTTTTGAAAATGTACAGAAAATATTCGTTACACACTGCAACTCAAAACTGAACAGTAACCTCTCATAATTTATCAAAAGTTGCATACTAGAGTTGCTGTAATTTGAAGTGCAAATAAAATTTTACTTTGGAATTTTTAACGGTTTTTAGGTCATTTTTAAAGCCATGTTTTGGCAATTTTTAGGTCATAAATGCATCTTTTTAAGGGCATTTTTTAAGAATTTTTAGGTCATCAAAATCCTAGCCCTAGTCATCACCATTTCCATGTTGCGCGCTGCAGTGGCCTTGTACCGGGGGTGTTAAGTGACTTTTTGAGTAGTATCCGCCCCTGAAAGAGGACGTTCTCCGCGGGAAGTGAAATATTCTTCAATTTTATCTTGCTTTCCAACCACACTATATATATACATATATATATATATATATATATATATATATATATATATATATATATATATATATATATATATATATATATATTGTTTATAGTACAAAGTCAGACCATTCGTGGCAGCTGTGCGCTATGTATCTAGGTTGCATATATTCAAGATAACATTCTTTTTCTTTAGGTATAGGTGAGATGAAGCGACGCGTGAAACAAAAAAAGTATTTTAGTACCCTGTGAACATTTGTGGGGTGATGCATTGTATAGTAGCTTGTACACTCGCCTCACGTAGTTCTGCAACAAATCGCTTCCATGTGCTGCATTTTTGTACAAGGAGCAGTTTGACCGACAATATTCGATTGTTTTCAAGCAAACTTTTTCTATTAAGTCGTGAAATTAGTTTTTATGCTTTATGAAAGGGAAAAATATACTAATATTTTTTAAAAGAATAATACAATTAAAGCATTATTTTTTTTCTATAAATTACACAGTTGACTGTACGGGAGATACGTATATATATATATATATATATATATCGAGATTAGAGATGAGAAAAGACTTTCCCTTCCATAACGAATCGAGAACGAAACCAACATTTATAACTCTGGGTGCTAAGACTAGGCATTACTAATTTCATCACGAGGGTTGCTCCGAAAGTAAAGTCTGCAATTTTATTATATTATTGCAGGTGACAGTATAGGTGGTTATTGATGATACAGTAGTGAAGATATATCCTGAAAATATACCTGGTAGTTCGTTGGAGTGATTTTTTTTTGGAGCAACCCTCGTGTTTGCGACATGCACTTAAATTTCTAGAATGGTCCCTGTTTTGGAGTTGATCTTTTGGAACTTATCATATGTCTTACATAGGTTAGAGACGCCATATTAAAGTCGCTTATTATGTATCTAACAACCAATGTTTTATTTCATTTTTTAAAAAAATATGCATCTTTTTTATGCCACTTTAACTAATCGCAATGATGAGGATGAGTAATGCTTAGATTAAACTGGTGAAAGGACACTCACAAAAAAAACAGCCATGATACAGGCAATTTTGATAACTTACGATTGATTGATTGATTTGGTGTTTTAAGTCCACTTTATGCACAGTAAGGCTAATCGGGACTGGATCTGCAATTTAAAGTGGGATCCGAACCACTAAGTGCTTCTACCGCGTTTGAACTCCGGGACCCGTAGTTTCCAAGGCGACGACAACAATAACTTAAGAGCTCGATCACCAAGCCTGCAGTGTAATCGTTTGTCAGATGTTTTGAAGAGTAGATATGGAATAGGTTGTAATTACGCAATGTTTGTTCCGTTTTATGTACAGATACGCTGATCGGCACCGACCTACAGTCGAAAGAGGGGAATGATCCCAGAACCCATAGATTACAATACGACGACATTACCACTACGACTTCGAGGAGAACCGAAGTTTTAATTATACACATTAATTGTTACAAGAAAGTGCAAATGACGAGACGTGTACGGTTAAATCCTTCACTTAGTTCTTCAATCTTCGTCTTCATAACTACCTCAGGAGGCGAGGCAAAACTGTTGATACGCAACAAGCATACCGTGTAATGATTTACTCCTATGCAGAACACTACTATGACTACCAAACTAGTCTATTAAGAGCAATTACATGCGATTCAAAAGTCTCTTGACAATTTAATAAAAAAACATTTACTTGACAAAATTGACAGTACTACTGAAAAATACTCTTGAATAGAAGACAACTCATTACATTTCAGTGTGGTTGCTTTTTAAGTGTAGGCATAGCACCCAATTCTCTTGCGTAGACTGGAAAACATGGTCTAACTTAGGTGGTGTGATCTCCCCTATTGAGGCAGCTATCCGCTGTGTCAGTTGCTCTATGGGGTTGCTCTTTACTTGCCCTACCCTAGACTTAATGAACCACAAGACAAAAAAGTCCAGGCTAGTCAGATATGGAGAGTGAGCCGCCAAATGTCTTTGTGAGCCACGGCCGATCCACCAATCGGGGTAGGTGTCAGCGAGGTAATCCCGAACGATTCTGCTAAAATGGGGTGGTGTATCATTTTGCTGTAAGACAACATCCTGAACGTCATTCATTAGTGATAAAACGAAATTGTAAGGAGACTTTTGAATCACCCGAATCACCCTGTATCTGAATCACCAGGCCTTGAAGAAATCGGTTCCAAGGTGGAAGGCTTCACCTTAGAGACAAAACGTGAAAGGTAATAATCTTCTGGTCTTTCGCGGTGCGTTGTATCCCTAGGGAACTTACTTTTCAATTTTCCAGCAACATTTACACAGTTACACGCGATTTCAACCGCTTGTCTTTGTTGATTTGTTTTTATTACATTTTAAATTGCCTGGAGCTTTCCGTTTGATTTGGGACTTTCGGTTCCAAGACGTCTTTTACCTTTCATCCTTCTCCTTTATACTTTTCCGTTGCGCACTTCCTCTTCATTCAGCCCTCTTCTGTTTCGTCCCGAACAGAGACTTTGTTGATCTTTTCTTCTTTCGGCTAGGATTAGGTTCACCCCCTCAAGACCCTAGAATAGGCTACCCTCTCTTCTTCCGCTCCAGACCAAAATTTCGAACTGGAAACTTTGAGGCGGGAGCAAACCAGGAATCAATTTAACATCCAGAATGAGAGGGTCTTCAACGCCCTGTGTAAGATAATGGTAGAGCCTGCGTTGGACAGAGGGTAGGGATGCATGATGTATACACTTGTAATTTTTTAATTAGTTTTGGATGCAAGAGGTATGGGTGGAATTGTTTCCATGCATCGTTGTTCTCATCGTTGCTAAGAGTATATTCTCATCAACTCTTTCTGTAAAAAACACGCTCAATCGCCAACTTTGTATTTCGCTCTATTAGAACACTGGTGAGTAGGCGCTGCGTCATGTAGTACTTTAACATATACGTAGGTTTTTTTCCAAACTTGACGACTTGCGTGATAGAATCGTTACCACAGTGCTTTACAACTGCAGGGGTTTGAATCCTGGACTGTGAAGGGATGTTATTTTTTAAGTGTCACTTCCTCAATTTCATCATATCAACATTCAGTTCCATCTTTGCGATTAACCAAAAGTGGCACAAAAGCGAAGTAAAGTAAATAAAACCAATAAACATTATTTCAAAATTTGTAATTCCTATTCAATTGTAATAATATACATGTTGAGTTACTGAAGTGTGTAATTCAGACAGAGAGAACGCATCACTATAATCTGAATACCAATTTCTAGCAGATTTCCTCATCCAAACTTAGTAACGCCTCCTTAATAGTGGAATGGCAATCAAGTGGTCTAAAGTTTAATCCCCAGTATAGGTAACATTGCACAGTGATCCGAATTCCACTTTGAATTGTATGGCCACTCCAGTTTGCCTCTTTATAACTCATGATCCAATGTGCTAAACGCAAAAGTTGGTATTTTTAAACTTTCTCACAGAGATTATGAATACGGGCTATCCACCGGAAGGAAGTGCCTTCGTGCGGACGCCATGGTTGTAGCACATCACTTCCGGTCCGTAGGCTCACAACATGCCGCTAAATGGAGCTGAGATTGTGTCATGTAAGAAAGGAACGAATGGGTGTGAAAATGGAGGATGTAAACTACGATCAGGGCTAAATAATCTTTCCCAGATATCTCTTCATACATTTCCTCGAGATGTAGGGCTCCAAAATTATTGCATTCAAGCTCTCAGGCGTGAAAATTGGAAGCCAATTAGCAGGAGTAGACTCCGCAGTAATGACAACGGATGTGCAGGATCACAGAAAGTCGGGACCTGAAAAAAGTTCCGTTCCAATCCAGATTTCGGAAAATCTAAGTAACAGAGTTTAAAAGTAATTTATTCCCTACATATTTATTTGGTACTAAGTGTCCGAAATTTATTGAAATTAGCACTTTTTATTCCAGAAATGCAAAACAAACAGTTACCCGAGGGTGAAATTTTGTGTATAATTAAAATTTGTAGTATCGGGTAATTATGAATATTTTCCGACCTTACTCCCAATTTGGTCGGGAAATAACATTATTTTTCCCGTTTTGAACGTCAGAATTTTAAAAATACCCCGTCCTTATTCCGTCCCGACCAACAATTTTGCGTCCCGATTCGCCTTGCACTTCATTACAAGAGAAATCATTCACATCTCGATTTTCTCCCGGTTTTAGTGATATGAGCAAAAACATTAATTTTAATTTCAAAAGATGATCTGTCATAGTCAGTTAGGTTACACGTTACGTTCTTGAAGAACACATGAATTCTATTAAATTTTTGTGTAACCAGAAAACTAATTAATACTATTATTAATTTTTGTCTTGTGCAATGGACATTTATTCAGCATTGATAGAGAAGAGGTGCTAAATTTGAACACTGGTCTAGTCAGGTAATGGTGTGTCATTGTGTTTGTCCCATCATTAATTTTAGCAGTTTATTGTCCAACTTCAACGTCATGTTTAACACAAAAAGCAGAAAATTAACTTAAAATAACAATGAGCGTTCTGTATTTCTGAGTTCAAACGGGAACGAAACTAGCAAGTGTGCATTACCGCATCCTCCTAACTCACCTGACTGAAAAAAATGAAAAATGCTCATTTTCCGCTTTTTATATGTTCGTACATCTAGCACTTTTTCACATAAAACATAAATGTATCCATCCAAAGATTTACATGCTTTAAGTGCTCTCACTGTGTAGGAAAAATTAATTTCTATTAAATACATAGGCTACAAATATCGCTAAATGCAACGACGGTCAGCAAATAATTATAATAATAATAATTCCTTTATTTAGTGGGCGAGGTTCAGCCGTAGGCTGCTGTGACACCTGGATCTCATCCTGGAATATTGCCGTATTACTTCGTAGTTGCTCATCCAATTGATATGGAAAACCTTCTACTTTGCCCAGATATCTCTTATTCCCCTCGTCGTCAAGTGCTTTTATATGATCCATTTCATCCGATATACAAATCGAGGAGAAAGGCCACAAATACGCTCTTGAATTACCCTGCCACCGTGAACCGGAGTTTCCACAATCGATTGTGCCGTTCGATATGTTTTGTTTACCCCTGGATAGCCCCTATAGAACCAATACTAATATTTAAATTAAATATGTATATCCATAGATGTTTGGTGATTTATATAGAGCCGGAGAGGCTCATACTGATATAAATCTCTATTCTATTATTTTATATTCTGGTGCTTCTTGACTGATTTATTGATTGATTTGCTTTAATTTACTTCTCTTTTTCTGCCACCTTTGGCTAATTTGCGAAGATGGGAATGAGATGATGAAAGTGATGAATCGGCACTTATAAACATCCATGCCCAGGCCTGGATTCGAACCAAGGAACCCCTGGCGTCGTTGTGCAATGTGCTAACCACTGCGCCACGGTGGACGGATGTGGTGTTTCTTGAACTGAAAACAATTTGGTGAAGTATGATCTTAGTAGATGGTTATTTCGAGTGTCATATTTGTGTGTTTTCTATTTAGCTTACTTTGTTCATAAATGTATAATATCTGCGAAGTTAGTATTTTGTACATTATAAACATATTTTACACGTTACCCTATTTTGATACTAGCTAAAGTTGAATACCTTGTTAGTAGTGGGGTTTATGCTATAGCAAGGACCACTTACAAGTGAAGAAAAAGAAGAGCTCAAATGATTGAACAGCCTGATTTGCATACACTTAAAATTATGTCAACAGGGGCATATGCCCCAATTCTTCAAGTGTGATATGTTTTTAAATTTCATGAATTCTGAATTCTAGTGTAGAAAAAGAAGAAGCCTCTCAGACAGATTTGCTTACACTTAAAACTATGCTAAGTTCCTATATCATCTTATTGTTTATAGTGTGTTTTTCTGTCAAAATCCCAGGAATCTTGAATTGATATAAAGCTCATAGCTATTGGGTTCTGAGACCCAGTAGAGTGTGGTGCATAGCTCCATGGTTTTTATTGCCTTGTAAACAAGAGGCTCGGGTTTAAGTCCTCATAAAATATGAAGCCTCCCCTGATGGCAAAGTGTTAATATTGTTGCTTTGTAAGCAAGAGGCTCGGGTTTGAGTCCTGATAAAATGTATAAGATTGAAATACATGTGGCAAAATAATATCTCCACACGTGAGATTTTGAGAATAATTACTGCTAGTTGATATACAACTGATTGCTCCCAGATCTGAACCCCCCCCCTCTCCTCAGACAAATTCGGCCATGTATATAAAAGCTATAACTGTGTGATTGTTGTTCATAAACTTGTCAAAAATATGGCCCTTTTAATATTATTTTTGGCCATATTCCCATGCTCTACAACTTACAGATCTAATTCAATACAATTTGAGCTGTTAGCTGCTTTTTTTCTATTCTCTGATCAATATGGAATTGAGGTAGGCAATTATTTAGCTCGGAAAAATGCATGAATTGATATTAATCTATCAAAAGACTAATGTTTTGCTTACATGCCTTGCCGGCACGCAAGAGATATAATCTACACAGCTAGAAGGGGCCATTAATAATATTTCTGTGTGTTTCACTGAAGGGGCTATTAATCTTTCTGTGCAACATGTAAAAGTGTAACAAAGATCATTGTGATAAAGATACATATTTTCTGTGCAACATGTAAAAGTGTAACAAAGATCATTGAGATAGAGATACAGATTTTCTGACACAGTAGCAATGAACTGCCTTTCATGCTGAAAGCAATTCTTATTCTGATAATACGAGCATAGGCAAGGCTTAGAGAATATTATGACAGTTCAAAATCCAATTTTGTCTGTATTAGCTTCTGGATCTCAGAACCCAGTAAAATGTGGATATATTCCATATGGAGAAGTGTTAATATTGTTGCTTTGTAAGCAAGAGGCTCGGGTTTGAGTCCTGATAAAATATGTAAGATTGAAATACATACAACAAAATAATATGCCCACACATGAGATATTCACTGCTAGCTGATATACAGTTGAGGTTTCAAAGCTGGTAGAGTGTCTGGGCCTCTCTGACAGCAAAGTGTTGGTATTATTGCTTTGAATCGGCTCTCTAGAATTGCTCCGTGACTCTCTCATTTCTTACATCATAAACATATGATTTTTCACCTATGAGAATAACACTACATATGGTGTCATCAGGTAATGCCTCATGGAATTCACAGATAATTTTAATGTTTGTCCTGTCATTAACTACAACTTGTTTTCTTTTTGAGGTGTTAATTACAAACATGGGTCTCTGTGCTTTGAATTCATCTGGTGTGTAATACATGTCAGTATTGCCAGTGGTGACCCGTTTTAATGCCGAAAATGCCTCATATAATTTGAGGAAATCATCCTTGGACATGTCTAAATTATAATTTTCTCTAGGAAATACCTCATTTCTGCCATTTTTAAGATATATGTTCTTGATGTTGCAGTTATCAAATTTACTTGAATTTTTTTCCTGATTGTTGTGTCTTCCAGTCTGAAACAATACCACCACAAAATCAGGCATGTCGTATTGTATACTGGAGAATGAATTTGTAGCATCAAACTCATAATAAGTACCAGTTGCGGGCTTCTGTACACATTGATATGTATAAAATTGTAGAGAAATTTGTGGATTTTTTATTATATCTGCTTTGTATTTAAGAGCATAACTGGCCTCATATTCAACAACAGGGATTCTTAACTCCATAGTCTGAATAATGCATTTGCCTGCATCTGGTAGGGTATTAGGCAGAGCTTCCCTTGTAGAGTTTAATGCACTGTACCTCATCAAAGCATTATTATCATTGGCAGCTCTTCTAAATGTGATTCTTAAACCACCCTTCCACATAATATCTTTGTAATCTGAGACGAATCCTGGCAAAAGACGCATCGGGAACAGCACTGTGTGGTTTTTAGATAATATTTTATCACCAGCCTCAAATCCACCTATTTTGTAGTAAGGAGCCTCGGTTTTGGATAATTTTAATGTGGCCAAAGCTGTGGAGGTAATGCCGGGATAATCTATTCTGTTTATAACAACACCATGTTTTCTGATCTCAATTTCAGAGAATAGATGAGGCACAAAATTGTCCACCAATCTTATATTTGAATTTGCCGGATAATCTGTTCCATCGAGCTTTACAACATCAAATTTGATGTATAGATCTGCTCTGTGGGGGTGTATAAATCCATCCCCTACATCAAGATCAACCTCAATCTCTGTGTTGGGTTGATTTAAATTTGCAAATGTCCTCCTGTTTGGGGGGAATGATTGTAGCTCATAACTCTCAATATTTTCCATTTTCTTCTTGTATGTATTTTTTTTTAAATGTTAATCTCTATGATTGCAGTTGTTGTGGCTCCAGCAAAATCAACTAATTCTTCTTTTTCATTAGTGACCATCAATTCAATATAATCTATTCTCTTATGGCACACAGGAAAATATAATGTTGGGGATGGATTGTACAGAAGGTTGTTTCACGTTGATGGTAACGATTTCGATCACCAGGGAGTTGCACGTAGGCACAGCACAGAGCAGCCAGAGCCAGTAGGACGAAAGTACTGTGTGTTGACTTGCAAAGACGATGGTTGGTGTGTGAGTGAATGTTTATATGGCACCAAAATTTCCAGTCGTTTGGGATGAGTACATCTGTGCCCTTTCCGACGTTGGTTATAGTTATAGCCAGATAATTAAACAGTGCCACATGAAAGCATTCCATGTGTCAAAGAAGGGTATCAATGCAGTGTTGAATCGCCATAAAGCTTGCACCGTACCTGTTGCTGGAACCAGTCAAAGTGGGTCTCGGACACATCGGAAGCCCAAGCGTTCCTCCGATGTTGTGCGGAAAGTGAGATCCTTGGTGCGATGTGAAAACCCTGCAACGCAAAGAGTGATTGCACAGGCAGTGCAATGTTTCCCTGCAACTGTAAATCGCATCATAGCACAAGATTTACAACTTGTGCGGAAGCACAAGGCTCAAGTTCATAAGTTCCGTGCCTCACATGTCGAGGAGAGGAAGACCAACAGTCGGAAGCTCTACAAACTTCATCTGGCAGGGGACCGCTGGAAGTATTTGGTGTCCCTGGATGAAGCATGTGTGTATCTGTCGGGATGTGGTAAAAAAAATGGCCATCTACTATCGTCCACGTGATGCAAGAGGTCGATCTGAGTAGGTACGTGAATGTGCTGAAAGTTTTCCACGCGAGTTCATGGTTGTTGGTGGTTACTGCCATAACGGCAAACTTCCACTGCGCAAAGTGAAAAAAAGGCTAAAATAAATGCAGCCTATTATCAGACGAATATTTTGGAGCCACTTTACAGACATGATATTCCTGCTTTCTATAGCAGCGACACATCTCGTGTTGTCATCCACCAGGACAAGCCTTCCAGTCATACGGCAAAGTCCACGCAGGCATACATGGATCGGATGGCACGTGAAACGGGCATTCATGCAATCCCCTTTACAGACATCCCTGTGAAATCCCCCGATGCCTCTTCCATGGATTTTTGTGGGTTTCCGTTGTTGAAACGAGCCTTGGAAAGCAGACGGCCCCGCACAATTGAGGGTTTTTGGAAAGCTTGTCAGGAGGAATATGATCGTTTGGAACAATGTGTTCTTCAATGCAGTCTCCTCCAATGGAAACTCCGCTGCAGGGCCATTGCTGCAAGACAGGGGTATCACGTGGAGCAACACCGCTCGTGGAGTCACGGTTTTCTTAAGGTGAGGTGGGTTCTAACTTTGTTACCATGGACGTGAAACGACCTTCTGTAGATGATGGGCTCCATGAATTCAGAGTTAGGTTTGAATGTTGCAATGATCCCAGTTTGTTTGTGAGTGCCTATGCCATTTGATTTGGTGATCATACCCTCAGCCACATTACAGTGAATATTCAGAGTCTCTATGGCTAAGAATTTAGGTATATTAATAGCAGTGTGTTTGATGCCTGGTTCAAGTTTTGTGTTGTTCTCAAATCCTAACAGCTCTCCTATAGTACCCAGATCCACTGTCTCTGTAGCAGATACAATCTCTACTCTGTGAGTGACAGAATTTTGACTTAACACTACACCTCTGGGTAATTGAGCATTTAAAGTAGATAGATTATATTGCCCTGGAGTGATGACAATTTTTTCATCCCCTACTGCAATTGTATTGTTGTGGTGTGTAATATTAGGGATTAAGTACATGCCATAAAATGCTCTGAGAGCTATTGTTTTGGGATACACTATGTCATCATGCAATTTGAGTTTCAATATTGAATTTTGGCTGGTGAGATGGAATACCCCCATGATGTTTTAAATACCACAAGGCCTTTTGAAAATCTTCAATTGATGGTTTATTTATTTGAGACATATATCTAAGAACAGATAAACACCAATGTCCGCAATTAACATCTTTGAAGTTTTGAACACGGGCATTATTGTAATAAAGATTAGTTGAATTTAGATATTTTACTAAATTTTCAGGTGGAACACCTCCAAATGAATCAAACACAAATGCCTCATCTTTTAAATATTTAAGATAACAGATCCAGTGAGTGCCCTGATTTTTGTACTTATCCAAATTAACAATGCCACACTCTTTGTTGAGTGGTTGTTCTGGTAAAGAATCAGACATGTACACACCTCTAAAATGTTTGATGCCCAGTGGCTTGATTAAAGCTTCAATATCTTGGTTTGTAAGCGGCTCTTGTTTTTTTTTAAACTTATTCATGGCTCTCTTAACACCTTTGCCTTGTTTCTCAATGGCCAGGTTATGGCGCCTCTGCTCATCTAATTCTGCCCTATTCTTCTTGGCATCTATTACTGTTTTTGCTATGGCGGCTGATCCCCCGGCCAAGCTCCCCACAGCCCCGAGAGCAGCTAAGATGGCAGGGATGGTAAATATAAATCCCCCCACATGTGATTTTTTCTTGATTGCTGTAATTTTTTTAATTGGGGGGTACTAAGCAACAATTTCATACCATGCCCCTTTGCAAGACAAGAATTTTTTTTCTTGCGCTGCTTTTTGGTTAAAAGACTGTCAATAGTTTTAAGAGATTTAAGACCTGCATAAGGTATTTGATACATAACACCCTTGGCCTTCATTGTAGGTTTATTATATACATATTCACAACCCCCACCCCAATTTTTGTTTGGTGTTCATAGCTATGGTGGTCCCCAATGCTGCTATTTTTTCACTCAAAGAAGCATCTTTGCTTACAAATCTACCAAATGCAGCCTCTTCTAATTTCTTGTCTGCAACATGTCTCTTGTCAAGATCAGAAAGTGTGTTGTATGCTATGTCATGGTCTCTACAAGCAGCATCTAGGGGATTAACACCAGGATCACCTCTGTTTAATCTATGGTCCAATTTTGTGCCTGGACCACAATATTGATAGCCTGGAATGTGTAGTTCAAATGGCAGCTTGTTTATAATGTCATTAACCAAGCCCCGACCCTCAGAAATATTCCAAAATTTAGGTGGTAGAGTATTAATAATTTTTATGAGATATCCAATCCCCTTAGTGTCATTCACTATAAAATTAGACAATTTTGTGCTTATCATGTCCATAATTCCAACCTTTTCATTGTAAAGATTGTGGTTGCCAGCATTTTCCTCCCCAGCTATCACCAATAACCTATCTACAAGTTTCCTGACATAATCAACCCACAAATTCTTTAGGCAGGGTGTTGTATTGTTTGATTCCACTGCCAGTCTTGATCTGTGACCATATGGGCTTGATTAAGTTGTTATATTTTGCCCCACTGCTAGACTTGACTCTTTTTTGTGTGGGATCATTGTTCTGGTATAGAGCATCTGATTTTATTAATATTTCTTTGTAATATTCATAATCTTGATCTGTATAGCTGCCAGGCCTTTTCCTAGTCATCAGTTCCCACAATCCAGGTGTTCCGGGATACTTAACAAAAGCACCTTTTTCTCCGAGACGAGATTCTGAATAAACAATCAGATCATCTCCCATAAATGTTACTCTGAAATTGCCAATTCTATGTATGATGCTACCATCACGCTCTGTGTCAGCATATAAGCCAAAAACCTCATCTTTGTTGTCTTTAGATGTGCTTAAATATTTTTGAGCAAGAAGACCCAATTCAATAGGATCCTGAGTAGCTTCAATTCTTCTAGGAGCAATAGGACTAGGTGTATGAATACTGGAAAGTGGGGTGAATGGATAATCTAATATGTTTCTTGCAGCTACAGGTACAAGCTCTGTGATCAAATTTTGATTTTGCTCTGTAACAGTTTTGATATTTTTACCTAATTCACTAATAGCATCAATTATGGGCTGTTCTGTTTGTTTGTGTTTTTCATAAATTCCACGGTTCTCTGATTTCCATCCCTTAAATCTTTTTACAAGATAATCTCTTAATTTAAGATCATCAATAATTGGCCTTTTCATGGTTATTTATTTATGTTTCAATGTCTAGAAAATTGTTGATTTTATTTCTGTATTTGCCACTATTAGGTGTTCTTGTCATATCAATTGTGACAAACCCATAACTGTCCTGGTTCCAGCACCTGCTGCAAAACTTAGAAAAATCATTGTAGCTCAAGTCCCCACCTACATATTCATCATGTATGTGTTTGAGGTTTGTATGATCCTGATGAAACACACATATAAAATTGCTGTTGTCTCGGATCAGTTGCTTGGGTATTTTTGAAAAAGTCTGTGCCAGGTAGAAGCAATCAATGTTTTTGTGTCGGCCCTGTGTAAAGAAATTTCTAACCTTGTTTTGATTATCCAGTATAATGTCATCAAACACAACAACAGAATTATCGAGACATTCATGGAGTGGCTTAACATCTGGTTCAAAAGTGGCTATATCCAATCCATCATATAGCTTCATCAGTTGCTGATATTTTAATTGTTCCAAGCTCTTAGAGAAGATATACAAGTGCCTGTTTTTCCAGTCTAACCAGTTGGGTGCCAATAAAAAATTATCAACCATTAGTGTAGTTTTACCACAAGCAGATGGCCCAACAATAAGACACCTAATATTATCAGGTAGCAATTTGCCATTTCTCTTATTCTGCTGTTCAGGTTCTGGCAGCCTTTTTATAACATCCCAGGTGTTCATATTATTATTTTGTTTGCATCGATCCAGCTGTGTTCTGGGAGTCCTAGCCATTTGACAAATAACTTGTTGCCTTTTCTGCGGATGATTTTTTCTATGAGATATGTGTCAGGCTGTTTAGTTTTGTTGAGCTCTTCTTCATAGAACCTGCCTTTGAGAATTTCTCCTCGGTGATCCTTTATTATATATGTGTTAAGGGTCCCAGGTTTAACTTGAACCACTGTAAATAATTCAGTGCTCCAGTTTCTTGTAAAGCCTCTTTTGAATAAGTGCTTATATTTGCTGATTCTTACTTGATCACCCACCCTGTATTTGGCCTTTCTTGTTGTTGGCTGATATTTAGGATAATAAACAGTGCTGATCAATTTTTGCTCATCAGATGAAGTTACTTCAGAGGGTTTCATGTTGATTGTGGAATGGACCGAGTTGTTATATTTATGTAGAAGTTCTGGAAGAATATTAATCCATTTATAATTACCTTGAAGTGTAAATTGTTTATACATAAGATTTTTTAAGGTTCTGTTGAATCTCTCTACAATTGAGGCTTTGAGATCACTGTAACTCGAATAATGTTGTATTGACTGGCTTTTAATAAATTGTTGAAACACTGAATTATAAAATTCTTTGCCATTATCTGTTTGCAAATAGCGCGGTGATCTTCCACTCTGATTGATGATTGTTCTGATGGCTTCTGTAACACATTTTCCAGTCTTGGATTTGAGTGGCACAGCCCAGGCAAATTTTGAAAATGTATCTATAACAGTGAGTAGATACTTGTAGCCCTTGTTGATTTTGTCTAAGTTTTTCAGCTGTCCACTTGCCATTTCAATCAAGTCGCTCTGCCATAAATCATCTATGCCCTTTGTGACTACTGGGAGTCTCTTAAAATTATGTCTGGCTTGTCTGTGTAATTCATCAACAATAATTTGTCTAGACATAATATGTAAACAAGAATATTGCAACTATAGGGTGTTCAGCAGCTGATACTACAGGATTTTCTAAATATAATTTGTCCCCTATTTGTATTTTAAATTCCAGAGAGCCATCATCTTCAACATATGCTGTTTCCAATGTATTGGGATCTGTAAAATCCTCCAATTCTACACTGGTGATTTTCACTTTGTTATCAGCATTTGTTATTGATAAGGTAGGGTAGTGGTGTGCCTGTGGTTGAAGCCAATATTTGATCTTGATTGGTCTCAATGTGCCCCCAACAAAAAACTGGTAATAAAATTGTGCAGGGGACAGCATATATATTTTGCCACCTGGTGTAAATAGAGAATCATATTCTTTGTTGGGGATGCTGTACAATTCAAGAATTACTGAATGTTTAGGATTTTCAATTATGCCTGTTATTTCTTTTTCTGCTGTGAGCAATCTGCTTGTTACAGATTCAAGGTGCTCATTGATGGTCCTAACAACATCATCATGGCCTGGCTTGATTTTTATGTCCACAACAAGTTTTTGTATTGTTGCACAATTTCTTGTAGCTGGGTGGCAAAAACAGACAGAGCATTTGCTTGATTGGATTCCATGGTCCCTAGCTGTTGCTTGATATTAGCTACAATTTGTTGCAAATTTTCAACAACTGCCAATTTTGAATTTTGAGCAGTAAGATCATGGACCTGTCTTCTGATATCCTCAAACAGGGCATGCAATTAATTAATATGTTGATTGGTTGGTAGATTGGCCACTGTCTGAGTGAGATGTTTGATCTCTGCCTGGATATTCTTGATATCTTCTGATTTCAATATGCGATTCACTGCCCTTTTTATATTTTTAACTTCCTGTGATGTAGGCAGATTTGAAACTGTATTTTGCAAAAATTCAAGTGCCAATTTTACATTGTTTAATTCAGAAGCATCAGCCACATTTTGCATAGCACTTTGGAGCAGGGCTATATCTGCCTGAGAGGGTGTGGATTGTTGTAAAATTTCAAGTTTTGTTTGGATATCATCGATCAAATGATGAAAATGGGATAGCTCAGATTCAGTGTTGAGGTTTTCAAGCTTTGTGATTTGTTGCTGGACACTGGCAAGGGTATCTACAATACCGGGCAGGCGGGATTCTTGTATATTTGACAAATCACTTTGCACTGCTGCTATTGTACCTTCAAGATGGATTATGGTACTTTGAATTTTTCCAAAATCTTCATATGTTTCAAGTTGCAGCTTAATATTGGCTACACTGCGAGTTATTGCACTCAAAGCATCAAACGATGGCAAGTTGTTCATAAAATTTTCAAGTGTCTCAATTTTTTCTTTAACCTCGGCTATGGCATTGTTCAGAGGATCCAGATTAGGTATTTGGAGTGACTGAATCTGTTCCTTTAGAGTGGAAATCACTAGATCAAAATCTTCTTGTGATTTTATGCTTTTGACAATTGTTTGGAGCTGTGCCTGGACATTATTTATCTGCTCTTCCAATTGTTGTTTCAATTGCTCAGAGTTGTTAGCCTGGGTCTTAAATTTGGCTTGAAGAGCTGCTACAGCTTCTTCTAAACTTTGAAAATTATCCAATGTGGACAAATCAGTATATTTCTGAAGCAGCAATTTGAGTTCAGAATCAATTTTAAGAAGAGGGTCCATGCATTGTGATTGCAAATTTGTAACTTCTAATTGAAGACTGGCATTGAGTGTAGTTTGTAAAGCTTGTAAATCACTTCTTAATTTCTTGACTCTGACATCAAGCATCAAAATCTCATCACTGTGATATTCATGTCTTGTATGGCCAAAAATATCATTAGGCATTTTTGTTTTAGTGGTTATTTATTATAGAGTATCTGATTCTTAATTCAATAAAAAAGGGTATAAGCTTGTCATAGGATCCAGGGACTTCAATATATAAGCAGTCACCAGCAGAAACAGTATAAACAGTGCCAGAAATCATGTTTGAGTGCTTAATTCTATAAATATTTTTTACTACTGAAATTTTAACATCACCCTCAGGGGTTGTAATAAATTGCAATTGCCCACCTACAGGTAATTGGTAATGATTTAAATTATTGTTAAATATGTACAATGTTTTGCCTGTTTCATCATCAATATCTGTAAGTATGCTGTTCAGATGAATAATTAACAAGCCACTTAGTTTAGATATTATATCAGAAGAGGGTTGTGGTGTTGGCAGCTCCATAATACCTTGTTTTTTGAACCCAAATAAGTTCATAGGCATGTTTATTTATTTCAAATCATGCTCTGGGTTTGGGCATTGATTGCCATTTTTCAAATCACAATGACCCCATGGTAGAGTATGTATGCCAAATGACAAAATGCATCTCTTATCATCATGTGGGTCCAGAGCCACTTTTCTTACAATATTGCTAGTCAATAAGTGATCCACACTCTGAATTCTGGATTCTGATGTTTTGATTGTGCTACATGATTTGAGACAATTTTTGTAATCCTCAAATTCAAGCTCTTTGTCAACAGTCACTCTGCCAATGCCCTTGGCTTTTTTGGCAACAACACCACTACATGTTTCAAAACTGTACATCTTGGCCCTTAACCCAGCAAATGCCACAATAACATCACCAAGTGTCTCATCTTTTAACTTGCCAGGCACCTTTTTGTTGTGGGGTTGAATTCTTGTATGTTCACTGGTATCAAAATATTCAAGCAATGCAGGCTGGGACATATCTTTATAAACATCTTCTGTTTCAATATCAAGAACAAAACTATCAGTGTCCATGTACATCAGTTTTACATGATCCTTATAAAAAGGTTTCAACACATCAGAATACAATTTTAACATGTGTAATTTGGCCAATTCCAATATCACAGCCCCTACATAAATAGGTTTATCAAACTTAATTTTTGTTTTTTTCATGTTGAAATGTGCCATATTTTCATCATAAATTCTTCTATAATTGAAATTAGGCTTTGCAACCAATTTTTTGCTCAGGCTGGGGTCAGTAATTATTTTAACATCGGTATATTTTCTGACATTTTCAATAGTTTTGCCATACACAGAATTGACCATCAATTTAAACAAGGCCTTATCAAATTGGCTCATTGCAGATGTTCGAAGCTCTGTGTTTGTATTAATATATGGCTTCAACCATTTTAAGTGCCTGAACCTCAAAACTTTGCCAAGTTTGGTCACTTGAACACCATGATTCATCAGGAACTGGAGGTTCTTGTAATATATGACATAACCCTGTTTTGGCTCCAGTGTCATCATCAATTTCTTCTGTTTAGAGCCAGGTGAACACTCAACCTCAGGAATTGGGGGCAGATCAGAAAATATGTTGTGTAAATCATCAGGAATTGTCAGATCAACTTCTAAGAACAGGCCATACTTACTGTCATCAAAATCCTTAAGATCTTCAATATTGAAATCTTCAACCCATTCAAGCCCTGAATATGGCAATTTATCCATCATAGCATAACCATAGAGGCTGTTTGCATCTACATACAGTATATATTTTGATGGCCGTGCTGGATCATAATCAGGAATATATTTGTTATTTGCTCTGGCATATCTCTGAGAGCATTGCACCATGCCTCCTCTTATACATTGTTCCATAAACAGATACATATCTTGATCTTGGATCAGATCCAATTGCATTTTAGTGTTTAAAAACATTGCAGCCCATGCTAGGCCCGGAGCACTGTAAAAATACATTGGATCCAGTTCATAATTTTTCATGGAAGATTTTCTGAATGCCTGCAATATATCAGCTAAGAGGGTCACATCAAATTTTAAATATGCCTTGTGATAATCACCAAATGTCTGGCATTTTAAATTGTTCCACATCAATTGGGCATAGTGATAATTATCATCAGTGATTCCAGATCCTCTGATTTTGCTGTAAAACTCTTGTTGTGGTGGCAGAGCACACTCATCAAATTTAGAAAAATCTGTAACATAATCATATGGATATACACCCTTCCGCCTAATTAATTTCAGGTCCTGATTTGGAAACAAAGCACATGTGATTTTGAATTGATCATCAGATAATTGAGTGGCCAGTGTAGCCAGGCTAGCCGATAAAATTCTGTATGAATCAAGAAATCTTATGTGAATAGGAACACCATTAACTTTAATTATTTTGCTAATAGCAATATATTTCTCATCATTTTCAGCTAAAATATTTAAATTCTGCTTGTCAAACCCCTCATATCTGATCAGATGATGAAAATCATAATTGGATGCTCCATGGCAAAATATAGGGATAAATTTTGGTCTCTGGATCTTAATATTACAGCTATTACACAGGGCCATTTTGAATTTACCATCTGTATGAGAATGGTGTTTCACCTTGATTTTTGTATCTGAAAATTCAGAATCACATACCGGGCATTTTTCTGCATTGTTGAAATCTTCAATCTGTTTCTCTGTTAAAGGCAACATAGGTTTTGATTTTAATAAGATGTTAGATGCTATGTCATAGCACTCATTTTCTATTCTATGTGCAAATTTTTTGATAGCATCTGCTCCCATGTATGAATCTTTTTTACTAACAACACCATCCTGTACAATCACATAATAAAAGCTAGAAGGTTCATGTAACTGGTATGGTGTAATTGAAGATTCTTCAGGATCTGGGCTACAGAATGCAAAAGATTTGAGATTTGATTCAAAATCACAGACAATATATGCTGGGTGTTCCAACAAGGCTTCAAACTTATTGAATTTTGCATTTTCACTTGGCATTGGCATCACCATATGAACAGGTTTATAGTTGCCACAGTATTTCAGATGCTCAATTAACTTGTTTTTAGCAATTTCTGCATTCTTTTTACAAACACCATTCACCATTTTTTGACCATCAAATACAGTTAAACATCTTCTGCACAACTTGAATATTGTATTGGGTTTGTCTAGTTGTGTTCTCACTAAAGCTTCAAGATTATGTATCAGAGTGTAATGATATGTGCCATCCCCTTCAATTAAGAGCAGATCAATCGGAACAGCAGAATCATCATCAAATGTACTGATTCTGAGAGGTGCTATCAAACAATTGCCACGGCCAGTGGAACAAATAAATACATTAATAGATAATTGTTTGCCATTGATATGCCTGGCCTTTTTTTCAAATTTATCAATATTCTGAACAGACATTGGATATTCTAAACCCTCCATTGCCCCATCAAAATTGTGTTCATATTGTTTATAATAAGTTATTCTCTCAGGATGCCTTGAAACTGGATACAAAGCAGCTAAAATACACCACAAAAAGCATTTCTCATCATTATTTTTTATATTGACCACGGCTCTTTTGTTTTTAATATTGGCAGGTAATGGCAAATATGTAGATCCTTGTAATGGGCTGAATTCAGAAATATTAACATATAACTTGTGTGGAGATCCACATAGGCTCCATCCAGACTCTTTTGCTGCAAATTCAGAGTGTTTAATATTCAATTGATCTATCAAACTGCTTATTATTTTGTCTGAATTTGCATTTGAATATACCGGTACAGTTTCTGTTATGTGGGGCTGTGTAAATTTTGTGCCATTTGGCTTCTTATATTGAGTAAACAATTTGAGGGACAGCTTATAAGAGCCATTTTGTGCAATTAGAATTGCCTGCACATCAGGATTTACACTGTTCAAAAAATTCTTAATTCCACATCTTGGCTCTGATTCAAACCGGTAATCTCTTAGTTGGCCATTAAAACTGCTATGGATAGGTGGTGCATAGCGTGGCTGCTTTGCAGGTCCAGCATTAACAGGTGCTTCATGCTTTCTTTTCAGACCAGATGTAGATGGTTGTGAGGGCAATGTTGATGACTGTACATAAGAATTATGGCATCTTGGACACAATTTAGTAGCTTTTCTGCATTTCTTACGGTCACAAATACGGCAATGCCTAGCCCAATTAGAACTAGATATATTTTTATTACACTGATTGCAATATTTTTGTTTTGGCATTTTTGTTGTTTATTTATATAAAATTTCCTGGTCCAAAAAAACAGAACTATGCCAAAACAATTATAACAGCAATAACTATTCTCTGGTGATTCCCAATATAAAATAATTTTGCTTTTTTTATGCTGTTGAACAACACTTTTTACCAGGTTTCAGATCTGGGAGCAATCAGTTGTATATCAACTAGCAGTAATTATTCTCAAAATCTCACGTGTGGAGATATTATTTTGCCACATGTATTTCAATCTTATACATTTTATCAGGACTCAAACCCGAGCCTCTTGCTTACAAAGCAACAATATTAACACTTTGCCATCAGGGGAGGCTTCATATTTTATGAGGACTTAAACCCGAGCCTCTTGTTTACAAGGCAATAAAAACCATGGAGCTATGCACCACACTCTACTGGGTCTCAGAACCCAATAGCTATGAGCTTTATATCAATTCAAGATTCCTGGGATTTTGACAGAAAAACACACTATAAACAATAAGATGATATAGGAACTTAGCATAGTTTTAAGTGTAAGCAAATCTGTCTGAGAGGCTTCTTCTTTTTCTACACTAGAATTCAGAATTCATGAAATTTAAAAACATATCACACTTGAAGAATTGGGGCATATGCCCCTGTTGACATAATTTTAAGTGTATGCAAATCAGGCTGTTCAATCATTTGAGCTCTTCTTTTTCTTCACTTGTAAGTGGTCCTTGCTATAGCATAAACCCCACTACTCTTGTTTTTGTTACTTAAAAGCTTCTAAACGTCCATACAAGATTTTCTCAAATATAATTCCACAGTGTATTTCCGAATAAAATAAAGTGCGATATAAATTAATTTCGGAATTCGTATTCAGAATGTGATTTTCAACCCTCAGCAAGTATAATTTGGAGTGAATTTTTATCTTCAGATTTTACATTACAAATATTTATTTGTTTAAAATTTGCTCAAAATGTAATATAATTAGGGATTTTTGCCCAATATTTCAAAAAAATACCACAGTAATTATCTACAGTATATGATCTAGGATTGGGTTATAAATAATTTTGAACTGTATTTACGTGATGTTAGGCGATGTTCGGCTGTTGCTAATCTACCACCTAACCCTGAAAAACAGTACAACTTAATGATGATAAAATTAATGATTACGAAGAAATTAAGGACAGGACAACATGATAGAGCAAAATGATAAGACAATAGACACAATAAGAGCAGTAAATTAGAAAAATAAGAGTGAAGAAAATGTTGTGAAAATAACTTCTAAATTGCATTGAGATTTGAGGTTATTTATTTGTGGATTTATTTTGCTTCTCATTGTTGATTTATGATTCTTGAAGCATGAAAACCGGCGTCCTCTGAGATGGTTCTTCAAAGAAGCAAAGAGATTGTAATCGTTCGAATGAAGGTCCGGTTTGTATGGTGGATGTTTGAGATTATGCCACCCAAACCCGCCAGGACGTCGCCTGTGTTGTGAGCCGCGTTTCCATGAAGCAGAACGACTCCTGTGGTGGGACATCCGGGCCTATGTTTCCGAAGTGCTGTTCATACGTGCAGCAATAACGCCGGTTTCACTCGGATGATGTGCAACACGAAGTTATGGTTGGGCTAAGACAACAGGGCCACGAGTTCTATGAAACAGACGTTATGAACCACAGCAAGCGCTTGAACTGGTGAGGAGGCTATGTTGAGAAATAGTGCATGAAGTATCCTTTCACGTGAATCCATATATATTCGTATTATGAATACTTAATGGAATGTAAAGGTTTTGCATTCTTGTTTCTTCGATTATCCCTCGTACATAACAACATCACATTTATGGTACATAAAATAATAAAGAGAGAGAGAGAAGTCTCTAACACAAAAAGTTACTGCAAAAGCTTATGGACATCAAAATAATATTTTCCATTCTGCCACTCAAGAAACATTATTTGCCATCTGAGACATTAATATTTTAAACTGTAGCGTCTAGATCTTTCCTTGGGAAGCAAGTCCGTCAAGTCACTGCGGAGAATGACAGGCGAGATTATCCGCGTTTTAGCACCAAACCCATGGTCTCCTAGGTTCGTACGCGGGACGTTGGCCTCCTCTGCTGTAAAGAATCACCAAATGGCTTCTTCGCTTCCCCTGAGATATGAACTGCGAACGAAAATCGTAAATATTTTCCCCAGAAACGAGATGTCCTGCTTCGCTTTAAAAGAAGAAACATAAAAACTTTACAAAAAGAACAGCGCGTTGAGCCTTTCATCCCAATATTTGTCACATTTTGCTACCTTGTAAATACCAAGCTATGGTAAAAAAAATAGTACAAAACGTCAAAGAGTAAGTTATGGCATGTTCTTTTGTTTGTGACGTTTCGGTGAATTATAAGGAACTAGCTGATTACCCGGCGTTGACCGGGTGTTTAACGAATTCTAACTATACCGTAAAATTACAGTATGCAAATTATAAAGTAATATATTTTACAAATTCACTATAATACGTATAAATTTAACAACAATTTATGATCAACATTTTTAGTTCCACTTCCAGGAGCAAGAATAAATAAACTAAACGGTATTAAGAGTGTCAATATTCATGTTATTGACCCCCAAAACTATGAATTCCGCACATATCGGTCATTTTACATGTCACCCTTTTATCACCACCACCCCTAGGGGTGCCAGAGGCGTCTTAGAGTTGAACGGCATTGGGAGTATCACTATTCATCGTAGTGACTCCGAATACTATGGACTCAACAATAATATCGGTCGTTTTACATGTCACCCTCTTCCAACCCCCACCCCTAAAAATGCCAGAGGTATCTTGGAGCTGAACGCCATTGGGAGTGCACTATTCATCTTAGCAACCCCGAAAACTATGGATTCGACACTAATATCGGTACTTTTACATGTCACCCCCTTCCCACCTGTACCCCCAGAGGTGGAGGGGGTGTCTTGGAGTTGAACGGTATTGGGAGTGTCACTATTCATCCTAGCGCCCCGAAAACTATTGATTCCACACTAATATCAGTAGTTTTTATTATTTTTACATTTCACCCCCTTCACACCCCACTCCTAGAGGAAACAGGGGTGTCTTGGAGTGGAACGGCATTGGGAGAGTCACTATTCACCTTAGCGACCCCGAAAACTATGAATTCCACACTAATATAGGTCGGTATATATGTCACCCCCTTCAAACCATTTCCTAGGGGTGCCAGGGGCGTCTTGGAGTTGAACGGAATTGGGAGTGTCACTATTCATCTTAGCGACCCCAAAAAATAGGGATTCCACACTAATATCGGTGGTTTTACATGTCACCCCTACCCACCCCCAACACTAGGGGAGACAGGTGTGTCTTAGAGTTGAACAGCATTGGGAGTGTCAGTATTCGTCTTAGAGACCCCGAACACTATGGATTCCACACCAACATCGGCCGTTTTCGATTATTTTTACATGTCACCCCCCTTCCCTACACCACCCCTAAGGTTGCCAGGGGTGTCTTGGAGTTGAATGGCATTGGGGTGTCGCTATTCATATTATCAACTCCAAAAAATATGGATTCCACTATAATATCGGCCGCATTCTTTTATTTTTACATGTCACCCCCTTCCAACCCACACCCCTAGGGGTGCCAGGGGTCTATTGGAGTTTAATGGCATTGGAAGTGTCGCTATTCATCTTAGCGACCCCGAAAACTAAATATTCCACACTAATATCGGTCGATTTCGATTTGTTTTATATTTCATCCCTTCCCACCCCCAAACCTAGTGGTACCAGGGGTGTCTTGGCGTAAAACGGAATTGTGAGAGTTACTATTCATCTCATCGACCCCGAAGAGTATGGATTCCACACTAATATCGGTAGGTTTTTTTTACTATTTTTACATGTAACCCCTTTCCACCCCATCGCTAGTGGTTCCAGGGGTGTTTGACACACACAGTATTTCTTTCCAGATTGTATGTCATATAAGTTCGGTCATCGTGAATGTAATCAATTAGCTTAGCTACTCCGAAATCTATGTATTCCACACTAATATCTGGCGTTTTCGATTATTTTTGCATGCCTCCCCCACCCCCACCCCTAGTGCCAGGCGTGTCTTACCCCCACAGTATTTATTTCCATGCTGCAAGTGATACGTGTTCCAAGTTTGGTTTAAATCGCTTCAGGTGTTCGAGAGTTATGCCGGTACAAACATACACACATACATACATACACATATACATACAGTATATCCATTTTTAAATATTACATGGGGAACAAATTTTGATTTCAGTTTGGGAATTATGAATACGCAGTACTAGGAACACGAATCTATATTTACTACTTATGATTCTCAAAGGAATTATTTGGTTAAAAATACTAAAAGTAATACATTATAAATGATTAACACACACACCAGGAGTAAACGCATACCTTAATCCAAAAAGTACAAAACTGTAGCCTCAAGGAAACAACTGTATCAGATATTGTAATGCAATAAAATGAACCTTATTTTATCAGTATTATTTTATAGCACATTATTTAAGTCCCTGTAATTCATCACATATTTTCTAAACTTTCTACCAAGAAAACTAAAGACTGAAAAATACTTATTCTGAAGTCTTAAAAAATATACAATTCCGCATCGTGAAATTTCAAATATCATATCGAATATCATTTTTTGGTTAGCATATCGCGCTACGACGCCACGGGTCCCGGGTTGTAATCCCGGCCATGGGCATGGATGTTTCTGGGTGTCCATTCATCAATTCCATCATGTAATCAATCATCCCCATTTTCGAAAATTAGCCAAAAGTAGCACAAAACCTAAGTAAAATAAAGCAAATAAATCAATCAAACAATGGAATATAATTTTTGTAATGCACCAAATAACATTGTATACTACATTAAGTAAAGGTTATTTAATTCTTAACTTGCTGTTTCAGAGAACTTTTACTCCAAATCTTTAGTAACAACGTAACAAGAATTGCAGTAATAGAAAATAATAAGAATATCAAAATGCATTAAAAATTAAAGTTCCCATATGAACTAATGATACGATGAAACTCATAAATGCAAGTAAATACATTACATTTTGATCAAAGTCTAAACAAAAATTCCATTTTGGAGTGGTGGTTAGAGCACAGGATTTGTATTTAAATCAGGTTTGATTCCCAACACCGGCAAAAAAAATATGTTCACTTGAAGACGATAGAGAGACGTAATGTCAGAATAAGTATAGTATAAAACAGTTTAGACAATGGATAACGTCCAATTAACGTTGCATGTTAACATACAGAGGCTTTAGCGGGATACATTTTGTCCCAAAGCCAAAATTCTCTGTAATATTGCTTAGCATAGTGTTTCTTGCTTGTTGGTAATTGTTATAGATGACCTTCAATAATTGAGAAATACAGAAATAAAAGTATCAACTGAAAAGAAACAGCAATTTCTGTATACACTGAACTAAGCATTTCAAAAAGTGTTTCAACTTGATTATCTTCACATTGTATTGTTCATATGATTTCTGAGAAAATTATTACTGACTGTAATAAAGTTACGTGCTTCAACATACAGTTGTATTCATTGATGTATAAAAATTAGCTCATTGTGTGTAACCACCTACGTGCCTAAATATCCGGAAACAATGATTTTGTAAATATTTTAGACGGAGACTGAAGACAAAACACAAAAATATAGAAGTAGAGGTATTGGGTTGGTTCAAAGCAATACTTGGTACGAGGCCTATTATTTTTATTAATTTAAGCACAATGGAAAACCTATTTTGACGATGTTTTTGTTGATATTACACTATTGCAACTCTGTGATTTTTCATCTCGTACTTCGTACGAATGTCATAATTTCTTTCGAGTTAAAGTACATAACGCCTACACCCACGCACACCTACACCCACGCACACCTACACCCACCTACACCTATTTACTTCCGGTCCACTTCTGGTCTACTCGATAGACACCTGTGAGTTTTTCCAGTTTTTTTTAAAGTATACAAGTACATATATTTTGCGGATTCAAAGTAATACTTGGTACGAGGTTTATTGTTTTCATTAATTTAACTACAATGGAAAAAACCTATTTGATGATGTTTTTGTCGATTTTATACTATTGCAAATTTGTGATTTTTTTACCTCGTAGTTCGTACGAATGTCGTATTGTTTTTCGAGTTAAAGTACGTAACACCCACGCACATTCATGTACACCTATGCATACCCACACCTACACCCACGCACACCCATGCACACCTACGCACACTTACAAATACACCCACGTACACCCCACGCTCACCCAAACTATGCAACAAGTTACTACGCAATGTTTACGCAACAAGTTATTACGCAGACCCGTATGTAGCGTGTTGTTGCTTATGACGTAATGGGATGTCTTCTGATTGACTTACTGTTTCGGATGTTTTCATCAACGCTTAGGTTACTTAAAAGGGTTTTCACATTACAGATCAGTCAGTATCGTGAGAGTATTTTTAAGAGTACGGATGTGTTGTTGCAGCGTTAAAAGTTAAGCATTAAATTTATTTTAAAACTACATACTATTTTATTATTTCTAAGTTTAAAAAAGTGTATCAAGTTATTTTTTTTCATAGTAATATCGATCAGCTTGAGTTATGGTATATTTATTATTTTTTATACTTAGTACAAATATATATTTTATATATAATAAAGAAATAGCTAATATAAAATAAAACGTCATGAATATTTTTGGGTTTAAAAAGCAACAACATAATCAGCCTGTAGAGAGAATTCCAGTAAACATGGATGTATTTAGAGAAATTTATCATCAATTGAAAGAGTTACTTCTTGAATAGTATTTGGTCTCATGTTGACGAGGATACTGGAAAGCACTTATTTGTATTTAATAATAACTTATCATCATATAAGTTACCTGTTAGTGGGAAAATTCAAATAAACGTTTCTCCACCCATTTCAGCAATTGTACACATAGGTCGAAATTTGTATAGAATTAAATATAGTACATTACTTCCTGATACGTCTTATGATGTGGAAGCTGGTGAATTTTTGTATGCTGAGATAATTGGAGAGTATGATAAATTGATTCCTCTGTTTATCGAAATAAGAATAATCAATCTATCTCTTATTAATATATAAAATACCTAAAAACAAAAAAAACATGGACATATTTGGGAATAGAAGGTAACAGGAGATTCCAGATAATTCCAGCGAGATTGCTAGTTTAGATGCACGTCTAAAGAAACTGAAATCAGATTTACTCATATTACAGAATTCGCTAAATCTAAATATTCAAGCAGAGATTACAAATCTTCAAACTCAACTGATTGATCCTATAGTAAAAATTAATGGAGAACTTAAATCTTTGCTCGAGAAATATACTAATTTAGCTTCAATAGATAATCTTCAGAACTTAGAAGAGAATATTGCCAACTTGGAAAAAGAACTTGATAAATTTAAACAAATTGAGAGAACGAATACCGAACAGCTGAAACAGCAATTAAATGACCAGGCAAATAGTATCCGTACCGAAATGCAAACCATCATCCAGAATATCAAAACTCAAGAAGAATATGAGCAGGTAAATGCTAGTATTGCTAAATTACAAGAGCAGTTTCAATCTTTCGAAGTTCCTACATTGCAAAGTATCAAATCTGAATTACAGACAGATGAACTGCATACATCTATAAAAGAAGTTCAATCAAAACTACAGACATTGGAAGATTTTATCAATAATTTACCTTCATCTCCTGAATTAAATGCTATTGCTCGGGGCGTTGCCGGCATCAAATTGCAGTTTGAGACTTATGAAGATTTTGGAAAGATACAAGGTACCATAGCTCACATAGAAGATTCTATGGCAATTATGAGATATGAGCTAACAAGTGTACAAGAAACTCTGGAATCGAAACTGCCTGGCATTACTTATATTCGAGCTATATTTCAACAGCAAGTTACTAAGCTTGAAAGCTGGAATACTGAATCAGAATTATCGAATTTCCATCATCTTATTGACGACATTGAGAGTAAATTAGAGACACTGCAACAGTCTACATCTACACAGGGTGACACAATTTTTGAAAAATGCAGCTGATGCAACAGAACTCGATGCTATAAAATTAACTCTCACCACACTTCAGAATACTGTAGCTGCATTGCCTACTTCTCAGGAAATCAGAGCTATGAGGAGAGCAGTACATCGAATTTTAAAATCTGAGGATATCAAAAACATTCAAGCAGAAATTGCGATAATCAGAGAAACTGTTGCCAGTCTCCCCAACAATCAAATAATTAACGAACTACATGCATTATTTACAGAAATCAGAAGTCAAGTACACGATCTTGCTACCCAGAGTTCTAGATTGAAACTTGTGGAAAATTTACAGGAGATTATTTCTAATATTACGTTACAAAGTACTACTCTTGAAGCAAATCAAGAATCTGCTTTATCAGGTTTTGCTACTCAACTTCACGTTCTCAGAGAGGAATATAAACAACTGTATGTTGATGTAAAAATCAAACCTAGCTACGATTAGTTGGTTCGTACAATCAACGAACACTTGGAATCGGTATTAAGCAGACTAGATGACGTAGGTACTCGTCAATTTTATTCTATGGAAATTGTTAGGTTACAAAGTGTTCCAAATGCTCGAGGGCACTGGACGTACGCCAATGCTGGCAATGTTTACAAATTATATCCGTACACTCAGGTACATGAATTTTTTGTTGATGGTAGTTTACGATTTCTGGAGTTTAGTTTTCTAAACATCGAAAACATATTGAAGTTCCTCAGTTTACATAGTGCGAAAAGATGGTATACACAAGGCAGTTCAAATAACTATTGCATACTGGGATGAGTCTACCAATAAATATAAAGTACATGACGACGAACAATTATCAGTTTTTGATATTGAAATTGGTGACAAACTAGTATTTGACATAAAGCGGTTATACCCTGAGGACAATCCATTTTATGCGATATTCTCACTTCGAACTCGATTTAAAGACAAGATATAGTTCATGAATTACACAAACCAGCCCGTCGCAATTACAAGCGATTAAGTGTAGTAACGAAAGATATAAATGATTTGTTTCAGGCTGATCTGATCGAGATGGCCCTCCCAAGGGGAACTTTAAAAAATTTGGATAAAATAAATCATGGTTACAAATATATGCTTACAGTTATTGATACCTTTAGCAAATATGCATGGGCTGTTCCCTTAAACTCCAAGTCTGGTACTTGTGTTACCAAGGCTTTTAAGTCGACATTTAGTGAGGGAAGAATACCCAAATATTTACAGACAGATAGAGGGAAAGAATTTTACAATTCTACATTTGCTAAGTTAATGCAACAACATGATATTAAACATTATTCTACATACAGTGATCTGAAAGCTAATATAGTGGAACGATTCAACAGATCATTAAAAAATCGTATGTGGAGACAATTTACACTACAGGGCAATTATAAGTGGGTGCAAATTTTACCCGAGCTATTTCATGATTACAACAATACAGTACACAGTACTATGCAAATGAAACCTGCTGAGGTAAACAAATCTGATGAGCAACTATTGATTTCTACTGTTTATTGTAAAAAGTATAAATATACTACCAAAGAGCCAAAGTTTAAAATAGTGGATCAAGTAAGGGACAGAAAATATAAACAGTTATTCGAGAAGGGTTTTACTAAAAATTGGAGTAGGGAGTTATTCTCAGTAATTCAGGTTTTACCATAGAATAGAAATACATATATAATAAAAGTTAATCATAACAAAATATTGAAAGGGAGATTCTATGAAGAGGAACTTAGTAAAACAAAATATCGAGATACATATCTAATCGATAAAATATTGAAGAAAAATTATAAATTGTATGTGAAATGGTTAGGTCTGCCAGACAAAAGTTAGATAGAAGCAAACCAGGTGATTCTTTTACACCAACATGGAATGTGGTACAGCGTTTACCAGATGTAGTGGAAACTAATAAAAAAAATGGAGAGTTGTTACCTGATAACATAAGATGCCTCATTGCAGGCCCATCGGGTTGTGGAAAAACCACTTTGCTGGTTGATAATTTCTTGCTTGCCCCCAATTCGCTAGATTGGAAAAATAGACACTTGTATGTATTCTCAAAGAGTTTAGAACAACCGAAATACCAACAACTCATGAAGCTGTACGAGGGACTGGGCATAGCTACACTTGCATTAACAAGAAAACCTCTCGACCAATGTTTGAAAAATTCTGTTGTGGTGTTTGATGATGTTATTCTGGAAAATCAGAATGAAATTAGAATTTTTTTTTACACAGAGAAATAGAGTGCTTTTATTTAGCTCAAACTTATTCCAAAATTCCCAAACAATTACTACGAGATAATACAAACTTAATATGTTTGTTTCGTCAAGATCATACTAATTTGAAACATGTATACGATGATTATGTGGGAGGAGACTTAAATTACAACCAATTTTCAAATTTCTGTTCATCTTTTTGGAACAGCGACGATATTGGATTTGTTACTATCGACATGACTAGGAAACCTAACAATGGTAAGTTTAGAAATAAAATCAACGACTTTTTAAACGTTGAAACGATATAAAATAACCATTAATCAAAAAAAAAATATGACGAGAAGTAAAATAGAAGATAATTTTAAATTACGATAGTACTTGTCCAAACGTTTCAAAGGTTGGAAATCAGACAATCGAGGTTTTTACGAACAACACAAGCGTCAAGACCAACCTATTATCGATGCAATCAGTGGTCTTGGTAAAAAGATTAAGAGTGTTACAGAACAAAATAAAAACCTCATCAATGAATTGGTACCTGTTACTGCTAAAAATTATGCAGAATTCTCTCCTACCCCTTTATCCAGAATCCACACTCCTCTGGTACTCAAGGAACCACCTGCTAAAGCAGCTATAGAAGAATCAGAGAAAATCGAGTTGGGACCCCTGGCAAGGGATTACCTGAGTACAGGAAAATTCGAAAAAGATGAAGTATTTAGATTGTATCCAACTTTGGAGGGTAATGAAGGTGTAGTATGGAAAATTGGCAAGTCTAAAGTCACATTCGAAGCGGATAACATAAAAATTAATTTGGGTGGGAGGAACAGCTGGTCCAGATATCCTGGTACCGTAGGGCTATGGGAGCTCATTACCAAAAAACAACCAAGAAATGTTACAGAAGATGATTATCAAAGTTACTCTGAAATTTTGACACTCTCTGATACTTTGTACCAAAATAACGATGCCAGTTAAAAGCGTGTGAAATCGAGCAGCGGGGATAAATACAAAAATGTAATTAAACCTATCTGGAATCAACTAAAAACCGGTAGTGGTATAAAACAATGCAATACTTTACCTAAGGAATTTGTATGGGTAAACGATGTGAGAAAACTTATAGATAGGTTGATGGTTATAGCAGGGGAGAAAAATGCTGGGAACAATAATTTCCATATGGAGAAAATGGGTATTGTAAACATGATTAGTGACAATTAGCTAATTTTATTGTAAGCGATTCTAAAGGTTTAAAGGTAAAAAAAGGAAAACGTTCTCTCCTGTGCTTAGCAAAACGCCATGAAGGCGTATAGAGGGTGAGGGGGTAACGCCCCACACTTTCTTGATCCGGTCGTGAGTGGGGGTGATGTGATCAGCATCACACCCCTGACCGCCTTTACCCCCCAGGGTTTACCCAGGTACCCATGTTATTCGACGCTGGGTAGGCGCAGGGGCCGCTTCCATCGTTAGAAAAGTTCCCGGAATTGAACCGGCCGGGGATCGAACCCGGGACCTTTAGCATGGTAGTCAGACGCGTTACAGACAGAGAAATTACATAGAAATAACAATTACGAATGAGAATAATGAAATCATCGATTTTGTCGGTTCTAATAGCACTGCGATAATGGAAATTAATATTTAACGTATATAAATAAATACCAAGATGGAAAATATTGAGAGTTATGAATTACAGTCCTTCCCTCCAAACAGGAAGACATTTGCAAATTTGAATCAGCGCAATAAAGAGATACAGTATGACATTACAGTGGGGGATGGATTCATTCATCCACATAGATCTGATCTGTATATAAAATTTGATATTGTAAAACAAAGTAATGGTGAAGAATATCTCCCACCCGGGGCTAATGTAAAATTTGTAGATAATTTTGTTCCATTGTTATTTTCTCAAATTGAAGTCAGAAAGCATGGTACAGTGATTGACAGGATTGATTGTCATGGAATTACATCCACTACAGTGGGGACATTGAAACTCTCCAAATCAGAGAGTGCATATTATAAAGTTGGTGGGTTCGAAGCCTGAACAAAAATTGAAACAAAAAGTCAGACAGTACTGTTCCCCATGAGATTGCTATTTGGAATTTTCTCTGATTATAAAGAAATTATGTGGAAAGGTGGTTTGTGTGTCATATTTTGCAGAACACCCAATGATCATAAAGCCATCATGAGATACAAAACTTTGAATGCAGATGGAACAGCTAATGAGGCTAGTTTACCCGAAGCTGCGAAATGTGTGATCCAGTCTATGGAGTTACGAATGCCTATAGTTGAATATGAATCGAATTATGATTTCATATACAAAGCCAACATTTTGAAAAATCCTCAAATTCTGATTCAATTTTATACATAACAATGCTTTCAGAGGTCAGTATAGGCTAAATTGTTTGAATTTGACCTTACTAATCAGTTCCAATCTTTGCAATATGACATGCCAGAGTTTGTAGCTGTGCTGTTTCAAACACGGAGAGATGATAATCAGGAAAAGGATAACAGCCAGTTTGATAATTGTAAAGTTAAAAATGTGTATCTGAAGAATGGCAGAAATGAAGTATTTCCTCGTGAAAATTACAATTTAAACATTGCAGAACAATATTATTTAAAATTATACAAAACTAATAATGCATATAAAAGAGTAACTGAAGATAACATAGACATGTATTATAATCCAGATGAGTTCATAATTCACAGACCAATGTTTTTAATAAATGCATCAAAAAGAAAATTGATAGTTATAAATGATCGAACTAATATTAAATTAGTATGTGAATTTCATGAAACTCTACCTGAAAATACTACATCCACTGCAATTTTAATTGTGGAGAAATCATATATTTATGATGTTAAAAATGAAAGTGATAGAAAAATTTTAATAGAAGGGAATAATATAAAAAAAATAAACTAAGTGTAGATTCTTTTTATTTGTTATTTTCAAAATTTTGTTTTGATGTTTTGTGTTGAGTGCAATTATTATTAACTTCTAAACCAAAGTGTCCCCAAGGCAAAGTATGGATTTCACACTCGAGAATACACCTCTTGTCGTCGTGTGGATCTAGGCTACTTTTTATTTTATTCGTTGTAATCTCATGGTTTGAGCTTTGTATTCTATTATCCTCTCGAAGTATCCTCGACTGTGAAGAAAGACAATCAATATAATCCAGGAATGTTAGTTTGTTTTCCACGGTATCTTTGCACTTTCCTTTTGCTTTCTTCCTGACGCTGCTTTCTGTTCTGAATGTATACATCCTCGAACGCAAACCAGCGAACTCAACAATAATATCACCGTTACATTCATCTTTTAATTTGCCGAGAACCTTCAGGTTCTGGAAAGGGATTCAAATTTTGTTAGGTTGAGGGTAGGAAGAAGTATCAAAATACCCAAGCATAGAAGGATGTTTAAGATCTTCCTAGAGGTTAGGTGTTTGTATGTTATAAATAAAACTATCGGTGTCCATTTACAAAATTAACAGTTTGTCATTATAGAAGAGTTTCATAATATTATAATGAAATTCGAACATGTACAGTTTCGTCAAGTCGAGAACTGTTGCACCAACGTAAATAGGTTTTCTCAATTTTATTAATTTTATGTCTAGATTAAAAAGTGTTAAATTCTTGTTGTAAAGTTTTCGCGATTTGAATTTAGGATCAGACACTAATTTTCTACATTTATTGTTATCTGAAACCAATTTTATGTCTATATGCTTTCTGACGTTCTCCATCGTTTTTCCATAAAATACATTATTCATTAGTTTACAAAAATCTTTATCTAATTCTGAAAAAGCAGCTGTTTTGTGTCTCGTGTTAGTCTCAATATAAGATTTTATCCATGAAGAGTGTTTGAACTTGAGAATTCTTCTCAAATTTACTACCTGAACACCCTTCACAATCAAAAACTGGAGATTCTTGTAGTGGACGACATATCTCTCTTTTCTCTCTAGAGTTAACATAAGCTTGCTTTAATTAGAATCAGGTGGACATTTAATTTCGGGAAAATCGGAAAAAATATCATGCAATTTTTTTGGAAATTCAATATCCACCTCAATGAACAGACCAAATTCACGATCGTCGAAATGATTAATATCAATTGAAATGGGATCTATCCACTCGAATCCTCCGTATGGAAGTTTTTGTATTATTGCAAACCCGTAAAGATTGTTTTCGTCAGCGTAAAATATGTAATTCGATTGTCGATTTGCATCGTATTGATTCTCAGACATGTGAATATTGTTTGCCTTTGCGTGTCTCTGAAAGCATTGCACCATCTCCCCACGTATCCCTCTATCTATAAAACGTAGCACGTCCACATCCGATATCAATTCCAACTTGATCCTGGTCTGGAGCAACATAGCAGACCACGCCAAACCAGGAAGACTGTAGAAGTATGCTGGATCTAATTTATAAATATTTATTGCTGTTTTTCTGAATACCTGAAATACATCAGCAAGTATTGTTATGTCTAATTTGAGATACGCATCGTGATAATCGAAGAGAGTATTGCATCTCAATTCCTTCCCTACTAATTTCGCATGTTCGTATTCTTCATTCGTAATTACGGTTTTTTTCAGTTGACTGAAGAATTCTTTTTGAGGTGGGAGAGTGTCATCGTCAAATTTAGATTCATCGGTTACATATTCGTAAGGATAAATGCCTTTACGTATAATCAGTTCTACGTTTATGTTGGGAAATCTAGCTTTTGAAATTTTAAATTGTTCGTCAGTAAGTTTACTCGCTGAAGCATAAAGACTTGCCGATAGGAATCTAAAATAATCTAGAAACCTCATCTCTATGATTTCATTCGTTGCTGGAATTTTAACTTTTTTACTTATAGAAATATAACACTCTTCGTTTTGAGCAAGAATATCTATTTTTTGCGTATCGTATCCAAGATTCCTAATTAAAAAATGGAAGTCGTAATTGGATCCATTGTGAAAAAATATTGGTACGAATTTAGGCTTCTGGATCTTGAGGTTGCGGGTGTTACATATTCCACTAATGTAGTTTCCGGTGAAATTATTATGGTGAAATACTTTCCGATTCTCATCCGTAAAATGTTGATCACACACCGGACACGTTTCAATGTTATTGTAAGATTGAAGTTCATCCCTGGATAATGGAAGCATTGATTTAGATTGGCATAAGAGGCTGCCAATATTCTCAACCTCCTCCCCCATCTTTTTAAAATAGAGTTCAATAACATTCGGTCCGCGACATATATATGGTTTATCTCTACTATCCTGCCAAACAACAACATATCCAAAACTATTTGGATCATGAAACTAGTACGGTGTTGTGGAAGAAAATTCGGGATCCGGATCGCAATAAGACAATGGTTTGAGAATGTTCCTTGTGCATTTTAAATTCTTCGAATTCATTAGCTTTGGGAATCAACATGCGAGCCGGTCTTTTTGACTCCACAGTAAATTTTATGTTCAGCAAGTTTTTGTTTGGCAATTTCTTGATTTTTTAAATCTTGGTAATTACGTCGATCACGATCGTTGAATACGGTTAAACACCTTGGACAAACTTCGATGTGTGCATCATGCTAGGTTGTTTGGCTTCTGACCAAGCGGGAGAGTGAACGAATTAGCGTGTAATGATGAACATCATCGTCAGCAATGAGAAGCAGATTGATTTCCACGGCTTCGTGATCAACAATATTAGTTATTCTAACAGGATTTACAAGATTCTTAACTGAAGTATACGAATATACATTTATAGCTAATCGTTTTCCAAATTTTGTTATGTCAGAAATAGCAGCAGGGTATTCGATGCTTTGTTGCGGATGATCTATCCAATGAACCGGGTGAAGCGCTGCTAAAATGCACCACATGAAACACTTATTGTCAGTGTTATGAATGTTCAGCACGGCTCTCTTATGCTGAATTTCTACCGGAAGTGGAACGTTGCTCGAACCAGAAAAATGTGTAAATTTGTTTACATAAGCGATTAATCTGTGAGTACTTCTACATAAAGACCAACCTGATCCCTTAGCCTCGAATTCATCATGTTTCCTAAACAATTCACTAGTAAGATTAGAATAAAAAACGTTCAAATTATCAATGTCTGCCAAATAAAGAACTTGGTTTTTCGTTTTGTGAAAAAAAAATATTTCTTGTACCATCGGTTTTCTTATATTTACAGATTAGATCAACATATACTTTTATGGAGTTGTTTTCCAGTTTATTTTTCAAAATATTTATGATAGATGTTTTAATTTCACTCAAAAAACTAGAAATGTCACAGCCTGGTTTCGAAGTAAAAAGAAAATCCAGGAGTTGGTTGTTGAATGCAGATCTAATCGGCTTTTGGTCATTAGACATCTTAATTTGTTTGGAAGTAGAAGCTTCAGTTTCAGGATAATCAATTTTTCTTTTCAATGTTCCATGTCCGTTTGATCAAATGCAAATTGTCAGGTGTTTTCTTAAATTAGCAATGCTAATTATTTTTCCACATTGAGTACAAGGCTTAGTAGGTAACGAACGATTTATTGTTGAACCTGTTTCGATACATCTTGCCCTATGTTTGCTAATATTAGTTTTGGAGATGAATTTTCCACAAATAACACATTCGATGAAGTTGGTAGATGACATTTTTTTAATATGCTTTAAGTAAAGAACAATAAGACGCACAATCAACTCAAAATTCAATAAGATTCTATTTACTAAAAAATCACTTTTTAAACTTACGATAATTGATAGAATGTAACTTTAAAAAACAATAATTATAATTATAATAAATTTCTTTTTTCAGCTCTGGTATTTATATATAAATTTTCTCGGTAAAAAATACAAAATTCAATACAAATACAAATTCATACAAATTCAGTTTGTGTGAAAAACGACTTCAACCACCTTCAAAATAAAATAATTTTAGCTATTACGATAAAAGTTTCAGCTATGTTATTTATACAGAATTTCAGGAGACAACAAGTAACATATGATCCCACCAAAACTCAAGCTGATCGAAATTACTATGAAAAAAAATTACTTGACACACTTTTTTAAACTTAAAAATAATAAATATTACGTAGCTTTAAAATAAATTAAATGCTTAACTTTTAACGCTGCAACAACACATCCGTACTCTTCGAAACACTCTCACGATACTGACTGATCTGTAATGCGAAAACCCTTTTAAGTAACCTAAGCGCGGATGAAAACATCAGAAAACAGTAAGTCAATCAGAAGACACCCATTACGTCAAAACCAACAACACGCTACATACGGGTCTGCGTAATAACTTGCTGCGTAAACATTGAGTAATTACTTTTGCATAACGTGGGTGTGCGTGGGGTGTGCGTGGGTGGGTATAGGTGTACGTGTGCGTAGGTGTGCATGGGTGTGCGTGGGTGTAGGTGTGGGTATGCATAGGTGTACAAGGGTGTGCGTGGGTGTTACGTACTTTAACTCGAAAAAAATTATGACATTCGTACGAAGTACGATATAAAAAACCACAGATTTGCAATAGTATAAAATCGACAAAGACATCATCAAAATATGTTTTTCCATTGTAGTTAAATTAATGAAAACAATAGGCCTCGTACCAAGTATTACTTTGAATCCGCAAAATATATGTACTTGTATACTTAAAAAAACTGAAAAAACTCACAGGTGTCTGTCAAGTAGACCAGACGTGGACCGGAAGTAGACCGGAAGTAGACCAGAAGTGGACCGGATGTAGACCGGAAGTAGATCGGAAGTAAATAGGTGTTTGTGGGTGTGGGTGTGGGTGAGTGTATGTGGGTATAGATATGGGTGGGTGTAGGTGTGCGTGGGTGTAGGCGTTACGTACTTTAACTCGAAAGAAATTATGACATTCGTACGAAGTACTAGATGAAAAGTCACAGAGTTGCAATAGTATAAAATCAACGAAAACATCGTCAAAATAGGTTTTCCATTGTGCTTAAATTAATAAAAATAATAGGCCTCGTACCAAGTATTGCTTTGAACCGACCCAAAACCTCTACTTATAGAAAATTAATTTGGGTCCAAATTGTACCTTACTTGGCCCTCCGCGGGTGCAAATTAGCTTGGTTTCCTACCAACAAGATAAAAGAATGGAAGCTAACGCTCCTTTCTTCTACATACAATTTAAAAGTTTCAAATGATGAGAAATACATTCTTATGCACATTAGCAGACGTGAAAACATTTAAAAATACTTAAGAGCATATTTGAAATTAATCCAATGTATGTAGTCCAAAAGCCACAAATGAAAAATAAATAATAGCAATTTATTTGGTGAATGTAGAATCTTTCCACTTACGGAGTTACGTTTATAATTATTTGTTTCGTTTTTGTTTTGTGCTTCAGATCACTGATTCTCAACCTTTTTCAGTCCAGGACCCACCTTGAAGGATATTACACTTCATAGGATCCTTAAGCATGGGCGCCGGCAGAATTACTTGTAGGGGTGTGCACCAAGATTAAAGTCACATTTTGCCCAAATCTAGTCCTTTAAAATGCTTTCGCGAATAACAGAAATGTAGAGTTTAGACTACGTACAACACGTGTAGAATTTAATAACAACAATATATCTTAGTAATTTAATATAATAAGTTTTTAAGACACAGTAAATAAATTTTCGACCCACCAAATGACCCTTCGAGACCCAGCAGTGGGTCGCGCCTCATGTTAAGAAATGATGCTCTATACGGTTTAAATTTTAGGAGGGTTTTTTCATGTCAACAGGTATTATAATGCAATATATTATAATAATACAATTATATTTTCAGGCCAATTAAGATTTTAAAACTAATCATTGATGAATAGACTATTTTATTCGTAGGTTGAAGTAGAAATTCCAATTGTACAATTTCCGAAGAACAGAGAATGAGTAAGGGTTTCCCTTCTTCATTTGGATCACTATTTTATTTGTTAAATGAAAATTAATCTCTACAAAGGGTCCCGGGTTCGATACAAGCACAAGTTTTTCGGATCTCACTTGAAACTGTAGGTCCAGTTCCAATTAGCCTTCCTGTGCGTAAAATGGACTCAACACCAAAATCAAATCAAATCCAAAAGTATCTCATAGAAGTATTAAGTGAAACATAAAATTCGTCTCTATCCGTTTAGTTGTTTGATTGTTTTATTTACTAAGTATTATCTGAGAAGCGATATTATACTTGGAATATGTAGATAATTCTGATGCTTGCATGATTTTCTAGAAAGCAATGACCTATAACAATATATTTTGCATTAAAAACGTTCTACAATGCACCCTCCGCATACCTTTTACGGAACGTAATTTGTTGGTGCCGTCACTAATAACTGATTATGTGCATGGATTATTGCCTTGTTGGTATAGTGTTGACAAATAGCGATTACCAGGACTAGGGTTCAATATGCAAGGGTAATTGGGTGTCACAGGCTGGGAACAATAGACACGGGAGGAACAGGCGAGGGAGCTATGTTCCTGTGACTATGCACCGACGTAACAAGGTGTCTGCATAAATTGAGACAATCTGTTGTGTGTCGGTGGTGATTCCTGACCATATTTCATTAACAAATTCATAGGATCTTCGTGGCCGCAATTTTCTTGGAGGATCCTAAACTTTCATGTTTTTTTTATATCATATCCTAATGGAATTGGATATCGTAGGTTTTCAGATTTTAGATAATGAATTTATATAACAATATATATGTATATGAATTTTGTAAATATCAGACTTTTGGTGCAAGTTCTTTACTCTCGTAATCATTTAATGGTATTTATTGAGCTCTAAGAAAGGAAACAAAATATATGTAGATACTGGTGTGGTGAAACTCATACGAAAGGAAATATATGTAAAGTGTAAACACATTTAAATATTTCCTCGCAAAATAGCAAACACTTTGTGTAGAAAAATATATAAAATACTGACCAAGTTAAATCGTAAATAGGGTTATCGTTAAACTATAAATAAACATGGCAACTGATATTTTGCAAACTATCATTTAAAAATTGCCAAAATTCAGTTACAACGACTATAATAAAATATTTTAAGTTAAAATTATAGAGTTTATCCAGAATATTTTGTTTTTAGTGGAAGGAAAGTTACTGAAATTATTATAGTTTCATTAACAGACTCAACAAACTTGTTCTATAGTAGGTTCATATATAAAATATTTGCTTTAATCAAACTGTTCAAACATTTTACCTGACCGTTTACTAGAAAAAAGCCTTTCTATAAAAAAACTTATATCTATATTTATGGTGCCAAAACAGCAACAACAGCGAGAGGACAATTGTATTATACAGGTAATTACAAGAAACTCGCGTGTTGAAATATTTTCTCGAGAAATTAATTGTATTCACAATAGGCAAATGTGGTAATCGGATAATGAATTTAAGATGCAGGAAGATAGGAGAGAGATCGCAAACTGATTTAAGATAATTACAACTTATTTTTATTTCTCCTTCTTAATTTTGATCTGTTTTGCTTCTTAACATTTTGCTAATTCATTAACGAGGATTATATTGGAGGAAGGTGTGGATGTAATTACAAGGTGCGTAAACATAATCGATATCATCACAAAGTTGAGCTATTTCAAGAGTATTTGGAATTTAAACTCAAATATTTTTCTTGTCCTGTTGAATCGTTCTTGGTTTGTGTGAGTGTGTGTATACGTATGTATATATATATATGTATATATATATATATATATACACAAACACATACATACATACATACATACATATACACACACACACACACACACACACACACACACATATATATATATATATATATATATATATATATATATATATATATATACACACACATATATAGATGATGCTTTCACTGGATTCATGAGCATAGAATGCGGGGATCGATCAAGTGAACGTTTTTAGGACTAGATGATATAGCAGGTATTTTTTTTAATGTTCTCCATACAATCTCCCTAACAAGCCCGCGGCAAAGAGAGGAAGGAATAAAGGGATGTTGTTGTAAAGTCACGGACACTGAGGGATTGTAACAATCGCAGTGAAAGCTAATGGTTACGGTACAACCCAGAAGTGTCCGTGACTGTATATCTTACCTCTCAGCCAAGCGGATGTATGCACACGTCAGGTGACAGTTCAAGGACTACTGGGTTCGGCGGCTCACAGTCTTCCGTTTCTGTGGCGGGCGACGAAGTTTGCGCTGATTCTAAGTGGAAGGCGTTTTTGGGAAGCCGTCCGTACGACCGTCTGAGCCGGCGTGCTGATGCCTTACGAGCCGCGGTGGCTGATAGTGGTTAACGCGCATAGAGACGTAGCGGTTGCCCTCGACGATTACGGCGATCCGGAATCCTGTGCTTCGCTTGAGATATGAATAGAGAGCAGGAGGTCTCCGCCTGGTGGTCGGTATTTTTCTGAGGTCCCGAATTCTGGAAGATATCTCTTTTGGGCTTCTGACATTTGCTTCCTAGCAGCATACTCAGCTTTTCAGGATTCGCCAGTCGATGACGGGTTTGAACCCGGTAGTATAGAAGAATGCTGTGCCTCCTGACGTCATATGTTTCCGCTTTGCTTGTGTAGTGTTTTGTCGCTTTGCCGAATACCGACGTCTCGATTGAATATTAGCTTTTTTACAAAGTCTCCTTACGTCTTTCCAAAATATATATACAGGATGTTTCTGTGACCATGTTACAGACTTGCAGGGATGATGGAATGGAACAAACACAACAAATGAGATAGGGAACCCTGGTCCGGAAATGCCTCAGTCAAAAGTTACAAGCAAAAACCCTCAGTGGGCAGGCAACCATGCTCAACGCGGAGGGGAACTACAAAAGATGTCTGGGAAAGTGGAAATCAAACAGAGAATAATCACTGAAGTGGCTTGAATGGGTAGTAACTGCAGCCATCATTACAGCAGTTGTTCAAAGTGATGAACCTTTGCCTCGATAGAGGCATGATAGCGTCGTAATAAGCTGTTGCATACGATCTAATATCGCAGGAGGGTTCGGACCAGATCACAGGCTGCAAGGATTCTTGCCAAGAGTTCCTCTACATTACTCACAAGTGTCTCATAGACAACAATTTTGACATGACCGCACAAAAAGAATCAAGTGGGGGACAGATCAGGTGAATGGGCAGGCCAAACAACAAGCCCGCATCTTCCTATCGACCACTGTGGGATGGTCTGCGTCAGAATATCACGAGCACCAGGTACGAAGTGGTCTGGGGCCCCATCATGCTGAAACTACATGTATTGACAAACGAGAAATGGAACATGTTCCAATAACTTGGGGAGGATGTCTCTCAGAAACATAGTATGCACTGGTCCAGTTATTCGTGGCGGTAAAAGATACGGACCTATTAAATGTTCCAGGGCATGTACAGTGGATTATTTCCCCTTTCTTGTATGGTTTCCCTCCACTTTGTGCGTGTTGCCTGCCCTTCGAAGGTGTTGGCACGGAACGTTTGACTGAGACATCTCCGAACCAGGGTTCCCTATCTCATTTTGTTTCATTCGTTCCCTTCATTCGTAACACAGTCACAGAAACACACTGTATACACACATAGTGCTGTAGTCCTAAACTTCTTACAGAGAATACGCTACATTGTGAAACTTTAAGCAGGTACTATGTTTTCATTAACTTTGGGTTATGTTTTTCCATTAAGTATATGAAAATTTAACTTCTACATAAAATGTCATTCATGGAAGAATACTGATGATGATGATGATATACCCATAATTGGCATAAAGAGATATATTGCAACAGAGAAGACATTCTTGAAATTAAGAAATTATGAAACGCGTATTGTAATGTTAGCATTTAAACAGTAGTATTTTATAGGGTACACTACAGCATATTGTTGTTTTTCCTATTCCCTTGACATTACTTTTGTGAATTATCAGTTAAAACGAAATATGAGAAAAACTGCAATAAATACTATTAATATAAATTCTTGTTCTGCCTGTCTGTTGTTAAGTGTCTCATTAAGTGAGAGAGACTCATTAGCTGTACTACATGATTCTAATTAAAAATTTGCCAATATAACTTTTGAGCTGTAAGATTCAATTTCAAAGGCTATACATTTTAGATCCTTGGCGGTCAAGTTGTCTGCTGTATTTAATGTTACGCGAAAAAGTGTTATTATATTTATTATTTTCATGATAGACTATTAAATCTGCAATTTGCATGAAATGAAGTTAACATTAAATATCTATATATATATATATACATATATATATATATATAACTGTAACGAAGTAACTGAGCTCAGGAATAACATTTTCATCATGACAACCATTCTGACGACGTCATTGCAGACGAACATGAGCTTAAAAATTTAGGGTCTGCGTTGATTTACCTGCAGAAATGAATGCAGTATCCGCATCCCAAAAGTCATGTTCTCCGCCTGAAGTGAAATGTTTTTCGGTCATCCGTTCCAATTATTTCAACAAAAATACATCAAAATCCTGAAAAACTCGCTTGCCTGTAATGCTTTGAGTGTATTGCTTATGTGCTGCATGCAGGTGCAATATGTTTGATTGATTGATAGAGTGAGTTGGTGTTTTAAGTCCACTTTATGTACAACAAGGCTAATTGGAACTGGACCTGCAGTTTAAAGTGGGATCCGAACTTGGGTATCGAACCCAGGATCCCTTGATTACAACTCAACGACGTTACCACTACGCCTACGGAGAGGCCCAAGGACGTATTTTTGTTTGGTGCTTTACATACAAATATGGTTAATACACTGCTGTTGTAATTTATTTATTTATTTATTTATTTACTTGCGTCTTATTCTAAATGGCGGTTCACAACGTACACAAGTAGGTAGATATAATAAAGAAGACTACGATTATGCAGAATATTTACTGTGTATAAAATATCTTTCATGAATCATGATGCCATTATAAATATCATTAAGCATATTTTTCCACATTTCAAAATAATCCTCATAATAAACTTACACACAGCTAAAGTACATTTACTTCACAAAATTTTTGCATTAGTAAAAAAGTATGGAGAATAAACTTAAATCTCCCTTTGTAGAAGATAGATTATCTAGATACTGCTTGTTGAAAAAGTAATGAACGATGAATTTCAATATATTTTTCAGAAACAAAGTTAATTTTTTTACAAGTATTTGTGCCTAATGATCAAGAGCGATCGGAGATTTTTTCCTCAGGGGGGGACCTCAGAGTCTCAGAAACCTCTATTATTGTTATTATTATTATTTCTATTATAAACGCTAATATTGTTTTCATTCTTGTTAATAAATGTAACCCTATTTCAAATAATAATAGGTCACAGAAAAAATATTTGTTGTTATAAAATATCTCTACAATTTCACCATTCGAATTACATTGTCATTCCAGAAATCTCAAGGGGTCAAGTGTCCTACCTGCCCGACCCCCGTTCATGCTAATTACGTCTATTTGTCATTGATCTTGCTTTAATTCCAGGCAGTGAGTGCATATTTTAGCAGTGGCTCACGTTAATGAGATAAACTTTTAAATTAAAAATCTCGCATCTCAATTATATTAATTTTGCTCTTTATGTTCCTCCATAAATTTTGTCGAATAAACAGCAAATTGAAATTCGAACTTCTCAGAGCGAGTTTTGAAGCTTTTGTAGTTAGAGAACGTTCATTAATTAGTTGAATAAACTAGACTTAGCAATGATTACGTGCTATCGAAATTGGCTGCACCTGCAATAATAAACTGCAAGTAACTTCGTAGATTTGCTTGGATTTTATGATTTTTTTTTTAATGATAATGATTGCACTTGTTAATTAAAAGTTAAATAAAAGTGTCTTATCATATGACCTCCTTAATATTCATTTCCTTAATTCATTGATTTGATGTTTTAAGTGCACTTTATTTACAGTACGGCTAATCGGGTTTGGACCTACAGTTTAAAGTGAGATTCGAACCACAATGAGCCTCCATAGGTAGTCGAACCCGGGACCCTTCGTTACAAGGCGACTACACAACCAAGGCGCCATCGAGGAGGCCCTTCATTTCCTTAATTTCGATACAATATCCATATTGCGATAAAAATTTAATGCACCCGAGGAATGTAAATAAACTCTGTATCCAGGTACTTACATTACCTATCGCTCGTTTCTACTCTTACGACGAGCTTTCTACATGCTGGCAAGGGAAGTGGCGAGTGGGGAAGTCGCAGCAGACCAAAGAGATAAGAGCGGAGAGCTACGACGCGGAGGGAGGAAGTACTACGTGCACCTCATTCCACAAGCTGCTTTGTTTCTTATCGCGTTGGATTTGTCGCTTCCCGCTCCCCACTTCCCTTGCCAGTATGTAGGGCGCCTGCCGTAAGTCAGTTAAAAGGTTCTGAAATTCTTCCAGAATACTTTAAGATGGAGAGTAAAACAAATGGTACTTTTCTTTAATATGTTACATGCAAATAAATATTTATGTACTACTGTTTGTTTCATTTTAATGGTTTTCATTGAAGTTTATCTCTTTTACCCAATGGCTTACAGTGGCTTACGACTGGTTTGCATTTCACATTGCGATACCGATACAATTCTGAATGCACAGATGGAAATGGAAAGGATTGATAATATTTATTATCTGACTCGAACGCGAGAAGTTTTACGGATCTGATAAAATTCCGATGAGGTTCATTCAGAATAAATATTGATTTTTGATGTTGACCGTATGAACAAAAGCAAATGGAACTGAATTGTCACTCTCGGTTAAATCGTTTGGAAGGGTGCAGAATGAAATACCTTTATATGTTTATCTTTATTCACACAGCATGAATGTTGAATGGAAGATAAAGATCGTTGTATTTTTTTAAAATAGAGATATTTACATTATATATTTCGAGTTATTGATTATCTTGTTTGTTAGACGTATTTCTCAAGGTTTGTTTCACGTCTGTTCTCTACTCAGATAGGCTAACCAAGACTGGACCTCAAGTTTATACTTGTGAAAATATACAATTTGTCTTTACCAAAGATTGAAGCATTTTCACCTGAATAACAAAGTGATCGTTTGACATACTTATAATCATATTCATATTTCCTAAGTACAGAAACAAGTCACTATTTCTTAATAATTTCGTTATTTTAACTATAGTTAAATCAACGCATTTTATTGATCATTAATGTTTCATTACGTATATGAATAGATTAAGTTCGATTCGTACATCTGTGTAACAATCACATGCAATTATACATATTTTCAAGTTGAATTTAGGAATACAATATTTAAATACTTTGAAATTTCTTGAATATTTCTGCAAAAAACAAGAATTTCAATAGGTAATGTTTATTTTCATTTATTAACAAAGGAGTAATACTTTTCTTATTGTGCCTGGCAATATATCCATGTAGTGTATCTTATTCCTATTTTATACTTAATACGAGACAAACGTAGCATAAATAGTAAAATCGTGAGATTCAGATTTTCATAGTTTTATTGATTCCATTGGAGATACTTTCAACTCACTGTGGGGTCTCTTTGTTTAAGCGTTCATAGAACGTATTGTACATGCAAAAGTATTCATCGATATTTTTGGACTTTCCAACCTATACAGTCTTAACTATATGATATTACATCATTCTTAATTATGTAAATTATAAGCTACATGAAATTAGCAAAAGTGGTCAAGTTGGTAATGTTCTTACACCTTACATGCACAATATTTAATCCATTAGATGAAGAAAGGTAAGTCCTTAGGGGCTGGGCTGCTCACAGGGGGGTCCACCCAACTTTGTAGATTTGAAAGGGAATTGTAAAGGGCAATATGTATTATCGGGAGGGGACACGTGGATTCTGGGGAGATTGAGACTGAAACGTTGGGGGGGGGGGGGGGAGACAATGTCCAACTCTTCAATATTTGTTTTGGAGGAGGCAACATCCACTCTTCAACATAAACAGTAATTGTAAAATTGGCACGGAAATTACCACTGCGCCATCGGGATATAATTAGGTAAATAAATAAAACTCAATTCATATAATTGTAAGTACCCATTGTATTTCCAATATACAGCATATTTTATCTTAACAGAACTCACAAATTGTAGGTTCACATAAATTTAAGCACACTAAAAATGTTAATGCATTTTATGTCGTTAAATATGGTAGAGTTATCTTTATTTCCATACCATGTAGTTTGATTATCCCCTGATTAATGGTAAGCCTTGCTCATACTAGACGGAAAACAAATCTTTGAGTCTCCACTTTGCACTACATGGTATTTGATGTAATAATGACAATTTAGATGAAGAAAAGGAATAACTCAGGGCGGGGAGCATAAGTGAAGTGTTCATTAAAACTTTAAAAAGAAGTATCTGGAAACACTTTCCTAATTAAATACTTTATGGGGATTATGACATGAACTTGTGGCGGGGATGTGCTTCATTGACTTTTGGGGGGGATTGCGCCATTGGCCTTGGGGGGGATGGGCACCCCTGCTTCTCGTCTCCTCTCCTCTCCTCCCCTCTCTTCTCGTCTCCTCTCCTCTCCTTTACTCACCTCTCCTTCCCCTCCGGTCCTCGCCTCTACTTCTCTCCCCCTCTCTCTCTGTGTTACGTCTTTCTGCGTCTCTTTCACTATCCATCTAAATCTCTCTCTGTTTCTAAGTCTTTAAATCTGTATATCATTTTATTTTTCTATCATTATCTTTATTTCCTTCTACATCTCTCTTTCTATCTCTTCCTCTTAATCTTAGAGTATAGAAGGAAGGAGGGATTGTCAGCTGACGTCAGCTGGCGTCCACCTTTTAACATTGAACGAGAGGTAATTTCGTCGGGAAAAATAAGACTGGTTGTTATGTTTCTTAATGTTTAAATCGTCGGAAACAATAACACGAAGTTCTTAGTAACTAATTTTGACGAAAAAAACAAACAGATCTAGACTCTTTTACATGCTGAGTCGTATACATTTACTATATGTAATGCTCTTTATATCTCGTTACTACACCATAAAAAGTTTAATGAAATAACAATAGCATCAAAATAGAAGTTGCATTGTAACTCGTAAATCCATCACAAAACATTATTAATATGAAAATATGAGCTGCGTACAGAGGTTTAACCCGATTTTATAACACAATTCACGCCACCTCAATAAGTAAAGTTAAGTCGTGATCTTAGGATAATTTCAGACCAAAACATCAGGCGATAAGCGACACTTGATAGGCGACACACGACAAAAGACAGGAACCCGTTCAGTCAATGGAAGCATTTAAACTGAAGCGACAGGCGACCACCGATAAGCAACACGTGTCTCTTGGCAACCAACTCTCATAAAAAAGTGAAAGTTTTTAAACCGAAGCGACACGACAACTGCACGTGTCGCTTGTCGCTCGGAAGTCACTCGGAGTGGGTCGTTTTCCCAATACCACGCATGTTGCCGCTTCGGTGTGTTGTCCGCGCATGTGCTGTGAATGTTTTGCTTTAGACTAAATGGGCCCATGTCGCTTATCGCTGGCCACTCCGGTGTGAATTCTCAGGGGCTCGCGCGACACATGCCGCTTGGGAACGAGCCAATCAACAGCAACGTTTCACACCGTAGAGGCATGACAGGTCGCACAAGCCTGCCTTCGATTGGTCAAATCCTCAAACCGCACATGTCGTGTGTCTCTTTCGTGTCAAATCTCCCTAAAATTTAAATAATCACCGTTCTTGCACCACCAACTGGCCGGGTCGACACGTGTCGCTTCGGTTCAGAAGGTATAATTTTTTTCTGATGGTTGGTTTCCAATGCTTCGTTCAATGAATTTACATAATAAAATCACAACAGAAATCCTTGTACAGCGTCAGCAAATAAATATGTTGTAAGCATGTTTACCTGGTGAAAATAATCTTCTTGGACCTCTTATTTTTTTTAAAAAAAAATTTCTTGCTACTTCTGTTGTTGCATCCGAAAGCTGCGTAGAGGGGCATAGTTTTTATTTATTGTCTATTTGCAGTGTCACTGAAATGTACACTTATGCACTATACACGAACATTCGACGTTCAAATCCCTACTTCCAGCATTGTATCAGCTGTAACTGTGGCGCTTCCCAAGATGGCAATTTTTACCTCACCCCCTTCCCCTAACGGCTTTATTCCCCATCGCCCAGAAAGCACTCGAAGGTCCTCTCTTCCTTACTCTAAGCTTTTACTACTTTGTACTATCTTTAGTATGTCATTCAATCCCTCCTTTACTGTATTTCTTTCTGTGTCTCCCTTCCTTCTTTATCCCTTTCATTCTGCTGTTCTTCTTGTAGTCTACATGTCTCTTCCTCTTCTCTTTATCCCTCTCTTTTACACAATTTTGCTTCCTTTCTCTCATTTTTTTTCATTTCTCTATCTCTTCTCTTTACGTTCATTATTTCACTATATTCTCAGAGGTTCAGGCAGGGGCAGGGGTGGCCTGGCCGACTGCATGGGATACCGCCCTCAAGGAGGGCGGGGGGCAAATCGAGGCGTCCACCTTTAATTAGCAACAAAACCTTACTTCTGACTTGTTTGTTCGTTTGAGTCTTTTTTAAAGTTCATTTTATGCACAGAAGGGCTAATAGAGACTGGACTTACCGCTTAAAGTGGGATTCGAACCACTATGTGCCTCCACCGGGTATTTCAAACACAATTGGATTTATTGTTGGCAAGAACTGACGTTTCTGCTGCAGAACATATTGCAAAATCATCTAGAAATTTAAGTCAAGAGATTACTGTTATTTTGATGTATTTGTAATTAGGTTGGTATTAAGTAAACACATATCTACAATAAACATGTTCTTCAACAGTAACACAAGGTATTAAAAAAAAGGATACTCGTATGATTTCCCGTCATAAAATAATGGTCAAGGTTATTATTTGGGGAACGTGGAAAATAGGGAGATCAAGGTAAGTAGTATAAAATACGATATTACTGGAACACAAAAAGTATGACCCCCCTCAGATTGGTTTGGCTACACTTAAAACTAGGTCAAGATGCTTATATAAGCTTATTGCCTACAGTGTGCTACTCTGTCTAATCCAAGACTTTAGTAAAAAGCCCTCGGGGATTGCCTGTAAAAAGTACGACCCCCCTCAGATTGATTTGGCTACACGTACAAAAAGCTGCATCTGTCAGATTGTTTTCCATAGGATTGTAAAAAATATGTCCCTCTTGGCATTGTTTTGGCTACACTTAAAACTAAGCCAAGATGCGATATATGAGCTTTTTGCCTTTAGTGTAATACTCTGTAAAGTGTGCTTAAATACTTGACAGTCAGTTCAGAGTATTAATATGTTAACCCAAATATTTTAATTGGGTACCAGGCTCAACTTGTATATCTAGTACTAAGACAATGCATTATGCAGAGGCTTTCTAGAATTGCTCTGTGACTTTTTCGTTTCTTATATGATAAACATATGATTTCTGACCTATAAGAATAACACTGCATATGGTATCGGCAGGTGGTGTATCATGGAATTCACAGATTATTTTAATGTTTGTCCTGTCATTAACTACAACCTGCTTGCGTTTTAAGGTGTTGATGACAAACATCGGTCTCTGGGCTTTGAATTCATCGGGTGAGTAATATTTGTCGGTATTGCCAGTAGTGACTCTTTTGTATGCTGTGTAGGCCTCGTATAATTTAAGAAAATCATCCTTGGACATGTCTAAATTATAATTTTCTCTAGGAAACACCTCGTTTCTGCCGTTTTTAAGATATATGTTCTTCATATTGTAGTTATCGAACTTACTTGAATTTTGTTGCTGGTTGTTGTCTCGACCAGTCTGAAACAGCACCACCACAAAATCTGGCATGTCCTATTGTATACTAGAAAATTAATTCGTAGCATCGAATTCGTAATAGCTACCAGTGGCAGGTTTCTGTACACATTGATATGTATAAAATTGTAAAAACACCTGTGGATTTTTTAGTATATCTGCTTTGTATTCAACAACCGGGATTCTTAGCTCCATAGTCTGAATAAGACATTTGCCTTCGTCAGGTAGGGTGTTAGGCAGAGCCGCCCCAGTAGAGTTTAATGTACTGTACCTCATCAAAGTATTATTATCATTAGCGGCTCTTCGAAATGTGATTTTTAAACCACCCTTCCACATAATGTCTTTGTAATCTGAGAAGAATCCAGGTAACAGGCGCATCGGAAACAGTACAGTGTGACTCTTAGTTATTATTTTATTGCCAGCCTCAAATCCACCGATTTTGTAGTAAGAAGCCTCGGTCTTGGATAAATTCAGTGTGGCCAAAGCTGTAGATGTAACACCAGGATAGTCTACTCTGTTTATGACAACACCATCCCTTCGGATATCGATTTGAGAAAACAGATGCTGTATAAAATTGTCTACTAGTCTTATATATGAGTTAACAGAATAATCTGTGCCGTCGAGCTTGACAACATCAAACTTGATATATAGGTCTGCTCTGTGGAGGTGTATAAAGCCATCCCCTACGTCAAGGTCAACCTCAATCTCTGTGTTGGGCTGATTCAAATTGGCCAAGGTCGAACGGTTCGGAGGGAACGACTGTAGCTCGTAGATTTCGATATGCTCTATTTTTTAGTATGTATTTTATTTATATATTAATCTCAATGATGGCGGTTGTTGTGGCTCCGGCAAAATCAACTAATTCTTCTTTTTCGTTAGTCACCACCAACTCAATGTAGTCGATTCTATTATGGCACACTAGAAAATATAATGTTGGTGATGGAGTGTAGATGATTGGCTCCATGAATTCAGAGTTAGGTTTGAATGTTGCGATGATGCCAGTTAGTTTGTGAGTGCCTATGTATTCAGATTTGGTGATCATACCCTCGGCCACATTACAATGAATATTCAGACTCTCTATAGCCAAGAATTTAGGTATATTAACAGCAGTGTGTTTGATGGCTGTTTCAAGTTTTGTGTTGCTCTGGAAGCCTAACAACTCTGCTAAAGTACCCAGATCCACTGTCTCTGTAGCAGACACAATCTCTACTAGTGAGTGACAGAATTTAGAGTTAAGACAACACCACTAGGTAACTGAGCATTTAAAGTAGATATATTATACTGCCCTGGAGTGATGACAATTTTTTGATCCCCAACTGTGATTGTGTTGTTATGGTGTGTAATATTAGGGATCAAGTACATGCCGTAGAATGCTATAAGAGCTATTGATTTGGGATACATAATATCATCATGTAGTTTGAGTTTTAAGATTGAATTCTGGCTGGTCCGATGGAATATGCCCATGATGTTTTAGATACCACAGGGCCTTTTGAAAATCTTCAATTGATGGTTTATTTATTTGTGACAGATATCTAAGAAAAGATAAACACAGATGTCCACAATTAATATCTTCAAAATTTTGAATACGATCGTCATTGTTATACAGATTATGAGATTTTAGATATTTTACTACATTATTAGGTGGAATCCCCCCAAACGAATCGAACACAAACGCCTTGTTGTTTGAATATTTAAGATAGCAGATACAGTGTGTGCCCTGATTTTTGTAGCTATCCAAATTGACTATGCCACACTCTTTTTTGAGCGGTTGTTCTGGTAAAGAATCAGACATGTACACACCTCTAAAATTTTTGATGCCCAGTGGTTCGATTAAAGCTTCAATATCTTGGTTGGTAAGCGGCGCTTGTTTTTTTAAACTTATTTATGACTCCTTTAAAACCTTTGCCTTTTTTTCTATGGCCAGATTATGGAACCTTTGTTCAGCTATTTCGGCCTTATTCTTCTTGGCATCTATTACTGTTTTTGCCATGGCAGCCGATCCCCCTGCTAAGCTACCTACTGCACCGAGTGCTGCTAAGATAGCCGGGATACTAAATATAAAGCCACCCACATGTGATTTTTTCTGGATTGCTGTAATTTTTTTAACTGTGTAGTACTAAGTAACAACTTCATACAATGGTCTTTGGAAAGACAAGAGTTTTTTTTGCGCTGTTTTTTGTTTGAAAACTATCGATAGTGCCAAGAGATTTAAGACCTGCATAAGGTATCTGATACATAACACCCTTGGCCTTCATCGTAGGTCTATTATATACTTATTCGGGGATTACATAGCTTAATTAAGTGGTTTAAATTTAAGTCGTAACACTTATTGCTGGGCCAGTTTATTTAGTCTGTTACAACCCCCACCCTAGTTTTTGTTTGGTGTTCATAGCTATGGTGGTCCCTAATGCTGCTATGTTTTTACCCAAAGAAGCATCTCTGCTTACTAATCTACCGAATGCAGCCTCTTCTAATTTTTTGTCTGCCACATGTCGCTTGTCAAGATTGGTATGTGTGTTGTATGCTATGTCATGGTCTCTACAAGCAGCGTCTAGGGGATTAACACCAGGGTCCCCTCTGTTTAGTCTATGGTCTAGTTTGGTACCGGGACCACAATACTGATAGCCTGGTATGTGTAGCTCAAATGGCAGCTTGTTTATGATGTCATTAACTAGCCCCAGACCCTCAGAGATATTCCAAAATTTGGGCGGTAGAGTATTAATAAATTTTATAAGATAACCAATCCCCTTAGTGTCGTTGACTATAAAATTAGACAATTTGGTGGCTATCATAACCATATTTCCGACTTTTTCGTTGTAAAAGTTGTGGTTACCGGCATTTTCTTCGCCAGCTATGACCAGCAACCTATGTATTAGTTTTCTTACATCGTCAACCCAGACAAATTCTTTAGTCAGGGTGTTGTACTGTTTGATCCCGTTACCTGTCTTGATTTGTGTCCATATGGGCTTGATTAAGTTGTTGTATTTTGCTCCACTGCTAGACTTGACTCTTTTTTGTGTAGGGTCGTTGTTCTGGTACAGGGCATCCGATTTTATTAGTATTTCTTTGTAGTACTCATAGTCTTGATCTGTATAGTTGTCAGGCCGTTTACGAGTCATCAGTTTCCACAATCCAGGTGTTCCAGGATACTTAACAAAACCACCTCTTTCTCCAAGATGAGATTCTGTATATACAATCAGATCATAGCCCATAAACGTTACCCTAAAATTGCCAATTTTATGTATGATGCTACCGGCACGCTCTGTGTCAGCATATAAACCGAAGACCTCGTCTTTGTTGTCTTTAGGTGTGCTTAAATATTTTTGAGCAAGAAGGCTCAATTCAATAGGATCCTGACTAGCTTCGATTCTTTGAGGACGAACAGGACTAGGTGTATGAATACTAGAAAGGGGGAATGATTGGATAATCTAATATGTTCCGAGCAGCTACCGGCACAAGCTCTGTGATCAAGTTTTGGTTCTGCTCTGTAACAGTTTTGATATTTTTACCCAGTTCATAGCATCAATAATAGGCTGTTCTGTATGCTTGTGTTGTTCATAAAAACCTCGGTTCTCTGATTTTCATCCCTTGAATCGTTTTACAAGATAGTCTCTTAATTTAAGATCGTCAACGATTGGTCGTTTCATGGCTGATTATATACGTCTCTACGTCTAGAAAATTATTGATTTTACTCCTATATTTACCACTATTGGGCTTCCTTGTCATATCGATTGTGACAAACCCGTAGCTGTCTTGGTTCCAGCACCTACCACAAAACTTAGAAAAATCGTTGTAGCTTAAGTCTGTACCTACATACTCGCCATGTATGTGTTTGAGGTAAATATGATCTTGACGAAACGCAAATATAAAATTACTGTTGTCTCGTAGCAGCTGTTTCGGTATTTTAGAAAAGGTCTGCGCCAGGTAGAAGCAATCTATCTCTTTGTGCCGCCCCTGGGTAAAGAAATTTCGAACCTCGTTTTGATTATCTAATATAATGTCATCAAACACAACAACAGAGTTATCGAGACAGTCATCGAGTGTCTTAACATCTGATTCAAAAGTGGCTATATCCAGTACATCGTATAGCTTCATCAGCTGCTGATATTTTAATTGTTCTAAGCTCTTAGAAAAGACGTACAAGTGCCTGTTTTTCCAGTCTAACCAGTTAGGTGCCAATAAAAAATATCAACCAGTAGCGTAGTCTTACCGCAACAATAAGATGGCACAACAATAAGACAACGAATATTACCAGGAAGCGGATTGCTATTTTTCTTAGTCTGCTGTTCGGGCTCTGGTAGTCGCTTTATAACATCCCAGGTGTTCATAGTATCACTTTGTCTGCTTTGATCCAGCTGTTTTCCGGATGACCTAGCCATTTGACCAGTAGCTTGTTTCCTTTTTTGCGGATGACTTTTTCTATGAGATATGTGTCACGCTGTTTAGTTTTGCTAAGTTCTTCTTCATAGAATCGGCCTTTGAGGATTTCGTTGTGATGGTCCTTTATTATATATGTGTTACGGGGCCCAGGTATAACTTGAACCACTGTAAATAATTCAGTGCTCCAGTTTCTAGTAAAGCCTCATTTGAATATGTGTTCATATTTACTAATCCTTACATGATCACCTACCTTGTATTTAAGTCTTCTGGTTGTTGGCTGATATCTCGGATAGTAAACAGTGTTGATTAATTGCTGCTCGTCAGATTTGGTTACGTCAGATGGCTTCTTATTAATTGTAGTGTGGACCGAGTTGTTATATTGATTTAGAAGTTCTGGTATCATACCAACCCATTTATAATTACCTTGAAGCGTAAATTGCTTATACATATGACTTTTTAGGTTCCTGTTGAATCTTTCTACAATAGAGGCCTTGAGATCACTGTAACTTGAGTAATGTCGTATTGACTGGCTCTTAACAAATTGTTGGAACACCAAATTATAGAATTCTTTACCGTTATCTGTTTGTAGATAGCGCGGTAATCTGCCACTCTGATTGGTGATTGTCCTAAAGCTTCTGTAACACATGCTCCAGTCTTGGATTTGAGTGGCACAGCCCAGGCATATTTCGAAACTGTGTCTATGACAGTAAGTAGATATTTGTAGCCCTTGTTGATATAGTCTATGTTTTTCAGCTGTCCACTTGCCATCTCAAAAAAGTCAGCCTGCCACAAATCGTCTATGCCTTTTGTGGCTACTGGCGTCGCTTATAGTTACGTCTGGCTGGTCTGTGTAGCTCGTCAACTATGGTTTGTCTAGACATAGTACGTAAACAAGAATATTGCAACTATGGGGTGTTCAGCAGCTGATACTACAGGATTTTCTAAATACAGCATATCCCCTATTTGTATGTCAAACTCCAAAGAACCATCATCTTCAGCATAGGCTGTTTCTAGTGTATCGGGGTCTGTAAAATCCTCTAATTCCACACTGGTGATTTTTGGTATGTTGTCAGCATTGGCTATTGACAAGGTAGGGTAGTGATGTGCCTGTGGTTGTAACCAGTATTTGATCTTGACCGGTTTGAGTGTGCCCCTTACGAAGAACTGGTAATAAAATTGTGCAGGGGACAACATATACAGTTTGCCACCTGGTGTAAACGGTGAAACTTATTCTTTGTTGGGGACACTGTACAATTCAATAATTACTGTGTGCTTAGGATTCTTGATTAGGCCAGTTATTTCTTTTTCTGCTGTAAGCAATCTACTTATTACAGATTCAAGATGCTCGTTGATAGTCCTAACAATCTCGTCGTGGCCTGGTTTGATTCTTATGTCCACAGCAAGTTTTTTGTATTGTTGCACAATCTCTTGAAGCTGTGTGGCAAAAACAGACAGAGCATTTGCTTGTTTTGGATTCTATGGTCCCTAGCTGTTGCTTGATGTTGGCTACAATTTGCTGCAGATTTTCAACAACAGCCAATTTTGAATTTTGGGCTGTAAGATCATGGACTTGTCTTCTGATATCCTCAAACAGGGGATGCAGTTCGTTAATATGCTGATTGGTTGGAAGTGTAGCCACTGTCTGAGTAAGCTGTTTGATCTTTCTGTCTGAACATTCTTGATGTCTTCAGATTTCAATATGAGACGTAGGGCTCTATAATATTTTTAAGTTATTGTGAAGTAGGCAGATTGGCCACCGTATTCTGCAGAGACTCAAGGGCAAATTTTACATCATTTAATTCACTAGCGTCAGCCACACTACGCATTGCATCTTGGAGCAGGGCTATGTGTGCCTGAGTAGGTGTTGATTGTTGTAAAATTTCAAGCTTTGTTTGAATATCATCAATCAAGTGATGAAAATGTGATAGCTCAGATTCGGTATTAAGATTTTCAAGTTTGGTGATCTGTTGCTAGACACTGGCAAGAGTATCTACGATACCAGGTAAACGGGACTCCAGAGTTTCTTGTACATTTGTCAGATCGTTGCGTACTGCTGCTATGGTACCCTCAAGGTGGGTTATGGTACCCTGAATTTTTCCAAAATCTTCATATGTCTCTAATTGCAGCTTGATGTTGGCAACACTACGAGTAATAGCACTCAGAGCATCCGAAGATGGTAGTTTGTTCATAAAATTTTCTAGTGTCTCATTTTTTCTTTGACCTCGGCTATGGCATTGTTTAAGGGGTCCAGTTTGGTATCTGTAGTGATTGAATCTGTTCTTTTAAAGTAGAAATCACTAGATTAGAATCATCTTGGGACTTTATGCTTTTGACAATTGTTTGGAGCTGTGTCTGGACACTACCAATCTGCTCTTCTAGTTGCTGTTTCAGTTGCTCAGAGTTGGTAGCCTGAGTCTTAAATTTGGCTTGAAGAGCTGCTATGGCCTCCTCTAAAGTCTGAAAATTATCTAGTGTAGGCAAGTCAGTCGATTTTAAGAAGAGGGTCCATGCATTGTGATTGTAAATTAGTAATCTCAAGTTGAAGACTGGCATTAAGTGTGGTTTGTAGAGCTTGTAAATCGCTTCTTAATTTTTTGACTCTGATGTCAAGCATCAGAATCTCGTCGCTGTGATCTTCGTGCCTTGTATGGCCAAATATATCGTTAGGCATTGTGTTTTTTTAGAAGTTATTTATTATAGAGTATCTGATTCTTAATTCTATAAAAAGAGGTATAACCTTGTCATAGTGTCCTAGAACCTCAATATATAAACAGTCACCGGCAGAGACAGTATATACAGTGCCAGAAACCATGTTTGATTGCTTAATTCTGTAAATATTTCAGCCTACTGATACCTGACATTGACCTCGGGCGTTGTAATAAATTGTAATTGACCACCTACAGGTAACTGGTAGTGGTTTAAGTTATTGTTAAATATGTACAATGTTTTACCTGTATTAACATCAACATCTGTAAGTATGCTATTCAGGTGAATAATTAACAAACCACTTAGTTTATATAGCATAAACTGTATATCAGGAGAGGGTGCTGGTGTTGGCAGGTCCATAATAGCCTGATTTTGAACCCAAATAAGTTCATTGGCATGTTTATTTATTGCAAGGCATGCTCTGTGGTTTGGCATTGATTGCCACTTATCAAATCGTAATGACCCCCATGGTAGAGTATGTATGCCACATGATAAAACACATCTCTTATCGTCATGTGGGTCCAGAGCAAAATTTCTTACAATATTTGTGGTCAACAAGTGATCCACACTCTGGATTCTGCATTCTGATGTTCTGATTGTGCTACATGATTTGAGACAATCTTCGTAATTTTCAAATCTGAGCTCTTTGTCTACAGTTACTCTGCCAACGCCCTTAGCTTTTTAAGTAACAGCACCACTGGATGTTTCAAAGCTGTAAATCTTGGGTCTTAGCCCAGCAAATGCTACAATAACATCGCCAAGTGTCTTGTCTTTTAACTTGCCAGGCACTTTTTGTTGTGTAGTTGAATATTCAGATGGCCAGGCAATTCGCTAGTATCGAAATATTCAAGCAATACAGGCTGTGCTATATCTTGATAGACATCTTCTGTCTGAATATCAAGGATAAAGCTATCCGTGTACATATACATCAATCTTATACGATCACCATAGAAAGGCTTCAGCACATCGTAATATAATTCCAGCATGTGTAATTTGGCCAATTCTATTATTACATCCCCTACATAAATAGGCTTATCAAACTTGATTTTAGTTTTTTCTCATGTTGAAGAGTGCCAGATTGTCATCATAAATTCTTCTGTAGTTGAAATTAGGCTTTGTTACCAATTTTTTGCTTTGGGTGGGGTCGGTAACCAGCTTGACATTAGTATGCTTTCTGACATTTTCTATGTTCTTACCATACACCGAATTGACCATCAATTTGAACAAGGTCTTATCAAATAGGGTTACCGCACGTGTTCGAAGCTCGGTGTTTGTATCAATGTATTGCTTCAACCACCTTGAGTGCTTGAACCTCAAGACTTTGCCAACCTTGGTCACTTGAACACGATGACTCATCAGGAACTGGAGGTTCTTGTAGTTTATGCCATAACCCTGTTTTAGCTCTAGAGTCATCATCAGCTTCTTCTGTTTAGAGCCGGGCGGACATTGGAACTCAGCAATGGGCGGCAGATCAGAAAACCGGCTGTGTAAATTATTAGGAATTGCCAGATCCACCTCTAAGAACAGGCCTTAGTCACTGTCATCAAAGTCTTGATGATCTTCAATATTAAAATCTTCGACCCACTCAAGCCCTGAATATGGCAGTTTATCCATCATTGCATAACCATACAGGCTGTTGGCATCCACATAAAATATATAGTTTGATGGTTGTGCAGAATCATAATCGGGATCACACTTGTTGTTGGCTCTGGCATATCTTTGAGAACATTGTACTATGACCCCTCGTATACATTGTTCGATGAACAGATACATGTCCTGGTCCTGGATCAGATCCAATTTTATGTAAGTGTTCAGAAACATCGCAGACCATGCTAGGCCTGGAGCACTGTAAAAATAGACCGGGTCAAGGTAATAATTTTGTATTGAGGATGCTCTAAATGCTTCACGTACATCGGCTAAGAGCGTCACATCGAGTGCCAAATAGAATTTATGATAATCACGAAGATTCTGACAATTTAAGTTGGTCCACATCAACTGGGCATGGCGATAATCATCATTACTAATTCCTGATGCTCTGAGTTTGCTGTAGAACGCTTCTTGCGGTGGCAGAGCACACTCGTTAAATTTAGAAAAACCGGTAACATAATCGTATGGATATACACCCTTGTGCCTAAGCAATTTCAGGTCTAAATTTGGAAACGTGTCAGACTTAATTTTGAATTGGGTATAAGATAATTGACTGGCCAGAGTGGCAAGGCTAGCCGACAGAAATCTATATGAATCTAGAAATCTTAGGTATATGGGCCTGCCATTAACACTGATTATTTTGCTAATAGCTATATATTTTTCGTCATTTTCTGCTAAAATATTTAACTCCTGCTTGTCAAACCCTTCGTATCTGATCAGATGATGAAAATCATAATTAGATGCACCGTGGCAAAATATCGGGACAAATTTTGCTCTCTGGATCTTAATATTACAACTACTACACAAAGCCTGTTTATATCTACCGTCCGTATGGCAATGATGACGCACCTTGATATTTGTATCCGAAAATTCAGAATTGCATACCGGGCATTTTTCTGTACTGTTAAAATCTTCAATTTGATCCTTTGTTAAAGGTAGCATAGGTGTTAATTTTAATAATATATCATGGGCTATGCAACGGCACTCACTTTCTATTTCACGCGCAAATTCTTTTCCATGTATAAGTATGGTTTACTAATAACACCATCCTGTACAACCACATAACAAAAACTAGAAGGTTCATGTCGCTGATACGCTGTAGTTGATGATTCTTCAGGATCTGGGCTGCAGAATGCAAGCGGTTTGAGGTTTTGATTCAAAATCACAGACTATATACGCTGGGTTCCCCAACAAGGCTTCGAATTTTTTGAATTCGGCATTTTCGTTTGGTTTGGGCATAACCATATGAACAGGTTTATGGTTGCCACAGTATTTTAAATGTTCAGCCAACTTGTTTTTAGCAATTTCGGTATTCTCTTTATCAACATCATTTACTATTTTTTGACCATCAAACACAGTCAAACATCTTCGACACAACTTGTATATTCTATTGGATTTGCCTAGTTGTTTTCTGACTAAAGCCTGAAGATTGCGTATCAGAGTGTAATGGTAAGAACCGTCTCTATCAATTAAGAGCAGATCGATCGGGACAGCAGAGTCATCATAAAGGTTGCTGATTCTAAGAGGCTCTATTAAGCAATCGCCACGAGCAGCAGAAAACACACTAATAGATAATAGCATACCATTGCTATCTTTCGCCCCTTTTTCGAATTTATCAATATTCTTGATAGACGTCGGATATTCTAAGCCCTCCATAGCATCATCAAAATCATGTTCGTGCTGTTTATAATGACTTATTTGCTGTGGGTTATTTAAAACTGGAAACAAAGCAGCCAAAATACAACTCAAAAAGCATTTCTGGTCGGTATTTTCTACTTTAACCACGGCTTTTCTGTTTTTGATATTGTCAGGTAAAGGCAGATATGTAGAACTTTGTAGAGGTCTGAATTCAGAAATATTAACATAAAGCCTGTGTGGAGATCCACGAAGACTCCATCATGATTCTTTAGCAGCAAACTCAGAATGTTTGATAAGCAATTGGTCTATCAACCTGCTTAGTATTTCGTTTAAGTTTGTATTTGAGTATACGGGTACAGTTTCTGTTATGTGGGGGTGTGTAAATTTTGTACCGTTTGGTTTCTTATATTCAGTATACAATTTAAGAGATAGCTTATAAGAGCCATTTTGTGCATTTAGATTAGCTGGCATATCAGGATTTTTACTGTTTAAAAACCTCTAAATATCACATCTTGGCTCTGATAAAAAACGGTAATCACTAAGTTGACCGTCAAAACTACTACGAATAGGTGCATTGTGTGGTCGCTTTGCCGGTCTAGTATTATCGGATGTAACAAGCTTTCTTTTTAAACCAGATGTAGATGGCTGTGGGGGCAATGTTGATGCCTGTGCAGAACAAGAGCCTATATGTCTATTGAAGTATTCCTTGGAAAATTTTCTATGGCATTTGGGAATATTTTAGTGGGCATTTTGTGTTTTTCAGAATCACAATTACGTTGGTGCTTGGCCCAATTTGGGCTAGATATATTCTTATCACATTGATTTCAATATTTCTGATTTGGCATTTTTGGTTTTGGTATTTATATATACTTCTTTGGGGCTCAAATCAAATACTATATACTTATTAAAAAATATCATTTGGGTTCAGCAGTGTGCTCTGTATATTTAGTGTGTATATTTCGTATGTATATTTACTGCGTTACTATTTTTGGTTTTGGTATTTATATATAATTTCTTGGGGCTCAAATCAAAAACTATATACTTAATAAAACTATACACTTTAAAAAAACGCATGTGTCTGACAAAATATGATGGGTCGTAAAGTTAATAATTTATTACGTTGATCTATAGAAGCAATAATTTACTGCAAATGTCTGTGTACACGACAAGCTGGATGTGTCGACACGGCAACATGTTGAATTGTATTGAATTGAATTGACTTTATTGCTGGGCGAGGTTCAGCTGTTGCTGGTCTACCACCTAACCCCAAAAAGTACAGATTAAAAAAAAAAATGAAATTCAAGATTACAAAGAAAATGAACAAGAAAGTACAATAAAATACAAATAGAATAAAATCTCATACAATAGAACAGATAAAAACTAAAAATTAAAATGAAATTCAGATTACAAAGAAATTGATCAAGAAAGTACAATAACATACAATAGGAAAAAAATCATATACATTGGAACAATATTGGCAGTGAATTAGATAATAATGTAACTGAAGTCGAGAAAGTTGATAGTAAGAAAAAAATAAATTCTGTAAACTCACAGTATTTATCATTATTCATATATTGATTTACCCTGCTTCTGATCGTTTATCAGTGATTCACGGAGCATATCGCGAAAAGGTCTGAAGTTTTGATATTTGGTTAGATTTGGTAGTGCATTCCAGGCTTTGGGTGCTGCGTAACTGAAAGAGGCCTGATAAGCTGAAGTTCTGCAACGAGGTAAGCTGAAACTGTTAGCGTTTCTGGTTGAATGCGTATAAATTTTGCTTCTGAAGTTTAATTTCGAAAAGAGGTAGTTTGGGCTCTTGCTCTTAATTATGTTGTGCAGTGTACAAAACAAGTGCAGTTTTCTCCGTCGTGCCATGGAAAGGATTAATAACCACGTGGCCTTGCACAACTGAACAACTGTCGGCACGCAACCTGCAGTATTGACCTTACAGCACAGCTTGAATTTCTCAAGTGCTAAGCACATTTCAAAGTTAACCAGCCTTGAAATTACCTACTGTGCTTGATACAATGAATAATACCAGCACGTATTATCCCTTTATGACAAACTGGGATAGTATAAGTTAACACACATGCTTTGGATTGTAACAGATCAGCTGGATTCGTCAAATATCAGATTGATCTATACTAAAAAGATCATACACTTTATACAATGGTCTATGGAGGAATTGTATAAGAATTTTAAAATAAGTGATGATCATGCACTGGTCGTATATGCTGAAATGAAACAAAGAGTCAACGAGCAATTCTAGAAAGCCTCTGCATAATGCATTGTCTTAGTACTAGATATACAAGTTGAGCCTGGGGCCCAATTAAAATATTTGGGTTAACATATTAATACTCTGAACTGACTGTCAAGTATTTAAGCACACTTTACAGAGTATTACACTAAAGGCAAAAAGCTCATGTGAGCATCTTGGCTTAGTTTTAAGTGTAGCCAAAACAATGCCAAGAGGGACATATTTTTTACAATCCTATGGACAACAATCTGACAGATGCAGCTTTTTTGTATGTATAGCCAAATCAATCTGAGGGGGGTCATATTTTTTACGAGAAATCCCCGAGGGCTTTTTACTAAAGTCTTGGATTAGACAGAGTAGCACACTGTAGGCAATAAGCTTATATAAGCATCTTGACCTAGTTTTAAGTGTAGCCAAATCAATCTGAGGGGGTCATACTTTTTTAGGGGGGTCATACTTTTTGTGTTCAAGTAATATCGTATTTTATACTACTAAGGTAAGAAAATGGGTGTGGAGGAGGCACGGTAGAAAGTAGCGAGGCACGAATAATCCAGGGTGCAAATTTTATATTAAGCCGCCCCTGGGTTAAGAGTTCGAATCCCGGCGTGGGCATGAGCGTCCTCTCTGAGTGCCTCTTCATTAATATCATCACTCATCCTCATCTTTAGAATTAGCCAAACAGAGCCAGAAAAGCAAAGTAAATTAATAACAAATCATTTAATCTCTCTCTTCTCTTTTATTTTAGTTCTCTCTCTTTCTCACTTTCAACTTTACTATATCTTTTCTCGCTCCTCTTCTCTCTTTTTCTCTCTCTCGCTCTCTCCTGCCTCTCGTTTACTCTCTCCACCCCCGCAAGAAGCAGTCGTAATCCTGTTTTCGCCATTTGACTCTCTTTGTACTCTGCGCACGATGCTGCCCGCCGCCCAGCTCCCGACAATCTTTGACAAACAAAAGTGTTGAGAGGCGAGGAACGTGTACAACAATTCCAAGCAACGGGAGTAGTATAAAAGTATATAACATCTACCCGAGAAAGTATGAGCCCCCCTCAGGCAGATTTGGCTACACTTAAAACTAGCTCAAGCTGTGCATATGAGCTTATTGCTCAAGTGTGGTACTCTGTCTAATCCAAGATTTTTGTAAAAATGCCCTCGGGAATTTCCCGTGAAAGTATGACCCCCCTCAGATTGATTTGCCTACACTTACTACACTTGAGATTGTTGTCCATGAGCTTGCTAAAAATATGCCCCTCTTGATATTTTTTTTGGCTACACTTAAAATTAAGCCGTTGCATCATGTTGTACAACAAATTATTACCCAATATTATGCAACAAATTATGATGCAAGAGCTTTTGCATTATGTTGTGCAACAAATTATGATGCAAGAGCTTTTGCATTATGTTGTGCAACAAATTATGATTCAAGAGTTTTTGCATCATGTTGTGCAACAAATTATGATGCAAGAGCTTTTGCATTACACATCAGTTAGTATTGTGAGAGTGGCTGAGGAGTACAGATGTGTTGTTGCATTGCTCCTCATACAGGTCTGATATTTGACACATTTTGCTTGTTTGTTGTAATCCACTCATATTTAGAGTCAGGTTTATATCTGCCCCAGTTTGTTATACATGACACATGGTATTAGGTCATTGCCTTTCTAGGACATGCCTGTGTAGACATGTATTTGTGCTAGGGCAGTGCTTCTGTACTTATTCTATCTTTGTGCATGTAGGCTATCAGCTTTATACAACCTATCATAAGTTTATTAAGTATAGAGTTTTGATTTGAACCCCAAGAAATTTTATATAAATACCAAAGCCAAAAATATTAACACACATACACACACACACACACACACACACACTAAATATACAAAACACACTGCTGAACCCAACTGATATTTTTATTATTAAGCATAGAATTTTGATTTGAATCCCAAGAAATATATATAATAAACCAATAATAAAAATGCCAAATCAAAAACATTGTAATCAATGCAAAAAGAATATATCCAGCCCCAATTGGGCTAAGCATCAAAAGAATTGTAATCCAGACAAATGCAGAACACCCACAAAAATATGCCCTAAATGCCATAGAAAATATAGCATGGAATATTTCACATATAAACATATGGGTACTTGTTCTGCACAGTCATCAACATTGCCCCCACAACCATCTACATCTGGTCTGAAAAGGAAGCATGAAACACCTGTTAATGCTAGAGCAGCAAAGCAGCCACGCTATAAACCCATCCATAGCAGTTTTAATGGCCAACTTAGGGATCACCGGTTTGTATCAGAGCAAAAATGTGACATTAAGAATTTTTTGAACAGTATAAATCCTGATGTGCAGGCAATTCTAAATGCACAAAATGGCTCTTATAAGCTGTCCCTCAAATTGTTTACACAATATAAGAAACCAAATGGCACAAAATTTACACAGCCCCACATAACAGAAACTGTAGCTGTATATTCAAATGCAAATTTAGACAAAATAATAAGCAGTTTGATAGATCAATTGAATATTAAACACTCTGAATTTGCTGGAAAAGAGTCAGGATGGAGCCTATGCGGATCTCCACACAAGCTCTATGTTAATATTTCTGAATTCAGCCCATTACAAGGATCTACATATCTGCCATTACCTGCCAATATTAAAAACAAAAGAGCCGTGGTTAACATAGAAAATAATGATGAGAAATGCTTTTTGTGGTGTATTTTAGCTGCTTTGTTTCCAGTTTTAAGGCATCCTGAGAGAATAAGTTATTATAAACAGCATGAACATGATTTTGATGATGCTATGGAGGGTTTAGAATATCCAATGTCTGTCCAGAATATTGATAAATTTGAAAAAAAGGCCAGGGATATCAATGGTAAACAATTATCTATTAATGTATTTATTTGTTCCACTGGTCGTGGCAATTGCTTGATAGCACCTCTCAGAATCAGTACACTTGATGATGATTCTGCTGTTAAGATTGATCTGCTCTTAATTGAAGGGGATGACACATATCATTACACTTTGATACATAATCTTGAAGCTTTAGTCAGAAAACAACTAGACAAATCTAAGACAATATTCAAGTTGTGCAGAAGATGTTTGACTGTATTTGATGGTAAAAAAATAATAAATGGGGTTTGTAAAGTGAATACAGAAATTGCTAAAAACAAGTTAATTGAACATTTAAAATACTGTGGCAACCATAAACCTGTTCATATGCTTATGCCTAACCCAAATGAAAATGCCAAATTCAAAAAAATTTGAAGCCTTGTTGGAACACCCAGCATATATAGTCTGTGATTTTGAATCAAACCTCAAACCCCTTGCATTATGTAGCCCAGATCCTGATGAATCTTCAATTACATAATACCATTTACATGAACCTTCTAGTTTTTATTATGTGATTGTACAGGATGGTGCTGTTAGTAAAGAATATTTATACATGAGACCAGATGCCATCAAAGAATTTGCACATAGAATAGGAAATGAGTGCCGTTGCATAGCATCTAATGTCTTATTAAAATCAAAACCCATGTTGCCTTTAACAGAGAAACAGATTGAAGATTTCAACAATGCAGAAAAATGCCTGGTATGTGATTCTGAATTTTCAGATACAAATATCAAGGTACATCACCATTCCCATACAGATGGTAAATTCTTAATGGCCCTGTGTAATAGCTGAAATATTAAGATCCAGAGACCAAAATTTGTCCCTATTATTTGCCATGGTGCATCCAATTATGATTTTCATCATTTGATCAGGTACGAGGGGTTTGACAAGCAGAATTTAAATATTTTAGCAGAAAATAATGAGAAATATATTGCTATTAGCAAAATAATTAAAGTTAATGGTGTTCCTATTCACTTAAGATTTCTTGATTCATACAGAATTCTGTCTGCTAGCCTGGCTACACTGGCCACTCAATTATCTGATAATCAATTCAAAATCACATGTGCTTTGTTTCCAAATCAGGACCTGAAATTAATTAGGCGAAAGGATGTATATCCATATGATTATGTTACAGATTTTTCTAAATTTGATGAGTGTTCTCTGCCACCACAACAAGAGTTTTACAGCAAAATCAGAGCATCTGGAATCACTGATGATGATTATCACCATGCCCAGTTGATGCGGAACAATTTAAAATGCCAGACATTTGGTGATTATCACAAGGCATATTTAAAACTTGATGTCACTCTCTTAGCTGATATACTTCAGGCATTTAGAAAATCTTCCATGCAAAATTATAAGCTGGATCCAATGTATTTTTACAGTGCTCCGAGCCTAGCATGGTCTGCAATGTTTTTAAACACTAAAATGCAATTGGATCTGATCCAAGATCAAGATATGTATCTGTTTATGGAACAATGTATAAGAGGAGGCATGGTGCAATGTTCTCAGAGAAATGCCAGAGCAAATAACAAGTATATTCTCAATTATGATCCAGCACTGCCAACAAATTATATACTGTATGTAGATGCCAATAGCCTCTATGGTTATGCTATGATGGATAAACTGCCATATGCAGGGCTTGAGTGGGTTGAAGATTTCAATATTGAAGATCTTAAGAATTTTGATGACAGTGACTATGGCCTGTTCTTAGAAGTTGATCTGACAATTCCTGATGATTTACACAACACATTTTCTGATCTGCCCCCAATTCCTGAGGTTGAATGCTCACCTGGCTCTAAACAGAAGAAATTGATGATGACTCTGGAGCCAAAACAGGATTATGTCATATATTACAAGAACCTCCAGTTCCTAATGAATCATGGTGTTCAAGTGACCAAAGTTGGCAAAGTTTTGAGGTTCAGGCACTCAAGATGGTTGAAACCATATATTGATACAAACACAGAGCTTCGAACATCTGCAATGAGCCAATTTGATAAGACCTTGTTTAAATTGATTGTCAATTCTCTGTATGGCAAAACCATAGAAAATGTCAGAAAACATACTGATATTAAATTAATTTCTGACCCCAGCCTGAGCAAAAAATTGATTGCATAGCCTAATTTCAATTATAGAAGAATTTATGATGAAAATATGGCCCTCTTCAACATGAATAAGACAAAGATTAAGTTTGATAAGCCTATTTATGTAGGGGCTGTGATATTGGAATTGGCCAAATTACACATGTTAAAATTGTATTATGATGTGCTCAAGCCTTTTTATGGTGATTGTGTAAAACTGATGTACATGGACACAGATAGTTTTATCCTTGATATTCAGACAGAAGATGTTTATCAAGATATATCACAGCCTGAATTATTTGAATATTTTGATACCAGTGAACATTCAAACATTAAGCCCCACAACAAAAAGGTGCCTGGCAAGTTAAAAGATGAGACACTTGGTGATGTTATTGTGGCATTTGCTGGGTTAAGGGCCAAGATGTACAGCTTTGAAACATGTAGTGGTGCTGTTGCCAAAAAAGCCAATGGCATTGGCAGAGTAACTGTTGACAAAGAGCTTGAATTTGAAGATTACAAAAATTGCCTCAAATCATGTAGCACAATCAGGACATCAGAATGCAGAATTCAGAGTGTGGATCACTTGTTGACTACAAATGTTGTAAGAAAAGTGGCTCTGGACCCACATGATGATAAGAGATGCATTTTGTCATGTGGCATACATACTTTACCATGGGGTCATTGTGATTTGAAAAGTGGCAAACAATGCCCAATTACAGAGCATTATTTGAAATAAATAAACATGACTATGAACTTATTTGGGTTCAAAAACAGGCTATTATGGACCTGCCAACACCAGCACCCTCTCCTGATATAATATCTAAACTAAGTGCTTTGTTAATTATTCATCTGAACAGCATACTTACAGATTTTGATGATGAAACAGGTAAAACATTGTACATATTTAACAATAATTTAAATCATTACCAATTACCTGTAGGTGGTCAATTACAATTTATTACAACTCCCGAGGGTAATGTCAAGGTTTCAATAGGCAAAAATATTTACAGGATAAAGCACTCAAACATGATTTCTGGCACTGTATATACTGTTTCTGCTGGTGACTGCTTATATATTGAGGTCCCGGGATACTATGACAAGCTTATACATTTTTTTATAGAATTAAGAATTAGATATTCAATAATAAATAACCACTAAATCAAAATGCCTAATGATATATTTGGCCATACAAGGCATGAAGATCACAGTGATGAGATTCTGATGCTTGATGTCAGAGTCAAAAAATTAAGAAGTGATTTACAAGCTTTACAAACCACACTCAATGCCAGTCTTCAATTAGAAATTACAAATTTACAATCACAATGCATGGACCCTCTTCTTACAATTGATTCAGAACTCAAATTGCTGATTCAGAAATATACTGACTTGGCCACATTAGATAATTTTCAAAGTTTAGAAGAGGCTGTAGCAGCTCTTCAAGCCAAATTTAAGACCCAGGCCACCAACTCTGAGCAATTGAAACAACAATTGGAAGAACAGATTAATAATGTCCAGACACAGCTCCAAACAATTGTCAAAAGCATAAAGTCACAAGAAGATTTTGATCTAGTGATTTCCACTCTAAAAGAACATATTCAATCACTACAGATACCTAATCTGGACCCTCTAAACAATGCCATAGCCGAGGTTAAAGAAAAAATTGAGACACTTGAAAATTTTATGAACAACTTGCCATCTTCTGATGATTTGAGTGCTATAACTCGGAGTGTTGCCAACATCAAGCTGCAACTTGAAACATATGAAGATTTTGAAAAATTCAGAGTACCATAACCCATCTTGAAGGTACCATAGCAGCAGTACAAAGTGATTTCACAAATGTACAAGAATCTCTAGAATCCCGCTTGCCTGCTATTGTAGATACCCTTGTCAGTGTCCAGCAACAGATCACAAAACTTGAAAACCTCAACACTGAATCTGAGCTATTTTATTTTCATCACTTGATCGATGATATCCAAACAAAGCTTGAAATTTTACAACAATCCACACCTACTCAGGCAGATATAGCCCTGCTCCAAGATGCTATGCAAAGTGTGGCTGATGCTTCTGAATTAAACAATATAAAATTGGCACTTGAATCTTTGCAGAATACTGTATCAAATCTGCCTACATCACAGGAACTTAAAAATATTAAGAGAGCTGTGAATCGCATATTGAAATCAGAAGATATCAAGAATATCTAGACAGAGATCAAACAACTTACTCAGACAGTGGCCACTCTACCAACCAATCAACATATTAATGAACTGCATGCCCTGTTTGAGGATATCAGAAGACAGGTCCATGATCTTACAGCTCAAAATTCAAAATTGGCAGTTGTTGAAAATTTACAGCAAATTGTAGCTAATATCAAGCAACAGCTAGGGACCATGGAATCCAATCAAGCAAATGCTTTGTCTGTTTTTGCCACCCAGCTACAAGAAATTGTGCAACGATACAAGAAACTTGTTGTGGACATAAAGATCAAGCCAGGCCATGATGATGTTGTTAGGACTATCAATGAGCACCTTGAATCTGTAACAAGTAGATTGCTTACAGCAGAAAAAGAAATAACTGGCATAATCGAGAATCCTAAACATACAGTAATTCTTGAATTGTACAGTATCCCCAACAAAGAATATGATTCACCATTTACACCAGGTGGCAAAATATATATGCTGTCCCCTGCACAATTTTATTACCAGTTTTTTGTTGGGGGCACACTTAGACCAATCAAGATCAAATATTGGCTACAACCACAGGCACACCACTACCCTACTTTATCAATAACAAATGCTGATAACAAAGCAAAAATCACCAGTGTAGAGTTAGAGGATTTTACAGATCCCAATACATTAGAAACATCTTATGCTGAAGATGATGGCTCTCTGGAATTTTATATACAAATAGGAGACAAACTGTATTTAGAAAATCCTGTAGTATCAGCTGCTGAACACCCTATAGTTGCAATATTCTTGTTTACATATTATGTCTAGACAAATTATTGTTGATGAATTACACAGACAGGCCAGACATAATTATAAGAGACTGCCAGTAGTTACAAAAGGCATAGATGATTTATGGCAGTGTGACTTGGTTGAGATGGCAAGTGGACAGCTGAAAAACTTAGACAAGATCAACAAGGGCTACAAGTATCTACTCACTGTCATAGATACATTTTCAAAATTTGCCTGGGCTGTGCCACTCAAATCCAAGACTAGAAAATGTGTTACAGAAGCCTTTAGGACAATCATCAATCAGAGTGGAAGATCACCGCGCTATTTGCAAACAGATAATGGCAAAGAATTCTATAATTCTGTGTTCCAACAATTTATTAAAAGCCAGTCAATACAACATTACTCGAGTTACAGTGATCTCAAGGCATCAATTGTAGAGAGATTCAACAAAACCCTAAAAAATCATATGTATAAACAATTTACACTTCAAGGTAATTATAAATGGCTTAATATTCTTCCAGAACTTCTACATAAATATAACAACTCGGTCCATTCCACAATCAACATGAAACCCTCTGAGGTAACTTCATCTGATGAGCAAAAATTGATCAGCACTGTTTATTATCCTAGATACCAGCCAACAACAAGAAAAGCCAAATACAAGGTTGGTGATCAAGTAAGAATCAGCAAATATAAGCACTTATTCAAAAGAGGCTTTACCAGAAACTGGAGCACTGAATTATTTACAGTGGTACCTGGCACAGACTTTTTCTAAAATACCGAAGCAGCTGATCCGAGACAACAGCAATTTTATATGTGTGTTTCATCAAGATCATACCAACCTCAAAAACATACATGATGAATATGTAGGTGGGGACTTGTCCTACAATGATTTTTCCAAGTTTTGCAGTAGGTGCTGGAACCAGGACAGTTATGGGTTTGTCACAATTGATATGACAATGAAACCCAATAGTGGCAAATACAGAAATAAAATCAACAATTTTCTAGACATTGAAACATATATAAATAACCATGAAAAGGCCAATCATTGATGATCTTAAATTAAGAGATTATCTTGTAAAAAGATTTAAGGGATGGAAACCAGAGAACCGAGGAATCTATGAGCAACACAAGCAAACAGAACAGCCTATTATTGATGCTATTAGTGAATTAGGTAAAAATATCAAAACTGTTACAGAGCAAAATCAAAATTTGATCACAGAGCTTGTACCTGTAGCTGCTAGGAACATATTAGATTATCCAATCACCCCACTTTCTAGTATTCATACACCTAGTCCTGTTGCTCCTCGAAGAATTGAAGCTACTCAGGATCCTATTGAATTGGTTCTTCTTGCTCAAAAATATTTAAGCACACCTAAAGACAACAAAGATGTGGTCTTTGGCTTATATGCTGACACAGAGCGTGATGGTAGCATCATACATAGAATTGGCAATTTCAGAGTAACATTTATGGGAGATGATATAATTGTATATTCAGAATCTCATCTTGGAGAAAAAGGTGGTTTTGTTAAGTATCTCGGAACACCTGGATTGTGGGAACTGATGACTAGGAAAAGTCCTGGCAGCTATACAGATCAAGATTATGAGCATTACAAAGAAATATTAATAAAATCAGATGCTCTATACCAGAACAATGATCCCACACAAAAAAGAGTCAAGTCTAGCAGTGGAGCAAAATACAACAACTTAATCCAACCCATATGGTCACAGATCAAGGCAGGTAGTGGAATCAAACAATACAACACCCTGCCTAAAGAATTTGTGTGGGTTGATGATGTCAGGAAACTTGTAGATAGGTTGCTGGTGATAGCTGGGGAGGAAAATGCTGGCAACCACAATTTTTACAATGAAAAGGTTGGAATTATGGACATGATAAGCACCAAATTGTCTAATTTTATAGTGAATGACACTAAGGGCATTGGATATCTTATTAAAATTATTAATACTCTACCACCCAAATTTTGGAATATCTCTGAGGGTCGGGGGCTGGTTAATGACATCATAAACAAGCTGCCATTTGAACTACACATTCCAGGCTATCCGTATTGTGGTATACGCACAAAATTGGACCATAGATTAAACAGAGGTGATCCTGGTGTTAATCCCCTAGATGCTGCTTGTAGAGACCATGACATAGCATACAACACACATTCTGATCTTGATAGGCGACATGTTGCAGACAAGAAATTAGAAGAGGCTGCATTTGGTAGATTTGTAAGCAAAGATGCTTCTTTAAGTGAAAAAATAGCAGCATTGGGGACCACCATAGCTATGAACACCAAACAAAAACTGGGGTGGGGGTTGTGAATATATATATAATAAACCTAGGATGAAGGCCAAGGGTGTTATGTATCAGATACCTTATGCAGGTCTTAAATCTCTTAAAACTATTGATAGTCTTTTAACCAAAAAGTAGCGCAAGAAAAAAAATTCTTGTCTTGCCAAGGGCCATGGTATGAAATTGTTACTTAGCACCCCCCAATTAAAAAAATTACAGCAATCTAGAAAAAAATCACATGTGGGTGGCTTCATATTTACTATCCCGGCCATCTTAGCAGCTTTGGGGGCTGTTGGGAGCTTGGCTGAGGGATCAGCTGCTATAGCAAAAACAGTAATAGATGCCAAGAAGAATAAGGCACAATTAGATGAATTGAAGCGCCATAACCTGGCCATTGAGAAACAAAGCAAAGGTGTTAAGAGAGCGATGAATAAGTTTAAAAAAAACAAGCGCCGCTTACAAACCAAGATATTGAAGCTTTAATCAAGCCACTGGGCATCAAAAATTTTAGAGGTGTGTACATGTCTGATTCTTTACCAGAACAACCACTCAACAAAGAGTGTGGCATAGTTAATTTGGATAAGTAAAAAAATCAGGGCACTCACTGGATCGGTTATCTTAAATATTTAAAAAATGAGGCATTTGTGTTTGATTCATTTGGAGGTGTTCCACCTGAAAATTTAGTAAAATATCTAAAATCAAGTAATCTTTATTACAATAATGCCCGTGTTCAAAATTTCAAAGATGTTAATTGTGGACATCTGTGTTTATCTGTTCTTAGATATATGTCTCAAATAAATAAACCATCAATTGAAGATTTTCAAAAAGCCTTGTGGTATTTAAAACATCATGGGGGTATTCCATCTCACCAGCCAAAATTCAATATTGAAACTTAGATTACATGATGATATAGTGTATCCCAAAACAATAGCTCTCAGAGCATTTTATGGCATGTACTTGATCCCTAATATTACACACCACAACAACACAATTGCAGTTGGTGATCAAAAAATTGTCATTACTCCAGGGCAATATAATCTATCTACTTTAAATGCTCAGTTACCCAGAGGTATAGTATTAACTCAAAATTCTGTCACTCACAGAGTAGAGATTGTATCTGCTACAGAAACAGTGGATCTGGGTACTATAGGAGAGCTGTTAGGATTTGAGAACAACACAAAACTTGAACCAGCCATCAAACACACTGCTATTAATATACCTAAATTCTTAGCCATAGAGACTCTAAATATTCACTGTAATGTGGCCGAGGGTATGATCACCAAATCAAATGGCATAGGCACTCACAAACAAACTGGCTTCATTGCAACATTCAAACCTAACTCTGAATTTATGGAGCCCATCATCTACACTCCATCACCAACATTATATTTTCCTGTATGCCATAATAGAATAGATTATATTGAGTTGATGGTCACTAATGAAAAAGAAGAATTAGTTGATTTTGCTGGAGCCACTACAACTGCTATCATAGAGATTAATATTTAAATAAAAATACACACAAAAAAATGGAAAATATTGAGAGTTATGAGCTACAATCATTCCCCCCAAACAGGAGGACCTTTGCAAATTTAAATCAACCCAACACAGAGATTGAGGTTGATCTTGATGTAGGGGATGGCTTTATACACCCCCACAGAGCAGATCTATACATCAAATTTGATGTTGTAAAGCTCGATGGTACAGATTATCCGGCAAATTCAAATATAAGATTGGTAGATAATTTTGTGCCACATCTGTTCTCTGAAATTGAGATCAGAAAACATGGTGTTGTTATAAACAGAGTAGATTACCCCGGCATTACCTCTACAGCTTTGGCCACATTAAAATTATCCAAGACCGAGGCTTCTTACTACAAAATAGGTGGATTTGAGGCTGGTGATAAAATTATATCTAAAAGCCACACAGTGCTGTTCCCCATGCGCCTGTTGCCAGGATTCTTCTCAGATTACAGAGATATTATGTGGAAGGGTGGTTTAAGAATCACATTTAGAAGAGCTGCCAATGATAATAATGCTTTGATGAGGTACAGTACATTAAACTCTACAGGGGAAGCTCTGCCTAATACCCTACCTGATGAAGGCAAATGCATTATTCAGACTATGGAGCTAAGAATCCCGGTTGTTGAATATGAAGCCAGTTATGCTCTTAAATACAAAGCAGATATACTAAAAAATCCACAGATTCCTCTACAATTTTATACATATCAATGTGTACAGAAGCCTGCATCTGGTACCTATTATGAGTTTGATGCTACAAATTCATTCTCCAGTATACAATATGACATGCCAGATTTTGTGGTGGTACTGTTTCAGACTGGAAGACACAATAATCAGGAAAAAAATTCAAGTAAATTTGATAACTGCAACATCAAGAACATATATCTTAAAAATGGCAGAAATGAGGTGTTTCCTAGAGAAAATTATAATTTAGACATGTCCAAGGATGATTTCCTTAAATTATATGAGGCATTTACAGCATACAAAAGGGTCACTACTGGCAATACTGACATGTATTACACACCAGATGAATTCAAAGCACAGAGACCTATGTTTGTCATCAACACCTCAAAAAGGAAACAAGTTGTGGTTAATGACAGGACAAACATTAAAATTATCTGTGAATTCCATGATACACTCCCTGATGACACCATATGTAGTGTTATTCTTATAGGTGAAAAATCATATGTTTATGATGTAAGAAATGAGAGAGTCACAGAGCAATTCTAGAAGGCCTCTGCATATTGCACAAGTTGGGCCTGGAGTCCAATTAAACTTAAACCGGAAGTAAATATGTGTGGGTGTGGGTGGGTGTGGGTGTATGTGGGTGGGTGTGGGTGGGTGTGGGTGGCTCATATGAGCATTTTGGCTTAGTTTTAGGTGTATCCAAAAAAAATATCAAGAGGGGCATATTTTTAAGAAGCTTATGGACAACAATCTCACAGATGTGGCTTTTGTAAGTGTAGCCAAATCAATCTGAGGGGGGTCATACTTTCACAGAAAATTCCCGAGGGCATTTTTACAAAAATCTTGGATTAGACAGGGTTCCACACTTGAGCAAAAAACTCATATGGGCATGTTGAGCTAGTTTTAAGTGTAGCCAAATCTGCCTGAGGGGGGCTCATACTTTCTCGGGTTTATATTATATACTTTCCTACTACTAACGGGCTTTGAATCCATTCACTGACTCCTGCGTGCGTCTGGAGGACAGAGAGGCACGGAACGAATACCTTGATTCTAATGTCTAGTCCTAATGAAATGTGAAAACATACACTAACACATCCACACATACAGTCCTAAAGACTGATTAAAGAAATAATCATTGAATTGAATATCTTCTATTTTGTATCTAAAGTACGCAAGATTAATATAAATTGCCTTAAAGTTATTAAAATATGAGACGTATAATGAATGAAAACTGTAAATAAAGCTGGAAAATTCAAAATGAATAGAGAATAAAGTTTTTCTATGCAGAGGCTATTTTTGTTACAGAGAAATCAGCAAACTAACCGATACAATCAAAAGTGGATTACACCTAAGGAAGGTATATTATTCTTGCTATCAATAGTTTTTCTGTCACGTTTGTCTAATTATGACGATAATGAGGATTAGGTAAAACTTTTATACATTCTCGAAATCACCGGAACGAAATCCAGGTTCGTGATTATCTGGAACATTCCAGTTCCGTATCGTCACAAATAGAAACTGACCGTTGAATCTCCAATACTTCCTTTGTTCTTCTACTTCCCTTCTTCATTTCTTTTTCGTCCCTTATTCTTTCTCCCGATTAACCGAACAGTAAAATTTCAAGTCAGTCTTGGCTGTACACGTAAACGAGAAATTCTAAAAAAAATCTTGATACTGTACGATACCATTTTAATAAATGTTTTCTCATTAAAAAAGCACGAGTTCACAACAAAACCAATTGCCTATGGATAACCAAGGAAATTAAAAATCTTAGCAAATTAAAACGATCATTGCATAAACAGAGTAAATATGCAAACAGCCCTACCCTTAGAGATCATTACAAACAGTTCAACAAAAATTACAACAAAACATTAAAACATTGCAAACAGTTGTATGTAGATGAAAAGTTGGATAATTCAGAAAACAAAACTGCAGAACTATGGATAATAGTTAATCATATAACAGGTAAAAAAGAACACGAATCAAGATATCATATTAGAAGCAGGGAATGTAATAGAGACAGATCCGCAAGAAATATATAATACTTTTAATAATAATTTTTTTAATGTAGCACTTAACCTGCAACGTAACATCAGCGTAACGGACACATAACGAACCTTGGCTCGTTGGGATCTTAACCAAGAATCTGAACCATTATGCTTGGGTGATGTAGTTTTGTCATTCATTCATCCCCACTGGTGAGCACTCGCCCTTGGCAGATAACTTGATGGTAATGAGCGAGAGGTTACTTTTCACACATGGAAATGGCACAAGACTAAGAATTTGGGTTTATATCTTTTAGTTTAGATCAACATGGTTCGAGAAGGATGTTACCTGTCTATTCAATGATGAATAGTTCCTCGGAGAAGACTCTTAGAATTGCGCTATGCAGGCTCCCTCAAGCTCCCCGATATTTCTCGTTCCTCGATCCAAAGCAAAAGACCCCACGTCGCCCGTTACACTCTAACTTATCCTTTTTCCTCGACCCCCTGGATATTGCTCCTTAATACCAGTTGATCAACAACTTAATTCCAATCAACCAGGAGGATTGATTTAATAGTGACCTAGCATTCAGAATGCTTGAGAGAGTAACGGCCGACGAAGGAAGTTCTCGCTTGCTCCTTTTCTCTAATCAGGGAAACCTGTTACGATACAAAGAAAAGTTAAATAACGTGAAAAGATCTTTCACGCATTCTCTTTATATGATGCCTACTAGAGACGAAGAAATTTCCAACATAATTCGCAATATGAAAAACAAAAAGTCAACAGGGCTAGATTCAATGCTGATTAACGTGATGAATGAGATTTGAACGAACATTAATGAGCCTTTGGCTAAATTAATTACCGAGTGTAAGGAAAATGGCAGCTTTCCAGACTGTCTAAATATATCAAACGTAATACCCTTATATAAGAAAAGAAATATAACAAAAATTGAAAACTACTGACCAATTTCCTTATTGTCAATTTATTCAAAAATTTTCGAAAAATTAATTTATAATAGGATAATAAAGTATGCAGAAGATAAAAAATACTCATAAAGCAACAAAATGGATATGTGTAATCGAAAACAACAAAAAATGCCATTTTTGATGTAATTGATAATATTCATTCCGCCATAAACAAAATGTATTCTGTTGTTTTAATATTTTGTGATTTTTCAAAAGCGTTTGACTGTGTGAATCATCACATACTACTAGAGAAATAAAAATACTACGGAATACGCGGTCTATCAAACAAATTAATAGACTTCTATTTATCGAATAGAAAACAGAGCGTTGCAATAAATAGCTTATCCAATAATGGACACAAACAACATATTACTTCGAAATGAAAGATGTGGTTATTGGAATCCGCCAAGGATCGATACTAGGATTGTTTTTATTGTATATAAATGACCTTCCAGCAAATGTTGAAACCGCTCAAGTTACTCTTTTCGCTGATGATACTACGGCTTTAGTAGTAAAAAAACCGGAAAAAGCTCTTACTGAACTACAAAGCTGGTTTTCAGCAAAAAAACTTTCTATGAACAACGAAAAAAATATATAATAAAATTTGGTGTATCTGGAGCCAGAAACTCTTCTATTAAGGAAAATAATTTCACAGTAGGGCATGCCGTTTTAACAGCTACTAACAATACAAAATTTCTTGGAATATTTATAGACGAGTGTCTAAACTGGAAAGTTCACATAGATAATTTATGAAAGAGCCTAAACACCGTATGTTACCAATTAAGAACTAAACAAAAATAGTTTCAATACAATGTGTATGCTAAATATCTATTTTTCAAACTTCGAAAGTATTTTGAGGTATGCTCTTCTAACATTGTTGGTCTTATGTCTAAAGTTCAAATCACCAACCCTGAGACATTCTGTAAACAAAACCACCTGCATGCAGAAAGCATTGCAAACTCATAGAAGTAAAATAATCCACACGAAAATCCAACGTTGTTACAGGATTCATTACGTAAGATAAAACAACGGCCAATTTGTAGTATGGGATACGCTGCCGCAAATGACGTCTCACTTTAAACCCAATGCTCATTCTTTTGTACTTATTGCTTCACCTTTATGGTTAATTCTTTGCACCAGTAATAATTTCCCATAAATTTGGCTTCTTTCTTGCATGCGAATTGAATATATTTTACTTGTATTTTTTAGACAAAATGATATAACATGGTAATGTATATTTCTAAGGTTTGATATACATAGGCGTCTATTTGAAATTTGTTTGTAAATTTTATGTAAATTGTATCTTACGTAAATAAAATATATAATGGGCATAAACAGCCATATGCAATACTGTAAGTCCAATAAATATATTGATGATGATGATCAGAACAAGAGAAAGAATGTTCGTACATTTATTGAGGTTGGAAACTTTGACAAGCATCCTAATAACGATTTTTGTTCCGCCAAATATAGTGCACTTCATAAAATAACTTGGTGACATGGCAAGGCAAGATAAGTGTGAACATTTTGTAGTAATATGCATTGTAACTTTCAACGAGTTTAGATATTTTTGTACATAATGATATTTTATAACATTGGTTATTTTCTAAAAATAATCATGTGAACAGCAAGGAAGCTGTTCACATGATTCACTTAGTAATATTGCCTGACTTATCCTTAGAAAAATAACATGCCGAGTTCTATTCGTGCGGGAAGGTCTCCGTGATCTCCGAGCTTGTTTTCAAAACGCCCAGCAAGGACAGCCTTTGAAAAGGGGCGAGAAACAGATTCTACTCAATATTTATGTAACGTTCTGTCAGTGGTATCCTGCGAAATCAGTAAATGAAGTGGTTAAGTTGGTATCCCAGTGCAGTGCTGTGTCAGTGTCTGCAGTTTTAAGGGTTATGAAAGAGAGAATGACCGGGACAGTAACAATGTATGCGGCTGCATATTCGTCTAATGTTTTGAGAGCGGGTTCTCACATTCAGAGGCTCTTATATAAAATGAATAGGTGCGGCGAACTATGAGTGTAACAGCAGATGATTGCGGTCATGAATCAGCTGACGCGGAGTGATACATCTAATCGGTGAGACCGTTTGTTTACAGAAGGTCTCAGGGTTGGTGATTTACACTTAAGAGTCACTATTTTAGAAAGTAAAAGCAATGTTAATGCTGATGTACATAAGCATATTTCTGATTGTACAGAAAAGTTACAACTGTTAAATTCCCGAATTGAAGGTATGGAACAAGGTAGAAAAAACCTTCAACCTGATGGCAAATATTTAACAGCCGAAGTTGATTCTAATACTCGAATACGGTTGTTACAAATAGTAAAAGTAGAACAAAATCAATTGTTGTGGATAATACAGAATCTAATACATGTCGGAATGGAAGATCCAAGCTTGATGTTGGATTCTGTACTTCGTCTAGTGACGTATGAGATGATTCTTCTAGGACAGTTTCTGGTAAGAAGAATATTATTAACACTAGTACCCGTAAACATGTCCGTTGGAAGCACAAGTATAATAAATCTGTAAGATCTAGCTCTGAAGAAACTTCCGTAAAGAAATTTCGATGTGACGACACAGAAAGTTCATTCCAAAGACTAGAGTTAGATGCTGAGAAATATAACTACACTGATGCTTGCTGTCAACTGTTTGGTACAAATGCATATCCTACTTCTAGTTTTGTGCTTACTGCGAATAATGACAATGGTAGGAATGTACATAATAATTCACATTCTCATCTAGATCAAAGCTTTAATTTTCCTTGTATGTGGTGTGATTTTAACCCACAAAATGATTGTGTTAGTAATATTTATCGTGATGCAAGTGTACCATGTTCAGTTTCGAACAATCACGATGATCATCAGTCGTCTGTAAATGGTTCTAGATTGCATGATTATGATAACACAGGGCTAAACGGAGCAAACCATATTTGCTACTTGTATAATCAACCGTATAGTCTGAGATGAAGAAGTGATCAATCATCCTATAACTAGAAATACATGCAATGGAGAAGGAAATGCAAGATGTGGACGTTTAAAATTAAGTGAATTATCTCAATTGCCTAAGTTCTCGGGAAAGATAAAGCAACAGATCAGCAAAATAATATATTGAACAGCTGGATAATATATTAAATGTTGTAAGAGTGCCAACAGATATGAAACTGCAAAGTATCCAACAATGCTTCACTGGGAGAGCTGGTTATTGGTTTCGGACTCATAAATATTACTTTATTTCCTATGACCAGTTTGTACAACAATTCATCAAGCAGTTTGCTTCTTCGGAAGTTACCCAATCACAACTCTCCGTATTGAGGAATCGCAAATACGACCCCAGTGTACATGGCAGTTTAGAGACTTTTTCTTGAAAAACTCACTCTAGTTATTGAAATTTGTTTGAATATCCTCAAGATATATATGTTGTGCAGTTAATACTTAGCCAATTACCTGATAATATTGCCAATCACATTACTTGTCACGAAATTCGTTCAGTAGATCAACTAACTATCATGTTAAGAATATTAGATGTAATAAAATTTAGTAGAAAGGGGCTTGTTGTTCTTCCTAATGAAGACAACGAACGTGAAAATATTCCAAAGGTTTTTAAGAATTTGGAACAAAATAGAGGCAAGTTAAATGTGCGGCAAATTCATGTTCGATGTACTCAGACTCAAACTAGTAGTGAGTTAGAAGCCAATGCTGTTATCAATCAAGGTTACGAAAATCGGTAGGGAAACAATCTTCGAAGTCGATATTTCAACAATTTTTGGCGAACCTCTAATAATTATGGATATCATGGAAATTTTACAGTATGAAACAATTATAATGGCTTGAGATCTAGAAACGGAGGACAATTCCGAAATAATTACAGGCAAGATAATTATCGTTCAGCTACAGAACAATTTAATGATAAAAAATTTGCTCAATCAATCGCGATTCTATTACAGGAATGAAAATCGCAGTGCTCATAATAATATAATGCCATATCAGTGTTTTCCTGCAAGTTCAAATTCATTAAATTCTCAACCTGAAGCAGCAGGTTTGGTATCACAAACTAATTCTGATTCTACAAGATTGACAAATAGTGAACAAAATACTGCGCGAATAGATGAAGTACAAGGATCGATACAGCAACAAGTTCCTAACTCGGCATCTTTAAATTAGTTGCGAAGAAGGAAGTGCTTCAGTCCCTCTGTTGTCCTGTTAAGAGGCAACGTTCAATTGATGATAGTGTTAGTGAAAAAGGTCATATTAATGTAAATAATGCGCGTTCATCTTTCAAAAACGTTTGAAATAAACTTTCTGTTAGAATGGTTCGACATGAACCCGACTGGACTTTTAATGAGGATGGTGTTCCTATTCCTGTAACGGAAGTTCCTATCATACATGGACTCATATGTAAACTACTGATTACTTGTATAATACACTCTGAAAGTCAAGCAAATGTTTTAATTTACGAAGTTTGGTGCAACATAACATCATTGATTGGTAATCTTAGATTAGACAAGGTTGAAGATATTAGATATTAAGCCTTCAAATAGATGATGAATATTATTTTCCTATGGAATCCTTTATTCTAAATGAACTTAACGCTGATGTTATTTTGGGAGTTCCATTCTTACGAAAGTATAAGGCTATAGTAGATCTCAGATCGCAGCACATAAGGAAATTTGTGCCTCATAAAATAATGAAGATTCTAATTTGTTTCACTCTAAATGTGAATTTTGTAGCTCTACGATTAAGAATGAACCTCAATCCAAAGCAAATAAATTGAAGTCTTGTAGATTGTTAAATTATGTGCCGGTATCAGATATCGAATCTAAATACATGCCTTCTAAGAGCGATATTTACAGTAAAGCTTTTGAAATTAACAACATAAATGAAGTACAAAATCAAGATTTACTTTCACTTTTATGGAAGTATTATAACCAATTTTACAACAGACCAAGACATGCAAATGTAGAGGTATATAAGATACAATTGGACACATAAATACCTGTATCTACTGAACCATATCCCATTCCGATTTCTAGAAGAAAACCTTTGGAAGAAGATCTCGCCAAATGGGAAAGTTGGGGCATAATTTACCAAGAATCTTCGCCATATTTAAATCCTTTGCACATAGTCCAGAAACAACGGTGTCTGTGGAGGCCAGTTCTGGATTTTAGGAATTTAAATAAGCATGTTATTAGTCCGTAAGTTAGAGTGGAAGATATTTTCAGATCCCCTTAAGTCCGGATTCATATATTTTTACTGATTTATCATATCGTGGAAGACAGTATGTCCTTCGATATCTTCCCTTTGGTATAAAGTCTGCAGTTTCTGTTTGCCAAGACAGAATGAATGAGATATTCACAAGGGAAATTAATGATTATGTTGTTTTCTACTTGAATGACCTCTTTATCTTCAGTAAAACTAGGCAGGAACATTTACGGCATAGACAAGCTGTTATTCAGAAACTCAAGGAGCATAATGTGTCAATTAAGTTTTCGGAATGCAAATTTTCATGTAAAGACATTTCTTTTCTTGGCCATATAGTTTCTGGAAGCCAATTGAAAGTTGATTCAAGCAAGAATTCTTCAATAATAAATTTTCCTACACCTAATAACAAAAGAGCTCTTCGTAAATTCCTTGGCTTGGTCAACTGTAGACGAAAATTTATAAATAAATTTGCAGAAACTGCTCAGCCACTTTATGAAATTGTGAAATCTGATGTTCCTTGGTTGTGGAAGGAATTGCATTCAAAGGCATTTGAGAAGTTACGTGAGTTAGTTATATCTCCCGAGGGTTTAGCACAACCTGATTTTTCAAAACCTTTCAACATAAATGTAGATGGCTCGAAGAAGGGGATCGGTGCGGTTTTATGGCAAAATGGGGATTCCTTCACGAGAGGATCTCAAAATTATACAATATGCAAGCAGAGTTCTTCCCAGTAATGAGGTGACTTACAGTACGCACGAGACCGAATGTTTGGCAATTCGATTTGCTTCTGAAAAACTTTGCTGGAACCAAAGTTAATTCGTATACTGATCACAAATCATTATCATGGCTGGAGTCTGCGAAGTCATTAAATCAGAGACTAAACAGATGGTCTATAAGTCTACAAGGATTTGATTATTCCGTGCATCATATACCTGGAACTTGAAACCAAGCTGCCGATACTCCTGATTTATCTACATGCGTTCCTCTCATCAATGAATTATACATTAATTATTTGAATTTAGATATTGTTGATGAGGACACAGTTGACTTTTGGAAGGAGAGTCAAAGACTGGATCAATGCTGTTCTGAAATTATATGGCATTTAAAGGAAGGCAATACTCCGAAAGGATCCAAAGAGATTTACCCATTCCATGACGGTCTTCTGTTTCTGAAGCACTTTCCAGACGATAAGTGGAAACTGGTAGTACCTAAAATTCTACATCGGCTTCAAGATAAGCAAGGACATTTTGGATATTTTAAGGTTCATAATAAATGCAAAGATTGTTTTTATTGGCCAAAAATGAAAGATACTTTTAAGGAATATCTCAGAAAGTGCTTAACATGTGCAAATACTAAGCGGACAGTCTTAAAAATTGATCAAGAACTCTTTCATGTACATACTACAACCACTCACAGTATGCTTTCTGTAGACCTTTTTGAACCTTTACCGAAGTCAGGGGGTCACAGCTTTATTTTAACAATTGTGGACGTCATGTCGACATTTATAATGGCTTACCGTTTGAGAAAAGCTACAACCAAGGAAATTATAAATAAATTCCACCTGCAATACTTTTATCACTATCTACTTTCTAAATTAATTTTGTCTGACAATGGATCTCAATTTTGATCAGTTGAATGAAAGAGTTTTGTAGATTCAATAAGGAAATAATCAGGCTACTAAGACTATACACAAAGGATAATCATCAGCAGTGATTTAAACAATTAACTGTAATTATTGAACTTCTAAACGATTCGGTATTTGAGGTTACAGGATTTACGCCGAATGAATTGTTTCTTCATGATAATGTCAAGAATGCAGTATTTCATCAAATTAATTGGCCATCTGAACTGGAGAAGGTGACATGGCAGAATAAATGTCTAATGGCAAAAACAAGAATGAAGAAAAGGGCTATAACCAAATCGAAGAAAGAGGATGGAAGGAGTATCACAATCGCAGTCAACGATATTGTTCTTGTTAAAAACCACCAGAAGAGCAGCTTTCTTAATAAGAAAATTCACAAATTTCTGGATTTATGGTTAGGTCCTTACTTAGTTAAAAATGTTAAGAACAATTATGTGGAACTTATGTCTCTAGATGGGAAGGAATCTGTAAATAAGCAAAATTTATCTAATGTAAAGAAGTTTAATTGTTCAGCCGACAGGAAAATAGAGTTGCTTAAATTTGCCTAAATAATTATTGAATGTAGTTAGGTTAAGGTAACTACAGATACTTCTGCAATGAAAAGTGTTGGATATTTGCATAGTCAATAATATTGTTTATTCATGTAATGTATTGAATGCATGGTACTACAAGGTAACCAAAAAAGTTATTGCCGTTCTAGAGCAGTGATAAACAAAGAGAAATTCAGTGGACGGTACCTATCTTTAGGTTTCGTAGTAATCTCAATCAGCATCCAACACCTTTTGCCAACGTTCCTGCAGCTGCACAATACCCTGGTGATAAAACTCGGCGGGCTTGGATGCAAAGAAGTCCGTGAGGAACAGGGTAACGTGGCGACAACCAATGTGTGGTATGCTTGGGAGTGTCATAGAGGACCCACTCTTCGTCACCAGTCAGCAAGGGATCAAATGTGGGTGTGTTCAAGTGCCGAGTGAGCAAGGACAAACAGGCTGTCACTCGTTGTTCCTTGTTGGCTGCCGACAATGTGTGAGGTACCCACTTGCTTAACTTGTGTGACTTTCCTATCCCATGCAGGTACAGTCTGACTCTTTCAGCGGAAACATGGAATCTTTCTGCAAGTTCATCACACGTTAGACCACTGTCCTCCTCGATGGCTGCTTTCAGGGCCTCGACATCCAACACATGTGGTCGTCCACTGCGAGTTTCATCCGAAAGGCTCACAGCTCCCGAATGGAATTTCTGGAACCAATGCCTGGCAGTGCGTTCGTTCACGGGATTCTCCCCAAATGCCTGGCAAATGCGGCGACATGATGCGGCAGCTGACAGGCCTACTTGAAAGTCATACAACAAACACACGCGAACAAGCTGCTTCGATACCTCCATTTCTCTTCGACACTGACTGCTATGTGTGCGCAAAGTGCCTGTATTACTGACAGTCGATGGTCAGACTAACTCCCGATCGCTTGGCAGGCACGTGCGTCATTTACTTTCCTCTCTGTGAGAGCATAATTAATGGGATATCAAAAACGGCAAGAACTTTTTTGTTTACCTTCTAAAACAAAATGAAGAATATGTCAGTCAAACTTGATTCACGGAGTTCATAGTGAAATGAATAAATATTGTTTGAAAAAAGTAATTTATGTTGTAATTTAAAAATTCACTGTTCATAAGTTTGGAACTAAATGTGGTAAAATTTTCGACATTTGCAGAACTGAAATAAATCGAAAATTTTCACCCGGAAGGGGTGCGTATTATGACTGACCCAAAGATGTTCATTTATTTCATTTATTACTTATTGTTTAATTTTGTGTTTAATATGCATTATGATATTTATGTTGTTATCCATTACTATTTTGTTATGTTCCAAAACCTTGTTGAATCAATTAGATGTATAATTAATTATTGATAATGTGAAATTGCGATGTATAAATTACTATACACATGTTGAGCATAGCAACGAAAGAAAGAACAAAAGACAGTAGATCAATAAATGATAAAATATCTGGAAATTTTAAATAGTGACGTCCGAGTTTCATTGAAGTTATCAAAATCCTAATTGCTGTTTCGTAAAGTGAATACTAGGATGCTTCGTTGAAGTTCAAGTAAAAAGCTTGCTTCACAGTCTAATATGACTTCGCTCGAGGAATATATCAAGTGTATTGTGAAAGTGAAGAGCTATGGACTTAGTGCGTCGACCTTCACTTGTTTTTGGACTGCAAAGGGGAAAGTTAATGAGTTGGAAGCAAAGGAAAAGTTTCCTTTGTTTGGAAAGTAGTTCGATATTCAAATATTCTTCCAGGATGAAATTTGGCCAGAAAGTTGTAGTCAGTTCATTTATTCTCATAAAGTACCATTTTTATTGTTAGATGGCACACATTGCAGTATTCGGCTGAAAACTAAGAAATGTATGGAAACGTAGCTGGCAACTGCATTTTTCTTGCCAAAATGTGTTGTTTTTTTTAAAAAAAACATTACTTCACTTATTTTATTCCTAACTACCTCATTGCTATTGGCTTTCTGAATAATAAGTCCTGCTTTTCGAGGCTAAATGTGACAATAATGTTTTGATGGGAACATATAGTTCATTTGACAACGAGTTTAAAAATAATCGTTTTTATGCATAGGAATAGAAAAATAAAGGAAATTATTACTAACAAATGTGAAATTTGGTACATAGCTATCTTCTATAAGACAGTAATAACAATATATTAAAGGTAAATGTCCGCGGCAATCAACTTGCTGGTAAGTCCGCGATCTTGAACAAAATCCATGACAAATGAAGGTTTTCACAAAATAACAGTTCGACATAATTACCAATGTAGAACTTTCTGCAAGAAATGAAATAATTACCAATATATATATATATATATATATATATGTCTTGAAATATATCTTTCCTGCAACACTAGTAACACGACACAACATATTAAATATTTTTACTAATCATTCACACTATAAGATGACCATATTGGAAAAATTGCGAATAATTCGATCGAGAATGGAAGTAAATCAGAACAGAATGAAATCTGTCAAATATACAAGTTTGTACATATACGTGTATGCTAAGACAACGTTATATAATACTTACACATATTGAAAAATGGCGAACTACATAATCGATATATAAGTTTAGTCTTTTAGGTGCTCTTTGCTCCAAGAGTATATTTACATACTATTTGTTCTAATATAAGTTATTTACTAACGAAATAAACCAATGTAAAATCGTAATAATTGTACAATTGATTACAAACAAATAAATACAAAATTAAAGGAATAAAAACAATAAATACACTTTAGCAAGTCAGAACATGAAAGGAAGCATCATTTAACATGTTATCTTGCAAGGAAATTCGAATTTTAATAGTACTGAATTGGGTAATAAAATGATGTGTGTTAAACATATTATTTGATTGATTGATTGAATTGATGTTTTATTTTTTTTATTTGATTTGTTGTCTCAAGTTCACATCTTGCACAGAAAGGCTAATCGGGACTGACCTACAATTTAAAGTGGGAACCGAACCACTGTGTGCCTCCAGGGGATATCGACCCTTTCATTACAAGGCAACGACGCTACCACTGCGTCATCGGAGAGGGCTAAACATATTATCATATTATTTTCCGGCTCATATGGCAGTTTATTGTTTTGCGGGTCTCGTTATGGTCACAACTAAATCAGATTGGCCACTATAATATTGAACACTAGTATTGTCATCTGCAGGTAACACACCAGAGAAGATCGTATCTGAATCAAAAAGTTTATCAAATTCGGCGTTTTCACGTTGGATATCGACGTTATCAACAATGCATTCAATGGAAACAATAATGGAATTCAATCAGGATAGCTACACCTTAGTTAGAGGCACATTATGTCAAGCATTGAAGCCTGCTTTCTTGGAGCTTCACTTTCCACCACATGTTTTGGTACAGCCTGCTCCAAACAACCTATTAAATTTAATTTCATATTTCTGTACCAACAACTGTGGACACATGAGTTCGACGCGAACCACCTCAACATAATATACGCATTGTGCACTGCGTCAACTTCGTAGTTTAAAAATGTTGTTTACGCTACTACGAATGACAACGGAAAGACGATGAGTGCTTGTAGAAACTTTGTATGGTTATGAAATGAAAGTATACACGTAGTCATTTAATACAGTGTATAATATGGACAATGCAGCTTGAAAATGACGTCTTCTAAAAGTCCTCCATCTGCTTGGATGCAGTATTCGAGGTGATGCGGGAAGGCTTTAATGACACGCGTCTTAACATGTCCTGCGGAATAGCACGTATTTCACGACTACTGACGTCAATATTACCAGTAGCTCTCCACTAACACACCTCAGAATGTTGCGTGTCTCTCGAACAGGTGCATTGCGATCTTCATCATTCCGTCGCAGTGCCCTATGCATGTTTGGATGACGGCTTCCACTGACGCAACGCTCCATAGTCTACTAATTGCCTGACTCTTAACTCTCCATGGATTCAGGTATGTCGCGCATGCTGGCAGGGTTGCCAACTCAAATTGGTAGATAAAATACGTGCTACCCTGTATTAGCCTAGTCCCAGAAATTTGGATACTATCCAGTATAATAGCTGAATGCAAAATATGATTCATAGATAAAACGGATGAAGTAAAATGTTACTACCTATTTTTTTTTTATTTTACTAACAATATTTCAAAAGTTAAACTCTACTTGCTTCGTTGAAAATCAAAACTCTGGTAAGTGAACATGCCAACGTAACGAAACAGAAATTTCTGCACAAATGAACGAAAGCATTACTTGCAAAATAGCTATGCTGGAAGATTTCGTGGTGGCTGCGGAAGAAAATTCGCTGTTTTTACTATCCACTTTTCCACTCTCCCTTTACTATTCCCGGCAGAAATTTGATTCCGGAAAGCGGTCACCAAATAGAAGCCCCGTTCCACTCTTTTTTGTGTTCTCGGGGTAAAAATAGAATACATGTATATGTAAAATGTAATAAAATGTATATCCCGTGAAGATACGTGACAGTCTTTAGAATTCTCCCGTTTTTTGTTTTTTTTCATTTCTTCGATATGCCTCTTTTATGAGAAAGATTTGTGTCCTATTTGCGACAGCCGGTCCCGATAGTAAGAAAAGTCTGTGCGGTATACTTAGAAGGAAAGCAGTTTTCATCTCTTATTTGATATGGTGACATTAATTTTTCTATTGAACTGTACTTTATCTAGGATTCTAGCGTCATCGCCTGTAGGGGTCCCGGGTTAGATACCCAGTGGAGGCACATAGTGGTTCGCATCCCAGTTCAAACTCTACGTTCAGTCCCTATGAGCCCTACTGTCCATAAAGTGGACTTAAAGCACAAAATCAATCGATCAATTTATCTAGGATCCTTTTTTCGTTATTGCCTTAAACTTCATAAACTGTTTGGAGGATAGTTTATCTTTCTTTCTCTTTCTGTCTTTCTGTCTTTCTCTATTTCCCTTTCTCTTTCTCTCCCTCCTTCACTCTCTTCTTCTCTTTCTCTAGAGGAGGAAGAAGAAATACTCACTCTCTATCTCTCCTTCTCTCTCTTCTTTGGGGATGTACCTCAGCATCCCACCCCTCTCTCTCTCTACCTCTTTTCCCTCATTCTATTTTTCACTTATCTTTCCTTTTGCTTCTTTATCTCTTTCCTACTCTTCCCCTGCAGAAGAAGAGATAGGGAGAGAAAGAGAGAGAGAGAGAGATACGATCTAAGAGACTTACAAGGAGACCAAGACGATTATAGAATGCTTCGTAAATATTACTTTGACATGATATTCTCGTCAGGTTGTATTGCAGAACTTACGAATCGCATAATGTAAGTTATTATGAAATGGACTTCTATTAGTAAATTACATGAAGTTAAATACACTAAGACTTTTAACTGTCATTAGGACGTCACCAAAATTTCCACAAATGAAGACTGAAGTTGGTAAACGCTGTAAGTGCCACAATAATTAAAACACCATTTTCCACGTTAAACTGTAAAATGTGCCATGCTTTATAATGTGGTAAACGTGAAATGTGGCTGGTAGCACTCAAAGTAGTTCAAAGGGCGTGTAAAGAGGTAACTAGTGTGAACTTGCTTACGCGCTGATGTGCTGAAAGATGCGATTTCCCAACACTTTCGCTTTGGGCACTTACGACGTTTACCACTTTTAGTCCTCAAACAACATTTTAGTAGCTTAAAAACATATTTCAATGATTAAAAGTTACGGCTCGTTCTACAGAACAGGCCTAGCATATGTTATTTTTAATCATATATTTCACCAAAATTGACTCAATATTTGGAGTAAATCATACCAGACATGATGTATATTATTTCACGGATTTCTATTTCAAGACCTGGTTGCGTAGAACTTAATATTTCGCTTTGTACGTTCGGGGACACACGCTTCATTCTCTTCCTAAGCACTTTTCAACTCCAGCGATTTCTACGTAGATGCTCACCTGCAGACACCCACTTGAGACTTTCATTTGTGAACTGTCACGGGGGACGCTGTCACTACATGCCGATGGGTCAGAGGAGACAGAAAATTGAATTAGGGACAATAAAGTCTGACAGCCAAGTCGAGAGAGATCTTCGTTTCTTTTGTGTCAGCTTCTAACAAATCCTTTTAGAAAAAAGGCGGGAAACAACATAGAGACAAAGGAGTTTGTGCTTTGTTGTTAAGCTCCTTGAATTATTCTTCTGATTGGGTTGTTACAGGTCAGATATGAACGTGTTATTGCATAAGCATTGAAAGGAAGCAAACATTATGATATATCCTATTAGAATTATGACTCAACTAAGCTGAGCATTCTGTGTAGTGGTAGCGACGACGCTCATGATTTCATAAGCACATGCTTCGTCTGAGTGGTGTGATTGCACCCAAATGTCAACCTCGTTTCCATTTAATATACACGTCATTATCATTTCGATGTTGTTGTTGTTGTTGTTATTATTTTTATTATTATATGAAGGGCTCGGCTGTAAAACATGGTAAGTGACATTTTCAAATTTTTTGAGTTACAAAGTATTCTTGAATATTCGAGTGAAATTTCCATGTCATACAATTTTAATTGGACTCAGTGAAACCTTGTGAAACTGGTAAACACAACACGAAAACAATTTATCTAAAGTGTAGCTTCTAATCAATTTTTTCTTCATGAACTCAGAAATGACCAAAATGTCACTTACCATGTTTTACACCGGAACTCTTCATATGATTTCTCAGTGTGAATAGAAAATTTGTTAATCTTGTCGCTTGGAAGGGAAAATTGTGGCTACACTGTTCGCAATCAGCTTGCCATGGAACCACAGATAAATGTATTGCAGAGAGATATTAAACTCAGGTAGGAAACCATCTTCGCTATAATTTACTCTCCGCAAGAAGTTCTACTAGTCACAGCTTTGAGGCGCCACTGGCATAATTTTGCTTTCGCCTCTAGAGCAAACGTTTTCACAGCAGAACAAGAGATGGTGCTGCTAAATTCCAACTCCATACATCTGTGTTACAATTTTCTGGCGAAGCGTGACGTCAGAACATCTTGTATCTTGCCCGCTTGTACCGTACCTTGCACGGTTTAGAACGAGTGCTAGTAATTGCAGCGTTCATCCGAAGAAGTTTCAGTTGTTGGCTTTCTAAAGCCGAGTGCCGTATAAACAAACAAATACTAAAATCAATAGCTTTTCTTTTTACATAAGATGAGTATTTGCATGAAACTTGCGTCCACTGAATTTTATGACTCAATCTGTAGAATTTTATGTGAAATCTATATGCATCTATTGGCATCGATTATTGATTATAACAAAAATATGACAGTTTCATGGAGATTATGTATACTGAAACAATTTGACGTTCCGCAGTTCTTTATATCCTCCAATTCGCATTGTAGTTCTAACACTTTGGGAGATATCAATTTTTACGTGCCTAGTTCATTTACCTGGAATGCATTAGTTAGCGGAAGCGACAAGAGGTTGCAGCGCGACAGAAAAGTGGAAAGAAAGTTGATTAACGAAATCGGAGGAGACAAAAGATGATTGTGTCGATTATAACAAAACAAAGATAAATGAATACGGATTAAAATATTGTATACAAAGGATAGGAAACATAAATTGAAAAGGAAATTATAATGCTCAATACTATAAACATAGATTGAATGTATAGCAAAGTAAGGAAATCGGGATGTCATTTCAAAACCGCGTGTTTCGATCTTTGATCGAATCTTTACTTCGGTTACCTCTGACGAGGAGTATATCGCAAGATATTGGATGATTTGTCCAGTTATCTTTAGCCGCCCCAAAGCACTATGGTTGCGCTAGCCATTATAGACGCACTGAGCCACAGGTAGCGCTTTTCCTTAGCAATCCTGGGTTTTCCGTCACATTCTTTCTTAGAAGAGTATGGCGGACACATACATGTGAAGGAGAGAATGTTAAATGTTTAGTCGGATTAAGCATGTAGGCTAGACATTACTGTGGAAACGATGGGCTATGAGTGAAGAAAAGAAGTGAGCATTCGAAAACAAGCTCTTGTGTTTAATAAAAGAGACGCCATATATGAAGAAAATGATGACGAAAAGGAATTTTAATATAGAAGGATAAGGAGAAAAGGAAATGAATATACTGCGTCTGTTAAAGATATACAAGAAAAGGTGAACGAATTCAAGGAAATCTTAGAAGAAGAGAGCAGGGAGTTGCAAGATGTACTCATGAAGCATAGGAATTTGTGTAGTCAACGACCAGGACTCACTAATGTGTATTCATACGAAATCGAAGTAGATACTAATCAGCCGAGAGTATCTAGGCAGTACTCCATACCATTTACTAAGAGGAAAGCCGTTGAAGAAGAGCTTCAGAAATGGATAGATTGGGAAATCATTAAGGACTCAAACAGTGTTCACATCAGCCCCATGCAAATTGGTCGACAGTGGTAAATAAGGCTATAAGATTGATCAATAACTCGATATCGGAGGAATGCAGCTGAGCTATTTTTAGGGTACATGGAAGAACCTATTGATGAGCATGTACGCTAAGAGAACCAAGAAGAAGTTGAAGGAAAATAAGAATAAAGAGAGGGTATTTAGTTTTCTGCAAGACACATGCCTCGGAAAGCCTCGGAAAGAGCGACTAAAAAAATCGTATAAGAGGGGCCCTATGAAGTTACGAATATATTTTGAAATACTGTGTTGATATGACATGTACAAACGAAAATAGAAAGAAGAAAGAATCTGTATAACGTCAGAAGGTACAATTGCACAGAAGAAAGGAAAGGAAGCATCACAAATAGAAAAAGGAACCCGTGAGAAGATTCGGAAGTGAAGACAGGAATGAAAAAAATTCTAATTACAAAATGAATTTTTACAATAGAATTTTTTTTATCCCGAGGGGGGATATTGTGTTACGTGCCTATATGGCTGAACACCATCATTTACCTGCATGGAATTAGTTAGCAGAAGCGACAACAGGTGTCAGTGCGACAGAAAAGTGGAAAGAAAGTTGATTAACAAAATCGGAGGAGACAAAAGATAATTGTATCATTTGTAACAGGCGAAAGATAAATGAATACAGATTAAAAGCGTGTATACAAAGAATAGGAAACATAAATTGAAAAGGAAATCATAATGCTTAAAAAGATAAACATAGATTGAATGTACCGCGTCTTACGATCTTTGATCGAATCTTTTCTTCGGTTACCTCTGGCGAATAGTATATCGCTAGATTTTGGATGATTTGTCCTTGTTGGTGTAATAGTTACCTTTAACCGTCCCAAAGCACTACTTACCCGGTGGAGGCACAAGTGGTTCGGATCCCACTTTAAACTGTAGGTCCAGTCCCGATTAGCCTTACTGTGCATAAAGTGGACTTAAAACACCAACTCAAACCAAACCAAAGCACTACTGTTGCGCTAGCTATTTTAGATGCACTGGGCCACTAGCGCTTTTCCTTTATCCAGATTTGTCACTCCTGAATATCTTTGAGCTTTGTTCAGGTCTCTATACCTAAGGAAAGGACATAAGGAGAAATAAATGATTGCTGTAAATAGAATCAATAAGAAGTACATGATCCATTCTTCAAAGAGATAGAAGAAATAAGAAGTACATGATACATTCTTCAGAAGAGATATAAGAAAGAAGAAGTAGATGATCCAGTCTTAAGAAGAGACAGAAGAAATAGATGATTGCTGTAGATAGAAGAAATAAGAAGTAGATTATCCATTCTTTTGAAGATATAGAAGAAATAGATGATTGCAGTAAAGAGAAGAGATAAGAAGTAGATTATCCATCCTTCAGAAGAATTAGAAGAAGGAAGAAGAAGGTGACCAATCTTCCAACCCTGAAAGAAAGAACAATAAGGCAACCAGGTTACTAGAAGAAGAAAGAAGAAGAAGCCAATTAGCCTTCCATCTAAGAAGAATCTAATAGATATATTATATATATATAATCCGTAAACTGTGAAGATCTTTCAGAATATAGATCCTCATTTCTTATATCCCTTGGCGTATATCTGTTGTTTTTTTTTACATTCTGAAAGAAAGAACCTATTACCCTGAAGATATTGTAGCTGTGGTATATTAATTTAAACTGTGCTCACGAGGACGTGGCGTAAGTGGCTCTCACAACGTGGGGCTTACTTGAACGCAAGTAGCACAATATAAATTATATTACGTTAACTTAATATTTCCTATGTCTTCAATTGTATAACAAATTTTGATTTTCAAATTTGCTAGTTTTTGATATATCGACTCGACACTTTCGATAGATTGTTTCCTCTAACAACCAATCGGAGGGACTGATTGAGTTGATTTGTGTTGCATTGAGCTATTATTTATGCACTAGGCCTATCAACCCATTAAATGTTATTTTTATAGTTCTACCAGATTCTAAGTTACCGATAACTGGCAGAAGGCACTGACGGATATGCAGACAGGTTGATGGACACGGCTATCTCATAAGATTAGCATTTTTTTTGTTTTTTTCTCTCCTTTTACACCTTAGTAAATATCACCTAACCAAATCAAACATTTAAGCTGAAAGTGCTTAAATTGATTATAGGTCTTAAAGGAGATATGAATGCATATCTTAAGACATCTAGAAGAAGTACAACTTTATAGGGAGTGTTCAGACAAAACAAGCGAAACATGTATCTTGCAAATCAACTTTCAGAAATTAATGCAACTTTTCGAAGGAAAGGGACTGAGCAGGTTTTCTCAGTTCTCAACCTCGGTCTCACGTAGTACAACCTGGACTGCATTTTGCAGACTAAGTAAGCTCTGGCGTCTAGACCCACAGTAAGCATAACCCTATTTGAAATTCGTGTTGTGTTGTCCCTGTTTGTTTATGATTGTCACTTCATCCATTTCATCTCATCACCATTTCCTCATCTTCGCGATTAGCCAAAAGCTGAAGAATAGTGTAGTATAACATGGGTACCTGGGGGAAACCCTGGGGGAAACCCTGCGGGGTAAAGGCGGTCAGGTGCGTAATGCTGATCACATCACCCCCACTCACGACCGGATCAAGAAAGTGTGGGGCGTTACCCCCACACCCCCTATACGCCTTCATGGCGTGATGCTATTCACAGGGGAGCAAAAAAAATCAAACAATTAATCAATATCCTGCACCATTTTAGACTGGTGGAGGATTTGTCGCTTGCCGCTTCGGTGTGAAATACCTGTTTGGTTGTCGCCGTGTCGCTTGACAGCTGTCACCTGATGCTTGTCGCTTCGGTCTGAAAGCTTCAAAAATCTTAAATTAACATCTCACAAGTCTCGCCCTTTCTCTTTTCTGTCGAATGTAAAAAAAAAATAATACACGTTTGTTCTCAACAAAAGGTGGGAAACAATACCCTGAGCATTCAGTTTCATATTGTTAAATGACACAAGCCGAGGAACTGGTAAAGCTACAATACGGATGCCTGAAACCATAACAGCAGTTGCATTTTAAAAAAATGCACACTCAGTAAAGATACAAAGACCGGAGAATGGGTAAAGCAGGAAACTCCAAAATTCGTTTCTCTCCCTTGGGTGGCCCGTGCAAAAACTCCTATACGTGAAAACATACTCCATTACGCTGTTTGGCTGGTAGAAGTAGCGCTGTGTGCCGGAACTTGCATTAGCTTTTATGAACAATGTTACATGCATTAACGCAGATGCTGAAATTGCCTGTTTAAAATATTCATACAAATTTGCCATAATGATACATATTTTTCTTCCTGAACAGGGTTGCCTAATCACTGGAGGAAACTTCATTGTTCATGTGAATACAACGGAACAATAAGATTAGGTGAATTTGCTTTTTAGATATTCGTTGAGAAAGTTGTGTGAAATTAGCTATCCAGAATACACTATGCCTCTCTCCTACTCGCACTCCTAATTTGAAAATATCACATTGCTTTCATGGCGAGCAATGCACTGTGACTCAAGCTGATCCCAGCTTCGAATTCTGATTTAGATTTAGACATCTGCATTTCATTATTATCGGGGGATAGGCAGTGAAAGATCTACAACCCGCAAAACCCCCAGTGCGGGGGAGCCGGAAGACAAGTAAGCCTTTAGGGGTGCCCTCAGCCATTGACATCGTACAGGGTTCGTATATGCGCATATAAAAAATAAACGTAGTTAATACGAGGTAAAGAAATGAATACAAGATACACAGGCAAAAGTAAAGTTCCCTGTACATGTAGCACCGTGCCATGAAGGCTCATTTAGGATATGTGGGGGCAGGGCCCCACATATTTTCGATGCCGGACATCTTGGAGGTGATGTGATCAGCACCACCCTCCGACCGCATTTGCCCCCCCCCCCCCTAACCAACTGGAACAATTTGATTTTATGGTGGGTGGACCCTGGATCAGCTTCATGCGGGGACAAAGCTGGAAAAATTCCGACCTTAGATCAAATCAGGGTATAATTTCACGAGAAATGCTGTGGTGAAGGTTTCTTCAATCTATCTTTAATCAGGAAAAGTTTTGACTGCCTGACTGTAGCAAATGTATCATTCTACAGGTGTGAGAAAAAAGTGTCATAATATTGAATGTGTGGAGAAAGTACGTTGAAGAGCTCTACCAGAAAGAGAATCGCCCAGACAGTCTGAATGTAGAAAATGAAGACGACGTGCCTGATCCTGAATGAAGAATTTGAGCAAGCACTCAAAGAAATGAAGAATGGGAAAGCAACGGGCATTGATGAAATTCCTGTTGAACTTACCAAACTCCTGGGAGATGGAAAAAGAGAAATACTGCACTTATGCAATGAAATCTATGAGAAAGGCGATTGGCAACAAGATTTCATGGAGACTGATTTGTTACCACTGCTGAAGGAAAGGAATGACAGAAAATGTTCTGAGTGCAGGACAATCAGCTTGATATCTCACTCGCAAAAATTCTTCTAAGAATTCTGAACAGACGCCTATATTCGAAGGTCAGTGGCGAGTTAGAGGAAGAACAGTTTGGTTTCAGGAAAGGAAGAGGTACAAGGGATGCAATTGGTTTACTGAGGACCATTGGGGAGAGATATTTAGAGAAAGCAAAGGAGGTGTTTGTAGTATTTGTAGATCTAGAGAAAGCCTTTGATAGAGTGAATTGGGTTAAACTTTCACAAATTCTGAAGAAAATTAGTGTAGATTGGAAAAGAGAGAAGACTTCTAAGCAACTTATACATGAATCAACGAGTTAAAGTGAGAACAGGAGACGAAATGACAGAAGGCTGTAAAATTGGAAGAGGAGTACGACAAGGATGCTGCCTATCGCCTACTTTGTTTCATATCTATTTAGAAGATATAGTGAAAAATTGTTTCCAGGGCACAGGAGGTGTCTAATTGCGAGGAAGAAGAATAAACTACATAAGATTTGCTGATGACATGGCATTATTCGCTGAGACAAAGGCAATGGATATAGGACGGAAACTAAGGAATATTAATGTGAGAGCAAACAGTGAAAGAATCCAGCAAGTGGATAGCTTCAAGTACCTCGGATGCACTATAAGCAGTGACATGAGCTGCAAACAAGAAGTGAAAATGAGAATCGCAACAGCAAAAGAAGCTTTCATTAGAAGAAAAAATGTTTTGTGTGGACCCATGGAAGAGATTAGTGAAATGGTTTGTGTGGAGTGTAGCACTATATGGTGCAAAAACCTGGACGTTGAGAAGAAATGAAGAGAAACGACTCAAAGATTTTGAAATGTCGACATGGAACTGCGTGCTAATGGATGCCTTGGAGGGAAATGTTGAAGGAGGAAAAGTAGAAATATATATCAGCTTATGGATGATATTAAATTAACTGGGTCGTATGCTATTACGAAGCGTAAGGCAGAGAATAAGGAAAGCTGGAGATTGCAGTGGAAAACCTGCCAATTAAGCAGAAAATAATGAATGAATGAATATATAGATATATATCACATTATTATCACCGGTGCCGAAACCGGGAGGAAGGGGCAGAGGGGCCCTGGCTCATCCAGTTCTCGTTTGACCCCCATATAAGGGGCCTAATGCATATTACATAGCTTTCGCACACAAGAGGTGGGAAAGTACGCAGGATTCTACTCTGAAATGGGCAGAATCAATAATGTGGGACTGTCACTCAGTTTCAGGGTGTTTCTTGTGCTGGTGCGTTTACTATTTCAGTATTTCCTTTTTCAAACTGACAATGAATTAAGGAAAACGCATGGCATATTATGAATGAATATGTGTGAGAATAGAAGAAGAAGCATGGTAATACTGTAGTCTTCATGCTCTTGAATGAGCCAGTCCATTGCAAGACAGGTTTCTTTGTTTCTCTTTAGAAATGTCAAAAATCGCTCGCCCCGATGAAAATTTTATCTTGGGCCTTCCTTTTTTATGTAAACATGTGTGAAGATATTAAACTGCTATAAAGGATTGTAAGAATAAGTATTATAAACAGAATAAGATAAAAGATCCTCGTCAAAAGTTACATGTAAAGTACATTATGTTGTATAATTACATAATCACAGTAGTGCAGTGAATTTTCTGTCCAGCTAATAAAGTTCGATGTACCCTGATATACGTATATGTTTTGTTGTCAAAGACAGTTACAGTATTTGAATTACTATTTTTCAACGGTTAATTCAAGTATATTAGGTTCCACCTTAAGGAAAATAAAATTGCCCCTCTTCCAGCAAACAGAAAGAACTCAGTATTTGTGCTTTACTTAACTTTACCCCCCACAAACCTCTTAAGATATTGGGGCCTATGCACATCACCCCCTTCCAATTTAAAAATAAAATGAGTTGCATTCAATTTAATTAGCGGCCAGTAATATTTAAATAAAATACACAACAGTAATTAATAAAAATATTAATGTCCATGATTGACGTGTTCCCTTGAATTATAAATTATTGCTATGTGGCTCTGAATCTAACTGTTTAACAAGTTCACGGTGCTTATAAAAATAATAAACAAGTGCTGCAGTTAGCAATAAATTCCAAATGATAAAAACTAAAATACACATGGGCAAAGGGGTTAAAACTAATTCATGAAATGAAATGCCCTTACTAATAGATTGATTAAGTTGCTTTAAGGGAAGTTCAAGCGGAGTCCACTGGGGAATAGTGAAATCAGATAAATTCTTGGGAATATCAAGTGGTAATTCAACTTCCTTCATTTTTGCCTGTTCAAAAGCTAAAATTCTGGTATGTAAAATTTGTTAATCCACAATAATTTGAGAAAAATCCTGATAATTAAAAAATATAGATTGCCCCTCGTTAATCTGAATTGATCTGTGGGTGTTCAAATTATTATTTAAATTCTGAATGACACTATATTGACCTGTACCTGATATTAACATACCATTACGTGTTCTAATAAACTGTAAAAAATTGTTGTCAGTAATAAACTTCACTCGAAAATTACAAGATTTAAGATTATTAAACAAAAGTAAGTCTTGCAAGCATATTCTAAATTCTGTTTAAAATTTAATTAAAAAAATTATTATGCTGTGAACCCTTAAAGAAAAATATATAAAATTCGAGTTGCGCAAAGCAAGCTATTAGTGTCCTAAAGGTTGCTTTGGCAAGCCTCTAATGGCCTCCTATAAATGATAGGCCGGTGCAATTAGTCGTGGTTCATTAATACAATGGAAAATTTCAGTAAATGCTACTTTGGACTTTCGTTGAAACTCCAGGCGGTAACAAATATAGCATCAGGGAATTAAAGGAGTTCAAATTTTAAACCTAATAAAAATAATGAAAACTTTCTCAATTCCAAATTATCATTAAACAAAAAGAAATTACACCACTCAACACTTCTCGAGTCCGCCGTATACTTCAAATCACTTGGTCGTATAGACCTGCCGCGGAAAAAAGTATACTTGACTCATATAAGAATGGTGAGTCAATCCCTTAGGTTTGTCCAAACAAAATAGGTCGACAAAAGTTATGCAATATATTAGAATTTAAATACAAATTACTAGTTATTACCTACTGTACTAAAATTAACACGAAGTTAATCGGTAAGAAGTAATGAAGTTCATTGTTGCATCGTCGAATACGGTGCAAATTGGGTAAGTGAACTAAATTTCTGATAACAATAATAATAATAAAAAATTCTCAAATTATAACATTTGTGGTAAACCACACTGTTAAAATTTGGAAAGGCTAACGGTGCAGTGGCGACTTTTGCTCCACATTCCTATGCTAATGGCCGAGGCTAGCCCGGGCATGTTGCTGGAAATTTTGATTAATCTATGTGCATAAAATGGTAAAATTGCCCTTTTTATAAAAATTTTACTGATTTCTATCGAAATTTCGTTTGGCTTTATCCTCATTAAATCCGAAAGCAAGTCGGTTTCCGAAAAAAAATACTTAAAACAAATATATGTATTGTAAACGAAAAAATTGAAAGAAGAACTAAAAAAAAATCTCGTCTTGTTGTTCCATTGTTAAAAATATTGGTCGTGATTAACCTTAAGTGCATAAATGCGACGTTTTATGGCAAGATTTGATCTATGTAAAACAAAAATATCCCTAACATTGTTGATATGAAATTCTATCGGGAAAAAGAAATTCTGGTTTCTATAATTTTAAGTAAACTGGCCCCATAAAAATTTAATGAGCGAACGCCACTGGATCGGAAAAAAAGCATAGTCTAAAATTTTCGTTCTCTTCTCCATGTTAATTCTTTGCTGTGCTAAAAGTACTCGGAAAGGCTTCAGCGCGGAGAAAGGAATGCGTTGAGAACACATATTCAAAATTCTTTCGAAGTTGCAATTTGGTGGTCGCTTGGAGGGCTTCAATGCAAGTAGCAAGGCTGGCCGACTCGTTTGCCGTGTTCGGGCGAGTTCGGGTTCCGTCGGAATATCGGGCGAAAAAATCGTCGCATCGAGCAACGAGCGAAAAAAATCTCCCGCTTGGAGGGTAAAAATACGATGGAGGAGGGGAAGGAAATGGAGCGCTAGGATTCGCTGAGTCTCCGCGTGACGCGTTAATGTTGACAAAACTTTAAATTACTACGAACCAAGTTTAGTAAGAGCTGCGAGAGTCAAAAAAATTTCAAGAACTTTGAAATAAGGTCGTAGGCGGGGTGGGGAAAATGAAAGTTGTCGCGCTGTCAGCATACAGCTCCAAAACTCGAACACTTCCGTGATCGCATAAAAACGACGACTTGGGAAGGTGCAAGCAAAATAAAATACTAATGAAACTTACATAAAATACAATCAAACTTCAATAATAAAATCTAGCTTTAGAAATAAAAAATACGTAATGTAGATAATAACATTTTTAGGCAAACGTATAGTCGTAAAAAATATGATCAGTAAAAGATACAACAGGGTCGGAATCCTGAGAATGTGGCTTACTTTCTGCTTTTTTGAATTACTTGGAACTTTTTCGACCTTTGCTGTTGGCTGACTTTCAAATAAATCTTTAACCTTTGCAATTGGCTGGACACAGGGCGAACTAATCAATTCACTTTCAATTTTGAGGCTGTTTTGAACAAAACTTGGACCCTTGCTTACGGCAAACTTATGAACTTTATCTTTGACAGATACAATATTTTTAGGCAAATCTGAAACGTCGTCTTTGGTAACAAATATTTTTCGGGATGGATCTTGAACTTCTTCTTTTACACTTTGCTGAATAAAGACGGACTGAGGAAGGGGTGGAGTTATTGGCGGATGAATTACTTTTACCGGTACCACTTCAAGAAGTGATATAACATCATCGTAACATCATTTTTAAGTCCACTTAAAGCTAAATCGTCGGTACACTCATGGTCATAAGTAATAGATTTCTTGCGTTGACATGTAGAGTAACAAATTACGAAAATTGTAAAAATACTAATAATAAATATTTGCTAATAATAAACTTGTAATAATAATATGAGAATGATCGAAGGATTTTTCCAGCAAATAAATAAAATTTGAAGCTTTTACGTATGGAAGAAATCCGTTAAACATAACTAAAATCGCAATGATTTTCATGTTGCTTAAGCAACAAAACATACAGTTCTTCAAAACTAGAACGTACTTTAAGGCTGCCTAGTTTAACTTAGTAGCTATTTTAACTCAACTTATTTATTTCTGAATCTAGACTCAATTTAACAGCTTAATTTATTTATCTAATATAATTTATTTATTCTCTAAATTTTTAAGCACTGTTTAACTTATCGTATTTTAAAATTTACTGCAAACTTATCTTATTTAATTTCAGATGTTATCTTTATTTTTAAATACTTAAAAATCAATCAAACCGTACTGAGGTACAAGGTAAAAAAAATTGGAACTAATTTACTCCTGACTACCTAAAATAAAATTATTATTATTATATATGCGATCTTTCAATGCATTCAAATACTAACATCACTAAAACTCTAAGAATCTTTAATTCTCTCAACTCATTCTAAAATATGCTGAGCATATTATTGTGGCAAAGTTTGAAACTAAAACCTTGTGGTTTAACCATAATCATTCTGCGATGACAGAATGGATTTCCAGCTATCCAATATCCGAAGGAAAATACTTTTTATTGGGGCGCAAAAAATCTTGACGTCGACGTCTACATATTCATATAAAATAAATATTCTCAATAACTGGCGCTTAAAATAAAACTTTGCTAATATAAATGTATACCTTCTTCTGAAGTGTAACTATATTTTTTAGTGATGTACTTGCTGAGCTAGTATTTTTAATGCTGCAAAAAACTTTTTGTGCCTAAATCACACTATTAAATAATGAGTCTGCTCTTAACGTTTAATATTATTAGTGCCAAGTTTATTATAAATTACTATTATTATGTCACGCGAGTGGATTTAAAATATTAAACCTGTTACTTATATCAATTTTCATTTTTAGTGATCATTATCCATGCGTGAGTACGCGTTGTCCTCCTGATGACCTTCATCTTCATCTTGACCTGTCAAGTTCTCCTCACCTTCACCGTCATCTGTGGCATAATATTTTTTGAGTCTCTGGATGGCAATAGAATCCACTATTGTCTTGCCTCTTGTTTTGGAATTCCACCAGGTATGTGTTAGGATTCTCTTCTCGAATGACTGTGGCTGGGTCCTTATAAATACCCGAAAAGCACCGTCCGGTAATATATTTCTGGGTGCTGTCCTAAATTAATACTTGATCACCTGGTTGAAATTTGAGCTGTTTCCTCTTTTGATCATAACATTTCTTCAGTTCAACGTGTCGCTTTGCCAAGTTATCCGTAGCATTTGTTCTTGGTTTTTCCAATACTCGAAACCGCACATCGTTCTCCACATTTTCACAGCTTGGTGTGTGTATGGCAAGCTCCCAGGGCAAAGTAGGTAGAAATCCATGTACTAAAAAGAATGGGCTATATCGCAAATTTTGATTCTTTGTAGTGTTATAGCTGAACACACTTGGTTGTAAATATTGGACCCAATCAGTGTGTTTTGAATTAACATAACATTTCATTATACTCTGTTATAAGCCGTGATTGCGTTCCTGAAGTCCTATCAAATTATGTAAACCTACTGGCGAAAACTTGATGGTTATTCCCAATTTATTACTAAGTTCCTGAAAAAGCTTAGATTTGAATGCTGGACCACGATCGGTATAAATACCTTGTGGCGTTCCATAGCGTAATACTATCTCTTCATACAAAACATTCAGCTGCTGTACTGGCCGTACAATCCGAAACTGGTTTGGCTATTAAATACCGTGTCCCAAAATCTGTAGCGGCAATTATATATCGGTGACGAAGGTTTGACGAAGGAGGATATCGACCTGAAAAGTCTAGGCGAATTCGCTGGAATGGTTTCTATGAGGAAAAAGTACAAAGTTCTCCTACTGGTGGACCTGGACGGCGTTTATTCTGCTGGCATGTAATGCATTCCCTAATTTTCCTTTGTATAAATAATTTCATATTCGAAAAATAAATTCTTGGTAATGCAACATTGTAACACTTGGTAAATCCAAGAAGAGAGCCTCCTATGGGTGAAGCATGGAGTGTCTCAATCACAAAATCACGTAACGTCATTGGTATTCATAACAATTTCCTGATAGTGGCTCCTAAATTCTCCTGCCTATGTAATAAACCTTCTTCCAATACATGATGATAAACCTGCCTCTGCATGGATAAAGATTGCGTTTCATCGTCCTTGTCTGGGTCCTCCAAAATTTTAATAATTGGGCCAAGAAAGGAATCCTGTCTCTGATGTTCCGTGACATCTGTCGTTGAATCAAACAATGTAAGTGTCCTGGGTTCGGGAATGTCCTCTTCAATGTTGCCATCTTCTGTATTTTCTCCACATTCTGTGCTGAGAGGATCGGCGATGTTCTCCGTAGTTTTGACATGTATAGGAGTGAATGAAAAATTCTCCAAAAGGTTACTTCATCGAAGAAGCTTTGAGCTTAAATTACGGGATGTCCTAATATACGTAATTGCTTTATTGTCCGTGTGCAAATCGAGATGGCGTCCCACAAGAAGAAATCTAAATGATTTTAGAGCAAATAAAATTGCTGTTAATTCTTGTTCAATTACACTCAATCTTTTTTCAGCGTCCGTCAAATTTCTACTACAATATGCACACGGCAAGTACTCTCCTTCTGCATTGGACTGCATCAACACGCCACTGACAGCGTGAGATGAAGCATCAGTAAAAACCTTGGTGTTCTTCGCTGGATCGTAAGGTAACAAAACATGTGCAGTAATTAGAGCTTCTTTTAATTTCTCAAATGCTGACTGTTGTTCAGGACCCCATGTAAATTTCTTACCTTTACGGATTAAACCTTGTAATGGCGATGCAATCTCAGAAAAATTTTGACGTACTTCCTCACGTAGCTGCAAAGACCTAAAAACATTTTAATCTTTTTTGTGGTGGTAGGAATTTTATATTTCTTAATGGATGATAGTATCCTGTCGCTGATACGATAGCCATACCTGCGCACATTATGTCCTAAAGCAGTTGTCTCGTAATATCCAAATGAACGTTTAGGCACAGCCAATTTTAATCCGGCAGATCGTAAACATTGGAACATTTTTTCTAAATTCACTAACATATCCTTAAATGTATTAGCAAATACAAACATGTCGTCAATATAAAAGACAAAATTTTTATCATTCATACCCGCTGTAGCGAGCTGGACACACCGGGTCATCGCCTGCGGGAGATGTCACATGTCCCATTGGTGTAAAATTCATAGCAAATTGTCCCTTGGCTGGTATAGTAAAGGCAGTATATTTTTTTGGATTCTTCTGCTAAAGGAATCTGGAAGAATCCTTGTTTAAGGTCTGCACTACACTAGTAGCTCTTACCGGCCATATTATGTAATATTTCTGATTTGTTTCCTATCGAAACTGCAGCAAAAACAGACCTGGCATTAAGTAACCGAAAATCCTGCACCATGCGGTAATCACTTGATTTCTTCTTAACAAGAAAGACTGGGGAATTGTAGGGAGATGTTGTAGGACTGATGACCCCTGCTTCTAGCAAGTTGTCAATTTGCTGATTAATTTCCGAACTCAGGTGTACAGGAATAGTTTATGCTGGGATGTGAAATTCAGAATCGTCTTTTAACTTAATACGATGCGTATAATTTGTGGCACAACCAATGTCCTGCTCAGACCATGAAATTACATCTACGTATCTCTCTAATAATCGTGTAAGTTTCAACTTCTGATCGGGTTCTAGTGTTGGTTAATATCAAATTTTGTAATGTCGTGCACAATTTATGTCATGGTGCCAGTTTCCTTGGTCACCATAACGTTAGATCCTTCGTCACCTGCAGTATGACGCGAAGCTGGGACTGGATTTTGCCATGCCTCTGCGGTACTTAAGCGTGCCCTTTCCTAATTCTAATTTTGTAAGAGTTTGGATTGGTAATCCAAATTAAAAATGACTCCGGATTTACAATGGCTCTGGGCACCATTAAGCCCGTGTCCATTTCAAACTGTAAATCTGGTTCTAAATAAGTTAAATTCTGAATACTAGAATTTGTCAATTTGACAGGAATACACAAATGAGACGTAGGTTTAATTCTAATTTGTCTGGAAGTTACAAATTCTGGCACTGATCAGACTAGCAACTTTTTTGGATACGTCAAAGGTTTTTCTGTGTGCCGTCCGAACTGGTTTCGCGGAGGAGTTCTAAATCTCCTCAATGTGAGTCGATTCTGTTCAAAATCCAAATTTGCTTTATAAGCTCTTAAAAAATCATTACCCAAGGTTGTCCCATGTTCAAAATTTGGAATCATCCGAAAAGGGTGGGTAAAATTGAGGCCGTTTATTGCAAATGTTAACAGGACAATCTATTTAATTTCAATTTGTTCCTCTGCTACTCCCCTTATGACCGTATGAATTTTAAAACGTTTGGCAGTTGAAGGAATACCTCGATCACTAGTAACTGATACTTAGCTCCCGGAATCAACCAGAAATCTCTGACGTTGTCCCCCTATCACTGCGTTAATATATATAAGTTCCTCATATGGGAAAGTAGAGACTGAAATTTGTTTTCCTACAAAATCTACGCATACGTCTCTTCTATGGGCAGTCACCGCTCGTTTAAAGCTTCCTTGTTCTGTATACAAGTAGCTGCCAAGTGATTGGGATAATTACAAATAGAGCAGCATGGTCTCTCCCGTTGCTCTTCCCTATATTCCTGGCCTCGTCCTGTTGAGGATGAGGAACCCCGTGAGTTCTGTCCGCGGAAGTTTCCACGTCCTCGCCATTGTTGAGCATTGGCATATCGCCTATTGTAATCTGAATTATTATTAATAGGGCGTGCATTTCTATACTCCCTATTATACTGTGGTCGTCTATTATTACCCCGGTACGAACCTCTATAATTATTTCCTTGCCTCTATAATATGGTTCTCTAAATTGCCTCTGTCCAGATGACTCGGTGCTAAGGTGCTGTTTTTGATTGGTAATGCTATCTAGTCTAAAAGTAAGACTAGCTAATCTAGCTTCGAAACCAGTTTCCTGAGCCCGGGGTTGAACCTTGTTAATTTGAGGATTGTTAGCTAATTCTAGTTGTTCGAACTCATTCTGCAAGGCATTGAATCTTGTATCGATCTCTGAAGCAGGTCGCAATTGGGCAGACTCAGCAATAGCCTGATTGTTATTCTGCAATAAAATCTGTTGCTGTTGCGAGAGTGTTGGTGCGCTGTTCAAAGGAAGGAATAAACTGTTCCTTTGATCTTCGCACCTTAGCTCTTTCAACTTACGCTGCCTCATCAATAACTGAAGCTTTTCAAAGGATTTTAAATCTTTGAGCAACCCATGCACTGACTCGTATTCTATATGATGGATATCTTTCATGTAATCCAATTGCAATCCTAAAATGATTTTTTTGATCTGTTGTTGAACGCCCTTTTTAGGATCTGCTTTTAGTAAATGTAGCTGCTTGTCCCGAACATAATTTGTAACTGGCTCAGTTTCCTTATGTAACCTGTATCGAATTTGTTCCTAGATCTGGAGTTGATCCAAGGACCCTGTAAATTCGTCTTTAATTTTTTGTCTTAAATTCTCGTAAGAACTGTCTTGGTTTTCTTGGACGTCTTTCCAAGCCTAAAACCATCGCAACGCTGGCCCGGCTAAAAGGACTGGGAACATTTCCTGCTTTTTGGTACTGTTCCAACCATTTAAAATGGCAAGACTATCAAATTTATCCAAAAATGTTGATACATCTTCCCCGGCTATCCCTTGAAATGGGATACCCTCTAAAATTGTTGGGGGAACAAACTGAGACTGAGGCATAGATGCAATTTGTGTTGGGCCAAAATCTCTAAAATCCTGACATTGTTGCTCTAATTGTTTTTCATATTCCTGTTTTTGTAATAATTGTCGCTAAAGGCGTCTAGTTAATATTGGGCTACGTCTAAATTTGGGGGTTGAACTTGCAGTTGGACCGCTGATATTTAAATTAAAACTCGTAGTCCCTCGTCCTGTCTAATAACTGGTCGAATGTTTCATCGAGTTCATCAGCAAGGTGAAAGCTTGACATCTATCATGGCATATATATATATATATATATATATATATATATATATATATATATATATATAAATCCATTAATATTAAAAGGAAAAACTTTTAATTCCTATGTATTTTCAAACTTAATTATAGCAATAACATACTAAAAACAACTAAACAAGTTAGCAACATTTTTGGGGTGGGGTTAAATTTAAAACTCGTTTAACAATTTTCCATCTCATTTCCGAAAAAATGGATGAAAGCCCTAAGCATCTACATCACGTATCATTCTAAAGAATGATGTGATCAGAACCAGTCACTTTGCAATTAATTGCTGGGCGTTGTAAGCTATTCATCATTCATCCTCTATGATGAGAGCACTCGTCATTGGCATGACGAGTTACGCTTGCAGTACGAAAGGTACAAGTTAGATTTAGGAACTAACAACTAGAAAAGACAATGGTCACTCGTTGGGTTTTCTGAACCTTTGAACCTGAATCATGGCTGGGTTGTAGGATAATTACCTGTCTATCTGACGAATGAAGATAATTAAGATGAATAAAATATACTAAGTCCTCTGTTGGCTTCTCTATAGGTTGACCAGCGCGTCGTCTTACTTTTGCTCTACTGCTCTCCTAACCTCTCCACTCTCCTCAATTCCAATCCAAAGTCAGCCCCCTCTCAGCTTGTGTCACTTCTATTGTTTCCTCCTTCCTTTGTTTTATTATTTTATTACTGGGATGTAAGTAAGAAAAAGTACTAGCGAGATGTTGTGTTACAAGGCTCAGACCATTCTATGTTCGGAGTGACGCCTCCGTCCTCCAGGTACGTTCCAGCGCTCAGTCTTCCTCGATGTTTACACACCAAAACCAAATCCAAAACTTATTCCGAAATTTCCTTCAGATCTTCTCAGATCGGTTCGGTTGCTTCGCTATACAAATTCCAATACCTGTCGATTCAATTCCGTTTGTCAGGCTGGTACCTTTCCACGGATGAGGCAAGTAATGGAATTTGTAAGGTCTGCATTCCAAACCGACGATAACATCCTGTTTCGTTTTCAAGTACACCTTTTAATTTTTACCTACAAGTCAACACTATATTCCCTAGGCCATGGAGCTCTTCCTCCATGCCGAATCGTGTTTTTAATTGCCACTATGCAAACCGCTGACTCCATAGGCAGAAGAAACTACCTATTTCCTGAATACAGTGTGCTTGTGCCAATTAGTAAACGCACGTTCATGAAATTAGGCAGGTGGAAGACTTTCGTGATGTTGCCACGTCGGAGCACAACTCCGTGTATTCGGAAGTTGAAGAGCAGTCCGACGTGTAGATATGGGACTCCATTTCTGGTGCCTCTAACGAACTTTCAATTCATACAATCACCAGCTCTGTATCGAATGAGACTCGAAAGTGCCCCGAAGAGAGTCTGGTCTGATATTCGAACTAGGCAACGCAGTCTGGTTGACGCTGCCACACAGAGCGCCGGAACCAACGACCTTTTCCTGCTCTCGCTTTGTTTTCCCATATGTTGCAGCAGCGTAATTCTGCCCAGCCGCCATTATTACTTGGCTGTGCGTTTAGCACCGTTTAAGACCTTTGTCAAACAGGGACAAGTAGGTCCATGTCGAAGATATCTACCACCGTTTATGGTATCATCACTTTTAACCTGGACATGGCACCACGTGACTTTCAGGACCTCCCCAGTGGAGTAGAGGTATGCCTGTCCCCTTGAAATCAAAGGGTTGCTCGTTCCATTCTAGGATGTACATACAAGGCACAGTAGTTGGTATCCCAGTTCAAACTTTAGCTTCAGTCCCGATTAGTCCATCTCAAAATAAAATAATTTTTAAAAACACGTGATTTCCGTTACATTCATCATTGCTGGCTAATTCACTGGGGTAACGAGAAGGGTCTGATGGGGTTACAGCCCATTCCGAAGTAATGAGAAAGATCAACATTTTCTAATAAACACAATGAAGAACTCAGGAAGAACCAGATGTAAATGCAAACCCGCTAAAATATCCCAAGATAACCCTTTTTGACAGTTGAACGTTATAATTACATGGAATATTTTATTGTGTATGCCCCCTAGAAGACAGCTATGTAGCATCCCCGTTTACAATTCCAGCTCCTGCATACGAAAGTGTGTCATAATGGTAATGAACTGAAAAACGAAGACCATAACCTAATATATAGTAAAATCCCAAGCGTGTTTTTGCTCCTCCACCAGTAAGAAGAAATGTGTTCACCTGTAAACGGGAGAAGAGGAGCTCACTAGAAACTGATAAGTGTTAGAGCACTAAACAATGGATTGTGTCCAATTAATATTGCATGATAATAAATGACGATTGTTACTAACATTCATGGAATTAATTATGAACGTTGTTTAAGTATTTCTAAGGGAAACTATGTATGCGTATCTATCCTACAAGAAGTAGCAACTCCAAAAACTGAAAAAAATAAAAAAATAATGACGAATACATATTTCTGAATACAGAAAATATTCATACTGTATCAATTGCACCATTCTCTTATCCGCCTCAACACTATCAGCGAATAGCATACCTTTTCACCAAACCGTATCCAGATTTTTTTTTGTGGGGGTGGGTTCTGCCAGGGATGTCCATCCCTCATGGCTAACGGCTCGTCCACCCTCTATAATAGTACGAGAATAGTTATCTTGGTTTTCCGTGTGTGTGGAAGGAATGGGGGGTGTTTGTGTGTCTGTGTGTGTGTCTTGTTATTCTTGGAATTGTAATTTCAGAATTGAATATCTGTTGACAATTTTCAGAAACAGTTTGAAATATTGGCTGAACTCATCTGAAATCTCCCGAAGTCACTGAAGCAGTTCTGTACCCTCTCTTGGCTGAGAAAGAGCAGAGGCCAAATTGTGAGGAGCGCTCTAAATATTTTGGCAAGTGTACAGTAAAACTGAAAACCTTCTCACAGATAAAGATTATAATTAAGTTAGATTGATTGATTTGGTGTTTCTTAAGTCCACTTTATGCACAGTAAGGCTAATTGGGACTGGACCTACAGTTTAAAGTGAGACCCGATCCACTATGTTCCTCCACCGGGTAAAAGGGCGCCGACTTTCCAAAATTTCTGTGGGTGCATATCAATGGCGGTTAGATCTGTAATTATCAAGTATTGTATACTTTAAACAACTTACATGTACAATGATTGCAAGAGGCAATGTTATTATCAACACGTTACTAAAAGAAAATACCACATTCATACAAATTAAAATGAAAAAATATTCATAAATGCAAATAATTTTAATTGTATTGCAGAAAGAACTATGCAAGGATTTTGTTTGTGAACAGAAACTACAAAATGACTAACTTTATGTACAAAATAATAATAATGATAATCATGACGTGTTAACTTTCAATATAAAACACATTCCTTCTTACGTCATTTGCACTTATGAATTTGTTTGCAATTTTGGTAATGTCAATATACTTCCATTGTTATTGTGGGGACTGCCTTTGACTTGGTCAGAGACAGGCAAGGAAGGGGGGAATGTGTTGCTTGGTTGCCTTTGCACAAACACATTTGAAACAATTATGTTTTAGAGGTTAAAAATTTTAACTTCCATCTCAATGTTTTAATTGCTTATTATTTTTTTATAATGGCAAGTGAGAAATATTTACTTCATTTTGTTTTTATCAAACTAAAAATCTTGTGGGTGCGGCGCACCCACAAGATTATTTATGTGGGTGCTCGAGCCCCGGAGCACCCACGTAGTCGGCGCGCATGACCGGGTATCGAACCCGGGACCCAAGAGTGCAATTAAGAAAGTCCCCTTTTCAACTGCGGCAATAATATCACTTGCTGGGATGGTTCACTCGGACAGCTCCACTTAACTGACAAAGTTGATGAAATTAAACAAAAACATGAAGTGAATTATGCTATTCTAGAAATCGAGTCCAATCATTTGGTTTTACTATCTGGTACATAATGCAATATATTTGTTATTAGTGTTTTATCTCGGCATGCATTATTTCTAAAAATAAAACGCAAACTTCACTTTCTATACTGAATCAGTTTGTCAAACTTGTAGTGGGTGTTACTTTCCAAATCCACAAACCATGCACACAAAGATAATTTTCATTACTGCTACATCAAGTGTTTAATCGGTATACTTAATCTAACATAAGGTTTTCAAAAAAAAGGTAGGAATAAGAGGAGGGCTGGTTCTCTAGACCCACCCCCAAGATACGCCCTTCCTTTTGACATAATCGCTTTTCAACTTTCGGAATTAAATACACAACCTCATACATATATAAAGATGTACGTTGTTATAATTCGAAGCTGATGACCATGCTTTAAACATATGTCCTACAAGACACGTGTCAAAATTACACGCGTTGTAATTTCAAAATAATGACCCAATTTTTCTTTCACAACTTTTCACCCTGTTACACAAAAACTCCAGAAACGTGTAATATCTGATCTGGAATTCAACTTGATGGATGCAGCTCCCTCTAGTTGCATATTGCGTAAATGCCGGGAAAGTGTGTGATGTGGCCTCATTTTTCTCTTGAATTCCTGGCTTGTTCTGCAGTATGTAATGTCCAACGAGGCCTTTATATCTCGGAGTTTTTAAATGGCCGCTGCAGTATGCAAAATGTATTCTTCTTATGGACCCATAAATAATTTTATTTAAAAACTTGCGGTCCTGTCACTATGCCTGACGATATTCTGTCATATTTTTTTAAAAAAAATACAAAGCAGGTTTACCTAATTTTTGACATTTTGAAATGTCATCACCAGTGAGTCCAAGGCTCTGGCCCGTCATTCTCGCCACTCAAATGGCCTGCATGTGGAATTTTTAGAATAGTTTTGAAGAGAGTAAGCGTGACATAATGCATACAGAGTTATAAAAAGAGAACACATTTCAGATATATATAAACAGAAGAAGGAAGAAGAAGATATGAAGAGAAATAGATAGACAATAATTGATGAGTAAAGACATTAAGAAACAGGGAGTAAAAAGGAACGAAAAATGGAAACAGAGGAACAAAGATGGTGCACACAGGGCTATAAACTATAGAGAAGCAGAAGGTGAAAGAAGAATTGATAGGTTGAGAGTAACAGATGAGGAAACCGGGAAAGGAACAAAGAGTGAACGAAAAAGGGAAAGAGAGGAACAGAGGAATAACGCAGAGAGTTATAAAAGGAGATCAAGTTTTAGAAATTTACAGAGAAACATGAGAAGCAAGAAGGAGAAAGAAGTTGGAAAAGATAGATATAAAACAACAGATCACAGAGTGTTGAGAAACAGACAGACAAAGAGGGGTTGATTAATAGAAAGATAGCAAGTCTTAAAAACGTTCAGAGAGAGAGAACAAAGGAAAGTGGATAAATAGAAAGTAAGAAATAAAGTAAGACGCAAAAATGACAGATAGAAGAAGGGATAAAGCTAAAGTTTTAGAAAGAGAAGAAGAGAGAAGAATATATAAATAAATAAGAGAAATAGAGAAACGGAGGAAGCAACAAAGAAAGAGAAATGAAACGAGAAGAGGTTTTAGAAATATATAGAGAAACAGAAGGAGAAAGAAAGAAACGTAGTAAATGAATTGGCGTACGCAAGGCGTTACCGGGTTTAACCTCCCCTCCCCCCTTGATGGAAAATGCTGTGGAAAAAATCAAAAATAGTAAATTTATCAGTCAAAGATCTGCGACGACAACAACAACAATTATATTAATAATAACTATTATTATTATTTGAATTATTATTCCCATGCAGCATAAAGAAAAGCACGACATTCTAAACACACACGTCTTTAAGAGTGAATGCCCTGAAAATAAACACGAATTATTGAAAATAACATTTGAGGGCATCTATGACTTAAAAGAGAAGCAAGTTGTTTTGAATTTCGCCTGCACCAATATTCAACGAACATATATTTTTTTGTGTGAACAATGAGCATTAACTAAAGGAAGTTCTAGGTTTTTTGTAAGCGACTAATGTATAGACAAAGGCTAGGCCGACAGGAATACATTCACCATACCGCCTTCCCATTGTTTACAGCGGAAAGTTTGAATTTCTGAATTCGAACTACAGTAAGCTTAACTATTATGAAATGTTTTGTTGATAAGATCAGGGAGACGATGTGAATTATCGTGCATGTGCATCGTAGATTTTGAGAGCGGTATTGGAGCATTTCTCGTAGCCTATATCTTTACAGTGTCATTTGTGATCGTCGATGAGTGTAAACAATCTAAGCGACCACAAAATTCAATTTTCCAATTATTTTGCAAAAAGTCACGCAGTGACCTTTGCGTGATTTGTGAAAATTTCTTGCCTCGTCGCATTGTGTGGGCATTATTGCAATCATTCATCCCGGTACGATTTCGCATCCCCTTCTGAACTCTTAAGTAATGTTGAGTCTACATCCACATCACTAAATAATGTTGTAAATTACCTAGGAGTGAAAAATGTGTTGAAATGTCTTTAACTTACTTTTGAAAGCAAAAATAAACTCAGTGGAATTTAGCAACATGTATTCTACATCGCACCTCATCATCATCCTGGGTCAGTTCCATAGGTAAAGGTAATGTAAATTTCTCCGTGCCATGAAGGCACATGTAGGGGTGTGGCACCACACATTTTTGATATCGGCCATTTTGGAGGTGATGTGATAAGCACCACGATCCGGCAGCCTTTACCGCCAGGGTTGGTTTCAGGTTCCCTTTCATATGAGGCTTGGTGAGACCTGGAGCCACTTTATGCGGAGACAAGGCTGGAAAAGTTCCAACCTTAGGTCACCCATCCTGTGAATCGAACCCGGATCTCCGTGGTTGTCTCTTGCCCTACCGACTTTTTTCTTCTTTAAAACAAGATACTACCCCTAATCGGTAGTATCCCCCGTTTGTTACATTTTTCTCAAATTTTCACATTTGTCAATTTTTTATCTATATTCTCAGTATTCTCATTTGTTCAAACTCAAACATCCATGTCCGAACCGGGATTCCATTTCGGGACCCCTAGCATTGCATCGCGCTGTGCTAACCACTCCGCCACGGTGGTCAACTTCACTTATGCCTCCACCAGGTTTCGAACTCGGGATCCCTTGCTTACAAAGTGACGACGTCACCACTACGCCATCGGGAATGCCCCCGACTGGACCACCGCGGCTCCTTGGATGAGTTCCATCCTTTGATCATATCAGTTTATTTTAATATATTTGCTTGTTCTTGTAGATTTTCTTCACACTTAAAATGCCTCACCTACCATATACAACTGTTGACTAGACAATTATTTCGTAACAAAGTTGACAGGCTCCTAGAATTGTTGATTGATTGATTGATTTGCTTTATTTTACTTCGCTTCTTGTGCCAATTTTTTTCTAATTTGCGAAATGGGGATGAGTGATGATATGATGGAGTTGATGAATGGACACTCACAAGCATCCATACCCAGGCCAGGATTCGAACCTGGGACCCCTCCCGTAGTAGCGCGATGTGCTAACCACTCCGCCTTAGAATTTGTTAAAAATAGAATAACTAGAAAGTAATTTCGGTCTATTGCTTAAACTGTATATATTTATGTACACCTCTACTACTTTATAGTAGTAAAGGTAAAGTGTTCCCCTGTGCTTAGCTCCACGCCATGAAGGCGTATAGGGGGTGTGCGGGTAACGCCCCACACTTTCTTGATCCGGTCGTGAGTTGGGGTGATGTGATCAGCATCACGCCCCTGACCGCCTTTACCCCCCAGGGTTTCCCCCAGGTACCCATGTTATTCGACGCTGGGTAGGCGCCGGAGCCGCTTCCACCGTTAGAAAAGTTCCCGGATTTGAACCGGCCGGGGATCGAACCCGGGACCTTTAGCATGGTAGTCAGACGCGTTACCGACTGAGCCATAGTAGTAATTAAACTAATTAATACATTACAAATATTAATGATTAATTAATTATAAGTATTATTAATTAGTTAATTAAAGTATAATATAACACTGGTAATGTGAATTTGAAGAAAGTTTTAGGAATAACCCCCCCTAATGAAATCCTGCGTACGCTACAGAGTAAATGAAAATTAAAACGCGAGAATAGAAATATGAAACAGAGAAAGTATCAAAGAGAGAGATAAAGAGAATGGAAGCAGAAAAGGAATTTGGTCATCTTCTTTTACCAGTAACTATTATCTCCACAGAACGAGTGTTTTCGTACATGAATGGTTTGTGGACAAGTGACAAGAACGCTCTTCCAGCACAGACTTTGAAAGCTATGTTGATAAAATAAGGTGAACTTTAATCTCACGTGCATAAACTTTTACAAACTGTTATTTGGAAGAAGGATATTATAAAAAAACATCACTTCATCGGAAAAGTGTTAATGAATGACTTTCTAAAGTACACACATAACCCAAAACGTGTCAGACACATATATTTTGATTTCAATAACACGTTAACGTGCATGAACTGCAAATGATGCACCTTTTAGTGTGTCGAAATACACATAGAAATGTATAAATGGGTATTTTTATCAGATAAAGTTCCCTGTGATGCACTAAAATGCATCAATTTGAAAGATCAGACAAGATCATTTCGAAGATAACAAAATTACACATCTATCTGTGTCAATTGATGCATTAAAAAGTGAAAGTTTGTTATCTTCGAAATGATCTTGTCTGATCTTTCAAATTGATGCATTTTAGTGCATCACAGGGAACTTTATCTGATAAAAATACCCATTTATACATTTCTATGTGTATTTCGACACACTAAAAGGTGCATCATTTGCAGTTCATGCACGTTAACGTGTTATTGAAATCAAAATATATGTGTCAATTGACACGTTTTGGGTTTTGTGTGTACTGATTGCTTGGACTAAAGAACATATCACCACAGTATATATTTAATTAGTTTTCATATTTATGGCGAAACAATTTTTATGATAAAATGTGTGCATTTTGCTTTGTTCCGTTTTTCCTTCAGGAAAATGTGAAAAATGTGCCGTTTTGTTATTTCCAAAATCTGGTTATCTTATTAAAGTTGGCCAGTCTACTTTACATTAACTACTATTGACCGTCCCTCAGTCCCCTCTTTATTTCTCACCCCTCCAACCGCAAGTGTACCCTCTCCATGCCATTCAGTTGTGGTCTTGGGTACACGCCGTCAATTTGAAGTCGCGTGGAAACACGGAAATATCCGGCAACAGAACTTCTGTTGACTGCTTCTATTGAAATCAAATGAAGTACTACAGGAAAACATGCTGAACCGAAGCACGTAATTTGCAGCTAGAAGTCGGAAGCGAAAGTGTTCCGTTCTGTAACTGTGCTTCCGGCGTCTCAGTGGGCGTGAAGTTAAAGAGGTTTGGCCTTTGTTCTTTCACATTTTGAATTCTATTTTCGACGAGCTGTCTCACAGACGTACCATAGTAGTTAAGTGTGTTTTTTTTCGTTGATCTTCAAATTCCTCATTACTGATTTTCAATTTCAGTAAAATATTAGCTACATACTGCTTTGAACTCCTGATGTTCTAATAACATAAGAATGTAGAAATTTTGAGAAATTGGAATTTTGAAATTGCAATTGTGAATGATTTTCTTCTTCTTTGCACAAAGGACGTTACGTTTGACTAACTAATGCATAATAATTGGTTTGATTGATTTGGTTTATTTTACCTCGCATTTCTGCCACTTTTGACTATTTGCGAAGATGGGGATGAATGACGATGTGATCAAATTTATGAAAGTATACTCACAAACACCCATGCTCAGGCCGAGATTCGAACCAGACACCCCTGGCGTTCTAGCGCGATGTGCTAACCACAATAATAATTGGAAACTGGTTTACTTTATTTTTCTATAACTGTATCAAGTCACGTTAAACGCATCATACGCGTATATTGAAAATAGCATAACAGTTAGATCACAGTTCAATATCAAAACAGCGGTTTTTACGTATCCCATCATAGTGGTTATGTGATTGTTAGGGAACGGATTTTAAGGTGCAGCACCTTCCCATAAATATAGCTGTTTTCACACCGATCGCTTGAGATATGTATTTTTGGACATGAAATCAAGTAAAATAAACACACCTTGTATCACCTTTATGCACCTTTTCGTGAGATTATCAAATATGTCCCCTTTTTACCCACCTCTTTGATGCTGAAGCACCTTTTCCCTTCCATTTGATTAATGTTTTGTTAAAAAATTTGACATAGTAATACAAAAGGAATTTTACTCTCCTTGAGAAGATACATAAAATCCTATAGTCTCATTTTCTGGAGCAGAACGACCCCAATGGCAACCCCAGAAGTTCCTAAGATAATGTTGTTTCTCCACACATAAGGAACTCCTGAACTCAAAGCCTCAGCGACGTACATTCAAAACAACACAGAAATGCTGAGGGTAATCCAGTATAACAAGTTGGTTTAAACCCAGTAAATGCCACATTTACTAACTAAATACTGGTTACTTTATGTAATTATTACTAATTAAGTTACTTCTACAGTGTTGAATAAATAATGTTAATGTAACTGGTTTATCAGTTATCAGCACCTTTTTTGAACCTTTTTGAAAACTTTTTCAGATATTTTTTCCCTTTCCCGACCATAATTTTGCACCTTAAATTAATTTCCCTGATTATCAACTTCCATAGTACTTAAAGCTTAAGAAGTACAATCAAAGGGTCCTGGATTCGATGCCCGGTGGAGGTACATAGTGGTTCGGATCCCACTTTAAACTGTAGGTCCAGTCCCAATTAGCCATACTGTGCATAAGGTGGACTTAAAACACCAACTCAATCAATCAATCAATAATTAAGAAGTATTATCCCGTGAGGTGTCAAATCATACAAGAGACAGCTGTGTCCAGGCCAGTACCTAGGGGAGGGGCCATTGGGGTCATGCCATTCCCCCTCTAGAACCCTGAAATATAATTAAATGTAAACCTATATAAAAAAAACTACGAAAATAACATCGTCGATTCTTCAAATGTGTAAACATTTTAATTTTGTTCTTCATAATTCAATGCGTTTCGTGTGGATTGATTAATTGAGAGAGTTTGTTTTTTAAGTCCACAGTAAAGATACAGTTTGAAGTGGGATCCGGACCAACACGTGCCTCCAACATGTGCCTCCACCGGGTAGGTTTCTTGTGTAGCAGTTTCCAGTCTGGGTAGATTTAGTTTTATAATCATTGTTGCGAGGTTACCAGTTGTCAGATTCACTCGATTTAGTCAGGACAGTGCGTTACTTTTAATCCCTGTCCCGACTTTCTTCGAACTGGAGTAGTGATGGGAAAATGTATCTTTATTATTTTATTTTTGTTAACTCACATTTAAACATGTTCTTTATTGTAATAATAATTGCTAATATGCAACTTTTAATATATAAATAGCCCACTATATTACATTCTAAACATAGAATTATCATGCGCTCGCATTAGAAAATTGAATGAAATTTGAGAACCTTGTTAATTTGCGGAACACAGAACTTCTTTAACTATTTTGTACTCTCTCTATCTCTCTCTCTCTCTCTCTCTATCTCTCTCTCTCTCTCTCTCTATCTCTCTCTCTCTCTCTCTCTCTCTCTCTATATATATATATATATATTGTAGCGTGACGTCGGGTAAGGTACGGGATCGAGTCACGCCGGGACGTAGCTCAGATAAATACAGTAGGTCTTAAGTTTGACTTGGCTAACCACCTCTACCCTTAAGGAGGCTGATGAAGGATTGTTGGGAGCCTGTGTTGTTGAACGCTACTCACCCCTTGCTGTTGGTCTGGCCCTCGGCTTCTGGCGTCGGCGACGGTGACAGGTGTCCGCTGGAGAGATCGAAGATGACGATAAGAGACGGCAGGCAATTCGGCGACTTGTTTTATTCTTGCAGATTCTTCGGTTGGCTTAATCCGGACTGCTATGGACTTCTCGCTTGTTGCCGCCTCGTACTGTCGCGATCTCTCAGCAGGCCGTCGTCCTCTTCTCGTCGATCAGTTTGGTGGTGATATTGGAGCGAAGTGAGAGATCGATTTACTGTCTCCAGCGGTTTTATACATTGGATTTGAGTCATAGGTTGTTGGACTTTGCACCTCCACTGTGCACCTGGGGTATCCCTGGATGCAGATGGAAATTTACAGTGGAGGTGCACTCACCGCCGGCGAGGGCCGTTGCCTTGCTGACTGTGCAGAGCCGAGTGGAAAATTCTAGTTGCTCGGCTCTGCATCCGGTGGAATGTGGGGTGAATGAGCGTTCAACTTGCGAGCTTCTGAGCGATGTTTGAGGCAAATTAATGTTTCGACTTTTATGCTCCCAATTCCTTCATCATTCCCCTGGCCAAGATGTATCCACTGTGAGTGGTTACGAAGCAGAGTAGAGATGGTTATGGAGAGTATATTTGAAATAATAATTGAAGGTACATTGAGTAAAGAAAAATAAAAACCCTGTATATAATAATGTGTAAAAATAAAATAAAAAAAAGGTTGGAGCTGTCGGTATAGCTGGTACTGCACGGGTCTGGCTGCATGTTCAGCTGGAATGCTGACCGCTGGTGGTATTCTGAGCTGCAGGCTGCCTGTGGTCTGCTGGCTACATGTTTATGTGCTTGCTGCAGGATGGCGGCATGGTGTCTGGCTGGCTGCATGATGTCTGCATGGTGTGCTGCAATAAGCCATCTGCTGGCTGGCCGGCTGCATGATATCTGCTGCAATAGGAAGGCTCCTGGCTGGCTGGCTGCATGATGTCTGCATCATGATGTCTGCTGCAATAGGAAGGCTCCCGGTTGGCTGGCTGCATGATGTCTGCATCATGATGTCTGCTGCAATAGGAGGTCTCCTGGCTGGCTGGCTACATGATGTCTGCATCAGGATGTCTGCAATAGAATATGTGCTGGCTGGCTGGCTGTATGATGTCTGCTGCAATGGGAAGGCTCCTGGCTGGCTGGCTGCATGATGTCTGGCTGGCTGCAATAGGATGCCTGCTGGCTGGCTGGCTGCATGATGAGCCGCATGAAGACAGCATGATGTCTGCAATAAGATGTCAGCCGGTTGGCTGGCTGCATGGTGTCTGCATGATGTCCACTGGCCAACTGGCGGGCTGCATGATGAGCTGAAATAAGATATCTGCTGGCTGCATGATGTCTGCAATAGATGTAAGCTGGTTGGCTGGCTGCATGGTGTGTGCTGCAATAGGAGGTCTCCTGGCTGGCTGGCTGCATGATGTCTGCAATAGATGGCCGCTGGTTGGTTGGCTGCTTGTACAGCTGCTCCAGGATGACTGCTGCGCCATGATGATTCCTCGCTGACCGACTGCTGGGTGACTGGCTGCATGCGGAACTGCCGAAGAGATGCTTGAGAACGCCGTGAGTGTAGTATGGCCAGATGGTGACGTTGTGCAAGGGGGAGCCGACAAGCGTAGGGAAGGGGAAGTTATAATAAAAGGTGTTCGCCTAAGTGCGGAAGAGTAAAGGTTGGAGGCGAAGGTGACATAAGTGAAATGACAGGGGTGGGTAGACAGTAGCCATCATCGAAGGTGATACGTGTGGGAAGAGGAGGAGCTAAGCGAGTGGGAGTTGTAAGTTGACGAAGAGTGGGAGGGGGTGGTGGGGAATGTGCGGGACGTTGAGATATAGTAGCTAAGGAAATAGGAGGACTAATAATAGGGGCGGAACATGTCTTAGGAGGAGATGGGGTTCGCCGGTGACAACATGAACAGCAAGAAGTGTGACGTTTTAGACGTAAGTACATGTAAGTAATGCAAATACAAAGAAGCAGGAGAGCTATGAAAATTAAGAAGAGATAGGAGGTTGTATGTGCAGGAGATTTTACAAGGTCATGAGGGGTAAGTGCACGAGCCTTAGAAGTAAAACATAAGAAAAGGGGAATGTGGAGAAGTTTAAATTGGTATATGACACCTAGAGTGAGACATGTGAGCCAGACAAAAATTATAATGATAGGAAAATCCGCATGTCTGTAAAGTGGAGTTATAGGAGGGATGTCAAGAACTTTATATTGGGAGAGGTTAAGGTGAGGGATATGAAATGTCCATTGTTTATGATAAAGAGCCGTTGCATTCACAAGGGGGGAAATTTTATAATGGGTGTCGAGTAGAAAATTGGGATTGTTGGTCCAGGCAGCAGGAAGGATATGAATTGTTCGGTGGATTGTTGAATGATCGAAACCACAAGGAAAGATAGCATGAATTTTGATATCGGGGGTGATAAGTACATCTGTACGGCAAGCCACGTGTAACAATACTGCACCGGGTTCGTGAAAAGTGGTAAGATTGTAATGTAAAGTGGAGCCATTAGCGTAAAAAAAGGTGATGGTAGGAGGAGGATTAATTATTGCATAAACATTTAAATCTAATTTGACCACATCAGTGAGGTGGGATTCGTGACATGCGTAGGTACACCCATTCATCGTATCAGCCACGGTTGTTGCTTGAATCAATTTGGAAAAACAGAAATTGAGCCCATCGTGTCTTCCTGTGTGAGAAGGCAGAAGGCACAATTTCTGTGTATGGACCTGACAATTTTCAAGGTCTGTACCACTAATAGTGACAACATTATGAGAATCATCAATGGCGATATACGATGGATTATGTGACACTACACATGTTAAATTTTGATATGAAAAGGGGACAGGGATTGCTAAATAAAGTGTATATTTCTTCTGAGTGGAAGTGATAGGCACTTTCAACTCAATATTGACAGCATCAGCAGAAATTCTGCATTGGGACAGTGGTATCTGATAATACATGTCAATAAGTGTGAGAGGAATCGCTATATCAAATCCAGTAGGAAGAATATTTTTTTGAATCTTTTTCAAGTCTCGGTGCAGTGTTGTTTTAGATACAACATGTTCAGAGAGAAAATGATGTTTACAATTGCTAATGGTATTCTCATATTCAAAAAGGGTGAAAAATTGGCTAAGCTGCAAGGTTAGGGTCATAAATTCGATGAGATATGCCTGTGCTTGATGTGCATCTTTGATTGTTAAATTTTTGAGTTTATTAATCAATGCTTCCTGATTTCGAGCCAAACTATCAGAGTGGTTAGCATATTCAGTAAAAACATCCTCAATCTGATGTTGGAAAGAGTGAATTTCACCAGTTAAATTTTGATAGAAAATATGATTAGCTTGCAGTTGTAATTTAATGTGAGATATCGTTTGTTTTACTTCATGAGCATTTTGGAATAGGGGTTCTAGTTGCTTAGTAGTGGCAAAATCACAACAATAGTTAGCAATGCTACTGATAAAGCCAAGGAGTGCACGCTTTTGTCTAACTACGGAAGTGTTGGGGGTGGGTCGTGTGAAGAGGGAAAGGTGTGAAAAAAGGTGTGAATGAAAATTTTGGAGTTGGACCGCAAGTTTACATTGGTTGGAATCTTCTTCACCTTTATTGCACATGGCATTATGTAGTGTTGATGGGAAGTGTTGGGGTTTAGGCATTTGTAATTTCACATTGTAGTAGATGGGGATGGTATAATGATAAGGGATGGTTCCTGGTAGTTCTTTCAGATAAATTCCCGAGATGATTTTCACATGTTCAGTCGCCGTGGTGACCGAAAAAATGAGGGAAAAAAAGGAAAGTAGTAACATTACTGCCATTGTCGTTAGTGAACCCTGAAAGGGACTAAGATACAATTTTAAAACTGAGTTTGCATAAAAAAAAAAAAATATCATTTATTAAGCATGAGATTTGTGATGAAAAAAAAAATTGTTTTCCGAGTAAGCTACTCAAATAAAGTGGTAAAAGATCACTAATGAAAAATTATAAAAGAGAAGGATTAACAAATTGTAATGCAAGAGATTCTCGAGACTGAATAGTTTATAATATAAACTTCTGCATTTTTATTTGTTTGTATTTTATTACCATTTGTTTATGTTTTGCGCTCCGCGATGTATTTGCTCGAGCCGAGGCGATTACTAAATCGTCAGCTGTGCGAGATTCGTCTACGGGTAGGTCGCGCATGCGCATATACTTGTGCGAGTTTTTTTTTTTTGTACAATCTGCTTGCTGCAGACAGAAAAAAATCGCGTTGTCGCTAGCGAGTGGAAAATTCACGTACTCAACCAGTAGTCAGTTGAGAGACTACGTTCCTGATTGGCCGTTTTTACTTTCTACTTCTTTATTATTATTACTTTGTGGAATATTAAAAGTTTATTTTAGTCTTCGAACTTGCTTTTAAAGTTAATTCCCGACTCTTTTATGTGTAAGTGTTGAGGAGGAGGGAACAGGAAGAAGAGGGTACTACGTGAATCAAAATGGCGGAACTTCCGTTTTTACATGTGCTCGTTCTTGTGTGCGGCTTGGTGAAAAAATCACGTTGCGAAAACAAAAATTGCGAAAATACAAGTATTATATTGACATGTGGGTGCGAAAAGAATATTTATAAGGTGTGAATGGACTGTGCAACGGTGAAAAAAAAATAGAAAAATTGAATATTTAAGTGACAGACTCGTCCGAGTCAAGGTGCCTTGGTTTCAAACGGTGAATCGTGATAGCATCGGTTTTCAGTTTGCCACGACCATCGGTGTATTCCACCAAATAGGAATTGGCGTCGTTTTGTGAAATTATTTTCCCTTGAAATTTGTAGGAGGAGGAAAATGCCTTGGGTACGTGGGGTTGAGGGGTAGTGTCCAAAATATACACTAATTGTCCAGGGGAGTAGGTTGTTTGTTGTGTCTTTTTGTCGGCACATTGTTTTTGCTGCTCAAATCGCTTTGCTAAATGTTTGTGTGCTAGTTCTCGAGCGGCTTGGAGTTGTTCTATTCTCTGTTCATTAGAGTGGATAGTGGTGTTGGGATTAGTAGGGAGAACAGCATCTGCAATTAACCTAGGGTGTTGTCCCAATAGCAAAAAATAGGGGGAGTTGTTCATGCCAAGATGTGTACTTACATTGTGGGCATGGGTCGCGCTAGCCAAAAGTTCATGCCATTTACCTTGTTTTTGTACCACATAAGTTTTCATGATGGATTTCAAGTAGTGAAAAGATGATTCGACTACACCATTTCTGAAGTGGGCAGCAGTATCAACAAATTTTAATGTGACACCAGTAATTTTGGATAATTCCTGTATTAATTTGCTACAGTTCGGGGAGCTCCTGTCAAGCATAATAGTCTCTGGAAGACCAAAAATGAGAAAAACATGCGAGACAAGGGCGTTAGCTATTGAGTTGGCATCATGGTTGGGGAGGGTTGTAGTTATGGCAAATCTGGTACAATTGTCAACAACGGATAGAAAATATTTGTGTCCTGTGTCAGAGGTTGAAGTCAGTGGTCCACACACGTCAATATGTATTTGGCTAAAGGGATGACTAGCGGGTGGGCTCGTTTGCAGTGTATGTTGTACGGCTCCGTGAGCTCTTTTTGCTACTTGACATTCATTGCATTTGCGTACTGCAGCGTACACATATTTCTTTAGATTAGGCCAATAGTAGCGTAAAGAGAGATGGGAGTATGTTTTAGCAGCACCTTGATGTGCGGCCATCATTTTGTTACAGTGAATTAATTGAAACACTTCTTTTCTTAGTTTTTGGGGAATACATAACTGTCTTCTATAGCCTGGTGAAAATTTAGTGTTCCTATAAAGGATTCCATTGTCAAGAACAAATGAGTAGGCTGTTTTCTCTAATTTGTGATCAGCATCTGGGTGGTTTTCATGAATTTTGATTAATGCTTGTAAGTATGGGTCCTCTCTTTGTGCCGTACCTATGTCAAAGTCATCAGATTGTAACATGAAGACTTGATTTAGTATGTCCTCCTCGTCTGTGTCAAGGAAAGTGTCTTGTGCTGTGTCGTTGGGCAAGGAAGGGGCTGGGTCTACAGGATTCCTTGATAATGCATCAGCAATACCATTCTGTGATGATGGGATATGGTGGATTTGGAAGTCGAACTCTTGGAAGAAGAGTGATCTTCGAGCAAGTACCCCAGACAACTGTTTTGTTGTTCTAAGGTAAGACAATGCATGGTTATCTGTGAAAACTATAAAAGGTGTGTTGATTAAGAAGAATTTGAATGATTTTAGGACATAAAAGGCAGCTGCAATTTCAAGAGAAAAGACATCTGCTTTTTTCTCAGTGTCTGTAAGGTGTCTGCTGCAGAAGGCTATCGGATGTAGTACTCCATCAGTATCCTTCTGCATAAGACAACCGCCCATACCCTGGTATGACGCGTCGATGTATACGCATGAAGTCTGCTTTGGGTCATAAGGTCTAAGAATGGGTGCGGAAATAATTTTGTCTTTTAATGCCTCAAAGCTTTTCTGATGCTCTTCATGCCAATGAAAGTTTACTTTCTTTTTGAGTAATTTGAACAAACATTCTGCGGGTTCCGCAAACCCTTGTACATAGCGTCTGATGAAATTGCATATGCCTAGGAAAGATTTCAAATTCTTCTTAGATTTAGGTGGAGGGAATTCTTTGATTGCACGCAGGATGTGATCAGAAATTTTAAATCCCTTTTGCGACACAAGATGGCCTAAGACTGGAATTTCCTCAAAGCAAAATTTACATTTATTTGGCCCTAGTTTCAAATTGGCTGCACGTAATTTAGCAAAGACTTTATGTAAAACTTGTAGCATTGCGTCAACTGAGTTTGTGTAGCAAATTATGTCATCCGTATATGCAGATATCTCGGAACTATCTATGCCAGATAGAGCCATAGACATTACATTGTTCATGACCTGACTACTTGTCTTCAATCCCATTGGCAATACTTCATACTCGTAATTTCCACAATTACTAATTGCAAATGAGGTCATTTTCTTTGACCTTTCTGTTAATTTTACCTGAAAAAATGCCGATTTAAGGTCAAGGGTTGTGTAATATTTCTTGCCTGCCATGTCTGCTAAAATGTTGTCAATGTTAGGTGTTGGGAGAGAAGAGGGCTGAATAATTTTATTCAGTGCCCGAAGGTCAGACACCACGCGGAACGAATTGTCTCGCTTGCGCACTAAGAGAACTGGGTGTCGGAATGGACTACCTTCTGACCTGCGAATGATGCCATCTTGTAAGAGCTTGTTAAGCTCAATTTTCATTTGTTCTCTAAGATTCAAAGGAATGGGGTATTGTCTCATATAAGGAGGGTGATTGTCGCCAATGTCAATGTCGTACTCATAAATTGGGGTTGTGGTGAGTTTATCGCCTTTCCAAGCTAAAACATCAGCATAATCAAATACTAACTGTATGATTTTTTGTTTGTCTGCCTCTGATAAGTCAGGGTTAATACTGATGCAAGATGGGTCAAATTTTTGCTGACTTTCCTTCAGTCTTGTGTTGTCTGTATTGTCTTCCGTGCATGCGTATGTGGTGGTAGTCATATCAGTGTTGGATGCATCTGTCATGTCTACGATTATGTCACAGGGGGTTGCTTGGCCAAGTGGGGTGTTGGATTTGAGAGTGACTGGTTTCTCTGAGGGGTTATGAATTAGTAACAGAGGGGAAGAAGTGTTAAGTAGGGCATGGGGTATGAGGATATTGTATGTAAGGAGTGTTTCCTGAGAGGGTGTGAGTAGGATATTGTGGGGGAGGGGGGGAGTGATGGAAACTGGAACATATGTTCGGGTTCTAGGTTTTAGGGTTACATTTTCTGGGATTGTTACTAAACTGTGTTGGTTGCTAGTAGGGTGTAGTTTAGAAAAAATTACATCAGGGATGGTGTAGGTGTGTGATTTTGTGGGAAGGTTATAGTTTGGAATATGGCCTAAGCGTCTAAGAGTTAACAGGTTAGTACTAAGTGAAATGTCACAATTTTGTGTCTTCAAAAAGTCATTGCCAAGGAGAGGAGGTAATTCTTTGGATTGCACAACTCTAAAAGGCTGGGAGTACCTATATCTTCCTATGTGAAGGGGGAGTATTACAATTTCTGAGATAGGAAGTCTGTTACCAGTGACGCCTTTAATAATGCTGTGCATTTGAATTTTCTTTGCATTAGGTGGAATTAAATGCTGAGGACAAATACTAATCTGGCTTGCGTTGTCAATCATAATTTCTAGGGGGTTATTATTTACATGAGCTTGAATGAAGAATAGGTTGTTTTTTTCAAGGATAGGAACTGTGTCAAATTTTGTCTTGCGTGTGGATCCGTCCCATCGATTCACACGGTTTTTCAGTTTAAATCGCCCTTGTTTTCATTGTTTGGATTATAAAAACAGTCCCTGGTAGAGTGATTTGAACGGAAACAAATCTGGCATTGCGAAAACTGTGAATTTTGTCGCCCCCCGTCTGAATTATTATTTCCACCTCGAGATCTGAAATTACGTCGCATGCCGCGAGTAGAACCTCTGCGATTGCCATTCCCCTGGCCGTAAAAAGTCGGCCGGGTCTGAAATTGATTACTGTTATTTGATTGTATTTGATCTGCCAGGTTCTGGACAGTGTGACACAACGCTTCAACTTTATTTTCTAATGTTAAGGTTTGCAATTGGTTCGTGACTGAATCTAGTTGGTTCGCTGTTGAACCGCCAGATGGCAGAATTGCGTTGCAAGACTGGGAAACGGCCGCGCTGGGAGAACTAGCAGACTGCGTGTTTGGAGTTTGACTTGAGGGGAGGGAAGGAGGGACTGTGGGCGTGGTTTGGACCTGCCAGGAGTTGGTCGGAAGAGCTGCTGGTGCTTGATAAGGTTGCTGCGGAAGAAAGTTGTATGGAGCTTGAGAGATCTGCGGGAGGGGGGTAGGGGGGGAATACGTCACAAATGACGAAGCAGGCTGAGGTGTGGGGAAAGGATGGGTGTTGCTGACCTGAGGTTGCGTACAGCTGGGAAACTGAGTGGAGGCTGTTGCGTAAATGGAATGCATGTACTTGGCGGCATCTATCAGTTTCATCGCTTCACTTTGTTCCTCATTGCGTCTAGCTTGAATCAGCATGTCTTGCCTTTCTTGATTCTGCAGATGTGCAATAAGAGAACTTGTGTCGGTGAACTCTTTGTCTCCTATCGCAGCGATGTGTTTAGATCGAAGTCCCGACACAACATAAGAAAGGATTTGAGGGTTCGTCGCTTGCGGGAAGAATTGAAGGACGAGATTTTTCTTGCGAATTACATAATCATGAATGGGCTGGTTAATTTCCTGCTTTGTCTCTAATAAAATTTGGATGGGCATGCTGACTAAGTGACTGCCTTTAAATAATGAAATTAATTCTTTTTTGATTTGTGGAAAAGTGAGGGTGTTGAAGTTTGGCTGCTTCTTGAGATCGTTCAAAAATGTGAGCGCTATGTCTGCGAGGAACAATGGCAACATTTCGCGTTTTTTATTTTCCTCCCACGCCAAAGCGCCCGCAATACTATCGAACTTTTCAAAAAACTGCTCAACTTCTTGAGGGTTTTTTCCTGTGAAGGGGGCGGGGTATAAGCCATGGGGTATATTTACGGACATTCTTGACGGGGATGGATTGATGGTGGTAGGGGTGTTAGTTCTAGGTGTACTGGTTTGGGGTTCTGGGTGTTTCTTTTTTCGTTTGGGTGTTTCTAGACCACCTAGAAACTGGGGATAATCGGGATGTTGAGCCTTGGATCTGGTTATTCGGGGGGAAGGAGCGGGGGAATTAATAGCGGAGGCTAAGGAGAGAATCTGGTCAAGAGAACGGTCTAGCTCTTCGTGAAGAATAATTTGGGATTCGTTCATGCGAATTTAGGGAGGGGGAATTTTTATGCACTTATTCACAAGAAATGAAAGATAGTGAGCGGAAGAAAAAATTACAAGTGGGGAGTTTATAATACGAAGTGTATTATCGAAAAAGAAGAATTTCTAGGGTTGCTGCTGTGTGCGGCGGGGATTTTAGATTATGGGGTTTTGAGTGACGTAAAAAAAAAATTAAAATTTTATGGAAATCCACGGAGTGGAGCCGGCTATCTCCACCATGTAGCGTGACGTCGGGTAAGGTACGGGATCGAGTCACGCCGGGACGTAGCTCAGATAAATACAGTAGGTCTTAAGTTTGACTTGGCTAACCACCTCTACCCTTAAGGAGGCTGATGAAGGATTGTTGGGAGCCTGTGTTGTTGAACGCTACTCACCCCTTGCTGTTGGTCTGGCCCTCGGCTTCTGGCGTCGGCGACGGTGACAGGTGTCCGCTGGAGAGATCGAAGATGACGATAAGAGACGGCAGGCAATTCGGCGACTTGTTTTATTCTTGCAGATTCTTCGGTTGGCTTAATCCGGACTGCTATGGACTTCTCGCTTGTTGCCGCCTCGTACTGTCGCGATCTCTCAGCAGGCCGTCGTCCTCTTCTCGTCGATCAGTTTGGTGGTGATATTGGAGCGAAGTGAGAGATCGATTTACTGTCTCCAGCGGTTTTATACATTGGATTTGAGTCATAGGTTGTTGGACTTTGCACCTCCACTGTGCACCTGGGGTATCCCTGGATGCAGATGGAAATTTACAGTGGAGGTGCACTCACCGCCGGCGAGGGCCGTTGCCTTGCTGACTGTGCAGAGCCGAGTGGAAAATTCTAGTTGCTCGGCTCTGCATCCGGTGGAATGTGGGGTGAATGAGCGTTCAACTTGCGAGCTTCTGAGCGATGTTTGAGGCAAATTAATGTTTCGACTTTTATGCTCCCAATTCCTTCATCATTCCCCTGGCCAAGATGTATCCACTGTGAGTGGTTACGAAGCAGAGTAGAGATGGTTATGGAGAGTATATTTGAAATAATAATTGAAGGTACATTGAGTAAAGAAAAATAAAAACCCTGTATATAATAATGTGTAAAAATAAAATAAAAAAAAGGTTGGAGCTGTCGGTATAGCTGGTACTGCACGGGTCTGGCTGCATGTTCAGCTGGAATGCTGACCGCTGGTGGTATTCTGAGCTGCAGGCTGCCTGTGGTCTGCTGGCTACATGTTTATGTGCTTGCTGCAGGATGGCGGCATGGTGTCTGGCTGGCTGCATGATGTCTGCATGGTGTGCTGCAATAAGCCATCTGCTGGCTGGCCGGCTGCATGATATCTGCTGCAATAGGAAGGCTCCTGGCTGGCTGGCTGCATGATGTCTGCATCATGATGTCTGCTGCAATAGGAAGGCTCCCGGCTGGCTGGCTGCATGATGTCTGCATCATGATGTCTGCTGCAATAGGAGGTCTCCTGGCTGGCTGGCTACATGATGTCTGCATCAGGATGTCTGCAATAGAATATGTGCTGGCTGGCTGGCTGTATGATGTCTGCTGCAATGGGAAGGCTCCTGGCTGGCTGGCTGCATGATGTCTGGCTGGCTGCAATAGGATGCCTGCTGGCTGGCTGGCTGCATGATGAGCCGCATGAAGACAGCATGATGTCTGCAATAAGATGTCAGCCGGTTGGCTGGCTGCATGGTGTCTGCATGATGTCCACTGGCCATAGGTTGTTGGACTTTGCACCTCCACTGTGCACCTGGGGTATCCCTGGATGCAGATGGAAATTTACAGTGGAGGTGCACTCACCGCCGGCGAGGGCCGTTGCCTTGCTGACTGTGCAGAGCCGAGTGGAAAATTCTAGTTGCTCGGCTCTGCATCCGGTGGAATGTGGGGTGAATGAGCGTTCAACTTGCGAGCTTCTGAGCGATGTTTGAGGCAAATTAATGTTTCGACTTTTATGCTCCCAATTCCTTCATCAATATATATATATATATATATATATATATATATATATATATATGTATGTATATATAAAATATTCGGTTCAAGAAAATCCTGGGTACTTGCCTGGCTGTCAATATGCGACAAGAAATAGAGACAAATCCTGCGAAACAAGCCGTAGTGAAGCCATGGTGAGGAAACAAAAGGAAAAATCTCGGCAGTGATGCATGTTTATTTCCTTCTGAGCGGAAGTTCCCTCGTGAAAGGCTACCAAGTGCTTTTTTCATCGCAAGGGAAAACGAACCGCCTGGGACAGATTCGACCGTCAACCTTACTCAATAGAACACGGAAACGCAGGGGACTGGGGAGAAATGTTGCCGCCTTCCTTTTGAAGGATGTTTCAGGTGAGAGACTCTATGCGGGTAGGAAGGGCGTAAATTTTTCACGCATAATGGTTCATCCGGAGACATACACGTGTCTCGTAAAGGGATTCCTGGCGAAGTGTTGAACATGAAACATGTTTTGACTTGTTCCTCGTTCATTAAAGTGAAATATGAGGCGTGTCATGACATGTCACTGGAAATGCGTTGTGAATAGGGTTATTAATTTTTCACTTACAAGAGAGCACCACTCTCAACTTTAACGATTTCTTTTCCCCACCTACAACTTTAATTTATTGTTTAACCTCAGTGACACAAATTTAAAACCCGATTAGAACTTACATATTCGTGAACGAAGAATCTACAGGCACAGACAAAAAAAAGCGACTAAGGTTTTCAAATGCGTTGCGTTTATTGCCTAAATCAGTGGATTTTAACAGCAACTTTTCATTGGCAACTTATTTATTTATTTATTTATTTATTTACTCAGAGTTGCAGATACAGTCTTATTTGGCCATTTTACACTGAAACAACATAAAGTAGTAACACAAAATAACAAAAGATAAAAACAATAACAAGATGGGATAGATTTATATGTTCTTGGTCAGTAATATACAAAAATTACGTTCTGGAAGGAAAATATCTACATTCAGGGGACGTTTGTTGTAGATTTCTGGTAGCCTATAAAACAAGGAACGTTGTAGAAGGGATAGCCTAGTGGTTGGGTTGTAGAAGAGTAGCAGGTTGCGCGTTTGCTTTTTGGGTACCCTAAGTGTGAATTTACTGATTAGGAGATCTGTTCTGATTTTGCCATTTATTATCTTGTATAAAAATTTCATGTCAGCTAGATCACGACGAAAGGATGGAGAGTGAATATTCAGAGCAGCCATGGTGTCTGATTTGGATACATGTCGAAAGAAACTGAGAACAGAATCTATTCTGGTGAGATTGGTTTTTGAGGCCATTGCCCAAATTGTGGAACAGTATTCAAGGATGGGCGAGATGAAAGATTTAAAGAATAAAGCAAGAGATGATGGGTTTTGAATTTCGTTAAATCTGTATAGAAGACCGAGAAGGCGCATGGCTTTTTTAGTGGCAGCTATAATATGATAATAAAAAGTGGGTTTTTCATCCATGATAATACCTAGGTCCTTTTGGGTGGAAACGTTTTGGATTGGATTGATTTCAATAGAATAAGTAGACAGCACTTTGTTCTTTTTTAGGAAATAAGTAAGGAAAGAGCATTTCTGAGGGTTTAGTTCTAAATTCCACTGACGACACCACTTAACAAGTTCTGTGAGAGCATTTTGAAGAATCATCATGTCATGATGCGATGAGATCTCCTTGAAGAGTTTACAATCATCCGCAAACGAAAGTATAGTGATAGGGAGGGAGGACAGTTTTTCAGGGAGGTCATCCATGTACAGAAGGAATAGGAGCGGCCCTAAGACACTCCCCTGAGGAACTCCAGACAAAACACCGTCGTACAGTTAAGCAACACCCACAACGATTTGTAGAGAAGAGAGCATTTCAGGATGTAGATGTCCCATTTTTTCTTGCCTGTATTGTATATTTTAATTTTTCTCCATCACTGTACTAATGTAAATATCTGTAAAAAAATATAAAACAGGAGAAACATTTCAATCGTTAAGTTTCGTCAGTTCTGCGAAATACCATACTCTTAATATATTGATGAATTTATATTTTTTCTGAGTGTATAGTGACGCCGTAGAAATGCGTGGACACAGGTTGTATTTTTTACCTGCTTTGCAAGATTTTGTTTAATGTTTATTAGAATAGTTTATGTGAGGAGTTTTCAATACCATTTGGTGCCAGTACAGTGGCATATGTTGGCCTTTCTTCCTCTTTTATTTTCTTTCCATTATTCTCTCTTTATCTCTTGGTTTGATTTTTTTTTCTTTTCTATTTTTCTTCCTGTTTCTCTATCTATTTCTTACTTTCTTGTTTTCCCCTTTCTATCATTCTTCTTAAATTGTTTTATTTTAATCTATACATCTTAATTACTTCCTTTTTTGTTTCTCTTGCTTCCTCTTTCTCTACCTCCAGGTTTGTACTAAATTTTCTCCCTTCTTCGTTTCACTTGCTTGCTCTCTCTCTCTCTCTCTCTTTCTCTCTCTCTCTTTCTCTCTCTCTCTCTCTCTCTCTCTCTTCATACATCTCTTAAGGATGGCCAAATTCGAATCTTTTATAAATCCGGAATCGGGATAGTAAAAACGGACAATCCGGATTTCGGAGGGAATCCGGATTTCGGATAAAATCCTGATTTCGGAGGGAATCCTGATTTCGGAGGGCATTTGTGATCAGTGTTCTTGCAGTAGTATTGTACAAAGTTCTTTGTTTCGGCCAAATATGCCAACATTGCTTAATGGCTCCGTCGTAGCAGTTGCACAAGAGAGATATTTTGATAGATTGGACACGTTTGCGCTTCAGTTTAATGCGCAAGCACTTTCTGACGCCGAAAGAATATAATCATTTGCATCTTTTTCCTGAGATTACACGCTTCGGAGCTCAAACAATGAAATCGTATACAACACAAAATATCATCTATATTTATTTCTGCTTTCGACCAAACCTTTCAAGATCTCATGCATTTTTGGCGCGGGGAAGAAGGTACGAAGGTTTTTTTTCAGCAACACTTAATCCTCCGCATCTTCCATGTTACGTTAAGTATGACTTACTAAAACTTTGTTGTCACATTCGAGTAACACCGCTCTCATTGTAGACAACAGACATTGATCGTAATCTGAAAGAGAACTCGCATTTGCTTTCCTTTATTAGGTGGAGGGTAGTCTATACAATTATTAGTGGCTGTTGTCTTTCTTCCGCCATTACTATTTTTTTGTTAAAAATTAATTTTCTTTCTTAAGGCACAGTATATGGTCATTGGCCTGCATAAACAAGCTTTGTTCGTTTCAAATTACAAAACACGCGCTTGTAGTGGCCAAACCAAACAAAACTGAAACAAGTCACTACTAGTCTTCAATTTCATTGGCATATTTTCATAAAAAGCCTATTAAATTTTTATTGGTATTTGATGTAATGCATGCATGTTTCACGTTTTCTTTATTTTTCTACAACATCCACCACCCAATTTCATTCCACACCCCCTCAGCACACCTATATGATTAATACTGGGGCCGCCTCTGCTCTTGTGTCATACGTGCAAGTAATATTCAGATTACATCTGATTGTTGCGAAGCTGATCTCACGTACCAACTTTTTGATAATCTGTACCAATTATTAATGTCCAAAAAGCAAACATAACGTAATGCAATCGTTTCATAAAAGAAGGGAAATATACTGTATTACTAAGCTCAGTCGGTTTCTTTCATGGGCGGCGCCTGAAAAGTTTGACCAGCTGGGCAGGAGCCAAATACTGATAAATTAGGGTTGACAGATATAAAGTTTGAGTTTCACACACGTATATTCCCTCGCCCTCTCCCGAATTCCTTTATATTTCTTTCACATTTTCTCATTGCTATTGTACGTCTTATTTCCCCTTCCACCATGTTTTTCTGCTTGTATTACCCCCGTCACCCATCTCTCTGTATTTTAAAAAACACATCTGCGTTCTCTCTATCTCCTCCAGTCTAGAAGAAAGTAGTAACTGATGTCGTCACCTGTTGTAAAGCCTCTTTGCTATCATTCCTATCTATCGATCACACTTTAAACTGTAGGTCCAGTCCCGATTAGCCTTACTGTGCATAAAGTGGACATAAATCACCAACTCAGTCAATCTATCTTTCCTGTGTGAATTTTGATATGGCCTCCCTACTTCTTTAATTTATGTGTACCTTCCCTGATGCCCTTCAATTGGTCAGCATGTACTTTGCTTTGTACGTACAGGGGATATTTTATGTTATCCCTTTAAATTATGAAGAAATTCATCATAGCCCACACTTTATTAGTGAAACGACATATTACATTATTTGTTTGATTTATTTGTGGTACTTAACTTCACTTTTCTTCCACTTTTTGCTTATCGCGAAGATGAGGATGAATTGTGATAAGATGAAGCAGACGAAGGGACAATCAAAAACACACATGGGCAGATCACAAAATCATAAAAAGCTCCACGTAGGATTGTACTGGCTGTAAGTCCAGACTTAATAGTCTCGTTAGTCTGCTAAATGCAGTCGAGGGTGTTGTACTACGTGGAAGACAGTTGGTTGATTAGAGTACTTATATTGTTAAATTCATGAGACAATAATTGTTATTCTTATGGATCCAAATCGGTTTTCCCTCAAAAATTCGCTTTCCCTCTGTAATCCGTTATCCTTCCAGAACCTGTTTTGCCACCGAAATCCGGATTCCCTCTGAAATCCGGATTCCCTCTGAAATCCGGATTTTATCCGAAATCGGGATCCCCTCCGAAATCCAGATTCCCTCCAATATCCGGTTCCCTCCGAAATCCGGATTCCCACCGAAATCCGGATAGTATATTTTCTGAATCCAGATTTCAAATCCGGATTCCGGATTTTTGGGCCATCTCTATCTATCTATCTCTTGTTTCCTTACATTCAGTCTCTCTCTTTGTAAATATATTATTATTATTATTATTATTCTTTCTTTCTTATTGTTTCGCTTGTTTTCTTTCTGTCTACATCTGACTTGGTACTAAATTTTCCCTTTCTCTTATTTCATTCTGAAATCTCTTGCTATCTCTTTTTCTATGTCTTAATTTGTACATATATTTCCCCTTCTCTCTTTCCTTGTATGTTTCCTTTCGCCCTCTATCTTAAACCTTGTACTTAATTTTTCCCTTCTTCTTTGCTTCATCTTTCTCCATATCTTTCGTTATACTATCTCTTTATACTTTGTCTTTCTCCTATCTCTGTTTCTCTCTCTATCAGTTGCTTCTCTTTCTTTGTTCCTTTCTTTATTTCTCTTTGTTTCTTTTCATATATTTCTGTTTCCGTTTCTTTTTCACTTTTTCCTTCTTTTTTCTCATTTTCTTTCTCCTTGTTTTGATTTCCTACTTCGTGCCTTTCTCTTTTTCTATCTTTTCCCTTCTTCTAATTCTCTGTCACGTTTCAAATCACATGTTTATCTTTCTCTCGGCGATTAACATAACAATGTGTAGACAAAAGTGTTGACTGGGTATTTTGAGAGATTCTTTAACAGATCGACTGAAAGGCTGTGGATTCGGTCATTAAATTGTGAATAACTGATATGTATACTATGAGTCGCAGGTCCATATTTTCCACGTATCCATTCATTAGCTTTAAATCAATACACAAAAGTTCTCAAAAATGTTATTTGAGTGTTGTTTAAAGCAATAGACACTGGATATTGTTCAACTAATCTTGCATGCTAATGAAGAACTATTGTTATTAAACTAACGAGGCTCTGGCGTCTGTACTCACAGTCAACACAGTCCTCTGTGACACTGGTGTTGGGTTCTGTTCTTTATTGTCCTTTGAATAATTTCAGGGGTGTAAGGAGTAGTTATGGTACCGCGTAGAGTCCGATAAATCAATTGATTGGAAAAGATCGATCAAAGATCAATTGATGATGTAGTTGTGTGGGCAAGCAAGGGTTATTGTTGTTCGCGATGACGTCATAAAATGGGTGGGGGTGAATTTGTGTGGATGATTCTGATTGGTGGGTTGTTTTAAAATGGGCGGGGCCTAATTTTGTGAGGAGTGTTTTGATTGGTTGTTGGGTAGGAGGAAAAGTATTCGGGTTTTCCCCGTTTTGACGACGTCTGAAAACAGATGGCGTTGGATGATTCTGAAATTCTGGGAATTTGGGTTGGGGAGATTCTCGGAATTTCCGGTGTCTGAAAACAGATGGCGTTGATGAGGCTTTTAAGTGGTGCGGTGAATGTTAAGTGCCTTTTCTTGGAAAATGGGGTTTGTCGAGTGTTGTTTCGAGGAAATGTTGTGAGAATTAATGGATGCGGTGTGGGATGTTGGAATGGTAATTGCTTTTCCCGGTCGGCCGGTGTCTGAAAACAGATGGCATTGATGATTCTGAAATTCTGGGAATTTGGGTTGGGGAGATTCTCGGAATTTCCGGTGTCTGAAAACAGATGGCGTTGATGAGGCTTTTAAGTGGTGCGGTGAATGTTAAGTGCCTTTTGTTGGAAAATGGGGTTTGTCGAGTGTTGTTTCGAGGAAATGTTGTGAGAATTAATGGATGTGGTTTGGGTAATGTGTTTGGAACGGTAATTGCTTTTGCTGTGTTGAGTCAGGTGTTTTAAGGGCTGTTTTCAAGGAATTTTGTCGGGAGAATGTTCGAGCAGATGACGTTGAAGTGTTGAGTGTTCGAGTAAGATTATCGTTAAGTGGTTCCAGGAATTGGTGAGCGATATGTGTGTGTGTGGACGGTTGAGAGTGATATGCATGGACCGGATGAATTATGTGCGGAATGGTTGAATGCTGTGCTGGAAGGAGGATTCTCTGCAAAGCATGTGGGATAGCACGTGATGGAGAAAGAGCATAAGGAGAAAAAGTGCCGGAGAAGACGGATGTAGATAAATTATGTGAGGAATGAAAGAGCAGAAAATAAGAAAACAGGGGGAACGGGGAAAGAGCTAGAGGAACGGATGGTGGAGATGTTAAAAAAGAGAAAACTGAACGAATAAACACTACTAATATTACTAATAAACTAACACGTTTCGTTCAGTTGTGGGATAATTAAACAGTCTAGCTGATTTTAAATTTACTTTATGCACAGAACCATAGGTTTCCATCGGGAATCGAACCCGAGATTGTACATATAACGTCTACATTGAGAGGTATTGCATTTAATGGGTATAATAAAATATGTATAATAGTTTCTTGTAATAAAAATATATGGTGTATACAGAAAATATGTTATTTTAATATGAATATGAAATAGGTACTTACAAAATTTCCATCAGCCATCGCACGTTCTGCTTGACCCAACACGAAGTAACAGAATGAGTGGAGGAAAATCTGTTTCAGAAGTTCTGCAGACTTCCTTACACGCTTAAGTCATTAGCAAGCGTGTTACGCGGAAATCTGTAGAAGAGATTAAGTTGCGGTGACAGGAGTTCTTTATTACAGCATGACAGATTTACAAGGAGGAAATTGCGGCACTGAGGCCTGCAGTTCTGAGAGGAGTTTCACAGTAGTTCCTTGTTGCATCCGGTCGACTCTGATAACGTTATGTACATAGTACTTCCTTGTTTCATCCAGACAGATAATAAAAGTATGGAGATATAATTGCAAAACCAACTTCCTTGTTAAGTCCTCACAGAACGTCTGAGAAAGAACATCGTGAAATAGATGATGTTGAAAATGTAGCGTTATTGTAATTGCGTTTGTTTCTTAAATAAATAGAATCAGAGTCGACCTACACATATGGCAAATTCGTTTTTACAGAGTTTGAGTGGACTCGTTGAGTTATTTCTATTATTTCTTCCCGGGGCCAAACAGAGTCGGAGTCGCCCTTTGAAAATGCACAGATATGGTAAATCAATTTTATGTTAGATCACACAGGGCCGGACAATAGGGCCGCCATGTTGACCGCAATGTTGGGTTTCTGTATTTCTAGGTGCCAGTAAACTTCACCGACGGTTACTACGTAATATACAATTAATTGTCATCTCAGCTCGTCATGACAATGGGGGCCACCATCTTGGCCGCCATCTTGGTTTTTGTTATTTTGACCGTAGACCCCCTACCATATACTCTATGGAAAGGTGTTGTCGTAAAGATTCCGAATCTACAATTGCCTTCACTTTAGTTCAATTAGGGGCGGCTGGACAGCCCTTCGAAATTGTCCGGACATGTTTTTCGAGTTTTTCAATTTACCTACAACAGATAGGTGCCAGTAAACATCACCGACGGTTACTACGTAAAATTATACAATTAATTGTCATCTTAGCTCGTCATGACAATGGGGGCCGCCATCTTGGCCGCCATATTGGTTTTTGTTATTTTTACCGTAGACCCCCTACCATATACTCTATGGAAAGGTGTTGACGTACAGATTCCGAATCTACAATTGCCTTCACTTTAGTTCAATTAGGGGCGGCTGGACGGCCCTTCGAAATTGTCCGGACATGTTTTTCGAGTTTTTCAATTTACCTACAACAGATAGGTGCCAGTAAACATCACCGACGGTTACTACGTAATATTATACAATTAATTGTCATCTCAGCTCGTCATGACAATGGGGGCCGCCATCTTGGCCGCCATCTTGGTTTTTGTTATTTTGACCGTAGACCTCCGTCCATATACTCTATTTAAAGGTGTTGACGTACAGATTCCGAATCTACAATTGCCTTCACTTTAGTTCAATTAGGGGCGGCTGGACAGCCCTTCGAAATTGTCCGGACATGTTTTTCAATTTACCTACAACAGATAGGTGCCAGTAAACATCACCGACGGTTACTACGTAAAATTATACAATTAATTGTCATCTCAGCTCGTCATGACAATGGGGGCCGCCATCTTGGCCGCCATCTTGGTTTTTGTTATTTTGACCGTAGACCTCCGTCCATATACTCTATTTAAAGGTGTTGACGTACAGATTCCGAATCTACAATTGCCTTCACTTTAGTTCAATTAGGGGCGGCTGGACGGCCCTTCGAAATTGTCCGGACATGTTTTTCAATTTACCTACAACAGATAGGTGCCAGTAAACATCACCGACGGTTACTACGTAAAATTATACAATTAATTGTCATCTCAGCTCGTCATGACAATGGGGGCCGCCATCTTGGCCGCCATCTTGGCCGCCATCTTGGTTTTTGTTATTTTTACCGTAGACCCCCTACCATATACTCTATGGAAAGGTGTTGACGTACATATTCCGAATCTACAATTGCCTTCACTTTAGTTCAATTAGGGGCGGCTGGACGGCCCTTCGAAATTGTCCGGACATGTTTTTCGAGTTTTTCAATTTACCTACAACAGATAGGTGCCAGTAAACATCACCGACGGTTACTACGTAATATTATACAATTAATTGTCATCTCAGCTCGTCATGACAATGGGGGCCGCCATCTTGGCCGCCATCTTGGTTTTTGTTATTTTGACCGTAGACCTCCGTCCATATACTCTATTTAAAGGTGTTGACGTACAGATTCCGAATCTACAATTGCCTTCACTCTAGTCCAATTAGGGTCGGCAGGGATTTTCCGGTGACGGTTGGTTTTCTCGGAATTTCCGGCGTCTGAAAACAGATGGCGTTGATGAGGCTTTTAAATGGTGCGGTGAATGTTAAGTGCCTTTTCTTGGAAAATGGGGTTTGTTGAGTGTTGATTCGAGGAAATGTTGTGAGAATTAACGGATGTGGTTTGGGTAATGGGTCTGGAATGGTAATTGCTTTTGCGTGTTTGAGTCAAATGTTTTAAGGTCTGTTTTACAAGGAATTTTGTCGGGAGATTATTTCAGGTTCTGGTGAATGTTCGAGCAGATGACGTTGAAGTGTTGAGTGTTCGAGTTCTAGGAATTGTGTGGGATGAGAGTAGGGTTTCTGGGAATGAGTAATCTGGTGAGGACAGTTAGCTATTTCCGAGAATTTTACGGGTTTGATATCAGCCAGGAAAACATCTGGTGAAGACAGTTAGCTTTTTCCAAGAATTTTACATGAGCATTCATATCAGCCAGAAAAGGCGAAGACGGTTACCAGAGGACTGTTACAGATTTCCGGAGAGTTTACAGATCAGACAGCAGAACCGTTAGGAACGGAAATAACTGGTTTGGTATGCTTGCGTATATAAAGTACGGTGTTCTCTCCACATGACAGTCTTCGTGACACAGACATCGTACGATCATGGACGTACAGTTATCCGCTGACGATCTGTTATTGCTATATCGTGATGGTTATTACACAACACCTAGACAGTTACGGGAAGTGTTGGTGCAAATTGCGCAAAAAATCATAGCAGGAGAAAGAATCTCCTTGATCGAAGAGTATGACCGGTTACTACGAACAGTGACAACATCCGTACCCGATCTTTATGGAGAAGGATGGACAGGTATTTCCGAAGAATCACCAGGTCCTTCATCAACACCCGATCCTGTATCCCGAGCTACCGAGGAGAAGCAGACAACCGCATTTGACCCTGTTACATCACCAGGACCTTCAAGGAACGTCGCACTTGGATCAGGCTTGGAACCTGTGCCAGGACCGTCATGGAGACCGGATCCCTTGCCCCCAGCAGAACCGTCATCCCGGAGTGTTTCTGTAGGAGATAGCAGAGGTAAGAAAAGAAAACGTGCTTCAGTGTCTCGTGAACAGATAGGTAATATAATATTACACAACATTCAAGAACGTGAATATCCTAAATTCCGTTCCAAAGGACGACGTGTGGAATTCAGTTTCTCACACCCTCCAGAAAATGTCGATCCTCACACATGGATCCGCGAAGGTGTCGAAAATCTTCTCACCTACGTTAAAAAAAACACCAAGGATGAAGACAAGATAGGTTTAACTCTGTCTAACATATCTGACCCCGCCGTGAAAGATATTTATGTCGGGTGGCACAGATGTGACCAGTTACACAGTGATATGGTGTGGAATATCATGTATAAAATATTGCAGAGCGCGAAAACATTCACTGCTACAGATCGCTTAATTTTGCGCGCCGACCATGTTGACATACCTGTCGGAGGTGGCGGAGGTAAAAAAACATATTGTTTACCTAATTACATGATAAGCACGCAAAAAAGAAGTGTCGTCGGTGTGCCGAATAGAAAGAAACCGCTCTGTTTAGCTGAAGCTTTGATCATAGGAAAATCTCATGCTGATAATGATCCGTCCTATTCACAGTATCGAAAAAATAGAAATCTTCTGAAACCTGTTTTCGAACTTATGCGCAAAGCAGATGTAGATCTCACAGACAATGCGTGTGCAGGAAGTGGAATTCCTGAACTGAGAAAATTTCAGCAAGTTCTCCCTGAATATAAAATTATTGTATACAACAATCTTCGTGATGTTAAAGATGTTTTGTTTGAAGGACAGGTTGAAAATGCTTCCAGATTTATATACCTTCTTTATGATAACCTCAGACAGCATTATGATGTGATAGTGAACCGTGTTGGAGCATTTGCTGCAAAACAAGAATGTCGCGGGTGTAACGAACTCATATTTCATAAACCGCATAATCATCTGTGTAAACAATTGTGTTCTATGTGTCGTTCAACTCCGCCGTGTGTGCCTGAACAGGGTGTTCGCAGAATATGTCAGACATGTCACAGAATTTTCAAAAATGAAAACTGCTTCACGAATCACGTTTCTACACCATTCCGAAACGGTACAGTCTGTAGTGAAATCCAACAGTGTCCCAGATGTTTCAGAATTATTCTAACAAGCAATACATATGAAAAAGTGCATAAATGTAATATGAAGTACTGTACTGTATGTAACTGCGTGAAACCTATAAATCATTTCTGTCACATGGCTGTACCGAAAAGTAAAGTGAATTCGAAATTTCTATATATATTCTACGATTTTGAATGTTATACAGACATTCCTTACTCTGAGAAAGAAAAAACGTTTCTTCATGTTCCGAATCTTATTGTAGTACAGACAGCCTGTCACTCGTGTTACAAGAAGGAGGATTTAACAGTTCCCTGTTCTGTTTGTGGAACCAGAGAGTTTATATTCTGGGATGATCCTGTAGACACATTTCTGTCCTATCTCGAATTGCAGCACAAGTTTTCCAACATAACCATCTGTGCACACAATGCACGAGGCTACGATTGCACATTTCTGCTACGGAGAATGTTGGAAAGAGAAATGAAACCTCGTGTGATCTTAGACGGTACCAAAATCATCAGTATGTCATACCAAAATCTTCATTTTGTGGACAGTCTCAACTACGTTCAGACAAATCTTGCTGGATTTTCCAAACTTTTCGGTTTGCCTGTTCAGAAAGGATATTATCCGCATCTGTGGAACACCTACAAGAACAGAAATTACATAGGACCGATGCCTCCTCCTTCTGCATACGGCTATGAATATATGAAAACAGTCGAAGATCAGCACCGTTTTATGTCTTGGTATGACATTGAATGCAGCAAAAATGTACCTTTCAACAACAAAAACCAACTTCTTCAATACTGCATCAAGGATGTTACCCTGTTGAGACAAGGATGTTTGAAGCTGAGACAGAATTTCCTAGACATATGCAAGATCGACATTTTCAAGGATTGTCTCACAATAGCATCTGCCTGTTCACTAATTTACAGGCAGAAATTTATGCCGGCTAACACTATAGGAATAATACCTAAAGGAGGTTACCATCATGCAGATCAGATGTCCAAGTTCGCATTGAAATGGTTAACCTACGTGGAAGAACAAAATGATGTAATACTTCTTCACGGTGGACGTACTCGTGAAAAATATGTCATAGGAGGGCGTTACAGAGTGGACGGTTATCACGAGGAGACGCAGACGGTGTACGAGGCGTTGGGGTGCTACTGGCATGGTTGTCAACGCTGCATATCAATTAACAGGGATATGTATCCGAAAGGTGACGAAGAAGATGGAACCGATCAGGATAGTAACAGTGATAAACATAGTGACTTGTTGAACACTGCAGCCTTCAGATACGAGACAACGTGTCGTAAACTTGCGGCTCTACGTTCTGAAGGATACCATGTTGTCACAATGTGGGAATGCGATTTCAAAAAAATATTGCGAGCAGATCCTGAACTCGATAGACATCTATCGACACATCCTATCGTTTGCTGCATTCCTTTAAATCCACGAGACGCCTTATATGGAGGAAGAGTTGAGACAGTCAGGACGTATTACAAAATCAAGGAAAATGAGAAATTACAGTACTATGATTTTACAAGTTTGTACCCTTATGTGAACAAATACTGTGCCTATCCTGTCGGACATCCTACCATATTTCTAGGAACTTCTATTCCTTCGGTAAATGAGGTTTTGAACATGGAGGGGCTCATAAAATGTACTGTTCTGCCACCAAAAGCCCTTTTACATCCTGTTCTACCTACAAAAATGCATGGAAAACTGATGTTTGTCTTGTGTAACGAATGTGCTATCAGATTAAAATGTGAAGGTACATGCAACCATTCCGATGAACAACGCGCACTTTCGGGGACGTGGGTCATCGCCGAGGTGCGTAAAGCTTACAGTTTAGGCTACAGAGTACTGTCAGTGTCGGAAGTGTGGAAGTATGAAACATCGATGTACGACCCTGTCACAAAAACTGGAGGACTCTTTGCTGGTTATGTCAACACCTTCTTGAAAATAAAACAGGAAGCGAGCGGTTGGCCTTCATGGTGTCAGAACGACGAGGATAAGAAGAAGTACATACAGAAATATTTCGATAAGGAGGGTATTCTATTGGAAGAAAACAGTATCGAAGTCAATCCTGGTAAACGTACTCTGGCTAAACTTTGCCTTAATTCTTTATGGGGCAAGTTCTGTCAACGGGACAACCTTTCCCAGACGTCCATCATCAAGGAATCGAAAGATTTTCTCGATAAAATGACTGATCCAAATATAATGATTGGAGGAGTCGTATTCATCAATCAGGACACCGTTTTAGTGAACTGGAAATATGTTGAAGAGGCTGTCAGTCTGAACAGGAAAGTAAATGTTCCTATCGGAGCCTTCACAACATGCCATGCTCGTCTGAAACTGTACGAACTCCTCGAAAAGTTGGGTGACAGGATATGTTACTGTGATACAGATTCTGTAATTTACGTAGATAGTTCTGAAATGGAATATCATCCCCAGACAGGTGACGCACTAGGAGAACTCACGGATGAATTGACAGATTTCGGGCCCGGTGCAGTTTGTGAACAGTTTGTTTCAACGGGACCGAAAAGTTACAGCATGAAAATAACAAAACCGTTCTCCGAACCGCAGTATATCTGTAAAGTGAAAGGAATCACATTGAATACCTCCACATCGGAATTGGTCAATTTTGATACCATGTGCGACATGATAAACAGTGAGCAGTCTGAAGTTATGGTCGAAAATATTTTCAGGATCAGAAGAACAAAACAGTTCCAAGTAATCAGTACATATGAAAAAAAGCTGTTTCAGCCGGTACTGTTGAAACGGCGTTTCGACGATAAACATTTATCGTATCCCTTCGGATACTGTGCAGACTAAAATATGTCTGTAGCGGTCCAGAGTTTGAACCCTTCTACGGCCAGTCAGTGTATAAAATGTGTTTACAATGTGCCAGATCTTCATTTTTCTTCAAATCTCCAGTATAAAACATGTTTCCTAAACTTTCCCATCCTTTCACCATGATGGTCTGCGGAGCATCAGGAAGTGGAAAAACTACTTTTGTGACAAATATGGTTGACTCCATCGTTCATCTTGTCGAAGGACCCGTCAAGAAAATTGTATGGTGTTACGATCAGGAAAACAGTATTCCGCAAAATCTTCGAGATGTGCAATATCATAAAGGGATCGTTGATTGGCAGTCGTGGAACGGAAAAACCCCTACTCTCATAATCCTGGATGATCTTATGATGGTTGCTCAAGGAGAAAAAGTCGCCGACCTTTTCACAAAAGGCAGTCATCACAAAAACATTTCGGTGGTGTTCATAACACAGAATCTTTTTCATCAAGGGAAAAATTGCAGAGACATTTCGCTGAACGTAAAACATTTTGTTATTTTTAAAAATCCTCGAGATATGAACCAATTTACTGTGTTTGCACGACAACATCATCCTCACCGCATGAAGGAACTCGAAAAAGTATATATAGATGCTACTACTCAACCTTTCAGTTATTTGTATATTGATCTTTCACAGTCAACACCGGATCCTTTACGTTATCAGACAGACATTTTTAACCAGAATTACTCAACTGCATATCTTCCTCAGGAATGTTTAAAACATCGAGATGAGGAGAACGAGGAAGACACGTACCAAATCACGTTCTAACAGGAATAGACATTCGTCGTCTTTCAAGAAACATTCACCTTTTTTGCACGTGTTGAAAAATTCACCGACCAAAATCCGTAAATCATTATTGAAAAGTGCTCCGAAAAAGACAATTCGTTTCATCAGCGAATGCTGCCTGAACGTTTTAAAAGGAAACGTGAAAATTAAACCGTCCACAAAACGTCGTCTGACACCTTACAAGTCGGTCTTACGCAATCTCGTGAAACCGAGAGTGAACATCGAAAAACGAAGAAAACTTCTTGTGCAAAAAGGTGGATTTCTACCCTTACATCTAGGTTCTTTGTTATCGGGTCTTCTCGGTACTCTCATTCCTCATTGAGAAATGACATCTTCCTACAAAAAGATGATCGTCCTTTCACCGGAACAGCTAGCACGTATTCGTGTTTCCGACTCGTCTGTAACTCAGAAATTATCCGTTCTGGATAAAAAAATGAATGATATTCTGAAAATGAAAAATATATCAGACGATCAGAAATGGCGTCTTTACAGAAAGGAACTGGACGAGTATTTATGGTTGAGTCGTAAATCCAAAGAACCATTACAAATTCCTATTGTTCAAGATAACGACGGTTCTTCTACTATTTCGCCAGGATCGACGTATTTTCCTACGAACCTAGCAGAGACGTTACCCCGTAATACACGTCATCAGTTACAAAATATCATCGACGAGTACCAATCTACGGCTCAACATTTGATAGACGAACGTCAGGAAAAAACACTTCCTGATCCGAAGACGTTGAACTTCTCAGCGTCGTCAACGGAAAGCCCTGGACCGTCTCATCGACAGAAACAGAAAAAGAAGAAGAAAGCGGCTGTCCGTGTTTCCAGAAAAACTACACCGTTTCTGAGAACACCTGACGCATACAAGCTGGTTCCTCTGAGAAAAAGCCGTAGACAGAGAGATCAGTCATGGGAGTCCCTAAGTTAAAACACGATAAAATCCTCACCAAAATATATTACGATCCCCGACACCTTGCTTCATTCTCATCTGTAGATCGTTTATGGAACGCAGTACGGGATAAAAATATATCCCGCAATACGGTGAAAAAATGGTTGATGCACCAGGAAACGTACACTCTCCACAAACCTGCAAGGAAAAGGTTCCCCCGAAATCATTACAATGTGTGGAACATAGACATGCTTTGGGAAGCTGATCTCAACGACATGACATCGATACAAAAACATAACGATGGATACAGATATCTTCTGACAGTGATCGATGTATTCTCAAAATATGCCTTTGCATTACCACTAAGAAATAAAACAAGCAATTCGGTAACCGAAGCTTTCAAAAATATTTTCGAACAAAGCAGACGAAAACCTGTCACACTACAGACCGACCAAGGAACGGAGTTCACAAATTCTACATTCCAGAAGTTTTTAAAAAATGAAAATGTAAATTTTTCGATCGCTTCAAATTATCCTGTGAAAGCAAGTGTAGTGGAACGTTTCAACAGAACATTGAAAGAACGAATGTGGAAATATTTCACATCGAAACAAACAAGACGTTACGTAGACATTTTACCGCAACTTCTCGAAGGTTACAATACAACTATCCACAGTTCCATAGGAATGGCACCTCGAGATGTGAACGAGTCTAACGTTTACATCGTGTGGAAACGTCTCAACAAACCTGACAGACATATTTCACAACCGTCTTCAGATCTGAATGTTGGTGATTTCGTACGAATCTCTGTCGTGAAAGGTCATTTTGAGAAGGGATACGAACAATCGTGGTCACGAGAACTTTTCAAAATCCACTCCCTTGTTCAGCGATCACCTGTACCTGTATACATATTAGACGATTTAAATGAAGAACCTGTAAAAGGCACATTTTACAAACATGAACTGCAAAAAGTTTATTCGGATCCTGACGAAGAGTATAAAATTGATAAGATTTTGAACAGCCGGGGAAAAGGTAAAAATTTGGAATACCTGGTTCGCTGGCTCGGATATCCACCTAGTTTCGATTCGTGGATCAAGGCATCTTCCGTAAAACAGTTATCAGAAAAATAATTTCCAAAACATATTTATATCAAAATATATCGTCACCACGATCCAGTGAGTTCTTTGTGTTCGGCGAGAATGGACGATAATTTCTATGTTTACCTTCCGTCATCTGCATCGGAGAAGTATTTTCCGAACAACACGCTGACCCATTTCAACGTAAAACTTGCAAAACGGATCGATCTGTCTCCAGAATTGTGGGAAGTCGGATTAGCAGAACTGCATTATTCAACTCTATACGACAATGTTTTGGAAACAGATTACGGAACGGTAACCTTTCCTGTTCGGACGTATGCAAGTGCTGAGGACCTGATCTCTACCATCGAAGAATCCCTCCCCAACGACCTGGAAATACGGAGAAACGTTCTTAAGCAATTCTGGCATTTTCTGTTGGAAGCGCAATGGGACGCGTCGGGATCTTCTGTTTCTACGGATAATACACTCTATATTAACGAGCAGCCATTTTATTTTCCTGCAGCAACATATACAGTAGAGGAGTTCATTCAGTTCCTGAAAACAAACCCTGCTAATGCCGTTGTCCCTACTCATCTCAGATTTTTCTTTAAAGAGGCTGTGAACAAACATCTGTCCGTGATAGGGGTTCCCGATCCTGAATCGGAAGGTGTTCCAACAAATACTGTCACACCCATAGACGAAACTGATGACTACGCTAAATTTCGATATGACGTATTGAAATCTATTTATTCTACGCACGCTGTGTCCAATAACGTCGTGGATAAAAACCCCTACATATTCATTTATTCCGATCTCGTGAAACAACAATTGGTCGGAGGAGAAATGCTACGTCTTTTACGTCTTGCCCGAAAACAGTATTCGGAAACAGAATCATCTTGCACAGTACCCGTAGCCCATCATACATTTAATCCGATTCATTACGTTTCTCTGGATAAAGGTTCTTTCGAAACAATAGAAATTGCGATGTATGATAGACAAGGATATTTCCTGCCTTTGAGAAACGGCTCCGTACCTACAATAGCTGTTTTACATTTTCGTAGGAAAGCAAAGTCCTTTTAAAAAACAGTAAGGAATCATTTTGCTCAGTCTATGTCGAAAAGCTGATGAATCACCATGAATTCGCAGACCGAATATTACAGTAATCAGATCCGTGGGGGAATTGGACCCATCTATCGTTCAACTAGAATTCAAAAAGGGAGAGGATTGGGGTCTCTCTTTGCAGGACTCTTTAGAATGGTGAAACCTCTACTCTGGAGTGGTGCAAAAGCGATCGGAAAAGAAGCTTTGAAAACAGGCACTAACATTATCACCGACATTGCAACAAGTCAGCAAACTCCGAGAACTATCGTTCGTCAACGTGTACGTGAAGCGGGTCAAAATCTTCAGAGTAAAGCACAACGGAAAATCGACTCTCTGGTAGGTTCCGGTATAAGAACAAAACCTGCAACAAAAATTGCTCAGTCGATGTTAAAACGTTCAGCCACCCGTATTAGAACATCTACGATCCGTAAAAAAAGCGCATCCAAAAAGCGGAGAAAAACATCCACAAAATCTAGGACGACACGCAAAAGGAAAATTAAACAGAAGGCGGCAGGAAAAGATATTTTTGGATAATAATGGAGAATAACACTTGCATGATCTCGCAGTTCGATCTTTTCAGTAAAAAACCTATTCAGCAAAATGTCGAAAAAACTTACACGGTCGCCTACAAGCCTATCGCTTCCATCGATAATCAGAACATACTTCAGTTTGCCGTTCCGCCGGCAGGAACAGATTTTCTAGATCTTTCATCTGCCTATCTACGTCTGCTAACGCAGATGGTCAATCAAGATGGGTCTCCCATGAGTGCTTCCGAACCTTCCAACGCCCTCACAAAAAACTGCGGGGTCGTAAATTATCCTCTCCATTCACTTTTTTCACAAGTTACAGTGGCTCTCAACGGTATCGCTGTAACAGTTGCCGATAACAATTACGCATATAAATCAATCTTCGAAGCAGAAATCAATTACGGTAGCGATGCTGCGAACACGCATCTCACAAATGCCTTGTGGTACTTGGACACACCTGGACATCAAGATCAAATCACCGCCGACAACAAAGGTTTTACCGCCAGAAAAGACTTTTTCCAGCACGTTCCGACAACCGGAAATCCTACGGAAGTGTCTGCCGTAGTCGAACTTATTGGAAAACTGCACATAGATTTTTTCCACCAGCCTAAATACCTGGTCAACGGTGTTGAAGTACGTATCGATCTAGCCAGGTCACGTGATGCTTTTTACATCTGGGGAGATCAGACTTCACCAACCACCAGAATAAAAATTTTAAAGGCTGTTCTCGAAATAAATCACATCATTCCTACTCCTACCACCAGTTTGGCCATAGACAGAGCACTCTCTTACGCTCCAGCCCATTATCCGTTCACCAGAAGCGTCATCAAAGCTTATTCTTACGTTGCCGGAACGCAGCAGATTTCGATCGATAATGCTTTTCAAGGTGCTTTTCCGAATGTTGTTCTTTTTGCTATGGTATCCACCGCCAGCTTTCTCGGAGACTCTAAGAAAAATCCGTTCGACTTTAGAAGTTTCAATCTATCTTCTTTCCATCTTGTGAAAAATGGAGAACTCGTACCTTACGAACCCTTGCGGGTCACCACAGGAGGGAACGGCGGATTGATAACACGTGCCTATCAAACTCTATTTTCCGGTACAGGCATTCACCACGCCAATTACGGACACCAGATCACAAGGAAAATGTTCGAGAACGGATCCTTTTTCCTGATTTTCGACATAACGCCTGACTCTTCAGGAAACGACACGCACACCAGTCTCCAGGAACAAGGTATCATCGGTGCCGAGATGCAATTTTCTCCCCAGCTGTCGGAAAATATAACATGCCTTCTGTATGCTGAATTCGAATGTGCAGTAGATATAACAAAAGACAGAAGTGTTATCCTCCATCAGTGAGACCGACTTGTCTATAAATATGTGTGCTCGTGTTTCTGGCTCACAGTGTTATCGAGACAGTTCTGATGTAGACATTATACTACCTGTGATGGAAAAACCTACCAAAGTGATAACCCGTACTATTAAGAATAGCAGTGTTTCTTCGAAAGTGACAACTTCAAAACCTGTGAACATACAATCGTTTCCCGAACTACTTGACAACAGCCCTGGGAGCATAGAAATAACCAAAGACAGAAATATTATTATAAACATATGAAAACATATGTAACGTGAGATGGGAAAACTCATCAAACTGATAACCTGTGATGATATTTATAATAGTGATTCTTTGGAAGTACTGTCTGCCAAACCTGTTGACACGCAACCGTCCCCCCAAATATTAGAAGAATATCATCTTGAGAGTATAGAAATAACAGAACGCTGTACTCTCATTTTCCGTTTTCGAAAACATAGGCAGCATGAACACGTCGCAGATCAGGGAGATTCTATCTCGAAACTGTTCCACCAAGAACATTTTCTACGGTGTTTACTCGAGAGATCTTTTACCTCGGACGTTTCCTAGCCCTGCTTTGATAATCGCAAACACCGATACTTCCAACTTCCAGGGTACACACTGGGTGGCATTCTATTTTGGCAAAAACAATATGGCTGAATATTTCGATTCATACGGATTTCATCCTTTCTATCCAGAATTCGTAACTTTCCTGAACCGTCATTCCTCGGTCTGGACTTACAACAACATTCCCTTACAGGGGGTGTTGGCCACGACGTGCGGACATTACTGTTGCGTGTATGCTTATTACAAAGCACGCCATGTTACAACCAAGGATTTCATTCAAGCATTTCCGCCCGGTGTCAGTAAAGATGGATATATCCTACACCGTTTTCGTCAGATCTTCAAATGTTTACCCCATTGCAAGTGCCCGAGAGGGGATCAATCGTGTTGCTCTATCCACGCGATCCGGTGTCGTGTTATGCAAAAAGCTATATAAATGTGTGCTGCTGCATCTTTCTCTCAGTGCCGTCGAGACAGCTCCAGTGAAAACATCATGGAGGCTGTTAGGGATTCTACAATGGAAAACCACGACAAACTAGTGAAACGCATGACCCGTCAGGATGATGCTTCCAAACGTAAAACTCGCAAACGTGTGCAACCCCTCAAAATCGAAACTGTCCCTATCAAGAACGAACCGATGGACGAGGGAATAGATGTGACTACAGACTGTGATTTCATAAAACGGCGTAGGGAGATCGGCTTTTCCCCAGATACAATCGAATGTCCTGGGCTACACAACGTAGAGGCATGTTTAGATCTCTATCTTGCTAACACATATTTTCTGAACAAGGAAAAAAACAAGTTCGTAGCAATAGGATTCGAAAAGCGATCCCCTTTCAATTTGGTGTGGGAGTTTTCGCAACAGGGGAGATCACCCGTACGCATCGATTCTAAGCAGATTAGAGAACTGTGGGCTTTGAAATCTGACTTACTGAATTACGTCGAAACAGGTCGTCGATTCAATTACTTGGTTACTGGAAATATCACCGTCAGTGGTGTAAATTTTTTCGGGAAACGTTGTATCTCGATGTATCAGCATCATTCATCCGATGCCTTTATTTTCACAGCCTCTGAACTACACTTATTTTTGTGTAACCTTTTTTGGCCTCTGCAGAAATTAAAGAACGAACGTTATCATAAATTGCAACCCGAAATGGAGGCTTTTGTATATTGTATCAAGAACAATATGGTTTCAGAAAAAAAAGAAGTGCCCAATTTAGTGAACTATTTTTATATTCTTTGGTACAACGAACTGATGATTGAAATATATCTTGAGAACAATCATGGACAGACATTGACATTGTAAATAAGTTCTGTTACTTTCATGTATCTGATGTTGTAAATGAACCATTGTTCTTTCTGTGTATTGTTATTTTATGTATTGTAATATAACCCTTCAGGTATTGTAAACCTTTCATATTCAATTGTAAATACAACATTTGTGTTATTCTATGTATTGTAAACCTATATCCATATTGTAAATAAAACATTTGTATATTTTAAAAAACTCTTTTATTTCTTGTACTTATTACAATAGAAACTGTACATCTTCCAGACATTTTCAACTGCACAGGTTTTTTTTACATTTTTACATTTGCTATGTTCTTTGCATCTTCCTGAAGTGTTTTTCACACTATTCAATTTTGGACATTCAAGTTCTTCGATGTTACGTACGGATATTTTACCCATACCTTTTTCTCCAAGTAATTTTTCAAACCATTTCACTTTCTCCGTACCTTTGACGTACACTGTTTGATTCACAAGCACAACATATAACAAATCTCCTAATTTCTCATACGGTAGCCATCCATCTCCCCAGTTGAGACCGTGTTTGTTGGTACGGAGCCAGTAATTCACTCGGCGATACTTTTCACTCAAAAAGCGTAATCCATATGGAGATTTCACTAAACAGTCAAATGCATTGTCAAAAGGAAATTTTAAAATTCCGACTTCTTTCCACACAAATTCTCCTCCTGCTCCTCGAAGACCTTGAACGTCCAAAAAACAGACATCCATTTTGGGCATCAGGTGAAAACTGTCAACGTATCTTCAATGCTACCCCGGCATACGGCGCACTTGTCCAATTGGGAAGCACAGGATCCGCAGGAAACAAAATGTCGACACGGGAGAATTACAACACTGCCAGGATTCTGAAAACATATTTTGCACACAGAATCCACACTAGGTTTATCGCACGTTTTCTCAGGAGTCTCTATACTGTCGCAATACTTGCAGCTCTTGGAGTTACGATGTAACGCCGCAACACTCTGTATAAAAGGACACTGGGGTACCAACATGTAATGTCCTAGAATCGGGCAATCTTTGGATGTCCAATCGCAAAGTCCGTACGAACAATGAAAACATAATACTCTGTCACTAAAGCCTGAATAGTAAAATCCTGCAGTCACTAATTCTTCCGGAGTCTGACGTAATCCTATAGGCCACTTTCTGTATGTTCTGTATCTCGAATTCACTGATACGTAATTGATAACATACGGCTCGGCGTGAGTCCAGCAGACGTGGTGAGTAAACACTCTCATACGTCATAAAAGGTAAAGTAATCGGATACTGTAGGTGACGGCGTCCCAGGTATCGGCGATAAAGGAACAACCTGAAGATCGTCGGGGAACAGACGTCTGCGGACGCCGAAACCTTCTGCAGGAACCACAGGGAAACAGGGATGTCCTTCTAATTTACGTAACAAAGGACGATCACAGCCAGAACACCACAAGGAATTTCTGTCTGCCAGCAATGAAAGCCACTCTTTCACTCTCTGCTTCAAAGCTTCACCGATCTTGTCCTCTTCCTTCCTGCGACGTAGTTCGCACATACACCCGTGACCTGGAAATCCTGTTCTCTCGTCCGCTCTTCTTTTCCTCTCTTCTATCTCCTTCAACGTCTCGCAGTGATGATGGACTCCTTTTCCTAATCCGTTGAACAGGTAACATCCACACCAGGGAGATTCAGGTATCGCTACATACATAAACGGGAAATAACTCAGCACCCGATGCAGGGCCGTTGGATCGTTGTCCAGGTCGCCGCAAGATCGAACAAGTTCCCAGAACTCCTCGTAACTAACCTCGTAGAAATTCACACCATTATCAGACAGTCTTGTACCGCACACATCCATCCTCACATGATACTATTATCCTGTATCCCTTCTATTTATACCTTCTTTTTTCTACTTCACGATTTCCGTTAAACATACTTCAAACAGTCACCCTGGAAGATTGAACCTAAAACATGCTAGGACATGTTTTTCAGACCACACCCAATTCCAGGAATTTCAACGGCCGCCCGAGAAAAACACCGTCTTCCCCAGAATGACTCATCAACGCCATCTCTCTTCAAACAACAAAAACACGTGCCCAATTTCCCAGAATTTCAGAATCATCAACGCCATCTGTCTTCAGACAACAAAAACACGCACCAAAATTCTCAGAATTTCAGGAATGCAAAAGCAATTACCATTCCAAATCCATTACCCAAACCACATCCATTAATTCTCACAACATTTCCTCAAAACAACACTCGACAAACCCCATTTTCCAAGAAAAGGCACTTAACATTCACCGCACCACTTAAAAGCCTCATCAAAGCCATCTGTTTTCAGACGCCGGCCGACCGGGAAAAGCAATTACCATTCCAAACCCATTACCCAAACCACATCCATTAATTCTCACAAAATTTCCTCGAAACAACACTCAACAAACCCCATTTTCCAAGAAAAGGCACTTAACATTCACCGCACCACTTAAAAGCCTCATCAACGCCATCTGTTTTCAGACACCGGAAATTCCGAGAATCTCCCCACCCCAAATTCCCAGAATTTCAGAATCATCAACGCCATCTGTTTTCAGACGCCGCGGGAAAAACCCGAATACTTTTCCAACCAATCAAAACGCTCCTCGCAAAATTAAGCCACGCCCATTTTATGACGTCATCGCGAACAACAATAACCCTTGCTTGCCCACACAACTACATCATCAATTGATCTTTGATCGATCTTTTCCAATCAATTGATTTATCGGACTCTACGCGGTACCATAACTACTTAAGGTGTAAGCCTCTACACAAGACCCCGAATTCTCAACCTCATTTCCACGAGGCTCTGGACTCATAGTCAGCATAATCCTCTATGGGAATTGTGTGTGGTCCAGATGTGTGTTTGCGATCGTCCCTTCATCGATTTCATCTTATCACCATTCATCTTCATCGTCGCAGTTAGCGAAAAGTGTCAGAAACATGAAATGAAATCATTCAAATGATTCATTCCATCAATTGCACCAACTCACCATTAATGCTCGTAGTCGCGATTAGCCAAAAGTGACAGAAATGTGACTTAAATTAACCAAATCAATCAATCAAGTAAATATTCTGAAATAGCTAAGACAAGGAAAAGGAGGGAATTTTCGAAAGGAATCGTAAGGTTTGTCAGCTAAGAATGCGACATTTTTATTAGAAAAGTTTCCCTGCAAGTGCACATCGAAGTGTTTCATAAAATTCCCCACGAAATATCTCCGGGAGGAAGTTTTTGTCTGATAGGGTAGGCAAGCATGCTGTAACAGATTCCGACACATGCCTTTATTCCTTTCTGAAATACGGTTCCCGTCAGCCCTGCACAATGTTCTCGTGGGCTGTGAAGATTTTATCTTTCAGTGAAGCTCCTTCTTAAGATGAGGAAGAGAATGCACGCCCTGAATAGAAGCCAAAGATGTTTTCTCTCTTCCTAAGTGTTTTGCACCAGGCACGATCTCGCGGAATTCCATCCTAATGCCGAAAGAGTCGTTTTCACTACATCATTCTCAAGATTCGCCAGTCGGGATTCGATAAAACTGGCTTATATGTGATTCAAGGGGCGTAACTTTTCAAAGAATACTCATGGAGTCGGACTGGAGTTTAGTCGATTGATGGAGAAAAGGCCACTATCTTGTCTTCTAGTCTTTCTACTTTCTAATCTACTTTTTCACTGTTCTGTCGCTAGACTTTCTGTCGACCTCCGTGGCGGAGTGGTTAGGACAGCGTGCTACGACTCGAGGGAGCCTCGGTTGGAATCCAGGCTTGGGTATTTGTGTTCTTTGTGAGTGCCCCTTTATCAATTTCATCATATCATCACTCATTCTCACCGTCACGATTAGCCTCAAATTGCAGAAACGCGACACAAAAAGGTAAATAAAGAAATATTCGATCCGAGTTTTCAAATTATATTTTTGAAGAGTCAATAAGAGTCAAGATAGAACCCAAGTCTGACTGTTGACTAAACAGAGCACATGCTATTGACACCGACTATCTGAAGCCACCTCTAGATGACGAATTCAATTGTAATGGCGGCCGCTTGAGATGTAAACAATGTATCGCAAATCCGAAATTGTCCATGAAATTCTTTCGTGTAAACTAAATACATACGTACTATCTGCTATAATATTTTTTGAAGCATTTACATAGCATTCATGCTAGCAAAGATGTCAAAGGAAATGCTTCCTTTAAAGCAGACCCGAGAAAATAAATCAACATTACACTTCTTTCGAGTTTGAAATATGTCCCGCTTCTTCCCTTGGAAATAATTTATCTTTGTTAAGGCTAATCTCTAGACTATTTATTTCTTTTCATGCCGTACACACTCCCACGTTTTGGACAAATGTGATCTTGCCGAATTTCACTTAGATCGTGCACATGAGTAATTTCATACTATTGAAGATTTCCAATGGGAATCCTGTTCAACGACTTTCAATTGCATTTAATTTAATTTGTTCGTCATTTTGCAGTGTTTAAAGCGTCGTTTGTTCTTGTTTCTGCACTCTAGCGTACGCAAGAATATTTTTCAGAGGTGAGCAAAGGTAGATATTGTTCTAAGGGAGCCAGGATACAAAATTAAATATTTAGTAATTACCATTTTTAAGCTATATTTTAAATGTTATTGAAAAACAAAAATGGTATTCGGGGGTCATTTCAAAGAGAGTTTGCATTTCTTACATGCTTGCAAAATTTCATAAAATCAGATATGTTAATAATGTTCAAGCCACAAGTTCAAAACGTTTAAAATTGAGGAGATTTCATAAAGCTTGTATATACACTAAATTGTAAAATGTGCATAACTTTATAATGTTAACGAGGATTTGACAATCGTGAAATTGTTAATTTCACTCAATGTGCTAACCTTCAGGTAACTAACTAATGAGGGTGTTAACTTAAAGACATATGTCAGTTCGGTTTGAATAATTTACAAAAAAAATCAAATTATGTATATTCAGATTATTTGCATGTAAGAACACAAAATATTATATCATAAAGAATCTAAAGGCAAGGGTTCGAGGCTGATAAGCATGAGTGTTAAATACCACGGTATTTTGAGGGGGTTTTGAGTCTAATTTTACTCTGTGTTCTAGGCAGATGTGTTGGGATTCTCGACACTATTAAAACTATAACTGCAGACATTACCACATCCAAATTTAACCCACCTTCAGTACCCAAGTTCCAGTCCTCGTGACGTTACCATCTGGATGAATTCATCGCTTTGGAAATAATAAACGTTGTAGTAAAATTTATTCAGTGGTTAGTCTTATCTTTTAATACCTACCTTGGAGAGAGGTTTCAGTGTAGGCCATTGAAGTCTAAATGTCCCCGGCTACAGGAACTAATTGGAAACGCTCTATGGAAAGTAACACATTTACCACTAACGTTTTCCCCGAGTTGTTTTTACTGATTTCACTTGAAACTTTTTATTTTCTCAAAATGACAAAATAGCCCTCCCTCTACGTACGTCAGTATTTCTGAAGTGAATATTTTTACGATAGAACTACTGTAACTTTATGATGACATCACCGCTGGTGCTTTCACAGAAAAAATACTGTCAATATTTTAATGTAATGATGAGAGGTTAAAGCCTAAAACTAAAGAACTGAGAAGACATACTTTAAAATACAAAAAAAAAAAAAAAAAAATACATTGTTTTATTACTTGAGAGGAGCATATATCCTCCATCCTCGTACATCCAACTCTCATACTTCCATTGCTTTGAGAAATGTTGAGTTTCCAATTCAAATTCTTTGTTTCGTCTGAGCGAGGCAAATTTTCTTGCAGCCTCTCTACTGCTCAGTGCAAGAGGGGAGTATGCTCTGCATGAAAGTAAATATCTCCTGCGTTTGCATTTCTTCATCTTTTTTCTGCTAATGACTAATGAGGGAATCTTCATGAAATATTTCAGCACACATAACGAAAAACTGAAGGCTTTAGAATCAAGAGTTTACATGTCTCGTATAATTAGAAAACCACCAAGAATTGAGCGAGCTTAGCGCAACAGTGATGAAACTAATATTGTTTTGTTTAATGCATGGCCCAGAGAAAACATTGGGCTTTTGAAACTTGTCGGCATGATACATTATATATACTACAATGTTAACGTGTTCTCATTGCGCGATATAACTAATGTGACTTTTATGACTGTTGCATTGAAGCCCTGAATTGACTTTTTTTGCTCGATTCTTTAAACGTTAGGGCACAGTAAAGAGTTTTTCATGATATTTGATGTAAATGACTCGATGTCACCTTCATTGTATAAATGAAGAACAGAAATATTTCTGTCTCTATCTCTCTGCATTTCTCTTTCTATTTCTATATCCCCCTCTCTATCTTTCTTTCTCTGTATGTTTTGCTCTCTAACTCTCTCTCTCTCTCTCTCTCTCTCTCTCTCTCTCTCTCTCTCTCTCTCTCTCTCTCTCACACACACACACACACACACACACACACTCCCCCTGTCTTCCTTATCTGTGAATGTATATCTCTGACAATTTGAATATGATTCCCCTTTTCTGCTTGTTTCTCTTTCTATCTCAATCTAACTATTGCTTTATATTTCCAAGTCTCTCTCTTTCCTTCTCCATCAGTTTGCCTCTCTGTGTATTTTCCTGTTTGTTCTTTCTCTTTCTCTCTCTCTCTCTCTTTATGTCATTTTCTAAATCTATAATTATCTCTTTTCACCTCTCTATTACTTTCTCTCCATCTCTCTCTTTACCTCTGTCCCTTCCTATGTCTGTCCGTCTTTCTCACACTGTCTCTCTTCTTGTCCGTTCTTCTCTCTCTTTCTCTCCTATCTCTCTCTCTCTCTCTTTCTCTGCAGGTCTGGACTGTCCTTCTGTGTCTTTCACACTCTTTTGTCTGCTTGTCTCCAGTGGCTGAATGGTTAGCATAACGCGCAGCAACGCCAGGAATTCCTGGTTCGAATCCAGCTTAGGAATAAGTGTTATCGTGAGTGTTCCTTCATTAGTTACAGCACATCATCACTCATTCTCTCTCTCAATGTTGCCGTCTCTCATACAGTATATTATTATTATGTAACATACATAATGCTGACAAGAGCACTTAATGCTTTATTACTCCATTGGTACACAAAATTTCACGCTGACAAAAAATACAAAAAAATGGATAAAACCTGCAATGAAAAACATAAACAAAACCTAAAATAACGTAAAAATAATAAAATACTAATACGATAAATATTGGTATATATCAAAGAGATATATATCCAAGAGATTTACTTATAGACGTGTGTATCTGTTAAAAAAAAAAGTTGCGTATAAAGGTCTGGAGCAAATTATTGAAGTTTATGTAATTTAGCGAACAGAAAGTAGCAGAATACAGATAGTTGCAAAGAGACTGATTTTAACTTTCTGAAGGCAAACCTTTGTGAGCACTGAATATTACAAACCTCTTCAACATTTCAGTAGAACCAACTGGTTAAATTGAGCATAGCTGCTGCGTGAGTGCAGAGGAAATTTGCATGCAGAGGGAAAACGTGCTCCATAAATTAGAATTCCGCAAACCAAGACGCTGTAAGCGACTTAGTGGTGCTGACACGGATCCAAGGAGGAGCCTGTACGTCTGGTAGCAGGTGGTTTCCAACACAAGACGCTGGGGCACAATATGGCGTTAATAGTTTCCCCTTAAAGAGGATTTCTCGGAGATCTTTCCGCTCCCTCTGCCTACATGATTGTTCAGTAACTAAGGACTCCACGGAGCCCGTTTCCGATAACAAGAAAAAGAGTGGAAAGGAGATATTGCAGGATGTCAAATTTCTAACTTCCACAGGAGATCGAGAAATTTGACTCGGAAATGATGATGGATTTTTGAACGCTAGTGATGTCTAGGAAAGTTTGTTAACCTTACCTCGGAGGGGCTCAAAGGAAACACACTTTTATATCACTAATATTCAATAAATCATTTTGTTATTGAATCACTTCTTTCTATGTTGATCACATATGTGAAGTTATTTATTAATTATAATAATTACAAAAATAACCATCATCAATAAGAAATATTGATTTTTAGATGAGTTTTTGTTGTAAGTCCTCTTTATGCACAGTAAAGCTAATCGGGACTGGACCTACAGTTTCAAGTGAGATCCGAACCACTATGTACATCCACTGGGTATCGAACACTGGAGCCCATGATTGCAAAGCGACCAGGCCAATATGGAATAATAACCAATTATTGCATGATTGTCGCACACGTATTTTACCATCGACTAAAACTTACAAAAAAATTATAACAATTTTTTCATTAATGCTTTTTATTTGTATAGGTGCAGTTGTTCAATAATTATAATGAGTAAACAAATTGGCATCATTACTAGTCAATTGTGTACACTCTGACTGCCATGAGTGTGTTGAATGACACGCAATTGAAGATGCCGCCTGATAGGCCCATATATTGCATTCTGTCTGGAACAAAAGTAATAGAGAAATATTAGGACTCCTAGGGAACAATGTATTTTTTTCCAATATTTTATGAAAAAAATCATGGTTGAAAAATAAAAAATAGAGGTCGTGGGCCCGTCGGGAAAGCTAGGGTTAAGTCAGTGGTTTGATCTGAATATATAGGGATTCGGTGTGCAGCGTTACTCTTACGACACGTTGTTTAAGGTGGGTCTGTTGCGGGCCACACCCAGCTTGCAAGAATAGCAAAAACTAAATGCTGAGTGCTCTAAACCTGGCCCTACTCACCTAAAAATTCCTGACCTGCAATTCCGTTTAGGCCTGCTAAGGCATATGCGGTTAGAATGGCCAGGTTTAGAGCTCTTAGCATTTAGATTTGACGTTTGTTGTAAGCTGGGTGTGACCTGCAACAGACACATTTAAGAATGGGTTTTTGAACGTTAGCAATGTCTCGGAAAGTTGGTTTTCAGGTCAATTGTTAAAACAGAGGCTAACAGATACTGTTTCAGTGTGTAGCGTTCCTCTTGAATCACGTCATGTTAGAATGGATTTTTGAACGCTAGTATTTTCTTGGAAAGTTGTTTTCATATCAATGATTTTTGAACAGAGGCTAATTGATATTGGTTCAACACGTAATGTTTATCGTACGTCACATAATAATGTTGGACCTTTCTAGGAAACTTTTCTTCTCAAACTAGTTGTTTGAACAGAGGCTAATACGTACTGTTTCTCTAACTTGATGATATATTTGAATGGATCTTTGAACGTTATCAGCGAGTATGAATGTTTGTTTTCACGTCAATTCTTTAAGAAAAAAGTCTATACGGTTTTAGTGTGTAGCGTGTCTCTTGCATCAAGTTGTATTGGAATGGATTTTTGAACAGATAGTACGTATTTAACTTACACGAAATAATTTCATGGACAATTTCGGATTTGCGATACATTGTTTACATCTCAAGCGGCCGCCATTACACCTGAATTCGTCACCTAGAGGTGGCTTCAGATAAAGTTTTTTTTCAATGGAGTTGCTTCAGAAGATGCTAATAGATACTGTTTCAGTGTGTAACGTTCCACTTACGTTATGTTATAACGCTGTAAATTTTCGGATAGTTTGTTTTCAATTGTTTGAACTTAGGCTAATAGATTTAATTATGTATGTAAGGTTCCTCATACGTAGGGACATTGAATTTTCGTGATGCGCGAAATCGCGAAATGTGAAAAAAAAATGCAATTTTGAACATTCTGCACGTAACTACACCCCCAATGATGAAATATCCATGAGTTTTATTCGCGAAGTAATGCGAAATGTGTGCTTTTCCACGAAATGAACTCTTTTTCGCGAAATAACCGTTAAATATCATCAAATTAAGGAGAAAACACGCAAAACCGGCAATCGAGGTTGAGCGCGCAAGCTGTCGATTTGTAACGATACGTTTGCCTAAAGTTTTCTACCACGTTTTATCTTCGATCACATCAGGAAGACGCTGCAAATTTGGATTTCCCATGCACATAATCTCAGTTCGAAAACTTCTCTCCCTGTCAACCTGCATTCCTTTCTTCACCCGAAGTCTACTTAACTTCCAGTTTCATTGAACTTGCTAGCTGTAGCAGGGATAAGATTAGTCTGTTCCCGCACATCAAGGGAACAATGGTGTCATATGTGTTCAGTCATGAATGAATTTTGTTTATCATCATGTGATTTTCAACATGTGTTTGTGTATGTGCAGTAGTGATTATTTTATTTGTTGAACAGCAAGGATATCCTTTAAATACATACGTACAATGAATAAATCACTTGAGATATGCAATTTAGAAATGAAGTGATTTTGTGTTGATGTTTTCTTTCTGGATTGACAGCTAAGTATTTGTGTATGTGTACAGTATATAAAAATGAAGTAGTTTTATCAATGTATAGCTCTTTTGTATATTGTTTCCTCTCATAATGATAAAGTGTGTACCAATTTTTTATGTACCGCTGATCTAACATTTTATTTACCGCTCTCCTCAGTTTTTATTTACCATAAATTTGTCTCCCTACTCATACGTTATGTTTATTTACCTTTGTAATTGTTTGTGTGTTGTGTTCTACCTGGAGATCGAAACATAAAACGAGGTCTGGTACTCAGCTTTTACCAGGAGTCTTCACAATGAAGTATTTTCTAAAAAATACACTAAACATAGTAGGAAAACAAGGGACAGAAGAAAACGGTACAGGAGTGAAAAGAGGACACGGAGAAAGAAAAATTGATTGATTTATCTGTATTTTAATTTCATTCGAACCCGGAACCTTTGGCTTCTTAGCGAGCTGTGATAACAGTAGTGTAATTGGATGTACTATAAACCCTAGAAAGTATGAGGTGTTTTGACTGAATAGAAATACTTAAAACTAAGGCAAAATGTCTATAAAATTTCATTGCTACTGTGTATAACCTATGAGTTTTGTAAAAAAAAGCTTCCGAGAAAGTATGACCCCCTCAAATTGATGTGGCTAAACCTGAATTTGCCAAAATTGCTGTTTATAAATTTGTTAAAAATATGGCTTTTCTCAATATTGTTTTAACTACACTTAAAATTAAGTCAAGATGCTTATAAGAGTTTTTTGATTATAGTGTGCTATTTTGTCTAATCCAAGATTTTTGTAAAAAAACCCACGGGAAATTCCCGTAAAAAGTATAACTCCTCTGCAAATTCCCGTAAAAAGTATAATTCCACGGGAATTTCCCGTAAAAAGTATAATTCGACGGGAATTTCCCGTAAAAACAAAATTCTCGGGAATTTCCCGTTTTTTTCTTCTCAGACCGAGTTTAGCTACATCTATAAAAAGCTGGATCTAACTATAATAGTTAATATTGTGAGAATAGTTGAAGAGTACAGACGTGTTGTTCCAGTGCTCCTCATATTATAGCTCTGTTTGGTTTGATATACTGAATTTCTTATTATTTATATTAAACATATTTCTAATATATTGAACAAGAATCTTATATTTTATATAAAAGAGTTTGATATTTGATACATCTAGTTGTAATTAGTTTATATTTAGAGTTTTGGCTTGCAGCTGTTGCAATATGTTTCTGTGTGTTATACAAGATCAATACATAACACATGCTATTGGGTCATTGCCTTTCTATGCATGTCTGCGCACGCAATTGAGGCAGATTAGTGTTTTAGTAGGTCACTGCTTTTCTGTCGATCAATACTTATTCTACCAGCTCAGTACCGAAGTGTGTTAGTGATCGAATTTAGGTCTCACCACTGAAGTTTCCGGGTTCGAATCCCTGCATGGGACATTTTTATAAGTATTATTTATCCAATTTCATCGTCGCGATTAGCCAAAATCAAAAGAAAGGCGACGTAAAATAACAAAATTGCAAACAAGAAGATATAATAATAAGAAGAGATGCAATGCGTAACATGTAGTTTTCGAGGATTACTCTCAAGAAAGGGTATTTTTGATACCAAAAATATTTTATATCAAAACGTTACCAAAACTTTTACCGAAACGTTGGAACATTTATATAGGAACGATGGAACGTATTGTCATCCTCATCTTCACAATTAGTAAGTAAGTGCTATTGGTAAACTTACGAGGAAAAAAAATAAGTTTTGTAGGAATTCCCTTGTCAATATGAATACCATGTTGCTGCCTTTTGGTTTCTGAAATATGTTAAATTATATTACATTGAATATCAATTAACTAACTAACTCTCTAGCCTTCTTGAATCCAAAAGTTCATAGCTGCAGTTTTCCATTTGTCCTTATCCTGAGCAAGATTTATATATTCCATTCTATCTTTACCGATTTTTTTAGGTCTGCCTCTATCTTCGTTTTGGTCTCTTACTATCAGGTTTTCCCCAACAAGATTCCTGTAAACTCTTCTTTATTTTTTTCTTATTCGTGCCCACCTAGGTCTTTATGATTTAATCATCAATCTAATAACATTTTGGAAACTAACATAAATTATGTACTTCTAAATTATGTAACCTTCACCATTTACTTGTTTCTTTATCCCTTTTAGGCTTAAATATTTTTTTAAGAATCTTATTTTCAAATACACTTTAATTTATCTTTAAGGGATCAAGTTTTCGGATCCACAGGCAAAATTACTGTTTTGTATACTTTAACTTTTCGTTTCTTAGATATTAAACAAAAATACAAAAATTTATGAAGAGAAAAATAACATGCATTTTCCGAATTAATCCTACTTTTCATTTGTTAGAATTACTCCTAAGTACTTGAATTTGAAAACTAGTTCAAAATCGAGTAATTATCACTTAGTTTTGGCCTGTAATTTTCTCTTTGCTGCTTTTAAAAAATATTTTAGCATTATTCTTAATTGTATTTACATCATCTGCATATGCTAAACAGTTGAGTCACATTACTTCGTTAGTGTTTTTACCTTCCTAACAGCATATTCTAAGGCAAAATTAAAGAGCAGTAGATATGATGCATCTTTGTTTTATAATATATCATGAATTGTACATTTTGTCAGACATATTAACAAGATTTTTAGGTATTTTAAATCTCTTTTGACCGAATCATATGCATTTTTTTTTAAAAAAAATAAGTGAATAGCTGATGGGATATTTTGATTATATTCCCACTTTTTTCAAGTCTGTTCGATGTGAAAAAATTGATCTGCTGTTGACCTGTTACGTTTATATCCACATCAATAATCACATATATTATTTCATTAGTATATGGGGTTAGTCTTGTTAAAAGAATGTTATATAATATTTTATATGTTGTTGAGAGTAGAGAAATTCCACGGTAATTACTGCAGTTCATTTTATCACAGGAACAATTATGAATTTTTTCCACTGTTGAGACATTTCTTTTTTATTCCATATTAAACAAATTAAGTTATGAATTTGACATATTAATGAATTCTCAACATATTTAATTAACTCAGCTAGTATGCGCTTTCTTAATTTTTTAGTTTTTTAATAGCATCTTTAACTTCAATCAAATTAGGTTCTGCTGTATGTACTTCATTTACTTCCGATTTATCTCATACATGAACATTTAAGTAGTTCTTCTATCTGTTTAAAATATCGCTTAGATTCGAATTCTTGAAGAAGTTGAGTTTTTCGAGAATATCACGCATTGCACGTTTATAAGTAATTACATTTTCCATAGAAAGCGCATCCTTTATCGATGTTTCATGAGATTTGGTTGCCTGCAAAAGTTAATCTGTTTATCTCCTTTTTAGTAATAGTATTTTATTTATATATCATGTCAGGTTAGAAAAAAAGTTCGCGCCTCAGTCAATGCAATAAATTGTGTGATGATGCTGTCTATTTCCGCCATTAACTCATACCAATCATCCGTATATGGTCTTTTTTCTTCCCTCGCCTCATGAAGCTCGTCCATCCTATCGGCCAACTTTTTGCTTGCAGCCCGAAAAAGAGACTCAGAATTCTGTAACTTTTTAATACCACTTATTTTGCGAAGATTGTCCATAAAAATCATCTCGCACGGTGGACGAAATTCAGGCACTATTTTGCTTAACTCAACTAGACTCGCAACATCCTCACCTGTATACTCAAAAATCTTGTACAACAGTTCAAGTAGCAAGTCGGTTATACAAGTTGTCATTTTTGCAAGATGTTATTTAAATAGAAGTTTCTCAGTATTTATATATAAATTTTCTCGGGGAAAAATACAAAACTCACAATCAAGTCAAAATATAATAAGATTCTATTTATTAGAAAAAAACACTTAAACTTATAATAATTGATAAAAATGTAACTTAAAAACAATAGTTATAATATTTTTTTCAGCTCTGGTATTTATATATAAATTTTCTCGGGAAAAATTCAAAATTCAAGTGTGTACATGACCCCAAGAATACAATTTAAAATCACATTTTCAGAACTTTTTTTTCCCCTTTCCCTATACTTATCAACATCTAAAACCAACACATAGACATCTGATGGCAAATTTCCAATAACTATTCTATAATAAAAACTATGCTGTATTAGGAGCCCCACAGATAATTACTCCCCAACTAATCCGAGTTCTGGGTTCAGGCGCGTGGAAGTGTGTTAGACCCTTTCTTGAGAGTAATCCTCGAAAACTACATGTTACGCATTGCATCTCTTCTTATTATTATATCTTCTTGTTTGTAATTTTGTTATTTTACGTCGCCTTTCTTTTGATTTTGGCTAATCGCGACGATGAAATTGGATAAATAATACTTATAAAAATGTCCCATGCAGGGATTCGAACCCGGAAACTTCAGTGGTGAGACCTAAATTCGATCACTAACACACTTCGGTACTGAGCTGGTAGAATAAGTATTGATCGACAGAAAAGCAGTGACCTACTAAAACACTAATCTGCCTCAATTGCGTGCGCAGACATGCATAGAAAGGCAATGACCCAATAGCATGTGTTATGTATTGATCTTGTATAACACACAGAAACATATTGCAACAGCTGCAAGCCAAAACTCTAAATATAAACTAATTACAACTAGATATATCAAATATCAAACTCTTTTATATAAAATATAAGATTCTTGTTCAATATATTAGAAATATGTTTAATATAAATAATAAGAAATTCAGTATATCAAACGAAACAGAGCTATAATATGAGGAGCACTGGAACAACACGTCTGTACTCTTCAACTATTCTCACAATATTAACTATTATAGTTAGATCCAGCTTTTTATAGATGTAGCTAAACTCGGTCTGAGAAGAAAAAACGGGAAATTCCCGAGAATTTTGTTTTTACGGGAAATTCCCGTAGAATTATACTTTTTACGGGAAATTCCCGTGGAATTATACTTTTTACGAGAATTTCCCGAGGGCTTTTTTACAAAAATCTTGGATTAGACAAAATAGCACACTATAATCAAAAAACTCTTATAAGCATCTTGGCTTAATTTTAAGTGTAGTTAAAACAATATTGAGAAAAGCCATATTTTTAACAAATTTATAAACAGCAATTTTGGCAAATTCAGGTTTAGCCACATCAATTTGAGGGGGTCATACTTTCTCGGAAGCTTTTTTTTTACAAAAATCATAGGTTATACACAGTAGCAATGAAATTTTATAGACATTTTGCCTTAGTTTTAAGTATTTCTATTCAGTCAAAACACCTCATACTTTCTCGGGTTAATAGTACATCCAATTACACTACTGATAACCACTCCGTTACGGAGGCCGGCACTTTCCAACGATGCCAGTGGAGGTGCAGGGGAAGGATGTTCCAAAGGTCACCCCTGTCGTCGTCCGTTAACATCCCTCAGAACACAAGATTTACTAGGCAAATAAATTGTATTATGCCCAAATATACATTTTGTATCCCCGACGGCCGAAGTAATAGAAGACAAATTGTCCTTCACCAGTTTTATTCGCTCTGTAGTGTGCCATCTGTTGGTCATAAGGGAAAATAAAAGCATGAAAAACTAGAGAACAACATATGCTTCAGCATCAGTAGGATTCCATTCCTCAAAACAACACAGGATGTGGAATAAAAAAATTATAGAAATAGAGATGAACAATTTGCTGTAAATGGAATTTAGCGACATGCCACAAGTGCTTGCCCTCAGAAAATATTCCCATCTCCCTATGCTTCCTCACACATGTTTTTATTATACCTTCGTGTGATGTAATACAGTTTATTCTTAACCGGTCAGAATGTTGGATTTGCTACATCTGTCAACCGAGAGTTTTCTGCTAGAAGTAACGTTCGACAAATGCTGGAATGGCCACACTTTAGACTAGTGCAGTGTAACTGTTCTGTGAGATAACTCTCGGCCTGTCTTCCCTCCAAATATAAAGCAAATTTAGTGAAAGCTACATTATTATTTCATCTCTTGCACGAGTTGAAATATATAACTGGCATGCCTTGCACTGTTGAACTTCGGGTACTTTTTTTTTAATGTTGTTAGCACCTTAACCCATATATGCCCAACTTTTATTTTTAGTTCAAAATTTGATTATATTGACAACACTCACTATTTGTGTTCCCCAGGGCGGTCCTCAGCTACTGGGCGGGTCGCAGGTGGCGGATAGCGAATGGCCATCAGATATGATGGTTAGCTGCGAATAAGACATAGCCAAATAAGCAGTCCCGGACCGAGGCGGCAGTGCTATCAGGGTCTGGAGGGAGTGATCTGTGGCAGGATCACACCCATTAAAACCCAGAAATGCCCAAGGACAGCACTGTGACATGGGAAAGAAGTGCCGCTATTAAATAAGCACAGCCCTTGCTGCCTTGCAGGGAGGGAAGGGATACTCAAAGGCTAAGGGAAGGATACCCTGACAGAAAACCAAGGGGTAGGAAGGGCTCCGAAGGCAAAGCAACACCAACCTACCTAGGGGAAAAAAACCTTAAATAAATCCTGGTCCTCCAGGTTGGGGGTTGGGCGTAGGGTTAAGTCACCTACCCCGTCAAAAGAACTTGTTACGGATACCACAAGATTGCCTCGGAGGAGATCGGATAATTTGTTGACGACCCGGCGAAATAAAAGGCTAATGAGAAGGAAAACCGATATAATGCTCGCAACCTGGAATATAAGAACATTGAAGAGACCCGGAAAGCTGAGAGAAATTAGAAAAGAAATAGAAAAGTATGGAGTGAAAGTGTTAGCATTACAAGAAATACGCTGGAAAGGACAAGAAATGATAACGTCTGGAAAACATATACTGATGTATAGTGGAGGAGAAACTGGTAATAATGGTACAGGTTTCCTAATCCAAAAGTCAATCAAACCAAGTATTATTAACTTTACAGCAATTAATGATAGGATGTGCTCAATCAGAGTTATAGCAAAATTCTTCAATATCACAATGTTTTGTGTGTATGCCCCTACAGAAGAAGCAGAGGAGGAGGAGAAAGATGCTTTTTACTCAAAATTAGAAGAAGAAATAAATCATGTACAAAGACATGATGTAAAAATCATACTTGGGGACTTAAACGCCAAAATATGAAGATAAGAGATGTACAGAAGCATAATTGGCAAAGAAAGCCTGCATGAAGTAAGCAATGATAACGGAATGAGATTGATAGACTTTGCAAGCAGTAAGGAAATGGTAATTAAAAGTACTTGGCTTCCACGAAAAGACATAAAAAAGGAGACCTGGGTGTCTCCAGACGGCCGCACAAAAAAACCAAATAGACCATGTTATAATAGAAAGGAGACATGCCACAGATATTATGGAGATCAGTAGTTGTAGAGGTGCTGATGGAGACACAGACCACCATCTAGTGAGAATCAAGTATAGACAGACAATTGATGTGAAAAGATGAAAAAAGGAAATAAGAACGTGAAACATAATGTAGAGGAACTCAGGAATGCCAGAGTAAGAGAGGAATACCAAGAAAAACTTATGGAGGCACTAGAAACAAAAAAGGATATATGGGAGAAAGGAGAACTAGAATGTAAGTGGGAAATACTAAAAACAGTAATAGGTAATGTAGCAGAGGATACATTGGGAAAGAAACAAAACAAGAAGAGAGAACAGTGGTTTGATGAAGAATGCTCAATATTAATACAGGAGAGAAACGATGCCAGAAAAAGGATGCTTCAACGGAAAACAAGACAAGTAGTGAAAGAATATAGAGAAAAGAGGAGAGAAGCAGATAAGACATGTAGAGACAAGAAAAGACAGTTTGAGAGAAATAAAATAAAAGAGTTAGATGAAATGAAAGATAGAAATGAGATACGAAAGTTTTATGAGAGAACAAGAGATCTGAAGAAAGGATACCAACCCAGTGCAGTTTTCTATAAGGATAAAGAAAGAAACCTCATTGCAGACAAAAGAAAGATGATGAAAAGATGGCACGAGTATTTCTGTGATTTACTTATTGGAACCAATGAGGAGGATAAAGAAGAGGGGGAAAAGTGATGAAGAAGAGGAAGAAATAAGTGAGGAAGAGGAGGAAAAGATAATACCAACTTTAAAGGAAGTAAAAGATGCAATAAAGTCTCTAAAGAATAATAAAGCGCGAGGAGAAGATGGCATAGAATCGGAGTTGTTGAAATATGGTGGAGAGGGAGTGAAAAAGGCCGTATATGAAGTGATGGAAGAAGTTTGGATAAAAGAAGAAATGCCTAGAGACTGGACTGATGGAACAATATGCCCGATACATAAGAAAGGGGATAAAACTAAGTGTGAAAACTTCCGCGGAATAACACTACTGGATGGAACTTATAAAGTATTTGGTAAAATGTTAGCAACACGATTGGAAGATTGAATGGAAAGAATCATGGGCGATTACCAAGCAGGATTTAGAAAAAATCGCTCCACGATGGACCAGATATATTTACTGCGCCAAGTGCTGGAGAAGTTCTATGTGTATAACAAAGAACTTCACCAACTATATGTCGATTTTAAACAAGCATACGACAGCTTGGAAAGAAATAAGATCTACAGTATAATGAAAGAGTTTGGAATCCCAAGGAAATTGATAAGACTGACAAAAATGACAGTGAAAACAACGGAATGTAAAGTCAGAGTTGAACAGGAAATGACAAACATGTTTAAAGTAGAGAAAGGACTGAGACAGGGAAATTTACTTTCTACAATACTATTTAATTTAGCATTGGAAAAAGTAATCCGACAACTACCAATCAACCCTGGAGGAACAATATTAAATAGACTAACACAAATAGTAGCATATGCAGGTGATGTAGCTTTAATAGCAAGCTATGGAAGAGAGTTATCAAGTGTTAGAAGAGAGAGCTCAAGAACTAGGACTGGAAGTGAACACAAATAAAACCAAATATATGAAGATGGGAAATCCAGAAAGAGGCAGAAGATAACCTTACATAAGAATAAATGGAAAATAATATGAAAGGGTGGAAGCCTTTAAATATTTGGGCTCAATAATAACAGCAGATAACAAGACAGCTACAGAAATACAGGAAAGGATAACAAGTGGAAATCGATGCTATTTTTCTTTGCAAAATGTGTTTAAATCTAAGAATGTTAGTAGGAACACAAAAATTGAAATATATACAACGATATTAAGACCCATAGTAATGTATGGTTCAGAAAGTTGGGTGATGTCGGTAAGAGAGGAATATTGGTTGTTAAGGTGGAAAAGGAAAATACTGAGAAGGATATTTGGATCGGTAAGAGATAAAGAGGGATGGACAATGAAAACAAATATGGAAGTACAGGAATTGTTTAACCAGCCAGATTATGTAGTCAAGATCAAACACGGTAGAATACGATGAGCTGGGCATGTTCAGAGGATGGAAGAAGCACGGGTTGTCAAGAAAATATTCATTGGAAAACCGGAAGGGAGAAGGAGAAGAGGTAGGCCCAGGAAAAGATGGATAGAGGATGTGGAAGAGGACCTAAGAAGATTAGGAGTTAAAGGATGGAGAGGAAAAGCAGAGGATCGAGATGAATGGAGAGAGATAGTCAGGAAGGCCAAAGACCTACATGGACTGTAGCGCCGACCAGTAAGTAAAAACTATTTGTGTTCAGTTGATGATTTTTTTACATTTCACTTTTGAAAAAAAACACTGCCCCAAAAATGGGGCGCTGGGCAATGGAGGCTACATTTTATTGAAATAAATTTCATTTTTGATTCTCAGTTATATTTATTTCTTTAACTACTCTAACAGCAGATTTACACAATATGTGCTCAGGTAATGTTAAACAATTATTAATGTTTCAAAAGCATTATAATTTTAACATTTATGTTTTAATAAGAAAAAAAATATGGATGATGTGCATATACTAATTGTGAAACTTTTCAAAGTAATTTGAGTTGTAAAACATATGATATTTGTTGCACTTTTTTGTTGCGTTCTTATGGCACTATGTACATCGGATCGGCGTTCGATATGAAATTATTATGTGTGTTCCCATCCAAACGCAAGTCCTTTGGAACTCTCGTTTTTTTCACTTTCAAAGGTCTACTTATACCAGGACGAGTACTGTAGCACTGAACAATGTTCATTATGAGACATGAAATTCGAAATATCCTTTCCCTGCTAGTAATTCTGTATAACTAGTTAATCGACCACACTGCAACTAAGCAGAAATACAACAAGCTGCCAGACTGCCAGTGCGATTTCTTCATATAAACAGCAATCAAAACCCTAATCGTACTTTGATCAACATACAAACCATGATTACCTTAGAACAGGGCATACTTTTCGTCTCAGTGAAAATCATATTAATTAATTGATCATTTCAAAAACATCTTAAAAAGTCAACATGAGACACATCTGTCCTTTTCCAATCTCATTCTGGAGATATTGGTAAATCATCATTTGTCCACCCATGGACTGGTAAACCTCCACTTCTTGGTTTAGGATAATTTGTTTTTCTCACTCGCTTTGTTTCATTCACTTCTTTTCTTCCCTTCTTTTCTTCATCTGAAATAGCTGGCGATCGCACAAGCTAATCCGGAATAGGTATTCCCGAAACTTCTGAAATGCCAGTTTGGCTGGAAATACTAGGGACTTTAAAACGACCATCCTCGCCTATTGTAAGAGAAACACACGGATCATTCACGAGATGAGCAACACCTATAGTTACTTCCTCAACACCATTTTCTATTTGCCTGTAGCCTAAGTTCTCCCTCTCTTCGAAGTTGATTCCCTGATAAATAGTTTATATCTCCATATTCATCACGACCTTTCCTCGTCACTCAGCAAGTTATTTACTGAAGGGCAGGTGTATATAACAGCATTTGTTAGCTGTGGGTCACACCCTTTCAGAATCTGGGAAGTAAAATAAAATCTACAAATAATCTAACAGAACACACACAGTCTATGTATTATACATACATACGGATTAACATGTTTTTGTAAATCGTAGAAATTGAAAAGTGAGAAAAATAACAGAAATATGAATATAGAATAATGTGATATTGATTACATATGAAAGTAAACATTAGCAGACAATGTTGGTTTTAATGTTGGCATTTTAACAGTGTAAGAAATCCATATGTATCGATGTAAAATGTAATAATTTAAGGACGGTACAAAAAAACACGTAGGCCTAGCCATCCGAGCTCAGAGCCCCATTTTTGGGACATATGATTATAAATAACGATGTACCCTAACACGCCCACTGCCCCATTTTTGGGGCAGTACATATTCAAGTTTTTAATATAATTAATTAATGAAAAATTAACAACTATATTGCATAGGGTGCTTCTTAAATGTACTCCAGTTAAAGGAAATAGCATGGCATCCAAATAATTGAATTAATTACTGTTATACTTACGTATTTCGAAACGACATTTTATAGGACAACGCACACCTCTCTTACAACAATGCCTGCCAGACTCGCACTGCTGCTGCAAACGGCGTATTGTCAAGGTCATATGAAGGAGTGCCAACGACATTAAAACACAATAAACAAAATCCGTTGTAAGCAAGTTGTAATTTTTGAAAAATTCAAAACCATAGCGTCCCAAAAATGGAGCGGTGGGAATATATGGGTTATAAACTTATTTTGCTAATTCGTCATTTCTTCGTTTATAGATTACTTTACCTGTTCATAGATGGTAGAGTATTTACATAATTGTTAAGCAATGTGGAGAATAAAACTTTTAATTATTTAAAAACCAAGTAATTTCAACAATGTTTTTTGTAAATCTCCCAAAAATGTGCAGTAAGGCTAATCGGGACTGAACCTACGGTTTAAAGTGGGATCCGAACCATTGTGTCATTTGCCTCCATCGGATATTGAACCCGGGACCCCTTGATTACAAGGCGACGACGCTCCCACTGCGCCTTCGGGAGGCCCTCATGGAAACTACGTATCCTAGAGTTACGAATCATACCTCGTTACTCCTGACACTCAACGATCATGTGGAGTCATGTAGCAATAATAACATTCACTGAAGAACATTATTGGATTTGAGGGTAGTCATAAAAGTGACATCAAGCATTCCGTTACGTCATGAAATACGTCATGGGACATAGGCTGCCCCATGCTGGAAGGAAAGAGTTAAAAACTGCTAATGGGTTAGATATCTACACACGAACACTTAATAACCAGGAAATTCAATACTCTTCGGTGACAGTTTTCATGCGGAGATGTAGTACTCAGAATGCCGAGTAGGGTAGGCAACATAGAATATACTAGACGCTATGATATACATTATCATTGGGGCGAAAACTGATATAAAAGGTCACACTAATGGATTGATCAATGTATTTTGATAATCAGCACATGGGAAAGCATTGTTCAAATAGTTATTCTTAACTAACTAACTAACTCTTTTAGCCTTCTTAAACCCGAAGGTTCATGGCTGCAGCAACACAGGCCTTCCATCTGTCCCTATCTTGAGCAAGATCTATATACTCTTTTCCATCCCTATCGATTTCCATCAGGTCCATCTCAACGTTGTACCTCCATCTTCGTCTTGGCCTTCCTACAGGTCTCTTACCATCAGGTTTCCCAACAAGAATCCTGTAAACTCCTCTTTCCTCTCCCATTCGTGCCAAATGGCCTGCCCACCTAAGTCTTCTTGATTTAATTATTCTAATAATATCTGGACATGAATACAAATTATGTAGTTCTGAATTATGTAACTTTCTCCACTCACCTGTCTCATCATCCCTTTTAGGTCCAAAGATTTTCCTAAGGATCTTATTTTCAAATACTCTCAATTTATGTTCCTCTTTCAATGTAAGGGACCAAGTTTCACATCCTTATAATACTACAGGCAAAATTACTGTTTTGTATATTTTAACTTTTAGTTTCTTAGATATTAAACGAGAAGACAAAAGTTTATGAAGAGAGAAGTAACATGCATTTCCTGAATTAAGCCTACTTTTTATTTCCTCTTTAATATCATTTTCATTTGTTAATATTACTCCTAAGTATTTGAATTTGGAAACTGGTTCAAACGAGTTGTTATCAATAATTAGATTTTGATTATTACCTAACACTTGGTTTCGGCCTGTAAGCATATATTTAGTTTTCTCTTTGTTAACTTCCAAACCTGCATCATCTGCATATGCTAAGAACTGAGTCTCACCATTTAATTTTAGTACTTTTTTAGTTTTTTTTACCTTACTTACAGCATATTCTAAGGCAAAATTAAAGAGTAATGGAGATAGTGCATCTCCTTTTTTTAACCCATCATGAATTGTAAATTTGTCAGACATATTAATACCCACACGAATTTTACTTTCTGTTTCACTGGTGCATATTTTTATTATACTAACAAGCTTCTTAGGTATTCCAAACTCTACTAATATATTATATAATTGATCTCTTTTGACCACATCATATGCTTTTTTGAAAACAATGAATAACTGACGGACATTTTGATTATATTCCCACTTTTTCTCAAGTGTCTGTCTGATGTGAAAAATTTGATTTGTAGTTGATCTGTTACGTTTAAATCCACATTGATAATCACCTATAATTTCATTAGCATATTGTTAAAATAATGTTAGACAAACTTTTGTATGTTGTTGAGAGTAGAGAAATTCCACGGTAATTATTGCAGTTCATTTTATCACCTTTTTTAAACACAGGAACAATTATGGATTCTTCCCACTGTTGAGGGATTTTTTCTTTATTCCATATTAAACAAATTAATTTATGAATTTGACATATCAATGAATTTCCACCATATTTAATTAACTCAGCTGGTATTAAATCAATGCCAGGTGCTTTGCTATTCTTTAGCCTATTAATAACATCTTTAACTTCAGTCAAGTTAGGTTCTGGAACTAAAGGTTCTGCTGTGTGGACTTCATTTACTTCTGATTTATCTCCTACATGGACATTTAAAAGATCATTAAAGTAGTTCTTCCATCTATTTTGAATATCGCTTGGGTCAGCTAGAAAATCGCCGTCTTTATCTTTTATTTAATTTACTTTAGGTTGCCACCCCTTTCTAAATTAATTTACACCTTTATGTAAATCTCGGATATTTTTGTTTTTGCTGTTTATTTCAATTTCGTTAATTTTGCTTTTCAAGTAATTATCTTTTTTTTACTTCTAAACGTGCGGTTAACTTCTTGCTTTATTCTATTATAATTGCTTAGATTTGTATCTTTCGAGTTATTTAACCACCTAAGTCTAGCCTGATCTCTTATTTCTATTAGATTATGACATTCTTTATCAAACCATGGCTTACTTTTTCTTGGTTTATGGTATCCTATAGTTTCTTTAGCTGCTGATTCTATTGCATTACGTATGTGCTCCCAATTCTTATTTACGTCTGTCTCTTTTACATTTTCATCATCACTTAAATCCTGCAAAACATCAAATCTATTTGACAGTTTAATTTGGTAATCTTTCTTAAAACTTTCATCAGTAAACTTTCCTGTATCAAATTTTAGAACTTTAAATTTTGTTGTTTATGATTTATCACTGAGAGTCTTTCTCTTAATTTAGCAATTACTAAATAATGGTCACTGGCACAGTCAGCACCTCTATGTGTACGAACGTCAATTATACTAGTATGCCTTCTCTTATCAATGAGAATATGATCTATCTGATTATGAGTTTTATCATCTGGAGAAGACCAGGTATATTTATGGATATCTTTATGTTTAAAAGTGGTACTTTTCACAATTAAATTCTTTGAGGTTGCAAAAGTAATCAATCTTATACCATTATCATTACTTAATTCATGAAGACTTTCTTTACCAATCGTGGGTTTAAATGTCTCTTCTTTGCCAATCTGTGCATTACAGTCACCTAACAGAATTTTCATATCGTACTGAGAAAATTTATCAAAGACCTGTTCTAACTCTGTATAAAAATCATCTTTAGTATTATCAACTTTATCTTCCGTTGGTGGATGTATGTTTATTAAAATAATTTTACACCACCTACCCTGTAAGACTGCATAGGATATCCTATCATTAATAAATTGTACTGTTTTAAGAGCCGAAATAATTCTGTTATTTATAAAAAAGCCTGTTCCAAAATTATGATTTTCAGTACCACCATAGGAAAAAGTATAATTTTTAGTTTTACAATTCCCTTCTCCTGGCCACCTACTACATCTAATAATAGTTATTATTATTAGTAGTAATTCTACTTGACACACTGTGTGTGCGTGTGTATATATATATATATATATATATATATATATATATATATATATATATATATATATATATATATATATATATATACCTAGGTATGTGTACGAGGGGAAGTAAAACATTAGGTTCCCAACTCATGTACTTCTTGTATACTATGTTTCTAAGGGAAATTTTTACATGTGTAACATTACACTATTTTTTGACGTAGTCATTTTCTCCGTTGAGACACTTATCTAGGAGGGAAATCCATTTGTCAAACCCTCTCGATTGAAGAGATATTGAGCACGAAGCAGTGTTTGTACCCTAAGGTTGTAGTCATCCAATGATTTGAAACGCATGCCAGAAGATGTCGTTTAATTTTGGGGAAAATTTTAAAATCGAACCGTGCAAGAACCGGGTTATAGGGTAGGTGTGGAAGAAATTCCAAGCCCAATGTTTCGGAAGATTCATTGTCGACTTAGCTGTTTGAGGTCTTACATTATCATGCAGCATTATCACCCTCTTCTTTGCAGTTGCAGTTTCTTGCATTCAGCAGCTCTCTTCTATGAGAGGTTAGTCGGTAGGGTGTCTGACGCAGGAGACCCAGGTTCGATTTCTGTGGTGGGTGATTTCAGGTGAACATTTTTCCAGCAATGTCCCCGAATAGCTCTGAGGATTACTCGGCATCTAATCAACGAGTACGTGGGGACGACAGGGTCACGCCACCTCCTCAAATGGCCCAAATTGTCGAGTTGCAATGCTTAGGTTAGCTTCATTTCTACACACTTCTGTACACAAACAAGTGTGTGTGTGTGTGTGTGTGTGTGTGTGTGTGTGTGTATGAAAGTGATAAGGAAAATTTAGAATCAGCCTAAATCATCTCCCCTCCCCTACTTCGATTCTTTTTTGTACAAATTACGAAATATATATTATTTCATTAATAAAACACTATGCGTTATTAGAAAATATCTATTTTTCAAACTACAGGTTTAACGGGGGAACAAATGTTCTCTGTTTACATGACTTTTCAATTGCTTTAGCTTTCATAAGTGCACAAAATGTGTTCTCTACCATCAGGTCTTCCGGAAATTTTAATATTTCTTGAAACCAAATTGTTTTGCGTAACGTTATTTACAAATATAAATTGGAAATTATCTACTTTGGTAAATACTTGATGGTACTCTATGTTGTTGAAAGAAATGTATATTATATTCTTAAAATATACTTGTAGAAGGTAACAGCACTGAATTGAAAAGTAAAATTGTGAGCCACATTAACCCTTTGCATGCACCAAAAATGTATGGTCATGATGCTGACTGATTAGGATCTATCGTTGAGCTACGTCTCCCTTCTCATAAATCTTTCAGAATGAGTCTGACAGAACTAAGCTTTATAATATGCAAATTTTACCGGGAGATACAAACGGCGAGCGATGTGAAAAGTACGTTGTAGATCTTTCGAAATTCCTGTTCTCCCTGTAAGGGGAATAATCTGTCTGCATTCCCGGGTGAACAAGGAAATCCTGGGAATCAAATATGTAAATACCAAAGTAGTGATTACGTCACTGATTAATGGAATAATCTACTTGGTGTTAATTTATTCTTTCACCTGATTTGTATATGTCTATAACCTAACGTTTCCATTGTTAAGAAAAGTGATTCGGGTTACAAGTTCTAAAATGACTCACATGTATTTATTTATTAAGAGCATTTTCTTCGATTTCAATCCAATATATTAGGGAATGCTCTTGAAAGCACATATACGTTGTATACAAGAGAGTTCAGAGTTAACCCTGACAGAGACCGACTGCGCAGTAGCAAAGGAAGGAGCTACAGCCTGCCTTAGCCACTGAGCGTCATTCACTTCTGTAAGAGCTCTAGATCATACAAAGGCGAGTAGGTAACAATTACGAAAACTTATCTCCCTCCCCTCTTTCTCTCGACGCAGAGAAGCTAAGGTCATCCGCATATATACAGCTCATAAATTCTAGATTATGCGCAGGTAATCTTCCCATACCAAGAATTAGTTCCTTCGTTTGCATTTCAGTGTAATACTTGTATCCAATTTCCATTGTCAATTATCAATGTAAATAAGAAATACCATCAAAGTTATTAAATGTTAAGAGAGTTTATTACAAGAATAAATTTGTTATTCATGGAAAGTATTATCTAAGGAAAAAAATCATTACGATAAATTATTGAGTGATCGAAAAAAAATTAACTATCCGACTGTGAATGCTACTAGTGGCTTGGCTTCATCTTTTATTCATGAGGATTCATAATCAGTCACCGGCAATATCTCTGTCTGTAAGAGAGGCTTAATTAAAATGTTTTAGTCATTGGCGTACCGATGGTCAATTTGATAGGGGTACAATCCGTTAAGGGATTCTTAAGAGTCCCTAAAATAAATGACATAAATACAGAATAGCCCAGTATTCAACGTACCTTTGTTTTATGGCCATATCGGTAATAATATTTCAGTTATAATATTTTATTGAGTTTATTATCCTCGTGTGTTTAAGTATAGGTTCAAGTAACGTTTCAAAGCTTTAAATTGAAAACGACACTCTACAAAACAAATTATGGCCACTGTTGTGAGAGACTCTTAAGAACTTCACTTGAAAAATGAGTCTAATGTAATGAGACACTTGTAGTAGGATTTACCCAAAACACTACATCTAATGTAAGGTTCGAATCTCACGAACAGTGGTAACGCTACTATTCCTAAACACGAAGTTCGCAGAGACGGTGCCAGAGTGGGGAGCAAGGGAGAAGAATAATCCCAGGACCATCAGTCTAGTGTCAAGTATACGTGAAGGACTAGATAAGGAAATGCTCTTGTAGCCTAAAAATGCATTTTCGTGGTATTGTTTACTAAATGTGACAGCCTCCCCAAATATTTTCACCTCTCTCTGTTTCTCCACTATCCTTTTTAATCTCCTTGACTGTGTTCTATTCCAGGTGGAGGCAAATTGGACAGTGCTTCCGATCTCACTTATACTGAAGGTCCAACACCGAGTCAACTATACCTATCGTTTCCCGTATAAATAAATAATTTAATATGATAAGTAGGTCTCGGAATTGATGACTTAAAAAAATTAATAATCATGTCCTGTAGAATGACCTGAAAATTATTTTCAAATGTCATAAAATGGTAAAATATGACCTAAAAATATTTTTCACTCCTTTAATGAATGCTTGATTTCTTCATAAATTACAACAGAGTAGTTGAATAATTAGACAAATCCCATTGTTTGGTGTTATAAATTACTGAAGCAAAGAAGGAAAAGCAATGAAGTTCTAATGTAGTTCTATTTAATTTTGTTTCAAGGCTTTTCTGTGTAAGTAATTCACCTCCTTTCAGAGTGGCCTTGCACGATACAGTTATCGGTCAATATCTGAAAATACAACTAACTGTGTTTCGCGTAAATCAAATTATATATATATTTTTTAATATTGTGACTAAAACCCAAGACTAAAGCGATGATAGTGGCCAGCAAGGAAACCTCAAAGTATTTTAAGTGCTCGAGGAAAAATAAAAGTACCACAATTAAGTATTCAATCTACTGCCAAACTTCCAGTTAAAAATAATATTGTGCATTTCCATTGGACATATTTTTGATTAATGGCGAGCTGCTAAAAATCTCATGTCTTGGAATTTTTATACATAAATTATGCTAGCAAATGAATTTAAAATTCTCGAAACAAGAGAGAGGAGAAAAAAAGTAATCTCAAAAATGAAGAAAAATACAATAAAGATGGCAAAAAATGGAAATCACCACAGTACCCTTAGTACCAACTATTTTGAACCTAGGGACTTTCAAACATTTGAACAAACTCTTGTTGACAACAAAGGGGTAATGTGGGGTAATCCCGACATGCTAATCATATAACAGCATCTGGGGTCCTTATATGTCACGCTATTGAATGAATTTAAACAGTAGGAAACATTAGACATTCCTCTTTATGACGGTACACTTAACATGTCTCTATCTTAATTAGAGAGAAAGATAAAAATGTTGAAACTAAAGGCTATATATTATCGACATTGCCCCAACGTGTTGGATAATCCCGACACTTTGAATGGGGAATTCCGACATCCCCCAATATTTGGAATTAAAGCATATACATCTATTCTACAACATCGAATGTAAGTATCACAAGTATTAATGACAAACATATACAGTGTAATAAATTAAGGTTGGTAATGTGACAAAAACTAAGCATTGTAGGCTTGATGATTTATTAACATACTATTTCAAAGAGTAGATACATTACGAAAGATTACATGAACATCAAGTAAAATTGTTGCTTTTCTCAACACCACTGCATGATTTTTCCATGTTGTGTATGGGTAAACAATGCAACAAAAAATGATACTAATTGACGTTTTACATTATTGTATGACACTATCAAATCGTTAATAATGATGAAGGATTGATTTTTTTTTACATAAAGGCTTTCCTGTCATAAAGAATGTTCTGGAATATTAGGCAAATTGTTCTGAGTAGGCCTAAGACAATTTGCACTTGTAAAAAATGGATTGTGCGCCTCTGAAATCCTTTCATCGTGTTGCTTTTTATCTTCATTGGAGAACGTATGATAACCTCCGAAAATATTCTCAATTGATTTCTGTGGTTGTGAAGTCCTCTCCCTTAAAGTGTCCCTGGGCACATCAAATGTTCGATCTGCTGTCACAGCTTCAACAGCAGACTCATATTTTCTGGCAGCCAGCTGCACTTTGTGCTTTTCCTTTTAAAATTTCGGACCATCTCCCTACAAAGCAATGTATAGACAGTTTTGAGTTTATTGATAACAATATTACTCTTTGTTGTTTCATTGTAGCTTTGACAAATGCAATAAAGGTAGAGGTGTCGAAATTGCCCCAAATTGCATGTCGGAAGTACCTCGAAACGACATAGATTTATTTAGCAATTAAAACTTTCAGTTATAAACACTGCATGGAAAATTTGATTTCTACATGTTGTACCCTGGCAAGGTATACAAGGCAGAGGCACTGACACATTTCCTCCATTTCGCTTCTTCTTCGAATCTAAAGCTTAGCAATTACATTCTCAATTTTACATGAGACTATGTTTTAATGGTGTCCATACGCAACTTACCTGGCTCTTACACACCGATCTCCACAAATACAAGCACCGTTTCAAAGATTTCCTGCTTTTTAATTTTAGGCTAAGTGCCTACGTTGGAAGGTTAGGTAGGCTATGTTTAGTTCTCTTAGCCTAAATAATAATTTTTCATTGTATTTATGCTAATGAGACCTAACAAAACAGGCCTAACCTAACCTCGCAGGTATTCCTCGTCTGACGTCAGAACACAAGGTAGCAAAACTATTGCGCTTTTTCGCGTTTTTCACGTGAGTTACAATGTTGCAAGCTTACAAGTGTCGAAATTACCAAAATGTAGGGATTACCCCAAATGACCCTACTGAAAGATAACATAATGTCCAAAGAGACACAAAATACAAAAAAATGCAACAAGAATGTAAATTAAGAAAATGTTTTCTGGTTCTAAATGAAGGAAAACGAACTGATATCAGATTTAGCATTGTTTTCAAGGTTCAAAAAAATATTTGTTATCAACTTCCAATCACTAATAATAATATTTTACAGCAGAGCAAGAATATAGTCTTATTTATGTTTAATATTCTTACTTAATAATCAGTGGTTTAATATAAGATGAACTAGTAACGTGACCAATCTGACGTCAACCGATTCCTTCACCATTCTTAGTTGCATCTTACCAAGGAGATATTGCAGAACGCATCATCTTGCAGGGAAACTATAATACTTGAACATTAGTTTTCATACAAATGACAGAGAGTTTACGGAGTTATTTTCCAGGAAAAAGAGTGTGCAGAGAAACCACTTGACTGTAGACAAGAAACTTTGAAAATTTTTTGTTTGTAATTCCATATACCTGAAATTATACGATAGAAGTTCTTTGTTTTATTGGCTGTTCGACTTACATGAATACTTGCAATGAATTATTCGAATAAAAACTGATGTCAGTTGACATCTATTGAGAGTAGAGACAAACTGAAAGAGTTGACAGAAAGATAATTTGACGTTCAGTCTTGTAGGGAAACAAATATGGTTTCAAGAGTCAAACTTGAACAATTACTGGCATGTCGTGACTTGTGTCTATGGCGGAAATGAACGATACTTGTTGGAGACAGTAACTTTGGGAATTTTAATTTTCCAAAAATGAAATAGATTGTGCGCAAGAAGAATTTACCCGTGTTTCAGATAATGAAGTTGAAGCTGAAGAAATAATTCCTGCAACAAAGAATCATAGTGATAATTAATGACAGTGGTGTAAGTTGAAGGAGTTCCTTTCAACATGAAAATTTTTGTGAAAGTAGTTAGCTGGAGGGCTAACTCTGTAACTAGTCCAACCGTAATGTTCGGTATCTATCTATTTATAGACTATTATTACATGGTAGAATAATTCAAATTTTGCAACTAATTTTTGTGTCAAAATTTTTACAGTCTGTTCATATTTTGCATCCCATACATAATTAATAAGAATCCTGAAAATGTACAGTGCCTATACAGTGGCCCTTTGTCATTCAAACTTGGGGTAAAATTACTCGGTGATTTGAACTGAAGTTTATTCAACTTTAAGCCTCTGACAGAGGATTCTAAAATGTCTTCCACAGAGGGGGAAATATACAAGGAAACACTCTTTAATTACACACACTGGCGTACGGAATATTCTTTTTTCGGGAGGGCCTAAAATTGTAAAAGTAGATAGTAAGCTAATTTAGGATGAATCGAAACACAAGGTGGAAATAGTCACTTTTGAAATTTTCTCTCCTTACACGAAACCGAACGAACTTAAGGAAGTGCTTAGATCTGGCAGTAAAGTTTGGAATGGTAGTAGTGTCTGTTGAATGTAGAAACTACCAAGAAGTAGTAAGTAGACGTATAGAGCTGTATTTTATAAATAGCTATGTGTATTTATTAGTGTTGTACAACACAGGCCTTCCATCTGTCCCTATCTTGAGCAAGATTTCCGATTTCCGATTTTCGATTTCCGATTTCCTTTAGGTCCATCTCAACGTTGTCCCTCCATCTTCGTCTTGGCCTTCCTACAGGTCTCTTACCATCGGGTTTCCCAACAAGAATCTTGTGAACTCCTCTTTCCTCTCCCATTCGTGCCACATGGCCTGCCCACCTATGTCTTCTTGATTAAATTATTCTAATACACTAGACTCTCGCTAATCCGGCCATTCCTTGCACATATGGGTGCCGGATTCGCGGAAGTGCCGGATTATTGAGAGGGTCGGAAATTACGTACTACTATATAGTTTAAACACATAGGGACTATACAGGCTAAACTTTATTAAATCCAAAGACACTTTACATTCATTTACAAGAAAATTTAGTCGTTCAACTTTCAACTTTACTGTAAGAAAGTCACAATTTCAAATACTGTACGTATGTATAGCATTTTTGTTTAACATTTCTAACTAACAACATTGTTGAACACGATAATTCATTGTTGTGCGCGTCATTTCTGCTTGAGTGACTACAGCCCGGATGTAGGCCGGACTACTGAGAGGGCGGACTAGTGAGGGCCGGATTAGTGAAAGTCTAGTGTAATATCTGGACATGAATAAAAATTATGTAGTTCTAAATTATGTAACTTTCTCCACTCACCTGTCTAGTAATCTCTTTTGGGTCCAAATATTTTCCTAAGGATCTTATTTTCAAATATTCTCAATTTATTTTCCTCTGTCAATGTAAGGGACCAAGTTTCACACCCATATAATACTACAGGCAAAATTACGGTTTTGTATATTTTAACTTTTAGTTTCTTAGATATTAAACGAGAAGACAAAAGTTTATGAAGAGAGAAGTAACATGCATTTCCTGAATTAAGCCTACTTTTTATTTCATCTTTAATATAATTTTCATTTGTTAATATTACTCCTAAGTATTTGAATTTGGAAACTGCTTCAAACGAGTTGTTATCAATAATTAGATTTTGATTATTACCTAACACTTGGTTTCGGTCTGTAAGCATATATTTAGTTTTGAAAAATATTTTAGCATTATTCTTAATTGTATTTATATCATCCCCTAATAAGTCTACATCATCTGCATATGCTAACAACTGAGTCACACCATTTAATTTTAGTCCTTCTTTGGTTTCTTTTACATCCTAACAGCATATTCTAAGGCAAAATTAAAGAGCAATGGAGATGATGCATCGCCTTGTTTTAACCCAACATGAATTGTAAATTTGTGACACACAATAATACCCACACGAATTTTACTTTCTGTTTCACTGGTGCATACGTTTATCATACTAACAAGCTTCTTAGGTATTCCAAACTCTAGTAATATATTATATAATGTATCTCTTTTGACCGAATCATATGCTTTTTTGAAATCAATGAATAGCTGATGGACATTTTGATTATATTCCCACTTTTTCTCAAGTGTCTGTCTGATGTGAAAAATTTGATCTGTAGTTGATCTGTTACGTTTAAATCCACATTGATAATCACCTATAATTTCATTAGCATATGGGGTTAGTGTTGTTAAAAGAATGTTAGATAATATTTTTTATGTTGTTGAGAGTAGAGAAATTCCACGGTAATTATTGCAATTCATTTTATCACCTTTTTTAAACACAGGAATAATTATGGATTCTTTCCACTGTTGAGGGATTTCTTCTTTCTTCCATATTAAACAAATTAATTTATGAATTTGACATATTAACGAATTTCCACCATATTTAATTAACTCAGCTGGTATTAAATCAATGCCAGTTGCTTTGTTATTCTTTAGCCTTTTAATAACATCTTTAACTTCAGTCAAGTTAGGTTCTGGAACTAAAGGTTCTGCTGTGTGTACTTCATTTACTTCTGATTTATCTCCTACACGAACATTTAAAAGGTCATTAAAGTAGTTCTGCCATCTATTTAGAATATCACTTGGGTCAGCTAGAAAATCACCGTCTTTATCTTTTATCAAGTTCACTTTAGGTTGCCACCCCTTTCTAAATTCATTTACACCTTTGTATAAATATCTGATATTCTTGTTTTTGCTGTTTGTTTCAATTTCGTTAATATTGCTTTTCGAGTAATCTCTTTTTTTACTTCTAAACGTGCGGTTAACTTCTCGCTTTATTCTATTATAATTGCTTAGATTTGCAACATCAGAGTTATTTAACCACCTAAGTCTGGCCTGATTTCTTATTTCTATTAGATTATGACATTCAATACTTTCTTTAGTTGCTGATTCTATTGCATTACGTATGTGCTCCCAATTCTTATTTACGTCTGTTTCATTTATATTTTGATCATCATTTAAATCCTGCAAAACATCAAATCTATTTGATAGTTTAATTTTAAAATCTTTCTTAATTCTTTCATCAGCAAATTTTCCTGTATTAAATTTTATAACTTTTAGATTTTGTTGCTTATGATTTATCACTGAGAGTCTTTCTCTTAATTTAGCAATTACTAAATAATGGTCACTGGCACAGTCAGCACCTCTATGTGTACGAACGTCAATTATACTAGTATGGCTTTTCTTATCAATGAGAATATGATCTATCTGATTATGAGTTTTACCATCTGGAGAAGACCAGGTATATTTATGGATATCTTTATGTCTAAAAGTGGTACTTTTCACAATTAAATTCTATGAGGTTGCAAAAGTAATCAATCTTATACCATTATCATTACTTAATTCATGAAGACTTTCTTTACTATCGTGGGTTTAAATGTCTCTTCTTTGCCAATCTGTGCATTACAGTGACCTAACAGAATTTTCATATCATATTGAGAAAATTTATCAAAGACCTGTTCTAACTCTGCATAAAAATCATCTTTAGTATCATCATCTTTATCTTCCGTTGGTGCATGTATGTTTATTAAAATAATTTTGCACCACCTACCCTGTAAAACTGCATATGATATCCTATCATTAATAAATTCTACTGTTTTAAGAGCCGAGATAATTCTATTATTTATGAAGAAGCCTGTTCCAAAATTATGATTTTCAGTACCACCATAGAAAAAAGTATAATTTTTAGTTATACAATTCCCTTCTCCTGGCCACCTAACTTCCTGGACAGCTACTACATCTAATTTATACTTAACTATCTCATTAACTGTACACTAAAATGCCCCAGGCCGGTATAGGCTCAGAACATTCCAGGTGCCTAATTTCATATCCTTATTCCTAATGTAGATCTTATCCTTAGTCCAGGGACCAAAGTAGTCCCCACCCGAAGATCCGAAAAGGGTACTATTTTACCTCCGGAATATTTTACCTTGGGAACATCCATGGCCTTATATTGCTGTTTGTTGACTGTCTTTTTACAGTGCAGAGTTGTCAGCTCTACGCCTAACCCCCAATATGAATGTTATACAACACTATACAATATTGTGGGTCCATGTGTGCGTAACATGGTATTTAGTTGTCGTAGAAGAGATTATATCATTTCCCGTCATTTGCATCCTTCTTCGTATACCCATTTGCCCTGACTAGGGCTTCTAAATTGTTAAGGCATGCAGGAGGCCCGTTCAGGGAAGGTATCAACCAGGACAAACCCCTCAGAAAAAAGGGGGTGCGAACTACTTTCACAGTGAAGAAGGATGGACTGGTATACCTGTCATTACAATTTTGTTCGTGAGGAAAGATTGCGTTTGAATTTGCAAGTCCAATTCCATCAAGAATATTTCTTTCCAAAGAAGAAGATTGGTTGCAATGGATTGGGTGCATGTTTTCAAGAAATGGATCATTTTCAAGGCAGCATGACACTAAGGACAAAACTCCAAAGGTTGAGTGGTTTCTGTTCTACAAGTGTTTATCCTCTGAATGAACAAAAGTCTGTCGGAGCAGGATTTTACGCCTCCAACGGCTACATTACTACGAGAATCTGTAGTCTCAGGCGCCATCATCAGTGATCTGCTGTCGTCAAGAGTAAAGAAGGCATCACCAGAACACCATACGAGAGAGAAGCCTTCAGTTATTTTGACATCCTCTGGAAACATCCAAGTCGGGTTTCCAGAGGAAGTTGGAACAGACGATTCCTTTTAGAGAATGGAGTGTGACAAGAGCCCGCACACTCTCGGCATCATAGTCATGTTCAGAGTCGGAAAAAGTCAATGATGAAGATACTGAACCGTTTGTGGGTTCTTTAATGTGAAACATTAATTCAAAGATCCTGTTTCTCTGAAAGTGGTGATTGGGTGCCGTGGCAAGGAAAATCTAGAGTGGTATCACGAGAAATTGTGTGGGTACATAAGGGAGAAGAAAAGTTTATTTTTGGAACATGTACAAATAAAATACGAGTATATGGTCCTACATCTGAACATAAGATTTGTATTAGAAATTTAAGACTAACATTACATATTTCAATGTTAGGTAACTGGCCCTTTTCACCCTCAGATGTGACTCGATTTACCCAAACACTTAAGGGTGAATGGAGTCATGCATAGTTATAATCAAAATATTGTGGGCAACAAAATAAGAGAGGTTAACAAATTATAGTTCAAGAATCACTTAATCACTGGAGCTAGTATATTCATTACGTAGCATATATTTTTTGTCAATTACAACGTATTCCCTAAATATATAGAAATTCATATTATGAAGAAACTAATTAAATTAAGGTGCGTTTTAATTGCATATTTAGACATGTTTGGCCACTTCTACATGATAGAGCATATTTTGATAGATATTCTGTTATATTCGTCATATTTTTGCTTTTTGAAAGAATATGCAGCCACATTCGAAGTGGATTCGTTCTTACTACCCACCCTGTTCACTCAAGTTATTGAATTTTGTATAATTATACGTCCCAGTTTATTTCCTGAAAAATGAAGAAAGCCAATGGTGGCAATTGGGTTGCAAAACCGGAGGGCGGGGGGGCAAGGTGCCGAAACTGAGGGGCAAAGACAATATACCTGGTGTTCATAAAATCCCTTTACAACTTCAAAAATTCACTACAAATGCAAATGATGAGAGATTTGAGTGAATTGTTTTCTATTGTACTGGTTCACTATTGAAGTTTGTACTAATAGTCAATTTGTGTATGTCGGGTAACATTGTGAAGAAAGAGAGGTCCTCGAAAGAAAAATGGCTACTACGCAAGAAAAGGCACAATGTGTGGCGTGGTTTATTGAAACAAAATGTGACACTCAGACTCAGCGAAACTTCAGGACTAGGTATGGGAAACAACCACCAGAACGTCCATCAATTCGTGAATGGCACAAGAAATTCATGGAGACCGGTACAATTTTGGATAAAGCAAGAAGTGGAAGGAAACGAGTATCAGAGGAAGACATCGAACGTGTAAGACGAGCCTTTATTAATTCTCAAAAGAAATCTATTTGCACTGCTGCCAGACAGTTACAGCTACCACGATCAACAGTGCACAAGGTCCTACACCACAACCTGCGATTGTATGCGTATGAAGTGCAACTGTTGAATGCCATCGAGTTCAATGATAAACTGAAACGCAAAATGTTTGCAGTGGACATGCTTCATCGAATATCGGAGGATTCAATGTTCCTCAACCGAGTGTATTTTACTGATGAGGCAACATTTCATGTTTCCGGTAAACTGAACAAGTACAATGCGAGAATTTGGGGCTCAGAAAACCCCCATGCGACAATGGACCTCAAACGAGACAGTCCAAAGGTGAATGTCTGGTGTGGACTGATGTTCAATCGAATCATTGGTCCATTTTTTTTGCGGAGCAAACAATTACTGCAAATGTTTACCTTGACCTTTTGACTGAATATCTGACACCACAACTGGCTGATCTTTAACCAACCGTCCTTTACCAACAGGATGGTGCACCATCAGATTGGGGATTAAATGTTCGTGACTTCCTGGACCTAGCATTTCCCGGTAGGTGGATTGGACGGGATGACCCTATTCCCTGGCCACCTCGTTCACCAGACATAACGCCCCTAGATTTCTTTCTATGGGGCTACATTACAGATGCTGTGTATCGAACAAAGGTACGGAACATTACTGATCTTAAGCAAAGGATCACTGATGCCATTGCCACCATTGATGAGGCTATGCTAGAGCGGACATGGCGCAAAATTTAATTTCGCCTTGACGTCCTTCGTGCAACCAATGGTGTCCATATTGAGGTTTATTAAGTTAAGAAAAAAACTTCAATATATATTGCTACTTTGTGACAAATTTAATTTAATTATCTCTTTATATGTGTTTGGAATAAAAGTTTGAAGTTGTATATTTCCCTTTGTAGATAAGGTTTAGCATAGTGCGTGAGCAAAAGTGGGGAGCGGTCAACTGCCATCTCACATCCTTTATCGCCGCCACTTATGAAAACCAATATCATTCGGCTCAAGTTATAATATCGAGAGATAATTTTTATCCCAATAAAGTTATTGAATTACAGCACAATGTATGATACCTTTTAACCCAAAATCTTTCCTAATTCTTTTGACGCTTGTCCCACTTCCTGTATTTTTATCTACTGCCAAACTTTTATTGGGAAAAAAATTTTCTGTCGATACTACAGAACGTGAACCAAATCGTAACGTTCTCTCATGAACGTGGTTTGAAACCAAGAATCTTAACCATTATGCTTGGGTGATGCAGTTTCTCACTCATTCATCCTCAATGGTGAGCACTCGCCCTTGTCAGATAACTTAATCGTAATGGGCGAGAGGTTACTTTTCACACATGGAAATGGCACAACACTGAACATATGGATATATATCTTCAAGTTTAGATCAACATAGTTAGAGAAGGATGTTACTGTCTATTCGATGATGAATAGTTCCTCGGAGAAGACTCTTATAATCGCGCTATACAGACTCGCTCAAGCTCCCAGATGTTTTTCGTTCCTCGATCCAAAGCAAAAGACCCCACGTCGCCCCTACTCTCTAACTTATCCTTTCTTCCACCCCCTGGCTATTGCTCCCTAATACCAGTTGATCAGCAACTTAATTCAAATTAACCAGCAGGATTGATTTTATACTGACCTAGCATTCTTTGAATGCTTGAGAGAGTAACGGCCGACGAAGGAGGCTATTGCTTCTCGCTTGCTACATTTCTCTAACCAGGGGAACCTGTTACGAAATGACATTGGTTACTTTAAATATGCTCCTCTTGTGCCAGCTGAAGTAGAAAGAAGCTTTTCTCAGTACAAGACTTTGCTGGCTGACAATAGGCACTCAATTCTACATTGTTACTCAGGGCATGTAAAGTGAACTAAAAAATGTTATGTAGAAATATCTCAGCATGAGCTAAATATTCTTGTTTGAAATAGATAAGTTGTAAAGGCATACTTTCGAAATTATAGTGCATATTTTTTAAACAATTTAGGTCATCGGAGCAGTTTTTTATTTTGCATATTTCTGTGATTTTTAGATCTTAAAAATCCTAACCCTATTTATTACAATATTCCGGAAATTATAGGAAATATTTACATTCCTTGAATTTTTTTAACCGATTCACCCCTATATATCCGCTTCCTATTGCGACGGAATACATAGTAAGATATTTCGCAAATTTTAAACATTCCACTCTCAAAAATGGCAATCGGGGGGCATTTTAGGGGCAAAGGGGGTTCGCATTTACCACTCGGGTCTTTCCCTACTTCTTCACTGGTTTTATTTCAAAACGTTGATTTTCTAAAAATTTCGGAAGGGGCTATAGCCCCAGCATCTCCCCACCACACCTCTGTGTATGCCAGTGATGATGAATGTCTATGTTAATTCGAATTTTGGATAATGCGAAGTTCCTCGTGTACCGTGGAGTTACAAAGAATTTACTGTGTTGTATATAACATTATTATGATCTTTTTTATTTGTATCTACTTTCCGTTTTTATGTACTTCCTTTTTTCACCATTTCTATATCCATTATTTTTAATTATATAATATGTATAGCAATTAATCGATCATTAGCTGTATTATGTAGCTAAATCGCATCCGCATCATGCTGTATTCTGATATTGTAACAGCTATCACAAATGTAGGTTTATAAGGTATTCCATGATAAAAGTAGCTACACATAGCACACTGAAGTAATTTGAATTTCATCAATAAAGAAACCGCATATATACAGTGTCCCAAATTAATGTTTGCACTCTTTGAGTGGAACAGAGAAATTATTAAAGATGACTTGACTGGTCTCTTTGCATTTGAACTGCAATGTCTATGTTGAGCCTGTGAGAGAGCATAGAGACCTTCTTTTGTTTTTATTCCCGCCATAGCCTGCCAAACGGAAGTCATTAGTGTACACAAAATTGCAGACGTGATAATTTTTTCTTTCGAGAATCGTACTACCTGTGGGAATCCGTGATGAATGTTGCGTACACCACGTCACTGAATGAAGTGGGACATAGCTACAATTGAGCCAACCTACTCTTCCCATCCCGCAGATACCGTAACTGCTGTTTATCGATCTGTTCAGATTGCACATAATGTATTACTGCCAAGGGTTGTCATTTTGAACATCTATAACTTTAAGGTATGTGACTCCAAAAGAAGTTCGTGCTTGCTGTTATTAGTGTTCCTCTTATTGACGTTGGAAGAGTGTAAATACTCTTTTGGGACACTCTGTGCATTGGTGAAATTTTACTACAGAAGAAACTATTTTTTCTGTTCAACATCTATTTACAACTTTAGCCCAAAAAAGAAAACTTTACGATCTTTGCAAATGGACTTCAACTGTTACCAGACAGATATCACTAATTGGATACTGGTGTTTATCGCTTTTTCCAATTCTCCACTTAAACAATGGAAACCCCGCTAATGAGACCAGCAAAACGCCTCCTCTTACGTACGAGCTATTTTAAAATGGCGCACGCAATCGAATTAAGGGTCTCTCTCCGCCTTTTATCTTCCACAATGGACAATATGTGTGCAACAGACAATGACCTTGTAATCCAGTTTTCGTTCTTTGACTTTTGGTAAATTCCCTAACAAAGTTTCCATGGAGTCAATCAAGTAGTAGGCATTGAGAGAGAGAGAGAGAGAGAGAGAAATCGAAGTTCAAAAATTCATCAAAAGGCGGAGAAAATCTAGTTACACGAGTGATGTATTATTAGGTCGTACCTTTGACTATAAAGGGATATAATAAAGTATCCACGTATCATATATCAGGAACATAGACTCCACACAATGTGTGTTGGCATGAATTCTGTATTGTTGGCAAGGAACGACATGGATATAAAAACCTTGATTAGCATAGATTCACTCACGTAAAAATGTTCATCGGCGACACATTGGGAGTAGAATTTTGTTGTAGAATTTGCGTCAATTCTGTTCACATCAGACTATAATACAATACAACATAATAATTACTGTTCAAGAAACATATAGAAAATGTCACATGCAAAGTCGAGGCGCTCATGACAAAAAAAAATGCTACAATCGCCTCCAACAATTACAGATTACATCCTTCAGTCATCAAGACTTATCTCGCGTCGATATACGATACCCTATCATCCGCGTGGGCCACACCTCTGCATAAAACAACCTATGTTCAGAAACTGATGTCATCACAAGGGAAGGTTAACGGAAGCCTTTAAGACTAACTCGACGGAGGCACTGCTGGATATCGCAGACACGATCTCACAGTGGATCATCAGATTCGACTCAGGGCAATATCGTATCACTTCAAGAAAGGCAACGAAAGGGAAATCACCGAGCAAACAGGGAACTTCTTTCCCACCTTCCAGGAGATCAAGCAGAGAATTAATCAGAATTGGCAAAGGGAGTGGGATGCTTGCAAAGGGGCAGGAGATTACATCAATTGATTACCTGCACAGGAGAGAAAGTATTAGGAAACGAAAAAACACCGTCGAAGGGACTGGTACATCTCTTAACCAGGCACGGCCCCTAAGGGACCTACCTCATGAAAATAGAAAAACGCGACAACGACCATTGCAGAACGTGCAAGACTGAAAGAGACACCTCGGAACACAAAGTGTTCTTCTGGTCGTCTTCCGAAGAACAAATCATACTGGCCAGAAGAAAATTACTGAACACAAACATTTTTGAATTAATACGCAGTGACCAATTACAGAATTTGAATAAATTAGCAAACATAGTGTCCGAAATCGAATTACGGATCTTCAGACAAGAACGAAATATTCCACGCCCACCACTCCCCCTAACACTCGAAAGTTTTCAAGAAGTGCCAGAGAGACCAAGCCTCCCACCGGGAACTACCAACAGCGGACCGAGGACGCCAGCCTGAAGAAGAGGAGGAAACGCCCGAAATGTTGTCCTCATGCCAGAACTTTATCCTCTCCCGGGAAAGTAGCAAGCAGCGGCGAGAAGAAAATAAAATAATAATTAGAAAATAATAATTATATACTAAATTAAAAATCTGGATGTAAATATCACATCACATACGTACGAAATAAAACACACTAAATAATAAAACATTACATGACCCTCAACATAAAACAATTTTTTATTATTATTATTTTCCAGGAGCTTAACTTCTGACGAATCAAAATTTTAGCAGAGGGCACACCAAAAAGAAACATAAAAAAAAATATCCGTAGATAAACACCGCTGGACACGAGCAGACTTTCTGTGGAGACTAAAATTTAAAATTTAACCAGAAAGAACTTAATATGTACATTATAACCAAATAATTCCTAAAATATATATCTACCCTAATCATGATGTAATTATTTCCAAATGTTTATTAACCTTCCATATATTAACCTTTTTCTATTTATTTAATCTACACTATGTAAATATCTCACATTTAAGGTTTTAATCTACAGGGTGAGTCAAAAGTCTCAGGACACCCTAATAAGTAGAAAACGAAATGAAAATTGAAAGATCTGAGGTTGCAAACAAAGAATGGGGCTTAGGGCGAACCTATTGAGGTAGGTCAGGAATGTGGCCGCCATCTTGGATCCAAGTCAAAATTTTCAAATAGAAAGGGGGATCATGCGGCATATCAAAATGCATTGAAATTTTCTCAGGAATTTATTTCCGTAAAGACATTTGACCTCTCTGGTGTGGTATAAAAGTTATGGTACAAAACATTGATCACAGCATATGGTAAAACAGATGTTTCTTTTCTTTACTTGCAGGCAGGGTTGTTAAAGATCCAGGAATTTTAAATAAATTCAATTCCGGTCCACGAGAGAAAATCAGCAAGCGTAAATGGGTTCTGGACCGTTAAGAATATTTTTATCTGTAAAGTATTTCAATTCGGTCGAGAAACCTTTTTTCTCAATGAAATTAAATACGGTCCAGGAACCTTTTTTTTTGGAACAATTTAAATTCGGTTCAGGAACCTTTATTCCAGGATCAATTTAAATACTGTCCATTAACAAATTTAATACAGTCTAGGAACCTTTTTTCCGAATCAGTTTAAATAGGTTCCAAAGTTCCGTATTGAAATGAAACAATTATCAACTTGGATCGACTTGACGATAAACAATATTATCCACTTGTGAGCATGAAAGACAAATGCAGGTGCTGGCTGTCTCGAGAATCTAAGGTATACAAGATAGAAATGGGCGAATCGCAAACGCTGCAGTCACGTTATCCGTCTCCATGTAGTCCCATTCTATCGCGCTTTCCTTCCCTTCGTTTTAGCAACACTTTTCGTCCCTGTTGTGATATCTGCTGGGAACAGATCAACCTCACGTTACCTCATCGACGGCTCCTATTGGCTGAGGATGCCGGAGCAACACGCGACGGGTGTGTTTGAACTCAATGTGACACCACACTAATATAGTCCATTGCGTTATTTACAATGTACAGTAACTCTTCGACAGGGGAGTTTTTGCACGTGGCCCATGTGAGAACAACAGCGTTATGATTTATTTCTTGCGATACGGTTTCTATAACCGCACTGTGACATTCCAGTGTAAACGTACTCGCGGACATTTTTAGAAGGCAACTTTTAATCGGTCAATCCTGGTCTACAAATTGTAAATAAATTCAATCCCTGACTGGAAGAGAAAATCGGAAACGTAAATGAGTTCTAGGCAGCGTATGACCTTTTCATATCTAAAGCATTTCAATTCGGTCCAGGAACCTTTTTCGCGGATCAATTTAAATACGGTTCAGGAATCTTTTTTCCGGATGAATTAAAATTAGGTCCAGGAACCTTTCTTCCAGAGTGAATTTCAATTCGGTCGATAAACCTTTTTTCCGGAATAATTTAAATTCGGTCCAGGAACCTTTTTTTCCCTCATCAATTTAAATACGGTCCAGGAACCTTTTTTCAGGAACGATTAAAATACATTCATGTTAGATTCGAGAGTAGTTTTAATGGTTTCAGCTTTTGGAAGCCAATATGTCGGAAAACACTGAGCCATTTTCATCTAGCTTCAATAATAATTCAATATTCGATCAATGACATGTAGCTCTTACGTGAACGGAGCATCCGTGAATTGGATAAACGAAGCAGCTGTAACAACAACAATTGTAATTAGTACAGAATTGTTCACTTGATGAAGAGGCAGGAACAAATTTAACCTCACTTTATTGAATCGATATGCTAATCGTACATCGGGGAAACAGCTTGTGTAGTTTCAGAGAGAAAATGGACAGGAGGCAAAACAGCAATAGTACGAATGGGACACCATGCATGAACCAACAAAGTTGTCGCGTGGAAGAGATATTTTTTTCTGTTTATAAATAACGAGATTGCATTAGGCAGAAAGAGTTTGTCAATGATACCAGAAGCCTTCGTGGCACATTGTCAAAGAGAGAGAGAGAGTGTTGTAAAACCCTCCGCCATGTGGTTCTCTGTTGAAATCCTGGCTAAAGCATGAAATTTATCGTTACCTCATCCCTCCCATTAAGTTTATACTAAGGAAATGCATAATTATGTGTCAAGCTCTATCACTATACCTTCTATATGCCACAAGTGTTATTTATATTATATATATATATATATATATATATATATATATATATATATATATACACTCACATAGGTACATATTTATTTATTTATTTGTTCCGAGTTTCAGATACAGCATTTGCAAATGCCAATTTACACAAATTGTAACAGATAAACAAGATTAAGTCAAGTAGGTTTTAGGTAAACAGAATGAAAGTTAAGCATAACATGACAAGATATAAACAAGTCATAAACAAACGATATATAAAGTCAAAAGATCTACAGATGAATCTTAAGTAACGAACAGAAAATACTTTCCAGGGAGAAAACGTCAATACTTGCGGGCAGTATATTGTAGAACTGGGGCAGCTTGTGGAAGAGAGAACGCTGTATAAGAGAAAGCCTAGTGGTAAGGTTGTGGAAAAATTGAGTGTTTCAGGTTGATCGAGAGGACACTCTGAAGTTGAATTCTGTAAGTAGAAATTCTGATCTTAATTTTCCATTTATGACTTTTTGTAGAAAAATTTCATGTTAGCGAGGTTTGCAGTAACTGAATGTTCAAAGCTGTCCTTCGAAATGGTAGAATTTAATATCAATGAGTTATTCGCAACTTGAGAAGCAAATTCTTTGCCATTAACCATTTGACATGCTTACCTGAAATTGAACAATTGACTGCCACATTCACCGTTGCGTTAGCTTCTCTGCTGTGTATGTGGAAGTCAATTGTTCGAATTTCCCTCCCAAAGTGAACTGTGGCTGTCAGGGAACGAAGCACGTTTTGTCTTCAGCGCTCCTGCCAGTGGATGAAAGCGCTCACGTGATAGCTGGCAATGACTTCAGGCAGACGAGAACACCCCAGTCCTAGTATAAAAGCTGGGATTTATTAGATTTGGGCCATAGACTGTCCTTTGTTTGTAGCTCTGCCGACATTATTATTAATTTATTACTATTATTATTAACAGTTTTGTCATCGTAGTACTTTGCTTACACTAATTGCATGATCTGTATTAATAACACTTAGAAACTTTAAAATATAGACACATCTGATTAAAAATTGTTCATTGAACTTCGTTGTCGTTTATGATGTATGATTGTTATGATGCAAGAAGTTATGTAAACGCTGGAAACTTTTTCCACCTACCCTCTTTCATGAAAATAACGACGTTAAAGGACTTGACATGTTTTATTTTGCTATTATCACAATTTGAATGAATTTTAAAAGTCGATGGTTTGTTTATTTGAATTGTTATTTTAAGTCTATATTATACACAGATAGGATTATAGGGAAAGTTTAAAGTGGAATCCGAACCACTGTCCAATGTGCCTCGGTAGGGTAATCGGGGATGTTCTGCATAATACTTGGTACGAGGCCTTTTATTTTTATTAATTTACGCACCATAGAAAACCTATTTTGACGATGTTTTTGTCGATTTAATACTATTGTAAATCTGTGTTTTTTCATCTCGTACTTCGTACGAATGTCATAATTTCTTACGAGTTAAAGTACGTAACGCCTACACCCACGCACGCCTACACCCACGCACACCTACACCCACTCACGCACACCTACACCCACTTACACCCACCTACACCCACCTACGCACACATACACATACGCACACCCATGCCCACCCACCAACACCCACGCACACCTACACCCACCTACACCTATTTACTTCCGGTCCACTTCCGGTCTACTTCTGGTTTACTTCCGGTCCACTTCCGATCTACTTCCGGTCTACTTTTGGTTCACTTCCGGTCTACTTTCGGTCTACTTGACAGACACCTGTGAGTTTTTCCAGTTTTTTAAGTGCACACCCACGCCCACCCACACAAATTTACTTCTGGTCTACTTCTGGTCTACTTGGTTGGTTATGACGTAATGCGATGACGTGTTGTTTTCTGATTGGCTCACTGTTTCGGATGTTTTCAACGCGGTCCCCGCTTAGGTTATTTAAATGCGAAAGCATTACAGATCAGTCAGTATCGTGAGAGTGTTTGAAGAGTGCGGACGTGTTGTTGCAGTGCTGCTCATAATGTTTTTCATGTGCTAAGCACAGTGTGATATTTTTTATACTTAGTACAAATATATATTTTATATATAATAAAAAATAGCTAATATAAAACAAAACGTCATGAATATTTTTGGGTTTAAAAAGCAACAACATAATCAGCCTGGAGAGAGAATTCCAGTAAACATGGATGTATTTAGAGAAATTTATCATCAATTGAAAGAGTTACTTCTTGTTCACTTGAATAGTATTTGATCTCATGTTGACGAGGATACTGGAAAACACTTATTTGTATTTAATAATAACTTATCATCATATAAGTTACCTGTAAGTGGGAAAATTCAAATAAATGTTTCACCACCCAATGCGGCAGTTTTGCACATAGGTCGAAATTTGAATAGAATTAAACATAGTACATTACTTCCTGATACGTCTTATGATGTAGAAGCTGGTGAATTTTTGTATGCTGAGATAATTGGAGAGTATGATAAATTGATTCCTCTGTTTGTCGAAATAAAAATAATCTATCCTCTTATTAATATATAAAATACCTAAAAACAAAAAAAAACATGGATATATTTGGTAATAGAAGGCGACAGGAGATTCCAGATAAATCAAGCAAGATTGCTAGTTTTGATGCACGTCTAAAGAAACTGAAATCAGATTTACTCATATTACAGAATTCGCTAAATCTAAATATGCAAGCAGAGATTACAAATCTTCAAACTCAACTGATTGATCCTATAGTAAAAATTGATGGAGAACTTATCTTTGCTTGATAAATATACTAATTTAGCTTCAATAGATAATCTTCAGAACTTAGAAGAGAATATTGCCCACTTTAAAAAAGAACTTGATAAATTTAGACAAATCCAGAGAACGATTACGGTACAGCTGAAACGGCAATTAAATGATCAGGCAAATAGTATTCGTACCGAACTGCTAACCATCATCCAGAATATCAAAACGCAAGAAGAATATGAGCAGGTAAATGCTAGTATTGCTAAATTGCAAGAACAGTTTCAATCTTTCGAAGTTCCTACATTGCAAAGTTTCAAATCTGAATTACAGACAGATGAACTGCATACAGCTAAAATAGAAGTTCAATCGAAACTACAGACATTGGAAGATTTTATCAATAATTTACATTCATCTTCTGAATTAAATGCTATTGCTCGGAGCGTTGCCGGCATCAAATTGCAGTTGGAGACTTATTAAGATTTTGGGAAGATACAAGGTACCATAGCTCACATAGAAGATACTATGGCAACTATGAGAAATGAGCTAACAAGTGTACAGGAAACTCTGGAATCGAAACTGTCTTGCATTACTGATATCCTAGCTATAGTTCAACAGCAAGTTACTAAGCTTGAAAGCTTGAATACTGAATCAGTATTATCGCACTTAAATCATCTTATTGACGACATTCAGAGTAAATTAGAGACACTGCAACAGTCTACACCTACGCAGGATGACATAACGCAACTGCAAGAAATTTTGAAAAATGCAGCTGATGCAACAGAACTCGATGCTATAAAATTAACTCTCACCACACTTCAGACTACTGTAGCTGCTTTGCCTACTTCTCAAGAAATCAGAGCTAAGAAGAGAGCAGTACATCGAATTTTAAAATCTGAGGATATCAAGAACATTCAAGCAGAAATTGCGCAAATCAGAGAAACTGTTGCCATTCTCCCAAACAATCAAATAATTAACGAACTACATGCATTATTTACAGAAATCAGAAGTCAAGTACACGATCTTGCTACCCAGAGTTCTAAATTGAAACTTGTAGAAAATTTACAAGAGATTATTTCTAATATTACGTCACAAAGTACTACTCTTGAAGCAAGTAAAGAATCTGCTTTATCAGGTTTTGCTACTCAACTTCACGATCTCAAAGAGGAATATAAACAACTGTATGTTGATGTACAAATCAAACCTACCTGCGATGAGTACGTTCGTACTATCAACGAACACTTGGAATCGGTATTAAGCAGACTATATGACGTAGATACTAGTCAATTTTATTCTAGGGAAATTGTTAGGTTACAAAGTGTTCCAAATGCTAGAGGGCACTGGACGTACGCCAATGCTGGCAATGTTTACAAATTATATCCGTACACTCAGGTACATGCATTTTTTGTTGATGGTAGTTTACGATTTCTGAAGTTTAGTTTTCTAAAACATGGAAAACATATTGAAGTTCCTCAGTTTACTATAGTGCGAAAAGATGGTATACACAAGGCAGTTCAAATACCTATCGCATACTGGGATGAGTCTACCAATAAATATAAAGTACATGATGACGAACAATTATCAGTTTTTGATTTTGAAATTGGTGACAAGCTAGTATTTGACATAAAGCGGTTATACCCTGAGGACAATCCATTTTATGCGATATTCTCACTTCGAACTCGATGTCAAGACAAGATATAGTTCATGAATTACACAAACCAGCCCGTCGCAATTGCAAGCCGTGTCATTCTATAGAATGAAGGGATCTGAACCAGTTAACTGATGGGGTGATGTAAACTACTCATCATTCATCCTCTTGATGAGACCACTCGTCATTGACATGACGAGTTATTGCTTGGCATGCGAAAGGTACAAATTACACAAAAGGCATTAAACTACTGAAAAGACAATGGCAACTCGTTGGATTTTGTGAACCGTTGAACCTGTATCATGGCTGGGTGTAGGATAATTACCTGTCTAACTGAAGTCTCTGAGCTGAATGAAAATAGCGAAGTCCTCTGTAAGCTTCTAACTTGTTGACCAAAGCGTGCTTCCACTATCGACCTCCTGTCTTGCTGACCTCCTCTCTCTACCAACTCAATTCCCAAAGTCCAGTCACTTCCCAGCTTGTCTCACCTCTATATTCCCTGGCCATCGAGCTCTTCCTCGATGCCGAATCGCCGAATCGTGTTTATTATAATTGCTACCATGCAAACCGCTGACACCAAACCCAGAAGTGTTACCTGCTTCCTGAATACTCAGGAGGTTTGCATGGCACAACACAATGCATTGTAAACATGCCTAAGAGGCTTGAGACAGCTGAGAAAAACAAGTGAATGCCCTGGTCAACATGAAGCGTTCAGAGAGACTTAATAAAATAAACATACAATCTTAGGGATTGATACGTTCGCGCCTTCTAGGAAAAATTTTCTCCTTTGAAAATTTAAAAGTCAAATCGCAAAGCTTGACATGACTCAGGTTCGCCAATTCCATATATTTTCTTAAAAAACCCAAATATACAAACGAAATCCACCATAACAAAACTCTTGTTTACTGCATCCTGAAGGAATGAAAATTTTCATTCCCTAAACTTTATAATGAATAATACCCTTAATACTAACAAATTCGTATGTTTATACGATGTAAAAAACAATAATATATACTATTATAGGACTAGAAATCACAAACGTTCGTGTCGTTAAGCAAGAAAACTCTTAATGTACCACATTTTGTGCGTACGTACTGTTCATTATGTATAATTGCTTATCCATTTGCTCCTAGTCAAGAGTCTGTGATGCCTCGCCACGCGGTAACGACTCTGTGTGTTCCGCGAGGCTAACGGCTGGAGCGGAGCGTCTTTGCAAGATAGAACGGAATTCACAATGTTTGTTTATATTGCCGCTCGATATAAACTCTTCAAAATAAAAAATACCTTAAAAAGTTGCACAAGTAAGTACACGTAAGTAAGCATGTAAAACATTGTCACTTCTCACTGTTTTGTCCGTGTAAAAACCTGATCATATCAAAAGTGCGTATGTTTTACGAACTACGTAGCACTGCACTCCTAACATCGCCAAATATATAAACTTGCATGGCTGTGTTGCACATTCCAATGTATTATTATACAATATTCAAATGCATATAGTGAGTTACACTGAAAACTGTCGCTGGTAAAACTTAATTATAGCGTTCAATTTTCTTTTCTACATTAAACTGTACACTGTATACATATATCTGGCTTGGTGATTACCTTTGTATGACTGCACACAAAAATTATTAATCTTGCAAGTGACAAAACTATGTGCTTGAGTTATAAAAATGTTCTGCGAACAAATGTGTCGCTTTCAATATTCCATGTTGGTGAGAAGAGAAAAAAAAATATATCACACTAATATCTGCATGCAATAAACATATGCATAAAATATTGGCACTAAAGCATGCTTTCTAAAATGTTCGAAAGTGCTGGAATTATGTTTTTTATTGCTTGCATGTCTGTTTATTTATTCAAAGTGCAAAATTTCATCTTAAAAATATTATGCACTAATTGCACTGGTCAATTGACACCACTGGTGCTTGTCGCTTCCTTGTAGTATGATGTAAACTTGCATGCATATAAAACTAGTTCTTATGCATGACACAAAACTGAAAATGTATATAAGGACTATGGAAATACTGTCTCCCATAATGCATGGTAAATGACCAAATAGATACACATGATAGGAGCTCGCATGTGTATGTGTAGAAACACTGTAGCACAATTCTGTAATTATTGTTTGTGACCAGAACTGCTGTTTGTAAAAAGTACGTTTGCTATGCTGCTTCTTCTCTCTGGATTGCTTGTCGTCTTGACTGCATGGGGACAATGTAAAAATGTAGTAAATTACCCGTAGAACTTGGGAGATGGGGAAAAGTTGTTGATAATGTATAGTCCGCTATACTGGGAAATGTATGGTTGACTACATCCTTCCTGTAAAAGGTAGTCTCCCTACAGTAATGAGTAGAAATGTCTGCATGTCTCCCTCAAATTGGTGGTGACGAGTCTCTTCTTGAAATAATACTTAAAATGTCTGCATGTCTCCCTCGTAGAATGATACTCAGTCTTTCTGCCTGGTACTAGTAGACTGCCTGCGGATGTCCGTCATGAAAAATGCCCATGGATGGTGTAGGCATTGCTTGTCCATGGTGCTCCGTATAGACAGGTTAGGTTAAAAGGAAAAATTATGACAAAGAAAGGAAATTGCAATAGGATGGGTATATATAATTCAAGTATGCATGTACACAAAACCAACTAATTTCCACTGCCTTTTCTTTAAAATTAAATTAAATTGTCTCATCAAAATAAAATATGATTAAAATAAATAAATAAAATAATTGCCATAACTCTTTGAAAATAAATAAGGAAAATTTAAATAAAATATCCAACCGTAATTAAAATATTAATGTCCATGATTAATGTGTTGCCTTAACCTATTAATTATTACTGCGCTGCTCTGAATTAATCTGTTTCACAAGCTGATGATGCTTATAAAAGTAATATCCTACGATTGCGGTTAATAACACATTCCAAATAACAAAAACTAATATAGACATGGGCAAAGGGTTTAAAATTAATTCCTGAAATGAAATGTTCTTACTAATTGATTGATTAAGTTGCTTTAAAGCAAGTTCAAGCGAAGTCCATTGTGGAATAGTGAAATCAGATAAATTCGTGGGGATATTAAGTAATAACTCAATTTCCTGCATTTTGACTTGTTCGAAAGCTAAAATTCTTGTGTGTAAAATTTGTTGATCCACAATAATTTGCGAAAAATCCTGATAATTAAAAAATAAAGATTCCCCTTCATTAAGCTGAATTGATCTGTGCGTATTCAAATTATTATTCAAATTCTGAATAACAATAAATTGACCTGAGCCTGATATTAAAATACCATTACGTGTTCTAATAAACTGGAATAATTTATTGTCAGTAATAGATTTCACTTCAAAATTACAAAATGTAGAATTAATAAACAAAAGTAAATGTTGCAAGCATGTTCTAAAGGCTGTTGAAAATTATAAAATAAATTATGTTGTGAACCCTTAAAATAAATATATAAAATGTGAGTTGCGCAAAGCAAGCTATTAGAGTGCTAAAACATTGCTTTGACAAGCGTCTAATGGCCTCCTAATAAACGATAGGCCGGTGCAATTTGCCGTGGTTCATGAATATGCAATGTAAAACAAAAATTTCAGTAAATGCTACTTCTGAGTTTCGTTGAAACTCCAGGTGGTCACAAAATATGGCATTAGGGAATTAAAAAAGGTGATATTCAAATTTTAAACACAATAAAAATAATGAAAAACTTTCTCAATTTCAAATTTTCTTTAAACAAAAGAAATTTAACCACTCAAAACTTCTTGAGTCCGCCGTATACCTCAAATCACTTGGTCATGTAAACAGACCCGCCGTGGAAAATATACTTGACCCATATAAGAATGGTGTGTCAATTCCTTAGGTATGTTTAAACAATATAGATAGAGAATAGTTATGCTATATATTACAATATAAATACAAATTAATAGTTATTACCTACTGTACTAACATTAACATGAAGTTAATCAGTAAGAAGTAATGAATTTATTGCTGCATTGTCAAATAAGGTGCAAATTGGATAAATGAACAAAATTTCCTACTAATAAATATTAATAATAATAATAAATTCCCAAATTATAACATTTGTGGTAAACCACACTGTTTAAATTTGGAAAGGCTAACGATGCCGTGGCGACTTTTGCTGCACATGCCTGTGCTAATCACCGAGGCTTAACCTGGCATGTTGCTAATAATCTTGATTACTCTAAGTGCATAAAAGTGCTAAAATTGCCCATTTGTAGAAATTTCCCTGATTTTATCAAAATTTCGTTTATCTTTATCCTGATTTAAACCAAATGTACGTCGATTTCCCAAAAAACTTACTTACTATAAATATCTCTATGAAAACGGGAAAATTTTGCGAGAAAAACGCAAAAAAATTCGTCTTGTTGTTCCTTTGTAAAATTATTGGTCGTGATTAGTCTGAAGTACATAAATGCGACGTTTTACGGAAAAATTTATCTATATAGAACAAAATATCCCTAACATTGGTTACATGAACTTCTAATGTAAAAATCAAATTCTGATGGCTATATGCGTAACTAAACTGATTCCCTAAAATTTTACTGAACGAACGCCACTAACTCAAAAAAAAATATGCAAAGCCTGTGGTAAGTGTTTCTGAGCTTCTAGCGTGTTCAAAGTACTCGGGAGAGAGCTTGAGTGCAGAAAAGGAATTTGCTGATACGAGACATTCTAAATTGTGCAAAGTTGCATTTGTGGTCGCTGGACGTAACTGAAAATTTCTCTATGGCGACAACGAAAGCTCTGGCAAGTTCGCTGCCGTGCTCGGCGACTTCGGGTACGTTCGGGTGCCGTCGGAGAGGTGGAGGGGAAAAGGTCGCTGCTTCGGGCAGCGGGCATAGGAACGGAGAAAGAAAATGCAAAGCGATGGTTCGCTGATACATGGAATGACGCGTAACTGTTTACAAAACTTTAACTTACTACGAACAAAGTGTAGTAACAGCTGCGGGAGTTCGAAATAAAGTCAAGGTCTTTGAAATGACGTAATAAATGGGATGGAAAGAAAAAAAACTTCGTTGCGCTTACGACAGCGTGTTACTTGAACACTTCCGTACTGGTAAAATAACAACAGTTGGGAAACTGTTAGCAAACTAAATGACTAAAAAACCTTGCATAAAGTACAATTAAACGTAAAAATGAATGATACTTAAAATTTGAATCGTAATTAATATAAAAATTCTAGGCGAACATGAGGTCGTAGAAAATATGGTCTGTAAACGATACAACAGGTTCGGGAACCTGAGAATTTGGCTTACTTTCTGCTTTTAAAGTAACACTTGAAACTTTCTCGACTTTTACTGGTGACTGATTCGCAAATAACTCTTTAACTTTTACAACTGGCTGAACACAGGATGAAATAGGCAATTCACTTTCCATTTTGCGACTGTTTTGAACAAAATTAGGACACTTGCTCACGGCAAATTTCTGAACTCTATCTTTAACGGATAAAATATTCTTCGGCAAATCTATACTGTCATCTTTAGTGATTATGTATTTCTGGATACATCTTGAACTTCTTCTTCTACAATATGTGGAATAAGAACAGTTGGAGGAAAGGGCGGGGGAATTGGCGGGTGACTCGTTTTTAATGGTACCACTTCAACAATCGGTGCAACATCGTCGTAAACCTGATCAATGGGCGGTGAATCATTATTAAGTTTGCTTAACTGTAATTCGTTGGTACACTCATGGTCATAAGTAATAGATTTCTTGCGTTGACATTGAAAATAACAGATTATGAAAATTATGAAAATACTAATAATAAATGTTGTTAATAATAAAATAGTAATTATATTATAAGGATAGTCAAAGGACTTGTTCAACAGATAAATAAAATTAGAAGCTTTTACGTATGGAAGAAATCCGTTTAAAATAACTAAAATCGCAATGATTTTCATGTTGCTTAGGCAATCAAAACAAACAGTTCTTCAAAACTAATACGTACTTTAAGCTTGCCTAGTCTAATTAGTAGATATTTTAACTCAACTTTTAATTATTTCTGACTCTAGGCTCAAATTATCTGCGTGATTTATTTATTTAATATAATTTATTTATTCTCTAAATTTATTAGCACTATTTAACTTATGTTATTTTAAATTTTACTGCAAACTTATCTTATTTTAATTTCAGGTGTTAACGTTATATTTAAATACTTTGAAATCAATCGAACCGTACTGAGGTACAAGGTAAGGAAAAATTGAGTCTGATTTACTCCTGACTACCTGAAATAAAATAATAATTATTATTTATGCGATCTTTAAATGCATTAAAATACTAACATCACTAAAACTTGAAGAATCTTTAATTCTCTCTACTCATTCTAAAATATGCTTAGCATATTATTGTGGCAAAGCTTTAAACTAAAACCGTTGTGGTTTACTCATTATCATTCTGCGATGGCAGAATGGATTTCCAGGATTATCGGTTGCAATCCAATATCCGAAGGAAAATACTTGTTATAGGAGCGCAATAAAATCTTGACGTCGACGTCTACATATTCATATAGTATAAATATTCTCATAACTGGCGCTTAAAATAAACTTTGCTAATATAAATCATATACCTTCGTCTGAAGAGTAACTATAAAATTCTAGTGATATATTCGCTGAGCTAGTATTATTACATACTGCAAAAAAAACTTTTGTGCCTAAAGCACATTATTAAATAATAAGTCTGCTTTTAATTGTTAATATTATTAGTGCTATTTTATTATAAATTATTATTATATCTCGTGAGTGGATTTAAAATATTAGACCTGTTCCACTTTAATAAATACCGTAACTTGGAGCAGAATATTAATATTTATATTTTAAAATTTAAAACAAACTACATTTTAAAGTTTTTAACATTCGAAGCTACAACGTGCTAAGGATAAATATTCAACTGTCAAACGAAACAATGTTTCGGACAGGGAAAAAAATATATATAAATATATACTAACAAAAAAATCTCGTTAATATGTGAGAAACGTCCACGCCGTGTAATGCTCTCATAATTCTCTTCTAGTTATTCAAAATAAGTTGGCTGTGCCTAACTTTGCTTAAAGCATATAAGTATATGTATATCTGTGTACGGATTCATTCTCGTCACTACTGCTTACCTGTGAACGGACATCTCTCGTCACTGCAGCCTAATTATACATCTATTACTTCTCAACTAGAACTTTTAATTAATCGGGCGGTTTATACCCTAAATCACGGTACGAACATTGTACATGCGTGTCGAGGAATATAATTGGCGTTTTGTTTCTTTTCATATTAACATGAATTAAAATTTTCAGGCAATGTATGCGTAAGTTAAGGTAACGTAAGGCAAGTGACTATCTCGTATAAACTTGACTATCTCCTTAATCTAAGCTCCCTTCATGAGGTGCTAGGAGACTTCAGTCATTAAGAATATAAATGAGTGGTCCTCGGGGCCTTATTCGTTCCCAAAACTATATATTTATAAAAATATAATATCCTCGTTGCAAAAGTCTTAGCAGTCATAGTTCAAGCATTCTAAATCCTTTACAAGTTACGGTCAGTTTTAAACCAAATTTAAATTAAACTTTTAAAGAATTTCAATTAATAATAATATATTGACTTAAACAAGCATACTCTGTGCCATAACTCATTAAAATGCACATAGTGCTGATTGACTCTGACTCGTTGGCACTAATTTATTTTCCTCATTCATAAATAACTTTAAAATCCACTTTTAATCCACGTTGTTAATTAATTAAAATATTAAGGGTGAAATCGTTTACTGTTCACTGTAGCTTACTGCATCCTCATATCCAACGTTGTAATAATTTTCGTATTCAAGATTATATAAAAAAAATTCTAAAATCACTGTCAATGCAAGAAATCATCAAATCTAAATGCCTTTCCCTTATTCCTTATTTAAAATTCTGGATGGTAAAATTTTCCCAGGTGGGAATTTGTTGTAGCCATGGTACCGGGTTCGTGAGTGAACCACAGAGCTACCAGGAGCAGATTGATAGGGAATCGTCCACAGACGTCCCTGGCCGACCGCATTTTTGGCAAAATGTGGCTGCCTGAAACCCGACATCGAACCTTCCGCCACGCGGAATGCCGGACGCTCCTGATACAAAAGCGCCAGCCCGACGCGGGTAACCGCGACGGAGCTAGGGCGCAGTTCCTCCGCATTCTTACATTTCGCTGATTACCGACCCAGACTATAAGTCGATAAATTTAATCGAATTCATCCTCATGTTAGACTAAACATCTATCATGGCATATATAAATTCTTCTCCCCCCATAAATGCAAAAAAGCTTTAAGCCCTATGTATCTTCAAAATTGAAATATGGCAAGGACATAATGAAAAACTAAACAAATGAGCAAAATTTTGGGGTGGGATTTGACCATGTGTCAATATTTGGGGTGGGAAATAATTCTAAACTGGTTAACAAAAATTAATCTTTCAATTTTCATTTAGTTCATGAAGAAATAAATGAAAATCCCAGCACCTCGACCACGTGTCACCAATTTTCATCTCATTTCCGCAAAAATGGATGAAAGCCCTAAGCACCTCCATCCACGTGTCATTCTATAGAATGAAGGGATCTGAACCAGTTAACTGATGGGGTGATGTAAACTACTCATCATTCATCCTCTTGATGAGACCACTCGTCATTGACATGACGAGTTATTGCTTGGCATGCGAAAGGTACAAATTACACAAAAGGCATTAAACTACTGAAAAGACAATGGCAACTCGTTGGATTTTGTGAACCGTTGAACCTGTATCATGGCTGGGTGTAGGATAATTACCTGTCTAACTGAAGTCTCTGAGCTGAATGAAAATAGCGAAGTCCTCTGTAAGCTTCTAACTTGTTGACCAAAGCGTGCTTCCACTATCGACCTCCTGTCTTGCTGACCTCCTCTCTCTACCAACTCAATTCCCAAAGTCCAGTCACTTCCCAGCTTGTCTCACCTCTATATTCCCTGGCCATCGAGCTCTTCCTCGATGCCGAATCGCCGAATCGTGTTTATTATAATTGCTACCATGCAAACCGCTGACACCAAACCCAGAAGTGTTACCTGCTTCCTGAATACTCAGGAGGTTTGCATGGCACAACACAATGCATTGTAAACATGCCTAAGAGGCTTGAGACAGCTGAGAAAAACAAGTGAATGCCCTGGTCAACATGAAGCGTTCAGAGAGACTTAATAAAATAAACATACAATCTTAGGGATTGATACGAAGCGATTAAGCGTAGTAACGAAAGGTATAATTGATCTGTTTCAGGCTGATCTGATTGAGATGGCCCCTCGCCTAAAGGGTGGCACTTTTAAAAAATTGGATAAGGTAAATCATGGTTCCAAATATATGCTTACAGTTATTGATACTTTTAGCAAATATGCATGGGCTGTTCCCCTAAAATCCAAGACTGGTACTTGTGTCACCGAGGCCTTTAAGTTGATATTCAGTAAGGGAAGGATACCAAAATATTTACAGACAGATAGAGGGAAAGAATTTTACAATTCTACATTTGCTAATATATATATATATATATAATATAATATTAAACATTATTCTACATACAGTGATCTGAAAGCTAGTATAGTGGAACGATTCAACAGAACATTAAAAAATCGCACGTGGAGACAATTCACTCTACAGGGCAATTATAAGTGGGTGCAAATTTTACCCGAGCTAGTTGATGATTACAACAATACAGTACACAGTACTATTCGCATGAAACCCGCTGAGGTAACCAAATCTGATGAGCAACGATTGATTTCTACTGTTTATTGTAAAAAGTATATAGGTACATACACTACCAAGAAGCCAAAGTTTAAAATAAGGGATCAGGTAAGGGTCAGTAAATATAAACAGTTATTCGAGAAGGGATTCACTAAAAATTTGGAGTACGGAGTTATTCTCAGTGGTTCAAGTTCTACCAGGGAATAAAAATACATATATCATAAAAGATAATCATAACAAAATATTGAAAGGGAGATTCTATGAAGAGGAACTTAGTAAAACAAAATATCGAGATACATATCTAATCGAGAAAATATTGAAGAAGAAAATAATAAATTGTATGTGAAATGGCTAGGTCTGCAAGACAAAAGTTGGATAGAAGCAAACCAGGTGATTTTTTGACACCAACATGGAATGTGGTACAGCGTTTACCAGATGTAGTGAAAACTAATAAGAAAAATGGAGAGTTGTTACCTGATAACATAAGATGTCTTATTACAGGCCCACCAGGTTATGGAAAAACCACCTTGCTGGTTGATAATTTCTTGCTTGCCCCCAATTGGCTAGATTAGAAAAATAGACACTTGTATGTATTTTCTAAAAGTTTAGAACAACCGAAATATCAACAACTCATGAAGTTGTACGAGGGACTGGGCATAGCTACATTAAATTACAATCAATTATCAAAATTCTGTTCATCTTGTTGGAACAGCGACGATTTTGGATTTGTTACTATCGACATGACTCGTAAATTTAGAAATAAAATCAACGACTTTTTAAACGTTGAAACGATATAAAATAACCATTAATCAAAAAACAAAAATATGACGAAACGTAAAATAGATGATAATTCGAAATTACGAGAGTACTTGTCCAAACGTTTGAAAGGTTGGAAATCAGAGAATCGAGGTGTTTACGAACAACCCAAGCGTCAAGACCAACCTATTATCGATGAAATCAGTGGTCTCGGTAATGAGATTAAGAGTGTGACAGAAAAAAATTAAAACCTCATCAAAGAATTGGTACCTCTTACTGCTAAAAATTATGCAGTTTTCCTCCTACGCCATTATCTAGTATCCACACATCTCTGGTACTTAAGGAACCACCTGCTAAAGCATCTATAGAAGAATCAGAAAAAATCGAGTTAGGTCCCCTTGCAGGAGATTATTTGAGTAAAGTAACATTTGAAGGGGACAACATAAAAGTTAATTTGAGCGGGAGAAACAGCTGGTCTAGATATCCTGGTACCGTAGGGCTATGAGAGCTCATTACCAAAAAACAACCAAAACATTTTACAGAAGATGATTATCAAAGTTACTCTGAAATTTTGACACTCTCTGATGCTTTGTACCAAAATAACGATGCTAGTCAAAAGCGTGTAAAATCGAGCAGCAGGGATAAATACAAAAATCTGATTAAACCTATCTGGAATCAACTCAAAACTGGTTCTGGTATAAAACAATACAATACTCAACCTAAGCAATTTGTATGGGTAAACGATGTGAGAAAACTTATAGATAGGTTTCTTCTTATAGCAGGGGTGGAAAATGCTGGGATCAATAATTTCCATAATGAAAAAATGGGTATTGTAAACATGATTAGTGACAAATTAGCTAATTTTATCGTAAACGATCCTAAAGGTATAGGATACTTAATTAAAATTATCAATACTCTACCTAATAAATTCTGGAATATATCAGAGGGTTGAGGTTTAGTGAATGATATTATTAATAAACTTCCGTTCCAGTTACACGTACCTGGTTACCAATATTGTGGTCCTGGTACAAAACTTGAGAAACGAATTGAGAGAGGGGACAGGGGTATTAATCCACTGGATGCAGCTTGCAAAGAACATGATATTGCATACAACACACACAAAGATCTGAATGATCGTCATGTGGCTGATCAAAATCTGGAAGAGGCAGCTTTTGGAAGTTAGCAAGCAGAGATGCATAATTGGGTAAAAAAATAACAGCGTTGGGTACAACTATTGCTATGAATACAAAACCAAAATTAGGGTGGGGTTTGTAATATAAATACACTGAAATATAATAATAATAATAATAAAACAACATGAAACCAAAAGAGATTGTGTACCAAATACCGTATCACGATCTTAAAAATTTAAAACTTAATTCGATTTTAACTACAAAACAACAAGAAAAGAAGAGGCAATGTATAGCCAATGGAAACGGAATGAAATTATTACTCAGTACGCCACAATTAAAACGATTGCAAAATGCAAGAAAAAAACACACAGTGGTGGATTCATATTCAGCATTCCAGCTATCCTGGCTGCATTGGGGGCAGTTGGGAGCTTGGCTGGGGGTAGTGCTGCTATTGCCAAAACTGATTGATTCGAAGAAGAATAAGGCAGAACTAGAAGAGCAAAAGCGTCATAATCTTGCCATGGAGAAAAAAATAGGCAAAAGTGTGAAGTCTTGAACACTTAGAAAATTAAAAAAAAAAAAGAAGCACTCACAAACCAAGACATTGAATCTTTAGTTAAAACATTTAAAATTAAACACTTCAGGGGTTTTTTCATGTCTGATTCTCTCCCTAAAGGTAGTCCTCACTCTCGAGAATGTGGGGTGGTGAATTTGGACAAGTCCGAAAACGTTGGTACTCACTGGATACTCACAAAATGACAATGCTTTTATTTTCGATTCTTTGGAAGGGATACCCCTTACAGAATTAATTCGTTACTTGAAGCATGTTGAAATTTATTACAATGACGATCGTGTTAAAGATTTCGATCAAATTATATGTGGCCATGTTTGCCCTACGATGTTCAGAATGTTAAATAAAATACCAAACATCAAATTAAAAGATTTTCAAAAAGCTGTATTATATATTAAATATGGGAATTTTCCATCTCTCCAGCGAGACTTCGGTTTTGAAAGTACATCTTCACAATGATATTATCTATCCAAAATACATAGCTCTGAGAGCATTCTACAGTATGTATCTGATTCCGAATGTAACTACCTACAACAATACTATATTAGTAGGTAATGAAAAAATAATTATTCCTCCTGGACAGAATAACTTATCTACTTTACAATTTGAACTTCCAACCACTGTCTTGCTTTCTCAAAATTCTGTAACACACAGAGTAGAGATTGTAACTACTAATGATACAGTGGACTTATCTACCATGGGGGAACTTTTAGGATTTGAAAACAATAGCAAATTAGAACCAGGTGTTAGGTATGTAGGTAAATTTATACCAAAATTCTTAGCTATTGAGACATTGAATATTCACTGTAACATTGCCAAAGGTATGATTATTAAAGCAGAAGAAAATTCGATTGGCAGTCACAAGGAGACAGGTATCATTGCTACATTTAAACCGAATTCGGAATTTATGGAACCCATCTTCTATTCTCCAATCCCACCAGTCTATTTCCCTGTTTTTATTGATAAAGTGAATTACATAGAGATAACAATTACGAATGAGAAAAATGAGATCATCGACTTTGCCGGTGGTAATAGCACTGCATTAATAGAAATTAATATATAAAATATATAAATAAATACAAAGATGGAAAATATCGAGAGTTATGAATTACAGTCCTTTACTCGAAACAGAAGAACATTTGCAAATTTGAATCAGCCCAACAAAGAGAGACAGTATGACATCACGGTAGGAGATGAGTTCATTCATCCACATAGATCTTATCTTTATATAAAATTTGATATTGTAAAACAAAGTAATGGTGAAGAATATCCTCTCCCTGGGGCTAATATAAAACTTATAGATAATTTTGTTCCATTCTTATTTTCTCAAATTGAAGTACAGTGATTGACAGAATTGATTGCCCTGGAATTACATCCACTACAGTAGGGATATTGAAACTGTCCAAATCAGAGAGTGCATATTATAAAGTTGGTGGGTTCGAATCTGGAACAGAAATTCAAGCAACAAGTCACACAGTACTGTTCCCCATGAGATTGCTATTTGGATTTTTCTCTGATTATAAAGAAATTATGTGGAAAGGTGGTTTGAGTGTCATATTTCGCAGAGCACCCAATGATCATAATGCCATCATGAGATACAAAACTTTGAATGCAGATGTAACAGCTAATGACTCTAGTTTACCCGAAGCTACGAAATGTGTGATCCATTCTACGGAGTTGCGAATGCCTATTGTTGAATATGAATCGAATTATGCTCTCAAATACAAAGCCAACATTTTGAAAAATCCCCAAATTCCAATTCAATTTTATACTTATCAATGCATTCAGAGGTCAGTGGAGGGTAAATTGTTTGAATTTGATCTTACTAATCAGTTCCAATCTTTGCATTATGACATGCCAGAGTTCGTAGCTATGCTGTTTCAGACAGGGAGAGATGACAATCAGGAAAAAGATAGCAGCCAGTTTGATAATTGTAAAATTAAAAATGTGTATCTGAAGAATGGCAGAAATGAAGTATTTCCTCGTGAAAATTACAATTTAAACATTGCAGAACAAGATTATTTAAAATTATATGAAGCTTACAGTGCATTTAAACGAGTAACTGGAGGTAGCATAGACATGTATTATAATCCAGATGAGTTCATAATTAACAGACCAATGATTTTAATCAATGCATCAAAAATAAAATTAGTAGTTATAAATGATCGAACTAATATTAAATTAGTATGTAAATTTCATGAAACTCTATCTGAAAATACTACATGCAGTGCAATTTTAATTGTGGAGAAATCATATATTTATGATGTAAAAAATGAAAGAGTGATAGAAAAATTTTAATAGCATAGTAGAGAATAATATATAAAAAATTAAACTACGTGTAGAATTTTTTTCCACATGTGTTGACTGCAATTATTATTAACTTGTAAACTATAGTGCACCCAAGGCTAAGTATGGATTCCACACTCGAGAATACTCCTCTTGTCGTCATGTGGATCCAGGGCTCCTTTTTTATTTTATTTGTTGTAATCTCATGGTTTGAGCTTTGTATTCTATTATCCACTCGAAGTATCCTCGACTGTGAAGAAAGACAACAAATATAATCCTGGAATGTTAGTTTGTTTTCCACAGTATCTTTGCACGTTCCTTTTGCTTTCTTCGTGACGCTGGTCTCTGTTCTGAATGTATACATCTTCGAACGCAAACCAGCGAACTCACCAATAATATCACCTTTACACTCATCTTTGAACTTGCCGAGAACCTTCTTGTTGTGGGAAGAAATTCCGAATATGTTGGGTTGAGGATAGGAAGAAGTGTCGAAATACCCAAGCATGGAAGGATGTTTAAGATCTTCGTAGACGTTAGATGTTTCTATGTCATAAATAAAACTATCATTGTTCATGTACAAAATTGACAGCTTATCATTATAGAAAGGTTTCATAATATTATAGTGAAATTCGAACATGTACAGTTTCGACAAGTCGACAACCGTTGCGCCAACGTAAATAGGTTTTCTGAATTTTATCAATTTTATATCTAGATTAAAAAGTGTTAAAATCTCGTTCTAACTTTTTCGCAATTTCAATCTAGGATCAGATACTAATTTTCTACATTTATTGTTATCTGAAACAAATTTTATGTCTACATGCTTTCTGACGTTCTCCATCGTCTTTACATAAACGGCATTATTCATTAGTTTATAAAAATCATTATCTAATTCTGAAATGGCAGCTGTTCTGTGTCTCGTGTTGGTCTCAATATAAGATTTTAACCATGAAGAGTGTTTGAACTTGAGAATTCTTCTCAAATTTACTACCTGAACACCCTTCCCAATCAAAAACTGGAGATTCTTGTAGTGGACGACATATCTCTCTTTTCTCTCTAGAGTTAACATAAGCTTGCTTTGATTAGAATCAGGTGGACATTTAATTTCTGTAGCCGGAGGCAAATCAGATAAAGTAGCACGCAAAGTATTTGGAAATTCAATTTCCACCTCAATGAACACACCAAATTCACGATCGTCGAAACGATTAATATCAATTGAAATAGGATCCAGCCATTCGAATCCTCCGTATGGAAGTTTCTGTATCATTGCGAACCCGTAGAGGTTGTTTACGTTAGCGTAAAATATGTAATTCGATGGTCGATTTGCATTGTATTGATTCTCAGACATGTGAATATTGTTTGCCTTTGCGTATCTCTGCGAACATTGCACCATCCCCCCAAGTATCCCCCTTTCTATAAAAAGTAACATGTCCACGTCCGATATCAATTCCAACTTGATCCTAGTCTGGAGCAACATAGCAGACCACGCCAAACCAGGAAGACTGTAGAAGTATGCTGGATCTAATTTATAAATATTTATTGCTGTTTTTTCTAAAGACTTGGAAAACATCAGCAAGTATTGTTACGTCTAATTTGAGATATGCATCGTGATAATCGCCAAGAGTATTGCATCTCAATTGCTTCCATATTAATTTCGCATGTTCGTATTCTTCGTTCGTGATTCCGTTTTTTTTCAGTTGACTGAAGAATTCTTTTTGAGATGGGAGAGTGTTATCGTCAAATTTAGATTCATCAGTTACATATTCGTAAGGATAAATGCCTTTACGTTTAATCAGCTCTAGGTGTACGTTGGGAATACTAGCGTTTGTAATTTTAAACTGTTCGTCAGTAAGTTTACTCGCTAAAGCATCGAGACTTGCCGATAGGAATCTAAAAGAATCTAGAAACCTCATCTCTATGATTTCATTCGTTACTGGAATTTTAACTTTCTTACTTATAGAAATATAACGCTCTTCGCTTTGAGCAAGAATATATATTTTTTTGCGTATCGTATCCAAGATTCCTAATTAAGAAGTGGAAGTCGTAATTGGATCCATTGTGGAAAAATATTGGTACGAATTTGGGCTTCTGGATCTTGAGGTTGCAGGTGTTACAAATTCCACTAATGTAGTTTCCGGTGAAGTGATTGTGGTAAAATACTTTCCGGTTCTCATTCGTGAAATGTTGATCGCACACTGGACACGTCTCAATGTTATTGTAAGATTGAAGTTCATCGCTTGATAGTGGAAGCATTGATTTCGATTGACATAAGAAGCTGCCAATGTTCTCAACCTCCTCCACCATCTTTTTGAAAAAGAGTTCAATGACATTCGGTCCGCGATATATATATATGGCTTATGGATCATGAACCTGGTACGGTGTTGTGGAAGACAATTCGGGATCCGGATCGCAATAAGACAATGGTTTGAGAAAAGCCTCAAAGTCCGCAATGATGATGGCCGGATTTTCCAACAAGGCCTTGTGCATTTTAATTTCTTCGAATTCCAAATGCTTTGGGCATCAACATGCGAGCCGGTCTGTTGACTCCACAGTAGACTTTATGTTCAGCAAGTTTTTGTTTGGCAATTTCTTGATTTTGGATATCTTGGTAATTACGTCGGTTACGATCGTCGAATACAGTTAAAAACCTTGGACAAACTTCGATGTGTGCATCATGCTTGGTTGTTTGGCTTTTGACCAAGCGTTAGAGTGAACGAATTAGCGTGTAATGATAAACATCATCGTCAGCAATAAGAAGCAGATTGATTTCCATGGCTTCGTCATCAACAATATTAGTTATCCTAACAGGATGCACAAAATACTTAACTGAACTATACGAATATACATTTATAGCTAATCATTTTCCTTCTCTATTTCGTACCCTGTTTTCAAACTTTGTTATGTCGGAAATAGCAACAGGCTATTCGATGCCTGTCATAGCATATTCAATCTCATCGATATATTGTGTGTAATGACTAACCCGACATGGATTATTTAAATAATGAACCGCGTGAAGCGCTGCTAAAATGCACCACATGAAACACTTATCGTCAGTGTTATAAATATTTAGCACAGCTTTCTTATGCTGAATTTCTACCGGAAGTGGAACATAGCTCGAAGCAGAAAAATGTGTAAATTTGTTTACATAAGCGATTAACCTGTGAGGACTGCCACATAGAGACCAACCTGATCCCTTAGCCTCGAACAAGAAAATATTTCTTGTACCATTGGTTTTCTCATATTAACAAATTAGATCCAGTTTATTTTTCAGAATATTTATGATAGATGTTTTAATTTCACTCAAGAAACTAGAAATATCACAGCGTGGGTTCGAAGTAAAACAGAAATCCAAGAGTTGGTCGTTGAATGCAGATATAATCGGCTTTTGGTCATTAGACATCTTAATTTGTTTAAAAGTAGAAGCTTCAGTATCAGGATGATCAATTTTTCTTTTCAATGTTCCATGTCCGGTTGATGCTTTGCAAATTTTCATGTGTTTACTTAAATTAGCAATGCTATTTATTTTTTCGCATTGAGTACAAGGCCTAGTAGGTAACAAACGATTTATTTTCGAACCTGCTTCAATGCATCTTGCCCTATGCTTGCTAATATTACTTTTGGAAATGAATTTTCCACAAATGACACATTCGATGAAAGTGGTAGATGACATTTTTTTTTAATATGCTTTAAGTAAATAACAATAAGACATACAATCAAGTCAAGATTCAATAAGACAGTTTTAAACTTACGATAATTGATAGAATGTAACTTAAAAAAGACAATAGTTATAATTATAATATTTTTTTCAGCTCTGGTATTTATATACAAATTTTCTCTGAAAAAAATATAAAATTCAATGCAAATAGAAATTCATACAAATTCAATCTATGTGAAAAACGACTTGAATCCTCTTCAAAATAAAATAATTTTAGCTATTACGATAAAATTTCCAGCTATTACGATAAAATTTTCAGCTATGTTATTTATACAGAATTTCCAGAGACAAAAAAAGTAGACCGGAAGTAGACCGAAAGTAAATTTGTGGGGTGGGCGTGGGTGTGCGTGGGTGTATACTTAAAAAAACTGAAAAAACTCACAGGTGTCTGTCAAGTAGACCAGAAGTAGACCGGAAGTAGACTGGAAGCAGACCGGAAGTAGACCAAAAGTAGACCGGAAGTAGACCGGAAGTAAGCCAGAAGTAGACCGGAAGTGGACCGGAAGTAAATGGGTGTAGGTGTGCGTGGGGGTTGGTGGGTGGGCGTGGGTGTGCGTAGGTGGGTGTGCGTATGTGTGCGTAGGTGTGTGTAAGTGGGTGTAAGTAGGTGTAGGTGTGCGTGAGTGGGTGTAGGTGTGTGTGGGTGTAGGTGTGCGTGGGTGTAGGCGTGCGTGGGTGTAGGCGTTACGTACTTTAACTCGTAAGAAATTATGACATTCGTACGAAGTACGAGATGAAAAAACACAGATTTACAATAGTATAAAATCAACCAAAACATCATCAAAATAGGTTTTCCATTGTGCTTAAATTAATAAAAACAATAGGCTTCGTACCACTCGTACGAAGTATGAGATGATAAAACACAGATTTGCAATAGTATAAAATCGACAAAAACATCGTCAAAATAGGTTTTCTATTGTGCTTAAATTAATAAAAATAATAGGCATCGTACCAAGTATTATGCAGAACATCCCCGATTACCCTACTTGCCTCCACAATAGTCGGTCTTTCTCACATCTGCCCCTTCAGCGTCTCATTTTCGTGCGGCACGCCTAAACTTGCGGCCCCTAGGTTGTAGCCTAGAATAGCCTAATGTCAAATCTCCCCCTGATAATAAATTATCTGGCCAATAACAGTGTATGACTTCACCATGGGTACTTATGCCTGTATCTACACTCTGTCCCAGATATCTCTGGAGCAGGCGAACGAGAAAAAAGTCTCTGCGCAAGTAGTCATTGCGAGACGGCTTCATCAATGAACACGTGAGACTGCAATTACCGGCCATCCCAGCAGGGTGTACTGCTTCGCTCTGTCCACTCGATCTCCTCCCCCTCCACACACACATTCCTTCTCTGCCGCTTTGGTTGGGCTTCCTCCAGAGATGCCTAGGGTGGGGTATAGACGAGGGTGGACTGAAACTGCATTCAATTCTTAAAATCAAATACAATTTTCATATTCAATAGGTTGTCGCTACGGTTGAATTAAAAATAATACAGGTATTTGAGTTGTACTACACCGGCCTGAGGCTATTCCATACACATATCTGTCAGTTTTAGAAGAAATATTGATCGATATGCATCCTATACTTAATGAACTTGTGCTAGCTGGAAGCTTTATATAATTTCCCTACATCTAGATTGTGCCAACTTGGTTAACATCCAGAATATTTAAAATACATTTATATTAAAACAAATAATCCACAAACCGACTAGAATAACTTACATTGCAAAGGGGTGTTCGAAACGATTAAGCAGATCATAGACGAACAAGAGCAGAAGGGAAGTAACCCAGGAGTGTCCAGTTTGGTTCTGATAACTTTGCACATTTTCAGAACTGTCACAATGCCTACCCGAGAAATAAAACAGTTGTGAGTTGTCATCAAAGATACCTCGACTAGGGATGGCCAAAAAAAATCCGGAATCCGGATTCTGGAAAATATACTATCCGTATTTCGGAGGGAATCCGGATTTCGGACAAAATAAAATTTCGGAGGAAATCCGGATTGCGGATAAAATCCGGATTTCGGAGGCAAAACAGGTTATGGAAGGATAATGGATTACAGAGGGAAAGCGAATTTTGGAGGAAACACAGATTTGGATCCATATTTTCAAGAAAAATTATTGTCTCATGAATTTAACAATATTCTTTAATCTACCAACCCAATATCAGACTGTCTTCCACGTAGTACACCCTTGACTGCATTTAGCAGACTAACGAGACTATGGCGCCTGGACTCACACACAGCCACCACAATCCTACGTGGATCTTTTTTATGATATTGTGATCTGCTCACGTGTGGTTTTGATTGTCCCTTCGTGTACTTCATCTTATCATAATTCATCCTCATCTTCGCGATTAGCCAAAAGTGGAAGGAAAGCGAAGTTAAATTCAACAAATAAATCAAGTCAATTAATGTAATGTCGTTTAACTAATAAAGTTAAGGGATAAGATAAAGTATCCCTGTACAAGCCGAAGTACATACTGACCAATTGAAGGGCATCAGGGAAGGTACACATAAATTAAAGAAGTAGGGAGGCCATATCAAAATTCACACAGGAAAGTTAGATTGATTAAGTTGGTGATTTATGTCCACTTTATGCACAGTAAGGCTAATCGGGACTGGACCTACAGTTTAAAGTGTGATCGATAGATAGGAATGATAGCAAAGAGGCTTTACAACAGGTGACGACATCAGTTACTACTTTCTTCTAGACTGGAGGAGATAGAGAGAACGCAGATGTGTTTTTTAAAATACAGAGAGATGGGTGACGGGGGTAATACAAGCAGAAAAACATGGTGGAAGGGGAAATAAGACGTACAATAGCAATGAGAAAATGTGAAAGAAATATAAAGGAATTCGGGAGAGGGCGAGGGAATATACGTGTTTGAAACTCAAACTTTATATCTGTCAACCCTAATTTATCAGTATTTAGCTCCTGCCCAGCCGGTCAACATTTTCTGGTGCCGCCCATGAAAGAAACCGACTGGACTTAGTAATACAGTGTATTTCCCTTCTTTTTATGAAACGATAGCATTACGTTATGTTTTATTTTTGGACATCAATAATTGGTACAGATTATTATCAAAAAGTTGTTACGTGAGATCATCTTCGCAACAATGAGATGTAATCTGAATATTACTTGCACGTATGATACGAGAGCCATTATTAACCTAGTAGATGTGCTGAGGGTGTGTGGAATGAAATTGGGTGGGGGATGGTGTTGAAAATAAAGAAAACGTGAAACATGCATGCATTACATTAAATACCAATAAACATTTAATAGGCTTTTTATGAAAATATGCCAATGAAACTGAAGACTACTGGTGACTTGTTTCAGTTTTGTTTGTTTTCGCAACAAAGCTTGTTTATGCAGGCCAATGACCATATACTGTGTCTTACAAAAGGAAAATAAATTCTTATAAAAAAATAGTAATGGTGGAAGAAAGACAACAGCCACTAATAATTGTATAGACTACCCATCCCACCTAATAAAGGAAAGCAAATGCGAGTTCTCTTTCAGATTACGATCAATGTCTGTTGTCTACAATGAGAGCGGTGTTACTCGAATGTGACGACAAAGTTTTAGTAAGTCATACATAACGTAACATGGCAGATGCGGAGGATTAAGTGTTGCTGAAAAAACCCTTCGCACCGTCTTCCCCGCGCCAACAATGCATGAGAACAAGATAAGTTTGGTCGAAAGCAGAAAGAAATATATATATATATGATATTTCGTGTTGTATACGATTTCGTTGTTTGAGCTCCGAAGCATGTAATGTCAGGAAGACGATGCAAATGATTATATTCTCTCGGCGTCAGAAAGTGCTTTCGCATTAAACTGAAGCGCAAACGTGTCCAATCTATCAAAATATCGCTCTTGTGCAACTGCTACGACGGAGCCATCGAGCAATGCGGGCATGTTTGGCCGAAACAAAGAACTTTGTACAATACTACTGCAACAACACTGATCACAAATGCACTCCGAAATCCGTATTTCCTCCAAAATCCGGATTATACGTTCTTACTATCCGGATTCCGAATTTTGAAAAATCCTGATTTGTCCATCCCTGACCTAGACCACGCTGGTGAAAATTTCTTGTTTACTGTTCACACTTTTATGTTGATGTGTGCAGGCGCGTCGCCTGATAATGTTCGCATGAGCACGTGAACACTCATGTATATGATTTAAATTACGTGCATATTAAATGCACACACACATTCGAAAAACATCCTTCTTTGACGACGTCTTTCACGTCTGATAACTTTTTTAGATAGTTGGTAACATTGACTCCCACGGTGTTCCACGGATTGCGTTGAACACAATTGCTGTGCGTGTTGCATCAAACTAGCAGCTAAGGGGCTGTTGGCCACTATAACCCGAAAATGTTCACTGCGCTGTGCGAACGCGAGCTCTGATGCAAGCGGCAATACTTCTTGCATTCGGCACCAGAGCGCAGCATATACAAGGCATGTCTATGGGTACTCGAGGCGGTCTGCGCTACATAGTTGCATGAAGAATTTAATTTTAATTATTTCTCTTGATATCGTTATTAAGTGCATTGTGCGTCGGTGTGTTGCGTTACATTACTTGACCCACAGTGCGAATATATAGAGCTCAATTATAGGCTCATCCTTCAGGAGCGAGTTTACAAGGCGCCGACGGGTAAACATGTTAATGACGATGAACAGATGTTAGTTACTATACGCTTTAAATCAGTGGTTCCCAAAGTGTGTGCCGCGGCAGCCTGGGACACCTCGATTGACTTTCAGGGGCGCTGCGAAATGTTCAAATATTTTTACTGAATTGTTAGTCAATGCTATGAATGTTTCAAATATGTGCTTCTTTAGTACATTTTTACATATGGAATGTTTCTGAATTTGAAATATATGTTTAATTTTTAACTTAAGGCATGTAATCTTGCAAGTAACTGAGCGTTGCAAGTGTTAGAAAGGGCTACATTCTGGGCGCCGCGGAAGAATCTTGGAACACTAAGTGCGCCGTGAAGCAATGAAGTTTGGGAACCCTTGCTTTAAATGGCCGAAAATCAATCTCTCTGAACCAAGGCAAATGATGCTAGGAAGAAAAATACGAAACACGAGGGAAGAAGGAATATGAGCAATGACACATTGACTGACACTTCAATCATAAGCATCACAACCGAGTTATTGTGAGCAGGGTGACATTCTGTATAATACCCAAATATCTTAATACACAAAATATTTTTTTCTGGACTGGACGCGTCCTCCCCTCTGTCCCGCTAACGATGCACGTACTTTCAATGCTGAATGAATGTCGTTGGTCGGTCGGTAATAGAAAGTAGATTGCGAAGTATGGTAGTCTTGCGTTCTACAGCCAACGCCAAAAAAATGGGACACCTAGATCTTGAAATGCTCGCTAGCCCTCATGGCGTTGTGTGTGTTGCCTATCTCTACGGCGATGTGAGAAGATCTCTACAAAGCGTTCTTTTTACACGCAAGTGAGAAACCTAATATGCAGTGTTTCAAACGTCACGTAATTCTAACTTTGATCGCATCTAAATCGAAAGCTGTGAAACATATTGACACCAGATTTTCTACGTTTTAATAATATTTATAATTGCAAATTTTGGCCGTAGAGAAACCTCTAGATATGAATTAATGGAAAATTTAGAATAATTTTCCGGGATACTAATGTCAGGAGAAAATGAAATTACTACAGAGTTAGGGAATAGCTGATTTCATAATAAAGTGGCTACCTTATGCTACCGTGTAAATAATATTGGCCTTTTATTTAGATTCAGACACCAAAATTGTCATTTCCTACAACGGTGCATACTAAGATTGGCCCAATTGTGTTTTGCAGAATTTTTTTAAATTTATCTCAAATATTGGCGTTAAACCTCCCCCTTTCCAGTTGCTGTTCTGGGACACTTTTCCTTAATGTTCAGTTTCATCATGAAAACATTCACCTCGAGATACCGGTCTCAGAGTCAATATTTCCTTTCCTTTTTTAATAACCATGTTTCAGTTTCCAGAAGGAGATACAAACGATTGGGTGATGTTTATCTAAACATTCAAAATTTATATGAAACATAACGGTTCGTATTTTCTCATTGCAAGCAAAATTCAATATATTTTATCATGTCAATAAGTGTATTACAGGTCTCAATAATTGGTATCGAATAATTTGTGTGTATGCTTCCATTGTGCAACACATCAACTCTATTCTTAAACTGGATTATCGAAAATGCCGATCAGGATGATCTATTACCTCAATTCTTCTTTAGTAACTAGAACGTGTCACTAAATGCATCTTGTAAAAAATCAGACAGTTCAATATTCTAAAACACAAGGTAATGAACCAGCAACTGAACCACTCCCAAAGATTATATTATATGAAGTGTGTGTGTTAGAGAAAATTCACACCGAAGCGACACGCGACACATGCCGCTTGGAAACTAGCAAATCAGCAGTAGCGTTTGTCACTGCAGCGGCATGACAGGTCTCACAAGCGACACGTGTCTGCTGACGCTTCTGATTGAATTCTCCTTTACGATTTCAACAAATGAATATTAAATAATGTATATAAGCACCATCCATATCTTACGTAGCAACAAATTAACGAAGTTCCTTGTTCGTATCGAACTTCTCTATCAAAATATGACATTAGCCCTTTGAGACAGAAGCCTCAGATATATATACATAAAGTGTGGGGGGAGTGCGTGCGTATGAGAGGGAGACAGAGAGAAAGAAAAAAAATGTTATTAACAAATGGAGCTTCGTTAATTTGTTGCTAGATAAGATATTGGAGATATGTATAATACAATATATGTATTATTTAATATTCATTTTTTGTTGTTGATACCTTATATAGCTCTAACGAATAAACAAATTAGTACCGCGTGTGGATCTGCATACAATTTTGCAATACGTTTTCAGTAGATAAAATGTAATAAAAATCAAAGTAAAGTGCAACGAAGACCAGTTACGAAAAGCTGCACTAGGTCACTCAACCTCGATCTCTCCCCCACCCTCCCACATCCCTCCATTCGCCTAAACACCAACAAAGCAACACGAAATGCTGTGAGTTTCTGCTTGGCTTCGCTGGGCTAAGTGTTGGTCTTCATATCAGTGCATGAGTCATGCTTCAGCAGACCCTACACCTTACCTTGATAGACCAATACAGGTGCAGTACCTGTTCCAGCTGCCTCTGCCAAATTTATGAGGAGTTCAGAAGTGCTTTTTCGATCGCGTTTGAGTTACAACATTCGCAAAAGCATGGCTAAAGTGTGTGTCCGAGAAAAATATACCAATAAAGAATTTAAATAACTCAACAATCGTTAACGATAGAAACGTCAAATAACGTTTATTTGGAAGAGGGAAGAAAGGAATTTTATTTACCACCAGAAGGGAAAAACTCGTAAACATAGTTAAACGCATGCGTGGCTTTGTTCGTGAGTAGTCTGTACAATGGCGCCTTTTACTGTTCGTCAGAAAGTTGAGTGCTGCTTTTGGTTTGCAGAATTGAAGTCTCCTGTAACGGTACAAAGAAGATTCCGGCACAATATGGACAGGAAGCACCAGAACGTCATTACATTGTTAATGGCATAAACAATTGCTTGAAACAGGGTCTTTGTTGAGGTCTTTGTCATCATCAATGCGTGATAGCACTTCACTAGCATAATCAAACCTAGCGGGTTCATCAATGCACTTTAGTTTCTGAACAAGCTGTAACTTGAAGGCTCTAAGCCTTAACCTTTTATGTACGATATCATGCACAGTAGAATGTGGAATTTGAAGTTGAGAACTAGCACGTCTCACAGATTTACGCGGGCTTCTCTGGAAAGCTTCCTGAACTGCAACCACTTTATCCTCGCTCACACGCTTCCGACCAGTACCTTTCTTCCTCAACAAAGACCCTGTTTCCAGCAATTGTTTATGCCATTTAACAATATAATGACGTTCTGGTGCTTCCTGTCCGTATTGTTGCCGGAATGTTCTTTGTACCGTTACAGGAGACTTCAATTCTGCAAACCAAAAGCAGCACTCAACTTTCTGACGAACAGTAAACGGCGCCATTGTACAGACTACTCACGAACAAAGCCGCGCATGCGCTTAACTCTGTTACGAGTTTTTCCCTTCTGGTGGTAAAAAAAAATCCTTTCTTCCCTCTTCCAAATAAACGTTATTTGACGTTTCTATCGTTAACGATTGTTGAGTTATTTAAATTCTTTATTGGTATATTTTTTCTCGGACACACTGTATAAATGTGCTTTCCGTTTTCCAGGTATTTAGGTTTAAACAAAGTTTTATTCCGCATTGTGAATTCTTGTTAAGTCTTTTTAAATACTTTCTACTCTGTCAATTTCTTGGTGCGTATGCCATTCTGTTTCGAGGAAGACACAGAATACAAAATCACTCGACGTAATGACGTATCCAAAGGGATTGTCTATGTAGTAGTCCGGATCACCCCCAAATCCATATTTGTTTACCCTCCGAGCAAATACGCATTAAGAGTACTTGAATTTTATTCAGATTGTGTATGTTACACTGCAAAGAATGATGTCGGTGATATCAAGACGGCACGAATGTCGAGACTAGAACAAGAGCGAGACAGCCCAGTTAAACTTGAGACGAGAAAAGGTTGGATCTTTCGAGAATTGTCGAGATAGGGCAGGCATAACTCTTTAAAATCGAGACTTATTTATCTGAAACTCTCAATCTTGCTCGAGAATTAGGTAATATTTAAAAAATCTCTCCTAACCTATAAATGATTTAGAACTACACGTAAGACTGTCAGACTTATTCCAACCTTGTTTAAGAACTAAGTAATAGTACAAAGACAACAGACGATCGCTGGTTCTTTTGGACACACAACTTTCGCTTAGATTCACGGAAATCTGTATGGCGTAAATACCATCTAATTGTGTTGATAAGCCATTTCGAGAACCGAAAGACAAGATTAGGCACACTCAGAGAAGTTAGAAAACGTCGGAAACCAAACTTTTGTAACGAGCTAAAGTTTGTATAGAACGGATTCTGTCCAATTAAGCAAAGTGAAAAGGAAACTAGGTTGTATATTTAACAGTGCTAAAGTTTCATTGTATTGAGATATGTGAGTAGTCGTCACAGGATTGCCCGGTGGGTTATATAATGACGCTTTTTGCTGGGTTAGAAGAATGATTTATAGGGGCACAAATTATTTAACCTCGATACTATAATTAATAATGTGTTTTAAAATATTTTTTATAGTTTATCTATATTTTCTATTTACGTTCTCACAAGAATGGGTAGGGTGATTGAATTTTATAATAATTTTGGTGATTTAATCTGTAACGACGATGTGCATAACTGGATGATTACTGAAGTGACGAATTCTGGTAATATACGCATATCTGTAACATCGTTCAATAATGTGGTGGTCTTCATTTAACATGAGACAACATCCTTCATAGGAAAAGCATTTATCAAATTTCCATACTTTGTGGGCATTTCCGGGAAAAGAAAATAATTCAAGAGGTAAATAATACTTTATGATATTTCTCAACTTAAAACAAATAACTGAAAATTGAAAACAAATACTGCTTGTATTACATTTAGAAGATATACAAAATTAACACATTTCATCTGTAACTTCTACATTATTTACTTTGAACTTCACACTACACCTTGATCTTGTATTATCTGCAAACAATCCTATACATTGATTTCCCTTCAAAATTGAATATCAGTCAGTTTTGACCCTAAATTTCAGCCATTTGCATTAGATGTGGTGAAAAAAGATACGGAACATAAAATGTAGCCGGAAATGTACTGAAAACAATGTTTTTTTTTACCCCAGATTTCTATAATTTGTCTTAGCTGAGTTGTCATAATTATTGCAACTGTCTGCATACGCCAAAAATGTTGCAAGTCATGAAACAAAAATGGCAGCCATTTTCAAACGAAGTCTAGTTTTAGAAAAATAATGCTTGTTTTGAACTACCCTTGAACAGGGGTTACAACGACAAACAAATGAAAAATTTTAAAAATGGTCGAGCGACCAGTGCTGGACCATTTGGTACGGATTGACCTTGAAATTTTAGGCAATTTACCAAAAAAAAAAAACGTAAACTTTTCGTTAGAAGGAATAAAAAACCCCAAATTTTTTTTTTTTTTTAGAGAAAGAGCATGTCTTTGCAATGATTTTCAAGTTCAAACGTTTTTGGTTTCATCATACCCACATGATGAAAATTCAGATTTGCGTCAAAAATCGAACAATGAATCAAAGAAAGATAGACAAAGCTTCGTGTTAGATATGATAATAATTTATTATTCCAACAAATTACACATATATATTATTCTGATAAGAGGAATAACAATAATAGCACTATTATAAAACTGTCCAACAAATGTAGAGAAAAATTTGGTGATTGTTGTAGTGCAGACAATACAGCAATAATTTGATATTTTCCTTCTCTTTAAAACAATTTTATCTCTTTCTTATCTATTTACATCATGTGTGCTCGTTACATTCAGGCACCTTATTTATTTTCCTCCACTTCTGTGTAGAATGTTGGGTAGAATATTACTATAAATTACATACTGTCCATTTTAGTACCTGTTTGTCTTTGTGTTAATAAAAATGAATGCTAGTTGACATTATAACTCGGAACTGTTACGCACTTCTAGAGTTGTCCTTGAGGAAGCTGTGCGTATAGTAACTCGGCACCCACGAGTATAAATTATAGTACGCACGACCGGACTCTATCGTTGGCTACTTTACGCACTTCCGCTTGCCTTTGTTTTCACTGCTGAAGGCATGAAAAGAATTCCTAGCTTCTCCCCTACGCAATGGCAGTGAGTTGAACTTTAGAAAATTTGAATCCCGCGGTTCTGGGATTCGTATCACGTGACTGGATACCTGCAGTAGGTTTTCCCGTACATGTCCTGAGGAGGGATGACGTCCTCCAAGGGTCGAACTTCGGAGCTTGCCCACTCGTCTTTCACCTGGAAAGATACAGAAAGAGTACAATCAGTTCAGAATCTGCTTGGGTGCACATTATAGCAAATGGTATACATACAGGGTGTTCAAAATATTTTATCAAAAAGTTCGGGAGATATTTAGTGCTTGAAGCACGAAAGAACTATGTCAATTCGAAGCTTTATGTTGAATTTTTCAACTTCCCTGGGCAAGAGAAATATGACTAAAGTGAAGCAAGTAAAGTCTGTGGCATAGTCAGATATGAAAAAGAACAATAATGGCCACAACAGAGAGGTAAGAATTTCTCTATGTGGTTAAATTGCTGTTCCCCTACTATTTGTTTCTAGCTGCGATCGTAAATGATTGTTTTTGTAGTTTCCGCTTGTTTTCCATAGATTAAAATTATGGGTGCGTCATCGTATTTGCCATCAGTTTCCACAAATGTTTAGGGGAATAAACATCATAACACATAATAATTTCTGGGACAGGACTGTTTAATGGGCCTACCTGGGCATGCTATTCTTTGTTTTGTTTTGTCATCAATATAATGTAATCATCACCCATGCGCAGCGTCGCGATAAGACAAAAGTTGCAGATAGGAAAATTAAATTTCGACAAACAATACACTACATACATTTAGTGAAAACTACATGTTTCTACATTGTAAACTAGTAGTAGTAATATTTCTCCGTTCTTAAACCATACATGCAGAACCTGAAGAGGAAAATACTAACTGGGGGACGTTTTTGTCGAGCCTTGGGGCTAGCTCTGGGATGATCCTACGGGTTGTCATGGTGACAATGAGGCAGTTGGTGGAATTCTTTGTAAAAAAAATTGCTAGCTAGGGAACACCTGCACCCCTCACTTCGAGCACTGTAGGAATGTAATTGTTAAAGTTGGAAAAAATATGACGCTTTACATCCAGAAAAAAAAGGAACACCTTTACTCACTGCAGAAATGACACCTGTAAGAGGGCCAATGCTTTGTTTCAATCTATATTTCTATCTCTTGTAACATGACAGCCGGATGCTTTAAAACATATTAACTTGGTAGAATTCACATTTTGCAGCACAGTTGTGCAAATATTTATAGAAAGATATAAATATTAAATCTCTACTAGAAGTGTATTAATATTTGCCACTTAATGGAAATCCATATAAACTGTATTCTCGCACATGGACAATAGACAATATGCGTCGAGTCACTTAGGTATGTACACAATATTACATTTACTTATCAATTTGAAATTGAATTTAAAATTTGGCTGCGTCAACACTTAGGCTATTTTCACCCATCACGTTATATGGGGTCCAGCCCTTTACCATAACTAAAATAGCATAACAGTAATGTCGTATAAGTACAATATTAAAATATTCTGAATTAGGTTAAAAGCTGAAGCTCTAAAGTGTCACTCAACACATATAAGGGCAAATCACAGGGCAACACACACACAGTCCTACTAAGATCATGCTGCTCATAGGTCCAGACGTCCTGGCCTTGTTAGTCAGCAAAATGCAGTCCAGGGTGTACTACGTAGAAGTGAGGTCGACAATTTGGTGTACTATGTGGTGGAACGATCACCCCTAACACCACAAATTTAATTTTCAACATGTAATATAATACATATACATATAAGAAAACTTCAAATTCTGAATTTTTGTAGCAACTTTAAACCTAATTTATAAAATTCGAACACTAAAATATTTCATTGAAACTTGTGATCGAATAATTTCTAGTACGCCGCGCGGTCTGACGAAAGTAAGCCCAGTGTCGCCGAGGCTTTGAGCGCAAAATTGGAATTCGTATATATAATGGAAAAAAAATCGTAATAACTCTGGCACTATGGGACCAATCTACTTCGGATAACTTTTGTTTTGCAGGTAGAACATCAGTGCATGCAACCATGTAAAATTTGGATGACCCAACCTCGGGGGGGGGGGAGGTTACGGGCGGGGGCTGCACCCCCTGAATTTCAATGAAAAATCATAAAAATGTGGAGTTAGCCCTCTCTTCTCCAGCTACTGTGGGGAGAAAACCCGAACTTTTGCTTTTTACTCGTTCGCCCTTGCATCTGGTGTAGCTACTGTGAATCTATTTCTTCCCTTTTGACTCGGTTCTTTGTGGAAATATGTCCGGAAGTAAACGATTGTGCGTTAGGGAGATCGATGAGCTGTTATATCATACGGTCTTTTACAGCCACTGCTCAGAACCGATTATGGCGAGGCCTTTCCTAACAGAGGAGGGGAGGGAGCCTTTGCAATAGTTTGTTTTGTCTATACTTCTGGGTAGACTCACGCTTCTGGCCTCTGGCTATTGTCAAGCTTCATTGCATTTCTAACATAGATTCGACAGAAAGCTGATACCGCCAAACCTCATCCAATCCCCCCTAACCATGTCCCCCCCACGCCTCCACTTCAGCTTGATCACCAGGTCCAAACACAGACAAGAATGTGTGCCTTATCAGTGCTAAGTCACAGCTTTGGAAACTTGGAAGAAAACAGTATCGTAAATACCAAGCATTTATTGTGTCTGTCAACTGAGGAGCCGAAACAGGTGACATATTCCGAGGAAGGGGGGAGAGAGGAATTTTGAAATTTTTGTAAAGACGATTGCAAAACATGTTCCCGAACGAACTGTCAGTGTTTCAACCTCAATATCCAAATATAAGTGTGGCAAACCCTCGATAATTGTATCTAAAGCTGTTTGTTGCACATCTGCAACGGCGGCGACAAAAGACATATTTTTTTTGTTGCATATTTGCAACGGCGGCGGACTAAGGGTTTCAAACTTATATAAACATATATATCTGCAGGAAATAAAATGGTCGTATAAAGTTGACCCACTATTCAAATGGATTTTCATTTCCTTAAAAGCTTAGGATTACGCAAGAGGCAAAATTGAGAGATCTCACAGAGAAAGTTCATTTAACTAATATTCCAGAGAAATTTATTTCTCCATGGATTTTGTTTTTCATTTTATACGAGTCTCGAATGTAACATCTCCTGAAGTCACATGTAAAGGATTGCTTATTTCTAGATACCATGTTACCATTTAAAAAAGCTGTAAAGAAGGAATTAAAGTAAAAATACTAGAGGCTAAATGTTAGAACGCGGACATGTCCAAAACATTTTTCAGAATACGAGATATATCAAATGCAAAATGTACGTTTTATGGTAGAATTCTCCAACAGCGTAAATTCATAGGAATGTAACAGTTTGCTGCACGTGGTACACAAATTCTCGGTACATGAAAAACGAAGAATACAGAAAATATCCTGCAGCCAGATATGATTAATATTTCACTGTCTTGGAAGTGTATGATAGGGTTTGGAGGTGGTTGAGAAATGCTAGAAACTGAAGGCAATAAATCGGACAGTTTGTGGAAAGCTTTGATAAATTGGGAGATTTGTTTACGTATATTACATTTTGTCATATCTTCAATAACTTTCTTTTAGAAGTGAAGGATGAGCGCTATCTAGAGTCAGCACCTGAACGCATTGGCGCGAATTGTAACTTTATTTCGTTCAGAGAAGTGATGGTGTATGACTATGAGATTGAAGAATTTGGGTGCTTTAGCGAGAAAAACATCACCACGCTCTTGCAGCTCTTTCCTAGCAAAATGAAATTCCTGCCTCAACCTCTCCCTTATCAAGTGTCCAGTCTTCTGTAGGGAACTTACCAATTTGATATTTTACACCCCTTATCTGCTACGGCAGGTTAATTGCTGCGATGTGAATGACATGAAGTGTTGTATTGAATTCAAAGTGTCGCGTGCTCGGTACCTGCTGGAGGCTTATCGTGGCACTTTAAACAGTAGGTTCTGTCCCGATTAACCTCTCTGTGCATAAAGTTGACTTAAAGCAAAATTTAATAAATCGAACCCTGGCACACTACGAAAAACAATTGAAACTTTCTGCACCCCCCCCAATTCACGTAGAATAAGTATATTTACATATATAAACTATTGTTTATGCCGATCTTGCCGCCAAAAATTTATCTTAGCTTGATTTTTTTTTATTTTACGTCCCTTTTTGTGCCACTTTTGGCTAATTTGCGAAGATGGGGATGAGTGATGGATGATATGATGAATGGACACTCACAAACAGGATTCGAACCCGGAACCCCCGGCGTCGTAGCGCGATGTGCAAACCACTCAGCTGGCCAAACACAAACATACACACAGAAAGAGAGAGAGACACAAATAATGTGTATCTGAAAGGTGGATACATAGACAAAATCGGCAGGAATATTAGTTTTTTAAACCGAAATAGATTTGAAATTGATCAAACATTTACACGCAACGTTGGACTATTATTCGTATTGAAAGCCCGGCCAGCTCCATTATTCTCTCCAACAAACGTTCGTCCGTTTGAAACAGTTTCCTTCTCTCCATTACCATTTTACCCCATACTCTTTTTTACGACTTTCTCGGAGTCTAATCCCCAATTTTCCCGCTTTCTCTATCAATTCTGTCCATCTCTTCCTTCCTATCCTCGGCACTTTCATCCTTCTGTGTAGTTCCCGATATCTTCCTTCGTAATCTCCCTCTTTACAGAAGTTATACTACTATTACCTTTCCTCCACACTAAACTTCATTCTTTTCTCCTTTTCCTTATCGTCATTCTCTTACAGTTGTTCCATTTGCAATCCTTTGATTAAGGATTAGTGGACGAGAAAATTCAAACTTTGAGATTCTGAATTTTGTTTTGCCTTTGGATTTGATGCTGAACTTTTATTCAATATTAAGAGTTATCCGTAAAGAAAATTCAATTACGTGTTCATCGAGGATTTTATTTCGATGTTCCATATTCGAATATGCAGAAGCTACAAGAAACAAGAATTACGCTTATTAAATATTTTGTATGGAGGTACAGTCTGATACGTTCTAAGTTTTATTATTATTAGATTTGGTACTATGTCGTTATATTATTCTTATTATTAATAACTCAGTAATACTCAGCGGTGAACGATGAGACTCGGCGAAGTAACAGACTCCTCACAGGTAGAGGGATAGTGTTAGGCAAAGACAATATTCACAGCACAGAGGAATAAAACCACATTATTGCAGTAGACAAAACGAAAGGATTTATTCCTTATTTATTGCGATTATAATGCAAACAGGCATAGTACAAAGGGGAGGTTTTCGCTTTGACGATGACTTGACTCAACTAAATCGCATAACCTCAATGCGTGTTTATCGGCATGTCTACGGTCACATACGTTTATCTTGCGCCACGAACTACCGCATCAAGAGATATGTAATAATAACTGAGCCAATATTTGCTCTTTAGCCTTTATTCCAAATTAATCCTTAGGCTAGCTTTATTTCTTAACGTAGAATTGTTGCAGTATTGTGCATAGAATCAATGCATGGCCGTCGGCATACCTATGGTCACATAGGTTTAGCTTGCGCCCCGAACTACCATACCAAGATGTATGCACAACACCGAGGAGTTATTTTTAAGTTAAAAATCTTCGACGATCTGTGGCGAATGTGTGTTATTTCTTATGCGATATTCTCACTTTTATACTATTTCAAGAACACAGATTCAACTACAGATGAATCACTAACTATCTACAAAAAGATGCTACCAACACAACTGACATCTAGATACGATTGGAAATACAAATTCACATAGTGCACTCTCGCAAATATAAAGATACATTGAACTATTCATAGTAGAGAATGAAATACAATAAATATTAAACAAAAGATATACATTACAAACAAGGTGCAATATTACATATAATAACACGAAAATTACGCTTTCTTTCAGAAAAGAAATACGTTAGTGACATTTTAAAGTTTTGACGTCACAAAAATATGGATCATATAAAGTCACCGGCAATATTAATGGGATACTTACATCCTGAAGTACTCGCTTCTCTGCAAGACGTTACGTGTGTTTCCTAAATCTAAGGTGGTGTTAGAAGTTGGAATTTGATATTAATATTATTGCTATTCAAATCCACCTATCGCCGTAAAGTTGGACGTGTCCCATTTTTATTGCCAGTGACTGTACTTGTAACCTTGAATCCAGATTCTCTGTTTTTATACATCTACTACAAAGAGAAGGTATTCAGAATAATATTGAAGACAGTTGAATGAAAACAAATGCAGAAACATAACTGTTTAAAATAATACGTAACTGTATTAGAAATAAATATTTTATTTGCTAGGCAATGCTGTCACTCCATTTTGGGTTTAATTGGCATGATATATTCAGTATATTTTCACAACACTCTAATATTAACTCCTGCATGTTTGTCAACATTTGATATGAGAACTTCACGTGCTTCAGTTATAGGTAGTGTAGTATAAGACAAAGTCCACAAACTCTTGGTGAATAATGAACAAAAAGTAAAACAGGGGGAGTATATTTATATTTTGACTGAAGTGTTCGGCTTCAAACTAGCTAAATATTGAGCATTCTAAATAGTTCATGTGCACACCTGATTATAATAGTGTACAATTTGATTATTTTTGTTGAACGTGTTGTAATAAAACATTTTTAATTTATTTAGTTTGTTTTGAAAATGCAAGCTTGATGTAATGCTAATGGAATGTCAAATTGTTTTTTTGTAAATTAATAGTTAACAGAGTTTTACTGAATGTTAGTGGCATTAGCATGCAATGTTAATTGAAGATTGTCCATTATCAAGTGCATTAAGTATATTTATTTTAACACTACGTTCTTATTCTGTCGTCTTCAGGTGAACAAATTTATTTTTACCCGTAATGGGGTTTAAACTTGCGATAAACCTGTAATTTTACCTCAAATAAAGTGCGTTAACCAAACGGATCACAGTGGAGTAGTTGATTGGCTTTGGTGTGGAAATTTGTTTCCCTGAAGACGAAACAGAAGTATTCTCTAGAAACGCAGTCCTAAAATAAGTATAGTTAGAAGCACGGTCCAATAGATAATGTCTACTTCAAACAGTATGCTAAAACATTCACAAAATGCAAGCACTTATCAAATTGGGTCATTTCAGAGGAAAATGGGATGTTAACAGCTAAGTCAGGTATAAAATCTATTTATATTCAAATGTTTTTGGACACATACGAGAAATTTGTAAATTTTATCTTCAAATACAGTGCTTTCGTTTTGGCTCTGGGCAGAGATGGCGCGTGAACAACTTCGAACAACTATTACTATAACACAGGTTAGTACTCGTTATGCAATATAAATATAATTGTCTACATGCTAAAGATATGTGCGTAAATAAGCGAGATGTTACGGGACAAAAGTCATTGTCACACGCTATCTCGGCACGAAGCCAAAATGATCTCACTGTAATGTCAATTTGACGTTTCTGATTCACTTGACTTTCAGAAGGACCACCCAGATGGCGTGGTTGTAAACCTTTCGCCTCTAATGAAGGGGTTTGCAGTAGAGAAATATAGTCAGTTGGATTTCACTTTAAACTGTGGGTTCGATCCAGATTTCCTGCGCATAAAGTGGATTTGAAACAAACTTCAACATTCATTTGAGAGAAATTAACTCAAGAGGACTACACACTCTTGAATAATTTGATGAAACATTTGTATTTACAACATAAAAATTTTGATTCTTGGATCTCAATGTGTTATATACTACTTGGAGGTCTACATTGGATGCCAATTGTCTCAAACCCTAGGCAATTTAAATATTATGGAAGGATATATTTTGTTTCATCTCCGAGTATTTACAAAATACTAAATAAACAGTTCGAAATTTCTGTCTACGTAGGTCTTTCATGGAGCATACAATTGGAAATCGTTGGTTTCAGTCTTTAGGCATTAGTCTTTATCGTTTCCCTCAATAAGTGTTCGTACGTTGTCGAAATACTGTGACGTATATTTTTCCTTCAAGGCAACCTTATGATAACCTTCACATTTGTATTTCTTTTCCTCAGATCTTCTCTACTCATATTTTTCTATATTTCTACCGTTTTTTCATTTTCTGTTCTTTCTCATTTGTATTATTTAATGACTACTATTACTATAATGAGTATATTCTTAATTGCAGGATTACCTGTATTCATGTATTATTACTTTATATGTACTTATATTTTCTTATGTAGCTAGTGACAAGGTTTAGGTGGTGAACCTCGCCGCCAATTAAAGGAATTATTACTATTATTATTATTATTATTACTATTATTATTATTACTATTATTATTATTATTACTGTTGTTGTTGTTGTTGTTCATTTCCAATGTCTTTGAAAATATTGCTTGAGAGTTTGTTTATTAACAGGGTTGCTATATTAATCCTTTGCCAATAAAGGGCACGTCCTGAAATAGAACGCAAAAAGCATTTTTTATACGCGATCACTACATCAGTGTTATATTTTTCTTATATATCTATATACATTATGTGAAAAGAATATATAATATGAACTTTCGCAAGTTTGTTTGGTGGCCGAGCGCGATAAGTGATCGACTATTGATCTCAACAACGATTTTTCCCCAGTTCTAACACTGGCCTAGGCATGGATGAGCCTTGAGTGTCAATTTTACCTGATTATCACTCTTCCCCATCGTCCCGATTTGCCAAATGTGGCAGACAAGCTACGTAAAACCAAAAAAATACAAACACAAACAAACTTTCACACAGCATAACAACAAATTTTAGAATATACAAGATAGTGCCTGGAATGCGAATTCAACATAATTATTCTACCAGAATAGTAACTGTATCTGAAGTAACATCAGTAATTTATTTATTTATTTATTTATTGCGTCTTGTTTATCATGGCGAAGTTAAGGCTTTGTAGCCTTTTCTACCACTTAACCATGTTTACAACAACATTTAAACCATTACATAGAAAGGTAAATTTTAAAATATAAAAAGAGAAATATAAAATTACAAAGAAAAAATTACAGAAAAAAATGATAAGGAAAAAAAAATACATACGGGAATAAAAACCTAACCTATACACACGAACATACAACAAAACACACACATACACACACACACACAATCAGATATTCATGACAGTAGTCAGGGATTTGAAATATTAAGGTGAATAAGGATTTTCAGTGTTGTTCTGCGCTTAACTGTATGCAATTTATCACTAAAATATAATGTGCTAGCTATTTGTGCCCAGTAAAAAATGTTGTAATTGCGTCTTAAAGACATTTGCTGAAGATGAGTTTCGGATTTCGAGGGGCAGTGAGTTCCAAAGACGAGAAGTAGAAACGGTGAAAGATTTTGAATAAAAATTTGAGTTATGAAGGGGGATAAATAGTTGAGTTCTCCCTCGCGATCTGGTGTCAAGGCTGTGTGATTCGGAAAGCATTGAGAATCTGCTCGAGAGATAAGCCGGTTCCTTTGAACTGATTGCCCTATAGAGAAGGGTGAGGTTGTGTACCTTTCGTCGATCAATTAATTTGAGCCAATTTAGCTTTGTAAAGAAAACGGATAAATGGTCCCTATATTTCAGATCGAAAATAAAGCGGACGCAGGTGTTTTGTACTCGTTGAAGACGTTGAGCGAGATCATCTGGTAATTCGGAATAGACAGAATCGCAGTAATCGAAGTGTGGAAAAACAAGTGCTTGCACCAGTTTGATTTTAATGCTGACGGGTAGAAAATGTTTAAGCCGAACAAGAGCGTGTAATGCAGCGAAGGCTCTTTTACTAGTTAAATTTACGTGATCTGACCATGAGAGATGCTGATTAAACATTACGCCCAGATTTTTGGCTGTTTTACTTAATTTAATAGCTTTCCCTAAGACCATTATGGGCGGGAGGGAAGAAATTTCAAATGCGGAAAGCATTTTTTGTGAACCTATAATAATAGTTTGGGTTTTCGAAGGATTAATTTGTAGCCCATGATTAGCTGACCAAGTACTGATTTTGTTCAGATCATAATTTATATCGCGAATTGAATTTTCAATATTCTTTGGAGGAAATGACAAATACAGCTGAACATCATCTGCATAGATGTGATATTTACAGTGTTCGAGTGCGTCAGGAATATGGTTAATGTACAGAGAGAAGAGGAGTGGACCGAGGACGGTTCCCTGGGGGACACCGGCGCTGATTGATCGCCACGACGATTTCTCACCAGAGTTGAAGACGCATTGTTGGCGTTCATTAATATACGAACGGAACCAAGCTACGGTTGGGTCAGAGAAGTTGTACAGGAAGGATAGCTTGGATAGCAGGATGTCGTGGTCAATAGTCTGAAAAGCTTTACTAAAGTCCAGAAGTACAAGAATAGTTACTTCTTTAATGTCCATGGCGTGTCTTATGTCGTCCGTCACGTTGATGAGCGCTGTGCAGGTGCTATGGTTGCGCCGGAATCCCGATTGGAGGGGATTCATTAGATTGTTTCGTGATAAGAAATTACGCGTTTGGTTACCGACAACGTGTTCGAGAGCTTTGGACAGAGCCGGAAGAATACATATCGGCCGGTGGTCGCCGAGGCTGAGAACTTTGTTTGTTTTCGGCAGAGGGCGAACCTTAGCCAGTTTCCAAATCGACGGGAATATGCCGAAGGACAGGGAGAAATTAAAAATGCCTGTTATAGGAACGAGAACGTACGGGAGAATTTTTTTAATCATTAAAACAGAGATTTCGTCTATTCCCACAGCAGTGGATTTTATTTTATTGAGAGCTGACTGAACGTGTTCTGGCCGAATGGGCGAGAAGAAAAATTTTGGTGCGGTGCCGTGAACGGTGGTCGAAATCGTTCGTATTGTTTCTTCCCTTACATTATTGTCCAGTGTTTGAACTTCGCTGAAATATTCGTTCAACATTTCTATGGAGAAGTTTAATTGATCGTTCCTTTTTTGTTTACCAATCCCTAAAGTTTTCAGTTTTTTCCAAATAACATCCGACTTTTTTTCATAATTCAGAAGATCGTTCGCGAATCGACGCTTTGCTTTCCTGACCTCTTGGTTACAACGATTTCGTAATATTCTGAAACTTTCGAAACTGCCACTTGCCGACTGGCCGCGCTTTACGTCCCTCCGATGTTTGCCGTAGGCTCGATCCCTGGCTGCCATGAGCTGCCGCAGGTCGTCCGTCAACCACGGACAAGGGGGGCGAGAGACGCGTTTCTTTTTCACCGGGGCGTGCTTGTCGTACAGCCGGAGAATGAAAGTGTTAAGGAGATTCACCTGTTGGTCGAGAGTGGTTCTGCCATCCCAGAAATCCTCATGCAGCATCATAAATTGCAAAAAATAGTTATTGCATATTACACATGACACGTGTAAGTACACGACAAATCTATTCCAGCTTACGATATCAATCATTCTGGGAATTGGATATAAGCAAGAAATTTATCTTATACCACACTTCGGAGAAACTAAAGTTACTAATATAATATGATGTGTACCATGTGTCCAAGTATAACATCTTTTCTATTCCCTGTTGTGTTTATATGTAACACTATGTGCACTTTATACTTTAAACCAGTTACTGGACCTACAAGTCAATTGATTGCTTTAGTTTATTTTACTTCGCTTTTCGTTTGCTTTTCGGTAATCGCGAATGAAGATGAGTGATGAAATCACTAAATTGATGAAGGGACATTTTACATTTGCCCAGCCCGGTATTCAAACCAAGACACCTGGCATTGTAGCAAGGTGTGTGCTAACCATTCCGCCACGGAGGCAGGCTGACTTACAACTCAAATTGTAGTACGAATGACAACAGCTTCTGGTAGAATTTTTTTCAAGTTTGTTATCGTCTTCAAAGATTCGAAAACTGCCATAAGTATCGTTTGAGATTTTACTGCACTGTACTATTTTTAGTTCGCATTTTTTCAACATTTCCAGACATCATAAAATTCAATCAAGAAACCATGAAGAAGAAAAGGAGGAAATATATTCCAACTAATTTACTACTTCTGAAATCGAAGGTAGCGTGCTGCACGCGAATCTAAAAAAAGGAAACGTCTTTCCGATTTCTCTAAAGCTATACAGCAAGAGCATAAACGGTTGAAGACACATTACAGCAGTCTCATGCCGTGCAGAGAACAGGGGAATTGCTTTCTCAGGATATTCTCTGCAGAACCGACAGTAGAACAAACCCGACCCTGTGGTTTCAATATGATTTATGTTTGTCTTTTGCTCATTTTTCGTCTATTTCTACCTCTTAGGTTAACCGTTTCACTGAAGATCATTCTCTGCAGGGGTGTAACATGTCTGGCAAGTTGTGGACGGTTACCGGGCAATATTCAAGAACAATAAAAGGATCTGTGTGAATCGTTACCTTGGTCACGGCTGTGGCCGAACCGGGGAGATTTCCAATTGGGATATTGATTAATTAATTGATTCATCATAGGTAAGTTCTATCTTGTAATTTTTATTATTACTAACATATTTTTTGCCACCCCTTTTCCTTGCTTGCGACGAATTGTATGCTACGCCCTCCCTTGCCCGGGAAAACAAATGCTACCACTACCTAGATAGAGGCGGCAAAATCTCCCTCGGACAAGCGAAATAGCGTTACGGTCCAGGTTAAGTTCGTGTGTAGGAACCGGTGACCAACAGTGCATAGTAATGAACCATATCGAATAAAAACAAAGACATATGTACTTTCAAATTACCACCTCTTTACCTGTAGCCGGGAAGCGGCTAGCTGCATACCTGAAAATCACGGGTAGCGACCTGCATACGAAAATGATATAGCCCAAAATTAACATGAAAATAAAAAGTATATTCGATTCATAACCAACAAAAATGGAATTGTTACAGGTCCCCACACTTGCACTCTCACATTCTCTCTCAGATTCAATCCTCATGGGGTCATCGACACAAGAAATTATACATGACATGTACAGGTTTTATCACGACAAGCCCTAATTATTGCATTCTCAATTAATTTTATCTTACTATTTGTCTAATCAGGTCATTTGTGATTTTGCTCCAGTGCTACTTAAATCCTAGCCAGCCCTTACTTAGGTTCACCTTTTGTTTTTAAAAAAGAAACTAGTCGGCGCGGTGACAATACATTACTTGACCAGTATAAACAAAGGCGTCTCAACGGCAATTACATTCACGTGGGCGGACGTTTTCCTTTTACAAGGCCTCACGTGGTTCAAACATAACAAATAACCTCCGTTGAGTGACGCAAACCTATACTCGCTAGCAGGCGGCACTTAAACACTTCGCCGCGACGAGCAATTCACATTACCAGGCAAATACTTTTACTAAATAATCACACATGCGGCCTGACATAGCTAGCATTGACACATAAAAAATGAACAAACCTCAAGTAGAATATGCAATTAAGCGGGCGGCGCTTTACTCTAATAGTACACACTTTAAACAAATACAAAGGAGCACAAACAACAATGAATTTAAGATCATAAAAAAAATATCACAAGGAATAAGAAAAATTGACCTGAGACGAATAAATTACAAATGACAAGCGCGACGGGAGTTTGATATAAAATTTCGAGTTGAGTGGGCGTTTTCAAAATGTTGACGAATTTCAAGGGCGTTCTCTAAATCAATCGGGCCGTCACGTGCTGACAATCACACAGATGAATACATTACCAACTCTCAGCTTCCGAGGTGCATCCTGGCGTCGTTATGGGCGATTGAAAAACACATATTATTCACACGGAAGGTTTCCTTGGTCGCGACGATGGAGATGCGAAACGTGTTCAAACACCTAGTTCCCCGGCTGCTCTTCCTCTCGGGATCGGTGGATCTCCGTGGTATGGCGCGGTTCGGACGTCGCATCTGAGCGGTCGTTGTAGGCGTCGTCGGCGTCGTCGGGGCGTCAACATCTCTCTCTACATCTCTCTGTCGCGGCTGGTAGGCGTCGTCGGCGTCGTCGGGGCGTCAACGTGGCGGATGGTAGGCGTCGTCGGCGTCGTCGGGGCGTCAACGTGGCGGATGGTAGGCGTCATCTGCGTATCAATAGGGCGGCGTTCGACGTTCTCTCTCTCTCCATGGCGGCGGATAGGCATCATCGGCGTAGTTTCTTCTGACATCTGGCGAATCGACGTAATGCCCTCATCTCCTTTCTTCTTCTAGCCCGCCATAATTTCCGGTGTTCCTCGTTTCTCAAAAATTATAAATGGCGTAAGGTAATCACGGAAACACGGTTTCGCTTCAACTTCCCCCAGCGGTTGAGGTAGGCGCACTCGTGTAGACTTACTGCCTATCACACACACTGGTGTTCGCACAACACAACAAAGTCCACTGTACACGAAAGGTAGCACGAAGGTGCTCTCGTCCCAAGAATCGCGGCAAAACTGTATATGGAGAGGTAGCACGGAGCTCCTCTCGCTACAAGGATCGCGGTAAGACTGTGTATCGAAAAACCATGTCCTTCGTTTTATTTGGATTTTGAAAAAGGACGCTAGGCGCACGTTGGAGCGACGCTTCCGAAGAGGTTATTCCACCACGCTCTATTGTCTCCAAACTAGGACGGACCGTGTCCGAAGTTTACTTGTGCGGATTAAGCCTCCGCCTGGCTGTCGCCCATAGCTCAATTGCAATCGCTGTCCACAAACTGATCAATTAGAACCGATTTGATCTGGCGTCCGTAATTGTCGCTTGATCGTGACGAAACTCCACACATCCGTCCTTGCACACATGCCGCTGCGCTGGTATAAGTTTCATATGAATCTGACCGTTGGAAACCGAGATATTTAAATGTTTGTCATTACGGTCGAATTTCCTAAGCTTTAGACGCATAGCGTGACCCTTCAGGTGCTCACCCTTAACACACGCGAATGTCTCGTTCCTCCCGTCGGCTTGGCAAAAATCAAATATGTAATCTTACAAATTAAAACACTCAACACTTTGAATCAACACGTCTTTTTACCGCTACATACATGAATAATAATGATAATAATAATAATGACGGTAAATCTGACTGTCACAACCTCGCCCCTCTCCTTCTTCCAAGGATTTCGTAAGTGTGAAAAATTCGCTCTACACAGGGACAGAATTTTTTTTGTTACAAATCCTTGAACACTCTGTATATAATATTGACCAACAAATACATGAACACCCTGTATATAAAAATTGACAAGCAAATACATGAACACCCTGTATATAAAAATTGACAAGCAAATACATGAACACCCTGTATATAAAAATTGACAAGCAAATACATGAACACCCTGTATATAAAAATTGACAAGCAAATACATGAACACCCTGTATATAAAAATTTACTCTCTGAACGGCACGGACACTGTGACCTTCCAGATACATAACATATATAATAACACCCTGAATATCAACATAATATGGAGAGTATATATACAAAACCAGAACAAGATGTGAGCATTTACGTGTCAGCTTGCATTCCTACGTCGCTCTTACTCTCGTATAGTGCTGTCCACTCTCTGCGCTTCTCATCGGAACAGTTCCACCTCTTGCAGTTCTCTATATGCTGGGGTGCTATGGTCTTCCCAGACATGCAGTCCACTAACTCCAGAATATTGGCGGCGAGCTTGCTCTTGCAGAAGTACGGACCATCGTACATGAAAATGAGCTTCTTGATTTTCCCTTCAATTTGAGAGCTAAGTCCGTGATTTTTTACGAATGCGAGGTCTCCAGTTCGAATCTCGGCGCCGTCTCTTGCCTGTCTTTCATTGGCCTTCCTCCTGGTTTCTCTCGTCCGTTCGACGGCCATCAGGATCTTTTGTTTGACAGTTGGGTCGCGGTTGTCCTCCCTCAATCCAAAGTGACGAATTACGTCTCTCCGAGGTGTGCTGCCGAATTGTAGCTCTGCTGGTGTGAACCCAAGGGTGTCGGATTCTGTGTTGTTTAGGAGGAGTGCAATCGAGGTGACGTGCTTGCTCCATTCCTGATGCTGTTTATGGCAAAATAATCTCAAGAGGCGGTTCATTTCACAGTGCATGCGTTCGACCTTGTTTGCCTGCGGCCTGTAGCTCGGGGTCCATATGGGCTTCACTGCGTATGCTACCAAAGTGTCCCTCCAGAGGCTACTTGTGAACCGAGCTCCGCGGTCCGTGAGAATGTAGCGCGGAGTTCCGAGGTGTACAAAGTAATTTTCCGTAAGCTTACGGAGCAGCACTCTCGTCGCGGTTGACCTGACTGGATACGCAACCAGAAACCGACTGCATCCATCCATGACTGTGAATAGGTACTTCATGCCGTCCTTGCTTTTCGGGAGTGGTCCCACGTAGTCTGCGAACAACACTTCCCGCGGTTTCTCTGCCACAAACGAGGTTGGGTTTTTTGCTGCTCTGGCGCGGTTAGGCTTAGTTTGCATACAGATGACGCAATCGCGTACCCATTTCTTAGCGTCTTTCCGCATCCCTTTCCAATAATAGGTACTCTCAAGGTATCTCCACATTTTCCTCCCCCCGAAGTGACCTGATTTGTCATGCGCTTCCTCCAAGATTTTCTTTCTCGCTTCAGCTGGCACATATACCCTCAGGCGCTCCGGGTTGTGGACATCCGTCTTGCACAGGATCCCGTTCGCGACGACAAAATGCTCTTTCACGCGTCGCTGGCGACGTGGATCCGCGGGTTGCTGGTCTTCCAGGATACTGAAGTACAGTGCGAGCTCGGCATCTTCGTGTTGCATTTCTATAAACCGCCCGCGGCTGAAGGTGGTCAGGTACAGGGAATCGAACTGCATCAAATTTACGTGCACTTTTGTTAATCCTTTCCCCCCAACGTATCTTGACAGGGCATCAGGCACAACATTCTCTCGCCCTTTCACATACTCCACCTCGAACGAGTAGCGCTGAAGGCGATTGCTCCACCTCGTTAGTCTCCCACTCCAGTTTTTTGCGCGGTGCAGCCATTGGAGATTCCGGTGGTCTGTTCTCACAATAAAGTGTCCTCCGGCCAGATAAACATGAAAGGTTTCGATGGCCCACACCACGGCCAGGCACTCGAGTTCTCCGACGGTGTAATTTCTCTCTGCCCCCCGCAGGGAACGACTGGCGTACTGAATCACACGTTTCTCCCCCTCCTTTTCTTGATAGAGTACTGCGCCCACGGCCGTGATTGAAGCGTCGCACTGGACATAAAAAACGTCAGAAAATCAGCGTGGTAGAGGCGAAGCTGTTCACAGACGGCGTCCTTCAGTTTATCTAGGGCTCCTTGATGCTGATCTGTCCATTTCCATGCCTTTCCTTGTTTCAGCAGTTCAAATAGGGGTGACGCAAGTTCGCTGAAGTTCTGTATGAAGCGCCGGTGCCACGTAAATATCCCTAGAAGGCGCTGGACTCCTTTCCTTGATGTCGGGGGCTCGAGCTTCCTTATTGTTTCAAACTTCACTGGGTCCTGCCTTACGCCTTGAGCGTCTATGATGTGGCCCAAAAATTGCACTTCCGGTTGAAAGAAAGCCGATTTTTCGAGTTTAATCGTCATTCCCGCATCTCGTAATTTAGCGAGGATCAGGTTTAGATGTTCGAAATGTTCTTCCACGTTTCTTGAAAAGCACAAGATGTCATCAACATACCACAGACAGAAATCTTTCACTTCGTCTCCGAGCACTTCCGCCATGGCGTTCGTGAAAGCTTGCACGCCGTTGGAGATTCCGAACGGAACGACGGTAAACTCATATAAGTTATCCTCGAATCCGAAGGCTGTATAAGGCATGCTCTGTTCGCACAAGGGAACCTGCCAGAATTCAGATAACATATCGATTTTTGAGAACACGTGTTTTCCATGGAACAGTTGTAGGGTGTCCTGTAGTTTTAATGTTCTGACGCGTTCCAGCTTACACCTCGTATTTAGCGCGCGAAAATCTCCGCAAATTCTGAGGCTATTGTCAAATTTCTTCACCACGAGTAGAGGATTCAAATGTATTGAGCGTGATTTCCTTATTACGCCCCACTCCAGCATCTGCTGCAGCTGCCGACGCACTTCCGGTCGATGTGTAAACGCTATCGGGTAAGGCTTACTGACAACTGGACTTTCTCCCTCAACACGGATTTCATGCGTATACTTCCGGCACTTTCCTGGCCTTTCATCAAGAACGACGGCATTATCCCTCAAAAGATTGGCGAAAACTTGCTTTTGACTCGCCGAGAGATTCTCACATGAAGCAACTGCGGCGTGCAATCTTTCCTGTACTCCTTTGTCCCGGTCGACCTCCGAACATAAAGCGACGACGGGCTGGAACTCGGCCTCTTCTCCTGCGCCTGACCTCCAGAATTCGACGTTAAACTCTTCGTCGCGATTATTCAAGGTTACAAAGTCTCGACCGATGTTGAGCACAGACGCATACCGGCTCAGGAAATCCATTCCTAGCTGCAGGTCCACGGACAATGACTGGACCACCAGAACCTCAACCTCAACGTGATGTTCATCCAGCGTTGCCTGCAGAATGGTGTGACCGAGAGGCCTCTCTCTCGCTTTGCCCGAGAAATCGATGAGTCTAAAGTCTCGTACGTGCCGAAGTTGTGGCCTGCGCACTCCCTTTGTCACGCGCCGCCAAGTTGCCTCCGAGCATAAGCTTGCCTCACTTCCCGTGTCTAGGAGCCCCATCACAATTTCATCGCCCACTCGCAGTTGTACATGTGGCGATTTCGAAGGCCAGCGGTCCTCGTGACTTTCCTCGGCTTCTTCGTCGGCGTGGATCTCCTCGTCCAGCCAAGCGGCACGAATCCTGATCGGCGTGGTCTTTGTTACATCCGGGTGGTTCGGCTCAAGCAAAGGTGGATCAGGTGTAGTCTGCCCCGCATCCGAGCCCTGACGCGAGACTTTTATTAGTTTCCCGGATGCTGGTATCCCGACGGTCCTGGCATGGGCGAACCGCGTCTGGAATTCGGCCTGGTCTCTTCTCTCGCTGGGCTCCGTTGCGTCCTCGCTCCACGGCGTCCTGCATCTCCCCGATCTGACTCCGGGCTGACCGACCTGCTATCCGCGTGGCGTTGATAAAAGCCATCCCGGACTTGGCCGTTCTGAAAAAAGCCGTCGTTTCTCCTTGGCGACGCACGAGTCGGACCTCCACGTCGTCTCCTGCCTCTGAACGGGCGTCTTCGTCGCGGTGAAGGTGGATCTTGCAGCTGGCGGTTCCTTTCAGCCCCTGGAGCGTGGTGCTGTCCTCTCCATCCCTGCTGGACTAGATGAACGCGCGGGTGTTTATTCCGGTGCGACGAATCATCTTCCGGTCGGCGCCGCTTGCTAAACTTCTCACCCCTGGTTTTCTGCCTCTCCTCCTCGCACTGAAACAGGTTTTCCAGTGTGAGGGACATCGCGTCGGCGTCAAACACGCATGCTCCATTGAGGTGACGACGAATTTCGTGTGGAAAATGGTACACCAGAGCGGCTATTATCTCCGCCGTAGTCATTTGGGGTTGCAGAGACTTGAACTCATTGTACCGTTTCCAAAAGTACTGGGCATACGTGAGTCCTCCGCCCCTGTCGTATCGTTCGTTTCGCACCTGCATCAGCATCCTCTCGACCTGCAGGGGACGTTGAAAATAAGTGAGAAACGCTTCTTTGAACTCCTCATATGAATTGAAGTTCCCCTCGTTCCTGTCCATCCAGTTCTTGGCCCGGTCCTGCATTAAACCTTTCAGAATCAGAAGCCTATCCTCGTCTGTCAGACCTAACTCTCGGGCGGTAGAATTAAACTCCTCGAGGTACGTGGAAGGAAGAATTCTGTCAGCACCCGAAAATTTTTTGAAGTGCTTCCGGTATTCGGGCGGAAACAGAGCTCTCCTGGCGGACGGTTGTCCTAACTGTAAATCGTCCCTCTGCTCGCGGCGCGGACTCAACCGTGGTGACGCAGCGTTTTCTCTTCGAAGGGGGCGGGGCGTTCCTGGAGCTCGCTGGTCGCTTTCCCCGTTCGAACAAGTGGCGACGTCGGCTGCCGGTGGTGACGTCAATCTGGGCTCCCGCGACGATTGTGAAGTGCCGCTGCTAGTCATGCTCAGTTGACGCACTTTCATCTCGAGGTCCTCAATCCGTTCGGAATTCCCTTCGGCTTTAACCGAAATTTCTCTCACTTGTCGCCCCAGGGTGTCTATGCCACGGTCACATGTCGCTTCCAGCTGCACGCATTGTCGGGCCATCTGCTGCATACCTTCCTCCTGGTCGCGCACGCTCTGAGACAGTGTTGCCATCTGGATCTCTTGCCGGTCGATCCGCACGTTGGTGTCGGCGATTTAGGCTTCGACACGGGATTCGCATTCCTGTACCCGAGTGACGAGTTCTTGCGTTATCACCTCACCGGAAGTACGGATGGTCTCCTGGAGGCGGCCTTCCGTCACTTGCATCTGGGTGCTGATGGCCTCTATCTTTCTTTGGGTGGCTTCCATCCCGCTTCGCGTGGCCTCCATCTTAGCTTCGATTCCGCTTCGCGTAGCTTCCATCTTGGCTTCCATCCGCAGTAGCATCTCGATGATCTGTTGGGAGTTGGTACCACTGAGGCTGGCTGCTTCGTCGACACGTTCTGCTCTTCCCGTAGATACCTGTTGCGCGCTGGTCTCATTGGCTTGCCCTCCGCTGTTCGGTAGACTGGTTTCTTCACGCGGACTTAACGGGACATCGCACCGGGAACAAACCTGGCTAGCTGTGCCGACGTTTTGACTTTCTGGGAACTCCTCGCTGCAGACATCGCAAATCACCCTTACGTCACTCATGTTTAAGTTCTCGATGCGGCGGTTGCGCAATTTCATGAAATCAAATATTCAACCCTCGGTCGATTCTCAATGCTCGCTGACAAGCGTAAACGTGAGCGCTCACAATATATACCAATATATGTATTTAAACAATTCACAAACGAAAAAAGATAAGGGCGGTCGATTCCCCTTTTGCCAGAACTCAACTTAACGCCTAATGCCATATGCCAAACAAAAATTGTAAAATGCCTAACGCCTTAAGTAGCTGCCCTACTACCTTGACAAAAATAAACGCCTAATGTCTCAATTACCACCTCACGTCAAAAATAAAACAATAAAATCTCACAATGAAACACAGTTACATGACACCAAAATACGCCTGACGTAGCCCTTACAAAAACGACATATGCACCTGCACTGAGGGTGCTTTCGATTTAAAATATACCGGTCCCTGTGTTCGCGGCGCCAAAAATGTATACACCTGCACTGATGATGCTTTCGATTTAAAAAAAAACCGGTCCCCTGTTCGCGGCGCCAAAAATGTATGGTCCTGCACTGCCTTGCCCGGGAAAACAAATGCTACCACTACCTAGATAGAGGCGGCAAAATCTCCCTCGGACAAGCGAAATAGCGTTACGGTCCAGGTTAAGTTCGTGTGTAGGAACCGGTGACCAACAGTGCATAGTAATGAACCATATCGAATAAAAACAAAGACATATGTACTTTCAAATTACCACCTCTTTACCTGTAGCCGGGAAGCGGCTAGCTGCATACCTGAAAATCACGGGTAGCGACCTGCATACGAAAATGATATAGCCCAAAATTAACATGAAAATAAAAAGTATATTCGATTCATAACCAACAAAAATGGAATTGTTACAGGTCCCCACACTTGCACTCTCACATTCTCTCTCAGATTCAATCCTCATGGGGTCATCGACACAAGAAATTATACATGACATGTACAGGTTTTATCACGACAAGCCCTAATTATTGCATTCTCAATTAATTTTATCTTACTATTTGTCTAATCAGGTCATTTGTGATTTTGCTCCAGTGCTACTTAAATCCTAGCCAGCCCTTACTTAGGTTCACCTTTTGTTTTTAAAAAAGAAACTAGTCGGCGCGGTGACAATACATTACTTGACCAGTATAAACAAAGGCGTCTCAACGGCAATTACATTCACGTGGGCGGACGTTTTCCTTTTACAAGGCCTCACGTGGTTCAAACATAACAAATAACCTCCGTTGAGTGACGCAAACCTATACTCGCTAGCAGGCGGCACTTAAACACTTCGCCGCGACGAGCAATTCACATTACCAGGCAAATACTTTTACTAAATAATCACACATGCGGCCTGACATAGCTAGCATTGACACATAAAAAATGAACAAACCTCAAGTAGAATATGCAATTAAGCGGGCGGCGCTTTACTCTAATAGTACACACTTTAAACAAATACAAAGGAGCACAAACAACAATGAATTTAAGATCATAAAAAAAATATCACAAGGAATAAGAAAAATTGACCTGAGACGAATAAATTACAAATGACAAGCGCGACGGGAGTTTGATATAAAATTTCGAGTTGAGTGGGCGTTTTCAAAATGTTGACGAATTTCAAGGGCGTTCTCTAAATCAATCGGGCCGTCACGTGCTGACAATCACACAGATGAATACATTACCAACTCTCAGCTTCCGAGGTGCATCCTGGCGTCGTTATGGGCGATTGAAAAACACATATTATTCACACGGAAGGTTTCCTTGGTCGCGACGATGGAGATGCGAAACGTGTTCAAACACCTAGTTCCCCGGCTGCTCTTCCTCTCGGGATCGGTGGATCTCCGTGGTATGGCGCGGTTCGGACGTCGCATCTGAGCGGTCGTTGTAGGCGTCGTCGGCGTCGTCGGGGCGTCAACATCTCTCTCTACATCTCTCTGTCGCGGCTGGTAGGCGTCGTCGGGGCGTCAACATCTCTCTCTACGTCTCTCTGTCGCGGCTGGTAGGCGTCGTCGGCGTCGTCGGGGCGTCAACGTGGCGGATGGTAGGCGTCATCTGCGTATCAATAGGGCGGCGTTCGACGTTCTCTCTCTCTCTCCATAGCGGCGGATAGGCATCATCGGCGTAGTTTCTTCTGACATCTGGCGAATCGACGTAACGCCCTCATCTCCTTTCTTCTTCTAGCCCGCCATAATTTCCGGTGTTCCTCGTTTCTCAAAAATTATAAATGGCGTAAGGTAATCACGGAAACACGGTTTCGCTTCAACTTCCCCCAGCGGTTGAGGTAGGCGCACTCGTGTAGACTTACTGCCTATCACACACACTGGTGTTCGCACAACACAACAAAGTCCACTGTACACGAAAGGTAGCACGAAGGTGCTCTCGTCCCAAGAATCGCGGCAAAACTGTATATGGAGAGGTAGCACGGAGCTCCTCTCGCTACAAGGATCGCGGTAAGACTGTGTATCGAAAAACCATGTCCTTCGTTTTATTTGGATTTTGAAAAAGGACGCTAGGCGCACGTTGGAGCGACGCTTCCGAAGAGGTTATTCCACCACGCTCTATTGTCTCCAAACTAGGACGGACCGTGTCCGAAGTTTACTTGTGCGGATTAAGCCTCCGCCTGGCTGTCGCCCATAGCTCAATTGCAATCGCTGTCCACAAACTGATCAATTAGAACCGATTTGATCTGGCGTCCGTAATTGTCGCTTGATCGTGACGAAACTCCACACATCCGTCCTTGCACACATGCCGCTGCGCTGGTATAAGTTTCATATGAATCTGACCGTTGGAAACCGAGATATTTAAATGTTTGTCATTACGGTCGAATTTCCTAAGCTTTAGACGCATAGCGTGACCCTTCAGGTGCTCACCCTTAACACACGCGAATGTCTCGTTCCTACCGTCGGCTTGGCAAAAATCAAATATGTAATTTTACAAATTAAAACACTCAACACTTTGAATCAACACGTCTTTTTACCGCTACATACTTGAATAATAATGATAATAATAATAATGACGGTAAATCTGACTGTCACAGAATGTAGTAGAATAAACTGGGGTAATCCCAAACACAGAAGTAATGGAGAATAACAGGTTTTCTGCTTTGCTTTTTTGATAAGAGTGATCCAATTGGTTCACCACGTAGCGCCTGTCACGAACAATGCGTGAAGCTCCTAGCTCCTCATTATTCTGTGGGACATCTCTCATGGGGGTGTTTTCATCTTTCGTCACAAGCACTTGGTCATGGCACTTGTCTGTGCAAGGTGGGTACTGAGTGTGTCAATGTTTTTTTTCCCCAATATTTGGGCAAAGAAAATATGGAAGATGTGCCACACCCTCCATATAGCTCCAACCTTGCTCCGTGAAAATTCGCTTTATCCTCACCTGAAACTGGAGCTAAATGTTGACCGTTTTGTTTTGCCTGGAGATGCCAAGAAGATAGCGCAATTTAACTTTAATATGAACTCATCCGAAATTAAACATGGCACAACCCTTATATGCAAGGGCTGGGGAATAAGTCATCGCAACTATATTTTTCTCAAATTTAAACGGTGGTACCACAATATGATCATATGTCCCGGAGATCATTACACGGCATTAGAGGGAATTGTGATGAGCGGTTATTGTGCAGAGGCAGTGTTAATTCAATGTTTGGTAAAACGTCGTGCCACGCCGTATACAGCATGCATCAAAATAGCCGTTCTTTGGGTGAGAAATGCCAGAGAATCCACAGACCTGGTGGAAACTGTAGGGAATAGTGCCCTATAGTAGTATGCGCCTCTTTTGTTCCTGTAAAAGTTGTGGCCGTACAAGCTAGTTCCTTCCCCCCTGGGCCGCTTGGTTCAAGCCGAACAATAGGCGGTTGGGGACCAAGCCGTCCAGGGTTCGATGCCCGGATGTACCTGTACGGTACACATAAACAAATAGAAAATATTATTGAGATAGGGAAAAAGATGGGGTTGCACATGAAATTATAGCGATTTGATTGATGGACTGTGTTATGTGAATATGTATTATGTTAAGAATCTCTACATCATAATGAGAATTGCAAGTCCACACCTTAATTTCAATTCCGGCACACTTACACCGATGTCCTGGCGCTGTGTATTGATGTATACATAGCCTGTCCTTAGGGAGCCTGATTGTACCAACTGTCCGTGGTGTCAATCACACTGCTCTCCGGTGACGATTGCTACATATATATCAGGCCGCGGAAGCACACGTCACAGTTCACATCTGTGTCTGTACACTGACCAGTTACATATATACTGTACTTTTATATGTAAAAAAGATATAGTTTATCTTGTGACGAAAACTATCCCGTTCATTTTAACTCAAATGTTATGTGCAATACTCTGGGCACTGAGGGACACTGGCTTCTTAACCCACACTCTTCATGACACCGACTTTTCTGTACTATTCCTAGACACAGGTTTGTCACCATAAATTCTAAACACAGACTTGTCACCTGAATTCTCAACACCGACTTGTCACTTGAATTCTCAACACCCACTTGTCTGTCTAGCTTATAGACGCACACTGAACAGCCAAAATTCACCGTTGGGTTAGGGTTTTTTGTCCATGTCCACTTTCTATTGGCTGGCGTGGAGGAGGGGGTTGGTTGCAGGGAAGAATGGAAATATTTCACGTTGGGGAGACAAAGGAGCTTCTGCGAGAGAAAGCTTAAATATAGCCGTCGCCTTTTGTGGGCAAGGCAAATGACCTTTGCTTGGCTTCTCTGAAACTGACGGGGATTTGGAGACGTGCTGAATGTTCGATAATAATAATAAATGTAGAAGAAAAATGATATATGTATATATTGATAATAGTGTGCACGAATGGAAATACGGGTACAAAGTCTAATGCTTTCAGACTTGTAAACACATGTGGCACTATGCTATCTTTAAGGATTTTTGCTTGTTTCCCTACCTTATACCTGGTACACACGTTCATGCATTCCACAATACTTTACACTGCCGCCTTCCATTTGTATAATTCGTGCTAATCCTGCATTCTCGAAGAAATAAAAAAGAATCTATGCCTTATGTCGAACCCTCGTTTATGAATTTCTTTTATTTTTCTTTTAAGTACACTTTATGCACGGATAGGTTAATCGGGACTGAAAAAACAGGGATTCGAACAAACTGCATTGGTCCTCCGCGGGATATAGAACCCGAAACATCCATTACTTAAAGGGCGACAACGTTGCCACTTCGGTATGTGGAGGTATCAGGCAGATACGAGGGAGGGAAAGACGCTGATTGTCAAGTCGGTGACTGAGAGTTAAGTGATTGACTTTCTATTACACCACCAAAAGTCCGAGGTTGGAGTCACGGCCTGGGCATAGGTGTTCTTTGCGAGTGTGCATTCATCAGTTTCGTATGGTAATTATCAATCATCCTCATCGTCGCGACTAGCCGACAGTGACAGGAAAGGAACGTGATTCAGTTCAAATATAATATAACATATGATAGAGAAAGGAGAGATTAGATTTAGAAAATAATTGTGGATGGCAAGTCATTAAGTTCTTCCGCTCCCCTTGAAGAAAAATTCCATACCTCTGTCTTTGGGAAAATTTATTATTGGTTAAACGAGTTAGGTTAAAGAGATCAATTATCTATTTAAATTACGTCAAGCAATGTTAGTTAACTATCAAGATAACCGCAGTTGAAATACACGGTATAATTTTGGTAAATTGAGGCTCAATGTAGTGAAATAAACTACGTCGGTCAAATGCATCTAAGTTCTCTTCCGAAAACACTTGACTTTCGGCTTGAATTGCTGGGTGTAAAATAAAATGGGCGAGACTCATGCAGAGAAATAAGATATCGATGCATATTTAATAGAGTCTACGACTGTGCAGTATAGTTTTCCATTGCACACCATGAGGCCATTGTTTCAAAATCGTTGTGGTATGATATCTAGGAATGAGATCTCCTAATCTTAGTCCACTTCTGGAGCGTGCTGGAGAAAAGCAGTGAGAACAACAGACAGCTCTACTTACCCTTTCAACGTCCCTGAACACCCTGATGAGATTTCGACCAGCGAGTTTCTCGACGTCCTTCTCCGTCCACCGACTGCTCCTCATCAACTCTGCCAGGAGATAAGGATACCGCGATACATCCTCAAGTCCTTCTGGAGTTCTGCAAAGAGATTTGGGAAACACGTAAGTCTTGCTAAATAGTTCGCTCAAGGGCATCTTTCGATGCAAGCGCAAACTTCAACTGCACTACAAAATAAAGACTGCATGCAATGATTATAATACATTATGAATATACATGCTTCTTTGTTCTTATCAATCTGTTTTAACTTCCTCACACGTGTAAGTACCATATTGTTCTCTGTCCTTTGATGTACGTACATGCAAGTGCAAACATATTACGAGGGTCAGTAAAAATGTTATTGCACAGCATGAAAAAAATAGCGCATGGAATGTGAAGGACAGTTCTTGTATTTAATAAATGGACACTATCAAAACTATCACAAAGTCTGTTCAAACATTTGTCATAGCGTCACACCAGTTTCCCTGCACCTTTGAAGAAATCCCGTCAAACTTTCGATAACCATTATTTCATCGCAGTTTAAACTTCCTGGTCGGAATGATATCGCCCCTTCGCAAGTTCTTCTTTCATGGACCCAAACACACGGAAATCGCAGGGCGTGAGGTCTAGTTCATTAACATGTTCGATATTGTCCATCGTCTTAGCAGTTGACAGCCTTTTTCCTGGTAGTAGTTCTCAATGTCCGTACGAACATTCTCGAACTACACACACCATTTTACGATCGCCTTTCGGGAAATTGATTTATCGTGGTACACTTCATGCATTTGACGATGAATCTCAGTGAGGTTACAGCTTCTTACCTACAAAGAACTAGTAGCTGCATGCACTTGCACTTATAGTTTGGACAACACTTCCAACGACATGTTCAAACTGATTATATAAAATCCTTAACAGCCACGGCGTAAGAGAACCGTGAGCAGTGTTCACAGCCACTTTCATCAAAATGTATCTTTCAGATAACATATCATGGGCAAGTGCAACTTATTTTTTGACCGATTCTCGTACATACAAAGTAAATACCAGGAAATTTCACAATGGTTCTAGGATCAAACATTCAGAGCATTAAGGTGTGTCCAAAAAATGGAGAGAATATCACTTAAGTTCAATCTAAAACTATATTTTCTGAATATGCGAAACAACATTATCTAGAAATACGTAGTATGTAATCTTATTTCTTAATTGGGCATTATCCACTGTTTATCTTTTTACCTAGTGCGATACGTATCAAGAGAGCAACGCTTCACTTATTTTCAAGTGAACGAATTATTTAATGTGTGTCGTGGGATCGACGAACCTGTGACTTTTACAACAAATACAGTGGGCCATCAAACTACTCAAAGGTCTTCCCACCGGTAACAGATTTTTTTTTGTACTCTGCATTTATTGAGCTCCATAGCGCATTCAGTTTATAATTGTCTAGACAGTGATACTAAGCATATTTCGTACAGAGGCTTCTTTTCTATTCTGTAGTAATTATTTTTGTGTGTGTGCTATCTTAATCGATAAACTGAGTGCGATTGGAAAATAAATATTCAACTTAAACAATGTTGTGCCCGTCAATTAATAATCGTTGTGCACGAAATTGTGAAGATTGGTCGCACACTGGACTCCATATTCACACTGACGTGGAATGTAAAACAAATGAATTAGTCAAACTAAAACGTAATATTTTACTTTCCTATCCTCATATGCAGGGCTCGAAAATTCACGGTCGCCAAGTCGCCATGGCGAATAAAAATTTCAGCCTGGCGACTGTGATCTTTTGCTGTAATATGTATGAAATTTTGATGATTCTAAGTTCAAATTGCAGTACAGCGTAAGTTAGCAATTTTTTTTTATCAACGTTGTGAACATTCCATAGAATCAGTAACAATTTCTTACCCTTTGTCCCCCATTTCCTGCTTTCTCAAATAATTTAGCGATGTGTTGAATACCGTCATGCTCAGCATCTTATACAGAAAGTTTCAAAAGTCGCATAATCCAAACTTTGGAAATGTATATCATGAAAACCGTAAGATATATTTACACCGGGTATTCTGCATTATAAAGCCTCATCCATCGAGATATTATTCAATGCTTACAATTATCAGTTCACTTCGTACAGAAAATTATATAAATTAATAACTGGCGGAAAGCAGCATTCAAATTTTTCCAGAAATGAACTTCTGAGTAAGAAAAATATGTAAGAAATTATCGAAGGGTCATAATTAGACAATTATGACTGATGCCATGTCAGTCTGTCATTTGCGACCAATATTGGTCATGTGCAACATTTGATGAATTTTTGACTGGCGATTTTATGGGTTGAGTGAAAAGTGCCATTTTTGAGACATATATCTGTATATGTCAACATTAGCAGGTTGAAATATTGCCAACAGTTGCATGCAACATGTGTCTAAGTATTGGCTATACATTTACGTGAAAAATCGTAAATCAAGATTTTGTGCCGAAATTGGACTCTTGAGAGAAACTTAGGCTGCCCTTGGCTCACTTTCGGCGCTACTGTACCTGTTTTTTAAATTGATTCAGCATGGCGTATTCATTGGAGCAGCGCGTGTGCATTGCTGAAGAGTATTTTACTACTCATTCTTACACTCATGTGCAAGAGGTTTCCCAATAAAAATGCCCTGCTTCTGCTGTACCTCACAAAGCAACTGTTTTACTACCAGTCAAACACCAACAAATGATCCCACAAATTGTTTGAGTTGGTATATATTGTTGAAAATGAGTTCTCAGATGTTTTCAGCAAATTAACAATGATTTTTAAAATAATATAATTGATTTCATTTAGATAAATGCTAACATAAATTTATGAACCCAGTGATAGCCTACAGGATTAGTTTAGTGCAGTAAACCCGGTGTAAATATCTCGTACGATTTCATGATATATATTTTCAAAGTTTGGATTGCGCAACTTTTGAAACATACTGTACGTAGTATGCACAATTGCTAGTAGGTGGTTTCCTGGTGCCTGATTTTCAGAGCTGGCGCCTAGCTTTGAAGAAACTTTCTCGAGCACTGCTCATATGTAAAATCAAATAAATGACCCGTGGCGGAACACCCCGTGAAGGCCATGGCCTACCTAACGACTACCGGAATCAATCCCACTTCTGGATGGTATGATATGAAAATTAAAATAAAATTAAAAGTGTATACTCTGTGCCGGCGATCTCTGGAGCAAGCGAACGAAAGCAAGTCACTGCGCAAGTAGTGACGCGAGACGGCTCCGTCAAGGAACACTTGAGAGGAAACGGTATTGCGTGGAGGTGGAAAGCGCCTGCAGTTACCAACCTTCCCAGCAGCGTGTACTGCTTCTCTCTGCCCACTCGATTCGTTCCATCTCTGCCGCTATGCGCGGCCTTGCTCCACAGATTCCTGGGATAGAGTGTAAGTCCACTTTACGCACAGATATGCTACTCGGGACTGGACGTGCAGTTTAAATTGAGATCAAAACCACTGCGGAATGTGCCACCACGAGGAATCGAACCAGGGACTCCTACTACCACTACTGCTTGGCACATAATAATAATTATGTACTGTGAACTTTCAACAAATATTATTATTATCGTTTTGAGAAAGTGCATTAAAATAATATACTTACAAGTTGATCCCATCATATCCGGCTCCGATGCCAACGTGATCCACCCCCGCAACCTCTCTAATGTGATTGATGTGAGCTGAAAGAGAAAACAGGAAAAAAAATAAGTGAATGACGAATGGTCTGTTAGAAAATATCATAGGACATCGACATCAGTATATCCGCAGAAATAATGTATCGAAATGAAATATCTTTTACAGAACAAAAACAGAACGTCGATCAATTGTTTCCCGAGAAGAAGTTTAAATTAAGCAAGCAAGTGCTTCATCTTATCGGTTGCTCCAATTCTCCATTGATTGATGGAGTTCGTAAGACAGCACTGCACTTCCGTGATGAAAAATGCTATTCAAGGCTAATGAGGTTGAAAAAAATGCAAATTTAGAAAGGAATTCTTGGATCTCGGTGATATTTTTCCTGTTTGGAAACCAAATTAGGAGCAAAAGAAGCGCAACATGCTGTAAAGTTTAGCAACATGAATTTTGCTGGCGAGTTTCAGAATAAATTGAAAGGTCCAAGTGTGATCTGGAACAAAGTTAGATGAACTTACTACGAAGCACAAATATGTATATATATATTTTGTGTTCCTGCATCGTTTATACATATTTTGTACAAAGTAGCAGCGTTGTAGATGTACGATCAATTGAGGAAAGGAGTCAACATTAACGATTCTAACCCACGACCTCCAGTTTGACATGACACAAATCTATGAACCTTGTAAATCTAACAATCTCCGATGCTTGAAGAATCAATAGTACGCCTACGGGCTATTAGATTCATTGATTTGCCTAATTTTACTTCGCTTTTTGTGCCACTTTTGGCCAATAAAGAAGATGGGGATGAGTGACATGATGATGAAAATTGATGAAGGGACACTTCACAAACACCTACGCCCAGGCCAGGATTCGAACCTGAGACCCTTGGACGGTCTATTAGACATGCAGTATAGTCCACAGGGAGCAGGCCATGAATTCAAACTGGTTTACGCCTGCGTGAGAGGCACATGCCCTGGCTAGTATATGTCCTAGAAGAGCCTCCCAAAAGTCCTCAGTAACATCGCGGCAGGGATGAAACATGGCTGCTCTAATTCCATCTCCCGCCGCGTCCGAGGTTCGTTTGGTGATCAAGTTATTGAACGCATAAAACATACAGTCGATCGAAATTCATCGTCAGCTGTGCCAGGTGTATAGACCAGACGTCGTGAGCAATCAGATGGTGCGTCGTTGTTGCAGGACATTTACTGAAGGCCAGCAGAATGTGCAAGACGACAAGCGCAGTGGGCGGCCATCGGCCGTTATGGACAAGCTTGTGGAGCAGGTGCAACAGCGCATATTGGAGGATCGTTGCGTCACGATCACGGCACTCAGAAGCCATTCCCCGCAGATTTCTCGGTCGATCTTGCACGAAAGTGTTACCAAACGCCTCTTGTTCCGGAAATTGTGTGCCCGGTGGGTGCCGAAACAACTGACGCCCGAACACAAAGGAAAACACATGGGCATGGCGCTGACATTTCTGCAGCGTTATCATGATGATGACGATTTTCTCAACCGGATCATCACAGGGGATGAAACGTGGGTTTCATAGAGCACCCCAGAAAGCAAGCAGAAGTCCATGCGTTGGTGTCACAGTGGATCTCCATGCAGGACGAAGTACAAATAGACTGTGTCGGCGCGAAAAGTGATGTGGGCGGTGTTCTGGGACAGACATAGCATTCTGCTCATCAAGTTTCTGCCCAGAGGTGACACTGTGAACGCTAACCGTTAATTTGAAACTCTGGGGACATTGCGACGACCCATTCAGAATAAGCGACGTGGTAAGCTCAGTGCCGGGGTGATCTTGCTGCACGGCAATGCGAAGCCGCATATGGCTAGACGCACTGCAGCCGTTCTGGACACGTTCGGTTGGGAGGTGTTCGATAATCCATCGTATAACCCGGATCTAACTCCCAGTGATTACCGCCTGTTCTTGCACCTGAAAAAGTTCCTGTCCGGTCAACATTTTCACAGCGACGAAGAGGTTCAGACGTGGTTCGGCGCCCAGGCGACGGACTTCGACGCAGGGAGACAGAAGTTGTTCCCACGCTATGGCAAGTGCCTGAATTCCGGCGGGATTCAGGGAAACTTACTTTCTGTATGCGCCTAATATAATAATTGTAATATTAACAAATATAAAGGTGGAATTGTAACGCCAGGGGTCGCGGGTTTGAATCCCGGCCTGGGCGTTGTTGCTCTCTGTCAATGTTCCTTCAAAGTTTTCATCATATCATTAGTCATCCTCATAATCGTAATTAGTTAAAAGTGGTAGGAAAAATAACAAAATTTAAAATAAAAAAAATCAAGCAAAGAGATAAAGCTACCAAACAGTTTGAAAGTTAACACTCCCAAGTCAAAATAGTTCAATCAAATCATCTAATAAGCCATTTTTAACATTTTTGTTGTGAAAATTTATCGCCGGATATTTTGAGTTCAAAATTACCAAAGTTGCGTTTTAACTCGTATCTTGGATCCATTTCTATTATTTAATAATCCTATATGTTACCGAAAGTTTATGTTATATCCCCACATAACAGCAGCAGATTATAATTCACGAACTAGTTTTACTTATACGGGGCGAGTCACCTAACTTTACCACCGGAAATATTTCGTGAACAACAATACATATTGAAAGAGTACTTTCCCAGACATTTCAAACACGTAAGTAAGAATGATTTTCAACACAAACTTACGTCTTTTTAATGGAAACGCCATACTAGTTTCGGCGCAATTGAAAGTAGGAGAGAAGACATTAAGAACAGGATTTGTTACATTGTAATGCTTCAATCACTTCCCAAGTAAATTATAAAGTGAAGTTGAGCGTAAGACACAACGACCGAGATGAACATCAGGGATTCAGTCATGTGTATAGAGGAGAACAATATCAAGAATGAAATAGGAAGAGGGATAAAAAGTAACTTTTATTATGTTGAACTATGAACGGTTTTAGAAGTTTTTAATAGCTTTGGTTGTAATGTTAGTTGACTCACCCTGCATAAATTGAAAATGATAAGAAGAAACTCACCTACAACATCCTGCATCGTAGCTGTTTCATTGCAGCTTATAAAATAATTGTAGAAGGCCACCATCACAATGCCTCCATTCTCCGCCTGCAAAGAAAGGAGAGGAAAAGAAATGTATTAGAAATCTTACATAACTTTAAGATTTTACAAAATATATTCAGTCCATTATATGTCGTGCTTAGGCAATGACTTGGAGATGGGGAGGGGAGGGTGTAGAATATAGTTTTGCCCCTCCCTCAATATAAATAAAAGTAATAATAAGTCATATTAACTTTAAATGGAGAGAGCGAACAACAGTGTACGTGTACGAACGTGTATATATTCTTGTAATAGGTAATCTCAGTGAGATAGTTCATAAATGGTTGATAAGAACACAATAGCGATGGAGGCAAAGGGTGGCAACTAAATATATCTGCAAACAATATGGATTATTTTCAGAAAGTTCATTTTTACGTTTTTGTTAATAGGGAAAGAATTTTAAGGTGCAAAATTATAGTCGAGAAATGGAAAAAAAGGCCCTGAAAATGTTTTCAAAGAGGTGCAAAAAAAAGGTACTGATAAAATTCCTTATTCAATGCTCTCTTTTTCTGCGCCTTCTCTATATAATTCGCGCGGACCGCATGGAGAACTGTGGATCTGCCGAATAGATTTTGTTGAAGTTTGTGTTTTCTCTCGTAGGTTTTGATACATTATCTTGGAAACAATTTGGGCTGCAATGATTATATTATACCATTTTATAGATCTCGTTCTACTCTACAAAATGAGAGCATTGAATTTTATGTACCTGCTCAATAAGAGTGCAAATCGCTTATGTTTCCGTCCATTTTTTTTAAAAATGAACATGAAAGAAAAAGAAGGAAAAGGTGCGGAAGCGCCAAAGAGAGGGTCATAGGGGGTTAAATGTGCTAATCTCACGAAAAGGTGCAAAAAGGTGGGACAAAGTGTGTTTATTTTACTTGATTTTATGTCCTAAACTACATATCTAAAAAACAATCGGTATGAAAACAGCTATATTTTTGAACAGGTGCTGTACCTTAAAATCCGTTCCCTAGTTTTTGATGTTCCATTAACAGTTTTGTTCGCTAGTTTATGCGATACAGTATGCTCAAGTGGGAGGAGGAATATGCGGCACTTCAGCAGAAAATGTAAAGAGTATCACCCAATTTCCTCACTGCCACTAACTACGCTGGCTCGTTAACCTGTAAAGTAAGACCGCGAATAATGGTAGAGAGCGGAGCAAATCAGCGCGAGCTGCTGCAAACAGTCGATGGCTGTAGCAGTGTTTTTCCCTCCAGGGAGTGAACCGTCACTTGGTTAACTACACTCTGTCCCAGATATCTGAGAGCAAGTCTCTGCGCAAGTAGTGACGCGAGACGGCTAAACCACTGAACACGTGAGCATTCCCCTGTCCTAACTGTCTCTGGAGCTAGGCCGAGCGTGAGCGCCAGAGAAGGAGGGAAATCGAGTTGGCAGAGAGAAGCAGTACACGCTGTTGCAAAGTCTGGTAACTGCAGTCGCTTTCCACCTCCACGCAATCAAGTTCCCTCTCACGTGTTCATTGGTTAAGCCATATCGCGTCACTACTTGCGCAGAGACTTGCTCTGGTTCCCCTGCTCCAGAGATATCTGGGACAGAGTGTAGTTAACCAAGTGACGGTTCACTCCCTGGAGGGGAAAACACTGCTACAGTATGACGAGCTGTCATAAGGCATTCTGGAAACTTGAGTTTCGTGTGTGTTTGCTGGGGTAAAGAAGCCCAACTTACGTCCTAAGACGATAAACTCTTCTAGTGCAGAGAATTCACGACAGGTGGAATGCCAATGCAGTATAAAAAACTTAGTTGCTTTCGTAGTTACGCGAGGAGTCGCTAGATGGCTCTGACCGTTGTGCGTATTTAAATTGTAATTTCCTTTGTTTGTTATCCGGTTCGCTTATGCACAGGGCCATTTTGATGTGTCGGCCACTGCACGCATGGGCAATTCGCAGTTATGGCGGAGAATAATAAAATTTACAGCGTTTTGGTCTAGATGCCATTGTTTAATTAACAGCAAAAAGTTTATTTCAATAAGCATTACAATGGTTTTTTTTAGCGCATACACATATTTGTTAACGTGTGGTTTCTAAATCATGTAAATGGTTGTTTGGTAAAGACAATTGTGCTCTGTGAAAAAGGATGGTAGTTATCGATAGGGGTGCGCGGTGATCGAAAGTGGACTTCCGGAAAAGAAAAATGGAGTGAAGAGAGATATGTCACGACTGTTGAGGAAATTGTAATTGTTTCCAGTGGTTTCTGGACGAATCTGACGTCTGCTGTTAGGATAAAACGGCGGATAAAAGCATGGAGTAGAAGTACAACGTAGAAAAAACGTTGGAAGTGAGTCGAGCTCTCGGTTCCCAGAGAGGTAAGGAGTGGACTCGTGCATGCTGGATTCTTCGTTCCCGAGACACAAGGTAAGGAAACTAAATTTCCTTAAGTGACTTTGAGAAGAAGAAAATTCTCGCAAATCGTGGTACCTACGGATACGCAAAGTTCGTTTAAGAGATAGCTATCTCGCGTGTGTTGGAACTTATGTGACACGGTACTAGTACTCGCTACAAACCATGCGATAATTACAAAATGGCCATCGACGCCATGTCTGAAAAAGGTTGTGTGCACACATAAAACGATCTATTCTCGTTCAAGAAACGTACAGTACTTGCCAAAATAAACGAGGAGCATGTTCCAAGATTGGTTTTATGTCAATTTTAGGAAGTAATATGGACTTTTGTAACCCATTTTATATAACATAAAATGTGCATGCTAAATGACTATAAATGGTAATTTTTTCGATCACGTATCGACAGTTGTTTCACGTCTCATAGTTCAATAAGGACTGATTGATAATGCTTTCATAAGCAGGAAACATGTGTTATATTCAACTCAATAAATAGGTTCATTGTTTCTTGTGTTTATATTTGCGTTCTTCAACATTTTCTTTCATTTGTATTTGGTTGTTTGTGAAAATGCTTAAATGATTAATTCTTCTTTTTCAGAAGGGGGGAATTTCGCATGTGTAAATTGGGTTAATGCTGTTACTATGGAAAGTGGTTATTGTTAGTTGTAAATTAAGTATTTTCTATTTGGAATCTGAAGGTATAGAAATTAAATTTCCAGCGATCTGCACGCGTCACCAGCGCTATCAGGCAAAGTTTCTTAAAAACAAATAATTCGAACTAATGACATTTAGCACGTTTCAAGATCGTTGAGACTCAGTTATGGAGTCGTTGTTTTCTGGTTTAAACCAATTAGTTTTAACACATTTTTGTTCACTTACATAAGTTTGAACGAATGTCATGTAGCTCGTCGCAAGATTACGAGGACTCAAGTGCAGAGTGGCTGCGTTATTGGATTTCTTGTTGGGTTTCAAGTAGGTTAATCTTTAGTTGGTTAATTGCTGTGGTTAAAGCTAATATTAATAATGGCAACAGAGCAGGAACCGGTCACATTAGATTCCTTGTTCGCCTTTATTAAACAAAGTCAGGAAAGGTACAAGGAATGCACTGAGTCACTGAGATCAGAACTCAGAGACAGCAATCAGTTGCTCAAATCAGAACTCAGAGACAGCAATCAGTTGCTCAAATCAGAACTCAGAGACAGCAATCAGTTGCTCAAATCAGAACTCAATGAAAGCAATCAGTTGCTCAAAACAGAACTTGCAGCTCATACAAGTAAGGTAGTGGGGAAACTGCAGTCTGATCTAGAGGGCACCAGTAAATGCATATTAGAGCTGCAGCAAGATGTTATTAAAACAAGTGAGGGTCTGCACGATCTCACGTTTTCAGTATCACAATACAGGGCTGAGTTGGTAGAAAAAAGGCATGAGTCTTTGACGAAGGATTTTGATTTGTCAGGGAGTAAAGTTGAACTGATGAATGGTGTTGTAACTTCTTCTGCGGTCACCAATTGCATGTGTACTTCACATTCGGTCGAACATGACCACTGCACGGGCACTCTGACTTCCTGGTCGGAAAGTTATGCACAGAGTACCAGCGAACTGAACCGAAACAGAACGTTAGAGCAAAAACACCACAAGGGTAATAAAGGAAAATATTTGATAAGCGAGGAGTGGTCTTTTGGGGTGTCGGGTAACAGAGACGAGTCTTTCCCTGTCGGCTTCTGCACAAAAGATGCATCTTTCCCAAAACCGAGCTTGCAAATTCCTTTACTGGGTGTTGGTTGTAAACAAAGTGGTTGTCTAGGTTCATCTTCGTTGAGTAAGCATGTCCACACGGTGCAAGTTGATACAGGGTGTCCGGAAAGTAAGGTGGATTCTCAGTGTCTACACTCAAATTCAGTATCATCTCAGAACAAATCTATCCTGTCTGTTGTGTCTGTTTGGGGAAAATAGTATTGACTTACCTTTAGTGTCCATAGTTCAAGATCATTCGGTACACAACGTAGTCATACCAGTAGTTGGTTATCCATTGCAGACTGTTGTGAGGAATTCAGTAATCGAACCCAGAAGTTGCATTAGGTGTGGTCCTATGCGTGTTCTTATGCCCAAAAGAATTGCCAGTATGGCATGTGTCATTTCTTTCATGAAATTAGGCACTGGTTATTCAGTCAGATATGGGAGGCGCATTAGAGTTAAAATGAAGTCACCTACTGACTCACTTCCCAAGAAAACTTTGGTAGTAAGTCGAACTGTAGCTGGAGGAAGAGTATCTCTCCATCCAAGCCATATTAGGAAGAGAAGAACAAAAAGGTCTCCTCGGAAAAGTACCAATACAAAAGTTTTGGGGGAAATTTTGAGTATTTGTCTTCTCTGGGCTTTGTTTATTTGGTACAGGGTTAGAATGATCTGGCATCGCACTCATGTCAGAAGAAAATGGCATGGGATGCATATATTGAGTATGATTGCTCAAAGATGAAGCCTGATGAGATCATCGGAGCGATCATCACTCTCTAATCAGTGATAGTAACTTTACTTTGTACAAAATGTAAATATTAAAGATAATATATTTAATTTGACGGATTTAATAACGAATGTGTCTTTGGGTAGTTTAAAATAAATTTTTGAATATAATTGTCATTTGAATACTAACTTGTGTTTATTTTGAAACGTCAGTTCAGTTGGGGTATAGTGTCAAGTTTATAGCTCAGTAAAAATATCTGATGGACAGTCTGTTGCGGGAAATTTGAAATGGGAGCATTTAACAAGTCAAGCAGCCTCACTATCATTTTGGAACCAACAGCTTTAAGTGGGCAGTATCATTTTGAATTTGTTGTTACATGTGCATGCAAGTTTCATTGTAAAATTTTGTGCGAATTTCTCGGGTAGAATCGTGTTGATTGGCGTTCTAAAGAAACACAAGGGAACATCAGGGACACTAGATGTTGTATTTGTTCGTCCTTGGGAAAATACGTCTCCACACATAGAAAATGTGAGAACGATAGGGTGTCGAGGGGACATTTGCCATTAGTGTCGGCTTAGTCCTGACAGAAGTTCGTTTGGAGTCTGTATTTTGGAGAGTTTAAGTAACGACATTCAATAGATTTGCTTTCTCTGTATACAAGGCATGGTGATGGTTGGGGGTATCTGAGATATGCCACCCGATGGTAACCAGTATTCAAGAGGAAACAAATAAATTTCAATTAATCTTGCATAGCAGCGTGAAATTATAAGACATATAAAACGTATCTTTGGTTTACTCAAGGCGAGTATCCTGGTTCGGTTCCAGTATTAATAACAAAATGTTAGTGGTACATTTGGTGGCAGTGATTGCGCGCCATGTAATTATGGGGCTGTTGACGTCATCTGTTTGATGTAGCTTCTGGCTTTGGTGAATTCTCCTTGCACAGTCGCAATTAAGGTTACTGAGTTTGTCCAAACATCGAATTGTGTTTGTAAGAAAAACATATTTCTGGCTATCTGACACACCAAATTTTGAGTTTTATGGGATCTATTTTGAATATAGATTTTGTGTATTAGTAAATTTAACATGTTAAAGGATTCTAGGCTGTCATTAATAGATTGTGTGACAGGAGAAAAAATGGATCACCAGTCGATAGAAAATTGTAAAGTTTGGAATTGTTCAGAGGACAAGGTAAAAATTTGGGTGAAAAGATTACTAGATTTGAATTTGGAAGGTGTGGATGAATTGTTACAGACGATGGGGCTTAGCTGTGAAGCAAACGTTGTAGTTAAAAACAGTGTAGATAAAGGTGGGGTAAGGGAAGTGTAAGGTTAAAATTTCTCGTATGGGTAAAGTGAGATTGAGCCTGCGGCGGGCGAGTTGACCAAGTAGGTGAAATTTCTGCGGCGTACTAGCATGCGAGATGAGCCTGAAATCTTCCTGATTGCTCCAAAATAAGATAAAACATTTTCAATGATAGATTGCTCAAGGGATTCATCTCATTAATATTAGGAACACCAATATTTGCATTGTTGTTGTTGTCAGATCTAAGAAATACCAACTGCAGCGCAAAAGGGTAGTAACACACAAGGCTCATACTACGCCTTTAAATAGTGATTAGCTCAGATAGAATGAATCCAGAAGCAAAGTAAAAGTTGTTTAGGTAGTTCCATGGGGGTGATGTTGAGTTTGCGGGTGAGGGCAGGTATGATGTAGTAAAGGTCAAGTTAGGTTATGCTTGCGGCGGGCTAATAGTCAAGTAAGTATAATGTTGCCGTGGGCCTAGGCATTTATTTGTTTCCTGTTCCAACCAAGAATATACAAGCCACTATGTTTTGCAAGACACCAAGACACATGCGGGGTTCCTTCTTTCGGGAGAATGATGGAGTCACCAGAGTTGGTGATCCGGGATGTTTCATATTGTAAACAATAAATTAATATGTCTGTATATATTAAATATGTATAGTAGTGAATATGTGGAATATGAATGTTTGTTTGATGTAAGTCTAAAATTAGTATTGTATCAAAATTATTGTGAGAGGGTTCAGCCCTATGTTGGGCGCCATTTATGACGAGCTGTCATAAGGCATTCTGGAAACTTGAGTTTCGTGTGTGTTTGCTGGGGTAAAGAAGCCCAACTTACGTCCTAAGACGATAAACTCTTCTAGTGCAGAGAATTCACGACAGGTGGAATGCCAATGCAGTATAAAAAACTTAGTTGCTTTCGTAGTTACGCGAGGAGTCGCTAGATGGCTCTGACCGTTGTGCGTATTTAAATTGTAATTTCCTTTGTTTGTTATCCGGTTCGCTTATGCACAGGGCCATTTTGATGTGTCGGCCACTGCACGCATGGGCAATTCGCAGTTATGGCGGAGAATAATAAAATTTACAGCGTTTTGGTCTAGATGCCATTGTTTAATTAACAGCAAAAAGTTTATTTCAATAAGCATTACAATGGTTTTTTTAGCGCATACACATATTTGTTAACGTGTGGTTTCTAAATCATGTAAATGGTTGTTTGGTAAAGACAATTGTGCTCTGTGAAAAAGGATGGTAGTTATCGATAGGGGTGCGCGGTGATCGAAAGTGGACTTCCGGAAAAGAAAAATGGAGTGAAGAGAGATATGTCACGACTGTTGAGGAAATTGTAATTGTTTCCAGTGGTTTCTGGACGAATCTGACGTCTGCTGTTAGGATAAAACGGCGGATAAAAGCATGGAGTAGAAGTACAACGCAGAAAAAACGTTGGAAGTGAGTCGAGCTCTCGGTTCCCAGAGAGGTAAGGAGTGGACTCGTGCATGCTGGATTCTTCGTTCCCGAGACACAAGGTAAGGAAACTAAATTTCCTTAAGTGACTTTGAGAAGAAGAAAATTCTCGCAAATCGTGGTACCTACGGATACGCAAAGTTCGTTTAAGAGATAGCTATCTCGCGTGTGTTGGAACTTATGTGACACGGTACTAGTACTCGCTACAAACCATGCGATAATTACAAAATGGCCATCGACGCCATGTCTGAAAAAGGTTGTGTGCACACATAAAACGATCTATTCTCGTTCAAGAAACGTACAGTACTTGCCAAAATAAACGAGGAGCATGTTCCAAGATTGGTTTTATGTCAATTTTAGGAAGTAATATGGACTTTTGTAACCCATTTTATATAACATAAAATGTGCATGCTAAATGACTATAAATGGTAATTTTTTCGATCACGTATCGACAGTTGTTTCACGTCTCATAGTTCAATAAGGACTGATTGATAATGCTTTCATAAGCAGGAAACATGTGTTATATTCAACTCAATAAATAGGTTCATTGTTTCTTGTGTTTATATTTGCGTTCTTCAACATTTTCTTTCATTTGTATTTGGTTGTTTGTGAAAATGCTTAAATGATTAATTCTTCTTTTTCAGAAGGGGGGAATTTCGCATGTGTAAATTGGGTTAATGCTGTTACTATGGAAAGTGGTTATTGTTAGTTGTAAATTAAGTATTTTCTATTTGGAATCTGAAGGTATAGAAATTAAATTTCCAGCGATCTGCACGCGTCACCAGCGCTATCAGGCAAAGTTTCTTAAAAACAAATAATTCGAACTAATGACATTTAGCACGTTTCAAGATCGTTGAGACTCAGTTATGGAGTCGTTGTTTTCTGGTTTAAACCAATTAGTTTTAACACATTTTTGTTCACTTACATAAGTTTGAACGAATGTCATGTAGCTTGTCGCAACAGCCATCGACCGTTTGCAGCAGCTCGCGCTGCTTTGCTCCGCTCACTCGGTTTCTCTCATTCTCTACCATTATTCGCGGCCTTGCTCCACAGGTTATCGAGCCAGTGTAGTTAACCAGCCTATCTATGAGAGTGACATGGGTGCCAGTCACAAACAAAAAAATATAACTACTATAGCAGAAACAAAGTAATGGTCTAAGCTTGGTGTAAGCTGAAATTTATACAGCTAATAAATATGTTGACTTACTGATCTGATCCATTTTAACAGTATTGATCGGTGGACGAAATGTATGGCTTTCAAAATTCTGGTGGTATTTTCGATTCTCTATCTACACTGATAGCAAATGGAGAATCAAAATCTCAGATATTTTAGGGCATCACTACGTCTATTATATGTTGGATAACCTCGCAATGAATTCGTATTTTAGGGAGAGGCAGAGGTCAATTCACCAAGTTATGACTAGAATAACGTTGAGCTATTAATCCAAAGTTTGATACAGGCAGCAAAAATGCCCGATAACTGTTCTTGTATTGCATTTGTGTGAAACAAGGGCGCCCGTAGAACTTTTTCTCACGGGCACCGTCACAGAAATAATATTTCTATTATTATAATTATTATTATTATTATTGCTGTTGTTGTTGCTATTTGAAATTTTGAAATTTGAAATTAAAATTTTGGGTGCGTCAGCACTAAGGCTATTTTGCACCCGTCACGTTATACGGGGTCCAGCCCCTTACGGATATAAAGAACAACTCTAACGTTGCAGAACTAAAATCATAAAATATTAAAATCTTCTGACTTCTGTTAAAAGCTGAGGCTGTAAAGGAGCACTCAGCACGAATAAGGACAAAACACAGGACAACACCAACAAAATTATACTGGCCATGGGGCCAGTCGCCAGAGCCTCGTTAGTCTGCACTCCAGGGTGCAGTAAGTGGAAGTGAGGTTGACTATTGGGCGCACTACGTGGAAGGAGCACCCCTGTTGTTGCTATTATTTGTGTTGTTGTTGTTATTATTATTATTATATTATAATATTATAATATAATATTATATATTTGAAGTTCGTAAAAGGCTAAAAAGGTTTTTTTTAATTGGACTTCCCTTAATAAAATTGAAACTTTGAGATTTATTTTAATAATTTTGGTTCGTCCATTAGTGGAATATGAAAGTGAATTATGAAACATGGCGGCAAATAGTCACACCGAGAAAACTGAATCAATTCAGAAATTATTTATTAGATTACTTTGTATGAAAATGAAGAAAAGTTATATGTTACTGAAATATATGGAGTGTGTTGGAAATATTTAATTTAACAACCTTGAGCTTAAGAAGGAAAGATAAAAATTAAAGTATTTATACAAATATCTTATTTTGGTATAGCATGTGATCTGATGTAAAAAAAACATTATGAGTTAATCCTTTGATATTACTCTTTGTGACATAGTGCTGTATGAGGTTTTGTAACTGTTCTCAGTACTTTAAATAAACTATTATTATTATTATTATTATTATTATTATTATTATTATTATTATTATTATTATTATTATTAATATTATTATTAAAACTACTACCACTACTAATGCATCTTTAAAAAATTGCAAAAATTTTAATTTCCATATTCTATATATCTATGTACAATTTGCATAACTGTATACCTACAAAGAGCTGTCTTTTTTATATAGAGAGAGAGAATCAGTGTAAAATAAGTTGTAAGCTTATATGTGATCCTATTTCAAATAATAATAATAATAATAGTTGCTGTAACTTACGACCTGAAAGTCACAGAAAACAATAATATTTTATTATAAAATATCGTTACAATTTCACTATCCGAATTACATTAACTCTTTCCAGAAATCTCAGAGGGTGCAAGCCCGACCCTGTGGCCGAGTGGTTAGCACATCGCGCTGCGACGCCAAGGGTCCCGGGTTCGAATCCCGGTCGGGCTTGGTTGTTTGTGAATGTCCATTCATCAATTTCATCATTTCATCACTCATCCCCATCTTCGCAAATTAGCCAAGAGGCACAAAACGCGAAGTAAAATAAACTAAATCAATCAATCAATCAATCAGAGGGTGCAAGTGCCTCTTCTGGCCCCTCCCTGAGGGCGCCCTTGATGTGAAAATATACTTGGCGTGATTGTTTACCGTTAGAGACATTTTCATATCTTTGTGGGCACACAAAATTTATTTTTAAGGAACAAGAAAATTATGTAAGGTAATATCAGTTAAATTCCATGTAAAGAATAGGATGCACGTGTACTGCTACAACGAAGGATTATTAACTAGTGCCCCCTATAGATGGGTTTCATGTTCAAATTATCTATATATGGGAGGTTTCTAAGCAAAATGAAGGATATTTAACTGTTTTAAAATAGAAGAAACTGTATTGCGTTACAGTTGAGAACACAATTACTTTTGTAGTTTAGATTATTGACCTGAAACGGAGTAGAATAATTTGAAGTCTTACGATTTAGTAAGTAAACAAAAGGTGTTCTGAAGTGTTGTTCAATACCGTAAACAATAATTCTTTGTGGATAAAAAAATTGGTGCTTTTATAAACCGAAATGGGAAATAGAAATTGAAACATTTCTTGGACAACCCTAGTCTTATTCGTCATTGTTGCTTGTCGAAAGTGATCTGAGTGTTTCAGTGAAAGACATTTTCCACATACAGTGTTAGTCAAAAGTATCGGGACAGGCCAGTGATAACTAGACGCGTGGACGGAGGAAGATCACATGTTGCAGGTGGGTATTGGTGCGAAAACAGTATTCAATCGGGGTGTGGCCATCATGGCAGCCATCTTGGAATCCGCCATATTGGATATCACACAATATTTTCAAATGAAAAGGAGTTTGTATGACACATCAATTTAGGCTAGAATTGTCCCAGAAACAACACGTGTTTTTCTGTGAGCAAATATTCATACTAGTAAATCCTTCACTGAGAAGCATTCTTACCACCTCGTAAAGTTCAGACATTATACAGTTATACATACGTACCTACAAACACTAACAATCCATCAGTGTTAGTCGCGACATCGATAGAATTCCAACATGACCGTACCTCAATCCTGCATTTGGGACGTTTCGGACAGAACACTCTATATGCATAACTTATAAGCATAACACCTTATCTTTGATTGTTTCACTTTGTTTTCTTTGCCACTTTTGGCTAATTTGCGAAGATGGGGATGAGTGATGATATGATGAAATTGATAAATGGACACTCACAACGATCCATGTCCTGGCTGGCATCCCTACCGTCGTAGCGCGATGTGCCAACAACTCTGCCACAGGGACCGGCTCTATCCCTTTGCGCATGGTAACATACCGTGAAGGCATATGGTTGGTGGGGGGGGGGAGTCAGAACCCAACAAATCATAATATGTGGCATGTGCGGAGGTGCTTTGAAATATATACGTACTTATTAATCAGAGGCTTTGTGAACTCCACATCCAGGGACATTGCTTGATAAATTCCCTCCTGAATTCGTCCACTGGGACACCAAACCAGGACCTACCGCTTGAGAGACACACACCTGGCCTCTTGACTAGCGTGGATCTCTCTAAAATTAACAGATACGCCAATGGTTACGACATACGCACACGGATTGTCAGTGTGTGTAGGTATGTATAACATATGATTTATTTTCAGATACCATTGAGGCTCGTACAGCCTGAATGATGTACTGAAAATACAATCACTTCAGATTGAAATTCACATATTTCCAAAACTTTCCCCTCTCTCAATTATTCGCTATATGTACTCATAACAGAGTTGCCTATGCGACCGAAGTTTTGAATCACCCTGTGTTTCTAAGAAATGGGAATGTATAATAAGCTTCATGTGCGGTGATTCAAATAATATTTGTGAATATTGAATTTAAATTTCTGTCAGACCTTTACTTTTGAATTACAGTACTTTATCTGTGGAGCGACCAGAAAGAAAGGGACCTTCTTCCAAAATCCTTCGCTCACCTTCCCCTCTATCGCTTCAACTCTGGGAAGTATGCTCCACTCTGCCCCTACCCTCCAAGCGCGAGTACGAAGAAACAGGAGTCGTGGGCCTGTGCGGGATATTTTGCGTGTGGTTGCACTATATCAAAATATGTTATCATGCATTACCTAACCTACCCTACCCTAACCTAAATCTTACGTAACTCAGGATTTCATTGACATCCAATTTTCAAATTATGTACAGTTACTTAATAGTAGTGAATACATGGGATATCATTTCTTGAATAAAAGTTAAAAGACCCGTTTTTGAGAAAATGACTATCAGAATTTTGATTACATCACCTTCAAACATTTTCCCCTCTGGCATAGGCATTTAACATCTCCTGTGAAAGAGCCTTGAAAGACATTTCCAACGGCGACCGAATCACTTCTATAGGTGGCCTGATTGCTGAAATATTGCAATGACAAATCAATAGTGTGGTGAAATAATTCTTCAAACTAGTACATTATGCACTCTTGTGATTTTGGAAGTACGAAAGATATAGATCTGCCAGTCTCCACACGTGTTTCCCAGATGGTGTAGTGGTAACGTTGTGCGAGTGCCAATCAAAAAGTATTTGCATCAATTTTTCTTTCAGCAGAAAAATAAACATGAAGGGATATCAAAATATAGCAATTGTTCTATGTACCTTGCACTATTTTGCCACATAGTCACCACAGCGGTTCAGGCATTTGTCCCATCGAACCACTAGTTTGGAGATGCCGCTGTTGTAGAATTCGGCCGGTTGATCATGGAACCACCGCCGGACAGCGATCTTCGCTTCGTCGTCGCAAATGAACATCTGTCCTGCCAGTAACTTCTTCAGTGGACCGAGCACATGGAAATCACTGGGGGCAAGGTGAATGCTCCAGAATCTCACATTCGAATGACTGAAGTCTCTCGATGCTCTTGTTTGCCCCATGAGGCCGGGCGTTAACGTGGAGGATAACTACATTGCCCACATCGAGAATCCCTTGGCGCTATTCCCTGAAGGCAGCTCGCAAACGTGAGAGCCCTTAGCGTTGATGGTGTCACCTCTTGGCACGAAATCCAGAAGGAGTGGTCCTCATCTATCCCAGAAGACCGTGAGCAATGTTTTCCGTTGTGAGCGAGGAGCGGGGACGTGTCATGAAGGTCTTCTCGGTGATTTTCGAAATCACAACACTACCATCGCACACTTCTCAAAGCGAGACACTTGTCCCCATACGTCGGCTGCATTTCCCTATGGATCTCGATGGGCGTTCGTCCCTTGCTTCAGAGAAAACGAATAACACTTCGCTGCTCATACGCCGTGGACGAGTTGAAGTGTTGAGTACTACAGCCATCTTTGCAAACTGACAGCTGCGCCATGCCGCGGAACAGCCGAGAAGTAACGCTGAACCGTTCCAAGAAAAACCCATTATATTGAATGTATATCTCTCCATATCTTTCCTTTCTCAATCACACTAATATTTCTGCTGAAAGAAAATAGGGGCAAATACTTTTCTATTTGCCCTTGTAATCAAGGTGTCCCAGTTTCGATACCTGATATCGGCACATGGCACAGTAGATAGTATCCCACTTCAAATTTTAGATCCAGTCCAGATTAGCCTTTCTGTTGGTAAAGTTAATTTAAAACAACAATTAAAAGAAAGAAACAAAACTTTGCATAGTTTTTTTTATCTCAAGTGGTCCTTTGAGAATGCCAAACTTTAAAATGAGTCAAAAAATGTAAAGTTGAAGACCTTATTGATTTGTCATAGAATGACTATGCTCAGTTACGGTAATCGGAATTGGTCTTATTGATCAAAGTAAAATTTTTGACCAAAAGTCTAATCCACAACCTTTCCAATACGTGTACACAGCGATTATAGAAATAACAACAACGCTAACAAGTAGGCCATCTTACATTAGCAACGAAAATTAGAAAGTGATTTTTAGTTTCGTTTTAAGTCCACTTTATGCGCAGATAGGCTAATCGGAACTTGGCCTACAGTTTAAAGTGGAAACCGAAACACTATGTGCTTCCACCGGCTATCAAACCCTCTGACCTCTTGATTACAATGCGACTACGTTACCATTACGACCTGGGAGAAACCTTGATTGGCATATGTAGGTGCAAAGACATTCATAACCCGTCCCTGACACATTCAGCTCAGAACAACCTCTCGTTCTCGGAATCAATATCACGTACTTCCTCTCCTTTTCAATAGCTTCATATTTTGGAATATCACATAACACCCCGGCGGCATTTCGCTCGCTGCGCTTTAGTTTTGAAGCAATAGGCACTCGTGGGTCCAACGGATACCGCGAAACACTTTACGTAAGTCTTTCGATAAAGAACCTGGTGCGAGAATCAGATGGAAGCATAAGTGAATTATCAGACCTGGATTCTCATAAGAGTTATAATTAAACATCCACCGACTATCGTTCTGATCATAGAACTTTTTCGCTCATTTTGACATTGTGCATAATTTTTTTGTGAGACTTTTTATGTGATTTATTTATATTTGGGTAACTGCATGTAGTATGTTAAGTGATAATTGACCAACGAAACTATTTTCTTTTTTGTGTTTTAAAGTCATTGATTGATTTAGTTTATTTTACTTCGCGTTTTGTGCCTCTTGGCTAATTTGCGAAGATGGGGATGAGTGATGAAATGATGAAATTGATGAATGGACATTCACAAACAACCAAGCCCGACCGGGATACGAACCCGGGACCCTTGGCGTCGCAGCGCGATGTGCTAACCACTCGGCCACAGGGTCGGGCCGTGTTTTACAGTCACATGACAATGTATTTATAGATCGGTTTACGGATATGTCGCAGATTTTTGTAATAAACACATCAATAACGTATATAGTAGATAGAATTTATAACGATTTCATAAAAACGGTCCGAAATACATTACAATTTGTGAAAAATTTCGCTAATATATCGATAACCCTTGAAAATGGTAAATTCAATTTGGTGGTCTACGGAACACGCAACGCCCTTTGTGTTACAATCTGGCACCGTTAAGGGTTAACAGTGAGTAATTTAATTTCTGTTGTGCATGGAAATAATAGTGTTGTTAAATATATTTTTAAAAACGAGCATCGTAGGAGTTCCCTGGCTCTCCTTTTCCTTTGCCACTACCTCTATACTTTCCAGGAAGATTATTTCTGTCAAGTCGCAACAAGTTATAACTTAAGATTTATAAAATGTATAATATTAAAATGTCTTTTGTACAACATATTTTAAATATATGTTCCCAAATGGAACAACGCCTCTCTCAGAAGACAAAAATATTATTTCCTGGTCGTTGGCCGGTTTCGTTTTGCAAGATAGCAAATCTCTCACATTTATACTCTTAATTCGCACCCTGCTTAAACTTATGAGACCCTACGTCACCCTAATGTAAATACTAGAGTCCCTACCCTTATTATCTCACACTGTTGCACCACAAGGAAGGACAAAGGAACTTCCATCCCACAATAGTACACAATGGACTCTTATTGCCAGGACAGAGGTTCCGGTTGTCGTACACGACTTTGTCAAAGGCCACTCCGTGGCTAAATTACAAGTGGAAGGATATTGCATTTTTAATAAAGTGCGTGTGTAAGAGGGCTCAAAGTAATGGAAGCCTGTGTTTGTGTTTCTGTAGTCCCTGTGAGGAAACCACGGGGAGAGTTGAGGAAAGTAAATTAAGATTTGAAAATATTCCGACGCGTTGCAAATTGTATGAACAGTGTAAGAAAGTACAAAAGGTGAACATCTTTAACCATAGGAATTGTCATGATGCGACGTTCATAGCTTCCTGTAAATATGCCATAAAACGTACTAAAAGTCCCAATGTATGGTCAGAGATATTTCTGGGTTGTAACAATCCCACTGAGAGCTACTTGTAGTAGCGTTACAGCTCAGAAGTATCCGTGACTGTACTGAGGCGTACCCTATATTAGCGCCGCCATATTGAATATGATTGCCGGTGCAGCTAATTACGCACAAAAAAAATTCTGAATGAGATAAAAGTTGGCAGATAGCTTCCTGTAGTGTATACATTTAAATAAAGTCCATTTCAAACAACAATCGCCATGTTGGAAAATGATCGCCCTTCCTGGCGAAAATGTTCCCAATGATATAAAACTAGACAGATATCTTCCTACATTCAGTCTAAACCGGTGGCAACCACGAACGGAATTACGCATGCGCAAACTGGACGAGTCCACTGGCAAATTAGGGGTGACGAATGCAAATAAAACGTGGAAATAGTCTTTGTTCCAGTTCTAGTTTTAACAACCATCACAAAGAATACACACACAACATCAGGAGATAATAAATAATTGAGCGCATACAAGAGAAATACTGATCTAAAACACAGCACGTAGTTTCGTGCATGTTTCCACTTACAACCCCTTTCGTGCTTGGATTCGTTCACTCGAGTTAGGCAATTCTTCCGTGGTTGAACATCTAATGGTTTTTACTGGTGTCCATTTTCCAATATGGTATCCATAGATACAGATAACATTACAATGCGGATAATATATTAAATAATGAGTCTTGAGTGTTTTTCCTATGTTTTATGACATACTTTCAGAAAACTGGTTTGAACTGCTGGGCTGCGAGAGTATGTGTGTATGACGACTGGAGTAAATTACGTTCATTGTCCTTTACCAATAAAAGTAAAGTAAAGTAAAGCGTTCCCCTGTGCTTAGCACCACGCCGTGAAGGCGTATAGGGGGTGTGGGGGTAACACTTTCATGATCCGGTCGTGAGTGGGAGTGATGTGATCAGCATCACGCCCCTGACCGCCTTTATCCCCCAGGGTTTCCCCCAGGTACCCATCTTATTTCGACGCTGGGTGGACGCCGGGGCAGCTTCCAACGTTAGAAAAGTTCCCGGATTTGAACCGGCCTGGGATCGAACTTTAGCATGGTTGTCAGACGCCTTACCGACTGAGCCACCGCGGCCAATATTTAATAGAATCCATACCAGCGAGGGTGTGGGGCTCATCAAGCACGAGCGAGTGTGATATCTAAACACTGATGCTTAAATGCTAGTGTCATCTTCATCACTGTACCGGTTCATGTTCCTTCTACTTGTTACTTTTTCACTTAATTTTGCTGTTTTCCGTTCGCTAGAAACACACGTTTCATTTTATTCCTGAATAATTCTTCACTTAGTTTCAAAACTTCTTGTCTGTATTTCTTTCTTTATTCACAAGTGTCACTTTTGTATTCATGTGCTTCTTTTTGTTTTTGTGACTTCATCAACATACGATTTCCTGTGCAAGTTGCAAGAAGGGTCTTTCTACCGATTAGTTCTGCCTTCAAGACCAGACAAGGAGTTAGGTTGTATACTAGTGTATACAAAATACTACATTTTTCTACATCTTTTAAAACATCTCTTGAAGTGTTAATTGACTTACACACCCCATACTATTTTAGACGATACAGATATGTATATCACACACAAACAACGCACAATATTTAATCACAGTGCCTACAGTATATTCCACCCCCGGCCGAAGCAATTAAACTCCTCTTCCTTCCCAAAACTTGGGAGCTGTTGTTGACCTTTGACGCAGATGCGGAGGGAACTTGCATGATGACATCAAAGTCACAGATTTCTATCTAAACGGGAGGTTGCAACAGGCACAGTGAAGGTACAGATAAATAAGTTCCCCTATGAAAGAACTTTCTGAAGTCTAGAGAATATTCTAAATACTTGCAGCTACTTCTGCTCATAAACAAAATGAGCGAATGTAATAGATAGATACTGTTCATATTCTGTTGATTTATCCTTAAAACTGTGAGTTGTCTACATTTTCACTCTTCACTGCAAACAAATTATGCAAAATAGTTTACCTAATGTAAAGGGGGGCTGACGGCCGTTCCAGGGGGTGGGGGCTGAGCTGAGAAAATTAGAATAATTTCCCTGCTCCACACCACGTTCATACTTGAAAGCATTGCAGTCTTAACACCACAGGTAATTTTTTTGCTGGGATGAACGCAAGAAGGTGACTGTGTGTGTGTGTGACTGTGTGTGTGGGGGTGTGTGGGTGTGTGTGTGGGTGTGCGGGGGTGCGTGCGGGTGTGTGTGTACACACATGTTGATTGTCTTCGAACTAAAAATAGGAATGTTTTATACAACGAAAAGAATATTTTATTATTTAATTTGAGTTTCAATAAATTAATATAAAGCGGTACGATTGTTTGAAGCTTTCCGCCTGAAAAGATTCTGTCAGCTCTGAACTTTCGAAGTATTTATTAACTATATGAAGTAAAAAGAATAAAATGTCAAAATAGGAATCTCTGTCCCTTCTTTTCTAGATTTTATTCAGTTCGATTACTGCGTATATTTATTCCAATTATAGTGCTTAAAGTAGATATATAGAAACAAAAGCGAAGAGTTTTAATCACAGAATAATTGAACGACGTAACTTTCCTTCATCCTTCGGATCAGATTCGTAAACTGGCGTAATTTGTGTGACTATAATAATCTTGACGATTCACTGCTTCAAGCTTCGACTTTCAAAAATGTCTGTCTTGTTTTTTGAAAGGAGCCACTGAAGTAATGGAGTTCCCTGATTTCATAAAGGTCTCTGCCTGAACAACACAAACCCAGATGGCAAGAAAAGATATGCTTACAGACTGGCGGTTGAAACCTCCCCCCTCCCCCCGCTGGGTTGAGAAGAGCATCTCAGATGCTAGAACCGCGCGAGGAGGGTTGTGTGTTGAAAAACGACACCAGCGTTACAGTCGGGAAATCCTCGAACTTTCAGAAGGCGAGGAAGCCAAATCCTTGTATTTATTGTTATAAAATTATGTAATTTCTGTTGAAAATATTGGGTAAACGCTTGGAATTATCTATGCAAATTCACGACACTAAGATGCACAATATTGAACCTTAATGGTAAGATGGTTTAAAATTCTTCAAACGCCCCATTTAAAGCTACTTTCACATCCAATTAATGCTGCATTTCCAATTTTTTGTACGCCAAACTAGAATCATAAATTGGTTATTTATTCATTACATCACTTCATGTATCCTTCTAGAAAAGCCTTGCAGAGTATCACCGAAATTGGAAGCATATGTTGGGAGTTTTGTTCAATAGAATAAGAAGCAGTTTTCAGCTGTTGAGAGAAACATCCAGCCGAGGCTTAACAGTACTTATCCCAATCTTTGCGATTAGCCAAAAGTGGCAGAAAAGCGAAGTAAAATAAACTAAATCATTAAATCAAAGAGAGTGATAATCTGATGACATGTCTGACAGATGACAATTTATAAGCCAGTTGCGACCCCGTGAGAGGTCACTTAAACTTCCACAATATATTTATTCTTATTGAATAAAGAAAACAACGTGCCGCAATTAGATCAATGTTATTATTATTAGGGTAAATCAAAAAGTAAAGGCAATTTTCACATAACATCTTTATTTCCACACAAGAAGAAGAACTACACATATCACTTTTCCACATATTCCCCCTGCACGGTAATGCACTTTTGGTATCGTGCAATCAGCTTCTGTATCCCGTCTGTAAATAAGGTTTTTGGTTGGTCACGAAGCCACGTCATCTGACCTGAACCGACGACCACGCATCTTTAAAGCGGTCCACCCACTCATACACCTCTCGCTAACAGCCGGCGGTGGATGTCTGCCGGTTTGACTCCCTACGATGCACTACGACGCTCTGTTCTTCGATGGTTCATTGTGGAGTGGTGCGTCCATACGTGTGACCTTTTTGCTCCGCAACATTCGACTGAATGGGGCAGTGATGGATACTCCTACTTCCACGTCACTCCAACTATACACGTGGTGACGTCAGACACACCCAATCTTCGTTTATTCTTGCGAAAACACAAAATTGCCTTTAGTTTTTGATTTACCTAGTTTTTGTTTTTTTGCAAAAATCATATTTTGAATGTTTGTTTCACAATTTATCAGCATTATTCAATGAAAGCTGCGGAAATGACAAAAAACACCACATTATATGTAAAAATGTGTACTCCATACGGAAAATCTGTAAAATCCTTACCCTAAAATATATAACAATAAACGTATCTCGCTTATAACATTATGATGCGTCATATTTCTATGGATATGAATACGAAAATATATGTAATTATTTAATACATAAGGTAGGTTGACAGATTTGATTTAAATTACTTCGTTTCTCTGCCAGTGTTGACTAAATCACGAAGATGAGAATGATAGATGATAAAATCAAATTGATGAAAAAGCACTCACAAAAAAGCCATGCCCAGGACGGGATTCGAACCAGGGACCACTGTTAATTTAATAAGAATCCGAGCCCTTGGTATTACCATACTTGCTATGGTATAATGGACAATGCTTTCACCGTATTTGCCACAGTTTGTTTTCAGCCCATTTTATGTTAAGATAAGAGAATCGGGACTAAGCCTACGGTTTGAGAACCTCAAGAACTAAACAGACATAGGAATTTTAAAAGTTTCTTCAGCTACAATGCATTATAAAAAACTTAATTCCATTACAGGGTTCTATTATACATTTCTATCATAAACAAATATTATTACAAATAACATAACGTCTTGCAGCTCTATTTTCGTTTTATCAAGCAAGCCACAGATTATAAATGTGTTATTCACCTCTGACCTTGTCTCTTATTAAATTTAGCAAACTTTCTCTACCTTGAGAGCCGATTGGAAAATTTTTGCTGTATTTATCTACATCAGGAAGAATTATTTATTGATGAATGTAAATTTTTTTTTTTTTTTGGATATCCAAACTTGAGATTTAAGGAAGTAATAAGGTACTTACCACCATGCGAAGAACGTGGTCTGGAACATTTCTGGAACTGTTACAGAGCGCATGCGCAGATGAATGCGAGAATATGACTGGAGCTTTCGTAACCTGCAACGCATCAATCATCGTTCGAACCGATACGTGGGAAAGATCTATCATCATCCCCAGCCGGTTCATCTCCCTCACCACCAACTGAAAGAGAGGGAAAAATACATCCACTTAAGAGTTGCGAAGATAATGAATTCCACTTGCATTAATAAGTGTAGTGGTACAGGTACATTAACAGTATGTAGCAGATGTAAATAAATGTTTTCAGATACTTAAAATGGGGTCTATACTCTGAACCGATAATCAGTGGAGCGAGGGAAAGAAAAACGTGTCTATGCGGAAGTGATGACTCGAGAGGGCTCGACCAATGAATAATAATAATAATAATAATAATAATAATAATACATTTTCTTTATTCAGCGGGCGAGGTTCAGCCAAGGGCTGCTCTGCCACCTAACCCTTGTCAATATGATAATACATATGAGATTATTATAAACTTATGGAGCAGTAAGCTAAACGTAAAAAAATAATAATAATAATAATAATAATACAAATAAAAAAATTTAAAAAATTAAGAAAGAAAAAAGATACATAGGAATTAGTTGCATACAAAAACTAGAAATACAAAAGACAATAGTAATAATAATACAACAATACAATTCCTTTTAGTGAGTGACTTGATACCTTCAGTATGTGCCCCGACTCTGCCATTGTTCCATTAACAGCAGATCTTTTATTTTACCTTTGAAATATAAAGGGTTGTTTACACTAGCGATAATCAGGCAATGCATTCCATGCTTTGGGAGCCGAAAAGGAGAAAGATGATTTGTAGGCCGTGGTAGAGTGATGGGGTAAATCGAAGTTGTTCCGCTTACGGGTAACATACTGATGGGTTTCGCTACGGGGATGCATCTTCTCAAACAGATACTGCGGTTTACCTTCTGTCAGTATGCGGAGTATAAAACAGAGATAGTGCAACTTCCTTCTGTTTGCCATGGTAAGAACCTGATTATTATTTAAGAATGGAAGAATATGATCGGATCTTTTTGCTTGAAAAATATATCGGAAGCAGGCATTTTGCACCATTTGTATTTTTTTACTGAGCTTTTGCGAGAGTTGAGGACCGTAAACATTATCACAATAGTCAAACAAAGGGTAGATTAATGCTTGGATGAGTCTTAGCTTGCATTCCGCAGGGAGGAAGTCACGGAAACGATTCAGATTCCTAAGTGTTCCATAAGCTTTCCTACATTGCGTCTTTACATGTTCTGTCCAATCAAAAATTTCGTCAAAAATCAGACCAAGATTTTTAGCAGTGTTATTCCTGACAATGGGCAAATTGTTCATTTTGAGCTCGATCTTAATATTTTTAATTAACGATCTTGAATAATTAGAACCAATGATTATGAAAGTGGATTTTTCTGGATTTATTTTAAGACCGTTAGATACACACCAGTTACTGACTATGTTCAAGTCAGAATTTAGTGACTGAAGCTTATGTTCCAACGAAGCGTAATGATCTGAGAAATATAACTGGGTATCGTCTGCGTAAAAATGTGGAGTGAAGAATTTTATGACTTGCTGCAAATCTGCAGTGTAAAGGGTGAAGAGGAGGGGGCCTAATATCGATCCTTGCGGCACGCCTGCTTTCAGCGTTATAGGTTGAGTGCGAGGGTAAGTGGTTGCAGCTAGCAGCCGTTTGCACCAGCGGGCACGACTTTGCTCCGCTCCTTCCCTCTCTCCCCGTTATCTCCCCTTAAGCATCGATTCGCTCTTCAGATTCCTGGGACACAGTATAGAACACAAGATAAGATAATTCAGAATCTTGAATTAACCGCTTACTTGTAACGTATTTACTACAAGTAAGTTACTTTTTCTGAGCAACGACAACTTTAATTATTTGCTTTTCAAAATGAGAAACTATAACTGGCTACTTTTTAAGAATGAGTAATTGTAACCATTTTTCTTTTTAAGTGTGTAACTGTAACTTTATAAAATGAGTTACTACGTTTATTTTTTTTAATGAAGCTTAGTGTAAATTTTAGATGATCATCAGTAAAAGTGAAAAATAACTCCCTTGCTGTTAAGGCATTGAATTAAGTAACTGCTAAAGTCACGGTAACCGTAACAGGGTATTAACAAGAACAGTAACTCTAATGTTAACTGGGTTTCTTTTGAGCAAATTAACTGTAGATCAGTTACTTTCCAAAAATATATTTTCAAGGAATGGTAGCAAATTGCATGGATGCGTGGTCAAAGATTCACATTTATAGAGAAAATATATTGAAAGGTATAGTTTATAGAAGACAATATTTCAATAGTAAAGTTGCACTTCAAATTAATAGAATGAAGTCCATTATAATAGTGCAATTCTCAACGAAAGAAAAATGAATCCTAGAGAATAGATCCAATCACACGAATTGGGATTGACCTGTTGTAGTTCTTGAATAGCTTTTTCTTTTTCATCTGACACTTCTAAATGCTTTGCTTCCTTCAGTATAGAAACATTAGCTTCTTATTCCCTGTACTTTTATGGACAAAAAAATGGACAATGTGTATTACTCAAAGAGTTTTGTTTTATTAATGAGAGACGTGCGATTCATGCTTAGAGCACAAATATTTAACAACAGGCCTCACAGTTGTCAACGAAACACGTACATTATCATCAAGGTTATGCAGTCCATTTCTTGCTTTTGGTCTTATTGTCGCTGTAGCAGAGAAGGCTTGCTCGCACAAATATGAATTTGAGATGGAGAAAGTACACCCACTTTTCTCTTCACCAGGTCAGGATACTCCTCTGCCAGTCTGAGCCAAAAAACAGCCACCGATACCTGACTCTTCGAGAACTTAATTTTGAATGTGAAATCAGCGCAGACGTCAATGAAGTCATCTCGTTCGCAAGTTGTGAAATCTATTTCCTCTGAAATGTCTGCGAAATGAAAAGGTGACACAGTCCAGTCGAAATTATCGGTGGATCGAGATTAGAGATGGTAAGTACGTATCTATTGCATCGTACTATTTATTTTGCCAACTTCCTAATAATATTTTTTATTCGTTGTTTTTCGTTTATCCCTAAAATATCTTGTGGCAGCCCTTGTTGGGAATCACTGATATAAAGAGTTGGCAGAAGTAACACTAAAAAGTGTGAAATTTCCTAACCGGAAAGTGCATTTTGGATATTAAATTAAAGAGAAAGTGAAAGAAAGTGTAGTCAGATGATAGACACGCTGATAAGAATACATGTTGATAAGATGGCTCCTGGTTCAACCAGCGTGTGGGTTGATCTGCTGCGTAATGCAGTACGTAATGCAAGGACCCCTGGGGTCGTAAGGTGCTGTGCAAACCACTACGCCACGAAGAAGGTGGGCTTTACAAATATTGAAAGTTCAATATGAACTTGTAAAATATTGCCCGCTAATTTTGAATGAGCAAAATATATATATTTGCCAATATATAGCCACTTTCATTTAAGCATGCTTGGACAACTCGCGTGCACTTGTGGAGGCTGGCGAACGCTCAGAGTTAAAGTAGATAACATTTCAGCATATTTCAGAAACCAACACTTCAAAATAAACTATTTGTCTTACGAAAACAAATCTAATCTACTTCAGAAGCTACTATTCCCATTTTTGTTATTTTACGTTCAGTTTCTACTGTTTGGTCTATTTGCGACGATCATGTATGGAGAAACAACCGATCGAATAAACACAATCAATTATATATTCAAGTAGCCGCGTCGATGGCCAAGGCATGGAGTGATCCTGGCCATCGAAGATTCCCGATACGAGTCCAACTTCATCCACTGAGCAATTATTTTCATCGCCGCGATTAGCCAAATTTAACAGAAAAGCGACAGAAAATTTATAGTATAGAAATAAATGTTTTATTAACACTACAAACTTTGGTATCACGTTAAACTTTGGTATCACGTTACCTACTCCTCCAGAGAGTTCGAAGAAAATTCATTTACAAAATACGGGTCAAATTTTAACTACTGGGAATTATAGTCTCTTCTCTCCACTCAATACAAGGAGCAATTATGAGTTATTGCCAAAGATTTTCTCTACAAATTTGAATTATTAACATGCCTTACTTTGGTCCTAACTTTAGTGTGGGGAATTCCTGTACTTGCTCCTAAATTGTGTCCCACCTCGACATATGTTTGCTGAATGTTTTCGATATGGGTTCGTTTTGAATTTGTGTGTGTGTGTGTGTGTGAAAGTTCATAGCAGTTTCCACATATTTCAAGCTTAAGTTGCTGACAACATTGCGCGCCACCTCTCCGCCCTTGTTACAACCCTAAAGTAGCCTTTCTCGCTACGCCTGCTTGTAAGAGCGCTCTTCCACAAATTAGACGAGTTACCCTGTCTTCCACTAAGGTAAGACGTACGACTTTCAATTCGACTAGAAATACCAAGGAAAATGTTCTCTCAAAGAAGCCCAACTTCAAATGCCACTCATGATGTGAGAACGGCACTAATACAAATAAAAGATACACAAAATGCTCTTTAACCCGAAAGGACACGCGCTGGGCAAATTTTATCTACAAGAAAAATTGCCTCGTAAATACCCGAATTATAAATGTTTAAAGCATGCAAATAATAATACATTCATCGATTGAAATAATTTTATTAGGTTTGAACATTTTATTGTATTACACAATTGATATAAATATGATTGACTGATTGAATTGCTCTATGAGTCAACTTTATGCACAGATAGGCTAATTGGGACTGGGCCTAGAGTTTAAAATTGAATACCCCGCGTATCGAACCCTGAATACCTTGATTACAAGGCGTCGACGCTACAACTTCACCGCCGGGAAGGCCTTTGATTAAAATATGAAGAATAGAGAACATGTTGAAATATCAAACTGAAACGGATGGGCGTGAGTGTGTGGGAGAAATTTCTGCTCAGGCAGTGTATCTATGGGCCTGGGAGCGGAGCTAAAGAAGACTCGCATGATCGAAACATTTATTTCTAAGTCGCTTGGGTAATTTTTACCAATACGCAAATCCTTACGGGTCGATAACATACGTATGTGCCTAATTATCCCAAATCGTCCTCAACTTTGACTTCAGCTACTGGATTGGAACCCAGAATCTCCCGTTTCCTAAGCACGGGAGCAACACGCTCTCGAGAGATAACAAATCAAATACGTGAAATCGCAGGTACCCACTTATTCGTTCAGTGCTTTATTTCCATAACTCCCCCCTTCAACCTCCTTCCGGGCCAAAGAGCGAATGAAATGCAATTAGCAGCTGCATCGCTACGGAGCAGTTGGCGAGAAGTAGATCAATAAGAAGCAGAGGGGGAGGAAGCAGAGAGTATCTTTCCATCTGCACCTTATCCCCTGCTGCTCTCATTTGTTTTCCCCGAGACGCATTCAGGCATTCTCTTGTTTATTAAGGGAGCCACTTGTCTCGCACTTGGAACTCTGGGAGAACAATTGAAGTGCGCCGAGACAAAGCAAACGCTTCGCATCCAGACTTATCTTTCCTCGGCGATGTTTGTTTGCGAGAGGCGCTGCCCTCGTAACCATAATGATTTCTTACATAACCCAAGCCTCTGGCAACAATCTCTTAAGCCGAAACCTTTGTGCAATTGCGGGGAACGAACTGGCAAGACATCTGCAGCACAGCCAGAGTCACTGGTTTACGCAGGGGCAGCTGATGGGGCTACAACCCCTCCAGAAATTTTGAGAAAAACAAAAACATTATGAAAATCGTTCATGATTGATTTATTTGGTTTATTTTACTTCGCTTTTCTGCCACGTTTGGCTAATCGTGAAGATGGGGATGAATGATGTGATGAAATTGATGAATGGACACTGACAAACAACCATGCCCAGGCAGGTATTCCAACCCGAGACCCCTGGCGTTGTAGCAGGCTGATAACTACTCAGTCACGGAGGCAGGCGTAAATCCGTTTACAACTAGAAAGTAACAAATGGTCCCCTATTACCATTTTTCTTCGAGTACAATATTAATAAAGTCAGAAATATACATTTTTTATTGTGCATCCCGTTCAGCTAGAACAAAGCAACGTACTGTCCACCTTTACAATTCCGTCCCCTCCAAAATAGAAATTCTTCTTTGGAACAAGTGCATCGTATCTCTGCTCAAATTCGCTAACCCTACATCCTCTCAAAAATAAATTTAATCTGGAAGCGAGAAAACCAATGTCCTAAGATCATGTTATTCGAGAATCCTTGCCTAGTGAAAGTAACCTCCTGATTAAACGAGAAAATATTTTATTTTTAACACCATGATGTGCCGTTCTATGCACAATAACGACAAGGGGATCATAGATCGTTACATGAAACAGGTAAAATTACAAACCTCATGGTATAAGGACAAATCGCAAGGTCAATCAGTAACCCTCCGAGACGATGTACAGTCACTGCCAATAAAATGGGCCAACTACGTCATTGATGCTCGCTTCCCTGCAAGGCGTTACGTGCGTTGCTTAACTCTAAGACCATAAGTGGCTTTTGTAGCAACTTTACAACGGCAACTTCTACCACCCTCGTAGATTTAGGCAACGCACATAACGCACATGGAAGCGAATATTTCAGAATCCAGGTCTCCCATTTTTTTGCCTGTGACTGTACATCGAGCAACTAATGCAATGTACCACAGGACTAGTGGGAAAATAGGGTTTGCAATAGCCTGAATATACAAGCTAAAAACATTGGGAAAAAGTTCCTGAAAGTTAGGCGCAAGTTTCATGAATAAATGTGACTTAAGAAGTAGGAAAATTTAAAATATTTTTCGTGAGAAAATAATATACTTCCAAAATAATGTAGTTTGGTTACCCTGTTACCAACAGATCCCGTATTCGATTCATGGTGAAGGCACATTGCACGCTTTATAGAACCGAACTTTAATGAATATTGAAGACCCATAGGCCTGCGCAGACCCTCTCATTAAGGAGGGCAAGAGCCATTGGTCGGAGAAAGAAAAACCTCATTCCATCTCACTTTTTATTGTTTTGATGGGTACTAAACAGGGGTGTACATAGTGTGTGTCCGAACACACAAAAAAAAATTATCTGGTTAAAGGAATTCGATCTTTAAAGGCAAAAGGGTTCTCTGTTGCCCCCTTTATTTTCCTTCTGTGCTTCAGACAAATTTACGTATAAGCATGGTTCGTACATCAGATTCAAAAGAACTACATAATTCATTCACTTCCAATGTGTGACCAATTTATTCTGCGACCACATAGGAGTAACACAACTAGGCTAAGGAATAAAATGCGTGAGTCTTAATAACAAGTAATTTGCTGGATAACTAAATGAGAAAGTCCAATTACACAGGAAATAGACCCGCCGTAATTGCATGGAACTTTCGTCTGCTTGAAAATGCTTTATTTATTAAAGATAATATTATTGTTTAATAACGGTAAAAATATTTCTCTACATTAAATTTGTATTAGAAGGCCAACTGCCCCTTACCCACCCAGGTTGGATTTTCTTCACACTCAGTCGTTGGTATTTGATCATGGCCCCAAAAAAGCTTATAAATTGGTATTTTTCCCTAGCTGTCTCTTAGGAGAAATCTTAGAGCTAGTAGAGGTCAAGTTCTACGTGGAAGAAGCTTTAATCTAACCTCGACAATTCTCAGGGGACGTGCCTTGGGGGACAGGCACACACGCAGCCGAAACACAAGTTCACAGTAAGTGCTCCCGGGCTACCAATCATTTTCTTCAGGAATAATCTTCCAATGGTTTGAGCGTATACATTGCTCTCATAAGCAGCGAATGTTGATTGGACTCTACAAATCTTTCAGAGCTGGATTTATCTCCAGGAATGTATCAACTCATGTATCAAATGTTCGAGCAGACAGCAGTTAAGCATGCAAGGTACAACTATACAGAAATAAGGATTGATGTTTCCTATGTTTTCATACATGCATACATACTCGTATCTAGTATTTTGCTTGTAATACTAAATATTTTGCGGAGCAGTTGTGTGAAAATAACTATTGGCAACAGCACAAAATGAGTAAACATATAAATAACATATGGAACAGCCATCTATCATTGGAAAACGGAAATAATTAGATGATGGAAGAGCCACGATAGACGAACGTTTTTCACTTTTGTAATAATTCTATAATTATGTGTGTGGCAGTGGTAGAGAATGTGGTATTTTGAAATTGATCTCTGTAGCTACACAGCAATAATGAATGTTCGCTCGACCCCCAAGTTGCTTTCGATAATACCACTAAGATGGATAAAAAGTGTAATTGGCTAGGGAATATATTGCGTTAACGTAGAAGAAGCCAATTCATATTTCAGTGGAATTCTACTATGAAAGAGTACCGTAATCGGATACGAAAATATTGTTGTGGAGTTTAACACAGGCGTAAAATTCAAAACGTTTCTGAGAGCAACTCTCGCTCAGTAAAATATAAATTGGTAAAGCATGAAGTAGAAGGTAAAAAGACTTAGCTAATATGCTTAATTAATGGCAAAAGTAGGCTAAGGTTGGTTCGCTGGAAGCTCCATTCATACTCACCATTTTTATGTCTGTGGCTACTGTACACTTCAAATGCATCAAATGAATGGATCCACATTTTCTATTCATTGCATGGTTTACAATTTAAAGTCACGTCCAGTGCCGGATCTCTCGCAGTAGGGAGACAATTAAGCCTTAGGGGGCCCTCAGCCATTGGCACAGTAGAGGGTTCGTATATGCTTTTGTAAAAATTAAAAACTTAATTACTCAGGGGTGCAGAAACTAATACAATATACACAGGTAAGGGTAAAGTTAAAGTTACCTGTGCATATACGAGCACATGCAGCATTGTGCCATGAAGGCACATTTAGGGTACGTGGGGGTAGAACCCCATATATTTTTTATGTCGGCAATTTTGGAGGTGATGTGATCAGCACCACGCTGCGACTACCTTTACCTGCTCGCCCCACTTCCAGGTACCATTTGTTTTGAGGCTGGGTGGGCCAAGGTGGCAAACTTGACGAAAATCATATTAGTATTCAACTCAGTTAACAAAGGCACTACAGCCGGCCTCTGTGGCGGAGTGGTTAGCACATCACGCTACGACGCTAGGGGCCTGGGTTCGAATCCTGGCCTGGGCATTTCTGAGTGTCCATTCATCAATTTCATCATAAGATTCCCCAATCTCATCTTCGCAAATGAGCCGAACGTGGCACAGAAAGCAAAGTAAAATAAAGTAAATCAAATCAAATCAAATCAAAGGCAGTACATTGATATTTCTAGTGCCCCTCTGGCACACTATGCAGAAAACCAACTGTCTCGGGATGCCAGCAACCATTTTATTTAAGTTATTGTGTTGGGGAGCGAGCAGATCAGTTGTCACTCGTCATTGTTATTTTCAGGTAAGTAACAAATGTGTGTTTGGACGTCCTCGAAATTAACGAATGTTCATATATTATACATATTTTGAAAGCTCATTTAATTATATTTTTGATCATGTAGTTATATTGTAAAAATGTTTGTGTCAAAGCAACGATACCTATTTTTTGAAAAAACGTGGTTCAGAAGCGAGGTCCTAAGGTGGCCCATGGCTCATTTGGTTTATTTAATTTCGCATTTCTGGCACTATTGCTAATCGCGAAGATGAGATGATTGATGATATGATGAAATTTATGAAAAACACTCACAAACACCCATACCCAGGCCGGGATTCGAACCGGCGACCTTCTTGCGTCGAAGGGGCTGTGCTAACCACTCAGCCACTGAGGTAGGCTATTCGTCGTTATTGTATATAGGCCTAATGCATGTACGAGAAAGATGAAAACAATAATAATCAGCATATTTCATTCCTTCATTTAACGACGAAACAAGCGTAAATGTATTTTATGATTCGGATTCTCGTAAATAAGTTGGAGACCAACAATTTTCTCTAATGAATTGTACAAACGTGAATAATCATGAATAAATAGTTCCAATGCAACGCTTTTATATATTTTTTAAAGTTAAAAGCAATTTTACAATATATCAATTTGGTACATGTTGTTAACTAAGTTTTAGGAGTTATTTCTTTTCATTTCAGAAATTTATATCTATTATTAGAGGCTTATTAATTGCCTTAGAAGCTCAACTATGGCCACCGTTGATTCAACTATCTTTCGAAATAATGTAGCGTCAGCCAACGAAAAGTTAACTAAATGTTTCTCAGCGATTTTCGTGCTTTGTTGGTGTTTTAAAGGAAAACGAAACGTCTTCCTTGAAGTTTTCCTGGAGACGAATGATGTATAGATTCTTTCGAGTTGTCGACCAGGTGAATTCTGGATAACTTTTCAACGATTTTTTTTTTTTAATCTGGACATCAGCAGTCTTAAAACTGTAACAGTTCCAAAATGTCGGCCTAAATCCTAGAAAGCCAGGGATTGGCCCGTACCTTCAATATTATTAGATGTAGAACAATATATTTTGCACGAACTTGAGGTTTGAAGCGGGTTGGTTGGTTGGATTCATTTAAATCAGCTTGATTTGAAACTTGCTTTAATTCACGATTTAAATCAGGCGATTTTTTGGAAAAAAAATCACGGGTATAAATCACTTTAAATAAATAATTTATAGAATAATATACATAAGGATTTTATAAATATCGGAATCACTTTTGGTGAAAGTATATTAATCTCCAAATCATTTAATGGTGTTTATTATGGTCTAAGAAAGGAAAAGAAAGGAAACAAGATATATCTACGTACTGATGGGGTGAAGCTCACACAAAGGAAATGTAATTTTTTTTAATATTTAAAATTCAATAATTTGTGTAGGTAAAAATAGCAAACATTTTGTGTAGAAAAATATACAAAATACTAATAATGTTAAACCGTAATTAGTGTCATTATTATTAAACTGTTAATAAACATTGCAGCTGATAATTTGCAACCTATCATTTAAGAATTTGCCAAAATTTATCTACAAAGACTATTTAAAAAAATAAAGTTATAATTATAGAGTATATCCAGATTTTTGTAATTTCACTGGAAGAAAAGTTACTGAAATTATGTATTATAGTTTCATTAACACACTCAACAGACATTTCCATAGTAGGTTTATATATACAGTATGAGAAACAAAAAATTGCATATTTACAAGTATTTTTTATTTGCTTTAATCAAACTGTTCAAATATTTTACAGGGCTCTTTACTAGAAAAAGTCTGTCTGTAAAAGAAACCATGTCTATATGTATGGTGCTAAAAAACCATACAAGCAATATTAATTGTGTTTTTTTAAAAAATAATAAAAATCGATTTAAATTTCAAAAATCCGATTTAAATAAAAAGAACCATCACAAATGATTTTTATCCCCCCTGGTTTTTATACAGAATTAATGAATTGAATATGCCGTGCAAAATGGCGGTTATATCAAAGAAAAATTGCATATCTTTCATTGATAGTTATGCACTTTAGTAATATTATTTTAACGTGTTGTCCGTATTGTTGCAAAGATCAACCTCATCCCGTGGTAGTTGTTCAAAACCACTGAAATTATGGCCTTTGAGCAGTCAATCCATGATATCTGTATCTAAAGTTCTGGCTACACATATAAAGTATATTTTGAGTAGTCTTTCATAATTGCATGTACACGTAATTATCGTCGATCCCTGTCTCCGCGATTAGTCCAAAAGCGGTAGAAATGCGACGTAACCAGTAAGAGAAGATATTACCATGAATTTACAGTTTCACTTTTAATGTATCGCCCAACTATTAATATAATAGTTCAAATAACTTTGCAAATATTAACAGAACTGAGTAAAATTATCAATGACTATTCATTGTCTTCTCTTTCAATTATTTTGCTTCGTTTTTTATCTCTTTGATTGTACAATGAATGAATGGCGAAATGAAAGCCAGGACAAGGATACATCGACGACTTATCCATGGCTCGAACTTGCAAACTCTCTCTTCGTAACCTATTACAATAACCACTCCGCTATGTTGGTCGAATTTTATATGGATAAGTATATATTTATTAATTATTTTTTTCCTAACCAGCATTAATGTCGTTATTCCACAGTAAACACGATATATTTCTAACTTTTGCTTGCTTGCTTGATTGATTGATTGATTTGCATAAGTACACTTCGTTTTTTGTGCCACTTTTGGCTAATTTGCGATGATGGGAATGAGTGATGAATTTGATGAATTGACACTCACAATCATCCGTGCCAAGGGCGGGATTCTAACACGGGACGACCCCTCGCATCGTAGCGCGATGTCCTAACCACTCCGCCATGGGGGCCGGCCTTAACTTTTGCATATGTTTGTGTGTGTGTGTGTGTGTGTGTGTAAGGGGGTAGGTAAAAGTGGAGCTCCTGGAAACTTCCATGGTTACGGGAAAAAAGTCGATGAGAATCAGTCTTTCCCAATACATCTCTCTACCACAAGCCCACTTCAAGCCTCAAAGCTTCATTGCACACGACTCATCGGAACTAATTCAGCTAAGAGGCCATAAGCACCACGTGGAATACAATTACGTAAATTATTTGAAGAACGGCATGCAGTAGATCTTCGAGGACCGGGACATTCGATTCATATAAATACAAGTAAATATATATGACTGTGTATATGTGAGGGCAACCAATAAATACAACAGCATTGTTGCAATGTGCAGGAGGTAAAGTCTAATTGTATGAGAAACAGCTGCTGAGACTTACACTTTCAAATTAATCTCGTACAACTCGTTGAACAATACGCTTGAAGCGAGTGACCTCAGAGCACATCTCGCTTTCCTCATTGTACAGGGACTGGCAGGACGTGCCATTTTAGTTGCGACCATGGTGTGGACTGGGGAGCACGGTGCGTTTGTTCAGGAAACCTACTTTAAAAGCGTTGACTCTGCTATTGTGCTCCTCTCATTAGACGCTGACATCTTATCACCGTCTCGGTTGCCATATCTAATTGCTTGTGATTTCTTTCTTTGGGAATACCTCAAGGCTAATGTTTAAACATAGGTCGCAGCACTGTTCTGCATATTTTCAACTTTTTTCTGTTGTTTTGAAATGAAGAGGTGTATCGGAATTGATTTTTTCCGCAGATTCCGAAAGTGACTTTCAAAGTTCCATAGCACGTCAGGTTTTTTTAACAAATCACGAAAATGTGAAAATGTAAAAGAAGTGTTTCTTTAATGACATTGATATATGACAATGTTTGTAACGTGTGAGAATATGCTCAAGGGGGGACGAAATGAATGTGTAAGGAATATACATAAATACATATTTCAAGGCAAACATACCTAACATTCACCACTGAGCTCCCTCCCCCTGATACTTCCTTTTTTTGGATTTTCTTTGGTGTTCTTCCGTACAGTCTCTTTTCAACATTCAGCAATATTCAGCCATCATATGTACAGTCCACTTTCCTTGGTATCTCTTTTCCATTCTGGTATGGTCCACGATCTTCACTGTGCAGAAGTAGCAATTGAAACTGTGATTTCTTGGCTAACGCCACATCATGGGTACACCGAACGGCAGCGATTCCCTTTTCCACTTTTCTCGTTTCTCAACCCTCCACACTTTATGAGTAGCCGACGCTTTGTCCTGATCTCCTAGGTGCGACCCGCAGTATTGAAAATAAGCATTTTTCACGAAAGGCATAATATTTCGCCTCTTTTTTCCTGTCGTATAACAGCCACATATGTACAAAATATATCTGGATGATTGACACAACCACGTGAAGCCATTGCACACTACACAAAGAAACAACAGAACAGTCACGTACTCAATACAATGCACCTGGGAGCAGTCTCTGCTTTGCACTGACTAGTGGGCATTCTGGCCGGAATGGCGCCACATATGTTACCCCTATAGAAATAAGGGAGCGGTGGGGTGCGGTATGAGTTAGTTTCATGTCCATAATCAGCCATGTATTTATGTTTATTCCGTACACATTCATTCCGTCCCTCCAGAGCACATTTTAACATGTTACAAACGTTGTCATATATCAATGTCGTTTTTTTACATTTTCACATTTTCGTGATTTTTGAAAAAAACCTAACGTGCTATGGAATTTTGAAGGTCATTTTCGGAATCTGTGAAAAATATCTATTCCGATACACCTCTTCATTTCAAAACAACAAAACCTTGCATATTAGTGATTGAAGAATTGAAGGATGTCATTCGCAATGCGAAACTTCAGGGTGAGTCTTCAAGAGTGTATTATATCTCGTACGGGCAAACATTTGTACGTGGAACAGGATCTGTGTTGCTCTTTTCATTCCTTTATCAAAAAAGGGAGATCATTATGCTTGACACTGCATCGTGAATTCTTATTTATGAGAAGTTGCTAATAACGACATTCAACATAGGCTGTTGACGTTTTTTCAGAGTGAAGAAATCATGGGGCACAGAATACTAGTTAAATAATTATATGGTGAAGATAGTATGGGGCCGTAAAATACGACTGTGTGGAAGTATTTATAAGAAAGGCGTATCAAAATAATATCGCCTAATACTAAGAACATAGTCACGATTATACAAAAACAAAGAATAAATGCACGGCAAGGAAGCAGAAATATTGGATGCATGGAGCGTTCAAATTAACTTCTTCTGGAGCAGAGACGTTCGGATAATAAATTAAAATCCGTTCGAAGAATGAGTCTTAAAATAAACTACATAAACCATCATGTCAAGAATATACTGTATGTATTGCAGCATAACAAAATGAAACAAAGTTTCGAAATGTCTACCAACATTAGATTTATTGAATAGCTTTGGTAAATATTTACATCATTTAAGGGATGGCAACTTTTATGGGGTCTCAGATTACATTTATAATACCGAGATAGCAAATCACATTTCTTGCGGGTTTTTGATCTCGTTTTTTAGAAAGAAAGTTATTGCCAGCGTTAAATGAAAGCTTACCGTAGAACACTTAGAACACTGCCATCTTGAAAGCAAAATCTTTGGCAGGGATTCCTACTAACGTGTACGAGTACTATGTTAAACCAGCGGCTATGGTTAAACCATTCGAGTTTCTCCATTGATAGGTTGATCAACACCTTTCGATTGTCGGTTGTCTTGAACACCAAGTACCATCACATATTGAACAGTGTATGGAGAACTCTACAAAACACTTATGTAGTTCACGACAATAATCTAAGTATATATTTAAATTAGATAGCAATTCGGTTCATTGAAACATTACACAGGTAGATTATAAGCGATCTCGTGTGCTCAGTTGCAACATATTCGATAAGTGCATTGTGCAGCACCACAATTCCAGTGCACGTGAACAACTTTCACTCAAGCATCATTATTATAGGGCGGAAATATGCCTTGGCCTCCTACTGGAAAAAAAAATACCTAGTTTGTTGCTCCCTGGAAAATATTCTGCAGACATCCTTGTTCGAAACCGAACACCCTTGTGAGGAAATACACGTAACTCCTCTATACATTCCACTCACTACACAAAAGGGGACTGACATAAATCAATACTAACCATTGAATTGCATGTTGTTGGAAAATTGAGGCATCAATTGTATCAAACCCCTCTGATTCTACAACCCTTGGTGGTCCTTGCCCTCCTCCACCCTCCAATCCTCTCTATTTCTCGCTTTTTCTCTCCAGTTCTTATCCCCATCTGTCGTAGATCTGCCATAATATCATCCATCCACGTTATTCCGGTATACATTCCTCTTCGTCTCCTCTGGTAGCACTTTCCCGATGCCTTCTTTCTGGATACTGATCTTCATTATTTATAGATTATCTATATTTTCAAGCAACAATGTTTTGTCAGTCGATCAATTCTTGAAGTTCCATTTCAGATTATAAACGTATTTACAATCTCTTCCTGGTAAAACTCTGCTCGTAGCCTGATTACACTAGGCCCGATTTATCGTGGAACTTTCTCCTATGTACAATCACCGGCAATAGAAATGGGACACCTAGATCCTGAAATTCTCTCTTCCCTGCAAGGCGTTACGTGTGGATTTTAAAAGCACGTTTTATGGCAACTTTTACACCGGCCGTACAGTTTGGAAACACACATAATACCTTGCAGGGAAGTAATTGTAAGCTCTAGATGTTTCATATTAATTGCCAGTGACTATACAAACAATTTTGTTGGAAATTATTTCCTCCTGAGTAGACTTGATGAATGAATACATGGCGTTCAGGGCAATGGACAATTGAAAAGCTTCCAACAACACCATCAATGGAAACTCGAATGGTTAACATAAAACTTGTACACCATGGTAGAAAATGTCGACAATGATTTCCCTTTTTACCTGAAGATGTCAGTGTCGTACGGGAAGTTTTTTCGTAGGGCAGAATAATTTTCTTTCTAAAAATGAGGCAGTGAAACCTTTAGAAAATGTAGTTTGTTTTCTCGGTATTGTAAGTGTAATCTGAGACAACATAAGAGAAATGTCATCTCATGATGTAAATATTTCCACAAACTACACACTAAATCGTATTTCTACAGACAATGAAAAACTTTGATCAAGATCTTTCTTGGTATATCAACCCGGTGATTTCCAGATAGACAGCTAATGTCACTCTCATCCTTAGGGATTAAAGACAAGAGTGACGTTAGCTCTCGAAATCTCTGAAGCCTTTTCGGAAATCACCTGGTTGATGTCGCAAGAAAACCTCTTCATCATTCGCTGCCAGGAAAGCTTCAAGAATAACTTCAATGAAAAACTTTGATTTATTTTGTTAAGAGTTTAGATATTTATATTTATGGATCCCTTTTCGAATTGGATTTAATTTATCATGACAATATTGCTGTTCCAGAAATATATCATTTAACGCTTTGTGCGTTTAATATTTATGTTTCTTAGCTATGTAGCCTATTTGTTCTGGGCTGTTGTGTAATCGCAATTTTAGCGCACGTTTTCATTGAGTACTCTCTAGGTTATTGAAATTACACCAGAACAATTCTAGGTGCTTTCACAACTCTGACGCCATAACTTTGTTTTCGGAGGGAATTACCTCTTTGTTTGCTTAAGGAAGGGTACACCTAATAACAGGAAGTTCGCCTTAGGATCGTTACATTGCTGCAATATGTAGATTCTCCAAGGCGATATAATTGATCCACATTTCGAAGAAAACCTTGTTACATCTGGCTTTATTGCCCTTCCCTAAAATTCAGAGGAACACGTCTGAGAGAAGACCGACTCATAATCACTCGGACAGGTTAATATGTCCGGTTTAGGCGGACAAGGGTTCCTTGTCCGTATTGGCTTTTTAAAGCGGTGGATATCCCCCCCCCCCCCTCAATTACTAGGACGGAGACAGCCGGTTGTTCCACCAGCGGCGATGACTTCTGTCCATGTAACGCACGTAACAGATCAATGCCACCAGAGCACTTAATGAAACGGTTCAACCCGGCCTTATTCTGTGGTTGTGGCGATCGTAATTCGGCACCGTTCTGTCCTCTTCTTCCTCTCTCTCTCTCACTAGATGCCTCTGGCTCTCAATTTCCATCCACTTGCCCCTGATATGTTTTCTTCCGCTGGGATAATCTTCCGCTGGCTGGCTACCTAATTTTAATGTTAATCGAGTTGAGATTCTTTAAGCGCGACAATTTAGGAGAGAGGTACATTAAAGGGTACATTTACAATTCCATTTCGGGGGTGTTTAAATAATTTTCTTCTGGTGGGGTACACAGTTGAGTGTCTGTTGTCAATACCTTGTACTAACAAAGCCCTCGCACAAAGTCATGCTCCACGTGCAACGTCAGGACTTTTAGGTCACCAATCACAATACGAGGTCAACATTACAGTGACACAACATTGCAAATACTATACTTTAGATTCCTATCTCTCTTTCTCTTCTCTCTCTCTGTGTTTCAATCGTCTCCCTCTCCCTCTCTCCGTCTCCAATGTATGCCGAGGAAATATATTTGTGTGATTAAATCAATGGTAACTTTTTATGTTAATGGTTTCTTGCACTTACCTTTTACAATGTTGTTTGATCTTTTATTGATTGATTTTCTTTATTTTACTTCGCTTTTGTTCCACTTTTGGCTAATTACGAAGATGGAGATTAGTGATGATAGGATGACAGTGATGAATGAACACTCACTAATATCCACGCCCAGGCCGGGATTAAAACCCTGGACCCGTAGCGTCGTAGCGTGATGTGCTAATCAATCCACCACGGGGGGTGGCTTTTTAATATGTTGTACGTACATGTATTTCCTCCTTAAAAACAGGAATGTAAATTCATGCATTTCCTCTGTGCGATAATTTCAAACGCCGATCCGCATGTCGGAGTGCTGAGCACAGAAGTGCTATGTGTACGGGGATATTTACATTTACATATAATATTAACAAATGAAAATTATATTAAAGAGAAAATAAAAAGTAGGCTTAATTAAGAAAATGCATGTTACTTCTCTCTTCATAAACTTTTGTCTTCTCGTTTAATATCTAAGAAACTAAAAGTTAAAATATACAAAACAGTAATTTTGCCTGTAGTATTATATGGATGTAAAACTTGGTCCCTTACATTGAAAGAGGAACATAAATTGAGAGTATTTGAAAATAAGATCCTTAGGAAAATATTTGGACCTAAAAGGGATGAGGAGACAGGTGAGTGGAGAAGGTTACATAATTTAGAACTACATAATTTGTATTCATGTCCAGATATTATTAGAATAATTAAATCAAGAAGACTTAGGTGGGCAGGCCATGTGGCACGAATGGGAGAGGAAAGAGGAGTTTACAGGATTCTTGTTGGGAAACCTGATGGTAAGAGACCTAAGGGATGGACCTAAGGGAAATCGGTAAGGATGGAAAAGAGTATATAGAACTTGCTCAAGATAGGGAAAGATGGAAGGCCTGTGTTGCTGCAGCCATGAACCTTTGGGGTTAAGAAGGCTAGGGAGTTAGTTAGTTAGTTAGTTAGACCGAATCATATGCTTTTTTGAAATCAATGAATAGCTGATGGACATTTTGATTATGTTCCCACTTTTTTTCAAGTTTCTGTCTGATGTGAAAAATTTGATCTGTAGTTGATCTGTTACGTTTAAATCCACATTGATAATTACTTATAATTTCATTAGCATATGGGATTAGTCTTGTTAAAAAAAATGTTAGATAATATTTTATATGTTGTTGAGAGTAGAGAAATTCCACGGTAATTATTGCAGATCATTTTATCACCTTTTTTAAACACAGGAACAATTATGGATTGAGGAATTTCTTATTTATTTCTTCTTTATTCCATATTAAACAAATTAATTTATGAATTTGACATATTAATGAATTTCCACAATATTTAATTAACTCAGCTGGTATTAAATCAATACCAGGTGCTTTGTTATTCTTTAGCCTTTTAATAGCATCTTTAACTTCAGTCAAGTTAGGTTCTGGAACTAAAGGTTCTGCTGTGTGGACTTCATTTACTTCTGATTTATCTCCTACATGAACATTTAAAAGGTCATTAAAGTAGTTCTTCCATCTATTTAGAATATCGCTTGGGTCAGCTAGAAAATCACCGTCTTTATCTTTTATCAAGTTTACTTTAGGTTGGCACCCCTTTCTAAATTCATTTACACCTTTATATGTTCATTTCGATCTTCAGCCGAGAGATCGGGAGAAGCGTGGCGGGCGACGCTGACGGAGATGCCGACATTTGCGGCCTGTAATGCCCGCTTATTTTTATGGACATATACAAACATTTATATAAATATTGCAAAACGAGCACTAAACTGTGATACAAGAGTACGGTTTTAATTTTAGTAGCTTAGTGGCTGTATGTGCTGATGATTTTGACACGCCCATCTCCTGTGAAACACGGCGTAGAGGTTTGTTTGGAGAACGTTCTAACGCTGCACCAATTTTTTCGAGTTTTGCTTCGGTTAGAATCCGTCGTTTTTGCTTAGGTGTTTTAAAATTTAACGATCCAGTTTCTCGTAATTTAAGGACAAGATATCTAACCGTATGTGGAGGTGAAACACCTGGGAATTTCTGTACAAATTGCCTACACACGTTTCGACACGAGTCTGTTTTCACGTAAGTGTCATACATAAAAATTCTTTGTTATAACGTGAACCTTGCGGCTGACATTCCAATCGTCTCACTGACACAACACGCATACACACTGCAACAACACAAATAAGTAACGGAAAGTAACCAAGAATAACACTCTTGCGCACAGTACGAAATTAACACGCTCTTGGTTTACATCTGCTCGCCACTATATTCTAGTCGCGAAGGAACAAAAAACTCGAGCTCGGAGATTTCGGCTTGCAAGGAAGCTCACGAAAACCATTGACTTTTAACGGTTTCGTCTGCAGCGTAATCTTGATACAGTGTTGAACATTCGAAACCTCCAAACGATCCCTATCGACACAAAACTCTTTCAAGGATATAAACTTAAGGAGGACGTTACTGTTCCAAACTACGATGTTTTATTATAAGTTGCTCTTAACATCGCTTCTAAAACGTATTTATTTATGTATATAAGGGCAGAACTTGGATGAATTACAGAATAACTTTTGCGTGTTATAACACAGGTTAGTACTCGTCTTTTGCAATATTTATATCAATGCTGTATATGTCCATAAATATAAGCGGGCATTACAGGACGCAAATGTCGGCATCTCCGTCAGCGCGGCCCGCCACGCTTCTCCCGATCTCTCGGCTGAAGATTGAAATGAACGGACGGTATAAATCTCTGCTGTTTGCTGTTTGTTTCAATTTCGTTAATTTTGCTTTTCAAGTAATCTCTTTTTTTACTTCTAAACGTGCGGTTAACTTCTCGCTCTATTCTATTATAATTGCTTAGATTTTTATCATCAGTGTTATTTAACCACCTAAGTCTAGCCTGATTTCTTATTTCTATTACATTATGACATTCATTATCAAACTATGGCTTACTTTTTCTTAGTTTATGGTATCCTATACTTTCTTTAGCTGCTGATTCTATTGCATTACGTATGTGCTCCTAATTCTTATTTATATCTGTTTCATTTATATTTTCATCATCATTTAAATCCTGCAAAACATCAAATATATTTGACAGTTTAATTTGGTAATCTTTCTTAATTCTTTCATCAGCAAATTTTCCTGTATTAAATTTTAGAACTTTTTAGATTTTGTTGCTTGTGATTTATCACTGCGAGTCTTTCTCTTAATTTAGCAATTACTAAATAATGGTCACTGGCACAGTCAGCACCTCTATGTGTACGAACGTCAATTATACTAGTATGCCTTCTCTTATCAATGAGAATATGATCTATCTGATTATGAGTTTTACCATCTGGAGAAGACCAGGTATATTTATGGATATCTTTATGTTTAAAAGTGGTACTTTTCACAATTAAATTCTTTGAGGTTGCAAAAGTAATCAATCTTATACCATTATCATTACTTAATTCATGAAGACTTTCTTTACCAATCGTGGGTTTAAAATTTCGTTAAGCAAATTTTCTATTTCCCGTATAGTGATACTTTTTTGAATCGCCACGTATATATATGTGTGTGTGTGTGTATGTATATGTATACGTATGTATACACATACATTCACATCGTCGTCGCCTTGCAATCAAGGGTTCCCAGGTTCTACGCCACCGGTGGAGGCACATACTGGTTTGGATCCCTCTTTAAACTGTAGGTCCAGTCCAGATTAGCCTTTCTATGCATAAAGTGGACTCAAAAGAACAATTCAATCGCTCGGTCAATACATAGCCTACAGGGAATCAACATGGAACGAGCTGGAGACTTTCTGTAATAAGTTTACACTGGACTTGTTTCTTTGTATGTCCTTTTGTGAGGGTAAAAGAGCCATTAACCTAACGAATGTTGAAAATGGATCTTGTAGATACTGAAGTTACGAATGATTATGATTAGCTATGAGACACATTTTTGGAAACTATGTTAAAATACATTTTGCTATTCATTGCTATTTCTGTGTCATATTCACGTTATAGTATTCGTTTTTATAAAGTGATATGCTGTAAAATTATGTAGTTATTGTGCCATTAGACCGTGTGTCAGTCTAGTGGCTAGAACGTAACCATTTGCATATATCCTGAACTCAAGCACATACCGCATTTGGCAGTTTTTGCTTCGTCACGTTTCTCTTCGGTAAGCACAGTGCGAAACACTGCGATAGAGGTAACTGCGATCAAGTAAATGTAATCGAGAACAGGTGTCGGAATGTGCCCCCCCCCCTCTCTCTCTCTCTCTCTCTCTCTCTCTCTCTGCCGTGAATGTAAGCATTTACTTTCATAGGTGTGGATATGTCGTACTGATAAAAGATTTATGTTCGCTTTTGTATAGTTTACTAAGTTGATAAGTGGTCGATTTATTGATTCTAAATCGCATTTCTGTAACGTATGACTAATTGCAAGGTGAAGATGACTGATAATGTGATGAAATTGATGAAGGGACACACAAAGACAATGCCCATGAACAGGGAGGAATTTTAACCCAGGACCTCTGGCGTCGTAGTGCTCTGTGATAACCATTACGCCACGGAGGCCGGTATTTAAACGAGTTTTAGTTTTTTAAAAAAACGCAGAGAAGTTCTTAACAGTAACTGGTGCAATTGAACCAGAAGACCACCACACTGTAAAAAATAATGGTGTTAAAACAACACAGACAGTGGTCCCAGGAAGTCCACGCCCCATTTTGGTCAACGTTTAACCTCAGCGGTGTTGAAATAACACAGATAAATTGTAACAACCAACACCTTTTTAACACCACTGAGGTGAAACGTTGACCAAAATGGGGCGTGGACTTCCTGGGACCTCTGTCTGTGTTGTTTTAACACCGATATTTTTTCAGTGCACCTACTTGTAAAACACAGCTTAAAGATGTCTCTTCGATAGAAGATGAAGAAGAGTTCTCCAATTATCTCCTAACTCCCGTCAACCCATTCTGAGGAATTTAGTCGTTCAACTCTGAACTCTCCATCGTTCGCTGTTTAGAAGTTACAAGTTTCCACTTGGGTGCAATACATTAAACTGGTCGGTCAAACTTTGCATGCCCAAATGAGTGATTACAGCTTGATTCATAACGTACAGAAAAACAACTTTGCTCCCATGTCATACAGCTTTTATTGCTAGGCAGTTTACACACGTGGTACTCTATGAGAACAATAGATGATTATAGAGACAGACAAATCAGAAAGTGTACATATAAGTGGCCATCGCAATCGCCGGGTCAGGTTTTCAGTGGCTTATTGTTTCACACTTGGGATTGAGCAATTGGTTTTCCAAACTCATGTGTACTCTATTTCGGTGATCTCTGGAGCAAGCGAACGAGGACAAGTCTCTGCGCAAGTAGTGAGACGAGAGGGCTCAACCAATGAACGGGAAGTGATTGCATAAAGAGGAAAGTGCGACTGCAGCTACCAGATGTTATAGGTCTTTCCAGTTCTTACGGCGGGCGCTCTAGAAGCTGGAAAGTGAAGTGGGGAGCGGGGACCAACCAGCCAACAGCGGTGGCGCCGAGAGATACGACGTGGCGGAAATAAGTACTACGTTTATCTCGTTCTACAGGCTGCTGAGTTTCTTATCGCGCTGAATTGGTCGCTTCCCCGCTCCCCACTTCCCTTGCCATCTTCTAGAGAACCCGTACTGCTTAGCTCCATTAACTCGCCTTCTCCTCTTCTCTACCGTTATGCGCAGACTTTCTCCACTTGTTTGATTGATTTGGTGTTATAAATCCACTTTATTCACAGTAAGGCTAATCTGGACTGGATCTACAATTTGCATCATTTGATTACAAGGCGACTACGCAACCATTAAGCCATCGGAGAGGCCCCGCAGGGGTAGAGTATTGTACACTGCACTGCACTTTGCAGACTAACGAGGCTCTGGCCTCTTCACTCACAGTTAATACAATCCTCTATGAGGCTCGTCTTTCGTGCAGTCTGTGTGCGGTTCTGAACATCCTTCCATCAAATGTATCTTGTCACCATTTTCCCTATCTTTACGATAAGCAGAAAGTTGCGGAAAAGTGAAGTAAATTATATCAGTAAAAAAGAAGCATAAACCAAACACATCCATAATGAGCATCTTTTTTCGTTCAACATTCCTGTTTCTTAGACACATTTTATTTGTGTCTTGCTAAGAGATATTTAACACCGATGAAGGGTTGCCCTCCCTTTTCCTCCCCCTCCACCTCCCCGTCCCCCAATCTTTGTCGCTCATAAGACGTCATGTCAAAGAAAACGCAAAGAGGTTGCAAGAGTAAGATGGCTGTTAGAAGCCAGAAGGAATACTTGAAATACGAAAAACTGCAGGCTGATTTCGCAGGAAATATGGTTATTGATTTATATATTGTTACAGGCAGAGAAAGGGAGGGAAGGAGAGAAGGGGAAGAGAAATGGAAGTATTAGAGGGGAGAGGATAGACTACAGAGAGAGAGAGAGGAATATAAAGGAAGGGTGAAAGAGGTAGAATAAATACGAGAGAGAGAGAGGAATAGAAAGAAGAGAAAGAGAGAGAGAGAGAGATAGTAATTTAAATTAAAGGAAAATAGATAGAAGGAGAATTGTAGAGAAAAAGGAAAAGAATTATATAAAGGAAAGGAGATAGAGATAGAAGGAAAATGTGAGAGAGAGAGAGAGAGAGAGAGAGAGAGAGATGAAGTGTTTGAGAGAGAGAGGCACAGTAAGGAAGGAGAAAGAGATAGAAGAAAAATGAGAGAGAGAGAAAGAGATGGAGTGAGACATACACAATAAGGAACAGAGAGAAAAGAGCAAAAATGAGGGATCAGGGATTATAAAATGAAAATGATAATAATGTAAATAACAGATGTTAGAGACAACGCTTGACTGTATGTCAATTGTATGTTCTTGCATATCAAATTTTAATTGATTTAAACTGTCGGCCATTCTGCTGTTCAGCACATTCTGTAAATGAGGAATTAATTGAGGTTGTTGTCATTTCACGGATCAAAATATTACATGGTACGGCTGAAGAGTAACGGATAGTCATTGTTCAGTTAATGAAATTAGAGGATTCTTTACATCACTTGTGAATTTCAAAATCAAATATACAAAGTCAGCCTGTGTTTATGTAAGGAGAAATACATTTTCGCCCCTATTCATAAATTAAAACAATATATTCATCGGAAAATTTAATCTATGCACACATTAATGAACCGTTTCTTTTCTGATTAATAAAATGTATGTTCTTTCGGAAAGTGCATTTATCCGTGATTTCTGTAGGTAAAAGACATGGCGTATTGCTTCTATTATATTGAGAATAGAAAGCAGTTCTTAACGAAGCTAGAAATAATTATTAAATTACCCTGACATGCGTTTGAGTCTGTACAATAGATTTGGCATTTCAGAGACCTGTGAAGCTCTTATTTACTTTGGAGAGCTGGATGACAGGAATTGTAAACGAAAACACATTACTTATTAAATTGTTTCTGTTAATAAAGAATTTGTATTACACATTTTACATGTTAATTAATAGCTATTCTTATCAATGTATTTGAAAAACACTAAGGCGAATTGTGAAGCCAGATACGTATGCTATAAAAAACGTACAATTTTATATTTCATGTTGTACTGGATATTAAGCTGGATGTTCGGTCACACTTTGAAACCAACTTAACGACATTTGAGTTATACTTTGATTGTGTATGCTCAATTTTTGCAATGTTCCCTTTATCATTGTGTTTCGACGTGTAAAATAGCCTAAGTGTTGACTCAGCCACCGGAATATGCATCCTTATGCTATTATGAGTTCTTCCTAGGTTACATGTGTTGTGTCTCGAACTTGTAACCTCTTGCTGAATATATAAGACATAAAAGAACGACTTTCGATGGACCATTTCCATCCCACGAGAGGTCTCATACATTTCCTAACGGGACACGGTCCCTACGGCCAACACCTAAATAAGCACAACCTCAGACAGACTGATAAATGCCTGAAATGTAAAACCGAGACGGACACACCGGAACATAAAGCCTTCTTTTGCCAGACATCAAAGAAACAAATCGAAGATCTAAGACAAAAGGTACCAAACTTCAACACGTACCAGTTAATAAGAAATCCCGAGCACTTTACGTCACTAAACGACTTAACAAACCTGGTGTCGAAAGAGGAACATTCGCTCTTCAAATCCGGCATCACTCACCTCCCCATTCAACCCCTACCTCCGGAATGTAATATACCCCCCAGAAGATCACAAAGAATCCACCTTCGACAAACTCAACAACAGGACATCCCTTCTTAGGACTAAGATCACCAAGAGGATAATGAAGCAGAACCTCCCACAGGAACATCAAGAAGGAGACACTAATACACAAGACAGTGATACGCCAAAACGAAAAAAGGTTACGCCTCCCCGGAGAAAGGCAAAGGATAACACTGCAAGGACTCGACCTAGGAACCAACCGAATTTAACCCAGATTTTTCTTTTTCGTTTCTTTCTTAAATTGTAATCTTACACCCCCTTCTTTATTCTCGTTACTAAACACACTGCAAACTTCTCTCACTGATTCTTGACAATTCTCTATATTTCCACTACCGAACGTACTAATGTACCCGATACTTCCCAGGAAATCCCTCCCTACTTCTTCCCTTCCTGATGATGTCCCGGGTACCAACCGTCGTACCGATGTTCATCCCAGTCCGACCAACTCTTGCTGGTCTCCCGCAAGTCTCCTTGCATCAGGTACCACTCGTTCTTTCATATCACTTCCTACTATTAATACGTACATCTCAAAGCCAATAATACTCTCACTATCTCAAACATAACATACTAGAACATAGACCCTGCTGAACATTCATAGAATCGTGTTAATGTCCATTCCTCATCTCATCCATCAACACTAATGCACACGACACACAATAAAACTTATCCTAAGAAAACATTACCCACCCAATTACACATTTATGTAATTTCGTATCTGTGATCATAAATAATATTAATGTTAAACACTAACACTTATTTACTTCCTACTATTTCTAACCTTTATCTTAATCTTCTTACCTTGTAGAATGATGTGAAACCAACTTTGTTCAGGAAAACCGAACAAATTTGGTTCTTCACACTGGGACATTCTTGCCAAAGTCACAGTGAATTATTGTAATTAAAAAGATAATGGAAATCAAGGATGAATCAAAGAAAAGCGGGGGAATCCGTAAAAAAATCACGGAACTGACGCCCTGGGTTAAGTTTCAGGTACCAGGGCATAAGCACATACCTCCGAAAGTACCTTGACTACTTTTATCCGTATACATAAAATAATAATCGTTCTATGTAACCATATCTTGTATACTGTTTAGGAAATAAAATTCTTTGTCTCTTACGAAAAAAATATAAGAGGGTAACCATTTTATGGAGGAAAAGTATTTTAGTGGGTATTCACCGTCAAAGTAGTCCTTTTTGGATAGTAGTTATCGTAGTTGCACCTATCCATTTCAACATGCTTTCTTACAGAGTAAGCAATGCACCAAAGTACAGGGTGTTTCACTCGCTCTCGGCCCCTGATTTTTGCTTCGAAAAATCAAACTATTGGGCATAATGTAATTAAATTTGCTACGGTTATAGCTTGGTGTATAACAAGAATGGTGACGTCACAGCGAGTGTTGGATGCGGTCGCCATTAGCATACCTACGGACGCCTCTCCATGTTACAGAAGGTAGCCACCAACACGTCAGGAGTCACAGAGTCAATTTCCCGCCAAAAGCTGTCTTGCAGTTATATGATAGTGCGTGGCTTTTGCGATAGATCTTTCCTTTAAGTATACTCCAAAGGAAGAAATCCGTTGAGGTAAGGCAATCTCCTTCAGGCTAACGTCCTCCTTCCGACACATCCAACAATGTTCCCGTTGTTTCCACTTTCTTCACGAACTTTCAACCGAACCCGAACAAAACGAATCACTGTCAGGTGCGTCACAACAGAAAGGCCAAGGACTCAGACTGAAAGCACACATCCGTAACATTGGCATTTAACTTCAGAATACTCCAGACGCACGCGCTTGCCCAGGCAAGGACTAGAGAGACCGTTGCGCCATCTACAATGACGTCACCATGTTTCACATTCACCAAGGTACGTCCGTAACAAATTTCGTTACATTATGCCCAAGAGTTTTATTTTTACAAGTGAATATCAGGAGCCAAGAGAGAGTGAAACACCCTGTATGTTGTAATATTGGATTCCCGAAAACAAGGGTTGTTTCTGATCACTCAACTTCACGTTCATGCATCCCGACCCTCTTCCGAACTTTAGTACAAACAGTATGGCCATGTTGACAGTGCAATAAAACAAGATGATAACATGCTATTTAGTCAAATAAGAACAAGCAACAGTGAGAACTGGGTGGAGCGTTCACCTACCTTTCCGAAGTCCGTGAGGCCTCTGTGATCCGGAATCTGTCCCGGGGCATCCACCGTGGAGCAGTCTGCCCTAACAAGGAGCGAAGCAATGAGCAAGTTGTACACGTTTATGTTAGACTAAAGAAGTAAAAGTATAATTAACTCTTTACAAAACTACACTGACAAACAAGTTAACAAATTAAGGCATATAAAATTAACACATCTTATTATATATATATATATATATATATATATATATATATATATATATATATATACAGGGTGACTGGTAATTAGATGTATTCCCTGAAAGGGGTTAAAGTAGAGACAATTTGCAATAAATTTGACCATATGATACCCCGTCCGAAAATTAGTAGTTTTCGAGATAATCGAATTTCTATTGTTTTTTTTTTTAAATGACAATTTTCCACATAAAAAGATGAATTTAGAAAAACTGCTCATTGTATGGAACTTATTTCAGCGTTTTTTGATAGCTAACAAATAAGTGGTTCCTTGAAAAAAAAGAGTTTGCCCAAATAACAATCACATGTAAGTAACGGGTGGGTCTAAACTTACAAGTGATGATAAAAAAATGCACTCTTAGTTTACTTGGCAACGTATTAATAACAAAAATGGTATGACACGAAGCGTACAAATTACTTTAATTACTTCCTTGTGTCATCTGCTATCCAACAAGGTACAAATGTTGCTAACATTCACATTTGTGTACAAGAAATAATACTTCATTCATCTTCATGTGAATGGAATCAATGAACAATACAATTAAAGAACATTACACGTCTTGCTCAAAGTGCGCACCTCCGTTACAATGTGTTCTTTTAGATATCACACTACATTTTCATTTTCAGTGTTATCTAAATTGCTATTACTCTTTAATACTACATATTAGAACATTCATATAAGCTTCATATATACATGGATATGTGTTGTTTCAGGAAGGGGCTTAGTAGAGTATGCTGACGTCTATGTTGCCTAGACAAATATTGAGCGGTAGAACTCCAACCAACACACCATCTGCAATATTTCTTTCTCCTTCCAATTTCTCCTTTTCAGTGCTTTCCTGTCGTCCTTTCATCTTGCCCCGATTAACAAAACAATAACATTTCAAAGTCATTCGAACAATAATTCCGATCCTTTTACACACGTGAAATAACAATATGCACTTGCTTTTTACTATGTATTATTAAGATCAAGTATTGAGGAAATATTTATTTAATGCAAATGGGAGAACTGACTAACATTCACGATTTCCGCCTGTTTAAATTTTAAAAAGAACAAAATTCCTCAAGCCTCGTGTCCAAAGCATGTTATATTATTTTATGTTCATTTATATATTTTGATATTGACCATTATTAACCCTCTTTTGATTGCTCGAAATTTCTCTGGGTTTCTAGCGAGAATATCCTTTCTGAAGTATTATGGTTCAGTTTACAAAAAATATGAATTATTTCACTCAACACATTACAGCACGGAGGAAATTCTAAATCTAGTGAATTACATTTGGATATGATGAAACCAAACAAAAGTACATCTTAGAATCTTACTTTTGTCATTTTCTTCACAAATAGGTTTTTGATAGTCTGGACACACCCACTTCATATACACACACATATATATATGTAAAATACATTTTAGAAACACATAGTTATCAATTTATACGTAGAAATACTACGTATCTGAAATCACTTAATTACTATTGTGCTCCACTGAAATTTCAGCTCCAATAAGAAGTCACCAATTGATATATTTCAAATAACGCCTGAACGAACAGAGTCCTGGACTGTTCCAGGAAAGTACGTAGACTGGGAGCCAAGATTAAGCAGGAGTTACTGCCAAACTGCAGCAGCACGTGAAATCTACGAGTGGATCTCTATTGTGATCTGTAGTGTTAATAGCAATACAGCGTGTTATTTCATTAGTTGTTAATCTTGCCGCCGTAGTCATTAAGGAAAGAAAAAAGTAACGAAAATATAGAGTTCTGTTCCGTGAAAAATTCAATTATGAGTCTTTATCAGGTTGCTATCGGAAAATCAATTAACTATGTAAAATGTTGAACTGCTTGTCCTTTCGGAGTATCCGTGCAATAGCGCCGTCAGTCTAAAGGTTTTCACGAAACATGTCGTATTTGGCAACAGCAGCCCGCAGGAGACAGACAATTTCGTTGAGGGAACTGTTTTTACGTTCACCATATGCACAAATAGGCTAACCCGGAATGGACCTAGAGTAGTTCTAAGTGAGGTCCGAACCACTATCTGCCTCCACCGGGTATCCTATCTAGAACCCATTGATTTACAAGGCGACGGTGGTACCACTATCCAATCGGATAGGCTCAACAGCATAAAGCATCTGACCAGGGGCGCCAACTTTTTAAAAAAAAGTTGTGCGGGTTCAAACAAATCGAGTAATAAGTTCACAAAAATATTTAATAAATCCTCCCTTACATTCATGTACAGTCATCGACAGGATAGGGACACTGAGGTACGAGGTCCTCCAGCCTCCTCTCGCCACTCACACATATCACCCTCTCTCCTGGCGTACTTGGCGTCGATTGCTAATCTAGCTATAATCTTGCCAGGAGCGGTAGTGTTCCAAAGGAAAGGATGAACGGAGGATGCAGGTGATGGTGGAGAGGTAATTAAGCTTGGTGCCTATCTTGAAAAACCAAGGTGTGTTTACTGTTTGTATGTTTTCTCTATGTATAGTATTTGTGTCAGAACAAAGATAAGAAAGAATGAAAGAATAAATACTATGAATAAATTCAAACAACATATATAAATAATATAGAAAATAATAATGAAAGTTATATGTCAGAAATGATTGACTTATTCAATCACCGATTCCAATGATGTTTGCTCTAGTAAAAGTATTTAAGACATCACAATCACAATTTAGAATCCCTTGTCCTTGCTTAGTAACATATAATAGAATCTGATATGATATAAAATAGAATAAATAATATGATGATTATATAAGAAATATAATACAGTATACCAAGGACAGAACATTGATACATAATTAAGATTAATACTGTGGATCCTTAGATACTTTAGCCTCCCAAAGTGAGGGGAGTTACTAGACCGGATGATGGCTTCTTCTTCAGTCTTCTTTCTTCGACTTGGATTTAGTCTTCCGCATCGAGAGGTTCCTGGACGTCATCCAATGGATGAATGTAAAGTTCATGATAGATCCGTGGATGAAGTTTCGCTAGTCCATGGTCCATTACCAGGCTTCTTGGAGTGATCACACTCAGTATCCACTTATCACACTTTACTTTTAATTCTACACTTAAGGATACTCATACAGTCTTCCACGAATACACTATCCATTGAGGTTCACTAAGGCCAATTGCGGACCGTCTTTTAGTCCATGACGGTTCCTTGGTTGTTATGTCTGCCAACACCAGCTAGAGTTACGTTGTTGAGTCTTCTGGTATGGTCCCTCGTAGTGATTTTACATAGAATTTCCATTGTTTAATGCTGTAGGGCCCATTTCATAAAATTTCACTTCACTGGATTCTTCAGACACTTCCAATTCTTGATATTTGGATTTCTTTTCCAAGTTACTGATTCTGCTACTCTTCCATCTTGATAGAGTGAGTTGAATTGTGTCTACATTACGCTTCACTCTCAATTCTGGGATGTAGCTCTCCTCTTCTAAGGTTGAGATTTTCTCTGCCAGCCTATTGATTCTTGGAAACCTTTCAGGTTTCTAGATGTCAGCTGCCAAGGTCTCTTCTAGAAGTCCCTGCCTTAGACTCTCAATTTCATTACTAGAATGCTTAGTGCAGTTAACAATTGCATGCTCCGAAGTATCTCCAACGCCACATTTCAAACATTGGTCATTGTGACTTAAGTTAAATCGCTTGAAGTAAGACTTGTACGGTCCATGGCCAGAAATCAAATGGACCATGCCCCTTGTTAGTTTGAAAAACTTTTTCCTTATCCTCACATCAGGAAGATATCTTCTGCAGTGGATTGAGATTTGCTGTTGACTCCATTCTGCCTGCCACTTATCCCATAAACATGCGTCTATTTCAGCAAGGGTATTAATCTGGGTACCCAGAATTCGGTTGGTCTTCATGTAATTTCCTTTTTTTCAACAATACCTCGAGGCATTCCTTTTAACCTCCAAGTCAATAGGAAGCACTCCTGTAATCGCTATGATTGATGTTGTGGATATAGTTTTAAAGGCTCCGAATGTTCTCATTAATACATTCCGATGTGAGGATCTCATTTTATTAATCACCTGGTGTTGGTCAGTGAGATGAACCCATACCGATGCTGAATAGCATATTATACTCAAGAAGATATTTCTTGTGGGAGTTTGTAAGCTTGATTCCCCATACTGAGGATCTTGTGAAGCTGAACCTTACTTTTCCCAACCACATTTGCAACGTGCATTCTTAGCTTAAATTGGGCTTGCAAAGTTATGCCTAGGTATTCAATATGCGGAGCTATTTTAACAATTATATTAGCTCTCTTAATAATAGCAGGTCTTTGAAGTTTCCCTCTTAACAGAACATGATGGGATTTTTCAGTTGCTATCTTCATTTTCGATGTTAGGGTCCACTTCTCGACTAGTCGTAGGGCTTCCCCTGCATGGACTTCCATCTCTCTGCGATTGTTTGCTTCTATGAGAATCAGGATATCATCGGCATATGCCGTTACTTCTGCCACATCCTTGGATTCTTCAAGAGAGTATAATAATGGTTCCAAAGTAAGGTTCCAAAGAACCGGGCCCAGAACAGATCCCTGTGGGCATCCTTTATTTATTTCTCTTTTAACTGTCTGTTGAGGTCCTTTAAACTGGACAGATCTGCCATCTAAGTAGTCCCTTATCAAGTTGTACAATGGTCTGGGTGTTTGAGCCTCTCTTAGAATTTTCAATATGTACGGCCACCACACATTATCAAAAGCGCCGCTTATATCAAGTGGGATGACCAGTACATATTTTTGTGAATTCTCTTGGACGAATGTCTGTACGTGTTGTATTGCATCCTCTGTTGAACGTCCACGGGTGAATCCATACTGTTTTTCTGACACCCCAGTTAATGCTCTTCTCTCGTTCAATCGCTTAACTACTAATTTTTCTAAGATTTTACCCATTGTATCCAACAGGCAGATTGGTCGAAAGGATTTCGGCTCTTCAGGATCTCTATCATTGTCTTTCATCAAGACAATCAGATTGGCCAGTTTCCAGTCCTCTGGAAACTCACCAGCTACCAGACACTGGTTATAAACTTGTTGCAGATTTCCCAATAACTCATTCTTAGTTATTTTGATGACTTCATTTACCAGTCCATCAGGTCCTGGGGCTTTCTTACATTTAAGTTGGTCTATTGCCAGGGCAATTTCCTCCTTGGCAAAAGGTAGAACTAATGTATCATTCTCGTAAGTCTCCTGCAGTTCACATCTAATATTTCTTTGAATATCAGAGTCTTCAGCTTCACTGTCAAGTGGTAGCAACCTTTCCATCAAGTACAGCAGAGTATCCTTCCATGAGTTTGTGTACGTATTATCTTGAAGTTTTAAGGTTGTGGGTGTATATGCCTGTCTTAGATTCCCAGTTACCACTTTATACGCGATGCTCCATGGATCTTTAACCACCTGATTCTTTAGTAATCTTGCCCATTGTTTAATTTTGTGTTGTTTCAACAGGTCTTGATAAATCCATTTGGATTTCCTATATTTTTCCGAATAGGTTTGTTTTATTCTAGGTAGTTCTTGCGCAATTTCCTTGTGATCGTTCATCTTCTCAAGATATATATAGGCCACGCTTATTTTTTCTCTACTGAGCTCTGCCTTGAAAATTGCCATCGACAATAAATGGTCCACCTATCCTGAAATACTCGTTTCCCTGCAAGGTGTAATGTTTGTTGCCTAACTCTGCGGCAGTGATAGAAGTTGCCATTGAAAATTTGCTATCAAATTGCACTTATCGCCGTAGAGTTTGGCAACACACATAACACCTTGCAAGGACGGGATCTAGGTGTCCCTTTTATTGCCGGTGACTGTACTCGTATCATATTAATGCGCAGACTTACTTATTTTTTAAAGCATCTGTTGTTTACTGATTTCAATAAGCCATCCAACACAAATTACGATAACAAATGCAATAATGATAACAACAACTAACTAACTAACTCTCTAGCCTTCTTAAACCCGAAGGTTCATGGCTGCAGCAACACAGGCCTTCCATCTGTCCCTATCTTGAGCAAGATCTATATACTCTTTTCCATCCCTTCCGATTTCCTTTAGGTCCATCTCAACGTTGTCCCTCCATCTTCGTCTTGGCCTTCCTACAGGTCTCTTACCATCAGGTTTCCCAACAAGAATCCTGTAAACTCCTCTTTCCTCTCCCATTCGTGCCACATGGCCTGCCCACCTAAGTCTTCTTGATTTAATTATTCTAATAATATCTGGACATGAATACAAATTATGTAGTTCTAAATTATGTAACCTTCTCCATTCACCTGTCTCCTCATCTCTTTTAGGTCCAAATATTTTCCTAAGAATCTTATTTTCAAATACTCTCAATTTATGTTCTTCTTTTAATGTAAGGGACCAAGTTTCACACCCGTATAATACTACAGGCAAAATTACTGTTTTGTATATTTTAACTTTTAGTTTCTTAGATATTAAACGAAAAGACAAAAGTTTATGAAGAGAGAAGTAACATGCATTTCCTGAATTAAGCCTACTTTTTATTTCCTCTTTAATATAATTTTCATTTCATTTCATTACTCCTAAGTATTTGAATTTGGAAACTGGTTCAAACGAGTTGTTATCAATAATTAGATTTTGATTATTACCTAACACTTGGTTTCGGCCTGTAAGCATATATTTAGTTTTCTCTTTGTTAACTTCCAAACCTATCTCTTTAGCAGTTTTGAAAAATATTTTAGCATTATTCTTAATCGTATTTATATCATCCCCCAGTAAGTCTACATCATCTGCATATGCTAACAACTGAGTCACACCATTTAATTTTAGTCCTTCTTTAGTTTCTTTTACCTTCCTAACAGCATATTCTAAGGCAAAATTAAAGAGCAATGGAGATAATGCATCTCCTTGTTTTAACCCATCATGAACTGTAAATTTGTCAGACATATTATTACCCACACGAATTTTACTTTCTGTTTCACTGGTGCATATTTTTATCATACTAACAAGCTTCTTAGGTATTCCAAACTCTACTAATATATTATATAATTTATCTCTTTTGACCGAATCATATGCTTTTTTGAAATCAATGAATAGCTGATGGACATTTTGATTATATTCCCATTTTTTTCAAGTGTCTGTCTGATGTGAAAAATTTGATCTGTAGTTGATCTGTTACGTTTAAATCCACATTGATAATCACCTATAATTTCATTAGCGTATGGGGTTAGTCTTGTTAAAAGAATGTTAGACAATATTTTGTATGTTGTTGAGAGTAGAGAAATTCCACGATAATTATTGCAGTTCATTTTATCACCTTTTTTAAACACAGGAACAATTATGGATTCTTTCCACTGTTGAGGGATTTCTTCTTTATTCCATATTAAACAAATTAATTTATGAATTTGACATATTAATGAATTTCCACCATATTTAGTTAACTCAGCTGGTATTAAATCAATGCCAGGTGATTTGTTATTCTTAAGCCTTTTAATAGCATCTTTAACTTCAGTCAAGTTAGGTTCTGGAACTAAAGGTTCTGCTGTGTGGACTTCATTTACTTCTGATTTATCTCCTACATGGACATTTAAAAGGTCATTAAAGTAGTTCTTCCATCTATTTAGAATATATCGCTTGGGTCAGCTAGAAAATCACCGTCTTTATCTTTTATCAAGTTTGCCACCCCTTTCTAAATTCATTTACACCTTTATATAAATCTCTGATATTTTTAGTTTTGCTGTTTGTTTCAATTTCGTTAATTTTGCTTTTCAAGTAATCTCTTTTTTTACTTCTAAACGTGCGGTTAACTTCTCGCTTTATTGTATTATAATTACTTAGATTTGTATCATCCGAGTTATTTAACCACCTAAGTCTAGCCTGATTTCTTATTTCTATTAGATTATGACATTCATTATCAAACCATGGCTTACTTTTTCTTGGTTTATGGTATCCTATAGTTTCTTTAGCTGCTGATTTTATTGCATTACGTATGTGCTCCCAATTCTTATTTACGTCTGTTTCATTTATATTTTCATCATCATTTAAATCCTGCAAAACCTCAAATCTATTTGACAGTTTAATTTGGTAATCTTTCTTAATTCTTTCATCAGCAAACTTTCCTTTATCAAATTTTATAACTTTTAGATTTTGTTGCTTATGATTTATCACTGAGAGTCTTTCTCTTAATTTAGCAATTACTAAATAATGGTCACTGGCACAGTCAGCACCTCTATGTGTACGAACGTCAATTATACTAGTATGCCTTCTCTTATCAATGAGAATATGGTCTATCTGATTATGAGTTTTACCATCTGGAGAAGACCAGGTATATTTATGGATATCTCTATGTTTAAAAGTGGTACTTTTCACAATTAAATTCTTTGAGGTTGCAAAAGTAATCAATCTTATACCATTATCATTACTTAATTCATGAAGACTTTCTTTACCAATCGTGGGTTTAAATGTCTCTTCTTTGCCAATCTGTGCATTACAGTCACCTAACAGAATTTTCATATCATACTGAGAAAATTTATCAAAGACCTGTTCTAATTCTGTATAAAAATCATCTTTAGTATTATCATCTTTATCTTCCGTTGGTGCATGTATGTTTATTAAAATAATTTTACACCACCTACCCTGTAAAACTGCATATGATATCCTATCATTAATAAATTCTATTGTTTTAAGAGCCGAGATAATTCTATTATTTATGTAAAAGCCTGTTCCAAAATTATGATTTTCAGTACCACCATAAAAAAAAGTATAATTTTTAGTTTTACAATTCCCTTCTCCTGGCCACCTAACTTCCTGGACAGCTACTACATCTAATTTATACTTCACTATCTCATTAACTGTACACTGAAATGCCCCAGGCCGGTAAAGGCTCAGAACATTCCAGGTGCCTAATTTAATATCCTTATTCCTAACGTAGATCTTATCCTTAGTCCAGGGACCTCCCAAAGTAGTCCCCACCCGGAGATCCGAACGGGGGACTATTTTACCTCCGGAATGTTTTACCTTGGGAACATCCATGGCCTTATATTTCTGTTTCTTGACATGTCTTTTTACAGTGCAGAGTTGTCAGCTCTACGCCTAACCCCCGATATGAATGGAGGAACTACTACACAAGACAAACACAAACATATTAGACAGCACAATTACTACACAAGACGAACACAAACACATTAGACAGCATAACTACTACACAAGACACACACAAACACATCACAACTATAACACAATATAAACACACACACACCACAACTACTACACAATATAAAAAAACAAACAAACAAACAAACACACAAACAAACACACAAACACACAAACAAACACACACACACACACACACACACACACACACTAATTATCGCAATTGTGCGACAGGTGCATCATCTCCAGGAGAAAGTCGAGTGGCAGCCTTTTCTCCCTCTGCAGTTGTATTGAAATGGCTGGCACAGTGTTGGAGAGGTATCTGCATTATAGTTAATCTAAGTATATGTGAGGGTTTCAATTTCCATTTGCAAATCTTCAATTTGAGACTTACAATAAAATAAAATAAAGTGCCTCGTTTGTGATTGAAGGCATAATACATTTCAACTGGCATAATAAGTCTCCAAGTTGGGGCTCGGAAACGTAGAATTCCCAAGTTGGAGCTAGGGGTAAAAAAGAGCATTCCTTTGCACTGGAAAGGGGGAGGGGCAAAAATTCTGAGGACAATATTCGGGGGGAAAAATCCTAAGACGATTCCCAGGCACAAAAAGTTCGGACAGCGCCCAGTGGCAAAAATTCTGGACAGTACCCAGGAACAAACATTTCAGACAGCGCCCAGTAGCAAAAATTCTGGACAGCGCCCAGGGACAAACATTTCAGACAGTGCCCAGGGACAAACATTTCAGACAGTGCAATGATAACAACAACACAACAAATTATTGTGAGAGCTAGGACCTCAGAAGCCCATATACGTTAGCACCAATGCTTCTGTCTTTTAGTAAAGATAATGATGACGTCAGCGTAACCACATTTTTTCGTACAGTCTCCAGTAGTGCTGCAAGCCAACTTTCACACATCTCTAGAAACGGTGGTATTGCAAATTATTTCTTTGTGACGCGATGAACGGACATCATATTCACAAAGTTCGCTTTATTTGACCCACAGCTCCACGTTTCAAAGAACTCATTGAAAATAACTATCTTATTTAGATTCCCATTGTTGAAATGAATAAAGTTGTTTGCGTAATTTATGAATGTGAGGACATTGTTCTTAAACCGAAGGAGCAAGCAAACTTGTAAAGAAAATGAATAGCTTTTGGCTTGAAGTGCGCAGGCACTCTGTGCACTCGCTATCAAAAGGTTACGAACTTAGATGTGCGATGCGGAAAAGCAAACTTCCCACGTTATAACTACGGCCAAGAAATTAGAAACGCTAATTGGATACGATACAAAGGCGGTCGAAAATTAAGCCACATTTGCTGTTCAAATAATGATACAAATTTACTGCCGTTGTACTAGCGAAACACCTGCACCATAACTTCATTTTATGCCAGCATTTGCAGCTAGAAAACAAATGATGTTGAAAACGAGAGTGAGAGAGAGATTGAGAGAGAGGGAAAGAGAGAGAGAGAGAGAGAGAGAGAGAGAGAGAAAGAGAGAGAGAGTAGAGAGTTAGTAATTCGATACAAACATAGCATTTTTGAAACTTCGTTTACCCTAAGCGCGTAATTATAGAAGTGCTAAGTTGAGGCATTGGGATTGACCACCGGAACACAATTTTTCAGTTACATCTGCCTTGTTTAAAAATGCGTAGGAGAAAAGAGGCAATAAAGTAGGGGAACAGAAAGTAAAAAATATAGATATGGAAGACAAGAAAAGAGGAAAAATATAAAGAGTCAAGAAATATAATTGAAGAATACATCAGGAAAGGGAAATAGAAGACAGGAAAGGATATAAAAATATAGGAAAGGAAATATACGAAAAAGAAAGGATGAAAAAGAAAAAAGAAAAAGGAAAGGAATTGAAGAAACACATCGAAAAAATAGAAATAAACGAAAGGAATTGGAAGTAAAATAATGGAGTGGAATGGTAAAGGAAGGAATAGATAGGCAATAAAAAGAGAAGAAACTAGGAACTGAGGTCAAATAAATAATACAAAAAACATAAAAAAGAAGAGCAAGCAGTGAAACAATATAGAAGCAAAGTGATGGAGTAGAATGGAAGAGATGCGAGGGAAAGGAAATTATATTAGCTAATAAACACATGGAAAATAGAAAATCAAATGAAACGAAATTAAAGTAAAATGATGGATTTGAATGGTAAAGGAACTAAAGGGTAGGACATAAAAGGAAACGAAAAATAAAGGAATGGACAAGAAATAATACAGAGAACAGTGGCGGTGATTTGGTTCGAAGACTGTGTAGGAAAGATGTCAAAACGGCGGGGGGGGGGGGGGGTAACGACAGTTTACTTTCCCTTGGTAGATGAGATTTACAAGGACCGACAATTAAGTCATGAGAATGATTTTATATTGTCCCACATGTGCATTCTATCTCTGAAGTAACGCGTTCCTGATGTAGTGTGGTCCATAATTCACAACCTGGCAACACCTCATGAATTTGCAATAGTCATGCTGGGAATTATGCCGCCATGTCGTGAAGGAGGTGCAAGGGTGTCGTCACGTAATAGCTATGGAGCAGCGAGTGAACATCAAGTTTCATGAAGGACATTCTGAAAACTGCTTGCTGGAATAAACATTTCTTGAATTATAACAGAGCATTTTACTACGGTCCTTGTACGAACTAAACACATAACACATGATTAAGTTCAGTTACTACATTTTTGTTATGAAGCCATACCGCAAATCTTGACGTTTGGCATGATGGCGTGTGCGGTAATTGCGCCGCAATAGGGGGTCTTAGACGATTTGATTGATGTGTACAGTTTGAAGAAAGAAAAACGTAAAATGACTTTGCGTTGAGTCAACCACCGGTGCTGCTGAGACATCAAAAGAACTTTTCAATTTATTTTTTCTAAAATTTCTGAAGCTTACTATTGTACTGCGCACCTTTATTTTGTTATTATTATTAGTATTATGCTTTTATTTCTTTCTCATATTTTCTCTCCTCGTTGGCAAGCCCATCATTTTTTTTCTTCGTTTTTCTTAGTCGATCGTTTCTTGTCTATTTCTTTGTCACCCCAGAAGACAGAGAGGCAGTACGGCTACCCCAACTCCTGCATTCCAGCGACACTCCAGGAATTCAGTATAACCAAACCCCTATATAATTAACTAAACTTTACATTTTCATAATTTAGACAAATAATTAATAATCGGATTCTCTATCCATTGCATAGGCGTGATGGGTGGTTATACATGTAATAATAGAGTACTAAAGCTACAACAAAGAATTTGTGCAGGAACTAAGTTAGGGGCAAATAAGGACACGAGTTGGCAGTTGTGTGTGTTATGTGAAAGGGGGTCTCCAAGAAGTGACTTTTTTTCTCCCCTTTTTTATGCAAAACCCGGTAAATGGAGAGGAACCATGAAAGACGGTTGACCATTGGTCCAAGGGAGGACAGAGGAGCCAAAGGGCGATAGAACTGACAGACTGATTGGCTTTTTCTTATTTTTTTTAAAGAAATTTTGTTGGAAGAGGGAAACGTGTGTTTTCGAGGAGTGTTTTTGATAATCTGACGAGAGGAGGTGGGCAACTGTGTTATAAGTGTGGATAGGAGAAGAACGTTCGTTGTTCTCGTACTCCTGTGTGTCTTTTGGTGAAGTGGAAGGAACAAAAGTACAGTGGATGAGAGGATATATCTTCCACTCAGTTATTCTACACCACGAGAAGATGAGCTTCTAAAACCAGAACAATTTAGTGATCTGCAGGCAAGGCTAGCTGATCCAGACAGACATGTAAGTTAAGTCAGACTGCAATAGTGGCCGACAGTAGCACTTTCTACTATCGCCCTCGTCTCCTAAACCATCACGGACAGAGGGAATATGGAAGATAAGCGTGTGTACCTCCAATTTATTAAGTTGAATTTTTAACGTGCACGAACTGAAGAAACTTACAATACAAATCTTTCATTTTTTTTCTTTGGCCAATGTTTTTTTTTATGTAAATCAAATGGGTGGAAGAGTTGTACCTATTGATTTTGTTTATTATTTGTTTATATATCTATTTAGAATAGATTATAGAATAAATTGACAGCTATTTATTTTCATTCTTTTTACCAAGAATAGTAATAGTAAATGGCAGCTACCCTTTCTCAGTGCCTGGTTGGAGTGGCAGCGGAGAAGAATGAACCCTGGGAGTCTCACGCTCTGAATATTCTTAACCCTTCGCTACATCTCTGCCCAGCACACTATTGTGCCGTAACTTTCTTTTAAAGTAATACGAGTATTGTATCAAAATAAAATAATGAAATGCAAAATGCAATAATCGTACTGTTTTGCTTCTTTTAAAACGGACAACCAATATACTAATTAATATTTGTTTACTTAAGCGAGCAAATTTAACATTTTAAAATCTAAAAGTCCTAAATCTCAGTTTTTTAAGTTGTTTTATTTTATTTCCGGGACCCCTTATACAAACTAGGGGATGTTCAATACCTGAGGGTTTTTGAATATCGCCTAGTTTATAATATCATATGCTTCTCCCAGAGTCTGCCCCCCCCCCTCGAAGGAAAAGCTCAAACTCCGCCCATGCTCGCTCCTCCTAATCGCCGCTACTGACAAAGGACATAGAAAAGAAGCACAAAATAGTAAGACGATATGGAAGGAAATGAATAGAGTGGAATGGAAAAGAGAGGAAAGAAAATTAGAGACAATGGAAATGAGAGAAGAGAAAGTCGTGTGAGAAAACACATAGGAAGAAGAGGAAGAAGTAGAAGGAAATGGAAGGAAAGGAATTATCTAGAAAGGAAAAGAAAGAAAAATGAGGAAAGCAGAAAAAACAAGCCCTGGTTTTCAAGTTAGTATTTCTGATGATTGAATATTAGTTCTCCAGCATATCAATTTTGCAGTGTGTATTATTGCAATAATATATTTTTTTATTTAGTGTCAATTTTCGACCTGTTTAAGGTAACCACCACAACCAGCAATGCCTTCTGCAGAAATCGAGATTCTCTGTACTTTTCTTTGTGTGTTATGCTATCCGCTTCACCAGTTAGTGTATATCGCCTTGTTATGCAAAGACATTCACTGTGTGCAGGTAAGAGCTAAAAGCTCCACATGTGGTCGTTGATGCGTATGGTGTCATAATTGTTACCAACAGATCCGATTAAATCACAAGTATCTATATTCACAGGTATCAATTCGAATATGAATTTGTTTCAACTACACAAACACGGGAAAGAAAGTTAAGCAAAGTTCTCTTGTACGTGACAACCAGATTATTTTTATCAGAATCTCAAAACCTAGAATTGCCTACAATTTGTCTGTTATCTTCCCATCGCCCCTCATTAGCTTTAAATTATATTACCAATGCATGTACTACATGTTATTCTATTCATATGTTATTCTATTCCAATACAGCGTAATGGTTCAGCGTGGGGATTTATGGAGAGACACGAATATAAATGCTTGTGTTGCCAGTGATCTCAGAATAATTTCGTTATTAACAACAATATCCTTTTTTGAACTTTCTCTACAAGTATACGACAAATGAACCATTCCAGAGTAACCGTCAAATCTATGAAGCCTGTCGAATGTTTGTGAAACCCGTAGAACGTTATGAAACTAAAGAAAATGACTTCAAACACAATATAGCCTAGATATTAATTACTAGTAATGAAATATCTTTATACAGCTAAATATGAAAAAGATTGTAATAAATGTTAAAAAATGAATGTTTGTATAATTCAATCATTTCATTTATTCTTGTGTTACTTTTAGGTTCCTGATAATGGAAAATGGGTAATTGGCCTAATTATTTTTTCAATATTTTTTGATTGAATAATTTTTTAATTAATGAAATTTGTGATGTGCTAAATAACGTTATCACAGTCGTTAAAAATTGATAACTTTTGTTTTTAAATCCACTTTATGCACAGAAAGGCTCATCGGGAATGGAAATTAAAGTTCGATACGAAATACACCGGGGTCCCTTGATTATAAGGCGACGGTCATATAACTACGTAGAAATCTTATGTCTCAAATCATTATTCGGAGAAAATATGCTTCAAGAAAACAGGGACACTGTTCAAATAAATCGTAGAAGACAATTTAAGTAAAAATGACTCTGCCTCAACAAAATGTGCTTGAGAATTCAGGTTAAGAAAATAAGGATTTAACTTATTTTGCAAGACAATTTAAATAAAGAGGATACAGTCCTAACAAATTGTGCGAAATTAGTTTACATAAAAGGGGACACAAAAGCATAAGGCTTAATTAAACTGAATATTCGTTTTTTTACCATAGTTTACAGAACATTTAAACATTTACGCCGCTTGAGTCCCATTCATCCCCTTCAATTTCTTCGTGGAAAGGTTGGCTTTGTGTCTATTCCAGAAACTGCACTTTTAACGAACGCCAAAAAGCTCGTCCACTTACTAGCTTTGAACTCCATCGAAACCACTTCCAGTCCTTCTTTGTCCTTGCATCGACATTGTATTGATCCATGACCCTCTCAGCTATATTCCTTTTTGCCAGGACTCCGTGGAATCGAAAATATTTGGTTGCGATTGGTTCTGCTTATTCGGTAGACAAACTCACGAAAAATTTTGCGACGTCTTTATTAAAATTGTCTTCCATATTGTTCGTAAATGTTAGACATTTACATAGCATGATACTCCGTTTCCTCATTTTAAGATTCATGAATATGTTTTAGCCTTAAATTATTTATTTAAGTAGAGATCCTAATAATTAAAAGTTTCAAGTTTAAAGGACTAAACTCTTCATGGACGTCCTTTCATCAATTTCAACACATCATCTCTCATCCTCATCGTCACGATTAGCCAAACGTGGCAAAAAAGTATGCTAAACAACAAAAATACAAGACTTGTCCTTATAGACGAGAACAGGACGAATAATTATAAATCTAGATTCGACAGGAATTTACAACTCAAGACTAGACCGAGACGCTGCCATTTCTTTTCTCGTCACGATACCATTCCTATACGCAGGTCCATCAAATTAGACGGGTGGAAGAAGTTTGCGCTGTTGCCACGTCAGAGCGCAACCCCGTGTGTTCACCCCCAGGCACATCACGTATGATGTTTTGACAGAATGGTCCTGCAGACCAAGTACATCACGTATGATGTGTTCGAAGTTTATTGCTTTCTTTGTAAACGTGGGTATCTGGTTTGAGGCAGGGAAATGGGAAATTCTTTCTCGAACGCTCTACCGTGAAGGTTCTATTGTTGCCTTCCGTAATAATTAGCCTGTGTGTGAAACAGTGGCACCCCTTATGACCATATATGTAAAAGAGAAACGAGCGTTTGTTGTGCCTATTTGTTGAGAGTTGACGAAGAAGGACTCTTGATTTCTTTCATTTCTTTTAGTGATTCAGACTATATTCCGGAGAATTCTGGAGCCTCTACATCTGACGTATCTCCGGAATCCATTTCTGAAGATGAAGAAGACACACCATTATCATTTGATTGGATGGAAAATTTTACCAGATCCAACCGAAGACACACATCAGTGTAATAAAACTGAGTATAATTTCCACCCTACTATTGACTGGAATGAGTATCAATCTCCTCTACAATACTTTGAGGCATTTGCAGACAAAAAATTGATATCAAGTTTATGTGAGTGGATGAACAAGCGTGCAGGTATGTACTTCAATGAAAATTTGTGTACAAACTTTACTGTGCATGGTCTGAAGTGGAAAAAGGTACACAATGGTGAAATGTATGTTTTTACTTCTTTGCTATTGGTGATGGGAATAAACCGCATTCCTGATATAAAATACTACTGACACGTGTTTTGGTAATCCAGGAGTTTTTACAGCAGATATTATGAGCAGGAACAGATTTCTTCAAATACTGAAATTCATTCGTTTCTACAAGCCACAGTCTTATAGAAAGGACTCCCCAATGACAATACTCGCAATGTTTACAGCTTCACTGAAAGAAAAGTGCACGCTACTGGTAGATCCAGCTGAAACAGTAGCAATTGATGAATCATTGCTTTTACATAAAGGAAGGCTTCATTTTCGGCAATACATTAAGACAAAGAGGGCTCGATGTGGCATAAAACTGTTCAATGTTTGCCCAAGCAATGCAGAATGGTGTTATTATATGAACTGAATCATATTTCAGGAACACAGAATCTCTCGATTTCAGAGAGGATTGTTGTTTTTCTCGCAGAAACCATTATTGGACAAGGTCGGGAAATGTGCTAGTAGTTGATAACTGGTATCTGTCCTCTAGACTAGCAGAATTTCTGGAATCAAAGAATACATATGTAACAGGAACAATCAGGACCAAACGAGGAGTTCACGCGGGAACTATGTAACTTGCCTCTGAATCGCTATGATTCTTGCTTTGTGAGAAAGGGACACTTATTGATCTGCCGCTACAAAGACAAGCGTGATGTTTATATTTTGTCAACAAAACAAAGCAAATTTGTCAGAACGTGAAAAGTATGTTTCTAGTGGGGTTATGTACCTATTCAAGAAACCGCACGTCATAGAGCACTACAATAAAAACATGGGTGCGGTGGACATCATAGAACAGCCGATTGAGCCATATTGCTGTACTAGGAAGAACTATTCGTGGTTCAAAAGACTTGGCTTTCATTTGATCCAACGCATGATCCTGAATGCCAGGGTTTTGTATATACATGAAGTCTGCAGGCCAGAATGTAAGTTTCCTCCATTTTAGTAAAGAATTGTGCAAGCAACTTCTGGAAAAATATGCTCCAGGTTATGCAGTAATGACAAATACATTGTGTTGAAATAGACCAACAAAAACAGCATTACACATAATGACTGATCTTCCGAAGCGTGGCACTTCGCGCAGGCAGCAGAAAGAATGCAGAGTGTGCAGATCATTACTTGGCAAGCAAAAGATGACTGTGAAGTGCTGTGTAACCTGCAGTGATGTACCTCGTTTATGCTCTCCGGGACAATTCGCTAAGTACCATAAGGACAAGAAGAAGTAGAAAGTTTCCATTTGGACCTACTGCACACCCAACGGCGAAAGACATAGTAGGCAAATTGTCCATCACCATTTTCATTCAGTCCATTTTCCATAATGTGATAATCATGAATTGAAGTAAAAACGTCAATAGGCAGAGGACAACATCTGCTGTGTATAAAAAAAAAATCATTCCTTAAAACAACACAGGGGGTGGAAAAAAGATGCTTACTATTATCTTTGCCGTTGACTGTACTAATAAGTAATTGTTTTATGTATTATATTTATTATGTTATCCATATAAGAATGTAAAATTTACAAAATTTGTAGCTACAAGTGAATAGAGACACAATATGTAATACAATGTATTTCTTTTATGTATATATATAGCGTGTCCACAAAAACACTCCTCGATTTTATTTGGTTATAAAATGAAAACTTTTTGCAATACGTTTATAAGTATGGTGTCAGAAGGTGTAGTAACTCAAAATATTTTTGTTTATTCCCTACAGGTTGTGAAATTGACCCATTTTTCCGCTAGAGGGCAGTAAATTCAAGATGGCGCTTTCAAAACAGCAACGATATTGATGTGTGTTAGAATTACACACAACAAAGAGTGTCGTGTCTGTTCAACGTTCATTCAGGCGTAAATTTGGTGTCGAACCACCTTCGAACAAGTCCATTTTGAAGTGGTACAAGGATTTCGTCGAAGAAGGGTGCATCTGTGACAAGCGGAAAGGGCACTCTGGCCGACCGACAGTCCCACAGCAAATTGTTGAGAGTGTGAGGGAAACCTTTGTTCGGAGCCCCAAAAAGTCAGTGCGCATAGCGAGTATTGAACTACAAATCCCAAAAAGTACGATTAGCAAGGTGTTACGAAAACGCTTGCACTTTCAGCCATATAAACTGCAACTGGTGCAGAAGTTAAAACCTGAAGACCGTCCAAAGCGACAGCAGTTCTGTTCGGATCTCCAGCAGTTAATAGAAAATGATGACAATCTTCTGTCGAAGATCATTTTCAGTGATGAAGCAACCTTCCACCTGCATGGTAAGGTAAACAGACACAATGTGCGGATATGGGGATTGGAGAATCCCCACGCCAGGCTGGAGATACAACGTGATTCTCCTAAGTGTAACGTGTTTTGTGCCATATCTGAACAGAGAGTTTATGGTCCTTTTTTCTTTGAAGGCGAAACTGTGTCCGGCGACAGTTACTTGGATGTGTTACAAAACTGGTTGATGCCTCAACTTACTGAGGTAGATGACTACCTTTTCCAACAAGATAGGGCACCACCGCACTGGCATCGTAACGTCCGTAACTTTCTCAATGAGGTCCTGCCAAACAGATGGATAGGTCGTGCTGGACGCCATGATCAGGTGTTTCTTCCCTGGCCTCCTAGGTCACCGGACCTTAGTGTTTGCGATTTTTTTCTTGTGGGGGTATATCAAAGACATAGTGTTCGTACCTCCCCTACCTGCATCCATTGAAATTCTGCAGGACAGAATCACAGAAGCTGTAAACACAATCACGCCCGATATGCTTTCCAGAGTCTGGAATGAGCTCGATTATCGCCTAGATGTTTGCCGTGTGACAGGTGGGGCACACATTGAGTGTCTGTAATGAAATTCAATCACATGAAACTTTATGAGTTTTTACACGTTTACTCAAAAAATGAACACAATATTCCTCAAAGTTTTCATTTTATAACCAAATAAAATCGAGGAGTGTTTTTGTGGACACGCTGTATATTATTACATAACATTATTACATTATGTCAGATTATATAACGCGGTATATAAATATAAAAGATAAATACTTAAAATCATATAATCATTATAACTCAACATTTCACAAAGTTCAAGAACCAATTAAGAATTAGAGAATGGACAAGAATAAGTAGGAAGTTTTCATCTGGATTTGCTGTACCAGGCTGTCCCAGAAGTCCTGCACCATACAAGGGGGAAAATGAAACACAGAATATCAGACTTTATTCAGCAAAGTACAGGCCTCCATGTTTGATTACCTTCACTCATCTCTGCGGCAACAGTTCAATCTGATGGCGGTACCAGGTGGCAGGTTTAGAAATGAAAAACTCGCGACAGGCAGAATTTACCTCATCATATGAATTGAAGTGCCGACCACACAGAAAATGCGAGAGAGAGTGAAATAAACAAATAAACCGTAATCCGATGGTGCAACATCCGGACTATAGACGGGATGAGGTAACAACTCAAACCCGTCAAGCTTAGCCAGGGTGTTGGTCACTCTTTCGAGACCGGTGACTCGGAGCTTTGTCAATTTGCAGCAGTAACCTCTTCCTCCTCGTTAATGCCGGGTATTTCTCGTTCAGAATGGCATACACTCGGCGTAATTGTTCAGAATACAGTTCACCTGTTACAGCACGACCTCCTGGAACAAACTCATAATGGACAATCCCGTAAATATTCCACCACACACTCAGCATGAGCTTTTCCCCAAATCTGTCCTGTTTCACACGTGCGATGGCCTCCTGTCCTCTTTTCACCCACTGTTTACATGTATCAGGGTTTTTCAGAAACAGCTATTTCTCGTCTCCTGCCACAATTCTCCTCCAAAAAACGAAGATCACGTGGGTTTTGTAGCAATGTCTGGCAAATTGCAACTCTGCGCTGGGCCTGCATCCTTCAACTCGTGCGGACTTTGTCGGGGCTGTTTATTGGTGTAATCCATGTCATGCAAGCGACGGTTTACTGTCGATTTGGATGCCCCAACCACTCTTTCTAACACACGTGTGCTGCATTGTGGTGTAGCATACACAGCATCTTGCAGAGACTCGTCAATGTCTATCGGAGGTCGTCCCGTGCGGGGCTTGTCCGCGAGGCGTAGATCAGCTGAAGCGAATTTTTTAAACCAACGGGAAGCTGTCGATCGATTCACCACTTTTTCGTTCTCCACAAGACAAATTTCCTCCGCTGCCGCTTTTGCTGTTAGTCATTTTTTTTTCATAAAAAAACTAGCACTGAACGAACTGCAGTTTGGTCCTCACTCATCGTGCCCACTCTAACTTCACGGGAACACTCGCTACACATGCTGTGCGTGCCTTGACTTGATCCCACGAACCTGTCCTGTATGCCTGCCAACAGGCTTTCACCGGTGGCGTCACCTACCCTCGCAAACTTCACCTTGTGGAGCTCAGTGTGCTGATGGTGCAGGACTTCTGGGACAGCCTGGTACTACTCTGTACTTCGTTTGTGTATACTAATATATACTTGCTTATGTATTATATGTATTATGTTAGGAATATCCATATAACAATGTAATATTTACAACATTTGCAACTATGAGTGAATAACGACGCAATATATAATACAATATATATATATTATATAATGTTTACTATGTATTGTTATTAAATTATGTACTATTACATATCACAGTGTATATAAAACAACAAAAACATATTATGGTTATCACTGAACTTCCTTCAATGTTACAAGAAATACAACATTAATTGGGATGAAGATTCAGGCAATATTTGTCATGGAATATTCGTAAATGATTTCATTATTGAAGATTTTACATTAGAGCCTGGGATGTCGAGGGTTTTCACGTTTCTCTGGGGGAGTGAAAGGGTTAAGAGAAGGAAAAATCTTGTTATAGAGTTGGTCTTTGTAATCCATGCAATACAAAGTGACAGCATTTGCTTGAGAGGTCATAGATGACACACAAATGCCACGGAGAGAGGTCGGTCTGGCCTTCGCACTAGGCAACGCAGCCCGGTTGACGTTGCCACACAGACTTTTGTCCCGCTCTTGCCTTGCTCTTTCAATATGTGGCACCAACGCAATTCTGTTCAGTCGCCTATTTTCATGGCCGTGCGTTTAGTTACAAGCTTAAAAGAACCCAAAATTTCTGGATGAAATATAAAGAACAGCGGTTCTCCGCGTTTGATCTATCGTCTAGTTCATGACGTCATCGTCCACCTTCCCCCAATATAACAGTTAATCTATCATGGTTATAGCGATTTAAAATTCAATTAATACGTACTACATGCTTAGGGCGAAATGTTGTTATAATATTTATTTTATACATTTTACACGTCTATCCCTAGCATAAGAACAACGAAGGAAACTTTCACGTTACCTTATCCTGAAGCCAGCAACGATTTTACCCAGAGTAGTGAGAAATGTTGAAACCTCTCCTCATATAATAGATATGGGATTGTTAAGCACTTCCGCTGCATACTGACGATAGCGCTTTCTGATAATAAATAACTTTCCGCGGAGTGGTGCGTCTTCCTTAGTGCGACAGGGATGTTAGAGGCAGAGAAAAATGGCGTCAGTTAAAATGCACCCAACATATTTATAATGCACAATGCGAGGAAAGTGTGAAACGACTGAAAAAGGGGAAAAAATTAATTTAAGGTGTGATATATATGTCAGAATATTTCCAAGCCATAGCTTCCCAATGCACTGTGACATTTCATTCTTTTTGTTCCGCTTCTTGGGCATACATTACTACAAGAATGCGATAATTTATTTTTGTGTAAAAGCGTTGTGTACTCATTAAGCATTGACTGTAGTTAATGACTGGTAATATCTGGGATGTTATGACAACGAAAGTAACCAATATGTTATAGTTTGAAGCTGCTAAGCATGAAAGTTACACACAATTGTGAGAATTGACTCTTGTCTTAGAACTACATAAAAAAAAAAGAAGTAAAGTGCTCCCCTGTGCATAGCACCACGCCATGATGGCATAAGGGGGTGTGGGGGTAACGCCTCACACTTTCTTGATCCGGTCGTGAGTGGGGTGATGTGATCAGCATCACGACCCTGACCGCCTTTACTCCCCAGGGTTTCCCCCAGGTACCCATGTTATTCGACGCTGGAATAACACCGTTAAAAAAGTTCCCGGATTTGAACCGGCCGGGGATCGAACCCGGGACCTTTCGCATGTAGTGTTGCTCACGGGACGGGACATGTCCCGTCTCGTCTCGTGTCTCGTCTCGAAAACGAGACGAGACACGAGACGGGACAAGCCTTTTGAAATTCGAGACGGGACGAGACGGAATGCCTTTCTCGTCTCGTTTTCGAGACGAGACACGAGACGGGACGGGACGGCTTTTGAAAAGTCTCGTCTCGTCTCGAATGTCTCGAAAAAATAAAAGCAAAATTTTTAATCAGTTTCAAATACTTGTTTGCTTGGAATAAAGTATTTCAATTAGAAACGTTGATAAGCGTGTATTAAGTCAAAATAAGAAGACTGTTCTAGAGAGAGGCATGAATGAATACCTAAATTTATTTCCTATACTCTTTCGAAACACAGCGTTACTTCCCTTTTTTTTAAAAAAAAATATTCCAGGTTAATAACTTTATGTTACGATAGTACTCCAGATACTAATACAATTCTGAATAACGTCAAGTAAAAGGGCAGGTAGAGAAGGTGGAAGGAGGGGCCAAAAGATCGTGGAATGTCTGCGTCCGAGGTTTATCTTGTAAAAATAGTCTCAGCTCTATAGGTTGGAAAGATAAACGGACCGACGGATATGGTTTATTTTTATTATTTAATTTTTACATCAAAGGGTGTACAGAAGTGATTGTTATTAGGAAGTAGGAAAAGCATTGTGGGAAACGTGGCAGTACAAATTGATAAGGAGTTGTTGGGAAAGTTATTAAGGAGTCCAAGGTATTAGCAAGACTAAGAGAAGGAGATAATTAGGGACAAATAATCTTGCATTATTCCACTCCGAACAGCTGAGAGCTAAAGAGGAGGAGAAAATACGGGAAATATGGAAATAAGTAATTTGGTGATTTTAGTGTTTACAGGGAACCACGACAAGATTTTACCACATGATTATTTGCACGGGTTGCGAAATTATTAGAATGTTATGGAAATTTCGGATATGTCTTTGTTGAGAAAATTCTTGTTGTTTCCCTCAGGCATTCTGCAGGTGGTTGGATTCGATTTTTTTACGTCCGTTTGAAGATTATTTCCAATGTTTTTTTTTTATTTCATTATTTCTTATTTAAGGAGAATACTATTCCTTGGATTGTAATAACGACATACTGAGGCTGATATAGTAGAATAATTTTCAAATGAAGGAAGTGCACTAAGTTCTGTATAATCGTCGTAGAAGGAAACTTTGTTCTATGAGGGGACTCGCTGATGGTACAGTGGTAGCATCGTCGCCTTGTAATCAAGGGGTCCCGGGTTCGATACCCGGTGAAGGCACATTGTGATTTGAACCCCACTTTAAACTGTGGGTCCAGTCCCGATTAGCCATTCTGTAAATCAGATGAAGGAATGTTGTAGCTGTTCTTTTTATTCTGTAAATTTAGCCTTCAAGTTTATGAGCAAAATACATGTAGTATCTACTGTCTACATTTTCACTCGTTATTAAACACATTTCACAAAGTAGTTTTATTGAACTTCACAGGGAAGCTGACAGCAATGTCAGGGTGGCGGGAGCTTGTTTACGACCAGGGTGTATTCCGAGACTGTTTTTCGCCGTTCCCCGCTGACAAAGGTTTCGCTTTGAACAATGGACACCGTTGCTTCAGGGAGCAAACACCAAACATAGGGCGAGGTTGACCTGCAGTAGCGGGTACGTGCCATAAATAAAGGCCTAAAGTAGGAATGAAAGTTGATGCAAGGGAGGGGCAATAAAAATTCTGTAATTTGGTTTGCTTGCTGACAGGAAGTTTTGCAGGAAAAGCTGAAAAGGAAAACGGCAGACTTTGAATGAAAGAGGGACAGTGAACACAAGTTCTTTGTATTATTCACCGACACACAAGCTTCCATTTCGAAGGTGAGGCTATTAGCAGTGACGACGCCAGAGGAGGCAGGGGGACGCCCCATGTCGGACACTTCGCCCCCCCCCCCCGGGCCCTCCAACTGAAGTTAATTAAATATCGAATAATAAGAGAGTTCATTTATAAGAGTATGACGTTTTTCACCTTTTCAAAGTGGTGTATTCTGCATGATATAACTTTTCTGCTTATAATACCAACTTGATTAACAAATATTAATTTGCTTCGTCAAAGATTCGAGCGCCGACTTGGGCATAGGTGATTTCTCATTCATTTATGTCCTGTAATAGCCGAGATTAACCTAAGTTTTAACCAGTCTTAAGAACTGGGAAAAAGTGTTGAATGTGGATGATTTTAAAACATCAGGACCACAAGACATCATCTGTAGTACGGGCAAATTATTCTAATCGTGGTCGTTAGTGACAACGCTAATTATTAAAAGACATTCAAAGTTGATTCAAGATTTGGTTGGTTGGTTGATTTGGCGTTTGAAGTCCACTTTATGCACAGTAAGACTAATCGGGACTGGACTTATAGTTTAAAGTGCCTCCACTGGGTATCGAACCCAAGACCAAAGGTGATCGGAGAAAAACCCGACACTACATGTCAGTTGTTGTGGATTCATCGCGGTTTCTTACTATTCAGGGACTTGAATTTCGAGATGATGAGTCTGAGGAAACCTTAACAAAGGGAATTTCTTCGATACTCTTGAAGTTAATGAGGGGATATTATTTGGAAATGTATTGAACGTGAACCTTAAAATGCAAATTACACTTAAAATTCGATTCAAAACATATCGCGGGCAGGTAAAAGAACGCTTATTAGGATTTGCCACTCTTCAATCATTAGATGCAGGTTCGCTCTTTCTCGTACATATCAAAATCGAAGAACTTCTTCCCACGAACTACATAGGTGCCTGTAATTGGGTAGTACAGACATACGTTGGAGTGGTAGAGTAAGAGTAAGTATTGCCAGGGTCAGAATATCTCTTGAATTATGAGATAACTGTAACCTTTGTCCGACTTTTTTATCCTGTGATAACATTTCCCTGAAAGGTGAAACACAAATTTTGCCCAAAACTCTTCAGCGTTACGAAGATGGTTGTCCTTAAAATATTTGTAAAGGCTTGCTCGAAACAGGATGCTGGATGCAAACTGCCTCATTTGGCTGTTCTTGCCATTGAAAAGAAATGTCAAGTCCTGAACGTACCAAAGGTGGGCAATGTGTTCTCCAAAGCACATAGAGCAGAATTCTCCTACAGGAGAATTGCACTTGACTAAGTGCCTCACATTGTTTCTAATACTTAAGAAGATTCATTTCGTCCAACGACACGTTTATTTTGCAAGAAAATTAAACTCTTAGAAGCATTATTTTCATCATTTATATTATTATCTTATAACTTAAATATTTATATCAGTAGTTTCATCTCAAGAAAGACGATGAATTATAAAATTATGAATGTCTTTCAATACTGAAATAGGCCACTAGAGACAACGCAACTTACCAATAAAAAAGAATTAATGTCTTTATTAAAATGAATCATGTGGAGATAAACTCGTAATCAAGAAGTAAATTTAGGCAGTAAACATCCCCTTTAAATAAAGGACAAACGCAAAACACCATACATGAATATAATAATAATTATTATTATAATTATTATTATATAAGTATATATATATATATGTGTAGTGTTTTCGGGCGTTTTAATGTGACTGCCCCCTTACAATATTTTGTTGCCCCCTTCCGCCTCCCCCTCCCCCCCCCGTCACATTTCCCTGGCGCCGTCACTGGTTGGAAGTAAATTTATTAGGACGAGGAAAGTAACATTAGCTGTTCACAATGTTGCACCAAAGGACGTGATATGTGCTACTGTTTGTATAAATGATAGGAAATTTAAGCAAAAAATTATAATTGTTGAGACTTGAGAGTTGTTTCCTTCATTTGATCTTAGGAAGAGGTTTTCTGAGACAGAGTGGGATTATTTTATATGGGAAAGGGTGCTTGTTTAAAGATAGAGACGTATTTTGCACATTTTTTAAAAGTTCAGATAAAACAAGAATTTAGCCTTACTGTTATGAAAAGAAACAACGCAGTACGGGGAAATAATAACTTCACATTTTTCGCACCTGGTGGGATGCAACACAAGAGTATTGCAGGAAGTCTATGAACGAGGATGAAGAAGGATATGTGAAATTTGACTTACCTGCGGGTGAATTAGTTTATTCTAATATTCTTAAGGTTGATATATATAATATTTAAGTCCACTTGATTCGCAAATAGGCTAAATCGCGAGCCGACCTACAGTTTAAAGTGCGATCCGATCCACCTTGCGCCTCCATTGAGTATCGACGCGAGGACCCTTCATTACAAGACCCCGACGTTATTACTACGCCATCGGGGAGGCACCCAATTTACACAAATATGTTGATTCCAATAACACGTTATATGCATAATCTGATAATGATGCACTTTGGGTGCATCTAAACATATTTTTTTCAACTATAGCATGTCTAAAAGAATCATTGAAGTTGGGATTTTTATAACTTCAGGAGGCACGGCTCTGTAAACGAGCGATATAAAATTAATGCAGGTTTGCCTTCCATACGTGGTGGTTTTGTCACGTTTCTTCGCTTCGTAAAACATACACTTTTGCAGGAAAGGCTTCTTGCATCCTCCTGGGGCCTTGCTCTAGCTAAACAAAAAATATATTTGTTTAGCATAATCGAGGGTTACATATTCCTGCCGAACTTACTAGAAAACAAGGATTCTATTGAGATCATACTGCTTTGAATGACAGTATCAATGAAGTTTTATGTACGCTACTACTTATAATAATGAGCATAAAATATTAATCAGGAACTTTATTTTTCGTCAACTGGATGTAACATCTATTTTTGTTATTCAGCAAATATTCAATTCATCACCTTTTTTGACATTAATTTTCTTGCCTGGACAGCTGTTTTTATGCAGATTTTGACGATCTTAAGTACACGTAAGCTACATATTAGATAATATTCGTGCTGTTATATTACTATTCTTCTACCATCTTTGTAACATGTCATGCAATAACAATAATAGAATTGATTAATTTACATATTCAAGTGAATAGACCTATGAATTATATTAATGCATTAATTTAAACATTTGCTTAATTGTTGTCGTTAATGTTATTATTATCATTTTTTCTGAAACACTTGGCTCAGACACCCTCCCCCGACATATATTTCTAGATGCGTGCTTGCCGAAGGATAAATTAGATCAAGCGGTGGTGGTACCGGACTTAGAGGCTAAAGGGTAAACAAAGAAGTATGTTCGTCATAAGCTGGGCATAAGAAACAGCACAATATCACAAAGAAACACTTTTTGAAACTTATGTCATATAATATGTTTAACAATATTAAGAACAATAAATGCTTTCTATTTGTAATATACTAAATATTGAAATTTTCAATAGTCTTTTGTGTTCGTACTACACATTTAAAATCTTTTTTGTTGCTCCCCAGCGCCAAGCTTAGAATTTAAAGAAAACAATGTACATTTTCATAGTGCACGGAAGTTCGACATTCAGAAAGAAAAAAGGTCTATTGGAAAACATTTCAAGACTTCCAAAAGGTATAGCAGTAATGAAAAAGAGCACTCACTTATACCGTGTTTGTTACAACCTGTCCGGCTTCCCGCGGTAGCTGATCGCTGGCTTTTCTAGCATAAACCAAGCGGTGTTGCTGCTGAAGACCGCCTGAACTCCGTGCTGGGGAAAACCAAAGCCAGGCAGCAAATTAAAATACGCAACGTGGCAACAACGTCTACGTAAGCTCCTCTCTTCTGCCTTCCAACCGCTCCTCGATGCCCAGCAGACGACTTTTTTCTCGTTTCTCATTGGCACCAAAACTGTCGAGCGATCGCTAGCGCGGGAAACGGGACAGATTCTAACAAACTTGGTATAAATGTACGATGGATAGACAGTTGTATGAAGCGAGAAAAACCACAAAGTAGATTTCATAAGATACCTAGCAATCAGTGACCAACAAACTGCATTTTTAATATTATGTCCTCATGATTAACGAACCTTATTTATTCTCGCCACGCATTGGGTAAAATATTTGGAGCTTTATCCCACTTTCCGGAAAAATATTTTGTGTTTCTGCTACTTTTGACTTTTCTTGGCATGATATCCCAGATCACTTTTACGAGACGAGACGGGACAAAACGAGACGGGACGAGACGAGACGAGACAGAACCCTTCGAGACGGGACACGAGACGGGACAAACGAATATTTTCGAGACGAGACACGAGACGAGACAGCATTTTCACGAGACGGGACGGGACAGACCAAAGTCTCGTCTCGTCTCGTCTCGTGGGCAACACTATTCGCATGGTAGTCAGACGCGTTACCGACTGAGACACATGTAAGTATTATGTAATTGAAAGGGCTGATAGAAAATGCACATATCTCTCTCTGTAGCCGTAGTCGTTCGACGTCTCAAAATTTAGCTAAAAAATAATATATTTGGAGCAATTTGGTCGCACACAACTAAAATAATGTTAAAGGCGAACATCTTGATGTGAATTATCTGATTTTCCATTTATTGCAAATTTGTCTCAGTACTAAATGTATCTGATTTAATAGCTCTCAACAGTAGCAGTGTTTGGGTGCACAAACTAAAGGGGGAGGGACAAAAATATTTTAATTTATCTTAGTGGACATGGCTTGTTCATTACAAGACCACTGGCTCTTAATATAACTCAAAACTTACTACTTTTAAAAAATGTGAGCTCGTACAAGTTAGAGAAGAGTGGTTTTCATTCATTTTTAAAAATAATTGCTACACTGCCTTGCTCAAATACAACACTACATCAAGGTAATAAGTTCCTAAAAAATATCTGCCAATTGTTTCTTACTAGATGGGGCAAATTTGTCTTTACTCGAATGACCATATATATATATATATGGGGCGTTGGATTAGGGGGTGTACACACACAACAATTTTTCGAGTTCATATCCAAGCAATATATGAATTTTCAGCACTTCATTCTCCATAATCAGTATCAATTAGTTTCATCATGTTTATGAACGTACGTACATAAGATCGTTTCTCAATAGTGTTTGCGAGGGGTGTTGTTTGTTTACTCGACTAAGTAATTGGTGTTCACCTCCTATTGATTCCCGCCATCTTCATCTCCGAGGACCATCCAATTTACCTCCACATCCTGTTGTTCCCGCTGTTGCCGATAGTTTGCTGGGATGAATGTTAAAGCCTTGCTTGAGAGCAACCTTGGAGATCTCAATTAGCGGTTTGTAAACCAACAGGTAGGCGCGAAAGATCAAAGAAACTAGGAAGCCACAGTCCTGATGAAAATTGCATCTTGTACTAGAAGCAACCACGGTTCATTGCTAATTAGCTATATGAACAAGTTTGTCTAAGTGTATAGACCTGTTTGGTACGACGCTAGGTGAATTCGTGCTTCAGATCTAACCGCTTTCAAGTGGGTTCAAAAGAGAATTGACAGTAGTTACTGTTGCAGAATTGTGTTTAACAGAGGTAGATTATATCGCTCCAGCAAAGACATTAAACTGAAACGCGCTTTAACCCTATCTTACATTTTTTTTTTTTAGATTTTTCAAATGTGAAAATTTTTATTAAATATTGAAAATAAATTACATTGTTCCCTAGGATGTTCTCAATATTTCTGTATTTCTTCTGTTCATAAGGACATAAATGTAATGTGAATAGGAGGCAAAATGCACTTGGTGGGCCTATCAGGCGCCATCTTTAAATGTGTGTTATTCCAGACACTTCTGTTAGTGACAGTGTACAATTAGTTGGTAATGATTGTAATTTTTGTATTTATTATAATTAGTAAACAACTGCCGTCTACAAACAAAAAAAGCATTATTAAAAATATTATTATGTTTTTTGTGAGTTTTACCAAATGTCAAAATAATGTAACACTCATGTTATAATTGGTTATTATTTTCAATACAGATGGTAATTATTGTAATTAATAAATAAATGCACATATAGGCAACAATGGAGGCAGTGAAAATATGCAATAACAAAAATGTTGCTTAATTTTTAGTGATGAAAAAGTGTGGGCCTGTGAGTCCTCCAGCCTTTCTCCCACGGTAAAGTAAGCTAGGGCTAAAACTGATAAAAAAAATACTCACTTCCAATATAGACTTTTCTTCGGCTTTTCTTTTCTATTTTAGTTACTTAATGAATTCATATTGAGCCTTTTCTGGTGATGAATGAAGAAACCCCATTACTAGGGATTTAAAGGTGAATGGCATGAACTCTCCAGCACTCGAAAGCTTCGAAATCTCTCCAGAGCTCACTTTCTCAGCAAATGGAGAAATTATCTCGTTCCTTGATTTTTTTTATATGGTTTATTTTACTTAGCTTTTCTGCTACTTTTGGGTAGTCGCGAAGATGAGGATGAGTGATAATATGATGAAATTGATAATAGGACACTCACAAACAACATCAATACCCAGGCCGGGATTCGAACCCCTGACCCTTGGCGTCGTAGGGCGCTGCAATGCTAACCATTCCGCCACGGAGCTCGGCATATTCTCTTTCTGATCCAATATCTTTCCCGATTACTTCCTCGGTTTAACCGTGACGTTGAGAAAGAACAATGATTCGTGAAAGAGATAAAAGTAAACACAATATTTCACACAAGCATTGGCTTGGAGTTGAACACAGAATCCTTGGTAAGGAGATCTGGAGTCCAGCATCCAAGGTCTTCAATCGTTGCTGCTTCGGGAATTGACGCTTTGCAAATATCAACTTGCCTTTTTAGGTTGTTAATGCTAACTTTCTTTCCACTTTGAGGACAAGCTTTGGTGGACAACAACTTTTCTTCCGGTGCGCAATTACGTTGATGTCGGGTTCAACGAGAACTATCGACACTAGCTTGACACTTGTCACAAATTTTCGTGCTGGCATGATATTTCACAGAAAATCAACGAGATTAAAAATTCAAGTAAACAACGATGGAATATTTGCAGATATGTTATTTATAGAAATTTTCCTGGGGACAACAAGTAAAATCCGATCGTGCAAAAAATTCAAAAACTAAGAAACACCTTCTAAAAAGAAAACTGGAAATAATTTGTCGAAAACTATAGTCGCAAATACGATAGAATTTTCAGGTATGTTATTTATATAGAATTTCTCAGGAACAACAAGTAAAATCCGATCATATAAAAAATGCAATGTGTTTATCTTTTTTAAAAAAATGCAAAATACGCCTTGGAAATTTCAACAAACCAATTCTATTTAGATTGGAGAAACCTGAACCTATTTCCATTTTTCCGAACTTTTAATTACAATCTCCATTGTTATTTTTGGCTCAATTTTCAAATTGGCCATTACCAATTTTACCACAAGATGGCGGTTCCTAAATGACAATAGTTAAAGACATATTTTAGTGAAATACGCAGTTCGTGTTGTCGTCGTTGCAAGTCACCTAACTCTTTTACTAAGAAAAGAAAAAAAATCTTGACGTACTGAAAAAAGTTGACAGAAAATTCCAACATTCAAGTTTTGCTCTGTCGTCGCCTAACAAAAATTCGAACCTTCTGATTTTTTTTTTTTTTTCAAATTTCAAAAATCATAAAATGTCGACCGGATCTCGGAAACGGCAAGAAATATCACCCTATCGATTTCGACTACGTAGCAAAAAATTTGGAGGTCCTGAGAGGTCAAGGGTGCCGAAAATTTTCGAAGAGACATGGGGTTTCTTGTGTTAGCATGTCCTCTCCGACTGGAAATTCAAAATGGCGTAGGTCCGTCTGAAAATATTTTCCAAGTGCTGCGTTAAAAAAAAAAAAAAAAAAACTAAAATTCTAAAACGGGGAGAGATTTCATCCGGTTAGTTTTCTGCTCTTAATTTAGCAATGTGATCACAACTTCAATATGCTTAAATACATAGCTTCTAATTAAAGACTTGAAAATTCTATAATAGCAAAGTGACTCACCAAGGTGTGTTGCAGCTGTGAGTCAGCGTCATGTATCTCACTCCCAGGTGATAGAACATCCTCAACACAGCCAGACTGCTCCCGATAGAATGGCCGCCTTCCACACCTATAAGGCTGGCCAGTTTTCTGGAGTGATGGGCCTCATAAATTCCTGGAATCAAGGAAGGAAATACTCTTATATATATATACGCTCATACCTACGCGTATATGTACATGCATAACATATATATTGTGCCATTCCTTATAATGAATTTGTTCATGCACGTGTATCTTGAACAAAAAAATACTTTCATACTGGTTGTTAATGGTATGCTTAGTGTTGTCTTTTCTTACGTTTAGCTCGAGATGAAGTAGTAGTTAGTACCCTGTAATTATGAAATACAAAAGAAAGCATTTAGTACTGTTGCATAGAAAGAGTCTTCACGTTTATGACCTCCGCTTTTCGTTTGTCTTCGTGACGTCAGCATTACGGTAGCACCCTTGACGTAAGTAGAGATGAATGGCCGCTAGCCAGGAGGAGTTTCGTCAGTTTCTGTGTGATTGAATATGCAAAAACTTGGGATGGGAGAACTGTACAATCGCATTGATATCTGTCGTGTTACAAAAGGGTCACTTGTAACTTACCAATGTAAACTTCAGGACGTACTCTTCAAACCATGTAAGTATTTTAGACCTATTATAAAAACTCTTCTTTCTGTAAAACTTTGAAAATGTATTTTTTTAGGCTAGCCCTGTATATTAATCCAATTAATTCATTTGAAACCTTTTGGCAGGTTATACAGGGTGATTATAAATATTCTATCAATTTTTGTGAAAATGGCTGAATTCCTCTTTCTCTTGTAGGCGATGTGAATGATACTAACTACAGAAGAGATAATAGCCGTGGTGTGTGGAACTTTGCGGGGATTAAGATTCAAAGAGGTCCAGGCAACTTTCGAAATAAAATTCCACAAACCTGCTACACACCAGGTCTAATATCAGGCTACTGGTACAAAAATTGAAGCACACAGGTACTGCACACGATGCTAAACGTTCATGAAGCCCCAGCGTAGCAGCTGAAACCGTGCAACGGGTAGAAGGTGCCATCAGCAGAAACCGAAAAAAATGCGTCAAGATGAAGGCTAAGCAGGCAGCTGTTCTTACCGCAACCGACTATGCGGAAGATACTCCATTACACTCTAAAGAAACGGTCATACCACCTTCAGGTGGTGCACACGTTAGGAAGGTAGGACAATGTTTGTCGAGAAACAATGTGTGCAGAGCTGTTACAGGCACTGGAAGAGGACAATTTGATGGAACACTTGTTGTTTATTAATGCCATCCGACACAACTGAAGAGTATGGGGCAATGTACAGCAACATGAGGTCTTCCAATGGGAACTAAACACCACCGAAAGTCAATGTGTGGTTGGGGATCACGATGTGCAAGGTATACAGAACGTTCTTCTTCGCAGGACACACAGTGACAGGCAATGCGATCTCGATATGTTGCAATTGTTCCATCAACCACAATAGGAACAAGATGGTATCTTGGAAATAGTGGCTTTCCAACAGGATGGAGCCCCTCTCCACTTTGCAAAGACTCTTCCTGCATACTTGGATGCTACGTTTTTACGTAGGTAGATTGGTAGGGATTCGCAATGAATTTGGACTACATGACCTCCGGATCTCACACCTCATGATTTCTTGCATGGGGCTACATCAGGTCACAGGTGTACAGGGTTAAGATCACCTCTCTTCAACATCACCGTCAACGTATCCAGCATGCTGTACTCAACATGTCACTGGCAATAGTCTGAAAGGTGTTTTGTGAAACTGTTCGTCGTTGAGATGCATACAGGTTATTCCTATGGTAGTACATTGACCTGACACTTTCATGGATTTTGTTCTGTACACAGCTTATTATGTCCGATGTGTTTTCTTTCAATGTTGATTATATGTTACCATGCACTGGGGAGTTTCTCAATACATTTGCTCTAAACTCATACATTTTTCTTCTGAAAAATGGATCGAGACTTTATAATCACTCTGTATTTAAAAAATGTAATATTATAAAACAATATACTAAATATATTTTTCGAAAATTACTTTTTAGTACAAAATTCCTAAAAAATGTAATTTCATAATTCTAGCAGTATATTTAAAGTAGGTTATCATTTGTGAGTCATAATATCGTTGTAAAGGGTTTTTAATATATTTGTTAATATTTTACTAGTCTCCGAATTTGGTGTGGTATGATATTAATTTGCTATGCATTTCACCTTACTAGTTCTACTAGTAGATATTCATTTTCAATCTTTTCATTTTACTGCATTTGACATTTTTTGTTTTAGGAGAACTTCTCCACATGTCGGGATATGGATCTATGGACATGCTCCAAACATGTTACTGATAACAAGTATTACGTTCTACCTACTGAGAAAGGCCAGGTCAGGCCTAATTCCTAAACACCCTCAAAATATAAGTATATTATGTCACCAATATTAGCAGATTGAGGTGTTGTTCCTGTTCAAGTACATAATCATTATCGAAGCAAGTTTTATGTAAACCTGTGTGAAATATTAATAGAATTCTATCAGTTATTACTAATGCTATAAGACATGTAATTCCTCTCCAACTTTTAGGTCATCTCCAGTATAAAAGACATGCGAATCCCTGCAGCATTTCTGAAATCAATATTAATTACCAATAGTATATTAATAATACTTTCAGAAATCCAAATTGAATTGTTGCTATATTAAGTTTAATCGGCCTCAGTTGTTACAAGGGAGAGTCAAGCCGAAATCTTATTATTTTTGGATCTTATCTATTAGATTTGTGTATGTAGGGTTGCAGAAATTTGCTGCATTTTAGCACAGACCTATTGCTGATCTACATATATTTTCAAGTTTGAGTTAGTGCCTCCATATCTTAAGAAGAATAAATCTTTGGGGTCCACGTGCAGTCACTTATGAGCCACTGCAAAGGCCTTTCCACCCATCTGCCTCTGAACTGAGGCCATTGTCGGACTTTCTTGTCCATTAGTAAACTTGCTGGTGTGCTAAGCATGCACAGAGATATTGAATTTTCATTTGCCGAGAAATTTATGTAAATATTAGGCTGACAGAAGGTAAGAAAACACTCCTCTTCACTGGTGCAAGTGTGTAGAGGAAGCGCCATCTTTAAAATGACAAGAATGACATTTTGAAGCTCACTTGATTAGTGCTTAAGCCTTGAAGTCGTTTTGTAAATAACAGTTAATTGCTCGTGTACATTTGAGATGTATACAGTCTCTCCTACAATTTACATTGGACTTTTAAAGTTTTAATTTGACATTTATAGTATTAACGATTTTACCTATTTTGATGCTTAATTTAAGTCTAATTTGTTGTGCAACAATCGTTCCCAATATATTATACTGTTCTACTCTACAAACAGGAAATTACCTTCCGATGTCGTAACGAGCTGCATGTGGGCGGGATATTTGTCAATCAACCTCCGTATCACATCTATTTGTTCCAATGTTAGTTGTACAGCGTCCAAATATTGAGAACTGCATGGCACGTATGCAGACCAAAACTGAAAGTATAAGAAAACAAATTCATTCATTATTTGAAATATTGTTGAAAATAATAATAAATATTCATAGACGTACAGATACTAAAGATAGTACGTTTCGTGTGTTCTAAGCACGTGGTACTGATGGTTGGCTATGTTTTATAAGTTGCCGTAACATGGTGTTTCTGTGAGAACTGAATTACTTGCTATGTTGCTTGTTTTCATTTACTAAAACCCTGAGACAATATGTGTATAGGACTCTTCTTTTAAAAAAAATTGATAATGGTATATGAGGGGTCCAGAACACAAGTGGCGTAACTCAATTCAACACAGTTTGGAGAAAAGCGCACTTTTAAATAAATTAGTACTGCTGGAGTACAAATATTGTGGTGCCTATATGAGAGCAATAATTTGAAATGTAGCAGATTCTTACTTCTAGCACTGAAATGTTGATAGTTAACAGTTCGAAGGTATGCATGTAACTTCATTTCCACGAAAAGCGGAGTTATGCCTTATGTAATAGTTGAGGTAAAGCGTTTCTGACACATGATGTGACCCGCGTTGTACGCTAGCATGCGTGACCTTCAGCCAAGTTGTGGATGCAATCACGTTATAGATTGGGTTCCTTAATTATCTTAATGACTGAAAATGTCTGCATGTTGTATTGAATGAGGGGGAACAAGTGAAAAGTTCGCTAATTAGAAAACTTTAGAAAATAACTTTATATGTATACTCTAATTCTGTACAAATATTCAACACATAATTTTCTGTTTTCATAATAATAAACTGGGTAAATATTGTCCTTTTCAAAATAGTTAGATATTTCATGTAAACGAATGAAATAGCGACATTAAATTGGAAAAGCAATATTTACGTCTGTTGTACTTTTCACATTAGTAAACGTAATTAAAAAATAATTGTTTTCCGTCATTCCCATCAAATTCCTACTTCTCTTCTGCAATAAATTCTGATGCTCATATTTGAAATTCGAAAAGTCTAGCATAATTCCCTTACAGTAGTTTTCGGGGTGAAAATATACTTTCTTTAAGTTTCCTAGAAACGTCAGTTTCCATGGATAACAACACGCACAGCAAGTTCTAAAGAATTGTTCGTTATTATACCCCTAAGCATTTACTTAAAACAAGCACAATGTAGTTATTTTTCCATTTATTTAAAACAAGCGCAATGTAGATATTTTTCCATTCAGTATAACAATGTATACGTAATTGTATTGTATTATGTAGATGTCACCCTTGTTTGAACAACCTTTTGAAAACCAGGAGTTCATTCATCTGTGTGTGATCTGTAAGAAATGTAATGTAGCTTGACAATTAAGAATTGAAGGAAACAATGTGTGCTGCAACACATGCCCGCGGCAACCTTTGCTAAGGACGTGAAAAAAGGGCATTTTCACCCTCAAAGATTGAGCGATTTCTTAATATTCTCGGCCTTTTGAGACAATTTTGTGGGAGGGGGGTCCGTAATCGGGCATTTTTTGCCTACGGGGCTTCCTTCATGGAGAACATTTATGTCAGTGGGTGGTGGGATTTGGGCTATATATATATATTGGAATTACGACTGTTATTTTGATTGATTGATATGGTATATTTATTTAATCTAGTCTTTCTGCCACTTTTGATTAATCGCGAATATGAGGATGAGTGATGATGTCATGAAATTGATGACTTGCAGATTTAAACATAGTACTGAACCACACACTCTACTCTTCTATACTCTGACCCGGGAATTTCTGGAGCGGGAGAACGAAACCAAGTTTCTGCGCAAGTAGTGACTCGAGAGGGTTCGACCAATGAACAAGTGCGAGGGAACAAGATTCAGTGGAGGGGGAAAGCAACAGCAACCACCAGACTTTGCAGCAGCGTGTACTGCTTCTCTCTGGCTTTATGCTCCACCGATTCCCGGGATAGAGTATAGAAGGTAAGATTAGATTCCGTATAAATGAGCAAACCCTCAGGTGTGTTTTTGTGAAGTAGGTTCATGGTTAAACCACACACCCTTCACCCTCCTTGTGATTCAGTGATGACTGCATGAACATTTCCTCTACACTTACTGCCTTGATTATATGTGAACATAAATATGCCAAATCTGCAACGAATTCTGTAAATCATGAATCAAAATCGAGCCTTCGAATCGCAAATTCGTTTAATTCTGCTAATGTGCGGTTTGATGTGCTGTGGTACCGCGTTGATGTTCGTCCCGGTTGCGCTTTGGGAAGCGGTTTTCATGGACGGCTTTAAATGAGACGTATGATTCAATCAAACCCACTCGATCCTGCCTCTCTTGTTTTTGTCCAACGTGCAAGTTTCAAACTCGGTTACCGTGATTAACGTGAAGGATTGGAGTGACAGTTTAAACGGTGGTCTATGATGTGTTTAATTTGTATGATAAACGCTTGGAGTACTTGGTGGAGACATATCTTCATGTTTAAAGCGATTTTGGACCGAGTTCTGTTTGTGGGACTACAGGAGCTTCTACAATTCATGATGTTTATGTTTCGTCGTGCGTGAATGGTATTTTTCATCTGCATTCCAAAAATTAGGATTGTTTTCTTACTACATTGAAACCTAATACAAGGGTTTTTAATAATGATTTTCCAAAAGTCCTTCCCACATTTTAATCCACTGTAACTTTGTAACGAACAGAGATATTTCAGTGAAATAAAGTTTGTACGACACAGCCGGCTTTATCGTTTTACCTGGCAACACTGCGCGTTGAAAGGATCACGTGACTCCGAGCGATCAGGTGCTTCAATTCAAGAGGCAGGTGGATTGGCCGCAGAGGATTCACATCATGGCCCGCAAGGTCGCCAGATCTGCCTCCGTGTGACTTTTGACGGTGGGGATATATCAAGACGGAAGTGTACGCGGAAAAGCCAAGAGATCAGAATGACCTGAAAACAGTGTATCTGCATTTATCGCGGGCATTTCGGATTCAGGACGAGATTGCAGGAATGCATCGATGTGAATGGTGTGGCGTTGTGGATGAGAGACATGCAGTGTTGCCAGGTAAAACTTTAAAGAGTGCTGTACAAACAAAGTACAAACTTTATTTAACTGAAATATCTCTGTTCGTTACAAAGTTATAGTGAATGTTAATGTGGGAAATCCTTTTGCAAGACCTTATATAATAACACGTGGCACCACTTTCCTTGACGGCCAAAGTCTATCTATAGACGAGTCTGATGTGATCAGAGTCAGTTTGCACCAAACGCCAAAACTAAATGCTAAGAGATATAAATCAGGTCCTACTAACCTAACCTAACCATATGTGCATTATTAGACCTAAGCGGAATTATAGGTTAGGAATTGTTAGTTTAGGAGGACTTGATTTAGAGCTCTTAGTATTTAGTTTTGGTGTTTGCTCCCTAACGACTGCGGGCCACACTCCTACATGCCTCGCAGATGTGGACATCATCCATCCAGTTACTTGGTGAATTGTGGGTAGCACGACGATCCCCAGTCATTCTTCTATGTGTTCATGACTGGGTTACGATACTCATTCGTAGCTCCCCTATTTCCTCACGATGGTGTGTGGCCACCAGTCCCATGCACGGCTCGAAATCCCAGGAGAAAAGTTGTGTCTTTAATGGTTTACTTAAATAATGATTTCCCACTGGCACAATACACAAAGGTTTCACAGAAAATGATCTGAGAGTCAACACCTTCTAGCTGGCATCGTGGCGGAGTGGCGTCGACCTCCGTGGCGAAGTGGGTCTCCGTGACGAGGCAAGGTAGAGAGCAGACGTGTCTAGCGAGCGCTCCCGAACTTTCGTCAAGTAGAGTATAATCAACACGCGGAATTTGTTTCTACAGACAGGTGAATATTATCGTAACAGCAGGGCGAGCAGCTCAGTATCAGTGACGTTAAGTGCACGTATGTAATTTCTGAGTCATGCCGGTCAAAAGGTTAAATACTTTGCAATTTTCCTTCGCCCGTGTGCAGCAAAGACCGACCACGCTCGCCATCCATGAATGGATGAGAGATGTAGTAAAATTGCGCGTTGCGGACGTTTTGAGTATCGAAGTAGACTTTGTAAAACACCAAGTGTTTGTTAAATTAAGCACCGAACAATTTTGAACGGAAATAATAGCACGTAGTAAAGGAACCTTCGTATTCACAGACGATACGGGAGAATACGATATACCAGTACATAAAGCAGACAAACCTGTCACAATCGTTCGTATTCATCTAGTGCCCATGGAATTACCAGACAGTGCCATAACAACCGAAATGTCCAAATACGGAATAGTACAAGCAGTACGAGATGAAGTTTATTCCACCACCCTCCCCTACCCAGTCAGAACGGGCAGGAAAATAGTACGCATAATCCTACAAAAACCGGTGCCATCTTACATAAAGTTAAATGAAGAGTGTTATTGGACTACTTATGAAGGACAACCTACACTCTGTTTTAGATGCAACGCGCAGGACCACTTACATCATCAGTGCCAGAATAGGGTGGCAACGCCGACACGCACTGCTGGATACGCTGCAGCGGTGGTAAATACACTCCCCAGTTCTTCACACCATCCTAGGGAATCAACTGCTCACGACCGGGATACACGAACCATTTTACCAGTACCGGCATACCGACAGGCTACACCAGAGGACCACAAGGAACAACACGAGCAGATGGCAGTCACTGAAGACAACGAGACCAAGGCAAGTACTAAGATCCCCAAACCCCCACAGTTAAATCCGCAAGAAAATAATGCAAGTGATGGGAACAAGGAAAGTGTGCACGAAAGTGTAAGTGAAAGTGTAAGTGGGAACGAATCTATAGTTCCAATCACCCTATTCGTCTTCCCGAATCAAGACCCCCAAATTCCAACAAGTTCGATGTTCACAGCAGCAGAATTTCCAGCACCTACCCCCCCCCCCCAAAAACCGCTCACGATCCGCCAGGGATGCGAGGAAAAATGCTACAGACCATATGACCTTACGTCCGAAGAAACAAAAAAAGGATGACGTGCTAAGTACAGCAGTAGAAGTAAAGCTTACGCTAAAGAGAGAAAACCCTATTCAACCAAACCCTTTTTTAGGAAAAGAGGAAAAAAGCTTAGAACTAATAGGGGCAGGGACAAATAACCCAAGTGATACAGAAATGCCTACAGTTCATGTCTCAGGTAGTGAAGAAGACATATGAGTGAGTCTGGCCAGCGTCAAAAGGGGAACAATTGCAGAGCATAAAGTACAAAAAAATAATTAATGCATTGCTTAAATAAGATCCTGCCGCCAACCCTAATGTACACATTCACATTAGCAACGATCAACCTTAACAAATTACAAAGTCAGAATAAACTAATGGCGTTAAATGATTTTCTGTCACAGTCGGATATTGATATCGCCTTCCTACAAGAAGTAGGCATCGACAATTTTTCATCCCTGGCAAGGTACAAGGTTCATAATAATTTTACTGCCACATATCAAGGCACAGCAATAGCGGTGCATCAAAGAATCGATTTACATAATGTCACCTTCCACCCATCAGGAAGATTAATAAGTGCGGAATTAGGTCCTTTGTTTCTATGCAATGTATACGCGCCTTCAGGAAGTCATAATAAGCAAGAACGAGAACATTTCTTTTCAACAATCTTAAGTCCAGAATTAACATCGCATACATTAAATGCGTTAGTGGCTGGCGATTTCAATTCCGTCCTAGACAGGCAAGATCAACAACCAGGCTATAATTTCTCCCGGGCACTATATGAACTAACAAAGGGCCTAAAGTTATAAGATGCATGGGTTTGTAACCATAGAGATCAACCAGGATTTACACTTTTTACAACTCAAAGTTCCTCACGCATTGACCGATTTTATATAGCGAAGGATTATAAAGAAAATGTACAAAGTGTAAGGGTGTTTCCCGTTTGTTTCAGTGATCATAGTGCCTTAATATTAAAAATAAAATTGGAACAAAACAAATCATGTATGGGAAGAGGATACTGGATGCTAAATTGTTCAGTATTGGCGGACACAAATTATGAACTGCTAATAAAAGACACTTGGGTAGAACTAGTTCAGCGTAGATCACCCAGTAAGACACTAACAGACTGGTGGGAATTCATTGTAAAACCAAAATTTCGGTATATTAGTAAAATTTATAGTATGGAAAAAAGTAGAGATTTTAACAACATGTATAATTTATATTACGCCGTGTTACACGATTTACAAAGTCTAGCATTACAAGGTAATGTAAATAAGCCTTACATTAACGAGGTAAAATCCAAATTACTTTCACTACACCGGAAAAAGAGAAACATTGTAAAAATTAAAAGCAAAAATTTACCCTTTGATAATGAAGAACAGGCAAATTTATACCATATTTTACAAGAGCATAGACAAGTTAAAAGTCACCTAATAACAGAGATAACAGACGACACAGGCGAGATTACAACTAATCCTAGAGTAATTCTGAATACATTTTTAAAATATTATTTAAATTTAATGGGGCAAGCTCACAATCCCGAAGACTCCAATTGGGACTTTACGAACCAAGTAACAGAAAGATTAACCGAAGAAGAGCGAACGGAAATTAGCAAACCATTTACGAACACTGAAGTAAGAAATGCAGTCTTCAAAGCGGCCAGAAATAAATCAACGGCAGAAGATGTCCTGCCCTCAGACTTTTATCAAACCTTTTGGAATCTAATTGGGGATGTTTTTACGCAATGGGTCAATGACGTATTACAGAGTGGGAAATTAGGGTCTTCAAGTAGAACAGGAATTGTGGTTTTAGTTCCAAAAAAAACGAAACCTAAAGTGGTTACTGACTACCGCCCGATTACAGTTCTAAGTAGTGATACCAAGATTATCAGTAGATGCATAAACACTCGCCTAAGTCCTTACATGCATAAACTAGTAGGGGACACACAATATGCATGTAACTCACAAAGAACAATTCATCAGTTATTACAAACTATACGTGATGTAATTATTACAACACAAAACCAGCAAGTCAACAAAGCAATTTTAACAGTGGATTTCTCACAGGCTTATGATAGAGTTAGTCATAAATATATGTACAGTGTTTTAAGGGCTTTTGGTTTCGGAGATACCTTTATAAAATGAATACAAATTTTGTACGGACACATTAAGTTAAAACTAAAACTTAATGGGTGTCTTACGAAAACATTTCAAATGAAACGAGGTGTTTTACAAGGAAGTCCTCTCAGCAGTGCATTATATGTATTAACACTAGTTCCCTTACTTAAAAGATTACAAGAAATAAATGAGGGTATTTCTGTCATGTCTAAAACGATTGAAGTTAGTAGTTTTATGGATGACATTACGCTTTTGTTAAATAGCGAAAGGGATTTGGAAAATGCACAAAAGTACTTGAAATACTTCGAAAATGTCTCGGGTGCAAAGCTAAATTTAAACAAAACGTTTTTGCTTCCTTTGGGAGTCAACAATTTGTTTAGCAATAACACTAGTGTACGTGTAGCACAGCAAGTGAAAATACTAGGTATTCTTTTTTATACAAATATCCGAGATACCATCGAACATAATAGTAGGATAGTGACTGAAAAAGTTATATATACTTTACGTGCAAATCAACTCAGGTTTCTTTGTTTGAAATCGCGAGTGAGATACGTAAACATCTACGCCTTATCGAAGTTTTGGTACCTATCCAAGACATTGACCTTGTCAGCGAAGCAAATAGCTAGGGTAAAGCAACAGGTTGGTAAATTTCTCTGGCATGAATCGGTGTTCCGCTTGGCCATGAGCGAGCTATATCTCCCGGAAAGGAGGGGAGGAATGAACTTAAAGAGGGTGGCGATACAATCAAGAGCATTATTTATACAAAGCGGTCTTTCAGCGGTATATTCCCCAATTGACTCAACAACACAACAGATAATACTTACAGTGTTAAAAGAAGTACCATTAATTGCACCAATGGACATACAAAGCATTCCCAGTGAATTAAAGATTTATACCGAGATCGCTCTTAATACATTTTATAGAACTGTGCAACATACTTATGACAGTCCTTCTGTCAGACAGATTTACAGAGAACAACTTAACGCAAACATAATAACAGTTCGAATCGAAAGAGAAAATCCTCAATACAATTGGAAACAAATATGGAACAACGTAACGGCTGCACATCTAACGAACAAAGCATTATCTATATGGTATAAAGTGATTCAACAAGTAATTGTCACGGCAGACAGATGTCATAAGTATGGTTTCAGCAATTCTCCAAATTGATATAAGTGTCATGTTCCAGATTCGATTATACATAAGATAACAGAATGTAAGAGAGCAGTAACAGCTTGGTCAAAATTAAGATCAATGCTCAGAAGAATTTGTCGTACTTCACCAAACCAAGTATCAGCAAAAGACATTACCTTACCAGAGTTTCATTTGTTTCCAAGTGCAAAGCAAAAATCAGTTCAGTGGTTAATAGCACAATACCTAATGTTTTTATTCCCCGTGGGAAAACATTATAATTACTTGGATTTTGGACTAACTCTAATACAAGAATATGAGCAAATGTCTTTAGATTATAGAAAATCACTTTATGCCAACTTTTTAAATGTAATACTTGAATAACATACCTGTAAGAGTTGTAAAGATTACTGTATTTGTGTGAATAATTGGAAATAAAAAAAAAAAAAAAAAAGTGGTTAGCAGAGCGCGCTACAACGCCAGGGGTTCTGGGTTCGAGTCCCGGGTAAGGCATGGGTATTTGTGTTCGTCCAGTTGATAAGAAACAAAGAAAAATGTAAGAATTGAAAAGTGTAAAAGTGAGAAAAAGAGTGAATGGTGGGGGAAACCTCCGTGTAGGGGGTATTTCCTTTAGAAAAAAAAAGTGGTTAGCACATCGCGCTACGACGCCAAGGGCTCGGGTTCGAATCCTGGCCTTGACATGGGTGTTTGTGATTCTCCATTCATCAATTTTACCATATCATCACTCATCCCCATCTTCGCAAATTGGCCAAAAGTGGCACAAGAAGCGAAGTAAAATAAACCAAATGAATCACTCAATCAATCAAAACTTTCTAGCCGGCCCTGGCTCCATTCTTGTGCTACCAAGCAGGTACTCTCTCTCTTCAACTCATTTTGTTCTGCTTTGATGATGAAGGGAGTTTTCACACTGATGTGACCAGCGACACGTGACACTTGAGAACGAGTAAATCAATATCTGCGTTCTACACAGTAGTCTCAGGGCCTCCACTATGGCCTAGTGGTAATACCGCGTCTTTGTAATCATGGGGTTCCGGATACGATCTCTAATGGTCATTTACTCAGGGTACTCCTTTAAACTTTAAGTGCAACCAGGATTAGCCTATCTGAGTATAAAGTAGAACTAATCTTTGACAAACGTTGGCAGAGTTGCATTGCATATCATGTTCTTTCATGACATGAACATCCCCAGTAAACATTTCTACTCTCTCCCTTCCTATTTGAAGGAAGCATTTGATATTTACATCCCTCCTACCTTGTAATGTATGCAACAGTGCTGCCAGTTAGTGGGTTCATGTTGCCCCTTTTCAAACGCAGAGCTGAAATGTGTTATTTAATAATTCACACGCTCCCTCACGAATTATAACCGAATTGCATTTTTAAAATTTAAAGCGCTTCCAAATGATGAAAATTAAAGTGCGCTCTGATTTTGAAGTTACTTTCTCGTGTATAACCTTTACTTAACATTACTTTCGGTACAAATGTTGTAACCCAAAGCAAACCAAAGAATGTGCTTACACTGTTAATAAAATGAGGTGATTCGACTAAGCTTTACAGGCTATTTCCACGTGTGACGTCATAGTTTTCTGTTACTTTATCTTTGCTCAAGATTTGAGCCATTTTCTTTGTTACATAAAGAAATTCAAAATTTTTGTCTTGATTATGATTTGTTTACTTAGAAATCTCGCTGTCTATGATAAAACTTAACTCTTATTCTTATGGTGCGACATTTAATTTTCTGTTAAGAGTGGCCTATTTTCATCGTGTTACAATCGATTATCAACATTCAATTGTTTCGTAAAGTTATTTATGCATAGAAATGTAAGTTGAGTCACCTCAAAAATGGTTTTCTAAGTTCTGTATTACATTATAGTTATTATGAATCATCGTGATAATCATTATATTAAGAAGTACCTACGTGGAGTGAAGAGGCCAGAGCGGGGGAGCAGGGGGCGGGTGCCCTCCAGTCAGACAGTTCGCCTGCCACCTTCCGCTTCCTAAATGACGTTAATGAAATATCGTATAATAAGAGAGTTCATTTCAAAGAATATGATGACTTCTAATTGGTGTATTCTGCATGATAACACTTTTCCTGCTTATAATACCAACATGACTATAACAAAATTTAATTTTGTTTGTGTTTATACATATATATATATAAGTGTATGTATGTGATTTTCCTTCAAGTTTCCAGCACCGACCTTGGCATAGGTGATTTCTCTTTAATTTTTTTTTTTTGTAATCGTCGCGATTAACCTAAGTTTCAACCAGTTTTAAGAACCGGGAAAAGCGTTAAATGTAGATGGTTTTAAAACATCACGAACATTCTGAGGACCACGAAACATCATTTGTAGTACGAGAAAATTATTCTAGTCGTGGATCGTTAGTGACAACACTAATTAGTGAAAGACATTCAAAGGTGATTCAAGAAATCCGACACTACATGTCGCTGTTGTGGACACATCCCAATTTCTTACTATTCAGGGACTTTCTTTTCGAGATGATGATGAGTCTGACATAACGTAACACAACAGAGGGAATTTCTTGGAACTCTTGAATTTAAGTTCAAAATGAGGCGATATTATTTGGAAATGTATTGAACATGAACCTTATAATTCACACTCAAAATTCGATTCAGAACAAATGAATCTACATAATGTCCACACTTATTCTCAGCGAAATACGCCAGAAAGTGGAAGAGACGAAAGCCTTTGCACTAATGTCAGATGAAAGAAAAGACAGTGCGAGAAAGGAACAAGACAGATATTTGTATCGCAGGCAGGTAAAATAACTGTTTTTAGGATTTGCCATTCCTCAATGGTTGTATGCAAGTTTGCTCTTTGCAGATATCAAAATCAAAGAACTTATTTACAAGATGTCCATAGATCCCTGTAATTGTATAGCATAAACATACTTTGGAGTGGTAGAGTGAGAAATTCACCAGGGTCAGAATATTTCTTGAATTGTGAGATAATTTTAACCTTTTTCAGATTTTTATTCCTGTGATATGATTTCCCTGAAAGACGAACAGCAGATTGTGCCCAAAACACTTCACCGTTACGAAGATAGACCGAAAGTAGTCCTAATGGATTTCTTCGATATACTAGGGGGAAAAAATGGCTTTTCACAAGGTTCACACTCTAGTTGTATTCTCTGTAACAATCCCAGTTTCCAATGCAGCGTGTAAAAGAACCTCTTGTTGTTTGAAACTTTTAAAAAGCCTTTCGTCGAGCAGGATTCAGAATGCCAGCTGCTTCATCTGGTTGTCCTTGCTATTGAGAAGAAGGAATGCCAAGTCTTGAACGTACCGAAGGTGGGCAATCTACAAAGCACATGTAGCAGAATTCTCCTACAGGAGAAATGCACTTCACTAAGTGACTTTCGTTGTTTCCAATACTTAAGAAAATTAATTTATTCCAATGTCATGTTTATTTTGCAAGAATATTAAACTTTTCCAATTTTTTTTTGACATTTATATTATTATCTTATAATTGAATATTTATATCAGTAGTTTCATCTCAAGAAAGAAGAAGAATTATAAAATAATATATGGGGAAACTATTTCAGACCATTTTCTACCGGTCTTTCAACACTGAAATAGGCCAGTAGAGACAACGCAACTTACGAATAAAAAATAATTAATGTCTTTATTAAAACGAATCATATGGATCTAAACAAGGTAGTAAACGTCCACTCTGAATAAAGGACAAACACAAAACAGCATACATGAATATAATAATAATAATAATAATTATTATTATTATTATTATATATTTATAAATATTATATGTTTGTAGTGTTTTCTTGCGTTTTAATGCGATTGCCCTCTACAGTATTTGCTCGTCCCCTTCCGCCCACTTAGTAACTTTTTCCTGGCGCTGCCACTACCTACGTGTGTGCAAAAACATAGAAAGAATTCAGAAGAAATTTGTTCGTTATTTGTATTACAAAAATACAAAATATCATATTTTCAGAATTAGGTATCATACAAACTACTACTCAGTGAATTCAATGTAACACCTTTGTACAAAATGAGAGTGGTATGAGCACTGGCTATAAGTGGTAAACGTGCACACGTAAGAACGTGCAGACTAGTGACCTCTTTACACGCCCTTTGAACTACTTAGAGGACTACCAGCCACATTTCACGTTTTCCACATTATAAAGTATGGCACATTTCACAGTTTAACGTGGAAAATGGTGTTTCAATTATTTTGGCACTTACAGCGTTTACCAATTTTAGTCTTCGTATCACATAAGTTACTTTTATATAAGTTTGTTTTACGGGCGTAGTCAATAGTCCAAGTCTTCTACAGACATTAAATTTTCATGCTAAGAAGACATGTTACGGTTCAGGCAGCCTTTTTATTACGGCAAATTCTACTCATCAGTACACCAGAATTCGCCCATTCTAATACTATATATTAAGCACAATGAAATACTCAGAAACGGTAGGGACTTGGATTTCGCTATGCCATTCAGCAGTTTCTGTCGGTCCTTCAAAGAACATTATGAACAAATTAAACTTCTAAAGAATTGTACATGTTTCTTTGTACATAAGTACGTATGTATATATAATTATGTGTGTATATGTGTTTATATATGAGTATATATTTCAGTATAGTTATGAATGTCTGTATATAGTGTGGAACGATTCAAGGGAGAATGTAAAAAAAAAGGTAAAGTGTTCCCCTGTGCTTAGCCCCAGGCCATGAAGGCGTATAGGGGGTCTGGGGGTAACGCCCCACACTTTCTTGATCCGGTCGTGAGTGAGTGTGATGTGATCAGCATCACGATCCTGACCGCCTTTACCAACCACGGTTTCCCCCAGGTACCCATGTCATTCGACGCTGGGTGGGAATCGGGACCGCTTCCAACGTTAGAAAAGTTCCCGGATTTGAACCTGCCGGGGATCGAACCCGGGACCTTTAGCATGGCAGTCAGACGGAGGGAGATTCTGTAAAAAAAAAATCTCTCTCCAGACATCAGTGCTCGGTCAAACGACAATACACTACACAACATAACATTCCACAAATAACGAAACCCCTGACGTCAGGAGGTTCTGCATACTTCGTTACTACCGGGTTCAAACCCGTCATCGGCTGGCAAATACGGAAGAGCTGAGCATGCAGCTAGGAAGTATTTGCCAGCAGCTTAAAAGAGGTAGGCACTTGAATTCGTTAGTCAGTCAAATGAGAGAATTCAGGAGCACCTCACAAAAGTTGCCAGCTACCAGGCGTAGACCTACTCACTCTATCAGGTCTCGAGCTCGGCTCGGGACTCGCCAAAGGCAACCGCACAGTTCATATGCGAGTTGACCATTTTCAGTACCTAGGCTTGTAAGTTACAGCCGTCGCACGAATAGCCTTCTCAAGGGCTATCTCTACGAGACCAGCTTGTACTTCGTCGCCAGGCACGGTAAGAAGACGTGGGCCGTCGAACTCAGATCTCCGTGCTCTGTCACCTGCCGTCTACACTCAACCGCTTGGCCGAGAGGTTATCCCTTGATATCTTTCCACTCTCTGCCAGAAGCCTGTCAGCAAGATTGTATGGGAACCATAAAACGTAACCTTGCTCTACCATCTGACCCCGAAGCGTTCACAATCACGATCTCCGTAGTTTATGCTATTGAAACCAGTGAACGCATCAATAGATATGTATTTGGTTATACTTCTGTAAATATCATATATTTTATTTATGCACAGCATGAAATTTCTACTCGTATTCTTTACGCAATTATTAGTGTATTTATGATTTATTTTTCTTTGTTCTTCTGTTGTATTGTATTGTTGCAATTATAATTTTTGAATTGTTCTTTTTTTACTCTATGTACACCTATTGTCATTAAAGCCAGAGCTCTGTTATAGGTGATAAATAAATAAATAAATATCGCATGCATTTAGAGAGAGTTTCTCAGCCTAAATGCCTGATCCTTACCTGAGCACCCACCATCCCGTGCCGCAGCCTGTAGAGGTCCGTGTGCGACCAGGAGCTTTTCGACCAAGGCTCCTCCTGGCGGAGGTCGTCGTTGAAGTGGAAGTTACGGAGTTGGTTCCTCAAGAACTTGCGGATGTTCCACGGTAAATCGTTATGCCTGCAAAGAAGAAAGAGAATTTTATGTTATTAAATTTCAATGAAAGAAAAATGAATTGAACTATAGTACAGTAGAATAGGTGTTTGCGTACCGGACCGTACAGGACCAAACTGAATGTAGAACCTGTCCGGCTGTGAAGGACCAGAAATGAATGATGATCCGAACCGGTAGGATCTAAATGTAAGTGAAATGGTAGGTACCACTTACATCTCTCTGGTATGGATTGTGTCGCTACAGGGCAAAGTTCACCGCGATCCTCTTGGTAGTTGTAAAGAAAACACAGGCACACACACTGATAACTATAACTATGTATTATAAGGTATATGCACATAACACTTGATTACACTTCCCATGCACTCCTCTCTAGGGAAAACTGTTTACACGAAGTTGCAGCTGGTGTTACAACAACGCGCCACTAATGAAACGTAGCCACGTTGGGCTTACGGCATCCATAATTGTCCGCGACGGTTTCTGGCTGTGTCCCGAGTGGCCTCTCTACGCACACTGGCTGGAAGTAACTACCGCGCTAAAATGGCGGCAACTAGACACCGCGCTAAGATTGAATTAACCAATGGGAGTGCAGGTTACTTAAGGCATTTGAAATACACAAATAAACAATTGAAGCTATATGCAATATAAAATATATAAAGAAAGAATAAACATGGTTACTTTTATAGATAAATCTCCAACATACTCCCCCCCGTTGGAATGTTCACATCCAACCTAACACTAGGGGATACATTGTCAATGTTTTAGCTCATGGAGCGTTTTCTTCCCAATGTGGTAAAGGCACAATTTTGCTTAATGCTCTCTTGTAGACTCCGTCTCTAGTACGAACGGTGACTACGCGCACTAGGTTATCCCTTCCCGGAAACACTTCTTGGATGACGCCGACTCTCCACGAGAGTGGTGGAAGATTGTCCTCCTTCAATAGCACTGGTGTGCCAGGCTTCAAATTCGACTGAACGGCTGTCCATTTCTGTCGCTGCTGCAGACTATGCAGATAGTCCTGAGACCACTTCCTCCACACTCGCTGCTGGAACTGCTGTATGCGCTGCCATCTGGATAATCTGTTGGCAGCCAGATCTGTAATGTTTGGTTCAGGAAATGAGGTTAGAGGACCTCCAATAAGAAAATGACCAGGGGTAATGTAGCTGAATTCATCATGAGAATCAGGGAGTGTGGAAAGAGGACGGGAGTTGAGGCAGGCCTCTATTTGGCATAGCAGAGTTACTAGTTCTTCGTATGTTAGCACGGCGTTTCCTGCTACTCTGCGGAGATGGTATTTCATAGACTTCACTGCACTTTCAAAAATCCCGCCAAATGATGGACTGCGTGGTGGAGAATACTTCCATTGGAAATTCTCTTCTGCTGCAAATCTGTTGATGTCCTTATTGAACTCTTGTGATTGAAAGAGTTTACGTAATTCCCGCAATTCATTTTTAGCACCATGGAACGTGGTAGCATTGTCGCTAAAAATACTTGCACACTTTCCTCTTCTCGCGGTGAAGCGTAGTAGAGCTGCGATGAAGGCTTGCGATGTCAAGTCTGAGACAATCTCTAGATGAATTGCCCTCGTGGCAAGACAAGTGAAAACTGCAATGTAGCATTTTCTTGTGGATCTGCTTCTTGCGGCTCCGGTCTTGATGTGGTATGGCCCTGCGTAATCAACGCCTACGTGATGGAATGCCTTGCTGGGTCTCACTCTACTGAGGGTAACTGCCCCATCAGCTGCTGGGCTGCTGAAGCCTTCAAACGATAGCATATGTTGCACTGGTGAATGATCTGTTTGACCACCTGTCGTATGCGAGGTATCCAGTATTTCTCACGAAGTGATGATATGAGAAGCTGTGGACCAGCATGTATAAGTCTCTTGTGTTCTGATGATATCAGAATTTTCGCGAAATGGCTCTTCGGATGAAGAATAATTTGATGTTTGCTTTGAAACTCCAATTCACTGTTTTCCAATCTTCCTCCGACACGAATTACTTTTTCATTGTCGAGAAATGGATGAAGGTTCCTCAAAATGCTTTTGTTGTGTACTTGCTGCTTGTCAGACAAATCCTTGATTTCCTGAGAGAAGAATGCACGTTGTGTTATCTTGATGCAGGCAAGTGTGGCGCCTTGAATTTCAAAGGTGGTAAGGTCTTCACTCCTTTTCTCTCTTGAGTTTCTACAATTGCTGATGAACCTTTTGCAGAGTGACACTACTCTCAGTAGCTTGGATAAACTTGAATATCTAGATACGATTTCTTCTTCAGTTGTTACATGAGTGACCAATGTGGTAGCTGCTACCTTACGCTGCTCTGGAATAGTGTTGTCGTCTGGACGGAATACTAAACTGGATGATGGCCACTGTGTCTCCTCTTCTTGGAGCCAGGTGGGTCCGTGCCACCAAAGCTGAAGTGATCTGATAGTTTTTGCATCGACTCCTCGTGAGATCAGATCTGCAGGATTGTCTTTTGACGGAACGTGCTTCCAATCACTGACCTGCGTGAGTTCCTGTACAATTGCCACTCGGTTGGCAACAAAAGGTTTCCATTTACTGGCTGGTGACGCCAGCCAAGCTAGGACAATTTTTGAGTCGGTCCATAGGTGAATGGTGTCTATACATAGACGCAGTATGGGCAATACTTTGTGTACCAGTTTGGCTAGTAGAACTGCCGCACATAATTCCAAACGTGGAAGAGTGGTTCTCTTCACCGGAGCCACCTTGGACTTTGAACACAATAAGTTCACACTTATGTGACCCTCTGAATCAATTGATCTTACGAAGAGAACGCTGCCATAGTTTCTCTCTGATGCATCAGAGAAACCGTGAATTTGAACTTTACGTATGTCTCCTGGAGCCAAAACGAACCGTGGTACTTTTACTTCGTTAATACATGTGAGCTGCGAATGAAGACGACGCCATGTTTTCTGCAAATCTATAGGAAGCGGATCATCCCATCCTACATTGTGGAGCCATAACTGCTGCAGGAACGACTTGTATGTTATCACCACTGGCGATATTAGTCCGATTGGATCGAACACTTGTGCAATTATGCTGGCAACTTGGCGCTTTGTGAAGATTTTCAACGAGCCTACATCCACTGTTGTGGCGACCTTGCTGTCCATAAGAAATTCGTCCGTGGATGGGCGCCATGAAATTCCCAATGTTTTTGTGCCTTCTGTGTCGAATTGCACTAGATCCTGTACTGCCTTCAATTCTTCTGGAATAGATTGCAACACTGCCTTGCTATTGGAGCACCATTTACGTAGATTGAATCCTCCCTTCCGGAGTAATTCTGTGAGACTTTCACGCAGCTTTATTGCACCTTCAATGCAATGATTTCCTCCCAGAAAATCGTCAACGTAGAAGTCATGTGTTAAGACATGAGTGGCTACTGTGAAATTTGATGATTCATCTTCTGCCAACTGCTTGAGGCATCTTGTGGCCAAGAATGAACTTGAAGTTAATCCATAAGTGACTGTGTTCAAACTGTAAACATGGATCGGTTCGTCACGTGATGCTCTCCATAAGATGCATTGAAGTGGTCTGTCTTCTAAATTCATGTTAATTTGCCTATACATTTTAGCCGTGTCTGCTGTCAGTGCGATTTTGTGTCTACGAAACCTGAGTAGGATTGAAAACAATTCTTCTTGTATCGTGGGACCAATCATCTGTATACTGTTCAACGATTCCCCCGTAGTTGTGGGCGAGCTTCCATCAAAAACCACTCTTAAACGTGTAGTTTTGCTTGATTCCTTGATCACACAGTGATGTGGAATGTAGTACCTTGTCTCCTTGTCTCTGGATACATCTTCCAATGTCCCAATTGGTTGCATGTGTTTAAGTTGTTGGTACTCAACCATGAATTCTGTGTACTCTCTTTTCAATTCCATGTTCCGATCAAGTCTTCTTTCTAATTGGTTAAATCGTGAAATCGCTGTTTGCAGAGAGTCACCAAGAACGGATCTGTCCTTCTTCAAGGGTAGCTTGACTGTGTATCGACCTTCTCGATCACGAGATGTAGTTTCCTGGAAATGTTTTTCACAGGCGATTTCTTCTGGCGAAGGCAACGTATCATGGAATTCCTCCAAATCCCAAAATCTCTGTAAATGGAAATTGACTGTATCTTCTGTGCGAACAAAGAATGACTTCGAAGGTCCGTTATTAGATGGTGCATTGGGAATCCTTCCTGCTACAATCCACCCAAATTCAGTGTTTTGCAACGCTGGATAGTTTCCTGTTCTTGAAAGTTTCTCTGGCTTGAGAATCGTGTAGAACACATCTGCAGACAGAAGTAGGTCAATGTTGCCAGGTGTATGGAAGCTAGGATCTGCTAAATGTATGTCACTCGGAATTCCCCATGTGGAAGTTTCGAGCCTCTGCGCTGGCATCGAACCTGTGATGTTTGGCAAGATGGAACAAGATACATCCATGGTGAATCCACTTATGCTGGATTTAATCTGCGTCTCCACGGTGTGAAAGGCTTGCACTGTAGCTTCATTTATCCCTTGGATTGGAATTCGGCGTTTTTGTTTCTTGATGCGTAGCTGCTGAGCAAGATGCTCTGTCATAATATTACTCTGCGAGGCTCCATCCAAAAGTGCACGACATGGGAGCCACTCGCCGTATGCGTTCTTGATTTTTATGACTGCTGTGGCTAGGAGAACTTGCGAAGTTTCTCTGTTCTTGACAGAACAATATGTTGCTTTAGTCTGGGCATCATTATCCTGAAAACGAGTATCATCGCCTACTGCCGATTTACTTCTGGATTTACTGGGCTGCTTCTGTGTTTGACGTTCTCTGTTGTTCTTATCTTCATGAAGAAGGGAATTATGTTTCTCGCCGCAATACTTGCAAGATCCTGCCTTGCATCCTGACCTAAATCCCTGGTGATCTGACTGTCCAAGACAATTGAAACAGATCTGGTTTTCTCGAAGAAATTTGTACTTTTGAGCTATAGTAGCTGCTTTGAAAGAACTGCACGCAAACAGCGGATGCTTATTATTCTTCATAGTATCCTTGCAATACAGGCATGAAGGAGATACAGTAGAAACATACGATCTTGAAGGAGAAGGATGCGCAGGTTTGTGACTTTGTTGTTTGGTGTTGCCACTAAACTGTGGTTTGAATGTTGATCTTTCATTGGAAATTGGTTTGAATTTCTCTAAAGCCTTGGTTCTGTGCTCTAGAAATTGAAACAAACTGTCAAGAGTGGTGAATTCAGAATCATTCACTTCTAATTCAAAAGCTTTTCGTGTGGTGGCATCAAGCTGAGAGGTAAGATGTTGAACTAACACTATATCTGATAGTGAACTATCTCCTGCTAATAATTTTAAAGCTGAGATGGAGCTAATAGCTGTGTTTGTGAACGATCGCAATTCCTCTGCGTTTTCTTTCGACACTGGTTTTATATGCAAAATATCATTGACGTGTGAAGCAGCTATGAGACGCTTGTTGTCAAAACGCTCTTGGAGTTGTTTCCACGCTACACCGTAGTTGGATGCTGTAATTGGTATGCTTTCAATGATTTGCAATGCCTCACCCCTCAGTGCGACACGTAAATACTGGAATTTCTGAATATCTGAAATATCCGAATTATCATGTATGAGCGAAGAAAATGTGTCTTTGAATGATACCCATTGGGTGTAATTTCCACTGAAATGTGGAAGCTCTATTAACGGCAACTTGACTTGAGACTTGCACGAAGCCCTGTGTTCATTTTCCGCGCCGTCTGTATTTGAATGATTTCCCTCAATTAATGTTAGCATCTGCGACTTGAGATCGAAATATGAAAGTTCGATTGTCTCTCGAACTGCCGTGTGTTCATCGTCTGTGGCTTCAAATTCAATGCAATCCTGAATTTCTTCTATCTTGGGCCATAATGTGTTCAGTTGCTCCAGCCGAACCTTGATCTGTTGAACGTTCGGCGCCTCTGGATCAACACTGCTAATATACGACTGCAATCTCGTTATTTGCCCCCTGTAGGCGGCACGTTGCTTTAGAAGATGTGCTAAGTCTGCCATGCCTCAAGGTGGGAGGGACAAGCAATGCGTATTGAAATGAAAGGAAAAAGTGAGGAAATATTGAACCAAACACTGTTGTACTCACCGATCTGGCATTCACTGGACCATCTGGGCATCTGAAGTCCTGGTTAGGCTGCAACACTGCGGGTACTCGAACAGCTGATGCACGGTTGCTATAGTGATGTCACGTCTGCACGCGTGGGCTGCTATGCACCTCTCCGCGATACGTTTTTCCTCGCTACGAGTTTCCCTCACGAAACGAACGAAAAGCCAGTCCCGCGGGGGAACAGAAAACTGCAGTCTAAAAATAACTCAGCGACACACCAGCGGTGTATGACGTCATGTCACTGGTCGCCGACTGTTCCTCACACAGCGGGAGGGGAGAAGGGAGAGGAGTGTGAAACGTCACTGACAAGCGAACAGCGAGAGCGTTCTCGGTCGGGGAATTCCCGGGCGTGTCCTTCAGCCACGTGGAAAATATCTCGCGCGCTACAACGAATGACGTAATGCTTTCAATAACTTGCAGTTACTGTACTTGAAAATAAAGCTTGCACAACACAATGTCACTAAAATCACTGATGACAACGTACCTCATGTTCAATACAAAGGAGATCGCGGCCTGCGGAGGACCAAAAATGATTGCGTACCGGACCGTACAGGACCAAACTGAATGTAGAACCTGTCCGGCTGTGAAGGACCAGAAATGAATGATGATCCGAACCGGTAGGATCTAAATGTAAGTGAAATGGTAGGTACCACTTACATCTCTCTGGTATGGATTGTGTCGCTACAGGGCAAAGTTCACCGCGATCCTCTTGGTAGTTGTAAAGAAAACACAGGCACACACACTGATAACTATAACTATGTATTATAAGGTATATGCACATAACACTTGATTACACTTCCCATGCACTCCTCTCTAGGGAAAACTGTTTACACGAAGTTGCAGCTGGTGTTACAACAACGCGCCACTAATGAAACGTAGCCACGTTGGGCTTACGGCATCCATAATTGTCCGCGACGGTTTCTGGCTGTGTCCCGAGTGGCCTCTCTACGCACACTGGCTGGAAGTAACTACCGCGTTAAAATGGCGGCAACTAGACACCGCGCTAAGATTGAATTAGCCAATGGGAGTGCAGGTTACTTAAGGCATTTGAAATACACAAATAAACAATTGAAGCTATATGCAATATAAAATATATAAAGAAAGAATAAACATGGTTACTTTTATAGATAAATCTCCAACAATAGGTAAGACAAGAAACTCCTCGCGGCCTCACGCCCAAACCATACGTAGGGGAAGGACGCACAGAAGCAGGGTTGGCAGTGCATACGGGCCAAATGTCTACGCAGAACGAAAACACAAGAAAACTAAGCAAGACGATCTGAGTGGTATGGTGGTAAACATACAACTGAATGACCGCGTTCTGCTAAGATGAAATCAATTTTGAACATCTTCAAACGGGGTTTGTTAATTTTCACCAAGGAATACAATTCTGGTGTGCGTCAAAGGGGGTGTTGTTTTGAACGAGCCACTGAATGAATCATAATGTCTTTTCGGGAGGAGGAAGAAGTCGCAGGATTTATTTGTACGTTATGGCATGAGGCGTTGTCAACAACAACAACACTGTTTCGTGTCAAATTTGTGATAAACTTCTCCCGGACCCTGTGGCTGAGTGTCGACCTCCGTGGCGAAGTGGTTAGCAGAGCGCGCTACAACGCCAGGGGTTCTGGGTTCGAGTCCCGGGTAAGACATGGGTATTTGTGTTCGTCCAGTTGATAAGAAACAAAGAAAATGTAAGAATTGAAAAGTGTAAAAGTGAGAAAAAGAGCGAATGGTGGGGGATACCTCCGTGTAGGGGGTATTTCCTTTATATATAAAAAAAAAAAAAGTGGTTAGCACATCGCGCTGCGACGCCAAGGGTCCCGGGTTCGAATCCCGCTCGGTCATGGTTGTTTGTAAATGTCCATTCCTCAATTTCATCACTTCATCAGTCATCCCCATCTTCGCAAATTAGCCAAGAGGCACAAAACGCGAAGTAAAATAAAATATCAAATAATAATAATAAAAAAAAAATTGGCATTCATATCATGGTATTAATCGCCAAAAGATTTTCCAGATTTGAACATTAACCTCCAGCATGTACAACAATTACACATTGCCCTTTAGACACCGGTGCTTTGACGGCAGCCGCGGTTCCATCCACCCAAGCTTCTTTCTTTGTTGTCGAGCTGTGAAAATAAGTCCCGTCAACGTAAACAATGGGTCGTCCTTGTCGACGAAAGATTTTTATGGCTTTGAGGTACGATGAACGTAAACTTCTTATTACGTCCTTTTCTATAAGCAATTGTTTATTATTTTCTGCTTTTCCCACTTAAACTCTAGGTCACGTATTATCTTGCGCACACACCAGACACTGCCTTGGAACTCTATTCTTTGTTTCAAAACCCTTCGGATACCTTCCCCGTCCGTAAGGTGAAATTCGTGCACAACACGCCTAACAACACACTTATCGAACTCGTCTATATGACTTTTGATTTTTCGGCGAGATCGTGTTCTATGGGGCGTATGAAAGTGTTTCTTCAACGTAGTGCATGCTTTACTTTCTATTAGTACAATTCTTCTCATACTGCTGAATGAAACACCACATGCGCGAGCCACCCTCCTTTGCAACTGGTTTTCGGACATACGAACTCCCACCTGGTCTTTCATAAATGCATTGACATTATATACAATTTCTCGCCCTTGGCTGTGGATTACTTTCCGTCCACCGAGTTTACTTGCTTTCTCTGAACTGCAAGCTTCCATGCTGGCAAGTACACTGCACACAAAACAAACACACACTTTAAATGAAGACAGGCAAGTCGATCGCATTGTTTCTCGGTGCTCACACAACATTAAGACGTTCGGCAACCCTGCCTGTGTGCACGATAGGGGAAGTTCGCGCATGCGCTTGCCGCGTTTCCGATCCAGCACATCGGTGGGAGAGTTTCTTGTCTCACCTCTTCTACTGTAAAACCAAATGCAAATGTTCATACATTCATTGTGATCTATATAAATGACATTAGAGTACTGCTTGGGACCACATTCGCTCGCTCTTACTCGTTCGATTCTCCCACCCTCGAGCGTTTACAATGGAACATAATTTTAATGTGGCAAGACAATAATCGGAGACACATTATGTGTAACATATACCACGTGGTAGTTTCAACCCACAAACATCTATTTCATGTTCGCATATCCCTCTGCATTGGTAAGATAAATTAAACGACATTTTAACATGGAGATGATGACCATGTTCCCTTAAGTTTCAATTTCACTGCGTCATTTCCTTCACGGTCCGATGATACAGACAAATTACAGTTATATGTGTACTACTTTGCTTCCAGTATATTCCAATCGATTTGTCTGTTCGAGCGTTATTCGCTCGAGCGAGAAAGCCCACAATTTTCATACGCTATCTAGCTTCGTCCGTGCGAACTATTGGGAGCTCGAGCAAAACCCTCTCCCTGTAGCACTCCTATGGGCATGGTCACTACAACCTACAGACTTTCCTATCTCCTGCTCTATATGTTACATCAGAGCAGGATCAAAATCTATTAAATGGCATATTTTTATTTCCCTAACACTATCCAACTCTTCTAAGCAAACCATCAGGAATTTTAGCAGACATCTCCTTCTTAATCAATTCCATTCCCTATTCTTCATCCCTTACGGCACTGCCCCTTTATTTGCCTCCCCTTGCAAAGAGAGTTTCATTTATTACTGCTGCCTGTCCATTTCACATGCTCCATTCTAGCCATAGACACATTTCTAAAGCTCCAAGCTGCTTTTTCCCACTTCTGCATTGCGGCCGGGTTTCTGTGACATACAATGCTGCACTCCACACATAACGTGTCATTAGTATTTGTCTTTATACAGTGAATTTCAATTTATTTTCTGCAATTTTAATGAAATAAATATAATACGTATAATAAAATAAAATATCCCGTGGCGCAACCGTCCATGAAGGTCAAGGCCTGCCTATCGACTGCCGGTCTCACCTCCATCTGGCAGGGTGGGAGACAATCTAACCAGTTATGTTGTGACGTGTGGGCAGCACGACGAACCCCCAAGTTAATTTAGTTACAATGAAATTCAAGGTTGCTGCGTTAATTGCGGCGATGATAATAAAATAGTGATTACATTCAATACACGAAAGAACAAATGCAACCAAGTACTTCTTGATGACCCTAATAACTCAACTAAACTAAACGACTAAACTAAACATTTACATAAATATCGTTATAGCATTAACGGGATTTAGTCAACAAGATTGGACAGATATCTCTCATATTACCTAATTAACTAATATTACTTTATGCCTTTCGACCTAGTGTTATTATGTGTATAAACTAGCTGAATTGTATTGTTTGAAGTCCAATTTGTACACATGTCGGCTTATGGGGACTCGACAGTTTAAAGTTGGATCCGAACCACTAAACTACTTTACCGGGTATCGAACCCGGGACACCTTGATTACAAGGCGACGTCGTTAGCACTATTCATCGGGGAGGACTGCAAGAAGAATCAAGCCCAGGTCCAGTACTGTCTGTTTGCCCAGCATAGCCAGTTAGGTGTCTCCCTTAAAGGTCTCTTCAAATAGAATAGTCTTCATTAGGGAAGGAATTTTTGGCAACAATGGATAATAATCGATATGATATAAAATGAAAAATGGTTTGACAAGAATATTCTCATTAAATCGCCATATTCCACAGATCGAGGTACCAAACGAAACCATTACATGCGTATCTATTAATGCCCAGAAACTCCTAACCGCCTTCGATTGATCTCATTGATCTTTCTGACAAGTTGAGTCAACCTTCATCATCACGTGGTACGTGAATCAATACCTGACAAACTCCTTGAAATAGATGGAGGACTGACGACCTATGAAATGAGTAGTTATTATGAAATACATTTGTACATGCGAGTATTATGACTAGGGAATGGATTTTAATGTGTATCAGATTTCCAAGAATATAACTGTCTTCATACCGATCGTTTGAGAAATGTATTTTTGGATATGAACAAATTTTGTTGCACCTTTTTGTGAGATTAGCACATTTATCCCCTTTTCATCCCCTTCTTTGGTGCTTCATCACCTTTTTCCTTTCCATTATTTCATGTTTTGTTAAAAATTGGAAAGAAAAATTAATGATTTTCACTCTTCTTGAACAGCTACATAAAATCCTATAGTCTTATTTTGTAGAGCAGAACAAGAGCTATAAAATGGTATAATACAATAATTGCAGCCCCAATAGTGCCAAAGATAACGTAGCAAGACTCGCGAGAGAAAACACAAACTTAAAAAAAAACCTATTCGGCACAACCACAGTTCTCTATGTGGTCGGTGCTCATTATATACCTACAGAAGGTGCAGAAGAAGAGAGCATTGAATAAAAGGATTTTATCAGCACCTTCTTTTTGCGTCTTTTTGGAAAAGATTCAGAACTTTCTTTTCCCTTTCCTGACCTTAAAATTCTTTCCCTACTTATGACATATCACATTGCCTTTAACACAACCGCACAAAACGTATATACTACTATTAATTCAGAAATAGAAGAATAAAATTTAGCAGACTTTGAAAGAACTGTAAATGCATTGAAAGGTTGTAAGTTCATCCTCGAAAGTGTTTCGTTGTTGTACTTTGCTTTCGCGTTTGTTCCTATTGGCTGTATTCCTCCGGTATCGCCCTTATTCCTCATGTGCTAAATGCAATATTACTATGTTTTTACCATGGAGTATTGGAAACGTTGTCGCCTCGTAATCAAGGGGTCACGGGCTCGATACCCGTTGGAGGCACATAGTGGTTCGGATCTCACTTTAAACTGTTGGTCCCGTCCCCCGATTAGCCATACTGTGCATAAAGTGGACTTAAAACACCAAACCAATAAAGTAATCAAGGTTTCTCGGGATGATACCCTGTCGAGGTATATAGTGCTTAGCATCGCACTTTACATTGGACATCCAGACCTGTTTAACCTAACTGTGCATAAAATGGACTTAAACTCAAACTTATTGCAATGTTTCCGGTGAACCTCTTTTAATGTATTTCCACCACATCCGCCGACCTCCGTAGCTAAGTGGTTAGCATATCGCACTACGACGAGATGTGTCGCTGGTTCGAATCACGGCCTGGGCACAATTTGTGAGTGACCTTTCATAAATTTCACCACATCAACACTAATTCTAATCTTCGCGATTAGCCAAAAGTGGCGGAAAATCGAAGTAAAATAAACCAAATCAATATATTTGGATGTGATGCTGCTTAGAAATCACTCTAAAAGATAACCAATGATTAGTTAAAATGTCAAAACATGTCCTTTTGTCCATCTTTGGGACTAGAAAAGGAACAAAAATCTGTAAGTATCTTTTCAAACTTATTTCCTATAATATATGTCCGCGTATACGATTTAATAAACTATACAAATTTTATAATCTCAAGCTGTTCAGTATCTACTGAGCGAATCGTGTTGAGGCGCTGTCATCAGATCTCCAACCTGTTTTATAAGTTATGTTCCCTTCAATATTTATAATCCAGTCCACATTGATTTCTCACAGTATCGACAAGAACATTGACCCATCTGGATATGTGCACCGCACACTAGCACAGGAAATGTTCACATGCATTACAATAAATACCAACAGATCGTACACTTCCCAAGATACAAGTAAAGCATTGACCAACAGAAAAATATGACTGTAATATATGATACTACAATAAATTTAACGCGAGGTAAGGCAAAAATTATGCAGCCTGTTCTTATGCATGCCATGTGGTACATTCTTAATCCTCATTCGTGTACTCGCTAAGTAATAAAACAAAGTATACGTACGTATATGAATAGTAATAAGAAAATAAGCTGCGCCCACTACGCACACTATGTTCGTTATGCGAAGCAAAAATATCTTCCTCAATGACAACGTAACTAACCACACAGAGTTGAGTAAGCTACGTATGTTATGTTTGCTGTTATAGTAGCATCCAAACACAGCGCGATACGACCCCAGGGGTCCCGGGTTCGAATCCTGGTCCCGGCATGGGTGTTCTTCGTGAGTGTCCCTTCATCACTTTCATCATATCATCAGTGTTATTCATCTTCGCGATTAGCCAAAAATGGTAGAAATGGGAAGTAAAAAAATACAACTAAATCAATGAAATTAATCAGGAGTGTTTGATTTCGAATTGATTCACATATATGCAAATCGGGACTGGACCTGCAGCGCAAAATGGGTTCCGAAGCACTATTTACCTGCATCTGGTTTCAAACCCGGCTGCCTTTGATTACAAGCCGACGACATTACAACTAAGTCATCTGGATGGTGCCGGGAGTGTTTCATTAAGGCTATTTTTTGTATAACGTCACCGTGGACCATTCAGTAGTGGCTGTTACGTGTATTTACTGAAATTCTGTTATGCAAATTGAATGTTTCAAGATACGTTAATTGAAGTAGTGAAAGTATCTATGCTTAAGTGATAACACTGCAAGCATTGACTCGCAGCAACCCGCCGGTAGTTTAAGCTAAATTTTGATGTAATTCGTTTTTATGTAGATCTACTAGTTAAATTTTAATTGGAGCCAAACTCGAGTATCTGCCCGACCCTGTGGCCGAGTGGTTAGCACATCGCGCTGCGACGCCAAGGGTCCCGGGTTCGAATCCCGGTCGGGTATGGTTGTTTGTGAATGTCCATTTTCATCCATTTCATCATTTCATCACTCATCCCCATCTTCGCAAATTAGCCAAGAGGCACAAAACGCGAAGTAAAATAAACTAAATCAATCAATCAATCAAAACTCGAGTATCTATAATTTTTAATACGATAGTAGTTTTCAAATTCACGGCGTGTATTAGCAACTTTCATACAAAACACAACTTTCTAAGCTGCCACCTGGTGTAGAGAACATAGCAAACGTAGCATAGCAGTCTGTGTGGTCGTACCTGTAGGAGCAGGCACTTACAGTAAACAGCTTTGATGATATTTACTTTCCTCCAATGTCCAGTCCAGAATGCAATGTCAATTCATTGCCTATTGTCTAGTGCTTTAACTACATTTATTTGTTTTAACACTACTGTTCATGAGACAAGGGAAGAACGAAGTAGCCGAACACGGTACGAGAATTCAGTGGCACATTAAAACATGAATGTTCAAGCAATCAATTGGAAACAGAGGGAAAAAAAAAAGCAGACTTCCTGCACTGGTCCAAAACCCTAAGTCGTCCAGTTGTAGATTCCAAGCAAATATGTCCTGATTTATTTCCCCGAAAATAAAAATGTTAACTTAATGTAACAAAATGAAGTATAGAATTTCTGAGTGGAGTAGTTGGTCACTGCACAGGATGTGGAGCAAACAACGAACCCTTCGTAGGGTCGATTCCCTAAAACCGTGTAGTCCTGTTTCGGTCAATCTCCTCACGCTTAATTCTTTATCAGCTCAAGATAAAATGATTTATTGCCTGCCCGCCTTATTAGGCGAAACGGGATATCCCCTTTCGCTAAATCCCATTTCGCCTCAACTGGTTGAAAGGGAAATATTTCTAATGAGGGAAATTTATCAGTCTCTCAACAGGGAGATACCTGCTCTGTTTTGTTATTCCATTCTTAATTAGCGCTTAAGGTTAGGTTAGGCTAATACAATATACACTCCTCACAAAAAGTTTCGAATATTGTTGTTAGGCGATAGGTTTTGATTGATTGGTGTTTTAAGTGTACTTGATGCACAGTAAAGATAATCGGGACTGAATCTGCATATTAAAGTCGGATCCGAACCACTATGTGCATTCACCGGGAATCAAACCCGGTTACAAGGCGACGCCTATTGGGCGATAGGTGATAGCCTAGTGGCATCTATCGGCTGAAGTACGAGAACGTCCATCAGATAGATACCATGTGTTGAATTCCAAGATATTGCGTATCACCTATGGCGTAATTTAACAATAGTCCAAACTTGTTGTGAGGAGTGTGATAACCTAATCTAACCTTACTTTAATTAGCGCTTAGCATACGACTGTGGCTATTGACTATATTGCTGACATTAGCCTCATCCGACTGATACACCTGACTATTTGGCTCAGGTGACTGTTCGTAATTAGCAAAGTCACAAGTTCCGAATTGTTTGGTGTATATACTTTGAGCTCCGTCAAAATTTCCCTTCCAACCGGTTTAGACGAAATGGTATTCGGCGAAATGGATGCGATCCCCGAAATCAACAAATTGGCCCTTATTTATTCACCTAAAGACGAGAGAAGAGTTCATCTCCAAAAAAACATGTAAAAATAAATAAAAGTAGAAAGAATGGATTTGTCCAATTAAAATGCCATTGTGGAATAGTATCATTGTGACTAACATTCAGTCCCGTAAAAGGACTTTTGTGATCAAATAGTCCGCGCCATGACATACAGGTATTGGACATTGAAACTGAAACACCTGCTAGAAAGCGATGATTTTTATTTAATAAGGTGTTGGGGCACCTTTGGCGGCCAGTACAGCAGCAACACGACGTGGGAAGGATCGATAGAGGTCCTGCACCGTGTGCAGAGGGATTTGGAGCCGTTCTTCCTGAAGCACAGTGACAATTTCAGGTGGAGGGAAACGTTTCCGCACTCGATAATCTAACAAACCGCATACAGGCTCAATAATGTTGAGATCCGGCGATTGAGCGGGCCATGGCAGATGTTCAACCTCACTGTCATGCTCATCGAACCACTCTGTGGTAAGTTTAGCAGTGTGAATAGGGTAGTTATCATCCTGAAACACAGCACCATCGTCCGGGAAGAGTGTTTGAACCATAGGGTGTAAATGGTCCTCCAGAATGGTCCTATAGTCCTTGGCAGTGACACGACCCTCGAGAACAATTAGTGGGCCCAAAGTCTGCTACGATATTGCACCCCACACCATCACGGATCCGCCTCCATGTTTGACTGTGGGTACCAAGCAGTCTGGGTTGTATGCATCAGAGGGACTTCTCCAGATGAACACTCTCCCTGTTGGGAACACGGTATAGCTGGACTCATCCGAGAATATGACACGTTTTAGGTCATCCAACGTCCAGTTTTTATGAGTCTGGCACCACTGAACCCGCTTTACAGCATCTGCGGTGATTTCCGATGCGGTAGTTTGCCGTTTTGTTGCAACAATCCTAGTCAATGCCCTGACGTCCCTTTACGACAACTTCCGTTGTCCCCTGCTGTTGCTCCTCCTGGATATGGTTCGTCCTTCCTGTTCATATGCACACATCACCCTGGATACTGTAGCTCGTGAGACGTCACAAAGTGTTGCAGTTTTGGACACAGATGCACCTGCTAGACGCGCCCCTACGATCTGCCCTCTTTTGAAGTCGGATATGTTCCCCATTATACCGCTCTACACTAGTGTTGCCCACGAGACGAGACTTTGGCCTGTCTCGTCTCGTAGAAATGCTGTGAAATGCTGTCTCGTCTCGAAAATATTCGTTTGTCTCGGGACACATGATCAATCTCGTCTCGTCTCGAATTTTTAAAAGCCTGTCCCGTCTCGTCCCGTGGGCAACACTACTCTACACACACGATTTGACGTTCACTGACGAACCTCTTCTGCTGGAGTGACTACCAAGGACCCGCAAACGTGACTCATTGCCCATAAGTACCATTTCAACTATGGCTCTGGTGAGTCCCGCGAACATCACAGGCTATTTGCGCAGGTCTTTCAGTTTCAATGTCCAAACCTGTACAACTGTAAACATATCTTGGATTTTAGAGGTGTTTGTGGTGTTTTTGTTAAGAGGAAACAGCTTTGCATCGGTTTAATTGGGCAACCATATTAATAATGTTATTCTTGAAAACATTTTACGAATACTCGAACCAGTAGCGTATTCAGAAAATCTTGTTTATTGTTTATATTTACTATACAACCCATCTAGATTAATTAGATGAAGTAGAAATAAAACATAAATGCAAGTAAAACAAAAACACAAGCTGATATTTTCTGGAAATTTCTTCATTTTTCATAAAATTTTCCTTTGCACTTAAAATTAAACCTTGACTTCCCCGCACAAATGGACATGTTCCTTCATGTAGCAACACTACCTCTGCCAAGGGCGGGGAAGAAAGCAGGAAGAAAGTTCTTCTGCCAAAGTTGTTTGGAATGGTTGAACTTATCACGCAGCCTGCGTTATTTTTTAAACAGCCACTCGCACATTTTGTCTTCGGCTCCCTCGACCTCCTCACGTTCAATCGGGAAAGAAGCCTGATCGTCAAAAGGGTAGAGAACGATAAGTGATGTATGCAAACCAGTCTTTAAGTTCATTAAATAATTGAATTAATTTCCGGTTTACAAGCTTGTTTTAATAGTTGCGAAATATACTGAGCAATTACCTATATACAGATTTTATGTGAAGAACCTAACCTCCCTATCTTCATGTACAATACATTTCAAGTTATTGCTTTCATCTGGGCATTGATTGAAAAACTTAGTCAGATTTCTGGCGCACCTGGTACTGTCCTCTGATACGACCAATCTTGCCAGTACATCTCGTAATTTAGAAAACAAAACACACTTTTTAATGATTTAGTTGGTGTTTTAAGTCCACTTTATGCAGAGTAAGGCTAATCGGGACTGGACCTACAGTTTATGGTTGGATTGGAAACAGCATGTAACTCTACCGTGTCACGATCCGCCCTAGATCGTACTTGGTTCGATGGGTCTATTGAGCCTCGGCTTCACGCTCAGTATCTCTTCGGGGCTTGAGTCTCCTCGGCTCAAAGTTCGGGTTAATCCGGCTGCTTCAGTCCCCGATGTACGGTCCCTCGTAATTCTGGGTCAAAGATTCTCAATCTACTTATAGATCTTGACCAAGATTCTACAAGCAATCGACAATCCTTCTTCCCACTAGGTTCTGTCGATATCCAGTTAAGTATCCAACTTCCTTTTCTCTTTTCAGCCTCTGACCAGAGAACCGAAAATTAATCCGTGACCACAGAATAAGAAAAGGTGTACCCTGACCAGGGTCACAAACGTTGACTACCAACAGTCTATCGGCCGATCCCGAATTCCGGTATATCTTAAGACAATCACAACCCTCTCAATTATATCTCCTGACCAGGAGCATAGAACAGAGAGAACATAAGCCTTCTGACCAGAAGAGCTAAGTAACTGTCCTAAGGTAATCCCAGAATGAACTAATTCCTAATAACGAAGTGAAGCTAAACGCAGAAGTTCGAGCGTTGAAAGAAAAGACGGTTATACGAGTTCCGTATTTATAAGAAGTTCGAATACAAAGGCCACGGGCCACCGAGCTTCGTTGCTTATATAGCATTTCTCGGTGCCGTGAAGGATTTTCCAACTTTTATCTTAACACCAATTTTACATTACAATAAAATACAAATTAATAAAAAATCAATGAGGAACATAATTAGCTACATGTAAAAATTACTATTTTTACCCTTTTGTGAATAATAAATATGCAATATAATTTTACTTGTTACACTCAGTATTTAATTTGACCAGGGAGTGTGGCTTCTTCCAACTCCCCTCTCTCCCTGCAACGGCCACGCGATATGACAACAAAGAAAAAGAAAGAAAATTTACAACGTCAAAATCTTAAGCAAAAATTATTTATATACAGGTTTTGTCTTGCGCGGGCATAACTTTCTTTTTCCTTAACGTAACTAAATTCTGAATACACTGTCTTGCAGTAAAAGAATCAGGGACTATTATGATATTAGTCTAATTATTGTCCGCCAAGGGACACGACAGATATAGCGTGGGAAAGACAGCCTAATCTTTCGTCTTTTCCCTGTGACGACGTTTTCATAAGGTTGAGTCTGCCTGACTCTTACGCTATGTCCAACGTGGATACGGGCAGCGTGGTGCGTGCGGTGTGATGCGAGCGCCGCACCGCAGATATGTGCGTGAACGCCGGGAGTGTCCAACGTTACTGCGTGCGATTGTGATGAGCAGTTGCGACGAACATGGCTTCCAGTTCGGTGCTTTTGGCCGTAGTTGATGCAAGGTACAGATTTTTAATGATCGATGTGGGTGCATATGGCAAAGAAAGTGATGCTGGTGTATATTCTAACTCAGCACTTTATCAAAATGTCGAAAATGGTTTCTTACCAAAAGATTTGCAGCTGTCCAACTTCCATCAAAAAGACCCATTTGTGTTTGTAGGAGACGAAGCATTTCCATTACGAACATATCTTATGAGACCATATTCTAAAAGAAGAGTTCAAATAATGCAGCCGCGTCATATTTCAATTATCGTTTATCGCGTGCTCGAATGACAGTGGAGTGTGCTTTCGGCATAAGTTCTGCGAAATTTAGGATCCTATTGAAACCAATTGAAAGTAGTGTACAGCATGCTGTTCATATTGTTAAAGCAATTCGCATTCTGCATAATGTTATAATTGACATAGAAAAAGATTCTCTTGTAAACGTCTTGGACGAAAATGTGATGGACAGGAACCTACAGCTCTCGAAGGCAAACAACCGCGCTTCGAGAGCAGCAGAAGATGTATGAACCGTATTCTGTGATTCCTTCTCAGTGAATACAATTTGATGTTTTTGTTCATCCACTCACGACTTTCAAATACTTAAAACGTGAAAACTGTTACGGAATCCCACTCCTTATCAACAATTAAACGATCTTTGTAACGAGGGTTTGTTTTATCCCACAACACATTTCTTCTTTGCACTTCTCCAATAAGCCCTTCCATATTTCTTGGCGACTGGCCACCGGACGGCAAATGCGATACAAAACAAACCTGTTTGAAAATCAAACGTTGCGTGCGTTGCGAGCGGACGAATCGCACGCGTAACGTGTCCACGTAGGACGGGCTCATTGCTGATTACAGGTTTGATCGGATACGACTGCCGCGTTGCTCGTATCGCACCGCACGCACCGCGCTGCCCGTATCCACGTTGGACATAGCGTTACACAATAGCGTTAGCTTTCTTGCATTGTTGTCACCGATAATAAACTTCCAGCTCGGCTTGCTGGCAGAAGGAAACAAACTCTTAGAACTTACATTTAACATCAGGATGTATAGTTTATATACGAGGTGTGTTCCACATTCCTTGGTAATTAACCACTAACATATAAAATTATAAGTACAAAACAAAGAAAAATATTAAGTTTATATACATATTTGTAACGTGGACACTGCTACACGTTATAACCGGGTATCGAAACCGGGACTCCTTGATTACAAGGCGACGTAGATACCACTACGCCACCTGGGAGGCCACACTTTTTTAATGAATTTGCCATAATTAACCCCATAAATTGTTTTTAATGCACAAAATTCGTTAAAAAATCCTTCTTTTATCAATTCAATAAATACCCACACATACCACCGATACAAATAGTTTTTTTTCTGCAATCAACCCCACAGTTGTCTTTTACTCATGTTTGGTTATACTTCATACATTATTATTACAACATAGTAACTTATTCCGCATACAAAACGTTCATGTAGGCCTTGATTTTCTTGCTAAATGTTTACAAAATATCGACATAGACAATGTTAATACCTAGTGTAACTTTCATATCGTTGTTGCGTTTTGTACAAACGTTAAGTACATTCAAAATCTCAGATACATGGCTTTTTGGACACCTTGTATAAACATAACAAGAACGTTAGTTTACGAGGTAAAGTGGAGAATACGCCACTGATTCGAACTCAAGCTCTCAAACTTGTCAAATTAAAGTACGATGTGTCTTTCCCACGTGTTTAACCAGAACGGAACCGCTTTATGCTAAGGTGGTATTTCTATTGTGCAGGGTTGTTAAAGGTCTACAAACCCACAAATTTTAATGGGTTCTATTGGGTTCAGCAACAGGACCGATACCTTTGTTATCGCACAATTTAATTTCGGTCCAAGTTGCGTATTGTTTCATTTCGATACGGAACTTGGACCCTATTAAAGCATATCCGGAAAAATGATTCCTGGACCGTATTTAAATTCATTCGGAAAAACGATTCTTGGACTGATTTGAAATGCTTTAAACAAAAAGGTTCCCTTCGGTGCAGAACCAATTTACGCTTGCAGTTTTTTTTCTCTCGTGGGCCGGAATTGAATTGATTTAAAATTTCTGGACCTTTAACAACCCTGCCATCATGGTTTCCATGTAAAAGAGTAAAATGAGATTTAAATTTGTCTTGCACCAACGACTGATTGAGCCATACTTTGATTGTATGTGCAAAGGTCGGCTATTTTCAAACAATAATTAACTCATTCGCATGACATGTTTTGCGAATATCGTTTGCTAAAAAGATCCACTTTTCATTAATGTGGTCCGCCTTTATATGATCGTGTATAAGGTAAGCATACCAGTTATTGGCACTTTAAGAGGATCTAGTTGGAAAAAAATGAATTACACATATTGTATCAGTACATTTTTTGAGTTTCGGTATTTTATAAACTTTGACACCTGTTCTGAAGTGAAATAGATTGAGACTTAATAAAACCAGAAAACAGTTATTTAATTATATTTTTTTCCAGAACCTGATAATATCTACTTGTTGGCATACACTGACCAGTTATTGTCACATTTGTGCCCAGGTATTGGAATTGCATATTTACAATGAGCTAAGCCTCTAACATTCACAGTTATTGTAGGCTACGTAGCAGCTAAGCCTATATTGTAGTTTGATTTGATATGATTGATTTATTTTATTTTACTTCGCGTTTTGTGCCTCTTGGCTACTTTGCGAAGATGTGGGTGAGTGATGAAATAATGAAATTGATAAATGGACATTCACAAACAACCGTGCCCAACCGGAATTTGAACCCTGGACCCCTGGCGTCGCAGCGCGATGTCCTAACCACTCAGCCACAGGGTTCGGCTATATTGTAGTTATAAAACAATTCAAATAGGAATATGCCTAATGAAAATTATGAAAGAACTCAGAAAAGTAAATCAGTGAAATAAATACCGAACGTTTGTACCAATAGTTGTCAGTCTGAATGCTGGTACTTGGCACTGGTGGCAACTAGTGGTTAACATAAACCTATCAAAGTCAGAACGCTCGCATCGTCATTCTTATGTTTTAAATAGCACCATGGTAGTGTTAAAAACATGAAAGGCCTATTGCTTCCAAATCGCGAGTTATTGACCCTTGTGCCAAGTAAATGGCCATCATGCACATTAGCAATACCAATTATTGGCATCCTTGAAAGAGTGCAGCGATTAAACAATTTGTTGGCAATGGGACGTCAATGCACTTCCTTTAGGGTCTAGCTAACCGTTATACAAGAACCATGTGCAATAGTTTCATTACAACAATAAATAACAAGAGAAACATGAAAACATATTCCTTAACCTACCTAGTAGGGATAAAAAGAGAGTTCACAATCAGAAAGTGGTGCTTTTTTTGCAACCTTAACGGAAAACATCATAAGGCAAACACGAAAGTGGTGCGCTCGTGTACTTTTCTTAGTCTAACTTAACCTAAAGCAAAAAGCTGGCAACCTTGCTTTAGGCTTGCCTTATGTAGTTCCAGTGCATAAAGCAATGTTGCCAACCCACTGGGCTCTTGCCATAGCCTATTACGATGGGGGTTTCTAGAAAAAAAAATTGGGAGTTGGCCTACCCCCTTTGACGTAGGACCACCAAACTTGGTATATATTACCTAAATCGACAAGGGTGGCATCTAGCAATACCCTTTGCTATTTTTATTTTTGCTCCTATCTCTAACCGTTCTCGAGATATGGCCCACTGACGAAATTTCTGGGGTGGGCCATATTAATCGTAGCGCGCTCAAACTTGGTATGGGTATTCTCTACTATCATAAAATTCTTCTTTGAACATTTTAAGTTTTTTTATTGAAAATTTTCGGAGGAGGAGAGTGGCGCCATCTTTTAGTAAACAAAGGAACTATCTCGAGCTGGGTTGCGCCGTCAGCACCATCTATGAGGAAACCAAAAACTAGGTGTTTTGGTGGGTATGAAAGGACAAATAGGATCTTACCTGGTATGTTGATTGTGTGTTAGGGAATATTGTAAGTGGTATTGTCATGTATTAGAGCGCTCTTTTGATAATTAACTTATAAATGCACACAGGCTGCTGTAATTAACATAAAATATCCCGCCCCTGTTTCTTCTAGCTTGTGCAATGTCAGTTTGGGTAGGATGATAGGGCGAAATGTGATTTTCCTATGATAATATCTGGCTGACTAGCATATGCGATTACGAAGGACATGGCTGTGCATGTGAGTTCTAGGATCAAGCCTATGAAATTGGGGTCCTAGTAAGTTGCAACAAATGGCAGGGATATTTTGCAAAAATTTTCCTCAGACAGTTAACATTTTTTTTTTATTTCAGACATTAGGTTAGGAAAATTGTGGCTTCTACAGCTCGACAAGCAGGGGTGCTTTCGCATAAGCTCTTATTAGCCTGTAAGTTGTAATATATCAGCAACAAGCGACCTGCGCTAGAGGTAGATGCTCTTGACATTGTGTTCATGAAAATACATATTATAGAGAAAAGTGACCAAAGTCGGACCCCAACCCTATGTAGGAGCCCCCACCTGTTCTGATAATGTCCACACCTGCAACCTAACAGCGGGAGATGGAAAACTGTAGCTTGGGACGTTGTTGTGTGGTGGACAAGTTGAGACTTGTCTTGCTCGCACCAGTAGGCCGTTGTAAGATGTGAAAGGTGCACGTGGCCGAGTAAAATAGTCCCAGGACATTGGAGTGACGTCTGTTGCAGAACAAAGTCGAAAGTGAGTACATTAGAAATATTACTGCTAATGGAGCTAATAGCCAAGTATATGGTAACTGTGTTATTAGTCCTGTAGTTTTGCGAAGTTACTGCCACGGGCGATGTTTTTTTTATATATAGCTGATGACCCTACGTCGGACCCATCGTGTGTCCAATGTAGGACCCTTCAAAATAATAACGGGATCTATGTACTTGTATATATCGGTCATTACACATTAATCTGAGGTGTTGCAAGTTGTAAATATATAAGCAGTAATTAGCCTGCGCTAGAGGCGAATGCTTTTGATATTGTGTTTTCTGATTAGTTAAAAATACGTAATGTGATGACTCATATCTTCTGATTGCACAACAAATTATGACGTAATATGATGACTCATATCTAACGTGGTCTCTTCTGATTGGAGGGAAAATACGTGATAAATAAACCGAGGTTATATAAGGGGGTGCACAGAGCAGTCAGTCACAGTCTGCGAGAGCAGCTTGAAGAGTACGGACGTCCTGTCGCAGTGTTCCTCGTAGATTTGCCTTACATGGTGAGTAGCAATTATTTTCTGTTTGATTTTTAAAATTTGTATACACAGTGCAGTGTAGTTGAGTTTTTGTGAGTCTGATTGAAGAGTAGTTATTTTTCTTGTAGTGCTTTTTTTGGTGTATCTATTTGTGCAACACTCAGTACCTAATTGTACAATACTCTGTACCTAATTGTACTGCACTTTATACCTAATTGTACAACATTTTGTACCTAATTGTACAACAGTACGTGTGGATTCGACATCTAAAAAATCATACATCAGCATATCTACATATATAAATAAACAACCCCCAAAAATATGCGTCCTACGAAGATTTGTATTACATATAAAAAATAATATTTCCAGTGCTCATTATGCACGACATAGTCGTACCTGTGTACCTGGCAAACATTTAACAGCAACCGAATTGTGTCCTAAGTGTAACAAACACTTTACAATTGCATGTGTCAAAAAGCATATGCCTAATTGCAAGGGCACTGGAGACCCTGAGCTGCAACCATCGACCTCGGTCAAAAGGAAGGGTGAAGCAGATTTTTTTAACATATTACCATCTGCCAAACGCGTCAAGTCGGCAACAAAAGCAAGCCGGTTTGCTTTTGATCATATATTAGATGATTTTGATTTTACCTCAGATACCTTATGCGATGTACGTAGCTTCCTAGAGAGTGTGCGACCCAAGATAATTTCTATCTTAAGTGCTGGCTTTAAACTCTACTAAAGTTTATGCATCGCTGGGATGCCAATACAAAAAACCATCTCACGAGAAATACAGCTTTCACCATAATACCAAGGCAAAAATATTGCACTTGGCAGATGTTGCCAACCTCGAGAGTATCTACGACAAATTCTTGGAGGAGCTGGTTGCCAAACAGGAAGAACATCAGGCTGAAGGCTCGGGTGGTTCGTTGTGTGGTACTCCCCATAAACTTAAATTGAGTCTTAACAAGTTTGTTCCACTGTCTGGGTCTAGTTATGTTCCACTGCCGGCAATAATTGCAGTCAAGAAGGCTGTTCTAAACATCCAGAATAGCGATTCAAAATGTTTTCTTTGGTCGGTGCTGGAGCGCTGCATCGTATCCACTGGAAAGATCAGCCGCGTCGTGTTAGCCACTACATACCCTACGAATCAAAATTAGAAAATGCGATGGCTGGGATTACCTACCCAGTTCAGTTGTCGGACATAAACAAATTCGAGACCCGTGCACACAACTTACTAAACCTGCAACTAGCTATCAATGTTTACGGCCTTACTAAGAACACGAATATTGTATACCCTATTCGAGTGAGCAACATGGTAGGTGAAGCTGTACAAGAAATCAATTTGTTACTTATCAAGAACGAGACTTGCCATCATTACACCCTTATTCGCTCTTTCTTCCGGTTAGTTTCAGGTAAAAAAAAACAAGCATAATGGTTGCATAGATGTCTGTCGCAGGAGCTTGTCCACGTTCGATAATCAAAAACCACAAGATTAACAGCACATTCAAGGTCCCGACATTGCTGCCCAGAAGCTTGCACACCACATGCGCTATTGAAACGACAATAGGGCTGGGGTTGCAGTCTTACCCGAGCCTGGTACTGTGGAGCAATTTCTGCGCATAGTGCTATGGGAGAGCACCCTGCTATTATCATTGCAGATTTAGAGGCTTTCCTTGAACCGCTGTCCACCTGTAAACCCAACCCAGAAGTTTCTTCTACCACGCCTTGTCAAATTCACAAGGTCTCCAGTTTTGCCTATGTTGTGGTGCGACGAAATCAAATAATTGCCCCTGAGCCATATGTATATCGCGGTTCCGATGCAGCCAAACATTTTCTGGAGATGATGATTGTAGAAGTGAACGAGATACGAGAAGTATTGTTAGATCCTATAGCTATGCGAGACTTAACTCCCGAAGAAAAGCGTAAACACGAAGAGGCTACACACTGTTCAGTTTGTAAAGAAAAATTTATTGATAGTAGGAAAAAATAGTAGGTTCGACACCACGATCACTTAACCGGAAGCTATATTGATTCTTGGTGTAACGGGTGCAACCTGAAGGCTAAGGACCCGTGCTTCGTCCCCGTATTCTTCCATAACGGCTCCGGGTACGATTTTCACCACCTTATCAGGCATCTCGGATACGACGATGCGCGCATTAATATTATAGCACAAAATGAGGAGCACTACATTGCCATCTCTAAATGGGTGCAAGGCCATAGAACTTCGGTTTCTCGATTCCCTGAGGTTTCTCCAGGCAGGCCTAGATGCTCTTGCTGGGATGCTCAACAACAATCAACTAATTATTACCTCAGCCAATTTCCCGAACTTGGATGCTAGTCTCTTCAGGTGTAAGGGGGTCTACCCCTACGAGTATGTCAGCGACCCTTCCAAGTTCGAGGAGGAGTTGTTGCCTCCCCAGGCTAAGTTTCACAGCCAGCTGCGAGGTTCGGGCATCAGCGATGAAGAATATCAGCATGCTCAGTCCATGTGGCTCAAGCTGTGTTGTCGAAATTTTGGAGAATACCACTTTGCCTACTTAAAACTCGATGTTATACTCCTCGCAGACGTCTTTCAAGCGTTTCGCGCAAATGCAATGCGAATCTACAAGCTGGACCCTGCATACTTCTACGGTCTCCCAGGACTGGCATGGTCGGCCATGCTCCTTCTAACAAAAGTCAAGCTCGAGCTTATTTCCAATGTGGACATGATGCTTTTTGTGGAAAAGCTTGTTCGGGGTGGCACTCCATGGTGCAAAAACTTCCATTTGGAGGATTTGAGTGGGCTGATCCTTCCAAATTCGACGTAGAAGGTTTCGACGACTCGGAACGAGGCTTCTTTGTCGAGGTGGACCTCGAGTTTTCCGAGAAGCTGCAGGATGTGTTCTGCGACCTCCCACCAGCATCGGAATTCAAGTGTCCACCTGCGTCGAAGCAGAAAAAACTCATATTGGATTTCGAACCCAAAAAGCGTTACGGGTTGCACTACCGAAATCTTCGGTGGTTGATGCAACGAGGGGTCACGATTACAGCAATTCACCGAGTCCTTACTTTCAACCATTCAAATTGGTTGAAGCCATACATCGACCTCAATACTAAACATCGTACTGCTGCTACCTCGGAACTTGATCGCAAATTTTTTGAGGACATGAATAATATAATATTTGGTAAAACAATGGAAACACGGGAAATCGTGAAGACATAAGGTTGCTTGCTAGCGTCGACCGTTGCCGCAAACTTGTTGCAAGCCCACTGTTTAAATCTCGAACAATCTACAACGAACAGCTTGCTTTGGTACACATGAATCGTGGTGAGGTAAAGCTCAACAAACCAGTCTATGTTGGTGCCACAGTGTTAGAGTTAAGCAAGCTGCAAATGTTCGAAATATATTATGATATACTACGCTTGCACTATGGTAACAACATCAACCTTCTCTACACAGATGCGGACAGTCTGGTATATCACGCCCACACTGCTAACGCATTTAAAGATATAGCCACGATTCCACCTCTCGTTAACTTGTTCGACACGTCGAGCTAACCCCAACCAAATCGATATGAAATCCTGGCTCGAAACAAAAAAGCACCTGGCAAACTAAAGGATGAAAAAGATGGGGATATTATATTAGAGTTTGCTGGTCTTCGTGCCAAAGCATATGCAATTCAAGCTGAGAGTTCTGTGACCAAAAAAGCTAAAGGCATAGGCAAGCAGGTGGTTCAGAGAAAACTGAAGTTTGAAGACTACGTCGAGTGCCTCGAAACCAAAAAGCCGATTCTGCGAAAAGAGTATCGCATCCAGAGTGTTAAACATATACTTACAACCAACACCGTCAGGAAAATTGCTCTGGATGCACGAGACGACAAGAGATGCGTTTTCGAATGTGGGATTCATAGCTTGCCGTGGGCTCACTATCGCCTGAAAACAGGTAAAACTTGCTCTGTGTGCCCAAAATAAAAAAAAGAGAAATTTGATTTACTAGTGTTTGTTTTTTTTGCCCTCGAATGCAAAACGAGGTGGGTGGTGGTGGGATATTTTTTTTCAAAATATTAATTTCACAGTTTTTTTTTCTTAATACATACTATATATTCAATCAACAGAATTTTTTGTTGACCTACACAGAAGAATACAAAAAATTAACAATGTCTGCAAATATATAGTATGTATATTTTTTTAACTGAACTTACTCCCGCCGTGTCCTACGGGACGAAAATTTGGGGCATGTGCATGGAAGTTCATTTGCGCGCTCAAGCATGGCTTTTTTATTTCTTGTTATTTCCTATGCATATTTAAAACTGCTCCGTCACTCGCTCGTTCCTGACATCATACACAAAAGATTTCTCTGCGATGAGGATGACGCTGCACAGTGTGTCCGCAGGCAGAGCATCGTAGACCTCACAAACAATTTTGATGTTAGTGCGATCATTTACTACTACTTGCTTCCTCTTCGACGTGTTGATAACAAATATGGGCCTGCGAGCTATAAACTCGTTGGGATTGTAGTACACATCCACGTTACCCGAAGTTACCCTTTTGTAGGCAGTGTAAGCTTCGTAAAGTTTGAGGTAGTCCTTTTCTGCGATGTTTAGATTGTAGTTCTCGCGTGGGAAAACTTCGTTCCTACCATTTTTAAGGTAGATGTTCTTAATCTTACAGTTGTCGAACTGGCTGGAATCTTTCTCTTGGTTATTGTCCCTTCCTGTCTGGAAGAGTACGGCTGCAAACTCTGGCATGTTGTACCGAATGCTGTTGAATTGCGTGGTTACGTCAAATTCGAAATGATTGCCGGAAGCAGGTTCTTGCACACACTGGTAGAAGTAAAACTGAATGGACACTTGAAGATTCTTCAGGATGTCGGCTTTATACTTGAGAGCATAGTTTGATTCGTATTCTACCACTGGCACGCGCATCTCCATGGACCTTACAAGACACTTGGCAGTGTCGGGTAGTGTGTTGGGAAGCGGGGTAGTCCCGTCCGGGCCCAAAGTGCTGTAGCGCATCAGTGCGTCGTTGTTGTTGGCAGCTCTGCGAAAAGTGACGCGCAAACCACCCTTCCACATGATCTCCATGTAGTCGGAGAAGAAACCAGGAAGCAGGCGCATGGGAAACAGTACTGTGTGACTTTGAGTTTTGATTTTTGTACCTGCTTCGAATCCCCCTGCCTGGTAGTATGCTGCATCGTCCATGGAGAGTTTCAGTGTTCCCACAGCTGTAGAGGTAATCCCGGGGTAGTCAACCCTATCGATGACGGTTCCATGCTTTCTAACTTCCACCTGCGAGAATAGGTACGGCACAAAATTATCTACAAGTCTTAAATTTGCATTGGCAAGAAATGCTTCGCCGTTGTCTCTCTTCACTACATCAAACTTGACGTATAAATCAGCTCTGTGAGGGTGAATGAACCCATCCCCGACGTCCACATCAAACTCAATCTCTCGGATCGGTTCGTTGAGGTTGGCAAACGTGCGACGGTTGGGAGGAAAGGACTGTAATTCGTAACTTTCGATTTGTTCCATGATGGTTATTTATATGTTAATCTCCACGACAGCAGTGGTCGTGGATCCGGCAAAATTTACCACCTCACCCTTCTCGTTTGTCACTGCTAATTCTATGTTCTCTATGCGATTACGAGATACAGGAAAATATATCGGTGAGGAGGGTGTGTAGATGATTGGCTCCATGAACTCCGAACTTGGTTTGAAAGTGGCAACGATCCCAGTCTGCTTGTGGCTACCCGGGATGCCGTCCGAAGATTTGGTGATCATGCCTTCCGCTACGTTGCAGTGGACGTTCAGAGTCTCGATGGCAAGAAATTTAGGAATGTTGGTACCGATGTGCTTGATGCCAGGTTCGAGATTGGCATCGTTTTCAAATCCCAGGAGCCCTCCGGCGGTACCCAGGTCCACGGTTTCCGTTGCAGACACAATTTCAACTCTGTGAGTGACTGAATTTTGAGAAAGTAGCACACCTCTCGGCAAGTGAGCCTGCAAGGTAGACAGGTTGTACTGACCAGGGGTGATGCTGATTTTGTCGCTCCCGACTTTGATTGTGTTGTTATGCACCGTCACATTGGGTATCAGGTACATGCTGTAGAATGCACGAAGAGCAATTGATTTAGGATAGATGATGTCGTCGTGCAACACGAGTTTTAAGACCGAAGTGTCGCTGGTGAGATGGAATACTCCCATAGTGCTTCTGGTGTCACAATGCTTTTTGAAAATCCTCGATCGTAGGGTTATTTATTTGAGACAGAAACACAAGCATTGATATGCAGAGATGACGGTAGTTCACTTCGTCGAAACCTTGCATGCGTTCGTCGTTGTAGTAGAGACTCGAGGTACTTTACCAACCCAGCAGGTTGCAGACCACCGAATGAATCGAAAACAAATGCTTTGATGTTGCTGGTTTTCAAGTAGCAAATCCAATGTGTACCTGGATTTTCGTAACTGTCCAGGTTAACCACACCACACTCTTTTTTCTTCACACCAGAGGGTAGAGAATCGGACATGAAAACACTCCTGAAGAGCTTGATTCCCAACGGCTCGATCAGAGCATCAATGTCGAGGTTGGACAGGGGCTCTTCTTTTTTAAAATTTGTTCTAAGCTTTGAGCTTCTTGCCCATGCATTTTCCCTTCTTCTCCATTGCCAGGTTGTGACGTTTTTGCTCTTCCCAATCGACCTTGTTCTTCTTTGCATCGATGACGGTTTTGGCGATAGCGGAACTTCCGCCGGCCAAGCTACCCACAGCACCCAGAGCAGCCAGGATGGCCGGGATGGTGAATATGAAACCTCCGGTCTTTTTCTCTTGCTTTCGCGAATCTTGCAACCTCTTCAACTGATGGATGCTGAGCAGCAATTTCATTCCGTGTCCTTTGACCAAGCAAGAATGTTTCTTCTCGTGCTGTTTCTTGGTGAGTAACCCATCGAGGGCACCCAGAGTTTTTTAGATTCGAATAAGGTATTTGGTATACTACACCCTTGGGCTTCATTTTGACGATATGTTTTTATATATTGTGTGAGCTTGAATATTTTTACAGAGCAGTTCGGGTAGGTTGTTATTTATAGACCCCACCCCAATTTTTGTTTTGTGTTCATGGCGATGGTCGTATCTAATGCAGCGACCCGTTCACCCAGCGAGGCGTCTCTGCTGACGAGTCTCCCGAAAGCTGCGTGCTCTAACGTTCTGTCAGCATCATGACGTACATCGAGATCGGTATTAGTATTCTAGGCAATATCGTGATCCTTGCATGCAGCTTCCAGGGGATTCACAACCTTGTCGCCTCTCTCCAGTCGCTGATTAAGTTTGGTTAAGGGGCCACAGTACTGGTAAGCTGGTAGGTGCATTTCGAAGGGCAAGTTGTTGATGATGTCGTTCACGAGACCTCGACCCTCGGCCACGTTCCAAAATTTTGGTGTTGATTATCTTGATGATGTACCCTATGCCTTTGTTGTCGTTCACGATGAAGGTGGCCAGCTTGGAGCTAATCATGTCCACGATGCCCACCTTATCGTTGTAAAAATTACGGTTGCCGGCATTCTCTTCGTCTGCAATGACCAGCAAACGGTCCACGAGCTTTCTCACGTCGTCCACACACACAAACTCCTTCGGCAGGGTGTTGTAGAGTTTGACGCCGCTGCCTGTTTTGACCTGGTTCCATATCGGCTTGATGACATTCCTGTATTTTTCACCGCTGCTGGATTTGACGCGATTCTGCGTAGCGTCGTTGTTTTGGTACAAGGCATCCGCCATGAACAAAGTTTCCTTGTAACTTTGGTAATCCTCGTCTGTGTAATCTCTTGGCTGCTTTTTGGTGATGAGTTCCCACAGTCCAACCGTGCCGGGATACCTGTTCCAGCTGTCCTTCTCTCCCAAATTGATTTTCACGTCGTCACCCTCGAACGTGACTTTCGATTTTCCGATCTTCCAAACCACGCCCTCGTTGAGTTCCATGGTCGGGTACAATCCGAAAACCTCGTCTTTCTCGAATTTCCCAGTGCTTAGATAATCCCTCGCCAACGGTCCAAGCTCGACTACATTTTCCGAAGAGGTGCTGCCTAGAGGCTGACGTTTCGGTGGCGGCTCAAGTTCGTACGGGGTAGTGTGAATGCTGGATATCGGTGTTGGTATGGTATAATTTCGAGCAGTGAGTGGCACGAGCTCGTTGATCAGCTCTTTGTTTTGCTGGGTGACATTTTTTATTTCCTCACAGAGTCCGCTGATGGCATCGATGATAGGTTGGTCCTGTTGTTTTTTCTGTTCGTAAATTCCACGATTCTCGGATTTCCAACCCTTGAAGCATTTCGTCAGGAAGTCGCGCAGCTTCAAGTTGTCGTCTGCAAGTTTACGTTTTTTATGTATGTAGTTATTTATAATACGTCAAGACGTTTCTTGTAACGTTGCAACGTTTAGAAAATTAATAATTTTGTTTCTGTACGTTTAGAAAATTATTAATTTTGTTTCTGTATTTTCTATCGTTGGGTTTAATCGTCATGTCAATTGTGACGAAACCAAAATCATCTTGATTCCAGCATGAAGAGCAAGATTTCGAAAAATCATTGTAGCTCAAATCTCCACCCACATGGTCATCGTGAACGTGCTTGAGGTTGGTGGCATCCTGACGAAACAAACAAATAAAATTAGCATTGTCCCGAAGGAGCTGCTTGGGGATCTTGGAGAAAGTCTGTGCAAGGTAGAAGCAGTCCGTTCCCCTGTGGCGGCCCTGAGTAAAAAAATTGCGAATCTCGTTTTGGTTTTCCAGGATTACATCGTCGAAGACGACCACCGAGTTATCACGACAGCGATCCAGCGATATAACTTCAGAAGCAATGCCCAGCCCGTCGTACAGTTTCGTCAGCTGACGGTATTTTGGTTGCTCCAAACTTTTGGAGAAAACATACATATGCCTGTTCTTCCAGTCCAGCCAGTCGGGTGCAAGCAAGAAATTGCCCACAACCAACGTTGTCTTCCCGCAACCCGAGGGTCTGACGACGAGGCAGCGAATATTGTCAGGCAGAAGCTCGCCGTTTCTCTTAGTTTCGCGGATGTATCTGGCAGTCGTCTTACCACATCCCACACACCTGTCACACAATCACTTCGTCCGCGTCGATCCAGCTTGTTTCCTCGAGTCCCAATAGGTGATAGGCTTTGGCAGGGGTCAGCATGTAAAGTTTGGCCCTCGGATTGAAGGGGGAGGTAAACTCTCTGTTCGGAATGCTGTACAGTTCTAAAACAATAGTGGACTTAAGATTGTCGATGCTGGCATTCAGGGTAGTTACGTTGGTTCGAACCTCGCTCTCCACATCTTCCAATCTACCGTTTACCGATTCCAGGTGTTCCTCGAAAGCATCAACAACAGTGTCGTAGTCGGGCTTGATTTTCACGTCGACAACAAGTCTCTTGAATTTTTCGTTTAACTCGCGTAGCTGGGTACTGAAATTAGCTATGGCAGATTCCTGGCCTGCTTCTATGCTACCAACTTGCTCTTTTACGTTGGCGATAATTTGCTGCAGGCTCTCCACAAGTGTCAACTTGGAGTTTTGAGCTGCAAGGTCGTGGACCTGGGTCCTAATTTCTGCAAACAAGGCTTGTAGCTCGCCGACGTTCTGGTTGGTAGGCAAGATGGCAACAGCATCCCGAAGCGTTGCAATTTCGGTTTGGATGTTTTTAATGTCGTCCGATTTGAGTATTCGGTTCAGGGTCCTCTTCACGCTCTTCAGTTCCTGCGAAGTAGGCATGGTGGCCACCGTGTTCTGAAGCAATTCCAGAGCTTTCTTCACAGCATCCAACTCCGATGCATTGACAGCTGCGCTTATACCTTCCTGCAGTTGTGTTATGTCGTCCTGGGTGGGAGTGGATTTTTGAAGTGTTTCCAGCTTAGCCTGTATGTCGTCCATCAAGTGATGAAAATGCGACAATTCTGATTCGGTGTTTACATTTTCCAGCTTGGTAATTTGTTGTTGAACACTGGCAAAAGTGTCCCTGATACCTGGCAGTTTGGATTCAGGTGCCTCGTGAACATTCGCTAGATCATTTTTGATGACGGCAAGTGCATCCTCGATGTGAGCTATGGTACCTTGCAGTTTCCCAAAGTCCTCGTAGGTCTCGAGCTGGAGCTTGATGTTGGCAACGCTGTGTGCAATAGCATTCAGTTCGCTGGACGAAGGTAGATTGTTGATGAAGTCTTCCAGCGTTTGTAGTTTAGTTTGAGCGTCGGTGATGGCTGCGTGCAAAGCATCCGTTTGAAGCTCTGCCTTGATACTTTCCAACGTAGGGATTTTGAAAGATTGAAACTGTTCGCGCAATTTAGCAATGCTGGCATTGACGCGATCGTAGTCATCTTGTGTTTTGATGCTCTGAATTATGGTTTGCAGCTCGGTTTGGATGGTGGAAGTTTGGTCCTACAAGTGTTGCTTCAGCTGTTCCACGTCGGAGGTCTGTGTTTGCTGCAGCTTCAGAAGTTCGTTTTGGAGCTTGCCTACGCCCAGCGCCAGGTTCTCGAGGTTGTCTATCGACGCCAAGTCGGTGTATTTTTGCAACAGCGATTTGAGTTCTGCATCGATCTTGAGTACATGGTCCAGGCACTGAGACTGCAGGCTGGCTATCTCGGACTGGAGGCTGGAGTTGAGGGTGGACTTCAGGTCGCTTCTCAGCTTCTTGACCCTGACGTCGAGCATGAGAAGCTCGTCGTCGTGGTCGTCTCGTTTCGTGTGACCGAAAATGTCGTTAGGCATTGCTGCTACTATGGTTATTTATTTATTATAGGATAGGTTATTTGAAGCTCCACAAAAAGCGGGATGAGTTTGTCGTAATCACCCAGCAACTCCACGTTCAAGCAATCGTCGGCAGATACATCGTACATGGTGACATTGTTCATCCTATCGTGCTTGAGGCGATAAATATTCTTGCCGAAAGAAACCTTGACTTCACCTACATTCTCTGGATTGACAGTTAGCTTAAGTTTACCGCTGATTGGGAACTTGTAGAAATTTAAATTATTGTTGAAGACGTAAAATGTTTTGCCAACGTCCTCGTCGTATTTCGTCCAAATGCTGTTCAGGTGAATAATCAACAAGCCGCTCAGTTTGGATAGCATGGACGGCAACAGGTCGAAGCTTGGTGTTGCAGCCTGAGTCGGTGCTTCCATGACAGTCTGCTTTTTGAATCCAAACAAGTTCATAGGCATGGTTATTTTATTTTTACTCGACAGCAAGTTGAACCAAAAACTGTTTTTTTTTTTGTTGTTTTTTTTTCAGATCTGTAGACTGTCAAATAATATTATTTTTCTCTCTCATATGGGACTAATGGCATGCGCTGCAAGAGCACCCCTGCTTGTCGAGCTGTAGAAGCCACAAATTTCCTAACCTATTTTGTTTATTATTTATAAAATCCATCTAATGTCTGAAATAAAAAAATGTTAACTGTTTAAGGAAAATTTTTGCAAAATATCCCGCCATTTGTTTCAACTTACTAGGACCCCAATTTCATAGGCTTGATCCTAGAACTCACATGCACAGCCATGTCCTTCGTAATCGCATATGCTAGTCAGCCAGATATTATCATAGGAGAATCACATTTCGCCCTATGATCCAACCTAAACTGACATTGCACAAGCTAGAAGAAATAGGGGCGGGATATTTTATGTTAATTGCGGCAGCCTGTGTGCAGTTATAAGTTAATTATCAAAAGAGCGCTCTAATATATGACAATACCACTTACAATATTCCCTAACACACAATCAACATACCAGGTAAGATCCTATTTGTCCTTTTATATCCACCAAAACACCTAGTTTTTTTGTTTCCTCATAGAAAGAGAAAGAGAGAGAGAAAGAGAGACAGAGAAAGTATGTGCAACATTTACAAACATACATACAGATTGATATTGGTATTTTGGGTGTATTTTGGGTGAAAAGATTCTCTCAGGTTATCGACCAGATGACTTGTGGAAAAGATTCCACAACTAGAATTCTCGATAGCCCGAGATAGTATTTTTATTATTCGACGTCACGAAACTTTAAGTCTTACTTCTAATTGCTTATCTGTGTTGTTATGTCAAAGGATCTCCCCCAGAAAGTTATTGGTGGTGGTATTGCCTTGGACAAGATTGCTGCCAGGATTTCGCATTCTGGTTGGGTCTACCTGAGCCCAAAATGTTCCAAAAAACAAACCTCTTCTGAAACATTCTCTGTCAGTGAAACCTAGTATCCTTTTAGAAACATTTCTACTTCCTTTCTGCACTTATTTACTGAGGTATCCTTCCATTGTATTGAAATCTCTCCTAGCCAACGCCATCTGAAGAGAACTTGCTCTGGCAGAAGAAAGTAAATCTTTCCATGAAAGTTCGATATTTTTTACAACGTACCCGTAATGCAATATTGACGGTGAAATTTAAACTTTCCGGAACGCTGAAAATGATTTCGCTGGTTTTAAAAGAAACGTTTCCCATATACCGACTCCTCCTTTCACGTTTGGAACTTCATCGCCCTTATTTTCTCGTTCCAATTCTGCTCTCAGATACTGAAATCTCCCCGCGTCGGTGAAATGGCATGCGTAGATACCTTAAGATTGGCCTTTCCCCTCAGCTTCCTCCCAGGAACGTGCTACTCATGGAGCAATGGTTATTTGAAGGCAAATACGAACAGATATATATTCTCATGTATTTTAGATATGTCCTAAAATGTGTAAAGGAGAGGAATCCCAGGGATTTCGCTCCTACGGTAGCTTAATAGATATTCCTGTTCTATTTATTTATTTATTTATTGAAATTTCCAGTATAGCAGAAGCCATCTTAAACCAGAAAGAAACAACAGTAAAACAATAGACTAAGATTAAAAACAAAAGAACGGATAACATAAAATAAACAAAATTAAAACGAGCCAAAAAGGTACCAAGGTAAAAAGATCAGTTTCACAAAAGCATTACTTATGTACAATTTTTTCTATGTTGCTGATAAAAAATGAATATGAATCGAATATATCTATTTGGTTTGAGATTATATTGAACTGATTCGGTAGTCTATGGAATATTGATCGTTTTATGAGTGAGAGCCTGGGAGTTGTAGTGTGGAAAGTTTCTTTGCTCCGTGTTTTATGTCTAGGCACTCTGAGTGAGAGTTCGTGGAGTGGGATGCTGCATCTTAAGTTTCCATTTATGACCTTATTTAGCAATTGCATATCTGCAATGTATCTACGAGTTTCTGGAGTATTAATATGCAGATTTACAAGCAGATCTCTCTTAGACAGGTGTCTCAGGACAGGCACTCTATATCGAACGATGGAGAGGAAAAAGCTGAGAACATTGTCGATCTTGGAGGTATGAGAATGGACAGCCATATTCCAGATTGGTGAACAATATTCTAGAATGGGGGACACAAATATCTTGAAGTAAATGGAAAGTGCTTTCGGGATATTGATTTCGGTGAATCTGTAAAGTAGGCCTAGCATACTCATTGCCTTTTTTGTGATGTTTGATATGTGATTATCGAAATTTAGTTTTGAATCTATGAGGATACCTAGATCTCGGTGTTGTGTTTCTTTTGCTAGAGGGAGGTCGGAGAGCGTATAATTGCCTTGAAGAATGTTTTGTTTCAATGAGATTGTTATGTATGAGCATTTAGAAGGGTTTGTGGACAGTTTCCATCGCTTACACCATTCAGAGAATCTGTTAATGTCATTTTGGAGAATTTGCATGTCTGATGGCTGTTTTATTTCTCTCATAATCTTGCGATCATCGGCAAACATTAGAATTGTGCTTGAGATGGGGGAATTAAAGAGGTCTGTGAGATCATCCAGATATAATGCAAATAACAGAGGGCCAAGAACGCTTCCTTGCGGCACACCAGATATAACAGGAAGCCAAGTTAGACGTCACATTCAGCAGAGTTTGCCTAAAAGAAATGGACACTTTCAAAATTTTACAGAAAGAAAAGTTTTAATAATAGAACTAAAATACTTACATGGGTTGAAGAGTACGTCCTCAAGTTTGCATTGGCAAGTTACAAGTGTCCTATGTGTGACCCTTTTGTAACACGACAGATATCAATGCGATAGTCCAATTCTCCCAAAACACGACTTTTCCCCTTGCACAGACAACATGTTTCCTTAAATTTCTTGCTCCAATCATAGATGGACTGCCCTGTGAGTGGTTGTTTGCCACACCGTGTGCTAAGACGACGCTGCACGATAGTAACAGAATTTGTTTTTGCAAATTCAATCACGCAGATAGTCTTTTCCACCAGCCATACTGCTCGACTTACGTCAAGGTGGCTTACGTAATGCTGACGTCACGAAGACAAACGAAAAGTGGAGGTCATTATCTTGAAGACTTTCTCTATACAACAGTACTAAATACTTTCTGATGTAACAAACTAATTTCAATTTATAAAGCGTTTAAAATGTCTATTTCTTTTAGGCTAACCCTGTATATTCTAAAACCCCGTATTTACAGCACGAACACATATTTCCTTCATTACTAACCGATGATGTACTAACTTACACAGAAGAGGGAATAAAAAAAAATTGGGTACCTAAGGTATCCTTTGTTTTGGGCCTCCCGACATTATTATGGTTATTATTATTATTACTATTAACAATTTTGTTATCACAATACTTGACTTCCACTAATTGCATGCTCTGTTTTAATAAAGCTTATAAACTTTAAAATACTCAAAAACATCTGTTTCGTGGCGTACCCCGTTTGCTCAGGAAAAAAAACTCTTCAAATTTTTAAAATCTAACTTCCTTTCGCGAATTCCGAATGATGTAACCAATGTCATCGGAAGATAAATTTAACCACAAGAAGGGTTCAGATAGATTTATTTTACTCGTTGGAGGGTCGACATTGTCACATCATTTTTTTCTGAGCTAACCATCGTCTAAACATGTGGTTCTTATTTCGGTATTTTGATCGGAGTTTGTGTTACAGTTGAAGCTCACGGGGCTACTGAACAAGAGAGATTTGCTTTAGACACACATTCCGAACAGAAAAATGAATTTAATTTAGGTATTATTTTTTAGAATTTCTTCTTCAGCTTTTCGTTTCTAAGCGCACTTGCACTATGTATTTCGCCACACGACGCTCTTACCGCACACACACCAAAGCAAAAGAATCCGATACTGTATTACTGTAGCCACACTGGCCGCGAAATGAGAAATGTTGATTTCAATCGTCATATTGTTGACTTTCCATGGGAACACCATTTCCTATGGGAAGTCCCTTCCACATAGGTTCCACAGATCTCCCATGGTGCGTTTCTGGTAGAGCTCGTAAGATTCCTTTATGATTTCATTCGAACCGCCTTTCTAACTGCCATAGTACTAGTCCTACAGAGGTATGAACTGTACTTTCCCACACTTTCGGTGGTGTCTAGCTCCGACACTGAGCATCTCTCGGAAAAGTACATGTAGAAGAGGAACTTTCGTCTGGGTTTGACGCGATGTATCTTTGTTTTCACTTATGACCATCCTTATGATACACCCTGTATATTACAATATATTATAAATGGTAAGGTTAGACATGAATTTTTGCTTTACCATGTGTTGCATTTTCATAGTACTATGTACTAATGCATCAATATTACTCGATAAAACCCATGGTGTAATATTGACGTCAGGTATCATATGAGAGATAAAAGAGTCTTTACATTTGTAATTAAACATTACATTAGATTTGTAATATAGACCTACTAATCAGTAAACTAATTTTGTTTTTCGTTAGGATACCAAAGTTAATATAACTACGTTGTGTGAAAACTAGTGAAGTAACTACAATTTATCAAATTTGCAGAAGAAAGGAAATAATGTATTCTTAGGAATATGTCTGATTCTAAAAAAGTCAGTGAATTGTATATACAGTATGTTACTCCACCTTAATGTTAAGGATTAAATGTGGATTAGAAATTGAGCTCCTCAGAGGAGTTTATTTAAGAAAAACTGAAAACTGCATTTATGGAGTTACGTTCCTGTCGCTTTCGTTTGACGAGTAGTTTCACCGACATGTGACATCCAGAAGAGTTTGTGCTATTAACAGTATATCGTCCTTGCTCGTACTAGCTCCAATATAAATCAATTCGTTCAAGGCACTCTGCTTAAAATGTCATTAAAATAGGTCTTTGTTTTCAAGGCCAGGTGTGGGCTCACTTGTCATCTTCTGGACATTCGTGACTAGCGCAGAAGATGAACAGTTTCATCCCATCATCGGTCATTATCTTCGCGATTAGCCAAAAATGGTAGAAAAGTAATGTAAAATTAAACCAAATCAAATCAATCCAAACAAATTGTACTACATTTTGAAATATTTAATTTTTCATGCTACAAATTAGTTTCAACATAATAAATGGCATTTAAAAATTTAAAGCGTCATTATATAAAATCAATAATTTATAATAAGTAATTAATAAGGTCAAAGGTATTAAAATATGACGAACAAATTAAAGACGGTGTATTGTATTGAGTATGTACATTTACTTTCTAATTTATCGTAATAGAATTACTTGAATGTTATCTCCATATATGAGAGATTAATACATTACCCTTACTCTTTCCTTCTCCAAGAGATTTTAGCCTATTACTTACATTTCAAAATGCAACCTCTCCGTTGAATGTTGAGCATTCGTCGAAACAAATTGTTGATTCTTCTTCTCATACTTCTTCAAATTCCCAGCAACAGTTTGATTATCCATCGTTTCTCTCAATAACTTGCCTAACATCTTCAGGGGTTTCTTCAAAGCTCTTTTCGCCCGACCCTGTGGCCGAGTGGTTAGCACATCGCGCTGCGACGCCAAGGGTCCCGGGTTCGAATCCCGGTCGGGTATGGTTGTTTGTGAATGTCCACTTTCATCCATTTCATCATTTCATCACTCATCCCCATCTTCGCAAATTAGCCAAGAGGCACAAAACGCGAAGTAAAATAAACTAAATCAATCAATCAATCAATCAATCAAAGCTCTTTTCAACCAATTAGTCCTAACACAAATCCATTCAACGATTAGTATTTCGCTGTGCGCCTGCCTTTTTATACGAATAGAACACAGAGTAGCACATCATTTCCTTTACATACAACGCATTCATTTGTACTCCTCGGGTGTTGTGTCTCCATACCCCTAGTCTTAACCACGCTATCTCGTCCCCCATCTTTATGAACGCTGCTGGTGTTCGTTTCAACATTTCTGTTGTTTGGGGATTCTAATGATATCCTGTCTTTCTAAATATTCCAAACGCTGTTTCGCCAATCGAAATATCTTGATCAAACCCCCTTCCCTCCCAGACTAGTCCCAATCCAATCTGAAGAAACTGATTTTGACTTCCCTTTGCCCAAGATCCAATTTCCCCGGCCCGTAATTGTTGAATCAACGTTTCTACTTTGACAGTGTTTCTCGCTGTTGGTAGAAACTTAACCCAACTCTTCTCCATGTGCCCACAACACACACCTAAACCAATATAAGCTCTCCCACTATTTCGAGTCCCTGTTATCTCTGAAGCAAGGTCGCGCAGAGCGGTAGAAAAGGGGGAAAATTGAGTAGGCAGAGCGGCGAATTTACACGCTGCTGTGAAGGCTGGAAACTGCAGTCGCTTTTTCTTCTCCACGCAATCCAATTCCTTCTCACTTGTTCATTGGTGGAGCCGTCTCGCGTAGCTACTTGCGCAGAGACTTGTTTTCGTTCGCCTGCTCGAGAGATAATCGAGACAGGTTATAGGCCACAGCTTGCTGTGCCTGTGCTGACCTGCATGTCCATTGTAAACAGTTTATATTGCAGTCTATTATGTTCCCATATTACTCCAGTATCAACTGACCCACTTAGTAGTGCCATTTTTGGCCAATGGTGACGATAAGAAGGAGTAATGCTCAGATGATATTGATGGCGGAACACGCAAAGAACGCCCATGTCCTCGACAAGACTCGAACTCGAGACCTTTCGGTAGGGAGTTCGGAATTCGATCACTTCGCACGCACATCCTCTCACTGTGAGAACTGGCAACTTTACAATCTTTCCTCGTATACAGGCTGTTTCCGTGACCATGTTACAAAGTTTCAGGGATGATGGAAGGGGACAGAAGCATCAATATGAGATACGAAACCCTGTTCAGAAACGCCTCATTCAGAAGTTACAAGGGTTCCAAAACTATTCTGAGTTAGAAGGTATGCAACCCACAAAATTATAGGGGCATCCCACAAAAGCAAAGAGGATGTGACCTTGAGAAACTAGCAGATGCGTTGTTTGTTTATGGACATAAGAGATAAGGAATCTCAGTCCGAAAATGCCCCAGTCAAGAGTTATAAATCAAAACCGTTCTTGGAAGGTAGAAAGTGGTTCTAGGCAGTCCAATTCTTACCTGTAGATCCAGTCCCGATTAGCCCATCTGAGCATAAAATAGTATCAACAAAACCAAAGTTTAACCAAAATTTGAGACGGTTATGGAAAAGAAAGAAAGATCTTCCTTTGTAGCTTTAATAAATAAATTACTATCTCCTACAATTATTACATCATACGCAACTCGCCAAGATTAATGCATTTATAGCAGTTGTTCAAATTTGCATCCTCCAGTATCGATGCAGGCATTATAGCATCGCTTGAAGTTTTATCGCATACGCTCGAACATCCCTGGAGTCATTCTGGCGATATCACAGGCGGCAAGGATTCTTGCCAAGAGTTCTTCTTCATTATCCACAGGCGTCTCGTACACAACACTTTTTACGTGACCTCACAAAATAAATCAAGTGGGAACAGATCAGGTGAACCTGCTGGCATACCCTTCTCGCCACTATGGTTTTGGCTTGTAACTTCTGAACAAGGCTTTTCCGGGCAGAGGTTGTTTATCTCATATTGATGCTTTTGTCTCCTTCCATCATCCCCGAAAGTTTGTAACATTGTCACGGAAACACCCTGTATATTGCCATTAGGCTTCGACCTTTATAACAGTTATTTCCTATTCCCATAATTAATACTTGCTTAGTACCTATTTACTTCTTCAACAATAGCTTTCCTGGAAATCAACAACTTCAACTACACCTCTGTGCTGAAAAAGAAATATTTTGAAGTTCTCTCATATTTTGTTCAATATATTTTCATTAAGAATTCATAAGCACATACAGTTTCAAAGTAATGCATTTTAATCGTGTTCCAAAGAAGCATTTTTATTACTAAGAAAAGTAATTACAGCAACTGTATCCCTTGCAGGCAGAACGGCTTTGATTTAACAGTATGAAACTTGCGCTTCTGTGAACGGGAATTGCAAGGCAAGGAAAAGGAGACGGGTGGGTTGAAATCCCTAATCTAGACACGAAGGAATCTTAATTGTTTCAGCTGTGATTGAAATGACTTACCCGTCCACGAGAGGAACTTCCCGCAGGATTCTTTTCACCACTTCCAGCCTTGCCTCCAGCGATGGAGACCCCCTCTGCTGGAACTCAATTGAAATTCCAATAACCGAACACATGACTCCGACGAGAACTAGAATTCCAGGAAGAAGGAGCAGCTTATTTAGCTCCATGTCCGGCCCTGGAATGAACAAGAGACATGTCTTAAGGAATTGCTGTAGCGACTTCATTTCAAGATCTAGAAGCAAATCAAGTGTTAACCCTAGCTTACGCCAGGGGGGAGGGGAAGCTGCCAGACCCACAATCTATATTTATTGATTTTTCACCTCTGACAAATTTTATAAAAAAAATAAAAATAAATGGCATTGCTCCCTAGGGTGTTCCCAATAATTTTGTATCACTTTTGTTCATAAAAATACAAATGTAATGTAAATAAGAGTAAATAAGAGGTAAAATGTACTAGGCAGGCGTATCAGGCGCAATCTTAAGATGTGTGTTATTCCAAAAAACTCATGCGACTGACAGTGTAAAATTGTTTGGTAATGCTCGTAATTTTGGTAATTATTATAATTAATGAACAACTATACCTCTATAACCAAAAGAGCATAAATGAAAAATTATAATAGTTTTTGTGAATGGTAAAATTGGTATCGTGACGCTCATGCAAAAATTGGTTATTATTTGTTATTAATGATGATAATTTTTATAAATATTGTAATTAATAAATAACTGCATATTACATAATTAACAAATGAAGCAATTATTCAATAACAAAATGGTCATAAGTGGATTCTAATAGCAAATTTTCAATGTCAGCTTCTATCAGCACGCATAACGCCTTGCAGGGAAGCGAGTTTCTCAGGATCTAGGTTTCCAATTTTTATTGCAAAGTGACAGTACGATGTAGCAACGTTTCAAGGTGTCAAAGGCAGACATATTAAAAATAGCACGCGTTGCTAGTTGAAATATATGCAGGTCGGTGAATACGTGAAACTTGTACGATTAAATACAGGGTTTCCACATGAAACCTCCCTAATTTCGAATTACAATTGTGAGTTAACTATTCGACATAGAGCCTTGCTCAAAAGTATTTTTCTTTAGTTGCTGAGTAAATAGCAACGATGGCGAAAATTCAGAATGTCATTAACTGCATCACCCCTGACACGCTAGTGCACACACGGCACGAGATTGAGTATCTACTGAACATTTTGAAGGTTCCGGATTCAAACCCGGGACCTCTGGAGTCGTAGCGCGCTGTGCTAATCAATCAGCCACGGAGGCCAGCTAAACATCAAGTAAGTAAAATACAATGGACCCCGAGTCGTTTTTATTTTTCCCCCTTTTTAACATTTAAACAGAAGAAATTTGTGAATGGCGATCAGCTCCTCCAATTGGAGCAAAATGTTTACCATATATACAAGAAAAATACCAAAGACAGAAGTATAGATGAATAAAGAATCATCATAGAAAGAGAACCCAAATTTGTATAAAGATCTTGCGTAGGAGGATACTTCTGTCAGTTAAATTTAATCCAAAAGACACGATAGATAGATAAATAATAATAGTTGACAAATAAGAACGTAAAAGCTAGAACCACAAAGCACCAAAAGATGAAGGCAACATTGATATGATCCTCCATATCAAAGATTCGGTCATATTTAATATTATTCTTATTTATTTTGCTTTTCATATTCACTATAAAACGTTATGAAATATAAGATATTTAATAGTTGACCTAATGACATAATTTTGTCATTTGAGAAGTTTCGTGTTTGTTATTTGCAAGCTTCTTGAAAGCAAAATCTTTCATTGTTGGCAATAAGTCAAAAATATGTATTCTCAGTTTTAGAATCAAACTATTATAAAAGCCATAAGAGCTAAATTTCAGTTGGAGTTATTAGTACTATAAGCCTATGGACATTGGAAAGAAGTTTCTTTAAGAATGTGACAACTTTGTAGTAGAGAATATTATAGAAACTTCAAAGATCATAATTGTTGTTTTAGACATAGAAAAATGAACCTTATGGAACATACTGTTTAATCTTTAGAATATTGCCATTATACACAAATTAATTATATATGTCACAGCTGTAGCTATGTTTATCTTTTGTGTCACGGGAGGCGCTCTGCTTGACATGCGGGGGTATAAATATAGCTACGGAACCTAATTCTGGTGCATTTTCATCGCCGACTTCGATGGATTAACCTCTTAACACTAGAACAGCCGGATTTTAGACTAACCTAAAACCGCCAAACTTGACTCTCATAAGAATTTCAAGCCCTATTAAGAGTAAATGATTTTTTTAATGACGAATGATGTTGAAATGACAATATATAAGATTTAACCTGTTTCACAATGTGCTTTCGCATGAGTACAAGTTATAAGAGACCAAAAAAAGTGCGATATGACTCAACACATATTACAAATTAGCACACAACATGTTTCAAAGTGAGGTCACACATGAAAATATACTATGAATGAACGCACAATATGTTCCAAAGTTTGTTAGACATCAGCACAAGTTAGCACACAACATGGTTCAAAGCGAAGCTACACATGAACATAAACTATGAATGAACATACAATATGTTCCAAAGTTCGTTAGACATCAGCACAAGTTGAACAATATAATTTTTTTGTTATAGCTGGGCTTTTATGTTTTTTTCGAGGGCGATTAATGCTCGAAGACGCTGACAACAGAGGGTAGCCTAAAGGTTCGAGAGAGGAACCGCCACGAAGCCTAGTTCAGCATGAGAGCAGCCAAAAGTGTCGCGATGGATGTTTCCGCTCACTTTTCTTTGTCTCCTTCGAAGTTCAGAGCTGGTGATCGAGCGCAGATCTCTTCCAGTTATGCAGCTAAGCTATGATTTTAAAAGGGTGGTATTTGGTTTTATTTTTATGATGAGCGTTTTCCCTCATCATTAACCCTGCAAGTTTTGTTAAGCATCCTTCCTAATTTTGCGTAACGCTATGCGTCGCTCCTCTTAGTTGTTCACCTGTTGACATATGCTGATAGGAATATTAGCAGACCTGAAATGCTTCCCCTGGAATTGGAGGAAATGAAATGAAGGGAGAGAGAAGGAATATTTCAACATTGTCACCATCATAATCTACTAATCCCTCTAAGAGCAACAACTTTTATAATTTATAAGTTAATGTGGATGTTACAATATGTACAGTCACGGACACTTCTGGGTTGTAACGATACCATTAGCTTTCACTGGGATTGTTACAATCCAGCAGTGTCTGTGACCGTACTATTACTGTACTTGTGCATTTGGAAGCTACTTCTTCAACTCAACTACTGTATTTCGAAAGCCCAATTGACTGTCCAAATGTCAGCAACGAGTCGAGAAGAAAAATAATAACAATTTAATATTGGAAATAATAAAAAAAGTAAATAATCTTTGTAAGGTACAGCCATTCAGCAAAGTTATGCTCCTTTCGGGCTTTGCCTCTTTTGCATTTTATTTCCGTTGGAAGGGTTTTTGATTGTCTCTACGGGCAAAAGCTGGATATATAATATATACCTTAATATTTAATGCCTTAATACCAAACAAAAACTTATATTAAAAGTGTATTTATTTATCTATTTTCTTTGCATGCTGTGGCATTAGGGGTAAGTAGTAGTATTTGTGGTATAACTGGCACCACTTACAAGTGTAGGAAAGAAGAGGTTTTTGATTGAACAGCCCGATTTGCTTACACTTGAAACAATGCCAAGAGGGGCCTATACCCCAATTCTTCAGGTGTGATATGCTCTGATTTTTATGAAATTCTGGATTCAAGTGTAGAAAAGATGAAGCCCCTCAGACAGATTTGCTTACACTTAAAATTATGCCAAGTTCCTATATTATCTTATTGTTTATAGTATGTTTTTCTGTCAAAATCCCAGGAATCTTGAATTGATATAAAGCTCATAGCTATTGGGTTCTGAGACCCAGTGAGTGTGGTGCATGGTTTTTATTGTCTTGTAATCAGGAGGTTTTTGGGTTTGAGTCCTCATAAAATGTGAAGCCTCCCCTAATGGCAAAATGTTAATATTGTTGCTTTGTAAACAAAAGGCTCGGGTTTGAGTCCTGATAAAATGTATAAGATTGAAATACATGTGGCAAAATAATATCTCCACACGTGAGATTTTGAGAATAATTATTGCTAGTTGATAGCTCCCAGATCTGAACCCTGGTAAAAAGTGTTGTTCAACAGCATAAAAAGCAAAATTATTTTATATTGGGAACCACCCGAGCCTAGTTATTGCTGTTGTTTGGGTATAAAAGCACCAGCTCAGCTATTAACTGCTGTTATAATTGTTTTGGCATATTGTCCATAGTTCTGTTTTTTTTTTGGACCAAGAAATTTTATATAAATAAACAACAAAAATGCCAAAACAAAAATATTGCAATCAGTGTAATAAAAATATATCTAGTTCTAATTGGGCTAGGCATTGCCGTATTTGTGACCGTAAGAAATGCAGAAAAGCTACTAAATTGTGTCCAAGATGCCATAAAATATTAAGCAAGGCATATTACAAATGGCACAAGTGTAATTCTTATGTACAGTCATCAACATTGCCCCCACAACCATCTACATCTGGTCTGAAAAGAAAGCATGAAGCACCTGTTAATGCTGAACCGGCAAAACAGCCACGCTGTGAACCACCTATCCATAGCAGTTTTAATGGCCAATTAAGGGATTACCGGTTTGTATCAGAGCAAAAATGTGGTATTAAGAATTTTTTGAACAGTATAAATTCTGATGTGCAGGCAATTCTTAATGCACAAAATGGCTCTTATAAGCTGTCCCTCAAATTGTTTACACAATATAAGAAGCCAAATGGCACAAAATTTACACAGCCCCACATAACAGAAACTGTACCGGTATATTCAAATGCAAATTCAGACACAATAATAAGCAGGTTGATAGATCAATTGAATATTAAACACTCTGAATTTGCTGGAAAAGAGTCTGGATGGAGCCTATGCGGTTCTCCACACAAATTATATGTTAATATTTCTGAATTCAGCCCATTACAAGGATCTACATATTTGCCATTACCTGCCAATATTAAAAACAAAAAAGCCGTGGTTAATATAGAAAATACCGACCAGAAATGCTTTTTGTGGTGTATATTAGCTGCTTTGTTTCCAGTTTCAAGAAATCCTCAGAGAATAAATTATTACAAACAACATGAGCACGATTTTGATGAGGCAATGGAGGGTTTAGAATATCCAATGTCTGTTCAGAATATTGATAAATTTGAAAAAAAGGCCAGGAATATCAATAATAAACAATTATCTAGTAATGTATTTATTTGTTCCACTGGCCGTGGCAATTGCTTGATAGAACCTCTCAGAATCAGTACATTTGATGATGATTCTGCTGTTCCGATTGATCTGCTCTGAATTGAAGGGGATGGCACATATCATTACACTCTGATACATAATCTTGAAGCTTTAGTGAGAACACAATTAGACAAATCCAATACAATATTCAAGTTGTGCAGAAGATGTTTAAGTGTATTTGATGGTAGAAAAATGGTGAATGGTGTTTGTGAAGAGAATGCAGAAATTGCAAAAAATAAGTTAATTGAGCATCTGAAATACTGTGGCAACTATAAACCTGTTCATATGGTGATGCCAATGCCAAGTGAAAATGCAAAATTCAAAAAGTTTGAAGCCTTGTTGGAACACCCAGCATATATTGTCTGTGATTTTGAATCAAATCTCAAACCCCTTGCATTCTGCAATCCAGATCCTGAAGAATCTTCAATTACACCATACCAGCTACATGAACCTTCCAGCTTTTGTTATGTGATGGTACAGGATGGTGTTGTTAGTAAAGAATATTCATACTTGGGGCCAGATGCCATCAAAATATTTGCACATAGAATAGAAAATGAGTGCCGTGACATAGCATCTAATATCTTATTAAAATCAAAACCCATGTTGCCTTTAACAGAGAAACAGATTGAAGATTTCAACAATGCAGAAAAATGCCCGGTATGTGATTCTGAATTTTCAGATACAAATATCAAGGTGAAACACCATTCTCATACAGATGGTAAATTCAAAATGGCCCTGTGTAATAGCTGTAATATTAAGATCCAGAGACCAAAATTTGTCCCCATATTTTGCCATCGAGCATCCAATTATGATTTCCATCATTTGATCAGATATGAGGGGTTTGACAAGCAGAATTTAAATATTTTAGCTGAAAATGATGAGAAATATATTGCTATTAGCAAAATAATTAAAGTTAATGGTGTTCCTATTCACATAAGATTTCTTGATTCTTACAGAATTTTATCTGCTAGCCTGGCTACACTGGCCACTCAATTATCTGATGATCAATTCAAAATCACATATGCCTTGTTTCCAAATCAGGACCTGAAATTAATTAGGCGGAAGGGTGTATATCCATATGATTATGTTACAGATTTTTCTAAATTTGATGAGTGTGCTCTGCCACCACAAGAAGAGTTTTACAGCAAAATCAGAGGATCTGGAATCAGTGATGATGATTATCACCATGCCCAATTGATGTGGAACAATTTAAAATGCCAGACATTTGGTGATTATCACATGGCATATTTAAAACTTGATGTGACCCTCTTAGCTGATATATTGCAGGCATTCAGAAAATCTTCCATGAAAAATTATAGACTGGATCCAATATATTTTTACAGTGCCCCGGGCCTAGCATGGGCTGCAATGTTTTTAAACACTAAAATGCAATTGGATCTGATCCAAGATCAAGATATGTATCTGTTTATGGAGCAATGTATAAGAGGAGGGATGGTGCAATGCTCTCAGAGATATGCCAGAGCAAATAACAAATATATGCCTGATTATAATCCAGCACTGCCATCAAAATATATACTGTATGTAGATGCCAACAGCCTCTATGGTTACGCTATGATGCAAAAACTGCCACATGCAGGGCTTGAATGGGTTGAAGATTTTAATATTAAGGATCTTCAGGACTTTGATGACAGTAATTATGGCCTATTCTTAGAGGTTGATCTGACAATTCCTGATGATTTACACAACAAATTTTCTGATCTGCCCCCAATTCCTGAGGTTAAGTGCTCACCTGGCTCTAAACAGAAGAAATTGATGATGACACTGGAGCCAAAACAGGGTTATGTCATATATTACAAAAACCTCCAGTTCCTGATGCATCATGGTGTTCAAGTGACCAAACTTGGCAAAGTTTTGAGGTTCAGGCACTCAAAATGGTTGAAACCATACATTAATACAAATACAGAGCTTCGAACATCTGCAAAAAGCCAATTTGATAAATCTTTGTTTAAATTGATGGTCAATTCTGTATATGGCAAAACAATTGAAAATGTCAGAAAACATACCGATGTTAAAATAATTACTGACCCCAGCCTGAGCAAAAAATTGGTTGCAAAGCCTAATTTCAATTATAGAAGAATTTATGATGAAAACATGGCACTTTTCAACATGAAAAAAAACAAAGATTAAGTTTGATAAACCTATTTATGTAGGGGCTGTGATATTGGAATTGGCCAAATCACATATGTTAACATTGTATTATGATGTGTTGAAACCTTTTTATGGTGATTGTGTAAAATTGATGTACATGGACACGGATAGTTTTGTTCTTGATATTAAAACAGAAGATGTTTATAAAGATATGTCCCAGCCTGAATTGCTTGAATATTTTGATACCAGTGAACATACAAGAATTCAACCCCACAACAAAAAGGTGCCTGGCAAGTTAAAAGATGAGACACTTGGTGATGTTATTGTGGCATTTGCTGGGTTAAGGGCCAAAATGTACAGTTTTGAGACATGTAGTGGTGCTGTTGCCAAAAAGGCCAAGGGCATTGGCAGAGTGACTGTTGACAAAGAGCTTGAATTTGAGGATTACAAAAATTGCCTCAAATTATGTAGCACAATCAGAACATCAGAATCCAGAATTCAGAGTGTGGATCACTTATTGACTAGCAATATTGTAAGAAAAGTGGCTCTGGACCCACATGATGATAAGAGATTTATTTTATCATGTGGCATACATACTTTACCATGGGGTCATTGTGATTTGAAAAATGGCAAACAATGCACAAGCACAGAGCATGATTTGAAATAAATAAACATGCCTATGAACTTATTTGGGTTCAAAAAACAAGCTATCATGGATCTGCCAGCACCACAATACTCTTCTGATATAATATCTAAACTAAGTGGCTTGTTAATTTTTCATCTGAACAGCATACTTACAGATATTGATGATGAAACAGGCAAAATATTGTACATATTTAACAATAATTTAAATCATTACCAATTACCTGTAGGTGGGCAATTGCAATTTATTACAACCCCTGAGGGTGATGTTAAAATTTCAATAGGGAGAAATATTTATAGAATTAAGCACTCAAACATGATTTCTGGCACTGTTTATACTGTTTCTGCTGGTGACTGCTTATATATTGAGGTCCCTGGATCTTATGACAAACTTATACCCTTTTTTATAGAATTAAGAATCAGATATTCAATAATAAATAACCGCTAAAACAAAAATGCCTAATGATATTTTTGGCCATACAAGACATGAAGATCACAGTGATGAGATTCTTATGCTTGATGTCAGAGTCAAGAAATTAAGAAGTGATTTACAAGCTTTACAAACTACACTCAATGCCAGTCTTCAATTAGAAATTACAAATTTACAATCACAATGCATGGACCCTCTTCTTAAAATTGATTCTGAACTCAAATTGCTGCTTCAGAAATATACTGATTTGGCCACATTGGATAATTTTCAAAGTTTAGAAGAGGCTGTAGCAGCTCTTCAAGCCAAATTTAAGACCCAGGCTAACAACTCTGAGCAATTGAAACAGCAATTGGAAGAGCAGATAAATAATGTCCAGGCACAGCTCCAAACAATTGTCAAAAGCATAAAATCACAAGAAGATTTTGATCTAGTGATTTCCACTCTAAAGGAACAGATTCAGTCACTCCAAATACCTAATCTGGACCCTCTGAACAATGCCATAGCCGAGGTTAAAGAAAAAATTGAGACACTTGAAAATTTTATGAACAATTTGCCATCTTCTGATGCTTTGAATGCAATAACTCGGAGTGTAGCAAATATTAAGCTGCAACTTGAAACATATGAAGATTTTGGAAAAATTCAAAGTTCCATAACCCATCTTGAAGGTACAATAGCAGCAGTGCAAAGTGATTTGGCAAATGTACTAGAATCCCGCCTGCCCGGTATTGTAGATACCCTTGTCAGTGTCCAGCAACAAATCACAAAGCTTGAAAACCTCAACACTGAATCTGAACTATCTCATTTTCATCATTTGATTGATGATATCCAAACAAAACTTGAAATTTTACAACAATCCACACCCTCTCAGGCAGATATAGCCCTGCTCCAAAATGCTATGCAAAATGTGGCTGATGCTTCTGAATTAAACAATGTGAAATTGGCACTTGCATTTTTACAAAATACAGTGTCAAATCTGCCTACATCACAGGAACTTAAAAATATTAAGAGGGCAGTGAATCGCATATTGAAATCAGAAGATATCAAGAATATCCAGGCAGAGATCAAACATCTCACTCAGGCAGTGGCCACTCTTCCAACTAATCAACATATTAATGAACTGCATGCCCTGTTTGAGGATATCAGAAGACAGGTCCATGATCTTACAGCTCAAAATTCAAAATTGGCAGTTGTTGAAAATTTGCAACAAATTGTAGCTAATATCAAGCGACAGCTAGGGACCATGGAATCCAATCAAGCAAATGCTCTGTCTGTTTTTGCCACCCAGCTCCAAGAAATTGTGCAACAATACAAAAAACTTGTTGTGGACATAAAAATCAAGCCGGGCCATGATGATGTTGTTAGGACCATCAATGAGCACCTTGAATCTGTAACAAGCAGATTGCTCACAGCAGAAAAAGAAATAACAGGCATAATTGAAAATCCTAAACATACAGTAATTCTTGAATTGTACAGCATCCCCAACAAAGAATATGATTCTCCATTTACACCAGGTGGCAAAATATATATGCTGTCCCCTGCACAATTTTATTACCAATTTTTTGTTGGGGGCACATTGAGACCAATCAAGATCAAATATTGGCTTCAGCCACAGGCACACCACTACCCCACCTTATCAATAACAAATGCTGATAACAAAGTGAAAATCACCAGTGTAGAATTGGAGGATTTTACAGATCCCAATACATTGGAAACAGCCTATACTGAAGATGATGGCTCTTTGGAATTTAAAATACAAATAGGGGATAAATTATATTTAGAAAATCCTGCAGTCTCAGCTGCTGAACACCCTATAGTTGCAATATTCTTGTTTACATATTATGTCTAGACAAATTATTGTTGATGAATTACACAGACAAGCCCGACATAATTTTAAGAGACTCCCAGTAGTCACAAAGGGCATAGATGATTTATGGCAGAGCGACTTGATTGAAATAGCAAGTGGACAGTTGAAAAACTTAGACAAAATCAACAAGGGCTACAAGTATCTACTCACTGTAATAGACACATTTTCAAAATTTGCCTGGGCTGTGCCACTCAAATCCAAGACTGGAAAATGTGTTACAGAAGCTTTTAGAACAATCATCAATCAGAGTGGAAGATCCCCGCGCAAACAGATAATGGCAAAGAATTTTATAATTCAGTGTTTCAACAATTTATTAAAAGCCAGGCAATACAACATTATTCGAGTTACAGTGACCTCAAGGCCTCAATTGTAGAGAGATTCAACAGAACCTTAAAAAATCTTATGTATAAACAATTTACACTTCAAGGTAATTATAAATGGATTAATATTCTTCCAGAACTTCTACATAAATATAACAATTCTGTCCATTCCACAATCAACATGAAACCCTCTGAAGTAACTTCATCTGATGAGCAAAAATTGATCAGCACTGTTTATTATCCTAGATATCAGCCAACAATAAGAAAGGCCAAATACAAGGTGGGGGATCAAGTAAGAATCAGCAAATATAAGCACTTATTCAAAAGAGGCTTTACAAGAAACTGGAGCACTGAATTATTTACAGTGGTTCAAGTTAAACCCGGGACCCTTAACACATATATAATAAAGGATCACCGAGGAGAAATTCTCAAAGGCAGGTTCTATGAAGAAGAGCTCAACAAAACTAAACAGCCTGACACATATCTCATAGAAAAAATTATCCGCAGAAAAGGCAACAAGTTACTTGTCAAATGGCTAGGACTTCCAGAACACAGCTGGATCGATGCAAACAAAATAATAATATGAACACCTGGGATGTTATAAAAAGGCTGCCAGAACCTGAACAGCAGAATAAGAGAAATGGCAAATTGCTACCTGATAATATTAGGTGTCTTATTGTTGGGCCATCTGCTTGTGGTAAAACTACACTAATGGTTGATAATTTTTTATTGGCACCCAACTGGTTAGACTGGAAAAACAGGCACTTGTATATCTTCTCTAAGAGCTTGGAACAATTAAAATATCAGCAGCTGATGAAGCTATATGATGGATTGGATATAGCCACTTTTGAACCAGATGTTAAGCCACTTCATGAATGTCTCGATAATTCTGTTGTTGTGTTTGATGACATTATACTGGATAATCAAAACAAGGTTAGGAATTTTTTACACAGGGCCGGCACAAAAACATAGATTGTTTCTACCTGGCACAGACTTTTTCAAAAATACCCAAGCAACTAATCCGAGACAACAGCAATTTTATATGTGTGTTTCATCAGGATCATACCAACCTCAAACACATACATGATGAATATGTAGGTGGGGACCTGAGCTACAATGATTTTTCCAAGTTTTGCAGCAGGTGCTGGAACCAGGACAGTTATGGGTTTGTCACAATTGATATGACAAGAACATCCAATAGTGGCAAATACAGAAATAAAATCAACAATTTTCTAGACATTGAAACATAAATAAATAAACATGAAAAGGCCAATAATTGATGATCTTAAATTAAAAGATTATCTTGTAAAAAGATTTAAGGGATGGAAATCAGAGAACCGAGGAATTTATGAAAAACACAAACAAACAGAACAGCCTGTAATTGATGCTATTAGTGAATTAGGTAAAAATATCAAAACTGTTACAGAGCAAAATCAAAATTTGATCACAGAGCTTGTACCTGTAGCTGCAAGGAACATATTAGATTATCCATTCACCCCACTTTCCAGTATTCATACACCTAGTCCTATTGCTCCTAGAAGAATTGAAGCTACTCAGGATCCTATTGAATTGGGTCTTCTTGCTCAAAAATATTTAACCACACCTAAAGACAATAAAGATGAGGTGTTTGGCTTATATGCTGACACAGAGCTTGATGGCAGCATCATACATAGAATTGGCAATTTCAGAGCAACATTTATGGGGGATGATCTGATTGTATATTCAGAATCTCGTCTCGGAGAAAAAGGTGCTTTTGTTAAGTACCCCGGCACACCTGGATTGTGGGAACTGATGACTAGGAAAAGGCCTGGCAGCTATACAGATCAAGATTATGAATATTACAAAGAAATATTAATAAAATCAGATGCTCTATACCAGAACAATGATCCCACACAAAAAAGAGTCAAGTCTAGCAGTGGGGCAAAATACAATAATTTAATCAAGCCCATATGGTCACAAATCAAGACTGGCAGTGGAATCAAACAATACAACACCCTGCCTAAAGAATTTGTGTGGGTTGATGATGTCAGGAAACTTGTAGATAGGTTATTGGTGATAGCTGGGGAGGAAAATGCTGGGAACCACAATTTTTACAATGAAAAGGTTGGAATTATGGACATGATAAGCACCAAATTGTCTAATTTTATAGTGAATGACACTAAGGGGATTGGATATCTCATAAAAATTATTAATACTCAACCACCTAAATTTTGGAATATTTCTGAGGGTCGGGGCCTTGTTAATGACATTATAAACAAGCTGCCATTTGAACTACACATTCCGGGCTATCAATATTGTGGTCCCGGTACAAAATTGGATCATAGATTAAACAGAGGGGATCCTGGTGTTAATCCCCTAGATGCTGCTTGTAGAGACCATGACATAGCATACAACACACATTCTGATCTTGACAAGAGACATGTTGCAGACAAGAAATTAGAAGAGGCTGCATTTGGCAGATTTGTAAGCAAAGATGCTTCTTGAAGTGAAAAAGTAGCAGCATTGGGAACCACCATAGCTATGAGCACCAAACAAAAATTGGGGTGGGGGTTGTGAATATATATATAATAAACCTACAATGAAGGTCAAGGGTGTTATGTATCAAATACCTTATGCAGGTCTCAAATCTCTTGGGCCTATTGACAGTCTTTTAACCAAAAAACAGCGCAAGAAAAAAAATTCTTGTATTGCAAAGGGGCATGGTATGAAATTGTTGCTTAGTACCCCCCAATTAAAAAAATTACAGCAATCAAGAAAAAAATCACATGTGGGGGGATTTATATTTACCATCCCTGCCATCTTAGCTGCTCTCGGGGCTGTTGGGAGCTTGGCTGGGGGATCAGCTGCCATAGCAAAAACAGTAATAGATGCCAAAAAGAATAGGGCAGAATTAGATGAGCAGAGGCGCCATAACCTGGCCATTGAGAAACAAGGCAAAGGTGTTAAGAGAGCCATGAATAAGTTTAAAAAAAACAAGAGCCGCTTACAAACCAAGATATTGAAGCTTTAATCAAGCCACTGGGCATCAAACATTTTAGAGGTGTGTACATGTCTGATTCTTTACCAGAACAACCACTCAACAAAGAGTGTGGCATTGTTAATTTGGATAAGTACAAAAATCAGGGCACTCACTGGATTTGCTATCTTAAATATTTAAAAAATGAGGCATTTGTGTTTGATTCATTTGGAGGTGCTCCACCTGAAAATTTAATAAAATATCTAAATTCAGCTAATCTTTATTACAATAATGCCCGTGTTCAAAATTTCAAAGATGTTAATTGTGGACATTTGTGTTTATCAGTTCTTAGATATATATCTCAAATAAATAAACCATCAATTGAAGATTTTCAAAAAGCCTTGTGGTATTTAAAACATCATGGGGGTATTCCATCTCACCAGCCAAAATTCAATATTGAAACTCAAATTGCATGATGACATAGTATATCCCAAAACAATAGCTCTCAGGGCATTTTATGGCATGTACCTAATCCCCAATATTACACACCACAACAATACAATTGCAGTAGGGGATGAAAAAATTGTCATCACTCCAGGGCAGTATAATCTATCCACTCTAAATGCTCAATTACCCAGAGGTGTAGTGTTAAGTCAAAATTCTGTCACTCACAGAGTAGAGATTGTATCTGCCACAGAAACAGTGAATCTGGGTACTATAGGAGAGCTGTTAGGATTTGAGAACAACACAAAACTTGAACCAGGCATCAAACACACTGCTATGAATATACCCAAATTCTTAGCCATAGAGACTCTGAATATTCACTGTAATGTGGCTGAGGGTATGATCACCAAATCAAATGGCATAGGCACTCACAAACAAACCGGGATCATTGCAACATTCAAACCTAATTCTGAATTTATGGAGCCCATTATCTACAATCCATCCCCAACATTATATTTTCCTGTGTGTCATAATAGAATAGATTATATTGAATTGATGGTCACTAATGAAAAAGAAGAATTAGTTGATTTTGCTGGAGCCACAACAACTGCAATCATAGAGATTAACATTTAAATAAAAATACATACAAGAAGAAAATGGAAAATATTGAGAGTTATGAGCTACAATCATTCCCCCCAAACAGGAGGACATTTGCAAATTTAAATCAACTCAACACAGAGATTGAGGTTGATCTTGATGTAGGGGATGGATTTATACACCCCCACAGAGCAGATCTATACATCAAATTTGATGTTGTAAAGCTCGATGGTACCGATTATCCGGCAAATTCAAATATAAGATTGGTAGATAATTTTGTGCCGCATCTATTCTCTGAAATTGAGATCAGAAAACATGGCGTTGTTATAAACAGAGTGGATTATCCCGGCATTACCTCCACAGCTTTGGCCACATTGAAATTATCCAAAACCGAGGCTTCTTACTACAAAATAGGTGGATTTGAGGCTGGTGATAAGATATTACCTAAGAACCACACAGTGCTGTTCCCGATGCGCCTGTTGCCAGGATTCTTCTCAGATTACAAAGATATTATGTGGAAGGGTGGTTTAAGAATCACATTTAGAAGAGCTGCAAATGATAACAATGCTTTGATGAGGTACAGTGCATTAAACTCTACAGGGGAAGCTCTGCCTAATACCCTACCAGATGCAGGCAAATGCATTATTCAGACTATGGAGTTAAGAATCCCTGTTGTTGAATATGAGGCCAGTTATGCTCTTAAATACAAAGCAGATATTTTAAAAAATCCACAAATTTCTCTACAATTTTATACATATCAATGTGTACAGAAGCCCGCAACTGGTACATATTATGAGTTTGATGCTACAAATTCATTCTCCAGCATACAATACGACATGCCTGATTTTGTAGTGGTACTGTTTCAGACTGGAAGACACAACAATCAGGAAAAAAATTCAAGCAAATTTGATAACTGCAACATCAAGAACATATATCTTAAAAATGGCAGAAATGAGGTATTTCCTAGAGAAAATTACAATTTAGACATGTCCAAGGATGATTTCCTCAAATTATATGAGGCATTTTCGGCTTTCAAAAGAGTCACTACAGACAATACTGACATGTATTACACACCAGATGAATTCAAAGCACAGAGACCCATGTTTGTAATAAACACTTCAAAAAGAAAACAAGTTGTGGTGAATGACAGGACAAATATTAAAATTATCTGTGAATTCCATGAGGCATTACCTGATGACACCATATGTAGTGTTATTCTCATAGGTGAAAAATCATATGTTTATGATGTAAGAAATGAGAGGGTCACAGAGCAATTCTAGAAGATATTTGCTCTATTATCTTGTTGTACAACACACAAACCTCAACTGTATATCAGCTAGCAGAGAATATCTTATGTGTGGGCATATTATTTTGTTGTATGTATTTCAATCTTACACATTTTTATCAGGACTTAAACCCGAGCCCCTGATTACAATGTAACAATATTAACATATATATTAACTGGGTTCTGAGACCCTTATACAGACAAAATTGGATTTTGATATTCTCTAAGTCTTGCCTAGGCTCATATTATCAGAATAAGAATTGGTTTCGGCATGAAAGGCAGTTCATTGCTACTGTGTCAGAAAAAATGTATCTTTATCTCAATAATCTTTGTTACATTTTTACATGTTGCACAGAAAATGTGTATCTTTATCTCAATAATCTTTGTTACATTTTCCCCTATCGCACAGAAAATGTGTATCTTTATCTCAATAATCTTTGTTACACTTCCCCCCTATCGCACAGAAAATGTGTATCTTTATCTCAATGATCTTTGTTACACTTTTACATGTTGTACAGAAAATGTGTATTTTTATCTCAATGATCTTTGTTACACTTTTACATGTTGTACAGAAAAATTAATGGCCTCTTCTAGCTGTGTAGATTATATCTCTTGCGTGCCGGCAAGGCATGTAAACAAAACATTAGTCTTTTGATAGATTAATATCAATTCATGCATTTTTCCGAGCTAAATAATTGCCTACCCCAAGCAATGGAATTGATCAGAGAATAGAAAAAAAGCAGCTAACAGCTCAAATTGTATTGAATTAGATCTGTAAGTTGTAGAGCATGGGAATATGGCCAAAAATAATATTAAAAGAGCCATATTTTTGACAAGTTTATGAACAACAATCACACAGATATAGCTTTTACACACATGGCCGAATCTGTCTGAGGAGAGAAGGGAGGGGGGTTCAGATCTGGGAGCTATCAACTAGCAATAATTATTCTCAAAATCTCACGTGTGGAGATATTATTTTGCCACATGTATTTCAATCTTATACATTTTATCAGGACTCAAACCCGAGCCTTTTGTTTACAAAACAACAATATTAACATTTTGCCATTAGGGGAGGCTTCACATTTTATGAGGACTCAAACCCAAAAACCTCCTGATTACAAGACAATAAAAACCATGCACCACACTCACTGGGTCTCAGAACCCAATAGCTATGAGCTTTATATCAATTCAAGATTCCTGGGATTTTGACAGAAAAACATACTATAAACAATAAGATAATATAGGAACTTGGCATAATTTTAAGTGTAAGCAAATCTGTCTGAGGGGCTTCATCTTTTCTACACTTGAATTCAAAATTCTTAAAAATTCAGAGCATATCACACCTGAAGAATTGGGGTATAGGCCCCTCTTGGCATTGTTTCAAGTGTAAGCAAATCGGGCTGTTCAATCAAAAACCTCTTCTTTCCTACACTTGTAAGTGGTGCCAGTTATACCACAAATACTACTACTGGGGTACGTCATCATCCTGTCTCCCTCTAGTGTCATCATTGACCTTACCAAAATGCTTGTAAACCATAATGTAGGCACAGTTCATAAATACATGTCCATCTCATCACTTTAGGACGTGCATTCCAATCAAGTAACCTACTTTATATCTACACAACATGTAAACAGATATACAATCAAAAAGATATGCTGAACATGATGTGGCCTGTATTGCTGTTTGCTATGCAGTTTGCAATTTCTGCAAATGTTTAATACCACCAGAATTTTAATGTTTATTAAGTTCGAAGATAATAAATCAGACCTATTACTAGAAACTGAATTATTATTTACAATAATGCGCGGTTACTGAAGAACATAAGCAAAAACAAATTATAACTTTTGCTCGTTAGAAATTTTCATGTGATGAATAGGATACGTATATTGATGTAAAAAGCTGTCCACATTTGATCGCTGGTTGATCAATGTACAAAACACCCGAAAGCCATAAATTGTTAGTCTGCTGAATGAAAATAAGTACAAAAGATAAACTGTTTCACTAGATTATGCTTCACCAGGGAATCATACCCAGGAACTCTGTTGTGATGCGATGTGCTAACATGATTTTTTGCAATCATAGCAATATTTGGCACTAAAATGTACATATGAATTACACGTGAGTACTATAAACTTACCGCATGGGGTAATAGGCAATGTAAGCAGACATTAAAGTACAAATGATAGCAACGATGTTTTCATAAATATTATTAAATGCATCATGTTAGTCAATAAATTACTCAAAACGCTCAACCAAATTGAGAGAATTTTCATTTGTATATAAACGCAACGAAAGGGGTCCCGGGGTCGATAGCCAGTGGAGGCACATTGTGGTTCGAATGCCACTTTAAACTGTAGGTCCAGTCCCGATTAGCATTATTGTGCATAAAGTGAACTTAAAACACAAAATCAATCAATAAACGCAACAATGAATTTAGTATGGAATATAACCACCAGTTACGTGTCTAGTCATTAAATATAAGATCAAATCTCAACATATAATTCATATGGAAGTGTTAGTGCCAAATATTGCTATGATTGCAAAAATTCATGTTAGCACACCGTATCACAAGAGAGTTCCTGGGTATGATTCCTTGGTGAAGCATAATCTAGTGAATCAGTTCATCTTTTGTACTTATTTTCATTACTAACCAATGGAGGCACAAATGCCACGTATAATAATAATAATAATAATAATAATAATAATAATAATAATAATAAAACATTGAAATTCAAATTGACATTTGATTAGGATAGGTAACGAAATGTCCCTATATTTTCAGCATAAACTAAGAATTTGCCAATTACGTTCATAATTCCCGTGCAAGAACTGAGCGCTCCCGTAGTAAAATTCTGATGCTTTCTAAGTTGACAAAATTATACGTTTAGTTTTATTTCATCAAATCTACTAAATGACGACAAAGATAATTTCAAATAGTACACACAAGCTGTAAAATTTAAATTTGTAAATTATTGTTAGATATTGTTCATATTCCACGATACGCTAATGAAAACAATTCAAAGTTTGTAACCCAAGTACTTTGCCTTAATGAGGCACGTTCAATAAATTGTATAGGTTTCGTACCACTACAATATTATCTAGCCATTCTTGCTTAAAATGAAACGTTTGGCACGTAAATGAATATACGTACATATATGAAATAGATTGGTTCGACGTTTTACAGAAACAATAGTTTTAATAACATGGCAAAAATACGTACATACATGGTTGGAAGAGTATGTTCTGAAGTATACATGGCTATTTTACAAATGTGTGACCCTTTTGTAACACGACAGATATCAATGCGATAGTCCACTTCTCCTCCCCCAGGACTTTGTCCCTTGCACAGACAAATGTTTCCTCAAATGTCTTGATTCAGTCGTAGATGGACTGCCTTCTTTGCCATACCGTGTACTACAACTACTCTGGAGGACAATAACAAATTCGCTTTTGCAAATTCAAGCACACAGGAAGACATTTCTATCTGGTTTGCGGCCTGCTCGACTGACCTGAAGGGCGCTCATGTGAAGCTAACGTCACAAAAACAAACGAAAAATGGAATTCGTAAACTTGAAGACTTTCCCTACAAAAGAGTGTGAATGTTAAATGCTTCCTGATAAAACAAACAGTTTTCGATTTATAAAGCATTCTATTGTCTATTTCTTTTAGGCGTACCTTGTATTTCGTACGTATATCAAAGATAGAGTATATTTTCATCCACATACTGTAATATATAGGTGTCTCAGTGCCTTGAATGTTCTGAGAAAACGTTTGGAATCGTGTTCGGGCTTGGGGATCTGTTTTCCTTTGACTTTGTCCTTTCATTTAATTATCATCTATGCACAACGTCAAATGAGCGTGAAGAGTTAGAGGAGATAAGCTAAATAAACAAAATATAAAGGAATTCCTAGTGAATTCATTCTACCACCCAGGTTAACCACTGCTTTTCCAGCAGTTGCTTCTAAGTTTCTGGGTGGAATGCTCATAGTGAAGCCCTGAGCCGCAGGTCAGCTAATATTTGAAAAAAAAGTGCTTCCACAGGGCATGATTGCCTGAACAAAACGCACAAGGTTATTTTTGATTCAATACAAGCAGCTGGACTAAAAAACCGATCGTCATCTGCCGGCGATGTGTTGGCTTCATCATTCTAGTTGTGTGAAGCCCTGCCTCTCTCGCTGAAAATCCCGCCGGCGGTTTTATAAAGAAAGAAAAATATACCTGATATTTACGTTTTTTATGTCAGGCACGTTATTTGAAATTCAAGTAACTGAAGCGAACTTTTAAATGGATTACATGAAATACATTTTAATGTGAAATGGGATCAATACTTAGTCCACCCAACGTTGAGTTTCAAATACTTAGAATGAGTGGCGGCGATTAGGGGAGCAGTTGCCCCACCACTTCTTGGCACTTTTGCTCCCGCACTATGCTAAACCTTATCTACCAAGGGAAAGTTAACTGTCTATGCCCCCCACTTTTGGTACATTGCCCTCCAGTATTGGAACCCAATCGTCGCCACTGCTTAGAATTTGATAATTTCTACTCCCCACCCTGGAAAGATTGGGGAGGATTAGCCACTAGCCCCTACTAAACTACGCCCTTGTTTGTCATTCCGAATTAAAGGTCAATAGTAATGACGTCATTATTCCTACCTAATGAATGAAACCACTTAAATCCACTTCAGATGGATAGGAAACCAATAGTGGCCGTTACGTAAGCAAAAATACCGTTTTAAAAGAAATGGGGTTAGGGCATCATTTTCTTTATCTGGGTGGTATGGTCGGTCTATATGAATCCAATTATAAAAAAAGTTGCTATAAAAGATCACGTTCACGAGAAATGCTCTGACGTCACGTCTATTCAATGTGTTTATTCAATATTCTTGATAGGTCCCTCTTGCGGCACGTATGATAGACGTTACCCTTTTATGAATGTATTAAGTGCAAAGGTCTTTCCGCTGATAATCGATTTGGTTGGTTGTTTTGTTGCAAGTTCAAGAGTGAACCCAGTCACAACCCGCAATTAGATCGTGGCTATCGTAGCATCCGTTTGTAAGTAATTGCGTGCTTGTATAACCCTGAGGTCGCCATAAACACATCGCGAATGACATATGGATTGGATAATTGCTACTTCTCCGAAGCAATAACTTAGAATCACAATAGATATGTAAATGTTTGGCTTAGCAATCTGATGTAGCAATGGCGTGAATTGGATTTTAGTAAGAGAGGCTGTTTGGCTATGCAAGGAGAGGATATGTTTTATTTTTAACCCTAGCTTACCACAGGGGCGGAAAGGGGGTCTGTCAGTCCAACCATCTTTATTTTTTCGATTTTGGAACTGCGAAAATTTTAATAGAAAATTGAAAATAAATTGCATCGTTCCCTAGTGTGTTCTCAATATTTCTGTATTACTTTTGTTTGTAAAAACGTAAATGCCATGTAAATAAAAGGCAAAATGTACTATATGGGCCTATCAAGCGCCATCTTTGAATACCTGTAATCGAGGTACTCATACCAGGGAGGTTGGTAAACAATATCTTGGTAATAATGGTATTTTTTTTGTAATTATTATAATAAATAAACAACTGCGCCCCTATAAACAAAAAGCATTGAGAAAATAATATTGTTGTTTCCAATTTTGTGTGTATGGTAAAATATATGTGTGTGGTACTCATGCAATAATTGTTTATTATTCGTAATTAATGATGGTATTTTTTTTAGATATTATAATTAATGAATAGCTGCCATATGTGACAAACAAAGGAAGCACTGATACAGTAACAAAATGGTTTCTTGAATTCTTATGATCAAAAAAATGTGGGCCTGTGAGTAAGTAAGTTTCTCGTACGGCACGGTTAAGCCAGGGTTAAACAGTCAATCCAATATGTTGATTTTTGGCATTCGTTCCTTTCATATTTGTAAAAATTCAGTCAAAGTAGTAGTGAGTAACGTCTCACCCCACCAACTCTCTAGTTGGCACGTCACTGGATGTATTTATATTTGGTTATACTTTAGATTTCAAAGGCTACTGTGTATCAACTTTTTATGTCATATGCAAGGAAGTCATTTCCAAAACGTCATTAAAAGAGGGGCAATATTTTATTATTTTAAAATAATACAATTCCTTAACCTTAAAAACTTTCTTTGGAATTAGATTATCTTTACAAAATAAGCAAACATTGCGGTAAGAGATTGACGAAACGTAATCCTACTTAGTTTCTATATTGTGTAACAGATGTAATAATGAAACTTGTGCCCACAGCCAAGTATATATTTTTCTACAATATATGCAAAAGAAATTACACGTTGGTACCATTCTGCAATAGGTGCCATGAGGCAGGGCTAGGAGGGATCAAAATATATTACTTTTGCCACCAGGTGTACCATACTAAATCCGTAAGACTAAGAATTGGACGGGTGGTTGATTAAGTAAGGTGTTCATATAAGCTACGAAAGAGTGACGTTCAGTAATATGATAGTAGCAGACACACTGTTATAACTAAATATCTTATGAAGATGATGACATGATTTGGGGGGATGCGCCATTGGCCTTGGGGTGATGGGCACCTCTGTTTACATGCCTTTCTCAGGTACTAAGATATATTCCTTTCTGATTGCTTATTGCTTATTGCTTATTGTCATTTCCAATTTTGAGCAGTAGTAAAGACCCACAGATAGATATTACTTTCTTGGGAAACATGGAACGAGTAGAACATTAGACTTCCAAGCGCATTATTGGTAGTGGTCAATTGAAGACATGCTGTAGGTTTATTTCAGCTACGTCACAAACAGTTGCATTGTGGCTTCTAGCAGCCATGATTGAGGCCAGTTCTTGTAAGTATAGGGATCAAGCGGGCGGGCGGGAGATACCAACACAGACATTTGTGATTTAAAACAATTGTAAACTCACCTGCAATAAAAATGGGACACCTTAATCCTGAATTACTCACTTCACTGCAAGGCGTTATGTGTGTTGCTTAACTTAAGGCGGGGACAGAACTTGTCACTGAAAGTTTGTTAATAAAATCTACGTGTCATCGTATAGTTAGGCAACACACATAACACCTTGCAGGGAAGCGAGTATTTCAGGATGTAGGTGTCCCATTCTTTTTGGCCGGTGACGGTACACTTGATGCAGATGTAACGAACGCTACAAGGTGGATATTTCCTTACAAACGACAAATAGAATTGACCGCATCCTGACGTCACATGAAACCCACCTTCATAAGATTGTGAATATAAATAAATTACTTTAATATTTGCATGGGATTCTTTCTTTGAAAAATGTAATTTTGTGAATTCCGAACAATGTAAGTAGGACGAAATAATACAATTATTCTAATATAAATTATTCTCTTATAGTTCTGAAACCTTCATTTAAACAAACATTATCGTTTTTTCAATATTATAATAAGTATCCACATAAGATTTTCCTTTTTTATTAAAATTAAAATAATATTTAATGTCTGGGTTCTTGCGTTTATAGACCAATGACCGCGGTGCTTCCACCTTACGACTACTTTTGCGATACGTTTAAGCAGTTTGAAGAGGGAGTTGGAATAACCATGGGAATATTCAATTCTGCTTACCTTCCGGGGAGAGGTGGGGAATCTCCCGGCAGCCGGCCGAAAATAGAACAAGGTCATGAAGGTCAGAGGAGGTCAACAGCAACGAGCCTTCTCTGTGAAACTTGCATGGTTGGCAGCAACAAACGGTTTGGATTCGACACATCTGAAAAGAAGAAGGCCATTTTGTCAAAAATACTCTTTTTTTATGGCGTCAACATATTATATTACACACCTTACACACCATTTATCAGGTCAAGCAACATGTACAGTAAGAGGAAAAAAACATGTTTTATCTTTATTGGATTTGCTTTTGCAAAGCAACAGTTCTAAAAAATTAATGGTATTCTATATTAAGGTATTGGAGATATTGTTTATTGTTATTTCGTACCTACCTTCACCTTCTTTTAAAGGCTTTTTTTAAAACATAAAGAGGAACGTTTCTCATCGACCACTGCGAAGCACCGGTCTCTGTGGTACAGTGGGGTCCATGAGTATTACCGTGCAAATTGTCCATCATATGCTCGTGCACTTTATTTGACCCAACTAGAGTTTCAAAAATTAAAATAACTCTAAACACGCTGTTGACAACTTCTGCACCAGCATACATAAAAATCCACTGTATAAAAACACATAGGATGTAAGAGAAAATTTAATGAAAATATTAATCCACAATTTGCACGGTAATAGTCATGGATCCCACTGTATATTCGTTGTTTGAAGCGAAATGTTTTAAGAGGGTTGGCCTTATAATCGCAGAAACCTTACTCTTCAATTAATGGCAATTGAATTGCTGGTAAATAAAACTATCCCATGGAATTTGCTGTAACCGAATTCTTGAATCTGAAGACAGGTCACAAAGTATAAACTTTAAAAGCTTTTGATGAATACAGTACAGCAATACATAATTAATCGTGTGATATTGTAAACAACTATGGCAAATGAGGCATTTCATGTGTGTGACATTCACACTTAGAATGTAAGGTTCTAAACATGATATTCTATTAAGATAGACATATTGAACTGATTTCAAAGAATTATAAAGTATTTTGTGGTATCTGCTAACAAATTAAAAACAACTTGAGTATGATGACATAGCATGAATGCATGCAATGCATTAACGAAATTGTGTTACGTCTGTGACTCTTTAAAAATGTAGCCAAATTTGATTTCATTTGTCTGCGAAGCATATGTAGCCTACTGCAGATGCTAATTATTTTTGTTAGTCAAATATACATTCACAAGCATTTAAGCCTTAATGAAATTAAAGACACTCATCATTTACAGATTAATTCACATTGTTATTTACATGGAGTACGACTAATTTTCGTCGAATGCCCCAAATTTATTACAAAATAACGTTGCTTTATTTCTCCGGCCTTTACTCAATATATAAACGACCTTTTAGAGGCAAAGACAGACTTAATCAACCAGCTCCGAGGCCACTTCAGACGTGGGGCTGATGTGGAACATTTTCCCCATACCATAGTCTACTACACTATTCTCGTTTAGAAATAAGCTCTGCTACCACCAATACTCGTACTCTGCATTCACTTCACACGTTAAAAGAAACACTGAAGGAAACAAGACAGATATTTTACCAAAAAATTTCCACCAACAAAACAAACTACACTCGAACGGAACACATGCACGTCAAGGCTTCATTCATTCATTCCTTTATTTGAAACCTAACAGCTTTTACGCCGTCTTTGTCCATAACAATACACATATAAAATGTACACAATTGTTTACATTCCAATTATCAGTCTTTCCCCCTATTTTACAGATATTAGATTATTTTTTAAAGAACTCTTTGCCTTTTACAATTGTATGTTACACTTCCTTAAAAATGATAAGAAACTATAACCAATCCGCACATCTGGATTAACAACTAAACTTAACAAATTTGTTGGAAACTGAACCTTTAGATTATTTAAAGTTTAATACAAGATATTTCTCTCTCTATTATATTTTGTGCATTCCAGTATTATATGTTGTGCATCTGCACTTTCCCAGCCACATTCACATTTCTTATTCTTCGTTATTCCAATTTTGGATAAATGTTACCTAGTACACAAATGGCCTGTTCTCAGTTTATTAATTAATACAATTACATTTCTTGTAGCACGTACATGATGAAACCATGGTTTGTGTGTTTTAAATTCAGCAAATGGTCTGTATGATTCTCCAACTATTGTAAGTTCATTTCGACCATTCATTCAGAATTTTCTTCCTTACTCTAGGGAGAAGATCAGTATAGTATAATGATAAGTTCATAATACTTGCTTTCCTTGCACAATCATCTACATGAAAATTCCCTATAATATTACTATGAGCTTTAACCCAAGAAAATTTAATGTTTATTTTCCAGATTTTTGTATTGTTTGAACTAATAGTATACAATTTAAAATATAAGGGGATAATTTGTAAAGACTCTTGTAAGAAGATTTAAGCGCCTGTAATACATTTTGCGAATCAGTAAGTATTAAGAACTTTCGTAAATTTAATTTTTAAATTTCATATTTTAAAGCTTGGTAAATTGCGTAAGATTCTGCTGTAAATATTGAACAGTCTTGAGGAAGCCGAAATTATAGGTCTATTTTACGTATGTTGTGGATCATACACTGCACATCCAACTCCTGATTAACTTTTAGATCCATCTGTGTATATGAAATAAAAACTTGGCCGTTGAGTAAAATATTCCGATATGTGCGAATAACGAGGGAAGTGAATATTATCCAGAGACTGTTGAGGATAATCTAAGAAAAAAAAACAGGCCGTGAACGCACCTGTAGAACATCCTGGTATTCTTGACAAAACGAATTATGCAATTGTATCCACATAGCAGTTTTTCTGTTTGTTATTTTTCCTGTTTCATGTAAGTGTACGTATTATATTTTTTAGTACATTGTCGAAAGGATGCTCACAATAGGATTTCACTTTAAAGACCATATTTGCTGATAACATCTTCTGTCTAAATGAAATGGAACATTCACTCGCTTCCATGCATACCACTACGTTTAGAGTGCTGTTCATAACGCCTAAACATCTTCTCAAGAATTTCCTTTGTATGACATCAATGGAATTCAATTTTCCTTCTGTCAAGTTACACATTGCCAATAGAGAATAATCTATCATAGGTCGAAAATTCTTGTAAAATAAAGGCATAACTAGAGGATGACATCCCTACTGAGTATTTGCTATTGCTTTGAGCAAATTAAACACTTTTTGTCTGATTTGACTTGTATTGCTTTAACTTGGTCCTTCCAAGTTAGTTTTTCATCCAAGATGACACCTAAATATTTTACTCTGGATGTAATGGGAATTATTGTTTTTCGAGACATTGATGTGTTCCCTTTTTACTAAAAATTGTAATAAAAGATTTTTCCATTGAAATCTAGAGTTTTTACTTTCAAGCCACTTTTACACTTCCAATATTTTTTCCTCTTAAACAGGAAAATCAGTATGAATTTGTGTCGTGGATATATAGATACAGATATCATCTGCATATTGAAGATAATTGACTGTTGGAATTAATTTCCTTTTCGTCCCGGTCATATATATATTTAATAACAAAGGGCTTAAAGGACTTCCCTGAGGTAACCGTTTGCAGGCTGAATACGGTCCTCTACTTTCACTGAAAAAGTGGAAATATACAGATCTTTTACTCAGTAACTTCCATAATATTAAAACATAGGTGTGAGGTATTTTTAGCTGTTGTATTGTTTGGATTAGGATATTAATATCTACATTACCATAAGCTGCGCTTACATCTAAGAATGCAGCTAATACAATTCTGTTTCTTTTCAGTGTGTCGAACATATACGAGGAAAGAGTGATTATTCCGTCCTGGCATCCTAATCCCTTTCGAAATCCTATTTGTTCGAACTGAAATATGTTTTGGCTCTCTAAAAACCATTCTATTCTTTTTTTAATCAGTTTCTCCTATATCTTTCCTATAACTGATGTCAAATCTATAGGTCTATATGATTTACCTACTTGAGGGTCCTTGCCTGTTTTTAAAATTGGAATAATCAACTGTTTGGACCAATCTTCTGGTACTTTTCCATTATTTAAGAATTTATTAAAAATTGTGCACATCGCCGTTAACGCTACATCTGGAAGGTGATTATTCATCGAATAAGTAATTCCATCTATCCCTGGAGAAGTTTCTTTACGGTTTCCGATGATTTCATAGATTTCCTCTTTTGAAATTGGAGTTCCAAAACCTTTCGCCGAACGTAGTTTTGATGTGTAACTACATAATTCATTTGGTGTTTCAATTACTCAGTCTGGCATTGTAGGTATTGAATAAATTCAGTCTTCCAATGTGATTTCAAAGGGACTACATTTGCTGTACGAGGATTTTTGAGCCACCTAAACTGTTTCCACACATATCCTCAATTCATGCTTGGGCGTAAATATTCACAAAATATTTTCCATGATTTTATTTTTGCTTTTATGCATAATCTCCTTGATTTGGGCATAGAACGTCTGAATGCTATCCAGTTCTCCGGATTTAGTTGACGTGAGTATATTCTTGCTAATTCGACTCTACGTAGTTTTGCAACAGCAAACTCTTCTGTCCGCCAATATATCTTTGGGAAGTGCTTCTGACTACTTTTTTTCACCCTGGGACAACTCAAGTCCATCGCAGCCGAAATGATTTTTACAAACTCCTCATATGTCATATTATCAGGTTTTAATCCATCATCCTGTGAGAAATAAATATTTAAAAGTTTAGTATAATTAGACCAATTAGCTTTGAATATTTTCTATTTACGAATAGTTAATATTCTTTCGTTTGTTGCATGGCAATAAGCCATATAAACATAACATGGATAATGATCGCTTGTTCTCAAGTCCATATCGGCCTCCCATGTAAAGTCTGCACAATACTTTTCTGAAATTAATGTTGTCTATAGATGACGGATTACTTCGATTTCTAGGGATATGAGTAGGTGAACCATCGTTTATTATAGTTAACTGCTCCGCCTCCATCCATTCAACAACAGTTCGACCCAACTTATCTGCTGCCTGTGGACCCCACAATGGGTGGTGGCAATTGAAATCTCCAGTTATGATTAATGGAGTCTTGAATGAACTAATCATAGACTTTAAATGCTTCACTGCAATTTTTTGCGATGTATAGGAAGATGGTATATAGATCGAGATAACGGTAAATATTTTATTCAAAATTTGCACTTGTATTCCCACTACTTCCACCAGAAGAATCACTAAATTGGGATTAAATGATATGGGTTCTTTTCCGCGTTTTTGATTAAGTACTGCGTGATAATTTTTTATTTCAATAGAAACTCTTCCATCCCCCCATACTTCACACACACATATAATGAGAGGATGATGCTCTTCTATCAGTTTCATGAGTTCAAGTTTTCTTGAAGGAGACGAGCATAAATTCCATTGCTCAAACAAAAACATATTTTGTATGTGATAACTTTCTGATTATTATATTTAATGTTGACCATCTTCATATGATTCAAACTCTTCAATTAGTTTCAATAACTGTGAAGTAATATTTGCACAATCGACTAGAATATTTTTAATTCTCTGAAGATTATCATCCACAGTTATGTTCGACGTTAGTTTCGGCATAACTTGTAATAAACTAGTCATTATTTGCTTTTGAGAGTCATATTGTGGGATGCTAGTCCGTAATTTTTGTTTTTCCGTTGTTGGCACTGACGTTGGACTGCTTTGGAAATTTAGTAAAATATAATCTGGTCTTTCTTGTTCGATCTGGATTTTAGGTTTGTCACACGGCTTTAGATTTTGCATACCTTTATTTATCATAACTTCTTTACTTTTAAATATTGTCCCAAGTCTTCGATCAGCATAATTATTGTTCATGTTGTAAAGTTGAGGTTAAGAATATTTCCAAGAATATAAGTTCTTGATATCCCTGATTCCTCATCTCTTAGAGTGGCCAGCACCTCATATCTGTTACCTGTTGTAATTGCTGAACTTGTAGCTTGTACAAAGGAAGACTCTGTTTTAGTTGTTTTTAACTCTGGGAAATCTTGTAGTATGTTTGCATAAGAATAATCGTTTCTTTCGGTCATAAATGAACTACTAGAACTAACTTTTCTCTTTGCTTCTTTATATGAACAACCCTAATATGCTATCACCTTCTGAATTTATCTTTCCTCTTCCCACTTACTGCACGATCTCTCAGTTGCAAGATGATTTCCTGAACAATTTATGCATTTAGGTACTGCAGCACATATATTGTATAATCATGTTCATAATCACCGCACCTTGGACATATCGCTTTGGACTTACAAACATCCTTTGTATGAGAGAAACGGAAACAATTCCTAGACTGCATCACAGATATTATTTTAGGTTGTACCTGAAATATATTACTGAGCAGCTTTACATGCGAGGGCAACCTTTGTGATTGAAACGTTACGTTGATCAATTTGGTTGGTTTGAACACATATTCCCCATTTTCTTGATAAATCTTCTTCTTCATTCTTTCCATTTTGATTATTGGAATATTTCTCTCAGCCTCTGTTTCATCTTGTACTTCTTCTAAATTTATATGTATTGGTAACCCATATATTAGTCCCATTCTGTGTAAAAGTATCTTCCGTATTTTGACATTTACCTCATACTTCTTCTGAAACTCTTTGTTCAAGTAAAAGTCATTTGCATCATTGGAATGCAAACCTTTCCACGATTAGGACCCGATGCCTTAACATAATTCACCTTAATTCTAGCTTATCTTAAGTGACTACCTAACATAATAGCACTAAAGCTACCAACATTGTGTTCCGGGCCTCCTCCATGGCGCAGTGGTAGCGTCATTGCCTTGTAATCAAGGGATCCCCGGTTCGATACCTGGTGGAGGCACAAGTGGTTCGGATCCCACTTTAAACTGTAGGTCCAGTCCCGATTAGCCTTACTGTGCATAAAGTGGACTTAAAACAGCAACTCATTGTGTTCCACGCCTTCAACTAGAACAATAAATGGGCCTTCATGCCCAGGATAGAATAAGTTATTTTTATTCACATTATCCTTTGCTTGCATTGTACGCTCTAATACGTTTACTCTGAACATTTTTGGAGCATTTACAGATTCCTCCTTTTCATTAACTCTTACTCGATTTCGTTTTGTGTTTTGACTTTTTGGTTGCTTAGTAACCAATTCAACATCCATATTTTCTCCGTCTTTACTTGAAGATGTATCCTTTTCTCCATCCACTATTTCGTTCATGTCCATTTGGATGTCCTCTCTGTTCTTATTATTACATTCCTCGCTAGACATTCCCCTCACTTGTATGAAATTTGTTGAATTTCTTACAAACGGAAACTTTATCCAGATGGCCTCAAAGACTTCCATGCTATCTAGATTTTGAACAAAAATTTATCTTCTTAATCACAAGGTTATTTGATATTAACTTACGTTTCAATAAATTCACTGTCTAATAATAACACAGAACACTTTTGTAATAAAAACGATACTTAGATCCACAATTTAATCTTGAATTTATCTGTAATTATATATTACGCAACTAGCTAATATTTCACCACAGACTCAATCCTCATATTTCTTCGTCAAGGCTTCAACTCAAACTCAACACAATTTTATTGGACTTTCAGCTTTACATGTGCCTGTTTACGCCCAGCATAAATTTTAAATGCATAAGATACATTTTAACATAAATTTTACACACAAAGTCCAAATACGCTCTTAATTATCTTTATATACAACTACCTTGATTAACAAAAATAAATTATAATATTATATCAGCTTGTCTCAAAAAGCAAGCACAATATATCCAATTCGAATGTCTGGTGCATACAACATTGAAGTTGAATTAATGGGAAAAAGAACATTAATTTTTGCTAATGTTTTGTATGAAATCTTTCGTTTCTCTGAGTGAATTGGACATTCCAAAATAATATGTTGAGTATCACCCCTTAAATTACCACAGTCATAATTTGGAGATTTTAAAATCCGAACCTCATAGTTACTGAACATCTATAGGTGAGTCAATAACCACAAAAATACGTCATCTAGTAACACTGATGTCATTACATATGAAAGGTTGTATGAACTGTTTTCTCGTAGTATTTTATATCACAAACTGCTCAATTATACCTAACACCAAACTTATTCTAATATGCCTTGTTTTACAGGTTAGTTAATATTCGGAACTATGAGTGTTAGTAGCACTATTATAGAATCAAGACCTCCATTTTTACAGCTATCATTTTAAGGATTTTGTTTTCTAGAAAGAGTGCCGGATTAACAACCTTTGGGGCCCTGAAGCAAGATAAGCAACGGTGCCCCCTCCGGCCCATAGTTTGCCTTCCCATTTCTAATCTCAGATTGATGTGCGTGCACGCAAGCGACCAAAAATGGGTATGTGTGATGTATTTATATTTGTGCGCCTGCCTGAAGGTAGAGTTTAAACACTTAATACAACTAATTTTGTACTAATTTAGGATTCTTTTAGTCAATATCTTTGAAGGGAAAAACACTCACACAACTCATTGATTAAACACGTGCATACAAAATAAATTATTTAATTTTTTATGTAGCCCACAGCCTTTTTACAAAGTCGATAGTCAACATAAGAAACCAAAGCCATATCGTAATTAATATTGTATTATCAGAAATAAACAAACCGGAAAATAAAACAAAAGTATATAAATGTAAAAATTGCACTGGGACTGTATATCATAGTAAATATGATTTTTGCCTGAGGAAAGGTTTTATAAAATAAAAAAATAATAAAAAAATTAAAAAAAACTGTACTTTGCTTACTACTTTCTGTAAGAACATGAAGAAATTTGACCAAAAACTTTGCTTGCTTACTCATCAACGTAAACCTTAAAAACTACAAATCCCACAAGTGGTAATGGTAATTTAATACCTTAAATATCTGGGAGAAAAAAAATATATATTTACGACAAGTTCAGTCGTTTAGTCAGTTCAGTTCACTTGTAAAAATGAGAGTCGTCAAATTTGACAATAACAGAAATGTGGTAGAGTATTACTTACAAATTTACTTTCCTGGTTTTCTCTGACACAAAACTACTTAGAACGTCTTCAAACTCTAACTTTTGCAGAACGTCATTTTCACTGGCTATAATAGCGAGTGATGCAAGTCTGTTTTGCACCATTGTAGACCTATGGCAGTTTTTAATAATCTTCATTTTTGAGAATGATCTTTCCCCGGTAGCATTGGTGATCATCAGTGACAAATATATCTTCAATGGTGTTGTTACATTGGGAAAAGTAAATTGCAGTTTGTTTTAAAAAATTACATTGTATGACTGTTACGCTAAAATAACTTGCTTTCCATTGAAATCTTCAAACTGGGACATGAAGTATTTGAAATGAACCATTTCGTTCCCAAATTCAGCCTCAACATCGTTGCATAGTATTGAAGAAGTTTTGAAGCACCCTCTATTATTTGAGCTTCATTAAGTGCTGGAAAGAAGCACATAACACCAAGCACTGAGTTCACTGTTTCATATGCTTTCAGACGATGACACAGCTCAGCACTTAGTTTATCCGAAATTGGTATATAAGTTTCAACATTAAATCTTTCTCCGACTTGCAGTTGCAGAACAACATTCTCAGCGTCACCATCGTCAAAATACCGTTTTCTCGCTTGCTTTCGTTTTCCCTCATCAGAGTATTGTAGCTCGCTGGCTGGCTTTCTGTTCATAGTAATCAAACTGGTCTCTTTGTGATTTTAAAAACTCTAACAATGAATTTAGAAGACGAACAGCAGTTTGAAGTTCAACCGTTTTACTTAGTAAGGACTTGCTGACTTCATTGATTCTCTCCAAAATGGTTGCCCAAAACTCAGTCATGATGAAGATTTCTTTTTTTGACATTTGTGTCAATAAACACCTTGCCTCATTATTGCATTATTCTTGGATGTAGTTTCGTTAGTAGTAGATTTCCGTGTAAAACCAAGTTGAAATTGGTTTTGGTTCTTCATTATTATTTGCTCCAGCTGTCTGTCTCTTTCCTGCCGTTTTTTACGTTTTTCTGAACCACTCTGATACCTTTGCTTCTTCTTATCCTCTGGCTCTGTCTTCTTCTTCTATTCTTGCTCTGATATCTTCTTCTCCTCTGGCTCTGCCTTCTTCTTCTTTTCCTCTTGCTCTGACATATTTTTCTCATCTGGCTCTGACGTCTTCTACTTCTCTGGTTCTGCCTTCTTCTTTTCCTCTTGCTCTGACATCTTTTTCTCATCTGGCTCTGACGTCTTCTTCTCCTCTGGCTCTGACATCTTGTGTATGTAAGATAAAGAGAAAGGCCTATACGGTGAATGTAGTGAACAGGAATGATTTTTTAAAAATAATGTAATCATGTAGGTACCCATTGTTTAAAAAATAAATTACTTGCTATTATCAACGTGAGTTACTTTACTTACAAAACAGTTTCAACTTAACAGAATTACCTTTTTCTAGTAATATTAAAAAAAACATTTGTTCGTTGAGTTGTTTATGTAAATTAATTTTTAAGTCAAATTCGATAATGATCTTAATATAAACTTATTAGTTATAACTGATTATTGTGTAAATAATTGTTCGATTAACTATTTAAACTGTACTATTAATTAAAAATAATATAATCATAATTATTATTTATTACATTATGGCTTGTATAATAGCATAATAGCTAACGTTAAAACATTATGGTAACTCACTTTGCTTACCTGGTTTTATGTTCCATTCCGGTTCTGATTGAAGTTGTGAAAGAATCCGAAACAACACTATGACTTCACAGTTCACTCACTTCCCTGGCATTTGTCAGGCTAAGCAAAGTTCACAAAAAACTAAACTACGAAATAACCGCAACCGCGAATAGAACTGATAATTTTCTACGTACACTTGGTACAGGCACAGCACATCGTACTAACTTCACAGCGAGTGAGCGAGTAGACATAGAAACTAGACTACGACTATGCAGATTGATAACAGTTACCCTTACTCCGCCTTCCCCTTCCCCATGCCACACACAAAGAAAGGCAAAGGCATCAACGACAGTCAGCTGTTTGTCTAGGCGCGGTTGCGCCGTCGCGACGCGGACATTAGACATTGCTATACCTCACCTCGCCCTCTCACAATCAAACTTCGTCTTACGCAGCAAGTTCTAATCTTGACTAAAGAAAGGAAGGTTTGCAGTGTTCGGTCAACTTGTGTTTTCACCTAGTGTGGCCAACAACAAAATTAGTTCTTATTTCCTAGTGACATTTTTCAGTGAAGAGTTAGGGATTTTGAAACAATTTGACTTTCTAGGGGAGCAAACCAATTTCCAGTGATGGTGGCAGATAACAATTTTGAGCACTTTGCTGATTGATATTGATTGATTGATTTTGTTTATTTTACTTTGGCTAATTGCGAAGAAAATTAGTGATGATATAATGAAATCGATGGAGGTACATTTACAAATAACACCAAAGCACAGGCCTGGATTCGAACTCAAAAGCCCTGGCGTCGCAGGACGCTGTGCTAACCAATCCTCCACAGAGTTGAACAGTGATCCTTAGTGATTAAGACTTTCATTGATTGAATGATTGATTTAGTTATTTTACTTCCAGTTAAGTGCCTCTTGGCTAATTTGCGAAGAGGGATGAGTGATGAAATGATGAAATTGATGAATGGACCTTCACAACAACCAAGCCCGAGCGGGATTCGAACCTGGGACCCCTGGCGTCGCAGCGCGATTTGCTAACCACTCGGCCTTAAGACTTTCATGTATGACAAGTATATGAGTGTGTATGATATGTCAAGGTAGTGATAAGAAATCCTTGAGTTTAACAATGGGACATTTATTACACAATTATTAGTGCCATTCCATGTGAAAGTGGACAAACAAGGTTAATTTTATTTTTATTCAAAGTATCACTTATATATAAACTCATAAAGGAAAAACTATGCAGAATTTGGAATTATGAATAGAAAAATTAGTTTCATGGCTTTTAAATAACATATTGTTTCAAACCTATTACTTTTTATAGTAGAAGTGGAATTTTATGTGTGGTGTCTGAACTTAATTAATTCATTACCATAAGAAAACTAAATTAATTCTAATTCGTTCTAATTGTCTAAATTGATTGTTTCTGTATCTTATGCTCTCAAGTATCATACTTCATTTCTGAAGCAAACCTTAGTTTGAGAACTCTAAGAATTTATATTAATCCTACAAAGTAAATAATGTGAATGGTGTCACACCCGTCACAAAATTTGTCACATCCATTACAGGCAAAAAATGTTTATAAAAAAAGTGCGTAATGATGTTCTTAGAAACTAAAAGCATCGAAATGTTGAGTACATTTTGCTTTGTGAAAATGAAATAAAATTGTTTCACTGAACCCGAACCCATACATTTCACAGAGTTTTCTGAAAGATCGAGGAAGGTCCTAACGTCAAGTCTCAGAAGTGTCACACCCGTCACAATTCCAAAAAATGTATTTTCTGTAGCTAAAAATTAAAATGGGGAGAAATATTCTCAATTTAAATAATTTCATCAAGGAAAATGAAACGACATGAACTTATAGAGTTACATATTTGAACTTGTTAAGAAACGTATTAAAGAATGAATGTAATTTATCTGAGGCAGACTGTTCATGGTTAGTATTATATTTCTTATCTGCATTTTTCATTTAGACCCACTACTACAACAATATATGTTCTCATAATATGCATTATTGTTCATTTATAAAATGTTGTATCTCTCTACAGTTTATTTAACCCTAGAACACTACAGTGTTCCAATATTACAGTGTAACTACAGCTACGTAAATTTTACGTACATGAAGTAATCTACTTTTAAAACAACCTCTACATCATGAAAACAAATTTCTATTCATTGCGAACATTATTTTGTTTATTTTTCCTTATATTGGAATTTTATTCTTCATTTTAAAATGTATAAAAATTGTTTTATTAAACATACAATATTTTAAGAGAAGGTCTTGCTTGACAAGCCCGTTCGTACATTAAGTGATTACCACATTGTAAAGATAGTAATATCTGAACCTATTCCGTTTAAAGTAAGTCTGAAAAAATATGTACTATATTTTTTTTAAAAAAATGCTCTTAATTAAGCGGTGAACACAGAGAAGAAAGAACGACGTGAAAAAGTTTTTCACTGTTCACTGTTCTGCTGAGTATCAAAATGTACACAGTTTTTGCCTGCAATTCAACTAATAAAAACTTCACCAGCTAATTCGTGTAATTGGAAAACATTGCCAAAATGATACACCTGACCCATGTCCACTTGTTCCACCTTTTTTCTCTCCTCTTTTGGTTCCATATGCGCATTCATAGTCGCTCTCTCGTCTCCTTCCAACAATTTGTTAAATGGAGGGCAGCCACATCGTAAGAATCCAATAATCACACGATTTCAACTCTCGCCACTCTAGTAATGGTCTCATCAAGGTTTGAACATATTAATTTATTTCTCTTGTATCGGAGCTTAAAACGAGGAAGACACTTTTCAAAGCATTTTCCCTGCACAAAGAGACAAAATATACAAGGACCGTATTTTCAGGGAAAATAATTAAAAAGGAAAATAGGACTGGAAAACCCGTCCACGATCGTAGATCTGTGGTGTGACTCACTTAGCATGGCCATGATTATGAGAAATTCATTATTTTTCTTATTTATGAACACCTAAAATGAATTATGTATATTAGTGCTTCTCACTAGAATACGTTTGCACAAGTGTATTGATGACGAAAATGGAAAATTCAAGTAGAGAGGATCATGAGTGTAAATGAACTGGTTGTAGAACAATATTAAGAGTTAATGGAACGAGGAAAGTAACTAACTAACTCTCTAGCCTTCTTACCCTGTGGCCGAGGGATTGTTGACCTCCGTGGTGGAGTGGTTAGCAGAGCGCGCTACAACGAGTTCCGGGTTCGAGTCCCGGGTAAGGCATGTGTTTGTCCAGATGATAAGAAACTGAGAAACTGTAACAATTGAAAAGTGTAAAAGTGAGAAAAAGTGTGAATGGTGGGAGATACCTCCTTGTAGGGGGAATTTCCTTTTGTAAGAAAAAACAAAGAAAACGTGGTTATCACAAGGATCCCGGATTCGAATCCCGCTCGGGCTTGGTTATTTGTGAATGTCCATTCATCAATTTCATCATTTCATCACTCATCCCATCTTCAAAAATTAACCAAGAAGCACAAAACGCAAAGTAAAATAAACTAAATCAATCAATCTAGCCATCTTAAACCCGAAGGTTCATGGCTGCAGCAACACATGCCTTCCATCTGTCCCTATCCTGAGCAATATCTATATACTCTTTTCCATCCCTACCGATTTCTTTTAGGTCCTTCTCAACGTTGTCCCTCCATCTTCGTCTAGGCCTTCCTATAGGTCTCTTACCATCTGGTTTCATAGCAAGAATCCTGTAAACTCTTCTTTCCCCTCCCATTCGTGCCACATGGCCTGCCCACCTAAGTCTGCTTGATTTAATTATTCTAATAATATCTGGACATGAATACAAATTATGTAGTTCTAAATTATGTAACCTTCTCCACTCACCTGTCTCCTTATCCTTTTTAGGTCCAAAGATTTTCCTAAGGATCTTATTTTCAAATACTCTCAATTTATGTTCCTCTTTCAATATAAGGGACCAACATTTTTCGTATCCATATAATAATATAAGTAAAATTACTGTTTTGTATATTTTTACTTTTATTCCCTTAGATATTAAACTAGAAGACAAGAGTTTATGAAGAGAAAAGTAACATGCATTTCCTGAATTAAGCCTGCTTTTTATTTTCTCATTAATATAATTTTCACTTGTTAATATTACTCCTAAGATTTTATTATTACGAAATATTTAGTTTTCTCTTTGCCAACTTCCAAACCTATCTCTTTAGCTGCTTTGAAAAATATTTTAGCATTATATTTAATTGCATTCATATCATCCCCTGATATATCTACATCATCTGCATATGGTAACAACTGAGTCACACCGCTTAATTTGAGTCCTTCGTTAGTTTCGTTTACCTTCCTAACAGCATATTCTAAGGCAAAATTAAAGAGCAATGGAGATAATCCATCTCCTTGTTTTAACCCATCATGAATTGTAAATTTGTCAGACACATTAATACCCACACGAATTTTACTTTCTGTTTCATTGGTGCATAGTTTTGTCATATTAACAAGCTTCTTAGGTATTCCAAACTCTACTAATATATTATATAATTTATCTCTTTTGACCGAATCATATGCTTTTTTGAAATCAATGAATAGCTGATGGACATTTTGATTATATTCCCACTTTCTCTCAAGTGTCTGTTTGATGAAAGAAAATTGATCTGTAGTTGATCTGTTAAGTTTAAATCCACATTGATAATCAGCTATAATTTCATTAGCATATGGGGTTAGTCTTGTTAAAATAATGTTGGATAATTTTATATGTTGTTGGAAGTAGAGAAATTTCACGGTAATTATTGCAGCTCATTTTATCACCTTTTTTAAACACAGGAACAATTATGAATTCTTTCCACTGTTGAGGGATTTCTTCTTTATTCCATATTAAACAAATTAATTTATGAATTTGACATATAAAATTTCCACCATATTTAATTAACTCAGCTGGTATTAAATCAATGCCAGGTGCTTTGTTGTTCTTTAGCCTTTTAATAGCATCTTCAACTTCAGTTAAGTTAGGTTCTGGAACTAAAGGTTCTGCTGTGTGCACTTTATTTACTTCTGATTTATCTCCTACATGAATATTTAAGAGGTATTAAAGTATTTTTTCCATCTATTTAAAATAAGCTTGAATCGGACAAAAAATCACCGTTTCCATCTTTTATCAAATTTTAGGAACGAGGAAAGTATGATAAAATATCATGTATTTTTCCGCACGTTTTTACTTTTTTCTTGAAAATAAAAAGTAGCGACTTTATAAGAACAGTGTGGATTGCATTTTAGGATAAGGTACATGAGCCAAAGGTGGCCCACTTCACGAAAATCATATTAGTATTTAACAAGGTTAACAAATGGCACTACATAAATGTACCCAATTCCCTTCAGGTTCACCATGCAGAAGACGAACTGCCCCGGGCTGCCAGCAGCCATTTTATTTATGTTTTTGTGTCAGGGATGTAGCAGATTAGATGTCGTTGTTATTTTAAGGTGAGTAAGAAATGTGTGTGCGTACGTCATGGAAATTAACGAATGTTAATATTTTATACATATTTTGAAATTTCTTTAATTATATTTTTTATCACTTAGTTACATTTTTGTTGAAAAACATAGTAAAAAGGCGTGTTGTTACGGTGGCCCATTCTGGGTCTCCTTGGGATCAGTTTACACTTTGCCTCTTGAATTTACATTTTTTCACATTAAAATACGTTTTATTATGAAAGATTACCTAATAATGTTAAATTTGCACATACTTTCATGAATCACTAAATCTTATTAATATCTTGGTTTATATGTTACATACTTCAGTGATAAAATATTTTGCGGAAGTGTTTTTTTTATTTCGAATACAATTAGTAGGTTGGAATTAGCTAAAATTTTGCTCCAACCGGAAATAAATATCTACACTTTTGATGTAATTTTCTTTCGGTTGGAGGGCATGTCAATGGAGTGTGCATTTATCAATGAGTGTATATCACTTCGAAGAGAAGTAGAAAAATTTCACTTTTGGGTGATGAAGATGAGTGATATGATGAAAATGATGAAGAGACACTCACAAAGACCGCCCATGCAGGATTCGAACCTGGAACCATTGACATCAAATGGGTTGTGTTAACCACTCCACCACTGAGGTCGGTTATGCGTCGTTACTGTACATAATTCATGTCACCAATCGAAAGTTTGAGACTAAAAATTTATCTAATAAATTATAAAAAGAATGATAATCATGAATAAACTTGTTTTCTTAGGCACAAGCAACATTTTCTACGAAACTATAAGCAATAGGCCACTTTTGGTACCTGGGAACAGATGTAACGGTTTTGTAATTATGTCACAAGCAATTTTACAAAGTATTTCTATTATACATGTTCTCAATTATTCATAAGTATTATTTTTTAAATTTTCAGAAATTTATCTCCCTTTGGAGATTTGTAAATTGCCCTACAAGCTTAACTATGGCCACCTTTGGCTCACCTACCTTATGACGTTGTACATAGTTTATGATCTAGAAAATAGCATCCTGTTGTCTAATAGACATTCTTTCAAGTTCAGATCATAGATGAAATGTAATATTAAATCTCAATTGATAGGCATCCGGGACGAAGTGGTGAGTGTAAACCACCGAGAAACCACAGGTCCAATGTCGAGGTCGAAAAACACAAGCACGGAATTGAATTTCAACTAAATGTACAATTGTGCCACTTTTGGAGTGATCTCAATTATATCCTAAAGAAAATAACTTGGGCTGTATCGAAAGGAACCCATGGCAGACCCCAACCAGTCATGCCAAATGGACAAAATTTTGCTGGAACATGTTCTAGTAAATTTGGTGAAATATGTCTAAAACCAATTGCAAAATTAAAGACTATATATTGAAATTGTGGCTCTCAAAATGCAAAAGTTTTTTTTAAAATATTCGATGCAAGTAATATGTTTATAATTGGTATATTACACAAAGCTTAAGAATAACGGAATATTTAACGCCATTTTGAAAGACAAAACAATGAATAATCGTAAACTAAAATTCACATTTTATGTGAATTCTCAAACGGTAAATGCCGATTGTTTGATACCTTTGTACAGTATTTCTCAAACGTTTTAGGACAACGACATTTTAAACTAGGCAACCCAATTTACACAAGCCGTTGGTGGGTTGCGTGCAGAGTTAGGCTCAATTTCAGGGTTGCCACATGCACAATAGATATTTATAAAATACGCGAAAGAAATATAAACAAGTATTATTGTATACAATTATTTAAAATATCACTATTATATCGCAAATGACAACATTCTTTCTGAAAGAAAAAAAATAGGTTTTCTAGTATTTCATTGCTGATGAGTCTACAGTAAGGAAAAGAGGTGAGAGGAAACGAAAGGTTACAAAGGAGAGGACAAAGAGAAAGCGAAAGGAGCAGAGGAAAGCAGAGGAGAGAAGAAAGATAGGATAGACGAGGAGAGGAGATGTAGTGAGGAGAATGGAAAAAGATTCGATGAGAGATGAGGAAAAAAGAACAAAGAAGAGAAAAGAGGAGGAAAACGAGAGGAGAGGAGGAAAACGAGAGGAGAGGAGAGGAGGAGACGAGAAGAGGGAAGTGGAGAGTAGAGTAATGGAGAGAAAAAGAGAAGAACGAAAAAAAGAGAGTGCAGTGGAGTCGGAAATCTAAGACAGGAAAGGAGATAAGAGGAGTGGAGAAGAGTGGGATGGAGATAAGATGCGAGAAAAGTAGGGAAGGGGATATGAGATAAAAGCAGAACAGAAAGAGGGGAGAGAAGAAGGAGAAGGAACTGGAGAGAAGAGGTAGTTGCAGAAAATATCGTCTGAGCGTCAAGAATGGATGCGTTTGTCAAATTATCGACATGAAGCATTCAATAACATTTTGAAATTTATTGGAGAATATATTAGATCGGTGCAAAATGCCTTTTGGCTGAGTTCATAGCAAATTAAAATCTTCCATGTAAGATCCTTGATTTTACCTGCGATTACACCACTAAAAAAATAAACTTAATTTTTAATATTTATAAGAATTCTTCAATTTTTCTCCACTTCTCGGTTCGTTGAAATTGAGATTTTGTAATTCAATATTTCCTCTCCCCCCATCGTTAATTCCAAACTGAATCATTCCGTTTCAAACGGCGTGGACAATGAACACATGTCTAAAACTTACGAAAACTTTCTGCCACCGAAAGGGTTTGAACCTACGACCATCAGATTGACAATCCTGAACGGTAGCCACTACCCTACAAGCTTTCGCTCCTTAAACCAGGTAGAAGAACCACTACATCACGCCTTTACCTTCGAATGAAACAACAATTTTTTTTAAGTATTCTGTCCCTCCAATATTGTAAATGTCGTTTGGTATAAGTGTAGTTGAACTTTTACTTTAATTTTGATTTGCTTTCTTGTAGTATAACCGATATCTTCGAGAAATAATTTTCGAAGTGATTAAAAACAAGAATATTGCTAGTTGTGAAAATGCGAGTTATTTCTTCTAACTTATTATTATGATTAGACATTACTAATGGAAAATATCTAGAGGCTTGAACATTACATGACGATGTTCTTTTCCTGTGATACTGTAACAGACAAAATGCTTGTTTACTGATGCAACTCTTGTGTCCAGAACAGTCTTATGAAATGTATTTGCTGTTGCGTAAGGTAACACGAAATAATTACACCTTGTGCGAACTACCAAATCTGTGCAACGTTATACGTAAACAGGCGGAAAATTTTATTCATAAAATCATGTCACATTTGACAGCATTAGTCAAGAGAGACTCGTGGGACACTGTGTTAAGGTGCTGGACTAAATCCTTCTAATTTTTCTTCCTCGAAGAACAACAATTTCTACGGAAGAGCAACAGTGATGATCTTTCTTATTTCTTTTAAATGCTTACAGTTTCCTTTAATTGAGTTAAAAATAAATAAGAATATTGCTTGCATTTCATTGACGTAGACCAGAAAGAAAGAGACAGACAGACAGACAGACAGACAGATATTACAAAATAGGTTCAAATATTGCGAGCGCCATTAAAAAGTCATGATAATTCTATGTTGCGTACTTAGAATTATTCATACAATAAAGAACATGTCTAATTGTGAGTTAACAAAAAAACAATAATAAAGAGACATTTTCGCATTACGATTGCAGTTCGAAAAAGTCGGGACAGGGATTGAAAGTAACGCACTGTCCTGACTAAATCGGTGAATCGGACGTCTGGTAGCCTTGCATCAATGATTATAAAACTAAAACCACCCAATATTGCAGCTTGAAGACTTTTGCGCAAGAAGCAGATTCATTTATGCAAGAGCAAAATTGAAATTTTTACACATTTCAAAAATCGACGATGTTATTTTCGTATTTATTTATTTATAGGTTTACATTTAAATATTTTAGGGTTCGAGGGGGGAGCATGGCCCACATGGCCATTCCCCTGGGTACTGACTTTACGTAGTCAGTGGAAGAGAAATTTTGGAGAACCTTTCTATTAAATTTAGTATTTACATTCACCTTATACTCAGATAGGTTAAACCGTTTATTGACAATCGTGAACTTTTCGTTTAATAGATAATATTTGGTTTTAGACGGGAGAACATTGGTCGAATTTCCTTTCTTGCTCTTTTGAGAGAATATATACTTCTACAATAGCAATCGCGCTCGGAAAAAAAATGACTTGGTTTTCAAAGGCAGACAAGCTTGGTAGCGTAGCTTGCTCGCGTTCAAAGTGATCCACTCACGCTATTCAAGGCCGCTTCTTATCGCAAAACACTGTGCTTCCATGCACAGTGTCTGCACCCAGCACGTTACAAGTGACCAGAGTCGAATTTTAAAGAGAATTTGAAGAATGGTAGATTTCATCAGAGGCGGCTAGGTAGGCACCAGCTCAACATGCAATAGTTTAAGTGATAATTCCTGATAAACAAAAAACCGTATTGAATAATTATTGGAATATTAATACGTGTATCCGCTCCTTTTTAACAATGTAAGCTCGAAGACAATCTGTATTCCATTTATTTATATTGGCAACTTGGTCAACCGGAGGTTATTTTATCGCCTACGATAATCGAATTGTCTGATCGATTATTTTTTGTTTACCCAGGAACATGCCCCATAGGAGATTTCCGAGACCGGGTTACGCTACTCACTCGTAGCTCCCCAATTTCTTCACGATGGTGGGTTGCTACCGGTCCCATACACAGGCCGAGAACCTAGAGAGTGAGAATAGGCGGACTCGAAACCATGCCGTGCTGCAGTCGGAGACCAAAGCACAGCTCCTTCGACCGCACGGTCACGGAGGAGGACTTTTCGTATTTTACCTTTGGCTAATCGCGACGATGAGGATGAATTATGTATAGAAAAATAAAGAAGGTCATCAAGTCCAAAATAGTTTGTAACTGTGAAACTACCCCTGAATACAAATTGACTTTTTTTTTCATGTGAGTAAGAATTAAATGTGTGGCATATAGAGATAGATGATACCTTTTGAGAAACAATTAACTGTACCCTGTCCCAGCATCTCTGGAGCAAAGCCGCGCCTAGCGGAAGAGAAGTGGAGAGAGGGGAGAGGCGATCGAGTGGACAGAGCGAATCAGTGCACGCTGCTGGGAAGGCTGGTAACTGCAGTGGTTTTTCTCCCTCCACGCAATCCCATTCCTCTCACGTGTTCATCGCTGCTCAGATACTTGTTTTCGTTCACCTGCTCCAGAGATAAGTGGGACAGAGTGTAGTTCGCATACATGTAGCAAGTAAAGAAACTTATCCCAGAATGAAAATTCCACGTAGTTTTAAAACGTTTGTTTAAGCAATGAATGACTGGAAACGGATCACACATAATTCCCTTGCCAAAATCTAGTGGTCGAAAATTAATTTCAAGACATTTCATATCTATTCACGATATTCCAAGTTATAAGGAACTATTTCGTAGATGTTCATAAAACCGTTATAAAATTACAAATAAAATATATTCACAAGCTTAGATATACTAATACCAAGAAAGAAATTCAGAGTTAAATTTCAAATGCATTTGTATAAAGTAATTCTAGAAGTACAGAGCTATATCTGAGTATTTAACTTCTTTTTTGCAGATAAAGTTTACAATATTGAGACGACAGAATAATTAGGAACTGTAGCTCCAAGAAAACAAAGGGCGTAGTGTATTGGTTAGAGTTCTTGAAAGCATTGCGGTCTCACGTTCGATTCTCCATACTAGATGTTCCTTAAAAAAGAATCCCTTCCACAAGCATGGTAACATTATTTGTAATAGCAGTATATAGTGAATACATTGTTCTGCATATGGAATTTATATAAAAAAATAATAATAAATGAATTGACACACGTTCAACGGGATATTTTTATATATAAGATCGTGAATTATGATACTCTAACGATAAATGTCTACTGCTTCAAAGACATTGACAAATATTAATGAAATAACTATTTATATGTGTGGCAATTCAGGACATGCTAATTTTAAAAATTTTCAGACTTGAGTTCAATGCAGGGGTGTAAGGGGTTTTTCTTCCACGTAGTGCACCCAATAGTCAACCTCACTTCCACGTAGTACACCCTGGACTGCAGACTAACGAGGCTCTGGCGACTGGCCCCATGGCCAGTATAATTTTGTTTGTGTTGTCCTGTGTTTTGTTCTTATTTGTGCTGAGTGCTCTTTTACAGCCTCAGTTTTTAACAGAAGTCAGAACATTTTACGATTTTTAATTATGCAACGTTAGAGTTTTTATATGTAATGATAAGGGGCTGGCTCCCGTATAATGTGCTGACGCTCCCACAATTTTAAAATCAAATTCAAATTCAAATTCAATTGAATTCAATGCAAGGATACCTCCGCAAATATCGAATGAAAAGTTCTCACCATGTGCAATTCTCCATTAAATGTTTTCGCCGAGTCGTACTACTTTCGTTTTCTTTGTTACAAACAATACTTGTTTGCACGTTGTTACATGCAGGAGAGTTACATCTACACTTCACATTGGTCAGCTCCTTCTACCTGGCTTAAGGAGCGAAAGCTTGTACGGTAGTGGCTACCGTTCAGGATTGTCAATCTGATGGTCGTAGGTTCAAACCCTTCCGGTGGCAGAAAAGTTTCGTAAGTTTTAGACATATCCCATTGTGTTCATTGTCCACGCCGTTTGAAACGGAATGATTCAGTTTGGAATTAACGATGGGGGAGGGGAAATATTGAATTACAAAATCTCAATTTCAACGAACCGAGAAGTGGAGAAAAATTGAAGAATTCTTATAAATATTAAAAATTAAGTTCATTTTTTTAGTGGTGTAATCGCAGGTAAAATCAAGGATCTTACATGGAAGATTTTAATTTGCTATGAACTCAGCCAAAAGGCATTTTGCACCGATCTAATATATTCTCCAATAAATTTCAAAATGTTATTGAATGCTTCATGTCGATAATTTGACCAATGCATCCATTCTTGACGCTCAGACGATATTTTCTGCAACTACCTCTTCTCTCCAGTTCCTTCTCCTTCTTCTCTCCCCTCTTTCTGTTCTGCTTTTATCTCATATCCCCTTCCCTACTTTTCTCGCATCTTATCTCCATCCCACTCTTCTCCACTCCTCTTATCTCCTTTCCTGTCTTAGATTTCCGACTCCACTGTACTCTCTTTTTTCGTTCTTCTCTTTTTCTCTCCATTACTCTACTCTCCACTTCCCTCTTCTCGTCTCCTCCTCTCCTCTCCTCTCGTTTTCCTCCTCTTTTCTCTTCTTTGTTATTTTTTCCTCATCTCTCATCGAATCTTTTTCCATTCTCCTCACTACATCTCCTCTCCTAGTCTATCCTCTCTTTCTTCTCTCCTCTACTTTTCCTCTTCTCCTTTCGTTTTCTCTTTCTCTTCTCCTTTGTAACCTTTCGTTTCCTCTCACCTCTTTTCCTTACTGTAGATTCATCAGCGATGAAATACTAGAAAACCTATTTTTTTCTTTCAGAAAGAATTTTGTCATTTGCGATATAATAGTGATATTTTTAATAATTGTATACAATAATACTTGTTTATATTTCTTTCGTGTATTTTATAAATATCTATTGTGCATGTGGCAACCCTGAAATTGAGCCTAACTCTGCACGCAACCCACCAACGGCTTGTGTAAATTGGGTTGCCTAGTTTAAAAGGTCGTTGTCCTAAAACTTTTGAGAGACACTGTACATATGTATGTATTCAAATTATGACTAAAACTATACCTAGGTATTAACCACAGAAAGGATTCACACATTTCAAATAAATAAGTAAACTTAATGATTACAGGAATACGAATGCACAGCTTAACACGTTCAGTGCCGGTGACACACAGCGTGTGCCATCGACTTTTACCGAGAGAAGTCGACGTCACACTGTCTGTGACACTAGCATTGTTAGTTTCCGTTCGCCAGTTTTGAGCCGGCTATCCGCGCAAGAGGTTGTATTCGATCCGGCCTCTGATAAACATACTACTGCAATGGATTATACTACTGGTTTCGTGGTTACGGTTTTTTTGTGTTTTCTATGGAACCATAATGATGCATAGCCGTCTAGAGAAAAAATGCAATGTACTGGACGGACAAACAGATCATTGAAAGGGGAAGAGTTACATAAAATTGCCGAGGCATCATTCAACATCTCTAGTAAAAAAATTGTTGATTCTAGGCCCGTAGACATTTTTTTTACAGAAGGTCGTTTCATGTCCATGGTAACAAAGTTAGAACCCACCTGACCTTAAGAAAAACCGTGACGCCACGAGCGGTGGTGCTCCACATGATACCCCTGTCTTGCAGCAATGGCCCTGCAGCGGAGTTTCCATTGGAGGAGACTGCGTTGAAGAACACATTGGTCCAAACGATCATATTCCTCCTGACAAGCTTTCCAAAGACCCTCAATTGTGAGGGGCCATCTGCTTCCCAAGGCTCGTTTCAACAACGGAAACCCACAAAAATCCATGGAAGAGGCATCGGGGGATTTCACAGGGATGTCTGTAAAGGGGATTGCATGAATGCCCGGTTCACATGCCATCCGATCCATGCATGCCTGCGTGGACTTTGCCGTATGACTGGAAGTCTTCTCCTGGTGGATGACAAGGCGAGATGTGTCGCTGCCATAGAGAGAAGGAATATCATGTCTGTAAAGTGGCTCCAAAATATTCGTCTGGTAATAGGCTGCATTTATTTTAGCCTTTTTTTACCAGTCTGCGCAGTGGAAGATTGCCGTTATGGCAGTAACCACCAACAACCATGAACCCGCGTGGAAAACTTTCAGCACATTCACGTACCCACTCAGATCGACCTCTTGCATCACGTGGACGATAGTAGATGGCCCTTTTTTTCCCCCACATCCCGACAGATACACCCATGCTTCATCCAGGGACACCACATACTTCCAGCGGTCCCCTGCCAGATGGCGTTCGCAGAGCTTCCGACTGTTGGTCTTCCTCTCTTGGACATGTGAGGCACGCAACTTACGAACTTGAGCCTTGTGCTTACGCACAAGTTGTAAATCTTGGGCTATGATGCGTTTTATAGTTGCAGGGAAACATTGCACTGCCTGTGCAATCACCCTTTGCGTTGCAGGGTTTTCACATCGCACCAAGGATCTCACTTTCCGCACAACATCGGAGGAACGCTTGGGCTTCCGATATGTCCGAGACCCACTTTGACTGGTTCCAGCAACAGGTACAGTGCAAGCTCTATGGCGATTCAACACTGCATTGATGCCCTTCTTTGAGACATGGAATGTTTTCATGTGGCACTGTTTAATTATCTGGCTATAACTGTAACCAACGTCGGAAAAGACACAGATGTACCCCTCCCAAAAGACTGGAATTTTTGGTGCCATATAAACACTCACTCACACACCAACCATCGTTTTTGCAAGTCAACACACAGTACTTTCGTCCTACTGGCTCTGGCTGCTCTCTGCTACGCCTACGTGCTGCTCCTTGGTGATCGAAATCGTTACCATTAACGTGTGAAACAACCTTCTGTACTTGCGGGGTCTTATTCCTTATCACTAGCTGCCATCTACAGGCAAAATATTGGAGGTATAGAAGCATTGAACGTTTATTTATTTCAAAGTATACTACAACTTATTGTACAAGATTATGATAGTGAAGTAAAATGAATTTTGGAGGCGGTGGCTTCAGTCCCCAGAACATCCCCCCCCCCCCCGGCTACATGCCAGATTGATTCGGAAGACTCTTGGCATAGAACGTATGATGTATTGGATATGACAAATGACTCAGATGGTCAAGATAATGATAGGCGGTGATACTGAAAATGTTTCTAGTGATGGTTGTATTATAACAAAAAGCTTTAACTGCTGTAGCAATGCCGAGGCTTGTGGATCAGCTTCCATCTAAACTTTAAAGAACACATAGAAGAAGATGCAGGTAAACAGCCAAAACAAAATTTGGAAGACAACACAATATTTCTGCCCCGACTCTGAAGATCAACCTAGACTGTGTTTTGAAAACTGTCTTGCACAATTCCACAACAATTGAGGAGTTATATTATTGCCTGTGCAGTATTTTAAGTAGGTGTATATGGTCATCATTTTGAAGTGGTTTTTTCACGTTCATTGCTCTGGAAGTTTCCTTCATTCTCTTTGCACTTTTATGTGTGCAAAAAAAGAAAGTTTCGTCTGAATTTGTACGAGTAGATTACAAAAGCAAGGTTATTTCTTACAAGATACATTATTTTTCAGTTTTGACTGTATGGTATTTGTTGTAGTAATAATAAAGTTTCTTGTTTATCATTAGCGATATCTTATTTTCTGACGTTTTGCAGTTAGATAGTGATATAATACCATGGCATACACCGTGTGTCACTGGCCTCTCACAAAAAAGATAAATATGCGAAAGTCCGGTGACAAACACCGTCTGACTCCCTCCAAAATCTCCAAAATCTCCTCTATAACTACAAAAATTCATTGTACATTGACAAAATACAAGTATAACAAATACTTGTGATATAAACCAAAACAACGTAACGGATTTTGATGTGCGTTATACATCCAGATAACGGCCTGTAGCATACGCAATGCAAAATGGACCGGCAGTGAACTTAATTTATTGGGTTGGTACGATATTAAGTGTCCGGCAGACATCTCGTATATCGCTTCTAACTACATGCTATGTATAAATCATCAATGTCTTGTTACTCAAAGTAGACTTGCACTGTATCCAAACACTTTTGTCATCTCTCTGTCAACGACTGATTTCCAACGAGAAAGAAATGATTCTGTGATACGAAGAAATAGTTAACTGCGTCTCTTTTTGTCAGCAGAGAGTTTTCTTTTTGCCAGGAAGTGTTCACGATTGCTGAAGAGGTAGTCATTAGTGGGAGATATGTCAAAGGTTCGTATATTATCGGTGGTCAAGGGTTTAATATTAAAACTAACTGAGGGTCTGTACAGTCCTTTGAACAAAGTGTGGCTTGGCATTGTCATGCAACATGACTTCACCATATCTGTTGACCACTGATGGATGCCTGCGGAGAAGTCGACGATGCATTCTATACAGTTCAGCATTGTGATCATCCACAATGACAGTCTAGACAAGACGGAGTAACACGTGATGGGTTACTCTAAAAGTAGACCACCAGACAAGCAGCATGATCCTTAGTGGGCGGAGGGCTGGGTTTGGACAGCTCCCTTCACGCTGATCGCCATCCATACATTGTTCCATGTCCTTGTTTCGTCTGACCTGACAATCTGGTGCATAATTTTCTCTCGTTTATTACCGAGAGTAAGATAATTGCAAATTTCTAGTGTCAGTTCAAGTGACCAACGGTTTCACCTGACCGATGACTCTGAGGCTCCGAACAACAGTGGTATGATACATACCAAGCTTGTCTCTTAAAGCAAGCACTCTCCCGCGAAACTACTTCGACTATATCACCAGGAGCTCATCTGAAAACGTTGTCGGTCGGTTGCCACGGAGCACATTCCCCAGAGTGACAATACTCAACTAAATTTCGCATAACACGGGCATACAGTGAATTCATTAGCCATACCTGCTCGAAATAAGATGTTAATATTATTCGCCGCAAGCCATGCAGAATGTCCCAGTTTAAACTCATACAGGAAAATCACTTACAGATGGTTTGTTCTTCTTTCAATTTGACACGGTCCTGTTCAACAGCGTTACACCTACTGACAAATTGGGTAAAGCATTGATTTGCTTTATTTTACTTAGCTTTTTCTGCCACTTTTGACTAATTACGAAGATAGGGATCAGTGATTACATATTGAAATTAATGAAAGGACATTTGTAGAGAACGCTTATAGCTAGGCCATGATTCGAACCCAAGACCTCTGGCCTCGTATCGCAATGTGCTAACAACTCATCCACGGAAGCTGGCAGACTGGGTAACAAAGTCTGTCTGAGACATTGCACACGCAATTTAGGTCAACCAATGCTTATAGTCCGAAGCGAGTGTTCGCACCATACGTGCTATCAGACATTTGAATCGCATCAAGCCGACCTCCGTGGCGGAGTGGTTAGCACATCGCGCTACAACGCCAGGGGTCCCGGGTTCGAATCCTGCCTGGGCATGGATGTTTGTGAGTGTGCATTTATCAATTTCATAATGGCATCATCGCTCATCCCCATCTTCGCAAAAAAAAAGTGACACAAAAGCGAAGTAAAATGAAGCAAATCAATCAATCAATCGCATCAACCCGATACATCACAGAAATAACGACTATCCCTTATCCCAGTATTCCTGGCGCAAGGTCGCGCATAGCGGCAGAGAAGGGGGAATCGAGTGGGCAGAGCGAAGCAGTATCCGCTGCTGGGAAGGCTGGTAACGGAAGTCGCTTTGACCCCTCCACGCAATCCCTTTCTTTTCACGTGTTCATTGCTGTAGCCGTCTCTCGTCACTACCTGCGCAGAGACTCCAGAGATAGCTGGGACAGAGTGTAAAAAGTCAGTTTCTGTATTAATAAGCTCTAACGAGGTAATATCGTAAATTTTCCTAGTTTATGGAATGATCTTAACAGGAGAGTTCTGTGATAAAGCAAGGGAATAAAATTATATAATCATAACCAGTATCCAAGAAAACAAAAAGAAAATACAGCAAAACTATACATTTAATAAACTCACTGTCGATCACTGTGTAGGTATACATGTTTACGTGGTCTAACAAAAAGTTGCAATGGATACAAATTGAAAATTCTATAACAGAATTAACAGGGAATATGATGAAAAGTTGAAATGAAACGTACCTCACAGCTGTGTCGAAGTTGTTTTCCAATTATTCCGCAAATCCTTTCGCCAACAGAACAAAGAGACTGTAAAAACAGTGAATTACCTATGGGGAATCTGTAATTGACAAGTCAATCTAAATTCCATTACCTTGAAATTCTCAAGAGGAGCTGTGAATTTGGTCAGTTCGTTGTTAAATACAATCCACAAATTACTTTCACTGAGCAGGTACTGATATGTATTTCGTTGTGAACTGCAGACTACTCACAATTTTGACGACTCAGTTTTGACATCATATGTTTTTTTAGGAATGTAGAATTCAAACAGAAAGTATACCAGCATGTATTAAAATTTTTGCCATACGTGGAGTGACAGTGAAGAATTTGTTACTGCAGAAATGTAAGGTCAAGAGATCTAATTTTATGGCAATAATTTGGTGAAAACATTGGTGATTTGTGACTTCAGTTTGACCATCGAATATTCCAAACAACCCACGGTAGCTAAAGGCTAGACATTAACAAAGAAACGCTTAAGTAAATTAAGTAAGTAAATTGATACCAGACATGTTCTTAATCTAGGAAAATGTAGACTAGAGACAGTGTTGGAAATATAGCCCAAAAACCTTTGCCAACCAAAATATTGCCAATTTAGCACTGTTTTTCCATATAGGACATGTACAAAAATGATAAAATGCTACTAACAAATTACATAACCCAGAATAAAAAAATCCTCAGACATGATAATACACTACACCCACCACATAACTCTGACAATACAGTGGAATTCATTCAACCGTAGGGACACATAACATGAACAATATATGGTTTAAAAATAGAGACAGATTAAAAAATTAAATAACTAGACCACTGAGCCGCACGACTTATTCCACGTGCAAGGTTACGAGTTTTGGGGTTTTGTTTGTATTAAATTTATGCTCGCAAATAGTATCAATGCAAGCGGAACGTAGAGCAATATCAATATTTACATGGAATGATATTTTATTAATTGGAGCGGACCGAATGTAGTTTAACCTCACTTGGTGTTCGATATGGTAACAATCAGAGCTAGAGTTAATCCAATTAAAGAATATAACCGGAACTAATCTAAACCATAGAAAGTGGAGTGGCATTAACGTGTCACAGTTTTATGTTCAGTTTAGCGTTGCCGACAAGAGAGGGCAGCAGCTGGTGGAATTATCCCAAGATGGATTAAGCGAGAGATTATTAACGTAGAAGGAATTGACGTGAAAGTACAAACTGGAAAATGGATTAGACCTCACAAATGTTATTGCCAGGATGATTTTGTGTGTAATTTGTACTGTGCCATAGGGTATCAGCATGGTATCTTTTAGTGACGAGGATATTAAAATATTGCTCTGGTAGGTATAATATGTGTCAATATAATTTTGAGAGTATTCTACCGAAAGGTTGGTGTATACCCTTGGATGTCTTCAGCACTTAAATAATATATAACGTTATTATTATTGGTGGTACAATCATGAACATGTAGAAGATATGAAAAACTTTCTTTTTATTCATCACCGACTAAGAAGCCAAGAACAAATGCACAGAAATATTATAGAATAACTAGAATACACAAGCAATAGCGTTCATAAATACTAAATTGAACAATAGGCTGGACTACATCTAGCGTTTATATGCAAACATCCAAATGATTTTTGCTGATCGGATCCACATTATCATCTAATTGTTGTAGATTGTGTATTGACCACTAGCGTGAGTAGGGCAACTGATGGGGGTACAGCCTCTACAGAAATTTTGATAAGGATCAATATTTCCAAATTAAAGCATTGAAGAACTCGAAAAACTAAAGTGGCAAATATAAACTCCTATAAAATGACTCTCCACTTGCAACGTCCCACCTACACACAATTACCACACTCTAAACACTTCACTTAGGAGGACGGCAAAAGGCTACCCATATGCGCTAACTTTTTGTCAGCCGTAGAACATGGACTCAGAAATATCTCAGGGCTTGCTGGGTGTAAGGAAAGACTATACCAGCTTAATATATATGTTTATTATAGTCTCAACACAAGGGTGTCCGTTTGCACACTTACACACGTGTCTTTACCTGAAACCCTTACCACGCGTGTGCATTTACTTGTACCACACACGTGCTTTTACCTGTACCACGCACGTTCTTTTACATGTACCACCTTTGGTCTCGAAGAGATAAGGGGGGCAGGGAACATCCAATTTATTCCTCGCTGTGAGGCGCCAGGGGGAGTATGGGGACCTAATTTTATTTAGGGCCTTGGTCGCCGCTGACGTCACAGGTTCCCCTGTAAAAGAGAGTAGGTTGTGCGTAGTACCCCAACCACAGCCGGGAATTGGCCGAAACCAATCTGTACTCCCGAATAACGGGCGCAGGGTAAAGGATTAAAGGATGCCGCGACACCCCGGCGTTAGCTGGGAGTTGGCAAGCCATCCGGTGTCTCCTATGAAGGGACGGCAGGTTAGAAAAGGAAGGTCCGGGTGCTCCCAGACAAGCCGGGCAGGTAGAACCTGGGCACCTATCAGCCTAAGCGAGCGGACCAGGTAGGTAGGTTGCTGCTAGGCTCTTCTTCTTCTTTCTCCTTTCTCCGTCCTTCCTTCTGGGATGGCTTCTAGTTCTCAGGCTGGGAGGCCAGTTAACCCTGGATGTTTGCCTGTTGACATCAGGGAGCCAACTGAGCTCCGGTCTCGCTGCGTTGGGTTTTATACTCGCGGTGCCGCATGGGTGGTGAAACTTTTAACTACAAGTACGCGTTGCTAACTCATTTTTTTATATATTGCAAACTTCGTACTGAGGAATATCAAGGTTTTGACATTGAGAAATCACTAGTGGGAAAATCACTAGATGCACGTGACAATATAAACTAAAACTGTGTGCATTCAGACAATACAATTAATAATAAGCCTCGCAGGACTCTGCTATTCTAAACAACACGTTGAACAATGTAAATGACAATAATTAATAACATTAAAAAGAATATAGCGACCACGCAGGGTCTAATAATGAGTGAAGCTAGTAAACGTAGAGGTGGAACCGTTAACGTTTACAGAATACATTTAAAGTAAAAGCGTACGCCTCGCAGGGACATTCCGCTTAACTCTTTCATCAGATTAAAAAGAATATAGTGATCACGCAAGGTCTAATAATAATTAAATGGCGACCAGGCAGGGTCGTTACATATGCCCCTTCCTCGGGCGAAAATTTAAAACTTACATTAGTCACTAGGTCATCTTCTTCCTCTACGACTTCTCTTCTTCGCTCCGATGAACACCTGTAGAGGCGAAGGTTGTCGAAGTTGACTCGGTCGACAGGTTGCCTGGTCCTGGGGTGAACTAACATTGCTGTGTTGTTCCGAAGATCAGTGGCTAAATAAGGTCCAATATACACTTCGAAGAGCTTAGCTATTGTTTTATTTTTCTTCGAACTAAGCTTATAATTTCGAACAAGAACCAAGTCGTCTTCGTGCAGGTCGAGCGCATGGCCTTTAGTCTTAAATTTTCGTTTGATATTTCTAGAGCGCTCTTTGGACTTGGCTAGAAACAGCTTTTGATTCCAGTTGGAGATTTGCGGGTCCACTTCGTTGATAGGCCAGTTGAAATGATCAAGGACTTCGTTAGGAACGGGTCTGTTGAAGAATAATTCTGAAGGAACAAAGCCGGTGGCTTCAGATACCGAATCATTGAGTAGCCAACAGATTTCAGTTAAAAATTTAGACCAACTTTGATGTTCACGATGGCAGAACAATCTGAGTAACCTTACAATTTCTTGATTCATCCTTTCAATTGTATTACTGCTTGGGTGGTAGGCGGTCGTGAAGAAATATCTTATGCCTTTCTGGTCAAGGTAGTCTTTCCATAGTCCTGAAGTAAACTGGGTACCCCTGTCTGACAAGATGGCCTTAACTTTTGGAAAGTGGGAAAAGTATCCTCTCTCCATTATATTTATTATCTCTCTTGCAGTCCCTCGCCGTAAGGGATAAACTGAGACAAACTTTGTACCAACGTCTACCAGGGACAAGATATATTGGTATCCCTGAGATGAAGGTAACTTTCCAATTAAATCTATGGACAGCAGCTGGTGAGGATCCTTCTGATTTATGTGCATCTTGTCCTTAAGAATTCCTAGTTTATCCATCTTAGTCTTAGCACACGTGAGGCAATCTCTGACATGCTTAACTACATCTGCCTTCAATTTTGGCCAAAAATAACGGGCCTTAATTCGGCTTAAGGTTTTCGCTATGCCGAAATGTCCCTGCTCGTCGTGATTTTCTTTCCTAACTTTCTCCTTGAACTTTTCTGGAACACACAACTTCCACGTTACTTCATCTCCAGAACTCTTCCTGAACAAAAGATTACCATACCTTTGGTACAACTTCTTAACTTTTGTTTCTCCAGGCGAATCTTGCTCTTCCTTTTGTTCTAGGATTTTGATGATAGGCCGGCAAAAGTCATCAGCTTCTTGAGCTTCTATCCAACTTTCCACCTCCTCTATTTCATCTCGCTCCTGCCAGATGTAGTTTACATGGAAATTTCTGGTTTCTGGTTCCACGTCTTCATCTTCCGCTGGATATCTGCTAAGCACGTCAGGCACTAAGTTTTCTTTTCCTTGGATGTAAATAATCTCGAAAGAGTAGGACTGCAATCTGAGGGACCATCTAGTAAGACGGCAATTCCAGTTCTTAGAGTTTTGTAGCCAAACTAATCCACGGTGGTCAGTATAAATCTTGAAATGTCTACCCTTCAAATAAATTTCAAACTTATTCACTCCAAATAAGATGGCCAAACATTCAAGCTCATGAATTGAATAATGCTTTTCATTGTTCTTTAATTTTCGACTAGCATACTGAACAACAGCTTTATCTTCTCCTTGCTCTTGAAATAGGATGCACCCTAAACCTTTAGTTGAGGCATCGCTCTGAATACAGAACTCTTATCTAGATCCGGCTGCACTAACGCTGGAGTACTTACCAATTCTTCTTTTAACTGAGAAAAAGCTTCTTCTTGAGCTGGACTCCAATTCCATTTGGTAGCTTTGGAAAGCAGCTGCACCAGAGGTTCTGTCTTCACAGAGAAGTTCTTTATGAATTTTCTTCTCCAGTTTGCTAGTCCTAAAAACTTTCTAACGTCCTTTTTACTATTAGGGTGAGGGAACCTTAGAATGGCTTCATTCTTCTTTGGATCTACCTTGATCTGATCACCAGAGATTAAATGTCCGAGATACACTAGTTCTCCTTTCACAAAATTACATTTTCTTAATTTCACCTTGAGACCGACTTCTTCCAGTCTGCGAAGAACTTCTTCTATGTGTGTTAAATGAGTTGTAAAATCCGAATCAAAAATAAGGAGATCATCAATATACACCGTTAAATAACTTTCAGTCTCAGGTCCAAACACACGGTGCATAACAGATACAAAAGTAGAAACTGCATTCGATAAGCCATAGGGCATTTTTAGGAATTCATATTGACGACCTTTGTAGGAAAAGACTGTATATTTTCTACACTCTGCTCTTAGGGGAATCTGCAAGTAACCTGAGGCCAGATCCAAACTAGTGAAGTATCGTGATCCTCGGAATCGTTGTAAAGATTCGTCAATTGGTGGGACGGAGCTCTTAGGGACCACCATGATTGCATTGAGTTGACGAAAATCCAGACAAGGCCGTACACTTCCGTCAGGCTTGTCGACCACTAATAATGGGTTCAGATACGGAGACACAGATGGTTGGATGATATTCCATGCTTTCCAGAGATCTAATTCCTTTTCCAAAGCTTTTCTTTTGGAAAGCGGTACTGGGTATGGGTGGCGGTAAACTGGTTCAGAACTTTTCAGTACGATCTCGCATTCAGCACTTTCCATGGTTCCTGGTTTCTCTGAGAATACCTCTAGATACTGCAGCAGCACACTGAATGACTCCTGTTTCTGGGAATCGAGCAAAATATTTATCGTATCGACCTTCTCTCTGAGGTCAGTGGGTTTATACATCCAATCCACTTCTTCATCTTGGATTCTTTGGATATACCGCACTATATCAATATTTAATGGATTCCCCTCGCTCTGCTCAGAAGTTTTTCCGAACGACAACTTTACAATATTTTTCCTGAAGTTGATTTCAGCCTCGTGCTGTTTCAAGAAAGGCATTCCTAACAGAAGATCAGTTCCAAATCCTTTTAAGATGAAAACCTCAGTACTGAAATTTAAACCACCAATTTCTAACTCTACACGCCTGCTTCCACATACACGCTTCTTATGACTTCCAGAGAAATCTACCAATCGCACCTCTGGAACTTTCTGGATCTGTATGCCAGGTATCTTACCTACTAACTTAGTCCAGATTGAATAATTAAGGATCGAGCATTCACTTCCAGTATCAATCACACAGGTCACTGTAAAGTCCATTAATTTAGCTTGCACTACCGGAGATCTGTATCTAATTTTGGATTCCCTTGCAGACTTCAATTCCTTTTGTAAAATGGTATCTTCAGTTTCTGTTAGCTGGAAATTTACTAGTAACTCTTGGACATCTTTATCTATTAATTTGGGCCGCTCCATCGAAGTCCCTTGCCTAAACAGGAACGAAGCATTTAGACAAGGTCCTAGTTTGTCTGGCTAGACTGGGACCTTTGATTTTGATGAAACTCCCGCGCTGTTTCTACGGCCTCCTCCTGCTCCGATGTAATGTTTTGTCTAGGAGATGGAGGTCCGCGAATCTCATTCTGCTCACCCGTAAATCGTCGTCTCGGAGGACTAGGGCTACTTCTACCCTCACGGATCCTTCTTGGATCAGGAGATCTACGTCTTTGGTTTTGGTAAGGTCGGAAAGAGTTTCTTCTAAATTCACGCCTGCCTCCTCTTTCATTAGTGAAACGTTGAGGGCGCTGGTAATTACCTTCTGACCTCGTTTCTATGTTCCGGACTTTATAGTTCCTTGAGGGAATCTGTTCTTTTCCCTTCGGTTCATCTTTGTTCCTCCATGCATCTGGCTCATCATAGATTTCAAAATCCTTCAGGAAATGGGTTAGGTCATCTACCGTTCTGGGCGCATGTGCTAAACAAAGGTTTCGCATTCTATAAGGAAGTTGTCCGATGATCAAATTAAGTACTTCTCCCTCATTAAAGTTATCACTCAGATTTCTATAGGCCGCATAAACGCTCCAGGCAAAGCTCTCCATACTTTCGTGGACAAGTCTGGAATATCTCCTGTTTCTCAAGGCTGTTAGCTGCCGTTGTCTAGCCTTCTCAGAAGCGAATTCTTCTTTGAACCTGGCGCAAAAGTCAGCATAATTCACGAAACTATCAATATTTCCTGCAAGCCAGTGTTCAGCTTTATCAGTGAAGACTCTAGGAAGCAACTCTAGCCTATAATGTTCGGGTACCTGCATAAGTTCAAAGCTGACGTTGAGCTCCCGAAGATATTTTTCAGCTGACTGAGCCTCAATGTCGCCTTTAAATTTAGGAATGTGGGCGATATCCGCCATTCTAGGCATCTTAAAATCTGGCCTTCTTCTAGGTGGCGATCCATCTGAAGTATCATCGTATCGAGGCCTCTTTCTTCCGTCAGCCTTCATTCTGTTGGCAGCGAATAGAGGTTCCTCAGCTAACCTGGGCGGCTCATAAGGAGTAGCATCCGGATTCAGATCTCTATCCGGAGTAAAAGGGCTGGAATGAACATCTGGAGTGGGTTCTGGCTGAACATTCAATCTTTGGAACTGAATCTGAAGTTCACTTACCCTCTGGACAAATGTTCCTGTCTGATCTTGCATTTCTCTTCGCAGAGATACTTCGAGCTTCCTTGTCTCTACCCTAAGAGAATTCACCTTCTCTTCAGCTGCCTGCTCTACGTCCTTCCGCAGAGTTGAGGTCATTGACTCCATCACTTCCTTCTGTTCCTGCACGACTTTCTCGATGGATTCGGTCTTGTCACCCAAGTTTTGGACAGCTTTCTCAATGGACTCCACTGTAATCTCTACTTGTCCGCACCACTGAGATAATGGTTCCAGTCTTTCCTGAAGTACCTCTTTTACTCTCTCCTCAACCTTTGCTATCTCTTGCTGAGAAGTAAGTTGGATACTTTCTACTCCGGCCTTAAGACCTTCTATGTCAGTCCTCTGCTGGGCAAAGAGGGCTTGCAGTTCATTCCTACGCTTCTCTTCTTCTTCCTCTTTCTCTCTCCGTCTTTTGGCTTCTTCTTCCTCTTTTTGTTTTTGTCTTTTGGCTTCTTCTTCCTCTTTTTCTCTTTGTCTTTTGCCTTCTTCTTCCTCTTTTTCTTTCTTTCTTATTTCCTCTAGGCTCTCAATTAAAGCTCGGAGAGTTTCAAAGTCCTTTTCCCTTTTCTCTTCAATTTCTCTTTTCTCTAGCTCTCTTATCTCTTCAATCTCTCGTTTCTCTAGCTCTCTTTTCTCTTCAATCTCTCGTTTCTCTACCTTTCTTTTCTCTTCAATCTCTCGTTTCTCTAGCTCCCTTTTCTCTTCATGAAACTCTATTAGGGATCTAAGTTCCATCAGTTCCTTTTTTCTCAGCTTTTCAGCCTGAACTGCCTCTCTTTTGCGCACTTTCTCTTCCTCCTGTTTCTCTTTCTTTCTGCGCTCTTCTTCTTCAAGTCTCTCTTTCTCTCGGCGTATTTCTTCTTCAAGTCTCTCCTTCTTTCTGTCTTCCCTATCTTTCGTCAGCCATTCCAATAACCAATGGTCTGATGGAGGATTGGTCAGCGGACTTGGTTCTTGTATTGCGGTCTCCGCTACTTGAGTCTGCGGACCAGATTCACACGTCTGGCATTTAACTCCTACAGCGGGGAAGGTAGCCACATCTTTTCCATCACAGCTCCAGTGAATTTGGCGCTGGCACTGGCAGCACTGGAAATGTGCTGCCTCTTCTCCCAGTTCTTCACAGCAACCATATCCAGACTCTGAATCCATGGCCTTCCTCCCTCTACTTCTCAGGTTCATACCAGTAAATTCTTGACCCATGTTTAATACAGTCCACACTTTCACTGTCACTGGACAGTCCTTCTAATGCACGGTTCGGTTGGCTTCACTTAATTGCACAGTTCTGTCGGGCCCCACGTTGGGCGCCAAAAACTTTTGCAACGTCCCACCTACACACAATTACCACACTCTAAACACTTCACTTAGGAGGACGGCAAAAGGCTACCCATATGCGCTAACTTTTTGTCAGCCGTAGAACATGGACTCAGAAATATCTCAGGGCTTGCTGGGTGTAAGGAAAGACTATACCAGCTTAATATATATGTTTATTATAGTCTCAACACAAGGGTGTCCGTTTGCACACTAACACACGTGTCTTTACCTGAAACCCTTACCACGCGCGTGCATTTACTTGTACCACACACGTGCTTTTACCTGTACCACGCACGTTCTTTTACATGTACCACCTTTGGTCTCGAAGAGATAAGGGGGGCAGGGAACATCCAATTTATTCCTCGCTGTGAGGCGCCAGGGGGAGTATGGGGACCTAATTTTATTTAGGGCCTTGGTCGCCGCTGACGTCACGGGTTCCCCTGTAAAAGAGAGTAGGTTGTGAGTAGTACCCCAACCACAGCCGGGAATTGGCCGAAACCAATCTGTACTCCCGAATAACGGGCGCAGGGTAAAGGATTAAAGGATGCCGCGACACCCCGGCGTTAGCTGGGAGTTGGCAAGCCAACCGGTGTCTCCTATGAAGGGACGGCAGGTTAGAAAAGGAAGGTCCGGGTGCTCCCAGACAAGCCGGGCAGGTAGTACCTGGGCACCTATCAGCCTAAGCGAGCGGACCAGGTAGGTAGGTTGCTGCTAGGCTCTTCTTCTTCTTTCTCCTTTCTCCGTCCTTCCTTCTGGGATGGCTTCTAGTTCTCAGGCTGGGAGGCCAGTTAACCCTGGATGTTTGCCTGTTGACATCAGGGAGCCAACCAAGGTTATTAGAAGTATAGGTTGGGCCAATCCGTTGTTTACTCGTGATGACGAAACGACGGTAAGAGGTGAATTTATCCATGAAATGAATTCCAAATCTATGCGCTAGTGTTGCACTATGCACATAGGAAACCATGCCAGAAACTGAACACACGAAATCGAGTACACAGATGAGCATTTCCACCCATTTGCATTTTGTGGCTTCAGACAAATTGAAAATAAATATCGATGGGTACTTATTGTTATGCGGGACAGAATATCATTGATTGGAACGTTAATTTTTTTAAATCCCGACATTCTGGACGGGAAATGTTTGCAATTTCTCGACTAGTCGGGAAATTTTCTGGAGGCTCTGGAAATCTCAAATTCTACACGTCATTTTCACCTTAAGTGATTGTCTTTGCATTTCTCGATTGAAAACTAACAATTTTCGATAAGTTCTAGACACTTGAAATGTAGAAAACTTCAAGAATTAATACCGTTTTAAAATGACCAATCGGTATTTCCCGACTGCTCGGGATCCAGAAAAGTAGGGAAGTCATTTGCTGAAGTCGGGATCGGGACGGAATTTTTCTTTCCGATCCCGGTCCCGATTTGTCATTATTATTTATTTTAGATCAGCACAAGATACATCTTCCAAGTACGTTGAACATAATATACTGTGCATACTACATAGAAGAAAGAAGTTCAAATGAGCATTTATTTACGCTATATTTACATTAGGCTATGCACTTGTATTTTTTTCTTCAGTGCACAACATGTTTCCGCGAATATATCAAAGTCTGCCTAACATAAAATGTAATACTGTTCAACTTTGCTTTCACGCAAACTTGGCATGAAGTAATATTTCATTCTCTTTCAGGCAGTGGCGTGCCCAAGTAGGAGTTGGTGGGGGTTATAACCCCCCCTTTGGCCCAGTATACCTAAAAAAAACGTCAAATGTAGGAAAAGATGGCAAAATGAGGGATGACTATCAAAAATAGTGTACGTAACCCCTCCCTTTCGAAAATCCTGGGCACGCCACTACAGTCTCAGGTTAACATGCAAGGGCACATTTTTTTTCCACCTTTCGATGTGTAGTCTTTAATTTCTGCAGTAGAAACCAAGTGTGGCTTCTTACCGATGTGTAAAATAATTAATACGACAACTTTCGTGTCCGTATTTTATAAGCACAAAATATACACGAAGTTTTGTTCAACGCTAAGTTGCGTTACTGCGAAGCCGTAATTAGATTTTGATCATCAGCTGTAGAAGTTTAGCTTTATGGTTTAATTTTTGCTTTGTAACTTGGCCATAAGGTAGAATTCAGTTGTAGAAGTATATTGCAGAAATATAGTTTTCTTGAAACATTAATTTAAAACAAAATTAAAGGCGTACAACTAACTACAAATATTAATTCATTGATTTCCATTCACTTGATCATACAAGTATAAGTTTCACTATGATATGGGATATGTCAATAATATTAATGTCTAATTTTGAATACAAGAAAATTAACCTATAGTCTAGTTATATCTATTAAATTAGTAAAAACAATAATACTTTAAGAAAGTTAAGAAGTAATGTAGTGTATTTTGTAATAATAAGAAAAAGTTTTAAAGTTAATGTCCATTAATGGAAAATGTTACCCAACTAATCTTCTATAAAACAAATATTACATTAGCAAGCTATTAACTGTGGTTCTAAATTTAGATGTATTTTTATTCTTCAAGAGATAGATAATAGTAGGCAAATTGTCCATCGCTATTTTCATTTTTTTGTTCTACATCGTTTGTTGTTTTAAATAATTGAAAGCAGACGCTGTCCTCTGCTTATTTCAATTTGTGATCACCAGATTGGGGAAAACAGACTGGAGGAAAATGGTGATGGGCAATTCGCCTACCATTTCTTTTGCCATTGGTGTACAATTCTCTCTCGTTTTTCCCTACATATTTACATAAAGCAATAAAAATACAAACTGCTAATTTTTCATTCTATTTTGTTTATTTATTAAACTCTAAGTGTTTGCATTTACATTTGATAAATTTACTTTGCTCTTCCGGCCATTTAAGTCAATTGAGATGATGAAGAAGTGATAAAATTGATGAATGACCAATCACAGTTCCCCTTACTTATAAGAGCGACTACAAGAAAAAGAACCTTCGTCGAAAAGTTCCCGCGCACCTTCCTCCGCTTCCGTTCAACTCGGACTATAAGAGAGCGTGCTCCACTCTTCTCCCCATCCCCTCCACACTGGAGTACGATGCACAGGAGTCGCGAGTCTGCGCAGGTTTCTTTGCTTGTGGTTCCACTATAATAGTAATATAAAAATGTACACTCACCTCACTTAGTTCTCGGGCAGTTTGTTTCTTTATACATCATATTTGGAGAAGATACAATTCAATCTATAGGTGTACATACATTGTATATAACACACCTTATTACTGACTTCCTTGACCCTGGATGTACAGGGTCAAGGAAAACAAAGAAATGAGCATAATTTTCTCTTCGGTGAAGATGTTGAACCTAAACCAAAAAAACTCAAATAATGAATTCGACAATGTAAATTGATGAGATAATAATAATCAGCTCAGACCCTATTACTTCTTCATGGTATGACGTAAAGTTCCCGCCCAACCGTTTGACGGCGTTAGTGGTTATCGCACCTCCTTTTCCACAGCCTGTACTACACATCCTCATCTAGACATTGTTCTTGTTCTGGTGTTTAATATCTGCATACTGCAACACTGTCGTTTTGTCATTTCACGTGACTTCACATTGAAGTGATGCATTCACTTGGCCGGTCACACGTCATCGCACGCAAAAACTTCAACCGTTACCATGATATTGGGCCAGGGCTGGAGCCAACTGAGCTCCGGGCTCGCTGCGTTGGGTTTTATACTCGCGGTGCCGCATGGGTGGTGAAAATTTTAACTACAAGTACGCGTTGCTAACTCATTTTTTTACATATTGCAAACTTCGTACTGAGGAATATCAAGGTTTTGACATTGAGAAATCACTAGTGGGAAAATCACTAGATGCACGTGACAATATAAACTAAAACTGTGTGCATTCAGACAATACAATTAATAATGAGCCTCGCAGGACTCTGCTATTCTAAACAACACGTTGAACAATGTAAATGACAATAATTAATAACATTAAAAAGAATATAGCGACCACGCAGGGTCTAATAATGAGTGAAGCTAGTAAACGTAGAGGTGGAACCGTTAACGTTTACAGAATACATTTAAACTAAAAGCGTACGCCTCGCAGGGACATTCCGCTTAACTCTTTCATCAGATTAAAAAGAATATAGTGACCACGCAAGGTCTAATAATAATTAAATGGCGACCAGGCAGGGTCGTTACACACTTCAATTTCTGTCTTGGAATAAGTTTTAAAGCGAAGGCATGAAATGGAAATTACCAAATATTTATTGCGCATCCCGCCCTTACTTAGAACGGATCTGTGCTATATCCACATTTACAATTCCAGCCCTTTCCGCTAGTTGTAGCAAATTTGACAAACCTTAAAACATGTATTATTACTGTGTCTTGAGGTGATTTTGACGCACTTGTTGGTGTTCGATTTTTACCTATTTAGTGTTTTAAATTGTTTTTTTGTAGGAAACTCTGATTAAGTATTGTTGGATTCAGGTGAAGAAAAAATGAAGATGCATAGAGATTACCAACGTATGCTAAAAGTCTAACAATAAGGAACAGGTATAGGAAACTTAGAAATTCACCGTAGTTCCCTTATAAACTAGGCTATTGGAAATCATGAAAGTTTACATGTGAACAGAATTTGTTACTGCAGAAATGTAAGGTCAAGAGATCTAATTTTATGGCAATAATTTGGTGAAATATTTCGATGCAATTTAAATGCTCTGCGAGTGATATAAATTTAAAGTATTGCATTATGTAGTTAAATCTGCATGGTTTGTAACACTTTACTATGTACCGTATTTACCGACATATAAGGCTATTTCTTGGACACATTTTTGAGGATAAAGCTTTGTTACTGAATATCATAATTAATTTAAAGTGTTTCAAATATAAAGTAATATGTAGATCTAATTTCAACAACTTTAATTATATCTCTAGTCCAGTATTACGGCGGGAGCTCTACATGCTGGCAAGGGAAGTGGGGAACGGGGAAGCGACAAAATCCAGAGCGATAAGAAACGCAGTAGCCTGTAGAACGAGGTTCACGTAGTATTGTTCCCGCAGCGTCGTAACTCTTGGTGTAACCGCTGTTGTCTGGTTGGTCTGCCGCTCTCAACATCCCTTGTAAGCATGTAGAACTCCCACCGTAAGAGTATACAAGAGCTATATGAAAGAATTCATTTGAATCTTCGTCAAAAGCCAGACATTCCTCTCCAGAGATACATGAAGAGTCACTTGATAGCTCTTTTAAATCAGAATTCGAGTACTTATACAACTAATTGTCCTCCGTACCATTGCATTACTAATGTCACACTTCTTAAGTGATTTAACCAGTGCATTACTTTTCACAACATCCCATGTTTTGTGACTCATTCACAAACTTCCTTCATTCTGATGGTGTAACCTGACGCACTCTGTTATTCAGACCTATTTGTATGAGGTAAAAAGTGAGTCTTATACGCCAGCAAATACGGTAGCCTTCGCATTACAACTGAATTAATATAAGAAGAAGAAGAATTAGTAGCCATAGTATATTTCAGCTCCTTTTTATATTTTATTAACAACGACATTTCCTCCATGTTTTTCAATACTATGTAGAAGAATGCCTGACGTATTCAACACAAATAACCATCCGTCAACGGAATATTGCATGACCTTATATGAGAGGGAAAAAGGCCAATGAAATGGAGGGAGTGTGAAATATTAGGTGAGGCACAAAACAGGCGGAAAAATGAATGAAAGACAACCAGAGAATATGAATGTCCGTGAGCGAAATCGATGCAAAATTGAAGATAGGGTTATAATCACCAACGAATCTCGCACGTTGATTGGAGGATAAATGATCATGTGAGGTCAGGCAGGGAGAATGTAGGATCTCTCTTGCAGAAACCCACACAGTAAGGGTATGGTACAGTTATAAAAAATCGGTGCATGTATAACACATGCGAGTTATAAATCTTGTGCGCCTCCAAGAAATATTGTAGCTTCACTGCTCACACACTCCATATAAATGCAAATTTCCTCTACGCAGATGAATTTCTCCCTCTCAGTTTCTCCCCTGCTTTTGAAGCATAAAAATTTGAAAGTCATATGAGGAAATTTTACATTCTGTGTTATTTTAGATATTAGAGAGACGAGGGCCATTTTCTCACTGTGCAATTTATAGCAGGACTCATTTACTAAGATTATGAGCTTTTTCTGAAGCATTATCAGGTACTACAAGAAAATATTAAATATGCTTGGAAATATCTCTCGTAAAGGTCCGCATTTCCTTTTCGTAGAAGTTTCTTCCTTTACTGCTAGGTGTGGAACAAGCCATTGTCTACTTGTGGTGATAAATGGTACAAGGTAGATTTGTATATCAACTTACATGCACTCCAGGATTTCGGAACGGAATGTTTCGGAAATTTCACTCCCCTGGAAAAACTTGTTCAGTTTTTGAATAATATCATCTCACCAAGTATTAAAAGTATACACCAAGTATTACAATTATAATGATTTTTGTCTACTCATCTTCTCATTTTGTTATCTTTCGTTCCTAAGTCGACCTCCGTGGCGGAGTGGTTAGTACAATGCGCTACGATGCAACGAGTTCTTTGTCAGTGTTCTTTAAGCATCATATTATCGTCCATCCTCATCTTCGTTATTAGCGAAAGCGGCAGAAAAGCGAAGTGAAATAAACCAAATCAATTTTTCCCTGTCGTACATTTGAATTTTGGAAAAGGCCAAACTAGGTGTCATATCTTTCATTGTGAAGTTTCTGTGTCCCAGAGTTTATAACATTTGTTACTGCAATAATGAGAAACGGCAATATTTGTGATTTGTCTTATTTTTATGTTGTTTTTCTTCCATTTTTTACAAATTGCAATGATATCAATAGATTGGGAAGTACATGAAATCAATATTCATAACTGGAGAGAATATCTGCATTTTGAAGAAATACTTTCTTCAGCCACTTTGCTCCGCTGTTGAATATTTACTTAAAAACAAACGGAAACAGTCTCTTTTGATAGGTGTAGGGATATGACTAAAGATTTTTTTAAAAAAAGAATCGTATCATTGTGTTTTAAACCATTGTAAAAACTTTAGCAACAAGGTACTATGTTACGTTCAACCTGTTTCCATATTTTCGTAGTGAGAAACTAACTAACTCTTATCATGATTGAAGTTATGGGACAAGAAGGAACGTTAAAGAATTTCGCTAATCACAAAACGTAGACACAATCATTTACACGCACAGCAAACTACAACTGTTAAATATTGAGTCCACAAGTTCAAGACCTAAGTCTGAAATAGTTAAGCCACTGAACACCAGAACTCAGTTCTAACTTGCTGACATACGGCGTGGGGTCAGAATATGGTGCATTTTCTTTCTCTTTCTGTCTCTCCATCTCTTTCTGTCTCTCTCTCTCTCTCTCTCTCTCTCTCTCTCTCTCTCCCCACACACACGCAAATATTCCATATACAAGGAGAGAGAAACACAGGGATAACTATACACAAGAATGTTTCTCGCACATCCTCTCTTTTCGTTTTGGTTAAATCAAATCATTATCCAAATTATTTTGGTGCAGGCAAAAGTTCACAGAGAAATGTTTGTGAATTAAGGAATTTTTTAAAAAAATTCCTTCCTCATGTATTCTAATTGAGACTCGATCTTCAGTTATAGGTGTAACCCAACCAAGACAGTAACCCCCCCCCCCCCCTTCCAATGGTCCTCTGAATAAATTATTAGATATTTAATACAAATTTCATAAAATGATTGTGCAAAGTTTAGCTTGATAACAGTTGTTTCTCTGTTAATACCACATTTAATTAGACTCTTAACAGAATACCTTGGGGTACCTAACTTTCACAGAGCCGCTGTGATAGACTGTATTGTGCTTAATTTACATATGAAGTCGTATGTTGTAGATTTTAATCTATGATGAGCCTGGTGCCTTGGAAAGTCTACGTATCATTTTAAGTGAATTGCGAGTAGACGCCATCGGTTCAACGGTCAGTGTCTAGTTACGACAGGGTCATTCCACGTCAATTCATCCAGGCCATGTCACCTACCATCCCCGATTTTGATGAAATTCGGTATGCTTATAGAACTCTTGATGGTGATTACAAAAATGACAACTTTTTTAAAATTGCCATATGCAGCTCCACTTTGAATGACACACATTAGGTTATAAACGATCGTATCTTCCCTCGGGTTTGCCGTAGAAACTTCGAATTAGTTTTTATTTTCTTCAGAATAGTATAAGCTTTCATTTAATTAACGTTTCAGATTAATGCATCAATAAACATGTATTTTTATATATAGTTTTATGTATTTTTTAGAAAAATAAATTACTAACTTCAAGATCGAATTTCATGCAATGCCCCCTTCAATTTCCATCCAATTTTATATGTAGGTAGCTCAGAGTGTGTACTAATGGCTGATGGAAAAATTGGGATGGGCGGTTCAGACACAGGGTGATAAAAAATCATTTGCATAAAATGACATTAAAACTAAATCTTATTAAAAATGCTTGTGTGTTTAGCACAAAGCCTGAAGTACAACATGTTTCAAGCTACAATATTCAAAATTTATGTTCACTATGTGTGAATGTAAGCATAAGCGTAACCTGGCGGGGGCAAAGGTAAGCTCTTGCCCTCTCCCAAATTTATAGATTAATTAAAATGTACAAGTTAAATATATCTTGTGATCCTCCTGGCACTTGATAAACAAACGCATAAAGAGTAATAATTGTGATTTTTCAAATGTATTTATCAAATAATCCTGGCCACTATTTTTATGCGATGGAAAACTTTGTGATTATCTCAACCCAAAAATAGTTTCCAAGTGACACCCATTAAGATAGTACCTAAAAATTGTACTCTATGCATTGCCAAATCATAGTAGGAAGTTGATGGACCAAGTGGATGCAATAATTTAATAGCTGCATCTCCATTTTCACGTGGACTTTTGAAGCAATCCTACAAACAAGTTTGAGTCACGCACACACATGCTACTACATAACTGATTACAGTTGGAATTCGGAAAGCCACTCCTTCACAAAAGTCAAACCATACAGTTACAAAACATATTACATCAGCACTTACTATTTTTGCTCTGACTGTTAAACAACTAGTGTTTGGAAGTAACTAGTTACAAAGTTACAAGTAACAGTTACTTTTTATTTAGGAATTCTAACTGTAAGTAGCTACTTTTAAAAGTAAGTACCTGTAACGTTAACAACGGTAACAGAGTTACTTTTTTGCAGTAGGGAAATAGCTAAATTGGACAATTCTGTTCCAGACTATAAAAAAATATGTACCTTCTCCAGATGCTACGTGAAAGGATTTTCTTGGAATTGCTGGCAAGGAAGCTATGCTTTGTTACATGCTAAATTAAGAACATCCACGCTTTACTGTAATTCATTTCTAATTGTATGTGAAAACTCCATTGTTTTTGGTAGACTGCTGCGTTCGTTTGGAATGTGGTTGTCCAGCTACGAAAAAGTCATTGTCGAGGGAGTGGATCTTTGGATCTTGTTGAACTTGGAATGGAGGAGAAAGAAATAGGTGCAAGTGGAATCAATGACATCATATTCAAAATACGGTGGTCAGCATACAAATGATTTTTTAATTATAATCGTTCAAGCAAAGCTGACTGTGTTTTCCATCATTTATTAGCAGTAATAATGTAAATATATGAATACATATTATGTAGGAGAAACAGAAGTAAAACATGGAAGTCTTCATGTTCATTGATTATATGTAACCTTTACACAAATCAATAATCATTACCAGTACGTTACTGTTACAGTAACTGTAAAAGAAATTCAGTTACTTTCAAAGTACCAGTAACAATAACTTAGTAACTTTTAAATGAGTGACTGTAACTCAGTTACTTGTAAAAAAGTAACTTACGGAACCTGTAAGTTCAAAATTGTGCATACTTTCTGGTACTGTTGTAGTACTTTGCAATCGCTGACACATTGTACTGTGAGTTCTTGTTACCCTAGATGATTACTAAGAAATTTATGCCTTGAATACTACTTCTATGGAATTGGTACATAATTGCCGCACTTGACCATAGAAGTCTATACAAGTACTTTTACTGTTCCAACCATCCCGTCACAAGGATATTTTCTGTGGTATGTGGCGAAAAAGCTCCATTTGAAGAAAACGTCAATCAGCACAAATGTGTAGTATTTATTCTTACTTCATATTACGTATCCCCATGAAGAGTAGCCAAAAAAGAACTTCCATATTGAGATAAAATGCACAAAAAGAGTGTTCTCGAAGATAAATTTAATAATGATTATATATATAATTATATAAGATATAAAATTAAAAAAAACAACTGAAGACAGTTGAAACTAACTTAGATACAGTGGAACCTCGATTTTACGTTATACAGGAGATCAAGCTGAAAAAAATTAATACGTGGGAAAATGTAAAATCTTGAAAAATTTCTAAACAATTTGCTATGTAGGGACCACCAAGATTAAATGAAAAATGAAGGAAAATGTAAAATCGAGGAACTTAAATCGGGGTTCCACTGTAATTATTACTTGCAAATTTTAATTTAATCTATAAATTTGGGAGAGGGCAAGAGCTTACCTTTGCCCCCGCCAAGTTACGCTTATGCTTACATTCACACATAGTGAACATAAATTTTGAATATTGTAGCTTGAAACATATTGTACTTCAGGCTTTATGCTAAATACACAAGAATTTTTAATAAGATTTAGTTTTAATGTCATTTTATGCAAATGATTTTTTATCACCCTGTGTCTGAACCGCCCATCCCAATTTTTCCATCAGCCATTAGTACACACTCTGAGCTACCTACATATAAAATTGGATGGAAATTGAAGGGGGCATTGCATGAAATTCGATCTTGAAGTTAGTAATTTATTTTTCTAAAAAATACATAAAACTATATATAAAAATACATGTTTATTGATGCATTAATCTGAAACGTTAATTAAATGAAAGCTTATACTATTCTGAAGAAAATAAAACTAATTCGAAGTTTCTACGGCAAACCCGAGGGAAGATACGATCGTTTATAACCTAATGTGTGTCATTCAAAGTGGAGCTGCATGTGGCGTAAACGGAGATCTTAAAAAGCGCGTAACTTCTGATCCCCTTGACCAATTTTAAAAAAGTTGTCTTTTTTGTCTTTTTTGTGGTGGGTAACATTTTCACAAAATTCTGGATGATTTGACATGGAATGACCCGACATAGAAAAATTGTACTTCTTTCAAAACATTTGACCAAAATCTCTAACATCTAATAGCATATGTTTGTATTGATGAAGTGGTTAAAGGCACTCACAAGTATATACTCCTTAGGATTCAAGCCCTGGACGCCTACAAATCTACGCATGTTGATGTGATATATCTTTTGGTGAGTTCAACTTTCCGTTCATCATCTATTCATTATCATCGTCGCGATTAACCCACAGGTAGAAAAAACGGCGTTAAATAACGAAAAATCATTTTGAAAGGTCAACCCAACCTCCTATTCTGTGATAGATGAACTACGCAATTATGTATTTAAAAATCGTTTACTATATTACAAAGTTTTAAATTATTGCCTCCTCCAAAAATGTTCCTCTCACACAGTATACGGACACTTTGGAGAGTATTAAACCTAAATAAAGTGATCCTTTGAGAAGCCAGGTCTTCCAAGTGGTTTTTACATTGGCTCACGTGTTGTCTTGTTCCCCCATGAATTGACTTCCTAATCCTCTAGAGCTACTACACTTCCTCATGCTGTACTCAGTTATAGCCAGAATGCTGGGTTAACAATGAAACTCTTGAAGCACAAGTCTTATCAAAGAAGGCAGTTTTGCTGCAATAAAATAATTCCCGAACTTAGAAAGAAACTCAGGAACCTCGACTTAAACTTATCCTCTTTAATAACAAGGCCATATTTTCTACTTTATTATGTCTATTGCATACACCACCATATATTTAAACGAAGGTAAGTAAATAAATAATAACAATGAATTCATTACTTGCTATTAAATAATGTGAGGTATAAGGACACTATTTGCGACTAGTACAGATGTAGATAAACCACTTGGGAAAATATAAAGTAGGTGGGAACGGTAGACGATTGACCAAGTATTAAAAGCAGCCACAAGAAGCTGCATCAAAGAACTGCACCCATTTGTGTCTCGACAACCTAGCCGGCTGAAGAGGGAAGACGGTTGACCTTGAACTCGCATTTTCGTGTCCTGCAGTATAGTTGTTGTAAAATTGTTGTGTTTAGTAGTTTCCTTTCCATGTGGAGAAGTATATTTTCTGTGAATTCATGAAGCGCTGTAGTTGTACTTTTGTCTCTTAGAAAACCATGTTGGGTTGGTGTTATAATTTGGCATGTGTTACAAAAATTACTTAGTCGTTTCTCAACTGCATGCTCGATTATTTTAGAGAACACTGACAGTAGTGCAATTGGCCTGTAGTTTTTTTACATCATTTTTTTTCACCTTTTTTAAAGATTGGTATTATTTTGGCTGTTTTTAGTTCTTCTGGAAAAATTCCACTTGAAAAGGAGTGGTTTATAGTATGTACAAGGGGTTTCACAATTTGCAAATGGCATGCTTTTATAATGCAGTCTGTTATTTCATCAAGTCCTGCTGTCTTTTTGTTTTTTTAGTTTCCCGATAATTTGAATAATTTCTGAATCATTTGTTGGTTTCATAAAAAATGTTTTTGGGTTCCGGTTGATTGTCAGTAATGATGATTTGTTTTGTGGGTATAAGTTTCTAACACTTTCTATGAAGTGATTATTAAAAACATTTGAGATATTTTGGGGTTGTGAATGTTATTTTGTCTTAGCTTTAGGCTTATGATTTGGTGGTTCTTTGGTGCAGAGTTAGTTTCTTTCTTTATTATATTCCACATTGTTTTTGTTTTATTTGTTGCGTTGCTTATCTCTTTGTCATACTGCTGTTTTTTTTTGCAACTTTTAGAACTTTTCTCTAAATGTTTCTGTATGATGCATAGTTGTTCCAGAAGGTGGGAGTGTTATTGGTTTTGCTTTCTCTGTGAAGTGATTTCATTTTTTTGCTTGAGATAGAAATTCCATTTGTAATCCAGCTTTTGTTTTCTTTATTTTTAAGTTTTCTACGTTTTTCAGGAAAGGTTTTTTTATATAGAGATTTAATAATGTTAATAAATTTCTTATCGCAAAACACTGTGCGTCGATGCACAACATCTGCACCCAGCAAGTTACAAGTGATCAGAGTCGAATTTTAATGAGAATCTGAAGAATGATAGATTTCATCAGAGGTGGATAGGTGGACACTAGCTCAACATGCAATAGTTTAAGTCATAATTCCTGACAAACAAAAAGCTTATTAAACATGTATTCGAATAGTAATATGTACTTTATCCTGTAACATGTAAGGAATTATACATAAAATAAATTTAATTTACATTAAGTCCGAAATTTATATCCGACCATAGGCGCACCAGTGAGGGCACGACGGTGCTTGCCACTGCCTGTGGAAATCGTGGAGAGAGAAAATTTATTTGGTTCATTGTGCTCTTTGTGTTGGATAGTGAAATAAATGCTATTCAATTTTTAAATAATTGAAAATAAAGCATTGCCTCAATTTAGAAGTGAAAAATTCCTTGCCTTCCTTTTGCAGTTAACATGCCATGCGTTTATTTGCACTTGTTATTTCATTTTCTTTAAGGCAAAGAGGCACGTGACTCCTAATTCCCTAGTGTCTCTCATTTAGTATTTGAAAGATAAACTCTCAAAAGCGCCAAGCATATTTTCCAAAGTTTTGTAAGGGTATAATGCATATGCACATTATTAATCAAACACAGCGACAGCATCCCATGACATCCACCCTCCACAATCCTGCTTTGCTTGTTCGGCGTCCTCTTTACCTCACAACATGCCCCCTGTCCCCTCCTGTTCTAACAGTTAAAAAATATGCATGTATAAAATCTAAATTGGGAAGAGCATTTCAATTTTCTCCGTCTTGATTGCACATAACTACAAGGTGTTTTTTTTAAGTTCTCAACATTCATTGATAGTCGTCTGTCAGAGAGAATGTTTTTCATAATAGAAAATGATCATTCTACTTCGACAGAAGTTATTGGAGCATAACAAGCTGTAGCTGGACTCATTTCGGTAACAGCATTTTCACCTTTTAGAATATCACAAAATATTCCTTCCATATATACGCCAAATGTGCATACATTTTATATAGTCCGAATCTATGATTCATTCCGAGTAAAACTATATATCATTTGTCTGTCTACGGCAATAAGCGTCCGATCTACAGTCATTTTTATAAAACTCTACATTTTGCTGAAAATCGGCTTGGTCAGCAAGTTGGTTACATGCGGAAGAGTCTCTGGTGGCTGAAGGTTAAACTCCTCTGAAGAGCTCTATTTGTAGTCATTTCGACAATCCCTACATCTAACCGTTAGCACCAAGGTGGAGCCACATCTCTCCAATTTACTGACTTTTTTTAAGAGTCACCGAAAAATAACCCATTGTTGCTTTGTGTTCTTTTTCGCTTGGCAGAAACTGCGTTACAATTTTAACAAGGAACAAAATATGCATACAAAAAGATTAGAACTCCTAAAGAATTTATACGAGGGCTGTCAAAAATAAGTTACTTCTTAAAAGTGAGTGAGTTACAATTGCACTTGCTTCGTCCCAAAAATAACTCAATCATAGTACCTTTACTACACATGTTACTTGCAACCAATACACAGAACGTATTAACAAGGAAACTACCCTTCACGTTACAACCTTTTTATATATATATATATATATATAATCTTGTATAGTAGTAGTTGTGCGTTTGTGTTTTTTCTTGTGTAGTGGTTGTTATGTGTTTTTGTGTCTTGTGCAGTAGTTATACTGGGTAGTGTGTTTAGGTTTATCTTGTGTAGTAGTGTGGTGCCTAGTGTGTTTGTGTTTATTTTGTGTAGTAGTTATGCTGTCTAATGTGTTTCTGTTTGTCTTGTGTAGTATCGGTGGTATGTATGTATGTATGTGTCTTGTGTTGTAGTTGTGCTGTCTAGTATGTTTGTGTAATAGTTGTGCTGTCTAATTTGTTTGTGTTTGTCTTGTGTAGTAGTTGTGGTGTGTTTGTGTTTATATTTTGTTATAGTTGTGATGTGTTTGTGTGTGTCTTGTGTAGTAGTTGTGCTGTCTAATGTGTTTGTATTCGTCTTGTGTAGTAATTGTGCTGTCTAATGTGTTTGTGTTTGTCTTGTGTAGTAGTTCCTCCATTCATATTGGGGGTTAGGCGTAGAGCTGACAACTCTGCACTGTAAAAAGACATGTCAAGAAACAACAATATAAGGCCATGGATGTTCCCAAGGTAAAATATTTCGGAGGTAAAATAGTCCCCCGTTCGGATCTCCGGGTGGGGACTACTTTGGGAGGTCTCTGGACTAAGGATAAGATAGATCTACATTAGGAATAAGGATATTAAATTAGGCACCTGGAATGTTTTGAGCCTTTACCGGCCTGGGGCATTTCAGTGTACAGTTAATGAAATAGTTAAGTATAAATTAGATGTAGTAGCTGTCCAGGAAGTTAGGTGGCCAGGAGAAGGGAATTGTAAAACTAAAAATTATACTTTTTTCTATGGTGGTACTGAAAATCATAATTTTGGAACAGGCTTTTTCATAAATAATAGAATTATCTCGGCTCTTAAAACAGTAGAATTTATTAATGATAGAATATCATATGCAGTTTTACAGGGTAGGTGGTGTAAAATTATTTTAATAAACATACATGCACCAACGGAAGATAAAGATGATAATACTAAAGATGATTTTTATACAGAGTTAGAACAGGTCTTTGATAAATTTTCTCAGTATGATATGAAAATTCTGTTAGGTGACTGTAATGCACAGATTGGCAAAGAAGATACATTTAAACCCACGATTGGTAAAGAAAGTCTTCATGAATTAAGTAATGATAATGGTATAAGATTGATTACTTTTGCAACCTCAAAGAATTTAATTGTGAAAAGTACCACTTTTAAACATAAAGATATCCATAAATATACCTGGTCTTCTCCAGATGGTAAAACTCATAATCAGATAGATCATATTCTCATTGATAAGAGAAGGCATACTAGTATAATTGACGTTCGTACACATAGAGGTGCTGACTGTGCCAGTGACCATTATTTAGTAATTGCTAAATTAAGAGAAAGACTCTCAGTAATAAATCATAAGCAACAAAATCTAAAAGTTATAAAATTTGATACAGGAAAGTTTACTGATGAAAGAATTAAGAAAGATTACCAAATTAAACTGTCAAATAGATTTGATGTTTTGCAGGATTTAAATGATGATGAAAATATAAATGAAACAGACGTAAATAAGAATTGGGAGCACATACGTAATGCAATAGAATCAGCAGCTAAAGAAAGTATAGGATACCATAAACCGAGAAAAAGTAAGCCATGGTTTGATAATGAATGTCATAATCTAATAGAAATAAGAAATCAGGCTAGACTTAGGTGGTTAAATAACTCTAATGATACAAATCTAAACAATTATAATAGAATAAAGCGAGAAGTTAACCGCACGTTTAGAAGTAAAAAAAGAGATTACTTAAAAACCAAAATTCACGAAATTGAAACGAACAGCAAAAACGAAAATATGAGAGATTTATATAAAGGTGTAAATGAGTTTAGAAAGGGGTGGCAACCTAAAGTAAACTTGATAAAAGATAAAGACGGTGATTTTCTAGCTGACCCAAGCGATATTCTAAATAGATGGAAGAACTACTTTAATGACCTTTTAAATGTTCATGTAGGAGATAAATCAGAAGTAAATGAAGTCCACACAGCAGAATATTTAGTTCCAGAACCTAACTTGACTGAAGTTAAAGATGCTATTAAAAGGCTAAAGAATAACAAAGCACCTGGCATTGATTTAATACCAGCTGAGTTAATTAAATATGGTGGAAATTCATTAATATGTCAAATTCATAAATTAATTTGTTTAATATGGAATAAAGAAGAAATCCCTCAACAGTGGAAAGAATCCATGATTGTTCCTGTGTTTAAAAAAGGTGATAAAATGAACTGCAATAATTATCGTGGAATTTCTCTACTCTCAACAACATATAAAATATTATCTAACATTCTTTTAACAAGACTATCCCCATATGCTAATGAAATTATAGGTGATTATCAATGTGGATTTAAACGTAACAGATCAACTACAGATCAAATTTTTCACATCAGACAGACACTTGAAAAAAAGTGGGAATATAATCAAAATGTCTATCAGCTATTCATTGATTTCAAAAAAGCATATGATTCGGTCAAAAGAGATAAACTATATAATATATTAGTAGAGTTTGGAATACCTAAGAAGCTTGTTCGTATGATAAAAGTATGCACCAGTGAAACAGAAAGTACAATTCGTGTGGGTATTAATATGTCTGACAAATTTACAATTCATGATGGATTAAAACAAGGAGATGCATTATCTCCATTGCTCTTTAATTTTGCCTTAGAATATGCTGTTCGGAAGGTAAAAGAAACTAAAGAAGGACTAAAATTAAATGGTGTGACTCAGTTGTTAGCATATGCAGATGATGTAGACTTACTGGGGGATGATGTGAATACAATTAAGAATAATGCAAAAATATTTTTCAAAACTGCTAAAGAGATAGGTTTGGAAGTTAACAAAGAGAAAACTAAATATATGCTTACAGGCCGAAACCAAGTGTTAGGTAATAATCAAAATCTAATTATTGATAACAACTCGTTTGAACCAGTTTCCAAATTCAAATACTTAGGAGTAATATTAACAAATGAAAATTATATTAAAGAGGAAATAAAAAGTAGGCTTAATTCAGGAAATGCATGTTACTTCTCTCTTCATAAACTTTTATCTTCTCGTTTAATATCTAAGAAACTAAAAGTTAAAATATACAAAACAGTAATTTTGCCTGTAGTATTATATGGATGTGAAACTTGGTCCCTTACATTGAAAGAGGAACATAAATTGAGAGTATTTGAAAATAAGATCCTTAGGAAAATCTTTGGACCTAAAAGGGATGAGGAGACAGGTGAGTGGAGGAGGTTACATAATTTAGAACTACATAATTTGTATTCATGTCCAGATATTATTAGAATAATTAAATCAAGACGACTTAGGTGGGCAGGCCATGTGGCACGAATGGGAGAGGAAAGAGGAGTTTACAGGATTCTTGTTGTGAAACCTGATGGTAAGAGACCTGTAGGAAGGCCAAGACGAAGATGGAGGGACAACTTTGAGATGGACCTAAAGGAAATCAGTAGGGATGGAAAAGAATATATAGATCTTGCTCAAGATAGGGAAACATGGAAGGCCTGTGTTGCTGCAGCCATGAACCTTCGGGTTTAAGATGGCTAGAGAGTTAGTTAGTTAGTTACAAGAAGCTTACAAATTCTTGCAACAGGCTTACGGGACAGATGTTCTGCCACAAACAAACGCATTTCGTTTGCGGGAGTCCGTGCTTTTTATTCAGATTTTTACCCCAACCCGTGTGTCAGTTGACAACATTTGTATTGTTTTGGAGAGCTTATGAAACGAGGAAGTTTTTTTCCGTAATTTTTACGCTAAGTGTATTACCATTGTTTTGAGTAATCCCCTTCGATTTAAACGATAATTTCCAAATTTCTTCATGACGTGTGCTCCAATTACTGTTTCTTTCTGTGGGTATGGTAATTTTGGGCATGATTTTTTTCCCCAGTAGTCACTCATTCGTCAGCTGTTAGCAACGTGTCGATTAAGTGCCCGGGGTGTAGTAGTTTTTTCACAATTAGTAGTTTTTTGGTCGCTAGTCGGAATATGTCACGAAAATCTACAAACTGCAATAACTCGAAACCCATCGATTTCCAATGATTTACTAGGGTCAAATTTGTTGCAAATGTGCTCCAGTATTACCACTTTCCAGGAATAGGTCGAATTACCAATCACCCTGTATATACTTATATTTTCCTATGTAGCTCATGACAAGGGTTAGGTGGCAGAGCAGCCCACGGCTGAACCTCGCCCGCTAAATAAAGGAATTATTATTATTATTATCCTGTATTCTGTTCTAATCGCATTTCTAGGGGTAGTCCCGAATCTCCTCAGAGTGAGTAGATTCTCTTCAAAATCTAAAGTTATTTTATGCCCAGCATCTCCACCATGTATCATACCCTTAGGTATGAGGGATCTTATTGGGAATGTAGCTCACTCAATCATTCATCCTTGACGGTAGAGCAACTTGTTGATCATAGTGAGCTTGGTGGTAAGTTGCAAGAAGTACTAATGTAACAAGATACACTAATCAAAAACTAGAAATTGCAACAGTTAACACTTGGATTTTAAAACCTTCGAGCCTGAATCATACCTGGTGAGGGTAGGTTAATTTCCTGCCTAACGTGAAGTCTGATGATCGAATCCAAGAACGAAGTGTAGGCCCGTAATGAAAGCTTGCTTCTCAAGCTAAGTCAGGAAGACTAACTTTGTTCAAAGACAGAACTGAAGAGCGCTGTTAACTATTCCAAATCAATCCAAAGAGTGATCCTTCTACCTTTCTCCTCTATTCCTCTGCCAGTGGAGACTTCCTCCATGCCGATTCTTCACGTTTTGACTTCCTATTCTCTTAGCAAAATTACTACCTGTTTACCTGTTGTGAGCTGTTTTCTACACCAGTACTCCAGGAAGTCTGTTTACACTTGTCTTTGCTTATTTGACATGCCTAAGAAGAGTAGGCAGCTGGTAGAATAAGTGAATGACCCTTGGTCAAAAGAAGCTTTTAGAAAATGTACAGGCTCAAGCTTCGTTACGATACCTTTTAACGGAAAGACTCGCATCAAGGGTGCTAGAGACAAGTTCCAGTGGTCTGCTTTTCACCTCAAACTGAAAGTCCATGTTAGCTGTTCATAAAATTATCATTACCAAATTGTATATGACGAAGACTAGCGTAATCTCGACGTGGCCTCTGGCCACGTCTTGTACGTTCGCATGCGTAACCTTCACCCACGTTGTGGGCGTAATCATATTATAGATGGGGTGAAATGTCTGCATGTTGTATTGGAAGACGAGGGACAAGTGTATAAGTAAGTTAGCTAATTTGAAAAGTTAGAAAGTAAGTTTATGTGTGTATGGGTTCAAAACATTATTGTCTATTCTTTAATAATAAACTGAGTAATTAATAACCGTTCCAGAATTATTAGTTGGATGTTTTGCATGAACGAACTCAATAGCGACACTAAATTGAAAATGCAATATTTACGTCTATTGTTATTTTCACATTTTCAAATGTAATTGGAAAATAATTGTTTGCCGTCATTCCCCTAATATTCCTACCTTGCCTCCGTAATAAATTCTTACGCTCGTATTTTGAAATACGAAGAGTCTAGTATAATTCATTTACAGTAGTTTTCGGGGTGAAAATAAACTTTCTTGAAGTTCCCTAGGAACGTCCGTTTCCATGGTGAAGAAGGAGCACCTCAAACTATCTAAATAATTGTTTGTTATTATACGTCTAAACATTTAATTAAAACAACTACGATATAAATGTTTTCGCATTGAGTTTACTAATATATACGTAATTGTATCTGGACTGAAACTAATTATTATGTAGATGACACTCTTGTTTGAGCCACCTTTTCAAAACCAGTAGTTGATACATCTGTGTGTGATCTGTGAGAAATATAATGCAGCTTGACAATGAAGAATTGAAGCAAACAATATGAGGGAAAAGTGCCCGTGGAAACGGTTGCTAAGGACATTAAAAAAAAGCATTTTTACCCTCAGAAAGGGCGGATTAAGCGATTTTTTAAATTTTGTCTTTTGGAACAATTTCATGGGGGCGTTGTAATAGGATATTTCTTTCCTCCAGTGCTTCCTTGACGGAGAACATTTATGTGAGTGAATCAGTGGGATTAGGGCTATATATATATATATATATATATATATATATATTGGACTAATTTTTAATTCACATTTGCATGTGAGGTAGAATTAAAATTAATTATTGAACATTGTATTGATTCCATTATTAAAAATACTATATATATATATATATATATATATATATATATATATATATATATATATATATATACAGAAATTCGGAAATTCCCCTTACAAACTCCTAGGGCTAGTAGAGGGGACTGAGTAGACAATATTTGGAATAGGAACCCATGTCCGGAAACGTACCGTTTCCATGCTACAACCATGACAATGTGTCGGATGTGCCTGTGTTGGTATGCAACCGGGTAGGCAGTACATGACGTCAGAAGATCACCTGATGGAACGTGACGTCTACAAATTGTTGCATTCCACTGTCGACACAGGTGCTGATCAATAAACAGTACGTTTTTCTTTGTTCCCTTGGCATTGTTACCAAATAAATGTGTTTGTATTACGGACTGAGTCACACGTCATTCACTTCTGTACCTTACGTAACACCTTATTTGACATGGTTGTAATAAATGATTACACTTTAGGTCATACGCACGTAATAGTTTGCAACTGTGAACAAGGCAGTATATTCGCTACTGATTCATAATTATATTGTTACTGTGTTGCATGTGTTTTCGCCGTAATGTATTAATGTGAACCTCGGATACTTCCGTTATCAGCACAAAACTACCACAAGGCATCTACCTTAGTATCAGAAGGACGAAGTGGATAGATTAAATTGTAGATGCCAACTTGGTAACTAGATTTGCAATTATTTGACATGTAAGCTGCGACAAAATTCGATATGACCACTTCCACTTGAATTCCATTTTCTTTCTACCATTTTTCGTATCGTTTGCTTACTTCCTGTTAGGTTACAGAACGTGTTTTCTCGTTTTGTTCTACGGTACATAATGTGCCTGATTGCAGCTATGTCACTTTAAACAGAATATGTGTGTCTCTGGCAACCCTGGAAAGCATTGCTTCACGACGGGATATGACGTCACAAATGCCATCAAATGATTTGTGTGGTTGCCAGCACTCAGGCACCAAAACGGGCTTTTTTGAACAACTGTAGCGCCGAAATGATGAACCAACGAGAAAAATGTTACTGAGAAAAGTTGTTTGTTTTGATGTTCTCTATATGTTTCCGTGGTCCGTGGGCGCCATTAAAATGACACCCTGTATGTGTGTTTGTATGTGTGTGTGTGTATATATATATATATATATATATATATATATATATATATATATATATATATATATATATATAAAGATAAATTTGATGGAGGGGTGAAAAATTTATAAATAAAATTTAAATCCTTAATTCGTGTTTAATAACGCGACAGTGACAAGTTAATCAACACAGAGAAAGAATTTGCAACACTAACGTAAAGAAAGAACAACATTCAACTTTGGAGGAAATTGATAAATCATATTCTATTTTGTTTATTTTTCATCCATTAATATCCAAAGAATTGAAGGCATTTCAATGTATTATGGTAAATTGCAAAGGGGCAGAAAAATAATATTAAAACATTCCGCGATTATATATACAGGACTCGCGTACTTTCGACGTGGCCAAGGCCACGTCTTGTACGCTCGCATGCGTGACCTTCGGCCACTTTGTGGGCGTAATCATATTATAGATGGGATAAAATGTCTGCATGTTGTATTGGATGAAGGGGAACAAGTGTATAAGTTCACTAATTTTAAAAGTTTAGAAAGTAACTTTGTGTGTGTATGGGCTCTAATAAGGCACAAATATCCAAAGCTTTATTGTCTATTTTCTTAATAATAAACTGAGTAATTAATAACCGTTTCAAGATTATTAGCTGGATGTCTTGCATAAACGAATTCAATAGCGACACTAAATTGGAAATGCAATATTTACGTCTTTTGTCATTTTTACATTTTTAAACATAATTGGATAATAATTGTTTTCCGTCATTCTCCTCAAATTCCTACCTTGCCTCCGTAATAAATTCTGACGCTTGTATTTTGAAATTCGAAAAGTCTAGCATAATTCCCTTACAGTAGTTCTCGGGGTGAAAATATACTTTCTTTAAGTTCCCTAGCAACGTCCGTTTCCATGGACAACAACAAGCACGGCAAAAACTCTAAATAATTGTTTGTTATTATACCCCTAAACATTTAGTTAAAAGAACCACGATGTAGATAACATTTTTCGCATTGAGTTTACCAATATATACGTAAGTAATTGATTCTGGGCTGAAACTCCTTATGTAGATGTCACCCTTGTTTAAGGCACCTTTTTGAACCAGGTGTTGATTCATCTGTGTGCTATTGATCTGTGACAAATATAATGTAGCTAGACAATTAAGAATTGAAGGAAACAATGTGTGCAAAAGAAATGCCCGTGGCAACGGTTGCTAAGGGCGTGAGAAAAGGGCATTTTCACCCTTAAGGAAGGGCCGATTGAGCGATTTTTGAATTTTCTCGCTCTTTTGGGACGATTTCATGGGGGGTCGTAATCGGACATTTCTCGCCTCCGGGGCTTCCTTCACGGAGAACATTTATGTCAGTGAGTGAGTGAGTGGTGGGATTGGGGCTATATATATATTGGATTATAAATCTAGGTAGTTTGTCATTGTGTTAAAGCTATGGGATTTCAAAGCTTGTTGATTGTTCTGATGAATTTTTATGCCGGGATGAGCCTCAATCAGCATTGGCAAATGTGTTTGTCACAAATGCACCAACAGAACCACCGCTCAGCATGAGTGGGGAGTTAATTGCTTTGGGCAAATTGTTTGATTTGATCAAACAAGTTCTCGCATCAATCGGGAATTAAAGGCGTCGGCATACGCTGAAAGTGAATTAGAGAAAGAACAGGTGCAATATGCTTTGTTCTTTACACAGTCATATCATCATGTGTTTTTGTGTATTCATAGTGTCTGGATGGCCAAAAATTGAAAACAAGTTGATTTCTGATTGAATGATAGTCTTTCGTTTGTTGTATTACTCTCGTTGGGATTTTAAGTCACTTTATAACCATTTTATGTTATTATTTCGTAAGATAGGTTTGAACTGTGTGTGCCAATTCTACGATGCCGGAGTACACTGGCATTTTTCGCAAAAATTGAGCCAACCTCAATGACAGAGTGGTTAGCACGGAGCGCTAAGAAGAGAAGGATCTCGGGTTCGAATCTCGGCCTGACACGCCTTCATGAATTTCATTACATCATCACTCATCCTCATTTTCGCAAATAGCCAGGAAAAGTAAAATAAACCAACCAATTAAAGCAATATTAATTGACGAAGGTTGGGTTTAACTAAAATGGCTGATAGGAAAGGATTGTTATTTGAAAATACTTTTTACTGGGATTACGTTTTGTTTTCGTTTTTTTTTAGTTGGATGATATATGTTAAATTAAGTTGATTAACTTACGGGTCATTCATCCCAGGAAGTTTTGTATTTGTTGCTTTGATATTGAACATATGAAACTTAATGGGTTTGTTAGACACTGACGTAGAGACCAATTGAAATAAGTTCTGTCCAAATTAAGTTAGTAAGTGCCACGTTTTAAAATATATAATATTTTATATTTTCACATTAAATTTGTCTCTAAATATCAATCGGCCTGGTAGATGGTTGATCCGAACGTGCAAATTTATGTCGGAATGTGCTGTTATTCCAATGAATTCCGTATTGTCTTGGATAGAAGGGATAAGAAGGGAGGGAGAGAGAGAGAGAAAGAAGGGGTAAGAAGGGAGGGAGAAAAACTAGAGAGAGAAACAGGGACAGGTGTGTGTGTGTGTGTGTGCGCGTGTGTTCGTGTATGTGCTTCGTGGTTACACCTTAAAATATTAATATTCCGTTTTTACAAGACTCATTTGAAACATAGATAAAAAGATTCACTAACACTGATTCAGTTAAGAAAATTTTGTATTTAATTCTTTCAGTTGATGATTTCATCATCCAAAACACGGTCTTCTCACAAAATTATTTTTTATTAAAAATTAAGTTAGGTACTTATTCAGCCTCTTTAGTATCCAAACATGTGACGTTTTCTTATTCCATTCTTAGATCCTTCAAACAGTTCTGACGTTTTCATAATCGTATACGTGTACCAGGAAAATAATTTATATTATTTCATTATTCAAACTTGTCCTTCTCTTCTAGGTTAAAGCAGTATTTAATACTAACATTACAATATATATTTTAAAAATATTTCTTTTCAGTACAATAGCAAATCGTCTTTTGTGATCTACCTCATGATTGATTATGACGTGGATTTACCAAGCGCACGAATTTCGAATTTAAATTCTGCCACTGAGCCAAATTCCAGACTTGTTTATACAATCGTGCGGTACGACCCGATAACCTTATCCATGGAGAGTAAATCTCAATTCGCAATGTCCACTATAATGAAGTCAATCAAGCTTCAGTTTGACTTGATTAATGGCTCATGCACGAGATTTCCCTTGAGCGACGCATGGAAATTATCTATTCTGATGCTTCAATACTACTTCGTACATTTGCTTCCCGAACAAATTAATCTGCAGCAGCTGCTCCCTTCATATTGAATAGGAATACAATTGCCTGTTAGATACACTAGAAAATCCAGGTTCATGATCTTTGTTACGTTGCCTTTGATGAGTACTAACGTAAGCAATGTCATCTTTACTAAATAGATTCGAATTATGAGCCACTACAACAATTTACTTAATGAATTATACCTGAGACCTCTATTATTCTGTACATTTAAAAGTGATTAGATAGACACATTTATAAAAAGAGTTTAAAATAAACACAAAAATTATAGTTGTATCATATATGCTAATCACCACTTGACGGTGACCTACTATCCTGATGATAATTCGTGAGTTACTTGAAAAGAGAGCCGCTCTCCGTGGAGAATGGCTAGCACAACGGGATGCGAAGCCAAGGACTGAGCAAAGGTGTTCTTTGTGAGTGTCCCTATATCATTTTCATCATTTCATTACTCATCCTCGTAGTGCCTCCCCGATGAAGCAGTGGTAGCGTCCTCGCCTTGTAATCAATGCGTCCCGGGTTCAATACCCGGTGGAGGTACATAGTGGTTCTAAACTTTAGGTTCAATCCCCATTTGCTATATTGTGCATAAAGTGGACTTAAGACTTCAAATCTATCAATCAATTAAAGCAGCACATTGAGTTTCATCGCCAGTGTATTCTGCAATCTCTGACTTGAATCTACTTACTACTTGTTTCTATCAAAGTTAATTTGTTTGATCTTATTTTAGTGTAGTTTCTCGTGGTTTCAACATTGATGAGGAGCTCAGTATTTCTCATGGTACTGTGCACAACATTGTGCAGACAGAGAAACTCGGATACAGCAATCTCATCGTCTTTCTGGAGAGTTTTGTGTTGTTCTAATGGTATGTATGGATTGATTACATGATGGAACAAATGCTGGGACAAATTTTGTGAATAAATAAAAATATAGTGTTTCCACCTAATCACAGTAGTAATTGTTGTAGTTTAACATTGAACACTATATCTTCAGATGACTTTATAACAATTAATATTAAAATATTGTACGAGATTTTTTTGTTAAACCATGAACCCGAAACCCCTGTCATCGTACGACGCTGTGCTAACTGCTAATCACACATCGCCATATACGCACATACGAGTATATATGATATGGAACAATTTACAGTTGAAGGAAATGTGTGTTTTTTGTCCCATTTTGGTATATTTTCGAAGGAAGTTTTCTGAAAATTGTAGCGTTTTTTCAAATGCAATGGCTACATATAATTCAAGAATAAACAATCGTCATAATCTAAATTACACGAATGTTCTTCAGAATAAGGGTATTTCAAGCAATCTCTTTAAAGTTCTAAGTAGTAGGAAATAAGGTATTACTGGAACACAAAAGTATGATCCCCCTCAGACTGGTTTTGGCTACACTTAAAACTATGTCAAGATGCTTATATAAGCTTATTGCCTACAGTGTGCTACTCCGTTGAATCCAAACATTTAGTAAAATAGCCCTCGGGGATTTCCCGTGAAAAGTATGACCCCCCTCAGATTGATTTGGCTACACGTACAAAAGCTGCTTCTGTCAGATTGTTGTCCATAGGATCGTAAAAAATATGGCCCTCTTGGCACTGTTTTGGCTACACTTAAAACTAGGCCAAGATGCTCATATGAGCTTATTGCCTTTAGTGTAATACTCTGTCAATAGCTACATACACACACACACACACACATATATATATACACACACACATATACACACACACACACATATACACACACACACACATATACACACACACACACAAGTTTACTTCTGGTCTACTTCTATTATTAGGCAATATTATGATGGATTGGTTGCTGATGACCTACATCTAATGTGCTGTCTTCTAATTGGTTGCTGATGACCTACATCTAATGTGCTGTCTTCTGATTGGCTCACTGTTTCAGATGTTTTCAACGCGGTCCGCGCTTAGGCTATTTAAAGAGTCTTTGCATTACAGATCAGTTAGTATTGTGAGAGTGGTTGAAGAGTATGGACGTGTTGTTGCAGTGCTCCTCATATTTTTTTTGTTAAAAATTAAGTATTAGTAATATAGAATATCCTATAACTAGAACACGAAAATATAACAGACTCGTATAGACTGGACTACAGGTCTGTTCGGTTTGATATACAGAAATTCTTATTATTCATATTAAATGTATTTCTGGTATACTGTACGAAAGGCTTATATTTTGTATAAAATAGTCCGATATTTGACACATCCAGCTTGTTTGTTATAATCCACTCATATTTAGAGTCAGGCAGATACACTAATTTATATCTGTCCCAGTTTGTTATACAAGATCAATACGGCTTCTACTACATGACACGCATTTTCGATCATTGCCCCCCTCCCTCTTATGTACACGACATGCCTGTGCAGACACGCATTTGCGGTAGGTCGTTGCTTCTGTAGATCAACGTAGTAGGTCATTAGCTTTACGACCTGTCTTAGTTTGTCAGACACCTGCTGTTTTTTTTTTAAGTGTATAGTTTTATTAAGTATATAATTTTTTGATTTGAGCCCCAAGAAATTATATATAAATACCAAAAACAAAAAATAGTAACACACTAAGTATACACACAAAGTATACACACTAAGTATACAAAGTACACTGCTGAACCCAACTGATATTTTTTATTAAGCATATAGTTTTGATTTGAACCCCAAGAAATTATATATAAATACATACGACGAAAAATGCCAAATCAAAAATATTGTAATCAATGCGATAAGAATATATCTAGCCCTAATTGGGCCAAGCACCAATTGTGATTCTGAAAAACACAAAATGCCCACTAAAATATGCCCAAAATGCCATAGAAAATTTTGCAAGGCATACTTCAATAGACATATAGGCCCTTGTTCTGCACAGGCATCAACATTGCCCCCACAGCCATCTACATCTGGTCTAAAAGAAAGCTTGTTACATCCGATAATACTAGACCGGCAAAGCAACCACGCTATGCACCTATTCGTAGTAGTTTTGACGGTCAACTTAGTGATTACCGTTTTGTATCAGAGCCAAGATGTGATATTAAGAATTTTTTAAACAGTAAAAATCCTGATATGCTAGCTAATCTAAATGCACAAAATGGCTCTTATAAGCTATCTCTTAAATTGTATACTGAATATAAGAAACCAAACGGTACAAAATTTACACATATGAGCTTATGACGTAATGCGATGATGTGCTGTCTTCTGATTGGCTCACTGTTTCAGATGTTTTCAACGCGGTCCGCGCTTAGGCTATTTAAACCAGTCTGAGGGGCTCATACTTTTGTGTTCCAGTAATACCTCATTTCCTACTACTGTTCTAACGTTTGGAATTTAATTTTAAGTTTATACTTTTATCAGACGTATATAATATAGAATATGATTTCAGTAACTTTGGATATTTTTATTATCGATTGATTGAATTAAAACTGTTGCTGGGTGGGCACATATGCGCCCTTCAATATATATGGGGAAATATACTCTAAACTTCTTACTTAAAGCTTCTCCAGAAGTCCCTGGAGAAAATTTAAAAGTGTAAGGTTGTAAAGGGACATGCACAAGACAAACACAACATATTTAAAAGTAAGAATAAAGTAAAAAGTTCCTCACAGACAGTGTAAGAGACCAGCTCTCCGAAAAAGGTTAAAAACGCTGTCGTCATCTCCCAACAGGAATGACAAACAATGGGGAAAATTAAAACTCTGCCAGAGGAAAGGAAAATAATCACATTCAACAAGAATATGCCAAATACTTATGGCTGTGTCCAATACGCAGTCGAGTGAGATGAACTTCTTCCTACGAGAGGGACGGGACTATGTACGCCATGCATCTATGGTTGTCTTGATGCGTGTTCCCAGTTACCGTATACCACTCTTCCTGCATTTCAAAAAAATACTGTGAAGTTAGGAAAAATCAGATTTGTTGCTTACTCGGAAGTCCTGTAAACTCACGATAAACCGAGAAAAAGCAATTACCGTATTTTCCGGCGTATAAGACGCACTTTTCCTTGGTCTGAAAAACAGTCAGCGTCTTATACAATGATAGTCAGTCTTTGATTGCGTTCATTTCTGGGAACTTTCTCTGTTCTGAATTAGACGTTACCTCTCCTTCTTTCTTCCGGTGTGCCACAAAGAAGATTCTCTCCTAGTAAGATTAGGTGTTACATGTTGAAAGTAGACCGACATATTACTATATATTTGAAATATTGTACATTAATTATAAAATCAGTAATGAAGATTTTTTCTCTAATTGGTGTACGAAAAATGGGCTGCGTCTTAGACGCCGGAAAATACGGTATTTTTTAATTTGCTCTGCGCCTCTCTACATGCCTATTTAATTAAACATTGTTTTATCAAATTTGATATTCATATGCTACAATTTTCTCGTAAATAAATTGTGGTTTTTTTCTTTGTAGTAGACTAATTGGAAAGGTCTCGTTAATATCTGCTTTAGATTTACAACATTGCGACAAAGCTCCCACCATCGTTACGTAAATCTGTGCATTTGAATTTCCATTCAAATTTCTTCCGTAACCGAAATTCAGCAGTCTCAAGCTGACAACCATTCATTGTCTCTGGGATTAAACTACCTCATAAAAGAAGAACCATAAACAAAGCCGTACAGAGCTGGCGCGACTGAAAATATCAAGTCTGAATTTGTGATTAGTGATTACCATTCATTACATCAACGGTCGTTTCGTTGCCATTGTTCTGCCAAGTCGCAGGCGTTGAAGGGAAAAAACATCAACGGAATCTACATTGCCAATACGAACATGCACGTATATCTTCCAACTACCCGCAAAACCGGCTTGTGTGTTTCCCGCATCAACACACTGTCTGAAATCAAATAAATTAGATTCCCTAGCTGCATATCCATTCCGAGTTACTGCGAGAATTTCACAGCTGGTGTTATTCAAGCTCACCTGCCACTGTTCAACCTATTTGATACGACACTCTTATGCTTCATGTAATTGCAAAGGGTTGTTATGGGAACCGTTGCGATAAAAACTACCTTGCAATTCGCTCCAATGAAAAGATCCCTCACCTTAACTGCTCTTACTGAGAGATATTTGCAGTAATTGCACAATGTGCCTAATAACATAAAGTGAAATAGATGTTACAAGTTATGGCACCACTTCAGGAACTGCATGCTTATTTTGCATTACATGTTTACTTACTGCATGTGCTTTTTTTTTCAAAAGCGCTGCAAAGAAATAAGTAATTAACTGCAGTTACTACTTAGTTTATATTTACAAACTTTTAACATTCTGAAAATATTATAACGAAAAAACTAAAGTTGCCTAAAAGTAGGGGAATTTGCCACTAAGCTATTCTAGGCTATTGTCTAGTGGGAAGTCCAGGGGGATCACACGAAAATGAGATGCTGAAGGGGCAAAAGTTAAAACTCATAATCAGATAGATCATATTCTCATTGATACGAGAAGGCATACTAGTATAATTGACGTTCGTACACATAAAGGTGCTGACTGTGCCAGTGACCATTATTTAGTAATTGCTAAATTAAGAGAAAGACTCGCAGTGATAAATCATAAGCAACAAAATCTAAAAGTTATAAAATTTAATACAGGAAAATTTGCTCATGAAAGAATTAAGAAAGATTACCAAATTAAACTGTCAAATAATATATTTGAGGTTTTGCAGGATTTAAATGATGATGAAAATACAAATGAAACAGACGTAAATAAGAATTGAGAGCACATACGTAATGCAATAGAAGCAGCAGCTAAAGAAAGTATAGGATACCATAAACCAAGAAAAAGTAAGCCATGGTTTGATAATGAATGTCATAATCTAATTGAAATAAGAAATCAGGCTAGACTTAGGTGGTTAAATAACTCTGATGATACAAATCTAAGCAATTATAATAGAATAAAGCGAGTAGTTAACCGCACGTTTACAAGTAAAAAAAAATAGATTACTTGAAAAGCAAAATTAACGAAATTGAAACAAACAGCAAAAACAAAAATATCAGAGATTTATATAAAAGTGTAAATGAATTTAGAAAGGGGTGGCAACCTAAAGTAAACTTGATAAAAGATAAAGGCGGTGATTTTCTAGCTGACCCAAGCGATATAGAAGATGGCGGACCGTATGGTCTTCGCGTAGTTGGAGCTCCGCAATTTCTCCCGAATTTAGCCTGGCTCATTGAGATATTTATATCTAGAACTATATATATTCCACCCGACGGCAACTTGCAACTATTTGCTGAAGCGTCGTGAAGTGTTGTGATACCAGGAATTGAATAATCAAAGATTACAATGTCGAAGCCATCTCATCTATCAATACAGTCTCAACTCGCGTAGACGGTGTGGAGTCGAGGCTACGGGACTTCGAGAGCCGCCTGCAAGAGATCGTCGAGCAGCAGCCAGCCCCTAACAGCGTGGACAGCAGCGCCGTTACACCATTGCAAGATCTCTGCACTTCCTTCAAGAAATTCAAGGAGGAGGTTGAAGACACATTCAAAGTTGTGAAGTCCGACCTGCAGATTTTAAGGAAGGAAACTGCAGAAAATGCCATCAGAATCGACGACCTCGAAATGTACTCTCGGAGAAACTGCCTCGTCCTGCATGGCGTTCCTGAAAAATTGAACGAAAATACAGACTCCCTGGTACTTGACGTTCTCCACAAGAATCTAAACCTACAACACATCACTCTGGAGCACATCGAAAGATCTCACCGCCTTGGCCGTCAAAGAAGAACCGCCGCCGATGCCGTCCGTGAAGGAAGAAGGCCCATCATATTTCGGCTGACCAGCTACCGCACCCGGGATGAAGTTTGGAGGCGGAAGAAATCTCTGAAAGGGACGAAGCTGCTCATCACCGAATCCCTGACGTCCGTGCGACAAGATGTGTTGCGGAGGGCAAAAGACCGCCACGGCCAACGGAACGTGTGGACCCAAGATGGAAGAATTATCATCCTCTTACCGACTGGCCGAAAAGTATCCGTCACAACACTGGCGGCACTTGACAACATGAAATAAATGCTGGAGGAAAAGTAAATTTGCAATAAGGATTCATGGTTGTATGTTTAAATAATGCAACTTTGTGCGTGTTGTGTGTTATGTGTTTTTATTGTGTACAAGCGCGTGAAACTATTTTTTCTTTGCGTATTTTCATCCTTGTGCATACGTTCCGTCCATGCGAGTGTCTTTAAATTTAAATCTAATGGAAGTGTATTATTATTTCTGTGTTCACTGCACCTGCCTGTCATCAACGCTACTTTTATGGTAAGTCAAATCTTTTTAAAAGTAATTATACATGTAATCTCGTTTAAAATGTGTGATTTCCATCCATTTGTCAGCACTTCTAAAAACCGCAAGCAATATTATGTCTGATATAAACGATTTGTGTACTGTAAATCCGGCAACGCCGACGTCGAACTTTTTCAACCAACTTTGCAACATTTGTACCTCTCCAACAAACAGCAACAATGGCCTTTCCTACTTAACTGCAGCGCTACAAACGGAAATGGTTTATCCATATTCTGGGCCGCAGCTGAATCTTGCACCAGGCAGCTTTAACGCAATTCATCAACGCGCAAAGTATTCTTGCTCATTTCCTAGAAGTTGAAAATATAATTCAAATAAACAAAGACGTGCGTGCTTTACTGGTCTCGGAAACATGGTTGAAGGAGAGTCTTTCGGACGATCTGGTGCATCTTCCGGGATTTCGTTTATTTAGGAAAGACAGAATCGGAAAGAGGGGAGGGGAAGTGTCAATTTATTTGCGCGAGGACATCCCTGCCAAAATTCTCTCAAAGTCGCCGGATGCCTACGACAGTTCATCGGAATATATATCAGTAAAATATATATATATCAGAAATCAGTATCTGTCAACAAATACTCCTCCTGGCGGTAGTCTATCGTCCACCTTGCACTCGCCTCGATAACTTCGAGAACGACGTTGCAAACTTTGTACCAAAATATTCACACACGATCGTTCTGGGAGATATGAATACCGACCTATGTAGCAAAAAAGAAAAGGTTATAGAATTCCGTGATACGTTCTCTGCTTTAAATCTTTCCATATGCCATTTAAATCCAACCCACCACACGGCCACTTCCGACTCATGGCTTGATGTCATCTTGGTTTCTGACGAAAAAAAGTGTAACGCGCCATGGCCAAATACCAGTGCCTGGAATTTCCTGCCACGATTTAATTTACGTGTCCTATTATCTTCGCGTTCCTAAATATAAAGCAAAACAAGTTTCATATAGAGAATTCAAAAACATTAACGAAGCCCGCCTAAATGAAGACGCTGCCCTTGTACCATGGCATTTAATCAGTACGTTACCTACAGTGGATGAGCAAGTTTTATTGTTAAATACCTTTATCCTCCAATTGTACGATAAACATGCTCCAGTCAGGAAGAAGCGTGTTTCGCGTCCGCCTGCTCGCTGGCTGACTGACGAGTTGCACCGGCTTATGGCAATGCGTGACAAAGCATACACCAAATATAGGATGGCGATCAAGGTCGATGATCACAACACATCCATCTTTGAAAATTACAGAATTCTGAGGAACCGTTGCACCCAGGAAGTACGAAAATCAAAGCGCCGATTCGCGTATGAACTACTAACATACGAAAGCAAACCTGACGTCCTCTGGAAAAAATTGAAAACACTGAGAGTTTTGAAACGGAGAAACCACGAATCCATTAATAAATTTCCACCGGAAGTATTGAACGATCACTTTTATGATCTTCCGATCGTCGATGATAATGTGAAACACGAAACGATTCGTAACATTGAATCACGCTCAACAACTGCTCCAAAATTTTGTTTTTCTTATTTTTCGCAAGAACAAGTCAGAAAATCGTTAGAGAAGATAAAGTCATTGGCCGTAGGAGTAGATGAAATTTCTATCCTCATGATTAAAAAAATTATCTACCACGTACTTGCTCTTATCATTCATATTTTTATTTTTTCTTTAATTACCGGCGCATTTCCCTCGTCTTGGAAACTCGCCCTGGTACGCCCTGGTACAACATAATAAACGTCAACGATTACCAACCAACCAGCATCCTCCCAGCCTTGTCTAAAGCCCTAGAGCATCTCGTTAGCGATCAAACCCGGGACTTTCTAACGCAAAATAATTTAATAGATCCTCTTCAGTCTGGCTTTCGAAGTAACCACAGCACTTCCACGGCTCTTGTTAATGTAACCGATGACATGAGGCTAGCCATGGACAATAAACAACTTACGATTCTGGTACTTCTAGACTTTACAAAAACTTTTCAGACAATTGATCATAAAATTTTACTCGCTAAGTTATCATCGATATTCAATTTTTTCGACTCCGCGGTTAATTGGTTCTGCTCCTATCTACAAGAACGTCAACAATGTGACGTTGACCTATATGGAAAATCGTCGTGGAAAAACATTCCATGTGGTGTCCCTCAAGGCACCGTACTCGGCCCCCTCTTATTTGCTCTGTATATAAACGACCTCCCGACGGTGCTAAACTGCTGTAAATACCATATCTATGCCGACGATTTTCAGTTATATTTCTCTTTCCACACGCAAGAAATACTGCATGCAATAGAAATTGTGAACAATGACCTTAAACAAATAAGTACTTGGTCTGCACACCATGGCTTACATCTAAACCCGACTAAAATCCAGTGTATTCTTGTAGGGTCCCCTAGAATTTTGAGCAAAATAGATAAATCTAGCCTCCCTAGATTCAACGTAAATGATATTCATCTGCCCTTCTCCACTACTGTTAAGAATCTGGTTGTGATACTCAACCACCATCTCACCTGGGCAGAGCAAGTTAACTCGGTATCTAGAAGAGCTTTCGGTGCATTGCATTCACTCTATCGGCTCAAAAACTTCCTCCCTGAACGCATAAAAATTTAACCTGTTCCAGTCTCTTGTATTTCCTATTGTTGACTATTGCGACATTGCTTTCTTGGATGTCAATCACGAGCAAGCTAAACGACTGCAGCGAATTCAAAATGCCTGCATTCGTTTCGTTTTCGATCTATAATATTCAGAGCATTTGACATCGTACTTTGCGAAGGTCGAGTGGCTTAAATTAAGCGATAAACGTAATTTTCATAAGTTAATTTTACTGTACAAAATCCTCCAAATAAAATACCCGCAATATCTCTATAACCGATTTCAACATCTTTCCGACTTTCACAGCCGCAACACCAGATCGCGCGAAAGGTCTTCGCTCTCCATTACACTCCACAAATCCAATTTTTATGCAAATTCTTTTACTGTTACTTCAGCAGGCCTTTGGAACAAGTTGCCACCTGAAATTCATGTCTCTTCCTCAATTGTGACGTTCAAAAAATTGTTAAAGTTACACATATTATACAATGAAAATTAAATGTTTGATTTCCCTAATAATGTGGCGGGTGCAGAGAATGATAGAAGGACGTAAGGCACAAAAATGATTTAACGTAATAGTTAAGATGAATTATCGTCAAAGTATACAGTTTTGGACTGTGTTTTAAGTATGTGTAATATTGGACTGTGCTTAAGTAAGTGTAGTGTTATGTATTTGCTTGTCCGTGTGTAAGGGCAAAAATATGTATGTGTGAGTGTGTGTGCCCGTATCTATAGGTTAGATTACCTTTCTTACTGTATATGTAATTTTTCTTTGTATTTTTTATTTCTCCGTCATTTTTATATATTTGTTTCTTTCTTTTCTTTTTCAATATTTTAATTATTTCATATTCAATTTCTTTTGTAAACGTGGTCAAGGGGAAGAAAAGGCTCCACAGCCGTAACTTCGCCATGTAAAAGAAGACGAAATAAATAAATAAATAAATAAATATTCTAAATAGATGGAAGAACTACTTTAATGACCTTTTAAATATTCATGTAGGAGATAAATCAGAAGTAAATGAAGAACACACAGCAGAACCTTTAGTTCCAGAACCTAACTTGACTGAAGTTAAAGATGTTATTAAAAGGGTAAAGAATAACAAAGCACCTGGCATTGATTTAATACCAGCTGAGTTAATTAAATATGGGGGAAATTCGTTAATATGTCAAATTCATGAATTCATTTGTTTAATATGGAATAAAGAAGAAATCCCTCAACAGTGGAAAGAATCCATAATTGTTCCTGTGTTTAAGAAAGGTGATAAAATGAACTGCAATAATTACCGTGGAATTTCTCTACTCTCAACAACATATAAGATATTATCTAACATTATTTTAACAAGACTAACCCCATATGCTAATGAAATTATAGGTGATTATCAATGTGAATTTAAATGTAACAGATGAACTACAGATCAAATTTTTCACATCAGACACACACTTGAAAAAAAGTGGGAATATAATCAAAATGTCCATCAGCTATTCATTGATTTCAAAAAAGCATATGATTCGGTCAAAAAAGATAAATTACATAATATATTAGTCGAGTTTGGAATACCTAAGAAGCTTGTTAGTATGATAAAAGTATACACCAGTGAAACACAAAGTAAAATTCGTGTGGGTATTAATGTGTCTGAAAAATTTAAAATTCATGATGGGTTAAAACAGGAAATGGATTATCTCCATTGCTCTTTAATTTTGCCTTAGAATATTAACAAATGAAAATTATATTAAAGAGGAAATATAAAGTAGGCTTAATTTAGGAAATGCATGTTACTTCTCTCTTCATAAACTTTTGTCTTCTCGTTTAATATCTAAGAAACTAAAAGTTAAAATATACAAAACAGTAATTTTGCCTGTAGTATTATATGGGTGTGAAAGAGGAACATAAATTGAGAGTATTTGAAAATAAGATCCTTAGGAAAATATTTGGACCTAAATGGAATGAGGAGATAGGTGATTGGAGAAGGTTACATAATTTTTTGAAGTACATAATTTGTATTCATGTCCAGATATTATTAGAATAATTAAATCATGAAGACTTAGGTGGGCAGGCCATGTGGCACGAATGGGAGAGGAAAGAGGAGTTTACAGGATTATTGTTGGGAAACCTGATGGTAAGAGAGCTGTAGAAAGGCCAAGACAAAGATGGAGGGACAACGTTGAGATGGACCTAAAGGAAATTGGTAGGGATGGAAAAGAGTATATAGATCTTGCTCAAGATAGGGACAGTTGGAAGGCCTGTGTTGCTGCAGCCATGAACCTTCGGGTTTAAGATGGCTAGAGAGTTAGTTAGTTAGTTAGTTAGTTAGAAGGGGCAAAAGTGGCAAAGACCATCGACTAATAACAATCCTTAATATTGCGATAATATCAAAATAAATCATGCCAGTCAAGACCTTTAAGTTCCTTGTGTCATGAAATAACGTAGAAGGAAGGAGTTTCTAGTGCTTAAATAATTTCTTACATCATAACCCTATTTTCAGTAGCTGTATTTTAATCGGTCCTACTTATATGTAGATAAAGTTCAGTAATAAATACGTATGATGTTAATAAATTTAATAACATTGTATGCCAAAAGTGTCAGGTTGGTCTATTTCTTTGCGCGCAAGTTTATATCTTTTTGTAGAGAAAGTACTCTGCTTTAAGGGACGTATCTTCCTATTGCAGATTTTTTTCTTGTACGTTAGGTTATGTTAAGTTAACATGGGTAATGTCAACTATTTCAAACGTCACTTGATCCTCCCCCGAAGCAATTAGTAGGGCGTCCTTAGTTGGGAATACATTTCCCAGACATATCCAACTGGTATAGACTGTTTTCGTTGATATGTCCATAATTCCTGATTTGAGAAGCCCTGAATCATAAATAAATCGTTGATTTTCTGCAGTAGTATTCGACTGAATAGTCAGTAGGTAAATGGAAAATTGAACCCATTTCTGATTAGACAAATATTTGCAGTTCAGTGGACATTAGTACAGCTCTCTCTTTACAATATGGAATCGATGATGCAACTAAAAGCAAAAGGTCAATCAAATTATTCAGGTCTATTCAATACTGACAGTAGTAGGGTACGTGATGTTCAAATAGAACGCGGACGTAACAATCAAAGTCATCCCACAGTGTCGCACTGCGTATGAAGAAAGGCAAATATCAACGTTCAGGATTCACAAAACAGTGGCAATACTCCATAGAGCCAAGAAATAGAAAATGCATCACAAAAATTCATTTTAATTACTGAAGGAAAGAAGTTAATTTCCCGATTAGCAGAATGGTTAAACTTCCGTCCTTGGATCGAGCGGTCCTGAGTTTATTTCCCGATGGGAACTCAAAAATTTCGGTTACCTAGTACAATTGTGGAGCTACTTGAAAGCAGTAGTATAGGGCGCTTCTGTATCAAAATCTAGAAAACAGCTACAATGGGGGTTGATGCGCATTCAATGAAAAGTGACTTGGCAGGCCCTGGCCCCCAAAGAGATGAAACGCCCCAGAGAGTTTATTTTGTTAGAAAAGTGGAAAAAATGATGAAATTTACTGTAAATGTGATATCTTCGTTCGATTTTGTCAAATATCGGAATCGTATGACTTCGTGGAGCTACAAAGATATAAATTGTCGCATTAATAGATCTTTTAAATAGTTGAATAATAGTCTAAAATTGATTCCCTGTTACGAGCACCATATAACGCTATTGGTCTCGGATTCGAATCCCGAAATTGGCATTGTTGTTTTTTATGAGTGTCCCTTCACAAAGTTCATCATGTCATCACTATCCTCATCTTTGCTATTAGCCACAAGTGACAGAAAAGCGAAGTAAAATAAACGAAGGCACTCAGTCAACCATTATTCTTGGATATCTTTTGAACCGCTGAAGCGCTTATGACTGCATTCATTACGTCGATTTTCCCGCATCTATTGGGATTAAAAAGAAACAACGGACATAATTTCCAAATATTTGACTCGAAAATGTGAAACAACAGACATGAAAATACCCGGAGAAATATGGACACACACATGGCTGTATGTAAAGAGAGAGTTTAACGGATCCTAATCAATACCATTGGTCTACCAAAAAATTTACACTAATTGTAATCAAATTAAAAACATTAGTCAGAACACTACATTCGTTAATACAGTCTTGAAAGTTAATTTAAGAGCCATTATTTGGAAATTCGAACAACGTAAAGTAGTTGTAATTTTGATTGGCTTCATTTTTTTATATGAAGAAGTAGGTCATGATAAATGAACATTGTGCAATTTTGAGACCTTCAAAAAAAATTCCCATCCCTGTAGAAAATGTCAAAATTCAATGTCAGACCGTCCATTTTTCATGAAAAGTGAGACATGCGTACGTTCGGAGTGATGTATCTTTGGAAATCAACAACATCCCAAACTTTTGTTTTGATATACTGTTAATATAAGACCGTTTGCTTATGTATGTTCAATTCTTTTGATGGGACATTGTTGCTTTTCATTGTTATACGGCAACAAAAATGGTCCAGAACGCAGTTTTTTCCTGTTTTCGGCCCTTAATATCTTGGTTAAGCAACAGTACCCCAGTAAAAAATGTATAACCCCTTCTCCTTTCGAAAGTTCTTCGTACGCCACTGTATAAATAGCTTAGTAGGGTTTTGTTTTTAAGCCCACTTTATTCACAGGAACTGGGTATCTGCAGTTTAAAGTGGGAACGGAACAACTTGTGCCTCAACCTTGCATCAAACCCGGGATACCTTAATTACAAGAATGCGAAATTACCACTACGCTATTCATCAAAGAAAGAAACTGTCCCACAACTTGTCAAGACATGGGCTGTTCCATTTTGAACAAGGAAAAGTATGGTAAAAGGCTGTCCCACCTTTTGATAGGTGAGGATGTGTGATAATTTACATTCACATTCTTAACATTTTAAAAAAAAAATATTCAAAAATGGGACGAGGCCCCAAAGTTTTCTCATTTCCATGTGTTAATACTGTACATATATTCAGCTACAATATGGCATACTTAGTTTATTTCTTGCTTGATGCTGTTTTGAGATAAGTCTAATTCTAAAGATGAGGATATCGCAATCTTTTAGAATTGAAAGGGTTATATCTGCTAACAGCATCAATATCCAAGTTATATGCTATATCAGGTAGCTTGTCCTCATAGTGAGCTTCAATGCCCAGCTAACAAATATTTGGGGTACTGTTGCTTAACCAAGATATTAAGAGCCGAAAACAGAAAAAAACTGCTGTTTTGGACCATTTTTGTTGCAGTATAACAATGAAAAGCAACAATGTCCCATCAAAAGAATTAAAAATATATAAACAGACGGTCTTATATTAACAGTATTTCAAAACAAAAGTTTGGGATGTTGTTGATTTCCAAAGATACAGCACTCCGAACTTACCCATGTTTCACTTTTCATGAAAAATGGAAGGTATGACCTTGAAATTTGACATTTTCTGCAGGGAAGGGAAAACATTTTCAACGTCTCAAAATTGCACAATGTTCATTTATCATGACCTACTTCTACATATAAAAAAATGAAGCCAATCGAAAAATACAACTATCCAAATTTCTCTTTTTGTTCGAATTTAAAAATAATGGCTCTTATAATAATTAATGCATATCAAGCTGGTACTTGCATCCAACCTCCATAGAGATACAATTTTAGTAGTCATAATTTAAAATTAATTAATAAATAATTAGCAACAATTAAATTACATCGGTTGATATTCTACTATGCGTTGGCTTCATTAAGTTGAACACAGTCATTATTTCCAAAATATTAGTGTATTTAATTTTCTCGCTTTTCTGTATATTTCCACGGATCTCATTGTATCTAAGAAAATTCCACTTGTGTTATAGGTTTATTCTTCCTAAATTCACTTTATGCACACAGGGGTTAATTACAATTACCTTTCGGATTCTCCTACCCCAGAAATAAATAATCTTCTTCACGTGATTGTCACAGTGAGTGGTCCTAAACTATTGTCGAAAATAAACGTTTCAACCAGACGAGAGAATAATAATGAGTGCATATAAAGATATGGAGTTCTCAGATATACGAACACAAAAAAAACGTTATTTATTGCTGAAAATATGATGTTCACAAATAAGGGAGATAATAAACTTTGATTTACGAGTTGAAATCTATGGTGTTCAAAAAAAGGCACATAAGTAAGAAACTGTGATTTCCTGTTGTTTTCATTTAAGTCGCAATGGATCAATTATTGCAATATTACAAGTATATTTTTTAACGAGCATGTGTAAAGATTCTAAACAGTGGTGGTCCAATATGTATATCATTTATGTTATGCTTGCTATTAAAAAAATCAACATAAATAACAGTCTGCTGTAAATTTGCATTTCTTGACATAAGTGCTTTCTCGCCAAACAGCCTAGAAATAAAAGCTGAGATTTAGCAACAAGGAATTGTTTGAGTAAATAAATAATTACACGGGTTATGATTGGTACAGGATGGACAGAAACATATTGATGAAGGATAGATTTATTGCAACCATATGAAGAAATTAGTGTTCAGCAGATCCTAGCAGACCGTTAAAAGAAAAATATTATTATTAATAAAACAATACTTAAGAGGACGTGAACATATGTGGGTTTGTTTGGAACAAGGTAAAGAGCTTGGGTGTGAATATGATTTGACTGATTGATTTGATTTATATTACTTCGATTTCTGCCACTTCTGGCTAATCGCGAAGATGAGGAAGAAACGGATGAAAGGTAAATCACAAAATAAATACACTACATAACACAGGTCCTACAGAGGATTATACTGGCTGTAGGCCCACGCGCCAGAGCCTTGTTAGTCTACTAATTGCAGTCCATAGTGTGCTGCATGGAAGTGAGGTTGATGTTTACGTGTCTTAAGAAGGTGTCACCCCTTACACCCCGAACATAATTTGAATGAGAAATAGGTGAAATGCTAGAAGGTAAGAGCTGACGAAAAAGTGAATGTTAAGCATTCAGCACATGTAAGAACTGGGAAAAGACAACATGGTTAAAAATTCCTAAATTGCATAAATGAAACATATTGGTTGATATTGAAGGAAATAGTGAGAGAGATGTATCAAAGATCAACTATCCACACATATTGAATTTGCAAATATAATGAAGTAACAAATTTCAAATGCACAGAAAGTGATAAACAGAATCAAGCGAATCCGGAAGTAAACACAAAGTTAAGATCTACGTGAGAAATAAACTATGTGAATCGACAAAACAGCCAACGAGTTTACGGAACGTATGCAGGGACGGAAATGTTTGTACCGAATGCAATAAATCATTATCTTGCTTAATGAGTTTTATTGTAATATGTACTAGGGTGAATCAAATATAAACGGGAATTTATTTTCCTTAATTTATTGAAACAAAATACAAACACAAAACAAAGTAATTACTTTTCTGCATAGCTCCCTTGAACTGAACTGCACTTTTGCCAGCGGATAGGGAGTTTGGCAATCCCTTTGTCCCAGAAAGTTCTCGGTCGTGTGTGCAGCCAGTTGCACACGAACTCTTCCACTTCTGCGTCATCCTGAAAACGCTTACCTCCGAGTGCTTCTTTCAGGGGTCCAAACAAGTGATAATCACAAGGGGATAAGTCTGGACTGTATAGAGCATGTTCAAGTGATGTCCAATGAATTTCGTCCAGTTTGTCACGTGTTGCACCAGCTGTGTGAGGTCTGGCGTTGTCATGAGGCAGCAGAACACTTCTGATGGGTGTACCACGTCGTTTGGTCCGATAAGCAGCCTTAACACTTTCCAGGTGTTGACAATAGTAAGCAGCATTTACTGTTCTTCTTTCATGACGATAATCAATAAAAATGACACCTCTAAAATCCCAAAAAAACTGAGGCAAGAATCTTCCCAGCTGATGCGTGGCTTTTGGCCTTGAATGACCCAGCCTTTTTTTTTCCGCCACTCCTTGCTGGCCTGTTTTGACTCTGGTGTGTAGTGGTGGACCCAAGTTTCATCACAGGTGACAAGACGGTGCAAAAAATTCATCCAATTCTCTCTCATAACGAACCAGGAGCCTTTGAGAGATTTCCAGTCGAACCTTTTTCTGCTCCTCAGTGCGGAGGTGTGGGACCCACTTCGAAGCGATTTTTCTGTAGTCCAAGTTCTCATGAATGATCGTGTGAACACTACCATAACTTATGCTCACTGCAGATGAAATTTCACTGACTGCCAAGCGACGGTCACCTTTAATCAAGTCCTGAACAGCCTGAATGTTTTCTTGAGTGATGCTTTTCCTTGGCCGCCGTTGATGTCTTTCATTTTCCACAGTTTTCCGTCCTCCTAAAAACATGTTGTGCCATTCATACACACGGGTCTTTGAAAGGGTGGACTCACCAAACTGTGCTCGAAGTCTGGTCAAAATTTCACTTGGTTTTACCCCTTCGTTTGTAAGAAATTTAATAATGATGCGTTGCTCAATGGACGGGTGTACCTCCTGCTCACTCATCGTGCTACTGACTGATGTTAAAAGTTGACAAGGACTCCAGGGAAGAAACAGACTCCAGATACACCCACTATCATCACCTAAAGGCCACAGGACTCCACCACACTTTCCCTGCAAGTAAGAAATAAATTCCCATTTATATTTGATTCACCAACGTATGATTTATGTATCGAAAACACATGTCGTCATGTTACACTAACCATGTGTGTGTCAAATCTAATACGACAGCACATTAAATATAAACCCCATATCGATTTAAGCTGTACGGATGAAACAAAGTGTTTGGATTACCCGTATTGGGATGGTTACAACGAGGAGTGTGTGTTTGAGAACAACACTTAGAATACGCTTCATGCACCACGTGGATAGAGGTCAATTCTCCGGGTTTTTAAAGGATACTTTCGACACAATACTACAAAAATAAATAACGAAAAACCCTCTTCGCACATTAGTTAGAATTGTTTGCGGGATTTCTATCAAATAGGTGTGTACTTGTTACTTGTGGGAAAAAAAGGATTTACGAATTTTTGTTGACATTGTTACGAGGAATTATGTCAAATCATTATTTCAAATATTTATTGTTGAAATTCAATAACGAATAAGTGCCATAATGGAAATAGTTGTCACAACATTCCACATTTATACATGTAGCAATATTTATCATGAAAATATTCTTATGCGCCCTTAAATTTATTCACACATAGTTATCGAACGTTCTCGATTTTTTCGACCAGAGTCCCAGGTCGACTTTCACTCCCTTCTTTAACAATCTCTTAGGCTCCTAACAGCGATCCCTGGAGGGGGAGAAAGCTCCTCCCATTTCTCCACCTATCAGGGGGAAAGCTCTTGGTGGCAGAACCAACTCCGGAACCTCAGATATGATGCATGTCTGGTGTTAGCACGGCTTATTGGAATTCCTGCGGCCAGTGTCTGGAAAGCCATCATAATTCTCCCACTCGGAGAGGGAAGGGGGAAGTCCGGACCCTGTGCCAAGGTCACGTGATGTGACCTCTATATCAGCTCCCAAATCCTCCTTCCAAGCCGCAACCTGACATCTGCAACGGAGAGGTCAATCTATTCAATCGCGTTCTATTTATGACCTCTAATTCAGTGTCTTCCCCTCCAGTTCCCCCTCCCATCACAGCTACGTGCGTTATCTATGTTTCGTAGATCGAGGTCTATAATTTCAATGCTTCTCCATGAAAGAGAAAGAAGCGATAAGTTTTATCTCAGTCCATTTCCCACGATTTTGTGGAGTTTCTGCGGTTGGCATGGAACAAACCATTGGTGTTGTGTTGAAAGAAAAATTTTTATGCTTGTAATTGTCATCTAATTTGCTGTGGCAATATCTTGTATATGCTGAATTTAGAGTTTCAGCGGAGCTATTTTCGAAAATATTTCGATTCCTTTATAGATTACACAGTTCGGTCGTTCTATTGCTACCGAACTTTGGAATTCTCTTGCGATTTTCTGCTTTATTACTCCAGTTTCCTTAATGCTTAGAGGTTACAACACCATTAGTGTTTATCGCACACAGATAAGCGGAAGTTTTGGAAAAATACAAAAATTATTGACCATCGATAATGTAATAAACAGTAAATAATTTTAAAGTTTACGTACCGTGTTCTTTACACTCGCACAAAAGAGACATACGTATAATGAATTTTTTTATTGATTTGCTGTAATATAACGTCGAATTCCTACATATTGGTTAATCGGGATGATAGAAATGGGTGAATGCTTAATGAAACGTTGAAGGGACTCACAAACTAAAACTTTCTTGTCCAGTATTAAAACCAAGGAATCCTAGTTTCGTACGGATCTTGCGTTCGAACTTCAGAGAGTGGATATTTGTTTGCACCCTACAGCATTTAAATAATCATAGGCAAATTGTAAAATGTTATTTGTTTCGTCCTCAATTTTTGAAAGTAGTTAAATTCGGGTATTTTGTCCAGGCACAGACTGTTGAACACACATCTGTTTGCCATTGACTTCCAGGTTATTCACGTGAAGAATATTACAAAAAATTACAAATCCATGAGCACAGGAATTTGGTTGGATTGTTTTTTTCATTGATTGATTTTTCTTGTTTTACTTCGATTCTCTTCCACTTTTGGCTAATCACAACATGAGTATGAGTGATGATATGATACATTTATTGAAGGGATATTCACATAGAACAACGGACGTCATAGTGTTCTGTGCTAGCCACAGCACATATTGTGTTTTTCGTGCCTTAATATTTAATGAAATGTTCTATTAACATTTTCATAAGTGATTCTATATAAAATAGTGTACAGAATGTAACGAAAATACAGGGTAATACTTCAGGAATATATTCACCATATACATAGAGTAGAAGAAAACGTTACATCAACGTGAGTCCTAAACTACATAATTTGTGAATAATTCCAGCTAATAAATGTAATGAAGTGCGCTACGATCGTACCTCCAACTCGTATTTCTCATATTTCAGCATTCTTCACCTATGTTGATGAAACCCATTTCTTGTCTACAATGAGGAATTGCTCCCCGACGCTTTACCTTGCATATAACACACAATTGTAATTTTTGCAATATTTCAGGTGTATATTTAGTAGATATTGATCGATATTTTTGAATTCTCAAATATATTATGGTTGACTGAGTCTATATTTTTTGTCAGTTTCTCTCTCTCTCTCTCTCTCTCTCTCTCTCTCTCTCTCTCTCTCTCTCTCTCTCTCTCTCTCTCTTTCTCTCTCCAATTCATGATGTCCACTCAAGCAATTTACTACAAACATACAGATCGTTTTACTTTCCTACCATAGTGAGTGTCCAAACGAAAGCCATCATCAAGCAACCGTACCTGAAAGTAGAAAAACACAAGAATGTAGGACATGTCATATATCACAAATACAAATAACTTGTAAATAGTATTTAAAAGCTTTAGAATAAAAATTCAATCTTTGCGTCCGAAAGTCTTTTATACCGTGAACAATACGTTTTATACACTCTATTTCTAGCCTGCATTTTGAATAATAATGTTATTACCTAGTATCATTTCTTTGACGCAATTTTATATTTCTCTTTCACATTTAAACTTCTTGATGTTACACTGCTTTCAACCTATTGCGTTAAGATGCTTTATTTTTAATATGTGTTTAGTGGTAACATGCTGGGGTAAGTCCGGGAGAGATGGACTCTCTCTTTAAAAATCGCTTTAATTTTGTTGTAATGGCAAAACTGAGGAGAAAATTTAACCATAGTATTTTTGGCGACATAAGCAAACGAAAGCTGATGTTATAATTGTAAAAAGAATAGAAAAATATTTATTTTAAATCAATTAAAATTATGCCAGTGGTCCATCTATCACATACCATCCTGGGTTTGATAAACCATTCCATACGGGAGAGATGGACCTCCGAAATGTGAGAAATGAATAGGACAATACATTAGTTTTAAAGACTATATTATGAGTATAGTATACTGTATTTGAGGTGTTTCCTCCATATAAAATATACTTGTTTGACAAAATATATATGGGATCACATTTTTTTGTAAATTTTAATAATTTTTGTTTTTTAGTTTTATATTCCTTCCTTGCACACAAGTCACATTTGTGATCATATTTTTTTGAAGTTCTCATGCAGCCAATAAGATCAAACTTACTTTAGTTGTAGATTTTTCTTCACAAGAAGTCACATTTATTTTCATACTTTGTTCACTTATCATGTAGCCAAAGGGAATATGTAATACATCGAATCCAGTCTTCAGTGACAGTAGTTACATATACATAAACACACAGAGACAAACACACACACTTGTACCCTAACACAGAAACACACACAAACGCACATTGTGTACACAGGCACACACGCATGCATGCGTGCATGCGAGGGCATCCTATATATCCGAATGTCCGGAAGAGGTGAACCAGGCAGCCATGATGACACCGTTGATGCCAGCACAGCAATGACACAGAATAACTATTGGCTGATATCATGTTAACTATATTATATGAGACGCTGGTTCAAAAGTATTATCAGATAACATGCTTATGCAGGACGGAACTGCACCTACAATATAAAGTGAGATTAGAGTCATTATGAGTCTCCATATGAATATGTTCAATTACTGTGGTGTAGTCAGTGGCGTGCTCAGGATGTTCGAAAGGAGATGGATTAGATTGGATTGATTTGGTGTTTTAAGCCCACTTTATACGCAGTAAGGCTAATCGGGACTGAACCTACAGTTTAATGTAGGATCCGAACCAATATGTGATTCTACCGGGTATCGAACGCAAGATCACTTGATAACAATGTTTTGACTTTGAAAATTCGCCACCGGGGAGGACAACTTCACCCAACGGGGGTTGTGAGGGTCGTATCCCCTCTATAGCTCAGCATTTCTAAAAAGAATAAGAACATGAAAGGCAGGAAATGATGACAAAATATGGAATGACTACTAAATAAATATACGCAAACCCTCCTCTTTCGGGCCTCCCCGATGGCATAGTGCTAGCGCCGTTGTCTTGTATGCAAGCGATCTTGGGTTTCGATACTCGGTGGAATCACATATTGGTTCGGATCCCACGTTAAACTGTACGTTCAGTCCCGATTAGCCTTACTATGTGTTAAGTAAGCTTAAAACATCAAATCAATCCAATCTAATCCCTCTCCTTTCCAACATCCTGAGCACGCCACTGACTACACCACAGTAATTGAAAATATTCAGTAACATAGACCTCTTTATTTTCAATGAAAAATATTGGTTGCTCATCTTTTGTTATTGCACTGTTGTTCCCTGGATCGGTAATAATAAAAAGTGTAATTTGAATGTTAAAATCTCGGAATCTATATAGATATCAATTCTCAAGTAACAATTTAGGGACTATCTGTTAACATTTTACGAGTAAGACATTTACAGTTTACAGTTTTTTAAAACAAGGAATCCATAAACTCTGTAACGAATTATTTGAATTGTGAGAGACGAAGAGGAGGTAAAATACTGATGTAGTCTTGTTTGCGGGTAGCCTCTGCTTGTGTTTGATGCATGTGTGCTTTTAAACTTGCACGGTCATCGTTACACACGTGGGGTGTGGATGGTGACTGTTACCTGTAGGCAACCAAATTGAGTCAAAGTTGGTTGGGTTGCATAACAAACAGGATAACACAGATATACAATTTCTTGTTCCTCTTTTAGTAAATGTCTTGACTGAAATCAGTTGTGATAATCACCTGAATTATGAAAAATTACCCAATGAAGCTAACTGTAAACTAGATAAATACAGTATGTTTAAAAAAGAATGACACGATTTTAAAACCTTATATCTGTGCAACAATACACGCCAATAGACTAAACTTATACTACTTGAAATGCCGTGGCCTAGAGTTTAAATGATTGCCGCTAGATACCACTAGCAGCGCCCAAATAGACGCTAACCTTAGTCGTTCACAAGATGGCGTCTATGCAACAGAACGCGTTTTGTGTTCTCCAATTCAGCAAGAGATTATACCCTGTGACTTTTTCTCCTGAGGATATGTAAACAACGTGTTTTTGTTCCACCATTTCCCATTGACTTGTATTATCTGAAAGACACAATCGCGGATGCTGTCAATTCTGTGGAAGAATACAGTCTCAGACGCGCTTGGAACGAATTCGGCTATCGTCTTGATGTTATCCTTGCAGCAGGTGGACTCGCACAGAGCATTTATAATATGGTGAGTGAATCTCGAGGACTTACTTAATAATTGTAGTTCGTTGTGTAACAGTAACACATTTTCATTACTAAATATAATTATTTGAAATCGCGTCATTATTTTTTAATAACAGTGTCTTACTTCATATGGTTTTGGCAAGAAGTCAAAGTTCATTGCAACTAAATTTGAAAGTAACAATTTGAAATAACGTAGCGGATCATTCTGGATACATTTATTCGTGGTTTTGATCAGTCGAAGATTTCGTTGTAATTGCGTTGTAATTAGAGACAAAAACTACAATACCAGGCAAACTGAAACAAAGCATTCCATTTCGAACCCGGCAAAACCAGCAAATATGCTATTGAGGCTGTTATATTATCTACAAATATGCAAACATAACACAGTAAAATGCTCAGAATTGTATTCTAATTCTGTTTCCTAAATGGCATACTGAACTCGAGGCTGCAGACAACATATATTCATCAAGATTATATTATAATTTGTCAATTACCATAGATTCCCAACGCTTATATTTATAGTAGGTCTTCAAGCTTTCCTGGCGACGAATGATGAAAATATTCTCTCGGGCTTCGACCAGGTGAGTTGTGGAAAAGATTCCAAACTTTCGAGAGCTAATGTCACTCTCATCTTCTACCCTGACGTTAGCTTTGGAAACCTTGGAATCCCTTTCACAACTCACCTGATCGATAGCCCGAGAGAGTCTATAAGCTCTTATATTTGTGTTTATATCTGTCTTATGTTTTTTGGATTAGCAGATCACTTTCTGCTTAGGGTAGAACATTTGGTAAATAACAACATGAAAATTGATTCACTGATGATCTATTGTACTGCAATTTACTCTGAATAATTGCGTTTTAGTAATATTTCGTTATGTCTTAACTTCCGAAAGAGTGGTACATTTAAGAAAAACTTCTCTTTCTAAAGTATATTCCTCAGCTCTGGAAACATCTTTCCCGTGTGGGAGTCTCAGCGTTTTCTCCAAAAAGATATCGTGAAACAAAACGCCATAAGGTAGAGAAATGTTAATACGAGGATTTCTTTTCCAGTCTTCCACTGCGTACGCCACGTTCAAGAAGATCAAGAGAGAAAAGCGACGAAAAAATATTTCACTCTGGTAAGGATCATCTCTTCATAGACGTTTATCTTTAAAAGTGGTTCAGAGAGATAACAGATGGCGACTCAAGGGACACGGATACGTCGTGCTGTTTTTTTTTAAATCAGACTACTTTGATAAATTTCTAAAACATTAGCAAAACTGTATTTTCAAAACATTCTTTCTGATTTGTAATATATATGCAGATAGTGATATAAGTAGAAGAAATTTGCATACGTCGGATAGATTCCATGTACAAACATGTGAGGCAATCCATGTACGTACGAGTGGCCCTGAATCTCAGTTTTGTAAATGGAGTAATTATACTATCATGTGAGTCAACAACATAAAATTGTCATTTGGATAAAAATTCAAGTAATATGCATAATAAAGGTAGAAAGTATTTTACATATTGTTCGTTAATTTTTAACATTTTTGTTTACTTTTGTTTTGTATTGTGTCCTATCCATGACATGACGCCTTCATCTCCAGTAGAAAATTCAAAGGTCAAACACCTTCTCTTTTTGTTATAAATCATGTTTTTTTCATAATTAGAAAATTCATAGAAATTTAAATAAATTTCTTATGAAATAAAGAGATTATGTTCCAACCGTAACATAAAATTGTTCATTATAGCTGGAAAATTTAATCAACAGTGTTTAGATTCATAATTAATGTGGAGAAACTGTAAGAAAAATGTTGATTAACTATTAATAGAATAGTTACTTTAATGTAAAAAATGTAGTCTTTGAGTCCCACCTGTGACAAAGGAATGCCCAAATATATAGATGTACATTTACTAATGTGCACATACATGAAAATATTGTTTGTAATGTTAATCAAAAATTGTTATAATTGATATATTCTACGTATATTCTCCTCACTATGGGGTCCAGGGTTCGATATCCGATGGAGGCACATAGTGGTTCGGATCCCACTATTAACTGTAGGCCCAGTCCCGATTACCCTTACTGTGCATAAAGTGGATTTAAAAAGCAACTCAATCAATCAATTCTTCTCTCTTTAAGAGACAATCGGTAATACACACAGTTTATCTGCGTTAAACTTCCGTGTCTGTCTACTTTTGAAAATTTTCAGTATGCATCCATAACGATAGCCTTTCACATAAATTGAAGATAAAGGGTTAAAATTATGCACATATATTCTGCCACTTTTGTATATTCGCAACGCTGTGAACGAATAATGATTAATGAAAGAACACGCAAGAATTACGTAAATGCATTTTACTTCACAACTACAGAGGTTCTCACTGTGCTGGTATTATATTCACCTGTCTGTGCAAGGTAAATTCCACGTGTTGGTTCTGCTCTACTTGATGAATGTTCAGAGAGCACTCGCTACGCACGTCTGCTCTCTACAAAGCCTCTCTACAAAGCCGGTTAAAAGATTAAACACTTTGCAGTTTTCTTTTGCAAGAGTGCAGCAAAAAAAAGGACAACGCTTGCCATTCAAGAATGGCTGAGAGATGTAGTTAAATTGCGTGTTGTAGAAATTTTGAGTATCGAAGTAGATTTCGTTAAACACCAGGTGTTTGTCAAAGCAATACCGAGCAATTCTGTAATGAAATGGGCGAACATGACATTCCAGTACACAGAGCCGACAAACCTGTTACGACTGTTCGAATCCATCTAGTCTCAATGGAACTACCAGAAAGTGTTATACAGTAATAATTGAAATGTTTAAATACGGTATAGTACAAACAGTAAGAGATGAAGTGTATTCTACCTCCCACCCCTTTCATGTGAGAACAGGCACGAAGATAGTCCGTATAATTCTACAAAAAACGGTGCCTTCTTATATTATGTTAAATGACGAACGTTATTGGACTACGTATGAAGGGCAACCCAAACTATGTTTTAAATTTGGAGCCCAGGATCCTCTCCGCAGGATTGCCAGCATAGGGAGGTAGGGTTGACACGTACTACAGGATATGCTGCAGCTGTGGAAAACACACTTTCTATTTTTCCACACCCTTACACGGAATCACCTATTCAAGATCAGAATACCAGCACTATTTTATCAGTACCGTTCAATTGACAGGCCAGTTCAGATGACCACAAGGAACTGCAGGAACAGATGATAGTCATTGAAGACACCGAACCAAAAGCAAGTACTATGCTCCACAACCCTCTACAGTTACAACAGCAAAACGATAGTGCAAGTGTTTGTAACCAGGCAAGTGTACATTGAAGTGCAAGTCAAAGTGAAAGTGCGAATGAATCCATAGTTCCCACAGCCCTCTTCGAAATTCCGAATCAAGACTCCCAAGCCCCTAAAAGTTCGATGTTCACAGATACGGAATTCCCAGAGGCTACCCAAAGAAAACCTCGCCACAAAAGCGAGGAATACATCTTCAGACCACATGACTTTACGTCCGAAGAAAAAAAAGAACGAAGAGGTAAGTGCCAAAATAGAAGTACAGCTTAAGTCCAAGAGTGTAAAACCTATTCAACCAACCTCTTATTTAGGAAATGAGCAATCAAGTCCAGAATTAATAGGGGCCGGGACAGACAAATCAAGTAACACGGTTATGAATACAACTTCCGATTCAGCTTGAGACGAGCAATATGAATGAACTTGACAAGTGTCATAAGTGGAACAATTGCGAAGCGTATAAATATTAACAGTTATTAATGTTATGTTTAAAAAAGATCCTTATAACCATCATGTACACATTTACATTACCAACTATTAACCTTAACAAATTACGAAGTCGGAATAAATAAATGGCGTTAAATTATTTTTTAACACAGTCACATGTTGACATAGCCTTCCTACAAGAGGTAGGTATTGACAATGTTTCATCTCTGGCAAGGTACAACGTTCATAATAATTTCACTGCCACATATGAAGGCACAGCAATAGCTGTGCATTAAATAATTTACCTACATAACGTCACCCCTCATCCTTCAGAAATAATAATAAGTGCGGAACTAGGTCCTTTGTTTAAATGCAATGTACGTATATGCACCTTCAAAAAGTCATAACAAGCACGAACGAGAACATCTTTTTTCTACAATCCTAACTCCAGAACTAACATCGCATACATTAAATGTGATAGTGGCAAGTGACATTAATTGCGTCATTAATATACAAGATCAACAACCGGGTTATAATTTTTCTCTGGCACTTTTTGAATTATCAAAAGGAATACAGTTACAAGATGCTTGGAGCTGCAAAAATGGGGATCAATTTGGCTTTACACATATTACAGAAAGGTTCTTCTCGCATAGACCGATTTTATATAGCGAAGGATTACAAAGAAAATTTACATAGTGTAAGCGCATTTCCCGTGTGTTTTAGTGATCATAGTGCCTTAATTTTAAAAATAGATTTAGAACAAAACAAAACACGCATGGGAAGAGGATACTGGATACTAAATTGTTCTGTTTTGGCAGATAATAATTATGAAAACCTAATAAAGGACATATCGCAAGAGCTGGTTAGGCGTAGATCCTTCAATAAGACCCTAACAGAATGGTGGGAATTAATTGTAAAACCAAAACTTCGTTATATTAGTAAAATGTATAGTGTTGAATAAAGTAGAGACCTCAAAAACATGTATAATTTTTACTATGCTGTGTTACATGATTTAAATAGTTCAGCATTACAAGGAAATGCAAATTTGCCTTACATTAAAGAAATGAAAACAAAATTACTCACTATACATCGAAAAATGAGTGGTATCGTTAAAATTAAAAGTATAAAGTTACCTTAAGATAGTTATGATAAGGCAAATTTATATCATATTCTAGATGAACATAGACATGTTAAAAGTCACATTATAACAGAGATAACAAGAGATACAGGAGAGATTACAACAAATCCCAGAATAATTCAGAACACATTTCTACAACATTATATAAATTTAATGGGTGAAGCTCAGGCTCCCATAAATCCAGATTGGGACTTTATGAATCAAGTAACAGAAGGAGAACGAAAATACATTAGTGAACCCTTCACAAACATTCAAGTCAGAAATGCAGTTTTCAAAGCACACAGAAATAAATCAACGACAGTGTAAGATTTGCCTTCAGACATTTATCAAAATATTTGGAATCTCTTTGGGGACGTTTTCACGAAATTGGTAAACGAAGCTTTACAGAGTGGGAAATTAGGGTATTCAAGTCCAACAGGCTTAGTGGTATTTATTCAAATAAAACCGTAACCCAAATTGGTCACGAACTACCGCCCGATTACAATTCTAAGTAGTGATATCAATATTATTAGCAGATTAATAATCATCCGTCTGATTCCTTACATGCATAAAGTAATAAGAGACACTCAATATGCATGTCATCATCAAAGAACAATTCATCATTTATTACAAACTATACGTGATGTCATTATAAAATCACACAAAATCAGCAAACACATAAAGCAATTTTATCATGGGATTTTTCTCAGGCTTACGATAGAGTTAGTCAAAAATATATGTATAGTGTGTTAAAGGCTTTTGGTTTCGGTGATAATTTTATAAAATGGATACAAATTTTGTATTATAACATCTTATTAAAATTAAAAATTAATGGCTGTCTAACGAAATAATTTCAAATGAAAACAGGTGTTTTACAAGGAAGCCCAAGGAAGATTGGTTCCTTTACTTAAAAGATTACAATAAATACATTAAGGCATTTCAGTCATGTCAAAAAAGATCTACGTTAGTAGTTACATGAATGACACCACCTCATTTTTTTAATAGTGAATGAGATCTGGAGAATGCCCAAAGGTACTTGAAACCTTTTGAAAATGTGTCGGGGGCAAAGCTAAGTATAAATATAACCTTTTTGTTGCCTTTTAGGAGTTAACAAATTTTTTTGTGAAATCAATAGTGTACGTGTCGCACAGAAAGTGAAAATATTAGGCATACGTTTTTACAGAAATATAAGATACACCATTGAACATAACAGTCGGTTAGTTACCGATAAAGTTGCAAATTCCTTTGGCATGATTCAGTGTTTCGTGTAGCTATGAGCGAGCTTTATCTTCCGGAAAAGAGGGGAGGTATGAACTTAAAGAGCGTGATGCTACAATCAAAGGATTTATTTCTTCAAAGCGGTCTTGCAGCGTCTACTATCCACTCCACCACACAACAAATAATAATTCCCTTGTTAAAAGATATACCATTAACATGGATATAAAAATCATTCCCAGAGAATTAACTTTCTATACTGACATTGTTATTCATATATTTTAGAGAACTGTGCAACATATGTATGACATTCCATCTGTTAAACATATTTACAGAGAGCAACTTATAGCATATACAACACCCGGCCGAATTGAAAGAGAAAACCCAAAATGTAATTGGAAGCAAATTTGGAATAATGTAATGGCGACACATCTAACGAATAAGGCATTGTCCATATGGTATAAGGTGATCCAACAAGTACTTGTAACAGCAGACAGATGCTATAAATACAGCTTTAGTAATTCTCCAGATTGTTATAATTGTCATGTCCAAGATTCGATTACTCACAAGATCACAGAATGCAAAAGAGCAGCCATAGATTGGTCAAAATTAAGAATTATGCTCAGTACAATTTCTCGTACTGCACCAAACCAAGTATTAGCAAAATATATTATCTTACAAGAGTTTCATTTTTATGCAAGTACAAACCACAAATCAATTCAATGGTCAATAGCACAATTCCTAATGTTTTTGTTTACTACAGGGAAAAATGATAATTACATGGACTTTGGATTAACTCTAATACAGGAATATGAACAAAAGTCTCAAGACTACAGAAAATTACATTATGCCAACGTTTTAAAAGTAATTTATGAATAGCATAATTGTAATAATTTTGTAAAAATGTATTGTATTTGTATGCTTTAAAAGGGAAATAAAAAGAGACGTTATCACATCGCGCTACGATGCCAAGGGTGCCGGGTTCGAATCCAGGCCTGGGCATGGATGTTTGTTTCCGAGTGTTCATTCATCAATTTCATCATATCATCATTCATCCTCATCTTCGTAATTAGCCAAAAGTGGCACAAAAGAGAAGTAAAATAAAGCAAATGAAATCATGTCATTGTATTGGTACCATAGACAAAACTACATTTTAGCATGGAAATAATGACTATGTTCACTTAAGTTTTAATTTCACTGCGTCTTCAATTCAGCATCCATATTTGAGGGACACTACCACAGACAAATTACGACTTTCGTTATTGGAGTTATAGTGTATACCGCTCGTTCAGCCTGTCCAAGTGATATTCGCTCGGGCGATAAAACTCTCGATTCCTTACGGTCTATTTGGTACTGAAGGAAACTTCTCTTCCTGCAGTACTCTAGTTTTGGTAATAACATTTCTTCATATATTTTATAACAGATCTCTTCTAGAAAGTGCAGATACCCTAATATGTTCTAAACAGTGTAGTTACGAACATTGTAAGGGAATTTCTGAACTGGATATTTGAAAGGATATTTCATTCGTAACGAAACACATTATATCAGGTTTGATAATGAGTATATTGTTAGTCTATGTTCAGTGATATGTTCATGTTATATAAAAGTACGTCGCTTCCCGATAGTGTAGTTGTAACGTCGCCGACTTGCAATCAATGAATAGAGACACATAGTCGTTCAGATCGTACATTAAATTCTTGGTCAAATTCCCATTAGCTTATCTTTGCATACGTGGACTGAAAACAAAACTTCCAAAAGGTATGTTTCTTTAATTGAAGGGTATTTGCACATCATAAGAGAAATATTATGGATGGAGATATTTCACTAGTGTAGACGAGCTGCAGTCAGAATTTTATACTTGAGGAAGTTATACAATACGTCACTCAGAATGCCCTTTCGGTTGTCGAAAATATGAACATAAACAATATGACCTTTGACACGTGGAAATGGTTGGGTGCATCTACGCGTAAACAACGACAGTCTACATTTACACGTAGATAACATAATCTATGTAAAAACATGGTGAAAGATGATAATTTAGAGAAGGGTGATGTGGAAATGAAACAAAAGTATACTGCGCATAAGTTACTGATGTGTGAGAAGAACCTTGTGTACTCTTCTTCACAATTGCGAATATTTCTTGTTGAGGACAAAACTACAATTTAGGAAATATTCTAGTTCATTATGGGGAAAATACTATTTTTTCCCATGAATATCATCTGTTTTTTTTTTTTTTTTTTGGAAATTTAGCTTTTCTCACAGTTGATGATAGAAAGAGAATAGTGAAATTTTGTTGTAAATAGAATTCTTGTCAGTTCGTTATGAACAAATATAGCTGAAAATGTCGCTTTCCTTTAATGAAAATTTTGAAAATTAATTTTAATATAGTTTAGATTGTCTACGAAGACTAAGTAAACTACAGCCGAACGTATTCTAAGCTTAGATTACGTGTAGACAACGCTTGTAGACGTAAACGTATAGTATACTCCACATCAATGTTGCACACGAACAGCATGAAAACCTAGTTCGAAACGAGACTTCAGAAAATAATAGAAGTTCATTACGTTGTTCGTGCTGTGAAAAGTTATAAGAGGACATCCTGTAATGAGCTAAGATACAGAGACAGAAAACAACAGTAGAAAAGACAGCATGTCTTGGATGCAAATGAGGTTTTCTAAGCAAAAACAAGAGTCTCAAAGCAAGGTCAAACTTTGTTGATTCCGATTAAAATGGCGCACACTTCTTTCTCAAATGCTATCAAACTTGCCCCTTAATTTTTGAGAACCCATGTTCCCAGGGAGAAAGCATGCTAATACGAGTTACTTCCAGCTTGTTGATGCCTTCAAAGAAACTCTTTCAGGTACTTTCAGCGAAGGCTGAAAAACAGGTTGAAGGCACAAACATAGCCAAACTCTAAAGAAGAGCGTACTTTGCCTTTCTCTGTGGACAAAGCGAATTTGTAATTAATGCCAAGTAGAAGCGGCTCCTTTAAACCTAGAGTCTCATGCAGTAATCACTGAGTACTCTTATCTAAAGAACGCGGTTTAGTTGTGCAAATTAGCATAACATTAACAGGTTCAATAGACCAAGGAATCCCTTAAAATTAAGGAAACAGGTCCTTTTAGACCTCCAGTTGATTAATCTTTTTGGTGCTTCCCTCATTACACACTACTCTCGTTGGTTAGACAATTACTCATTCTCTGATTGGTATCTTCAGTAGAAATTAGAGACGAGACACAAGTTGTTGCCTTGTAATCAATTTCTGTGTGTTATTTCCTGTTGAGACACATTTCTGGCATTTGAATTCAACTTTGAGCTTTACTTATAAGTCAAAATATGACTTATAAGTATATCTGGGTATAAAAGCTGGCTTGAGAAGCACATAATTTGCCAGCTACAGTGTCAATAGTAGGCTTCCCTGAAGGCGCAGTGGTAGCGTTGTCGCCTTGTAATCAAGGCATTCCGGGTTCGATACCCGGTGGAGGCACATAGTGGTTTGGATTCCACTTTAAACTGTAGGTCCAGTCTCGATTAGCCTTTCTGTGCGTAAATTGGACGTAAAACAACAATTCAATCAATCAATCAACTGTGTCAATAGTATTAGGTTAGTGAAAAAAATGCAATGTTTTTATTTTCTTCCGTAGGTTGGCTGTACAGCTTTCTGCGCTCGCAAGCCGATAGATAGTATCGATGTCTTTGCCTGTGGCAGGTTACAGCGTCATCACTTCAGTTCGCTCTGCAGTGTTGGCAGGTAAACATGGCTGCGCCACTGTCCGTGTGCACTACAGAAGAACAGCTTTCTGTAATTCGTTTTTTGTGGTCTGGAGGTGTACCAGGAGCTGAAATCCATAGAAGACTTTCAGCGAAATACGATGACAATGTTTTACCGCTGCGAAGTGTTTACCAGTGGATTGAAAAGTTCAAAAGCTGTCGAAAAAGTGTGAAGGACGAGGAAAGAGCAGGTCGTCCAGCCACATCCACTACTGATGACAACATTGAGCTAGTCCGTGAGCTGGTTCTGAATAACCGACGACTGACTGTTGTTGAAGTGGCAAACCATATGCACGTTAGTCATGGTTCTGCATATTAAATTATCCATAACAGGCTCAACTTTCATAAAGTCTGTGCGAGATGGGTCCCTAAAGAACTCACTGACGAGAACAAGCGAAATCGAGTGAGAATCTGTCAGCAATTATTGGACAGACATGCTAACGAAGGTGAAGCCTTTTTGAAACGAATCATCACTGGAGATGAAACATGGATCCACCACTTCGAACCTGAGATCAAACGCCAGAGCATGGAATGGAAACACCGTGAATCTCCAGTGAAAAAAAGGCAAGCGTCAACACTCTGCAGGAAAAGTGATGCTCACACTTTTTTGGGACTCAGAAAGGGTAATTATGGAACATTATGTGTAAAAGTGGACAACAATAAACAGTGAACGATACAGTGATAAGCTTTCGAACAAGTTGAAAAATGCAATTCGAAGCAAACGACGAGGTCGATTGTCGGAAGGCATTCTTTTGTTGCATGACAACGCGCGTCCCCATACCGCCGCCAACACAGCTCAAACTCTTCAAAATCTGGGCTTCGAGGTGTTAGATCATCCTGCATACAGTCCCGATCTCGCCCCGTCCGATTACCATCTGTTCGGTCCACTTAAAGATGCTTTAAGAGGCCGTCGATTCGACACAGATCAACAGGTGAAGGAAGCGGTGCATACGTGGCTTGCTGCTCAACCGAAAACCTTTTTTTTCTCAGTGTATCGGAGAGCTTGTGGAACGTTGGACCAAGTGTATTGAAGTGTACGGGAACTATGTTGGGAAATGATATCATTGTAAATTTTCTACTATTGCTGTGAAATAAAAAAAATGATTGCATTTACTTTTTGACTGACCTAATATTTCCCACTTCTTGTCAAATGTTTTATGATTCCAGATATATACGTAGATAACTGATACAAAATCGCACAGTAGCTACATGTCAAGAGAGTACTTAAAATACTTGATAGTTACATAATGTGCATTTATATGTTGATAGAGAATTTCAAATAAATACCCATAAAACGCGATAAGTTTGAGGTTATATAATTTGAAGAGGTCGGGTGTAAAACATGGTAAGTGACATTTTGGTTATTTCTGAGTTAATTAAGAAAAAAGGTTATAAGAAGTTATACTGTAGATAAATAGTTTTCGTGTCGTGTTTACCAATTCACAAGGCTTCACTGAGTCCAATGCAAATTTTATGGCATGGCAATTTCACTCGAAAATTGAAGGAATGCACATTTTACTTTGTAACTAAAAAAATAACTAAAATGTCACTTACCGTGTTTTACACCTGAGTCCTTCATTAATGTAAGATATTAAGTGTTAGCTAGAAATGTTCTACGGTGCTGATCTCTATGGTGGAGTAGGGCCTCCCCCTTGGCGCAGTGGTAGCGTCATTGCCTTGTAATCAAGGGGTCCCGGATTCGATACCCGGTGGAGGCACAAGTGGTTCGGATCCCACTTTAAACTGTAGGTCCAGTCCCGATTAGCCTTACTGTGCATAAAGTGGACTTAAAACAACAACTCAAACCAACTCTATGGTGGAGTAGTTAGCACAGCACGCTACAACTAGCACGGGTATCGGGTTCGAATCCCGGGCTGGGCAGAGGTGTTCTTTATATGTGTCCCTTCATCAATTTCATTATATCATCCCTCATCGGCATCTTCGCGATTAGCCAAAAGTGGTAAAATTGAAGTAAAATAGCCCAAATCAATATACACTTTTGCAACATCCCACGAAGGTATATCCGTGTGTGTGGTCATGTGTAGTGGTGATGTGATCATCACCGCGCTCCAGCCACCTTTACCCCTTCCCTCATGTTGCCGTCAGGTATCCATTTATTAGGGGTTGAGTGAACCTCAAAGCTGCTCATGCAGATACGTTGCTCGAAAACTCCGACTTCAAACCTACCTCGGGAATCTTCCATGTGTTAACCAGACGCCTTAAATACTTTACCGAGAAAGTTTTTAATAAATAATGTCATATTGTAATGATTATATTACATCTCAAAGATACTTTAAATTTTTCAATACAGTAGGCTAGTGCATAAAAGAGTTGATGGAAAGAAATCTATTTATTCAAATGTGAATTAAAATTGTGGTAGTAACCTTGGCGTAACAAATTGTATCTGGTATTATATATTTTGTCTTTGTAATTAAGTATTTCACACCAATAACTCATTAGTGGGGCTTCAATTCGTAGTGCGTGAGTTTTACTACTATATATACGTATTTTGACCCTTGCTTACCAGAGGAGGGGATTGGGGGCTGTCAGGCCTATCAAGCACCCCCTTTGAATGTGAGTTCTTGATGACACTGATGCCAGTGCCAGTGTACAATTGATTTGTTATGGTAAACATTTTTATAATTATTATACGTACAACTACACCTATGTAGAAAACGAAAGAATTGATGAGAATTTAATGTGGTTTTCAGAGATTTATTGAATGATAACAAATTTGTGTGACACTCTTTGATTATTGCTTTTTATTCATGATGTTTCTAAAAACAAATATCATAATTAATACATAATACATAACCGAGATAAAGAAGGAAGCAGTGATTCACTAATCAAATTATAAATTGAATTTTAGTGATTAGAAAAAGTGTGAGCCTGTTAGCCCTCCCTCAGGTAAGTAAGTTTCTCGTACGGCAGGTAAGCTAAGGCTAATTAAACTGCGGTTCTAGGGTGGCAACACTAGCATTTATTTTCTCACATTGAAACTACGAACATTATTTTGATCAACCATACAGTTAAAAAAACACAACGATCAACCATACAGGAACATAAATTAAGAGTAAAAATGAAATCCTTATGGAAAATATTTGGACCTAAAAGGGATGAGCAGACAGGTGAGTAGAGAAGGTTACAAAATTTATAACTACACAATTTTTTTTCCTGTCCAGATTACTAGAATAATGAAATGGAAAAAAACCTTAGGTTTGCAGGCCATGTGGCATGAATGGGAGAGGAAGGAGGAGTTTGTTGGGAAACCAAAGTGTAAGAGACGTGTAGGAAGGCCAAGTCGAAGATGGAGGTATGACGTTGATATGGACCTAAAGGAAATCGGTAAGGATGAAAAAGATTGGATTGATCTTGCCCAGTTGTGTTGCTGCAGCCATAAAACTTCGGGTTTAAGAAGGGTAGAGAATTAGTTAGTTAGTTAGTTTGTATTTTGTAATGAGAAATGTTTGCCATAATATAGAATGCAAAATATCGAAAGATCCTTTGGAAGAGAAGTATTACTTCACTTTGGAAACTCGTTGTGATTATAACGCTCTGGCCTGGAGGCTACGTTGGGGGGAGCATTTCGTGTTTTCCCTTAGCCCAGGGGAGTTACGGCAATTCGACCCCGTACTCTGAACCTCATTTCGCTGCTCGTTCCTGAGCGACCCCAAAACGATCTCTGCGACTCACAAGTTAGGCTCATTTGCCTGGGAGCCTGCTTACGTAGGGAAGGGGCAGGCATAGGCCTTTGGCAGCTGCTCGTATTGGCACATTTCCGTGTTTCTGGTTGTGTCTTGAAACTAACGTCTCTTCTTACTAACTCGTACATCTAGCAGACATTTTATCGCTAATCCTGCTGAAATTTTTCTCCATGTTTTAAAATATAAAACAAAGAGATATCAAACACCAATAACAACTAGGTATATGTATATGTGCGTCCTTTGTGAATTGTGTGTGCCTATGTGCAAGCGCGTCTATGTTCAAACTTTTGTAATTGTTTCTTTTTTCCTTTTTTATTTGTTTTTAGTATATAGTATTTGTATCCATTGGGATTTAGTGGCAAAACAGCCGCAGACTGGATCTTATCCCTTAATAAAGAATACAAAATTGAATCACACTGAATTATTAAAACTTACTAAAACATGAGGAAGCTGGATTGAATATCTTTTCTATTTGTAAATAAAATTCTATAAATTTTGTATATATTATATATTTTTATCATGACGGTGTACTTCAGTAATATATGGTTCCATCCGTCCCGAGTTCCAAAACCTCTAAAAGGTAAAGGTAAAGTGTTCCCCTGTGCTTAGCACCACGCCATGAAGGCGTATAGGGGGTGTGGGGGTAACGCCCCACACTTTCTTGATCCGCTCGTGAGTGGGGGTGATGTGATCAGTACCACGCCCCTGACCGCCTTTACCCCCCAGGGTTTCCCCCAGGTACCCATGTTATTCGACGCTGGGTGGGCGCCGGGGCCGCTTCCAACGTTAGAAAAGTTCCCGGCCGGGGATCGAACCCGGGACCTTTAGCATGGTAGTCAGACGCGTTACCGACTGAGCCACCGCAAACCTCTGCAAGCTACAAAGTGTTGTAGCTGTTCCAGCATCGTGTGAACAATGAGAGAGATATTTAAAAGCAATTGTAGAGGACTTGTGCCTTGATAGTTAGAATCAGCGGCGACGGGATTCGATGCGCTGAAAACGTATCACCCAATGAAAAACAGCTTGGTACGCATTTGACCTTAAAGGGTAATTGCTATCATTCACATGAAAACAAGATATCTGCTGAATATATATATAGTTTAAGATAATAAAAAAATTCCACCAAAATTGAAATATGATCAGTTCCAGAAAAATACTAGATTGATTGATTTCATTTATTTTACTTTGCATTTCTGCTACTTTTGGTTAATCCGAAGCTGAGAATCAGTGATAATATGATGAAGAACACACACATCCCCCGGGCCGGGATTCGAACCCGATAACTATGGTGTACTATCATGGTGTGCAAAACCACTGTACCACGAAGGCCGGCAAAAACATTACTGGAAAATTTACCCCCAAAAACATTTGATACATTCAATATGCACCATCATTTTGTACCTTCTTAGTAGTGCCATAGTTAAGATGTGTTTGGTTAGATCGACAACATCGGAGTTCGAAACAAGAAGGCATTTTAGTAATTATAAATACGGTTACGAAGTGAGTACTATATAAACAAGCACGATTTGTTATTTTCCAAAATACATTTTAGGAAGATACAACATAAAATGTAAACGAATCTTCTCAATCGAGGTAATGCGGGGATGAACGGGTAGGAACTACTTCAGGTCATGTCTTTCCGTATCGTCGAATAGACCAGACGCTCATTATATTAGATATCGCGTGATTTTCGGCTTGAGAGCAATTCTCGTTTAGACGAATCACCTTTCGCCGAATATTTTGAAGGGAGGGAGTTTTCCCTCCGTTGGGAAATTTCATATGAAAAGGAACATAACATTTTTTAGAAAGTTATATGGTGAAAGATATCTAGAGATATTTTTTGTTTTTGTGATCTGGAGAAAGCATTAGATAGAGTAAATTGGATGGAATGTACAGAGATTATGAAATGATTACTGTAGATTGGAAAGAAAGGAGACTCTTTAATATGTACATGAACCAATGAGTTAAACATAGAGTAGGCGAATAAATGACGGAGAGAAGTGAAATTGAGGGACAGGGCTGATGCCGATCATCTGAAATATTCAACATCTATTTAGAAGTTGTAATGAACTCTCTCCAGAATAGGTACAAGGCCTAGAAGGGGAGGGAGGGGTTAATAATAGGAAGAAGAACACAACGTATAAGTCTAGCGGAATACCGGAGAACGGCGAATACTTGAACGCCCTCTGTTAGCATTCTGGATGAAAATAAACATAAACAAGGGAGAGGGTATGGTTATTGAAAATAAACCAAGTAAAAGTAACGTGAGAATTCGATTAAATAGTGAAGAAAATGTTGACCTAGGATGTATCACAAGCATTTATATGAGTTGCAGTAAAGAAGTGAAACATAGAATAGCAGTGGCAAAAGAAGCCTTTAATAAAAAAAAGAAGTGTGTTTGTGGGTCTTTCGGCAAAGAAAGCGACTTATGAAGTGTTTTGTATGGAGTGTAGAGTTGTATGGTGCAGAAACCTGGACGGTACGATGAAGTTTGGAAGACCAAAAAAACTTTAGAAATGTAGCGATGTAGAATGGAGTGTGCGAAATTGAAAAGACAAAGTAGAAAATAAAACCACTTTGGAAAGATTTGGTGAAAGAAGAGGAAAACTGGAAGAGATCACGAAATGGAATTGACATTGGTTTAGACACTGGCTAGGAAATAAGTACCTGCTAAAAGACGCACTGGAAGAAACTGCTAATGAAGATTCACTTTCATCAGCCAATGAAAATGTAATGTACAATGAGTCTCTTACTTGGTTGAAACAATTTTTCACTTCAGTTCCTGAAATATCCTTCTCTCCCTTAAATTTTTTTGGTGAAAGGAAATTCCGCGAGACGAAAGCTCCCTTTTTGCCGAAAATTTTGCTTAGGTGAAATATTTCTCTGGAGCATTCGGCGAAACGAAAATAAATCCTTCAGGTATCGGAGTTAAGCAATCAGACGTAAGCATTTCCCGTTTTGGATATATTGAAAAATAAAATGTGATTTTCGATGCATAAACTACTTGCAATTGTTTCCGAACTGGATTATATTTCTTCAACTTTATTTTCTATGTATGTCTATAGCAGCATTATATTTTTAATGCTTGTTGGGTATTGCTTCAAGTCCAGCTGTTTGGTTTAAAAATATGCTATTAAATTTTCTCTAATACGTGTGTAGAATACAATCAACGAATCTGTTTCACCAGCCATGATTATTTAATTCCATCTATATATGTAGTGTATCACTTTCAAGAAAAGAATACACGAGAAAATCAATCGTTTCATGTATTTATTCAACGTTCTGTTTTCATTTTTCACAATTCATAAATTTATATTTTGACAAATGTCGGGACAAATTGTAAACATAGATTGTTTTGCATCTAACTAATCTAGTCGTCAAAAGTTAAGTCCAAAGTAGATGTCATGTAGAATTCAACAATGGGCTAGGTGAGTTTGCAACCCTGTACACCATAAGCAGGGTAAAGCAGCTGGAGTGAACGTAAAAACAAATAAGCATGTTCTGCTGGAGGTGTGAATACACATGGATGTAATACAAGTTTAACAAGTGTAACATCTGTCGATGACGGTTCACTGTACATGAACGCATGGCATCGAAAAGAAAATAGAAATTATCTATCTTGGAGGAGTTTATTCCACCAATAAATACTGAAGTGTTATTAATGGTACAGTTACAACACCTCCATATAATTGGATAATCGGACATTTAAAATGCTCGTATTAAAGTCTGCAGATGTTATGGTGTCAATTACAGTGCACGTCGCGTGTGTGTAATTTCACAAAGTGGTTATCGACTAACCTGTATATATACGGTTGCTAATGGATTTCATGTTTTTGATGTTAAAATGAGTGGGAGACGTTATCTGTTGTGTTATTTGGTTTGTGGAAACAATATAATTAAAAATATATTGTTTCATATTAACATTCGACCTCCAAATAGCGTACTGGTAAAGTCGTTGCCTTGTAATGAAGGGTTCAGTTATGGAACCCAGATAACTCAGTGCATGGAAACCAGTATTTGAGGCTCTAGGTGTCCAATTTTTATTCCCCATGACTGGAAGAAAAAGTTCTGATAAAATGTCTTTATTCAGGTCTAATCCAGTTACATTAACATTCATACTGTAGCAACTAACATCATTGGTAATAATTACATAAACTAACCATTATTAAGGAACTAATCGTGACATTTACATGGTTTAAAACAAGTTGTTTTACTGGATTTCGCTCAGTATTTCTATGATTCCGACTGTACGTCGCTGACGCTTTGAGCTCAGGAGATCTATATGTGTGGAGAAACTACTTTATCTTGGGAACTATTGAGGCTACAATGAATATATTATACCATTTTATAGCTCTCGGCTTGCTCCACAAAATTAGACTATAGGACTTTTATGTAGATGCTCAAGAAGAGTGAAACCCATTTTTTGTTCACTTTTTTAACAAAAAATGAAAGAAAAGGAAGGAAAAAGGTGCTGAAGCATCAGAGAGAGGTGAAAAGGGGATAAATGTGCTAATCTCACGAAAACGTGATACAAAGTGTGTTCATTTTACTTGATTTCTTGTCCTAAAATACATATCTCAAGCGATAGGTATGAAAACAGCTATACTTTTGGAAAGGTGCTAAACCTTAAAATACGTTCCCTACTAATAACTAGAGCTGGGATTTTTATGTAATACCAAAGTACAAAATATGCACGTAAATATGAAATAAAACTTGATAAAATATGTACCTAAATATGTATTATTAAAAGGATATGTAGCTAAATATGTAGTACCTTAGAATATGTAATATTAATAATAATCGAGTATCCATGCAATTTCAAGAATTCTGCTATACCCTGTCTCAGCTAACTGTGGAGCAAGGCCGCGGATAGTGTCAGAGAAGCGAGGGAAATCTATTGGCCAGAGCGAGGCAGTAGACACTGATAGGATAGCTGGTAACTTCAGTCGCTTTCCCCCACTCCACGCAATTCCGTTTCTCTCACGTGTTCATTGGTGGAGCCGTCTCGCGTCACTACTTGCGTAGAGACTTGCTTTCGTCTGCTTGTTCCACAGTTAGCTGGGACAGAGTATAAATATATATTTTATTTCAACATTTTCAACGTAATTTTAAAGACATAAATTGTTCAAATTAAAATTTGTATCAAATTTATAAACTCAAAAAAGCACAGTAACGTGCACATATTTAAGAAACCAATTTTGTTACTATTAATTAATTTTTACAACGTAAATTATTGTAGTAGTATATGTAAATATGTACGAGAGCTCTTTGTAACGTTCGAAACAAATTGTAAAAAAGTGTCTGAAGAAAGAACAATCGAATGAAAATACATAGCTACGTTTGTACTTTTTTGTACAAGGGAACATATTGTGTTACTCGCTAAGTTCACTAAAGTAAATTTATTGTCCAGCGATGCCAAGTGTCTGAGTGCTTGCCTAAACATAAAAGCGAAACGAAAATATGTAACCAAGAAAGGGGTGGAGAACTCCATGATCTTTCGATAAATAACAGTTCCAGTATTTTTTTCCTTCAGCCTGTCTTTCAACTTGGCAGTCAATTGTAGGTGATCGTAAGCGCTATGCATCTCATTGATTAGAAAATATGATATGACATGAGCTAAAAATTTTCTTCATCATGTTTCAGAGATCGAAAATACAGGGGAAAGGATCAAGATAGGAACAAATTGCCGATAAATATTGTTTTATGTAACGTATATTAGTAAATATGTAAAATATGTAATATCCTGGCAAATATGTAAAAATATGTAACAAAAAACTTATGCAAAATGATGTCAGTTACATAATTCGTTGACATTCTCGTGTTCAAGGTATGTATCTAGAAAGAAATAAAATATGAGATTAGCTTGAAAACAAAAACAGGAGGATCTTGAGAGGGCAGTGAAATCACAACAGGGCCTCTGTAATATGACATCTCTCCATGGAGAGTAAGAGTACAGGATTAAGAGAATGAGAATCATCATATGTGACGTCATTATTCCTTGTTTTACGCATGCAGAGACATCTGTGTGACAAATCATTAGTCCCATAGGGACGAGGAACATTTTTCTTTCGCTACAAGGTAAACCAGAAAGAAATATCTTTATTTAACGTGACAGCGGCGAGGCGGAGGAAAAATACACTAGTCCTGTCCCTCATCCACACGTAAACGACTTTCGAGTAATGAATAAAGAAGGAAGGTTGTAGGTCTAGGAACTCGCTAATTACCCACACTTTCCGTAGACCATTACAAGGGAAATGGTATAGGGTGGCGCCGGCGCTATCATTTCCGTAAGGGGTAGCAACCCCCTTTTTGCAAGAGGGAGAAGGGTCGGTTTCAAACATTCATACCCATTTGATGTTGCGGTAAGTCTTCTTTTTCACGAGGAAAATTGCCGAGTGGAAAAAAACTCCAACCTACAGCGGAGTGAGAGAATAATTACCTATCCGAGCGTTGGTAACGCCATCCTTTAGAACAAGCTTTGCTGCCAAGTTTAATGCTAACGTCTTTCTCTTCTGTCCGTGGTTTTGGTCAGTTAGAGCACGGCCAGGCATCCCTCGGGGAGTGGACAGCCGTGCCAAGTTCTGGAGCGGTTTATTTATCTCAAACAGCAAAGGCCTCGGGGATGTTGGGCGACTGAGGAACCATCTGCAATGTGGTAAACTCCATAAAAGCCTCTAAATATTGCTTTTACGTATAGCATCGTATGTGTTGGCTTCCTGGTGTAACGTTAATCATCGATAATATTTGCTAGCAAACGGATTTGGCTCTAAATGTATCAGAAGTGTAAATTTTCCTGTAAATGAAGTTAGAGAAAGTTTGCAAAAAAATTAATGTTGCTACTAAAACATAAAAGTTGGTGTTATTAAACAGGCTATTGTTAATGGCCTCCACTCTGTCGTCTTGTAATCAAGGGATCCCGGCTTCGATCCAGGGTGGAGCACAATAGTATGGTTCTGATCCCACTTTAAGCTGTTTTAGTCCCGATTAGCCAATCTGCGCATTAAGTAGACTTAAAACATAAGCTCATTTAACTAAGACACTAAGATGATTCATAATAGAGATGTCTATTATACAAATCTATATTGATATAATTTCCGTAAACATGAAATTTAACGAAATGGATAGGGCATCGCTGAACGAATGGTTCGAGTTCTGTGAACGGTTCTTTTGTTTTCGTGATTACCATACAGACGCATAGAATGATGTTAAAGAACCAAATATGACATATATAAGCTATTTATAACATAAAATTTGGTAAAACAATGCTCTCACCCATTCAGTCAACCGGATATCAAATAAAATAAACTTTATTCGTCAGTCAACTAGACATTCGCGAAATGTGTTACCTTATTAAAAAATCGTATCTGGCACCAAGTTTTACATTAATTTTAAATGGTTATACTATTCGTAGCTTACTGTGTTTTGTCTTGAACCCTGTTTTAGTTAAAAGGTCTGCTTTTCTTATACTCTTGTTACTCTACAAGGTGAGTCAAGGGTGGTGTTAAGGGACTTTTGACTCGCCCTGTATGTAGATTTTCTGCCTTTCCGAATATCAGGATGCATGATGAACTTATCAAATTGAACAAACGGGTAACTACGGAGGAAACAGACTAAAAATTCTTAGCACTGAAAACCATGCGCTAACAATTTCATAAACTCGTTTTTTCAGCAGTAATATCAAACAATTCTATAAGAATGTAATCGTTTGGCGTCCTTCACATTATAATTACAACAATATATCAAAAGCGGATTTTTTGTTTACCAACTATGAAATAATAGTTTATTTATGGCTATAGCTTTAATCAACGGTAACAATTTGCAATAAAAGCTCATGATTTACTTCAGAATCGCAATCATGTAGCATTAAGGTCTAGATTGTCTGGGATATATGTATCTGTCAATAATAGGATAGTGTAAAAATAGTCAAAATCATCTTTAGGTTTGCTTTACATATCTGGACGGAATATACAGTTCTGACTAGGATCGAATGCGAACTATTTTCATAACTAAACTACTCTACTAGGGGAAAGGTGTAAAGTTCATGAATCACAATAATCTCTCTGTACTGGCATTTTTTTCAGGACACGTAGCTATAGTTCTAACTTGATGAAAGATTAACCTAATTTGCATAATTACAGGCTCTGTTGAAGAGAATTATATACATCCAGCGTCAAATCTGCATACGTGAAAATAGGCAATCCAAAGTACACTGAAATACTACACTCTGTCCCGGATATATCTGCGCAAGTAGTGACGCAATGAACACGTGAGAGGGGGAACGAGATTGTGTGGAGGGGGAAGTGACTGCAGTTACCAGCCTTCGCAGCAGCGTGTATTGCTTCGCTCACTGACCGGGGCACACACGCGCGCGCACACACACCTTCTCTGCCGCTAAGGTTGACTTTTGCCCACAGATTACGAAGATAGACTTAAGAGAATGGGAGATAGCGTGTAGGAGGAGCAAAGAAGTGATCGCCGCTGCAGACTAGTAGCTGTAGATGCGTATTCCCCTCAATGCATTCACTTCACCTCTCACGCGTTAATTGGTTGAGCCCTCTCGAGTCACTTGGGCAGAGACTTTTTTCGTTCGCTTGCTTCAGATTCCCGGAACAGTGTGTGCCTATTGCATGACATGTAAGAATGTAGCCTTATTTAGAGGAGTTTGAATCTTAAGTTTCATTTATGCACGGAAAGGCTAATCTGAACGAACTATAGTTTTAAGTGGGATCCGAACCAGTATGTCCCTCCACCGGGTATCGAACCCGAGGCAATTAGATTAGATGGCTTCTTAAGAGGACACAGCAACGAAACATAATTCTCAATTCCATTTCCAAATTTGTACACCGTTTGAATTGTTGTTTTAAGTCCACTTTAAGCACAGATAGGCTTATCGGGGCTGGACTTAAAGTTTAAAATGGGTGTGTCTCGAACAGGTATCGAACATAAGGCAACGACGTTACCACTATGCCATCGGGAGACCCTAACTTTCCATACCGGTAACACCAAAATATTAATAGTGATGCCTTAGATGTGGAGAGGGAGATGGAGAGAGAGAGAGAGAGAGAGAAGAGAAGGGAAGAGGAGAATAAAAAGCGAGGATAGGAGGGCTATGCAGAAAATACCGCTCTACAAATCACACTTGATCTACCTTCGGTAACAGTTATCTCTTCCCCATGGATTTTGAGAGCAGCAGGGAAAATCTGGATTCGCCATTATGTGGTCATTTTATTGCAGTGTCGCGGGTAGGCGCCCAATGGTTGCCAGCGCCACGTGCTGCCTCCTGGCGGCGTTACATTGTAACGGTTTTGTGAAGGTGGAGAGAGGGTCCCATTCGCCACTGGCTCAAGCTGAGTATATAATCTCCACAATGAATGGGAATTAAATTTCACCTGCTCTGTTATCTGTTATTGGTGCTCTCAAATAAGATATACATGTTCAGCAGCTCCGTAGATACGTTATAAAACATATTTTTACTTTCAACATTATATAGGGAAAATTGGAGTGAATATTAGACCCTGTCAAAGTTAAAGTAATAAAAAGGTAAAGGAAGTCCTGTGCACACAAGCCATGACGGCATATGTGGTGATGTGGAGGCATAGAGCTCCACATATTCTTGATCCCGACCATAGTTCGGATGATGTGATCAGCATCACGCCCGACCTCCTTTACAAGTTTACCCCCAGGTACCCAGTTATAGGAGGCTGGGTGGGGTCTCAGAGCTGCACGCAAACAGCGAAATGACTGGAAATTTCACTGGTCCAGATAACCTGTCCCGGAATTCTAACCTGCGGCTCCCCCCTGTCAAAATTATGAAAGGAATTTAAAGAATGAACCATAGGTAGGAAATCTAGTTTGATATGATTCATTCATTCATTTACTTCACTTTTATGCCACTTTTGGCTAATCACGAAGATGAGGATGAATAGTGTTGAGATGGATAAAGGGACAATCACACACTTATAGGGACCACACAACACGAGCCCTACAGAAGATTTTTATACTTGTTGTAAGCCTAGCCTCACTAGTCTGCAAAATGCAGTCCAGGGTGTTCTCCGTGGAAGGGAGTTAACATTGGTTGTCTTCGGAAATTATCACTTGTTACACTCCACGAAGATGGAATGATAATATTAAGATAGACTTCAAACAAATTGGTAAGGTCCCACGTACGTTTCTGTGGAGATATATTTTAGGGTTTATAATGCTAGTAGTACAGTCAAATTAGTCATATTTGAAGGTCAATTTGGAGGACATTAAAAAATATGATACGAAACTTGATGGAATATGTAGTACAACGAGTTGTATTTGTTATAAAAAGTCCCAGAGAATCCCGTTGCGGGTTTCGGAGAAATGACGTCATCGATATGGTCGCCGTTAGAGTCTGTAGTGCAATCTTTAAACGCTTGTATCTTCTAACAGAATAATTAAACAACGTTCGATGTTGCACCAAATTAAAGGAAATAAATTGTACAATTAACGGAATATAGAATATGATATGTACTTGACAGTATTTCTGTAATATACTAACAAACAATAAAGAAAATTAGATTTTTCACTACTTATTTTAACGTTTTGGCGTAATTAACTTAATACTTATAACGTCCTATTTAACATTTTATCATGATAATTGTAGAGCGTCTTAGGAACTTTACAACAGTACCTGAATCTTTTCTCTACCATTAACCATAAGGGACTTATTGCCTTAATGTAATGGTGGTCTGCTAGCCGATGTGCAGTCACGAACACTTATTTGTTGTAATACTTCCATTGAAAGTCAATAGATTTGTTAGAACCCAGCTGTGCCCGTGACTGTAGAGCCCTACTATTGGGTTAAGATGTAAGGAAAATTATATATTTTTCACTATACTATATGTATGTAAAATAAACTAAACTCCGAGGGGCAACAGCTCTCAAAATGGCTGCCAAAGCGGTTTTTGATTAGGTGACGCTTGGTGAGTGAAGCGAGTCCCATCGCCGATGTTTTCGTGACCGGGGCAGCTAGTTCTTCTTTTCTAGTAGATCCCCAATTGTCCTCACAACGCTGGGTCAAAGCTGAAATGTTGGGAGCGCAAACACACACGCATATACGTACATACGAGTACATAAAGAATCTTAATCACAAAAATGCTCAAAAGGATAAAGTGATTTGTTATTGATTAACATATTATTTTAAAACACAGTGGAAGAGAATAGTGTACGAAAATCAAAACTGCAATGATTAGGATTGAAGGTGCGTCTGTAAGAGTCAATAACAATGCACTTTCTCCCAATTAATCCTATTTCTCTGTAAGTGTTCTTCACTCTCTTTCCTCCACTATACTTGATGAGATGGATTATCAGGCGGAAATATGGAGATCATAATCTATCGACGATCAATATACCCCGTGGGGTAAAACTGTGATAAGCAATATTGTGTGTCCACCCATTAAATGATAACGCAGCCTTAACTCAAACGAGATGCACGCGATTACTCAAACCAAAGCGTGCCTGGCCTCGGCAGGCAGTATGAAAAATGTTTTATTTTATTCTTCACCCTGAATTCTTAACATGCACTATCATTTTGAATTATCTTTTTTTAAGAAAACAATTCTTCAATTTTATAAGAAAATTAGCAAAATGTTATGTTTTTTGCGTCTGTCTCAATAGATGTCCATATTGTTTTAATAATGCGATATGTAAGTAAAGGGTTTTCAAACAAAAATATGTATTTTAAATATACCATGAATTATACGTAATATGCAGGTCTCCTATATTTTTTGCAGATTCTCTTGGCCTTGTTTTTCTTCTATCGCATTACAATTCTACCATTTTTATCTAATCGCGACGAACGATGTAACGACCCTGCGTAGTCATCACATTTAGCTATCCTGCGTGATAGCCATATTCTTTAATATATAATTATTAATGCTTGAGAAATGCCCTGCGAGGCTTACGCTTTTGATTTATCTTTTATCTAATTTTGAGAGCATTGTTGTTAAGCATGAAGCATATATTGTTATGGCACACACGTTTTGGTTAAAGAAAGCATGCTAAATACCCTGCGCGGTTTACGCATTCAGTTATCTTTTGTGCAGTAATTGTTGTTTAATTTGTAACTTGCATTGTCGAATCTCTTTATCTTGTAATTTCTTTAATGTAACGTGTTCATTTTAGCACACAAGTGTTAAGTTTATATCGCCACATGCTAGTGGTTTTTACAATGCTAAACTTGATATTTTATAACGCACGAGTTGCATCTCGTGAATTGAAGGGAGTTTGCAACGCTGCAGCCGGCTTAGTTCCGATCTTCTCCACCCGCCTCAGTGCTGCCACCAAACAGTATATAAACAAAGCAGCGAGGCCCGGAGCTCAGTCGACTGCCAGATGCCGACTGCGAAAGACCTGGTTCCCAGATCTAGTCTGGATGTCCCCCCTACCGGGATCCAATAGCTTTCTTGAGAAGGAAGGAGGAGGATAAGAAAAGCAGATTTCCTACCTACCTGGTCTGCTCCATAAGAGCTTGGTGTGCTAACCTTGGGTCGTGGCGGCCGAAGCCCAAGTCTCCTGGGTGCTTCCAGACCTTCCCTTTGTACCTTGCCGTCTCTTGCTACTGACTGGACATACCAAGGGACCGAACCGTTCCCTTGTCGTAGCTTCAGATGTACTCCCGGATTCTATTGAACGGGGTGGAAGCTTAAACCCGGAAGCGGTCACCTTTGAACCTCCTAGCGTAGTGCAAAGTCCCTACTGCGTCGAAAGAACAGTTCGAACAGATAGAGGTAAGCGACCTAGAGAGGGAGACAGTTCTGATGGATCTCCTCCTCGACGTAGAGCCGATTTCAAGATGCCTAGGATGGCTGATATCGCCCACATACCAAAATTCAAAGGCGATATCGAGGTCCAATCGGCAGAGAAGTACCTTAGAGGACTCAATGTCAGTTTCGAGCTTATGCAGATACCTGAGCACTATAGACTTGAGTTACTTCCTAGAGTATTTGCAGGCAAGGCGGAACATTGGCTGGCGGGAAACATAGATAGTTTTGTCAACTATGCTGACTTTTGCCTAAGATTTAAGGAGGAGTTTGCCTCTGAGAAAGCCAAACAAAGACAGTTAACTGCCGTAAGAAATCGACGATATTTTCGCCCAGTCCACGAGAATATGGAGAGCTTCGCTTGGAGCATCTACGCTGCCTATCGAAACTTGAGTGACAATTTCAGCGAAAGTGAAGTGCTGAATCTAATAATAGGACAGCTGCCGTATCGTATCCGGAACCTCTGCCTTGCGCATGCTCCAAGATCAGTTGATGAATTGACCAGTTTTCTCAAGGACTTCGACATCTATGACGATCCCGATGCCTGGAGAAATAAGGAAGACCCCAAGAGTAAAGAGCCTGGAATCAATAATAAGAGCTTCAAAGTCCGCAACATCGAGACCAGAACCTGCGGTGGAGAGAGAAATGCTGCAAGGACTCCAAAGTTTTATAGAAGACAAGACTGGAGAGGAGGGAACAGCCGCCAACAGGATGGTCAGAGGAACTTTAATCGACCTTATCCAGAAAGAGGTCGAAGCTTCCCTGATATGAGGAATTATCAGGATGGGAGTTCCCCTAGACGATACTCACCTCGGGATGCAGAACAGACTAGAAGGCAGTCACCAACCAGAGAAGACTTGACCTCTGAGCAGGAGGAAGCCCTAGAGACAACCCGGGACTTCCTGCATAACCAAAGGTCACAGTCTAGTCAAACAAACTAGAGCCTTGTCTAGGTGCTTCGTTCCCATTTAGGCAAGGGGCCTCGGAGGAGCGACCACTAAGATCTATCCAGGAACTAAAAGTTAATTTTCAATTGTCCGAAACAGAGGAAATAAATTTGCAAAGTGATCTGAAATCTGCACGAGCATCTAAGACTAGTTACAAATCACCAGCAGTGTCCGCCAAATTAATGGAAATACCGATAAACTGTACCGGAAGAGAATGTTCAATTCTAAGTCATAAGGTCTGGATTAAACTAAAGGATCAAATACCAGGCATTCAGGTACAAAAGGTTCCAGAAATAAGATTAGTTGATTTCTCTGGTACCCACAGAAAGCGAGTTTTTGGAAGTAGGCGAGTAGAGCTAGAATTCGGCGGAATATCTTTTAGTACTGCAGTTTTTATGTTGAAGAAATATGTTGCGAATGTTCTTGAAGTCATGTCATGCTTCAGACAGCACTCAGCAGAGTTGTTTTTCGTTAAGACTCCTGAACATGAGGAAGGGAATCCTCTGGATATTGAAGCTGTGCGGTACATCCATGTAGCCCAGGTAGAGAAGGCTGAGATGTATAAATCCGCTGACCTCTCTAGGAAGGTAGAGGTATTAGATATTTTGACTGATTCCCATAAGCAGGAGTTCCTAAATGTGCTGAGACGCAATTTGAAGATTATTCTTGAGAAGCTCGTACCATTGAAGGATGTTGGATATAAGCAGTGGATATACACAATATTCATTTCCATTTCATCTTCCCATTTCCTTCCTTTTCAAGAAAATTCTGGCTTCAGGCAAAATTTCAATTACTAATCTCCCTCTTCTTCACTCACAGTCTTTCTACAATTATAAAAAAAAACTTTCCCATCTCATTTTTTATTTGGTATTGTCCTTGTTCTCTTTCTCACCTCCTCGTTTCGCAACTGAAGAATTTAGAAAATTATGTTCCTCTCTGCAGTTCCTAGTATTTTCTGGTTCTCATTCGTATTGATGGAAGGAGGCGTTAAATAACTCAGCCCCCATTCGTGAAGGTTGCTTCTCTAATCTATAGATGGAAAACATACCATGCTTCACTGAAAAACAATTTACAGGCCGCCAGCGACAGATCGTAAATTCTCTCCTTCTGATGCTCTTAGCGAATGTGGGAAAGGACACCCCCGGACAATAAATAATTGAGAGTTGCTTTCTGTTGCTTCGTGCATTGTCGATCCAGTTACGTTCCTCCCTAAAAAATTCCGTCGTTACATAAAGTATTGACAGCTACTGTTGAACCCTGAGTGAATGTTAACAACTGCTGTGGTGTACTGCTAGTTTCTTTGTTCACAATTTTCCTGATACTACAATACTCTGGGTCAATGCTTATGTACTGGGCCCTGGCATATACTGTATTATACCAGACCGCAACAAGTACGGAAATTTTTCCAGTTTATATAAACATATGTTTTAAAGTAGAAATAATCTGATTATTTAGAATTTTTCGTTGTTTAAAAATCAACCAAATTATGTTAACGATGTTGGCCTGATTAAACTACATTGCAATGTTTCCCAATATTGAATATCGAGGTTTCATAATCGTTTAATTTCCCTTATATGTGGGGTACAAGGACAAAGGTTACGTGGAAATAAACACCAACTCAACAAGTTTTCATAGTGTAACTTGTGAGCACCTTTCGTGAAACGGCACTCAAGGAATGTACCCAGGATTCTTTTGAGGCGGGGGCCAGATCCGAGAATGTGAAACAAAGAGAAGATCTGCAATGCTGTGGGAGTTGATTGAATTAGGTTATTTTACGTTTTTTTCTGTCAAGTTTGTCTAATCGCGGCAACGAGGATGAGTGATGATATATTGAGATTGATGGAGGAACACACACACAAAACACCTATGCCATGGAAGAAATTCGAACCCAGGACCCCTGGGGTCATGGCGCACTATGCTAACCACTTCACCACGCTGGTCAGCGAAATGTTGTTGGAGTGTTAGATGTGACCACCGATGGAATGGTAATATTACAGCTAGAGCTAAAAGTGCAATTGCAGAGTTGAAATATTTTGATCCAAAGTAATGGGAAAAAACTCAACTCACCGATAACCCACTACCTCGCAAACCATCAATCAGTAACACAGTCATTTACAAACAAAGACTGTAACACGGTGTACAGGTTAGTGTCTATTGTTGACATTCAATTCTCAGAAGTATTCGAATATTAGGCTAATAAATTAACAATATCTTCAAAATTCCTTCAATTTTCTTACACCAGCTCCATTGAACAACCATGATGATTCCATTTTTACAAAATAATATTTTTATAAATTTCATGATACGTGTTAGCAATTATTATTATTATAATAAAGAAAAGTCTAAACGTGAATTAATGAAAAAAATATATACATTTTCATATTTCGACTTCGTCGAAGAAAGTCGGGTTATGAGTTAAAAGAAATGCACTGTCTCGACTAAATAGGTACCAATATTACAGACTGCAGACTTTTGGAGCCTGCCTCTCTCCACAACAAACCCATTCATTTATGAAAGGACAAGATCGAAATTTTTACAAATTTGAAAATTTGTTGATGTTATTTCTGCGGCTTTTTATATGTCCACATTTTAATATTTCATAGTTCGAGGAGAGAGGGCCATGGCTTCTTCCCTGGGTAAGGGTCTGAGACGAAATTCGATGAACGTTCCTTGTGAGCTTTTGTGGATGAATACTGAGAGAAAAATGTAATAGCGGTTTATAGTGAGAAAGAAGAAGGTGACAAGACAACGTAGTAAAGTAAATTTCATGTTATTAGTCACCTATATGTAGCCTACGTGTGTGTATATAACTATATATTACTAGACATGGAATTGTTTTTTTGTCAATATCCCTTTGTCAGGAAGAACGTCACTTCTGATCTTACTTCATAACATAATAATTACAACACCAATACAATTGATTACAAAATCAATATGTAATTTACTCATGCATTCTCCTTGCTAGTGTACGTTGTCAGGCAATTCCAACGCATGTTGAACGAGTTATCACGTGTATCATTATGCCTCTTACAATACAAAAAACATCATTAATAATTCATTGTAAGTTATCTGCGACTTTTTTTCTTGGACTCTAGTCTGAACATTATATGCGACGTTAAAGATAAAACAGATTGTTAAGCTTTTCTCACAGGCATTGTCGTGTTCATTTCTTAGTAATAAATAGGAAAGTGAAGTGAATATGTTTAGTTTAAAATAGTATCGATTGTGTTAACAACAAGAGGACGCTATAATGTAACAATACCGTAAGCCTTTTCTATTATTATACTATTGTCTCCAGTGCACAATAATTGTTTCTTTGTTCTATTTTGAACTTTTTATTAAATCGGAGCAATCCTGGAAGAACCCAGTATCATAGAAACTGCACTGTCCTTTCCCTCGCATAAGTTTCATTTTTGTTTCATTTATTTTATTCGCAGGAGTCTTGCATTTACGATGTCGGAGGCCAGGGTTACCAAATTAGCATGCATCTTGGCCTTCCACACTACGCTAATCTATTCCGTTTCTTTGTTTCAATACTTGTTTTATAAATATTTTGAATTTGAATTTGAATTTAAATTTTGGGTGCGTCAGCACTTAGGCTATACCGCACCCGTCACTTAATACGGGGTCCAGCCCCTTACCATAACTAAAATAACAACTATGATGTCGTGTGTCGTAACTAAAGTATTAAAATATTCTGACTGGTTACGCACTCAGCACACAAAAGGACAAAACACAGGACACCACACATATTTATACTTGCCATAGTGCCAGTCGCCAGAGCCTCGTTCGTCTGCAAAATGCAGTCCAGGGTGTGAGTGGAAGTGAGGTCTACAATTGGGTGTACCGCGTGAAAAGTCACCTCTTACACACCTTGTTTTATAAATATACTGCCTTACCGTATATGCAATTCTAAGTCAAGAAGAGATCAAAGGTGAGAGAAAAACTTATTTTTTGTGCTTGGCCATTTCTGGGAGCTCGGGTTAAACATAATTCCTGAACCACGCCACTGAAACATACAATTAGACAACATTATTGTAGATCTTCTCTACTCATACGGCGGGCGGCCTACATGCTGCAAGTGAAGTGGGGAACGGGGAATACACAGCAGACTATCCAAACAACAGCGCTGTTGCCGAGAGTTCCGACGTGCCAGGAGGAAGTACTACACGCACTTCGTTATACAGGCTGCTGCGTTTCTTATCGCGCTGGATTGGTCTCTGCGCCACTCCCCACTTCCCTTGCCAGCATGTAGAGCGCCCGCCGAAAGACTGCAAAAGAGCTACAGTATGTAAGAAGAGTACTAAAGGACAGGTTGGTTAATATTAAAATATCACGAAATTATTTTACTTTTTGGTTTAGTAACTTTATCTTTACATCACAGTTTCAAATTTGAATAAATAATTTTAGTGTATATTTTAATCATATAATGTTAGTAATATTGAAAGGTGTGTGTGTTAGGGGGGGGAAGAATTATTTCCACCCTTTCGTATGTGCATAATAAAGACATTTATATATATATATATATATATATATATATATATATATATATATATAATTTGAGCATTATTATGTTTATTGATTCTCATGTTAATCATTAATTAGTGTAGCACGTTACGACGTCAGGTTTCCTGCGCTCGAATCCGAGCCTACACTTGAGTGTTCCATTATCAAAATCATATCATCAATCATCCTCATCGTCGCTACTAGTAAAAAATAACAGAAAAGCGACGCTAAATAACAAGAATTAACTATCGTTCATAACTGAAAAGGAATTGGTCTGTTCAATAACGTTCAGCTTTACCCAGTGGCTGTTGCCCCCCACTATTCGCAACTTTTGCCCCCGCATCTGCAAAGGAAAATATATTGTCCTTGCACCCTCAGTTCTGGCACCTTGCCTTCCCCGGTTTTGGTACTGGCTGTACCTTACTTATTCCACATCTTAATTATATCACTAGATCTGTAGAATTTTCATTTTACACGATAGCAATTCGTGCGTATAATTTATACTCATATGTTAAGATGCATTCAAAGCGAAGTCATCTAAGAAGAGTTTAAGGAAAAGTACAAGTTAATTTCTTAATTATACTATTTTTCATTGCATCAATTTTCAAAACTGTTATAGTATTAATATATTCTGAATTTTATTGGCATTGAGGATTTCGTTCATTCTCTAAATGTATTCCATCCAGTTTGTCGTGCGGGAATTTAACTCTCTCGGTGTATTTCTTTTCCATTTGATTACAAAAGGAAATTTGGGATTTGCTTTTTTGATGGATTCCATCATTGGGTTTAATTAGGCCTGATCTTTACAGTAACATTAAACTTTCAAATATTTGAAGTTCTTTTCCACTTAGCTTGTTACAAAATGCATTCGGGACTTAAAAGTTAAACATTTGAACTTACACTTTCTGATTATGATATATCAAAATATTCTGTGTTCTGTGTTCTGTGTATTGGTCCTCGGTTGTCAGTTAGCCTCGAAATGCCATTTTTGTTATTTTAAACATGGCGCCTCCTATACACACTTGAACGAGTGAAGAGGAGGTGAATTGCCCTCTGCCAGCCTAAAACTCATGACATTTGTACCATTACCAATAACACTGTTCTACACACATTTTGTTACATAAATGAAAGAACCCAATCTTTACTTATCTGAGGATTCTCAACACGGAAATGATATTAAAAAAGTTTGATTTGTTCTCGTTTTGGCGTAACTGAGGGGGAGTGGGGAAACCGTGAGCACATTCAAGCGACCCAGCTCAACTCTAGTATATAGGGCACCACTGCTGACGGTCTGGCACGTCGTATTCCAGTATATCACGCCATCCTTTGCTGTTTCAGATCCACTCAACATTAGCCAGTTTACATTCAGTTGAACAGTGTTTCCAGAGTATTTTTAGATTTCGTATATGTAGTATATAAATCGACTTGGCAACATTGGTGGCTGTTTGGCAACGTAGCGTCCCGACAACAGCTCTCCATTCCTACATGTCATGTATTGAGGGAAGTATTTTAGTACCTTCGGCTGGTAGCGAACCCCAAAGAGAACTAACTAACTAACTCTCTAGTTTTCTTAAACCCTAAGGTTTATGGCTGCAGCAACACAAGCCTTCTATCTGTTCCTATCCTGGAGAAGATCAATTCTATCTTTTGCATCCTCTACCGATTTCCTTTAGGTCAATCTCAATGTTATCCCTCCATCTTCATCTTGGCCTTCCTACAGGTCTCTTAATATCAGGTTTCCCAACAAGAATCCTGTAAACCACAATATAACACAGGCCAAATTAAATTACCTAATGAGGGACTTAGAACTTCCCAAAAATAAAGCCGAATTGTTGGCCTTACGGCTGCAACAATGGAATCACCTGGCGGATGATGTGAAGGTACTCCTACTTGGTAGAGGCAAATAATTTCTTCCATTCTTCAAAACAAAAGGGAACTTGTCTCTGTGCCATGACAAGGACTTTTTGCATCAATGAAAATTTCACATAAGATCAAGGATGGAGACTTTTTATTGATTCCTCCACGTTCTCTCTTAAAGCAGTTTTCTGCACAACGGTGATGTTCTACCTTCAATTCCTTTGTCCATGTAGTTCACATTAAGGAAACTTATGAAAAGATGAAAGAAATTCTTTGATGATGGTAAGTGAACTGCATGGAATGGATTTCAACAAGTGTGTCATAGTTTGTGTTTGTGTGTGTGTTGGGGGGGGGGCGTCAGTGTTTAAAGTGGAGGATACATAGAGTTATGCTTTCCCCCAGTTAATAGAATTATCAAAATTCATCACCAGCATAGACGCCTAATCTGTCTTTCACCTATCATCTATGTTTTCACGCTATAATTTCAAAATTTTAATTGTATTAATTCTTCTGTGTATCTCGGCGGAGGGGTGGTAAATGCCTCCTGGCCTACTTTTGCGGGCGCTCTTAATATATTTATCAAATTATGCCCACATTGCTTATGGTTAATTGTTATCTAACATGAATTATGCTATCTTGCTTGTGGGTAAAATGAGTTATGCCGTAACTTCAAACTAAGAGCCGTTCTTAGAAAATGAAGTTCTTATTCCTGTTCAGGAGATCAATTTCAGTAAGAAGCAGCTACTTTCCTTTCTGTAACAGAAGAAAGTGAAAATTTGTAGAACAGTGTAATTATTGGTGTATGACCATGATGAGTCCAGGCATACTTTGGCGGTAACCGAGTACAATGACGGTATCAACAAACTGGTGTCATGCTATGATAAGTGCTTAAATGGGTATGGCGAATATGTGCAAAAGTAGAGGAAGGAATCTAGTTTCTATATCATAAATGTTTCGCATACATCATTCGTCGTTCGGGTTCTACACCAAAACGTAACTTTCTTTTTCGGTGACCCTCGTGCATTTGCAAAATTAAAAGAAGACTTACTGCAAAGGGATCATAATTCCATCCAAAATAATGATACGAGGCGAATTCGTAAAGTAAGTACCGTTTGCAAATATTACCGCTGTAGCGATGCAGTCGCGACCGTGTGAGTTCTCGCTGACGTCCCTCATCCGTTAGTTAGCCACAGGCACGCGTGGGAGAAGGTCATTATTTTTCTTCGTAGTTTTCTGAAGGTTTGAAATGTTCAAGAAAATCAATCGGCCGGCCGACTGTGAAGTCTGGTCTGTGATTTGTTTTCTCAATGCAAGAATGGTTGAGTTCTTGCCAAGAGGACAGACCACCAACAAAGATGCCTGCTGTGACACATTAATCCGGCTGCGTCGTGCAATTCAAAACAAAAGACGCGGAATGCTTAGCGAAGGCATTGTGTTGCTTCACGACAATGCTCGTCCACATACGGCCCAACAAACTCAAAATGCCATCACGTCATTCGGCTGGTAACAATTTGTTCGTCCGCCAACAGCCCTGACTTGGCACCAACTGACTACCATCTCTCTCTTCATCTGAAGAAGTTTCTTGCTGGTCAGCGTTTCGACGATTATGACGACGTCGAAGCAGCAGTGCATGGATGGCTTTCGTCACAGGCGGGAACATTCTATGATGATGGGATACAAAAACTAGTGCCACGCTACGACAAATGCTTGAACAATCGTGGAAACTACGTAGAAAAGTACTTTAAGGTCTGTAGAATGCAATGAAAATAAACAGGTACGAAACTATTTTACTTTATTTTTTACACCCTTTCGGTACTTTCTTTCCGAATACGCCTCGTATATTAATTATATCAGGATTCTATCAATATAACAAATATTTTAGTAGCAAGAAACAAAATTGACAACCTTCATTCATTTAGGTATCTATTCTGATTAGCAAACGCAAATAATATTGTAGAGATAAACAGTTGATAGCTCATGCAAATTTGAGCTGTATACAGTCTGCCCTACATTTGTTTTATTGGACTTTTAAGGTTTTCATTTGAAGTATAGCCAACCCGAATGTATGCCGAATTGATTACTCCCTCTGTCCCATAATTATAGTCCGGTATGCCAAAATGGTGACTTTTTATTTATGTTCTTTTGGATACTTGATCGGCAAATTTGTACTGATCCTTGAGTAATAACGTTGTATGGTTCATTCCCGTGTTTAATTTTCTTCTTCTGTATACACCAATGTCACAGTTTGCCTATCGGACAATTATTATGGGACAACTAACAAAAGTGTACCAGACAATAATTATGGGACAGAGGGAGTAATATAATAATTTGAACACATTCCAAAATATGCTTAATGGTCTCCCAGATGGCGCAGTGGTACCTTGTAATTAAGGGGTCCCGGGTCGATATCCGGTGGAGGCACAAGTGGTTCGTATCCCACTTTAAACTGTAGGTCCAGTCCCAATTAGCCTTACTGTGCATAAAGTGGACTTAAAAACGCCAAATCAAAATCAAAATATGCTTAAAAGAACGGCCTGCAGATAGGGTACGCCACACCCGCCATCTACCGTAGTGGCTTATGTAAATGTACACTTTAATGCATTACGGTACATTATGATACATTTCCTTACATGTTGTATTTGTATATATTTCACAGAAAAACGTATAAACACAGTGTTCTAATTGCATTCGAAATTGATATATTTTTATTTGAGACAGCCTGTAAAAGAAAACATTGGTCTGGTTCAACGTGCTCTTTGACTACTATATACAAACGACATCTTGGTTGTAGAGAAAAAACAGTGTTTCACTTGATTCCCATCCGCCAAAGCAGCAATGGCAACCGGAGATAGCACGTTTCCCGAGGCCCCGAGGATCTCGTCAAACGCTTGACAGGACATAATTCAGAGGTGGAACAGACAAGGGATAAGAGCTGTCTGTGAGATTACTCCGAGGCTCTGCAAAAGGCGGTAGACAATAACAGAGGGATGACTCGTGGCAATCGGAAACTGAGGAAGCGCCTTCTGAATCCGAAGGATTTGTTGTCAGCCGTGATGGCGTAGTGGGAATCAAGAGGCCTTTACCTAGTATCGAATCCAGACACTTGTTTTCAGATATTTATCTGGCGTCATACAATGGAAATCACGCATGAAGTGATTTCCATTTTGCACGTTTTAATTAGACTGCTTCTATCTACGTACTCGTACATAAGTGAATTTGAATTTTGAATTTGAAAGTAACATTTTGGGTGCGTCAGCACTAAGGCTGTTTTGCACCCGTCACACTATGCGGAGTCCAGCCCCTTATCATAACAAAAATAAAATCGTGTCTGAAAACTAAAATATCCTTACCTTGGTTGTAAACAGGCACTCAGCACATATAGCGACGAAACGCAGGACAACATACAGAATTATACTGGCCATACTGTCAGTCGCCAGAGCATCGTTCGTCAAATGCAGTCCAGGGTGTACTACGTGGAAGAAAGGTTGACTTTTGGGCGCCTATCAGAAGGTCGCCCATTATACCCCGTACATAAGTGAGCAAGAAAATCTTACATAGATGTCAGTCAGTCCTGCCTGCGTACGTTTCATATTGAAATCATTAAAATCAATCTACTCTCGAATAAAGTAATTTTACAGTATATGTTTTGCACAAATTTATGACTAATAACTGGTTATGTAACTGAAGCTTATGTAGATGTCGAGGTTGCTCACTTTGTATTGAAATCAATGCATCCAATTTACTTTCAAAAAGTATATATAGTGGGATTTCGTGTAATGTAATACAGAAGTGGCGACAGAAGAGAGAAGCTGCTTACAAAAACTTCGGTAGACCGGATCCTGAGCTTAGAAAACGATGTCCTTCTCCTTTATACACGTTTCTTCAGGCTTCAATTCTTGTGTGGAGATACCCAGAGTATTCAGTCTGTATTTTAGTGTGTTATCATCTGATAGCCACCGTCAGTGTGTATCACCAGAGCCGGTTGTGGTTATGTCTGTCTTATTATCACTTAGGAATATGGAATCTTTCCATGAATTCAATGTTTTACAGTCTGCTCGCTTGGTAAAGTTGTGATACGTGTTTATGGTCTTTCTGATCAAATTTAAAAATTCTGCAGAAGAGTTTGTTTAGTTTCTGAAGACGTGTTCATAGCAATGATCGTTCTAGGCGTTCATTTCTAACAACGGAGAGCTTCCAGCATCGTCTGACGCCTTCATTAAAGAGAATATCGGTCACATCTTATGGAGGTTCTCCTTTACTAATACACGAAGTCATCACTTATCGCCTTGACTGCAGGAAACGTTTCCAGGTTGTGTCCCACAAATGTTCAATTGGTCATATAAAAAATAAGCACCTTTTCTTTAGATATAACGATGTGACAGAAATTTGTTTCTGAATTCCATTCTCTAGTTGAGAAATTACACTTTGGTTTACCATGTAACGCTATTACACAGTTTGAACAAACATATCTTGCCATAGAAGACAACTAGCTATGTTTAATTCATGCAAAGGCTATAACAATAAATTGAGATGTGTACAATAAAATGTCGTATATGGCTACAATTTAGGCCAGAACGTCGTTCTCCTGCATGCAATGCTTGATACCATCCAGCTATAAAGGTAGATAATTCTCTCAACGATTTTCATTACAAAGTGTCAACACCATACAATCATAACCAAGATCGACTGATAAAATTCTGCAACCTGAGCATTGTTGGAGCATAATAACAACAATTGCGCGTGAATGATACTATCCATTTCTTTTTTTCCCTCTTCTGGAAGTGTCTCAATGTTTGTGGTTGCTGTATGGAGATACAGCTAACTATGAATATACTCGTACAATAGTATCATTTCAATACGATCTCTCTTGATGATCATTTTTTTATTTTTAAAAAAAGTCCCTAAACAGTATGAGTGCGTGTACGCGCGCACACACTCTCTCTCACACACACACACACACACACACATATATACATATATATATATATATAGATAGATAGATAGATAGATAGATAGATAGCCGGACCCTGTGGCCGAGTGGTTAGCACATCGCGCTGCGATGGGTCTCTGGTTCGGTTGTTTGTGAATGTCCATTCATCAATTTCATCATTTCATAATTCATCCCCATCTTCGCAAATTACCCAAGAGGCACAAAACGCGATGTAAAATCAACTAAAACAATCAATATAATATATATATATATATATATATATATATATATATATATATATATATATATATATATATATATACACATACATACATATACATATACTACGTATAAGTTCTTATGGCATTGGAACAATACATGTTTTTTCTTGACGAAGAAGACTAATTTAACTAACTCACTGACGAAGTTTCTTTCATGCGTGACTTTAAAAAAAAAAGGTCCTGATTGCGAGTTCTGTATGAGATATTCTCCATTCCAAGCCTCAGTACATTGTTCATTATTAAATGGAAGACTTTTATGAGAGCAATCATATAGGTAGGTTTCATGTGACATCAGGATGCGCACAGCCGACATGTTTGCGACCACTTTTACCACAATGCAACAGTTTGTGACGTAGGTGAAAAACAGTTTTAGCAAAGAAATCTGAACGCATCTGAAAGCATTTAATAGTTTATTGATTATGTTACTGTTTCAGAATCAGACCTTAAAGTTGTTTTTCTAAATTCAAGTATTTACGTCAACTATAAAAAAAATGTAAATCATTGTCTTATGTTTATTATCACTCTGCGAGCCTGCCATGTATATTAAAGCTATCGGATCTGGTAAGTATTTTGCGAAATAAAGAACTAATTATCTGCTTTACGTTTGCTATTTTAAATATGTAGTGAACGCACTCAAATTGGCAAAGGTGGGGGGTGACTTCATGCGTGATTTCCATTGTATGAAATTTTCATTGAGCTTGCCTATTAGAGTGATGAATAATTTTCTTCAACAATGCGAATACTCGCCATTGAATCTGGCCTCCCTGATGGCGTAGTGGGAATCAACAGGTCCTGGATTCGATACCAGATGAAGGCCGATGTCAAAGTGGGTCATATCTCACTTTAAACTGTAGGTTCTATCCCGATTAGCATTTCTGTGCATAAAATGGACTTAAAACAACAATTCTATCCATTGAAGCTTCTCATTATGCAAACAATAATGTTGGATTTGGACTCATTTTACGTATCTTTTCTGCTTCTTTAGGTTAATTCAGGCGATACAGATGAATGAATGTGTGGAAGACATAAATATTGATTGATTGATTTGGTGTTTTAAGTACACTTTATGGACAGTAAGGCTAATTGGAACTGGGCCTACAGTTTAAAGTGGGATCCGAACCACTATATTCCTCCACCTGGTATCGAACCCGAGACCCCTTGATTGCAAGGTGACGACGCTACCACTGCGCCATCGGGAGGTCCTATGAGATGAAGAAACAAACACGATGAAGCATAAATAGTGTACTTGGGATTTGCCCTAAGACTTCGGTAGCTATATCTATTTAAGTTTCGCCGCGAAGCTCATGTCTTTAAATTACGCATATTTTTCGTATATTCTCCACACATCAAATTTACTTACTGCAATGGCCTGTTGGGACGAAGCTACAAATGCGACAACGAGAGCAAAGAGGGGAGCTGTTAAACGGATCACCTTGAAGCTCGCATTTCCGTGTCACACAGGTACAGTTTCTACCTGTATGTCTTGCATATCCGACTCGATATAACGTTTGAATGATGGTGGTTCGCATGGAGAAAAACTTGTAAGATTCCTTTTCGTCTTCCACCCTTTTCCAAACTTCCCTGCTCTCATTACAAAGGCAAAGAATGGATGTAACTCAAAGAGATATTCATCTAGCTAATATATCATGTACGTTTTATGCGACAGAGTAATCAGACCATCTGACCATTCTGACGCATGCGCCGTTGCCTTTTACCTGTAAGACAATTAAGTTCGTAACTCAGTTTCTCACCTTACTAAAGACAGAACACAGTTTCGACAGGGGGGACAAATTATTAGCTTGCAGCAAATTATTAAAATTCCTTTTCCTTAATTTTTTTTAAAACTGAACCTACTTTACCTTGTCTGATGATATGTTCAACTTTATAATACACTTTTCTCGTCTTGGTTAACCAGATAACTAAATGGTTTTCTTCTCCGTTTTACTCACAGGCGTAAATTGCAAATTTATTTCGAAAAGTTAAGCACATGAGGTTAATTTTATAACCATCAAATCGATCTAGCATTTTGTATTTATTCGTTCTAAACAAAGGTAAGAAAGGTAAAGTGCTCCCCTGTGCTTAGCACCACGCCATAAAAGCGTATAGGGGTGTGGGGGTAACGCCCCACAGTTTCTTGATCCGGTCGTGAGTAGGGGTGATGTGATCAGCATCACGCCCCTGACCGCGTTTACCCCCCAGGGTATCCCCGAGGTACCCATGTTATTCGACACTGAGTGGGCGCCGGGGCCGCTTACAACGTTAGAAAAGTTCCCGGATTTGAACCGGCCGGGGATCGAACCCGGGACCTTAGTATGGTAGTTACCGACTTTTTTTTATAAAGTAAAGACCCTAAGCGGAAGCTTCCTCCATCACACTTCATTCACTCATATCATTTCACTCAAATTTCTATTTCAGGACTTTTCAGGACAATCACAAACATCCATGACCGAGCCGGGATTCGAACGCTATCGTCGTAGCGCGATGTTCTAACCACTCCGCCACAGGGGCCGCCTTCCGACTGAGCCACCGCGGCCACTATTCGTTCTAAACGAAAAGCAAAAATTCGTTCGTTTTCAATCGAAGGAAAGTGTATTATAAGCAGAGGAACGATTCAATTTTTGCATTTACTTCCATAATCTTTGACGTATACTCATCATTTGATTTGTATTCTTTAAAGGTTGTATGTTATACTCAAATAATTTAAGGGAAAATGCAAAAACGCTATTTTAAAATCAAAATTGGTAGAATAAGTATTAGTTGCTGATTCCAACTATTTTTGTGACCATTTCCAAACCGATATAATACCAAAAATGTTCGATTTCAAGTCCATGTTTTCCTTCGTATTGAATTAGAATTACATAGGTATCGTGAATACTTCCCTATTCACTTCTTTATATCACTTACTGATTGTCTCATCGAGAAGAAGGTCTACTCACTCGACTGCGTATTGGTCACTTGCTGCAAGGGTTGGACCCTAAATGTGTCGTGTTTGTAATGTCGTTTTAAGTATTCGGCATATTCTTATTGAATGTGCAGAATTTGCTTTCCTCAGGCAGAGTTTTAACCTTACCAACTGTTTGCCATCCCTTATTGTAATTATTAGATAAGGGAATATTTCCCCGTATACATTGAAGGGTGCACAATGGCCATATTATGTGCCGACGCACCTAAAAAGAATAATTCAATCAATCAATAAAGAACCGATAGATTTCTTGGATCTTAGATTTTGAGATATTTTATTATTGTTATATTAATAATTTTATTAATTTTATTATTGTTACATTAACAATTTTATTAATTATTGTTATTGATAAATTAAATATTTTATTATTTCTTTATTGTTGAATTAATAATTGTATTAATTTTATTATTGTTAAATTAATTCGCAACGCTTAAGCTTAAAACTGGATGGTGGGTTAGAAAATTGTAGTCAGTGATTTTTTTTAATATTTAAGATTCGTCACTGGAGCCCAAATTTCTGGGAACAAAGACTGACCAAGAAGCCATGCAAAAATGGCATTAACAATGTATAAATTTGAGACTAATTTTTTAAAATTGCAAATAACCTGTCAACTACGTGTCACAAAATATACTTTCAACAACACCACATATCCCAGGCGTGTTACTTTTCAAAGGCCGTACATTTACAAACCGACTACTGCCCTTTTTTAAGTCGTAGATTTTGATAACGTAATACCTTCTGGAAAGTCGTTTGAAGACACACACACAAACAAATTGGGCCTCCCGGATGGCGAAGTGGTGCCTTGTAATCAAGGGGTCTCGCGTTCGATAGAGGCGTATAGTTGTTCGGATCCTACTTTAAACTGTAGGTCCAGTCCTAATTGGCTTTTCTGTGCATAAAGTGGACTTGAAACGCCAATTCAATCAAGATACAGAAAACATTTACATCTCGTATCTGATTCATCATTCAACATGTGGCTATTTTCATCTTTTATTTTAGGCCTCCCCGATGGTAGCGTCGTTGCCTTGTAATCAACGGATTCCGGATTCGATCCCGGTGGAGGCACATGGTGGTTCGGATCGCACTTTAAACTGTAGGTCCAGTCACATCATCTTCCATCACAAGGAATAAACGGTAAAAGTACACTTTTTATGCATTCTATTGTGTATTTTGGTGCATCAACAATGCATCATTAGTATTTCATGCACTTCAGAGTGTTACTCCAGTCAACATACTTGTGTCAATTGACACATTTAGGGTTCGGTATGTAATTAATTATTCATTAGGCTTAAGTAAATTATATTCTGGAACCAGGGATTTACTCCAGGGCAATAGTATACAAACTGTGCCTATTTGGGCAGGTGCCGTAGTTTTGCAAGTGAGTCACTAGAACTCTCGAAATATTCTTTTTTCTGAAAATTCAAAATGTGTTTATAAAAAATACATAAATCTTTCCATCATTCGTCATCATTTTGAGGTGAGACGGGAACTGCACTCGCACCTTGCGGAAGGAAACCACGTCAATGCTGAAAACTTCATTGAGAGTGCCTTCGTACAGAAATTGGCAAACCTTTCTGTTATTTTCCACGCACTGAATGTTCTGAATGTACCTCTACAAGGTACAAGAGAATCCTGCAACTTCCAAAAAGTTGGCAGTCTTTAAAATGAAGTTGCTGCTTTGTAAGAGAAAGATTGAAGATTAAATTATTGGTGATTGCTTTCGTACATAACGCTCATTGTTGGAACGAACAGAACTACAATTTAATGAAGAAATCCAAACATTACTGTGTGCCTGTTTTTAACATATGTAATCCGGCTTTTCTTAGCTTCTTATCTCATGAATATCGTATGGCTGAATGAAATGAAACCAGCTTACAAACATTAAAAAACTGTATTAATCACAAACATTATATCTTCATTACTTGTTTGTTTACCAACAGTAAACACATGAAGAAATTTGTGCTGACTTTTCATGGTCACATCACATGTATTGATCTTGAAACGAGATATTGGCAGCGGATGGAAGTTTGAAAACCCCTGGTCTAGGGTATATACCCTCTGGTTAACCTTACTCAATAGAGTGTACGGTACTCCTTTCGTGCGTATGTCTTCTGTTTTCGAGTATTGTAGCTTTCATGTTTAAATGTAATAATTAAAATACTTCTTTCATGTATCTTTTTAATATTAAGAAAACCTCCATCCAACCTCTTTTATCCCAAATGTATACATTAACATAATCATGATTACTATTCTATGTATCATTTCATTCATATACTATCAATAACATGTTTTCTAGAAGTTAAATGATTTCTGAATGGAAACATGGTCCTTACCTAAAGTTTCATGAAACTTAGCATAAACTCTGTGAAAATATCTGGACTAAAGAATTGTCTGTACCTAAGTAACTCTGTAATATTCTGGCATTCCTAAACCCCATGGTCTTTTTGCAGTAACATAACTTTTCCATCTCTCCTAATTCTGCACAAGACGAATCAACTCTTGACCACCATTAACAATTTCCTTTAGATCAGTGAATATTGTTATTCCAGATTCCTCTTATATCACTTTAAGATTGAGTTTGTGTTTAAGCCCACTTTATGTACAGACAGGCTAATCGGGACTGGGAATACCCGTTTAAAGTGCGATCCGAACAACCTGTGCCTCCACCGGGTATCGATCGCCGGAGCCCTTCATTATAAGGCGACGACGTCACCACTGCGCCTTCGGGGAGGCTTTATATTACATAAAGACTCAAATGATACTAACACGTTCCACTTGACGCATGTTTCGTTTCTGTCAAAGGAAACTCTTTGTCATGGCTAAATTATAATCAGGAAGTATGGAATAAGTCACTCTCTAAACTAATATTACCTTAAAATTTTCAAGGCACGTTTCGGCGGCTTCAAACTCAGCTGCTAAAAATATTGCACGCAAACATGCAAGAGTTTCAGCGCCCTCTCAGTCAGAATGTATATTTCTCTAATCCTATTTCAACTTATGACTAGCCCCAAAACACCAACTTCCATATTACACGGCCCACTGTATGTTATTAACCGTAGCGTGACTGCCAAGGGAATAGGTGGCGGTGTCTGTTGACACGAGAAAACGGATAGGTGGATTTAGGAGACCGATTCGTGTGTGTAAGTGTGTGTGTGTGCCTTTGAGAGACGCAGGACCTGCAAACCAAGGAACGTGCGTGCGTTTGGGTGTGTATGTTTGTCACACCCAGAAATTAGGCATCCCACGAGAATCGAACTCAGTCATGCTATTCTACTACCATATTCCATCTACCAAAACATTCCTTTATTTTATTCATTGCTTCGCAATGCTAAGTTTTAAAGAAGCTTAGAAGAGCTGCTTGGACAAGGAAAACGACGTTGTTTATCAACTAGCGAAAGCCACAACAGGATATAGGTTATCTTCGGTGACCGCAGTGGTCACAGATCTGCCCGCATTGGTTGATAAACCGCCTTGTTTGTTTGCCAAATGATGCAAGCGCTGTCAAGGGTTATCAGAAGCCAAGCCGCAGAGAAAAATAATGAGCTACCACAAGCTTCCTGTTTGTTTGGAAAGTTGATGAGTCCACGTGCCTCGAGCACGTAATTAATTCCCAAGTTTTCCTTATACGCCTTCCTCAGCCAAAAACAACCAACACGTCAACCTTCCATATATGGTAGATAGAACTTTCCAATTCCTTAGAAACTTGTAAATTCTTAGATTTTGACGTCAATCATAGTTCGAAGAATCTGACGTAAATTAGATAACCCCTATGGTGACAACGCCTTTTTGAGTAATATAAAAGCTCACTTTTCCTTCACAAAGTTAGTTCAGGTTCGAGTTCAAGTTCAACGTTGAGTCTTCAGTCTTCAAGTCTTTTTGAGTCTTTTGAGATTCAGTACCAGAGAGAGTCTTTAGTCTAGAGTCCCAGTTCGAACCCAGGTTCAACCCTGAGTTTAGAAGTTAGACTCAGAAGTAGTGATGACGCTATATTCACGAAGATATTAACAGCCGTAAGGTAAAGTATGTACTTCTATATATTTTTGTATACTAGCAGGCCTAACGGGCCCATGTAAATTGAAGGTTCATCGTCGAACTCCAAAAGAAAGGAGATACGATCCTTCAGATCGATATGTACACTTCGAACGATCACTCATGGCGAGTGAACCCATCAAATTCTGTATAAATTCAAATACTGTAACATTTACCAAAGAATATATGTTTATTAAGTTCATCTACGTGTTTCTCTTCTTATGGTCTTGGTTTAGAAGGTGATTGCATGCAAGTTCTTTTTCCAGAAGTCATAATTGTAAGTTATAGTTTTAAGTCTTAACTCTTTGCAGTTAAGTGGTGGAAACCCCCATAACTTGCCCTTTTCTCTTTGTATCTTGTACTCTTCTGCCGGGAGTACAGATGAGAAAAGAGTGTACAGCCCAAGAACCTAGTTCTGTGTCAGGTGAGCGCAGTGGCTGTGAGATCCCTGGTGAGCCCCGGCAAACATATGTCCCACGGACTCTGAGGGTAGCCCAGTGGTAGACAAGGAGGTCTATGGTTCGAGTCAGGGTTCGTGACATATTAAATGGTGGAGGTGCGGGGCATCTCACCAAAAGTAGTAGTAAAAGTGAGAGCATCTCACCAAAGTAAAAGTGAGAAGACATCTCACCAAAAGTAGTAGTAATTGTTTGTCAATTATTGAAATTATGACTCTGGAAATCCTTGGATGTCTGAACAAGAAATAAGACGTAGTGAGAGAATTGCATCACGTAGACAAATAGAGATTCCTTGTATACTTAGTGAGTGTAACGAGAATATATCTGAAAATAAGCCTCAAGTAGTCACAATGCCGACCGATTCAGAAAACGCTGGAGTAGCAACAGCGATGAGTTCAGTTCCATGTCACGGACGAGTGCCGTCCGTCCAACCAGATACGTTTTCAGGAAGTAAAGGTGAAAACGTAAGACAGTTTATTCAAACGTATGAGAGAGTTGCCACTATTCTAGGTTGGTCTGAAAGAGATAAAATTAAGTATCTTCCCGCGTATTTGAAAAAGAGTGCATCAGACTTTTGGGAATTGCATAGAAACACCTTAGAAGAATTAAACCTCTTCTCAGAGCTTAAAGCGAAGTTGGAAGAAGCCTTTTCACCTGTCTACCCAGAAGGTGACGCATTGATAGAACTCAGTGCACGAAAGAAGGGTGATGATGAAACAATAGAGCAGTATTACTACTCTATGCTGAAACTTTGTCAAAGGGCAGACCCACACATGAATACCGAGAGTAAAATGAACTACATTTACAGAGGACTCAGTGAGGATCAAGTTGAGAAACTAGTCCCGATGAGACCTGAATCTTTAAGTGATTTACTTACAAATTTGCGATTAATGGAGAGAGCCAAGAAGCAGGCTTCTTTAACAAATAGCGCGATGTTAAAGAAACGGGGAACGGAACAGAAAGAAAAAGATGAAAGGAAAGGGGATAATAAAGGACCGAATACAGCCTTCACAAAGTCTAATCAAGGGTCCAATCAAATTCAGAATCAACCCCAAAATCGAACTCAGAATCAACAAATTCCGCAGAACAGATTCTTTCAAACCAGGTACAATCTTAGGCCCAGGTCAGAAAGACAAGATCTGCAATATCAGCGAGGAACAGGTAGGACATTTAGGAATCCACCTAGAAATGACTTTCCTAAACGTACTTTTACAGCGGAAGTAGCAGCTCAACCAAGAAATGAGTACAGAGGTAATAATTATCGAGGTAATAACAACAGAGGTAACAATTTCAGAGGGAATTCCAGACAGTTTAATCCTGTTGCCGTGAATTCAAATCAGAATCCTAGAAACGATGATAAAAGTAACATCCAGTGTTTCTCATGCCGAAACTATGGTCACTATGCTAGGGAGTGCCCACAAAGAAAAAGGTCTGACTTCGATACCAGTAGACGAGGTAATCAAGGTAATTGTAAGAATCAGAAAGGTGTACAAGAGTTTGTGCAAAAACAGGTAGAACATCAGGTTAATGAAATGTTAGCCGAAATGTTAGTGTCCGAATTACTTGGTAACGCGCGTTCGACAGGTAGGAATGACGCACCTTCCTCTGCGAACAGTGTAGGAACCCCAAACGAGTAAAGACGAAGCGAGAAGGGGATCGCTTCGTAAATCAGGCGAATTATGTAAAACCCCTAAAACCATTAGAGAAATTGTTAAGATCTATCATATATGAGTCTCATCGTTATCCGAGACCACACTTGTATGTACATTTATTTGGGAAAAAGGAAATTGCTTTATTGGATACGGGATCAGAAATTAGTATTATTAATCCTGCATTGTTGCCAAAGAAATTTGTTAGTAAAAGTAAGAAGATTGGATTTGTGAGTATTCGTACTTTGCTTGATACCGATTCAGATTTGTACCCAGTACATAGAGTGTTTTTCAGAGTAAACGGGTTAAAAATGTGGATTAATTTCGTTCTTATGGAACCGAAAGGAGAAGAGAATTTCTCACCTATATTACTTGGTAGTGATTTTTGGAATAAGTATGTGAAATGGATCAGTCCTAAGGAAATCTGCTTAAAACGCCCAGGAGAATTCCAGCAAATGGAAAGAAGACTTCCGTTGGTAAAAATGGACAATAACGGCAATATTCCTTCATGTTCTGGTCTTGTAAAAGTTGTTAGTTTTCATTCACAAATTAAAGACAGGCAAGAAAGACGTTCAAATCAAGAAACTTCTGTCGCATTAGCGATAAAAGCGACCGAGTCGTCAAACATAGATAAGGAGTGCGACTCCTCATTAGAATTGCGTAACAAAGAACCGCCAATTAAGACAAATCTAACCAAGCTCATTAATTTTATCAAGAAGTCGAAGCAAGCTAACAAGCCGCAGACTAATGAGATTGATAAGAAAAGCTTTCCAACGCCAACATATGCTGCCCTCGTGATGTCAAAGCGACGCCAAGACATCACGCCACCAGGCAACAAACACGTGACGATGTCAGATTGTGAGCCCATGACGTCACAACAGAGATTAGGATTTAGCCACTCAAAGAAGCCAGTTGAAACTTCTAACCGCACCCAGTTGCGCACGCAAACAATAACGCAAGATAACTCAGAGCATAAAGCTTTAGGAAAAGCTACGCTACGACACAGTGAGTGCGATCTTAGTGAGTCTACACGTTGTGATTTATCGTCAGCCATTGAGAAGCCACCAGCTACAGAAACTTCGAGTTCTCTAACTTCTTTACCAGACGAACAGGTAAATATTACTTCTTTGATAAGTTCAGGTTTTGATCAAAATTTTGAAGCCAGTTTGGAAGCCAGAAAAGAGAAAAGAAAGAGAAGGAAAGAAAAGAAAGTGTTTAAAGTGATGGTCAATACATTTCTTCCATCTCGTCAGCATACGCAAATTGCTATAGTTCATCCGTTTACGACTACAGAAGAAAGTGACAGTGAATATTTATTGGAACCTTCCGATGGTTTATATAATCAGTTTAGATGTCTAGTGCCGAGAATGCTAGTTAAGCCTTCAGAAGTGAATTCCGTGCCGATAATTAATATGGGTTATACCAGTATTAATATCCCATCTGGGACAGTCATAGGAAAATTGGAGTGCATTTCACCACCAACGCAATCCAAAGTAAGATCTTGTTGTGCAGTAAATTTAGATGTTTTACACAGTGGAACTACACCAGGAAAGGAAGATGAACATGACTTAGCAAAAGAATTAGATATCAATCCAGACTTAACACCAGCACAGAAGAAAGAAGTTTTAGATTTAGTTACGGAATATAAAGACTGTTTAGCATGGACTGCCGATCAATTAGGAGAAACAGATGTTTATGAATTCACTTTGCCGTTGAAGACAGAAACCCCTGTAAGTCAGCCGCCTTATAGGACGAGTCCGAAACAGCGTGAGTTTATAAAACAAGAAGTGCAACAGATGCTTGACATAGGAGTCATAGAACCTAGTAAGTCTCCTTATGCTTCACCTGTAGTACTTGTACCGAAGAAAAATAAAGAAATACGTTTCTGTATAGATTTTCGAAAACTTAATGCGATTGCAGAAGAAGATAGTTATCCTCTACCTCGTATAGATGATATCATACACTTTATGGGAAATATCAAGTATATAACATCATTAGATTGTCGCTCAGGTTACTGGTCAATACCGATCAAGAAGGAAGATCGCCCCAAGACCGCATTTATCACGGGAGATGGATTGTATCATTGGAAAAGAATGCCATTCGGTTTACATCGAGCTCCTGCAGCTTACCAGAGATGCATGGATCAGATTTTCGCTTCCATGAAATGGAATAGCCTCGCCGTCTACTTGGATGATTTGATAGTCTTCGCAGAAGATTGGGAAACTATGGTATATCGTTTGTCAGAAGTTTTGAAGAGACTTAGAAGTGCTAATTTAAGACTATCGCCCACCAAATGTCATTTTGGTTACTTTGAAACTGAAGTGTTAGGATTTATAATTGGAAGAGAAGGAGTTAAAACAGATCCTAAGAAGGTACAGGCAATAAAAGAAATTCCAGAACCAAGGAATGTCACTGAAATCCGCAGATTCTTAGGGATGTGTGGATATTACAGACGATTCGTCAAAGATTTCAGTCAGCTCGCACAACCTCTTACGAAGCTGACAAGAAAAGATCAAGAATTTGTATTTGGAGAAGAACAAAGAATATCGTTCGAGAAGCTCAAAGAATGTTTGATGAATGCGCCTGTGTTACGACATTTTGAACCGGGTATTCCTATAGAATTGCACACTGACGCCTCAGAATCCGGACTAGGTGTTGTACTTTGTCAAAGTAGGCCGAATCCAAAGGATCCCTCATCAAAGAAGAGAATTGTAAATCCAATAGCTTATGCTAGCAGGACCATGAATGGACCAGAGAGAAATTACTCGATTGCTGAAAAAGAAGCATTGGCAGTAGTATTCGGAATCACACACTTTCGAACATATTTAATAGATCAGAAATTCACAGTAGTCACTGACAGCCATGCCTTATGCTGGTTGAAACGTTGTAAAGATCTTGTAGGAAGATTAGCAAGATGGGCAATCAGATTACAAGAATATAGTTATGATATTGTGCATAAATCAGGAAAATTACATTGTGCACCAGACTGTCTAAGTCGCATCCCATCTACTTCATTGTCAGCTCAAGAGAGAGACTGCATAGAAGAAGGAGCCATTGTTGCAGCTGCCCAAGTTCGATGTAGGAAAGATAGCCCAGAAGAAGAAATGAGAGATATAAGGAAGTTACAATTAGAAGATCCAGTGGTAAAACAACTAATCGAAGACAAAGAAGCCGATCCAGGTCAACTAAATGTACGCTATTTTGAGATCAAAGATGGTATACTGTATAGAAAGTTTGGTGATCAATATGTGTTAGTTGTACCGGAAGAATTGAAAGGAGAAATTTTGAGAGAAGCTCACGATTCTCCTCTCACCGGAGCACATTTAGGAATAAGTAAAACTCGTGGAAAAATTACGGAGCGTTATTACTGGCCAAATATGAAAAAGGAAATCATTTCATATGTGCAAGGATGTCCAACTTGCCAGCAAAGGAATCGAAATGTTGGTAAACCACAAGGTTTATTACACCCGATACCAATTGGAGAGCCATTTGCTCGTGTATCCACCGATATATTGGGTCCATTACCCAATTCTAAAGGTTTTCAGTATGTCATTACTGCGACATGTTATCTTACTAACTGGATAGAAGCACGATGTTTACGAACGACAACCGCAAAGACAGTAGCAAAATTTCTTTTAGAAGATGTCATATGCCGACATGGATGTCCTCGAGAGATACTGTCCGATAGAGGATCAGTATATATGGCAAAAGTAACGGAGGAATTATTGGAACTCATGAAAGTGAAACATGTATGTACCACCGCTTACCACCCACAGACGAATGGTAAAGTAGAGAGATTTAATGCAACATTAGCTCAGATGCTAAGTAAATACGTTGAACACCATCAGAAAGATTGGAGTGATTATTTACGATTGTGTGTTTTCGCTTACAATTGTTCAAAGGTAGATCAAATTGGTTATTCACCTTTTGAACTGGTATACGGAAGGAAACCTGTATTTCCTTTAGAAACAATGGGAATCGAGTCACTCAAGACGCAAGATCCTACCACCCACACAACGCATCTATCTCAACATTTGGAAGACATACGCCAAATAGCTAGAAAAAGACATGAACAGAGACAGTCATATGACAAGAAAAGGTATGATGAGAAAGTTAACGACGTACAGTTCGTCGCAGGAGATTTGGTGTTAGTATACCAACCTGCGCATAAAATAGGTTTAACGGAAAAGTTAAGACGAAAATGGAATGGACCATGGGAAATCCTAAGATACTTGGGAAATAATGTATTCCATGTAAGAAAGTTAGTAGGACAAAAGGAGATGAACGTCAACGTTAGACGTTTGAAAAAATATCATTCGCCGAACCAATGGTAATTACCCTTAGTGTGAAACAGTAAAGACTAAAATCACAACGACTCAAAAATGGAAGAAACTCATCCTTAAGCACGCATACATTTGTATTTTTTTTAAACGAAATGCAAACTAGCGTTGAAATGGAAGATAATCCGAGAAAGTCTAATACGACACGATACGATACATAAATGGAAGAATTGTATGTACATCTTTCATTGTATACCTCATCTTCATTTTCACACTTTCGTCAATTGAATGAACTGGCCATTCATTTAAAAGACAATCATTTTATTCATCATCTGATCATTCGTTCATTTTTCTTTTCAAATGTATTAGTCGACGAAAATATATATTTGCCATCTATTGCAAATCATAAATATATCTTCGCCTATATCAGGATTTATCTTTAACAGGTTCTACTTAAAGATTGACCCAGCTGATATCTTCATCTGAGACAATTTAGGATCTACATCCTGTTTCTTCTCACGAAGAGCAATAAGAAGTTAGGTGAGTTAAGAAACCTTATGAGTTGTGTCACCAAATAAGAGGTCAGATCATACTAGTTAATGCGAAATACCTCTTATGTTTAAGTGTTTTGTGATCAATGTCTAAATCTGAAGGAGAGTTAACCGAATTAGATATTTTCAACGTGTTATTAATACCAGACGCCGTCAGAAGACGAGTTCAAGAAACGATAGATGAAATTCTAATCGAAACGTTTATTGGTTGTTCCTTAATTGAAGTTAAGAAGAGTATAGGACCGAGTGCTCTTGTCTTTTTTGCACAGAGCCTTTGTTCATATTATGTACCATTTGCTAACTATCAAATAAATCCCGAGATTAGTGGAGAAGTTCAAGAAATTCCATATTTAGAGTGGAGCAGATTATTGTTTAACGTTAAGAGAAATACAGTAACAGTTCTATCAGAGTGGAGAAAGAAATACGGATTGAATTGGAAATTAAAGGTTACCACCGATTCGACCGGACATATAAGACTTGGTAGAGTACCACCTTCCACTGAGAAAAGTATTAAGAAGTAAGAACCAATGTCAATACATTATTTGAAAAAGTATCCTCATATTCCTCTAGAATTAGAGAATAGAAAGATTAAGTATAAAGAGTTTTTACTTTATTTCTTTGATACCAAAAGATTTACCGTAGAGCAAGTGTTAGAAAATCAGAGTATTTCGAGGTTTGAATATGTCATGAATGACATACTTGCTAAAGTCACTGTAGTAAACTTTGCAGATGTTTATTATGCCTTAACAAGAAGATTGTTTGAATTGTGCACACCGTATGGTCCACCACCATTAGTACCTATAGAAATCGTACAAGGAGGTGAACCAAACCACCTAGAGATATTATCTCAACCATTTAAGAAAAGGAAGTTAAACCAATGAACCTCCATCTTATAGCCGTTTTACAGAGTAGAAATAAGGTACATTGTCCTTATTGTAAAAGCAGACTATTAGTCGAATTTCCAGATTTCGGATATAATAGATTGTATTGTGTGAATATTAGTTGCTATAAATTTCAATATTATGTGTTAAGACAGGAAAAGGATTACTTATTTAAAGCTCCTGTGACACTAATGTTACCCAGAGAATATTTTTGTAGGTTTTGCAAAGAATTTTGTTATAAGAGTGTTCAAGAATACACAACCTGTCCAGAATTTGACGACGAAAGAACTTGTTATTTTTCAAAATGAGTGAATCTATACCCAGAGATATGATAGTAGCTTTGAAAAGGATAATACCTTTTAGATATTGGAGAAATAAATGTAGAGTGATCGTTATAGAACTCGATAGACTTAAACTGCCATACTATTGTTATCCACACAATCATCAACCAATAATTTATACTGCAAGACAACATTTTATTCTCCCAGGAGAACCGTTAATTACGATGAAAAAGATTATAGTTAGGGAAAGTGAAAATCCCTGTAAAATCTTATACATCTATGAACTACGTAATATAGTTCGCGGAGATGAAACCCGTATAGTACAATACTTTACAGATCTTGTAAATGGTATATTGAGAGATCAACATCCTAACTTAGTGTTGCATCAACCAGGAAATCGTGTTAGTGATATTTGTTTGTTTGTACGGGACTATGGAGATAGGACCCCGAAACTGAATTTGTTTCCATATCATAGAACTGATCAAGGACTTGTGTATCAAGGAGATGAGTAACAGTATCTTTTTCTTCCTCCTCAGACACAAACCCAGAGAACCACAAGATTTTGATGGCTTTGGATCTTACAAATCCCGATATTTGGACTTGGATATTTGAAAACGTCTACGATCTTTTTAACATAGACCATTTATTGTTTAGAGGAACTTCTATGATTAAAGAAGGGACATTATTCGAGTGGAAACAATTTTTAGACGCTAATATTCAATTTGCCATACTACATGGGATTGATGTAAATGCTTTCCTTAAGAAAGTTGCACGTACTACAAAGGAATTTGTATTAGAGAATTTTCAGAAGTACGGAAGTACATGGTTATTTGCATCTAGTTTTGATAAAGAAACAAATACTATCAAGCTGATAGCACATATAAACCCCGAGAGAAATTTCAAAATCTAAAGTGAACTAAGGATTGTAAATTGTAGCATAGATTTCAGAATGGATTCTGAGAATACTTATAAAACTCAACTCGATCATCATTTGAGACGATATGCTCAACAGGAGTTAGAACTTTTACACCAGGAGACTATAACCATTAGTGACTCTAGTGCTAGTACTTGCTCAAATGCCACAAATAATGAAACTTTACCCTCAGGTATCACTTATAGTGTATTTGAAATAGACCTACCTCTAGCCACTTCTAGCCCAAAACCAACTTCAAGTAAAGAGACGGTAACAATTTTAGATTCATCATGTTTTGAGACATTATCAGGGAGAGGGACTATCACGTTGAGCAGTGATGACCCTTCTTCCAAAGGAACCATCTCAATTTCTTCAGAGGACGAGAGTGATGTTGTCGAAGTCACTTCTAAGTGTTCGACATTGTCTATCAAAACTCTCTCCTCCGAATTTTCTGATTATTTAGAAAAAGCTCATAGTTCAATTGAATTAAGACAAGCTCAATTGGATAAAGCAAATAAAACTGAAAGTATGGAAAAGGTTAATGAAGGAGCCAGTAGCTGTAAAGATATGACACTCTCAAAGGAAACAGAAGACCCAAATTTGTCCGCAGCAAAAACCATAAAAGTGAAAGACATGTTAGAAATAGCTAGTCTTACTCATAAATTTATGAAAGGCCCTTTTAAGAAAGCTTTCGTAGCCAGGGAGAATAAACATATTCCGTATGGTACGAATATTTTGCCTATAGTCACACCAGAATCAATTCAAGGGAAATGTGTACTTGAGAGACATTACATGAATTATATTCGTTTTGGTTTAGCCTTAAGACCAGATAAGACAGACCGAGAAATGTGGTTAAGACAGAGTGCCATCCAGTTGGATGACTATATACAATGTAGTATTAGGATGTACGGTGACAAGTGGAAATTTACTTGCCACTTTGACCCGACCATGGACAGGCTAGGATTTTACAGCCTGCCTACAGCACCATACCCTCTTGGAAATACTAGTTGGATTTTGAAAGCCAGCAATGGACTGAAGTTACCTAAAAGTAATTAAGTACCCTAAGACTCTAAGCTAATGTTTTTATTAGTAAGATTACTAATCTTGTGCAAATAATTAATAAGTTTTATTTTTAGTCTTTCTAACCAGTTTCAGAATTCTTAGTGAACGAATTGGTAGAATTTCCAAAGATACCCATCAACCAGCCAGATCCAGATGAAATAGAGCCTGAAGATGTCACGTCTATTCTTTTTGGAAGTCTACTTCGGTATACTGGTAACTATTAGTTTCCAAGCAATTGGAAATCCATTACCACCCATACGTTTAGTATCAGGAGGATATTGGAATATAATTAGTGGAATTACGATGTATGAAGCGACCATACCTTTAGTATATGAAAATGTTTTAGTTAAACCTCCAGCAATAGAACCCAGTTTATGGAAAATCTCAAATTCAGAAAGAAGTCATTTATGTACCCAACACGAAGAAACCGATTCATTATTTTGTTTCATTGATGAAGCCATAGGTGAGCTACAAGAAGCTTTTCTTGCTCATATAAATAAATCATCTTTAGAATTTCCTACCGACGAATACTTTGAAAATGAACCAGCTCGTAAGAAACGAGGACTTCTGCCATTTTTGGGAGATTTCCTTGGATGGTGTTGCTCAGTAGCAACAGATAAAGAAATTCAAAGTTCTAAATTAGAAAATCGTAAATTAAAGCAAGCTATTTTGAAGATCACTAGAAGTTTGAAAACTTATGATAGAGATATCGTAACTATTAGACATGGTATAAAAGATATGGCTAAACAAATAAATAAATCATTAGATGCTGTTGAAGAGAAATTTGAACAAATTAGATCATTAGAAAACTTTCATTTCACTGAACTAATGAACATGTCACAAAATTTACAATATAAAGGATTGTTAGAACAGATGAGAATGATGTTATTTCATAAAATTGTATTGAATCAAATCCTAGAACAAGAGTATAGAGAGATTCAGAACGCATGTTTTCATAATACTCTACCCATGACTTCTATTAGACCACCCACATTAAGAGATGATTTACTAAACATAATGGATAAAATATCAAAGAAAGGATTTACATTAGCTATCCCACTAAATAAATTAAGCCAATATTACAGTTTGCCAATTACCCAATGTATTTTCTCAGATACAAATGTAGTTTTTCATATTAAGATTCCTATAATTAGGATAGGAGATAAAGTGTTATTAGAACAGTTTCAAACTGTACCCTTTAGATGGCATAATTCTACATGTATATTACTACATTCTACTAGTTATGCAGCCACTACGAGTACGAGTGTTAGAATGTTGTCAGGAACATTCCTTTCAACATGTAACCCTCATACCGATAAATTATGTTACTTACCACGTTATGGACACGATGCTGTAATAGGCACCGGTTGCCCACAGAAGATTAGAGAGGGAGCTACCATAGAAGAATTAGCAAAAGTCTGTACATTCCAATGTACCCAGGGAAATCCAATAGTTATTACCGAAATTTCACCAGATAAGTATGTGATAACAAATGCATTAGATGAAATCGAAGTTACATGTAATGAAAATACACGTAAATTTCCTACTCATGGAAACCAACCCGGAGCTAGTGAATTAAATTTACCATGCACATGTTCTGCAAAGATTAGTGATGAAGTATTCATCCCTCAAACTTTTCCTTGCTCAGATAACGCTGAATCAAATTTTCAAATATCTAGAGTAATTCCAGCCAGTTGGTCTCATATACCCACCTTAAAAGTCACAGATATGAAGACTAAACAAGAAATGCTAGAGTTCAAATCATTTCAAGATTGTTTAGATAGTAACTGGACACAGAAATTACCACACATCTATATCAAACCTACGACTGAAAATCAATCTGCTACAGAGAGAAAAGACTTGTTAAATGAAGTTGAAAACTTAGTTAACAGTATAGGAAATGATATTGTACCTTCAGATACAACAGATAATTTAATATTTTTACCTTTGGAATGGAATTATTTCAATTCTACTAATGTGGTGTATTTTTAAATTAAATCGAACCAATCGATTAGTACAAAATGTTGCTATCCCTATGAGTACGATACCAGTAAGTCAAGTAGAAGCTCATGCTTGTGAACTTACAACTATCGAAGAAATTGCTGTTTACATATGTGTTGTAATAGCATTGTTAGTTATTGTAGTCACATTTTATTTGATATGGATGACAACTTGTAAAGAAATTAGAGAGTTTAAGGATAGAGCAATGTTAAGAGCAAATGTAAGATCAAGTCTCGATGAAACAAGAATAAGATTTCATAATCCAAATTTTGAAGGAAAGCCTAGTTGTATATCATTTGAGACTAGTGCTAATCCTACTATGGAACCACAACATTCGCAATTAAATAGAACACATTCATCCTGACTATTTACATTTGTATTTCTTATGAGTTTTTCACTATTGTCAGCATTGCAAATACCCACTTATGTAAATTCTGGTTTACAAATAGAAGAGTTAAGTTCTCCTATATATTATGAAACATCATTACCTATTATATATGAAATGACTATTTCAATTCAACAACCGCATGTAATTGATTGGGAAAATGTAATTTCACATGTAGGTAATCATACCTTCAACGCCGATCCTCTTACATATGGTTGGCAATATTTCAGAGTTGAAAAATTGCATGTCAAAACGCTTTTTGTAGATCGAGAAGGTTATAATATTATAAGAAGTAAGATTTATGATTCACCAGCTTTGTCATGGTTAAATTTTAAAACATTATCAATTTGTACAAATGAAAATCTAATGATATTGATTAATTCATGTCAACAAAGAATTGTTCATCCAAAGTTAATTTCATTTGCTGAGCTTCAGCAAGATTTGTTGAATGTCCAACGAAAGGTCATAAAAACTAACCATTCTATAAGTATAGATGTTAATAATTTAGGTCAATTTTATAATTCACCTTTAGTAGAATGTGTAATATCCAAAAACAAAGTGTTGTTTGCTATCAAGATTCCAATAATCTCAAACGAGAGACATCTACGAAGTTTTTCTGTAAAACAGATTTATTTTAGGAAACAGACTGAGATCTGTAGTGTGTATAATGAAGATATAAATGTAGCCTATGATGATAATTCTAAGAGTTTATTAACCACTGAATGTGATATTGTTGAGAATAGTTTATGTTTCGTACATACGAAACATGGATTCTTAAGTAACTTTGAGAAATGTGTAATCGCTACAATAACACAAAACATACTAGAGATTTATAAGTTTTGCAATATGACTTGTACTAGAAACAATAATGATCTAGAGTTTTACAAGTTTAATGTTTCAACTCAAGCATTTGTAGGAAACAGAAAATACAATCGTACTTTACGTATTGTATGTAAAGATATTGAATTCAACTTTCAAGTAGAATTTCAATATGGAGTTACCTTAATCCATTTAGGTTGCTCATGTCATATTAAATATGATGAAAGACTTCATATTAGAAGTACTTTTCCTTGTATCTTACCTATAGATACTACAGCAAGTATAAGTCACTTAGTTCCATTAACATGGACCGATATGAAAAATGAGAATATAACTATACCTTACTTATGTCATAATAAAGAGTGTATTATAAATTTAAGACATACTAGATACGAGATATCTACCCTCTTATGGTTATCCATATTAACCTTACAGACTTATTTAATTGTATTTTTCTTAATATGGAAAGTGTATATAAACACATGTGAATGTAAGAGACAAAAGTCTCATAGTGAGAGAAGGATAAGAGTAAAACCTATGAATATTTCACGACCGTTACCTTCTCCACCAGTTATTCATTTTGAGTCTGAAAGAAACTATGAAGAACCTATACACATAGTGAATCTTACAAATGAGCCAGGATATATCACTATGGACCAAATTTAAGAGCTTATCACTCTTATGTTATGAAGTATCTATGTATACTAATAGTTTGTGTATATGTTCCTTTGTACAGGATGGGAACCTGTAAAGACTTGTTGAGTTTTGCGAACTCCATTGAAACTAGAAAGATCAGATATATCAAAAACTCTTAACTTCGTTGTGTTTCAGTTAACAGTGCACGAACAATTTCACAGAAACTATAAACAGTGTTTATCACACAAAAACATGAGTGAACTCATATAGTGAAAACAGTGGAAGTCAAATTGTGTTTCCGAAAGGAAGAGACTGTGCATGACATACTTTCATTCTATATGTTTATGTATAACTATTTGGAGTATCTATATATATTTACAAAGTGTACTATAAAGTCCATATATATACGTAATCATTAGACATTAATTAAATATATCAATGTAATCAGTATATTCAATATAATAATCCTATGTAATCAACTAAAAATATATCCTTAAGTATGGTAAAGTATCCAGGTAATGCAATCAACGATTATATAGTTGATATATCAATATATAACGCTTTATCAACATCATATAATATCTATACATCTATAGTTTAAGTTGTTGAACTATATACTAATCAACCATATATCCATCTCATATATATATACTATCGTATCACCTCAGGTGAAGGGTTAATAACGGATCACATAAGGTGAAGGGTTAATACCGGATCACATAAGGTGAAGGGTTAATAACAGATCACATAAGGTGAAAAGTTAATGTGTTTTATGGTTTAAATATTCTTTAAGTCTTTAAGTTTCATTTCTTTCTTTACATTTTTGTTTGACTTTTGAACTTGGCAAGGTAGAGTGATGATCGTTGTTTCTCTCTGAAGAAAAACAAAAATCATCAGTTCTACTGATTACAGTAGTCAATTATGAGTATTCCAGGAATAAGCCCTGAAACCCTCATACAGCTCATGATAGCTGAAGATGACCCATATGTTAGATGGCATATAAATAAACAAGTAAGAAAAGCCAAAAATCGACGAGAACATAAATTGTTCACAGCATACATAATGCAAAATCCGATTATGTCAACCGACAAATTTATTCAATACGCCTACGATAGAGCAAATATTTTCTATCGATACGGAGAGATTGAACCAATGTGTCAGCCATTTAAAGCAAACGTAGCAGCATTTATATGTTTTGCTTTAAGTAAATGTCGAAAGACCAAAGAAAGAAATTTGTTATATCAACATGTTCTAAAATGTATCTTTAGAGTTGTAGAAGAGTACCATGAAATTCTTGTATCACAAGATTCAAATATGTTTAGTAGTTTTACTTTGTTATGTACGGAAGAAAAGCCCTTCCCTACATTAATTGCATCTTCACATGTATCTGAAACAGAACCTAAGCCCAGTTTGCTTAGAGCTCTTCTTACAGGTAATAGTGTAAGAATCTCATTGGATCCCTTTGATCCTTGTCATACAAAGAAGAATATGTATGATGCTATGGAATTAGCATCACTTACCTTTTTGGTTAGATTATATTCATAAGTATGATCAGAAAACCCAGTGTAACCTAAACATTATAGAATTTACTTTATTCATTTACCTATCATTTATTTGCTTATATAATGTTGGTATTAGTATTAGTGTTTGCTGCACAAATGCAGTCAGTTTTATGTTATTAAACGAACTTAATGCAAACAAATATAGTATAATTATAATTTGTACGGCTAAAATGATTTGTGAAATCTAGTGAATATAGCTTCAACACACCTCAACTTAAAACATTCAAACACCGAAGATGAAGCAGAACATCAGGAGATGTTTCCATCTAAGGTGGAGGGTATTGTCACACCCAGAAATTAGGCATCCCACGAGAATCGAACTCAGTCATGCTATTCTACTACCATATTCCATCTACCAAAACATTCCTTTATTTTATTCATTGCTTCGCAATGCTAAGTTTTAAAGAAGCTTAGAAGAGCTGCTTGGACAAGGAAAACGACGTTGTTTATCAACTAGCGAAAGCTACAACAGGATATAGGTTATCTTCGGTGACCGCAGTGGTCACAGATCTGCCCGCATTGGTTGATAAACCGCCTTGTTTGTTTGCCAAATGATGCAAGCGCTGTCAAGGGTTATCAGAAGCCAAGCCGCAGAGAAAAATAATGAGCTACCACAAGCTTCCTGTTTGTTTGGAAAGTTGATGAGTCCACGTGCCTCGAGCACGTAATTAATTCCCAAGTTTTCCTTATACGCCTTCCTCAGCCAAAAACAACCAACACGTCAACCTTCCATATATGGTAGATAGAACTTTCCAATTCCTTAGAAACTTGTAAATTCTTAGATTTTGACGTCAATCATAGTTCGAAGAATCTGACGTAAATTAGATAACCCCTATGGTGACAACGCCTTTTTGAGTAATATAAAAGCTCACTTTTCCTTCACAAAGTTAGTTCAGGTTCGAGTTCAAGTTCAACGTTGAGTCTTCAGTCTTCAAGTCTTTTTGAGTCTTTTGAGATTCAGTACCAGAGAGAGTCTTTAGTCTAGAGTCCCAGTTCGAACCCAGGTTCAACCCTGAGTTTAGAAGTTAGACTCAGAAGTAGTGATGACGCTATATTCACGAAGATATTAACAGCCGTAAGGTAAAGTATGTACTTCTATATATTTTTGTATACTAGCAGGCCTAACGGGCCCATGTAAATTGAAGGTTCATCGTCGAACTCCAAAAGAAAGGAGATACGATCCTTCAGATCGATATGTACACTTCGAACGATCACTCATGGCGAGTGAACCCATCAAATTCTGTATAAATTCAAATACTGTAACATTTACCAAAGAATATATGTTTATTAAGTTCATCTACGTGTTTCTCTTCTTATGGTCTTGGTTTAGAAGGTGATTGCATGCAAGTTCTTTTTCCAGAAGTCATAATTGTAAGTTATAGTTTTAAGTCTTAACTCTTTGCAGTTAAGTGGTGGAAACCCCCATAACTTGCCCTTTTCTCTTTGTATCTTGTACTCTTCTGCCGGGAGTACAGATGAGAAAAGAGTGTACAGCCCAAGAACCTAGTTCTGTGTCAGGTGAGCGCAGTGGCTGTGAGATCCCTGGTGAGCCCCGGCAAACATATGTCCCACGGACTCTGAGGGTAGCCCAGTGGTAGACAAGGAGGTCTATGGTTCGAGTCAGGGTTCGTGACATGTTCTTGAATGAACGTGAGGGATTGACGCACCACGGTCACTTAACACATGCTAAAATTTCAACGCTGGCACCAGAGTTTTGCTCATCAGTTGTACGTAACTCAATTTTCAAAGAAGTTTCCACGTTGCATATTAATAAGCACGCGAAGTGGCGTGCACAGAGGAGGGGATGGGGAATTATGAAAAATTGGAGGGCCTGGATACGGTGGCAGTCAATTTTATTTTATTGTCAGGAAGTCTTTATGCTGAATATTTTCACACAACACCTATTCTGGGCCAATAAATGAGAAGCTGATTGAAATATTTTAAGAGCAGCATTTTGGCTGCGCTATAATACATTCTGCAATTCAATTGAACGGATATAACAGGAAAATTAGGCTAATATCCATTTTTTCCGTATCAGTGCCCTCAACGTACCGAGGAGGAAAATTATGTTGACGTCCACTTACAGGTCCTTTCAGTTCTTTCGGCGGGCGCTCTACAAGCTAGCAATGGTAGTGGGCACCATGGAAGCGAGCAATCCAGCGCGATAAGAAACGCAGCAGCATGTAGCACGAGATTCACTTAGTACTTATTCCCGCCACGTCGTATTTCTTGGCGCCACCGATGTTGTCTGGTTGGTCTGCGGCGAATTCCCCGCCCCCCATTTCCCGTGCCAGATTATAGACCGTCTGCCTTAAGAATTGAAAAGACCTATAAAAGATACCAAGTTTTCAGTTGTGACTTGAAGTCATTCGGAGAAGCTTTCATAAATTGTTTCTCTCCATTGATTTACTGCAGTTTAACTTTGATGATTGTTTACAGCTTCCTGCTTCTTGGTAACATCAAATAAATACAGTATCTCTAATTCCAGCTACTAATCTGTCTGGTAACGATTCTCTATTTTTTTCTAAATGAATAGAATGCCAGGATATTGCTAAAGTTGAAAAACTGTTGGACAGCCATATCCAGCGACATCCTCTACTGTGCAGTGAGCTTATTGGGTCTGATATTTCTGAAATAATACTGGATGCACGGAAATATGGCGAGATGTATTGAATGAACTTCTGAAATATAGTTATATTCTAAAGAGTATGATATTCGTGAGTAAGCAATTACATATTGCAGCACCATTTCCTAAATTTAATCATTGTCTTAATGTAAATATTGTTGATGAATATATTTGAAGTTGTCTTAATAATAAGGACAATTTTCACATTATATTTTCAATATTACAGCTTACATGCTTACAGTACATTCTGTGCCAATTGCAGGAGAAAAATTCCAGATCCGGTTATCACCTTAGAATAAGTAAAAATTCCCTAATTATCTTTCCTTCCTCCCCTCTCATTTGTAACTCTTTTTTGTCTCCTATTCTCCTTGTATCTCCTTCATAGCTTTCGAACTTACACTGGATCATTTCTTTTCTAAGTTTCCCTCCTTTTATCTATTTTCCTTTATTCTTTATCTCTATCAATTTTCTGTCTTTTTCACCCTTCTCTTTCTTCTTTCTTTCTTTCTCTTTCTCTCTCTCTCTCTCTATCTCTCCCCCTCCCTCTCTCTCTCTCTGCCGGTTTTTCTCTCAAATTTATCTTTTCTTTCCCTCTCGTTTTCATATTTTCTTCCGTTCTCTTTATCACAGTTCTCTATCTCTCTCTGTCTCTTGTTTCTCATTCATGTATCTCTCTTATTTCTCTCTTTCTCTCTCTCTCCCTCTTTCTCCCTCTCTCTCTCTCTCTGTCGCTACTATAATTCTTTTTTCGCTCATTCTCTACCGCTTCTTTCTCATTTTTTATCTCTCCTAAAGCACTTCTTTCGTTCTATGACACGTAATCGTGATGTCAGTACAGTAAACCCTTGATAATACGGACTAATTAAAGGGGGGGGAAAAGTTTACCGGTTTTAAGAAAGTCCGGATTAACTTAAATAACGTAAACGAACAGTAGAAAGTGCATTAAAATCCCGTTTATAGCAACAAAACAAGTTTATTCTGGTGTATCTAAAGGGCATAGGCCTAAATACGCTATACAGTACAGTAAAATGTAAATCACGTATTTTTAGCCGTTACGAAGCAATATGACGAATGCGATTGTTGTCTTCTAGCCACATTTTAAACCTTCCATGCTGGATTTTTTTTCTTTCTTTTGCCTCTTGCCTGTCCGGATTAAGCGAAGTCCGGCTTATTGGTGTCCGGATTAACGAGGTTTTACTGGACGCAACTTTTCCATTTTTTGTGGGACTAAGAACTAAGAACTATTCAAAATATTGTGCTATGCTGTGCTATGTTCACAAACATGTGCATTAATGTAGTTATACGCACACACAAACACGCACAAAAGGTGCCGGTACGTGGTACCGCGCTGTGGAGGATTGTTTGGCAATGAGTCAATATTCGAGTTCAGGGTAAGGCATGGATTTTCATTTGAACCTTTTCTTTTATCTATTTCACCTATCCTTCTTCATCGCCTTGATTAGCCTACAGAGGTAGAAGAGTGACATAAAATAACGCAAATGCAAATACATACTTATTTTGGTCGTACGTGTGGCTAGCATCTTATGTCGTGCGTAGTTTGAGGGAAATACATGTATCAAGGGCAGCAAACTGTTACATCGAATGGACCACAATTACAGCAATGGAAATGACTTTGCATGATGCATCTGAAGGCAGTACAAAATGACAGATATTGGTAATTTTAGAATATGATGGCATGCTCATGGAAAATGAGGAATGTCAGTTTTCATAAAAAAATCGATCGAAAAGAGTAAATGATGACAAAATATGGGATGGAGTCACAAAAAGATAAGGCATAAGGGTGTGTTTTGGACAGTGGAGCAATCCAAGGGTTAGAAATTTCTCTATGCTGCCAGTCTGCCAGCCGCAGCCATTATAAAGAGGAGAGTTTTCAAATATTTTAAGCCGGCCCCCGTGGCGGAGTGGTTAGCACATCGTGATACGACGCCAGAGTTGCTCTGTTCGAATCCCTCCCTGGTCATGGGTGTTTGTGAGTGTCCATTCATCAATTTCATCATATCATCATTCATCCCCTTCTTATCGATTAGCCAAATCGGCAGAAAAGCGAAGTAAAATAAACCAAATCAATAAATTTGAATTATCCTATTCCCCTAAGGGAAATAATGTTTGGATGCATGACCCAAATGTAAGCAGTAAATGTATTTTAGAACAGGATTGCTAAGCTTCAAATAGTGTTGACCCTTTCAAGAGCAAAGTGATTTGAATACCAGTAAAATATTTGTATATAATTCGAAGGTGATGAGTTGATGAGCTCCTGCGTGGACAATATTCAAACTCGAACTGAATGTAAATATGTATGCGTGAAATCAGATGGATTTTTTCTGTTTTGAGTGAGAGGTTCAATTACTGTTTGTCAACCTCTCTTGTTATCCCCGAAATAAATCTTACTTCCAGGAAAATAAAATATAATATTGTGATTTTCACTTTTCCTTTCATTTATTTCAAACGATAATTATCCATTCTCATTGTTGCGATTTACCTTAAGGAGCAGAAAAGGAAAGTAAAATACGATAATCTAATATAATTTATCTATAACAGTCATACTTAAATTAGTTTCTAAAATTCGACAGTAGATGGCCGGGTCTATGTCTGTGTCAAAAATATTAGTTTTACTTTCATTATTTAAATTGTGTACTCTATTCCTGAAATAAATAAACTTGAAATTTATTTCGTAAATGTTATGTTATGTTATATCTTTACTATCGTCTATTATTGTAAAACAGGTATCCTTTGAATTAAGTACCAAAATTGCCAATGCAAGTTCAAAGTATGTGTGGGTGTTCCAGACAGCCATTATACGAATTCAGTTATACATCCTGCAATCATCTTGCTTCGAAAATATAATGTTGTTCAGTGTATGCTCTATAAACTCGACAAAATATTTGAGAAGTTTGATCTCAAGTTCCCCTCATGTTCCTTAACACATTACGAGCAATTGTGTTTCGCCCTCAAATATTTTTTATTAATTTCTCTGTACATGCTATTTACTGCACACATAAACGGGATTTCACGTGAATGTTTGTGGAACAGAACTGCCTATGATACAATAGCAACACAAACGTCCACCATTGTTGTACACCACAATGGAATATAAAACAATGCTGCACGTATAAAATATTTGGTATTCGTGCTGTGGCGACGTAAGTCTATCACATGCAACTCGATACAGGTTAGGTTCCCTCTTGCGGTAACAAAATTATACACGCCAGCCTTGTATTTAAGCCAGGAGCTATGTATTTTAGCAAAGCTGCTTTTTTATATCAGCTGTGCTAAAGGTGCAACTATTTCCTCGATGAATAAGTTAATTGCAGTTCTTTACTTTACTTTTAAATGTTATTCATAATTAGAGTTACTAAGTCCTTAACTTTGAATTATTTTAAGGAACTATTATACAGGGCGTCCCTGAAGTCACCATCTATTTCGGCGAAGGAAGGCATAATTCATTGTCATGTTCATTCATATACAGGGACGTAACACATCGGGATTGAATTTAGGTTAAAGTTGAAAAAATCGATCAGTTGTGTGTAGTTGTCATTCACACAAGTAATTCTCTAATTTTTATATAGAGTAAATATATGTTACTTGATTTTAAGATCAATTCACACAGCTCCATTATCTACTGGTGTATATGTTCTCAGGTTTTTTATTATTTAGGTAATATTTGTAGTAAATGATTCGCCATACAGGAACCCTTTTTGTTGAGAATAAAAGTAGAAGAAAATGATTTTTCTCAGAGAGAGAGAGGCTACATGAATGAACGATCTTTTATGAAAACCATAGCCCTCTACTATCCTTCCACGCTATCTATGTTTAGTACCCCTTTCCCATACGATAAACTTTGCGAAACAATCCAACTTTTCAAGAGTACCGCATATTGAGTATTTGTGCTTGAAGGCCACCCTTTGCACAGACTGGACCTACAGTTTTATGTGGGATTCGAACCACTATGTGCCTGCACCGAGTACCGAGTCCTGGATTCCTTGATTACAAGGCGCCATTACCAACACACGTGTGTGTGTTGTTCGACGAGTACTGTCCAAGATGTGTCTATCAAGCCGTGACCATAGCCTTGTCAGAGTTCGTGTTTTGACTCTGACTCACGCTTCCTCCGTTATCCCGCACTAAGTGTATCGATGGAAGCTTGTAATCAAGTGAGCGACGTGTCCTTCCGGACTTCATCATTATACTGCTCACAGACTAGAGGTTTTTACTCCTCAAGACCTCTTCCGGTGAGGTGTACTTTCCTCACCTCCCGTATAACCTCAGCACGGAGGCATTGGGAAATGCAGCGCATTCCTGGGATAACTAGAGGCAGTCGACGGAAACGTCAGGTCAATGAGCAGTGTAAAGAGAGCAATAAACGAACCTCTTCTCTACCTATATTCATTATAGGCTAACTCATCAATACCTATAGGTATTGATCATATAGGTATATACGTATATTTATATATTTGGTTCGATGCCTGTTGGAGGTGCATAGTGGTTCCAGTTCGATTAGCCTATCTGTGCATAAAGTAGACTTAAAGCACCAAATCAAACAAACAAACAAATATGTGTATGTGTATGTTGTATATATATACAGGGTGTTGCAAAATACCTGTTACAACACTTGGGAGGTGATTCGACAAGTAAAAAAAAGGAAAAAATGCCATGCGAAAAAATGTCGAAATCGGCACCGTTTTCGAGTCATAGGCGTGCGAAAATCGCTTCACACTGTTTAAAGCAAAATAACTCAAGGAGGAAGAAATATATCAATGTCGGATTAAAAGAATACAAAAAAGTCGTACCTGACGAATACAACGTTGCAGCAATTGAGGCCCAGTGTAAATTACGCAAGGGGACTCTCAAAGAAAGTGGGGAATCCCCTGATGGAAAACTATTTTCTACATAATGGTGAGATCGGAATGTAGCCAGTTAAAAATGACGACGTGAGATTTTTATTACTTTTACAGGGATAAGTCATTTTAAATGGCATGCACAAATAGGCTAACTATGAAGCGCCACTGATAGCCAACAAATCTATAATGTATGTGTTACATAGAAAGATGCCAAACATTTACATAAAATATAATTTATACCTAAATGTGGCGCATATAGGACTATTGTAGTAATATTTGTATTTTCGAACTTCACTTGTCTCACTCAATAATATTGTCTTCATAATTAGAGTAGAGCGTTGCACCATCTGGCACCTCTCTCCTCTTTCCACTTAATCTACTGTCCTTTATGGTATCTCTGATCCATGTTTTTACGTGCCGAAGGGTACTGTAAGATAGTGATAATTGAAAATGACGTGATGTCAGTTATCGACGTCAGATCCTGACTTCGGTAAATGATTTCTCGGGTTCTCGTTATCCCAAACAGCAGAAACATTCCAACGGATCTTTTTAAAAAGAGTTTAATTCTTGATATTTTTTGCGCTCTAAGTGTCTAAAATGTCTTGAAATTACGCAGATGTGCAAAAAAAAACAAAAAAAAAAACAATCACTTGAAGAGGAAATAGTGTGTTACATTTGAGAGTTTCACTGCATCGGTAAAGTTAGAAAATCATGCAAACCTCTAGCTAAGTCAGTCAACGTGATTGTCTCTTGTGAAAATGTTATCTCTTTATTTAGTTGGATATGGCAGTTTTTGCTGTAACTGGCAGAATGTAAATCCCAGAAAGCAATATTATTTGTTATAAAATATCGCTACAATCTTACCGTTCGAATTACATGAACTTTGAAAGAGACTGAGAGGGGGCGCTCTTGAATACACAGCAAGTATTTGAAGTAAGAATTCTAAATAAAATGAGCCAATGGTAATTATAAATAGTTAATTCTTAATTGCTCTGAATGCTACAAACTATTTATAACCAAGCTAGGCCTTTCGTTTAACTGTACAAAGCGCTCATCCAAATACATGTATTTCCCCAAAACGAACGACTAATCCTTTGACGTCATCAGTCCTTTTAGCATCACAGGTTGCGGCCCGTATACAGAGTATACGCATCTCGAAGGCACCGAATGAAGCCTTAAGGGAAAGGGGGTGAAGTATATCCGCCATCTTCGGCTGCAAACTAGTTACAAAAGAGAGAAGGGGGTGCGCAGGACACAAGCTCCTCTCAAAGCCATGCCTAATTAATATGAAAAGTGATAACATTGTTAAATAAATTTTACAAAGAAACTTCAAGCAACACAAAATAAAATCAAGCAGCCAGAGACTAGAAATAATTTCAATTTTCCTAACGTCCCTGCATATAGTCATTCAGTCATCACTCGCTACCTTTCATGACATATCATGAACACCATGCATGCAATATCTGCTTCTTGTCAAGAAATATAAGTTTCTACATGCAAACCAAGGTCGCGAGCGAAGCAAGCGTGAAAAGTTTTATATCTACAAGTATTTCTTTGCAAACTAACAATACAATTAATTTAAAAGACACTAACAGTTTCACAGTTTTCGTCTTTATTACAATGCCCCGGGCCACCATTACAGCTACACCCCTGCGCCTGTTGCTTCCTCCACCTGCTACAGGTACTTCGCCACCTCTATATAAATTACTTCTCCACGCCACTGTATTTAGTTCCCAAATGTTACAAAATTATGTTGCAGATAATGGGTAGCGCTCAATATGTAAACCAGTTAATTGAAAACAACCATGGCCATTGTTTCTAAGAAATGACAGATATGTTGGCACAGTTCTAGTAAACAATGTAAATGCCAGCGAAAGAACTATATGCCTATTCTTGAATTCATTCATTCATTCATTCATACTTTATTGGTTTTAGCTGTTATACCAGCTCTACACCAAGTGTCCTAAAACTATGTCATGCATGACACTGTTACACAAATTACAAATTTTGAATATATACAGTTTTCTTATACATAATTTATCTACATCATTATCATACAAATTTAAAATTGATAATAAATACAATTGTTATATCTGGTGACTATATCAAGTTACACATTTTGAATATTTACAATTTTCATATGTCTATATTAATATCATGAAAAAATCTACAAATGATAAATACAATTGTTACATCTGGTGACGATATTAAACAGGATAAAGAAGTTGGAAGAGGTATTCCTTTCTTTATTAGATTCTTGAATAACATCTCCCTTTGAGTGGTATAAAGTGGACATTGAAATATAACATGATGAGCATCTTCCTGATCTAGATTGCACTTGCACATAGGTGAATTTACTAAATTAATTTTATATAAATGGTGATTTAAACGTATGTGACCTGATCTCAATCTTAGTATTAAAACTAAAAACTTTCTGGGTATATTAAATGTATAAAACCACGGAGTCTTATTGTTTAAATTTAGTACATTTTTATATGAATGACCCATATATGTAAATTTTTGTTTGACCCATATCTCCCAATCTTGTTGAATTTTGTTTTTAACTCTTGGTAACATATCTGTATATGATAATAATATATTCGTTCTGTGATCCATAATTCTTGCTTCTTTAGCATTTTTATCTGCCAGTTCATTATAATGAAACCCTGAATGTGCTGGTATATATGCAAAATGAATTGTCCTTCCCTCTGTAGTTAACTTACCATACAATCTTATTATGTAAAGTACCAATGCTGATGCCTTATATAACTTTTTATATGAAGATTGCACACTGTACAAAACACTTTTAGCATCTGTTAATATTAATATCCTTTTATCTGGAATATTATTAATGTACATCAATGCACGATATATTCCATATGCTTCTGCCGAGAAAATAGAACACTCTCCAGGTAGTCTAAACTTTTTAATATTTCCATTTGAAGAGTCAATAAAAGCACATCCTACTTCTTCTTTATTTTTTGATGCATCTGTGTATATGAATCTATAACTCTCCCAATTTTGTAAATATAATTGAATATTTGCATAACTTGTTAATGAAACATTCCTTACCGGTATTTGATCATATGAAATTTCATAAATTGGATGTTTGCTATGCGTTATTATTGTAGAAAATAAATCTTGAAATTCTATTTTACATTGTAGGAAAGTTGAATATTGTCCCTTTATTTTGTTCTCTTGATATAAAATCCATTGGTCTTGCATAAGTTTATTTACTGGATGTTCTTGTGTTTCCCAGCACTTGAAAACGAATTTATTTGTAATCCATTTGCATCTATACTTAAAAGGTTTTTCTATGGATTCTAAATAAACTCCTACATTGGGAGCTGAATTCATGAGACCCAATGATCTCCTCAAGACTTTTCTTTCTAAACTATCTATCTTAGATAGAATTCTTTCTGTAGCATTTCCATATATGCTGCATCCGTATTCTAGCTTAGGCCTAAAAAAGTTTTTGTAAAATAAAAGCATTATTCTTGGGTGAGCACCCCAATTAGTATTTCCTAAAATTTTAAGCATGTTGAAAATTTTTTCACCTTTAGCTTGTAAATACCTTATATGATCCATCCACATTAATTTTCTATCAAAATTAATTCCTAAATATTTTATTTTATTTTGAAATGGAATACCAGCAATTTGTGTCAACGTATTTGGATATTTATGTTCACTTTTGTTATTAAAACATACAGCTGCTGACTTGTTCTGTGATATGATAAAGTTCATTTTCTCCAGCCAACATTTCACTTTATAAAAATTATTTTCTATTTTCTGAATACCTTCATATGGATTACAAAATGATCCTAATATACACAAGTCGTCTGCATACTGAATTATTTTTATTGTAGAATTATGAAATTGAAATATTCCTCTCATATATATATTAAATAATAATGGACTCAGTGGACTTCCCTGAGGTAATCCTTGTGAAGTGGTACGGGGCCCACTAAGTGTGTCCTGAAACCAAAATAATATTTTCCTATTTATCATCAAGTTCCATATTATCTTCATAATTATTTTCGGAGTATTTGTCTGATTTAACATATCAATTAATATATGAGGATCAACGCTATCATATGCACCTTGTATATCTATAAAGTGAGCAAATGAATTAAAAGGTTAGTTATGTCATGGAATAATTTAGAAATGAATGCAACAATGTGAGCAGTTTATACATAATGATGTGTTGCTAAGGAACGGAAATAACATTGATTTGTATTTAAAACTAACTTCCAAGCACTGGATTTACCAGTTCAGTGCTCTACGAACTAAGCTGATAAATTACTGTGTATCAGTATGGAGCAATCATATGTTATTTGCGAAGATTCGCAAAGATGTGTTTTGCCTTATACAAAATAGCGTGCATAATGTTAAGGTGAATAGTAAGGTGCCTTTGTTGATCAAATGTAAAATCAATATCTAGAACGAAACTAACTAACTCGCTTATAATAGCTATGGACCAGAATATAAGATATAGTATTGAGTCTGACATAATTGGTGGTTACTATGTTGCAACAATAATTGATAGTATAAATAACATGCGTGCCATTAACTCTGACATTAAATATATCAGCACAATCTATTACATAGAAATTAAGTTTTTAACTAATAGCGCACAGTCAGAATTATTGCAGTTTGCAGCTAACGAAATCATATTTTCCAAGATACACAGTAATTTACGCAATTTTAAGTTGCTGTGAGGGTCTGAGAATACTCGCTTGTGGAAACTTTTTCAATATCTTGTTGCTTCATATGTTCCCTAAGATGGAACGGGACAGGATATTATTTTTGGAGTGTTATATCATCATTGTTTGTGTCCATATTATGTTCGAAAATGTCAATAATAATGATCGTTACCAGTGGCGTTATATGACTTTTTCAAAAGTGTTACTGGCGATCAGACGTTATGATCCACACCCTACCCCTCCCCCCCTACCCCACCAAAAATATGCCTTCGATCTAGATTTTCGTTCATTTCGTTCTCTTTTTGCAATTGGCTCAGTGATCATGCCTCAATCACTCCTAGAAAGAACTACCACTCGTGATGAAGTTACCGCGAAAATCCAGTGCATAGTGGTAGAGCCTTGTCAATTATTCTTCTCTGATTTTTTGTAAAGAGGTGGAAAGAGGAAGAAGAAATTCACATTTCGCGGGTCAGTTTAACGTTTATGTGGTGAGCAGACGACAGAATGGACTCCTTTAGTGACGTCACAGCAGACGACGAGCTGCGACTGAGTCTAAACAAATAAAGACGTGCTTTTTTTGCTATTCAAATACGTTTTTTTTCGCATTGCAAAGTGTACCTTTAAGAATAGTGTTAGAATAGTATTCTCCGAAATCTCATCTTTACATTTGATGTACGATACGCACCATAATTTTGTTTCATAACTGCTCTTACAATAACTGTGGTAACTGTGGTAACACCAGTTACATGCACGCCACGCCTCTGATCATTACCTAGACAGGTCATTGTGTCAGCATACGTGCGAACTATTTCCAATATTTTGTATTTTCCGTCTCGTATAAGTTAGGGTTGTGGATTAAGTTTGGATCGAATTTATGGTGTCTCTTCGCAATTTGATGTTCTGAGTGGTTGTCTTGAGTGGAAATATGTGTGCATTTGGTTTCGTTTTTGTGTCGGGGTTGAGCGTGGGGGGACATATGGCATAAAGAGATATATCGGATGGGAGTGTCCTTCTAGTCAATGTTTTGTCGGTGGGTTTGTGAACTGCTATTTGGATTGACAGTTTAGAGCAGGGTGTGGTATGAAGGTATTCAGTGTGCTGCGAACGACAGCTGTTGCTGGCGATAAGATTTGGTCGATGGAAGTAATCGTCAAGGTCTATATGTAATTGATGCTACTTGTTCATACGGGGGGGAGGGGGGGTTATTTGGCTGGACATTTTGCAGTTGTGATTACAGATTTTTTAGCGGCCGAGTGGACCACCGAGAGGGGGTTCATAGAGCTTCTATGCTGCTGTGCGGTGAGATGGGTGGGTTTGCGGCGGGACTCATCCCGGGCATAGGTTGGAAATTCTGCAGTTGCAATTACGAAATCTCCATAGGCCGAGTGGAGCACCAGGACATTCATGGTGTTTTCAAAGCATCATTGTCATGGTGCGATGAGATGGTGGGTTGGGTGGGTTCTCATCAGGAGGATGCTTGGAAATTTTACGGTAACAAATATAAAATCCCCATAGGTCTATTAGTATCTTTAAATAGGTACTTTAAGTTGGAGTCGTTTAGGTTAGATCAGAATAATATGTTACATACTTGAGGTCTTGAGAATGCTGCTGTTATGAGAATAACTCGGAAAGATAGGCTGAGAAGAAATACATTCCTCGAGGGTTCATTAGATTTCTACAGCGTCTTTCAAAAGTCCTATGACAGCGACATTTTAAACTAGGCAACCCAACTTACACAAGACGTTGGTGGCTTGCAAGTCGAGTTAGGCTAAATTTCAGGTTTCCAACATGCCAATATATATTTATGAAATACGCGAAAGAAATAAAATCTATTACTATTGTATAAAAAAAAAACTATTAGAAATGTCAGCATTATATCGCAAATGACAAAATTCTTTCTGGAAGAAAGAAAATCGATTTTCTTGTATTTCGTCGCTGATGAGTCTACGCAAAGGAAAAGGGGAGAGGAAACGAAAGGGGACAAAGAAGAGGAGAAAAGAGAAAGTGAGAGAAGAGGAAATGTAGAGCAGGGAAGAAAAAAGAGAATAAAAGAGGATAGGAGAAGTAGTGAGAAGAATGGAAAATGATTCTAGGAGAGATGAGGAAAATGGAGCAAAGAAAGAGAAGAGAAAAGAGAAGGAAAACGAGAGGAGAGGAGAAGAGTTTGGAGAGAAGAGGAGGAAACGAGAAGAGGGGAGTGGAGAATAGAAAAAATATAAGAACGATGAGAAGAGTTCAGTGGAGTTAAAAATCGAAGACAGGAGAGCAGATAAGAAGAGTGGAGAAGAGGGGTTGAGGCGAGTAGGGTGTAGACAAGAGGCAAGAAGAGGAGGGGAGGTCATATGAGATAGAAGCAGAGGAGAAAGAGGGGTGAGAAGAACGAGGAGGAGAGGAGAGAAGAAGAGACTGGAGACGAGAGTAGAGAAAGGTAGTTCTGCCACCGAAGGGGTTTTAACATACGACCATCAGGTTGACAGTCCTTATCGGTAGCCACTATCCTACAAGCTATCGTTCCCGGAAATAGGTGGAAGGATCTGGTGTAGATGCAAACTTCCCTCCTAAATGTAACGTGATAGAATACTTGATTGGAACAAAGATGTTGATTGATTGATTGATTTGCTTTATTTTTACTTCGCTTTTTGCGAAGATGGGGATGATTGATTGATGATATGATGAAATTGATGAATGGACAGTTACAAACACATATACCCAGGCGGGGATTCGAACCCGAGAACCCTGTCGTCGTAGCGCGATGTGATTGGAACATAGCAATGGAATGTAGTATGGATCGGCGCAAACATTTAATGGAAAATTGCGCATGATGAAAACTGTATATTTGATATCTGTGGAGCTATACTTGCATTTAACTCGAGTGGAAAAAGGAGTAAATTAAGTATGTTCTGAATTACCACAAATATAAATATAATACAAATGTATACAGGGTGCCCACTCCTTGATTTCAAATGGTTATAAAATCAAAACTTATTAGAATATGTTTATAAATATGGTGACCACAGATACATTAACTCATACCATTTATTTCCTTTCCACAGAATCTTCTGTATACTCCTCTTAATGCCAAAGGGCAGTGAAATCCAAGATGGCACCTACCCGGCAGAAACGCAGGTGGTTCGTGTTGGAATTTCGGACAATAAAGATTGCATCTGTGATCACAGAAAGGAACATTCAGGCCAGTGGCGAATCGTGGAATTTTTGGAGTGTAGGAAGACGTTATGGTACAGTGACGAAGGTTTGAAAAATGCGTTAAATTACAGTCGCACAAATCTCTCGTACTATCCATTGCATTTGATCTTTCTCTGCAGGCCCACGCAGAACTATGATTTTTTTTAATGCGAACCATTAAAATGCAACGAAAATAGTATTGACGATATTTCAGGTTATGCAAGAGATTCAATTTCGAATTCCTGTCGTGTGGATTGAGGATAATAAGAAGTGTTGCTTAAACTCTGAAATTATGCTAAATGCTTCTAAATTGTGCTAGTATTTATTATTAATTATCTTTTAGGATAACTGCCGTTTTAAGATCAATTATGCATATACTTTTTGAGTTTTGAACTTGCGTTACTTATTGTTCACTACACAAAATTGTGTAGAATGGCTCAACAAAGGAAATGGGCTCAACATAGAACTTGAAACGGTTTGAGAAAATGTTTTGTTTACACCCAACTCTCTATCGATTTAATGCCGTAAAATCTCCCCAGGAAGAAACTCGACTGGATAAAGAATATATAGAGGATAGATCGTTGCATGGTTGTAAAAGAAGCGTGTCGTTGTGTATGTATACTCCCTTTTATTTGATACAAGTCCGCTGGTGAAGTATATAAAGATTTGAGCGTAATTTTATTTGTATTTCCTGAAATACTTTTCCTTTGAATTACATTTCCCTCTGCCAGGGACTCTCGTTTGGAGATTATGCTATATTTGACAATTATGCAAAAAGCAGGTTGCTAGGGGCCAACGAACATTTAGTACCATTTTCATGGGGTTGGCACCACTGATTGAGGAACCCCTCGATGCTCCCTCGCTGTATATTTCAAAACCGCAATTTTTCCCCTTCCCCTTTTCCACTCCGCACCAATCTGTCTGTAGGATGACCGCCGATGTTCCTCAGCGAGCGGCAGTCAAGCCTGTGTATGTAACGTCTTTTGGCTGCGGCTGGAAGGAGCGGCACCAACAACTCTTGACAGTAGCAAACCCAGTCATTGCACTCATAATTTTATAACGCGCATTATTATTAAACTCCTAAGAAGTAGAGAACTGGAAGCAAGTATAAATGAACTGTAGGAAGTTCCTCACTTTCTACATGGAGAAATCGCCCCTGATTCAGGCTGACCATCTGTCTTGGAGCAATTTGTTGATCGCGTCAGAGAAACCTTTCTGCGGATCCCGAAAAAGTCAACGCGCAGAGCTAGCCGAGAGTTCCAAGTCCCGAAAAGCAGGACTAGCGCTAGCGCTTTCACCCTTGTAAGCTGCAAATGGTGTTGAAGTCACTCTCAAGACAATTCAACGCGCATTGAATGCTACAGGAATTGCCAGCCGTTCATTGAAAATGATGATAACCTGATGTCAAAGATCATTTTCAGAAATGAGGCGATCTTCCACTTAAATGAAAAACAAAACAGGCACAATGTGCGGATATAGGGGAGTGAGAACTGCTTGCCACCCTGGAGGTTGTGTAGCATTCCAACATGAACGCGGGGATCTTAAATAGGGATGTAACTTGCCCCTCCCGATTAATACTATTTATGATAGAGACAGCTCTGAATGGGCAGGTACAAATATCTAAATTAACATTAATATAAACTCATGATTATGTTTTATACTGAACTGAGCAAATCAAATGGCAGATAAGGGCAAAGGATAGGTTAATCTGATCGGTTTAGAAAATTAACCAATAGCTCCTGCTTCTCCGAAGATTCCAGGTAAAAATAAAGCATATCACTGGGACGTGACTCTCCAAAATGTAATGTGCTTTTTGCCGTATCAGAGCGGACAGTGTACGGTCTGTTTATCTTCGAGGATCGAACCGTTACTGGCTAAAGTTAACTGGAAATGCTAACCAACTGTTTGATTCCCAAATTTGCTGAGGCAGGTGACTACCCTTTTCAGAAAGATGGGGCAACACCGCAATGGAATCTGGAAGAACATTGAAGAATTTCTATGTACATACTCTCTTCAGTTGAATCCGACGAAGGATAACTTCACATTCTAGAAAGGACAGTCGGTTGTGCATCCCACATCATCTTCATTCGTGCAGCGTGTGTTATTGTTCAAATCTGCAAATTCGATTTCAAATTAAAGATAACTAGGTGGAGGTGCAAAATATACGAGACATTAAGAAGACCTTAGTTTCCAATTAACATATAAGTGTTATGTTTTATTTCAGACGAAAGGAGGTGAGAAATGGACGAAAAATAACAGGTCGGTCTAATTTCTGTGTTCCAGTGGCAAGAAAAGGACGTATTCTTCTCATCAAGATTGCAGTTCGAAAAAGGTCAGGACAGGGATTAAAATATTGAACTGTCGCTACGAAATTGGGACGTTTGGTAGCAATCGGGTGGACAAAGAAAAGCCTTACAACCTGCTGGGAAGACTGCAGTCGCCTTCTCCCCTCCATGCAATCTCGTTCCTCTCACGTGTTCTGTTCATTAATGGAGCCGTCTCTCACCACTACTTGCATGTTTTAAATTTTTTAGTAAGAAAGGACCAAATGTTTATATTACGCGTATATACAATATCAGAGACTTGCTTTCGTTCTCCTGCTCCAAAGATACATGCGACAGAGTGTAATTCGCATACATGCATCAAGTAACAGAAAGCCTTAACTCAGAGTGAAAATTCCATAGAGTTTTAAAATTTTTGCATCAGCAATGGAAGACTGAAAACGGACGACACATAATTCCCTTGACAACAATCTAGTGTTTTAAAATACATTTGAAGACTTCAAAACGGCGATTTACTACGTTTTTAGGAACTATTTGGTAGATGTAAGTGTTGAAGCTTTTCTGACGATGAATGATGAAAAGTTTCTCTCGGACTATCAAGCAGGAGAGTTGCGGCTTTCGAAAGCTAACGTCACTCTCATCATCTGCTTTCTACCTAGAACATAATAGTGACATTAGTTCTCGAAAGCTTGGAATCTTTTCCGCAACTCCCCTGGTCGATAGCCCGAGAGAATTTTTCCATATTTCGTAGATGCTCACGTAACTTCGCGTAGCGCCGTTATAAAATTAAAAAGAAAATCTCCACAGGCTCAGAAATACGAATACGAGGAAAGAAATTCAGTTATAATTTCAAATACATATGTACTATAATCCAAAAGTACAGAGTTATATGAAAATATTGATTTTTTTTTTTCAGGAAACCGTTTACAATATTGAGGCGATAGAATACATAAGAATTTTTGCTGTATGGGAAGTCAAGTGCATAGTGTACTGCTTTGAGTTCTTGACAGCACTCTAGTCGGGTCCAGGTTCAATCCTCCTTACGAGGAGTTGTTTTGTTTCCTTAGAAAAATCTCCTTTTATTAAACAAGAGAATTGTAACATTATTTGTGATAGCAGTGTATAGTGGCCACATTGTTCTGCATCCGGAATTTACTACAAAAATAAATGAATTGACTCATGTACGATGTGTCAATTTATCCTTGTATGTATTCTCGTACATACAAGAATAAATTTTAAGAATATTGTATAATTTTTAATGTTTTATTTGGTGCATTTCATGATGCTTTCTTGAAGTGAATAACATCTATTTGTGAGGGTAAGTAGATAGAAAACGTGAAGCGAAAGTGTTAACATTATCAAAGTATAATAACTGGCGCGGTATGCCAACTAAAGGACAATGACAGAGCTTTTACTCTTGACAGTTAATTTCATTTTAATTGTTACGAGTTGCACATTGTTACGAGTTTAACAAAACCCTGCAAAAATTTACAATTAGTATACACAGCAAATCGCAATGAACAAAGTCATATTGTGAATGAAATATGTAAATTGATTCGAGATATCAAAATCTGCAATCATATTTTGTCTAGCATTAATGATTTCGAGGTTTAGTAATAAACATCGCATTTACCGATTGAGTCAAACTAAGAACATCACACGGTTGTAAAATAAATTGTAATAGCCGATAATGACGGTATATTTGTTTATGAAGTTCTAAAACACTAAAATGAAAAAATATAGTGTGTGATCGTAATTAGATTGTGGCGAGTCCGTGGCATTATATTGACTATGGTTTTGAAATAAATACAGACAATCAATCGTTAGCAAAAAATTTAGCAGGTTGCAACACAGCGATATTTCATCAAGCAACAAATGAGACGATACTCACAGATTGATTGGTACTACTGTTCCACTGAGAACGGCTTTTTTCGATGATATCAAATTACATTCATGCATTATGCACTGTGGCGGCGATTATAGTGGGCGAGGGATATCAGTTGCCCTCCCCCACCCCACTATTTGCCACTTTTGCCCCAACACTGTGCTAAACCTTTTTCTACCAAGGGAAAGTAAACTGTCCTTGCCTCCATAGTTTTGGCACTTTGCGCCCGCTTCCCCAGTTTTGGAACCGAATCACCGTCATGATTATGAAAAATATTTTGCATAGCCTTTTCAATTCAAATTTACGTATTAACTTGCACGGAAATGTCAGTCAGTCATACATATTTATGTTGATTGATTGATTGAGTTGGGGTTTTAAGTCCACATTTTGAACAGAAATGCTAATCGGGACTGGACCTACAGTTTAAAGTGAGATCAGAACCTCTTTGCCATGAGTCACCACGAGTTATCGAACCGGGGAACCCTTGATTTCAAGGCGACGACGTTACCGCCACGCCGTCAGGGAGGCCGTCTGAATGTTTGAGCGAAACAGATGTAACGCTGGAAAATTATTTTCTTTCACTATTATCACTGTGTCCTCCTCCGTAGTCGAGCGGGTTAAGGCGTTCACTCGTCTTGAGGTCGTTCGCTGCGGGACGGCGTAGGTTCGAATCCGGCTCTGGGCGGAATTTATTCGGCCTACGTATAGGGCCGGTGGCAACCCACCATCGTGAGAAAATTGGGGAGCTCCGAGTGAGTGAGCGTAATCCGGTCGAGAAGACCTACTATAACGGCTGGGGATACGTCGGGCTGACCCCCCGACTATTCCAATACTGGTTGAAGATCTCCACGCTTAGAGGTGACGAAGGAAAGCGTGGGAGGGAGATCGGCAGTCGGTAGGTATGCCTAGGCCCTTCATGGGCTGTTGCGCAACGGATTATTATTATTTTCACTGTACCTCATGTGTGTTAATCTGGTCGTACTTGTCGAACACAATTCATTCTACAGGAAACCATCACATATAGGTAAGCACGGGTAGCTAAGTTTTGTAGGCTTGTCGAAGCCCAGATTGTTTACGAAATTTAATTAAAACCAGTACAATTACTTTGCACTTATTATTCTTTAATTCAGTAACTATAGAAATGTCATTGGTGCATTACTTTATTTTATATAATTGTTTTGGCAAAAAGTCAAAGGTAAAAAAAAAAATGTTTCCCTGTGCATAGCACCACGCCATGAACGCGTATAGGGGGTGTGTACTAACGCCACACACTTTCTTGATCCGGTCGTGAATGGGGGTGATGTGATCAGTATCACGTCCCTGACCGCCTTTACCCCCCAGGTTTTCCCCCAGGTACCCATGTTATTCGACGCTGGGTGGGCGCCGGGGCCGCTTCCAACGTTAGAAAAGTTCCCGGATTTGAACCGGCCGTGGATCGAACACGGGACCTTTAGCATGGTAGTCAGACGCGTTACCGACTTAGCCTCCGCGGCAAAAAGTCAAATGAGCCAAATTTATCAGTGGGGCAAAACCGGGTGTAACTACATGTTAATGGTAATGAGAAATGAGTGAATCCTAAAATGTATCGCAAAACAATATTTTTTTAGTTTACATGGTTATATATGTAAGTCTTATTGACAAACATCACATGTGATATAATTGTCTTCCTCCACAGCATTGCAGTGTTCACGGGCCCAGCCGAGACATTCTACATACTACCCGGTTCTGCCTCACCTGATAAAACTTCCGGTTTCACCCCACAAGTATACGTAGGTTATGAAAATCGTGCTGTTGTTAAACTTATAAAAGTGCCAGGCACAATAATTTAGTGTAAAATAAATCATCATGAAAGACGCAACAGATAGTAATATTTAACTGTTCAGTCACTGCAAAAGTGCTTCTGTAAGAATTGGTGCAAAACAGAGAAATATTGAAACGAAAATACAGGTAAACACAAAATCGGACGCTCACGCTGAACGAATGCTTGCAACGAGGTGCTGTCACGTCTGCTCTTTCATCTTCAATAGTTGAACATAGTCCATTCGTCACTCACGAGAAAACAGCACTAATCAAGCGGAAAATAAGGCAACGAGTTTGACCCGACCTCCCAGTTCTGCCCCTCTCACCCCTAAATGCGACACCGCCGATGGGAATGAGGCAAAGAAGATGACAGAAAACTTAAAATAAAATACATTATCTGGCTGGTCAGTTTAATCTAACAGATTAGCCAAATATGCACAGCCAAACAAACACCTATAAATTACCCGGGATTGAAATAGTGAGCCTATGATTTATTAGCATAATATCTGACCTTGTTATAAGGAGACCAGTGTCATCTTCAGTTGCATATAAAAAAAGCATAGTACATAAGTGTGTCGCACCGTGGCCGTCAGGTCTAAGGCGTAGCTACGGGACTCGCGCACTCCTGACTCCTGCGGGAAGCGTAACATCTTTTCTCCTGAGATTTCGGCCAATACATAGGACCTGTAGCCACTCACCATCTTGAGGAAATTGGGGAGCTACGAATGAGTAGCTTAATCATGTCACGGAAACCTACAACGACGACTGAGGGTTCGTAGTACTGACCACACTTCACTCCGTAACTTTTTGGATGATCTCCCATCTCGGCAGGTTTGAGTGAGACCGACAGTCGGTAGGTAGGCCCTGGCCCTCACGGGCTGTTGCGCCACGGGTTATTATATTATTATAGTACATATGTACGTCTACAGACGGGCAATATGCTATCAGTTTTTCAATTTTATTGTACACAACGAGAAATAAACTTACAAACATTAAGGTTTGCCATATTTGTACATTTAATCTGAGAAAACTCTTGGGGTGTAAGAAGACACCCAAATGTCAACCTTTCCTCCACGTAGTACACGATGGACTGCATTTTTGCAGACTAACGAGGCTCTGGTGTCTGGACTCACAGCCGGTGTGTGTGGCCTGCATTACATGATGTCCATGAGCGTTTATGATTGTCCTTACAACAGTTTTATCTTATCACTTTTCACCTTCATATTCACGATTATCCAAAAGTGACAGAAAAGCAAAGTGAAATAAAATAAGTTAATCTCATGTACGTAGTTCTTATAGCAACAGGTACAGGTGAAAAGGTAAAACTTAAAACTAACTGTCTTCTGTGCATTGCACCGTGCGATGAAGACTCATAAGATGAGGTGTGCAGGGAAGGCACCATGCCGACGTGATCAACACCACGCCGAATTTACCTTGTCCACCAGGATTAGCCTCAGCTATAAATTTGCCAGAGGCTGACCTAACCGTAGAATTACGTAGGAATATTGTGCAAATAATTCCCAGCTTAAATCATGTACACCGGGATTTGAAGCTCACTCTCCCCTACCGACTGAAGAGCCGTTGCCACTTTACCACATAGATCAATCAGAAGCCTTAATCTGTGTAGCCTAGCAGTAAGACTAGATTTGTAATAATACAACAAAATAAAGCCAAATTAAGTTGCTTCATGCATTGCACACTTTTCCTCTTCGTCAAGGACCGTAAGGCGTCGATTCCATCACGGAAGGTCAGAATTCAATACCAAGCTAAGAGTTATTTCGTCGCAAGCGGTGATGTGCTCAGTAGAAGGCAATAATTACAAAAAAGCGAAGTGACTCAATCGTGGTGCCGATCGCACCACCTCTATCCATGATCAGGATGAAAACCTTCACAGCTGTATACTGGTGAACGCAGGGTTTGTTTCGGAGGGGGCTGGAATTGTAAAGGAGGAATCTGCTTTCATAATTTTCAATATTAACATTCGTCTTAAAGGTTGTTCAAAAATATTCTAATCGGGCGTCATATTAAACCGGAGTTTCTGTTGCCAATTTGTTATTTCCCGAGTTCTTTACTGCTTTTGTTTGAAAATTTTGATTTTATCAAAATTTTGGATGGGCTGCAGCCCATCAGCTCCCCCCTGCGTACACCAATGAAGAAGTACACCGGATTACTTCAGCACAAATGGTAAGGAAGGAGCTCCACACTTTAAATTACCTGTGCTTCTACAATATGACTTAACTTAGGAGTCAGGCATTAGATAAATATATTCGCTTGTTTACATGCCAGCGAATATCATCTTGACCTCTTTATCCATGAAAGACAGATTGAAAATCTTCCGAATGTAGCCATAAAGAAGCGTAGTATTTACACCGGCATCAATTTTGTACTCTTCGTAGTAGATTACATGTATTACGATGAAAATCCAGAAGAATACGTAAGTGGCCAATATGTTTCTCCAGCATATTGATGTGCATTTATTTTGCAGGTATATGGCAAAAGGTAAAACGAAAGGGTCTTCTCTATGGAGAGTACCACACCATCAATAAACATAGGTAACAAACAAACAAAGGAGTAGCGGAGTATTCGAGCGGAGCGATGTGATCAACATCACTCTTTGGTATCCCTTTACTCTCCTCCATCACTCACTGTTCAGAGTACTCTAACAGTGATAATGTTAAAAAAATTTCCCCATATGTCACCATCCAGGAAATTGAATTCAGGCCTCCCGCATGACAGTCAGACACCCTACTGACGGAACCACAAAAGCTTTTAATTTCCATATGACACAAAACACGTACTCAAAAATTGGCTTGGGCTCTAAATTCGGACTCGTTGATATAGATTTGGGGCGCTAGACAATCAAGCCATTAGCCAATTGTTGTTCTCTCGATTCGATCAAACCATTCTTCATGCTCATCGTTGTTTGTGGCTCTAAATGGGTCGGAAAGTGACGTCAAATTTTGCACAATAGAGTGCAACATCCCACAATCAACAATTGTCCTATGTTCTTTTAAAATAAGCAATAATCTTGAAATGGGCGTGTCAGTACAAAATCAATTTCACCACACCATGCAAAACGGAATAAGATATGAATGTGGCAGGAAATAATAAGGACTGTAAAGGCGGAAAATAAGAAATCGAAATGGGAAACACGGTAATATATGTATTGTTTCACTTTAAAATAAGTTTAATTAAGGCCTATTGGCAAGAAAGAATTCCTTTGCCGTTACCAATCTGAAAGTACTCTTCTATGAACACAATTTCACAAAAACTGGAAAACGGAAATTTCGAGAGTCGTAGAAAACAATGTACCGAAAGGGGTGCCCCTAGAACATGCGAAACTAGCAACGATCCGCAAGGAACATCGGCACTTACCTTGTGGGGAATATCCAAGCTCGCAAATGCGATCTGGAAGCTTGTTTGCGCTTCTCAGCAAGTTCATTGTTCTTGAGGAAATCATTCTAAGCCATGGCTAAATGAGGAAATTCATATTACAATCTTTCCCCGTTCAAGTGATCTACGGATCTACTATCAGCGTCGAATAATATCGATTCCGAATTAGGTTTCCTTCCAAAAATAACAAATCACATTTCTGCACTGTGCACTGTACAAATCACACCATCACTGAACATAATATGATTGTTTCACTATTATTCCACACTTCATTGTTGCCGCTAATGCTCAATAATTACCGAAAGCGTCTGCTCTTATGACTGGGCTTTTCTTATAAAGTCACCGAGATAATCTTTTTTGAAAGTTGTTTGCTACACGCTTTGTCCACAGAACATGCATTAAGGACGTTCCTGGGATTAGATCAAACAATATTCCTTGAGAGCAGCATTCTCGCGCGTAAACTGGGGCATATTTTAAACTTATTCACTGTTAAAATCAGACCTACACGGCGTAATGATTTAGGTATATACGGGAAAATGCCCCAGGAAAGCGTCAAATGTTAATACCGCTTGACCTATTCCCGCCACACGGTACACAGTTCGATTCCCGAAAAGTCGATACTCGAGCTGTTCTCACGCGAAGCGACGGTCGTTTGCGGGCAAGTCGCCGCTTGCTGCCTGCCCCTTTCGCCACACGCAACACACTGCGCCCGCTTGACTCCCCATCGCGTGGCCGGCTTGCGCAAGACTCGTTACGGTGCGGCGCAGGCAGTCGCAAAAAAAGGGTGGGGTTTGGTTGGTTCTCGAGTCGGAGGGAATCGACGCTAGCGCCAATATGAGTAATTTTCTGTGGGAAATGCCAGGAATATCATCAAACACCTCCTCCTTACGCCCTCGAGCTCTTGTTCTGATTTTACACTAGTGCCGAAACATTCCGAGGAGCCCCGAGCCAACGATATGAATTTTTTTCTCGTAATGGAACTATATTAAATTTCACACCGAATTACCTACCGAGAGGCGAAGTTGTTCGTTATTGTTTGCCATCTGAATTTTACTTTTCTGTTACTTGTTCAATTGGATACAACAGTTCAATTCGTCCTCCTCCATATCTGGAAATGAAGAGGGTTTCTATTAAAAAGAAAAAAGAAAAAAAGAAAGAACATTACAAAGTGTGACGTTCCTTTTGTTCGGGAACCAGAAGATTACCACGTTTAAGGATAGTTGCCCAATCCCCGTGTGCGGCAGAGTTAAGGGACTCTCCTTTAGGTTACGACCTGTCGAAAAATTAAAGATACTTCCTTACCAATGTCAACGTTTATTGTCGTTTGTCAGAGACTCCGCAACTTGCACGTTATTGGCTAGAGCTTGTGACGTCACCAAGAAGACACGAGCGGAAGAAAGCCATGCTGAGAATGTATCAGATGGCCCATGAAACGCTGCGTTTTCATTCATCTTTTGATATTATACACCAAAGCTGTTAATTTAATTTGACAACAAGAGATGAAATACGCGATAGAAGAATACATTTATTCTGAAACAATGCATAGTTTCTTTTTCAGACAATATTTGCGTAATATCTTGTCCCGTAGGCTGTAGTCCACTGCCGGCTTTTCTTTCCAGCTAACCTATTGCATTTATTTTAAATGTCTAATTCTAAGGAAAGTTCTTGTCCGGGCATATTCTGATATGACTTTTTACTGAATATCCTGGAATTTCCCTTTAATATTTTTACGTTACTTTTCAGATTCTCCAGTTGATCGCCACGATAAGGATAAATTTGTATTTGTGTTTTTGTTATATTTAGCGTCTTCTTCCACTTTTGGCTTAATCGCGACGAACAGGATGAGTGATGATTAGTTTAAATTGATGAATTGACACTTGCAGCAGGCACGTATCCAAGGGGGCTTAGGGGGCTCGAGCCCCCGCCGAAAGTTTTCGGTTTACACTAGATAAAATGAGGTTTTTTGTTTCTTGTGGTTTGAAATAAAATAATTTGATGATAATTTAAGGAGAAAAATAATTATCGAGTAAGCACGTATTCAAGGTGGGAATCAGGGGGCTCCAGCACCCCTTTCAGGAAATTTTTCACTATACGCTACATAAAATTGGGTTCATGGCTTCTTGAATAATGTGATGATAATTTGAGAGAAATAATTATCGAGACAAGACAAAGAATGTTCTATAACCCTGTTATTGTCAATAACGCGTATCCAAGGTGGAGATAGGTGGCTCGAGTTGTAACGAACCCGTCTCGTCACAATTTGTACGAGTCGCACCTCTATTTTTGTGACCTTTCTGATAAAAACATGTAATTAGAAATGTATGAATTTAAAAACAGGTTACACCTCTAATTTGGTAAACTTGCTTAATATTTAATGTAAGAATATACTTTTAATAGTTTATATTTCTTCCGCTTGCTTACGCTAGCGTCGCCGACCCAATATAAAGGCGAGAGCGGGGCTAGCATCTCAGTTTGACTCCGTCTGCGGACGAGAGAAATAGGGCTCTGCCTACGGGCAAGAGGTAAACTCCTCCTAACAGGAGAGAGAAAAAGATATCCCACTCCACCTTTCTGGTGAGAGAAATTTACTCCACTTTAGTGTGAGAGGACCCACTCCGCTTTCGGGCGAGAGAAACCCACTCCGCTTTAGGGCGAGAGATATTTAGGTAACAAGTCCTTTTTCTTTCATAAAACCCCGTCATCTCGACGTTGGGGATGGTAACAGCGAAACCCCGTCTCCTCGATGCTGGGAAATTCGCTTCTTAGAATATATTCCTTAGTTTTTGCCCTGTTACTCCTACATGGAAAGAAAGCCGTTTCCAAGGTTACACTAATCTTTCTCTTTTAGATGCTTTGTTTATAAACCCTTTGTGATTGTTTTCTAACAAGAGCACTAGGTATCATATACAAAGTTGTATGGGTTTCTTTAAGGGTTAAAAGTTTTTATAGTTCAACTTCAAAAGGCCGTAACTATATATAGAGGCCTAAATATGAATATATATATATCTGTATCTGTGAAACTATAAGTTGGATGTATAAAACTACTGTAAAAGGGTCTAAGTTACTTTCTTGCTTAAGTTTGTGATGAAATAAACCTTTATATGTTTTAGTTAATTTTGAGTTGTCAATGAACTTAACTGGTCAACTACGTCATAGCCCTCTAAGTGCAACATACACCCGAACCCTGAGTGTACATAGAGTCTCATGCCACCGCTGGAGAAAAAGGTTAGCATTATGGGTAGACTTGTAACACTTAGCTAACTAAGCTATTGGTCATCCTTTCCTCCCTCGAGAGACATGGACCGTTACAAGTTATTTGGCGCCCAACGTGGGGCCCGAAAGAGAATACTGTTGTTGGCCCGATAATGCAACGTGGGGCTCGAAAGATAAATAACAGGAATGTTGCAAGATTTTTGGCGCCATAATGTGAAGGACCGAAGGTGAAACCGAGTTATTTGGCCACATGACCGAGCAAGTTTCAAGTTAACTGGCGCTCATCCCGATAGTGTAAAACCAGTGTTAACACCAAAGAAAGAGAAAGAGGGAAACACCGTGAAAGATATTCAAGCAGGAACCTAGAAGTTTGATACTAATTCGGGAAATGAATATTAAGTTGACCATTTTCAGAAGACGAACTATTGCTATAATGTGTTACCAACTCCATTTAGAAAGAGTAACTTATAGAACAAGAACAGAACTTTTAAAAGTAAATGTTATTGAACGAAGATTCCAAAGAAAAGCTTGTGGGACAGCGAAGGTACAAGGAAGAATGTCTTTATGTAGGACTTGAGTTTATATAGTGGTTAAAGTACCTCTTCCTTCGAGTGCAGTAAGGCCAAAAGGGCGTGCCAGAGCGTGGTCTCCGAAGAAGCAGGGAAGCCAAAGAAGCTCCCTGGGGTATTATATCCTAAATGTAGACACTTGAGTAATTTACTAAAAGCCATTAAAAATGTAATACATATATAATTGTGCTGAAAGTAGCTTGTGCTCAACCTGCCAAAATAAGGAAAAGCTTATAAGCAATAATAACAAGAAGTTTTGTAATGTTATTGAGTTCAAACTTTAAATGTGCCAGCGCAACACTGAGTGATAGGAAAGTAAAATAAATTGATGTTTTCCTGAAATGTATATTAAGTATATAATGGTGTCAATAGGTGGTGTTAGTGTCATGTAGCCGGTGCTTCACCATGATTAAATAGATAACCAGACTGGACAGAGCTCAGTTGAGTTCGGGACTGAGTAGTGTGAACTTCGTGCTTTCTACCACACGATGGATAAGCCCCGCAGGATGTTCCCAGATGTCAAACGAATGAAAGAGAGGCTGAAATTGAACAATACTAAAGTGAAGATGTTAAGTGAACCAGTGCCTAAACCTAAAGGACCCATCAAACAGCAAGTTAAGTTAATACCTCCCCCTCTACAGAATCCAGAAGTTCCTAAGAAGAGAATGAACCTGATGACCCAGTTAAAGTGTACATGGATGAAGAATATTGCTGCCGAAGATATTAAGAAGGGATATAGTTCCTTGCCGTATTCTCCTTCGCGACCAGGATTAGTGGATCTGAGCAAAGTCGTTCCTAGAGCCTGCCAACCTGTGCGAGTTAGTATGGACTTATCAGCTCCTAGCTCATCTAGCCCTGTGATTGGAAGAAGGAAACCCAAAGCAATTGTGGTTCCGAGAAAGTTACCTATGCTCGTTGAAACAGTACCTTCCGGAGCAGTACTCTTGGAGCAAGAAAACGAAATCAACGAACAGAAATCTGAAGTTTTGAGTGACCAATCTAGTGTCCTCGTTCGACCCTGGATCGAACGAGTTCGACGCTTAGAAGCAGAAAAACGAAAGTTGGAATCTGAAATGCGGGACCTGACACATGCTGAGTATGAATGGACTACCCCAGAGCCTGTTCCAAGAAAGGACAGTACCGAGTACGATCTGCACGTCAATCAACACATGGTGTCTACCCGGAGGAAAGTCGCTGCTCTTCCAGATCCATAGGAAGCTCCACTGGAAGCTCACGACTCAGAACTCTTGGCTGAAGTAAATTGGAATGGTGACGAATTGTTATTGGCTCAGCAGTTGAAAATGATTTTGGGAGACATCCCAATGCCATATATGCAGACAATCTCTGTCCTGCGAAAGTGTCATATTCCAGTACCCCGAAGGTTTCCCTTCTTAAGATTTTTAAAACGATACGGACTTTTAGCCTAAAAAGTTGATTAAAACCCAGTGGATTAGTTATATTAAAATGTAACCTTCTTTGAGTTCTAAACCAAGTACTTCCATTGTTGTAAAGATTGGCTTGGTCGTGTTTATCTCTCATGTAACTTGTTATTAATATTAGTTTGTAATCTTAATTGAATTTTGTATTGAAAAAAATCTTTTTCATTAAAATATATTATATAGAGGTGAGAAATTTTAAATCTAAAGATTTTCCCCGAAGGTAGGGGTTATTGTAACGAACCCGTCTCGTCACAATTTGTACGAGTCGCACCTCTATTTTTGTGACCTTTCTGATAAAAACATGTAATTAGAAATGTATGAATTTAAAAACAGGTTACACCTCTAATTTGGTAAACTTGCTTAATATTTAATGTAAGAATATACTTTTAATAGTTTATATTTCTTCCGCTTGCTTACGCTAGCGTCGCCGACCCAATATAAAGGCGAGAGCGGGGCTAGCATCTCAGTTTGACTCCGTCTGCGGACGAGAGAAATAGGGCTCTGCCTACGGGCAAGAGGTAAACTCCTCCTAACAGGAGAGAGAAAAAGATATCCCACTCCACCTTTCTGGTGAGAGAAATTTACTCCACTTTAGTGTGAGAGGACCCACTCCGCTTTCGGGCGAGAGAAACCCACTCCGCTTTAGGGCGAGAGATATTTAGGTAATAAGTCCTTTTTCTTTCATAAAACCCCGTCATCTCGACGTTGGGGATGGTAACAGCGAAACCCAGTCTCCTCGATGCTGGGAAATTCGCTTCTTAGAATATATTCCTTAGTTTTTGCCCTGTTACTCCTACATGGAAAGAAAGCCGTTTCCAAGGTTACACTAATCTTTCTCTTTTAGATGCTTTGTTTATAAACCCTTTGTGATTGTTTTCTAACAAGAGTACTAGGTATCATATACAAAGTTGTATGGGTTTCTTTAAGGGTTAAAAGTTTTTATAGTTCAACTTTCAAAAGGCCGTAACTATATATAGAGGCCCAAATATGAATATATATATATATCTGTATCTGTGAAACTATAAGTTGGATGTATAAAACTACTGTAAAAGGGTCTAAGTTACTTTCTTGCTTAAGTTTGTGATGAAATAAACCTTTATATGTTTTAGTTAATTTTGAGTTGTCAATGAACTTAACTGGTCAACTACGTCATAGCCCTCTAAGTGCAACATACACCCGAACCCTGAGTGTACATAGAGTCTCATGCCACCGCTGGAGAAAAAGGTTAGCATTATGGGTAGACTTGTAACACTTAGCTAACTAAGCTATTGGTCCTCCTTTCCTCCCTCGAGAGACATGGACCGTTACAGAGTCCCCCTCCCCAGTATATTTTTCAGATTACACTACATGAAATTAGGTTTTTGGGTTCTTGAATAATGTGACGATAATAAGGAGATAAATAATTATCGATGCAAGACGGAGAATCTTCTATAACCCTGTTATTCTTAATAGCGCTTATGCAAGGCGGGTTCAGGGCGCTGGAGCCCCCCTTAAAGTTTTTCAGTTTATACTACAAAAAATTAGGTTTTGGTTTTCTTGAATAATGTGCCGATAATATAAGGAGAGAAATACTTACCAAGGTAACACGGAATATGTTCTATAACGCTGTTGTTGATAATATTGCATTAAAACTTTTCTTGCGCTTTCGGTGTTGTCGCAGCACTATGCAAAGACCTGTCAGCATTTGGAAGCTGCAAAGGTAGCGCCACACGTAGGGCGATTCATTGTAATTTTTTAATCTGTGGAAAGCACGAGAGGGAACGTTCTTGAATAAGAGAAGGAGTCGAACTACTGGCAACATTAACGAATCCTTATATCTGCGGAACGTTCTAAAATATAATGAGGTTAAAATACGAGGCTTCAATTTCCAGGTTGATCTTTACAACAGAATCGGTTAATGAGAGTTCAAAGGTAAGTGTGACAGTTCATACAGTCGATTAGTGATCAGTCAGTGTCCATTAGTGACGTTATAAGATCTAGTGATTCGAAAATGAAAAGGACTAAATACCGTAAAGTAACGACGTCTGCTACTAGTTCCAGTTCTGGTTCGAAGCTGAAGACATTGACGACAGCGGAACTTCCGAGCATCAGTGTAGTGCTAGTTCGATTCGAGAGACGAAGAGATGAAAGGTCTCTCTCTAAAGCGAATATTTCAGCTATACCGGGTATTGGAGCAGTTTATTAAAAAGAAGAAAAAAACAGTGAGGTACGGTAACGTCAACACTTGGGGTAGCAATCAGTGGCGTGCCCAAGGAGGTTGGTGTGGGTCATAATCTCCCCTCCCCCCATTAGAGCCCAGGAGGCTATTCCTAAAAATATCAAATATTATGAATGCCAACAAGCAGATGCACTGAAAGAGGATATACAAACATTTTTCGTCAGAGGCGTAACCACGAATTTTTGTCGCGGGGGGGGGGGGCAAGTACCAGGATAAACGTACCAATAATAATAACAAAAACATTAATAATGGCATTTATATATATACATATATAACAACAAGAACAAGAATGGCATTATTATTATCATTATTATTATTTCTACTACAACTAGTGGTAGTAGTAGTAGTATCAAAGTCGTTATTATCCTCTTAAATTACGCAAAAAGTGGTAGATGTCTGTGCTAAAGTATTTATTTGAAACAAACTATTTGAAATATTTTTTCAACACCAGCAACTTTACATTAGCTAATAATGGAAAACAAACACACAAACTGCATTTTTGAATAGCAGAAAATGCATGCCGAAGATATTTTTTTTTGTACATATAACATGTAAACTTTCATGTACAATATATGTTTTACACATACCTATGCAACATGGAGCGATATAAAATAAGAAAATGCATATGCAAGATGCTAACACTAAATTATGTACGTATTCAAAGTTTATTCAATACATATATACAAAACTTATTATTTAAATACATTAGATTACAGAAAACAATTACATTGCGAGCGAAGCGAGAAAGAAAATTTTTAGATCCAATTTTTGCAATTGAAAACAGTATTGATTTAATAGGGAACAAATAATTTCACATGGCGCCAAGGCATTCTCTCTTTCACAACTTTTTTTTAAATTTAGATCATTTGGCGCCCATGGCCGACTCCCGCCGCCCCTTAGCTACGGCTCTGAACTTGACGAGACTGAGAAAAGCAGGCATTGCAAGCGAAGCAAGCAAGAAAATGTTACGAAAAGTATTTTTATTTAATAAAATTTGAAATAGAAGGGGGCAATTACTCCTCTGTACCCCCTGCAGGTGCCTTTGGCCATCAATGTTTGCCCCTCCTAGAATTGACTTCCGTCGAAGGTTGGGGAGCAATGCCCCCCCATGTGGTTGCACTTCTGAGTAAGTCCGAAATTTGGAGGAACAAATTGAATCAATCCTGCTGCAACAACTTGTTTTTTGGGAAGCGATGGTTACTTTATTCCAGACGATTTTCTTCTACGTGGCAAACAGGGCGATTTGTACTCATTCTACCGGCATTCAAGAAAAGGTGTGTATAAGTAAAAATCGACCCATTTATTTCAAGCTTCCGTATACTCTAACGAAACAAGTTCCATTCTGTCCTGTTAATGACGACATAGCGCGCACAGGATCATGGGAAATAATCTCGGAACCTCGGGAATAGCCTACCTAATAAAGGTACCTTGGTCGTTTGTTTCATAATGACCATCACTCACAACGATACATTATCACTATTGTCACAAATACAATTACAATACAACGAACCTTTCTCTGTTAAAATATTCAATTACACACACACACCACATCTCTTTACATCTAACAATTAACGTTCTGTGTTCTCACCCAACTGTTGTCCTGGCAACATCTAGAAACCGGAAATGTCTTCCGCTTCTGAATCCACATAAATCCTAAAACTATAAATTTGATATCACAAACAAATTAAACACATTAATGGGAACGCAAATACATCATATACATGTTAAAAATATACAAGGTGTAGCCAAAGTCTTCTATTCGTTTGAGCTACACATTTCAGTATCGTTTCAGAAGCGGACTTCGTTAGATTTTTCTCGTGCTAAACTGTTCCGGGTCACGGAAGAGTTAGGAAGCATCCTCAGCGCTCTACATTTGGGCGTCAGCCACTGGCGTAAGCAGGGGATGAAGCGATGGGGCTACTACAGCTTTCCACAAATCTTGAGAAAATCAAAATCTACAAATGACAGCAGCAAAGATATCGCCGAAAACCTGAGTGGAAAATACATTCCCTGTAATATGACTTCCGATTATCATTTTTGTATGTGAATAATTTTGAAAACGAAGGTTAAAGTGTTAGTTTTGGAAAATATTTATTTTGTATCCCGTCTTCCCTAGAACGTAGCTTTGTAATATTCGACTTTACAATTCCAACACCCTTCGAGAAATAACCCTACGCACGCTAGTGGATAATTTTTGAAGGAAACATCCAATCAGCATGAAAAGGTTGATTTCTGAAGTAGTCTCTCTCTCTACCCATATTAGACATCGTGTTACGCGGTGTGGTAAAAATCGATTTTGGGCCTCCTTCCTCAGAGTATCTCAAGCTCTCCCCCCTTTCACACACAATCGTAAATTTTGTTCAGCTTCTTATTCACTTTTTCTGGCCCACTTTCAAAGATGCCTTATAGCTGCCATAAAATTAAACATACACAGTATAAACTTAGACGAACTTAATCATAACTCAAATATTGATGCTAAACTCCATCTCACATGTAAAAGTTTAAGCACTTCTCAAACATTGTCGAGAAATGGGATCTGCAACTGATGTACACCAACATTCGTTCACAGTTGAGTGCTAATCTCAAAACGCCTGAAAAATTTCATCGATAGTAAGGCTTCCATCGTAACGAAACGAAACGTCTGGAATAAATTAGGAATCACACAACAAATGGAAATATGATAAAATATGCCGAAAAAATGGATGAAATATTTTTTCACATTCTTCCCGCAACCGTTGGCTACGCCATTTTAACGGTTCATTTTGAAAAATATAAATAGCATTGTGTTTTAAAAGGAACATAGCAAAGAGAGAAAAATAAAAGTAATGATAGAATGGGAAAATAAAAAACCTGATATAAGTACTTATCAGCGAGAGAACAAGAGATCAAACGAGACGAAAAATGGACAAAATATAAAATAATTTCGACAAGAGAAAGAGAGAAAGAAGGCATTTTAGTTCAATCTTCGTTAATTTACGGTCTGTAACCTGTTTATCTAATTATCTAATTTTCTATCTCTGATTTAATCATCCTTCACACCTATCTACTTTGTTAAAGTTAGTTTTATCCTTTGTCACTGGTGCTGCCATCTGTTATTGCCTAAGTCAAACATTTTCCTTTTATTGCTCGTATGGACACGTAACAGGTCTCATTCTATATGTAGTTTTTTTTTAAAAAATCATTTTTTGTCACCTCCTTCCGAGTCCTACTTATATTTCTGATTTAAAAAATGTTTAGCACATTTTAGAATATTTGAGTTGTGTCTTAGTGACTGGAAAATATCTTTAAAAGCGTACTGTTAGCCTACTGCTATTTTGGGGAAACAGCAAATTCCAATTATGCATTTTTTTCCGTTGTACATCCTGACTTAGTTTGCTTAAAAAGAAAAGAAAAACACTTTTCATGGTGCCCTCTAGGCATGACGCAGTAGCTTCATCCACCCCTCCTGCCTACCTACCACTCGCTACTGGCCTGGATAGGAATCGCCGTGGTTCTTGTCGAGTTTGATTCTTGGAGTGGATGACTTCAGGTGGGAATTTTCAGACAATGAAGCGTGGTGCTGATCACAACACGTCCACTATGACCGAGATTGCTAACATGTTGGGCCTTACCTCCCCAATCCTTACGAGCCTTTCATGAAACGGTGCAAAGCACAGAGGTTGATCTTTATGTGAAGTAAATATAATTTTGTTACAGGATGTTCATGTTAATTGCAACCTGATTTTCTAATTACATTTTATTTCCATATTTCCCGAGATACGAAGCACCTTCGTATATATCAAAGCACAACCCCATCGATATCCGACATCTTGAATTGATCCTGTCCGCCATCTTGGATTAATTCAACTGGAAGGAAAGCAACAGTTGCGCTCATCGAACTCGGACCAGTTCCTGGACAGAAACCACAACGCCTGGAATTCACTGTATTCCGAACCTTTATCAAGCATTATACTATTTTGTAAATTGAAAAGGTTACTTACTTTTCCAAGTGTTGCCAGTAGTACCAGGTTATTTTCGGAACATATCGAGGTGCCTGATGTAGTGTTGGGAATCTGTGGAACAAGACCTCACATAACGGTAGAGAAAGGGAGCAGAGCAGTGCGCGCTGCTGTAAACGGATGGTAACTGCAGCAGTGTTTTACCCTTCATGCACTCACTCACCCTCACGCGTTCATTGGTCGAAGCTTCTGTAACCACTACTTGTGCAGAGGACTTGTTTTCGTTCCCGGGACACCTAGCGAGCCTATGAGATGACGTCAATGGGTTGCTAGTTGATTGGATGCCTCTGGAGTTATCACTCGCACCCAGGTTGTATAGCCTGACAAGTTAAGTCCCGATATGCGCAGATCGCTGCGGACCACTTCCTATTACGTCATCCTCCCCACCACTCTTCTCACTGGTCTGGCGTTGAGAGTACCAGTGGTGCCAACACAGCAAAATTAAGCTAAAACAAATATGACAAACGATTTTCACTGTTTAGAGTGACGGTGCATGCAGGCTCTTATTATATAAGTGGTTCATTTTATTTAATCCGGCCTTTGAAAATGTGTGCGGTGCGCCGATCATAAACTATAGTATTACGCACGTGCGTTAAGGTATATAACGAAGAGAAACTACAGGGCGAATGACTTCATTTTCTGAATGCGACATCGAGCAGTGGTCTGTTTTTGTTTTTTTTTTTAAACCGAGTGGGGTGTGGTTCCTTTGTTTATCGTACAACAATCACTACGAGAAGGAAATCTGACAACACGCTTGCCTGTGTTCTTATCTAAGGCATTGAAATGTTCATGCTCTTTACTCTTGGCTGCAAGATTCTTACTTTGAAAGAGATGGACTTATGGACGAGCGTATAGATGAACTGATAATTATGCTTGGTGTAGCCGATTCAGAAACGGACACAGATTCATCGGTAGATACAGACTCGGATGAGTGGGAGAGTGAAACTGAAGGAGAACTGGAAAACATTTAGAAGGTGAGCTCAGTTCTATTTATATATTTTTCATTTTTCTATCGTTTTATTTCATACATTTCTTATGCTGGTAAGAAATATCATTAATATAACTTAATTCATTTAAGGTTTAAAGGGAAAATATCAAAATGTATTTAGAATTTAGCGTAATCAATAGGTAGCGTAGGTGAGGGGATACTAATTCATGCCTTTCACATTCAAAATTCGTTGAAAATTCTCAGACGATTCCACTCCCTCCAGGTTGCAACACTGCGAACCAAAGTCGCCGCAGACAATGAAGTGGGGAAATGTGATGTGAGGTGCGCAAACAATGGATTGCAGCGTCTTGTTTTTAAACTTGTCAAGTTATAGCCAGAGATGTTGCGAAAGTAGTCTACGTGTCTATAGCTGTTTTCAAGTCTTGCGGCGGGCGTCCTATAAGCTGGCAAGGGAAGTGGGAAGCGCGATAACAAACGCAGCAGCCAGTAGAACGAGATTCACGAAGTACTTCTTTTCGCCGCGTCGTGTCTATCAACGCCACTGCTGTTGTCTGGTTGGTCTGTGGCGTAAAACCCTCTCTCCACTTCCCTTGCCAGAAGTAGGGCCGGCCGCCGTAAGAGTGGTAAATACCATTAGTAAGGGATGAACACGTGACTCCTCTTGAGGTGTTGGGTTCGTTTTCAACCTGAGGGACCTTTACTTAGGTATTGTCTCCTTACAGTGACGTGCGGTGACGTCGACACTTGGGGTAGCAGTCAGTGGCGTGCTCAAAGGGGAGGGGTTGGTGTGGATCACACCCCTCCTCCCTTTAGGGCCAGTATTCCTACAAAAATGAAGAATGTCAATAACAGGAAAAATTATGAATCAGTACTAGAAAAAAGTAAACGTAACCCCACCCACATTCGAAAATAAAAAACTATTTGATTTGACTCTAAGCCAGAGATCCTGGGTTCGAATCTCGGATTAGCCATTTGAGTTCTTTGTGTGTGTCCCTTCATCAATTTTGTCGTACCAAAGGTGGCGGAAAAGCGAAGTAAAATAAACCAAATTGAGCAATTAATCAATCATTTGATTTCATTTTTGTTACTTAGCGTCGCTTTTTTGTCACATTTGGTTAATTGCGAAGATGATACGATGAGATTGATGAAGGGACGAGCACAGGGAACGCCCATGCCCGGATCGGGGTTCGAACCCGGAACTCCTGGTGTCGTAGCGCGCTGTGATAACCACTCCCCCACGCTTGGTTGATTTGGTGACAAGTAACAAAACACAACACACTTTTTTGTAGTTTCTTCAATGATATTCATTTGACTTTTTGAGTTCTGAGATACATTTTTCATTCCAAATTATTTCATTATTCACTGCAACACATAGGACAAGAATGTGCACTCATCACGTGTTCGAATCCTGGCCTGGCTTGTTCATATGAGGTCCCTTCACCAATTTCATCATACCATCACTCAATCCTCATTTTCGCGATAACCAAATGTGGCAGAAAAGCGAAGTAAAATAAACCACACCAACAACAATATGAACACGCGTTCGCTTGCCCAAATAAATACATCCGTATTTATGACTGTTAGAGACCAAGGTCTCCCCGATGGCGCAATGGTAGCGTCGTCGCCTTGTAAGCAATGGGTCCCGGGTTCGATTCCCGGTGCAGGCACATAGTGGTTCGGATCCCACTTTAAACTGTAGGTCCAGTCCCGATTAGCCTTACTGTGCATAAAGTGGACTTAAAACAACAGATCGTTAGAGACCAAGAGTAGTATATTTAAATAAAACACTACTAAAACGAGAGTCAGAGAGAGCCTGAGCACATATTTGTAATTTAATCATTATATATTCCATATTTGAAAAGGAAAAAAAGAAAGAAAGCATAACATTATTGTCTGCACATAACACGTTCCCATTTCATAAATAATAAAACTACATCCCATATTATACATACGCACATATTGTACAACGTGTAAAAGATTGTGTAAATACAGAGAACATAAGTACTGCAGAAAATTTTACCCTGAGTTCTTTAGAGGATTTACAAAAAAATTATGAGAAACCAATCCCCTATCTGTCCCATAGGAGATAGACTGGGGGACCTGAAAGCACGGGCTTTCAACCATTGCAGCGGGAGGCGAGGAGGCAAGGGAGTTAGAGGTAGAAATCTTCCTTTTCCTTGGGCCGGCCGTTTCTACCTGGAAACTGGTCTGGCGGAAGAAGAGCGAGCTAGGGTATCCAGCCAGCTTTGCCCGCGGAGAACACCGATGGACGAGAAGCGCGTGGAAAAGAAAGTGTTGCGTATGAGCTGTGGTGTCTTTAACAAGACAATAAATATTGTGATTTGAATATAATTCGAGATGTGAGATTGATTGATCTATCTCTGCTAGACTAGCTACTCCTCAGTGCACGTCACTGTCTCCTTATCTTTAACGTCGGTTTACACCTCTTTAATGTAATAGATACTTCTTGATCTTTAAAGTCTACTTGATGCTCAGATATGTTAATCGGGCCTGGGCCTACAGTTTAAAGTTGCAACCAAACCACTGCGGATTATACATGCACTGGTATCAAACCAGTGAAACCCTGATTTCATATGAAGGAATTAGCCCAAATGTGTTGTACAGTTATAAAGCTCTTTTTGGTATATTCGACAGTGACGTGTAAAAGCAAGGTCTTGACACAGTGTAAGACGACCCCCGGATAATACAGGAGCCTATGTCCATTGTGAACTCTCCTTCTTTCACCCCAGAAAGCACAATGGACTTTAATTATGATACACAGAGTGTCAACAAATTATCTTTACAATTTTGCACATTCATTACGAACAGCCTGTATTATGTGTAAAAGTGTAAAGTGCTCCCCTGTGCTATACACCATGCCATTATGGCGTATAGGGGGTGTGGGATTAGGGCTCCACACTTTCTTGATCACTGCTGAAGGTGGGTGTGATGTGATCAGCACCACGCCCCTGGCCGCCTTTACCCCCACCCCCTCCCCAGAGTTTCCTCCAGGTACCCACTTTATAGACGCTGGGTGGACGCTGGAGCCGCTTGAACAGATAGAAGAATTCTCGGTTCTCCCCCGCCGAGGATCAAACCCTGGTCTCTCACATGGTAGTCAGACTCCCTAACGACTGAGCTACCGCGGCTCCTGTATTATGTACTGTGCTTTTTCTTGTGGGGACCACTGCTACGTCAGTGAGGCACCAGAAACAAACAACGGCAATGTATTAACACTTTGATATTTACAGTATAGAATACAATGAACGTATATAATATAGGGTGTAATTAATGCACAAAGTTGTAGAGATGATTTGTGGTCACCCGGTATTATCTCCTCGGAATTCTACAATGGGTAACCCATAGTTTTCGCACCTCTCAAATTGTTAATTAGGCCTTTCTATCACTAAGGGGGTTTTTACATTGCTGTACATTTGGTACCTAGGTACATATGTTATTTCTAGGGAAATGATTTTAAGATGCCAAATAGAGTTCTGAAAATGTTTTCAAAAAGGTGCAAGAAACGGTGCTGATAAAATGCCTTTACTGAATGCTCTCTTTTTCTGCTCCTTCTGTATATAATGCACGTGGACAGCACGGTATGGCGTGGATACCGTCATTTTCGACCCGTGAAGTCCCTCTTATTTTTACTTACATATCTTTAGCATGCAGACAATTATATTTACTATATTGCATAACTAGTTCTAACCTGTGTGTGTGTTTGTGCGTGTTTAATAAGATTGTGAGGCCATTGACAAATGCCAGCCGAAATGTTGGTCAGAAGAAAGAATTTTAATGTGTGAGGAACGCATCATGCAGAGGCACAACTACAGGGGGGAAGGGGAACATTGCCCCCCCATAATTCGACGGATATCAATTCTAGGGGGAAAGGGGGGAGCAAACTTTGACGGTCAACGGCACCTGCATGGGAGCACAGAGGGGCAATCTCCCCCCTTCATTTCCAATTTAAAAATAAATTTCGTATAATGTTCTTGTTTGCTAATGGCGCAATGTTTGTTTTTCTTAGTCTTATCAAGTTCAGAGCTGTAGCTCGAGGTGGTTGGAGTCGATGCTGGACGCCGAACGATCTACATAAAGCAAGTTGTAAAGGAGAGAATGCCATGGCGCTTCGTCAAATTATTTGCACCCTATTAATTCAATATTGTTTCCAGTTTAAAAAAATTGGATCTAAAAATGTTCTTCCTCGTTTCGTTCGCAATTTATAGTTGCTTCCTGTAATGGATTGTAAATTATCAGAGAGGGAAGTAAAACTTCTCTTAATAGGTTTTGTTCTAAAAGCACGGACAATTGGTTGCGGAGAAAGATCCGTGCACACTTGAGGAAGAATTTGCATATTTTTGCTCTTGGTTTATTATGAGGTGGATGAATTGATTATGTAATGCAACTTGGATTACTTTTTCTTTTATTTTGGGTATATCAGCACTAAAGGCTATTTTGCACCCGTCAAACTATGCGGGGTTAGCCTCTTATCATAATAAAAATAAAAGCGTGTCTGTAAACTAAAATTTTCTTACGCTGAAGCTGCAAAGGGACACGCAGCACATACAAGGACAAAAAAACAGGACAATACGGAATTATACTGGCCATAGGGCCAGTCGCCAGAGCTTCGTTAATCTGCAAAATGCAGTCCAGTGTGTACTACGTGGAAGTGAGGTTGGCAATTGGGTGTATGTACTACGTGAATACACTTTGAATATGTAAACAATTTAGTGTTAGCATGTTGCATATGTATTTTCTTATTTTACGTCGCTCCATGTTGCATATGTGTAAAGCATATTCTGTACATGAAAGTTATACATGTTATATATAAGAAAATAAATATGTTCGTAATGCATTTGCCATTCATTTTCTGCCATTCAAAAATACAGTTTGTGTGCTTCTTTTACATTATTAGCTAACCTAATGTTAAATTTAGCGTGTTGATGAAACATTTCAAAACATTTGTTCCAATACAAATGCTTTAGCACCGACTTCTACCTCCTGTTTTCGTGATTTACGAGGGTAATAACGTCATTGATACTACTACTAATATTATTACTACTACTACTACTCTACTACTACAACCAGCCGGCTCCTGTGGTGGAGTGTTTACCACATCGCGCTACGAGACCAGGGGTCCCGGGTTCAAATCCTGGCCTGGGCATGGATATTTGTGAGTGCCCATTCATCAATTTCATCATATCATCAGTCATCCCCATCTTCAATTTTCTCATTTGGCTACATGGGTTAAATACTTGTTAATTTCCAAAGGAGTTGAACCATATTACATGAAAATAGGCTCTGTATTCCAAGAAATCACACTGAACAATAGAAACGAGGGTCTCAGTAGCCGACCACTTGAGTTCCGCCTGCCAAGTGCTGCAAGATATCGCGTCATTCGTCTGAGTTTGCTCGGTGAATACGGTCTGTTTCTGTGTGCTAGTGGTGATTGTGTGGTGTTTTTATTTTCTTTCGTGTTTCAACGCAAGGTTACATTTGTTGGTGTATTATTATATGTTTTAGTTTAAGCACCATCAGAAAAAGTTACGTTTATTTCTGTATGAGAAAACGTATAAGTCAGTTTGGACTAGAGTTTTAGTACATTATATCCTTTTCGGAAGACATTATATAACGTTTAAAAGTAACAATCAGAAGTGTTAGCCAAAAAATAGAACAAAAGTGGTTGAAGTCCGGAAGACATGGAGAACGCTTTTTAAAAACGAATTCTTTGTGGTTAGAACAATATATATCACTTCCTGATATTATTACTGAAAGTGTCGAAAGTGTTTCACTACCTGGACCAAGTAGAAGGGTTGAAAGACCGCAAAAAGATTTTGAGAGTGCTAGTGATAAAACAGAAGATAGGCGAATTCAACACATCCTCGAAACATCGAATCAGGAAGAGATATATATCATTAGCAGCCGAATTACAGCTTCGGAAGGAAGGCAAAAGAGATTCAGCAGCAATTGTAAAAGAGCTTTGTCAATTTTCGCCTAGAAGAGGGACAAGGATAAAAATTGCGCGGAAGTGTTTGGTAAGCTCAAAACAAAGTGGACTGTCGGAAGACCAAGCATTATATCGCTTTAATGGTCGATGCGAATCTCTCGACACATCAATATAACGCAAAACGCCATACAACTAACCAATTAAAGTAAAATATTTATCCTAGTTATACGAAAGTCCAAGCGGCAAAACAGTTGTGCTATCCTAGTGACATTATTGTAACAGAAACGTTCGCAGAAATAAAATTGCAATCTCTTCTGGTTACACTATTACGTGATTGTGCGAAGTACAAGAAGATGTCTTGAATTGTATTACAGACTTGAAGACTTTAGAACTAATTGTGAAGAGGGGTTGTGATGGGGCCGAACAAAATAGATAGAAGCAAAAATTTTCTGATAAGAATTCCACTGACGAAAGTATGTTTAGCCTATCAATGGTGACTATTCAATTGTATTCAGTGAATAGGCAAAACCTCAAACACGTCATATGGCAAAACCCTTCCCCACCTTCTACTAGATATTGTCGTCCCATCAAGTTTTTGTTTGCCAAGGAAATAGTGGATGTAATTAAGACCAATCGTCGTCATATATTTTATTATTAGTATGAGATATTTTCTTGAAATATATGAGTAGTTGTATTGATGATATTATAAACCCAAGAAAGTATGAACCCCCCTCAAGCAGATTTGGCTACACTTAAAACTAGCTCAACATGCCCATATGAGCTTTTTGCTCAAGTGTGGAACCCTGTCTAATCCAAGATTTTTGTAAAAATGCCCTCAAAAATTTCCTGAGAAAGTATGACCCCCCTCAGATTGATGAGGCTACACTTATAAAAGGCACTTCTGTGAGATTGTTGTCCATAAACTTGTCAAAAATATGCCCCTCTTGATATTTTTTTTGGCCACACTTAAAACTAGGCCAAAAAGCCACACACACCCACACACATACACACACACACACACACACACACACACACACACACACACACACACACACACACACACACACACACACACACACACAAATCACACTGCTGAACCCATCTGATATTTTTTATCCAGCATAGAGTTTTGATTTGAGCCCCAAGAAATTTTATATAAATACCAAAGCCAAAAATATTAACACACATACACACATACACATACACACACACACACAAAGCACAGTGCTGAACCCAACTGATATTTTTATCCAGCATAGAATTTTGATTTGAATCCCAAGAAATTGTATATAATAAACAACAACAAAAATGCCAAGTCAAAAATATTGTAATCAATGCAAAAAAAATATATCCAGCCCCAATTGGGCCAAGCACCAAAAAATTTGTAACCCAGACAAATACAGAACTCCCACAAAAATGTGCCCCAAATGCCATAGAAAATATAACATGCAATACTTCACATATACACATAAAAATACTTGCTCTGTACAGTAATCAACATTGCCCCCACAACCATCCACATCTGGTCTGAAAAGAAAGCATGAAGCACCTGTTAATGCTGGACCTGCAAAGCAGCCACGCTATGAACCCATTCATAGCAGTTTTAATGCCCAACTTAGGGATTATCGGTTTGTATCAGAGCCAAGATGTGGCATTAAGAATTTTTTGAACAGTGTAAATCCTGATGTGCAGGCAATTCTAAATGCACAAAATGGCTCTTATAAGCTGTCCCTCAAATTGCATACACAATATAAGAAACCAAATGGCACAAAATTTACACAGCCCCACATAACAGAAACTGTACCTGTATATTCAAATGCAAATTCAGACACAATAATAAGCAGGTTAATAGATCAATTGAATATTAAACACTCTGAATTTGCAGCAAAAGAGTCTGGATGGAGCCTATGCGGCTCTCCACACAAGTTATATGTTAATATTTCTGAATTCAGCCCATTACAAGGATCTACATATTTGCCATTACCTGACAATATTAAAAACAAAAGAGCCGTGGTTAATATTGAAAATACCGACCACAAATGCTTTTTGTGGTGTATTTTAGCTGCTTTGTTTCCAGTTTCAAGGCATCCTGAGAGAATAACTTATTACAAACAATATGAACATGATTTTGATGAGGCAATGGAGGGTTTAGAATATCCAATATCTGTTCAGAATATTGATAAATTTGAAAAAAAGGCCCGGGATATCAATAATAAACAATTATCTATTAATGTATTTATTTGTTCCACTGGCCGTGGCAATTGCTTGATAGAACCTCTCAGAATCAGTACATTTGATGATGAATCTGCTGTTCCGATTGATCTGCTCTTAATTGAAGGGGATGGCACATATCATTACACTCTGATACATAATCTTGAAGCTTTAGTGAGAACACAACTAGACAAATCTAATAGAATATTTAAGTTGTGCAGAAGATGTTTAACTGTATTTGATGGTCAAAAAATGGTAAATAGGGTTCGGGAAGAAAATGCAGAAATTGCAAAAAACAAGTTAATTGAGCATCTGAAATACTGTGGGAACCATAAACCTGTTCATATGGTGATGCCTAATCCAAGTGAAAATTGCAAATTCAAAAAGTTTGAAGCCTTGTTGGAACACCGAGCATATATTGTCTGTGATTTTGAATCAAACCTCAAACCTCTTGCATTCTGCAATCCAGATCCTGAAGAATCTTCAATTACACCATACCAGCTACATGAACCTTCCAGCTTTTGTTATGTGATTGTACAGGATGGTGTTGTTAGTAAAGAATATTCATACTTGGGGCCAGATGCCATCAAAATATTTGCACATAGAATAGAAAATGAGTGCCGTGACATAGCATCTAATATCTTATTAAAATCAAAACCCATGTTGCCTTTAACAGAGAAACAGATTGAAGATTTCAACAATGCAGAAAAATGCCCGGTATGTGATTCTGAATTTTCAGATACAAATATCAAGGTGAAACACCATTCTCATACAGATGGTAAATTCAAAATGGCCCTGTGTAATAGCTGTAATATTAAGATCAAGAGACCAAAATTTGTCCCCATATTTTGCCATGGAGCATCCAATTATGATTTCCATCATTTGATCAGATATGAGGGGTTTGACAAGCAGAATTTAAATATTTTAGCTGAAAATGATGAGAAATATATTGCTATTAGCAAAATAATTAAAGTTAATGGTGTTCCTATTCACATAAGATTTCTTGATTCTTACAGAATTGTATCTGCTAGCCTGGCTACACTGGCCACTCAATTATCTGATGATCAATTCAAAATCACATGTGCCTTGTTTCCAAATCAGGACCTGAAATTAATTAGGCGGAAGGGTGTATATCCATATGATTATGTTACAGATTTTTCTAAATTTGATGAATGTTCTTTGCCACCACAACAAGAGTTTTACAGCAAAATCAGAGGATCTGGAATCACTGATGAAGATTATCACCATGCCCAATTGATGTGGAACAATTTAAAATGCCAGACATTTGGTGATTATCACATGGCATATTTGAAACTTGATGTGACCCTCTTAGCTGATATATTGCAGGCATTCAGAAAATCATCAATGCAAAATTATGAGCTGGACCCAGTGTATTTTTACAGTGCCCCGGGCCTAGCATGGGCTGCAATGTTTTTAAACACTAAAATGCAATTGGATCTGATCCAAGATCAAGATATGTATCTGTTTATGGAGCAATGTATAAGAGGGGGGATGGTGCAATGTTCTCAGAGATATGCCAGAGCAAATAACAAATATATGCCTGATTATGATCCAGCACTGCCATCAAATTATATACTATATGTGGATGCAAACAGCCTCTATGGTTATGCCATGATGCAAAAACTGCCATATGCAGGGCTTGAATGGGTTGAAGATTTTAATATTGAGGATCTTCAGGACTTTGATGACAGTAATTATGGCCTCTTCTTAGAGGTTGATCTGACAATTCCTGATGATTTACACAACAAATTTTCTGATCTGCCCCCAATTCCTGAGGTTCAGTGCTCACCTGGCTCTAAACAGAAGAAATTGATGATGACTCTGGAGCCAAAACAGGGCTATGTCATATATTACAAAAACCTCCAGTTCCTGATGCATCATGGTGTCCAAGTGACCAAACGTGGCAAAGTTTTGAGGTTCAGGCACTCAAGATGGTTGAAACCATACATTAATACAAATACAGAGCTTCGAACATCTGCAAAGAGCCAATTTGATAAGGCCTTGTTTAAATTGATGGTCAATTCTGTATATGGCAAAACAATTGAAAATGTCAGAAAACATACCGATGTTAAAATAATTACTGACCCCAGCCTGAGCAAAAAATAGGTTGCAAAGCCTAATTTCAATTATAGAAGAATTTATGATGAAAATATGGCACTTTTCAACATGAAAAAAACAAAAATTAAGTTTGATAAACCTATTTATGTAGGGGCTGTGATATTGGAATTGGCCAAATCACATATGTTAATATTGTATTATGATGTGCTGAAACCTTTTTATGGTGATAGTGTAAAATTGATGTACATGGACACGGATAGTTTTGTTCTTGATATTAAAACAGAAGATGTTTATAAAGATATGTCACAGCCTGAATTGGTTGAATATTTTGATACCAGTGAACATACAAAGATTCAACACCACAACAAAAAGGTGCCTGGCAAGTTAAAAGATGAGACACTTGGTGATGTTATTGTGGCATTTGCTGGGTTAAGTGCCAAGATGTACAGTTTTAAAACATGTAGTGGTGTTGCTGCCAAAAAGGCCAAGGGCATTGGCAAAGTAACTGTGGAAAAAGAGCTTGAATTTGAAGATTATAAAAATTGCCTCAAATCCCAGAGTTTAATCAGAACATCAGAATCCAGAATTCAGAGTGTGGATCACTTATTGACTTCAAATGTTGTAAGAAAAGTGGCTCTGGACCCACATGATGATAAGAGATGCATTTTATCATGTGGCATACATACTTTACCATGGGGTCATTGTGATTTGAAAAATGGCAAACAATGCACAAGCACAGAGCATGATTTGAAATAAATAAACATGCCTATGAACTTATTTGGGTTCAAAAAACGGGCTATTATGGATCTGCCAGCACCACAAGCCTCTCCTGATATGCAGTCTATGCTGTCTAAACTAAGTGGCTTGTTAATTATTCATCTGAACAGCATACTTACAGATATTGATGATAAAACAGGCAAAATATTGTACATATTTAACAATAATTTAAATCATTACCAATTACCTGTTGGTGGGCAATTGCAATTTATTACAACCCCTGAGGGTGATGTCAAAATTTCAGTAGGGAGAAATATTTACAGAATTAAGCACTCAAACATGGTTTCTGGCACTGTTTATACTGTTTCTGCTGGTGACTGCTTATATATTGAGGTCCCTGGATCTTATGACAAGCTTATACCCTTTTTTATAGAATTAAGAATCAGATACTCTATAATAAATAACCACTAAACAAAATGCCTAATGATATTTTTGGCCATACAAGACATGAAGATCACAGTGATGAGATTTTGATGCTTGATGTCAGAGTCAAGAAATTAAGAAGTGATTTACAAGCTTTACAAACCACACTCAATGCCAGTCTTCAATTAGAAATTACAAATTTGCAATCACAATGCATGGACCCTCTTCTTAAAATTGATTCTGAACTCAAATTATTGCTTCAGAAATATACTGATTTGGCCACATTGGATAATTTTCAAAGTTTAGAAGAAGCTGTAGCAGCTCTTCAAGCCAAATTTAAGACCCAGGCCACCAATTCTGAGCAATTGAAACAGCAATTGGAAGAGCAGATAAATAATGTCCAGGCACAGCTCCAAACAATTGTCAAAAGCATAAAATCACAAGAAGATTTTGATCTAGTGATTTCCACTCTAAAGGAACAGATTCAGTCACTCCAAATACCTAATCTGGACCCCTTGAACAATGCCATAGCTGAGGTTAAAGAAAAAATTGAGACACTTGAAAATTTTATGAACAATTTGCCATCTTCTGATGCTTTGAATGCAATAACTCGGAGTGTAGCAAATATTAAGCTGCAACTTGAAACATATGAAGATTTTGGAAAAATTCAAAGTTCCATAACCCATCTTGAAGGTACAATAGCAGCAGTGCAAAGTGATTTGGCAAATGTACTAGAATCCCGATTGCCCGGGATTGTAGATACTCTTGTCAGTGTCCAGCAGCAAATCACAAAGCTTGAAAACCTCAACACTGAATCTGAACTATCTCATTTTCATCACTTGATAGATGATATTCAAACAAAACTTGAAATTTTACAACAATCCACACCCTCTCAGGCAGATATAGCCCTGCTCCAAAATGCTATGCAAAATGTGGCTGATGCTTCTGAATTAAACAATGTGAAATTGGCACTTGAATTTTTGCAAAATACAGTATCAAATCTGCCTACATCACAGGAACTTAAAAATATTAAGAGGGCAGTGAATCGCATATTGAAATCAGAAGATATCAAGAATATCCAGGCAGAGATCAAACATCTCACTCAGGCAGTGGCCACTCTTCCAACTAATCAACATATTAATGAATTGCATGCCCTGTTTGAGGATATCAGAAGACAGGTCCATGATCTTACAGCTCAAAATTCAAAATTGGCAATTGTTGAAAATTTGCAACAAATTGTAGCTAATATCAAGACACAGCTAGGAACCATGGAATCCAATCAAGCAAATGCTCTGTCTGTTTTTGCCACCCAGCTCCAAGAAATTGTGCAACAATACAAAAAACTTGTTGTGGACATAAAAATCAAGCCAGGCCATGATGATGTTGTTAGGACCATCAATGAGCACCTTGAATCTGTAACAAACAGATTGCTCACAGCAGAAAAAGAAATAACTGGCATAATCGAGAATCCAAAACATTCAGTAATTCTTGAATTGTACAGCATCCCCAACAAAGAATATGTTTCTCCATTTACACCAGGTGGCAAAATATATATGCTGTCCCCTGCACAATTTTATTACCAATTTTTTGTTGGGGGCACATTGAGACCAATCAAGATCAAATATTGGCTTCAGCCACAGGCACACCACTACCCCACCTTATCAATAACAAATGCTGATAACAAAGTGAAAATCACCAGTGTAGAATTGGAGGATTTTACAGATCCCAATACATTAGAAACAGCCTATACTGAAGATGATGGCTCTCTGGAATTTAAAATACATATTGGAGACAAATTATATTTAGAAAATCCTGCAGTTTCAGCTGTTGAACACCCCATAGTTGCAATATTCTTGTTTACATATTATGTCTAGAAAAATTATTCTTGATGAATTACACAGACAAGATCGACATAATTTTAAGAGACTCCCAGTAGTCACAAAAAGCATAGATGATTTATGGCAAAGCGACTTGATTGAAATGGCAAGTGGACAGTTGAAAAACTTAGACAAAATCAACAAGGGCCACAAGTATCTACTCACTGTAATAGACACATTTTCAAAATTTGCCTGGTCTGTGCCACTCAAATCCAAGACTGGGGCATGTGTTACAGAAGCCATCAGGACAATCATCAATCAGAGTGGAAGATCCCCGCGCTATTTGCAAACAGATAATGGCAAAGAATTTTATAATTCAGTGTTTCAACAATTTATTAAAAGCCAGGCAATAAAACATTATTCGAGTTACAGTGATCTCAAGGCCTCAATTGTAGAGAGATTCAACAGAACCTTAAAAAATCTTATGTATAAACAATTTACACTTCAAGGTAATTATAAATGGATTAATATTCTTCCAGAACTTCTACAAAAATATAACAACTCGGTCCATTCCACAATCAACATGAAACCCTCTGAAGTAACTTCATCTGATGAGCAAAAATTAATCAGTACTGTTTATTATCCTAAATATCAGCCAACAACAAGAAAAGCCAAATACAAGGTGGGGGATCAGGTAAGAATCAGCAAATATAAGCACTTATTCAAGAGAGGCTTTACAAGAAACTGGAGCACTGAATTATTTACAGTGGTTCAAGTTAAACCCGGGACCCTTAACACATATATAATAAAGGATCACCGAGGAGAAATTCTCAAAGGCAGGTTCTATGAACAAGAGCTCAGCAAAACTAAACAGCCTGACACATATCTCATAGAAAAAATCATCCGCAGAAAAGGCAACAAGTTATTTGTCAAATGGCTAGGACTTCCAGAACACAGCTGGATCGATGCAAACAAAATAATAATATGAGAACCTGGGATGTTATAAAGAGGCTGCCAGAACCTGAACAACAAAATAAGAGAAATGGCAAATTGCTACCTGATAATATTAGGTGTCTTATTGTTGGGCCATCTGCTTGTGGTAAAACTACACTAATGGTTGATAATTTTTTATTGGCTAGACTGGAAAAACAGGCACTTGTATATCTTCTCTAAGAGCTTGGAACAATTAAAATATCAGCAGCTGATGAAGCTATATGATGGATTGGATATTGCAACATTTGAACCAGATGTTAAGCCACTTCATGACTGTCTCGATAATTCTGTTGTTGTGTTTGATGATATTATATTGGATAATCAAAACAAGGTTAGAAATTTTTTTACACAGGGCCGGCACAAAAACATTGATTGCTTCTACCTGGCACAGACTTTTTCAAAAATACCCAAGCAGCTGATCCGAGACAACAGCAATTTTATATGTGTGTTTCATCAGGATCATACCAACCTCAAACACATACATGATGAATATGTAGGTGGGGACCTGAGCTACAATGATTTTTCCAAGTTTTGCAGCAAGTGCTGGAACCAGGACAGTTATGGCTTTGTCACAATTGATATGACAAGAACACCCAATAGTGGCAAATACAGAAATAAAATCAACAATTTTCTAGACATTGAAACATAAATAAATAACCATGAAAAGGCCAATAATTGATGATCTTAAATTAAAAGATTATCTTGTAAAAAGATTTAAGGGATGGAAATCAGAAAACCGGGGAATTTATGAAAAACACAAACAAATAGAACAGCCTGTAATTGATGCTATTAACAATTTAGGTAAAAATATCAAAACTGTTACAGAGCAAAATCAAAATTTGCTCACAGAGCTTGTACCTGTAGCTGCTAGGAACATATTAGATTATCCATTCACCCCACTTTCCAGTATTCATACACCTAGTCCTATTGCTCCTAGAAGAATTGAGGCTAGTCAGGATCCTATTGAATTGGGTCTTCTTGCTCAAAAATATTTAACCACACCTAAAGACAATAAAGATGAGGTTTTTGGCTTATATGCTGACACAGAGCTTGATGGTAGCATCATACATAGAATTGGCAATTTCAGAGTAACATTTATGGGAGATGATGTAATTGAATATTCAGAATCTCGACTTGGAGAAAAAGGTGCTTTTGTTAAGTATCTCGGCACACCTGGATTGTGGGAATTGATGACTAGGAAAAGGCCTGGCAGCTATACAGATCAAGATTATGAGGATTACAAAGAAATATTAATAAAATCAGATGCTCTATACCAGAACAATGATCCCACACAAAAAAGAGTCAAGTCTAGCAGTGGGGCAAAATACAATAATTTAATCAAGCCCATATGGTCACAAATCAAGACTGGCAGTGGAATCAAACAATACAACACCCTGCCTAAAGAATTTGTGTGGGTTGATGATGTCAGGAAACTTGTAGATAGGTTATTGGTGATAGCTGGGGAGGAAAATGCTGGGAACCACAATTTTTACAATGAAAAGGTTGGAATTATGGACATGATAAGCACCAAATTGTCTAATTTTATAGTTAATGACACTAAGGGGATTGGATATCTCATAAAAATTATTAATACTCTACCACCTAAATTTTGGAATATTTCTGAGGGTCGGGGCCTTGTTAATGACATTATAAACAAGCTGCCATTTGAACTACACATTCCAGGCTATCAGTATTGTGGTCCAGGCACAAAATTAGATCATAGATTAAACAGAGGGGATCGTGGTGTTAATTCTTTAGATGCTGCTTGTAGAGACCATGACATAGCATACAACACACATTCTGATCTTGACAAGAGACATGTTGCAGACAAGAAATTAGAAGAGGCTGCATTTGGCAGATTTGTAAGCAAAGATGCTTCTTTAAGTGAAAAAATAGCAGCATTGGGAACCACCATAGCTATGTGCACCAAACAAAAATTGGGGTGGGGGCTGTGAATATGTATATAATAAACCTACAATGAAGGCCAAGGGTGTTATGTATCAAGTACCTTATGCAGGTCTCAAATCTCTTAAAACTATTGACAGTCTTTTGACCAAAAAGCAGCGCAAGAAAAAAAATTCTTGTATTGCAAAGGGGCATGGTATGAAATTGTTGCTTAGTACCCCCCAATTAAAAAAATTACAGCAATCAAGAAAAAAATCACATGTGGGGGGATTTATATTTACCATCCCTGCCATCTTAGCTGCTCTCGGGGCTGTGGGGAGCTTGGCCGGGGGATCAGCCGCCATAGCAAAAACAGTAATAGATGCCAAGAAAAATAGGGCAGAATTAGATGAGCAGAGGCGCCATAACCTGGCCATTGAGAAACAAGGCAAAGGTGTTAAGAGAGCCATGAATAAGTTTAAAAAAAACAAGAGCCGCTTACAAACCAAGATATTGAAGCTTTAATCAAGCCACTGGGCATCAAACATTTTAGAGGTGTGTACATGTCTGATTCTTTACCAGAACAACCACTCAACAAAGAGTGTGGCATTGTTAATTTGGATGAGTACAAAAATCAGGGCACTCACTGGATCTGTTATCTTAAATATTTAAACAATGAGGCATTTGTATTTGATTCATTTGGGGGTGTTCCACCTGAAAATTTAATAAAATATCTAAAATCACCTAATCTTTATTACAATAATGCCCGTGTTCAAAACTTCAAAGATGTTAATTGCGGACATTTGTGCTTATCAGTTCTTAGATATATGTCTCAAATAAATAAACCATCAATTGAAGATTTTCAAAAAGCCTTGTGGTATCTGAAACATCATGGGGGTATTTCATCTCACCAGCCAAAATTCAATATTGAAACTCAAATTGCATGACGACATAGTGTATCCCAAAACAATAGCTCTCAGAGCATTTTATGGCATGTACCTAATCCCCAATATTACACACCACAACAATACAATTGCAGTGGGGGTTGAAAAAATTGTCATCACTCCAGGGCAATATAATCTCTCCACTCTAAATGCTCAATTACCCAGAGGTGTAGTGTTAAGTCAAAATTCTGTCACTCACAGAGTAGAGATTGTATCTGCTACAGAAACAGTGGATCTGGGTACTATAGGAGAGCTGTTAGGCTTTGAGAACAACACAAAACTTGAACCAGGCATCAAACACACTGCTATTAATATACCTAAATTCTTAGCCATAGAGACTCTGAATATTCACTGTAATGTGGCTGAGGGTATGATCACCAAATCAAATGGCATAGGCACTCACAAACAAACCGGCATCATTGCAACATTCAAACCTAATTCTGAATTTATGGAACCAATCATCTACAATCCATCCCCAACATTATATTTTCCTGTGTGTCATAATAGAATAGATTATATTGAATTGATGGTCACTAATGAAAAAGAAGAATTAGTTGATTTTGCTGGAGCCACAACAACTGCAATCATAGAAATTAATATTTAAATAAAAATACATACAAGAAGAAAATGGAAAATATTGAGAGTTATGACCTACAATCATTCCCTCCAAACAGGAGGACATTTGCAAATTTAAATCAACCCAACACAGAGATTGAGGTTGATCTTGATGTAGGGGATGGATTTATACACCCCCACAGAGCAGATCTATACATCAAATTTGATGTTGTAAAGCTCGATGGTACAGATTATGCGGCAAATTCAAATATAAGATTGGTAGATAATTTTGTGCCACATCTATTCTCTGAAATTGAGATCAGAAAGCATGGTGTTGTTATAAACAGAGTGGATTATCCCGGCATTACCTCCACAGCTTTGGCCACATTAAAATTATCCAAAACCGAGGCTTCTTACTACAAAATAGGTGGATTTGAGGCTGGTGATAAGATATTATCTAAAAACCACACAGTGCTGTTCCCCATGCGCCTATTGCCAGGATTCTTCTCAGATTACAAAGATATTATGTGGAAGGGTGGTTTAAGAATTACATTTAGAAGAGCTGCCAATGATAATAATGCTTTGATGAGGTACAGTGCAATAAACTCTACAGGGGAAGCTCTGCCTAATACCCTACCAGATGCAGGCAAATGCATTATTCAGACTATGGAGTTAAGAATCCCTGTTGTTGAATATGAGGCCAGTTATGCTCTTAAATACAAAGCTGATATAATAAAAAATCCACAGGTTCCTCTACAATTTTATACATATCAATGTGTACAGAAGCCCGCAACTGGTGCATATTATGAGTTTGATGTTACAAATTCATTCTCTAGCATACAATACGGCATGCCTGATTTTGTAGTGGTATTGTTTCAGACTGGAAGACACAACAATCAGGAAAAAAATTCAAGTAAATTTGATAGCTGCAACATCAAGAACATATATCTTAAAAATGGCAGAAATGAGGTCTTTCCTAGAGAAAATTACAATTTAGACATGTCCAAGAATGATTTCCTCAAATTATATGAGGCATTTTCGGCTTTCAAAAGGGTCACTACTGGCAATACTGACATGTATTACACACCAGATGAATTCAAAGCACAGAGACCCATGTTTGTAATCAACACTTCAAAAAGAAAACAAGTTGTGGTGAATGACAGAACAAATATTAAAATTATCTGTGAATTCCATGAGGCATTACCTGATGACACCATATGTAGTGTTATTCTCATAGGTGAAAAATCATATGTTTATGATGTAAGAAATGAGAGAGTCACGGAACAATTCTAGAAGAATTACATTATTTTAATATTAGATAAACAAATTGAACCTGGTATCCAATTGAACTTAAACCGGAAGTAAATATGTGTGTGTGTGTGTGTGTGTGTGTGGGTGTGTGTGGCTTTTTGGCCTAGTTTTAAGTGTGGCCAAAAAAAATATCAAGAGGGGCATATTTTTGACAAGTTTATGGACAACAATCTCACAGAAGTGCCTTTTATAAGTGTAGCCTCATCAATCTGAGGGGGGTCATACTTTCTCAGGAAATTTTTGAGGGCATTTTTACAAAAATCTTGGATTAGACAGGGTTCCACACTTGAGCAAAAAGCTCATATGGACATGTTGAGCTAGTTTTAAGTGTAGCCAAATCTGCTTGAGGGGGGTTCATACTTTCTTGGGTTTATAATATCATCAATACAACTACTTATATGTCTCAACCCTTGGCAGTGCTTTTGTATTTCACCTACAACCTTGGTGACAATGAAGTTCGACCAGAAAGGAATACGTGATTAAATGCACAGAGGTATAGGCGGTGGAATGGGTGACCCGCAGAAGTGACGCATGTGTGTAAGAGGAGGCGTGTGAGCAGGCAAGAATCGTGATCCCAGCATGTTGCACCCAAGGTCACGTAAAGAACGAAAACGGGGAACAATACGCGTGACATTGAACTTCGACCAGGCACCAGACCCATACGGTAAATTCCAGATAGTGGCGCATTCGACGGAAGCATGACGTCACGGACACGATAAGGGAGTCCGCCGTATATAAGCGCGTGCTGTGCACCGAGGAACCGCAGTACATCGTCACCATGGCCAGGGGCAAACCTATTGACAACACCGTGAGGAGAAGAGTGGTGGAGTTGCAACGGGATGGACTCAGTGAACGGGAAATAGTGCGCCAACTGAACTTACCCAAGTCAACCGTCCACTGCATCATCAAACACCACCAAAATACGGGTACTACAGAGCCAGGTAAGGCCCCCGGTCGAAAACGCCTGCTGAGCGTGCGTGACCTACGGATATTTAGGCGCTATATCCAGACCAACAATCATGTTTCTGTGGCCGAATTACGACTGTGGACTCGAGAACGCTTTCACATTGAAGTGTCAACCAGAACCATTCGCCGTTACCTACAGCGATGCGGTTACCGAGTGTACAAGGCGAAACGTAAACCCTTTCTTTCAATGTTGTACAAAGGCAATCGACTACGGTGGGCACGAATGTACCGGGGATGGACATTTCGGCAGTGGAACAAGGTTTTATGGACGGACGAATCCATTTTCAACGTTGTGTACGGGAAAATAAGGAAAACAGTCATTTGTCGGACGGAGGAACAGAATGAAGCAAAATGTTATGCACGTCGGGTACAGAAACCTGCGTCGGTGATGGTATGGGGATGCATGACGACATCTGGGGTTGGCCCACTACACGTCCGTGACGACATTGTGAATGCACACGCTATACACGCATACTGGAGCGGCATCTTCCCACAGTGCGAAGGCACCTGTTCCACAGGCGGCGTCTCATCTTTCAACACGACAATGCCAGGCCTCATGCAGCGCGGCTGAAAAGAGAATGGTTGACTCGCCATCACGTGCGAACTCTGCCATGGCCACCATCGACTCCCGACCTCTCGCCCATTGAGAATGTGCGGCGTGTTCTTAAGCGACGTGTGCAACAGGGGGACCCACGACAGTGGCTGCTCTTATCGCCTGCCTGCTGGAGGAATGGCACCGCATCGATGTGGAATACCTTGAACGACTCGTCCGCAGCATGCCCCGACGCATTGCCACAGTTATTCGCCGACGGGGCGGCGTCACACCATGGTAAACAGGATTCCCTCTAACAGTGGTCGAACTTCAATGTCACGTGAAGATGGACGAAAATGTTTTATTTTGTGTGGACACCATACATTGCTGCGTTGCAGCGGAAATTTATGTTTTCCTTTGTTCCATGTAGCCTGCTGAATAAAATATGTTCAGCATATGCATGTGTTCTCCTTCTTTCACAACGCAGGTGTGTAAGTAATTTAGCACTACACTATCGTTCCTGATAGGCAAGCGAGTGCAGTGTCGAATCCAACCACTGTCCATATTTATGACTGGTCGAACTTCATTGTCACTAAGGTTGTACAACACTTTACAGCATATATAACTTACATATTGAAGGCTAAATAATTTTGTCCAGCTAGATTACGAAAATACCACACTGTGTGCAGACCTGTTTATTTTGCAACTTTACGCCTCACTGAATTGAAAATATCGCTTACCTGACCGCCTGTCACAACTTATGCAGAAACAATAAAGGAGATTAGACTTTGGATTGTGTGGACATGAATCAGACATTTTTCAGGTGTGTAAGTAATTTAGCACTACACTATCGTTCCTGATAGGCAAGCGAGTGCAGTGTTGAATCCAACCACTGTCCTTCGGTTAGGGGGGAAGGATGTCATAAGCAGGGTTGTGCAATTACGCGTAAATGAAAGGTTTTCTACATGACACTAGTTGTTGACCTACGCGTCTGAAATATACCTTGTATAGTCATGTAAAATATAGTTCCCCATAAGACTAGTGGTAAGTACTAAGGTCCTATGGGGGAAGTATTTTTCCCCTGACAGTACACCGTTATCATGGATGTCGGGAGGGAGAGAGGGGTCGAACGGGTGCATCGACCCCACCTAAAAATTGACAGTTAATTTGAAGCTACAAAAAACAGAAAGCTTGTATTTTTTATTCTTAATAACAAGAATAAAATTCATTTAGCTAGTATTCTAACAGAATAACAAAGATAAAAATTTAGTGTGAATGACAGGAACTAGGTTGTCTTATCATATTCCACCATTTAACCCAAGGAATAAATGATTCCACAGTTTGAAGAATTGCCAAAAATATAGTTTTATGTGAGAGGTCTCAGGACATGAACTTTACTAGTAAAATTTCCCCTTGCCTTCTTAAACCTTTTCATGAGTGAGATGTTTACGTGTTTATAACAAAATACAGGCTGTTTGAAAAAGAACTCCCTAGTTTTAAGTATAAATTTAATAGGGAACGTAATGAAAACTTACATCAATGAGTAGATATCATGAAAGAGGATTCCTTTAAGTTTTGTTCAATGTTAGTACACCTCAACGTGGGATCCATTTGTTGCCCTGCACACGTTGAGACGATATTCCACTTCTCGCCACGTATTCACCAACATTTCAGGTGTAGCTGTCCCAACCGCAGCGACGATTCTTTCCCGTAAATGATTGATGTCTCTGATCCTAGCACTGTACACAACATTTTTTATGTGGCCCCAAAAGAAAAAGTCCAGTGGGGTTAAGTCTGGGCTTCGTGGTGGCCAAGGTATTTGGCCAGCCCTGCCTATCCACCTTCCTGGAAAGCGAGTGTTAAGAACCGCACGCACCTGTTTACTGTAATGAGGTGGGGCGCCATCTTGTTGGAAAAACACAAGCCCCTTTTCCGCCTGAATATCGTCCATTTGGGGAAAGACGTACTCTGTCAACATGTCATGGTAAACGTCCCCGTTTATTGTTTTTTCTACAAAAATGAAAGGACCAACCACACGATCTTCCATCAAACCGCACCAGACATTAAGTTTGGGAGAGTTACGTTGATGCTGAATAACTTCATGTGGATGCTCTGCCCCCCAAATTCTACAATTGTGACGATTAACTGTTCCACTGACATGAAATGTAGCCTCGTCAGAAAAGAGAATGTTTGGTAATAAATTGTCATCATCATCAATTCTGTGTAGAAAGTCAACAGCAAACTCATACCTTTGGATTTTATCAGTAAGTTTCACTTCATGTAACAGTTGCAATTTGTAGGCGCGCAACTTTAGTCTTTTACGAACAACATCATACACTGGACCTTTAGGTACTCCTAATTGTAGACCACGTCTGGCCAATGACTTCTTCGGGCTCCGAACACACGAAACACGGATCTGTTCAACAACATCTTCGGAAGTTCTCGGTCTACCTGGTGATTTACCTTTTAAAACACTACCGGTTTCCTTGAAAGACTTTAGCCAATGACGGATAGTTTTTGCTGTAGGTGGTTCACCACCATACTGACGTCTAAAATTACGTTGCACTGTTATAACTGACTCAGTTTTCACAAACCAAATAACACACTGCGCTTTCTGTTGCGGAGTACACATTGTTGCTGAGTTGCTCTGCACTACACGAACGCCGGAACTGAACTGAGGGAACAAAGGAAAAAACACAGCACTGGTGCCGTCTCAAGGTCAAGCAGACCTACCAACTGCAAGGGTGCCAAACTTGGAGAGATGATGAATCAAACACCACAAACTAGAATACTGTATGTCACTTTGTACAGATTCTAGGAGACATTAAAACTAGGGAGTTCTTTTTCAAACACGCTCTATAAGAACTATGAATCTCAGGACTGTTTGAAATGTTATAAAGGAATGGAAAACGGTCGTGCTGGGTATTTTTTCATGTAGTGTAGTGGGTCGAGTAGCAAAGTCTCCCTATTAATATAATAATAATAGTGTTATTATTTATAATAATAAATTTGGAATAAAATGGGTTTCCTTATTATCTTATAATAGTTATTGTTGTAAAGTTACAATTATAACCGTGGTAATATCAATTATTGTTGTTATTATTTATGATAATCACGTTTTATCAATGACCTGACCAACCCTACAAACATTTCTGGCGACGGAAATGACTGTGGTCAATGTATACTTGCAAATGAGAAGACACCCTGATCTTCCTTCACTTTCCCCATACTTCCAGAACAAGGCACCCGGATTTTGTCACTAGCCTCATCGGCTTCCTATTATGCGAGACGCTTGCAGCAATCGATACCGGCTTCCGCAATGGTCAATTTACTAGCTCGTAGACAGCATCATTGTTTGAGCAGAGAGGTAATCTGCATTGGGGTGTGTGTCATATGGTTGCGAAGAAAGAGAAGCTAAAAACTTTACGAAATATGATTGATTGGTTTTCTTTAGTCTACTTCGCTTTTCGTGTCACTTTTGGCTAATTCACGAAAATGGTGATCAGTGATGACATGATGAAATTGATGAATGGATACTGACAAACATCCATGCGCAAGCCGGGATTCGAACCCGGAACCCCTGGCGTCGTAGCGCGATGTGCTAACCACTCCGCCAAAGGGACCGGCGAAATATGAATGAAAACAGGGGATTGTTCTTTTTTATGGGAAGTATATATTTAGAACAATGATCTCGGGGAAGGGGATCGTCCCCATTGCCCCTCCTGAGTTATATATTCCATAGGCGTGCGCACGGGGTGTCAGGGGTCCTATACTGAGTACGCTATTAGAAGGAACATGAGTTCAGATACAAGAACGATTTTTTTCTGGGGGGGGGGGCAAGTACAAGGAGGATAAACGTGCCATTATTAATAATAATCATCCCCTTCTAACACAAATTGCATACAAAATATTTGTAATAATTGCATTCACGAACAAGAATGCTCCAATACAGCACAACGCGTTGATCGGGGGAGAGCTCATGAAACGTCGCTCCACCTTGGGAAATTCCTAGTGGCTATGACCACCGAACTAGAGCCCACCTAAAAATATTCTATCCACTGTTGAGCCCACCCTGAGAAAAAATTCTGGCGACGCCACTGGAGGGTTGCTTGATTGGTTTTGAGGAATATACCATGTTCTAATTCCAACTTGCTTTCTTGTCTGGATTCTGTGTAAAAGCCAATTAGAGCAAAGTTTGATCATGTGAAGATAATCTACGAGTTTGCCGATTTTTTTGTGTGTGGTTTCCGAGTGTTGGCTGTTTACGTTTGCATCTCGATAAAAGAGAAACCAACTGAGATGAGTATGCGCCTGGATATTGGCGTCGTTCATTTGAAATGAGTAAAAACAAAGACTCCATTATTTTTACAGTATATAGTTTAGTGAATTAGTCAAGTTTAGTGGGTTAAAACAAGGAGATGCATTATCTCCATTGCTCTTTAATTTTGCCTTAGAATATGCTGTTAGGAAGGTAAAAGAAACTACAGAAGGACTAAAATTAAATGGTGTGACTCAGTTGTTAGCATATGCAGATGATGTAGACTTACTGGGGGATGATGTGAATACAATTAAGAATAATGCTAAAATATTTTTCAAAACTGTTAAAGAGATAGGTTTGGAAGTTAACAAAGAGAAAACTAAATATATGCTTACAGGCCGACACCAAGTGTTAGGTAATAATCAAAATCTAATTATTGATAACAACTCGTTTGAAACAGTTTCGAAATTCAAATACTTAGGAGTAATATTAACAAATGAAAATTATATTAAAGAGGAAATAAAAAGTAGGCTTAATTCATGAAATGCATGTTACTTCTCTCTTCACAAACTTTTGTCTTTTCGTTTAATATCTAAGAAACTAAAAGTTAAAATATACAAAACAGTAATTTTGCCTGTAGTATTATATGAGTGTGAAACTTGGTCCCTTACATTGAAAGAGGAACATAAATTGAGAGTATTTGAAAATAAGATCCTTAGGAAAATATTTGGACCTAAAAGGGATGAGGAGACAGGTGAGTGGAGAAGGTTACATAATTTAGAACTACATAATTTGTATTCATGTCCAGATATTATTAGAATAATTAAATCAAGAAGACTTAGGTGTGCAGGCCATGTGGCACGAATGGGAGAGGAAAGATGAGTTTACAGGATTCTTGTTGGGAAACCTGATGGTAAGAGACCAGTAGGAAGGCCAAGACGAAGATGGAGGGACAACGTTGAGATGGACCTAAGGGAAATCGGTAGGGATGGAAAAGAGTATATAGATCTTGCTCACGATAGGGACAGATGGAAGGCCTGTGTTGCTGCAGCCATGAACCTTCGGGTTTAAGAAGGCTAGAGAGTTAGTTAGTTAGTTATTAGTGTTTTAAATTTTTTAAAAGGTAGACTGCTACTATTTATTATAGAGGATCTTATATGGAGGGGGATTACAACATAATCGATTTATTATTTTAGTTTTATTATTTGTGGTCTCATAACTCAGTTTAATAAAGCATCTTTATGATAATTTGGAGACCTGTGTTCGATTCCCGGGGTGGGTGATCTAAGGTCGGATTTTTTCCGGCCTTATCCCCGCATAAAATGGCTCTGGAGCTCACCCAGCATCAAATCAATGGGTACCTGGGGGCCACCCTGGAGATAAAGTTGACCGGAGCGTGCTGCTGATCGCATCACCTCAAAGTATCCGAGATCGAGAATGTATGGGGCCCTAACCCCCACATCCTCTAAAATGTGCCTTCATGGCTAGATATGCACGGAGAACTTTACCTTTTACGTTACATGGAATAGAATGTGTCATGTCAGAATTTTATATTTTACTATTCTACCACAAAATCCAAACAATAAATGGTTCCATGAATTTGGAAGCCTTCAAAATTAGATTTTTATATCCGAAATCAGACAATGTACATTTTCTGACTAAAAGTTCTCCTTAGCTTGGAAATGTTTCTTGAACGAAATGTATAAAAGCATATAACGTGTAGAATATCTATATAATAACAGTTGTACTGGATAATCACTCACCTCTTGGGATCCATTAGTTATGTTTTTCAAGCATGTACATTGGGAAGTACAGGGTGAGGAAAAAGTCCGGCACCACCCTATTAATTTGAAAATGACTTAACGTGGGACGATGAAATTTCGGATGTTGGGTAATTAGGGTGGGGCAAATCAGATGTGGCTAGAGTGTATCATCGCGGCCATCTTGAAAGCCGCCATATTGGAATTACATCCAGATTTTCAAATGGGAACGGGGTAACGTAACATATCATTTTACATGTGCGTTTTCTCAGAAATAAGAATATGCAGTTATTTTTCCCTAACTTTATTTGGTGAGGATATTTTCACAGTTGAAGTTCACATTTGGCGTAATGTGATGGGTTGATATTTATTTGTTCCAGGTGATCTAACATGGCTCTAACCCTCCAAGAATGGATCAAAATTGTTGTTATAAGTGGGGAGCGCAGTGCCAGGGTCATTGCAGAAGATTTCAATGTCCGGCGTCCAGAGAGAGACGACATCTCACATACCACAGTCTTGCGCGTAATGCAGAAGTTTAAGGAGACGGGATCTGTGTGCGACAGTGAACGTTGTGGACCGCCGGGAACAGCTACCGACGATGAAACAGCAACCGCAATCGTGGCATCGTTGGTCAAGAGCCCGAAACGCAGTACCCGGTGTTTGGCTTCAGTGGCAGGACTCAGTTAGAGATCCATACTCCGTATGTTGCATATTAACAAGTAACATCCGTACAAAATTCAAATGCAGCAGTTCATAACTAAGGATGACCCAGACAGGCGGTTACAGTTTGCAGACTGGGCTTTGGCTCGTTGCAACGAGGATCCCCGGTTCCCAAGAAGTGTTCTGTTTAGCGATGAGGCCATATTCTTCGTGAACGTTGAGGTAAATAAGCAAAATCATCGTAATTGGTCAGATATCAACCCATCTTGGACAGATCCTCGTAAGGAAGTCTGTGCAGCAAAGGTAATGGTGTGGCGTGAGATGTGTGCCTCTCACTGATGAACCCCGACGGCGAATTACCAGCCTATTCCCAGCACGACGGCCCGCCTCCACACTAAGCGTTATGTGTCAGGCAGTGGTTGGTTGAACAGCTCCCGGGTCACTGAATTGGTCGAAGAAAGCTCACAGAGTGACCACCCCGTTCTCTGGACCTCATGCCCCTTGACTTTTACCTTTGGGGTCATCTTAAAGCCATAGTTTATCAAGAGAAAATCCCTGATCTCCGACAACTCGAGCACCGGATCCAACAAGCATGTGACCCTGTCGACCTTGTAGTGTTATTGCGTGTCCACGAGAACTGGCTGAAACGTCTTACGTTCTGTGTAGCACAGAACGGGCAACATATAGAGCACATTTTGTAGGATGAAAATATCCTCACCAAATAAAGTTAGGGGAAAAATAACTGCATATTCATATTTCTGAAAAAACACACATGTAAAATGATATGCTACATGACCCCCTTCCCATTTGACAATCTGGATATAATTCCAACATGGTGGCTTTCAAGATGGCCGCCATGATACACACTAGACCCATGTGGTGAGCCTCCACCCCAATAACCCATATCGATATTTCATCGCTCTCCGTCAAGTCGTTTTCAAATTAGAAGGGTGGTGCCGGACTTCTGCCTCACCCTGTAATATTTAATTAATACTATATAAAAAGGCAAAGTTTCAATTCCACATTGCAAAAAGTCACAGAGGCTCTTGGGGGTTATAAAGGTAGGGCTCCACACTTTCACGACCTAGCCATCGTGGACATGATGTGATCAGCATCATGCTCTGGACCTCCGTTAGTCCCCGTTCCGATTTCTTGCTGGTGGACAATCCATTTATTAGAGGCTTTGTGAACCCCAAAGCTGCTTCGTGCAGGACATAGCTGGAACACTCTCTTTTGAATTTCAGATTTCTCGCATGGCAGCCAAAGGCCCTACCGACTGGCCCACCGCAGCTCCTATTATTATTATTATTATTATTATTATTATTATTATTAGTTTCTCATAATATATTATTATATCGGTCGAGGAAGAAAAAGCACTTAATTCAGGAAATGTATTTGCTTGACTCTTCATAAACTTTTATCTTCTCATAATATCTAAGAAACTAAAAGTTAAAATATACAAAACAGTAATTTTGCCTATAGTATTATATGGATGTGAAACTTGGGCGCTTACATTAAAAGAGGAACATACATTAAGAGTATTTGAAATTTAACTGCTTAGAAAAATAATTAGACCTAAAAGGAATGAAGAGACAGGTGAGTGGAGAAGGTTACATAATTTAGAATTTCATGATTTGCATACATGTCCAGGTATTATTACGTAGAATAATTAAATCCAGAAGACTTATCTGGGCAGGGCATGTGGCACGATGGAAGAGGAAATAAGAGTTTACAGGATTCCTGTTTGGAAACCGGCTATTAAGTGACCTGTAGGAAGGCCAAGACGAAGAATGAGGGATAACGTTGAGATGGACCTAAAGGAAATCGGTGAGGATGGAACAGATTGGATTGATCTTGCCCAGTATAGGGTCAGATGGAAGACGTGTGTTGCTGCAGACATAAACCTTTGGGTTTAAGAAGGCTAGAGAGTTGGTTATTATGTCAGCGTTGGATTTTGTGAAAGCCTGACTCTCTTCTTCAGCGTGTTTTTTGTCATTAACGCATTGTGGAATCGGCTGGATTGAACGATAAATCATTTTAAAGCCAATATTCCATATAGCACAAGAAAACTTGCTGCTAGCCTGACGCAAGTGAAGACGTTTGCAAGCTATGAACTTGCTTCAAGATGGCATCCAGCTATCTGCTTACCATAAGTTGAAGTTGCAGCATACTTGGAAAGGCAAGCCTCCACAAAGATTCTCACTTCTAGCTGTAAGTTCTCTTCAATGCTTGTGAACGCTCATTTGCCGAGTACCACTTACATCCAACTTACATCCAGCTTGCTCTATCAAATTTAATTTGGCAAGCTATAATAAAGCTGTCGCAATCTTGCCACAAGCTTACGTGCTATATGGGATACAATCAGTGGGGGCGATTATGGGGGGTGTAAGTGGGCAGTTGCCCCTCACTTCTTGCCATTTTTGGTCTTGTAAACCTTATGTACCAAGGGAAAGGAAAATGCACTTTCCCCTACGTTTGGCACCTTGCCCCCCGCCCCACACCCCAGTTTTGGAACCCAATAGCCGCCAGGGGTCCAGGGTTCGATTCCCGGCCTGTGCATCGATGTGTGTGAGTGTCTATTCATCAATTTCATCATATCATCACTCATTTCCATCTTCGCAAGTTAGCTAAAAGTGTCACAAAATGAGAAGTAAAGTAAAGCAAATCAATCATTCAACATTACAGGCTATATAAGTATTTAGGTGTGCCACATGAAACCCCACTAGCCATAGTATGCAGGGCTATGTCTCAAATCTGACCAGACTGTGCTAATCACAAGTCCACCCAGCCTAGTGTGAAGGGGTACCTGGAGGCAACCCTGGGGGGTAAAGGCGATCGGTCGTGATGCTGATCACATCATCCCAACTATGGCCGAGATCAAGAATATATGGCATATGTGCACATGCACAGTGGGGCACATGTACCTTTATCTTACGAGTGCAGTTTAGCACATGGAAACATTATTCCATGGTTTAAAAATGAATGCAACTTCTCTTATGGTGGACACTAACTTTTATTGTCACTTCGAATCGAATACATTTACTTTTCAATCTGATTATAAAAAAATGTATGAAGGTTCTTATTAATTTACATACTTCCAGTCAAATACATTAAATTCCTTACAAATGAAATCGAAGTTTGATGTGGGACTTCCAAAATGCATTTTGTTGCTTACTATCAACGAAGTGTGTTTATTAATGAAAGTGCCTTGGTACTTTCTTCTCACCAAAAGCATTTGACACTTCTTTTACAACGTATATGATAAAAATACACTAATTTAGTTTTGATTAACAAAATTTTGCAATTACTTCTAATCAAACACATCGAATTTGTACAAATGACGCAAACTTTTAACATTACATCTATGTATTTTATTGCTTATTATTAACAAAGAGTGTTAACTAACAATTTTGCACACGCTGAGTTCTTTCTACCGACCACAAAATGTCCACACTGTTGGCACGAGGACCACATGGACATGAGTCCACTATAGGTTTTCTAAACATCTTCTTGCTGTTTAAAAACTTCCCCATCATTGACATACAATGTATTGCATGCAGTTTCTTTTGTGTTAAGCATCTTAGGGCAGGTCTTCTGCTACAGGGAGGAGAACGTCTCCATTTCTGCCATTCTCTTCATTGACAAGGACGATTAGAGGACTGTCCTTGGGGGGGCAACCCTCCACTATCAGGAACGACTGTGAGACTGCCTTTGGTTGGCAACCCTTGCTTGTCCAGAACAACTTGCAGAGTATCCTTGGGTGGGTTATCTGGATAACGCATGCAAATCTGATCTCCCGGAGAGATATCAAACTCGATCATATTATTCTTCATCTTTTTCGCCTGCTTAATCCTGCGTTTCATGGTGACATACCTAACGGGACGTTGCTAATGGTCTGTGAAAGAGCAGATGAAAGAGCAGATGATTCAAGTAGAAGCACACCTGCGGGCATATGATTGCAGCGAGGGCCAGAAACCAGATGCAGAGACCAATGAATATCTTCTCATTCAACACATTGATTGGTAAGTTGCATACGTCTGTGTCGTTTATGTAGCATCGTATGACTCGTGGGATAATAGTCAAGATAACATCGTTCCTCCTAGATTGGTCCAGATAAGGCAGCTTCACGATTTCAAGGCCATACTTAAGGAAGGGATTTCCGAGGAACCAGTCGACGAAGAGCAAATTGACCATTGCGTTCACCCAAATTAATACGTGGCATGCGAGAAAAAAGATGTGAGTCTTTGTGACTACGAAGCTGCGATGTTTCTTGAACGTCTTGCTGTAGGTGGAGGGAGCAGCCAGCCAGCGACTTGATTTGCAGAAGACAGAAACCAGTAGGAAAATGATTCCTTGGGCCAAGAGGATGGTGGGAGTCGAACGATAGTAAGCCCAGTGCTCCTTTCCTTTGATGAACTTGGAATTTGGTGGAAAACGGAAGATCCTGGAATTCCAGCAGTGGTGCTCCGTGAGTTGAGATGCTTCAGCATCTCCAGCCTTTGTGATGCAGTTGATGGGCTGCCCGAAGTACTGGACTGATGCGACGATGGTGAACCACAGGAACAAGCCAATGCCGGTAGTCAAGTGGAGATTCCCCATAGTAGGACTGGATGGTACAAAGGGCTTGATATACATAGCCACCAAGAAATTCTTCATGTGCTCTAACATGCTTGCCATGAAGGTGATGACCCTCGCAAAGGTATCTGCAATTAAATAGAGTACAAGAGTTTAGGCAATTTGTAGCGATATACAGCCTGTATTATAATAAACAACTTATGGGAGGTATTGTTAAAAAAACTGAAACGCAACAATGAGGTTTGTTGTATGACAATGAGCACATATTGAAATTTTGTTTTCTATGAGACTTTTGTAAGCACGGCCATTGTGGCGCTGGTGTTGTATTAAAGAAAATGGTGACTTTCACAGGTTCCTCAGAGCTTACACAGAGCTTACACCCCTAGACTTCTGCATTTGGGGCTTTGTTATAGACAGTATCTATGTGCCACCTATGTCACAGAATGTGCAACAACTAAAGGAGAGATCAAGAAACACTCTTGCTTTTGTGGACGAGGAATTGTTGGGAAAGTGTAGCAAGAACTAGAATTTAGATGGGGTGTGTGTCGCATAACTGGTAGAAGCCACACTGAACATTTGTAGACATTTGTAGCTATTAGTAGCCATTTTTAGACATTTGTAGACATTCATAGAAACTTGAAGTGTTACTGATACATAAAAAACATACTGTTGTATTCCGTATAGTTTGGTCGAAATGAATTTTTAAAGTTGTTTACGCTATTATGATACACCTTTTATATGTTCTAACAGCTTACAGACACTACACTTACTTCCATCTATTTCTATCAACACCCGTGCTTCATTCTGGTAAACAAGTAAGCGGGAGCTATGCAGGTTTTTACAACTGAGGGTTCTTCTAAGCCCAAAGCATACTTTGTGACAGAGGCATGGGACAGCAGGTGATCCTTTGCATTATCTACTGACAGTTACTAATTCCATTCCAAGCATCGTTCTATGGTCAAATTTTATTTCATGAGGCATTCTGTTTGTGGTCGATGATCATTCAGTGCATTTGCATCTACTACCAAGGAGCCTTTTGCGGTGTTTTGTACATAATACACTCTCAGAAGTTAATGAATGTCTATATGTTGCAATATAAATGATTTTACTGGTTATCAGAGGTGCATATATTTTTTTCAGATGCAATAATTACAACCATCAACAAAACGTAGCCAATCAGAGAGCAAGACATCTGTTGTTATGTTCTAGCAAGCATAAATTACAAGTAGTCTCTTCAATTTTGATGGTATATGTATATATATATATAATATGTAGAATTCGCATGCAAAATAAATCTGTTGATATCCATTTCCAAGGAGGGATAAAATGTCTTGCTGTTCTACGTAATTAAAGCAAAATAAAGTGACGTCATTATGAATCATTCCAACCCCGAACATTCCATGATTTAGCAGATTGAACAAACTATCTGACATTGATGAAGATTCTAGGTTTTGTTAAGTCATAACACTACATAGCCAAACTTCACCGGACACCCAAGTGAACGTGGAGGTCTTGTCATGGTCAGGGGCTGTTTTCCCAGGTTTCGTCAATTCTAACAGGAACAGTGGTGTTTATGAGGACATTTTAGACATCATGCTGTCCACACTGTGACAACCGTTTGCAATGTGACCTTTTCTCTACCAGCACGATTTGCGATTAAAATAATCCGATATGCCATCTGGTGGGATTTTATGGAACTACTCTCTGTAGGATAGAAAACCGTTGAAAGCATGGGAAATGTTCGAAAGAGTAACGTCTACTCTTCAGTTTTTGCTATAAATCGTTTTTCGGGTCAGGACAACTGAAAAGTGTGCACGTGTTTTCACCCCGTGGAATCATCAAAATGAAATTTGTAAATAAATCAGAGAAAACAGAATTGATTGACCGTGGATTCTGGATTGGCATTAGGGATAACATTGAGATACGGCAAGGAAATTACGAAGAATGCACGTGTCTGTTCACTTTATTTTCGGATAGATGATTCTATTACCAGGAAAGAAAAGTTTTAAATTGTTCATTATGTATAAAACTTTTTTTTCCAAAACAATGTTTTATGTATGTAATTTGGAACAGGTGCAAGTCGATAAAGTCCGAAGATGAAAATAGTTTGAGAATTAATTAATGTCTGTAATCACAAAGGTAACCAGAAAAAGATAATCGACATGCTAATGCTGTTGTAGTGAAGAGAGCCTCGATGAAATTCTGAATTCTATTATTATTATCCAGTGTGATTATTAAACCAGCCTGCTTCTTTGGGGGAAGAACTCTAACGGCATGTTTACATTTCAAACAAAGGTGAATTGCTTTGTTTTTAAATAATTTCCGAGAGCCCCAGTTACAACCTGAGGTGCAGATGATACAGCATTGCTTTGAAGAACCAGTGTGTATACATTACTTTTGTCTGCGTTTTCCGTGTTATTTTTGCCTATAATAATTAAATGCTTCGTTCTCAGCGCAGCTTTACCTTTGTTGTTATAGTTCCTGCAATTCACATCGCATTCGCAATATTTACAAATATCGCGTAATTTAAACATTTCTTCCATAACATCCATGAGAACACGCTGCTCTTACGTACTACTACTGAATGTAAACAAAGATTTATCCTACATAGGGCCGGGCCCTGTAGCCGAGTGGTTAGCACATCGCGCTGCGACGCCAAGGGTTGGGCATGGTTGTTTGTGAATGTCCATTCATCAATTTCATCATTTCATCACTCATCCCCATCTTCACAAATTAGCCAAGAGGAACAAAACGTGAAGTAAAATAAACTAAATCAATCAATCAATTATCCTACATAGAGCGGCCATATTAGAAGCAACACTAGCGCTCAGGTGGTTAAATGAATTGCGAATAATGCCCCTGCCTATGAAGCAGGATCCCGGATTGGTAAGGCAGTCGAATTTTATTCGAGGGGTCACATGTTTAATAACCGGTGGACACATATATTTGTTCTGGTCGCACTTTAAACTGTAGGTCCAGTCCAAATTAGCTTTTTTGTGCATAAAGTAGACAGAGTCATCGCCAGAGCTTTCTCTCTCTCTCTCAACAAATTCTCTGAATTGCCTCCTGGATCATATAAGAAGAGTATTTCAAGTAACTAACATACAAGCTCTCTTTTAATAATCTAAATAGGCGCATCCTGGAAAATATCCAAGTGAATTTAAACTCCCAGCCTCACAACTGTGTCTATCTTTTTAAAATGTCCTCGGGTGCGGCAAGGATAATTTCCCAAGTGAATTTAAATCCTTGCAGTTGGAAACAAAGCACTTTCAACAATCTCCTTAGGTGCTTTTCACAACACGTCCGATGTAGAGTTCAATTCCCACTGTAGCAACCAGAGCTCTCTCTTAACAATATCCTGATGTTCTTCTAAGTGCACGTCCTACGTGACCAGAGTCTTAGCCAACTTAACCAACTCCTTGGATGCTTCCCGAAAGTCCGGTATGTTATTCAAGTACAGCTTTGTAGCCTGAGCTCTGTCTTACTAATCTCCTGAGTATTTTTCTGTAAGCACTTCTTAAGTGAGCAGAGTTGTAATTAGAACTTTCACTTAATAACCACCTGAGATTCTTCTGTGTACACTTCCTAAGTGAGTAGAGTTATAGCCAGAATATCTTCTTAACAATCACCTGAGATTCTTCTGTGTACACTTCCTAAGTGAGCAGAGTTTTAGCCAGAATTTCTTCTTAACAATCACCTGAGATTCTTCTGTGTACACTTCCTAAGTGAGCAGAGTTGTAATTGGAACTTCCTCTTAACAACCACCTGAGATTCTTCTGTCAACACTTTCTAAAACGAAAGTACGAAGAATGTATTGTAGAAGGCGAGAGAAAAAGTGGAAGAGTTTTGCCAAAGTTTTCAATAGAAATAAAACCCGTTAGCACTTAATTGCCAAGCAAGAGTTGTGAATTTACTTGCAGGTATTATAAGGCTGAAGTCATTAATATAGGGAGTGAAGAATAAGCAGCCTGATATTAATACGTCATACATCATCATTTCTTGAGCAGATTATGGGCTCTTGATGTCTAGTAAATCATCACCATTGCACCAAGTTGTCTGAAGAAACGAAAAACAATGTAGACCTATCCACTCCACAGAGCGTATATTACTCTGTTATGTAAATTACACACAATCCTCATTGATGATTTATATTTCATAACATCTTATCTGCAAGCTGCGATGTTGGACGGCTGCCATTGTCAATCAATTTTGTTGTCCTCTTTTACAAAAGTTGAACTCCCAAATGCTTATCTGAAAAAGATTTGATTTTTTTTATTTTTTATTTGATTTAGTTTATTTTACTTCGCGTTTTGTGCCTTTTGGCTAATTTGCGAAGATGGGGATGAGTGATGAAATGATGAAATTGATTAATGGACATTCACAAACAACCAAGCCCGACCGGGATTCGAACCCGGGACCCTTGGCGTCGCAGCGCGATGTGCTAACCACTCGGCCACAGGGTCGGGCTATCTGAAAAAGAAGAAGATAAATGAAGTTAACATCGTGTATGAGACAACTTATAATGTATTTTAAAAAATATTTACATTATATTGTTACAACCTTAGACAAGTTAAATATTAATAATGACATACAAAACTTCCGTATCTTCTGTAAATAGATGTAAAAATAATGGGTCTAAATGGTACTACAGTGGTTGACGATATCGTCTTGTAATTTAAGTGTTACTGGTTTGCTTCACGATAGGAGTTCACTTCAGTGCCTCAGATCCAACTTTATAATGTTTGTTAAACATTAATTTGTATCTAACAGGAACACGAAGTAATAAATAATAGCAGCACTTAACCTATTGTTACATTCATAGATTGATTGATTGATTTGGTGCTAAAAGTTCACTTTATGCAAGGCTAATCTGGGCAGGACGTACAGTCAGAGAAAGTAGTTTGTGGGGCACGTGAACTACGATATCGTAACATCTTAAAGCCTGTTGTCTATGCAACCCAAATAACAAAATTGTCGCTTAGGTTTGCCTGGTGAACCTGGCTTCTCGGGAACGATTGAGTATTGACAGCAGCGTGAGTCATAACCCCAGCCACAACAAACAACAACTGGGTTCGATGAGACCTTCAGAAAAAGTTTCATGAATTGGTTTCTTAACAACAACTACTCGTAAGGAAATGATTTCTTTACTGATATTAGAGTCATTGTCAAGAAAGTTTACTGAAGTGGTGGTTTTCATCAAATCATCATCGCGCAACAAACACATGCTGATTTCCAGAATTCTTGAAAAAGTTTAGAGTTGAAAACATCTACTTGACAAATCATAAGACAAATCGATATTCATTAGTCCTAACTTAGAATTTTGTGTAAGGCATGGATCATCATGTCCTATCATCCATTTCATAACTTCATTAATCATCCTCATCGCCTTTGTTGACGTCAAGTGCTAGAAAAGCAATATAAAATAAGCAAAATTAAGAATTTAATAAATTACATTTTCAGCGATTTCACGCAGCGACTCAGTTGCATGTAGAATTTCTTTAATCCAAAACCAAGGGCCTTTTGTTCTGCACCATTGTCATTTTCCCTCCACTTTCCCTGCCGCGATAAGCCTGATGTTGATTAATGCAACATTAATTGAAACAACCAACAAACGAAACAATCCACAAAGTGCACCAAAGCGGCGCACATTATGAATAGGTAAACTGTGATATTATGCTAATTTAGAATTTAGTAATAAAAATAAATAAAATGGGAATTTAAATCCAGTTAAGTGGCTGCATGATTCATGCACATCTATTATGTAATCGCGTTAAAGATAGGAAAATTCTTGTGGAATGATTAGGGCTATAAGAATTCCGACCGTGACGGACTTGTTAGCACAGTGCACTACAATGCCTGATGTCCGGGGTTCGAATCCGGCTGTGGGTATGGGTGTTCTTTGTGAGTGCCCCTTCATCAATTACATCATATCACTCACTCATTTTTGTTGTCGCGATTAGAAAAAAATGTGACAGAAAAACGACGCTAAATAAGAAAATAAAAAAGGGCTATAAGAAGCATTCTAATTTCCGGACGTGTCCTACATTTTAGAGTTGCGTCTGGCCTCCGGAAGGAATTTGAAAGAAATCACAAATGTCTTATATTTTGGCCATCACGTAACTTCAAATTACATGGAAAAATAGAAAATCTGAGGGAAGTCTCAGATAACGTGGTTCCTTGGAGAAGTATGGTTATAAAAAAGAGTTTGCACGATTGCTACTGGATGTTTGAAAAAAAATCCAATCCCAGCTCAGAAATTTCTTCCCAGTTTTCTAGATCCGAAAAATTGATTGATTGAATTGCTTTATTTTACTTCGCTTCTTGTGCCACTTTTGGCTAATTTGCGAAGATGAGGATGAGTGATGATATGATGAAATTGATGAAAGGACATTCACAAACATCCATGCCCAGGCCAGGATTCAAACCCGGTACCCCTGGCGTCGTAGCGCGATGTGCTAACCACCTTGCCACGGGGGCCGGCTCTAGATGCGGAAAAGTTCGGATACATGTATAAAAATGCTTATTTTGTGAAGGTTTATCGATAATATAAGTGTCGGTAATTTGCTCGAAGTAACAAGTTTCATTCCAGAAATTTCATAAACAGTCCTTGGAGAAATAAGGCTCACAATTCTGGTTTATCCCAGTGTATACAAATCTTTTATATTTCAATATCCATGAACTTCCCGAATTTGTTTACGAATTCATGGATTGTTTTTCCTTCCTGGCCCCGTTTCGATGAAAAACGGTCCGTCTTGCATACACAAGTTGAAATCACATACGGCCGTGCTATTAATTAGCAGTTGGGGAATTTTGAACTCAACAGTTCACTTGAACATTAATTTTTGAGCTGCAGATGTTTCATTCTCGTTATATGCTAATATGTCCTAGTAGCCTATTATATTTACTGCAAATGAGTTCATGTCCAGCATTTTGAGACAATATGTGCTAAGTTTCGCAGAAGAGTGATCAGATATCCCTATCTATGAATAAAACTATTTTTACTCAATTTCTAATATAATTTATTCCATCATTTCCTTCAACTGCTATTTCCTTGTTATTATCTCCAATGCTTACACGACTTTATCTTTGTGCTCGACCTTTGGGTTCAGAAATGTTTACACCATCCCCATCTCCCGCGTTTAAATAGCAGGCAACAACACTCTGGGGGAAGACCATAATGTAAACAACTTGTTTACTACATATTTTACGGAAATATTAGAATGTTAGCCTGATATAACTGTAGATTGGACCGGAACGAAATAAAATACCTGTTTCATACGCACATGGGAACAAGCGCAGGCCAGCGGTGAGTCACTCCGCCAGTGAAGGTAGGTCACTCACAGATAGAAGGTGCTTGCTCTACAAGCACGCGCCTTATCTCTTCTCAAGGAAACACGGAAATCTTCGTTACTTTTTTTTCGACATACTAATGGTGAACATTTACAGGAACGTATTCTATTGGAATTAGATTTCATGACGTTTAAAAGATATCATAACAATATGTAAATCTCTTTTGTGACCTACACTGAACTTATGTTAAAGTTTCATTAACCCTCGAGTACTCGCGTGGCATCCCGTAACACGGATACCCATAAGGTATTTTATTTATTTCGAAAAACTAATTATAGTATGGTGGATTTTTTTGTTTTGTTATATTTACAATCTATTCTAGTGACACTTAAAAGTGGTTTTTGTATTATTTTTGTATCAAACAGGTGTTGCAAGAAAAAAATTACCAAATCGTTCTTTAACAAAATTTTTCATGGAAAAAATATCTTAAACTTTAGGCTACCATAACTTTTTTTAATGCAGGGTAACATTGTAAAATTCCTTGCTCATCTGAAAGACAGCTTTATTGGGAATCCATAAACATATATATTAACATATTTTTGGCTAATATTACAAGGCAAAAGAAATCGCTAAAGCATACCCTGCATTTTACATATAGAAAGAGTATAGTCACAACAATGTTTGTTGCTCGTAATATTTTTTTACGCATATTGTAGGTTGAAAATTTCAATGTAATAACTAGGCCTATAATGTCCTTATTTTGTTTCACATTTTGGATATCAAGATTGAAATGAATGTTTAACTACAGAAATACATTTGTACATAAGAATAATAAGAAGTCAGCAATATTTTACAGTTGCAATGTTTGTATTACCTTAGTCCCATTGCAAGCATTGAGTACAAACAATTGATGAATGATCATTACAGATGTGACGGTCACATTTTTCACAATGTTTTCTGTCCGTTTTGTCTCTCGCCCTCCCACACAGATAGAAGTGACCTCTACTGTTACCTTGTTGTCTGCGCTCAGGCTGAACAGTTTATTCGATTAGAAGAAGGGCCTTTCCTCTTCTCTTCAGATGTACAGGGATGAAAGAAAGCTGCATTAGACTCTCAATAAGAGGTTTTATGAGTTCCAAAGCCAAACTTTTCAGGAATTTTCGTCTTGGAGGTGGTTTAGCTGCATCATTGTTGAACTTGTAAATGATTGAGGCCTTGACCACAAGTTTTGCCCCACAAGTTCTAGGACTTCTCTGATAGGCTCAAGCCGATCAATTTCTTTTTGCTGCTGACGATCTCTGATGTCATCAAAACGAAGACATCGCATGAGAAAATGAAATGTATTCTCATTCATGGCAGACTTCCACACCAGTCCCTGCTTAGTTTTTTTCCTGTTACTCCCTAAACAGCCGGTTAGTAGCAAAATGCCTATGAAAGCACGAATTTCAATAAACATTCGTGTGTTTGGCGTCCCTGTCTCGGCTAAAATGCTCCTTTATATGGTCAATATAAACGTTGGTTGATGTAACTATAGTTCCAATAACGTTAAAAAGTACAAAGCAACCAAGTGCACTGCGTGCTTCCCTACCCTGTCCAGTTGGTCCTGGGAGCCGCAAAATAATGTTGTCAGCTATGGTTCGTACATTTCTGGGCTGAGAGGATAGTTCTTGCACTTCATTACATTTTTAAACTGGTCTCTTACCATGCATAAATTTGCAAATGGGATGTCCTCTTCATCACTGGATTCTTCTTCCGCATTTGGCGCCAGGTCATTTTCGACATTTTCCACTTGGTCCTTTTGTGGCTCAGCTTCTTCTTCGGTGTCAAAGAGATCGTCCTGGACAACTAAATGGTCATCTCCACCATCGTCACTATCATTTTTCACAACATCGTCCTCATCGGAACTCTCACCAAGCAATACGTCCAAAATAAGAGAGCTATTACAGAGTCGTGGACGCTTTGGTGCATTCATAACGCCGTTAATCGCGCGGGGGACAAGTGTCACCCAACTGACTTTCAAGCGCAATTACACGGGCCACTCCTCACTACAACATACAAACGTACACTAGTCAGGTAGCTGGAAATGTAGGCGGAAGGTACTGAAGCCCCTACCACTCCCCTCCTCCACACTACTTGGCGGTAACGAAAACAAAGGGGCTGGGTGACAATGGTCACCCGCGCGAGTACTGGAGGGTTAACATATGAAAGCGGAAATTTAGAGATCCTTCACCCTTACGATTTCTAAACAACCGAAGAGTGTGGTGAACGTGAAACTACTTATTGTTCGCAACAAAGATATGTATTACAGTCATTACAGATACATCGCAGAAGACGTATTTATCAGATACACAAAATAAAACTATTACATCACAGGAAGTGATTTTTAAGACAATTCTACCACGTATTTAACGTAACCAATATTCAAGTTGATTCCAAGCTTCTGTATGGGTTATTTTGCGTTGCATTGTTACCTCTTGCATTAATCGCGACGATGAAGATGATGGGTAATGATACGAATGAAATGCTATATCTAAGCCTCAACAGGTTTCGAAACTGGTTCCTGTGGCTTTGTAGGAAGTTTCGGTGATTTTTATTTTTATTTTCATTTGGTGTTTAAGTCCACTTTATGCTCAGGAAGGCTAATCGGGACTGAACCTACAGTTTCAAAGTGGGATCCAAACCACTATCTACCTCCACTGAGAATCGAACCCGGGACTCCTTGATTGCAAGACGACGACGCTACCACTGCGCCATCGTGAAGGCTAAAAGAGAATGTTACAGTGACTACGCTAATGAAGAATTGAAATTAGCAGAACGACTAAGCTATTCTTCAGTCAACCTTCGGATTGTTAATGAATATTATGAATGTCAGTTGAAATTGAAAAAAAAAACTACGAAATTTCCAGATTGCGTTACAATGTCTTAATTTTTCCTTCCACACATTACTTTGCTACTAGATATTTCCATGCTAAGATGTAGAAAGTGCTACATTTTCAGTGTGTGCAGTAGAGATTTATTTCTCATACGAAGAATCTGAGAATGGAGTAGTGGGAATATAATATTTTACATGTTTTAATTATACTTCCCCCCTCACACACAGGATGTAGGCCGTTGTTCGTATAACAAAATATAACATGTATGAATTGTGTTAAGATAAATTGGAGCCTATTCACATACCTACGGAACTTGGAAGAAAGTCCACGTAGAGATTGGATAGTTCTGTTCCGCCCAAATCGAGAAGTATAGTAAATTAAAAAGCAAAGTGCTACCTTGTGCTTTTCAGCAAGCCATGAAGCCGTGTAGGGGGTGTGGAGTTAAGGATCTACGCTTTCTTGATCAGGCCGAAGGTGGAGGTGATGTGATCAGCACCACGTCCCTGACCGCCTTTACGCCCCTGAGTTTCCTCCAGGTACCCACTTTATACAACTTTGGGTAGGCGCCGGAGCAGCTTAAACAGGTGGACAAGATCCAGATTCTCTTCCGTCGGTCATCGAATCCAAACCTCTTGCATGCTAATAAAACGTCCTAACGACTGAGCTACGCTTCACATATAGTATAGTAGCCTATGTAATTAAGGCAAGAATTATTTTAGCGTTTCGTTCAACGTTTTAAGGCGAATCATTTTCGGACATCGTGTAGCTCTTGTCGGTTCTGCGAGCTGGCTTGAGGACAGGCGATTTTCTGACTAACAACATTTCACCTAACAAGTCACGTGACTTTCCTACCTTTCCCGTGTCTGTTGGCTAATGCATGAAAGACGAGTTGCTCTGCAGACAGACAGAATCACCCGATCACCGAAAGGTACAATGTGTGTTGCCTACCCTTCCGGCATTATTTACTGCTATTAAGGTCTTATGGGGAAGAACTTTATTCCATCACTGTACAGTTTAAAGTGGAATTTGAACCACCATGTGCCTCCACCGGCTATCGAACCCAGTCCTCTTGATTACAAGGTGACGACGCTACCACTGAGCCATCGGGGAGGTCCTTACATTCATAGAAAAATACAAAATAATCGTTGGAAATGTTTTCATATTATGTGGCAAGTACAACGCTTTATGGAGTCAGGTTCATCCAGGTTCGAACCCTGGTTTCATTGTGTTTATCCTCATCATTCATTTCATAAATTAATGATTCATCTTCATTGCCGCAAGAGGTAGAAGATGGAGGTCAAATAAGGAAAAAAATGAAATGTAAATTCAGTTCTTACTGTTTTTGAAATTGTATTAATATATTTTAGCAACACTTCACTCGAGTTTTCAAAATCACAAGTTTATGTACATTGATATTTAGAACAAGAAGTACCTTACAGTTGGAAATACAAAATTTTTACAAAGCAACTATTTTAATGTTGCAGTCAAGATTCATACTCACACCTAACTCTAATTGAAAGCTAACTGTAAGTACAAACTACGACTTAAATCCAATAGGATATTGAATCAAATGTACATGATCAAAACAAAATATGATTTCTAGGATGCTATCCACAATTATGTGATTGTCCTTGTACTTTCACAATATGAGAGCTAATAATCTTTACTAATATAAAATTATACTAATTTGTAAATTTTCCATGAACATGCAAACTATGAATTGGTAGATAGTGATACTTTAGTTTCTTAGCTGTCGTACTTTTACAATTTAAGAACAAACCTTAAAGCATGAAGTTATGATAAACTTTTACTACGAGCTGTCCTAAATGTATAAAGGTCAAGAGAACAGAGAATTATAAACTTTCCACAACAGGTTTCTGACGTTCTTCAGTGATAGAATATAGCAGAACGGTTTCTATAAATTGTAGAACATTCAGAAATCTAATACCAAATCTTTGCGAATCCAATCTAGACTAACATGTACAGTCTTGGACACAGTTGGGTTGTAACGACCCTATTGAAGAAGCAGTGAAGCAAGCCATCCATGTCTGACCACCAACTGCCTTGTGACTAGACAACCCAAACAGCATTGCAATTCTGCGGCTTGTATACTGTAAGCCTTGTTTTGTTGTGCGTGTGATTTCTTATCTATACATTTACAAGACATACAAACACGTAGGTTCAAATTACCAACATAACTTTAATGCCTGGAAGCCATTCACGTACATCTTACACACTGTTACTATGACAACCAATCAATAACATGCTATAGAATACAAATTCTTCTTCTTCCTCTTATCATGTGTCTATCATCTCCTCCTAGAGTCTCTTTTTTTGTTTTAAGTGCTGGTTTCACCATATCTATCAGGAGGTCTCCTAAGTCTATTCGATCTTCTGATTGGTGTGTGCCCAGCGTCTGTATTTGGTTGGTTTTGGTTATCTCTTACCTCTGCATCCTCCGGCTGTCCTGCTGGTATCGATTCAAGGTTTGAATCAGGTAGATATGTTGATGATGGGTTTGGTTCACACTCACGTCTTCGTAGCCACCTGACGTGTACCGTTCGTGTCAATCCGTCTAACAACTGCATATTAGGCTGTTGCCAACTCTAGACAATACCATTCCTGGTACATGCTTCGGAGAATTTACCTTCGGGGTCTGCACCCAGACTTTATCATTCGGAAGATATGTAAGATAAGTTTTGTCAAGTCTCTTCCTCTGTACTCGGCCCCGCCGTGATCCAAGAAATGGTGGGCGATCCACTAGCCTTTCCCGTTCAGTCATATATTTATGTCTCTTGTATCGCAGTTGGTCACTTTTCCTTGATTCATCATCCTTTATCTCCCATTGCCTGTGTTCGAATTCCAGCTCTCTCTTCTCTCGCCTTCTGAGCCAACTGCCTCAGGTGCTCTTCTTTCTTTTTCTTTTCTTTCTGGTCAAGTTTCTTCTCCAGCTGTGCTCTGAAACCTTCACTTTCCGGTATTTTAGTATTAATAACTGCGTTATCATTTCGTTCGGACCCCGTATTTGTGAACAATATGTTACAATGTGCTAACAGTTTTCTCCAACCCGGATGAATACTGTCCAGCCATGAACGTCCAAATTAACGGATAACGCAGTTCTTCTTCACACAATATAACCGGCAATTTATACAATACATCATTCAATGATAAAGCAACCAAGGTTTGACCTTTCAACTTTAACTTATCATTATTCACACCTCGTAACGTTAGTGAAGTACAATGTGTTCGCCGATGTAGAAACAATTGTTTGAAAGACTTGTTATTAAACAGAGTAACCGTAGATCCAGTATCTAGTTCACATTGTACAATTCGCTTATCAATACACAAATCAACTACGCACGGTTCTGCTGATACAAGAATATTAGTGCCATCTATAGCTTGTGCTCTTGGCTTGAAACTAACACTCCTTGCTTTTGAACGAGTGAGTGTTGCATCTTCCACTTGCGTATTTTCTGTGTTCGATGAAATAGTGCAAGTACTATCTTCTGGCGGATGAGAATCACTAACCTCAACGTGCAATAAAGACAAATCATGAAATTCGTTATGTATGTTTTGTTCAACAATAGCGTCTAAAGGTTTAATATTAGACGTAGATATTTGATCACTTGTCATTGTCTTACTCGCAACTCCACCATTATTTTTCCTAAACTTGCATTTTACATGCCAATGACCTTTCTTTTTGCAAAATGAACATATCGAATATTTTGCTGGACAATGTCCAAGACCATGCCTTCTGGAGCATCTATCACATTCTTCAGTGTTTTTATTACTTTTATCCCGAGGAGTAACAAAGTTCTTTTTGCTTACTTGCGAGGACTGGAAACACGGTTTAAATTTCTGTGTCCCAGCAAATGCAACTAGATTAGGACTACATTCCTTTTCACGATGTGCGAACATTTGTGTTTCCCGTTCAATTAATTCCATTTGAAGCACAATATCTTGACATTTTGCTGGAGTCAATGTAGGTTCAGAAAGTAATTTCTTTTTAATGGCGTCAGACCGAACGCCTACAATTAGTTGCTCTACAATGGCTTCCTGTAAGTACTGACCAGAGCTACATTTAAGTGCTTGTTGCTTAACACGTAACATAAATCGTGTTGCATCCTCGCCGCTTTCCTGCATGCATTGCCTGAACTTAAAACGTTCCACATATTTGTTTATTTTCTGGCCATAATGTTTAAGCAGGTTGTCCTTTAGGATCGAATACGTTTGACGATCGACTGGTTCAGGTGCAAGGATGTTCTTCAGCACTTTGAAAGCTTCAAACCTATAACTGCAATCAGTATGGGTACCTTCCTGGCTTCATTAACATCATGAGCCAAGCAAGACTGTTCAAACCTCGTTAAATAATCTTCTATTTCTTCCGAATCTGGCCGGAACTCAGAGAATAAATTCAAACCGAACATGTTCATAATTGTGGTCAACTAAATATCACAATATCGTAAACACAATCCGCATCACACTGATTTAAACTTTGTTCTTGTACAATTATTGTAATCTACGCCGTAGACACAATTTGTATCGCATTGATTTGAATTTGCCTTGTACAATTATTGTAAACAATACACAAACCGTGTAATCTTGGTTCTTACCGTAGAAATTGATCAAGCCGACACAATTTCTCCTTGCATAAACCTATGCTGGAATGATGATCGTCGTGTACTCTTCGTGACGTCTTCATCCATACTTCTTCTTACGAAGTATCACCAAGAATATCCTGTACGACTGCGCCATAGATGTAAGCCTTGTTTTGTTGTGCGTGTGATTTCTTATCTATACATTTACAAGACATACAAACACGTAGGTTCAAATTAACAACATAACTTTAATGCCTGGAAGCCATTCACGTACATCTTACACACTGTTACTATGACAACCAATCAATAACATGCTATAGAATACAAATTCTTCTTCTTCCTCTTACCATCCGTCTATCATATACCAGTCACGGGTATTCATCTCTGTAAATTGAGTACTGATGCCAAAGAGAAATACGAGATGAAGATTGTCGATCGTAATGTCTCGTGTTCTCGACATGCAATAATACTCGGTCCACGTTACGTTCCATTATTTAATGTTGTTTGGGAACGAACCTGACGGATTGGGTTCATATTTTCACTCCTTGCATTACAGTAAATTGCATATTTTACAATTATATTAATGCTTTGAACGAAAATAATACCCAGAAAAACATCGAAAACACGTGCACGCCACTCTTCTCACACACATGCACGTGAAAACAAGCGCACAAAGCTAAGTTTTAACTTCCAAGTGAATGTCCAAATAACAGTAAATAGAGAAGCACGATGTGCGAAACATGGGATATTTCACAGAAAGAATGCGTCTATTTTTGACATACGTGGTTTCTATTAATAGACAATGAAATAATTATGATAGAAATTAAGATGCATTTTCGTCTTCAGGTGTTGAGGAAGGAAACAGGTTGACTGGAAAAAAAACACGATGTTATTGATAGTGTGTTGGGTAGCGTACAGAGCTTTCATCAGTGAGGTCTAGGTTCGATCCCCACCAAGGACAATTTTTTTTTTATTCTTTTCTATTAGTGAAGAAGTATGTAATATTGTTTTCTGGGCATTTTGACGAAAGGATACACATCAAATTTGTTCGTTTAATCTGTATTTTTATTCTTCTAATAGGTTCTCTATCACAAGGGGATGTAGAGATTCTCTATCTAGGCGATGGATATCTTTTCAATGGTTTCGTAGCTACGATTCTCCAGTCCCTTCCACTGACTTGTCTTATTTATTTACTTTATTCATATCAACTCACGAAATACCTAAGGTTCCAGACTCGAGTTCTGGCTTTTTTACGAAGGTGATTATTCCTGTGTGTCTGTTTATCATCCTTGTCTAAAAAAAATATTTCTCATTATTGCCGTGGTTAACCTAGGGAGAGACCAAAGCGACGACTAAAATAACAAAAGTGCAGAAAATGCAAGACACATCTGCCTAGGCATGTTATACCTTGGGAATTAGCAATCTGAAAATTAACTTGCGTTTCAGTCGACTACTTGCGAAAAAGTTTCATGTTGTCTCCTTTGGAGTGTTGGTTATCGTGTCGGACTAGCATGCGCGCAACCCGAGTTCGAGCCTACCAGAAGGAAAGGTTTTTTTTGTCTAATTTCATTACCTTATTTATAAAACTGAGGTTTCTGCAAAACCTTTTGAATTGCATGCCACTTCGTATGTTGGTAATCTTAAACAACAAAGATGAAAATTTGATGTTCCGAAGCGGTGATGTATTTGTGTATGTGTTGAAAAAACGCAGTTATTTATTAGCGAAAAATATGCAGCCACGTGATCATTGGGAAGGCTTCCTAGTTGTCAGTGCTAATATGACAGTAGCTACATTCTGTCATCACACACCAACTTTCCGTGTTTCAAAATCGTGAGTGCTGTCTAAAGCAATACTTTGATACTTGCGTTTGCATGTTCGAATCTAAAGTAATACAAAACTTTTTTCCCCAGCAAATGACATTGAAACCATTAATAACTGTTTGCAATGTGATATTGATATCATATATGGAAAGAATAAAAATGGAGAATTTCGCTTAAAACAACTTATAAATATTTTAAATTATGTGGATACCTGATGTGAAACGTACGATGCATGATCAGAAAGCCTGAATGTTGCATTGAAAACTGCAGAAACAAGGACTGACTAATGAACAGTGAAAGGTTTTTCCATGCTCCAATGGGATTTTATTTATAACTATAAATAAACAAGGGAGAAGGACACAGGTTGGTATGATGAACTAAATTGTAAACTAAACGTTTTATTTTGAAGAAACAAAACACGTTTACGGTTAAAATTAGGGCATTCAATTTTAGGCACATTAAACTAACTGAAAGACTATTTTCAAAATTAATATTTGGATAACCGACAAATCCAAACTTGATGTTAACCACGTAATACACTTGATAATCACAGAAACATAATTTTTCTTGAGCATGCCCTTTATTTTGTGTCTTGATTGTTGAAATAATACGTTGAAACGAACAGTAGTATGTTTTCGAGTACGTTTAGAATCACTTTGTGTATTGCATGGGAATACTGAAGTCATTTTTTGTTTTCTAATCAAATAACAATTATTCAGTGTAATCTTTAAAAAAGAAAGCCTTAGATTCTTTCCAGCAGTTCATGACAGAAATTCAATTGCAAGACAAGTTACCAAATTAGCAATAGTTCTCTTACATATTTGTGGTATGTGCTCGTCTGCTTTTAACCGGATGAGGCAGGAAGCAGATATAAAAGATAGAAAATTACTGTTCTTGGGTAGCTCGTCCTGCTTTTGTTAGAAAACCTGATCACTATACTAAACCAAGCCATCACATGAGACGACTTCACTAATATAATCCGTGTCTGTGGTCAAATAACTCCAAAAATAGGCAATAAAATTGTCAGTGTGAGGAGGCGGAGAAATAATTTCCTTTTATCTTACATTATACTCTGTCTGTATGCCTAGTGTGGTTTGTCTGTCCCAAAGCTGAAGACAACCTCTGTCTGTTGTAACGCGTGGCATGTTTTGTTCCAGCTTACAAATCACGTAAAATAACATCGCTCACTTCAGTGTGCTGGTTCTGCAGGCACAAGGCCATGTCGACTGATAAGCAGATACCACGTGACTCCGGGGCAACTGTCAGCACCGCAGAGAAGCTTCGGTAACTTTTGCGATGTTCCTCCTAGTCCTTGACAGAGCGCGCGCTCCGTAATTACGTTCAGAAAACCCATGTTTTCTGTGTATAAAATTTACGTATGTTTGGATTGTGTGCTCAAATGTTGCAGTAAACATAACTCCGTGACACACAACAACAATTACAAGCGCTTCAAAGATTAGAAACTTAGCAAGCGTTACTCACAAGACGATTATATTGTCCGACTGATAGAAGATTAGGTGGTGGGGTGGTAGCGTGGTAGTTTGACATGCAGGAGATACTGGGTTCGATTCCCGATTGATTGCATCCAATTTTTTTCTTAACACGAGCGACTATATATTTCAATTTATTTATTACGAACATTCTTATTTTATTTGCTGTACGGATTGTTGAATATTGAATTGAATTTTGTTTTCCAAACGATTACGATAACATTTTATGGAGTATGTTTGTAAAATGACGGGAAATGTGAAAAAACTATCGTAAAAAATAATTTTCACAAATAAAATTTAAACGGTATCCACCCAAAATATGCAATAATTAGTTGCTCGAGTTATTTAAAAAAAATATGGCAATAGAACGGGAATCGAACCCAAAGCCTTCTTTACGTGGAACTTATCCGTTACCACGGGGCCACTTGACCACTTGAAAATCATGTAATAGCTTCGTCTCATCAAGGCACTTGGAACTCATCGAAACCTTCAAGCGCTTTTCCTCGATTTTTTCTTCTTTTAAGTCCACTTTATGCACAGTAAGAAAACTGGATCTATAGTTTAAAGTGGGATTCGAACCACTTGTGCCTAAACCGCGTATCAAACTTTTCCTCGGGAATTGTTGACTAGGGTGCGATATTACCAATACTCGGTTCGGGCATGGATGTGAGTGTTTGTCCCAATGATTTTTTTTTTTTGTGAGTTGATTTGCTTTATTTTACTTCGCTTTTTGTGCCACTTTTGGCTAATTTGCGAAGATGGGGATGAGTGATGATATGCTGAAATTGATGAATGGACATTCACAAATATCCATGCCCAGGCCAGGATTCGAACCCGGGACCCCTGGCGTCGTAGCGCAATGTGCTAACCACTCCGCCACAGGGGCCGACGTTTGTCCCAATGAGAATACAGAGAATATACAGGAAATTGACATGTGTGACAATTGAGAAAAAGGTTAAAAACGGGGATACTTTTAATTTTGAAATTTTTAAGAGAACCACTCTTCCACGTTTGGAATTATGTGCGGCAGTTCTACTAGCCAAACTTTTACACGAAGCATTGCCCATACTGCGTCTATGTATAGACATCATTTACCTATGGACCTACTAAAAAATCGTCCTAGCTTCACCAGCCAGTAAATGGAAACCATTTGTTGCCAACCGAGTTGCTATAGTACAGGAACTCACACAAGTCAGTGATTGGAAGCACGTTCCATCAAAAGACAATCCTGTGGGTCTGATCTCACGAGGAGTCGATGCAAAAACGATCAGATCAATTCAGCTTTGGTGGCACGGACCCACCTGGCTCCAAGAAGACGAGACACAGTGGCCATCATCCAGTTTAGCATTCCGTCCAGACGACAACAATATTCCAGAGCACCGTAAGGTAGCAGCTATCACATTGGTTACTCATGTAACAACTGAAGAAGAAATCATATCTAGATATTCAAGTTTATCCAAGCTACTGAGAGTAGTGTCACTCTGCAAAAGGTTCTTCAGCAATTGCAGAAACTCAAGAGACAAAAGGAGTGAAGACCTTACCACCTTTGAAATTCAACGCCACACTTGCCTGCATCAAGATAACAAAACATGCATTCTTCTCTCAGGAAATCAAACATTTGTCTGACAAGCAGCAAGTACACAACAAGAGCATTTTGAGGAACCTTCATCCATTTCTCGACAATGAACAAGTAATTCGTGTCGGAGGAAGATTGGAAAACAGTGAACTGGAGTTTCAAAGCAAACATCAAATTATTCTTCACACGAAGAGTCATTTCGCGAAAATTCTGCTAGCATCAGAACACAAGAGACTTATGCATGCTGGTCCACAGCTTCTCATATCATCACTTCGTGAGAAATACTGGATACCTCGCATACGCCAAGTGGTCAAGCAGATCATTCACCAATGCAACGTGTGTTTTCGTTTGAAGGATTCAGCAGCTCAACAACTGATGGGGCAGTTACCCTCCAGTAGAGTGAGACCCAGCAAGGCATTCCATCACGTAGGTGTTGATTACGCAGGGCCATACCACATCAAGACCGGAGCCGCAAGAGGCAGATCCACGAGAAAATGCTACATTGCAGTTTTCACTTGTCTTGCCTCAAGGGCAATTCATCTAGAGATTGTCTCAGACTTGACATCACAAGCCTTCATCGCAGCTCTACTACGCTTCACCGCGAGAAGAGGAAAGTGTGCAAGTATTTTTAGCGACAATGCTACGACGTTCCATGGTGCTAAAAATGAATTGCAGGAATTACGTATACTCTTTCAATCACAAGAGTTCAACAAGGACATCAACAGATTTGCAGCAGAAGAGAATTTCCAATGGAAATATTCTCCACCACGCAGTCCATCATTCGGCTGGATTTTTGAAAGGGCAGTGAAGTCTATGAAATACCATCTTCGCAGAGTAGCAGGAAACGCCGTGCTAACAACGAAGAACTAGTAACTCTGCTATGCCAAACACAGGTCTGCCTCAACTCCCGTCCTCTTTCCACACTCCCTGATTCTCATGATGAATTCAGCTACATTACCCCTGGTCATTTTCTTATTGGAGGTCCTCTAACCTCATTTCCTGAACCAAACATTACAGATCTGGCTACCAACAGATTATCCAGATGGCAGCGCATACAGCAGTTCCAGCAGCGAGTGTGGAGGAAGTGGTCTCAGGACTACCCGCATAGTCTGCAGCAGCGACAGAAATGGACAGCCGTTCAGTCGAATTTGAAGCCTGGCACACCAGTGCTATTGAAGGAGGACAATCTTCCACCACTCTCCTGGAGAGTCGGCGTCATTCAAGAAGTGTTTCCGGGAAGGGGTAACCTAGAGCGCGTAGCCACAGTGCGTACTACTAATGGACTCTACAAAAGAGCTTTACGTAAAATTGTGCCTTTACCACATTGGGAAGAAGACGTTCTTTGAGGTAAAAACATTGACAACGTATCACCTAGTGTTAGGTTGCATGTGAACATTCCAACGGGGGGGAGTATGTTGGAGAATTATCTCTAAAAACTAACCACGATATATATTTTTATATATTCTTGTATTCGCATATAACATAACTTTTTTCTTGCTCATTTTGCTATGCATTTGTTTCTGTATAACCAATTGTTTATTTTGTGTTTATCCAGTGCTTTAAGAAACCTGCACTCCCATTGGTCAGTTCATATCGGGTGCGGTGCCTAGTTGCCGCCATCTTTGCGCGGTAGCTTACTTCCGCCAGTGTTCGTGCAGAAGTCACTCCGGCAGCAACCGAAAGTCACCGCGTTCGGATATTAATCAAAAACGTAAGCCTAACGTGGCTACGTTTCATTCGGCATATCAGTGAAGTACAGTCATATGTAGTTCAGTATCACAGGAACATTACAGCGCTGATATCATTCAGTGAAGAACCAGTGAAGTACACTGATATGTAGTTCAGTATCACAGGAACATTACAGCGCTGATATCATTCAGTGAAGAACTAGTGACGTGTTATTGTATAACCGGCTTGCAATTTCATATAAACAGTTTACTGAGGCAGGAGTGCAGGACAGTGTAATTACGTGTTATGTGTACATATTTATTATTAATATATCGTTATAGTTTTAGTAAGTGCCTTCATTTTCTTTACACCTTAAGAAGATCGCGGTGAACTCAGTTCTATAGTGATACAATCCATTCCAGGGAGACAATCAGGGTCCTACCGGGCAGCAAACGCAAACAACCCTCAAGCGATATTCATGCAGAAATTAAGTTACATTATATTTTCTCAACATTAAATAAATATACATTCAGCATCTGTTTCATATTACAAACATTTTGCTTTTAATGGAGAATATCAAGCAACAAACAATTAAGTATAAGACTTACCTTTCAAGTTATTCCATTTTTCTCACATCGCCGATGAAATATTTGTCCCCTTGTTATCCTATATGTAGTAGCTACATTAGTTATTTTCTGGTAGCTTGGTTTGACTTTCGGGCAATCAAGTACTTGTAATGATCATATCGTTAGAAAACACGGAGTGAACTTTGGCCACAGTTTATGCTAAAATTAGCACCACGACGATACGGCAGTTCAAAAACCATAAACATAACCACTACTTTCTGAAGATACGAAATGTTTTCACCTTTTCACATGATATTTCAGGTACTAGAGGCTACACACTGGATTTGTTGTTTCACAACAAAATCTTGCTTACTGATCATAAAAGATAAAAATGCACCGGTCTTGACAAGAACGACCACATCTACGCCATCTGTACGCTGCAGTTTGAACATGACGGAGACCTTATATTTTCTGTTATTTACTTTAATCGTAACAAAAATATAGGTATTCCAGGTTCTAGTGAATAAAACAAACTTAAAACCTCTTTCTTACCGAATCTATATTAATGCTACCATTGTGTCTGAGAATTTGGACCTATTCTTTAAAATGGCTTTAGAACCTCCATAAACGGCGGAAATTGCCGGCGAGCGCTGCGAGTCAATGCTCGTGGTTTTGCCACGTTCCACCTACAGGTTTACTCCTCTGAATAAATATCTGTATAAAATCGGTTTCGCAATGAAAAATTTACAATGATAACGCATTTTAAGAACTGATGCAAAGAGCTTCAAAACAATACCAATATTGTATTTGTAGGACTACCCAATACTAAGAAAACGTTGTTTCGCCAAAATTGCTAAGAACGTTTTTTTGAGAAAATTTGAAAATCTGAGAATTAATAATTGTGTTTAGAACCTTTCTACCTGCACCCTACTAAAATTTCGTAACGATCGGTCAACCCGTATTTGATTTACAGAATTTCAAAAATAGCGATCTATAACGACGATAAAAAATAGAAGGCATACTCGAAAAAAATTGGTTAGCATAGATTAACGCAGAATTCAATAAGCTATCTGTATTGTATACCGTTTTAATATAGGTATAATGGTTAATTTTTAATTGGACTCCAAACTCGAGTATGTATAATTTTTAATCCGATATTAGTAGGTAACATGTATATTTGCAAACTATACCAACCCAACATTTCTAACGGAACACGAAAAATACACAAAGAAATACTACTACCTGTACCACACATAACAAACAAGACGATCGCAGTTTCCGTTACCACGGTACAGACAGCTCATGCTTTGTTCTCGCTTCAACAGTGAAATATGACAATGCGTCTCGCGTCGTTGTCACTTTTCACTTTGCTCAGCAGAAAAAGGAGGGAGGCCAGATCGAGGAGAGTGTCCGAAGGATGAGTTCCCAGATAGGTTAGCCTGGTTCGTGCTGTAGGCATGGAGACAAATAATCCCAAAGAGCGGTGAAGAAAGTGAAGATTCCTCGTCTTGCAATTATTTGCATTAGTTATTTCTGAAGATTCGAGACGTCACACCTTATCAAAGAGTATAAAGGAAAAACTTAGCCAACAGTACCTATAGTCCATGTTGGAGAACCTGTACCAAACTTGGAGGGATTCTTTATGCACTGATATGCACCTTTTTGCTGCATGTGTTATAGTTCTTGTGCTATAAACTTTCGAAACCCCAGAAAACATACAACCATTATCTTGAAAGAAACAAGTATGAAATATTTGCATAGCCATAAGGTGATTCGGCATATCAATAAAGAAATAGGTGAGTACTTTTAACTGGATTTTGAATGTAGTTTAGCAAAACTCATGATTAGGTCTCGGAAGTTGACGAAAAAATTATATTTTTTTCTGATTCTTGAAAACAATCACATTAGTCCGTTTTCCTTAGGTTAGAACCTGAAAACATTGTTTCTGTTTTGTATTTTTTCCATCTTCGGCCCTTTTGGCTTTTAGGTAATTTTTTAGTAGTTTGTGTCGTTTTTATTGCATTTCTTTATTTTTGAGGTTTGTTTCTCTTCTCCCCTCTGTTTCTAGAATTTTGAATGCACTTGCTAGCATAATTTAATGTATTTAAATTTCATCACAAGGTCTTTTTAGCAAGTTCACCATTAATCAAAAATATGGTCAATTAAAATGCACAATATTATTTTTAACTGAAATGTTTGGCAGGTATATTTATTTTACCTCCAGCACTTTGTGCGAAGCTTACTTTGAGTGTCTTTGCACGTCACTATAATCTCTTTAATCTGTGGTTTTACTCACAATATTAAAAAGAGTATAATCTGATGTTGGCGAAAGACAACTGTGTTTCCAAATGCTGATAGACTACAGTATCGTGCAAGGCTTATTGTGAAACGAGGTGAATGACCTTATACAGAAAAAAACTTGAAGTACAAATAAAGTAAACTACATTAACACCTAACAGGTTTTGTAATTTATTAACTAGCTGATTACCAGGCATTGCCAGAGTATTTATTTATCCCAATCTTGTATAAACAGGAAAATAATGAATTCTAACTACAGTGTAAAATGTTACTAATTTTAAATGTGATCGTGAATGTCACCAATTAGTTTAGCGACTCCTAAAACTATGGATTCGACACTAATCTAGGTCATTTGTGGCATTTTATTCTTCACCTCGCACCCCCCTGCTGATAGGTGATGAACTTGTAGTTGAACAGCATTGAGACTGTCACGAAAACTATGGATTCCATTCGCAACACAGCCTGAATGTTAGACAACCCGAGAAACACTATCGTTGTGCGGGTTGCATACAGTGACGGATGTCTGTTTGTGCGGAATTTAATAACAGTGGTGCTGGATTATTTTTACATGTCACCCATTCCCACCCGACCCCTAGGGGTACTACGGGTGTCTTACCTCCACATTGTTTCTTGCAAGTGATACGTATACAAAGTTTGTTTCAAATTGTTCCAGGCGTTCGAGAGTTATGCCGAAACAAACAAATACACACACCCACCCACCCCCCACCCCCCCACACACACATCCATTTTTATATATATAGATAGATTATGCTTTATAGCGAAAATTATTTTAGGTAATTTCTTAATAACTTTAAGGTCATTTTCTTAGGTCAACTTCCAAGCCCTAGTAATGGTACTTGTATTGTCTGATATTATTTGGACAGACCTTGGATGCGAAATCACTTGATACTGCATGACGTTTAGTGTAACAGCAATATGCCAAAGGGGAAATCAAGGTGTTCCTGGTGGTGTAGTGGTAATGATGTTGCCTTGTAATCACGGTTGCCTGGGTTTGATTCCCAGTGAAGAATCATGTATGCTCGACGGACGTATACGTCTGAATCTAGATATCCCCTAAAACGGGACGGCCAAATGTGGTCTTGGTGGCAATGACTCATCAGCATAGAATTATACTTCAACAATACATCATTTCTACGGTTACTATGAACTATGACCAGTGTCAAGCCCAAAGGGGAGGTTGGTGGGGATCATAGCTCCACCTAAAGAAGTTACCTTCAAAAGCAGGAAAAAATGGAAAAATCAGTGGTCGTGACACCTCCCTTTCGAAAATAATACGCACTCCACTGAATATCAGTCATTCACATCTGACTACAGCTTGGTTTATATTAGAGATTTATATATATTTAATTAGTTTTCAAACTTAAGTATTTGTGACGAAACAGCTTTTATATTAAAGTATATACATTTTACCGACCAGTTTTTTTTCCTATTTTCCCTTCAGGAAAATAAGAAAAAATGTCCTGTTTTGTTCTTTTAAAACGCTGGTCACCTTAATACACGTACATGCATGTATCTACACATGTCCATACATGTGCAGTGAAGATACAAGTACAAGGTTTAATACTGAAATACAGTAGAAATGTGCAGTGTGGTTTTTGCATCTTAATATGTTCTGAAGTCCCGCTACGGGACCCGAGTAGTTCGTGTCTCCTGGGGGAAGCGTATCAACTTTTTTCCTGAGATTTCCGCGTGTGTACGGGACCGGTGGCCACCCACCGTCCTGAGGAAATTGGGAAGCTACGAATTAGTAGCGTAACCCGGTACATGGAAATCTACAACAACGAATAGGGGTTCGTCTTGCTGACCACACGTCACCCCGTAACTGGTTGCATGATATCCCACCTCGGGTCAGTGAGTGGGTAGGGTCACGTGGGAGTGAGGCTGACTACCCCTCAATGGGCTGTTGAGCCACGGGTTATTATTAATATTTTCTCAATCTTATTTATTATTATTATGAACATATTTCTCCAAGAAAGAAGATTGTGGATATTCTAAGCAGCTCAAGTATATGCACCTATAATTAAAACAAATAATTAAGTAAATTAACCAAGCTCAAATAAACTGCAATACAAAGCAATAAGTTTAATTCTGCAACTGTAGGAAAAAGTGCCAAATATTTGCATTGTAAGCATGAACTTTTAGACTTGAAAGTTGTATTTTGCTTGTTCGTTCACAGATGTAGCAAAATACATACTTAAGAAAATAGTCACAAAAAACATAATACAATCGCAAAGATCTATCCAATGAATATGTATCTTATTAGTTCCTATCCAGTGATACAAGAACTTGTAACAAATATAATATTTCATTAAAAAAGTTAAGTATAAGTTATTTAATGTTGAATCTTATGTGAGTAAAATCTGTTATATTCTACTTATTCTTTGATACATTTACCTCATAAACTTAACTTTGCAACAAATAGAAGTTGTTGAACATGTATTAAAATTCTATTTACTTCTATTGTATTCCTCTTTTTTAAAAATCGTCAATTTTTAACATTTCTAGGGTCTTCTTAAAGTTTCACCATTTCCGGTGCATTTCCGATGCAGAATTTTTGCTCCCTCATTCTCAGAACGCTCAGGAATTGCTTAACCCGTGTTTGAGAATGAGAAAATGATGAGTTTGATTTTTCTTGTAATTTTTAACATAATAAAATGAAAGAATACGTAATGTTAGAAGATAAGTTATTCATAATTTAAAAAATAATATATATTTAAGCATAATAATAAAAAGAAATATCTGTTGCATTTACTCACCGTAGTTTCTGCCGACGTGCAGAACTCTCAGCTCTCTTCTTTTGTTTCACTATTTCTTCATGACTATTTATATTGTACATAATTATGTACATTTTCCAGAACGTCGTACAAGAAGTAACATATCTTCCCTTCATTACTATTTATAATAAACTATGTATGTACAATTATGTGCGCCTCGTAACCACGATTTCTTTGTGATTACACAATTCACTTTGTACCTTTTCCCCCCTTAAGTTTGAAAGCTTACAAATGAACTTTTCTAGCTTTTCTATTTGCAAAGTCGCGAATAACAGAACCATAGTCTAATTTTTGACAAATTTCATGTTCAATTGAGATCATGGCAAGTCCTTCTAACCGCGATTCTCCCATTGTGGAACGTAAATAAGTTTTAATAAGCTTCAGTTTCGAAAAATTACGTACACCACTTGCAACTGTTACCGGCAGAGTAAGCAATGTTCTCAAAGCTACGGCTACATTTGGAGCGAAACAATTGCCAATCATGTAGCACAACACTTCAAGTGGAGGCGAATCGTCTTCTGTTAAGTCGGAAAGTAACTTCAGTTCATCGCATAACTCAGTGGCATCAATGTCTCGGTGTTCCTCACTAACACTAACTGCACTATTGTTACACCGTCAAGATCGCAAATGAGGTGCAACCAGCAACAACAAAAGCAGCGTATATTCGTACTTACTATTGCTGTTGAGTTGTTGTTGTTGAGTTGGTGTTTTAAGTCCACTTTATGCACAGAAAGGCTAATCGGGACTGGACCTACAGTTTAAAGTGGGATCCGAACCACTTGTGCCTCCACCGGGCCCGGGACCCCTTGATTACAAGGCGATGACGCTACCACTGCGCCAGCGGGGAGGCCCGTACTTACTATTACGTCTTGCGCGATTCGGCAATACCTATCATCCCCACCTTTCGCGATCAACATATCAAAGAACAATGCAGCTCCATTTCCGACTACCGAATGCGACACGTCAGTTTAACTCAAACCTCGATAACAGGGGACGTGGACGGAGGACTGGCGGACTGGTGTGCGATCAGACAATAGATAGCGCACACACACAGTAGACGTTGCTTACCATTTACACAGACAAGACAAAACAATAATAGCTGCGGCACCGTTTTGTTTTGCAGTTACTCTTTGCTTTTCTTATCCGTTTCTGCTATATACTGCATATCCAAATGGATTTAATTTGAATGTTCTTTCCCACAAGAAGACCAAACTAGCTCAAACAATGCAGCTTCCATTATTTATACATTTTGCCGCCTCCTTGAGCTTGCCGCCCCGTTCAAATACACGTATTGCACGTACGATAGAGCCGGCCCTGACTAGAAGGTATCCTGGTGGACGTAAATAGACAGAGAGCCGAACAACATGTCTATATTGATACCGCGTTCTCTGAGGTGGAGAGAGCAAAAACAACAAGCCATCGATTGAGTGCTTCGGATGTAAACAGTGAGACTGGTGACCGCCCAATCGTCTCTCTTTTCGAAATCAACTAATAGAATGCAAGTCACATACTAATGGACGGCGTGTTACATCAGTGATTTAGATTAGAAAGCTGCGTTTGTTTGTATATATTCCTCCCCGCATCTTCTTCTGCTGAAATGATTGGGGCCCATCCCGTGTCAGAGAGAGGCGGTCGTGACTGATTTTTCACGAAGGATGGCTTCTCCCAACGTCACGTCTTTGGTTACATGTCTCTATTGCATAGCTGAGCTTCACATACTTTCAGTACCACAATCACGAAATCAAAAATAATTTGTTGGAAACTTTTCTCATATATTCACTTCTCAACATCTGCTTTATTCAACAGTTCCATAGAACACGTGGAAACCGTAGCTCCGATAATTTTAACACTCCATCCAAAATTTCAAGCGGTGCAATTCAAAGTTGTTAAGAATTCCTTTATGTCAACACATCACGTAACACAAATATTTCAATATAAGATGATAGAAGTTTATCTTTAAATATAGATTGGGTTGAGTTGGTGTTTTAAGTCCACTTTATGCACAGTAAGGCTAATCGGGACTGGACCTAGGGTTTAAAGTGGGATCCGAACCACTGTGCCATGTGTTCCACCGGGTATAGAACCGGGACCCAGTGATTACAAGGCGACGACGCTACCACTGCGCCATCGGGGAGGCCCTTAAATATAGATACTACAGCTTATGTATTTACGGCAAAAACATTCGGGTTTAGGATTGCTAGAAATTTAGTTAGGTATGTGCAAGTAATTAAGCTTTGACTACCACAATGTAGTTCCAAGAGGAATGAAAATTTAGACTTCTTGAATACATGGTGAAATAATTGGTCACTACACTACCTGAAGTGCCACAATTTACAGATGTGTATTAATTACATGTTGGCCATTTTCCACTCTTCATTGTATATGAGGAAATAATACCCTTATAAAATGTTTACCTGAGAGTTAAAAGAAGGGGTATAAAAGGGCCTTTGAGAAAGGTTGCAAGTGCAGTTGCAAAGCGGCCTGCAAAACATGTAAACAAAGTCGTAGAATTAGAACATCCGTATCGACTCCATTTTGTGAAACGGTCGGAGCATCCCCAATGGGCTAGTGGTAACGTCGTCGCCTTGTAATCAAGGATTCCCAGGTTCGATACCCGGTAGAGGTATACATTGTGGTTTGTATCCCACTTTAAACTGTAGGTCCAGTCCAGTTAATCGCCTATCTGTGCATAAAGTGTACTTAACACGCAAAATCAATCAATCAATCAGTTGGTTTGGACCAAGAAGCTTTCTGGAGTGAGAAGGTTTTGAACACAGAAACCGATTTTCAAGCTTGAACACATCCTCTAAAGGAACATCCATGTTAGAGATCACTTGCTGCTGTCTTCTTCCTCGCCTCATGCCCCACGACAAAGGAGTCCATAGTGCTATTGTATTGATTCCCGCCGGACATCGGGCAATTTATAACGGAGACAGATTGAGACGGAGCGCTGCTTGGCACCTTCTAGATTTATAATCCGGCACGAGAGGCAGCAGAGTTCCTGATTGAACCATCTGCAGCAAAGACCGTCTTCAGCGCAGCCTAAGTCAAGGTGGGATGATATCTCTGTCGAATCGATAGGAGCACTTGGGTAAATATTTTGAGCACAGAAAACAGGACATGGCTCCTTAGTTTCTAATGCGTCTAATTACTATACATTGCTTTCATGGATTCGGCCCATTGCTGGATTCAGCTATAAATGGGAAGTTTATTATTATTATAACTTTTTATGTCAAAATTGTACATCCGTTACTGGAGCTCAGCAGCTAAAATGTCACACAGAAAAATAGAATAAATTTAGAAATTATTAATCATATTACTGTGCTGGCGCATGCGCACTTTGGCTTTAAGTGCTCTCGGTAGAAGAAAAATGGCTTCCACAGACAGTTCGTTTCGTCAACGTACTATCGTGGAATTCTTTGTTAGTGAAAAGGTTGGAGCTGCAGAAATTCATTAGCCTTTACAGAACTTTTATTATAGAGATGCTTGCATAGGTTACAGTACAGTATAAAGGTTGGTGAACATTTTAGAGATGGTAACACATACATTGTTGATAAGTCTCTTAGTGGCAGACCGAAAACAGCTTGCACGTGGCATCAACACGGACAGGATTGACGAGCTTATCCAAAGTGGCAGGAGGATAACTGCACAAGAAATAACACATTATCCGAACATTGGATACAGCGCTATACAGGACATCATAAGGACTCTTTGTTATCTCACTATTTGTTCAAGATGGGTACCAAGGTGAAGGATGAGGTTCGCCAGGGCTTACGTTGTGGAGGAACGGACGTCTACAAGAGTGATATTTTCCAGCTGCGGTTACTGTGGCACAAATGTGTTGACCGATCTGGATATTATGTGGAGAAGTAACAAGAAGGTCCAAATTATGTATTATCATAGGAAGAATAAAAATAGTGCTTTCTGTCTTTGAGTAATATCACTTGGCATATTTTCAGAACTACAGTCTGTAACAAATAACTGCACCACCTCTAAAAATGAGGGAATATTGAAATATGTTTAAATTGCCATTGTAATAATGTGCAAAACAATGGCCAATTGTACCTGTGATTGGACGGGAAATTGTTTAATCCCAAAATTCGGGACGGGAAAAATACGCCATTTTCCGATTAAGTAGGGAAATGTTCGAAATTTCCCGAAGCTCTGAAAATCTCGAATTCTACACGTCATTTCCCACTTAAGTGATTGTTTTTGCATTTCTGGAATAAAAACAAACAATTTCCGATATGTTCGACACTTGCAATGCAGAAAACGTCTAGAATTAACAACTTTTGAAAATGACCATTCTGTATTTCCCGACTGCTCTGGATCCCGAAAAGTCGGGAAGTCATTTTCCGAAGTCGGGATGGGGACGGGAATTTTTTTTCCGGTCCCGGTCCCGACATTTCGGGATCCCGCACACCCCTAGCGGCCAGTTCACAGGCATGGTGAAAATCCTAAGTGGCCCTTCACCACGCAAACAATGCAAGATTATGGCCCTGAAATCAGCTGTTTTTTCATATAGCTATAGTAAACATATAAAACAAGGCCCAGGATTAATCTAAAGTAAAGTATGAGCGGTATAATTGTCTACGTATCACCTAAAACACAGTTTGCGTTCCATTGTGTAAAATGGTGCAGTTATTTTGTTACAGACTGTACCTTGTATTATTCCTTATTCTCCATGAATATTTGAGGCGGCCGCGGTGGCTCAGTCGGTAACGCGTCTGACTACCATACTCAAGGTCCCGGGTTCGATCCCCGGCCGGTTCAAATCCTGGAACTTTTCTAACGATGGAAGCGGCCCCGGCGCCCACCCAGCGTCGAATAACATTGGGTACCTGGGGGAAACCCTAGGGGGTAAAGGCGGTCAGGGGCGTGATGCTGATCACATCACCCTCACTCACGACCCGATCAAGAAAGTGTGGGGCGTTACCCCCACACCCCCTATACGCCTTCATGGCGTGGTGCTATGCACAGGGGAGCACTTTACCTTTACCTTTTACCATGAATGTTTGTGGTATGTTTTGGGATAATACAAATTCATCCAGATTATTTGAATTAACCCTAGTCTGAGTGAATTTCGCGACTGATCAGCTGTTATCTCGTAGGAGTGAGAATAATTTCAGAGTAAATTATACGTATTTTCCATCTGCAACAATGAACGAACTTCTAATTGTTTCTAGTCTTTTCATCATAATAAAGTGTGCAATGTTTTAAAACCATTATTGTGCTTACTTTACATCGCTTCTATGCAACTTTGGCTAATCGCGTCGATCAGGATGAATGATGACTAAATTAAGTTAATTAAGCAACTGAGACAAATACACATTGACAAGAACCAAAACACAAATGGCGTAGAGGTTTATACTTACAAGGAGTCAAGGCGCCAGAGCCTTATAAGGCTGTAGTACGTGTCGTCTTCCAGAAATATCATATCTTGATTGATTGATTGATACTGTTTATTTTACTTCGCTTTTCTGCCTCTTTTGGCATCGCGAAGTTGAAGATCAATATCAATAGTGATAACAAAAGATGGATGTAGGGACAATCATAAACAATGTGGATGACACAACACACGAACTCCACAGAGGATTTCTTTGGCTGTGGGTCCAGACGCCAGAACCTCACTAGACTGGCAGTCCAGAGTGAAATACAAATGCTGATTTTTAGTGCAACGGAGCCAGACAATGTAGTTTATACCAAAGGTTAGTTACATGCGTACCGTCCCTCAGAGAAAATGAAATCACTCTTCCCACTCCATGCCCGTGCGGAGTGACAACAAGAACAGAGCAGTTGTGATGTGAGCGAGCGGTCGCGGAGTGCAGTCGTGATGCTTACGAAGCAGAAGCAGTGGAGCTGGTTAAAAATTGAATGTCCAAGAGATCGCACAGCACGTCAGTGTCACCACGACTGCAACCGGCTTAATCCCTAAAATGAAGGAACCACTTCGTGAGATTCGTTTCCGAACAGTTTGAGCCATTCTTCTGGCAGTAGATCGTTGTCTTCACTCTATCGACAGATTAGTCAGTGGCAACAAGTTGTACGCAACGCTGGGGACTACATCGAAGAGCTGTAAGACTTAGAACCATGTATGCATGTTATGTTTGTAGAAAATAAATAGTTGCCACTACCAATAAATCAGCTTGTATCACATCTTATATGAATGTGGGGTTTTGCTTTGAGCCCACTATTTGCACAGATAGGCTAATCGGGACTAGACCTACAGTTTAAAGTGGGATTCGAACCACTATGTGACTCCGTAGGTTATCGAAGACGGGTCCCCTTGATAACATGTTATGTACATTTTAATCAACATTGTAAACACATTATTTAATAGCAATAAGTTTACATATCTGCCAGGCATTAATCATTTTGCACTTTCATTTAAGTTCACTTGCATTAGGGTTTTTTTTTTTAAAGTATTATGTATACACATTTCATAATCATACTTTTGCACTTTATAATTCTAAATGTTTTGTTTTATTGCATCCGGTTTCGTACTAGTGTAATAAATAGAAGCAACTGTTGCTGTTATGAAGAGAAACGGGTGTATATTTCCGACTAAAGCATGTACATGTCATGAAATGTGTGTGTGTCGAGCTCTGCGCTTAGCCGCAGGAGCTTCATAAGGAACCGCAAACTTCTGTTGTTTCCACCTTTGTTCAGTGCCACCGAGCTTGCCTGAATGGTCTACATACGGTACGAGGCAAGCAATTTCACCCTACAATGCTGTAGAAGACACAGTTTACCGTCAACATTTTCAGCCGGTTGCATGCTATGATGTGTCATCAGTTAGACACAAGCGGTTGCGTTTCGGTGCAGAACGCAAGATACAGAAATTATATTTTCCGCAGTGCAAGTCCCGAAATATGAGTCGAGATAGTGATAGATTCTGCTTAACTTGAAAGGGTAAACATTTACTCGTGTGCGGAAACTTGGGAGAAAAGCAAAACTTAAATCCTAAATTTAAACCTACAGACTCCAAAGTCCAAAATGAGTACTACTATTTTATACTGAAAGTGTAACAGCTATAAGAGAAGAACAGAAAACATAAACAACATAATATAGTACACGAAAGAATAATTAAGCTTTATTAAGAATCTCTTTTCAGGAAAGAAAATGGCAACATTTACATGTACGTTATTTTTCAGTAAGGCTGTAGAATAGAAAGCGTGTTAAAATAGGTGAATTTTACATTACGAGTTCGTCCTATTGGTACTCAAAATATTAATTGACTAATTACGAGTATAAGTTCATTTATAATTTTTCCATTGGTGAATGTATTGAAAAATATAATTTCTACTCACAGGCGTACGCAGGGAAGGCGGGGAGGGGGCGGTTGTTTTTCTCAGATATTTCGTATTAGAGGATTCACTAGTTTCTTAGATCGGTGTGCATTGGTATTGTTTGCTATGCAGAAAAAAGCTACTTAATTTAAATCCTGTGAATACACAATAACTATAAACCATCCTATCGGACCTGTGAGAACTTTGAGATGTTTTTTTTTAAAGGAGCTCAATTATACTATAAATATAACTATGTGAATTTACTAAAAATGCTACAAATCCTCATTAGAGAATTGAGTTTCAAGAATTATTTTGGTTGCATTCCATTCTGTTCATGCCAACTGATGGGAAATCGAATCGCTCGCCACCATCCTCAGCTTCACGTAACCGAGCACCCCAGGCAAGTATTGCTTTTTAATACAGTTTCTTGTTCTCAGGAAATATATCGGCCTTCATTTGCTGTGTTTTCCGGTAATCCTGGAGAGTGCTACCCCACCAGCAACAAGTCTGATAGGTTTGAAAAGTTGCAGATGTCAAGATGTGGGAAGTTTACAAGTTTCACCACAACTTCTGACGGCCAGAAGGGAAAAAAATAGAAGAGAGGAAAACTTCATAAAAAGAGAGTCTCAATACTTGCGCACGTCTACAGGGAAAGAGAAAAGGAATGAATGAATGTAAAGAAGAAATCTCGGATGGAAAACAAACACCCTGTTACAAACAAAGTGAATCGAAATTATGGATACCACACAACCAAAGGAAATAAAATCGTTAAAATGCTTTGAAGGTTCAACATACATATAAAATTCACCCAAATGAAAGGTTTAGTCTTATATAGCGTCGTTGTTTATGTACACCGAGCTTTGCGTTTACTTTGTATTTGAGGAACCCAGGTGTTCTCGTCAAAAGGTGTTATACTGGTCGCATTTCCAGCTGGCGCCTGGCAGTGAGCGATCAGTTTAATTTTCTTCGAACTGACATCGGGCATTTTCGAGTCACGCTGTTAGCGGGACGAAACAAACGAGCGTCGGATTCACCAGTGTTGCCAAACGTGCTATAAAGGGAGAGAGTTCCCCGACAACGATATCGTAAGCACCACAAACCAACGGGTGTTCATGGTACAGCTACACACATAGTCTTTCACAATCAAGTTTCCTGAACGACCACGCACAGATCGGTATGCATCTGGAAAAATCACAAGTACGCTTGTCAACGTTCCTTCGGGAGAGGAATGTTACTCCGATAGCTTTTACTTCGCAACTGAGGTGGTTGACACCCATCGAGTCACACGTCGCCGATGGTGATTTGGGGACAGAGAGAGCGAGAAATAACAATGAAGTTTAGCCGCCAGCTGGAAATGCAGCCAGTATTGTGTGATGTGTGCATAATTGAAGCAAGCTAAGTACGGTCGTAGCATGTATTCGTCCAAACAGGCCCAGAGAGCAGTTATTAAAATTTTGACGACAGAAGATGATAGTGCAGCCGAAATTTATCGTCGTGTGACACGATGTACAGTGTTCAGATGGTATAGTGCGGGGCTTCTGCTGGGAGTTCCATCGAGCACCCCTCCTACAGGCACGATCTGTCATCCTGCGACTAACACGTCTTTGAATCGTTAGAGAAAAAACTTAGTGTCGTCATTGAAGACTGCAGCCTATCACTGACTTTCTTTGGTCAAAAGGTGCACAATTCAGTAACGCGTAGGGACGATTGCTTCAACCGACAAGGCCACTATATATAACAGATACGTTGCCCATGTAACACGATTACTTCCAGTATGTTCACATATTCCAACTGAAGGAAAGAAAAAGGCTCACTGTCATTTGGGCAACTCCTTATATATATGAAAGTGACCAATAATACAGGCTTGGAGAGCAATGCTCTGTGGTATACAACATAAATATTTCATAACATCTCAATTATTACAGGATGAAGTTCATTATTGTTCTGGACCTCTTGGCATTACACGTTTGCTTTTATTTTTAGAAGCAAGAACGATCTTTGTTTATACATGAATATTAATCCCATTTAAAACTCCTTACTGGTCATCAATGCCGGATCTACAAATGTTGGGTCCTCCTGCAACATAGGCCTCTCCTATACAGATACACGTTCTTGTGAAGGGACATGCCATGCTGTTACTCAGTTTCTTCGGTTTATGTGTTCGCAGTATAAGATGTTTTTTAAAGAAAGGTACAAGTGCGATTTTACAACTCGGTTTATTTGGAAAAAAGTTATTTTATTTTTGTGAGTGTCACTCTTCTGCCACTTTTGGCTAATTTCACCGATGAGGATGATGATAGGAAAAAATTGCCGAAAGCAACACTCACACAGAAAGCGCCTGCCCAGACCCGGATTCGGATCAGGTACCCCTGTCGTAACAATTTCTGCTATTCACTCCGTCACGGAGGTCAGCATACCCCCGGAGAGCTAGGTACAATTCCATAGCACTTTTCATGCAGAAGTTTCTAATAATCATGTGCATATGAATCTTTTCCATAAATCACTTTTGAGAGCTGTTTAAAGAAGAACAATTCAGCTGGTAATGATGGATCAATTCCTGTTTCATAATATTTCTGAAATTTTGCTATCAGTTTGTCATGCGTTGAGTTTGGTAGGCAGTAGTGTTTAGGTAAGCAAATCAGGTTTGATGGCCTCCCAAGTAAGGACTAATTTCCCCCTGTCCATGGGATTTTCGTTCCTTGCTCCGACGTGTTGCACTTCTCTGTAGTAAGTCACGTTTCACCTCTTAACTCGTTTGCACGTGCAGTAGATTTTCTCCTAGTTCCACACTACAGATGTAGGGAAGAAACACATGCGGTTAAATAAAAATTAGTGTGCAGCTAGTGATGTGAAGCATTAAACAGAAGTCATTAACCGAAAAATACTGCATCTTAGCCAACTTGAAATGAACAACAAATTCTTATACCTTGTGTGTTTATTTCTTCTTTGCTATAGGGTGTTGGACAAATTACTATACGTTTATTTCATTACATACTGTACACATATTTGAGTATGTAAAGGACATAGGACGGCCCCATAAAGGCTTGATCATCTCCAGGCCCCAACGGAATTGTGGGGTTTCGCCGTTTATAGATCCGGCACTGCTGGTCATGACAATATATAAAATGGTACGATTAATCTTCCTTTTTAAATGATTGACATTTATTTGCGAATGACTTCAAACACAATATTAAAGAACAATACTCATTACTGATATGCAGATTACATCTTGTTCCGTATTACAACTTTCATGTCCAGCAGCGATTTCAGTCACGGACTTCCATTTACATCATCCTTTGCCAGGCTTAGGGTGCGTGAATTTAAAAAATAACAGAACGCTCTATCTCCCATTTCATTAGTCTACTGATAAAGGTTGCGAAATTTAATTAAACAAATGGTGTATGGTGTGAATATTTCTTTCGTGAAGTTCAAAAGTCAAACCCAAAATATATTTATTTCAAAATTACATTCATATATTGCCCTTTCAGATTTTTTTCCAGTTGAGATAGTTGATGATGATCACAGCTTCCAATCTCTCTTGCTCACTTTTACATTTTTGTAATGTGTTCCCACCCAGCCGAGAGGCGTGCCCAGAAAAAAACTAAGGAAGTACTCATTTTTAGTTCTTTTAAAAATTCGGAACCATTTAGATAGGTTACGTTGCATGTAAAAGCTTTACCTATTCAGGTAATATAATATAATTGCTACACACTTTACTCGTGTTAGTATAATAACCTAAGTAAAATGCATTTTATTATCGACAAAATGCCGGACCCCGTGGCGGAGTGGTTAGCACACCGGACTACGACGCCAGGTGTTCAGGATTCGAATCCGTACCCGGGCATGTTTGCATGTAAGTGTCCATTCATCAAATATCATGATATCATCACTCATCCCCATCTTCGCAATTAACCAAAAGTGGCACAAAAGCAAGAAAAACAAAGCAAATCAGAACAAATCAATTGATTGATTGATTGATTTAGTTTATTTTACTTTTGTGCCTCTTGGCTAATTTGCGAAGATGGGGATTGGTGCTGAAATGATGAAATTGATGAATGGACATTCACAAACAACCAAGCCCGAGCTGGATTCGAAGTCGGGTCCATAGCGTTGCAGTGCGATGTGCTAACCACTTTTTTTTTTCAAATAAAGGAATAACCCCTACACGGAGATATCCCCCACCATTCACACTTTTTCTCACTTTTACACTTATCAATTGTCTCAGTTTCTTATCATCTGGACAAACACAAATACCCATGCCTTTCCCGGGACTCGAACCCGGTACCCCTGGCGTTGTAGCGCGCTCTGCTAACCATTTCGCCACGGAGGTCGACACTACTCGGCCACAGGGTCCGGCTAGAACAAATCAACAAATTGCCTAAATTCCCGTAATTAAAATTTATTATTTCTGAGAATTTAATCGACATTGAAGTACATACTTCCAAAAATAATTTCTTAGTTTCTCCAATGGATTCGAACTAAACGAAAGTGTGCCTCCTATAGCAATCTACATACATTTCAAAATAGTTTAAATCATCTTCAAAATGAGCACTTTTTTATAACTCTCTCTCTCTCTCTCTCTCTCTCTCTCTCTCTCTCTCTCTCTCTCTCTCTCTCTCTGTCAAGGGTCCCGGGTTCGAATCCCGCTCGGGCTTGGTTGTTCGTGAATTTCATTAATTTCATCATTTCAAAACTCATCCCCATCCTCGCAAATTAGCAAAGTAAAATAAAGTAAAGCAATCAATCAATCTCTCTCTTTGTGTGTGTGTTCGTGTGTGGTGGCTGTGTTTGGTATCCCATTAAAAGCAATTTTAGTTTCAATAGATGCACTAAAATTCAATTCTAGAAATAAGTGAAAGTTAAGTGAGATCTGCTAATATATGAAGAATATATTAATATATTAATATATGCCATACCAACTGATTCAGAATGTTCCAATTTTCTATTAATATTATTAAATAAATACTAATTTTATAAATTTTACAACTATTCTTCACTTTTATTGTAGATACTGAATGTTAATATTTTTGATGATAGATCTGGAAGTCATTTACCCAAATGCAATGCAATTTGTATGTGCTCGAAATTTACTCTTCTAAAAAGATGATATTTTTTGTGCCATCGGCGATACAAATGATTAAATAAATAAATATTTAGATGCGTTTTCCCAACATTGAAATTTATTAATCTCAGTCACTAAAGAATTATGGCGTGAGTAAACATATTTTTTGAAATTTTATACGTAATGTCTTACGGAATGAGTGATAATTGCAATGTAACTGTTGGGAATGTTTGTAAACCTTAAACAGCCAAAGCAGTGGAATGAAACTATAACGTATCCGTTATATGGTACTAATTTTTTTTAACGAATTATGGTCTTTTATTTATATTTTGTGAATCATGTTTTGACTCCCATGAACAGACTTCTACGTAAAATGTCTATGGCATCGTTACATTTCGCATGACGAGGTATATGATCAATATTACATAATAACTTGAGAATATTCACTAATTGTAAGGAAACATTTGTCAAATTATGTCTTCATTGTACATATTTAATTAGTGCAGATAATGGCTAGATATTACGAATTAGCATGATCGGGTACATTACTTATTATTATTTATAGGAAAATTGTTAAATTGTATTTTAAAAATTGTTAGATCTTTTGTATATTGAATTGCTCATGAGAGTAGTGGGGGCGAGGGGAGTTGCTTCCTTCTGCTTGGCTTCGTTTGACGCAAGAGTTGTCAATCTTCTCAGATTTGGCGTGTTTTCTTTCCATATATTGGAAGTGTATTTTATTATGGTGTATTGACACAAGTGTTCACGTAAGTGTTATGTTAACGATGTGCCTTTCATGTTGGATCAAGAAGTGCGATATCACTGAGAATTTCGTCGGTGAAAATTACAGCACTGTCATGGCGGCGAGAATTGCGCCGTAGGAAATAGATCGAACAAGGAGCCATAAAAAGAAGGTGATAATTTTCAATATTCCTTTTTAGAAGCTTTGTACCGCTACATGATTTGTTCTATCGTCAAAATGCATGTAATTGCAAGGAAAGCGTATAATCTACGTCCATTAGAGGATATTAATGCGTATATAACTGCATACTGAATTGATAGTTTCCTTATCATCAAGATAAATATACTTTAAAACATAGTAATGTCCTTCATGAATATTTGTCGCGAATGGCAATTGGAAGTTCTTTCTTAACATAAGTAAGAGAGATTTTATATCTGAATTGCTTATAACATGTAATTCTACCCCAATTAAGGACATGTAATTGCATATTAGTATGTGCATTCCATAGTAAGTGCATAGTACTTTAAAAAACTGTTACTAACTTTGAAAGGCTCTCTTAAAAGGCTTTCTTACTTCTACGAAATTCCATATCAATCATTGTATTCAGAAATTGGTGACAATGTGTTATCAGTATGTTACAGTGTAGTACAATATGGTGCAGTACAAGAAAGTACATTAAGTTATAGTAAAATAAGTCATGTGACATTGCATAATTGAACAGTATAAAGAATTATTTTACAGTACGAGGGTCACTATTTATATTTTGAGCAAAACAATAAAAAACAGGAATTTGGCATTGAAAACTGCTTTATTGTTTTTCGAAGTATTCTCCTTTATGGTCAATACACTTTTGCATTCGTTCGAACCATTTGTCAAAGCAGTTTTTATGTTTTATCTTTTAAACATAAAGATATCCATAAATATACCTGGTCTTCTCCAGATGGTAAAACTCATAATCAGATAGATCATATTCTCATTGATAAGAGAAGGCATACTAGTATAATTGACGTTCGTACGCATAGAGGTGCTGACTGTGCCAGTGACCATTATTTAGTAATTGCTAAATTAAGAGAAAGACTCTCAGTGATAAATCATAAGCAACAAAATCTAAAAGTTCTAAAATTTAATACAGGAAAGTTTACTGATGAAAGAATTAAGAAAGATTACCAACTTAAACTGTCAAATAGATTTGATGTTTTGCAGGATTTAAATGATGATGAAAATATAAATGAAACAGACATAAATAAGAAATGGGAGCACATACGTAATGCAATAGAATCAGCAGCTAAAGAAAGTATAGGATACCATAAACCGAGAAAAACTAAGCCATGGTTTGATAATGAATGTCATAATCTAATAGAAATAAGAAATCAGGCTAGATTTAGGTGGTTAAATAACTCTGATGATACAAATCTAAGCAATTATAATAGAATAAAGCGAGAAGTTAACCGCACGTTTAGAAGTAAAAAAAGAGATTACTTGAAAAGCAAAATTAACGAAATTGAAACAAACAGCAAAAATAAAAATATCAGAGATTTATATAAAGGTGTAAATGAGTTTAGAAAGGGGTGGCAACCTAAAGTAAACTTGATAAAAGATAAAGACGGTGATTTTCTAGCTGACCCAAGCGATATTCTAAATAGATGGAAGAACTACTTTAATGACCTTTTAAATGTTCATGTAGGAGATAAATCAGAAGTAAATGAAGTCCACACAGCAGAACCTTTAGTTCCAGAACCTAACTTGACTGAAGTTAAGGATGCTATTAAAAGGCTAAAGAATAACAAAGCACCTGGCATTGATTTAATACCAGCTGAGTTAATTAAATATGGTGGAAATTCATTAATATGTCAAATTCATAAATTAATTTGTTTAATATGGAATAAAGAAGAAATACCTCAACAGTGGAAAGAATCCATAATTGTTCCTGTGTTTAAAAAAGGTGATAAAATGAACTGCAATAATTACCGTGGAATTTCTCTACTCTCAACAGCATATAAAATATTATCAAACAAGACTAACCCCATATGCTAATGAAATTATAGGTGATTATCAATGTGGATTTAAACGTAACAGATCAACTACAGATCAAATTTTTCACATCAGACAGACATTTGAGAAAAAGTGGGAATATAATCAAAATGTCCATCAGCTATTCATTGATTTCAAAAAAGCATATGATTCGGTCAAAAGAGATAAATTATATAATATATTAGTAGAGTTTGGAATACCTAAGAAGCTTGTTAGTATGATAAAAATATGCACCAGTGAAACAGAAAGTAAAATTCGTGTGGGTATTAATATGTCTGACAAATTTACAATTCATGATGGGTTAAAACAAGGAGATGCATTATCCTCATTGCTCTTTAATTTTGCCTTAGAATATGCTGTTAGGAAGGTAAAAGAAACTAAAGAAGGACTAAAATTAAATGGTGTGACTCAGTTGTTAGCATATGCAGATGATGTAGACTTACTGGGGGATGATGTGAATACAATTAAGAATAATGCTAAAATATTTTTCAAAACTGCTAAAGAGATAGGTTTGGAAGTTAACAAAGAGAAAACTAAATATATGCTTACAGGCCGAAACCAAGTGTTAGGTAATAATCAAAATCTAATTATTGATAACAACTCGTTTGAACCAGTTTCCAAATTCAAATACTTAGGAGTAATATTAACAAATGAAAATTATATTAAAGAGGAAATAAAAAGTAGGCTTAATTCAGGAAATGCATGTTACTTCTCTCTTCATAAACTTTTGTCTTCTCGTTTAATATCTAAGAAACTAAAAGTTAAAATATACAAAACAGTAATTTTGCCTGTAGTATTATATGGATGTGAAACTTAGTCCCTTACATTGAAAGAGGAACATAAATTGAGAGTATTTGAAAATAAGATCCTTAGGAAAATCTTTGGACCTAAAAGGGATGAGGAGACAGGTGAGTGGAGAAGGTTACATAATTTAGAACTACATAATTTGTATTCTTGTCCAGATATTATTAGAATAATTAAATCAAGAAGACTTAGGTGGGCAGGGCACGTGGCACGAATGGGAGAGGAAAGAGGAGTTTACAGAATTCTTGTTGGGAAACCTGATGGTAAGAGACCTGTAGGAAGGCCAAGACGAAGATGGAGGGACAACGTTGAGATGGACGTAAGGGAAATAGGTAGGGATGGAAAAGAGTATATAGAACTTGCTCAAGATAGGGAAAAATGGAAGGCCTGTGTTGCTGCAACCATGAACCTTCGGGTTTAAGAAGGCTAGGGAGTTAGTTAGTTAGTTAGTTTTTCCAATCTTCCTGAGACACCTCCATAATATGGTTTTTGAACGCATCAACGGCGTCTTCCGCCGACGAAAATCGTTGTCCACGCAATTTATTCTTGACATTCGGGAACAAGAAGAAGTCATTGAGTGCCAAATCAGGACTCTACGGCGGATGACCCATCAATTCGATTTTTTGACTGTTCATAAAGTCGGTTGTTAGACGAGATGTGTGACAGCTGGCATTGTCTTGATGAAGAATGATCCGACGGCGTTTGTTTGTTTTCCGTATTTGACCGAATACCTCTGGCAAACAAATTGTTGTGTACCATTCAGAGTTGACCGTTCTACGTTCCGCTAAAGGCACAGTTGCCACATGACCAGTTTTCCCGAAAAAACAGGCGACCATTTGTTTCGATGTGCTTCGAGCGCGAACAACTTTTGTTGGATTGGGTTCATCTTGAAACACCCATACAGTCCACTGCTGTTTACGTTCCTGCTCATATGCATATATCCATGATTCGTCACCTGTTACAATCTTATATATGTCTTTTGAAGCAGCACGATTGTATTTATTGAGCATTTGTTTGCACCAATTGACGCGAGCGTCTTTTTGAGTTTTCGTCAAATTGTGTGGGATCCAACGAGAACATACCTTTCTCACAGCTAAATGATCATGTAATATTTTATATATGCTGGTGGAACTAATGCCTATGATTGCCTCAATCTTACAGTATGTCACATGACGATCTTGCAGTATTAGGTTTTGCACAGCATGAATATTTTCTTGAACAACAACTGATTTTGGACGACCTTCGCGAATGTCGTCGGTGAGCGAATGGCGGCCACGATTAAATTCGTTATACCAGCGTTTCGCAGTGGCAAAGGATGGGGCTTCATCGCCAAATGTGGAAGTAAGTTGATCGATGCACTCTTGTCTTGATAATCCACGTCGAAAATCGTAAAAAATCATCGCACGAAAATGTTCACGAGTTAATTCCATTTTATTGTTGTCGCGCAATCTCCAAGGCAACATAAACAACACAAATGAAGCTATTGACAATACATTTGAAGTACGTTATGGTCAATAATGCCAGACGATTCCGTGCAAACTTCAAATCGCGCCTAACTTCAATCAGTGTTGCCAAGGCTCAAAATATAAATAGTGGTCCTAGTATTAGTAAATTTACTTAAGATTTGTATGAGTTGATAGAGAAATATTGCTTTTTATGTTGAAAACACATGATATGTTTAATTTACATATGATCATCTGGTGTCATTATCCTCACTCTCATATTTATTATATGGGTTATTTGCAATATATCTAAAGTTAAGTGTAGGTAAATAATTAGGATATGTGACTATACGTGACAAAAATATTGAGCCCTCAGTTTACGCGCTTGTAAAATTGTACTCCGTGGGAGGAAAAAGTCAAATATCGTTGCTCGGCTCCATAGCTGCTACGAACTCGGTTGCATAACTGCTAGGGGAGTGCGTGGAAAAGCAGCTTGATTATATGTCGTCGTAAAACATGTTTTGAATGAAAGGGACAATTGGTTCAGAGTGGGGCTGGGGGTCGTCGGTTCGAGACACATCACCGTAACTCCTTTAACTCTTTTTATTTTAACAGGATTAGTTTGAACAGAGCGAGATGAGGTGTTAACATCTAACTTCAATGGATTAAGAGTTTGACATGCAACATTAAATGTATCTAGACGGACGGGGGGAATTTCAAGTGGGAAAATTTCGTTTGGATTACCTGCTTGGTCATAAAGGGGTCTTGAAAAGTAAAAACTGACTCAAGATTTCGACATGTAACGGGTTGGTTGGGACCACTGTGCCAAGAGTCGCTATCCCTTGGGCAATTATTTTCCAAAACTTTTAGCGTTTTACATCTTCGCTGACAACAAATGAAAGCAATAATTAACATACAAATAAAACTAGTGTTAACGTAATTACTGAACAAATGATGTACGGGTATTGGAAGGATCTTATGACCACTTCCTTGAAGGATAGGGAATTGACGTGGGAAATAAATGCAATTAAAATTAATAAATATAGGAAAAACTGCATCTTGTTGAAATATGTAGCAATTATTGAACCTAAACTTGCTAAAATGACCACAACTGTTATTTTTAGTTATTATTGAAAAAAAATGAATTACTTTACGGCCAATAAATATCAAATCAATAAATTTGATAAATCACATATTTTTACACAAAATAAATTTAACTTAAAATTTTCTCGGGTATTTTAGTTAGTTTTTAGAAACAAAGCAATTAGTGCAATGTAAATAGGAATTATTCAAGGAGGGGTCAAGAAGATAAAGTCAAACGGTCGGCCAGGAATAATTTTAACTGAAAATAGAAAAAAAATATCTCGTCAAACATATGAAACTTCACACCTTGCTTATTATTAGCACAAATTACATGGTCTAAATGAGAACTTGGTTCTCTGCTTCATTTTAGTCGGCTTACGCAGACTTCTTTCTTTATTTAAGGCTAAATGTCACGGGGACATTAACATTTCTAACGTTATTAACTATAATAACGGGTCTTTTCACACACTACCGGTAGGTTTAATATACACAATAGAAAAGACAAATATACACTAAATAACGCTCGTACCGCACTTTCGTTGCTTTAATTAACTAAGTGAGCTCACTGACAACATATTTAAATCTTTTTATAACTCATGCATGGATGGACAAAATGCACATATATTTCAGAGCGTGTTTATAAATAACTTCATATTTCAATTTCAATTTCAATTTCAATTGCCTAACAAAATAGTTTTGTATCTACGAGAAAACAGCAATGGTGCGTACATTAGGTTTTATACGTTTGGCGAGAAAACGAATTGACGTATTGATACTTTTAGGGAAATGGAACGAAAAATAAAATTAAAATAAAATATATTAAAAATTATAAAAATAAGGTCCACACAGAAAGTAAACAATTACGACATGTGCTTTGGGGTTACGTATGGGCGGTTACTGGTTCGAAATCTTCCTCTTGAAGAGATACAATATTCGTTTCTTCCTCACCCCCTATGGGGCGGTGATAGCGTTTAAACCTTTGTACCGCTATTAAATCGGACACAATCTTGCCGCGTTTAATTTCATATCCCACTAAATAGGCATTTCTATTTTCCTTTCTTACTATTACCGCGGGCCCAAAATAAACACCTGAAAAGCACTTAGCCGTTTTCGCCTTCTGAGTAGGGTTATATAATAATACAAATTCACCAGGAGCGTAACTTGTTGCTTGATGACGTCTGTCATAATACTTCTTTTGGGACTCAAATCGTTTACGTAAATTTTCATGAGCCGCGTCTCGTGCCTTGTTTAGCCTTTCAAGTTTGTCTGTGTCCGCACTATTTTCGCAGAGATCTGCGTGAAGCATACTTTCCCAGGGCAAACGGGCTTCGAACCCATGCATGAGGTAAAGCGGACTAAAACGACTTGAGTCGCCGAGTGTAACATTATACGTAAACACAGCTGGTTGTAGATAGGTAATCCAGTCATCATGTTTCGGGGTTAAAAATGCTTAATTATACTTTGCAAAATACCGATACCTCGTTCCTCTAAACCGGAAGTATTATGGTGATACGCAGTAACAAATTTTAACTAAATACCGAGTTTAGCACTAAGTTCTTTAAATACAGAGGAATTAAATGAACCCCCCTGTCAGAGCTGATAATTTTTGGACATCCAAATCTTAATATTATGTGCTCGTAGAGAAAGTTAGCAGCCGTTTGAGCAGTGGTATCGACAACAGGAGCAGCAATCATATATCGGGTACCAAAGTCCATGCATGATAAAATGTATTTACATTTATTTGGGCCACTGGGAGAAAGGTCCCGCGAAATCTATAGCTAGGCGTTCAAAAGGGCGACAGCTTGGAAAGGTCTGGAGTTCGCCTTGTGGCAACCCCGTAGGGCGCTTGTTTGTTTGACAAGATAGGCACTGGCGACATTTGTCCTGTATAAAACGTTTCATATAGGGAAAATATATGCGATTGAGCGCATTGTAATATGTTTTAGTAAACCCTAAATGACCACCACCACACGGGTGAGAATGTAATTGTTCTACTACAGTATGACGTAAGGACTTAGGTATACAAAGTAATTTCTTACTTCCCCCACCCATCTTATGCTTCCTGTATCAAAGACCATTTTCCAGCACATAATAAAAAGCCTGTCTTTCGAAGGGGGGTTGGGTGTCATCTGCCCCCTCCAAAACTTTTATGATTTCTGAAAAAAATGAGTCGTCGCGCTGGTGTTTTCCCACATCTATTGATTCATCCTGGAGGAGAAATATACGAGGTTCGCCCAATTCTGGCGATTCGTCGTCCGGGGGTTTGGTTGATTCCCTGCTAATAGCGTCGGAAATATTTTGTGTAGATTTACAATGAACGACCGTGAAGTCGTATGAATCAAGCTCTGCACTCCACCGCGAGAGCTTCGAACTCAAATTACGGGTGGTACGCAAATAACTGACTGCTTTATTGTCTGTTACAATTTCGAAATGTTTCCCAATTAAATAAAACCTAAAGGTTTTGAGGGCATACAGAACCGCTGATAGTTCTAGTTCCATGATGGACAATTTTTCTTCCCCTTTTTTGAGTGTTCGACTTGCATATGCTACAGGAAGGAAATCATTATTTGCATTTGGCTGTGTTAAAATAGCACCAAGGCCTTTCAGACTTGCATCACAGTAGACGCGTGTTTCTTTAGAAGGATCATAGGGTAGCAAAACTGGGGCAGTTATTAAAGCGTGTTTTAAGTTTGTAAAAGCTGTTTCTTGGTCCTCCCCCATACAAATTTTTTGCCTTTGCCCAAAAGGGACTGGAGAGGTTGGGCCTTCTCAGAAAAGGATTGGACGTATCTACGGACATATGAACATAAACCTAAAAATCGTTTAACTTGTTTCGTGGTGGAGGGGGTGCGGTAAGTCTTAATAGAAGAAATAATATGGTCACTCAAGCGTAGGCCATAACGCCCCAATAAATGTCCAAGGGCGAGTATCTCAAAATAACCAAATTTACATTTGTGTGGAGAAATTTTCAAGCCAGCGTTTTGTAGACACAAACAATTTTTCCAGTGTTGTCAACATTTCATTAAAGGTATGGCCCCAGGTAAATAAATCATCCATATAAAATGCGAAGTTATCACTTTGCATTACGCTACAAGCCAATTGAAGTGTTCGATTCATCGCTGCTGGAGAAGTAATATGACCCTGACTTAAAACATTAAATTCAAAATGACCTAGGTTGGGAATAGAGAAGGCTGTGTACTGTTTACTGTCTTTGGTTAGTGGTATCTGTAAGAATCCTGAACGTAAATCGGCACTAGAATAGTACTGCTTTCCCCCATATCGTGCAAGATAGACTGAATGGAAGGCATGGCCATCGCATCGAACACAGAGCGTTTATTTAAAAAGCGACCGTCTTGAATAAAACGGTAACTTCCGTCACGCTTTTTCACAACAATAACTGGTGAGCTATAAGGACTTGTACTACCCCGAATTATTCCGTTTTTCAAAGTCTCAATTTGTTTCTGTATCTCTGTTCGCAAATGTACCGGGATCGAATATTGCTGCTTATGGAACGGCGTAGGATCAGAAAGCTTTATCCTATGTTTGTAATTGGTGGCAAGGCCCATTTCATTCTCGGACCAACTGAAAACATTTTTGTATTTTAACAAAAGCTCTAAAAGTTGATTTTTCTCATGTTCCTCCAATTGAGGATTAATGTCAAATTTGGATATATCCACTTGTGCGATATCGTCGTTTTCTGATTCTTCCTTTGTTAAATTAATTGTTACAGAACTGTTTTCCTGATCCACCGTTGCCAACTCACAAGATTCTGCGCCACCGATCCGAGTACCTTTGCGAATTACAATTCTATAATTCAAAGGGTTGGATACCCAAACAAGTTGTGTGGCAGGGTTGAGTATCGATTGGTACCATTATGCCAGATTTCGCCTGAAAATTTGCATCCGGCTAAAGTAAAGTTAAATTCTGATTTGCTGTATTGACTAATTTTAAAGGGATGCACAAATGTGATCTTGGTTTCACAACAATTCGTTTAGAGGCCACATATTCAGGTTCAACAGTATGTACCAGCAAACCTGCCAATTTAACGGAAACATCAAAAGCTTTCTTCGAATCAAACCGAATGCGGTTGCGCGGGGGAGTGCCAAATCTGCTCAAAGCCAATTTATTGCTTTCAAAATCTAAATTTGCATTTTGGGCTTTGAGAAAATCATTACCAAGGATGGTATTATGACCAAAATCTTGAAGGGGTGCCTAAATGTAAAGCCATTTAGAGAAAAATCTAAAAGTACAATTTCTTTAATTGTTAAACAATTATTCGTGACACCTTTAACTAGTGTTGATTTTAAACCTCCTAGCATGGGCAGGAATACCCTTATCACTTGTTACACTTGTTTGGCTCCCACAATCGACAATAAACCTTTGACGTTCCCCGTTTACATTGGCATGTACATAAATGAGATCTTCAGACGGGAAAGTAGAGACTAAAATCTTTTTACTGCCCGCAGGTATGTCTCCATTACTTGCGGTTAATTGGCGTTTAAATCTTCTGGATTTTGAAGACAAAATTCTTGGTGGTGATTAGGAAAACCACATTTATAACAAAGTTGTGGGCCACGCCGTTCACCTTGATCGGGACGACCGCGGGGGGCTGGTGAACCTCGCCCCCGGCCACGCTGAAAATTGGAACGATTCTGAAACCGGCCGTTCTTTGAACGATAGCCTCTACTTCCCCTGCCCTGAAAGCCTCGTCTGTTGTTTGAACCACGATTGTGATTAAAATTACCCCTTTGATAATTTTGGCCTACAGTTTGAAAATTTTCGTGATCGTGTGACTGTATAACTTCCTCGACTTTTAACGCTAGGTTGCTGACCTGCTTAGCCAAAGCTTCTACAGCGGACGGTTCTGAAGTTGGGAGAAACGTTTGTTGTCTTTTGACAAGGTCCAATTCAGCTTGCAAGGCTTGCAGCTGATTAGTCATGTCTTGATTAGCCCGAGGTGCTGATTCCGGAGCAACCGCCGTAGTGCTAACTACGGGGTTCTGGTGAGGAATGCGCAACTCAACAGGAGACGGAAAAAGAGTTTCCTTCTGAGCCGAATGCAAGAGCTCTTGCACCGTTCTACGGCGCATAAGGAACTTTGCTTTTTCATATTCTTTGAGGTCTTTCAAAAGCTCCGGAACTGAATTATATTTTTTTTTGTATATCTCCCTGATAAATTCCGGTTGAAGACCTGCGTTTAAGTATTTAAGCTGCTTATTCACAGCCATGTTAGGGTCCATCTTAAACAAGAGGGTCTGCTTGTCCCTAACATAAGATGATACCGGTTCATCGTCCCTGTGGAACCGATATCTGATCTGCTCCTCGATCTGCAGCTGATCAAGGGAGCCTGTGAATTCTTCAATAAGTTTTTTCTTGACGTCCTCATAGCTGACTAAATTGACGCCTGGTTGCTGGCTAATTGCATTAAACCAGCGGAGAGCTGGCCCACATAACAACGCCGCGAAAATTTGCCGTTTTTTCGTTTCCTCCCAATTGTTCAGAATCGCCGCACTTTCGAAACGATCTATGAATTTAGTAACATCCTCCCCCGAGGCACCCTGAAACTGAATGCTCTCGAACAGGAAGGGATGAACAAAAGGTAGTTGAGCCATGTTGGGTGGGTCCACAAGAACTGTGGGACGATTATCAATTTGAAAGTAAGCCTGCGCCCGTGCGCGACTTCTAGTTAATGGAGGACTTCTGATTGGGGTGGATGAGGCACAAGGTAGGCCCTCCACATCAAAAGACGGACCAACAGCATTACTGGCGAGAATGATGAGCAGTAGGGAGAAGTGTATGTTCTGGGCCACCCCCAAAATTTTGGTTTACTTTTATTGTGTACACCTATACAGTAATATACTCAAAATCGAACTTTGACTCTTACAAAAGTGACATAATACAAGCTCAAAAAAAGTCAAAGCTCAAATTCAAATTTTCATAGTGCAAAATTGCTAATTTTCGAAAATCCCTCTATAACTTTTGCTAAAATTTTATTTTTTAATAATTAAAGCGAAGTGCTAAGTTAAAAGTAAGTGCTAAGTTACTTCCGGTCCACTTCCGGTTTACTTCCGGTCCACTTCCGGTCTACTTCCGGTCCACTTCCGGTCCACTTCCGGTCTACTTCCGGTCCACTTCCGGTCTACTTCCGGTCCACTTCCGGTTTACTTCCGGTCCACTTCCGGTCTACTTCCGGTTTACTTATAAATTATTACATATTTTAGCAAAATACCCCAGTATCCTGTATTTGTATATCTCTATATCACCATATGTGTACTAATTTTTATTTCTTATACTGTTAGTGCTTCGACCGGCAATATAATAGCAATATGAACCCTACTGCCGCTCTTCGAAATGTGATTCTCAGTCCTCCCTTCCACATAATCTTTTTTAGATTTTTCCTAAGTCTTACCGTTTCCAAGATAACCCCACTTCCGGTCGCCATTTTGGATTTCCGGGCATATGTTCTATTCATATTTTTCTCACGTATAGGTGTACATAATGAATCACCAAACAGATTTTTCCTAAGTTTTACCGTTTCCAAGATAACCCCACTTCCAGTCGCCATTTTGGATTTCCGAGCATAGGTTCTATTCATACTTTTTCTCACATATAGGCGTACATGATGAATCACCAAACAGATTTTTCCTAAGTCTTACCGTTTCCAAGATAACCCCACTTCCGGTCGCCATTTTGGATTTTAGATCATAGGTTCTATTCATACTTTTTCTCACGTATAGGTGTACATGATGAATCCGCAAACAGTGGTGCTTTGTTTGTGTGTAAAAAAGAAATGCAATGCTTTTTGCACTTGGTTATCATCACCTAACATGTTATTAATTGTTTTTTAAAATTAATTACAAATGAAAACTAATAATTAATATTATCTAAAGTTACTAATTAATATTATACAATTAATTGATATAATTTTTTTGTTCTTGTTGCTAGTGTTGGGTAATTATAGTTGTTGCAAAATATACCTCTCGCGTATGACAGTTTCTGAGTTTCGTTGGGTATATATAGACGAATCGAAATTTTACTTGTTATGTTAAATTGTATGTTAGGGTACATGGTAAGAAAAATCATTGTATATTAGAGCGCTCTTTTAATGATTTGCCTATAACTGCATACAGGCAGCCGTAAATTTAGCATAAAATATCCTGATCCTGTTTCTTCTAGCATTTGCTACGTTTGTTGTGGTGGGATCATTGGGGGAAATGTGATTCTCCCATGATGTCATCTGACTTACTAGCAAATGCGATACGAAGAACAGGTGTGTATGTGTCTTACTAGGATTAGGCTCATGGTAATGAGGTCCTAGTAGATGAAACGTTGTCGGGGTATTTTGCAAAAAATTTCCTTAAACAGTTAACAAATATAATATTTTTTTTAATTCAGACATTAGATAGATTTTACAAATATATTTAAAAAAATACGTTAGGTAATTGTGGCTTCTACAGCTCGTCGCAAAAATATACCTAAAATTTTATTGTTTTAAGAAGAATCCTAAAAAAATATTTTATATATATAAAACCCAAATTATAAAAATATAGATATAAACCAAAAGTTTACTGATTAATAAATTGAGATTATAAATACAAATATTTTGCTATTTTCAATTATTATTTGAGAATTAGAAGTTGAGAGAAGAGATTTATTAAATAATTAATTTACCTAAAATTTTATTGTTTTGACAAGAATCCTAAAAAAAATATTTTATATATATAAAACCCAAATTATAAAAATATAGATATAAAACCCAATTATAAAATATAGATATAAAACCCAATTATAACAAAATGAATAATCAAGTTAAAAATCCAAACCAAGATATTTTATATCATGTTGTATATAATACAACACATGTAGATAATGAAGAATTAGATATTCCAAATTTTCTAGCTAAACTTAAACCTAAATTTAAAAATTTAATTTGTGATAAACTTAAACAATATTCTCTCAAATTATATTGTATTTTATCATCAAATTATATTAATCCTGGTAATAAAATAGAAAAATTTTATCATCAGACTCATGTGTTAAAATTATACTATAATGATACTAATAATTTAGATAATATTTATGATAGAATTTGTGAAGAACTTAAGTTACAACAACAACAGTTCGAAAAACAAGATTCAGGTTGGTCTCTTTGTGATACAAACCATGAACTTGAATTGAAAATAGCAAAAAATGCCCCTTTTGGAGGATCTGGTTATATTAAATTACCTAAAGAGATTGAAAACAAATTTGCTGTATTAAATATTCAAAATAATGATAATAAATGTTTCCTCTGGTGCATCATAGCATATTTTAATCCAGTTAAAAATCATAATGATCACAAATATCGTGTCTCCCATTATAAAGAATTTGAAACAGAATTTAAAAAATACATGTCAGGAATAAAATATCCAGTGCAAATCTCAGATATTGAGAAATTTGAAAAGCAATATCAACAATACAATAAAAAAATAATAAATGTTCATGTTTATGGTTATGATATAAATAATAATATTTATCCACTCAGACACCATCCACCATCTGCTGGTGCACATATCATAAGATTATTATATGTTACAGAGAGAAATAAGAAACACTATTGTCTCATACAAAATCTAACAAAATTGGTGCATAATCAAATAACATCAAATTGTCATAAAATTGCTATATGTGATAGATGCTTGTCAAAATTTTATAGAAGAAGTGACAAATCATGTGAACAGCAATTAGAGGAACATATTGAAAATTGTTATTATTATCCCCATGCAACTTACAAATTTCCATCCAAGAGTATAAAATTTTCTAATTATGAATCGCTGGTACAACATCCATTTGTAACCTATGCTGATTTTGAAACAATACAGATACCGATGCAAACATGTCTTCCCGATCCAAATGAATCATATACAACAAATATAGCTAACCATGAATCTTGTGGTTTTGTACTAAAATTAGTAAAAACTTATGAAGAAAATAATCCACAACAATTATTTATTTATAGAGGTAAAAATGCATCTCGAATATTTATTGAAAAACTTAGAGAGTGGGTAAAAGATTTTGCTCCAATTTTATATAATACAAAATTGATGAATAAACTTACACCACATCAACATCAGAAACATTATGATACCAAACAATGCAAATATTGTAAAAATAATTTTAATTTATTTAATCCAAAAGTTAAACACCATAACCATTTTAATGGAGAATATATTGAAACAATTTGCAATTCATGTAACTTGAAAATAAAGAAACCAAATTTTATTCCAGTATTTATTCATAATTTACAAAATTTTGACGCACATTTATTTATCAAAGAATTAGGATATGATACAGAAAATATTAATATTATACCACGCAGTAAAGATAAATATATTACCATAGAAAAACTATCAGATTAGAAAATGGACAAATAATTAAACTTAGGTTTCTAGATTCATATCAGTTTCTATCTAGTAGTTTGGCAAATCTGGTGAAACAATTATCCGATGATGAATTTATTCACACAAGAAAATATTTTAATAATGTTAATATGGAATTGCTAAAAAGAAAAGGAGTTTACCCCTATCAATACATGGATAGTTTTGATAAATTTAATGAGACACAGTTACCACCGAAAAATAAATTTTATAACCATCTTCAGGATGAAGAATGTAGTGAAATAGATTATCAATATGCACAGACAATTTGGAATATATTAAATTGTAAAACAATGGGAGATTATCATGATATCTATTTAAAACTGGATGGTCTTTTGTTAGCCGATGTGTTCGAGATTTTTCGAAATCGTTGTTTCAAGAAATACAATTTGGATCCTGTTTTTATGTATACAACACCTGGTTTATCCTGGCAAGCTATGCTTTTAAATACAGAGGTTGAAATTGGTCTCGTTACCGATATCGAACAGTTCATGTTTGTTGAATCTGGTAAGCGTGGTGGTATAGTCCAGTGTCCTTTAAGATATGCAAAAGCAAATAATAAATATTTATCTAGAAATTATAATGCTAATTACAAAAATAAATATATTTTTTATATTGACATGAACAATTTATATGGTTATGTCATGAATCAATCACTACCAATTGGCAATTACGAATGGATGACAGATACAGAACTTGAAGACAAAGATTTCTTAAAGTGGTCTGAAGATCATGCAAAATGTTGTCTACTGGAAGTTGATTTGGAATATCCATCACATCTACATGACCAACACCATGGTTTTGCTATGGCACCAGTTTCTCAAAAAGTACCAGGTACAGAGGAAACAAAATTGATATTATCATTTGAAAATAAAAATAATTATGTACTTCATTATCGACTGTTACAGTATTATTTGAAACATGGTATGAAATTAACAAAAATCCATAATGGGTTAAAATTTGATCAAGAAAGATGGTTAGCTCAATATATTGAGAAAAATACAAATAATCGAATACAAACAAATTCTAAAGTTGAAAAAAATCTTTATAAATTAATGAGTAATTCCATATATGGAAAATGTTTAGAGAACAAAAGAAATCGAGTGAGGTGTAATTTGGTGTCAGACCGAAAAAAACTTCTGAAACTTATTGCCGACCCCACATATAAAAGTTTTACAAAAATTACTAATAATCTAATTCTTATTGAAAGATCCAACACCAATATAATGTGTGACGCGCCGATAGCTGTCGGTGTTACAGTTTTAGAATTATCAAAATTGGAAATGTATAAATTTCATTATGATGTTATGAAACCTAAATACTAAAATAGCATTAAAGTAGCTTATATGGATACTGATAGTTTTTTATATGAGATAGAAACAAATAATTTATACAATGACTTGTTCTCTCTAAATAAATATTTTGATTTTAGCAATTATCCAGAAAATCATCCATTATACAATATTGAAAACCAGATGATCCCTGGGAAAATGAAAGATGAGGCAGCAGGGTCCATAATATCAGAATTTGCCGGACTCAGATCAAAAATGTATTGCATGAAAATGGATGGGGAAGAAAAAGAAATTAAAAAAGCTAAAGGTGTAAAACAGGCATGTACAAGAAAACTTGCAATAGATGATTTCAAACAATGTTTAAAAAATAAAAATAAAAAAATATACATGCCTGCCTACCATCTTACTAGTAAATTAGATGGTGTTTATACTACAATAGAAAATAAAGTAGTTCTTGATGGGAATGATAATAAATTGCAAGTATTAAATTGCAATATCCATACTAGAGAATATGGACACTGTAATACATTAAAAATTTGTTTTAAATGTTATAAATTCAAAAATTAACATAAATATTACAACAATTTAAAATTATTTTATTCTATTATATTTTTATTAAAATTATTCTATAAATTAAAAAATTCAAATATTACATAATTTATTTTATATAATTAATATTTTTTTTCTTTAAATAATACAGCAACCTAACACTGTTCTATTGTATTTTGTTCTATTTTATTCTATTCTGTTAAAATTGTTCTATCACTCTTTCATTTTTTACATCATATATGTATGATTTCTCCACAATTAAAATTGCACTACATATGGTATTTTCAGGTAATGGTTCATGAAATTCACATATTAACTTAATATTAGTTCGATCATTGATAACCACCAATTTTCTTTTTGATGCATTTATTAAAAACATAGGTCTGTGAACTATGAACTCGTCTGGGTTATAATACATATCCATATTTCCTTCAGTTACTCTTTTAAATGCAGAATATGCTTCATATAATTTTAAATAATCTTGTTCTGTAATATTTAAATTGTAATTTTCACGTGGGAATACCTCATTCCTACCATTCTTAAGATATATATTTTTAATTTTACAGTTATCAAATTTGCTGCTATCTTTTTCCTGATTGTCATCTCTTCCTGTCTGAAACAATACGGCTACAAATTCTGGCATGTCATATTGTAGAGATTGGAACTGATTAGTAATGTCGTACTCGAAAAATTTACCCTCTACAGGTTTTTGTATGCATTGATATGTATAAAATTGTATTGGAATTTGAGGATTTTTCAAAATGTTGGATTTGTACTTAAGAGCATAATTCGATTCATATTCAACTATAGGCATGCGTAACTCCATAGACTGGATCACACATTTTGCAACTTCGGGTAAACTAGCGTCGTTGGCTGTTCCATCTGCATTTAAAGTTTTATATCTCATTATAGCATTATAATCATTGGGTGATCTGCGAAATATGATGCTTAAACCACCTTTCCACATAATTTCTTTATAATCGGAGAAAAAACCAAATAGCAATCTCATGGGGAACAGTACTGTGTGACTTTTTGTCATAATTTTTGTTCCAGCTTCGAATCCACCTATTTTATAATATACACTTCCTGATTTTGATAATTTTAATGTTGCCACAGTAGTGGATGTAATTCCAGGATAATCAATCCTGTCAATCACTGTACCATGTCTCCTGACTTCAATTTGAGAGAACAAGAATGGAACAAAATTGTCTAGAAGTTTTATATTAGCCCCAGGGAGGGGATATTCTTCACCATTACTTTTCTTGACGATGTCAAATTTTATATACAGATCGGATCTATGAGGATGAATAAAACCATCGCCTATAGTTATGTCAAATTGAATGTCCTTATTCGGTTCATTGAGGTTAGCAAATGTCCTCCTGTTTGGAGGGAATGACTGTAACTCATAACTTTCGATATTTTCCATTTTGGGTATTTATTTATATAATTTTAAATATTAATTTCTATTATTGCAGTGGTATTAGCACCGGCAAAATCGACTATCTCGTTTTTCTCATTTGTAATTCTTATCTCTATGTAATTAACTTTATCATAGTAAACAGGAAAATAGATTGGTGAGATTGGGGAATAAAAAATAGGTTCCATAAATTCAGAATTCGGTTTAAATGTAGCAATAATACCTGTTTCCTTGTGAGTACCAATTGAATTTTTTTCGGCTTTGATAATCATTCCTTTAGCAATATTACAGTGAACATTCAACGTCTCGATAGCTAGGAATTTCGGTATAAATTTACCTATGTGTCTAGTACCAGGTTCTAATTTTGAATTGTTCTCAAATCCTAGAAGTTCACCCATGTTAGATAGATTTACTGTTTCATTGGTGGATACAATCTCCACTCTGTGTGTTACAGAATTTTGAGATAGTAATACAGTGTTTGGAAGTTCAGATTGTAAAGTAGATAAATTATATTGTCCGGGAGGAATAATAATTTTCTCGTTACCTACAAATATAGTATTGTTGTAGTTAGTTACATTCGGAATCAGATACATGCTGTAGAATGCTCTCAGAGCTATAGATTTTGGATATATAATATCATCGTGGAGATGCAGTTCCAAGATCGAAGTTTCACTAGAAAGATGAAAAATTCCCATACTTTATGTATAATACTGCTTTCTGAAAATTTTGTAATTTTATGTGTGGTATTTTATTTAATATTCTTAGCATCATAATGCAAATATGGCCACATATAATTTGATCAAAATCTTGTATGCGCTGGTCATTGTAATAAATATTACAATATTTTAAATAATTAACTAATTCTCTAGGTGGTCTCCCTCCAAAAGAATCGAAAATAAAAGCATTGTTGTTTTGTTTATAATAACAGATCCAGTGGGTACCAATATTTTCGGACTTATCCAAATTGACCACACCACATTCTCGAGAGTGACTATTTTTAGGGAGAGAATCCGACATGAAAACTCCTCTGAAATGTTGAATTTTAAATATTTTAACTAAAGATTCAATGTCTTGGTTCGTGAGCGGCTTTTCTTTTTTTTAATTTTCTGAGTACTCTGGATTTCACACCACTACCCCCTCGTAGGGGTCTCTCCATAGCCAGATTATGGCGTTTTTGTTCCTCTAATTCGGCTTTATTTTTTTTCGAATCGAGTACAGTTTTTGCAATAGCAGCACTGCCACCAGATAAACTTCCCACGGCACCCAAAGCAGTTAGGATAGCAGGAATGCTAAATATAAATCCACCACTATGTTCTTTTTTTCTTATATTTTGCAATCGTTTTAATTGTGGTGTACTAAGTAATAATTTCATCCCATTTCCTTTGGATATACATTGTTTTTTTTCTCCTGTTGTTTTTTAGTTAAAATTGAATTTACAATTTTTAAATTTTTGAGATCCCGATATGGAATTTGATATACTACTCCTTTCGGTTTCATATTTTTTTTAAATTATTTTTTAAGGGTATTTATTTATATATTAACAAACTAAATTACTAACTAAAATTAACTAATTTTCTACAAACCCCACCCTAATTTTTGTTTTGTGTTCATAGCAATTGTTGTACCCAATGCTGCTATTTTCTCACCCAAAGAAGCATCTCTACTGGTTAATCTTCCAAATGCTGCATGCTCCAATTTTTGATCGGCTGCATGACGATTGTCGAGGTCTGTGTGTGTATTGTATGCAATATCATGATCTTTACAAGCGGCATCAAGTTGATTAATTCCCCTATCTCCTCTTTTTAATCGTTTATCAAGTTTGGTGCCCGGACCACAGTACTGGTAACCAGGTACATGTAATTCGAATGGAAGTTTATTTATAATATCATTAACCAAACCTCGACCTTCTGATACATTCCAGAATTTAGGAGGTAGAGTATTGATAATTTTAATTAAGTATCCTATACCTTTTGGATCATTTACAATAAAATTGGCTAATTTATCACTGATCATGTTTACAATACCTATTTTTTCATTATAGAAATTATTGTTCCCAGCATTTTCTTCTCCGGCTATAACCAGCAATCTATCTATGAGTTTTTTCACATCATCCACCCAGACAAACTCTTTAGGTAAAGTATTATATTGTTTGATACCACTACCGGTTTTAAGTTGGTTCCAGATCGGTTTAATTAGATTTTTGTATTTGTCGCCACTGCTCGATTTAACTCTATTCTGACTGGCATCATTATTTTGGTATAGAGCATCGGACAATATCAAAATTTCGGAGTAACTCTGGTAATCTTCATCTGTGTAATCTTTAGGGTGTTTCTTGGTAATCAGTTCCCACAACCCTATAGTTCCCGGGTATCTCGACCAACTATTTCTTTCACCCAAATTTATTTTCACATCATCGCCTTGAAATGTTACTCTAGATTTCCCAATTTTCCATACTACACCTTCATTTGGTTCCATGGTCGGATACAATCCAAACACTTCATCTTTTTCAAATTTTCCAGTACTTAGGTAATCTCTTGCCAGAGGACCCAACTCAATTTTCTCAGGTTCACCTATAGTTTTAATAGGCGGCTGTTGGAGTGTTAGGGGAGTATGGATACTAGATAATGGTGTAGGAGGAAAATCTGCATAATTTTTAGCAGTAAGAGGTACCAATTCATTTATGAGGTTTTTATTTTGTTCTGTCACACCTTTAATTTCTTTACCAAGACCACTGATTGCATCTATAATTGGCTGATCTTGACGTTTGTGTTGTTCATAGAATCCTCGATTTTCTGATTTCCAACCTTTGAATCGTTTGGTGAGGTACTCACGTAATTTAGAATTGTCTTCTATTTTGTGTTTTGTCATTTTTTTGATTAGAGGTTATTTTTATAACGTTTTAACGATTTTTATATCGATTTAACGTTCATGAAATCGTTGATTTTGTTTCTATATTTTCCATTGTTAGGTTTTCTAGTCATGTCGATTGTAACAAATCCAAAATCATAATCGTTCCAACAGGATGAACAAAATTTGGAAAATTGGTCGTAATTTAAATCTCCCCCCACATAATCATCATGAACATGTTTAAGGTTAGTGTGATCTTGACGAAACAAACATATTAAATTTGAATTATCCCTCAGTAACTGTTTGGGAATCTTAGAATATGTTTGAGCCAAATAAAAACAATCTATTCCTCTGTGTCGACCTTGAGTGAAGAAATTTCGAATTAAATTTTGATTTTCCAGAATCACATCATCGAATACCACAACAGAATTTTCTAAACAGTGGTCGAGAGGTTTAATTTCTGATCCAAATGTGGCTATACCCAGTCCCTTATACAATTTCATGAGTTGCTGGTATTTTGGTTGTTCTAAACTTTTTGAGAATACATACAGGTGCCTATTTTTCCAGTCTAACCAATTAGGCGCAAGCAATAAATTATCTACCAGCAGTGTAGTTTTACCACAACCGGATGGGCCTACAATAAGACACCTAATATTGTCTGGTAACAACTCACCATTTTTCTTACTAGTTTCTACTAACTCTGGCAAACGTTGCACAACGTTCCAAGTTGGTATCATAGAATCACCTGGTTTGCCTCTATCCAACTTTTTTCTGGCAATCCTAGCCATTTTGCATAGAATTTGTTATTCTTTTTCTTTAATATTTTTTCAATAAGATATGTATCTGGATATTTTGTTTTACTGAGTTCCTCTTCATAAAATCTTCCTTTCAGTATTTTATTATAATTATCTTTTAATATATAAGTATACCTGTTGCCTGGTAAAACTCGAACCACTGTAAACAATTCGGTGCTCCAATTTTTTGTGTAACTTTTCTCAAATAAATGCTTAAATTTACTAACTCGCACCTTATCTCCTATTTTAAATCTGGGTTTCTCTGTTGTGTATTTATACTTATGACAGTAAACAGTAGAAATCAATCGTTGTTCATCAGATTTAGTTACCTCGGCAGGTTTCATATGTATGGTTCTATGCATGGAATTATTGTAATTATGTACTAGGTCAGGTAAAATTTCTACCCATTTATAGTTACCCTGTAGAGTAAATTGTTTCCACATGCGATTTTTTAATGTTCTGTTGAATCGTTCTACTATACTTGCTTTAAGATCACTGTATGTAGAATAATGTTTAATATTATGTTGATTCATTAATTTGGTAAATGTGGAATTGTAAAATTCTTTTCCTCTATCTGTGTGCAAATAATTCGGTATCCTACCTTGCTCGAAAATAAATTTAAAAGCTTCAGCGACACAAGTTGCTGTTTTAGATTTTATAGGAATTGCCCATGCATATTTGCTAAATGTATCTATCACGGTAAGTAAATATTTGTAACCATGATTTATCTTATGTAAATTTTTTAAAACCCCCGTAGACATTTCTATCAGATCACCCTCCCACAGATCATCTATGCTTTTTGTTACCACAGATAATCGTTTGTAATTACGACGGGCTGGTCTGTGTAATTCATTAACTATACCTTGTCTAGACATCTAGTGCGAAGAGAAAATATTACATAAAATGGATTAACCTCAGGGTATAATTGTCTTATGTCAAAAATTAATTTATCACCAGTTTCAATATTAAAAAGCGATAATTGTTCATCCTCATGTATTTTATATTTGTTGGCAGATTCATCCCAGTATGCTATAGGTATTTGAACTGCTTTGTGTATACCATCTTTTCTTATTATAGTAAATTTGGGAACTTCGACATGTTTTATATTATTTAGAAATCTAAACTTCAAAAATCTAAGTTGGCCATCAACAAAAAATTCGTGTGCCTGTGCGTACGGGTATAATTTGTAAACATTACCTGCATTAACATACGTCCAGTGCCCTCGAGTGTTTGGAATACTTTGTAACCTAACAATTTCCATAGAATAAAACTAACGAGAATCTGCATCGTCTAATCTGCTTAATACCGGTTCCAGGTGTTCGCTGATAGTACGAACCAACTCATCGTAACCCGGTTTAATTTTCACATCCACATATACCTGTTTGAATTGTTCTTTCAAATCATGCAATTGATTGGCGAAATTCGATAAGTTCGATTCTTGTGCTGCTTCAATGGTGCTAATTTGCACCTTAATGTTCGAGATAATCTGCTGTAAACTTTCTACTAGTTTCAATTTCGAACTCTGGCTAGCGAGATCGTGTACTTGATTTCTGATGTCCATAAATAATAAGTTTAGTTCATTGATTATTTGGTTGGTGGGAAGATTAGCAACAGTTTCTTTGATTTGTGCAATTTCCCCCTGAATATTTTTAATATCTTCAGATTTGAGTATTCGATTTACCGCTCTCTTCATGGCTCTTATTTCCTGTGAAGTAGGCAACCCTGCTACAGTATTCTGAAGTGTGGTCAGAGTTAATTTTACAGCATCCAGTTCGTTTGCATCTGCAACAGTTTTCAAAATTTCTTGCAGTTGGGTTATGTCATCTTGAGTAGGCGTAGATTGCTGCAGTGTTTCTAACTTATTCTGTATGTCATCTATGAGATGGTGGAAATGAGATAATTCAGATTCGGTATTGAGATTTTCTAATTTAGCAACTTGTTGTTGTACTAGGGCTAAAGTTTCGGTGATACCTGGCAATTTTGATTCCAGAGTTTCCTGTACAGTAATTAATTCATTTTTCATAGTTTTAAGAGTATCTTCGATGTGAGCTATGGTTGCTTGTATCTTACCAAAATCCTCAAAAGTTTCCAGCTGCAATTTAATGTTTGTTACACTACGAGCAATGGCATTGAGTTCAGTAGATGAAGGCAAATTATCAATAAAATCTTCCAATGTTTGAAGTTTGGTTTGAACTTCGGTTATGGCTGAATGCAGTTCATCTGTCTGCAGTTCTATTTTAATATTTTCCAGTGTAGGAATCTCGAAAGATTGAACCTGTTCTCGTAATTTGGTAATACTCGCATTTACTTGTTCAAATTCCTCTTGAGTTTTGATACCCTGGACAATGGTTTGCAGTTCGGTGCGAATACTATTCGCTTGCTCGTTTAATTGCTGTTTCAATTGTTCGGTATTGGTTATCTGCATTTGTCGAAATTTATCGAGTTCATTTTTTAATTTGGCTACACTTTCCTCCAAGTTTTGAAGATTGTCTATTGAGGCTAAATTGGTATATTTTTCCAGTAGAGATTTGAGTTCTCCATCAATTTTTACTATGGGGTCAATCAGTTGAGTTTGAAGATTTGTGATTTCTGCTTGTATATTTACATTTAATGAATTTTGTAAAATTAATAAATCTGATTTAAGTTTTTTTAGACGTTCATCTAATCTAGCAATATCATTGGAATTATCCGGTATTTCCTGTCTTCTCCTGTTCCCAAATATGTCCATAATATATTTGTTATTTTATTTATTTATTATTATTATTTTGTTTTCGGTATTTTATATATTTCATAAATTCATAGATTCATAGATTATTCTTATTTCGATGAAGAGAGGAATTAATTTATTATACTCCCCAATTGTTTCAGCATACAGGAATTCACCTGCTTGCACTTCGTATGTTGTGTCGGAACTAATTGCATTATGCTTAATTCTATACAAATTCCGACCTATGTGTACAAGTGCTGCATTGGATGGAGAGATACTTATTTGCATTTTCCCACTGACAGGAATTTTATATGATGGTTTATTATTGAATACATGTAATTGTTTCCCTGTGTCTTCATCAATTTGGTACCAGATACTATTTAGATGAATGATGACCAAACTTCTCAATTTACTAAGAATATTTTTTATAATATCCATGTTGACTGGAATTTTCTCTATTTGTTGAATATGTTGTTTCTTAAACCCAAACACATTCATTGGCATAATTAGAAAATATTTATATGGTTATTTTATTAATATATTTGCATAAAATATGTTGAGGTTTAGGATTCTTCTCAAAACTATAAAATTTTAGATAATTAATTATTTTAACAAACCTAACAGTATAAGAAATAAAAATTAGTACACATATGGTGATATAGAGATATACAAATACAGAATCTTCGGTTCAGATCTGAACCGGTATTTTGCTAAAATTTGTAATAATTTATAAGTAGACCGGAAGTAGACCGGAAGTGGACCGGAAGTGAACCGGAAGTAGACCGGAAGTGGACCGGAAGTAAACCGGAAGTGGACCGGAAGTAACTTAGCACTTACTTTTAACTTAGCACTTCGCTTTAATTATGAAAAAATAAAATTTTAGCAAAAGTTATAGAGGGATTTTCGAAAATTAGCAATTTTGCACTATGAAAATTTGAATTTGAGCTTTGACTTTTTTTTTGCGCTTGTATTATGTCACTTTTGTAAGAGTCAAAGTTCGATTTTGAGTATATTACTGTATAGGTGTACACAATAAAAGTAAACCAAAATTTTGGGGGTGGCCCAGAACATACACTTCTCCCTACTATGAGCCTATCCAATGTGGTATCAAGCTCGTCCTCCAACTCAATAAATGACATAAGGCATTACTAACAATAAGGTAACGTCACGTACCTTATTAAAAAAAATTAACCCCCATTAGGAAAAAATTCCGCGAAGAAACAAGTCTAACATGATATTAATGAATTTCAATTTTCATTTATTTCAGAGTGAAATAAATGAAAAAAAAATTCCGCAACTCTAACCGCGATGCCTACCCTTTCAATTTTCATGTCTGTTTAGGAAAACAAGGCATGACGCTTTCATTTCCAAAAGAACCACGTTGCTCTAATTTTTCATCACATTTCCGTAAAAATGGATGAAAAGCCCACGCATCTCAAACCACCTGAACGCGGGGATCTTAAATAGGGATGTAACTTGCCCCTCCCGATTAATACTTGTTGATGGTAGAGACAGCCCTGAACGGGCAGGTACAAATATCTAACTTATCATTAAAATAGACTCATGGTTCGTTTTAGACTGAAGTGAGCAATGCGAATGGCAGAATGGGGTGTAGACTAGCTTACCCTGTTCGGTTAAGAAATAAGACCAGTAGCTCCTGCTTCTCCGATGATTCCAGATTAAAAGACCCCGTGTCGCTCTCGTGCGCACCTATTTAAACCCTCGCTTGGCCTCTCGTCACCTCTTGCCAAAGGCCAGTGTTCTTACCATTTCCTGTGAAAGGCATACCCAACACATTTCTGAGCAGGAGCTGACAAGGTCTGCCTGGGTCAATATTTCTTAATCGAGCAGGGTATGGTACGATATACCTCATTAGAAAGCTTCAAGTATCTACGTTTTAGTAAGCGTTATCTGAAAATTATTCTTAACTTTGTTTTCTTACTATAATGAAAAATTTAGTGAAAAGTGTAGTTTGTTCTTCCAATCTTCACGAACGGGGAACTTAACACCATACAGTTCATAATCGACTGTACATATATTCTTGAGATTTTGTGTACTTGAAGTTTGATTACTTTTGCACCTCTGTAGAAAAAATCAAATGCATATTTTTAGTAGATACTTAAAAAATTGACATTTTAGGGAGACGCGCAAACTTCAAATGCATAATTACAAATTCAATGAAATTGCAGAAAACTGTTGATATATCGCATTTGATCAAATTCCAGATGTTTGGTGTATGTACCTCAAATATGGTTCAAGATATAAATTATTCTTATTCCTGTTCCCTGGGTTAGATCTGATGCGTCCACCTGTCTAACCGGAGCAAGAAGGAGAGTGCTGCCAATTCGTGGCTCCAGACCCTGGAGTTGCGATTGTGGTGACACGTTTCAATTTGAATATCACTTAAATTGAAATAAACTTGGATTATAATATAGAAACATAATTTATTCTTGGAATGATGTTAAACTTGTGAATTATATATTTGATATCTAAAATATTCATGTCAAAAGTATAGAAATAGAATTTAAATAATACCTACTGTTATGACATATTGAAGTATTATAATTTATAAATTGGATAACTATAATCATATTTTATAACCAATTTTATTGGTTATCTGCTTACCCTGGACTCTCTTTACTTGTATTATTCAAGTTCATAATTTGTAAGTATGATCTACTGCTACGAGAATTATTAACTCTTAGATTACTTATTGATATAATTAGTAATGGATTTTTTGCATGTTGAGATTTAGGAGTGATTGCTCGTTGATTGATATTGGGACACAATTTATTTTTGGATGTTCTGTTCGCGTTGTAATGATAAATAAGTATTGAGAGCGATAATTACTACTACTGCGCACGACGGTCTCAATAAAACGTCAATTTCAAAGGAAGATTTGGTTTTAGGGGTTGATGTTATAGTTGGCTTTGGAAGTGATAGCGTGGTGATCTTAAACATTTTTGCAGAGTCCGATGCAACCATTATAGGAACCCTCATAATACCGTGGAATCAATTAAATTATTACGATAAAGATTATACAGGGTGACCCAAAAGTGCCGAACGGGCCGAATAAAACCGAATGCATGCAGTTATTGAAATTTTATAGGTGTACATGTAGTTTGGGGATGGGGGAAGCCTACCGAACGGCTTTTGAAATATGGTCGCCATCTTGAAAGCCGCCATCTTTGAACGAGATGACTTTTTTAAATGAGAACCTAGTCATGTGACACATGAAATTACACTGCAAAAAGCTCACAAACACGATGGTAGCATTCATTTTTGCCAAAACTTTATTCATGTTCATGCTTCAAGATGTTAAAGAAGTGTTTTCAACGGGTTCTCTCATTGTTGCAGGATGTTAGAGGATGTGCTCAATGTGTTTACCGTTGTTGGCCAGTGTCATATTGAGTCGATTCACCCATTCCTGATGGAGTTTTCATAAGATGTCAGGTGTGATGCTTGCACAGCACTCGACAATTCTGTCTTTCAAATGTTCCATATCACGATTTTTACGGAATAGACCAGTGATTTCAAGTGGCTTCACAGATAAAAATCAAGGGGGTAAGGTCCCGCGAGCGTGGTGGCCATTCAACAGGCCCCCTGCAACCTATTCACCAATTTGGAAACTGGATGTTCAGATAGTGACCAAAATGCGGCGGAGTACCGTCATGTTGAAAGAACTCAGGGAAACTACCATCCTCGATCATGAGAAATAGAAACACTTGTGTATCCAGTAAGTTAAAATAATCCGCGGCATTGAGGGTACTGCCAATGAAGAAAGGTCCTACCACACGGGTTTCCCATATGCCAGACCATACTATCACTTTGAACGGAGGACTGTCCGAGATATATCCACCCAACGAGGATTTGATTTAGACCAGTATCTCATGTTTTGTCTGTTCACCTCACCATTCAGATAAAACTTTGCTAGATCACTGAACAACACCTTGTGAGGGAAGGTAGGGTCTTGTAACACCTTACGGGACATTTCTTCTGCAAATTCAACACTGCGGTCAGGATCGTCCTCACTCAGGTGTTGAAGCTAACGGATCTTATATGGATGCCATTTGTGCCTTTTCAGAATCCTCATAATGGAAGCACGACTCGACCAGTAACAGCAGCATGACTACTGGTATTACGGTGCGGACTCAACGTAACTGCCGCCAACACAGCTGTTGATGTCGCTTCATCTGTGGCTACCTTAGGCCTTCCTGATTTGGGCCTGTTTGCAACAGATTCAGTCTCTCTGAACTTAGCGATCAATTTTCGCACATTGCTGTCAACAATAGAAGCTCGTTCTGGATGGCGCTGATTGAACTCATCGACGATGACTTTCGAGCTTGCTTTACCACAGTAGAAGGGATTACCTTTACCGGACATTAATTTATTCATAACGACGCTCGGCTAATGTTATTCTGTCATTTTTAATTATGATTAATGTTTTTTTAATTCAGTATCGAGGGTGACGCTATTGTTAATTAATCTAGCGCCACGTGTCGGGGGTGGAGGAGGAGATGAGTCATCGATGACTCAGGCACACGTGTGAGTTTGAAATTAATGGTTTTCCATTAGTGCACAAAAGATACTATTATGTATTCCGTTTTCGGCCTAACCTAACCCTATTGTTGTATTTTATATATGCGTTTCTGCCGGATATGAGTCACAGATGATTTATACAGTCGTGGGAACTTGGAATTAATGGTTTTTCCATTAATGTACAAAATACACTATTATGGAGTTCGTTTTTTTTACTCTAACCTAACACTATTGTTGTACTTTATATATGAGTTTCAGCCGGATTCACAGATGATTTATACTGACGTTGGAGTTTGGAATTAATGGTTTTTCCTTTAATGTACAAAAGACACTATTATGAAGTTTCGTTTTCGGACTATTCTAACACTATTGTTGTACTTTATATATGTGTTTCATCCGGATATGAGTCACGGATGATTTATACAGTCGGGGTACTTAAAGTTAATGGTTTTTCCATTAATGTACAAGCCATTTGATGGCGTCAGGCAAGGTTTCCAGGCGTCGATGATGTCATGTGGCGACGGAGGTGGATTATATTAGCTATAATTAAGGATCTGGATTTACCCGAATTCAACCGGTGCCGACGCGAACGTTCGGAGGTAGAAGATATTATAACACATGTTCGCTTTAAAGGCGAAGAAATTGAACGATGTAGCCTATATGAAAACGAAGTATGCGGGCAGAATGCATGTTATTAATAATAATTGCTCTTGAAAAAGGGAACAACAATACTGCAAGAACCTGCTACGAGGTTGCATTCATCGTCTCTCCAAACCGCGAGCGATCATTCACGCACGAGGGGAGAAACGACTCTATTGTTATGTCCCCCATCGGTCTTCTTCCGGAGTTGAACGGTAGACAGGTGCCGCCAATTTTTTTTTACACGCGTGTATTGATTTTCTTTGAGGTTCCAATTTTATTTTGTGGAAGCAATTTACGCGTTCATTTTTCTTCTGCCTTTCGTAACATTGCAGAGACTATTTGACCTAAGGCGTAAGGAATTTGGCTGGACTAGGAACAATCAGTTCCAGTATCTACAGGTTAAAGTGGATGCGATCCACTATTTGCCCTTATTTCTAGGTTGCGAGCCACGGACCCGTTGATTATTGACTTATAAACATCAGGATTCACGTAAAATTGACCAGAAGTTTTTACTGTTAGGGCCAATATTTCGCATTTTTTGTGTATTTTTACTCAGAAAACGCTATTTGAACGATTCAAGCAAGAGTTTTTATGGCAATTTAGACACACAAACTGTGTTTCTTCAACTTTAGCTGAAGTTTAGGTTTATTTTTTACTCTAATATCACAATTTCATCTATTCAGACAACATTTTTTATTAAATTTTGGACTCACAAAGACATTTTTGCAACTTTTAACTTGCTATTTTAAAAGTTTATTTCCATTTTTTACTCTGGCAGGAGTGTTTATTGCAGTTTAGACTTGCAAAGATAATTTTTTCAACTTCTTTTATTAATTTTTCTAATTATTGCCTTTTGTATCTTATATTTTTTAATTCTTAACTTTGAGTTTTGTTCTTTATTTAAAAAAAATTCTCTAATCACTAAGGAAGAAGTACTTTTAAGTAAAACTGTACCCTCAAACTTTATTATTACTATTATTATTATTGTTGTTTTTGTTTTGATGTAGTTGTTGAATCTTGTTGTTGTTAGGGTTTATTGACTTCCACTACGCTATTTTTGGTTGCTTCGTAGGAAAGTTTGTTTATTTTACAGTTTCCTCGGTATTTTCTTACTGTTAGGATAGGTAAAGTTTCCTAAATATATGAGTAGGGTTCTATATATTCTTGTTCTTGCATGTTTTTCATATGATGTGATCACCACAACTCTCCAAGTGCTTTTACTGCATGTTTCCATTTTATTGAGGCTTAGTGATTCCTAGAGCCACTTTATGCATGAGAGAAAGCTTGAAAATTTCGTTCTCAGATAACCGTCAACCTTATGTCAGAGTATTTTCGAGTATATTTTAGACTTGTTATGGGCCACTAGAATATCACGGCTTGCTTAATTTTTAAGTATGTTGCGCAGTTATTGTATTTTTGCTTTTGCTTACTAGATAAACTGTATGAAATGTTTAATATTTGTACTTTTTTGCACTTATAAGAGGCCAAACTTTTACTGTAACTAAAATTATTATGTCTCTAAGCACTGAAACCCCTTTACCAAGAGTACTATAACTGAATGTTTATTAATATTGTTTCTTTCATCCCTTAAATATAACAATTTAACAATATAATGACAAATCACAGGTCAAGTTGATGTTACAGATGACTACGTGGCTCTTAAGTCCACCTGCCAAACTTTTCTTACCATGCTATTTTCCCTTATAGTCTTTTATTCGGGGTACGTTTCAAGTACTATTGACTTTTTTGAGTGTTTGATTAATACCAGGGGTTATTTGTATCTGTTATGCTGTATTATTCGAGGCTTCTATTTTTTATTCTACAATCACTATATGTCCCTGAGAACTAAATTCCACTGACTGAAGCTTAAAGCTTAGGCTCTACAGCATGTTGAATGGTTAATCACTGGTCAATATGAATTTTACAGAGGCTAGTAGGAGGCATAGGAACACACGCCAGAGCCTTATTAGCGTGCAAGAAGCACTTTCAGGGAGTACTACGAGGAAACGAAGTTGATTTTTTGAGTGCTTTACCAGTTACACAGCCAATATTTGCTATTTCAAGTAACTACATGTACCAGAACATTTTACAGCCCAACACTAACTAGACTTCAATTTATACTTTATTAGGTGGTAAATGTAGCAAGAACACTGATCGTACATACTTTTGAGAATCCAACTATATCACGATTTTTTCTATGTAAGTATATTCTTTATTGATTACTAACTTTAACAGACCAATCAGGAAGACGACAAAATTCGCTAAACTTAGTACTATAGTGTAGGTGATTGCATGAAAAGTAGAAATTATAACAACCACAAGATTTCGCTTTTTTGCTTTTGTGACTAATTGTGACGCTGAGGATGAATGGATGGCCAAAAATCTTAGGGACTGGATGTATTTTACCACTACAGACGCTTATGTAGAAACACTAGAGTACTGTTAGCTTTCAAAATTCAGGTTATACTGTACTGTTTCTTAAATATTTTGTATTTGGCACGCTTAACAAGTTACACTTATATCCAGGACAAATATTGCTAAAACTCTCAAATTTACTGTGTACAAGTTGATATTTCTGCTATCAGAGGAATTAACATCCCTATTTTACAAACAAATGGTATTGTTTACACTTTATTTACTTCAATCTGAGACTAATATTTTACAGTAATTGAATCATTCAGCCCTAGTCAATACTTTACTGCATCAGAAAGTTTGTTATTAATCTAATAAGTATGCTATTTTGTGCTATTCTAACGCAAACGTTGTTTAATTCAGTGGTTATAATGCAAACTTTTGCACAAATTCGATATATTCACTACCTGCAAACCAAACAATTGTACTTATTTAGAGCATTTCATTTATATTTCTTGTAATTAACTTATGTTTCTTATAATTAACAAACTAAACTAATTACTTTGGCATGTTAAAAATCTCATTTTTTACTATTTTCTATTCTATCAGGTTCTATATTGCTGTTTTTATCAATTTATGTAAGACCACACTGGTAAATACACATATATTCTCATTTATACACACGCACGCCACACACACACACACACACACACACACATTTACACACTTATACGAATATACATCTGACGTTTTTTCTATATTTTGCTATGAAATTTGCATCCACGCTACTCAAACAAGGGCAGGCAATGTAGTATTTATGAGTATTAGTAATCCCAAAGTGCTGTTTTTTGGTGTCCAAGTTCAGATGAGAGTCTGCTATGTGCCTTTTGCAGGGGATTGCATGTGAAGTGTATGCATATTGAGCATTATTGAGTGTGTATGCTTCCAAGTTTTGCTGTTATTTTCCTATAATTCTGCGAGACTGTAGAGAGTTCTCTCTTTTCAAGCAGTTTCCTTTCATTGATTGGATACTTTTTGGGAACTTAGCAGTTTTTTTATGTTATGAAGCAGATTGTTGTAGAATATTTTGCATGGTCTTTTGTGATATTGAGTGGCTGCTGTAATGGTAGTAAGTATCTTTCCTTCTTGCGTTGATGTTCTTGTGTAGGTTTCCTATTTTCGGTCAAGTTGCAGTACTTAGAATAATCGCTATTGTCTTATTGATCTATGAAGCTCCTTTGAATAATAATTTGCATGTGACCCTATACTCCACGCTGTACCGTGTTCTGGGAGCTATCTTTTGAAGCCTTGGCATTCTATTAACGTAGAGGTAAATTAGTTCGTGAAAATATGTATTTTTCTGGTTAACTATAGTCGTTTAGTTGTTCTAGCAGGTATAAGTAGTTGCTGCTGATGTTGTTAATTTCCTATTCGCAGGTGCTATGTATGATGTAGCTTATTTAGGTAATTGTAATTCTGTACTGTAAATAGCCTTGGCTGTCCCTTTTATTCTTATGTTGTTGAGTTTCTCCATAAGCATGCCCTGTTTTACTCTATTCTATGCCTTGTTGCTGCTAGATATCTGAGGTATGTTGCTGGTTCATATCTGAGTTAGCTTGTTTGACTACCTATTATTTTTGCTATGGCTGTGGCTATTGATGTCCCTTTCTGAATTCCATGTTGGTTTCTGTTTATCCATGTTGCTGCTTGTTATCTGAGTTAGGTTGTTTGACTTCAGTGCTATCCTTTTTTAACTTTATTGTTGATTGTTTTTTTTTTGTTTATTTCCTTATTTGTTTTTATTTGTTTACTGCATAAAATATTGATATGCTCGATAACATGTTGATATTTGGAGTGCGTTTGATTGATTTTGTGTTTTAGTTCCACTTTGTGCACAGAAAGGCTAATTGGGACTGAAACTACAGTTTAAAGTGGGATTCGAACCACTGTGTGCCTCCGCCGGGTATCGAATTCGGGACACCTTGACTGCAAGGCGACGACGCTACCACTTTGCAATCGGGGAAGCCATGATGTTTGGCGTGCAACATATTCACTTGCTAATCTCCATACGGTCACAGAATAAAAGTACTTACGAATTTTGAACTGGATAGCGAAATTGCTATTTTTAAAAATATATTTTTGACTCTTGAACTTAGTAAATTCCACGAACTTTTGAAATTCTGAACACTTTCTCTGATTTCTAATTTTCTGGAAGTATAAGTTTGATATTTGATGAAAGGGTTTGCACGGCCTTAAACGGAATGGAATCCTGTCGATTGCAAGCAATACTTACTCATGAACACGGCTCCAAATTCATGTCAACACGATTTCGAGTGGTGGATTCTCACATCCACGTCATTTTCTAATATTGATTAAAATTCTGTAAAAATCCACTGATTTCAAACACAAAAAATATCAAAATTAAAACATTCAGTTAAAACATGATTTGTTCCTCTCTTTTATGATTGCAGGTCCGATAACAATAGCCTCCCCGATGGCGCAGTGGAAGCGTCGTCGCCTTGTAATCAAGGAGTCCCGGGTTCGATATACGGTGGAGGAAAATAGTGGTTCGGATTCCACTTTAAACTATAGGTCCAGTCCCTATTAGCCTTACTGTGCACAAAGTGAACTCAAACCAAACCGGATAACAATAAATGCAGAAACGAAATTTTAATGCCAGCACTTCGTTGTGTTACCGTTATAAAATACGTATAAGGAAAACCTTTTTGAATAATGAAATTTCATACTTTTATGTACAAAACCTATTCTGAATATTCTTTCGTATAAAATTAATGCATGTGATAATCACAAAATTGTTTTATTTACATTCATTATGATGTGAAAAATATTTTTGATAGGAATTACAACTGTAAGAGTATGACGAATAAGTGTTAGTCTTGACTTAATAGTCACACATGATTTATGTTCTTCTGGTATATTTTGTTTGAGTAATATTACATATGAATTAGATGTCTAAAACAAGGAAGCAATTATGATATTTTCCACATGCAAGCAATCCCACATATCCCACTTAATTCAAATGTGGATTTAAATTTCAGCACCCTCGGGGAAGCTTGGGATGTTGTGAAAAGGTTTGTATGTGGCACGTGACCTCTATTTCCCATCACCTGACTAGTAATAATAGATTATTTCTTCCCAATTGTTCCCTAGGGACTGCTGAAACTGACGCTCCGTCCGGTTCCGAAAGACACTCGGCAATCTCTTCATCCCGAGGGATTGCTTTCTGAGGCCCACCTTCCTGGACTCACGTGAAATAATTACCGAAGCTATTTTCCAGTAGGTACTAATCCACTGTAGCCAACTTTAGAAATTACCGGATCAATGTTTTTCAATGTTTGCGTTGAAGTAACTCAATTGTACTAGGGGCGTGCTTCGGAATACAAAAGAAGGGTTCCATTATACGAGGGCAAGTCATTAAAATAACAGGAATTTTATTCTAAACTTCATGTAGATTTATGCACAACGAAAATTTATATTTCGGGACTTAGTGACACGCCATAAAAGTGTCGTGACGATCGAGCAGCATGCGCCTGCGCAGTAACTCGTACAACATGGCTGCTCCACTGTTGACTTGCACGTAGAAGAGCAACGAAGTAATATTCACTTCTTGTGGTTGGAGGAAGTGATGAAACCTTCTATAATTATAGCGGAATGAAGGTTCAGTACGGAGACAATTGTTTAAGTCACTTCACATTACAAAAAAACGTAACTATACATACTGGAGATGAAAAAGTTTAGTATGAACAGTTTTAGCTACAACACAAATGGCACTTCTTAAAATAGATTACTTCATTGCGTATGCAATGGAAGAAACAATGGTCGAAGAACTGATGTTTACTGAGTTACTTCTTTACAGCCGTTTTCCCCATTTCAATTTAAACCTCCGTGATAGAGTGGTTAGCATAACTCGCTATGACGGAAGCTGTCCCAGGTTCGATTCCTGGCCTGGGCATAGTGTTTGTGAGTGTCCCTTCGCCCATATCATCACTCATTTCCATCATGACGCTTAGCCATAGTGGCCGAAAAGCAAGGTAATATAAACCAAATCAATCAATTATTTTGAATGCATTAGTTTTCAAGTGCAAACCTAGGAACTCATAAATTGTTTTATGCTGTGTGTATCATCTGTGCGCATATAAGTCTTAAATACTGACTCGAATGTGCATTCCTTATTCCAATGATTTATTGGACATTTTGATAAGTAACATTAAGTACTTTCTATAATTGCGTGATAAGTTTAAATTTGAAATAATAATGGTGGCGACAACAATTGAGTTACAACAATAACTCTCTTGTTACTATATCTTTGGTGTTGATTTTTAAATTAGAAGTGTATACTATCGTCTATTTGGAAAGTTTATCTGATTAACTTTATGTAAATGTCTTGTGAAATTTTGAGATTGGGAATGGCAGGAGAATTTCTTGTATCACAGGACATGTCTCCTCTATATTAAGGTATGTGGGATATACGTGAGGATTACGTAGTTATAACAAGAGCACGGATTGTACTCTAAATTATAAATTTCCTTTCTGTGAACAGGTTCATAGGTTTTTGGTATGTACGCAAGTAACAGGAAAAGTAATGAGAGCATTTTCTTTATTGTGGCTAAAATTGCCTCTTTCGGATGTTTTAACGTCTGTATATATCTTTTCCCCCAAATTTCTCAAAAAAATATTGTTGTCAATCTCCCCCCCCCCCCAACAAATATTTATATGAAGCTGGCACCCTCTGATTATCACACTATCGAAATGAGATATCTATGAACGTCAGCAGCCAGCCTTCAGAGACAGTACTTCGTCGTCAGGTTGACAGCATTCAACCCTTCAGGGAGGGAGCAGCTCGTCGCCAGAGGGACAGCAATAAGTCCGACAGATATGGAGTAATTCGCCGCCAAACGGACAGAATTAGCCAGACAAAGAGGGAGCAGTTCGTCACCAGAAAGCCAGCAATCAGTCCGCAGAGAGGGAGTAAGTAGCTACTTGCCAGAAGGACAGTAGTCAGTCCGCAGAGGGCGAGAAACTCGTCGATAGACAGACATTAGCCAGCCCAACACATACGTATGCAACTTGAGAGCAGACGAAGGGAACAGCACATCACCCGGGAAGCAGCCAGCCCGAAAAAAGGCAATACATTGCTCTTCGACTGAGGAACAGCAATCAGCCCGACAGTCAGCGAGTGATTCGTCGTCAGAAGGACAGCAATCAGCCCAGTAGAGAGGAAGCAGCTCTACGCCAGAGTGACATCAATTTGTTCGGTGGAGAAGGAGCAGCTCGTCGCCAGAGGATGAACAGTCAACCCCACAGAGGGGGAGTATTTCGTCGCCAGATAGACAACAAGCTGCCCAGCAGAAAGGAAGCAGCTCATCGCTAGATGGACAGCAGCTAACCTATCAGAGAGGAAGCAACTGGAGAGCGAGCGAGGGGAGAAGCACGTCACTCGCGATACAGCCAGCCCGCAGAAAGGGAGTAAATTGCTCGCCACCATATCGTCAGTAGCCAGTCCACAGAGCGGGAATAAGTAGCTCGTCGCCAGAGAGTCAGCAGAAAGCCCGACAGAAAGGGAGTGTTTCGTTGCGAGAGGGACAACAATCAGCAATACCGAAAGGAAGCCGTGCGTCGCCAGAGGGACAGCAATCAGTCCGATGGAGGTTGAGCAGCTTCTCGCCAGATGATCAGCAATCAGAGGGTCAGCAGCCATCCCGAGTGAGAGCGAGTAGTTCATCGTGAGAGGTACAGCGATCAGCCCGGCAGAATGATATGCTAGTCCAAAGGCAAAGCAGCCAGTCTTCAAAGAGGGAATAAGTAGCTCGTCGCGAGAGGGATAGCGGCCAGTTCGCTGTAAGTAATTCGTCGTCAGAGGAACAACAGCTAGTCCGCTGAGAGGAAGTAAGTAGCTCGTCGCCAGTGGAACAGCAGCCAGCCTGAGAGAGGGAGTAGTTCGTCGGTAGTGGGACCGAAATCAGCCTGACATAGAGGGAGCTGCTCTTCGCCAGAGAGACAGCAACTAGCCACAGACCCACACAGCACACAAATGTCCAAAATATATCCACTGGATATGTTTTGGATATTTGTGTCGGAAGTTCTGGATATTCAATTGATATCCGCGAATGTCCAAAAGACATCCACTGGATATCTGCTGGATATCCATTTGTCCGCACACGTGATATCCAAAATATATATTTTTGATATTTGTGTCGGAAGTTCTGAATATCCAATACATATCCAGGAATGTCCAAAAGACATCCACTGGATATCTGATGGATATCCATTTGTCCGCATACGTGATATCTCGGAGATATCCAGGAATAGATGTTTTGGACATTTTGGATCACTTTTGGACATTTTTTGGACATCAAGTGGGACGTAATCTATACATTATGCTTTGATTTAGACATTTTTTGTACATACTTTGGATATTGTATGGACACGAAAAGTACAATTTTTGGACTACATAGTACATTTGGATCTCATCTGGATATTATTTAGATATGAAAAGATTCCCGCAACAGTCAACCACCAATGTCTGTTGTTAATTTTCTTCTTTCCTCTTAAAATAGGCACTAGTCAAGTTGGATAGTTCAATGAACTAACCGATCTGTAACTACGCACTAGTAGTGAACAGGCTATAGCTTCTGATTATGTAGTCATGAATCAGAAGGGTTTGTCATGGGAATTCATTTTTATTCACTGTTTTAAATGTTCTTCCCATCCTTGTAGCTTAATATTCACACATCTTTTGAAGCGTGTTAAAACACAATTTTTCATTATGTTTATATTCATATATACCATTATTTGTGTTACCAAAACTTTAGTTTATTTTTAAAATTTCGACAGTGCCATCTAGCGACTGCAGCCCACACACCGCACAAATGTCCAAAAGACATCCATTGGATTCCCTTTGAATATTTGAGTCGGAAGTTCTGGATATCCAATATACAAAAATTGAACGTTTCTTCGATATCCATTTGTCCGCATATGTAATATCCAGAAATGGATTTGCTTTGGACATTTCCGGATCACTTCCAAGATAAAGTATGATAAAGTATACAACGGGAAAACTATGACCATTTTCTAATATTCGATACACATCCTATTTATGTATGTTCATTGTTGGATAACAAGTTCTGGATCACTTCTAGACATTCATTAGATATCCAGAATTGGATGTATTTTGGATATCTCGTTTTGGACAAGATCTAGATATGTTTTGGATATCCTGAATTGGATGTGTTTTATATCCCGTTTTGGACAAGATCTAGATATGTTTTGGATATCCAAAATTGGATGTGTTTTGGATATCCCGTTTCGGACAAGATCGGGATATGTTTTTGGATATCCAAAATTGGATGTGTTTTGGATATCCCGTTTGGGACAAGATCGAGATATATTTTGGATATTCAGAATTGGGTGCGTTTTGGATATCCAGTTTTGGAAGAGATCTGGCAACGTATTGGATATTCGGAATTGGACAATGTTTCTGACAGCCAGTTCTACACACCTTTAGGCTGTGTATTAGATATCAAAAAATGGTCGAGTTTCAGATGTCCAGTTCTGGATATCCAATAGACGTCCCAAGGTTATCCAGAATTGTATATCCAGAAATGGATATTTATTGGACATCTGGATCCGATCTGGACATTGTGGATATCTAATGGATATTCCTGGGAGATTGGTGCTGTATGGGGAGAGGAACTAAGTAGCCCTTCACCATAGAGACAGTGGCCAGGCCAGCAGGAAGTAAGCAGCTCATCGCCAGACTGACAGCATTCAGCCCGATAGAGAAGGAGCAGCTCGTCGCCAGAGCAACAGCAATCAGCCCGACAGAAAATGAGTAGTCTGTCGCTAAAGGACAGAAATCCAGAAATCAGCAATGCCGAAAGGAAGCAGCGCTTCGCCAGAGCAACAGAAATCAGTCCGACGGAGAGGGAGAAGCTCATCGACAGATGGTTAGTACTCAGCCCGACAGAGAAGGAGTATTTCGTCGCCAGAGAGAGAGAGCAATCAACGCAGGTGCTTCAAAGCAGCTCGTGGACAGAGGGACAGCAGCCAGCCCAATAGAATGAAAGGAACTGGAGAGCGGGCGAAGTGAGTGGAACGTCACTCGAGAAGCAGCCAGCCTGCAGATAGGGAGTAAAAGAGGACGTCGCCAGAGGTTCAGAATCCAGTCCGAGAGAGAGGTAATTCTTCTTCGCCAGAGGGACAAGCAAAGCGAGGAACACGTCAGTCGAGAAGCAGACAACCCAAAGAGAGGGAGTAAGTAGCTCGTCGCCAGAGGGTCAGCAGGAAGCCCCTCAGAGAGGCAGTAGTTCGTCGTTAAAGGTACAGCAATCTGCCCGACAGAGATAGAGCAACTAGAGATAGTACGAAAGGAGGAGCACGGCACCGAAGAACAGCCAAACCGCAGAGAGTGTGTACGTTTCCCGTCACCAGAGTGTCAGCAGTCATTCCGACAGTGAGCGAGTAGTTCGTCGCCAGATAGACAGCAATCAGCCCGGCAGAGAGGGAGTAAGTAGCTCGTCGCCAGATGGACAGCAGGCAGCTCGGCAGAGAGAAAGCAGCTCGTCCACAGAGGGACAGCAATCAACTCGGCAGAGAGGGAGCAGCTCGTCGCCGAATGAACAGCAGCCAGCCCGGCAGTGAGGGAGCAGCTCATCGCCAAAGGGACAACAGCCAGCTTAACTCCGTCGGAAAGTCCGGCAGGATAGACACTCGTCGAACATACAACCTGTTTACTTCCTCACCCTTGCATTCTCCTATACCCTGTCTTACTAATCTAGTTCAAGCTGCCGCTTAGAGGGAATACTTAGAAATGTATCTAAGTATCCACAGCATTGAGATAGGATGGTAGAAGGTATTTTGGAGGAGCATGCTTAGCTCCAACAAGAAGCAACCTTATGGCTGTTGCAAGGAGCACGGTGCGCACTGAGACCAGCCTGCAGTGAAGAAGGTAACCTCGTCGCATAGTTATCAAGGGCTCCCATGTTCGATAACCGCTGGTGGCACATTGTGGTTCCGATCCTACTTTAAACTGTAGGTCCAGTCCCGATTAGCCTTACTGTTCATAAAGTGAACTTAAAACACCAACTCAAATCAGGACAAGGGTGGGTTACATTCCTACAAATAATGATTATTTTGTCATATCAAGATCTTTATAATTTTTCTCAATCACTTGTATGTGGTTAAGGTATCCTGGCGAGTTAAACTAGGACATGTGTAAGAAAATGTATTTATTTGTCTATTCTATTGAAACACAGGTGTTATTGTTAACAAAACACCTACTCACGCTTAAGAAGAAAGTTATTCTAGGAATATGTGTCATTACAAATACTTATTTACGTTTCAGTAATAAAAACACATATATTAGAGCAGCAGTCTCGAAGTCGATCTACTTGGCGAAGTGATTAGCACAGAACCAGATGTCCAGGGTTCGTCTCCCGAGTACGACATAGATGCTTGTGTTTGTCTCAATCAGAATGCAGAGAACAGTAGAGAATATTTATTCCCGTGAATATTGAAAAAAATTAAGAGACGGGGGATACTACCGTTTAGAGATGTTCCTTTTTACATTAAAAAAAACAAGTCTTTATGGCGTTTGACTACCATGTGAGAGACCCGGGTTGGTGCCCCAGTGGGGGAGAACCGATATTTTTTCCATCTGTTAAAGTGGTTTCGGCGCCCACACTGCGTCAAATAAAGTGAGCACCTCAAGGAAACTTTGGGGTGTAATGGCGGCCAGGGATGTGGTGCTGATCACATCACCCACGCCTTAGGCCCTGATCAAGAATGTGTGTGGCCACCCCTTATAGAACTTCATGGCGTGGTGCAAAGCACAGGGGTGCACTATACTTTTTACTTCTGCATTTATATTTATTACATAGGCTATATTATCATGCGCAAATGTCAAGTATCAGTCTTTATGAACATTTTGCCGATTATATTACACCAAAGTATGACGTATAGCTTTATATATTTTGTTGCATAAAATCTGGGCCAAGAAGCAGCTGGAAAACATTCCCCGAATCTCAGTTCCGGGCAAACATGTCGCAAAAAAAATCTCCTTCAATCAAGCAAAATTAAGCTCGGCTGGAGGCCTCATATTTTCAAAAGAACACTCGCTGCGGAGCGACCCTGTACTGATGAAGCATTATGCGAAATACGACCGATACTTGCATTCGGGTCACGCGCGTGATGAAAATTAGTATTCAGCGCCTTAGCTCCATATCCGCCCACTACCAAACCAAGGGATGATCTTAATTTGGTTAGGCAGGAGGATTACGGAAACATGAGTTTAGCACGCCGTAATTATTGCCACATCTTTTAGATCCAGACACCCGCCATTAGCACCCTCCTCCGTCCTGTGCCAATGGTATCCGGAAAATTCTCACTTCTGATATCATCTCGCTCCCCGTTGCTTAGACTTACTTCATGATAAATAAAAGCCATTAAGTACAACATCGAACGATGATAACACCTGTTTAATTGTGTAAAACTAACACAAAATATATCACAACAAGAACTATACTTATACTCCATGTTCATCCATCCATATAACAATATCCTGTAGTCATGGTAACCCACACAGATATAGACTTGGTTACCTTTTCTTTATAATTTGCATCTATCATCTTTCTCCCGGATTTAAAAAAAAGCAAGAAAAAGAAAAAAATTGAACACATCACAGGCATATTTAATTACATAGATATCTATCGGGAGGTTTCCGTGTCGACTTGACCTCCTGGTGTAGCCGTACCATCGTTGGACGGAGCAGAAGTAGTGTTCCAACCTTCTGCCCGGACAATAGGCGAAGAGTGTTGCTGAACATCTGGGGAAGATAAACCATCACTCCAACTTATGTCTTCTTTGGAAGCGTTGTCCCATCTTTTACACATCCATCGAATGCGCATAATTTTCTGAGTACCATCCAATATCTGAACTTCGTAGAGACACGTAGTACCAATTCTGCGGTGTACCACTCCCGGCGAAAAAGCAGGTCTCACAAATTTAGGGGATTGTACCCAGACTAAATCATCTTCTCTATACTCTTCTTCTGGTCGCCTACCCGGCTTCCGAGCCTTCGGAAATGGAGCTTTATCACTTCCTATAATGTCTCCGCAACTATATTCCATTGTGCACCAAGTTCTAGGGGTAAACGCTAATACAGAGGCTGAAGAAAGAGTTATTTCTTCACCTAATGTAGAATTACGCAACAGCAGACAGTTCCGAAATTTTTATATCAAGCTGCAAGGACGTTAAATGAGGATGTTGCTGAAGTTTCTTGTAAAGGTGATCCTTGACCGTTTGGATGTATCTATCTGCCTACGTATTACTTGTACTGTGGTATGGGGGACTAGTCAAATGTTGTATTCCGTACTGTTGACAGAAAAATTCGAATTTAAGACTATTAAATGCAGGTCTATTGTTGAACGTCAATGTTTTAGGTAAGCCAATTACAAAAGAAGACTGTAGTATCCACTTTATAGTTTCAGAAGAATCGAGAGAATTTACGGGCCAAACATCCAACTAACGACTGAAAGCGTCAACAATAATTAAGAATTTACGACCAGCTAAGAAGAAATGATCCACGTGGGGTCTTTCTCCTACAGGAGATGGGCTTTTTCATTTATTGTTCCGTCCCTTTCGAACCTTAGGTTTTCAAGCGTGGCAGATATCTCATTTCTAAATGAAAATTAATAAATCTTTGAACATTTTTGGTCACCAAAACTGTGAGGTGAGCATCTCTTTCATTGCATTTACTCCAGGATGATGTTTGTGGAATAACTGTAATATAGTATTTCTAAGAGAACATGGAATTACTGGTTTGCCCATCCACATCACATAATTGGATTCATAGGAAAGAAAGTGCGATCTTTGATGAAAGGGTGCCAAACCATCATGTGTCAGTCCTAACGTTAAGCTTTGAGGTCATCCATTCTGAATAAATGTAATTTCTTGTTTGAGTAGAGGATCTTTACTCGTGTGTTTTGCTCTTTCCTCTACTGAGATTGGTCCTCTTCTCTCGTCTACTTGGCAACATTGAACAGCATCAATATCAATTGAAAAGTTTCCCGGTAATTGTAGTCTACTTAATATGTCCGCTACTGGAACTTTAGATGGGATATGATATTGTACTTGAATAATAAACAATAAAAACCAACGAACAAATTTATTGGACGTCTGTTTTGACACAGCATTGCTTGGAGAAAATATATATTTTATTGGAGTGGCATCATATATTATGTCATACTTCTGACATAGTAGAAATGTATAAAACTTCTTGATACCAAATACGATACTCATTGCCTCGCGTTAAACTGAAGTATATTTCTTCTCCGTTTCATTGAAATTAGATGTGCATGCGATAGTATGCAGTTTACCATTAATCCGATGTCATAGATGAGCTCTATATCATAACATCATACGGTGAACCATCGCAAATAAGAACAATTTCTTTATTCGGATCATGTGAGATGATTGATTTAATCTTGTGTATTTACGAAATTATGTTGCGGAATTATCTGAATGTTGTTATAGGCTTGGACACATCTCCGTCAAATACTGTACTAAAATCTTGTTTGATTTGTATGCATAAATCATCTGGCTTATCTAACTGTGTAGATTTAGTCTTATAACTCTAATAACTACTGATTAATTGGGTTCTCCAAAAAGGATTAATTACAAGATCGGTCGATTAAAGGATTTTGTAGTTTTTCTGAACAAATGATAATCTGAATTAAGATGCTTATCAGCCAATCCTGTATCACCTTCACATTGTATAATACAACCATTATTGTTCAAATTTACCAAATGAGGCTTTGCTATAACAAGCTGTAGTGTTGGAAGATGAACTACGATTGTTAGGATTAGGTCTGACCGGTTCTAAATGATATAACGACAAGACATCAAGGTTGATTTGCGTTTTGTCTAATAACGAGTTATCATTATTACAAGCATTATCCTTTTGTAATGGTTGAGACTTATTCACCGTAGAATCTTTGAATCGCTGTTTCTTCCTACAACGTTGATGAACTTATCTAGAAAAGTTTGCATTCAACCTCGCTCCAAGATGTTCGTGCCTGTCAGCATTGTCAACACGGCAGATAAAAGTTTGAATGTTTTCGAACCTGATCTTTCTCTTCGCGAGAAAGATATTTTAATCCCTAGAGCACTAATAAATACCGACTCACCTATTTTGCCTGTCACTAATCCCAGGGACGTCGTTAGGGGGGCACGCTAGGGCACTGTGATATGATCCATATTTTTATGTGACGTCATCAGTAGAAAATATGTCACTAATGTATTCATTTTTGTAAAAGAAAGAGTAATTTCTTTGTTATTATAGTTATTATATGTAATAACGCACCTGGTTTGTAATGTATACCTTTTGTTTAATGTTTATTGTATTTTATGCTTTGTTATAAGTAGTTTAATGTATCTTCATGTTTGCAAGAGTGCACTATACGAATTTGTATTTCTAAAGATGCATAGATGTCAGTTTTGTTGATAGTATCCTTTTGTAGATAGTGAATGATTCATCTGTACTTTAATCTGTGTTCTCGAAAATAGTATAAAAGCGAGGATATCGCGTAAGAATCATCACACTTTTTCGCCACGGATCGACGAAGCTTTTAAACTTAAAAAGAACTTCTTGGTGTTGTGCATACATCCTGGTATGGTAGTTCGGGGCGCAAGCTAGGCCTATGTGAACATAGGTACGCCGATAGCCATGCATTGATGATATGCACAATACTGCAACCATTCTACGTAAAATAATAAAGTTAGCCTAAAGATTAATTTGGAAATAAAAGGCTAAAGAGCAAATATTGGCTCGGTTATCATTGCATATCTCTTGGTGTGGTAGTTCGGGGCGCAAGCTAGGTCTATGTGATCATAGGCTTGCCGATAGCCACGCATTGAGTTTATGCGTTTTAATTGAGTCAATTCATTGACAAAGCGAAATCCTCGCCTTCGTCTCAAGTATATTTGCATTATAATTGCAATAAATAAAGAATAAAACCTTTCAGTTTATACATACTGCAGTAATGTGGTTTCATTTCTCTGTGCTGTGAATATTGTCTTTGCCTAACACTATCCCTGTACCTGAGAGGAGTCTGTGTACTTCACCGAGTCTCATCGTTCACCGCTGAGTATTATTAAGTTAATATTAATAGTATAATAATATGCGTGAAGTAATTGCAAGAACGTATCAAGTGGCAGCTCAACGTGTTGGCTCGATATTGTAGTGTACAAGGGCAAGACAATTGTTTAAAGTTGAGATTAATTGTGCAAGAGCACTGAACTTTCATATTTATAGAAAAGCACAGTTATATTTTGTTTTGATATGGACAAGAAGCATTTGCGTAGCGCAAATAAAAATCTTACTTCGAGTTCTGGACTTAATGTTCCCGATTGTTGTCGGGACATTGATAAAGAAAGAACCACATTTGTGTGCAAGAAATGTACAAACCTTCTACATTACGAATGTTGTGGCCTAGATATTCGAACTGAAAGCCACGAATCTACCGATTTGGTTTGTAAAGATTGTGAATCATTGTCTACGGATAGTTCATCTGATCCATTAAATATGTTCAAAGCATTAAAAGCCATGATTGAAGGGATTAGCAAGCAACAAGTCGAAAGTATGGAAAAATTACAGGCTGATATTAGCAAAGATATTAGCAAACAGTCTGAAACATTGCAGGCTGATATGTGTAAACAGTCTGAAGCATTGCAGGCTGATATTAAACAGCAAGCTGATTCCATTACCAGCTTGAAAGCTGATATCTGCAAACAGTCTGAAGCACTGAAGGCTGATATGTGTAGACAATCTGACATATTAAAGGAAGATATCCTCAGACAATGTGCGTTGCTAAAGGATGATATCGGTAAGCAGCACGATGAATCTATAAAAGTATTAAGAGCTGAAATAGGTGAGATGGCCTGTGAGATTCAACAACTGAAGTCTGAGAACGAGGAATCTAGGGCGCGACTCTCTGAAGAAATCCGGCAGGCTAGAGAGATAGACTTTGATGACTTCCGGCGTAGCTTGGCAGCCGATGTTAATAAAGCCACGGAAAGTGTTCGCATCGATGTAGAGGATATTAATTCGAGATTCACTGAGGAGTGCAATAAGATTATTGAAAAACAGCTGACGATGGAACAGATATTGGCCGAGGCCGAGACTGACAAAATACAGTTCCGGGCTGAGGTCCAAGAAAATATTAGTCAGATTTCCGTAGTTGTGTCTCAAAGAAGCAAGGATGTTGAGGAAATAAAGACGCAAGTAGAACAACTTACGAATCAGTTAGAGACTATGCACGTTTCCCGGCAAACGGAAACAGAAACTGGATCTCGAACAGCTGGTCATCCATCTGCAGTTGCTGAGAGTGCAGTGTTGCCAACCATTAACATTCAACTAAATGAAGCGATGGACAGAACAGGTGGAGAGAGAACTAGAAAAGACAAACAAGTATGTCGCCCACGAGTTACTGCTGATTCAAGAGCTAATGAAGTGGCCTCTGCAGTTCCACCTACCTTTAGTCTTTCGGGCGATGAAAGAGGTTACAGAGAGCGTGAATCTCGCCGGGCACGGCATCGTCCTTATGAAAAAGGGGCAAAGAGGAAACGTCTAGAAAGGAAGAAAGAAGATCGCAGTTCCTCCTCTTCCAGCACCAGCTCTGACTCTCAGTGTCAAGCGAATATCAGAAAACGAACACGAAGGCATGCAAATGTGAGGAGCGGGTCAGATGAGTCACCACAGCGAACTCAGCGATCAGCAACGACAGGAACCCCAAGGATGGCAGACCTTAATTCCTTGTCCAAGTTCAAGGGAGACCTGGAAGCCCAGAATGCTGAACAGTATTTAAAAGAACTCAATATCAATTTTGATTTAATGCAGATTCCATACGAATACCGATTGGAAATTATTCCTCGGCTTTTCAAGGGCCAGGCTGAGCATTGGTTTCGAGCAAACCAGTTAGAGTTCAAGTCCTATTCTGATTTCTGCCGTCGTTTTCGCAAACAATATGCTTCAGAAGAGGCCAAAGAGAGGCAGCTGACAGCAGTGAGATCTCGCCGATACTTAAAGCAGTCCGGTATGAGCATGGAGGAATATGCCTGGTCTATTTACTCAGCCTACCGCAATCTGTCTGCCCGTTACATAGAACCTGAGATTGTGAATTTAATCATCTCCCAGCTTCCGTATAGAGCTCGCAGTCTGAGTCTAGCTAATTCTCCTCAAACTGTACGGCAGCTAGCCGACTTTCTGAAAAGGTTCGAGGTGCTTGAGGAACAGGACAGTTGGAAGCCTGTGTGGAATAGGGAAGGTGCAGGCCAGGGAAATGCTCCCAGACAAAATAGAATTGGAAACCAACAACCCAGAGTCAGACAAGTTATGCAGAACCAGAGGAATGGATATTCCAATTACAACAGGCGGCGTAATCCTCCGAGAAGGGATGGCAGGAACAACTACGCACGTGGGCCGCGTCGTTCCAGATCTGATCCAGAAGAACATTCCCGTGACTCTTCACGTAACGCCTCTGAACCCAGTAACTTCAGAGCGACGGCGCCTCCGTTTGAACCTTCTGCTTCACGTTTGACGAACGAGCAACGTCAAAGCGTCGACATGACAAGAGACTTTTGTTGGGCACCATCGACTAGTGCTAATCCGAGTGGTATGCAGTCGGATTTAGCCAGTCGCCCAACGTGAATTCTTCGTTCTCGATCACGGTTGGGCTAAAATCTTGGACTTCTCTGGGAACAGATGACAGCGTTATAAATAGTGAAGACAATCATCTTTTTGTTGTGCTGACTCTCAATGAAGGAGAACAAAGTTTTGATAGAGCACTACAACAGGCAGTTAGAAAGGAAAATTTACCCAGGGCTCCATTAATTAAGGCAACTGTAACAGGCGTCGAGTTTATTTGTGTTCTGGACACTGGCAGCGAATGTAATCTCATGAGCTACGCCATTTGGAAGAAGATTAAAGAGAAGCTGCCGTCATTGCAGTTACAAACATGTCCAGATGTTAGGCTGACTGATTTCACTGGGAGAAACAAAACTAGAGTTGTGGGATGTAGACAAGTATATCTGGAGATTGCTGGAAGAAATTTATTGGAGGACATGTTTGTCTTGAGAGGTCTCGAAGCTGACTTTATTTTGGGCTACCCATTCCTCAGGAAATATGAAGCAGGAATTGACCTACAGCGCGAGAAGTTATCCCTCACCGTAGACGGAGTTCCGGTAGAGCAGGACCTCGTGAATAATGGATCTTCGACAGGGACGTATGTAAGAAAAGTCCGTGAAGATTCCCATGTCGATCAGTGGATGGCTAGTCCTGACGACATTCTGCAGAAGGTCAATGCGAATGAGATTTTATGCGAAAGGGGTAGAAGCCAATTGAAAGAAGTCTTATTGAAGCATAGAGATGTATTTTCCGAGAGACCAGGTACTATTAAAAACTTCCAGTGTGAGATTGAACTCACCACCACAGAACCTGTGTATCGATCTCCATATCCCATACCTATAGCAAAAAGGAATCTCCTGGAGGAAGAATTAGAAAAGTGGAGACAATGGGGTGTTATAATGCCTTGTAATTCCCCTTACTTGAACCCTTTAATTGTAGTCGACAAGCCTGATGGTACAGTACGCCCATGCATTGACTTCAGAAATTTGAATAAAATTGTACGTGTTCCACGGAATTCAGTTGAGCCCATTTCGGATGCCTTACAAAAATTTAAAGGTGCTCGTTATTTTACAAATCTGGATCTGGCTTCTGGATATTTACAGATCCCTGTAAAAACTGACTGCCAACCATGTACTGCCTTCTCCTATAAAGGACGTCAGTGGATGTTTGCTCGAATGCCTTTTGGTATCTCTAGTGCTGTGTCAATTTTCATAGCTGCCATGCATGCTGTATTTGGTCCTGAAACCGAAGAGTATCTAACTCAATATATGGATGACTTGCTGATTTTCGACAAAGAACTCTCCAAGCATCTCGAACATCTGGACGAAGTGTTGCAGCGACTCCAAGAAGTGGGGATGACTGTAAAGCTGCGAAAGTGTGAATTTGTCAAAAAGGAAATTACCTACTTGGGTCACGTTGTTTCTGGAGATGCGATCAAAATCCAACCAGACAAAAATTCAGCCATTAAGTTATTTCCTAAACCTAAAACTAGAAAGGATGTTCGGAAATTTCTTGGCCTCGCCAACTGGAGGCGGAAGTTCATTGAAAATTTTGCAGCTAAATCTGAACCGCTCACCAAGCTGTTAGGTAAAAATCAACGTTGGATTTGGGGAGATGAGGAAGAACAAAGTTTCCAGCTACTGAAGAATGAACTTGTAAGAGATGCTGAATTGGCACAGCCTGATTTTGAAAAGGATTTCTGTATCCAATGTGATGCTTCTGGGAAAGGATTGAGTAGTATTCTTTTCCAAATGGATGGTGAAGAGAGAAAAGTCATTCAGTATGCAAGCCGAAAACTGAAGGAGAACGAACGCCATTACTCCATCCATGAGTTAGAATGTTTGGCCATAATCTTTGGAGTTGAGAAGTATGCAGTTTATTTGAAAGGTAGGCCCTTCACTATCTACAGTGATCATAAAGGGTTGGTATGGTTACAAGACGCCCGTAACTGGAACAGTCGTTTGACTCGCTGGTCTCTAAAACTCCAACAGTACCAGTATAAAATAGTATATGTCTCTGGTCGCCAAAACGATCTGGCAGATATTTTATCTCGGTATCCTGCTGATGATATACCCCAGATTCATCCTGAAAATAGCCAGCAGACATTCAGAATAAACTACCTGTGGGCCGAAAGAGGAGAAATAGATGACATCGACAAGTGGGGAGAGGCACAATCTGAAGATGAATTCTGCAAAAATTTACTCCAATCTCTAAATTCTCAGGAACCTAACCTCAGATTGCATCGTTCCTATCGCATTCAGGAAGGGATTTTATTTAAGAAAGGATCAGATAATCAGTCCCTTTGGAAACTGTGTGTTCCGGTGGTAATGAAGCAACCTCTCTTGAAAGTAATTCATGATGAAGCTGGACATTTTGGAGTATCCAAGACATTGAAGCGACTTGCGGTACGATACTTCTGGAAAGGCATGAAGGATGACGTGATACAGTACATCCGAGATTGTGAAATTTGTGCCCAGAGTAAACCAGACAAATTGGGGATACTCAAGGAGACCCTTCATATCAGTCCCAAGCAACCTCATGAGATGCTTTCTCTGGACTTGATTGGGAAGCTTCCTCGTTCTAATGGATACCAGTACATCTTGAGCCTTATTGATGTGGGTACACGTTTTGTCTCCGCATATGCTTTACGGACTGCCAGCACCACAGAAATTATAAATACGCTTCAGAGAGGATATTTTGCTCACTATCCAAACGTTACGTTTACCCTGAGCGACAGAGGAGCTCAGTTTACCTCTAAGCAGTGGAAAGAATTTACCAAAAGCCGTGGTATCCATCATGTTTGCACAACAGCTTACAATCCAAAGGGGAACATGGTAGAACGAGCAAATCAAGAGATAGTCAGATTACTTCGTTTATTTTGTTATCGAGAACATCAGACTTGGTCGCGATATATATCAAAAGTTGTTTGGTTAATTAATTATTCTATTTCTGAAACAACTGGATATTCGCCTGCTGAACTATTCTTCAATCATCCTATACCCAGAGAGATCCTAACTCATTTCAATTGGCCCGAACGGGAAGAAGCCCAACTTGATTGGAAGTCCAAATTATTCTTAGCCCAAGTCAGGGAGAAGAAGAAGCTGTCGAAGAATTTAAAACAGAAGAGAAACGCCAAGACAGTGACAGTTGGAGACTTCGTGATGGTTAAAAACCATTCCTTAAGCTCCTCACTAGATAGGACCATTCAAAAGTTATTTATGTTGTGGATTGGACCTTATATAGTGGACAAAGTGGAAAATAATGTTGTGACATTGCTCATTCCAAGGACTAAAGAATTATATGATAAGGTTAACTTGGATAACCTAAAACTAGTGCGTTTTTCGGAGGATAAAAAGAAAGACTTTGTACTTTAAAACTAAGTTTCCTCCAGGTAGATAACTTCCTTCCTCAAACTTAGTTTTCGAAAGGAAGGGGCAGATGATATGATCCATATTTTTATGTGACGTCATCAGTAGAAAATATGTCACTAATGTATTCATTTTTGTAAAAGAAAGAGTAATTTCTTTGTTATTATAGTTATTATATGTAATAACGCACCTGGTTTGTAATGTATACCTTTTGTTTAATGTTTATTGTATTTTATGCTTTGTTATAAGTAGTTTAATGTATCTTCATGTTTGCAAGAGTGCACTATACGAATTTGTATTTCTAAAGATGCATAGATGTCAGTTTTGTTGATAGTATCCTTTTGTAGATAGTGAATGATTCATCTGTACTTTAATCTGTGTTCTCGAAAATAGTATAAAAGCGAGGATATCGCGTAAGAATCATCACACTTTTTCGCCACGGATCGACGAAGCTTTTAAACTTAAAAAGAACTTCTTGGTGTTGTGCATACATCCTGGTATGGTAGTTCGGGGCGCAAGCTAGGCCTATGTGAACATAGGTACGCCGATAGCCATGCATTGATGATATGCACAATACTGCAACCATTCTACGTAAAATAATAAAGTTAGCCTAAAGATTAATTTGGAAATAAAAGGCTAAAGAGCAAATATTGGCTCGGTTATCATTGCATATCTCTTGGTGTGGTAGTTCGGGGCGCAAGCTAGGTCTATGTGATCATAGGCTTGCCGATAGCCACGCATTGAGTTTATGCGTTTTAATTGAGTCAATTCATTGACAAAGCGAAATCCTCGCCTTCGTCTCAAGTATATTTGCATTATAATTGCAATAAATAAAGAATAAAACCTTTCAGTTTATACATACTGCAGTAATGTGGTTTCATTTCTCTGTGCTGTGAATATTGTCTTTGCCTAACACTATCCCTGTACCTGAGAGGAGTCTGTGTACTTCACCGAGTCTCATCGTTCACCGCTGAGTATTATTAAGTTAATATTAATAGTATAATAATATGCGTGAAGTAATTGCAAGAACGTATCAACTGGACCCGCCAAACGTCTACGTGGCCCCGGGAAACTGTTCTGTATTTGTTGGAAATTTTACTTTGATTACAAATATTGCAAAATAATTCTTCAGTAAATTTTGCTTGTAGTTTGAAACACTTCTTCAATTTTCAGTAGCACGAACCCAAGAAAGGCATTTATTTCTTATTTCCCTGTGTCTTGCTTATTGAACACAAACAGATGTATTGGGAGGGGATTCAGTTAATGGTTTTGTGATCCGCCTCGGTCAGGGAAGTCTGAGACCTATTGAAAATTAACTTTTCCTCCCTGCTGCACACCAGATACAGGATTCCCCAAAAACCCGCACTTTCTCTTCATCTGGCCCTGCACTGGCACCATGGGCGTCGAAAGGACGACACAAACAGGAAGATTTAGATACGTGAGGCTAGAACTTTCTTGGTTAATTATTTCATGGTTCAGAAAAGATATCCTAATGCGTTTTAAATTCCAAGAACATAATTCTATTGCTTGTCCCTTTTTCGGCGCGGGAATGAATGACATAGCGGCTCTTCTCACATGCACTCAACCCTTCTGTTAATGACCTGCCCTGCAAAGGAGGGAAAGGCCACTTTCTGAAAATTCGGAGAAATATCAAAGCGGTCGGTTCATCTGTTAATTTGGTAAACAATTGATATTTGTCAGATAGTTTGAAGTAGGATTTGTGGTCCGAGCGGTGGTAAACTTCTGTAAACGCGAGAAGATAGCATCACGAAGTGTTTGTGATCCCGTTTTCCTACATCGAGAGTGAAATGTCGAATGAGAAGCTGCCAGATTGTCTTCCTCTGGAAACAATGGATCAGTATCGACTGATCGACCAAATATCCAACATATTGGTATTCTAAAAGAGAGTCCGACTACCGCACAAGATCCTGGGTTCGACTCCCAGGGTGGTTGATCTCATGTAATGAAGAATAAACCACGTTTCAATTAAGGAAGGAAACTAGGTATGTAGCAATTGTTTTTACAGTCGTCTGCATGCTCTATAAGTATTATGTTACAAAATTTGTATATCTTTCTGACTTTCTGTGATTTTTCTTCATTTAGCCTCCACCTGCAAATTTGGAAGCTACTGCTACTTACGTGGCTAGGTTAGCTAGACATACAAATATTATTAATTTCTAATCATACAGCAAATAATACTTATAATAAAATCATGAGTTATGAAGAAGCAAATAACTTATCAAGCATTTTCTGTTTCTATTTGTTGTGCAGTGGTTAACAAGGGGCATTACGATGCCAGGGGTCCTGGGTTCGAATCCAGGGTTGAGCGTGTGTGTTCTTTATGATGGTCCTCTCATCAATTTCACATCACTCATTTTCATCTTTATGATAACAGAGTCACTTAAAGTGTTACCTAGAACTTTAGACAGAGCCATTGTAAAAGCTTGGACACCGTTACATGTACCAAAAAACAATCTCTTGAATTGAAATTGTTTTCCTTCAAAAGGAAACGCCGTGTAAGGCCTAGACTTTTCTATAAGAAGTATCTGATGAAATCCAGCGGACATGTCTATGACTGAAACATAAGGATTATTCTTAAATTCTCTTAAAGCAAGTTCAATATTTATTGGACGCAATTGGCTGGTTTTTTTATGTAAGTTTATAAGCCTAAAGTCTGTACACATTCTTATACCTCCAGAAGATTTAGGTACTACAACTAATTGATTTAAATATGGAGATTCACAAATTTAAATTATATCCCATTCTAACAATTTTTCAATATAATCTCTCACATCCTTTCTACATTGGTAAGGAATAGGATAAGCCTTACTTACTAATGGTTCTTGAGTATCTAGTTCAATGTTATGTTCATATACATTACACACACCTGGTTTTTCATCAAATAAATCTTGAAAAACTACAACCAAATTAAACAATTGCTCCTTTTCTTCTATTGACAAGATTTCTGCCTGATCTACCTTGTTTCTCAAATCTGTAGTATTGGCAACCATTTCTGATACATTTTCATTTAATCCAACATTCAAACATTCTTGAAATATACCATCTACTTCTTCAGATACACATGGTAAAAGCTTAATCAACTTACTACCTTGAGCCGTTTTGAATAACAATTCATTACATGAAAAATCAATATGGGCTCCTATATTGTATAAGAGGTCTGAACCTAATAAAATTCCAACATTTAGGTTTTTTACCACTACAAATTCTATTAAAATATCTTCTTCATCAAAACGTAGATTGACAATGATCTTGCCTAACACCTTTTGTTGTTTCTTGCCAGAATAATCTACAAGTATTATGTCTGTTACTAGTTGTAAAATTGGACGTGTAACTTCTTGAGTAATCTCTTTCCATTTGTCTTCAGAGAGTAACGAGAGTTCACTAGCCGAGTCTACGAGGCATTTATAATCTAAACCATTAATTTCACAATTAATAAAGCATGTACCTTTTATTTTTTGTCTAACATTAATAGGTAAATTCATGTTTTTTGTACTCAATTTCTCATCTTCTATCATCAAGTCATTATAAAAGTCAACATCTACTTGGCAAGTATGTACATAAGTGTTAAGCTTAGGTCTATACTCTGAATTTATGTTAGTGGTTTTCAATAAAGTTTCATCACTACTGTCAAAATCTTGTATCTTACGTTGGTATGACACAAAAGCATTATCTTCGCCTATTGTACCCTGTGTCGCCATGCTAATAGGCTCACAATTCAGTTTAAACTTTCATGAGGCAAAAATGTAGAGGCTTCAGCTCTCAAAGAAAAATTTTCTCTTACACCACTACTATTATTCCTATTTGGAAAATTTACTTCATGTACTACATCAGTATTTTCTTCAAATTCAGTATTAGTACTACTTGTTCGCATCAGAGGCTTCCTCTGATTAAACCTATTAAATGGGTTATATCTATTTCTATCATTAAATCTACTGTAATTTTCATTTCTGTAACCTCCTTGGTAATCATTGAAATTATTCAGAGATGTATTGCTTACAGTATTATTTCCAGATTGATAATCTGTATTGTTGTTATACCTTCTATAGGAATTAAATCTATCACGATTGTTATTACCAGAATTTCTTGCACTATTATTTACATTTCTGGATGTATTTGGTTCAACATTACCATGAAACTTTCTTACATTTACTTGCCTAACAAACCTACTGGATGGCTTTGAATCTACATCATCGGAACTATAACGAGCTTCATGTCTTGAAACTAATTCAGCTGCAATTCCCAATGAGATATTGGGCTGATTAAGTATAGACTCTTTCACTTTCATTGGCATTTGATGAGCAATGAGAATAAGTTTTTGCTGATCACTCATTTCAGGTTGAACTACATTTAACACATTTACCTGTGACCAGAAATAACCTAACAAACTTTGTTTACTCTCCTTAGACTTACATAGTACATTTGTTAAACAAGTACTCTTCCATGATGGACTTTCAAACACATATAGAAACAATGCTTTAAAAGTTTCATAATCATCTATCAACTCTTTGTTTTGATCAAACCAATGTTTTGCAACACCCTTAAGAACCATGGGTATGTACTTCATGTAATGTTTAATTGCAATGTCTGACATTACAAAACTATCTTCAATTTCTTTTAAAAGCTGAGACGCTAAGTAATCTGTCCTTGTAGCATTGAAATTTGGCACCTTTCCAATATCAGAGTATCTTAATACACCATGCTTTTTCTTGAACCTTCTATTAATTTCAGATTCAGTTTCACTAGCTACATAAACTTTTCTATCTTTATTAAAACTAGATTTTCTTTTGTTAACACCATTTCCTCTTGTTCTTAACCCGCGATCGCTCGCGCCTTCATGTGTCACGCGATAACTCGCGTGTTAGATTTTTTCTAACAACTTGTTTTTTTTTCAGTTATCACTTAATATTTGCAAAATATATTTTATCAAACATGTTTTATTAAACATTGAAATCATTTTACATTGTTACAGCATTCTTCTTTATGAATATTTAAAACATTAATGCAAATAAGCACATTAAAATACAATTTATTATTGATATAAATTCAAATTCAAAATGTTTTATAATTGAGGATGTTTCTAATCAGATTCAGAGTCAACTTCTTTTGCAGCACATTCACGGCAAACATAAACAGTTGTTTCTGTATGTTCTTTACATATTGGGGAGAAACACTTACTACATGAATGATATGTGAATCGATTCTTTCTTTTGGGACAATAGGCACATCGGGACTTTTCCTCTGATTCAAGAGTTCTCTCAGTTTTCGGCAGACTTTCAATGCTTGCAATACTTTTTTATTTTCTCCTTCAGACGAAGTGATACATTTGGAACTGACATCCGTCTCATCATATGTGGTTTTGTAAGCATCATACTAAGTTGCGTAACAAATTTTCTACGAGCCAACAAGTCGCCTGTATTTGTTTTGTAAATTATCTGAGCATTTATTACTCCAATGTTGAGAAGGCCGAAAAATATTGTGAGAGGCCAGTGATTGTTTATTCTTGAAACAGAATATTCAGATTTCAGACGATCTACAACATCCACTCCTCCTTTTGTGAGATTGTAGAAAGTAATCACTTCTGGCTTTTTTGCCTCTCCAGAGTCAGGATCAATGCCGTCGTCATTATGCATAGTGGAAATCATCATAACATTTTTTTTCTGTTTCTTCTTTGGCACATAAGAGCAGAGGAGACAATTATTAGATGGTTTCTCTCCAAACGCAAACATGCTGCTGTTTCCAAGCCTTTCCTTGACAGATAAAAATTCCGGTGGAATTTCTCTTTTATTCAATCGAAGAGTTCCTACTAGTGTCAACCTGTGGTTGGTGTACAGTTCATTAGCTAGAGGTATGGAGGTAAAATAATTGTCCATGGTCACATTCCTTCGGCTGTTGTCAATTGGACGTATTAATCGCAAGACCACGTTTTGTGCATCATTGGGAACTTGGTAAGGCCCAGATGGTTGTTTTCCTGCATAAATTTCCATATTTAGAGTGTAGAATGTTCTAGCATCACAGAGTGCATATATTTTTATGCCATATTTTGCAGGTTTATTTGCAATGTATTGTCTGAACTTGCATCGTCCTTTGAATGCTTCTAACATCTCATCAATGGTAGTGTAAGCACTTGGCCTGTAACTATTCATGCAGACACTAACAAAGTCATCGAATATTTCTCTAATTGGAGATAGGTTGTCTTCTTGCTTCCTTTGTGCTCGTGTAGTGATATCAAACCTAACAGCTTGGAGAAGAGTGTGAAATCTTCGTTTGCTCATTGACGCGATGAAAAAGTCTGGTGCAGTTCCATCTGTGGCCTACAACTAATCTGTATTTAGGTGCTCTGACTTCTTTACTCCAGCAAGATATAGTACTCCTAGGAATGCTGAAATTTCTTCAAAATCAGTTAGAGGGCAGTCCCGTGTATTATGTGAGTAGGAAGGTGTCATTCCCTTGAGCTTTACGTTTGTGTATTGGACAATACGTGTGATTAGAGAATCCGGAAAGAACAGTTTCCAACAGTCTAGAATTGACTTCAAATTCTTGGCCCCCACCTATCACACCTGGTAACTGTGTGACAATATTCTGTCTGGCGATTTTACTTGGTGGGGCTTTTTGCTTGAACCATATTGTTGAACCATCTTTGCCTCGATACGTATCACGATTCACATTACGACAATAAATATAATACATTGTCATAACTACATTTGAAAATGGTTAGGCTAAGTCCAAAGTTCCACATTTGTGCAATATTTATAATAATTTAGTCATATGATTGCTCAAACTTTTATTCAAATAATACAATTAAATGTCTGAAATTACTACTTAAACCTATTACATTAAATATGATATTTAAAAAAGCCAATTTGTATATTATGACAAAATTATCAAATTGGGAAATATTCTGAATTCATATTCATAACAGTTATTTTTGACTGACAAAATGAAAAACAAATATTTTAAAACATATGTGTTCTTTCTGACAAGAAAGATATGATACTATCAAATTTATAATTAAATTTATTGAAATTATGTACATTTGCATTGGCATCAAGGTTTATATACAAAGGTCAACTCTTTAAAATTGTTCAATGTATAATATGATGTCATACTTGGTATTTTGTATCAACATTCAAAAAATGGTAATTGTAATCATTAGATAAGTATATTGTGATATACATAGTAAAATAGCTGTAACAGAGCAAATATGTACATTTACTAAACAAACATTCAAGGTGTTAAGCAGTTATGGACAAAAATATAAAACAAAAACAATTGAAGATAACTCATACTAAAAAATCTTTCTTGAACTAGTTGCTCTAATACTAGTTGTCTGTGACTTTAAGGAGATCTCAGGATGGGAAAAAAGATAAGGACAGATTTAGCAATATGGAATGGTGATATATTTGTACAATAATTGTTGCTTTTAAAGCATTAAACTGGGCAATGTTATAATAACTTGGATGTTTAAGTTATATAGAAGCCTTTTATGACTCGAATGAACTTTGAATATGATATAATCTTATAAAGATTCGAAAGTTGTGGAATGACACTGATATGTATAATAGATGCCATGTTGAATTGGAAGCAGTGAATAGGTATCTGTTTTCATCTTCCTTAAAGGGCAGGCTTGTACAAGTTACAGTTCCTCAAATGAGTGCTTTGAGGAAGGTCGCATAGAGTGACACTTATATGTTCTACGTTTGGAGGTGATTTGATCAGATGATGAATTTCGAAAACTGAAGCTCAGAATTGTAGATACAAAAACTTGCTTTATCCTGGAAGGAGATAACAAAGATATATTTTTCTTTATGTATAGCATTGATATCTTATAAATGTTCTTGTAAACATATGCATAATTTGATGCTATTGTAATTTTTGTTGTTTCTAGTTTTTATTTTTTATTTTTATCAATATAATAATTATAAAGTTATCAGTATATGTAAATTTAAATTTCCTTTTCAATATAGCACCATAGCTACCTATTGTGCTGATACTGAGTTTGAATTATACTGACAAAGTCGTTATATATTTAAGATTATGAGACGTCAGGTGATTAGTTGAAAAGGTTCAAGCTTATAATAATCTTTGTATTGTTTTGCTTCTTGTTCTGGTTTCTGAGGTTAGGTGTTTTTATCTTTAAATATGTCAGATCCAAAGGGTGATTTCTGCTTGGCAGATGTTATGGCTGCTCTCAATGCTATCAAGGATGACCAAACAGAGCTCAAAGCTAATCAGGAGGATCTCGAAGCTAATCAGGAAAAGACTGATGCTCAATTGATAGAGCTGAATCCTAGCCAGATGGTGCTTAAATCTGGACTGACAACTCTTCAGCAATCTTCTGATGCTCAATTAAAAGAAATTAGAATTGATCTTGCTTAATATAAGAAGGAGTGTTTGATAAGAACAGAGAAAGTGGAATCTCATATAAAAGCATTATCCATGAAAGTGGATACTGATATTTCTGCAGTATCCTGTGTTGTGGAACAAAAGATGGAAAATTTGGGTAAGCAGGTTGGTGCTGTACAAGAAGCACATGCAGATTTGGCAGAGCGACTGCATGTTGACATGAGACACATGCAAAAGGAATGGTGTGAAACTAAACAGCATTTAGCAAATACTTTGTCCTCTCTTTCAAGTTTACCTAAACCTTCAGTGTGTGATGGTGCTTCTTCTCCACAAATTCAACCTAACCAAGAGATGAATTCTGATCAATTTCAGTACAAAGTGCTTCATAATGAAGAGGATGGTTCAGCAGGAAATATGCCTAATGAACTTATTCAAACCATGCAAGGACTTGTGACAAGTGATTGCAAATTAGTGAATAATGATCTCTCTCAGGACCAGGTTCTGCAGGAACAAATAATGGGTGTAAAGCTAGAAGTTTTAACATTGGTAAAAGAAGTGTTGTCACCCATTAGTCAGTGTAGGTTAGAATCAGCTGGCAGAAGAACTCTTACAAAGAGAAAACGTGCAAAAGTTCCTACAGTAGTGAATAGTTCTGATAGTTGTGTTGATGAGGATGTAGTGCGCAGGCATGTATCTAAGGTATGTGATAAAGCCACTAATACTGAAACTGAGTCATCTGGCTCAGAAGAAAAGTTATTTGATTCTACTAATGACCGTAGAGGAACACCATCTGGTCATCGCCAAGATTATGTAAAAGGTGATTCTTGTTAGCATCATAATAAGTACATAAATAAGAGTGATGTAAATGGTCCTTCTCAAAGTGCAACTTTTGCGACTAGTACTCAATATGACAACTCTTTAGCGCACCGACAATCTTTCATAAAGCCACAATAATTGTGCAAGTTTCCACAGTTTGATGGAATCTCGATGGACAGTATGCCATCGGAATTTTTGGAGAAAGTTGAGGAAATGATGGATATTTACAATATCAAGGAAAAGGATTACATGCAATATATACCTAAGTTACTCAAAGACTGTGCAAAAAGTTGGTACACTCAGAATAAATCTTACTTCAATACTTACCATGATTTTGAAAAGGCCTTTCTGTCTCACTATGAGAATTCTAGGTGGAAGAGTGTCACATTGACTCGGATACTGAATACTCAATTTTCTAGATCTGCACATGGTAACTTACAGAAATTTGTAAACAAGAATTATAAATTGCTCAAATCCATCCAGCCTCATGCGGAGGAAGAACACTTGATTGCACAAGTGGCTACGCTTTTGCCATTTGCCATTGTCAGAGAGCACTTGGTGGTAAATAATGTTGAGACATTGCAAAGAGCATTGCAAGCCATATAGAATTTTGAATCGCTTAGAGACATCCCACTTAGGATGAGCAATTCAGAATATGGTGTAAAAAATCGAAACTTTAAAGCTAAAGTAGCTCAAGTGGCTGTGGAACAAGCTTCTAGTGCATACTCTAGCAAATCAAATTACACAAGAAATAATTTTCATAGGAACTATGACAAAACAAACCTTGGGGTTAAGAGCTACAATTGCGGAACAGATAAGATTCCCACAGTAGCTAATGGTGTTGTTTCCCAAGCGGAAAACTGATGAGGACTCATGTCGGGGGAGATAACATGGGTGCTAATAATGTATTAAAGCCTCCAAATAAGAATAGATTTGCCTATAATAGAAACACAATGGAAACAGACATTCTAACTCCTATACTTGACAATAATCAATTAGTAGGAGATAGCATGATGCTTAGACTTTCACAAAATATCTTAGGTGAACCAGTGAAGGTGGAAAAGGATGGTACACGGCACATTGGATTATGTGTTTCAGGTCAAACAATAGATCAGCTAAGACAAAGAATGGAATCTTATAATAAGTTATCAGACCAGGTAATGTTAATGATTGGCACGAATGATCTACTGAAACGGAGAAATGAGGATGATATCAAACAAAGCTTTAACAGACTGATACAGGTCATGAAAAATAAGACAAGGAATATAATTGTACTTACCTTACCACCAATTCCGAAAGTTATGCATTCTAGAGGGGATCCAGAATGGGTCAGATGGCAAAGGTACAATTCTCACCTGTTATCTCTTCAAGATGAGGATAAGGTCAAAGTGCTAAATATTGCTCCTCTTTTCTTTGATGATGATGACAAGATAAATGAAACACTGTATGAACAGTACATTGGTCCTCGTATACAAAGTCGTCTGGATATGATTCATTGGAATCGTGCGGGCATGTGCAAGTTGTTGCAATTTTTATATATTATGAGTGTCATCCGAAATATGCAGTTGCCTGTCAAAAGGGTGCATAATACTTTTAAGACTGAAGTGTCAGTTCATGCAACTGAGATAGGTGACAAAGAGAGCAACAAGATTGGACACTTAAATCAGGGAAGATCTCACGTTCCTGAAAATCAAAAAAAACTAGTCAATTCCCTTTGCCTTGAGGCAGGTGACAGAGGGTATGCTATAAACCCTGCCATAGCAGTTGTTAATGTTGGGGATTGGGAAAAAGGATTAGAAACTGAAGATCAAAATTACATGAAAGAAAATTACCGACCAATCAATAATGTTCCTAATGATTCGAATACTGCAAAAATTTGGGTTAATATACTAGATCATAAACATTTGGCTCCATGTGATAGTGGAGCAGAAATTAGTTTGCTTTCCTATCAGGTGTGGAAAAATATCTCTTCTACAGCCAGTAGGCCAAGATTATTGAGTACTAAAAACATTAGACTAGTGGATTTTACAGGCTCTAAAAAGAACAAAGTTTTAGGTTTAACTAGGCTTATGATTGTTATCGGTTTGCAAAGTTTGTTGGTACAATTTTTAGTGGTTCAGAATCTGCAGGTGGATATGATCTTGGGCTTAGATGTTCTATATGCATTGCAAGGTACCTTAGATTTCTCTAAGAAGGCACTTGTATGTGATAATGATAAATATGATGTACTTGCCCGTTTCGTTCCATTGGAAAATACTATAGATGTAGATCATTATTATGAATGTTCTTTTGTGTCAAGTTCTGAGGGTAATAAGGTGGATGATGAAACAATATTAAAAATTTCTGGTCAGTTGGATCAAACTGAGATGTTGTCGGTAGTTGAAAAACAGAAATTTTTAAATATATTGTATAAATATAAAAAATTGTTTTCCATTAAACCAGGTTTATGTTAAAATTATGTGCACACAATGGAACTGGATACAGACAAACCCGTGGTAGGTCGAAACTATCCTATTCCATTTGCATACCGGGACGAAGTTAGAGAACAGATCAACACCATGTTGGAATGGGACGTGATTGAATTGTCCAACTCTGAATACTTATCCCCTCTATTGGTTGTACCTAAGCCAGGTGGGGGGATAAGAATGTGTGTTGATCTAAAAGGGATAAATAAGCATGTAAAGTTGATGCAAATTCATCCCGTAAAAATAGATGAGTTATTAGTACAGTTTCAAGGTTGTAATTATTTCTCATCTATAGATTTAGGTAATGCCTTTTGGCAAATTGCTTTGGATGAACAAAGTAGAAAATACACAGCATTTTCATTCGAAGGCGTGTTATATCAATTTAAACGTGTTGTATTTGGATCAGTGAATGGCACCGCTGTCTTTGTAGATGCAACGAATAGAGTTTTGGCTGATTGTAAGGATTTTGTAGTGGTGTATGTGGATGATATCATTATAAGATCCAAAGACTTTGATTCTCATCTGACTCATGTTGAAAGTGTATTAATTGTCTACTGAAAGCAGGCATGACCTTAAAATAGAGAAATGTAAATTTTGCTGCAGGGAGATAAAGTTTTTGGGTCACATCATTACCCCAGAAGGGTATCATAAAGATCCAGTTTTTGTAAAGTCTATAATAGAGTTACCGGAACCTAGCTCAATTAAACAATTGCAAAAGATATTAGGTTCCTTAAATTGGATTAGTAAATACATAAAAAATTATGCAATGTTTGCCCAACCCATGTATGAGCTTCTCAAAGCTAAACAAAAATAGTGTTGGAATAAAGAGGCATCTGAAGCATTTCAGCTTTTGAAGGAAAAAATTGCTGAACAAGTAATGCTTGCATTTCCCGATTTTGAACATAATTTCTTTGTTCAAACTGATGCTTCGATTACACTGATAAACAATGAAATACTCCTTTAAATAAAACTAAGTGATCTTTATGTATTAAGATGTGCTGATAACGAATATCGCATCCGTTTTCCTGTATCACCTAATTTTTTTGCAGAACACCCACATTTTATAGTTTTATGGTTTCAGGTATCCGCACCCTGCTCCGCATCCGGCTTAACGTTTGGTTCCTAGCAAATGGATAAGAACCTTTTAGCGACCTTGTGTGTTTACGACTGGCACTTAATACTTCGTGGAGGAAACATCTGGCAGTAGAGTAATTTCCTGTTTCTCTGTTAAAATTTGTTCTTTTGTGGGTTAACTTCCTTTCCGATAACTTCGCGAGTAGCCGTATTTCATGTTCGTGTATGTTCGTGAAATTGTGAATGTAATATTGTGTATAGTGAAGTGAAGTGTAAGTTGTATTTTAACAAAACGATAAGAGCATTCATAATTGTTTTTTTTTAAAGAAATATATTATAACTCAATTAATGAGTTCGCCATGTCACGCAAATATGTGAATAACCCGAACTTATTTTGTTATGTTTGCGGGGAATTTACTCCGAAGTCACAGAGCAATACTATCATTCCTATAGTGAAAAAAGCATATGAGTTGTATTTCGGAAGTAAAGTAGACGAGGGAAAAAGCTGGGCACCAGGTCAAATTTGTTGTAATTGTTAGCGAACTTTACGTGGTTGGCTTAATGCCACTCACAAACCAATGCCTTTCGGAAACCCTGTAATATGGACAGAATAGAAAGATCATACTACGGATTGTTACTTCTGTTTAACAAACATAGTGGGATATAGTTCTAAATCAAAACATTCTATATTTTATCCTGATGTTCCTTCAGCCAAGAAAATTATGAGTCATGATTTTATACCTAAAGAATGGACAGTGGATGAAACAGAACGAAGCAGTGCTTCTCAAGATGACGAACCTGGACCCTCATATTCAAACACCGATCCAAATTTTCCTGATTCAAATATACCTCACTTTATTTCCCATTCCGAACTAAATGATCTAGTCAGAGACCTCAACCTTTCTAAAGTTCAAGCGGAATTATTAAATTCTCGTCTCCGAGGGTGGAATTTATTACAAGATGGTGTTAAGTTGTCATATCGGAAACGCCAACAATCACCGACACATTTTTTTTTCTGTGAGTAATGAGTTAACTTACTGCAATGATGTAGAAGGCCTTCTGCAATAACTTGGAAGGAGTCACAACTCAAATGAGTGGAGACTATTTTTAGATTCAGCTAAGAATAGTTTAAAAGTAGTATTGTTGCATAATGGGAATATATACCCATCAGTCTCCCTTGCCTATTCTTCCACCGTAAAGGAAACATATGAAAATATGGATACAATATTAAAAGTAATAAATTATGAAAAATATTGTTGGCAGATATGCGGAAGTAGGTCACAAATATGCTTTTGACGCCACCCCTGATTTCTTGACCCCACGACCACCAAAACCTCAAAAACTCACTTTCTCTCCACGTTCCGCGCCTCATTTATTGCGCTGACGATGTTTCACAGCGTAGAAAAGCAGTGATGAGTGAAATGCACTCTCTCATCCTCTCATCCTTCAAGGATGAATGCACCGTCCGTGGAACCTTTGCAAACGATCGTGTTCCGAGAAAACAATGATGTACATCCCACGTTAGCCCCAATGTGTGATAATCGAATTACCACAGCACGCATCGTAGAATTCACGTCCAAATACAACACCAATACTATATTGAAAATTTTTCTCAAAAACGAACACGTCCAACCTTTATTCTCCCACCTTCAAAATCATCTCTTCCCATTAACAACAACGGGGACAACACATCTCGGTCAATTGGTTCAATTGGAAACTCTCTTAACCGGCAAATCTTGTTTTTCGGATCAACAGCAAATTTCAATCGCTCAAAATAACGTAATAGCTTGGCTTGCATCTTTGTAGAAATATTGGTATAATCGTGAATTTGAACGAGGATGAAATTGTACGATATTTAAGTCGCCGTGATGTGTTATTGTGGTTGAACGAAAAATATTTTTTTGGCGCGACGGTGAAATAATCACGAGTTTGGATTTGTATTGCGAATGCTGCCAAAAATTCAATCAACGTTGTTCGTTCTCGATGCTGGAATCTTACGTAGATTATTCCATGAAAAATAAATTAATAATCCTATGCGAAGCCCCCAAAGCATTCACGCAATTTCTGATGTTTGCGTGGATAGCGACGCTCGGTAGAACTGAATCTTTTTCGGTCCCCGTGGAGAAATTGTGTTTCATCACTCAATGTAATATTTTCATTACGGACCAAACGCTTTTTCAAACCGATCCAAAAAAATGTTCTGCAAAAAAACGTTCGAAAATATCGAATATCGCTCGAGAGTGTGGTACGGGTAAATTGAAATCGATTTTCGATTCGATGAGAGCATCACCCCAAACGTTAACCATTCCGGAGCTTGCACGGCAAGAACCCGAAACAATTATTTCGTCCGAGATGGAATTGTTTTCGCGCAACGTGCAAAGCATCTCTTGCAAGCGTTTCCGAAACTAGCATCGTGCAGCGACGCAAATTTTGGAGGCGGCGGCGACGTGTGCAGGTGGTGCGGAAATCGAACGTTCGTGGCGGCTTCGAAACCTCCACTTGCTTTTTCTGCTCCGTGCCTGCATATTGGAACGATTCGCAATATTTCGCTCGCAAAGCTTTTTTGTGTTTCCTGCAGGTGTGTGCTCGACTGGGTTTTTTTTTCGAGGGCGCAAGAAATAATTGTTTCATCCGCATCGCAATCCATGCCCTCTTCCGCAGTGGAGGACTCCACCCTCGGCAACCCCCGCAACCACAATGGCAACAACTCACCGAACCTATTCATCTCGCATCCGCTTCCGCCCGAAGCGAATCTGGAAGAGGTCGAGGAAATGATCGAATACTATGACAAACACGCATGGGGTGGAACTGTCAACGGGGGTTTATTGCCATCCGCTTGACTCCACCCTCGGCAACCCCCGCAACCACAATGGCAACAACTCACCGAACCTATTCATCTCGCATCCGCTTCCACCCGAAGCGAATCTGGAAGAGGTCGAGGAAATGATCGAATACTATGACAAACACGCATGGGGTGGAACTGTCAACGCCCGTTCATTGCTATTTGTCCCCCAGGACATGCGTTAAAAAAAAGGTCTTTGTTGAAAAAAAAAATAGGAAGTATATAGCATTGTTCGTTTGTACCAGGGCAACATGCATGAGTGAATCGATCAACGGGGTTTATTGCTAGGACATTGACTATAGCGCTCATTGTGTTTTCACCAAAGGGGGTCGCGTGGGGTGGGGGTTCCTATATAACGTACCAGTTTCTTCTTTTGTACATCATTATCATAGTGAACGTCAATCGTGGCAGTTCAGTATTCTTTAATTTGTTTGTCTGGCAGTATACATACATATCATCGTGGAAGTTTTAGTGAGCTACAAGTTTTATTTTGAAGTCTCTCTATCTCTCTTGAAAGGTGAACGTCAATCGTGGCAGTTCAGTATTTTTTTAATTTGTTTGTCTGGCAGTATACATACATATCATCGTGGAAGTTTTAGTGAGCTACAAGTTTTATTTTTGAAGTCTGTCTCTCTCTTAAAAGGTAAGTTTTTTTTTCATGATATATTTATATTTTGTTTTGCGTCTGACACACACACATATTCAGAGGAGTCATAAAAATTGACACACATACATGTCGCATATTTTTTACCTCCTACAACAGTGCACACACACACACACACACACACACACACACACACACACACACACACACACACACACACACACACATACTGTTCGCGTCTAATATATATATATATATATATATATATGTGGAAGGAAAAAAAATGTCTAGCATTTTTCAATTTTTTTTCCTTCTGTTTCAGTGCGCTTTCCCCCTACCACCACCACAACCCCCCCAAAAATTTCTCTGTATATATAAATAACAGAGAAAAAATGGAACCGCAACCAGGTCCCTCCGGTCTTTACGGTAAAATGACGGCATGTCGTAACTGTGGAAAATTAATTTCGAAACCTAATATTGCTAGGCATTTGAAAAAATGTCGTCTTCCGGAACATGATGTCGTCCCCCCGGCAAAGAAATCTCGCACTGATGCGCATGAAGGCGGTGCTTTGAATAAAAGTGCACGCATCATGACGTATAAATCTGGAAGTGACGAAAAATGTGACTCGAGCACCTTCCTCGACAATGTGAAATCTCTGGTAGTTGATCAATTACGGGATTGCATCGTTAATGTTGCAATTAAAATTCATCTCGTCTTGACCCTGCTGTATGAGAAAGTTGTCTCGTCCGAGACAAGCACTTTCAGCTTTTACGTAGGGTGTGAAGGCTTACATGAGGGCAATCACGACGATCTGGAGGAAATTGTGACACGGCTATTCGAGCACTTGGGACAAAAACAAGAAGAGTTTGAAGGTAGAGGAAGTGGATGGAGTCTTTGCGGTCGCAGCCACATGTTACAGCTTCGAGTCTGCAATTTCAAACCATTACGCAGCGCTCAAAAAAACAAAAACAAAAAAAAAAAGCAAAATGCAGTGTTGAACATAAAAAGTAATGATGCGAAGAGTTTCTTATGGTCTGTCATCGCCGCATTACACCCAGCAAATAATGATAAACCCCAACGTCTGTCCAAATACAGAGGATATGAGGGGAGATACGAGAATAAGATGAGAGGAATTTCCTATCCTGTGCCCCTGAATAAGATCAATCAATTTGAAAAAAACCATAGAGAGGAAAAAGGAGAAGATATCGATATTTCTGTGTTTGGGGTTGACGATTCCGGCAATATTCGTGTGTTAAGACCTGCGAGAAGCCAGAATAATGTAATTCGACTCTTGCTTGTAGATGGCCGTTACAGTTTGATACGGAATTTCTCACGATTAGTAGGAAGACAGATCACCAAGGATCACGATAAGATCGAAATTTGCGATCGATGTTTGAGAATTTTTTGCGTGGGAAAGAAGATGAAAGAACGGCACAAGTGTTTTGGCTCCGTGAATGCAGAACCCGAAGATGTCATGCCGGAACCCGGAACCAAGATGAAATTTCAGAAACACCAGGCTCTTCTCCACCATCCCGCTGTCCTTTATGCCGACTTTGAAAGCTTCCAAGTTCCCATGACGTCTTGCGACCCTGATCCCTCTACCTCAAGCACAATCCAAATTTTTCACCACGAGCCTTGCAGTTTCTCCATCTACGGAGAAAAATTAAATGATGTCATCTTGTATTGCGGACCCGATGCGCCAAAACATTTTGTTAAGAAGATAGCGGAATGCGCAAGAGAACTTGCACCCAGCCTGAAAGGCTCTTACGTTTCTCCACCTGCTCTCACGACGGAACAACAGCGGAGACATGACACGGCGACAAGATGCGCGGAGTGTAACCAGGCTTTCACCCCCGAAAATCACAAGGTCGTACACCATGACCATCAGAATGGATTATTAATTGACACCATCTGTAATTCCTGCAATCTTAAAATTAAGGAGTCGCATTTTGTTGCCGTGTTTCTGCATTACACGGAAAAATACGATACGCATCTGTTCGTCAAAGAGCTCTACAACATAACTTCTCAAATCAGGATCATTCCGAGAACGAGCGAGAAGTATATTGCAGTGAGAGTGTGGATCCCTCTCGAAGAAGGAGGAAGTGTGGAAGTTAGAATCCTGGACTCTTACAATTTCCTGTCCTCCAGCCTGGCCACCCTTGCAGCTCAACTTGGCGACGAAGATCTTGTGGCCACCAAGCAAAAATGTTTTTCGGGGAGAGATGAAAATTTGAATCTGTTGCGTCGCAAGGGCGTCTACCCCTACGAGTACGTCAACGATTTCGACAAATTTGACGAGACGGAACTTCCACCCCGGGAGGCATTTTATTCTCATCTCACGGAGGACGTCTGTTCCGAAGAGGACTACGAACACGCTCGTAGTGTGTGGACGGCCTTCAATTGCCAAACTTTTCGTGATTATCACGATCTCTATCTGAAATTGGACGTGACACTTCTCATGGACATTTTCGAGTCGTTTCGCAAGAGATGCATCTCGATCTACAAGTTGGATCCTGCGTATTTCTTCACGACGCCGGGATTGACTTGGGAATCGATGATGAAATACACCAAAGTGGAACTGGGGCTCATCGCAGAGAAGGAACAGTATGCCTTCATGGAGAGTGCGATACGCGGTGGCATCGTCCAATGTCCTCGACGCCATGCTCAGGCAAATAATCCTCATACGCCTGGTTACGATGCATCGAAGCCCAACACCTACATCGTCTACTGGGATGTCAACAACTTGTATGGCGATTCCATGTCCCAGTGTCTTCCCATCGGCGACTACGTGTGGATGACCGAAGAGGAACTCTCCTGCGATGATTTTCTCAACTGGAGCGAAGATAACGAATGGGGCTGTTTCTTGGAAGTGGATCTCGATTATCCCGAAACGCTTCACGAGAAACATCACGGATTGGCCCTGGCCCCCACCAGAGAGAAGCCACCTGGAGGATCGGAGCCAAAACTAATACTAAGCATGGAGAACAAGCGGAATTACGTTCTGCACTACCGACTCCTCCAATTTTACGTAAGTCACGGTTTGCAGCTGAAGAAAATACATAGAGGATTGAAGTTCCGACAGAGCAAGTGGCTCGAACCCTACATAGCCGAGAACACGCAACGCAGAGCGCAATCGACATCGCCTGCAGACAAGGATCTGTACAAACTATTCAACAACGCCATCTACGGCAAGACGATGGAGAACGTGCGCAATTACATCGACGCAACGTTGGTCACGGACGAAAAGAAATTCGAAAAGATTGTCGCGTTCCCCTACTTCAAAAACTTCACCATTTTCGACGAGAATCTAGTATTCGTCGAGAAGAACAAGAAGCAAGTGATGCTCAACAAGCCGATTGCCATAGGTGCCACCGTCCTTGAACTATCAAAATTGCACATGTACCAATCGTACTACGATCAGTTTCAACCCTTTTATGGAGATAACATTGAAATATGTTACATTGACACGGATAGCTTCATTTTTCTAATCCAAACACCAAGCCTCGAACATGATCTGACTAAGATGAAGCATCTTTTTGATTTTAGCAACTTACCATCAGGCCATCACTTGCATTCGACAGAAAACAAAATGACCATAGGAAAGTTCAAAGATGAAGCGGCTGGTAATTACATCAGCGAATTTGAGGGGCTTCGTGCCAAAATGTACTGCGTCAAGATTGCAAAAGAAAAAGAGATCAAGAAAGCGAAAGGGGTAGGAAAAATAAGTACCAGTAAATTTAGCATGAAAGACTACAAAGAATGCCTGTTTCAAGGTAAAAGAAAACTTAGCACCGATCATCGCATTGCGAATAAATTACACGAACTATATACGACGCGCGTAACCAAGGTCGCATTGGATGCCAGAGACAACCAGTTACGTGTTCTCGATTGTCAAATCCACACGAGAGAGTGGGGCCACTGCAATGGAAGCGATAAATGTGACGTGTGTTAACTGTAACCCCATAGCCATGAAGTCCGCTGTGTCTTTTGCCATTCTTCAAAAATATACGGAGGAAAAGAGGGGCCCTCAGGCGATGAAAAGTTGGAACTTGTTATTATGTCGTTAAGCTTGCTCTAAACGAGGCCTCATTAAATTCAACTCTTACTGTTTTCTTCTTCATCGTGATCTAATGACATAATTACATGTTCGAGCCTTTTGAATTGCAGCGCTGCAGAGGAAAATCTTCTCTTGAAATTTAAATAACTAACAAGGACAATGAATCTTTTTGGTTTCCGGAAACAGACCATCATGGACACTGCACCACCAAATTCCAATAACCTCTTACCTTCCGTGTTATCTAAACTCAATTGTCTACTGATTGTACACCTCAACAGTATTTGGACGAAATTGGATGACGATGTGGGCAAGATGTTTTACGTTTTCAATAACAATTTACATTTTTACGAAATTCCGATCGACGGGAAACTTCGGATCACCGTGAATCCGGACAACCGAAAAGGGCGAAATATTAAAATTTCTAGCGGCAAGAACATTTTTCGAATGAAGCACGACAAGATGCTTTCTAACATTACGTACGATGTGTCTGCAGGAGATTGTCTTTACGTGGAACTCCTAGGAGATTACGACAAACTCATTCCTCTCTTCGTAGAATTACGAATCGTCTATCCTATAATAAATAACCGTTAACCAAAATGCCTAACGACATTTTCGGCAACACCAAGCGTGTAGACCACGCAGAAAAGATTCTCATGTTGGATATTCGAATTAAAAAGTTGAGGAGCGATTTGATCGCTTTGCAGGAGACCTTAAACAAAAGTTTAGAGTCGGAGATCGCTACGCTCCAAACGCAATGTCTCGACCCCATTCTGAAAATCGATTCCGAACTGAAAACGCTCATAAAAAAATATGTTGACGTACCTTCTTACGACAACGTTCAAAATATACAGTTGAGCGTGGATTCGCTTCAAAATGATTTGGCCAAATTACAGCAATTTCAATCGAAAAATGAAGATTTGGAAAAATTGAAACTCTAAATCGAAGAACGAACTTCCGCAATCGAAAAGAATTTCTCTGAACTTCAAACCGTCGTGAATGATATTGATGTAGAACGCTTGCATGTCGTCGTTTCCAAATTACAAGAAGAATTCACCGGCACGTTGGAAGAAATTAAATCCAAGTTACAGACTTTGGAAGATACAATGACAAACCTACCATCGTCAGACGAACTGCAGGTCATCGGTAAAAGCGTCGCGAACATAAAAATTCAATTGGAGGCTTATCAAGATTTCGAACACATTCAAACCACCATCGCTACGCTTCAGGCGTCTCTGGAGTTGATCAACGAAGAAATTAAAAATATTCACGCTGAAGCGAACGCGTTGACGAGCATTCAAGACACGTTAAGCACGGTTCAGCAGAAGATCCAATATTTAGAAAATTTAAACGTCGAATCCAACCTCGCTCACTTTCATCACGTGTTGGGTGACTTGGAATCGTTACGGACGAGCGTACCTTCGAGCGAAGATTTGGAAAAATTGAAAACGGCGGTGACGGCACTATCCGAATCGAGCGACATCAAAAGTTCGTTGAGCGATCTCGAAAATAGGGTGGCCAATCTCCCCACCTCCAAAGAATTACACGCTTTGAAAAGGAACATATCTCGAATGCTGAAACGACTGGAAACGGAAACGGCAAACGTGGAACAGATTCGAGACGAAATTAGTTCGCTGGTGTAGACGTTGCCCACTTCGCAGAGCGTCGCCGACCTTCACACTCAGTTTACCGAGATGCGAAGCATCGTGAACGATCTTACCGAGAAGAGCTCGAAATTGAATCAAGTCGAGAACCTTCAGAACATTGTCGTCAACATCAGAGATCAAGTTGGAGTGTTGGAATCCACACAGGAATCGACGCTAGCCTCTTTCGGTGCCAAGTTGCAAGAACTCAACGAAAGCTACAAGCAGTTGAACGTGGAAGTGAAAATCAAACCGTCATTTTCTGCCGTAACGGATACCATAGTCGAGCATTTGTTGCCCATCGAAAATAAACTCGGACACGTTCACAGTAATCTGCTCGGCGTCGATACTAAATTCGCCAAATTGTTCACCTTGCAAGCCATCGAAATCAACAGCGTACCCAATCAACAGAGAATCTCCACGTTCGTCGAAGGTAACAACATGTTGCATCCTTATCATCCGTACTACAAGTTTCTCCTCGATGGCACGATTCAGATAAACGAATTCTCGTACTGGTCTCACGGCAGAAAAGCAAGAGTTCCCACCATGACGTTGATATCGAATCGTGGTGTCCAGAAAGCAGGAAACATTCCTCTGGCACGTTGGAACGAAACGCACAACATATATGAAATACACGAAGACGAAGATCTTACCGTTTTCGACGTGAGTGCCGGCGATAAGCTGATCATTCAAAACACGAGCGAGGTGCCACCCTCTTTGAATCCCATCACGCTTGTGCTTCTCTTCAAACGTAATCTCTAAAAAAAAAATGTCTAGGCAAGCCATTGTCGAAGAATTGCATAAACCTGCACGGCGCAACTACGAACGTTTAGCGGTGGTAACCAAGGGCATCGATGACCTCTGGGAAAGTGACCTCGTCGAGATGAGTAGCGGCAAGTTAAAAAATGTACATAAATTGAACAAGGGCAACAAGTACCTCCTCACCGTCATAGACACGTTTTCGAAATTCGCATGGGCTCTACCTTTGAAGGCGAAAACAGGAACATGCGTCACGGAAGCATTCAAGACAATTTTTCGCGAAAGCGGCGGCAGACGACCTCGGTTTCTGCACACGGACAAAGGGAAGGAATTTTACAATGCCGTATTCTAAAAGTTTATTCGGAAACACGACGTTCGACATTACTCGACCTTCAGTGACGTCAAGGCCAGCATCGTGGAAAGATTTAATCGCACTCTGAAATCGCGCATGTGGTCACGCTTCACGCTTCAGGGAAGCTACAAGTGGGTCACCATTCTTCCGGAACTCGTTAACGACTATAATCACACGGTGCACAGAACGATAGGCATGAAGCCAGCTGACGTTACCAAGTCTGACGAGCAGCGTTTAATTTCTAGCGTTTACTGTCCAAAGTACACACCCACGACAAAAAGACCTAAATACAAAATTGGAGACCAGGTGAGGGTCAGTAAATTGAAGCGAACGTTCGACAGGGGTTTCACACGAAACTGGAGCACGGAATTTTTTACCGTGGTTCGAGTTTTACCCGGGAACCGTCACACGTATATAATAAAGGACAGTGGCGGTGAAATTTTATTGGGGCGCTTCTACGAGGAGGAACTCTCTAAAACTAAATACCCCGACACGTACCTTATCGAAAAAGTTTTGCTTAAGAGAGGTGACAAACTTTTGGTGAAATGGCTGGGACTTCAGGAAACAAGTTGGATCGATTCGAACGAAGTGATTCTATGAGTACGTGGAATGTTGTGAAACGTCTACCTGATTCGGAAAGTCAAACGAAGAAAAGAAACGGCGAATTGCTCCCCGACAGCATACGATGTCTGATCGTAGGACCTTCGGGGTGTGGAAAGACGACACTGCTCATTGATAATTTTATCCTCGCACCCAATTGGTTAGACTGGGAAAACAGACACCTCTACGTATTTTCGAAAAGTCTCGAACAACCGAAATACCAGCAACTTATGAAACTGTACGAGGGACTGGGCATTGCAACTTTCGCATCTGAAATCATTCCACTGGACGATTGTCTCGAGAATTCCGTTGTGGTGTTCGACGACATGATCTTGGAAAATCAAAACGAGATTCGTAATTTTTTCACTCGAGGACGTCACAAAGGATTGGATTGTTTCTACCTGGCACAAACTTTTTCCAAGGTTCCGAAACAACTGCTACGCGACAATGCTAATTTCATATGCTTGTTTCGACAAGACCACACCAACTTAAAACACGCACAAGATGATTACGTAGGGCCTGACATAAATTACAATCTATTTTCTAAATTCTGCTCCCACTGTTGGAACAGTGACGATTTCGGATTCGTGACCATTGACATGACTCGAAAAGCAAACCATGGAAAATATAGGAATAAAATAAACGTTTATCTAGACGTCTCAAAGGCTAACAAGAGGACAATTTCAGATTTGCAACAAGAAGAAAAAAATCCAAAAAAAATCAAAAGTCGTGAGAATCTAAAAAATAAAATTTGAAAAAACGTTCTTTTTTTTCAAACGTCTGACAAGCATATATAAAATAACCATTACAACAAAAAGTGAGTGTTAGAAAAAGTGGATAGTCTCAAGCGGGTGACAGCAGAAAACTACGAGAACCGAACGTATAGGCTGAGAATTCGACGTTTCAGAAACGTTTCAACGTATATAGAAAAATGTCAAAACGTCAATTTCAAAAAGAGGACAATCTCAAGTTACGGGAATATCTAGTGAAGCGATTCAAAGGTTGGAAATCCGAGAATCGCGGATCCTACGAAGAGAAGAAGCGTCAGGATCAACCTGTGATCGACACCATCAGCGGTCTAGGTAAAGAAATTAAAAGTGTCACGGAACAAAATAAAAATTTGATCAACGAACTCGTACCGCTCGCAGCTAAAAGTTACGCTGTACCCACGCCCATTTCGAGCATTCCTTCGACGCCGTTCGAACTGAAGGACGTACCGGTACGACGTCGAGCCATAGGTAGCACGTCTTCGGATAAAATCGAGTTGGGACCTTTGGCACGAGACTACCTGAGCACGGGGAAGTTCGACAAGGATGAAGTGTTCGGATTGTATCCGAGTATGGAAACCAACGAAGGCGGTGTGGTGTGGAAGATTGGAAAATCGAAGGTGACCTTCGAAGGCAACGACATTAAAGTTAATTTAGGCGAGAAGGATAGTTGGACCAGGTATCCGGGTACGGTGGGACTGTGGGAACTCGTTGCCAAAAAGCAGCCGAAAGATTACACCGACGAAGATTACCAGAGTTACAAGGAAATTTTGATCATGACGGATGCCTTGTACCAAAACAACGACGCCTCGCAGAATAGGGTGAAATCGAGCAGCGGCGAGAAGTACAGGAATCTCATCAAACCGATTTGGAACCAGGTCAAAACAGGCAGCGGCGTCAAACGCTACAACACGTTACCCAAAGAATTCGTTTCGGTGGACGACGTGAGGAAGCTTGTGGACCGATTGTTGGTGATAGCCGGCGAAGAGAATGCAGGCAATCGTAATTTTTACAACGAGAAGGTTGGCATCGTGGACATGATCAGCACCAAACTTTCCAACTTCATCGTGAACGACGACAAGGGCATAGGTTACCTCATCAAAATCATCAACACGCTGCCTCCGAGATTCTGGAACGTGGCCGAAGGAAAGGGACTCGTGAACGACATCATCAACAAGTTACCTTTCGAGATGCATTTACCTGGCTACCAGTACTGCGGACCGGGTACCAAACTCGAGAAAAGATTGGAGAGAGGAGACAAGGGTGTGAATCCGTTGGACGCCGCATGCAAAGATCACGACATCGCCTACAACAACACTCGCACCGATCTGGATGCACGTCACGAAGCAGACAAGAAATTGGAGCATGCCGCTTTCGAAAGATTCGTCAGCAGAGACGCTTCGCTGGGTGAAAGAGTTGCAGCATTGGGCAACACCATCGCCATGAACACGAAACAAAAATTTGGATGGGGTGTATAAATAAATAACATACAGTAAAAAAAACAAAAAAAAAAAACAACATGTCTTGTATAACCGACTTACCGCCCGAACTGCTATGTAAAATATTCAAACACGCAGTAAACGGAGATGTTAATAAACTTTTAATCATAGCGAGATCAACGCCGGATTTTCCCATCCCTTGTGAAATGGCTGTCAAGGATCATCTTCGGGAGATCAGTGGCATGAGGTGCGGTGATCTCGACACTCTTCTTTCGGCCGCAGGGGAAAAATTAAACGATAGGTTAGATGAACTTCACGAGGCGAGGCAGGGAAGAAGACGATACACGGATGATTGGCGCAAGTCTAAACAGGAGACCGAAGAAATCATCACGCACATCATCTTTTTTTCGGAAGCACGAACTTTCTTCATCTGTGAAAAAAATAATAATATATACATGTCAAAACTTGATATATAAATAACACACATCGTGAAAAAAAATAATCTTCGGTATATATAAATAACACACATTGTGAAAAAATTAAATTTCTATAACACCCTGAAAATTTTTCTTCTTCGATATGACTGAAAAAAAATGAGTGACCTCCAAGCATTAAAACAAATGCTAAATTTGTCAGTCGAATATGTAAAAATTCAGGAATTGGAAGTGAACAAACCTTACACGATAACTTCCGGTTCAATTGTTTCTACCCAGTATGGTCCCAAGGTACGTCTGTTGCTCAACGGACAATACAGTCTATTTTTACCAGATCGATACGCTAACATGTTATCCGACGAGAAGCTAGCTATTTTAATCGAGAACAAAACTCAAATCGTGTACAAGGGGACAAAGGAACTTCTTGGTAAGAAAACAAAGCGCGTAATAGAATTTGTGTAACGGCTGCGCGGAGTATATATAAAATAACATACCTTGAAAAAAAATTACACGAAACAAAAAAAAATCTCAGAACATATATATAAATAACATACTGTAAAAAAACTACACGAGAGAGGGAAACAAAAAAATCTCAGAACATTTATATATAAAAAGAACATACCGTGAAAAAAAAATATATAGAGCATCAACATGAAGCCCAAGGGTGTCGTGTACCAGATACCATACTCCAATCTGAAAAATCTAGGTACCCTCGATGGGTTACTCACCAAGAAACAACGCGAGAAGAAACGTTCTTGCTTGCGAAAGGACACGGATTGAAATTACTTCTCAGCACTCCACAATTGAAAAGATTGCAGCGTTCGCGGAAACAGCAAAAGATCGGAGGTTTCATATTCAGCATCCCGGCCATCCTGGCAGCATTGGGGGCCGTTGGAAGTTTGGCCGGGGGTAGCGCCGCCATCGCGAAAACCGTCATCGACTCGAAGAAGAACAAGGCGGAGTTGGAAGAACAGAAACGTCACAACCTGGCCATGGAGAAGAAAGGGGGGAAGGGGGTCATGAGGAAGTTTAAAAAAAAGAAACAGCACTCACCAACCAAGACATTGAATCTCTGATCAAACCATTACAAATCAAACACTTCAGAGGAGTTTTCATGTCCGACTCGTTACCTTCAACCGTTAAAAGAAGAGAATGTGTAGTAGTCAACTTGGACAGTCAAGAAAATCCAGGCACGCATTGGATATGTTACCACAAAAACTACAATAAAGCATTTGTTTTCGATTCTTTCGGAGGTGTTCCACCTACAAATTTAGTTCATTATCTGAAACCGAACAATCCTATATACTACAACGACGAACGCATTCAAAATTTCGCAGACGTGAACTGCGGTCATCTCTGCCTCTCCATGCTCGCGTTTCTCTCTAAAATAAATATTGCCACAGGTGGAAGATTTCCAGAAAGCATTGTGGAACCTGAAACATCATCACGATGGGCGTGTTCCATCTCACGAGAGAATCTTCGATCTTGAAACTCACGCTGCACGAGGACATCGTCTATCCTAAAGCCCTAGCTCTGCGTGCATTCTACAGCATGTACCTCATACCTAACGTCACGCATCACAACAACAAAATTAGCGTCGGAAGCGAACATGTCGTCATCACGCCAGGTCAATACAATCTTTCTACTTTGCAAGCTCAATTACCCAAAGGCACGTACCTTTCTCAAAATTCGGTCACGCACAGAGTGGAAATCGTATCGGCGACGGAGACCGTGGACCTGGGCACCATAGGAGAACTTTTAGGTTTCGAGAACAACACAAAACTTGAAGCTGGTATCAAGCACACGGCAACAAACATTCCTAAATTTCTAGCCATCGAAACTTTGAACGTACACTGCAACGTGGCGGAAGGCATGATCACGAAATCTTCGGACGGGGGGTTGCTGGGAAGTCACAATCAGACGGGAATCATAGCCACGTTCAAACCCAGTTCCGAATTCATGGAACCGATCATCTACACACCTTCTTCGCCGATCTATTTTCCAGTATGTCGCAACCGCATAGACAACATAGAGTTGGTGGTGACGAACGAGAAAGGAGACGTGGTGGATTTTGGAGGTGCAACGACCACTGCCATCGTGGAGATCAACGTATAATAAATAACACACATAGTGAAAATGGAGCAAATCGAAAGTTACGAATTGCAATCTTTCCCTCTGAACCGTCGCACGTTCGCAAATTTGAACGAAGCGAACAGGGAGATCGAATACGACGTGGACGTAGGCGACGGGTTCGTTCATCCTCACAGAGCGGACCTCTGTTCTCGCAGGTGGAGGTGAGGAAACACAACACCGTCATCGACAGAATAGATTATCCAGACATCACGTCGACGGCAGTGGGAACATTGAAATTATCCAAAACGGACGCGGCATACTACCAGGCGGGAGGATTCGAAGCGGGGACGAAAATATCGACGAGAAGTTACACGGTGCTCTTTCCCATGCGTCTGCTTCCGGGATTCTTCTCGGACTACAAGGAGATCATGTGGAAGGGGGGACTGAGGATCACGTTTCGAAGAGCGGCCAACGACAACGACGCACTGATGCGATACGCTACTTTGGGTCCGGACGGTACCACGCCACTGCCCAACACTCTACCCGAATCAGCCAAGTGTGTCATCCGGAGCATGGAGTTGAGAATGCCGGTGGTGGAATACGAAACGAACTACGCCCTCAAGTACAAAGCGGAGATATTGAAAAGTCCACAGGTGGCGATTCACTTTCACGGTTACCAGTGCGTGCAGAAGATGGCGTCGGGAAGTCACATGGAATTCGACGTGACGACGCAGTTCAACAACATACAGTTCGACATGCCAGATTTCGTGGTTGTGCTCTTTCAGACCGGGCGCGATAACAATCAGGAAAAAGATTCCAGCAAATTCGACGACTGCAAGATCAAGAACGTTTATCTCAAGAACGGTAGGAACGAAGTGTTCCTGCGCGAGAATTACAACCTCGACATGACCAAAGACGATTACCTCAAACTTTACGAAGCTTACACCTCTTACAAACGCGTGACCGAGGGAAGCGTGGACATGTACTACACGCCCAGCGAATTCAAAACCCACAGACCCATGACCGTCATCAACACGACGAAGCGGAAGCAGGTTAGTGGTCAACGATCGCACCAACATCAAGGTCGTCTGCGAGTTCCACGATGCCTTGCCCGAGGATACTCTATGTAGCGTCATCCTGGTCGCAGAGAAGTCCTTCGTCCACGACGTGAAGAACGAGAGGGTCACAGAGCAGTTTTAACAGGTTTAACATCTTTTCTTGCACAATCAGTTACAATAAGAATTTTGTGCTAGCACAATCAGTTACAATGGCACAATACGAATTTCACTAGTTCAGATCAGTTACAATATCAATTTCATCAGTTATCAGTTACAATATCTTTTTTTTTCATCAGTTTTTGCACTATAGCACGAGACAATCAGAATTTGCAGAAAATTTTTTTTGTTGTTTTTACACGAGAAAATTAACAATAAAATTCTTTTTTTTATCGTTTCAGATGCTGTCGAACATCAAAAACACATACACATACACACACTAGAAAAAAAAAGCATGCAACTTTATTTGTAACACACACATATTCTCCATCTTCATCAAGAAAATATTATAATAAACATAATTTTTTTATCTATCTCACAATAAAACTCTATATCCAAAATTTACAACATCAAATAACAGTAGAGTCGTTAGTACACGTTGCATGCATTACGGAGGTCCTCTGTAGAGTTTCATGGAAGTTTGAGAGAAAAAAAAAACCACGTGAAACTCTACAGAGGTGTCGTTATCTACAACCGCAGCCGTTAGAACCTTTACTTTTTTGGTTGGGCACCACGCACCCTGGCGAGGTTATAGGGGCCAGGAATCCTAAAAAACAACAATTATTATTTGTTTGTTTGCGTCACAATACATAAATAATGAGAGGCGCGCGCGCGTGTGTGGCACATCGTTCCCCCGAGAGGTTTACAAAGGTCACGATATATAAACATGACCCCCGGACTTGGAAAATTACGATAAGGTGCATTCATCCTTGAAGGATAAGAGGATGAGAGAGTGCATTTCACTCATCACTGCTTTTCTACGCTGTGAAACATCGTCAGCGCAATAAATTAGGCGCGGAACGTGGAGAGAAAGTGAGTTTTTGAGGTTTTGGTGGTCGTGGGGTCAAGAAATAAGGGGTGGCGTCAAAGGCATACTTGTGACCTACTTGCGGAGACCTCAAAATGATTGGTATACTCTTAGGCATGTAGTCTGGGTTTACAAAATGTTGTTGCTTACTTTGCGAATGGGACAGCCGGGCAAAAGATAAACATTACAACATTGTGGATTGGTCCATACGAAAAAACTTAATTCCTGGAGAGAAGAGTGTTAGGAATCACCCTCTACTTTCACCAGGATATTTCTGTCATGGAGAAACGATATATTTAGGAAAATCGGTACACAACACGTTAGCAGACTACTGTTGGAACCTCAAGGAAGAGGTTTCTGGTGGCAGTTACAAACGGCAGAGTTCAAGATAGAAATTTTGAAAATGTGAGTAAAAATGTGTTTCTTTCCTTTTCTTTCATGAAATTTCTTCGTTGAACAGTCAAAATCGGTCATATATATATATTTTTAATTTTTTTATATATATCATAGTTATTCACTTCAATATTTAAATCTTATTTCATGAGCAAACAAACAGAAATAATTTCAAATTTCGATGTATTATTACAAAGGGAATTACATTTTCATTAAAAACAAAAAATGAAAATCCAGGGAAAACTATAGGTGACACAGCATTTCTACTTTCAGATTTGGAATCAGCGGGGTCGAATTATAAATAATCACGTATTTTCGTTCAAAGGAGCAAAAAAAAGTTTGAATTTGTTCATCAGTGTTATTGGAGTAGCGGGTTATTGTTTCCAGATCATAGAAGGAGGGTTCAAGCCTCTTGGATTTGTCAGCAGGTTGTTAAAAGATTATGAGTAATCTTATACATCTACTGAAATGGAGGTGTTGGCGATCCTATATACTATAGACAAATTTGCTTCTATACTAAAAGGGAGGCATTTTGTCATTATTACAGATCATAAAGCCCTCACGTGGTTGGAAACTGCCCACACGTGGAATGCTCGTCTCACTCGCTGGTTCATCCAGTTACAGATGTATTCTTTTGATGTTCAATATTGCAAAGGCAAGGAAAATGTAATCGCTGATTTGCTAAGTCGATCTTTTCCTTGGCAGTTGGACATGCATTATCATGTCAACTACTCCGAGTTGGAATTAATGCTGCAACCTTTGTGTGACTGTAAGGAACTTGCGAATGCACAGAGAAATGATATCGAATTGAATGAGATCATTTCCTATCTCTCTGGAGATGTTGATACTGATAATTCTCGCTGTAGGAATTGGCGGAAACAGCATTGTCTCAGGGAGAACATATTATGTGTCAGGGATTTTCACAGACCAGAAAAGTTAAGGATATGCTTACCTGCCTCCTTAATTGGTAATATGCTCATCAAGTTTCATGATGAGAGTGGTCATTTCGGTGCATCTCGGACAATGGCACAAATATATAGAAATTTCCGATGGAAAAACATGTTTAAAGATATAAAACAATATGTTGCTGATTGCGATACTTGTGTCAGGTCAAAGCCCAATAAACATCCTGCAAAACATTTAGTTAAAATACACCTGACCAGTAAACCTGGAAAAGTCCTTTTTGTGGATTTGCAAGGCCCATTCGTCATGGGTTCTAAGCGGGAGAGATTTTTGTTGACAGTGTTGGATGCTGCAAGTCGGTACTTGTTGGCTTATCCTATTGTCAACAGTAATGCAAATACAGTCATCAAAAAGCTTATCAATTGTTATTTTGTCCATTTGGGTATTCCTGAAAAATTGATTGCCGATAATGGACCTCAATTCAGATCTCATCAGTTTGCAGATAAAATGAAACACTTAGGCATCATGTCAGTGTTCACTCCTCCATATCATCCGTCCTCCAATATGGTTGAGAGATATCATGCAGAGCTTAACCGCTTAATGAGAGTTTTGTGTCAGGATAGTCATACCCTATGGCCTGAAAAGGTTAATGTTGCCCTTCATTGTTTAAATAATGCAAATTCATCTCAAACAGGTTATGCTCCTATAGAACTGCGATTAAATATGGAACCTAACATGAGCATATTCAATAATATCACTGAAGATGAAGTAATGTCATGGGATAATAAAATTCACATGGCACATCTAAAACGTTTTGAGGCCAGAAGTAAGAAAACAAACCAAATCAACCAAAAACAACAAGATAAAGTTTCCATATTAGTTGGTGATTTGTTGTTTGTTAGAAACAGACATAAAGATTTAGAAAATAATCCCATTAAGAAATACTGCTTCTTGTTTGAAGGACCTTATTTGTGTGTTGAGAATCATGATAATTCAACAGTTACATTGTTAGAATGCAACACTGGTAATCCTGTGAGTCAAGTGGCCATTGAACACATCAAAGTGTGGAAGTGTTCTAATGCCAAAAGGTATAAATGGCTAGAAATTTTGCAAAACTGCAACAAGTCACATGAGGAGCTAATAAAGAGGTTGTTGCAAGGATGCAAGGTAGATGACATACTTGTCAGATCTTCAAAGGAAACAGATATTTCTGTAGTGAAGATGTAAGATTAAGTAAGCGTAAAGGGTTGGTTGTTTGGGAGTTTCTTATTGACTGAGTGTCAAGGGTGGTACATAAGACCTCAGTTCTTTACTTTTTTAATTTTGGCATGAAATTGATTATGCTAACACGTTGTTTATTTTGTTGTTTTGAAGGACAAAAGATACTGCTTCATATCACAACCATACCCATGAGAGTTGGTTGGTTGAGTTCTTCTCTTAGGCTGTTGGTTAAAGGTCTTACTGTGAGTCACAATACTTTATGCATAATGTTTCTATTGTCGGCTGTTAATGTCAAAATTTTCTCACTTTTCGTGCTTCTTTTCTTGAGTCAGAAACATTAGTTCAGATATGAAGTCTTCTTCTGTAGAGTTTGCTTTAAGTTTATCTTCATGATCCAACATCGGTCCTCATTCATATTTCTTGATCCTTAGTTGTGTTGAACGGTGGAAAAATTCAATATAACAAATATTCTTTGTTATGTGTATTTTGGAGTGCAAAAAATGTATAATATAATGTGATGGCATGTGCATAATAATTTTGAATGCTAAGATTTAGCTTTGGCTTGAAAAATATTTACTAGAGCACAAAGATTCCAAGAGTTGAATCGTAGGCTCAAATAGGAACGAACTTGACAAAGAGCAAAGGGATTCACGTGTTGATCAAAGCTTCAGTCAAGTAGTTGTTTCCTTTAAAATGCTAGAATGTATTATGGCTCCAAAATGTGTTCACAAAGGGCTGAATAGTAAGTTCGAGCTGTGACGCTGGGAGTTCGGGAACAATAATTATTTATGATTTATAATTTTTGTGTGCACATCATAATTTATACAGTTCTTGCATGAATTCATTTGCGATGTAAAAAATCTTATATTCAGCACTCCGTAAATCTGAGGATGTTTGCTTTTCGATGCAGGGACTTACATTTTTGTCTTGTTAGCTGATGTTGCTAGATGAATGGATCAATTCCTAAGGGAAACTTAGTTAGATCAGAGGTTACTTACTCTACATGTAGAAAATTATTATTAATATATTTTTTGGCTAAATAAAGATTAATATAGAAATTATGCTCTCAGGTTGAGAATGAAGTTCTGAATGGGGCTTCATGGGTTGACAATAAATAATAATGTTAAGAAGGTACATTGTTTATGTAAAAATGATTCATGTGGTACTTCACTAGATAATAATTGTTGGTATGTCGAACTTGAATTTCATTTTTTCAATATTATTATGTACTAAAAATTCATTATGCATAGCTGTAATGTATTGGTTCATGATGAACAAGTTCTTGTTGTATTGTTGGAAAACAAATATTCAGTCACACTCAATTGATTATAATGCTGAACATGTAAACAGATTGTAAATATAGAGGCATTATATTAATTATTATATGTTAAATGTCTCAGTAGGGCTCAGATCGGTTGTGGGTTCGTCCCTTGTTGAGCGCCAGTATGACAATAAATATAATACATTGTCACAACTACATTTGAAAATTGAAATTATGTACATTTGCATTGGCATCAAGGTTTATATACAAAGGTCAACTCTTTAAAATTGTTCAATGTATAATATGATGTCATACTTGGTACTTTGTATCAACATTCAAAAAATGGAAATTGTAATCATTAGATAAGTATATTGTGATATACATAGTAAAATAGCTGTAACAGAGCAAATATGTACATTTACTAAACAAACATTCAAGGTGTTAAGCAGTTATGGACAAAAATATAAAACAAAAACAATTGAAGATAACTCATACTAAAAAATCTTTCTTGAACTAGTTGCTCTAATACTAGTTGTCTGTGACTTTAAGGAGATCTCAGGATGGGAAAAAAGATAAGGACAGATTTAGCAATATGGAATGGTGATATATATTTGTACAATAATTGTTGCTTTTAAAGCATTAAACTGGGCAATGTTATAATAACTTGGATGTTTAAGTTATATAGAAGCCTTTTATGACTCGAATGAACTTTGAATATGATATAATCTTATAAAGATTCGAAAGTTGTGGAATGACTCTACGTTTGGAGGTGATTTGATCAGATGATGAATTTCGAAAACTGAAGCTCAGAATTGTAGATACAAAGACTTGCTTTATCCTGGAAGGAGATAAATATATATTTTTCTTTATGTATAGCATTGATATCTTATAAATGTTCTTGTAAACATATGCATAATTTGATGCTATTGTAATTTTTGTTGTTTCTAGTTTTTATTTTTTATTTTTATCAATATAATAATTATAAAGTTATCAGCATATGCAAATTTAAATTTCCTTTTCAATATAGCACCATAGCTACCTATTGTGCTGATACTGAGTTTGAATTATACTGACAAAGTCGTTATAACATGTCTTGAAACTGTCACAGAATCATCAGAATCACTAACTGACTGTTCTGTCTCGGTATGCACTTCCTCATGTTCTGATGGACCGTCTGTATCGGTTTCCCAACCTGTGTATTGAGGTCCAATGTCCACTTCATCTGTGTCTTCATCTTCCAGCCACATCATGTACTGTTTAGTTTGTTTGTCAGACATTTTACTGCTATTCTCTTCAATAACACAATGCCAAAAAGAACAATCATCAGATTGGAAGAACCAATGCACCTTTCCACTACACTGTACACAGACGGAATAATAAATGAAAGCGGTATTTCCCAAAGGAAAACTGTTGTACAATCATTCGCTGGAAATGTGACCCGATAACTCGCATGTTAGAAAAAATCTAACAATGCACTCGGCTAGAATCAAAGCCGCTAGTATAAGGTTTCGCTTTCAATTTCAATAACATTTGCCACAGTGTTGACAAGTAGAGACATGGAAGGAGGCATTTTAGCCTTAACGCATTGTTACCTCCAGTAACAATCTAGAAATAACACAAGTTTTGCAATTGTTAGATTCTATCTAATAGCGCGAGCGATCGCGGGTTAAAGAATGACTAAATCTATATTGCTTTTTCTTATACTCTATTGAGCTTTCAGTATCAGAACTAGAAGTATCAGACTTTGTACTAGTAGTTTTCTTTCTAAATGTAACATTGGAACATTTTCCTACTGGATATCCCTCATCTATTTGACTAGATCTTGAAAAACGTACATGACTAGCAATACTACTAGGATTTTTATTAAAATCACTAAGTTTACTGGTGCTTTGCACTTGACTTTTGTTAGTTTGTTGCTGAGCAATGACCTGCAATGCTCTTAAGTCTTTCGAAATATCTCATAACTGATAATGAAAGTCAACAAATTTATTTTCTACTATTTCTACTTTTGACGCAATGTCAGTTACTTGTTGAACACAACCCTTATATGTAAATTCATATCCTGCAATTTTATTTGATACTAAATGAACGCTTTGATTCAGGTCCTGTATTGTTTGACCTGTCTTCGTTGAAAGTTATGAGAATTCTTCTTGTAACTGAACAATACTAGCATTCTGTTCACCTACTTTATTAACTACAGTTTCGTACCTAGATTGGTCAGTACCGATAATGGACTTTATTTCTCAAAGTTCAAGATCATTCTGTTTCACGTGTTCATTCAACCTTTCTTGTAACTTGTTACTTTGATCGGAGCAGTTTTTTGCAACCTCGTCAATTTTTCTTTCTAATTGATTACGAAAAGACTCAAAATTATTCTTTACATCAGGTAAAGACTCACGAGTTTGAACACACAAATCAGTAACTCTTTTTTCAACCTTCGCTTCAAGGCGAACAAATTCGTCATTAAAGTAATTTTCAAATTGTTCTAGTTTGCTAGACATGTTTTCGTTAACATGCGAAATACTCGTTTCCACATTGGCAATTTTCTCCTTCACGTTAGCAACACAGTCTTCTACTAACTTTAATTTCCTTGTAACACTTTTTCTACTTCAGAAAACTTCGAACCCAACGACTGTAACCTGATGGTTGCGTGCGTAACAAAGTAGTCAAGATTTGGAAGGAAAGCGTAGAGGTCCGTGGAAATTCGATTACTTACACGATCAACAAAAAAACCAACCAATCAGTTACAATAGTCAGGGATTTTGTTGAGGCTAATGACAGTATTTTGGACTGTCACCTCAGTCTCTACTGAGAACCAACTTGACAAAAGGTAAACGTGGTCGGAACGATACGCGCAAAAATACTGAAATCGAATTAACTCTTATCTTGCTCAATGAGTGTAACCGCTCGTCCGTGTGAGTATGATTTCCCGTCTCGTTTTGTCGAAAATTAAACCAACACTCTAGTTTTGTGATATAAGGGATAATTACGTACACTTAGTTTAATTTTGCGACTCTAGTCAAAATTTATTACGCCAAAATCTAGCAACGGAGAATGGCTGGCGTTCCCAAGAACAACATGTACATAATATTATTCATAACAAATTATTTCATTCAACATATAACTTATAGGTGGATCAACAATTCTTTGTTACCGGCAAATAACAAGATAATAATACTAGAACACATCCGGCAACTACAAATGTCATAATGCAATGCAATCAATTAAAATACGTTAAGGTCAATCTATAATTGCATTTTAGTTCAACTCTTTGTTAATTCTCGTTACTCAAAAAACCACCCATTTGACATATTAATTGTTTTGGTGGTGCTCTTATTAGACCCATCCGATACGTTTCGGAAAAATTATCTCAGCTCATGGTTTAGTTTGCAGTGATGTTAATCGTATCCCCAGCTTGTGTTCACGTGAGTCTAATTGAGTGATTTGTCTTTTTTTTCTCTTTATGCAAAAAGGGGGGAGGGGGGCGTGACCAAGCGTCGCTTTCTTTCTCCAAATATCGATCGCAACGTTACAATGTCCAACCTTCCAAAACTGAATCGATGGTTGTTTTACGTACAATTCTTTCTTTTGTACGTCGTGCGTTACTTTCTTGATTCAATTATCGCGTAGTCGCAAAAGAGAAGAAAAACGGGGGAGAGTGGCATTCTTGTCCAAAAACACGCATTCACAGTTCACTTATAAAAAGGGAGCCGTAGAGTACATACATCAGCTTGTTGTATAACTGTTCACCTCAGTTAACGTGAGCAAAATCCTCGGCATCTAGAGAAACGGGGGGGGGGGGGGACGTCCTCCAATTGGTCGTTTTCAAGCACGTTGAACGGTATTGTCCTCGTTTCCCTCGTGTCCTTCCTTCTCACCAACTGATCCATCCATCCATCATACTTCGAGTTGCGCCAGGCGAACCAAGGAAAGTTATGTTCGGTCAAAATGGCCAATGGTCCACTAAGTTCCAAATTACCATCCTTGTATTTTGACGTTTGTTTTCCAAAGGATTCCAACACTTCTCAGACGTACTAGCACTATACGTGAACAATGCAACGTTTCCTCGTAATGTTCGAAGAACTTAGTTTGTGCCGTGCTACAAATTGCGATCGACGAGAGAGAGAAGTACTGAGTTCCACGAGCCGCTACTTCTCTCGTAGTCCATGACGTCACACCAAGAAATCCCTCGCGACTCTCGAGCTGAAACGGAACTGCCGTTTTCGTCGATCGAGTTCGTGAAGCAGGGAAAGCCACTAGTGACCTCTATCGGTCAGTCAATTAAGTAGAATTTGAAAACACTGACACGAAGCGTACCGGAATGTATGAGGAGAGATGTGAGGATATTCGACGCGGAATTTAATATTATACTTGAAAATCATGTTCGCGTAGAAAATCGTCACACGACGACAGCCGAGAATTCATCTTTTCATCCCAAGCCGCGATGTTCTCTTGCAGGGAGGTAACATTTTCTTGCATGGAGGCAACATTTTCTTGCAAGCCAGTAATCTGAGATCCAAAGGTAGATAGCAGATGCTGCAATACGTCTCCTAGTCGAGATTCCAACTGCTGCAACTACTGTTCAATGTCTGGTTTTGCTGGCATTTTGCTGCAACTAGTGACCTACTTATCCTTTCCACTAAACGCACGTAAATGGAAATCAAAAACCTTCTTCAACATTCGCGACCAACACAGTACATGGCACAGCTGCTTACCTTCGTAATCAAATCAACTTCTCCCTTCGCAGCACAATTTGTAACGTAACAGTCAAAAACTGCGTTTCGTTGTTCGGTCTGATATTCCATCCGTTGTTCGTGCACCACTTATAACCACACTGCACAGAAAGCCCATATGCTGAACAACAGATTTATTTCACAAAAGGAAATAAAGAGAAACATAGTACACGAATACTACAGCTTTACGAGTATCAACAGCCAGCCCACTTCGAAACACGGATTGCACAAAAAACATCGTGCACCGCTCACAGTCTGTACAGCAAGTGTCTGACGTGAATCACTCGACCCCACCGGTCAGCTGTTGCCACTTGGAAGTGCTGCCCTCACACAATGGCGGAATTTACGTGTACTACACATCTTATGGTCATATCTTCATCTTCACGATTAGCCAAAAAGTGTCAGAAAAGCGAAGTAAAATAAACCAAATCAATCATTTATATATTTCTACATTACACCGCTTTTCGACCTCTTGGGTTAAATGAGACGATGATGACGAAAGATGAGCCGAAAGAATGGCGATGGGACGGTCATGATACAACCATACCTTTCCAATGTCCGAACCTTGGACCTCTGGTTTCGTAGCGTATTATACTCAGTGGAATTCTTAGAAAGAAATACTGTAAAAGTAGGATGAAATGAAGCAAAGTTGTACGATGCATAAAAGCCATGTTTAGTTCTTCTAAAACCTTCCAATTATCGAGTTCGTGTTTTAAGTCCACTGTATGCACAGTACGGCTGATCGGGGATCCGAACCTCTATGTGCCTCCACCGGGCATCGAACCCTGGACCCCTTGATGACAAGGCGGCGACGCTACCACTGGGTCATCGAGGAGGCCTACAAAAACTTACAATTAGTCAGTAAAATTAATATTCAGGGATAAGGCCTGAGTTCTTTGATTCGGTTGCGCGTGGTCATCACATCGAGTCCATAGTTTCGAGAGCAAAATTTTCTTCCATATCGCTTTCAAGTACTTCCCAAATTGTCCTCACAATGTTGGAACAGCACAGAAATTTTGATACTAATACAAGCAGGCACGTACCCAGGGAAGGGGCTAGGGGCTGCAGTTTTTTTCCGAAATGTTAAAAATATCTAAGTTTAATAATGTGTAGTAATAATTAAATTTACTTCATTCAAGAAATTCATTTTCAGCGCATTTACTCCTCCCCCAAACTTTTCATCTTTAGATGGTGGCTGCCGATAAGGGATAAGCCCCTTCCGAAATCAATTTCTGGCTACCGGCCTGACCACCAGCGATCGAACCTTGAACCTTTCGATTGATTTATTAATTGATGGTGATTTAAGTATACTTTATGCCCAATAAGGCTAATGGGGATTGGATCTACAGTTTAAAGTGAGATCCGAACAACTATGTGCCTCCATCGGGAATCGAACCCGCCGAACCAAAGACGAGAGCCTAATCATTTGAGCGTGTAATAAAACAGGGTTCTTTTCAACAGATGGTGAACATTTTCCATAACGTGGCCTCGTTCACAGGTAATCAGTGGGTTGCAGCTAAAATAGTGTATTAGTTTCTTTTTTATATATAAATCGCTTCTTCAACCGATATATATACACATTGTTTAATCTTGGTAGCTTGTTACAGATACGTCATACATAGAAGTATTTTCTGTAATATAAAATACGTAATATTTACTACCAAAATAAGATTGTAACTTGCCATTCATGGTGAATTGCCTTATTTGTTTAAAACTAACAACAAAAAAGACTACTCACACGTTACGAATGGATGTTATCAGTGAATATAATACTAACTATTCACTACAAAAGATGGTGCTATCCCACGTAAGTAGGTAATCACTATAAAAGGATAGTTGCTGAGGGATAACATTATTTATTCACTACAAAAAAGATGCTAGCAGAGCATTCAAACAAGATATATCATTACAACCGGCAACATGGCCCCGAGTTCTATGAACCTCGTGTAGCGCTGGGAAAAATGCTTGAACCGTGGAGGGACTACTTTGAGAAGTAGTGTATGAAGTGTTCTTTCACGTGAGTCTCTTTATATTCTCATAAATACCTACCGAAATTTGCAGGCTTTGTATTCTTGTTTTACGATCATCCCTAGTTGAAACCGAGAAGTCCGTGGTTTGCCAGTAACTGCAATCATATATTCTGTCAACTTCAATGAAGTCAACAGAAGATATTCATTAACGTATCTAACGCCCGACACAAATCTCTAACATAGTCTATGTGGTTAACGGCGTTGTAACTAGCTTCTGGCCTCTACCAAACCAGTGATTGGAACAGTCGGATGTTACAGAGAACGTGACGAAATACAATTCGCGTTCGTGTTTCTACACGATATTATTCAAGAGACTACACCATGAACGAAATACGAGGTACAAAGGTACGTATATTACGTTACCTGTTAACATTGCGCACACGCAAGTCATCGGTTAGTGCAATATTTGTTACAGACAGTCGACTACAGTTGTGTTGTGCAAAGAGTCTAAGAAATGGTCCATCATATAATGCTGCAGGGAGAGGATTTCCTCGAGCACCAAATAGTTCTCACGGACGACGCTAGATAGTGTACGGAATTGAAATTAAAATTATCAGAATTCTATTGTTTATGTTGCATTTAAAAGTATCAGTTATCCACTAAAAAGTGAAACAAATTTCATAAATCGTTCCCTTGTTATATGTACATTATCAGGTGTTTTATCACGTTATAATTTATATTACGATCCAAAGTTACCCATGATGTTCCCGAATCCTACAGTTATCTATGTTTACATAATTTAAAAATACCTAGTAAAACAACTCATCAGTTAGCATCAGGTATTGAAAACACTAGAGATTATAGTAGTTTAATGAAAACATGTCATACCAAAACAACTATAACCTCTATTATATTACTGTTATGAAGCATATACGTCATATAATCTATTAATACATTTTAAAATAAATAACATGGTAAAAAATCGTACCTTTTCATTTGTAAGAGTTAGTTCCAACAACATATTCTTCTGAACTAATAGATTGTATCACCAAATTACCCTTGGGATGTAAGAGGTGACTATTTCTCAAGACACTCAAATATCAATCTCACTTCCAAGTAGAACACCCTGTACTGTGTTTTGCAGTCTAACATTTTTCTGGCATCTGAACTGGTGGTAAGTATAATTCTCTATGGGATTTGTGTTATGTGCTGTCCATATATGGACGGGTTAAAGTTACAGTGGTGTAAGTCACTTCTCAAAAGAAAAGAAAGTCTGACTCACAACACTTTGCTGATCAACACAACAGCTGTTTCCCTTATCACTAGACCTTAAACTGTCATCTGTTGACAGTTGAATGAATCACAGATTTGGTTTGGTTTGATTTGCTGTTTTAGGTCCACTTTATGCACAGTAAGGCTAATCGGGACTGGACCTACAGTTTAAAGTGGGATCCGAACCACTTGTGCCTCCACCGGGTATCGAACCCGGGACCCCTTGATTACAAGGCAATGACGCTACCACTGCGCCATGGGGAGACCCACGAATCACAGATTTACTTCACGTTTTCTGTTAAAAGATTTACTTATATAGATCTGGTTTCTGTGTCTAAGTTGTAACGACCCTGCTTGGTGTGTAGGTGGGACGTTGCAATAGTTTTTGGCGTCCAGAACGTGGGGCCCGACAGAAATGTGCAATTAAGTGAAGCCAACCGAACCGTGCATTAAAAGGACTGTCCAGTGAAAGTGAAAGTGTGGACTGTATTAAACATGGACCAAGAATTTACTGGTATGAACCTGAGAAGTAGAGGGAGGAAGACAATGGATTCAGAGTCTGGATTTGGTTGCTGTGAAGAAACTGGGTGAAGAGGCAGCATATTTCCAGAGTTGCCAGTGCCAGCGCCAAATTCATTGGAACTGTGATGGAAAGGATGTGGATACCTTCCCTGCTGTAGGAGTTAAAGAGAAAAAGAGGAAGAAGAAGAGAAGTGTAGGAATGAACTGCAAGCCCTCTTTGCCCAGCAGAGGACTGACATAGAAGGTCTTAAGGCCGGAGTAGAAAGTATTCAAATTACTTCTCAGCAAGATATAGTAATGGTTGAGGAAAGATTAAAAATAGAGTAGAGTAGTCTCAAGAAAAGCTTGCCACAATCACCGATGCGTAGAGAACGTAATTTCGCCTGTGTGACCCAATGCTCATCACGCGGCTGCTCTGCTTGATAATACGCTCGTTGCAGGGCACAGTCTTCATCATCGGCTCGAGCGGTATGTATCGTCCCGCGGTGCACGCACAGCAAGAGCGAGTTAGTGTTATTGTGGAATTGTGGCTGCTCGTGGCGTTCTGTGTTTAAATATTTAAATATCAGCTCTACGTGACTGTGTATGTGCTGTAGAGCGTAACAATGGCCCCACGTAAGTCTAAATTAGGAAGTGCCAAAACATTACACAGTCAAACAAGGGAAGTTATTTATAACGTCTACAAATTCATGAGAAATGAAACAAGTGCTCCTCGCAATGTAAAAGAAATTCAAGTGAAAGTGGCGAAAGCAACGGGTGTGTCCGAAAGGTCGGTGCGGAGTGTGCTTCAACAAGCGAGAACGGTTGAAAGTGGGGAAGTTGAATCGTTTACAACGCCGGGGAAAAGAAGACCAAAATGTGTCAAAAAGTGTGAATTGGATGATTTTGATAAGTGTGTGGTAAGGCGAACAATTCACAATTTTCATACAACCAATGCCGAGAGACCAACGCTGGAAAATATTCGTTGTTTGAAGATATACAGTTTCAAGGTGGTGTAACTACACTAAGCAAGATAGTTCCAAGCTTGGGATTTCGATGAAAAAAAAACAGAAGACATGCGCAGAATATTAATGGAGAAGAATGACAAGGTTTTTGCGAATGCAATACATAAGGAGCGTAAAACGGTACCGAAACGAAGGCAGGTCTATTGTTTACACTGACGAAACTTATCTGCACAGCTCGCACACAAAAACGAGCTGTTGGAGTGATGGTTCTTTACAAGGTTTGAAAGCACCAATCTCTAAAGGCCAAAGATTGATAATCGTGCATGCAGGTTCTCAAGCAGGTTTCGTGCCCAATGCCTTGTTAGTTTTCAAATCCCACCAAAAAACTGGAGACTATCACGACGAGATGAACTACAAAAACTATGAAAGATGGTTGACAGAGAAATTAATTCCTAATTTGCCACCCAGTTCTGTAGTCGTAAAGGATAATGCTTCGTACCATAATGTGCAATGTGAACGTGAACCTACGTCCTCCTCTCGTAAGGCAGTTATGCAGGACTGGTTGACAGAGAAGGGAATTTCGTATTCTGATGAGATGTTGAAACCTGAGTTGTACGCCTTGGTTAAGACCCACAAACCCTCATACAAGACATACCAAATTGACAGACTGCTAGCCAGAATGGCCACACTGTCCTCCGCCTCCCTCCGTATCATCCGGACTTAAACCCAGTGGAAATGATTTGGGCTGAAATTAAAAATTATGTAGCTCAAAAGAATGTCACTTTCAACCTCGATGATGCAAGAACGTTGCTCATGGAAAAGATAGAGTCAATTGGAGCAGAGGATTGGGCAGCTCGCTGTAGCCATGTAAACAGCATTGAAAACAAGTACATTGAGAGTGATCACATATTGGATGAAGCATACGAACGGATTGTCATAAACCTGGGAGCCGACAGCGACACTGATAGCGATAATGATAGCACCATAGATTATGATGGCAGTGAAGATGAAATGAGTTGGATTCATCCACTTCAAGAAGATGCAGACTAGGAACATTATGTAAGTATTATTATTAAAATTTTTACTATTATTCATAATTGTAATATAGTACTAAATTCGCTGCCCCTCTTACAGTTTTCAATTTGTGTTTTAACATTCAGTCGGTCGAGACCCCTAGATCGGCTGTCGCCTTGCAAACATCCGTCTACACGTCAACCTTCGTTCGGACGAAGGGCGGAGCTATCGAGTTGACCCGAATGTTGGCGAAAGTCCGCGCAGATTTTCGTGGCAAGCTTTTCTTGTGACTGCTTTACTTCAGGAAAAACTGTAACCATTATCTCAGTGGCGCGGACAAGTACAGATTACAGTGGAGTCCATTGAGAAAGTTGTCCAAAATTTGGGAGAGAAGACCGAATGCATCGAGAAAGTCGTGCAGGAACAAAAGGAAGTGATGGAGTCTCTGCAACCGCAACTCTGCGGAAGGACGTAGACCAGGCAGCTGAAGAGAAGGTGAATTCTCTTAGGGTAGAGACAAGGAAGCTTGAAGTATCTCTGCGAAGAGAAATGCAAGATCAGACAGGAACATTTGTTCAGAGAGTAAGCGAACTTCGGGTTCAGTTCCAAAGATTGAATGTTCAGCCAGAACCCACTCCAGACGTTCATTCCAGCAATTTTACTCCGGATAGAGATCTGAATCCGGATGCTACTCCTTATGAGCCGCCCAGGTTAGCTGAGAAACCTCTATTCGCTGCCAACAGAATGAAGGCTGACGGAAGAAAGAGGCCTCGATACGATGATACTTCAGATGGATCGCCACCTAGAAGAAGGTCAGATTTTAAGATGCCTAGAATGGCGGATATCGCCCACATTCCTAAATTTAAAGGCGACATTGAGGCTCAGTCAGCTGAAAGATATCTTCGGGAGCTCAACGTCAGCTTTGAACTATGCAGGTACCCGAGCATTATAGGCTAGAGTTGCTTCCTAGAGTCTTCACTGATAAAGCTGAACACTGGCTTGCAGGAAATATTGATAGTTTCGTGAATTATGCTGACTTTTGCGCCAGGTTCAAAGAAGAATTTGCTTCTGAGAAGGCTAGACAACGGCAGCTAACAGCTGTGAGAAACAGGAGATATTCCAGACTTGTCCACGAAAGTATGGAGAGCTTTGCCTGGAGCGTTTATGCGGCCTATAGAAACTTGAGTGATAACTTTAATGAGGGAGAAGTACTTAATTTGATCATCGGACAACTTCCTTATAGAATGCAAAACCTTTGTTTAGCACATGCGCCTAGAACGGTAGATGACCTAAATCATTTCCTGAAGGATTTTGAAATCTATGATGAGCCAGATGCATGGAAAAACGAAGATGAACCGAAGGGAAAAGAATAGAATCCCTCAAGGAACTATAAAGTCCGGAACATAGAAACGAGGTCAGAAGGTAATTATCAGCGCCCTCAACGTTTCACTAATGAAAGAGGAGGCAGGCGTGATTTTAGAAGAAACTCTTTCGGACCTTACCAAAACCAAAGACGTAGATCTCCTGACCCAAGAAGGATCCGTGAAGGTAGAAGTAGCCCTAGTCCTCCGAGACGACGATTTACGGGTGAGCAGAATGAGATTCGCGGACCTCCATCTCCTAGACAAAACATTACATCGGAGCAGGAGGAGGCCGTAGAAACAGCGCAGGAGTTTCATCAAAATCAAAGGTCCCAGACTAGCCAGACAAACTAGGACCTTGTCTAAATGCTTTGTTCCTGTTTAGGCAAGGGACTTCGATGGAGCGGCCCAAATTAATAGATAAAGATGTCCAAGAGTTACTAGTAAATTTCCAGCTAACAGAAACTGAAGAGACCAATTTACAAAAGGAATTGAAGTCTGCAAGGGAATCCAAAATTAGATATAGATCTCCAGTGGAGCAAGCTAAATTAATGGACTTTACAGTAACCTGTGTGATTGATACTGGAAGTGAATGCTCGATCCTTAATTATTCAATCTGGACTAAGTTAGAAGATAAGATACCTGGCATACAGATCCAGAAAGTTCCGGAGGTGCGATTGGTAGATTTATCTGGAAGTCATAAGAAGCGTGTATGTGGAAGCAGGCGTGTGGAATTAGAAATTGGTGGTTTAAATTTCAGTACTGAGGTTTTCATCTTAAAAGGATTTGGAACTGATCTTCTGTTAGGAATGCCTTTCTTGAAACAGCACGAGGCTGAAATCAACTTCAGGAAAAATATGGTAACGTTGTCGTTCGGAAAAACTTCTGAGCAGAGAGAGGGGAATCCTTTAAATATTGATATAGTGCGGTATATTCAAAGAATCCAAGATGAAGAAGTGGATTGGATGTATAAACCCACTGACCTCAGAGAGAAGATCGAGACGATAAATATTTTGCTCGATTCCCAGAAACAGGAGTTATTCAGTGTGCTGTTGCAGTATCTAGAGGTATTCTCAGAGAAACCAGGAACCATGGAAAGTGATGAATACGAGATCGTACTGAAAAGTTCTGAACCAGTTTACCGCCACCCATACCCAGTACCGCTTTCCAAAAGAAAAGCTTTGGAAAAGGAATTAGATCTCTGGAGAGCATGGAATATCATCCAACCATCTCTGTCTCCGTATCTGAACACATTATTAGTTGACGACAAGCCTGACGGAAGTGTACGGCTTTGTCTGGATTTTCGTCAACTTAATGCAATCATGGTGGTCCGTCAGAGCTCCGTTCCACCAAATGACGAATCTTTACGACGATTCCGAGGATCAAGATATTTCACTAGTTTAGATCTGGCCTCAGGTTACTTGAAGATTCCCCTAAGAGCAGAGTATAGAAAATATACAGCCTTTTCCTACAAAGGTCGTCAATATGAATTCCTAAAAATGTCCTATGGCTTATCGAATGCAGTTTCTACTTTTGTATCTGTTATGCACCGTGTGTTTGGACCTGAGACTGAAAGTTATTTACCGGTGTATATTGATGATCTCCTTATTTTTTATTCGGATTTTCCAACTCATTTAACACACATAGAAGAAGTTCTTCGCAGACTGGAAGAAGTCGTTCTCAAAGTGAAATTAAGAAAATGTAATTTTGTGAAAGGAGAACTAGTGTATCTCGGACATTTAATATCTGGTGATCAGATCAATGTGGATCCAAAGAAGAATGAAGCCATTCTAATGTTCCCTCGCCCTAATAGTAAAAAGGACGTTAGAAATTTTTTGGGACTAGCAAACTGGAGAAGAAAATTCATAAAGAACTTCTCTGTGAAGACAGAACCTCTGGTGCAGCTGCTTTCCAAAGCTACCAAATGGAATTGGAGTCCAGCTCAAGAAGAAGCTTTTTCTCAGTTAAAAGAGGAATTGGTAAGTACTCCAGCGTTAGTGCAGCCGGATCTAGATAAAGAGTTCTGTATTCATAGCGATGCCTCAACTAAAGGTTTAGGGTGCATCCTATTTCAAGAGCAAGGCGAAGATAAAGCTGTTGTTCAGTATGCTAGTCGAAAATTAAAGAACAATGAAAAGCATTATTCAATTCATGAGCTTGAATGTTTGGCCATTTTATTTGGAGTGAATAAGTTTGAAATTTATTTGAAGGGTAGATATTTCAAGATTTATACTGACCACCGTGGATTAGTATGGCTACAAAACTCTAAGAACTGGAATTGGCGTCTTACTAGATGGTCCCTCAGATTGCAGTCCTACTCTTTCGAGATTATTTACATCCAAGGAAAAGAAAATTTAGTACCTGACGTGCTTAGCAGATATCCGGCTGAAGATAAAGACGTGGAACCAGAAACCAGAGATTTCCATGTAACCTACATCTGGCAGGAGCAAGATGAAATAGAAGAGGTGGAAAGTTGGATAGAAGCTCAAGAAGCTGATGACTTTTGCCGGCCTATCATCAAAATCCTAAAACAAAAGGAAGAGCAAGATTCGCCTGCAGAAACGAAAGTTAAGAAGTTGTACCAAAGGTATGGTAATCTTTTGTTCAGGAAGAGTTCTGGAGATGAAGTAACGTGGAAGTTGTGTGTTCCAGAAAAGTTCAAGGAGAAAGTTAGGAAAGAAAATCACGACGAGCAGGGACATTTCGGCCTAGCCAAAACCTTAAGCCGAATTAAGACCCGTTATTTTTGGCCAAAATTGAAGGCAGATGTAGTTAACCATGTCAGAGAGTGCCTCACGTGTGCTAAGACTAAGATGGATAAACTAGGAATTCTTATGACAAGCTGCACATAAATCAGAAGGATCCTCACCAGCTGCTGTCCATAGATTTGATTGGAAAGTTACCTTCATCTCAGGGATACCAATACATCTTGTCCCTGGTAGACGTTGGTACAAAGTTTGTCTCCGTCTATCCCTTGCGGCGAGGGACTGCAAGAGAGATAATAAATATAATGGAGAGAGGATACCTTTCCCACTTTCCCAAAGTTAAGGCCATCTTGTCAGACAGGGGTACCCAGTTTACTTCAGGACTATGGAAAGACTACCTTGACCAGAAAGACATAAGATATTTCTTCACGACCGCCTACCACCCAAGCAGTAATACAATCGAAAGGATGAATCAAGAAATTGTAAGGTTACTCAGATTGTTCTGCCATCGTGAACATCAAAGTTGGTCTAAATTTTTAACTGAAATCTGTTGGCTACTCAATAATTCGGTATCTGAAGCCACCGGCTATGCTCCTTCAGAATTATTCTTCAACACACCCGTTCCTAACGAAGTCCCTGATCATTTCAACTGGCCTATCAAATTGGAACCAAAAGCTGTTTCTAGTCAAGTCCAAAGAGTGCTCTAGAAATAACAAAATCAAATTTAAGACTAAAGGCCATGCGCTCGAGCTGCACGAAGACGACTTGGTTCTTGTTCGAAATCATAAGCTTAGTTCAAGGAAGAATAAAACAATAGCTAAGCTCTTCGAACCTTATTTAGCCACTGATCTTCGGAACAACACAGCAATGTTAGTTCATCCCAGGACCAGACAACCCGTCGACCGAGTCAACTTCGACAACCTTCGCCTCTACAGGTATTCATCGGAGCGAAGAAGAGAAGTGGTAGGGGAGGAAGATGACCTAGTGACTAATATGTAGAAGAAACCGACTCTTATTACCGTCACATGTTCTATTGAATTTTAAATTAACGTTTCATGAAAATTTTTCATAAATTGTAAGATTTAAATTTCTTCAAAATTTTCGCCCAAGGAAGGGGCATATGTAACGACTCAGTTGGCTCCCGGATGTCAACTGGCAAACATCCTGGGAAAAACCGGCCATCCAGCCACAAGACATCCTAGAAGGAAGGCAGGAAGGAGGAAGAAGAAAGAAGAAGAAGAGCCTAGCAGCAACCTAACTACCCGGTCTAGGTGCCAGGTTCTACCTGCCCGGCTTGTCTGGGAGCACCAGGATCTCCTTCCTAACCTGCCGCCCTTGTACAGGAGACACCGGTCGGCTTGCCGATTCCTAGCTAACGCCGGGGGTGTCGCGGCATGCTTTAATCCTTTACCCAGCGCCCGATTGTCGGAGGTGCCGGCTGGCTACGGCCAGTTCCCAGCTGTGGTTGGGGGTACCGCGCACATACTACTTTCTCTTACAGGGGAGCCCGTGACCCTATACTCCCCCTGGCGCCTAACTGCGAGGAATAAATTGAATGGTTCCTGCCCTCCTTTGAGTCCAGAAGTGGTGAATGCACGTGTAGAGTAAATGTAAATGCACGTAAGTGATAAAGGTTAAAGACTAGTGTGCTAACAGACTTTCTTACGATAAGTTTAAAATAAACTGTGTCCGCCGATTGAATTAAGGAAGTTAGCACTTATGGGTAGACTTTTGCCGTCCTCCTAATTGAAGTGTTTAGAGTGTTGTAATTGTGTGTAGGTGGGACGTTGCAAAGTCTTTATTTTTAAAAAGTGACTTACACCACTGTAACTTTAACCCGTCCATATGTTTGTATTTGTCCCTTCACCTTTTTCATCTAATCAGTATTCTTGGCCAGTAGCCAAAAATGGCAGAAACGAGAAATGAAATTAAACATTCATTCATTAATATTGGCCCCTTCCCCACCCTCCTTAAGAGAGTAGCGAGTAACACTGTCCTCATGTACAGTCACCGGCTATAAAAATGGGACACCAAGATCCTGAAATATATGTGGATTTTGATAGCAAATTTTCAATGGTAGCCTCTACCACAGCTGTAGAGTTAAGCAACACGCATAACGCACTGCAGAGAAGCGAGTATTTCAGGATCTAGGTGTCCCATATTTATTGCCGGTGATTGTAGATCTATGTCACAAATTTCGTTCTCGGTGCTAGTATAGTAGTTTAGTTATCTGCTAACTTGAAATGAACTTTATAAAATGAATTAATATGATATGATACATTTATGGCGTTCAAAGTTCATCTTAAAAGCATGGTCTTTTTATTTTAATAGAGAAACTTCGGTGCAGATTAAATAATAGCTATATTTGTTCATATAATCACCTGGTTCAGGAAGCAGGGTATAATGGCGCGTAATTAGCTCTCGCCAACCATCACAGGGTGGGATATTTCTGACAGAAGCTCTTGCTTGCTTAAAATTTGCTGTTGGTACGGACTGTTGGCGTTGTGGTCCCGGGATTAGTTCTGGGGGCTCTTGTCAAAATCCTCATGCTGAGAGAAGATTTGCAAGACCGATAAAACTAAACGACACTGCCTTGCCTACCCTAAGCCATACTTCATTCCACAGATGGCAACAGGGCTCTGTCCTGAAGCAAGGAAACAAATACCGAAGTTTATGGTCATAGAGCGAACCACATAAACGAATGAAAAATGTCACATAAGATATCAAAACAAAATTGAAATTGGTTTCTCGAAATTGCAATCCACAATTTGACTTGGAATTTGTATTATATATTTCTTGTCCTCGTTTCTTTTGAATTGTTCTTTCTTTCATGTACTTCAAAATATACGTAAGAACACGAAACAAATAAATTACTTAAAATGAACGAAAGTAAAGTTTTATATAATGAAACATATTAGGTGTCTGTCAGACACAATGATACTAGCAGTTACCTTACGTTATGAGATAAGGCCAGTTAAGGGCTAATTGCAACAATGCGGATGAGTGATGGTGGGAAAATTGTTGAAGTGCTCAGACTAGGACTCGTACCCGGAACGTTCTGTGGAAAGTCGACCACTTAACCCAGGCAGATCTTAGCTATTTATGAGAAAAATAATCAGAATTACATAGAAAAAAGTTTCCGTTGGTATACTTTGAATTCCATAGTGAAGGATTTTCATATACATGACTCCCCGATGGCTAAGTGGTAACGTCGTAGCTTTGTAACTAAGGTGTTCCGGAGTGATGGCGGCACATGATGGTTCAGAACCCACTACAAACTGTAATTCCAGTCGATATTATTATTTTTATTGTAACGAACTTGAGTGTTTAAGGTCTCATATTTGTCAAATGTTAAGATTTTTAGATGTTACTTATTTCTAATAATGTGCACAATATTACAGACAACTATACTTAGACTGATTAAGTTGATGTTGGAACTTGTACATTTGTTTTGAAATACCAAATAATATGTTTGTGTTGACGTCACTTTCCATTTAGGAAGAGGAAGTGTATGAATCCGCCTGAATATTTTCAACTAACGACGGGTTGTGTCGGAGAAAACAAAAGAAGGGGAGGAATCAACAAAAACTTGGTAACGGTAGGAATTCAAGAATAGTTTTCCAGTTTTCTTCTTGGCGAAAAGTTAAAAGTAAGGAACTAATTATGTAATTAAACTTTAGCGATACGTGAGTGAATTGCACAACGTTAGTTTTGAATGTTGTAGTGAATTATTTGTTAGTGTTATGAAATGTTATGAAAATTGATATTTTCATCTTTTCCGGCTTTAAGAGGTTTGCCTGATGAAACGGATTATCTGTGTGTACGCGGTTTGTAAACTTATGTAATAGAAAAATGCATATATATGTGAGAACACACTACTGTGTCTAATATCAGATATTAGTGTAGTGTTACTTGTTGCCCAGCAATCCCTGATGAGTTACAAAGCGTTTCATGTTCCCGACACAAGAAGCAGCGGACTGACTTTGTGGCTGGTGTCCAACTGGAGGACGTTGCACCGTGCATAAAGAGAACTTTGAAACAAAACTCAAACGAATTTCTTATACTACCAAGTGCAACCGTATGCTCTATCACGGTGATCTCTGGAGTGAACGACGAAAGCAAATCTCTGCGCAACTAGAGGCTCGAGAGGGATTGACTGATGAACACGTGCAAGGGGGCGGGATTGCGTGGGTGGGGAAAGCAACTTTCTTTAACAGCCTTTCCAGCAGCGTGTACTACTTCGCCCCTTCCAATATGTTTTCCCCCTACTCTGCCTTTATACGCGGGTTTGCTCCATTTATTCCCGGAGCAATAAAGGAAGGATGGCCACACTTTTCCCTTAGAAAACGAATATTTGACATTCTGCAGTCTTGCAACGATTCCAACTGAACTCAGGACAGAATCTAAGGCCATGTCCGAGAGGTCAAGACCGTACTTGAAGCTAACAATCTCCGAGAATGGTCTCGCAGTTCGGACTTGAAGGCGTGGACTTGAAGTGAAAGTCTTTCGAGTTGCACTTCGACTGCAGTGCCAAATACGATCAGTAGGAAAAAATTGAGTACACGTTGTTTTCCCCACTTGTTTTTCACCATAGAAATCGCATAGCATGTTTTTGTGCATGCATTTCCACACATTAGAAGAACTGCAACCAACACCTTGCTTTACTGTAACGCATATTTAATCTGTATTGCTGGCTTTCTACCTTCGCGATTTCAAACAAATGAACAAGGAGTTCAGAAATCACGTGATAAAGCCTGCAACGATCCGTGCTCCGTCCTGTGATCTTGATTGTTCGTGTTCTTGGCACTTTTGAACTGCACTAGGTGACGTCAATTCCGCCAAGTGTATATATATAATACTTCAAGTCTGCACTTTGCACCTTTCGGACACAGGATAAGAGGAGGATTGGGTTGTGTCTGACGATTTTCTGCTGGATGTTCTTGATTTCAGCGCCATTGCAATTTCTAAGTCCCTTTAGTGAAGGGAAGCGCCGGAAAGAAGAAAGGCTGAACAGGAGACGAACATTTTCCTTCCAATTCCTCTATAATATTGGAAGAACGGGGGAAGCCATCCATCATCCTCGGTGCATGGGTCGCCCTGGTCCACAAGTTTACGACAATCGATTCTCGAATATAAAAGACCGACCAATGCTCCGTAAACTGGGCGAAAAGTTTCTCGGAAATTCCCCCACCCCCGTCTTTTGTTCTACCAGTGTTTTTTTTTCGGTGAAATATAGAGCCCATTTGACTTGGGATATGAAAAGTCCAAGGGAATGTGCAGGACCGGAAGCCGGTTCGTTTTATCAGGTTCATGATCAAGAAACAAAAAGTGAACCGACCGTGAAATACCAAGGGGAAGCGGCTAGAGCCAATTGCAGTCGACTAACGGTTATAGATTCTTTAACTTCCATGATGAAAGGGGAACTACATGTCAAATCCCTTTGCAGACAGCCATATGTCCAAAGGGCAAACGCAGCGAATTGTTAACGTTCGAGGAACTGGAATCGCTGTTTCTCTGTGAAGAAACATCATCATCCAACAGTCGTGGAGGCATTGTCGAGAGTTCTTTCTTTCCAGTAGAAATATTAACATCAAAATAGTGTCTACTTTATGCATGTAGAATATTTTCTGCACCAGTCTGAAGTGCTCAAAAAACTTGTGATACATCAAAGAAAATGTAAGGCACTTTGAGCGAATTTAACTACGCATTTGTGTCTGTATTTTGACGTCTGATGTCGAAGTTGCTTTTCAAGCTCAGGTAAGCTCAACTGGACTGGACCTACAGTTTAAAGTGTGTTTGAAACTACCGATGTTCGATGTGCATTCTTTGGCAATTGAACGCTGTGCTAACCATTCCGCCACGGAAATCGGGGAATTTCAATATTAATAACCGTAAATATTACTCACTGTTTCAGGTAAAAAGTAACGAAGTCAAGAATTATTATTGCTGTTACTTTTATCAAGTAATGTTGAAAATTATGGTTTGCTGAGAAATACAATTCAAATATTCATTTTCATTTAGACATTTATTTTGAAGAGTATTTTGCATGACGTGATTGACTCAAATGTAAGTCCTTCTGAGTTTTCTTACCTACTTAAGCAAATGAGGTTTATAATAACATAATGAAAATTAGTGTTAATTCTAAAGATCATCAGTAAGAACTCAGGTCGCTTGCACCTGAACTAGCTTCAGTTGTAAGCCCACTTTACGCACAGATAGACTAATCGGGACCGGATCTGCAGTTTAAAGTGAGACCCAAACCAATATGTGCCTCCACTTGGTATCGAACCCGGAACTCTTTGATTACAAACAGACGACGTTACAACTACGCCATTTCTTAACCATTTAGTATCCACCTTCATTCTCTTACTCAGGTTTTCACACATATCAGCTTCATTCAATTCTCTGTCCTTTTAATTCAGGAAAAACACAAACATTCACGTCTTAACCGGGACTCGAACCCGCGACCTCTGGCGTCGTAGCCTGCTGCGCTGACCACTCGTTACAGAGGTCAAAAGCCATTTGGGAGAACGCCCGACTCTGTGGCCGAGTGGTTAGCACATCGCGCTGCGACACCAAGGGTCCCGGGTTCGAATCCCGGTCGGGCTTGGTTGTTTGTGAATGTCCATTCATCAATTTCATCATTTCATCACTCATCCCCATCTTCGCAAATTAGCCAAGAGGCACAAAACGCGAAGTAAAATAAACTAAATCAATCAATCAATCAATCAACCATTTGGGAGATCCAGCGTTTCACATATGCAACACGTACTATGATATACAGGGCGTCCCTAAAGGTACTTTACAATTTTGATACCTTACAGCAAAACTTGCAATTGACATAAATAAACATTCCATGCCCGATTTGATTTATCAACGCATGAAGTTTTATTGTGTATTGGTTCCCTTCAACATGCGCAGCTCTGGTGGCGTCTATAAAATCTAATCCAAATTCCAACTCTGCCCATGCCCTCCGTAACATATCCCTGTCTACTGTAGTAACGGCAGCTCTTATTCTGGCCTGCTGTACACTGTGTCTTTGACATAGTCTCACAACAAGAAGTACAAGGGTCTAATGTTAGGAGATCTAGGAGACCAGGCAATTGGAGCATCTCTTCCAATCCAACGTGCTGGAAATGTCCTGTCTAGGACATGTGCGGTGGTGCACCATCGTATTTAATATCTGAAAAAGAAAACTTTAGGCGTTGGTGAAGCACCTGCAATAAATTATATTCCTGTATGTCAGTTACAAGTTGTGCTGTAAGACTTCGAAGTTGTAAAGTACCTTTTGTGACACAGTGTATATATTTTCTAAAATAAGAAAAACTAAAAAAAAAAAAAAAAAAAAAAAGAATTTACTATCGGTTCATTAGGTACGTACCTGATTTGCATATCAAAATGAATTATCTTAATTGTTTTACCTTTCAGCAAAGTAACTTCGTTATTTGAAAAAAATAAGTGCTTTTGGTAACTTTAAAATAAACGTGTCTCGTGTTCCCGATAATTGACTTTTTACTGCATCAAACAGAATAGTAACAGAAAAGTTTATTTCTTGACTAATTTATGTCATCATTTCTCACGGTGTGAACATATATCCATGTATCTGAGAGCCATTCTATGTGAAAATTGACAAGCAAGGTTAATTGTTTTTATTAAAAGCATCACTTACTTTATATGAAATTGAAGAGAAAACTATGCAGGATTTGGAATTATTAATACATGCATTAGTTTCATGGGCTTGAAATAATGGTTTCAAACCTATTACTTTTTATAGTAGAAATTGGGTTTTATGTGTGATGTTTCCACTTAATTTAGTTTCATTATGATACCATAAGAAAACTAAATTAATTCCAATTTAATTTTATTGTCTCATTGATTGTTCCTATATCTTAACATCCGACGTATCCTATTTCAGTAGTTGTATTTACAATAGGATGAGGACCACTTACAAGTGTAGAAAAGAAGAGGTTATTTGATTGAACAATCCGATTTGCCTACACTTAAAACAATGCCAAGAGGGGCTTATACCCCAATTCTTCAAGTGTGATATGCTCTTATTTTTAAGAAATTTTGAATTCTAGTGTAGAAAAGATGAACCCCCCTCAGACAGATTTGCCTACACTTAAAACTATGCCAAGTTCCCATATCATCTTATTGTTTATAGTGTGTTTTTCTGTCAAAATCCCAGGAATCTTGAATTCTAGTGTAAAAAAGATGAGCCTCCCCTCAGATTGATTCCGCCATGTGTACAAAGGCTGAATCTCTATAAGCTTGTCAAAAATATGCCCCCCTTCATATTGTATTGGCTATACTTGAAATTAAGCGAAAAATATTTATATTTTCATGCAGGCAAAACTTCCCGATCAATACAATAAGACACGAGCGGGCAAGCATAATTAATTGCTTGCATGTTCTTTCTAATCTTTTGATCAGTCCCATGTCTCGGCCAGCAATAAATCATGCTTGCCCGGGAGATTATATTTCTTGTATGCCAGCAGATATAATCTACGCTGTGTCTTTTCAGGGAAAATTACATGTCATCCATCATGGGACTCAAAGAGAAATTCCTAGTAAAGGGAATATTGGCCTCTTTCTGTACGCCTGGGAGATTATATCTGCTGGCATGCAAGAAATATAATCTACACTGTGTTTTTCAGGGGAAATTACATGCCATCCATCATGTTATTAACTCAAAGAGAAATTCTTATCTACACTCTGCCCTTTCAGGGGAAATTACATGCCATCCATCATGTTATTAGCTCAATGAGAAATTCTTAGTAAAGGGAATATTGGCTTTTTTCATGTTGTCCAAGCCTGAATTGGACGTCTTGTAATAATATAAGCCCGAGTGTGTAACTTACAGAAATATGCAATGAATATTTCTGTATTCCTGCAATGCAGAGGTGCTGTAAGAGCTTTCCTGCAATAGGCAGAGGCGCTGTATTTTGAGCTTTCCTGCAATAGGCAGAGGTGCTGTAGGAGCTTTACTGCAATAGGCAGAGGTGCTGTTAAATTTGGGTAAGTAATATATATAAAAGCTTTCCTGCCACGAGCAGAGGTGCTGTAGACATAATTCCATGGCCTATAATCAAAAGGTCCCCAGGTTTCAAACCTGGCAGAGTGCATAGGCCTCCCTGACGGCAAAGTGTTGGTATTATTGTCTTGTAATCAAGGGGCTTCTGTGTTTGAGTCGGCCCTCTAGAATTGCTCTGTGACTCTCTTATTTCTTACATCATAAACATATGATTTTTCACCTATGAGAATAACACTACATATAGTGTCATCGGGGAGTGTATTGTGGAATTCACAGATAATTTTAATGTTTGTCCTGTCATTAACCACAACTTGTTTCCTTTTTGAAGTGTTGATGACAAACATGGGCCTCTGTGCTTTGAATTCATCTGGTGTGTAATACATGTCAGTATTGCCAGTAGTGACTCTTTTGTATGATGAAAATGCCTCATATAATTTAAGAAAATCATCCTTGGACATGTCTAAATTATAATTTTCTCTAGGAAATACCTCATTTCTGCCATTTTTAAGATATATGTTCTTGATGTTGCAGTTATCAAATTTACTTGAATTTTTTTCCTGATTATTGTGTCTTCCAGTCTGAAACAATACCACCACAAAATCTGGCATGTCATATTGTATACTTAGGAATGAATTTGTGGCATCAAACTCATAATAGGTACCAGATGCGGGCTTCTGTACACATTGATATGTATAAAATTGTAAAGGAACCTGTGGATTTTTTATTATATCTGCTTTGTATTTAAGAGCATAACTGGCCTCATATTCAACAACAGGGATTCTTAGCTCCATAGTCTGAATAATGCATTTGCCTGCATCTGGTAGGGTATTAGGCAGAGCTTCCCCTGTAGAGTTTAATGCACTGTACCTCATCAAAGCATTATTATCATTGGCATCTCTTCTAAATGTGATTCTTAAACCACCCTTCCACATAATATCTTTGTAATCTGAGAAGAATCCTGGCAACAGGCGCATGGGGAACAGAACTGTGTGGTTTTTAGATAATATCTTATCACCAGCCTCGGTTTTGGATAATTTTAATGTGGCCAAAGCTGTGGAGGTAATGCCGGGATAATCTACTCTGTTTATAACAACACCATGCTTTCTGATCTCAATTTCAGAGAACAGATGTGGCACAAAATTATCTACCAATCTTATATTTGAATTTGCCGGATAATCTGTACCATCGAGTTTTACAACATCAAATTTGATGTATAGATCTGCTCTGTGGGGGGTGTATCAAGATCAACCTCAATCTCTGTGTTGGGTTGATTTAAATTTGCAAATGTCCTCCTGTTTGGGGGGAATGATTGTAGCTCATAACTCTCAATATTTTCAATTTTTTCTTGTATGTATTTTTATTTAAATATCAATCTCTATGATTGCAGTTGTTCTGGCTCCAGCAAAATCAACTAATTCTTCTTTTTCATTAGTGACCATCAACTCCATGTAATCTATTCTATTATGACACACAGGAAAATATAATGTTGGGGATGGATTGTAGATGATGGGCTCCATGAATTCAGAGTTAGGTTAAAATGTTGCAATGATGCCAGTTTGTTTGTGAGTGCCTATGCCATTTGATTTGGTGATCATACCCTCGGCCACATTACAGTGAATATTCAGAGTCTCTATGGCCAAGAATTTAGGTATATCAATAGCAGTGTGTTTGATGCCTGGTTCAAGTTTTGTGTTGTTCTCAAAGCCTAACAGCTCTCCTATAGTACCCAGATTCACTGTTTCTGTGGCAGATACAATTTCTACTCTGTGAGTGACAGAATTTTGAGTTAATACTATACCTCTGGTTAACTGAGCATTTAGAGTGGATAGATTATATTGCCCTGGAGTGATGACAATTTTTGATCCCCTACTGCAATTGTGTTGTTGTGGTGTGTAATATTAGGGATCAAGTACATGCCATAAAATGCTCTGAGAGCTATTGTTTTGGGATACACTATATCATCATGTAATTTGAGTTTCAATATTGAATTTTGGCTGGTGAGATGGAATACCCCCATGATGTTTCAGATACCACAAGGCTTTTTGAAAATTTTCAATTGATGGTTTATTTATTTGAGACATATATCTAAGAACAGATAAACACAAATGTCCACAATTAACATCTTTGAAGTTTTGAACACGGGCATTATTGTAATAAAGATTAGTTGATTTTAGATATTTTACTAAATTTTCAGGTGGAACACCTCCAAATGAATCAAACACAAATGCCTCATTTTTTAAATATTTAAGATAACAGATCCAGTGAGTGCCCTAATTTTTGTACTTATCCAAATTAACAATGCCACACTCTTTGTTGAGTGGTTGTTCTGGTAAAGAATCAGACATGTACACACCTCTAAAATGTTTGATGCCCAGTGGCTTGATTAAAGCTTCAATATCTTGGTTTGTAAGCGGCTCTTGTTTTTTTTAAACTTATTCATGGCTCTCTTAACACCTTTGCCTTGTTTCTCCATGGCCAGGTTATGGCGCCTCTGCTCATCTAATTCTGCCCTATTCTTCTTGGCATCTATTACTGTTTTTGCTATAGCAGCTGATCCCCCAGCCAAGCTCCCAACAGCCCCGAGAGCAGCTAAGATGGCCGGGATAGTAAATATGAAGCCACCCACATGTGATTTTTTTCTAGATTGCTGTAATTTTTTTAATTGGGGGGTACTAAGTAATAATTTCATACCATGGCCCTTGGCAATACAAGAGCTTTTTTTCTTGCGCTGCTTTTTGGTTAAAAGGCTATCAATAGTTTTAAGAGATTTAAGACCTGCATAAGGTATCTGATACATAACACCCTTAGCCTTCATCCTAGGTTTATTATATACATATTCACAACCCCCACCCCAATTTTTGTTTGGTATTCATAGCTATGGTGGTCCCCAATGCTGCTATTTTTTCACTTAAAGAAGCATCTTTGCTTACAAATCTACCAAATGAAGCCAGCCTCTTCTAATTTCTTGTCTGCAACATGTCTCTTGTCAAGATCAGAATGTGTGTTGTATGCTATGTCATGGTCTCTACAAGCAGCATCTAGGGGATTAACACCAGGATCACCTCCGTTTAATCTATGGTCCAATTTTGTGCCTGGACCACAATACTGATAGCCTGGAAGATGTAGTTCAAATGGCAGCTTGTTTATAATGTCATTAACAAGCCCCCGACCCTCAGAAATATTCCAAAATTTAGGTGGTAGAGTATTAATAATTTTTATGAGATATCCAATGCCCTTAGTGTCATTTACTATAAAATTAGACAATTTGGTGCTTATCATGTCCATAATTCCAAGTTTTTCATTGTAAAAATTGTGGTTCCCAGCATTTTCCTCCCCAGCTATCACCAATAACCTATCTACAAGTTTCCTGACATCATCAACCCACACAAATTCTTTAGGCAGGGTGTTGTATTGTTTGATTCCACTGCCAGTCTTGATCTGTGACCATATGGGCTTGATTAAATTATTGTATTTTGCTCCACTGTTAGACTTGACTCTTTTTTGTGTGGGATCATTGTTCTGGTATAGAGCATCTGATTTTATTAATATTTCTTTGTAATACTCATAATCTTGATCTGTATAGCTGCCAGGTCTCTTCCTAGTCATCAGTTCCCACAACCCAGGTGTTCCAGGATACTTAACAAAAGCACCTTTTTCTCCAAGACGAGATTCTGAATATACAATCAGATCATCTCCCATAAATGTTACTCTGAAATTGCCAATTCTATGTATGATGCTACCATCACGCTTTGTGTCAGCATATAAGCCAAAGACCTCATCTTTGTTGTGTTTAGGTGTGCTTAAATATTTTTGAGCAAGAAGACCCAATTCAATAGGATCCTGAGTAGCTTCAATTCTTCGAGGAGCAATAGGACTAGGTGTATGAATACTGGAAAGTGGGGTGAATGGATAATCTAATATGTTTCTTGCAGCTACAGGTACAAGCTCTGTGATCAAATTTTGATTTTGCTCTGTAACAGTTTTGATATTTTTACCTAATTCACCAATAGCATCAATTATAGGCTGTTCTGTGCGCTTGTGTTGTTCATAAAAACCTCGGTTCTCTGATTTCCATCCCTTAAATCTTTTTACAAGATAATCTCTTAATTTAAGATCATCAATAATTGGCCTTTCATGGTTATTTATATATGTTTCAATGTCTAGAAAATTGTTGATTTTATTTCTGTATTTGCCAGTATTAGGTGTTCTTGTCATATCAATTGTGACAAACCCATAACTGTCCTGGTTCCAGCACTTACTGCAAATCTTGGAAAAATCATTGTAGCTCAAGTCCCCACCTACATATTCATCATGTATGTGTTTGAGGTTGGTATGATCTTGATGAAACACACATATAAAATTGCTGTTGTCTCGGATCAGCTGCTTCGGTATTTTTTAAAAAGTCTGTGCCAGGTAGAAGCAATCAATGTTTTTGTGCCGGCCCTGTGTAAAGAAATTTCTAACCTTGTTTTGATTATCCAGTATAATGTCATCAAACACAACAACAGAATTATCGAGACATTCATGGAGTGGCTTACCATCTGGTTCAAAAGTGGCTATATCCATTCCATCATATAGCTTCATCAGCTGCTGATATTTTAATTGTTCCAAGCTCTTAGAGAAGACATACAAGTGCCTGTTTTTCAAATCTAACCAGTTGGGTGCTAATAAAAAATTATCAACCATTAGTGTAGTTTTACCACAAGCAGATGGCCCAACAATAAGACACCTAATATTATCAGGCAGCAATTTTCCATTTCTCTTATTCTGCTGTTCAGGTTCTGGCAGCCTTTTTATAACATCCCAGGTGTTCATATTATCACTTTGTTTGCATCGATCCAGCTGTGTTCTGGGAGTCCTAGCCATTTGACAAGTAACTTGTTGCCTTTTCTGCGGATGATTTTTTCTATGATATATGTGTCAGGCTGTTTAGTTTTGCTGAGCTCTTCTTCATAAAACCTGCCTTTGAGAATTTCTCCTCGGTGGTCTTTTATTATATATGTGTTAAGAGTCGCAGGTTTAACTTGAACCACTGTAAATAATTCAGTGCTCCAGTTTCTTGTAAAGCCTCTTTTGAATAAATGCTTATATTTGCTGATTCTTACTTGATCACCCACCCTGTATTTGGCTTTTTTTGCTGTTGGCTGGTATCTAGGATAATAAACAGTGCTGATCAATTTTTGCTCATCAGATGAAGTTACTTCAGAGGGTTTCATGTTGATTGTGGAATGGACCGAGTTGTTATATTTATGTAGAAGTTCTGGAAGAATATTAATCCATTTATAATTACCTTGCAGGGTAAATTGCTTATACATATGATTTTTTAGGGTTCTGTTGAATCTCTTTACAATTGAGGCCTTGAGATCACTGTAACTCGAGTAATGTTGTATTGCCTGGCTTTTAATAAATTGTTGGAACACAGAATTATAAAATTCTTTGCCATTATCTGTTTGCAAATAGCGCGGTGATCTTCCACTCTGATTGATGATTGTCCTGATGGCTTCTGTAACACATTTTCCAGTCTTGGATTTGAGTGGCACAGCCCAGGCAAATTTTGAAAATGTGTCTATTACAGTGAGTAGATACTTGTAGCCCTTTTGATTTTGTCTAAGTTTTTCAGCTGTCCACTTGCCATCTCAATCAAGTCGCTCTGCCATAAATCATCTATGCCCTTTGTGACTACTGGCAGTCTCTTATAATTATGTCTGGCTTGTCTGTGTAATTCATCAACAATAATTTGTCTAGACATAATATGTAAACAAGAATATTGCAACTATAGGGTGTTCAGCAGCTGATACTACAGGATTTTCTAAATATAATTTGTCCCCTATTTGTATTTTACATTCCAGAGAGCCATCATCTTCAACATATGCTGTTTCTAATGTATTGGGATCTGTAAAATCCTCTAATTCTACACGGGTGATTTTCACTTTGTTATCAGCATTTGTTATTGATAAGGTAGGGTAGTGGTGTGCCTGTGGTTGAAGCCAATATTTGATCTTGATTGGTCTAAGTGTGCCCCCAACAAAAAACTGGAAATAAAATTGTGCAGGGGACAGCATATATATTTTGCCTCCTGGTGTAAATGGTGAATCATATTCTTTGTTGGGGATGCTGTACAATTCAAGAATTACTGTATGTTTTGGATTCTCGATTATGCCTGTTATTTCTTTTTCTGCTGTAAGCAATCTGCTTGTTACAGATTCAAGGTGCTCATTGATAGTCCTAACAATCTCATCGTGCCCCGGCTTGATTCTTATGTCCACAGCAAGTTTCTTGTATTGTTGCACAATTTCTTGTAGCTGGGTGGCAAAAACAGACAAAGCATTTGCTTGATTGGATTCCATAGTCCCTAGCTGTTGCTTGATATTAGCTACAATTTGCTGTAAATTTTCAACAACTGCCAATTTTGAATTTTGAGCAGTAAGATCATGGACCTGTCTTCTGATATCCTCAAACAGGGCATGCAATTCATTAATATGTTGATTGGTTGGTAGAGTGGCCACTGTCTGAGTGAGTTGTTTGATCTCTGTCTGGATATTCTTGATATCTTCTGATTTCAATATGCGATTCACTGCTCTCTTAATATTTTTAAGTTCCTGTGATGTAGGCAGATTTGATACAGTATTTTGCAAAGATTCAAGTGCCAATTTCACATCATTTAATTCAGAAGCATCAACCACACCACGCATAGCATCTTGGAGCAGGGCTATATCTGCCTGAGTGGGTGTTGATTGTTGTAAAATTTCAAGCTTTGTTTGGATATCATCAATCAAGTGATGAAAATGAGATAGCTCAGATTCAGTGTTGAGGTTTTCAAGCTTTGTGATCTGTTGCTGGACACTAACAAGGGTATCTACAATCCCAGGGGATTCTAGAGTTTCTTGTACATTTGCCAAATCACTTTGCACTGCTGCTATTGTACCCTCAAGATGGGTTATGGTACTTTGAATTTTTCCAAAATCTTCATATGTTTCAAGTTGAAACTTAATGTTGGCAACACTCCGAGTTATTGCACTCAAAGCATCAGAAGATGGCAAGTTGTTCATAAAATTTTCAAGTGTCTCAATTTTTTCTTTAACCTCGGCTATGGCATTGTTCAGAGGGTCCAGATTAGGTATCTCCAGTGACTGAATCTGTTCCTTTAGAGTGGAAATCACAAGATCAAAATCTTCTTGTGATTTTATGCTTTTGACAATTGTTTGGAGCTGTGTCTGGACATTATTTATCTGCTCTTCTAATTGTTGTTTCAATTGCTCAGAGTTGTTAGCCTGGGTCTTAAGTTTGGCTTGAAGAGCTGCTACAGCTTCTTCTAAACTTTGAAAATTATCCAATGTGGCCAAATCAGTATATTTCTGAAGCAATAATTTGAGTTCAGAATCAATTTTAAGAAGAGGGTCCATGCATTGTGATTGCAAATTTGTAATTTCTAGTTGAAAACTGGCATTGAGTGTGGTTTGTAAAGCTTGTAAATCACTTCTTAATTTCTTGACTCTGACATCAAGCATCAGAATCTCATCACTGTGATCTTCATGTCTTGTATGGCCAAATATATCATTAGGCATTTTTGTTTTAGTGGTTATTTATTATTGAATATCTAATACTTAATACTATAAAAAAAGAATAAGCTTGTCATAGGATCCAGGGACCTCAATATATAAGCAGTCACCAGCAGAAACATTATAAACAGTGCCAGAAATCATGTTTGAGTGCTTAATTCTATAAATATTTCTCCCTATTGAAATCTTGACATCACCCTCAGGGGTTGTAATAAATTGTAATTGACCACCTACAGGTAATTGGTAATGATTTAAATTATTGTTAAATATGTACAATGTTTTACCTGTTTCATCATCAACATCTGTAAGTATGCTGTTCAGATGAATAATTAACAAACCAATCAGTTTAGATATTATATCAGAAGAGGGTTGTGGTGTTGGCAGGTCCATAATAGCCTGTTTTTTGAACCCAAATAAGTTCATAGGCATGTTTATTTATTTCAAATCATGCTCTGTAATTGGGCATTGATTACCATTTTTCAAATCACAATGATCCCATGACAGAGTATGTATGCCACATGACAAAATGCATCTCTTATCATCATGTGGGTCCAGAGCCACTTTTCTTACAATATTGCTAGTCAACAAGTGATCCACACTCTGAATTCTGCATTCTGATGTTCTGATTGTGCTACATGATTTGAGGCAATTTTTGTAATCTTCAAATTCAAGCTCTTGGTCTACAGTTACTCTGCCAATACCCTTGGCCTTTTTGGCAACAACACCGCTACATGTTTCAAAGCTGTACATCTTTGCCCTTAACCCAGCAAATGCCACAATAACATCACCAAGTGTCTCATCTTTTAACTTACCAGGCACCTTTTTGTTGTGGGGTTGAATCCTTGTATGTTCACTGCTATCAAAATATTCAAGCAATTCAGGCTGTGACATATCTTGATAAACATCTTCTGTCTGAATATCAAGAATAAAACTATCCGTGTCCATGTACATCAGTTTTACACGATTTTTATAAAAAGGCTTCAACACATCATAATACAATTTTAACATGTGTAATTTGGCCAATTCCAATATCACAGCCCCTACATAAATAGGCTTATCAAACTTAATTTTTGTTTTTTTTTCATGTTGAAGAGTGCCATATTTTCATCATAAATTCTTCTATAATTGAAATTAGGCTTTGCAATCAATTTTTTGCTCAGGCTGGGGTCAGTAATTATTTTAACATCGGTATGTTTTCTGACATTTTCAATAGTTTTGCCATATACAGAATTGACCATCAATTTAAACAAAGATTTATCAAATTGGCTCATTGCAGATGTTCGAAGCTCTGTGTTTGTATCAATATATGGCTTCAACCATCTTGAGTGCCTGAACCTCAAAACTTTGCCAACTTTGCTCACTTGAACACCATGATGCATCAGGAACTGGAGGTTTTTGTAATATATGACATAACCCTGTTTTGGCTCCAGTGTCATCATCAATTTCTTCTGTTTAGAGCCAGGTGAAGACTTAACCTCAGGAATTGGGGGCAGATCAGAAAATGTGTTTTGTAAATCATCTGGAATTGTCAGATCAACCTCTAAGAATAGGCCATAGTCACTGTAATCAAAATTTTAAGATCTTCAATATTGAAATCTTCAACCCACTCAAGCCCTGCATATGGCAGTTTATCCATCATAGCATAACCATAGAGGCTGTTGGCATCTACATACAGTATATAATTTGATGGCAGTGCTGGATCATAATCAGGAATATATTTGTTATTTGCTCTGGCATATCTCTGAGAGCATTGCACCATGCCTCCTCTTATACATTGCTCCATAAACAGATACATGTCCTGATCCTGGACCAGATCCAATTGCATTTTAGTGTTCAAAAACATTGCAGACCATGCTAGCCCCGGAGCACTGTAAAAATACATTGGATCCAGCTTATAATTTTGCATGGAAGATTTTCTGAATGCCTGAAGTATATCAGCTAAGAGAGTGACATCAAGTTTTAAATATGCCATGTGATAATCACCAAATGTCTGGCATTTTAAATTGTTCCACATCACCTGGGCATGGTGATAATCTTCATCAGTGATTCCAGATGCTCTGATTTTGCTGTAAAACTCTTGTTGTGGTGGCAGAGCACACTCATCAAATTTAGAAAAATCTGTAACATAATCATATGGATATACACCCTTCCGCCTAATTAATTTCAGGTCCTGATTTGGAAACAAAGCACATGTGATTTTGAATTGATCATCAGATAATTGAGTAGCCAGTGTAGCCAGGCTAGCCGATAAAATTCTGTAGGAATCAAGAAATCTTAAGTGAATAGGAACACCATTAACTTTAATTATTTTGCTAATGGCAATATATTTCTCATCATTTTCTGCTAAAATATTTAAATTCTGCTTCTCAAACCCCTCGTACCTGATCAGATGATGGAAATCATAATTGGATGCACCATGGCAAAATATGGGGACAAATTTTGGTCTCTGGATCTTAATATTACAGCTATTACACAGAGCCATTAAGAATTTACCATCTGTATGAGAATGGTGTTTCACCTTGATATTTATATCTGAAAATTCAGAATCACATACCGGGCATTTTTCTGCATTATTGAAATCTTCAATCTGTTTCTCTGTTAAAGGCATCATAGGTTTTGATTTTAATAAGATATTAGATGCTATGTCATGGCACTCATTTTCTATTCTATATGCAAATTCTTTGATGGCATCTGCTCCCATGTATGAATCTTTTTTACTAGCTACACCATCCCGTATAACTATATAACAAAAACTGGAGGGTTCTTGTAATTGATATGGTGTAATTGAAGATTCCTCAGGGTCTGGGCTACAGAATGCAAGAGGTTTGAGATTTGATTCAAAATCACAGACTATATATGCTGGGTGTTCCAACAAGGCTTCAAACTTTTTGAATTTTGCATTTTCACTTGGCATTGGCATTACCATATGAACAGGTTTATAGTTGCCACAGTATTTTAAATGTTCAATTAACTTGTTTTCAGCAATTTCTGCATTCACTTCCCGAACCCCATTCACCATTTTTTGACCATCAAATACAGTTAAACATCTTCGGCACAACTTGAATATTGTCTTAGATTTGTCTAATTGTTTTCTGACTAAAGCTTCAAGACTGTGTATCAGGGCCTCCCCGATGGCGCAGTGGTAGCGTCCTCGCCTTGTAATCAAGGGATCCCGGGTTCGATACCCGGTGGAGGCACAAGTGGTTCGGATTCCACTTTAAACTGTAGGTCCAGTCCCGATTAGCCTTACTGTGCATAAAGTGGACTTAAAACACCAACTCAAACCAAGACTGTGTATCAGAGTGTAATGATATGTGCCATCCCCTTCAATTAAGAGTAGATCAATCGGAACAGCAGAATCATCATCAAATGTACTGATTCTGAGAGGTGCTATCAAGCAATTGCCACGGCCAGTGGAACAAATAAATACATTAATAGATAATTGTTTACCATTGATATCCCGGGCCTTTTTTTCAAATTTATCAATATTCTGAACAGACATTGGATATTCTAAACCCTCCATTGCTTCATCGAAATTGTGTTCATATTGTTTATAATAAGTTATTCTCTCAGGATGCCTTGAAACTGGATACAAAGCAGCTAAAATACACCACAAAAAGCATTTCTCATCATTATTTTTTATATTAACCACGGCTGTTTTGTTTATAATATTGGCAGGTAATGGCAAATATGTAGAACCTTGTAATGGGCTGAATTCAGAAATATTAACATAGAGCTTGTGTGGAGAACCACATAGGCTCCATCCAGACTCTTTTCCAGCAAATTCAGAGTGTTTAATATTCAATTGGTCTATCAAACTGCTTATTATTTTGTCTAAATTTGTATTTGAATATACCGGTACAGTTTCTGTTATGTGGGGCTGTGTACATTTTGTGCCATTTGGTTTCTTATATTGTGTAAACAATTTGAGGGACAGCTTATAAGAGCCATTTTGTGCATTTAGAATTGCCTGCACATCAGGATTTACACTGTTCAAAAAAATCTTAATGCCACATCTTGGCTCTGATTCATACAGGTAATCCCTAAGTTGGCCATTAAAACTGCTATGGATAAGTGATGCATAGCGTGGCTGTTTTGCTGCTCTAGCATTGACAGGTGCTTCATGCTTTCTTTTCAGACCAGATGTAGATGGTTGTGGGGGCAATATTGATGACTGTACATAAGAATTACACTTATGCCATTTGTAATATGCCTTGCTTAATATTTTATAGCATCTTGGACACATTTTTGTGGCCTTTCTGCATTTCTTAGAGTCACAAATATGCCGGTGCCTAGACCAATTAGAACTAGATATATTTTTATTACACTGATTGCAATATTTTTGATTTGGCATTTTTGTTGTTTATTTATATAAAATTTCCTGGTCCAAAAAAACAGAACTATGGACAATATGTCAAAACAATTATAACAGCAGTTAATAGCTGAGCTGGTGCTTTTATACCCAGACAACAGCAATAACTAGGCTCTGGTGATCCCCAATATAAAATAATTTTGCTCTTTTATGCTGTTGTATAATACACTTTACCAGGTTTCAGATCTGGGAGCTATCAGTTGTATATCAACTTGCAGTAATTATTCTCAAAATCTCACGTGTGGAGATATTATTTTGCCACATGTATTTCAATCTTACACATTTTATCAGGACTCAAACCCGAGCCTCTTGTTTACAAGGCAATAATATTAACACTTTGCAATCAGAGGAGGCTTCACATTTTATCAGAACTCAAACCGAGAAGCCTCTTGAATACAAGAGAATAAAAACCATGGGGCTATGCACCACACTCTACTGGATCTCAGAACCCAGGAGCTATGAGCTTTATATTAATATACATGGTGAAATCAATCTGAGGGGAGGCTCATCTTTTTTACACTAGAATTCAAGATTCCTGGGATTTTGACAGAAAAACACACTATAAACAATAAGATGATATGGGAACTTGGCATAGTTTTAAGTGTAGGCAAATCTGTCTGAGGGGGGTTCATCTTTTCTACACTAGAATTCAAAATTTCTTAAAATTAAGAGCATATCACACTTGAAGAATTGGGGTATAAGCCCCTCTTGGCATTGTTTTAAGTGTAGGCAAATCGGATTGTTCAATCAAATAACCTCTTCTTTTCTACACTTGTAAGTGGTCCTCATCCTATTGTAAATACAACTACTTATTTCATTTCTGAAACAAACCTTAGTTTGAAGAATCTATTTATGATAATTTCATAGCCTTTAATCCTACATGTGTGTGATGTCACACCCGTCACAAAATTTATCACACAGCCACAGGCAACAGGTGTTTGCAAAAGAAGTATGTAGTAATATTTTTAGAAATTACAAGCATCTAAATGTCGAGTAAAGTTTGTTTTGTGAAAATAAAAATGAAATTGTTTCAGTAAACACATATTTCACAGAGTTTTCTGAAAGACTGAGGAAGGAAGGTCTTGGAGTCATGTCTCCGAAGTATTACACCAATCACAATGACCAAAAATGTATTTTCTGTAGCTGAAAATTGAGATGGGGAAGGAATATTCTGAAATTAAATATATTTCTTCCAGGAAAATAAAAGTATATGAAATAGTAAAATTACATATTTGAAGGTGCTAAGAAAATAATGAACGAATGAATGTAAATTTGTCTGTAAATCAGTCACAATGGAATTGCCTCTAAACAGGTCTCACAGATAGTTTAGTTGTCCTCTTGTAATCAATCGTTCCACGGTTCGATTTCTGGTACAGGCGCATCGGAAAGTAGTTTGGATCTCACTTTAAACTGAGATCCAGTCGCGATTATTCTATCTGAATATAAGTAAACTTTGATGCATGTAAATACATCTGCAGTATTTTATGCACTCTAATGTGTTACTTTAGTGAAAATATTGTGCTTTTTGTATCACCTAACACTTCGGGTCATCTCTGCAAAGAAATTATGATTACGTTTCTCTATTAAAATATTCTGAAATTTTGAATCAGATAACATACGAATTAACTGAGGCAACATACCTGAGTGTACGAATACCACGTTACAGCAATCAATAGATTATTGCTCAAATAGTACAGATAATATTTCAGTTATGGCATTTTGTTCATTGATAAGCATATGAAGCTATGACGTGTTCGAAGCACAAAGCAATGCGCTTACGTTTTACTGATATGTTTGAAAAATAGTAGAATGCAAACTATTTGTCGTAGAAGTTGAAGTTTGTTTTATTTTTGATGAAATACTTGCTGGAATCTTTTCCAGCAAGTATAATGTTGAAATTCCATCTCGATACATTTGCAATTAGAAGAAAATGATGAAGAAGGAAATGGTAATTTATACAAGAAATTACTTTTCTTAGGAGACCTAGTTTCCGCATTCAATAAACCAAAGTGAATAGCTGAACTCTGTAATGTAGCATTGCTACTACTTGCGATTTTAGTCATAGTAGTTGAATGTTATCCCATACTTTAAAACAAGAATTAAAATGTATACCCAACTCAGCTATCTGTTTTGCCAACGAGCTACATAAATTAGGTATTTAAATTTACGTACCAGAAAACACAGATTTTGATATAATATATTACCTTTTCTGGAATGTTTTTGAAAGAAAACGTTACCACAACAACATGGAAAAAAAAATATTTTAAATTTCGTCACCCTTTGCTTGACTCTTATTTAGAGAAGAAGGAGGAAGGGAGGTTTATTGATTGTAAGACACACAGAGTACCCACATAGAGGGTACCTAACTCACAATTCAACAATATTTTCCTATAGTATTGCTAAACGTAAGTAGTTATTACCACCAATCCCGCTTTTATTGTAGTATTACACAATACAATTTTATTTATACTTGACGATTTTCAACACAACTTCCATAGTTGGACATTTTAGAATTATTCTTATTTATTTTGGTTTATGGCAGAGTCCACAGAGACAGTCCACAGTAGGTGTTTTTTGAGTAGAATTAAAATTTCCGTCCTCTACTTCTACGCAATGTTTCTCTTCGGGAGGGGATACCAAAACTTCCATAAAACAAGAGATGCCTGCGGAAAAATATTTAACACTGGCCCGAGAATATCTGGACCCGAGAGGCTAAACGTGTAAAGAACAACTTTCTATCTGCCGAGCAAAACAGTGTGTTGCCACTATTAACCAGTACCTATATTTACCAATAAACTATTAACATTGTAGTATTATACTGGAATATGCAATGACTCAAATCTCCACAACGTTAATGAGTGCCAAATAACAATACTGCACAAACCGCACCAAGTGTATTTTTATAATTTGTTGCGATAGGTTATATGTTCACGGTTATTTAATCACCTTCCTGATTGCAGAGCAGTTCTTCAAAGTATTTGGCTGCTGTCAAAATTTAAGATCTGAAGATCTAATTTTTTGACAGTCGATGTGATCACAACATTGGTGACTTACCGCTGCACTCTGGATATCGGATTCTCCACATCAACACTATAGTACACGAAAACTTCCACTAACCCTTAAGCTGTGCCCTAAATTAATTGCGAGTCAGTATTTTGACCTCCAAAAATGTACCTTATACTCTATCCCAGGAGTCTGTGGAGCAAGTGAACGAAAATAAGGCTCTGTGCAAGTAGTGACAGGAGAGGGTTAGACCAATGAACACGAGCGAAGGAAGTTAGTGCATAGTATGGAGCATAATGTTTACCACCTAAAATGTACACGATGAGTCGATGGGGTTGGCAAACTCGTCATTTTTATTTCAATAATATAATTTAATTTTTCACATATAGATATGACTAATGTCTTCCCTGAAGATAAATTAATATTAAACTCAATACATTAATTTTATTCTTTACCATACTGAAAGAAAATTCCAATTATTTTCTACCTGAAAATCAATTGCTTTACGTTGGGCTAAGTAAATCCCCAACCAGCAATCCTTAGAAACAATACGTAAACTTAACATAGAGAAATAATGTTCTAATAAGTTCAAAAAAAAAAAAAAAACTCCCTGTCTTTTTCCCGAGCTGTGATGGCTTCCATTGCTGTAGCTTTATTTATGGAAATCGTAATCTGAACGATGACGTCATAGAATATATTGTTCAATTGCTGTCACACGTCAAGTAGGTACACATCCTACAAGACGTTTCTGTGAAATGCACTATAAAACATATCTGTCGCATTGAAATCAAGAGATCCAGAGTTCGATCCTAGGTGGAGGTACATTGCATGGTGATTGGGATTCCACTATCAACTGTACAGTTTAACCAAGACAAGAATGTTTGCGGCAAACTCGACAAGTAAAGTACAGTCATTTGTTTTCCCTTTTCGATTCCCTTAGGGTAAAAACACAGTGAAGCACATCCTTCATTGCTAATTGCCTGAAACTCGCAGGGACAAGTTTCGGGCAATTCAAAACCATGGAGTCAAATGGGGAAAAACATGGTGGAGCCCCTCTCATCGCAAGATGTTCCCAGGAGCAAACACGGTTTGATCTTGGGTCTCTTGTTTCAAGTAGAAAGTTCTGTGATTGGTCCACTCAAGATTACTTCTCCCCTTCGTGGAAGACACCCTTCTCATTTTCCCAGTTTCTTTTGACAGAGTTCCGCTAAACGGAAAGAATGGGGACCAGTTTGAGTGGGAGAGGCACTTTCGAGGTGCCTGTCCGACATCTGGTTCATTCATTATATCCTGACATTTTATGGCTTGACCGGGCTCCCTTCGATTAGCAAGGGTCCTTGTGCCGCACTGTGTTTTTACCCTTACTATTGTGCCATTTCATAATTCTGTAAAATTTGACAACGCAGAAACACGGAACAATGTAAACAGCTGAGTGCATCGATCATTATGCCTCAGATCGCTTACTGTTCAATATTCTACTACAGCGACACAGATGCATTATTATATTGGTCAAGCTTTAGGTCCATCCTATCTAGGCTTAAAATCGAAAAACAACACACTTTTGGATACTCTTAAATCTCAGAATCTCTGTAGAACCATATGCAACAAGTCTGTCACCCATATCTTGTCGGTGAAAGAAGACTGTGCACCTTGTACGGTTTCAGTTTTAAAAATTTGGTAGCTCGCCATGCTGTTGTCTCGGAAATTCCTGTTTCCTGTGCAAGTCGTGGGAGCCATTTTTGAGGAGTATGTTCTAATCTTTCTCCGACTTCGTCCAATTTATCCTCGGGAAGTGCACGCCGTTTTACCGTTCTCTTCTTATCAAGAATAGATCCTGTTTCCCTGAATTTGTTCACAAGGTGTCGCACGGTATTTCTGTGTGGAACAGGCACACCTGGGAATTCTGTTGAAAATCGTCTACGAACTTTGTAATCACATACGAATCGCACATAAAAACCTTTTGTTGTAATGTGTACGTATGTGCCATTATTAAAGCTATATCAAGACGCAAATAACACTTAACAAACACTTTACAAAAATATAGAAAATCGCAAGAACACCTGTAACACGTAACCACTTTAAAAATACGACTGAACTGATATCGCGAAATTACTGAAATGGAATGGAGTTAAGAAAAAAATCCACAAGTTATGCTCGAAGCCATGTGTTTCAGTTGGCACTCTGGCGCCACGAGCTGTCAGGAAACTTAAGTGCTCTTTTAGCGTGTCTTGTTACCAAAGCTACGCGAAATTTCCTAAAAACATGCCCAAAAAGGTGTGCATTCCTGAGGATAACATTTCCAACATCGCCCGTGACAATTAATGTGCTTATTTTGAATGTAATTCTAACTATAATTCTGATAACTTGAAGTCATTTAGAAGTTAGCTGTTTCCATATCGGAAATATCGCACGCGATTTGACGGGAGTTGGCGTCAGGGCGGACGCCAAGCGTGCCACCGTCAGGCGCCCAAAGGGGAACGGAGGATCCTGTATAAACGAATAGCATTTTGGTTCTTGCACAATCACTGTGATCCAGTTAAAATCTTTGCGGAGGGCAGCAAAGTGGTAAATAAATTGGACCCGTCTTTCGTCTATTATTTTTGTCCAATTGAAAGAAATGCTCCCTCAGACTCTGTTGCAGAGATTTAGGTTGACGAAATTGAAACTTTTGTTCGTCTGCAAAATAGGCGAAAGAAGAAGGGAAAGCAATATTGCCGAGAAACTTCTAATCGTGGTGGTAATTTATGCTCCACGATACCCCAGAGAAACATAGGTCGTTTCTCGCAGACGACAACTCTTTCTTTCTTGTTGTTTTTCTTTCTTATGTTTTGGACTTGAAGACATAAGAGATCAGTAACTCAGATGTGACAATTTCACAATATAAGTCTTCCTTGAAGCAGCTCTAGACCATCCACCACTCTTTTCTTCAAGGTAGAAGATGGAAGAAATTCGCAGGGTGGGAGGAAAAAGAGTGGTTCCGGATGTAGAGAAAGTAAGAGAAGTACGTTTATCACCAGTATGGTTCTGCTTAGGACATATACCTCTCACGAATTAAGTAATTTTTCTCTCTAACTGTGAAGAATAGGGATATACGTCTTTCAAGAAAGAAATGTCTTAACTTCAAAGGTATTATGAGTTACAAAACTTAACTTATTACGGAAAGTTTAATAAATGTGTGAATTGCACGACAATATGAGTTGTACAACTTGTTACTGCAAGTTTCAATTATAGTACATCTTCTGACTACAATTTCAAAAGATATAGATTTTTCTTGTGAGGTTTGGTTCGAGCTGGTGAACTTTTGGATCTGCATTCCTATTAAAGCCCTTAAAATCCTTAGGGAAATATTCTGCGGTCGCCCTTGTACAGACGTAAATAGGATTATTGTACGTACACATGTGTCTCTCTTGTATGGTATCAGTACGTACTGACTGCATTTGTTGACGAATGTAATTTTGGGTAATTCGGGTCTCTTTTAATGGGGTAAATTGGGTCATACAGTTTTCACTACAGAATTAATATCTTCACGTTCTTCGTACTCCATGTATTAGACAATCACTTGTTCAGGAGAACTCTAGGTCATGTGTTAGTTCTGACCCATAGCAAGAAGATGGTCACCCAAGCGTTTTAAGATTTTTGTCAGTCGATTTTTGAAAGAAAAATATTGTCTTTAGTAAAATTGATATATTTACATAGTCCAGGAAATTTGCCGTACAACAAGTTGGGACCAATCTATAATCTCTATTAAATATCATATAATATGAACAAATTCATGCCTTCCGAAATTTAAATCCTGGTATATCCCACTGAATATGTCAGGTGCTGATTTAAAATCCTTTAGTGTTATGTCCACTGGTTCTTCCAACATGTTGTCTCCACACCTACGCAGAATTACTTATACAAATCCAAAGGAAATCTGCAATCATCAACAGGCATACGTTTACAGCATCTTTGGAATGTTTACCCTGCTCTTAATTTGAAGCAGGCTGAAAAGCTCTTGTAAGCCGAGCTCCTATTAACATTTATGAGCCGTTCTGTCATCCGTCATTCTGCCACGTTAAATCAGCTGTTTCAGCAAACACTATTTCTCCAAATCAAGCTACATCAGTGGAACAGTAAAACCTGTTATGTGTTCGTATAGCCACCAGACCGTTGGATGTTCAAGAATTTAGCAACAACTAACTGCTGCACACAGGATTGTGTTCCACTGCTATCATCTTTCAATATCCTGCCCAACTCATCAAGATAACTGACTTGATGTTCCCTCAGCTCTCTCCTCGGTTGCTATTGCAGTGCTAACTTTTATCAGTCGATTTGTCCGAACTCAAAACCCTCAACATGATTTAGCAACGTAGCATTATTCGTGATTGCTTGAAGGTGGGGGATGAGTAACGCAAATGTTGGCTACTCTACTTAAAATATATACACTAGAAAAGATGTACTATATCCCATTATCTATGGAAAAGCCGCTCATTGCGGCACAGAAGGGGGGATTGAGGGAGCAGATCGAAGTAGTACACACTGCTGCGAAGGTTGGTAACTGCAGTCGCTTTCGCCCTCACGTTCCCTCTCACGTGTTCATTGGTGGAGCCGTCTCGAGTCTTTACTTGCGCAAAGACTTGTTTTATTTCGCCTGCTCCAGAGATAGGGTATCAGTCAGAGGTTTCAAGATCTTCTCTTCACAGCACGATACACGAGCACTATGGACATATTTACAAGGATGATATTTTAACTTGAAAGTATCTTCAAAAATACATATTAATTCTTCTATTTGTGTGTGTTGCATGAGAAAGCAATTTGAACACTTTTCACTGAGATGAGAAAGAGAGAGAGAGAAAATAACATTCTGCTTACCTAGACAACGCTGGAAAATGATTTAAGTACAATATTAGGGTATTGCACACTTTGAATGTTATCCCAAAAATTTCAAGGTTAAAAGTGATCTGTTAATGACTCAAGTAATTGTTCCTCTACTTATTCATCCTCGCCGTCGTGATTAGCCAAAGTAGGTAGACAGCCACATAAAATAACTAAATAACACAAATATAGATTTCCACGAGTATCAGTTAACAAATATACTGAGCTCTATAAGGGTTTCCATGATGGCATATTTTGTAGCATTGTAACCTTGTAATCAAGGAGTCTCACCTTAAACTGTAGTTCAAGTCCCGATCAGCCTAGTTTTTGCATAATTCTCATGTGCGTGCCTGCCTCCAGTGAACACCAAGGAAGCAGTGTGTATTTTTTCAACACATGCGATATCCTGCAAATTTAATAATGCGTTGTGCGTTTAGTTTTTCATTTGGATGAAATTATTTCATTGAGAAATATAAGCCTCGTTCTGCATATTTTAGATGTTAGTTGTGTTTTATTGAACATTTGTTTTGCTACTTCGTCGAGCATTTTTGTTTTAGAAAGAAATACATTATTAGCATTCAACACAAGTAACAAATTTTTATTCAAAATCTTTCACCGTTTCTACCTCCCGTCTTTGGAACTTACTGCCTCTCGAAATCAGGAACACATCTTCAGCATATATTTTTAAGACACAATTATTTTTTTACTGGGCACAAATTTTTAGCGCATAAGTGTAAGCTTATACGCTAGGGACGGGTGTAAGGGGTCCCTTCTATTTTGTACACCGAATTGTCAACCTCACTTCCACATAGTACTAGACTGCAGACTAGCAAGTCTCTGTCGTCTGGATATATATCCAGTATAATCCTCTGCGGAACTTGTGTGCTGCCCATGTGTGTTTGTGATTGTCACTTCATTTACTTCATCTCATCACCTTTCATCCTTATCTTCGCCATTAATTGTATTTTCCAGTCTTACCGCTAGCGCTCTATATAATGGCAAGGGAAGTTGGGGGGGGGGGGGGCGGGGAAGCAACCAATCGAGCGAGATAAGAAACGCTGCAGCCTGTAGAACGAGGTGCACGTGGTAGTTGCTCCCAATGAGGTCGTAACTCCCGGCGCCACCACTGTTGTCTGATTGGTCTGCTGCTTATTCGCAGCTCCACACTTCCCTTGCCAGCATATAGAGCGCTCGACGTAAGAGTAGAAAATACCTATAGCTAAAAGTTGCGGAAACGTGATGTAAAAGAAATAAATTCAATCCATCAGGTATACGCTAGGGACAAATTGAATACAGTTAAACGCAGAAAAACAATGAAACCCCTTAGTTAACTGAATTCAAGTATTCGAAATTTCAAACTACAGTCATGAAAAAGTGAGCTTGTGTATGTGTTTTATTGTATGCCCGTTCGTATAGGTTAGATTTTTTTCCTATATGTATTTTCTTACTTTGTAATTTTATATTTTTCTCTCTTTCTTTTCAGTACTTCCCTTTCTTTGTTTCTAATATTTTCCTTTCTATGTAATGGATTAAATGTTGTTTTCTAATTTTCATATTTCTGTAAAGATGATTAAGTGGAAGAAAAGGCTGTAAAGCCTTAACTTTGCCATGATTAAAAATAAAATAAGGAAAGAAATAAAATAAATAAGGATATAAAATAAATAAACAAATAATGAAAGAAATATAATATTGATATAGTTTATCTTTGCTGCTCCTCTTCAGAGTTAAGACTCACAACTTGCTCTGTTGCCCCAGTTTCTGAGTAACTAATGCTAGTGTGTGCAACAATTGATACGAAACTCCTCCACGAAGAAGGAAGAGATCCATTAAGCCTTATCGCTGCTTCCGTTCACGTCCTGGAAAACTTTCATCTGTCTCGTGGCCTTCTTGTTTGCTCAATTCCTTGCTCCTTGCTACGTCCTACAAAGCCCAATCAATGGCATCAGTGGGATTCCGGTCACGCGTCGCTTCAACGTACTTTTCAATGTTGGACAAGTGCATTACCTTAATTTTTCCATACTTGCCCCGCGTTCGACATCTGATGAAATTACATCCCCTTTGTAGAATAGGGCCTACTCGTTTATCCACCCTCTTTTTCTCCTCTGTCTCTTTCATCAGTCGCCCTTCAGTCGAAGAGGAGGAGAAGAGATTGCAGACGAAGATTGCAGAGGTTTAAAGGATCTGCAGTCAAGGACAGAACAGATTTCCCCTTGTCTTACTTACAAGCCATGGCTAGCTTTTCAAGATTAGCAGTTTACTGGAGGAAATACACTCCTCTAAATTATTTCCTCTTCACTAAAGCTCTGAAGGAATGTCTTCTAATACACATGTTTTTGCAAGATAGAGTATGATGTTGATTCATTGATTGAATTTTGAAATTTTGGGTGGGTCAGCACTTAGGCTATTTTGCACCCGCCATTTTATACAGGGTCCAGCCCCTTAACATAACTAAAATATAATAAACATAACGTACCTGCAATGTCAGAGGACTAGAATTTTCTTACTTGAGTTAAAATCTGAGGCTGTAAAGGGGCACTCAGCACATATAACGACAAGACAGAGTACAAGACACACAAAACCCTCCATAGATTACACTGCTTGTAGGTCCAGACGCCAGAGCTTCGTCAGTCTGCAAAATGCAGTCCAAGGTGTACTACGTGTAAGTGAGGTTGACAATTAGGAAGGATGATGTTATTTCTCCACCCTTTCTTCATCTATTGGAAAGCCTATAATTATGGGACGTATAGGCGCCGGTCCATAAGAACAGGGGACATTTGCTCTTCCGTAGCTTCTTCCAGAATGTTCGTTTTCTAGTAGGTAAATACGATTTTTACCTGAGAACCAGCACTGTCGCGAACTGTTCATTTTCATCCAAAAATACCTCAGACTCTTGACATTTTACGAGTACAGCAAGTTGGTAACACAATTAACAACTGTGTATTCCTAAATACGTGATATCCTGGAGGTTAAGGCTACAAGTTTATTTTTAAGTGGACCAGTAGAAACAAAGACTATTTCATGCCATGAACATTCGAAAACTTGATTCATACCGCTTCAATGTATCCTTCTGTAGCTACTGCTGCAAATTGCAGCGACTTCACCATCTACAACGAGCTCTATCAATATCAAGAGATCTTTCAGCACAAATCGTCGCGTGAACACGTGTTTAAGATCAACCATGTCGCATTATCGACTATCAGGATTGTCCATATTAAGCATTCATCGACTAATAATGTAAACCGATCCTAAATTTCATTCTAGAGTGTTTGACGTATTTGTCAGTTTGTGTGTCACCTTCTACAGGTGAAGGAAGTGTTGCTCATATTTTTATAATGTGATCATACAAGATTTATATCTGTGCTTAGTGTTTCATAAATGTAACGTACCTGCTTTCCCCTAAGTCCCCGCTGCCCCCATCCAATACTCCTGGCGGCAAACCATGCTGCCAAGGTTTCTACATGTTTTAATCTCTTTTCACCTCAAAATGTACATTTGCTATACAAACCATAGAATTTTCTCCTTTACGAAAACTGCACGAATTAATTTTCTCAACTCAAGCGCACTACATTGCAACGCAGCAAATATCCTTTTCCTTACATTGTGCATTTTAAAAACGATTTTGCTATCTCAACTATGTAAGATACAAAAACGGAAGGATTCCTTTTTTTAGTGAAGATCATTCTATTTCGAAACTCATATGGTGACATAGTAAAAGTCCGAGTGTTGTCAAATAAGATGCTATTAAGCAAGCATCTTATAGTGGATATATGTAACAATTAATTCTTTTACCACGAACTGTACACTCACGATAATCAAAGTAATATTTGGTAGCGATAAAGTGTGCTGTCACATAATAAAGCACAATGCCCTTTTGGTATATTGTTAATGTTTTAAACTCCAAAAAATGCCCATCAGGTAATGTGTGCGAAAGAAAAGTGAAGATTCACGAACCTGTGGTGCCAGTGAAAGATGTAAACATTTTCTACCACAGAATCTCGTCAAAAGATATTTCTAATACTAAAGAAAAATAATTTACAAACAGTTAGTGATAATAACGTAGCCTGCCAGGAAAATTATATTTCTAGAAATTCCTTCTACAGCATCAATTTTCAAGCCATATATATTTATTTGTGCATGTTCTTAGTGTGAAACTCGTCGTGCTATTGCTTAGTCATAAAGGACGTTATGTAATAATCATTCAGTGCAAGACCCTTAACCGACACACCTAGGTCCTAGGGACCCGGTGGAAATATGTTTTGCCTTTCATTACGAAGTGGTTGTCAGCAATGACGTGACTGGCGTAACAGCCTCCTAGCCCTTTGTTCTCTTCGAGGCAGTGGAGTGGTTAACGTTGTGACATGTGACATATGTAACTAAAATTGGGTCCCCAGAACCCAGATATTTCGTTAGTGTTACTTTTTGTGTTAACGTGATTTTTACATCGACAAAAATAAACCGAGGATTATGAACGAAATGAACATCCTTGCAATCTTGGCTGATCACCTAATAGACATTAATGACATAAGCGGTGCTGTTAGTGAATGAGAGGTTAGTGAACATGAATCAGATACAGGGAAAAGCGTAGAGGAAAATTGAAATGAAGTTGAACCTGCCAATGCAGAAGACGATGAGCCGAAGCTGAATACGGCAGGGAGACTGACAAATCTAATTTATTTTATGTACAAACCGCTAGAATTTGCCTAAATTGTTTTTAAAATGCACAATGTATTGAAGAGGATGTTTGCTGCGTTGAACATTTTCAACGCGAAGAGTGAGAAACGTGTTGATAGAGGTTTTTCCATAGTTCAGAAAACAAAATCCAAAAAGTGGAAGATGTAGAGAAAGGTAATATAGGCTACCAGCGCTCTCGCTCCGAGGTTTTGATCAAACTCTAATGTGTTATTTTTTTTTTCTTTCCAATGTTTTATAATTAATATTATTAGTATTTAATTATTGAGACATTAGAGCATCTCATATGTGATTTCTTTAATTTGATTTTTTGATTTGCTTTATTTTACTTCGCTTTTTGTGCCACTTTTTTCTAATTTTCGAAGATGGGGATGAGTGATGATATGATGAAATTGATGAATGGACACTTACAAATATTCATGCCCAGGCCAGGATTCGAACTCTGTACCCCTGGCGTCGTAGCGCGATGTACTAACCACTCCGCCAAAGGGGCCTGCATCTCACATGTGAAGGTTGAAGCGAATGACGAAGATAGTTCTTCATATAAACTCATTTCTATACTATATGCATCTTTTGTATTGAAATAAATACATTTAGAAAATCTATTTTTCAGTGTGACCTATATTTATATGTTTTATATATTTATCATATCAAGATAGTGTTGCTACAACTACCAATAAACACATTTCAAGCCAGCTTGAACACAAATTGTCCGTATTTTAAACTTTTCTGTATAAAAAAATAATAAAATGCTGGGTCACAGGGAGCCAGGTGTGTCTTAAGTGTAACTTTCTTTCGGTGCATCAGTTAGTGATTAAATAGATGCTAAGTCTGGTGTCTTGAACATTTGAACACAATTTGAAAAATATATTTTAGTTAAAGCAGAATTTAGTTCACAGATAGACCAACTGGCACCAGTGTAACTTGGGTACGAACTTTGGTGGTGGTGGGCGTGCGGGAATTACAAAAGGATAGAAACACCCCTTCCATGCAAATTTGAAAAAAAAAAACTTGAACTTTTAGCGGCCAAATGCCCCAACCAAATTACGCCTATGGCAACTGGGAATGAACCTATACTTTAACGTGGGATCCGTACCACTAACATCTGCCTACAACGGCAAAGAAGTAACAAGTGCAATACGAAAGCAATTTTTTTCTAGGGCAAAAGATTTGACTTACTTCCAGGGTGTTCCTGAAAATGCACTTTAGTAAAAAAATAAATGCAATTTTACAGCAGACAGTTATTATGTTGATTCTGTTAATAGCAGTCATTACAGACATTATATAAAAGTTGGATCATCACTGTTTAGAATCTTTACACATTTCCGTTACAAGATTATACTTATAAGTAAAACTTCTCCTAACGGACATCTCTGAATGGCATACACCTCTAAATTACGGACATTTTTATATTCCCCGGCAGAATTACATGGTGTTTAATAGCAATAATACTTATCAATAACGGACATTCTTAATAACGGACGAGGACACATCCCTAACGCAAATAAAACTTCTTAATAACAGACAGCCTGAAAGAAAACTGTTGCAATTCCTGGAATTCGACACAACAATGGCCAGTATTTCGAACTAGCGCGCATTGTTTCATGTTACACCGAACGCATTTCTTTTTAAAAGTACAGACAGTATCTTGAGAAGTGTGTCACTTCTGCTACGATGTCACAGAAACGCAAACGACTGACTTTAAAGGAAAAAGCTGAAGACATCAACGTCTACGAGAAAGAGAAACTTAGTGTTCGAGACATGGCCGTGCGGTTTACTGTTGGAAAAACACAAATCAGTGAAATTTGTAATGTATGTAGGGGATACTTCAGTAAATTGTAATTCACCGTATGTATATTGTTCCTTGAATGTAGGAAACATTGTTTCTAAAGTACGTACTGTAATATGCTTATCCTATTGTGTAACATCCTACACTTTTTTTTTAATAGCGGACACTTCTTAATAACGGACATTTATTCCCCCCCGCCCCACCTGTCCGTTATCGAGAAGTTTTACTGTAATGCTTTCTATATTTGATTCAGTGTGACTGAAATGAACGGAACGAAAGATCACAGTTTGTGAAGTATGTACTTTTTTCCCGAACACTCTTATTGTTTTAAATTATACGTTGCCACATTTTAGTTATTAGCCTGTCTCCTACCTTGCTCCCAAGGTACATAGAGATTACGTAAAGCCATCCGAAGATTGGGCCTCCCCGATGGCGCAGTGGTAGCGTCATCGCCTTGTAATCAAGGGGTCCCGGGTTCGATACCCGGTGGAGGCACATAGTGGTTCGGATCCCACTTTAAACCGAAGGTCCAGTCCCGATTAGCCTTACTGTGCATAAAGTGGACTTAAAACACCAACTCAAACTCAAACCAAACCATCCGAAGATTGCCGATCTTGCACGAACGCGTGACGTCACCGGAGAAGCAGTGAGCTCGGCTGAAGCAGACGGCCCCTAGCATTTATATCGGAGATTCAGAGAGCGAAAGTATATTATTACTTTTAGGAGGGGGGAAATAATAATTGTCATCCTCCAAGATGGTATTGAGGCATCCTTTTAATGATTAGTAACATACTTGTAATTGGAAACGCGCTACTTTTAAATGGGGCAAAATACATGTGAAATAATGTATTTTGAAAATCCATATTCCTGAAACTTTCTGACCGATGCGCTACAAAGAAAGTTGCGTGTTCTCCTTTAGAATTTCGTCATTTTACAAATCGTAATATAATTTTAACAAAAACGTGGCATGCTAAAGAAGAATTAAAGAATTTTAAAATATAATTGATTTATAGGCTTAGTTTATTTTACTTCGCTTATCTGTCACATATAGCTAATCGCAAAGATGAGGATGCGTGATGATATGATGAAATTGAAGAAAGGAAAGTAGACCAATGCCCGGGCGGGGATTCGAATCTGGGGGCCCTTGGCATCGTAAAGCGTTGTGCTAACCACTTCGCCACGGAGGTCAGCATTATGAGGAAATAAACAGAAAATGGCATCTATGTTTTAATATGCTAGACGTTGTGATGAAAATTATTAATATATCTGAAATATCGGGAGTTGACCTTGCAGTCTCTAAATGTACTTTTAGGGTTACGCAAAACCTTTACTCAAAATTGCTAGTGTAAATTTATAAGCTATTAAAATTTAAAACTTATGCCTGTTCGAAAAAAGAAACTGCCAAGTCAAATTAATATTTCGTAGAAATACATAGTATATATTTTTCTTTCATGAGGCCAAGAGAGTATTTGGAGGGGACGGTGGCTTGGGAAGGCTATAGCCCCAGATCTCGATCTGCAAAGACGCTTCCAGTGGGAAAACATTGCTATGAAATAGTCCAGAAGAAGGGGCGAAATGATTTTTTTTAAGTGGCTCAAGAATACAAAGATATAAGTGGACATTTGACAAGCTTAGTCTAAAACTTACAACTGAAATCGTACGTGTGTGTGTGGTGGGGGGGGAGGGGTGGCTACGTGAGGTAACACCGTGGAATATGATTCACAATACTAAAATTAAAATAAATATGTGGGAACAATATAAATCAAAATATGTTGTAGCTAGTAACGGTCCAATAGTAAAGATGGAGGTGTAAATTGTATTTTCCCGGGGAAATCATGTTTATTATTCCGTTACATACGACACAAAAATGCATATTTTGGCTAAAATAGCATTCGTTCATTTATTTATTTTGTCGTTTTACTGGGGGCAGATAAGAGAGAGAGAGAGAGAGAGAGAGAGAGAGAGAGAGAAATTGTCGAACGAGAATAGGGGGGCGTTCCTGCACCCCCCCCCCCCCCCGTAGCGTGGTCACTGGCTATAGCTATGCTGGAGAAGAATGCACCAATTAATACGCTATTAAATAAAACAGATACTTTTAAAACTTTTAAACAAATTATTTGTGAACTATGATTTAAATTTAGAGAGAGCATATACCTGTTTAATTTAATTTGGACGAGTTAACTTCTGAAGCCTGCCATTTCCGAGCCTTCTTCCGGTGTAACTGTACTGCCCTTTGAGCACTAGCTGCTGCGTTCAGGTGGCGGAACGAGCAGAATACTAATTAAAACAAATATGTGACAAATATATATATATATAAACAACGTGTTGAAGCTATTGACGGCGGCAAAGAAAAGACAGGAGACAAACGTGGAGAGTGCAGTGATATTTTACGGGAAGCAGTCACGTATATTACACCCTTACATTTTCATGCAATATTAAAAAGTTCTGCTTTAGATCTCGCACAATGCTTTTTTCACAAAATGGGCAGTCCCGCATTTTTTATATCAATTAAGCTGTGATATTTTAGATTTCTTCCGTTAGTTTTCTGATAATAGTTTTCACAGCTTTCCATAGCATTTAGGCATGATTTCAGTTGACAAGAACAAAATAATCTTATTTCAGAACATGGAGCAAGAAGAAATCCAACGCGCTTAAGTTAAAACTCCCTTACATTGGAAGCCTGGGGCTCCTTCGTAACACGATTTCTTGAAAACCATTTTACACATTTGAATCAACTTTGTGATAAATTGATTATAAAGGATGAATCTTAACAGTAAAAGTTGTAACTTTTCCCCTGCTACTATATTCTAGAAGATATTCGTTGTCAAATATCTCAATATTTGTATAAGGAACCAGCCTTTTCCGTGCCGAGCGTTTCGACGATGACGTCATGCATCCACGGACAACTGCACATACGATCTGCGCCATCGAACCAGCACCCGCTGCCTTGCTACATATCAACCGATCGCTTTATTCACATAATTTTTTCATTGATTCGTTAAACTTCAAGAAGTTCTGCATTTCTAAACAACATTTATCGGTAATAACCTCAGGGGTACAAAAGGGATATACCACGTACTTACAGCTACCCTCTCGTAGTAAGTAAGAAAACATTTGTAATTTAAATTTTTATCCGAAAATAAATGTAATATTCTGAATATAATAAATGTGATTTGTTTTACAAAGCTAATCATACAAACCAATGGCTTCTAAGTATATGTACAGATGGCACTGTCATTATAGCACTGTCGCTTAAGTAAATTTCAAAGAAGTTAATTATTTAAAAGTCTAGATATTATATTTTGGTATCACCAAACTAATGTAAAAAGAACCCATAGGGAATAAAACTATGAATTCCTTGAGAAGGAAAATTAACGTGAGTTGAATTTTGGTTGTTGAAGTTACGGTGTTAACTCTAAGTTTGAGAATACGAGCATTACATTTCTACTTTCACTAGACTGCACTTTCAAATGTATTGGGATAATAAATATTGAAATAAAATAATATACCATCTATAAGTATATATATTTTATCTGATACTCTGAGTAAATAAATAAAAAAATATTAACACTCCAATTTATCGCCTTAGAGGATATTTGAAATGCTGTCCATAGTTAATGTTTGATCAGAAATGTGTAGCCTTACTGGGAATAGAACCTGGAAGTCCTTGAGTAGTGTAATTAGGCCGGTTCAAAGTAATACTTTGTAGGTATGCATTTGTAGCCTCTTTTTTTATGAATTGAATATCAGTTTTTGACATATTTTGACAATTTTTTGTCGATGTTTTAGCGTTTAGCGATGTTTTAGTAAAATTTCCCTTTTTTTCCCTTTTTTCCCACTCATACTTGGTAGACGATCTTACGTGATACAACTTAACCTATCTTTTTTTTCTTAAGATTTTTTAATTTTTTTACGATCCTAAGTGATATAACTTAACCTATCATTTTTTTTATATATTTACGCATCGAACTAACCTACAAGGGACTCTGTTTGTTTTAATATTTCAGTATTTTAAGGTTTTCACAAATTTTATGTAACCTAAAATGTGTTGGATGTTGATTTTTTTTTTTTAGTATGTGGCAATTTTTTTATCAATTTTTAAAACTGCTCCGTCACCCTCTCGTTCTTCACGTCGTGGACGAAGGACTTCTCTGCGATCAGGATGACGCTGCACAGAGTATCGGCAGGCAGCGCATCGTGGAACTCGCAGACGACCTTGATGTTGGTGCGATCGTTGACCACCACCTGCTTCCTTTTTGTGGTATTGATGATGAACATCGGCCTGCGTGCTTTGAATTCGCTGGGAGCGTAGTACATGTCCACGCTTCCCTCGGTCACGCGCTTGTAAGCCGTGTAAGCTTCGTAAAGTTTTAGGTAATCATCTTTTGTCATGTCGAGGTTGTAATTTTCGCGCGGGAACACTTCGTTCCTCCCGTTCTTTAGATAAACGTTCTTGATCTTGCAGTCGTCAAACTTGCTGGAATCTTTTTCCTGATTCTTGTCCCTCCCGGTCTGAAAGAGCACTACGACGAAATCTGGCATGTCGAACTGTATGTTGTTGAACTGAGTCGTCACGTCGAATTCCATGTGACTTCCCGACGCCAACTTCTGCACGCACTGGTAACCGTGAAAGTGAATCGGCACCTGCGGACTTTTCAAGATCTCCGCTTTGTACTTGAGGGCGTAGTTCGTTTCGTATTCCACCACCGGCATTCTCAACTCCATGCTCCGCATGACGCACTTGGCTGCTTCGGGTAAAGTGTTGGCTATCGGCGTGCCGTCTTCGTTTAAGTTGGTGTATCGCATCAGTGCGTCGTTGTCGTTGGCCGCTCTTCGAAATGTGACTCTCAGTCCTCCCTTCCACATGATCTCCTTGTAGTCCGAGAAGAATCCCGGAAGCAGACGCATGGGAAAGAGCACCGTGTGACTTCTCGTCGATATTTTGGTCCCCGCTTCGAATCCTCCCACCTGATAGTATGCTGCGTCCGTTTTGGATAATTTTAACGTTCCCACTGCCGTCGACGTGATGCCTGGATAATCTATTCTGTCGATGACGGTGTTGTGTTTCCTCACCTCCACCTGCGAGAACAGGTGAGGCACGAAGTTGTCCACGAGTATCAAATTGGCATTGGGCGGAAACGCTTCTCCGCTTTCCTTCTTCACCACGTCGAATTGAAGGTAGAGGTCAGCTCTGTGAGGATGAACGAACCCGTCGCCTACGTCCACGTCGTATTCGATCTCCCTGTTCGCTTCGTTCAAATTGGCGAACGTGCGACGGTTGGGAGGGAAAGATTGCAATTCGTAACTTTCGATTTGCTCCATTTTCACTAAGTGTGTTATTTATTATACGTTGATCTCCACGATGGCCGTCGACGTGGCACCTGCAAAATCCACTACGTCTCCTTTCTCGTTCGTCACCACCAACTGTATGTCGTCTATGCGGTTGCGACATACTGGAAAATAGATCGGCGAAGAGGGTGTGTAGATGATCGGTTCCATGAATTCGGAACTTGGTTTGAACGTGGCGATGATTCCCGTCTGCTTGTGACTTCCTAATCCGTCCGAGGATTTCGTGATCATTCCTTCCGCTACGTTGCAGTGAACGTTCAACTTTTCGATGGCCAAGAATTTAGGAATATTGGTTGCTACGTGCTTGATGCCAGCTTCAAGTTTGGTGTCGTTCTCGAAACCTAAAAGTTCTCCTATGGTGCCCAGGTCCACGGTCTCCGTCGCCGACACGATTTCCACTCTGTGCGTGACTGAATTTTGAGAAAGGTACGTGCCTTTAGGTAATTGAGCTTGCAAAGTAGAAAGATTGTATTGACCTGGCGTGACGACGATATGTTCGCTTCCGACGCTAATTTTGTTGTTGTGCTGCGTGACGTTAGGTATGAGGTACATGCTGTAGAATGCACGCAGAGCTACGGAATTAGGATAGACGATGTCGTCGTGCAGCGTGAGTTTCAAGATCGAAGATTCGCTCGTGAGATGGAACACGCCCATCGTGTTTAAGGTTCCACAATGCTTTCTGGAAATCTTCCACCTGTGGCTTATTTATTTTAGAGAGAAACGCGAGCATGGAGAGACAGAGATGACCGCAGTTCTCGTCTCCGAAATTTTGAATGCGTTCGTCGTTGTAGTATATAGGATTGTTCGTTTTCAGATAACGGACTAAATTTGTAGGTGGAACACCTCCGAAAGAATCGAAAACGAATGCTTTATTATTTGCGTTGTGGTAACATATCCAATGCGTGCCTGGATTTTCTTGACTGTCCAAGTTGACTACTCCACATTCTCTATTCCTAACGGTTGAAGGTAACGAGTCGGACATGAAAACGCCTCTGAAGTGTTTGATTCGTAACGGTTTGATCAGAGATTCAATATCTCTGTTCGTGAGTGCTGTTTCTTTTTTTTAAACTTCCTCATCACGCCCTTCCCCCCTTTCTTCTCCATGACCAGGTTGTGACGTTTCTGTTCTTCCAACTCGGCCTTGTTCTTCTTCGAGTCGATGACGGTTTTCGCGATGGCGGCGCTACCCCCAGCCAAACTTCCAACGGCCCCCAAAGCCGCAAGGATGGCCGGGATGCTGAATATGAAACCTCCTATCTTTTGCTGTTTCCGCGAACGCTGCAACCGTCTCAATTGAGGTGTGCTGAGAAGCAATTTCATTCCGTGTCCTTTGGTCAAGCAAGAACGTTTCTTCTCGCGCTGTTTCTTGGTGAGTAACCCATCGAGGGCACCTAGATTTTTCAGATTGGAGTATGGTATCTGGTACACGACACCCTTGGGCTTCATGTTGATGCTCTATATGTTATTTTCACGGTATGTTATTTATATATATAAATGTTCTGAGATTTTTTTTGTTTCCCTCTCGTGTAACTTTTTTTTTCAAGGTATGTTATTTATATATATATGTTCTGAGATTTTTTTGTTTCCCTCTCTCGTGTAATTTTTTTTCAAGGTATGTTATTTATATATATGTATGTTCCGAGATTTTTTTTCCCTCTCACGTGTAATTTTTTTTTCAAGTTATGTTATTTTATATACTCCGCACAGCCGTTACACAAATTCTATTACGTGCTTCGTTTTCTTACCAAGAAGTTCCTTTGTCCCCTTGTACACGATTTGAGTTTTGTTCTCGATTAAGATAGATAGCTTCTCGTCGGATAACATGTTAGCGTATCGATCTGGTAAAAATAGACTGTATTGTCCGTCGAGCAACAGACGCACCTTGGGACCATACTGGGTAGAAACGATTGAACCGGAAGTTATCGTGTAAGGTTTGCCGACTTCCAATTCCTGAATTTTTACATACTCGACTGACAATTTTAGCATCTGTTTTAATGCTTGGAGGTCACTCATTTTTTTTTCAGTCATATCGAAGAGAAATTTCAGGGTGTGTCTTAGAGAATTTTAAATTTTTCACAATGTGTTATTTATATATACCGAAGAATTTTTTTTTTTTTTCTCGTAGATTTTTTTTCACGATGTGTGTTATTTAAATATCAAGTTTTTTTTACTTGTACATTTTTTTTGGCACGTACATTTTTTGTCTTGTACATTTTTTTTGACACGTATATTTTTTCGTATATTTTTTTTGACGTACATTTTTTGGACACGTACATTTTTTTTGTTGCACATTTTTTTGACAACTTTTTTTTGTCATATTTTTTTTGACACGTACAATTTTTTTGACACGTATATTTTTTTACACCTACATTTTTTTCACATTTTTTTTCACAGGTACATTTTTTTTTAACACGTACTTTTTTTCTTGCACATTTTTTGACTTTTTTTTTTACGACAATTTTTTTTGACGATAAAAAATTTTTACGATAAGGCAACTTTTTTTCTGACGGTGATAATTTTTCCACTTCAACTTTTTTGACGAGACAAATTTTTTTTGACGATAAAAAATTCTTACGATAAGGCAACTTTTTTTTCTGACGGTGATAATTTTTCCACGTCCTTTTTTTTTGGCGTGACAAATTTTTTTGACGATAAAAAATTTTTACGATAAGGCAACTTTTTTTCTGACGGTGATAATTTTTCCACGTCAACTTTTTTTTCAAGACAAATTTTTTTTGGCGATAAAAAATTTTTACCATAAGGCAACTTTTTTTCTGACTATGATAATTTTTCCACGTCAACTTTTTTTGACGAGACATTTTTTTGACGATAAAGAATTTTTACGATAAGGCAACTTTTTTTTTCTGACGATGATAATTTTTCCACGTCAACTTTTTTTTTGACGAGACAAATTTTCTTTTTACGATAAAAAATTTTTACGATAAGGCAACTTTTTTTGGCGTGACAAATTTTTTTTGACGATAAAATTTTTTTACGATAAGGCAACTTTTTTTCTGACGATGTCCACGTCAACTTTTTTTTGACGAGACAATTTTTTTTTGACGATGAAAAAATTTTCCATTGCAATTTTTTTTGACATGTACATTTTTTTACGTATATTTTTTTTGTCTCATTTTTTTTGACACGTACATTTTTTTTACATGTATAATTTTTTTCACGATTTGTATCGAAGATTTTTTTTGTGTGTGTGCGTTAGAGGAAGAAAGTTCGTGCTTCGGAAAACACGATCATGTGCGTGATGATATCTTCGGTCTCCTGTTTAGACTGGTGCCAATCATCCGTGTATCATCTTCTCCCCTGCCTCGCCTCGTGCAGTTCGTCCATTCTCTCGTTTAATTTTTCCCCTGCGGCCGAAAGAAGTGTGTCGAGATCACCGCACCTCATTCCAATGATCTCCCGAAGATAATTCTTGATAAGCATTTCACAAGGGATACGAAATTTCGGAGTTGTTCTTGCTATGTTTAAAAGTTTCCCTACATCCCCACAATCTCCGTTTACTGCGTGTTTGAATATGATGCATAGCAGTTCGGGCGGTAAGTCGGTTATACAAGACATGTTGTTGTTATAATTTTTTTTTACTGTATGTTATTTATTTACACACCCCACCCAAATTTTTGTTTCGCGTTCATGGCGATGGTGGTGCCCAGTGCTGCAACTCTTTCTCCCAGCGATGCGTCTCTGCTGACGAATCTTTCGAAAGCTGCGTGCTCCAATTTCTTGTCTGCTTCGTGACGTGCATCCAGATCCGTCTGCGTGTTGTTGTAGGCGATGTCGTGATCTTTGCATGCGGCGTCCAACGGATTCACACCCTTGTCTCCTCTCTCCAATCTTTTCTCGAGTTTGGTACCCGGTCCGCAGTACTGGTAGCCAGGTAGATGCATCTCGAAAGGTAACTTGTTGATGATGTCGTTCACGAGTCCCTTTCCTTCGGCCACGTTCCAGAATCTCGGATGCAGCGTGTTGATAATTTTGATCAGGTAACCTATGCCCTTGTCGTCGTTCACGATGAAGTTGGAAAGTTTGGCGCTGATCATGTCCACGATGCCAACCTTCTCGTTGTAGAAATTACGATTGCCTGCATTCTCTTCGCCGGCTATCACCAACAATCGGTCCACGAGCTTCCTCACGTCGTCCACCCAAACGAATTCTTTGGGTAACGTGTTGTAGCGTTTGACGCCGCTTCCAGTCTTCACCTGGTTCCAAATCGTTTTGATGAGATTCCTGTACTTCTCGCCGCTGCTCGATTTCACCCTATTCTGCGAGGCGTCGTTGTTTTGGTACAAGGCATCCGTCATGATCAAAATTTCCTTGTAACTCTGGTAATCTTCGTCGGTGTAATCTTTCGGCTGCTTTTTGGCAACGAGTTCCCACAGTCCCACAGTGCCGGGATACCTGGTCCAACTATCCTTCTCGCCTAAATTAACTTTAATGTCGTTGCCTTCGAAGGTGACTTTCGATTTCCCAATCTTCCAAATCACACCCTCGTTGGTTTCCATGCTCGGATACAATCCGAACACTTCATCCTTGTCGAATTTTCCCGTGCTCAGGTAGTCTCGTGCCAAAGGTCCCAACTCGATCTTATCCGAAGACGTGCTGCTTATGGCTTGACGTCGTGGTACGTCCTTCAGTTCGAACGGCGTCGAAGGAATGCTCGAAATGGGCGTGGGTACAATGTAACTTTTAGCTGCGAGTGGTACGAGTTCGTTGATCAAATTTTTATTTTGTTCCGTGACACCTTTAATTTCTTTACCTAGATCGCTGATGGCATCGATCACAGGTTGATCTTGACGTTTCTTCTCTTCGTAGAATCCGCGATTCTCGGATTTCCAACCTTTGAAGCGTTTCGCGAGGTAATCGCGAAGCTTAAGATTTTCGTCTTCGAGTTTTCGTTTCGTCATAACGTTATTTATACACGTCGTCTCTCACAACGTTGCAACGTTTAGAAAGTCGTTGATTTTGTTTCTGTATTTTCCGTCGTTGGGTTTCCTCGTCATGTCGATCGTCGCGAATCCGAAATCGTCACTGTTCCAGCAAGAAGAGCAGCGTTCCGAAAATTGATTGTAGTTCATGTCTCCACCTACGTAGTCATCGTACGCGTGCTTGAGGTTGGTGTGATCTTGACGAAACAAACATATGAAATTAGCGTTGTCGCGTAGTAACTGTTTTGGAATTTTGGAAAACGTTTGAGCTAGGTAAAAGCAATCCATTCCTTTGTGACGACCTTGCGTGAAAAAATTGCGAATTTCATTTTGATTTTCCAGGATGACATCGTCGAACACAACGACTGAATTTTCACGACAATCGTCGAGTGTTTTTATTTCCGAAGCGAAAGTTGCAATGTCCAGACCATCGTACAGTTTCATCAGTTGCTGGTATTTGGATTGCTCCAAACTTTTCGAGAACACGTACAGGTGCCTGTTCTTCCAATCTAACCAATTAGGTGCGAGGAGAAAATTGTCCACGAGCAGTGTCGTTTTCCCACACCCCGAAGGACCTACGATTAGACAGCGGATGCTGTCGGGAAGCAACTCGCCGTTCTTTTTTTTCGTTTGACTTTCCGAATCCGGTAGACGCTTCACCACGTTCCACGTGCTCACAAGATCACTTCGTTCGCGTCGATCCAACTCTTTTCCGGAAGTCCCAGCCATTTGACAAACAGTTTGTCACCTTTCCTACGCAATACTTTCTCGATGAGGTACGTGTCGGGGTGTTTCGTTTTAGAGAGTTCCTCTTCGTAAAATCTTCCTTTCAAAATCTCGCCGCTACTATCTTTTATTATATACGTGTGTCGGTTTCCGGGTAAAACTCGAACCACCGTAAAAAGTTCCGTGCTCCAATTTTTTGTGAATCCCTTCTCGAAGGTGCGTTTGAATTTGCTGATCCTCACCTGGTCTCCAATTTTGAATTTTGATTTCTTGGTAGTCGTGGGAGTGTACTTTGGACAGTAAACTGTAGAAATTAAACGCTGCTCGTCAGATTTCGTAACGTCAGCTGGCTTCATGCCTATCGTTCTGTGTACCGTATCATTATAGGTGTCGACGAGTTCCGGCAGGATGTCGACCCATTTGTAATTTCCCTGAAGCGTGAATCGTTTCCACATGTGTGTTTTCAAGGTTCGATTAAATCTTTCCACGATGCTGGCTTTGATGTGACTGAAAGTCGAATAATGTCGAATGTCATGTTTTTGAATAAACTTTTGGAATACGGCGTTGTAAAATTCTTTACCGTTGTCTGTTTGCAAAAACCGAGGTCGTCTGTTGCTTTCGCGAAAAATTAATTTGAATGCTTCCGTGATGCATGTTCCCGTTTTGGCTTTTAAAGGTAGAGCCCATGCGAATTTCGAAAATGTGTCTATGACGGTGAGGAGGTACTTGTTGTCCTTGTTCAATTTATGTACATTTTTCAAATTTCCGCTGCTCATCTCCACGAGGTCACTTTGCCAGAGGTCATCGATTCCCTTGGTTACCACCGCCAAACGTTCGTAGTTGCGGCGTGCAGGTTTATGCAATTCTTCGACGATGGCTTGCCTAGACATTTTTTTAGAGATTACGTTTGAAGAGAAGCACCAGCGTGATGGGATTCAAAGAGGGTGGCACCTCGCTCGTGTTTTGAATGATCAGCTTATCGCCGGCACTCACGTCGAAAACGGTAAGATCTTCGTCTTCGTGTATTTCATATATGTTGCGCGTTTCGTTCCAACGTGCCAGAGGAATGTTTCCTGCTTTCTGGACACCACGATTCGATATCAAGGTCATGGTGGGAACGCTAGCTTTTCTGCCGTGAGACCAGTACGAAAATTCGTTTATCTGAATCGTGCCATCGAGGAGAAACTTGTAGTACGGATGATAAGGATGTAACATGTACAGTTTGTTACCTTCGACGAACGTGGAGATTCTCTGCTGATTGGGTACGCTGTTGATTTCGATGGCTTGCAAGGTGAACAATTTGGCGAATTTAGTATCGACGCCGAGCAGATTACTGTGAACGTGTCCGAGTTTATTTTCGATGGGCAACAAATGCTCGACTATGGTATTCGTTACGGCAGAAAATGAAGGTTTGATTTTCACCTCCACGTTCAACTGCTTGTAGTTTTCGTTCAGTTCTTGCAACTTGGCACCGAAAGAGGCCAGCGTCGATTCCTGCGTGGATTCCAGCACTCCAACTTGATCTCTGATGTTGACGACAATGTTCTGAAGGTTCTCGACTTGATTCAAATTCGAGCTCTTCTCGGTAAGATCGTTCACGATGCTTCGCATCTCTGTAAACTGCGTGTGAAGATCCGCGACGCTCTGCGAAGAGGGCAGCGTCGACACCAGCGAACTAATTTCGTCTCGAATCTGTTCCACGTTTGCCGTTTCCGTTTCTAGTCGTTTCAGCATTCGTGATATGTTCCTTTTCAAAGCGTGTAATTCTTTGGAGGTAGGGAGATTGGCCACCCTACTCTCGAGATCGCTCAACGAACTTTTGATGTCGCTCGAATCGGATAATGCTGTCACCGCCGTTTTCAATTTTTCCAAATCTTCGCTCGAAGGCACGCTCGTCCGTAACGATTCCAAGTCACCCTGTATGTTGTCCAGTACGTGATGAAAATGAGCAAGGTTCGATTCGACGTTCAAATTTTCTAAATATTCCATCTTCTGCTGAACCGTGCTCAACGTGTCTTGAATGCTCGTCAACGCACTTGCTTGACTCTAATATTTTTAATTTCTTCGTTGATCAACTCCAGAGACGCCTGAAGCGTAGCGATGGTGGTTTGAATGTGTTCGAAATCTTGATACGCCTCCAATTGAATTTTTATGTTCGCGATGCTTTTACCGATGACCTGCAGTTCGTCTGACGATGGTAGGTTCGTCATGGTATCTTCCAAAGTCTGTAACTTGGATTTAATTTCTTCCAACGTGCTGGTGAATTCTTCTTGTAATTTGGAAACGAAGACGTGCAAGCGTTCTACATCGATATCGTTCACGACGGTTTGAAGTTCAGAGAAATTCTTTTCGATTGCGGAAGTTCGTTCTTCGATTTCGAGTTTCAATTTTTCCAAATCTTCATTTTTCGATTGAAATTGCTGTAATTTGGCCAAATCATTTTGAAGCGAATCCACGCTCAACTGTATATTTTGAACGTTGTCGTAAGAAGGTACGTCAACATAATTTTTTATGAGCGTTTTCAGTTCGGAATCGATTTTCAGAATAGGATCGAGACATTGCGTTTGGAGCGTAGCTATTTCCGACTCTAAACTTTTGTTTAAGGTCTCCTGCAAAGCGATCAAATCGCTCCTCAACTTTTTAATTCGGACATCCAACATGAGAATCTCTTCTGCGTGGTCTACACGCTTGGTGTTGCCGAAAATGTCGTTAGGCATTTTGGTTAACGGTTATTTATAATAGGATAGGTGATTCGTAATTCTACGAAGAGAGGAATGAGTTTGTCATAATCTCCGAGGAGTTCCACGTAAAGACAATCGCCTGCAGAAACATCGTACGCCATGTTAGAAAGCATCTTGTCGTGCTTGATTCGAAAAATGTTCTTGCCGGTAGATATTTTGATTTCGCCTACGTTTTCCGGATTCACGGTGATTTGAAGTTTCCCACCGATCGGAATTTCGTAAAAATGTAAATTGTTGTTGAAGACGTAAAAGTTTTTGCCCACATCCTCGCCCAATTTCGTCCAAATGCTGTTGAGGTGAATGATCAACAGACCGTTGAGTTTAGGTAACACGGAAGGTAAGACTTCATGATCTGGTATGGACGGTGCAGTTTCCATGATGATCTGTTTTTTGAAACCGAACAAAATCATAGGCATGCTGGTTATTTAAGGATACGGTCAAAGTTTTATTTTGTAATGACAGTCAAAGTGTTTTTTTTTTACTGAGTAACAAAATGTTTTGTTTTTTTTGAGTTAGTGAAAATTGTTGAGTGTGGTGGTGAGTGCTAATTATTTGCACTGTGCGCAATTCTTATTTATTTCTAAACGACGATGTCCCCAAGGCAATGTGTGAATACCACACTCGAGGACGCACCTCTTATCGTCATCGGGATCCAGCGCAATTTTTCTAACTTTGTTTGTGGTGATGATATGGTCGACGCTCTGGATTCTTTGTTCTATACTTAGTATCGTCGATTGTGAGTAAAGGCAATCGATGTAATCGTGGAAGGTGAGTTTGTTCTCCACCGTATTTTTGCCCACACCTTTTGCTTTCTTCGTGACGCTACTCTCTGTTCTCATGGCATACATCTTCGAACGCAAACCCGCGAACTCGACAATAATATCACCGTTACATTCATCTTTCAGTTTACCTAGGACTTTTTTGTTGAGGGAATGAATTCCAAATCTGTTGGGTTGAGGATACGCAGAAGTATCGAAATACTCAAGCATGGAAGGATTTTTTATGTCTTCGTATAGGTTAGGTGTTTGTATGCTGTAAATAAAGCTGTCGGTGTCCGTGTACAAAAGTGATATTTTATCATTGTAGAAGGGTTTCATCACGTCATAATGAAATTCGAACATGTAAAGTTTTGACAAGTCGAGAACCGTTGCGCCAACGTAAATTGGTTTTCTGAATTTCATCAATTTTATATCTAAATTGAAAAGTGCCAAATTCTCGTTGTAAATTTTTCTCGACTTGAATCTAGGATCGGCTATCCACTTCCGACATTTATTCTTATCGGAAATTAATTTCACGTCTACGTGCTTTCTAACATTCTCCATGGTCTTTCCGTACACCGCATTGTTCATTAATTTAAAGAAGTCCTTGTCTAAATCGGAAGTGGCAGCTGTTCTATGTTGTGTGTTAGTTTCTATGTAAGGTCTTAACCACGTGGAATGTTTAAACTTTAGTATTCTTCTAACATTTACTATCTGAACACCCTTCCCAATCAAAAACCCGAGATTCTTGTAGTGGACGACGTATCTCTGTTTAGGGTCCAATGTTAACAAAAGCTTGTCTTGAATCGAGTCGGGTGGACATTTGATTTCGGGAGTCGGAGGCAAATCCGAAAACGTGTCGTGCAGGTGGTCGGAGAATTGGAGATCTACCTCTGCGAAGAAACCACACTCGCTATCGTCGAAATGAATAATGTCTATCGAAGTGGGATCTAACCATTCGAATCCCCCGTAAGGAAGTTTCTGAACCATGGCATGTCCGTAGAGATTATTAACGTCGGCGTAGAAGATGTAATTCGATGCTCCATTTGAATCGTAATCTTCTTTCATGTGTACGTTATTAGCTTTTGCATGTCTCTCTACGCATTGCACCATTCCACCTCGTATCCCTCTTTCGATGAAAAGTAACATGTCAACGTCCGATATCAGTTCCAGCTTGACCTTTGTCTGGAATAACATTGCCGACCACGCTAATCCCGGTAGGCTGTAGAAATACGCTGGATCTAATTTATAAATATTCGTTGCCGTTTTCCTGAACGCTTGAAAAACATCCGCGAGTATCGTCACGTCTAATTTTAAGTATGCGTCGTGGTAGTCTCCGAGTGTCCTACATTCTAATTTCTCCCACATGAGTTGCGCGTGTTGGTATTCTTCGTCCGTGATTCCTTTCTCTCTGAGTCTGCTGTAAAATTCTCTTGGAGGTGGGAGAGCTTCGTTGTTAAATTTAGAATCATCACTAACATATTCGTAAGGATAAATCCCTTTACGTCTAACGAGTTCTATGTCTACGTTGGGAAAACTAGCTCTAGTTATTTTAAATTGATCGTCGGTGAGTTTGTTCGCTAAAGCATCCAGACTTGCAGAGAGAAATCTATACGAATCCAGGAAGCGCATCTCGATTGTATTTTTCGTTCCCGGAATCGACACTTGCTTGCTGAGACTAATGTAGCGTTCTTCATTCTCGGCCAAGACACCTATACGTTTCGGATCGTAGCCAAGATGTCTCACCAGGTGGTGAAAATCATATCCGCTTCCGTTGTGAAAGAATATGGGGATGAATTTAGGTTTCTGGATTTTAAGATTGCACGTGTTGCAAATTCCACCTATGTAGTTTCCGCTGAAATGATCGTGGTGGAATATTTTTTTGTTTTCATCAGTGAAACTTTGATCACATACCGGACACACCTCAGTGGAATTGTAATTTTGAAGTTCATTTTCAGTTAAAGGTGCCATCGGTTTTGATGTAAGCAGTACGCTACCAATTACCTCAACCTCCTCCACCATTTTTTCCAGGAAGTGTTCGATTACATTTGGTCCGCGGTATATATATGCTTCATTTATTTTATCACGTCTCACAACAACATAGCCGAAACTATTAGGTTGATGAAGCTGGTACGGCGTTGTGGAGGAAATTTCAGGATCCGGTTCGCAGTAGGAGAGTGGTTTCAAGAAAGACTCGAAATCTGCGACGATGATTGCGGGATGTTCCAACAATGCCTTGTGCATTTTGAATTCTTCGACTTCGTTCGTTTCGGGCATCAACATTCTAGCCGGTCTGTTGTCACCGCAATAAATTTTATGTTCGGCAAGTTTCTCGATAGCAATTTGACGACTATGAAGATTTTGATGATCACGTCGGTCACGATCGTCGAACGTGGTTAGGCATCTCGGACAAACTTCGATGCAATGTTCATGCTTGGTTGTTTGGCTTCCTAGTAATCGAGACATTGAACGAATTAGCGTGTAATGATAGACATCCTCGTTGGAAATGAGAAGGAGATTTATTACACAAGAATCGTAATCGTCGATATCGCTTATCCTGACGGGATGCAAGAGATATTTATCTGACGTGAAGGAATATACATTAATAGCGATGCGTTTTCCTGCACGATTTTCGAACTTTGTTATATCCGACAATGTCACCGGGTATTCAATGTCAGACATTACACTTTGAAAGTCGGTCTCGTATTGTTTGTAATTAGAAACCTGTTCTGGATTATTTGACCAATGAACAGGATGGAGTGCAGCCAATATACACCAAAGGAAACACTTGTTATCGCTGTTCTGTATATTTAACACAGCCCTCTTGTGTTGAATGTTCGGTGGAAGAGGAACGTAGCTGGAAGCTCGAAGAGGCGAGAATCGGTTCACGTAAACGGTTAACGTGTGAGGACTTCCACACAGAGACCATCCCGACCCTTTAGCCTCGAAATCGTCATGTTTCTTAACCAGCTCGTTGGAAACTTTATAATAGAAGTTGTCCAAATTTTCGACGTCAGCGAAATAAAGTGTCTGGTTTTTTGTACGATGATAAAAAATACTCGTTGTGCCATCAACTTTCTCGTATTCAGAAAACAGAACAACGTATACTTTTATAGAGTTGTTTTCAAGTTTATCTTTCAAAATATTTAGTACAGATGTTTTCGTTTCACCCAAGAAACTAAGGATGTCACGGCCTGGTTCTGACTTAATTGAAAAATCCTGGAGTTGGTCGTTGAATGCAGATCTAATTGGTTTGCGTTTATTAGATAATTTAATTTGCTTGGAAGTGGAAGCTTCCGTATCTGCATTATCGATTTTCCTTTTCGATGCTTGTCCGGTCGATGGTTTGCAAATTTTGAGGTGTTTACTTAAATTTGCAATGCTGATCATTTTTCCACATCGAGCACAGGGCTTAGAAGGTAAGGAACGATTAATTCTCGAACCTGTTTCGCTACATCTTGCCCTGTGTACCGATAAATTGTTCCTTGAGATTAGCTTCCCACAAGTGACACATTCAGTTTTATCATTTTTACGATTGAAACTGGTGGTGGATGCCATTGCTTTTTCGAAAATCACAGAAATCAAAAAGTCTAGTATGTAGCGATACAATTTTCAGGTATGTTATTTATATAGAATTTCTTGGGGCAAATACAAAACTCAAAAATTCAATGTACTGTGAATACAATTTTCAAGTATGTTATTTATATAGAATTTCTTGGGGCAAATACAAAACTCAAAAAATTCAATCTACTGTGAATACAATTTTCAAGTATGTTATTTATATAGAATTTCTCGGGGTGATTACAAAAATCAAAATTCAACTTAACGAGAATATATTTTTCAGGTATGTTATTTTATATAGAATTTCTTGGGGTGATTACAAAAATCAAAATTCAACTTAACGTGAATATAATTTCCAGGTATGTTATTTTATATAGAATTTCTCGGGGCGAATACAAAACTCAAAATCCGAGACAGTTCAGTTTTAACGTATTCATATTTGAAAAAAAGAAAATGCAAAATACCCCGACAACGTTTCAGATACTAGGACCTCATTACCATGAGCCTAATCCTAGTAAGCCACATACACACCTGTTCTTCGTATCGCATATGCTAGTAAGTCAGATGACATCATGGGAGAATCACATTTCCCCCAATGATCCCACCACAACAAACGTCGCATATGCTAGAAGAAACAGGATCAGGATATTTTATGCTAAATTTACGGCTGCCTGTATGCAGTTATAGGCAAATCATTAAAAGAGCGCTCTAATATACAATGATTTCTCCTACCATGTACCCTAACATACAATTTAACATAACAAGTAAAATTTCGATTCGTCTATATATACCCAACAAAACTCAGAAACTGTCATACGCGAGAGCTAATATTTTGCAACAACTATAATTACCCAAGACTAGCAACAAGAACAAAAAAAATATATCAATTACTTGTATAATATTAATTAGTAACTTTAGATAATATTAATTATTAGTTTTCAGTTGTAATTAATTTTAAAAAACAATTAATAACATGTTAGGTGATGATAACCAAGTGCAAAAAGCATTGCATTTTTTTTTTACACACAAACAAAGCACCACTTAGTTCACAAAACTTGGAGATTTTTTTTGGTGACGTAGAGTACGCGTAGAGAGGTTGGGTTTAGTGCGTCGGTCGAGTCTAGGTGTCCTCTGTCCTCCCATAACAAAACTGACGTAGGTTGTCATGGAACCAATTTTTTCATCAATCGAAAATTTTCTAAGTCCACAGCGTTAAAAAAATCTTAAATTTGCAAATATCTCAAAAATGGTAAGAGTTATCGAAAAAATATATCGAAAAACACCCCCATCCCGGCCCCCTGTCGATTTTGGAGGTGTAGAATACGTATACCAAGTTTTGGTGGTCCTGGGGTCAAGGGGTAAGAAGTTAGCCCACCTCCCAAAACTTTGATCACTCGTAACTTTCGAACGAATAGTCGTAGAGAGGTCGGGTTTAGTGCGTTGGTCGAGTCTCGGTGTCCTCTGTCCACCCATACCAAAATAAACATAGGTCGTCATGGAACCAATTTTTTTTTTCAGCAATCGAAAATTTTCTAAGTCCAGCGTTAAATTGCAAATATCTCGAATTTTTGACAAAAACCTACAAAGACAGAGACATAGGCATTAGACATAGACATAGACATTAGACATAGACATTAGACAACTTAACCTAACTTAACCGGGAACACGAGCCCAGGGACAGGGACCCCGGGAACACGAGCCCAGGGACAGGGGGGGGGACCCCCGGGGACAGGGGGTGGTCACTCCTCCACAGCAGGGGTTGAACGCAGCTAATGATCGAATATTGTTTCCAATGTGCTTTGGATACATACATGAACACCATATATATATATATCAAGATCAACATATACATTACACAACCCCGATCAGAATCCGAAGATTCAACACTTGAGAAGTAAATATACACGCTGATCAAGACTCCTAGACACGCTGAAAAACTTTCGACCACGACCGGGTTCGAACCTATAGGCCACACGTAGAACGAACAATGACAAGAACGAGTGAACGCCTTAACAAGCACGGCTACGGAGGAGGACCGAGAGAGGTCGTGTATAATTGTTCTTTTATGCATCCACGCAGTGTTGCCACATGCCGAGATTTTTAGCCAAAAAGGAAATTTCGATTAAAAATACCACAATACCGCAACTGCACCACCGCTAGTAATGCTGCTTTTACTACCACAACTAATTATTATTCTATTATGTCATTTGCTTAGGTGAAGGGAAAAAATGGTCCAAAAAGGGAAATTTTGCCCCTTGGGAAGGCCCTCATAGTGTGGCAACACTGCGTCTACATCGCCGGTGGCGACATCTAGTAGCAAACACTAGAACATGAAGACGATACCTGAGGAAATAATTCTAGTGTTTGCTACTAGATGTCGCCACCGGCGATGTGGACGCGGTGTTCTACTAGAACTATTTCCTCAGGTATCGTCTTCATGTTCTCTATTTTTCTCGACTGAAATATTAAAACAAACAGAGTCCCTTGTAGGTTAGTTCGATGCGTAAATATAAAAAAAAATGATAGGTTAAGTTATATCACTTAGGATCGTAAAAAAATTAAAAAAAAAGTAAGAAAAAAAAGATAGGTTAAGTTGTATCACGTAAGATCGTGATATACCTACCAAGTATGAGTGGGAAAAAAGGGAAAAAAAGGGAAATTTTACTAAAACATCGCCAAACGCTAAAACATCGACAAAAAATTGTCAAAATATGTCAAAAACTGATATTCAACTGATAAAAAATGAGGCTACAAATGCATACCTACAAAGTATTACTTTGAACCGGCCCAATTACACTACTTCCTTGTTAACCACTATGATATTTCAGGATTGAAAAAAAATATGCCACATTCTTTGGTATGTGAAAACATGTATAAATTTAAGCAGTCGGACCCGATATGGCCCTTCGGACTGTACTTTGGGTGACTCTGCCATAACGTATATGTCCTAATCCCTCATTTTCACTTGTGCCGACATATCCGTTGGGTACAAACTGGAAGCAGCCGATTATGTCATCGTCAGCACCGAAACGCCCCAAATCAGCACACTCTACTTTCTGGGCACCCTTCACTTAAATGACCCCCAGGCGTAAAGTCAGACAAATATGATTTACCATCTAAGAGACCAGATAATCCTGAATTACAGGTGAATTTCTCCCATAATATATAAAGGAATCACATTACTATAAATTTTCAACATAATTTTTATTTTTCAAATTTCTAGCAGTATTGTTGAATTTAGAGAAAAAAAATATAAGCACAACAAGTGAAGTATAGAAATTTTTTTTAAAAAATTGAAATCGTTTGATAAATAGCCGAGAAACAAGCGATATGAGAAAATTAATTCCGCCATTTTTAATCCAATATGGCGGCTAGATGGCAAAATATAACACAAAGGTTTTTAGACAACTTCGATGTGCTCTCTCCGGCGATACTAAGAATGATCAAATGAGAAGTGTCAGTTTTGAGATATAAGCTTTTGAAAATGGGTTCAAATTTATGAATGATATTTTGGGGAGGGGGTTTAAAGATTGATAATTCAATAAATATTTGAGTAGGCAGGATACCATTTAAACAGCTTTACAAGATGCTCGTGGCTCATGAACTGGAGAAACAAACACCATCCTCTCAAAGCAATTTATTTAGTAGTTACTGCTTGCTAAGGTTTGGGGTATTATTGAAACATTCCATTAAAAAATGATCTTAACTACTTAGGAATCTGAAACTTTGCAGGTCTCCATGTAGGAGACATGTCCACAACCTGTATAAGTTTCGAAAAAATTGAAAAGTGTCGAGTGGAGAGAGCCCTTCGCCACTTGACATGGAATAACCCATAAGTGATATGCGTTTCAGTAAAATCATTTACAATAACTACAAAAATGAAATTTTTATATTATCAACGATGATCTCAGATAATTACATACATTTCTTTACAATGCTTTAGTGATTGATTGTTAGCTATAGCAATATTCGAACCAATAATTATATGTGTTTGTAGGTTGAAAATTACAATATTTTTTGGGTAATTTGTCCTAAAAATATATGATCCAGTTTCAAGAAAATATTTTCCAGATGGTATCACTATACGAAATGATTAAAATAGATTTATTGTACATATTTTTTAAGTTAGATTATATAGTTATGATGAAAAACATCATACAAGCCTAATACGTCAGTCTAATGTAAAGCAAAAATATCATACAAGCGTAATACATCAGTTTAAGGTAAAACATACTTTGGCAAGATACATTCACAATTACACATAAAACACTTTATAAACATAACTACACACTATAATTGCACTAAAACACACTCAAATACATTCATTATTTGCATAAGTTACCATCCTTTGTTGTGTTGTGAATGAAGAAAATTAAAATATGCATTCCTAATATGTTCTGATTTAATGGAAATAGAAGAGTTCTGAGTGAATAATATTGAGCGCTTGTTATAATCTTAGTAAATGCGGAATAGCAAGTTGTTCTTTAAGTAATTTAGAAATAAAGTTGAAAATATAAGCGTTTCTCCAATGTAACAGACACTCAATATTAAAATCATTCAAAATATAATTATGACCATGATGAAACTGAATTTTTGATCATATAATCAAATGAATCTTTTCTGTACTTCATCAATTGTCTTTATCATATTTTTGTTGTATGCCACTTGCATCGACTGTTGTTTCTAGGCAGTTTCAACATATTGCTACGACACATCCACACACATATTTGCCTCCAGCCACACTCAGTGAAGGAGATGATAGCAAATTGTTCCTTCACTATTTCATCAATTCATATTTCATTTTCTATGTCACGAATAACACGTAGATAGAAATATAACCGACGTAAAATTAAAAAAAACAAAACAACAACTTCAAGGCCATCCTCACTCTAGCGTCTAGCCTTTCCGTAATGTTCCTTAGCAAAGGCCATTCCTTCTTCTTCCCATATCCTTCTTTCTTCTTTCCATCCTTATGTTTCTTTATCTTCCTCGCCATGCTCATTTAAAGGTACAAATAAGTGACGTTAATAACATGAACAATGCCGCATTTACCTCTACAGTCTGTATGGCTTGCTTGGTTGTGTCATGGTTTCGAATCACGGATAGAAGTAGTCTGTCGCTTTAAGTTTGTCTCACGTGTCTCACGTATTGCATTATGTTTTTTTTCTATATACTCTGTCAAGGAATCTCTAGAGCAAGCGAAGAAAATCAAGTCTCTGCACAAGTAGTGACGTGGGAGGAACGGGATTGCGTGGGAGGAGGGGAAAGCAACTGCAGTAAAGCAGCAGCGTGTACTGATTCGCATTCTTCGAGAAACAATCGTTCTATTCCCTATGCCCTAACACAATACACGATTGTTATATTACCAACAAACAGATATATACATATATTACTTTATTGCGCTACTATAGCTCTTGTATACTCTTTCGGCGGGAAAGGGAAGTGTGGAGTGGGGAATACGCGACAGAACAACCAGACAGGAGCGGTGGTTCTGGGAGGTACGAAGTGGCGTGAGGAAGTACTAGGTGCACCTCGTTCTTCAGTCTGCTGCATTTCTTTTCGTGCTGGATTGGTCGCTTCACCGCTCCCCACTTCCCTTGCCAGCATATAGAACGTCCGCCGCAAGACTGGACAAGAGCTAAAGCACATTAATAATCTCAACTGTAAACATAGCTTGCTTCTGGTACGCCGAAACAATTTTTGTCTACTATGTTCATGAGACGTTTACCAGTTGTTGTGTGTTCTCGCCTCAAACATGTATAATTGAAAGTATCAATAAAGAAGGAGAAAAATAATAACGGGGGAACAGAAATTATACGCCCTAGTTTTTTTAAAGGCAGCCGGGCATTAAGGGCATACCCATAAATATATGCGGGTGAAGGTTGGTCGTCATCAGGGGTTCTACACTTTTTCTTTCTGCTTCGCTCTGCTTACTCGATTTCGGCCTTTTCTCTGGCGCTAGATAGATAGACAGAGATAGTTGTGACAGAGTATAGTAGTTCCGATTCTACAGTCCCGATTAGTCTATCTGTGGACTTATTCACAATGCAACAAAATGAAAAGTAAAAAAAAAACTTTTTTAAAACATTCCCCTGTTTCATCTGTGAATGGGATAGTCGGGCCCGTGACAAACATTAGGAACAAAAACATTGGCCCCAATGGTTTGAATTGGTTCCAGGGGACAAAAATATCAAGTGCGAGCCTCTAGTGGAAAGAGAGAAAATACTCTTGCAACCTCTGCACATAAAACTGGGCATTATGAAGCAGTTTGTCAAGGCATTACCAAAGTGTGGCAACTGTTTCAAGTACATATGCAATAAGTTCCTGAACCTATCAGATGCTAAGTTGAAAGAAGGTGTTTTCATTGGTCCAGATATTTGGAAACTAATGTTACATGGCGATTTCCTCCAATAAATGACTGACGTACAGCGGGAGGCCTGGACTGCCTTTAAGTGTGTGGTTCACAACTTTCTGGAAAACAGTCTTAGCCCGAACTATATTGAGATAATTGAGAACATGCTGACGAAATTCAAAATAATGTTATGCTCAATGAGTGTGAAGTTACAGTTCTTAAATTTTCACCTGGACTTTTTCCCTCCAAACTTGGGTGCTGTAAGTGACGAACAGGGGGACCGATTTCACTAGGATATCAAGGAAATGGAACGACTATATCAGGGGCAGTGGGACGTTCGGATGATGGGTGACTACGGCTGGATGCTTCACCGTGAGCACCCCAACATGTCTCATAAGAGGAAAGGCAGGAGTCACACCATGACAAGCAAGAAAACACGGAATGAATGAGGTAATTGGTGCTGGCGATGTGTACTTGTATTCAGCTTCTACATGATGCTTGTGCAATACATATGTACTAATAATATGCAAATTTATGCGATTTGTGCAAAAACTGTGGGTGATACGATGCTTTGAGTATCATATTTGAACTCAGGAGGTCGAAATACATAAAGTACACATATATTTTTGAAAAAAGGTTTTTCACTGTTGCGCTGTGTTATATTCAAGAGGCGTTCAACTCCTCATGAAAAGTGTGAGAATATTGATTCCACTTCTGCCTGGAATCAATAATCTTGTCAAATGGCGTTAGCTACTCCAGTAAGTTGCGAAGGGCTGCCCCCTCTCCCCCATTCCTCTAAATCTTCGCCTTTGTAATAGTCGTCACGGAGTGTGCGATTTTTATGCATGGAGGCCATTAAAATGTGGAGGCCGGCCCCAGGGGTCGGACGGGCGAAATGAAATTCTCCAGCTTCCAGGGAAGGAGCCTTACGTGCATCGTGATGACCTGTAAAATCACTTGAAGCCGCTTGTTACATCTCATTTCACGGAGCAAGATTTTCGCCCTTGCAATTCTCCTGGGACATTTTCCGAAAGAATGCCGAAGGATTGTGAGGACCTATACGACACGTTAGACTTGAAATGATTATCAAATTGCTATGCTTTGGTTAAGTAGCTTTGAAAGATGCCGGGGAATACTGTAAGGACTTCACGTTATATCATTTCATTCACAGTCAATTTCTTCTGTCATCATATTCTTGACGTTTCTCTACAATAGTTTCACTTTTCTCCGTGAAAATAGATTTTGTTTATTTTGTTTTGCTTTTCTGACACCTTTTTCTAATCTCGGAGATAAGAATGAGTGATGAAACTGATGAAGGGACTCTCACACAAACATTCATGCTCATGCCGGGATTCGAACCAGGGACAACTGGCGTCGTAGCGCGCTGTGCAAACCACTCAGCTACTGAGGTTGGCAATTGCATCTAACATCTTACATAGCTATTATGGTATATTTACTTGGTACTTTCACTGATTTGAAAACAGTAAATATGCAATTTAATCTAATGTTGTATCTCTTGTCTAGTTTTTCTGCGGGCAACCCACATACTGGAAAGGTAGTGGGGAGCGGGAAATCGACCAATCCTGCACCATAAGAACTCGTAACTCTTGGCACCACCGCTGTTGTCTGATTGGTCTGTGGTGTAGGATATTCCCCGCTCCACTTCCCTTGCCAGCATGTAGGTTGCCCGCCGCAAAACTAAACAAGAGCTTTTTCCACAATTAGAACAAGAAGAAGACAATGCATTTATTTTCCAACAGATGGAGCACCTCCTCACTGGCATCTCGATGTTCGGAATTTTCTCAATGAGAAACTTGAAGGAAGATGGATTGGGCGTTCCAGAAACAAAGATGCTGTGTTGTGCAAGTGGCCATCGAGGTCCCCTGACTTTTCTGTCTGAGACTTCTTTTTATGGGGTCAGATAAATGACCTTGTATACGTAACTCCACTGCCTCAAGATCTGGAAGATCTGAAACGTCGTGTCATTGCCGCCATCGGGACCGTCACTGTAGATATTTTGGAACGAGTGTGGCATGAGTTGGGAATATCTCCTTCATGTTTGCAGCGTGACACGAGGCACACATTGAGTGCCACTGATGTAGGTAGTTAGGTATTAAAATTTTGTATCTGTTTCTAATGGCACCAGTTTTATATAAATATGAGTACCGAGAGCGATGCCGTATGTGTTTATAATCACGGAATGTTTTTGTGGACACGCTGTATTTCACTGCTTGATTTCTGTTGTAATTATGGAAACAAAAAGTATGTAATAATGATGATGATGATGTACGTGAAATAAAAAATCTACGGCCCGGAAAATGGAAATAAATTTCCGTGTATGTTTAAGATAACAAGGATTATGGACCAACTCCCTCCCCCATTGAAAAATGTGTTCACGTGCTTCACTTCCGAAGTACTACACACAAGTTATAACCAATATTATCACAATATTCATTCCTTTCCATGGACGTTCGGAAGAGGGGCAAGGGGAGGGGCAACGCCCTGGAAAGTGAAGGTCCACCAAAAAGGTATATATTTTACACACAATTTCATTTCAGTCACAGTAATTTATGTTTCCCCTCCCTGAAAAAAATCCTTGATTTGATTTGATTTGATTTAGTTTATTTTACTTCGCGTTTTGTGCCTCTTGGCTAATTTGCGAAGATGGGGATGAGTGATGAAATGATGAAATTGATGAATGGACATTCACAAACAACCAAGCCCGACCGGGATTCGAACCCGGGACCCTTGGCGTCGCAGCGCGATGTGCTAACCACTCGGCCACAGGGTCGGGCTGGAAAAAAAAAAAATACTGCCGACGTCCATGTTCCTTTCTTTTCTTTTCCGTAACGGGGCTTCAAAAATCATGAATAAGTAGATCCATCAACAAGTCCATTACATAAAAACATATAGACTGGAGAAGAAAACTAAAATACCTATGGACAATAGCCAAAACCGTGTATCTAAAAAAAAAAAATGATATAATTTCGTAATCATTATGTTACCAATTCTTGCGCAAATGATCTGAAAATTTAACAATACGTATGTGTATAAACGCCTCAAACGTCAATGTGTAATGTAGTATGAATACAACTTTCATACATGTCTTGCTTTTAGTGATGATGCCACATTCCACAGGAATGGCAAAGTCAACAAGTATAGTGTTTGCATTTGGGGCGAAGAAAATCTCTATGCCACACTCGAGCAAAAGTGAATATCTTCTGTGCCATCTCCAAGAATCATCTTCATGCCCGTTTCTCTTTGCAGGAAATATGACCGGCGATGAATATCTGCAAATGCTTTAGACCTGGCTCATGAATACACTCATTGCAAACGAACATGACCACTTCATTATGCAACAGGACGCAGCACCAACAAACTGGAAGCTCACTGTGCGGGCGATGTGATGAACATAATATGCTTTTGAAATGACCGCCACACTCACCAGACCTGACCCCTTCTAATTTTTCTATGAGGCAATGTGAAGGGCATCTTCTACGTCCCCCTCTTCCTAGAGGAACTCCAGCAGAGAATCACCACCACACTGGAGACTGTTACCACAGACATCCTGCAGCGTGTTTGACTGGAGTTGGACTATCAACTTCACGTGTGCCGTGTTACAGCCGGTGCGCATATTGAACACTTGTGAACAATCATTTGTGACATCCACATACCTTTGAATATCTTATTCCAATTTTTATGCTAAAATATTATTGAGTTGAGGAAGAAACCTGTGTAATTTCCTATACCTTGACTATGTAGTTACTGAGATATTTACGTCTGTAATGATTTCATTTTTTTAAAATACACTGTCCTTTTAAACTGATATTATCAATCAATAGTGGCAGTATTTCTCTGTCTCGTACATCATTAGTAAGCTGCGTACTTATTTTGAGATATCGACCCATGTTTCCCTATTTTAGCGGTTTCAAATTTTCAAATCAAACCTGTGCATACGATTAGCCATTACTCGGTACATTGTCTATCATTCAAATCAAATCTTTTACAATGAGTGTTTTTAAGCTAGAAATTTAGGGTACTCAAGTAAACGGACAAAATCATTAATTCAATAATTCATTTTCTTCCGATATTTTCTATTGTTGCTAGTTCGGCTACAATACTTGACACCTTTGTTATAGCTCTTGCGTATTCTTACGGTGGGCGCCCTACGTGCTGCCAAGGAATGTGGGGAGCGGCGAATACGTCGCAGACCAACCAGAAAACAGCGGTGGCGCTGAGAGTTATGACGTCATGGGAGGAGGTGCAACGCACACCTTGTTCTACAGTCTTCTGCGTATCTTATGGCGCTGGATTGGTTGCTTCCCCGATCCCCACTTCCCTTGTCAACATGTAGGGCGCCCGCCGTGAGAGCTATAGCTATAGCTATAGCTCGAGCTCTGACTGAGATATAATAAATGTACAGGCATAAATAAGCGTAGATGCCCAATATATAAAGACGTCAGTATGCAACGGATCATTTATTAATAGTATATCAAATAAGTATTTGCAAAATTAGCTTTAAGCATACCTACATACCAATACTATTGATTGACCAATACCCATTTTCTAGCGATTTCCTTAAGTTCAGTTTGTTACAATTCAAAGAATATGAAATTATTTAACCTTAGTCATTTTCACCACATATTCAGACATTGGCCTCTAGATGTTTGTGTAAAAAAATTGCTAATTTTGAAGAGAGGCAAAGAAAACTTCCAATTTACAATCTGTTGAAACTTGCTTTAAAATCTTGCACATTTATTTTTACTTTATATTTCACACCAATTTTCTCAATCATAAAGTTCTCACTGCTACTGCTTGTTACACAGAAATTTATCAAAGTTTAGAGAAAGTAAGCAGGTACATTAAGACTAAGTAATATGAACCAAACATGATGTAATTTGTTGGACATTTTGGAAGTGTTTTGTTATTAATTTTATTGTATATCGTTAGCTTTGTCTCTTACAAAAAGAAATATTAATATTGAATAGAGTAAGTTGCTGGTTTTGATTGAAGTAGAGGATACTATGTCATGTGTTATGTAGTGATCGTATATTTGTAGTTTTTCCCAACAGTCTGTAAAAATTCTTACTTGATATGAAAACGATTATTATTTCCAAAGTCAGCATGCCTTGATTAATAAGTTCAAGTATGAAGCAAACAAATTGAGTCCGACTAGTATACACAATATAAACTCTCTCTCTCTCTCTAAATGTATCACTGAAATCAAGAATTTGGTACCTTTTTGTCCGACAACTGTTGTAGTAATTAGGTAGATCCTGCTTCGACACGTTTGGATGTCTTCATCATGTTTGGATTATTGCATAGAAGACTTTAAAAGGCTAAAACTGTTGTTTGTCAGGATTGATTTCATATGCCTGTAGTTTTATTGCTATTAACACCACTGCTAACAATCACTTTGGTTTCTGATTACTGTTATCCTGTGGTTTAATTGTTGTACAGTCACGAGGCAATTACAGCTTTTGCCTTGTTGAAAAATATGATAAATTTCCTACTGTGTTCACGTATCCCCCCACAACATGACACACACTCATACACACACACATATATGAATGTATATATACACCTATAAGTGATAAAATAATAATATATATTTCAGATGGTTTAAGTGTATTGTATGTTTATGAATCAATTAGAACAAAAGAATATTAAATGTTTACAACATATGTTATTAGATTTAGTGTTAAACTTAGCAATATATCACTGCATATGAATAAAAATTACATCTTGTTTGTTTTTTGGTCTTGTTTTGTATTGTTGTGGGTGCAGCGTTTCTAAATTGCTAATTGGGTGTTATATTATTCTATAGTGTAGTTTAGTAATTTATATTACATTATATTTGTGTATGTGTTGTACCTGTGTTATGTCTCACTGTGCCAACCTTCTGCAAAATGAGATAATTTCTCTGTTGAGGGAAATAAATAAAGAAATAAATGTACGTACCTGATACGGTGAATATACATAGCTATAGGTTTGTTTACTTAATATACTGTTTAACTATAGGACGACGAATAATAGATAAAACATATACGTACAGAATCTGTTGTTGATTGAAATTGCAGTAGATAGCTATATGCTTGCAATTATGTACTTAATACTAATATTGAATGAAATCTTTCTTTATTTTCGCAGATTCATTATTATTTCAATGACGTTTCGACAGCAACTCAACCCGAGAATTCATTGCAGAATAATAAAAAAAGTCTTTCAGTTTTGGCCAATTTCAAGTAGAACTAAATTATGATCTAAACTAAACATCGAATCGTACATATATTTCGCCATGTTAATAGGTAATTGATGCATATAAAGCTGCGTTTTTAAGAAGTTTATTTGCAAACGAAGCAAATTATTGGCTTATACACGGTGTTCACAGAGCAATAACTTGGATGTTAATAAACTGCCCTGTTCTGTCCTACATTCTGCTGATGCTGAGGAAAGCACTGATGCATATGACCAGCAATTTACGTTCACTTATACCGAGTGAGCATGTAATTCGAGAAATGTATTGAATGGCGCAATTGAATGCAAGTACATAATTTGCTAGAAACACGATCCATGCCGCTACTGTCGTGTGTCTCACTGTAACTCTTCCAATAAACAAGCGCTTCCTCTCTATTATCAGTCAACGGCGACTATGACAGTTTGAGTTATGAAGTTTCCAGAACAGAAACTGCATCAGCACGTGATAGATGTTTCCCTATCACCTGTCACCGGGTGTCATTACACGTGGCTTTTCTGCCACCTGATACACTTCTGATGCAAATGTCATCTGCTAATGCACGTGTGTCTTGTTCAATAAAAACACTTTACTTGTTCTCATGAACATCCTAGGAAAGAGAAGGGCTATTCCACGTCAATGATATTGAATGTCAGACAAATTACAAGTTATTTCATATTCTATTAATTCGATTAAGGGGGGCATGGTGTCCAAGGGCACTCAAATATACATCTGCCTTCTGGCTTGATCCCCCATATTTTAGAGTAGCAATTGAATTTCTGTAAAATATAGCAAAGCAAACTTGTTACATTTATTTCTAACACTAGATGCCTTAAAAATTGATCACTTAGTTTCCTAAACTTTTGATAAGAATAATGATGGCAAGGGAACCGCATTTACAAGGAGTTGCTGCAGGAGCAAAGTTTCTTTAGGGCGTAAGCAGAAGCGTTCGTATTTGCCAGGTGGAGTTTAAAGACAAAGAATTTGGCAAAGAGTGTTGCACTTCCCTATTCGCAGAATCCTCCTTAGCCGAATGCGTCTGAGGGGCATTACATCGGATTTCTCACCCAAGTAAAGTTTTCGGCGAAAAGCGAATTCCAGTTTCGCCGAATCCCCTTTCGCAGGACATTTTGAAGAGAGGGAATTTTTCCTCCTATGGGAAATTTCAGAAAACTTAATGCCGTACTATTTGTATGTGGAGGACAACCTATGAACATATGTGGGTTCAGAAATTGACGGCAACGTAAAGCGAACGTTGTTTATCTTCGTTTGGCGTGAAATTTAAACACAATGTGTATCATGCTGGTTGGAGAATACATAGATTGGTGTCGTATATGTACACAAATGTTAATTTAGGCACAAACGTAGGTACTTCATAATGTAATAATTATAATGCGGATTCATAAAAACAAAGATTTAATACTAAACTTACAAATCCATTTATAAAATGATTCAACTTACAATTTCGTAACAACAACTTCACAAACAGTTAAATGCTGATTCAGATAGTATGCTTTCCGTAAAACGGGATTCCTCTTAATGGGAGTATATACTTCCGCACAGATAAGTGGACGTGTGTGGAAATGTAAAAAGGAGTGACATTTCCTCACAAATTCTGCTGTGACGTTGCCGCATCTATTATACCACACACATGCAATTAATTTTTCATTGATGTGCACATTTCAACAGAAGAAATAATAATTTCATGCAAAACTAAATACATTAATTTTGATATAAACGTTCTACCATTACTAAGTTGGATATCCACTGTCAAATTCACACATTTATTCCTTATTTATGGCACAGTATACATCAATCACGTCACTTTGAAAAAAATAATGTACAGTATATGTCCTTTGGTTAGTTTTTATAAGCACTTAAATATTTCTTCACAAACTCCTCCATCTGAATTTGTCTTTTATTACACTTCTTATGCTTCATATTCCCCAATGAGACTACCTTGTTCTTATATTCGGCTTGTATTTCTTTCAAGGGTTCGATTCCCTGTGGAGGCACATAGTGGTTCGGATCCCACTTTAAACATTAGGTCCAGTCCCGATTAGCTTTACTGTGCATAAAGTGGACTTAAAGAAACAACTCAATCAAAAGTCTCACCTGAGATCCGGGTCACTTGATAAACCCATGTCAAAAGGTTTCGTTTTGTTATTAATTTTGTCGAGTATAAATGCCATGGACTATTAATCCAGCAATGTCAATATCCACCAGTTTTCCACTTGCTTCTTGGAATCTCTGGCTCATTGAGATCCCCCACCCCCTCAATCTCTGCGAGTTTGTGAATTGCAGCAGGTGATATCACAGCGGAACGATTAGACGTGTCTGTATCACTTTCACTGTGAGACTTGTATTTCAACAGCTTTGAAGGTATATCTATTGTGATGAAATTAATATGAGTGCTCATTTTTAGTTACGTCTAACAATTATTTTTTTAAAAAATAATATCTATACAACCTTGCAGTACAATTAACATCTACTTCAATTTAGAAAGTCTATACTTAATTCCGTTCTAACTAATTTTAATAATTCGATGCTATTGAAATATAAAATGAGTACGTGTTTTAAAGGCAGGAGTGAATATCTAATAAAGTTATTTTACTCTCTCACTGTTATGAAAGTGGAGAATTGTTCCTCTGCTATTGTATTATATTTCTATTTGTGTTACGCTTTTTTCTGTCTTTTTTCTTTTATAGCGGATATGAAGATGAATGATGATGTTGAAGCAGCTTTGAGCCACTAATGACAGCTATTTCAGTCCCTTTAGAGCACCATAATCAAAATGAAACAAGGAAACACTTGCGACTATTGGGTTCCAAAATTGGAAGGGGGAGCAAGGTGACAAAACTGGGGGCAAGGACAGTTTAATTTCACTTGGTGGATGTATAGATTAGCATAGTGCAGGGGCAAAATTTGCAAAAAAGTGGGGTGGGAGCAACTGCCCCCCACGCCCCCCCAATCACCGCCATTGCCAGAAAATTGCCACTGTAATTCCCGATCAGCTCTCTTTGTTTTCTTATTTGGACCATGCGATCCATGTTAGTACATAAATGTAAAATTATATTAACTTTCTGATCGGTGAAGTCTTGTTTAAATATATTCTCTACTTCTGTGAATCGCTGATTCATGTTTCGTGGTCCAATTTTCATTCAATCGGTCACACTATTTAAAGTGCCTGTCTACATGTGTGAATTTTACTTTAGCTACATACTACACAAGCTTTTTTAATGTTATGACATGAATGGTATGGGAATACAATGAAGTTCCATATCCACAAGGGAGCTTTTATGTTACCAGAGAAATTCGATAGTGGCTTGGATACATATTTCTTACACACAAGCTGGTTTCAGGGCATTGGAATACAGAGAAATGTCCCTTTCTTGAAACACGGCAATAGGAAAAGTGTTGAGAAATGTCTTCCATTTTCCAGATTCCACTTCCTTTTTAGGCTTACTTAGACACATTAAGAAAGCAAGTGAAGTTATTTTCTTCCTACAATCTACACCTCAAACAGCGGAGATAGGTGAAAATCTACTTCCGGTACAGATATGCCTTGGCGGTGGAGCTGTTGAATTGTTAAAGCTCTTCAGGGACTCATAAATTCTGGGCTCTGCTCGATGTTCCTTTTACTAACTTAGCACATTGTAAACTGCTCTTGAAATCCGTTATGGAACGCCAGATGTGGAGAACTATCCTTCATGCACAATGCATCAGAGAAGACATTATATCACGCATAATGTATTCCCACATGTGAACAGGAGAACTTTGGAAGTGTTGTGCAGAAGCGGGTGGTAGCCTTGATGGAATAGAAACGACGATAAATATGTACGCCTGCGGTGAGGTGCGGAGGGCAAAAATGAAATGGTTGATCTTCAGAGTAGCCACTTAAGACATACTGTGCAAGAATCCTTATGCTCAGCAAGGCCTTTTACCTACCGAGGAGAGAAACTGGTTTCATGGAAACAAATGCCTTCGAAGGCTACGTAATTATCTGTAAGTTAGAAGAATATATCTAGATATTACCAAACAATTAAAAAAAAACGATTTCCCGGTCCCAAAAACACATGGCAAAGCCTGCCAAGATGCACTGACCCGTGTGTGCATCGAGTCCATCGCCGCTTTTTTCTGGCTATCGAGTGTCCGCTGTTATTGCTTTCAAGTAGCACCGAAAATCTCAATTTCCAACGGGGAATCGAATCTGCGATCTTTGGCAACCAAAGCGGAATCGTTAACAGTTCGATAAGGGAGAGTTCAATGTATGATCTATTGCATATTTGAAATATTATGTTTTATCTTGAATTTTCAACTACAAGAATACAATCACACGCACACACAAACACACAAATGAATGTGAAATTCCCAACTCTGCTTGCTAATTCAAGACACCTGGTGTGTGTGTGCGTGTGTATGTGCCGTATGTTTCCGCATTATGCTTTACACACATAAACGTTACGATATCCGGACACATATATATATATATATATATATTTCTTAACAGGGCACCGGTTAGTGAAATTGACATCTTTGAAAAAGGGGAAAGAAGAGTATCCATAAAAGGGAAGTAACTTTGGTTGACCGAGTTCTAGTGAGAGTGCATTATATATTTGGCTTCATCTTTGAGGAGTAAAACCAACATTGAATTTTACAGAGTAAACATTCTGCCAGTAGACCTGCCTACAATTGAAACGAGAGAATGAACTGAAGGTTGATTTGTGAAAGAATCCTGGTAAGTGGGACTCCAGCCAGGATAAAGGAGAGTGGCCTGATGTGGAAGAAGGCTTAAGTGCTGTACATCTCCCGCGTAGGAGGAGGAGAGGAGTGGATTGCCTTTCGGTCTAGAGCACGAGGACCATTCAGGTCCTTAAACGGAAACAATGGAGAAGCGAAACGATTCGGAATGTCATTGAGACGGAATTCACTTCTGCCTTAAGTGAAGCGTTAAGAAATGTCCTGACCGTTTCATCCGGAACGAGAGGGTTAACATTGGAAGAAGAGGTGAACGGTCGACATGGATCAAGGTTTCCTATGCTGAAGGATTTAAGTCACCGAAATAGAATTTAGATATAAATTTCTCTTAGCAGATGGAACTAAGCGTACTTTAAGTAATATGTAAATTAACATGGATACAAGAGTTTGGACTCCAATTAAAAAAATAACCAGTACACCTATATAAGAGCGAGCTAGATCAAAATTTAGCTTATTTAATATTCATCGTTGATCTATGGTTATCATTTCTTTGAAGTTTGCTTTCGATATTTTAGCAGTCCATTATCATTGTCAAACTACATGGCGAAACCGATTTTAAACAGAATTTTATTCAACGGAGTAAAGATGTTTGTTGAAAGTGGCAACATCGCACACACCGAATCGCTGTAACAGCCCGCACTTTCCATGGTTTATCGGACATCGCTGTACCGACAGAACGTACGGTGTTGCCACATTCAACGAACATCTTTACTCCGTTCAATAAAAATCAGGGTTCCTACGCGTCCTGGAAAACCTGGAAAACCTGGAATTTTAAAACATTCCTTCCAGGCATTGAAATGTTATGAAATTTCACATTTTTCCAAGCTTTACCTGGAATTTTGGAAATTGTCCTGGAAATTCCTTTGCCTCGTTTCAATTGTATGAGTTGCAATAAGTTTTCATTTAAAACAGGCCAGTATCATGACAGTGGTTTATTTACTTATGTAACTTTGCTGTGTACTGTAGTCATAGTTTTGTGATAAGTTTTATTTTTGTAATTGAAGTATAATGCCACAACAGACAGACACTTGAAAAAAAGTGGGAATATAATCAAAATGTCCATCAGCTATTCATTGATTTCAAAAAAGCATATGATTCGGTCAAAAGAGATAAAATATATAATATATTAGTAGAGTTTGGAATACCTAAGAAGCTTGTTAGTATGATAAAAATATGCACCAGTGAAACAGAAAGTAAAATTCGTGTGGGTATTAATATGTCTGACAAATTTACAATTCATGATGGGTTAAAACAAGGAGATGCATTATCTCCATTGCTCTTTAATTTTGCCTTAGAATATGCTGTAAGGAAGGTAAAAGAAACTAAAGAAGGATTAAAATTAAATGGTGTGACTCAGTTGTTAGCATATGAAGATGATGTAGACTTACTGGGGGATGATGTGAATACAATTAAGAATAATGCTAAAATATTTTTCAAAACTGCTAAAGAGATAGCTTTGGAAGTTAACAAAGAGAAAACTAAATATATGCTTACCGGCCGAAACCAAGCGTTAGGTAATAATCAAAATCTAATTATTGATAACAACTCGTTTAAACCAGTTTCCAAATTCAAATACTTAGGAGTAATATTAACAAATGAAAATTATATTAAAGAGGAAATAAAAAGTAGGCTTAATTCAGGAAATGCATGTTACTTCTCTCTTTACAAACTTTTGTCTTCTCGTTTAATATCTAAGAAACTAAAAGTTAAAATATACAAAACAGTAATTTTGCCTGTAGTATTATATGGATGTGAAACTTGGTCCCTTACATTGAAAGAGGAACATAAATTGAGAGTATTTGAAAATAAGATCCTTAGGAAAATCTTTGGACCTAAAAGGGATGAGGAGACAGGAGTGGAGAAGGTTACATAATTTAGAACTACATAATTTGTATTCATGTCCAGATATTATCAGAATAATTAAATCAAGAAAACTTAGGTGGGCAGGCCATGTGGCACGAATGGGAGAGGAAAGAGGAGTTTTCGGGATTCTTGTTGGGAAACCTGATGGTAAGAGACCTGTAGGAAGGCCAAGACGAAGATGGAGGGACAACGTTGAGATGGACCTAAGGGAAATCGGTAGGGATGGAAAAGAGTATATAGATCTTGCTCAAGATAGTGAGAGATGGGAGGCCTGTGTTGCTGCAGCCATGAACCTTCGGGTTTAAGAAGGCTAGGGAGTTAGTTAGTTTGTTAGTATAATGCCCCGCGTTTTTGTATTTGTATCGCTCAGAGGTAGAAAATATGATGATAATAATAATGGTTAAAAAAAAGGGTTTGCTATCCTAAATATTCCAAATTTTCCAAGGATATTATTCTTGTTTATTTGTAATACAAGATGGTAATTTTTTATAAACTTATATATAGTTGTGTTTATTTTTTCTACCTTTGAGTTTTTTCTGTATTATTGTAAAAATTGAATACCCTTTATTATACTAAGAAATGAATGGTGTGGAAAGGAGCAGGTGTAGGAGAGTTGGGAGCCTGCATTAAAAAAAATAGAACTATTTTTTTTAAATAATAGAAAATATATAATGATGTGCATTTTGCCATGCTTACTTTCTACACTTGTCCTGGAGCAATTGTAGAAAATCCTTGAAAAGTCCTGGAAATGTCCTTGAAACAATTGCATGATTTTGGGTAGGAACCCTGAAAATCTGCTAAATTCTGTTTCGCAATGAGAATTGAAAATGATAATGGGTTTTAATAACAGCTGCAAAGAGCTTCAAACCAAGATGAATTTCATATTTGTAGGACTACTCAATACTAGTAAAAAGTTGTTTCACGGTTGATAAGAGCCTTTTCTTTTAAAAAATCTAACAATTAAGAATTGTATTTAAAACTTTCTACCTGCCCTGCATATACATTTCATCACGATCGGATGGAAAATAGAATCAGAATCTTTGTTCAAGGAAGAACTTTCAACAGTGCAGTGCTTGAACAATCTGTTCAAATATTAAATTTGAGTGGTTAAAGCTTTAATTCACTGATTGCGTTCATTTTTAAAATATCTTAACCAAGCCCTTTATCTGATTTTACAAAAAAAAAATATAAGGTTATTATTATTATTATAATGTATAATGGAGAAAAATTTGGAATCTTTCAAGTCACGTTGTTGCTATGGGATCGTATCCCCCAAAAGTAGTATATGAGAAGGAATATTACCACGCATAGTATGTACTTTTTCATCCCGCTCGCTTTTCAAATTTAAACCTTCCCACCAGCTCTAAAGTTGTTGCACGTAATTAGATTATTAGTGCAACATAATAAGTTTAACTAGTCTATGAGAAGCTTGCTTTATATTTCGTTTCATGAGATGAAAATCAATGAGAACACGAAAAATCTAATATTTGCCTTCCCAGCCACACAAAAACTACAATAATCAAATTATACAAAAGTACGCAAATAGAATTTGTCTTGGTGCAAACTGAACCTATTTTGCAAATTTATAAAAATATGTTTGATTGACTGGGAATAACCCAGTGTTTGTTATTATTGGTTAAAGGAGTAAAAGAAATAAACATAAAGTTTCGGGTTTCGATAATCACAGATTAAACGCTTGCACAATAGAAACTACTGTTTTGAACGTTGCATAAAATCAGTAACTGTTTCCTCTAATGAGACGTGTGGACTTATAAGTATTTTAAAATGCAATAATTATGGGTTAGAATATAAGAAAACTGCAGTTAAACTATTAATATTAGTGTGATAAAATTAGTTCTTTATGCTTTCCTCTATTCACATCGTTGTTATTGTTGCTTCTGCTGCTGCTGCTACTTCTACTACTACTACTCAATTCCCTACAAGGCGTTATGTGTGTTGCCTATTTCTACGGCGGTAGTAAAAGTTTTCTTTGAAAAGTTGCTATTAAAATCCACTTATGGCCGTAGAGCTAGGCAACATACATGACGCATTGTAGGGATTCGAGTATTTCAGGATCTAAGTGTCTCGTTTTTATTGCAGGTGGCTGTACATAACTTTTCCACCAAAAATAATAAGGTAACTAAATTATAATAAACATGCTATTAGTTTCTACCATAATGAATCAATGTAATACATTTCCAAGACCAATAGCCATATATCACTGAGACTGTATTTTTCGTTGAAAGGCAGATATAGGTGTTTCAAATGCGGGCTGACAAAAGCAAACTGTTCTCTCCTCATTTGGAAAAGTGGTTTAAACAATTAAGCATGTCATAAAAGTAAACAAAAGCATCAATTGCCGCTTAGAAAATAATAGATTAGAGAAAACGTCGCTGTTTGTTTGGCAGCTGTTTGCCGTTGCAGACCACGATGCGACCAATCTGCGTGCATTCGCCTTTTCTGTTGGCAAACGGCCCGCATGGAGAGAAGGATTGCACTGCGCCCAGCATTTGGGCATCTACACACTGATATATGGATCACTTCAGTATGTGGAGGCCACCCACCATACTTAAACAAGTGAATCCGGTAATTTACGCTCTGAATGGCTACCATTTCCCTGTGCGCCAAACCAGCTTTGCGGTGAGAAGTATTGTGCTGGAAGGCTTTGTGTGGACGCAACATCTGACAGTGCACTGCGTTGTTGCACATTGTCGTGGCAACAGATTGCTTCTGTTCGAATTCCATTAGCTGTTACGGCATGGTCTTTAGAAAAAACTTATCATTCTGTAACTCTTCATTGCACTAGGTGGAAATAATGTTCTCGTATACTACGATGACAAATCATCTTATAACCCTAAATTCCTAATTATTTTCTAACTCTTCATTACACAAGTGAAACGATCCTCTAAATCATTCTGCAGCTCTTCATTACATTAGGTAGGAAAGGTGTTTTGAACCTTTCTGTAACTCTTCATTACACTAGGTGCAAAAGATTCGCTAGTATACTAAGATAATTAAGCATTCTGTAACTCTTCACTACGGTAGGTGAACATGGCTTTCTGTGTATTACGATAACGAATCATTCCTTACTAAGAAGTTTGTAACTTTTCATTACACTATATGGAACGGTCTTCTAAATCATTCTGTAACTCTTCATTATACTAGTTGGAAAGGATGTTCTGTATATTACAATAACTAATCATTCTATAACCCTTCGTACTAATCAGTCTGTAATTCTCCATTACATTATGTGGAACGGTGTTCTAAATCCTTCAGTAACTCTTCATTTCACTAGGTGGAAAGGGTGATCTAAGTCATTCTGTAACTCTTCATTGCGCTAAGTGGAAAGGGTGTTTGAGTATATTAAGGTAACTAATCATTCTCTAACTCTTAATTATAATATACGAAAATAATGTTGAAATAGTATATTGTTGATTTGTATGTAAAAATTAAAAGTTATGCATAAAAATGACATTTTATAGAGACTGGATTTTCTCGTCGGTTTGGAATGCAGACTTTACAAATTCCATTTCTTGCCTCATCCGGTAGAATGGTACCAGCCTGACAGCTGGATCTGAATCAACAGGTTTTGAAATTTGTATATCTACTCAACCGAACAGATTGGAGCACATCGGAAGGAAAATTCGAGATCAGTTTTGAAGTGGATCTGAAGGAGTCAATACCTGCAGAAACAAGAGAACGGAGGCGTCACTATGATCTGAGCATGGTTACTCGCTTTTCTTTACCCAGTACATTTGCATTCTGATATATAATTAGACAAATTAGGGAAGGAGGAAAGATGTTGGAGGTGCCGGGCACTGATCTAGCTACCTCTCGGTAACTAATCATTACGGTAACTAATCGTTCTCTAGCTACTCATTACAAAGATAGAAAGATTGTTGAAAATCATCAAGATTAGTTTCAACGATGTTGATCATGGTCATCGCTGAGACCCCGGTTCGGTTCAGGTATGGACGTAGGGGGAAACTTGTTTTGTTTTATGAAAATGTTGAAATCACAGAATAACAACATTAAAAATTTGTTCACATTTTCATACAATGCACTAGAAAATATTTTTAATGAATGTGTATAAAATTGAGTGTGAAATTGATTGATTTATCAACAAGCTTCTATTGCTTGACAACAATGAAAGAAAGGTCGTGCTGCATTTGCTACTAGCCCTACTATTACAAGTACTAGAAATGATGGCAGTGGTAGTAGGCTACCTTACTGCTTTGACACGTGCTTTTGACCACACTATTTGACCATCGTGTCCAGGGTAACGGCGTAGAATTGAGTGACAATTATACCGTTTCCTTGACTTGGGTTTTTCTCGTAAAATAATTTTAACTATAGACTGTAACATCGAATAAATGTTCCGTGTTATTAAGCGGGGAACAGAATGAACGCGTTGAAGAAAATTTAGGAGTTCCAAAGTACAATTACGTATCAATACGCTTTGACAATTTTTAAATTCCTTCAACTATAAGTTAACTCTCGTCTCTATTCTAAAAAGCATCACATTTGTCATTTATAATGTGTGTTTCAATCCCAACCGAATTGGAGATAGCGAAATGAGAAGTTTGGAGAGATAAAAAATATAATGGACATAGTTTCAAATATGTATCGGCATTCACCTTTAAAAATATGAATTCCCTTGATGACGTCACTCCCGGGTATCACTAGTGTGAACTTCAGTTCTCTCACTTGTGTCACAAACACGTTGATTCCGTTCGAGGTGTCAATCCAGACATTGTCCATTGTTTTCTAGTTGACGAGATGAAATAAATATTATATATATTTCACTAAAAAACCTTTCTGTCCACCATTTTTTTCTAGCTCAATTAGTTTAAGAAATACTTAAAGGTACAACGATTGTTGACACCTATCCAATGTTTTAGTGCAGTTCTTCGCTGAAATGTTCTTGTTTTGGTCTAGTGTTTTCTTTTTTTTCAAGATAAATACAGAAAAGGACTGGTGGGCTACAAGAAGTAAGTAATGCTTATTGTTTCAACTTCGTTCATTGGGATCCTACAATAGTTAATTAATACACACGATATTAAAGGCAAAAGTTTTACCTTTAGTGAATGAAACCTTTAGTCTGAAACAATTCCGAAAATAAATGTATTTAATGCTTTGGAACTTTGTACATACCTATATTTACAGTACTCTAGAAGTGAATTCAGTGAACTGGATCTGATTTTTTGTAGTGTGGCGCGGCTTTTGAGGAAAGTACCCTAATGTCAAATATAAGCAAATTCCTTCTAGTAACAATGGAAAAGACACTGTTAGATGCTATGGCACTCTAGCATCTTTACCAGTAGCCAGGAAATTAACGAGAGGGTTGTATGTTTTCCTCATATGCCCTTAAATCTACAGCCCCAGGTTTCGTGGTAGGTTTCGAAAGTCAGTTAAATATATATTGCTTAACAGCCCTATGTTACAAAACAATACATTCAAAAATCTCAGTACTTTGATTGAATAACGCACGGCAATGCAAGAATGTTCCTTGCATGTTTCATGCTAAAACACTTACTTGTAAGGAAGAAGCAATCTTACTTAGGCATTCGCTTTCTGAAACGAGATAGACGGGAATCTCCTGGGACTTAACCTGCAGGGAAACAGCGAGGAACATCTTTACTCCTTCTTCTCCTAGGCGGGCCTCCCCGATGGCGCAGTGGTAGCGTCGTCACCTTGCAATGAAGGGGTCCCAAGTTCGATTCCCCGGTGGAGGCACATAGTGGTTCAGATCCCACTTTAAACTGTAGGTCCAGTCCAGATTTTCCTTACTGTGCACAAAGTGGACTTAAAACAACAACTCAAAACTCTAACTCTTCTCCTAGGCTTAATTTCTCAAGAGAGACCGGCAACGCGTGGCAGTTACAGAAGAAGTTCTCTATTTACATAACTTTCTGAAATATTGTTTTCTAATTTTCGTAGGTTTCGAAAGAGGAAGGTTGCTTTGATTTATTGACTTGTTGTTTTAAGTACACTTTATGCAGACTTAATATATGAAGAAATTAGAATTTGGAAATGCTCATTAATGTTGTCGCAGAGCAAGCTGTCCTTTTTCGCACAATTGACGCATGCGTTCAGGAGACGCCTCTGTGTGATTGTAAGTCTAACACCGAGGACTGTAACAGCGACACTGCTCTAAATATAGCATAAACTCGTTCATCAAGGTCAGTGTCCGATCCATGAGCCGCAAACCTCACAGTGCCGAGGCCAGGAGGTAAACAGGGGCCGTTACCAATCATGTAATGTAAGGTTCGTAAACATGTGTACATAAAACAATAAACGTAGTAATTTGTCTAGCACTGCAGAGTAAAATAAAGAAAGGACCACCTTGTTACCTGAGTTTATTTTTAAGTCCACTTTAAGCACAGAACATGGGATGGGCCTACAGTTTAAAGTGGGATTAAAACCACCAGGAATGCAATTTAAAGTTTGAAAATGTTACAGAATGAAGCACACAAACATTTTTGTTTATTTTAGGTGTTTTTCTTAAATTAAGCATGTGGGGATATAGTACACCACCCATACAACAGTATGGTATAAAATCATCAATTTTCAACAAAAGTGGACTTTGTCATTCCATTGTACCCTTCATTTGTTACTAATTTTAAATTTGGTAACATGAAATAGTCTTTTTCGGTTTGTAGCTTCTGTTTAACACTCCACGCCACAACTAAACATCAATTTGTTTCTAACCACGAATTTTTCTTACCTAGGTCTGACACAAATTGACTTCTCACTATCTATATTATGAACTCTAGGATTTATTTTCCTACTGAGATCCTTACAAACCAGACTTAACAATTAAATTTCAACGATTCAGACATTTCTCAGACTTAAAATAGCCATTTCATTCTAACAATTCAGACATTTCTTTTCGCAAGTACGTGTATTTTATGTTCAACACACACTCTCTTATATAGAGCATAAATTGAGGAGGCGTTTGGTAATATTTTACGTGGAGGCCTAGAATTTGTAGATCCTGGACTGACCAAGGGCATAGCAATCCTTATTGGCAGAGTTGCCAACTCATCCAAACTCAACCTTAGTAGTTTTTTTTTTTTTTAAGAATGAGTGCGGGGTCTTTCCGAACGCATTGTGTAAATTCAGAAACATGGAAATTGAGGGACTGACAAAAGTAGAACAGGGGAGAAAAGATAGAGGGAGGGGTAGAAGAATACAAAAAGAAAGTAAGTAAGAGATAGAGAAACAAAAAATTAATTAGATGAAAAGAGGAAACAAGTGAAGGATAAGTTTGCTAAAAGTAAAAATATGGGGATATGTTCAATGGTAGTCATACCTATGTATTGTACTTTTCTAATACAAGGTGATTCTCTCGTCAGGATTTCAAAAACATTCCTCAATAAGTTATTAATGAAAATTAATTAATAAAATACCACCCGCTTATTTTGTTTAAAAAACAAAGTCTACCAAGGGGATATACTGAAAGTGGGCTTCTCATGCATCCAAGCATTCTTGTATGAGAATCTGCAAATTGACGAAGACGTGTTTCATATGGCATTGTTACTGGCTGCATCCTCCCCCGCCTCTTAATCAGTATTTTAGGGTGTCAGTTGTTTGCGGCTTATTTGCTGTATATGTAGTACTTTAGTAAACCAAACAAGAATAAATCTGGTGTCAACACACTGACTCAAAATGGGGTCGGGTCTCAAGGCCACGGAAACAGCCCATTTCAATGACGAGTGTGATGATTCTCCTTCGATGGACGTAAGCTTCGTCCATAAAACTTTTTGAGGTATCTTTCAGGTTTCCTAGCAAGAGAATGAATGACGAATAAGTAAATTGTCAATCCAGGTCACGACTTTAACCCGGAATCGTTGGTTTATGAGTCGACTACACACATTATATCTGATATTTAGAGATATCAAAATATAACTAATTCCACTAATTCTGCGGCCAGTTTTACATCTATCCACTCATCTCTACTGATATTATTACTGTTAGATGAGGGGTGTCAGGGGCGATCCTTCCACATAGTACACCCAATTGTCAACCTCACTGCCACATAGTACCTACATTCTCGACTACATTTTGCAGACTAACTAGCCTCTGACGTCTCTTTTTTTGTCAATATGCGTGCTAAGTGCCCCTTCACAGCCTCAGTTTATAACCGAAGTCAGAATGTTTTAATATTTTAGTTAACGACATTGCAGTTACTTTATGAAAGGTAAGAGGCCATACCCCGTATAACGTGACGGGTGCAAAATAACCTTTAAGTGCTAACGCACCAAAAATTCAAATTCAAATCAAATAAAAATTGCGGTTAAATGAATTCACAGATTTAAAAAAAAAAATCAATTATAAGAAACTGTGTATATTTATTTGGCGATATTATTACGTCTCGTACTTTTAATTTTGTAAAACAAGAAGTAGGTTCTCTCATGGCCAAGTTACTTCAAGGGAAGCTTTCTAATTTTGGAGATTAAACCTTAAGCTCATCATCAGCCCTGATCTCAAATCAGGAGGATTATTGACTCGATGTAAACAATCAATAGAGTAGAATTTCTCAACACAATAGTGAAATAATTTTTATATTTATTCTTGCCAACTACATTTTTCTACATCATCTTTTAATATTTCTCTTCGTTTCCTCAATAGAAAGTAGTCCAGAATATCTACACAAGTATTTTCGCTTGTATTAATTCTATATTAAAAACTACATATTATCAATTTGTTACATTTTGAGTACGTTATTTTGCAAATGTTTAAATTCGTTGGAAAATGGGTGTTACGAAGGAATGCTTAAAATGGAGAAATTTCCCGAAGGGGAATTTAAAACCTCTGTTTTCACAAATATACTTACTTTCGGATCTTAGACACAAAAATGGAAAATTACACTGGTCTACAAAAAAAATATTTGTGAATGTTACAAGAACAAAAGAAGCTGTTTCTAGAAGTTGCTGAGCCCCTGAATGCAGATCTAATTTCAGAATTTCTCCATCGGGCTCAGATTTCCTGTAAAAATGTTTTTTGTATTTTCCTATGTTCTATGTGTATTGGTCGAAAGGACTCGCTTTCACAAAAGTGCTACAAACGTAAAAGGTAATAAATCTGTGTCAGTATACAAAGGAATGAAGCAAATGAGTAACATGAAAGTGTATAAACATATCTAAAAGTGTTTCCTTCCCGATTTCCTACGAAACTTTGCCTCGGGAACATCTCTTCTTAAGGTCCAGCAGTAGTCGGACAGCATTGCGGCACTCCATTTCCCTTAATACCGCTTTTCCATTAGAGCAATGCCTTGGTGAAACCATTCACCGTGTTCGTCACTAACGGCACCAAGATTAGTTGTGAAGAAGTCCAGATGATCATTCAAGAAATGTAATTTGGGAGACATGTTGCATCCCATACGTTGGTATGATCTAATTAGTCCATGTACAATATCGCGATACTTCTCTGCTTTATCTTTTTACATACACTTGTAAAAGACAACCATGCCATTTTTTCAACATCTGTTAAATGTTGAATGAAATTCTCGTCATTCATCAATTCCCTTATTTGAGGCCCTACAAATATTGGCATCGCTGATTCTTGGGAATTTCCGTTGCAAGTACATGAATCCTTGTGAAGTTCTGTCCATGGCTTTCACAAAGTTTTTAATTAGTCCCAATTTTATGTGCAGAGGAGGGAGATACACATTTTTGGGGTCAACAAGAGGAGTGTTTGCCACATTCTTCTTTCCAGGCACTAATTCTCTGCGATGAGGCCATTTTTTCCCACAATACTGATGCTTTGTGTACCTAAGCTGCATACCAAGCAGAATTGCAATTACCTTCAGATATCCGCATATGTCACTATTGTATTTCTCATATTGGATATTTGTCAGAAGCTGTTTCAAGTTTTCATACGTCTCCTTCATGTTAACAGCATGAGCAATTGGTACTGATGGAAATTTGTTTCCATTATAGAGAAGTACAGCTTTCATACTGACTTTGCTGGAATCGATGAAAAGACGCCAATAGTGTGAACTGTATTCATGGCTAAGACAATCCATAACGGATGAGATGTCATTACAAAAAACTATGTCTCCTTCGTGGGAGAAATATTCTGAGAAAATTGTATGGCGGTCACGAAAAAAACTGACTTTCGTATCGCAAGCGAGGAGATTCCAACCTTTCAGTTGCGATGCTAAAAGTTCAGACTGTTGCTTAGACAAATGTAAATCCCGCGCAAGATCGTTCAGATCCCCTTGTGACAATAATTGTGGCTCCATTGATGAACCGGACACTTTAAATGTTGGGTTAGCAGTTTCTTCACCTCTTGCACTTTCTTCCCCGTGTTGGTCACGACATTCATCTTCACTCAGTCACATTCTCAGGAGGCTTTGGTACCGGCAATTCTTCACTGTGACATACAGGTCTCATGGCTGATAGTAAATTTGGGTACTGCACAATGTTCCTTGTTTTCGACGTGATTCCAGCTATTTTGGTCAGGCAGAAAGAACAGTCTGTTGTGTGATCTGATGGTTCCCTCCAAACCATGGGAACAGCAAACGACATGTGACGTGATCCTTTTAACCAGCTTGTCAGAAGTGTAACACAGGTCAAACAGCATATGTTCGAGGTCCATGTTTTGTCTTGGTCCCCAACTTTACACCAAAAATAAAGTTCGTAACACTTCTTTATAAGAGGGGTAATTCGTCGCTTTTGTGACTTAAATGTCAACTCTCCACATATATAACAAAATGAATTGGGGCTATTTACGCAGGTACGAGGCATTTTCTTATGCACTAACACTACACATGACTTCTGAAACTTCAAATCACAACCTAATCAAAGGCAGTCACTTCCCACTAAGTCAGAACTCACAATGCGAGACGCACATGACAACAAACAACATTGCGATTCTACGTGTTCGGACATGACTCATCGACAGTGTTGCCATGCCTCTCTCTTATTCACAATTTGGTTTGTTGCAATTGGAGGAAGGTGCTAGGCCTTAGGAACGTGTTGGTCATTCTATTGTCATATAATGACTGTAATTCAACAATATCTGTAGAGTAAATATAGGTTAAACCACAGCCCAATAGGCAGAATTTTCATGAATTGCATTAGGTACAGGTTAGTGTGTAACAAGAAAACTGAGCCCGACAGGAAAAAACTGCTTTCATTTTTTAATTCAGCACCATCGACTTACCTTAGAACACCATTCACATTCCTTGTAACAAATTTCATTTTGACCAGTGTTATTATGCATTGATTTCCAACTGTTATCGGAAATAATATTGTTGGCATGCCTTCAAGAAGATAGTATAATTTTCCAAGCAATTTTTGTGGTTTTTGGCCTAATGCCAGGGAGTGAGAGAGTTCCCAGCCGACCCAAGCGTGATTTGGTATTCGAATTCTGTTGGATGATGAACTTGCTCTAGAGCATCAATACGATAGATTTTTGTCACTCTCCGGCATCTTTCACCCAGACATAGCCATTCACAAAACGTTAACTTAATAATAAGCTTATAAACAAGACAGGCGTCACACGCTGCACATGTCACCCGTCACTCTTGTCGATAACAGATGAGGAACACGTGTGTGAAATGGTTTTAGCTAATCCTGCTTCCCACACACATTTTCAAAATATCTTATAATAGAGCAAAATTCGCACACATTCACAAGATTGAAGATACAGAAAGAAGGATTAGACAGAAATTTGGAGAGAGAAAGTAATAGACAAAGCAGAGAAAGAATAGAAGAGGAAATAATGAAAGGGAAACATGGATAGAAGAAGGGAGAGAAAAATATAAAGAAAGACAGGTAAAGAAAGAAAATCATGGATATATAGAAAGAAAGAGATAGGGATGCAAAAAAGAGAAAAATAAAGATACAAGGGAAGAGAGAGAGATACAAAAGTAGAAAGACAGAAAGAGCTAGAGAAACAAAGAGAGGGATTGCAACATTTCAATAAAACTTGATACGTTCTAGTATTTATTTTATTTAAACGCATCGTATTATTTTACTATTAATATTAACTTAATAATACTCAGCGGTGAACGATGAGACTCGGTGAAGTACACAGACTCCTCTCAGGTACAGGGATAGTGTTAGGCAAAGACAATATTCACAGCACAGAGAAATAAAACCACATTACTGCCGTATGTATAAACTGAAAAGTTTTATTCTTTATTTATTGCAATTATAATGCAACTACACTTGAGACGAAGGCGAGGATTTCGCTTTCACGATGAATTGACTCAATTAAAACGCATAAACTCAATGCGTGGCTATCGGCAAGCCTATGATCACATAGACCTAGCTTGCGCCCCGAACTACCACACCAAGAGATATGCAATGATAACTGAGCCAATATTTGCTCTTTAGCCTTTTATTTCCAAATTAATCCTTAGGCTAACTTTATTATTTGACGTAGAATGGTTGCAGTATTGTGCATATCATCAATGCATGGCCATCGGCGTACCTATGATCACATAGGCCTAGCGTGCGCCCCGAACTACCATACCAAGATGTATGCACAACACCAAGGAGTTCTTTTTAATTTTAAAAGCTTCGTCGATCCGTGGCGAAAAGTGTGATGATTCTTACGCGATATCCTCGCTTTTATACTATTTTCGAGAACACAGATTAAAGTACAGATGAATCATTCACTATCTACAAAAGGATACTATCAACAAAACTGACATCTATACATCTTTAGAAATACAAATTCGTATAGTGCACTCTTGCAAACATGAAGATACATTAAACTACTCATAACAGAGCATAAAATACAATAAACATTAAACAAAAGATATATATTACAAACAAGGTGCAATATTACATATAATAACAAAGAAATTACCCTTTCTTTTACAAAAATAAATACATTAGTGACATATCTTCTACTGGTGACGTCACATAAAAATGTGGATCATATCATCTGCCCCTTCCTTTCGGAAACTAAGTTTCAGGAAGGAAGTTATCTACCTGGAGGAAACTTAGTTTTAAAGTACAAATTCTTTCTTTTTATACTCCGAAAAACGCACCAGTTTTAGGTTATCCAAGTTAACCTTATCATATAATTCTTTAGTCCTTGGACTTAGCAATGTCACAACATTATCTTCCACTTTGTCCACTAGATAAGGTCCTATTCACAACTTTTGAATGGTCCTATCTAGTGAGGAGCTTAAGGAATGGTTTTTAACCATCACGAAGTCTCCAACTGTCAATGTCTTGGCGTTTCCCTTCTGTTTTATATTCTTCGACAGTTTCTTCTTCTCCCTGACTTTGGCTAAGAATAATTTGGACTTCCAATCCGGTTGGGCTTCTTCCCGTTCGGGCCAATTGAAATGTGTTAGGATCTCTCTGGGTATGGGATGGTTGAAGAATAGTTCAGCAGGTGAATATCCAGTAGTCTCAGAAATCGAATAATTAATTAACCAAACAACTTTTGATATGTATCGAGATCAAGTCTGATGTTCTCGATAACAAAATAAACGAAGTAATCTGACTATCTCTTGATTTGCTCGTTCTACCATGTTCCCCTTTGGATTGTAAGCTGTTGTGCAAACGTGATGGATACCAAGCTTTTTGGTAAATTCTTTCCACTGCTTAGAGGTAAACTGAGCTCCTCTGCCGCTCAAGGTAAACGTAACGTTTGGATAGTGAGCATAATATCCTCTCTGAAGCGTGTTTATAATTTCTGTGGTGCTGGCAGTCCGTAAAGCATATGCGGAGACAAATCGTGTACCCACATCAATAAGGCTCAAGATGTACTGGTATCCATTAGACCGAGGAAGCTTCCCAATCAAGTCCAGAGAAAGCATCTCATGAGGTTGCTTGGGACTGATATGAAGGGTCTCTTTGAGTATCCCCAATTTGTCTGGTTTACTCTGGGTACAAATTTCACAATCTCGGATGTACTGTATCACGTCGTCCTTCATGCCTTTCCAGAAGTATCGTACTGCAAGTTGCTTCAATGTCTTGGATACTCCAAAATGTCCAGCTTCATCATGAATTACTTTCAAGAGAGGTTGCTTCATTACCACCGGAACACACAATTTCCAAAGCGACTGATTGTCTGATCCTCTCTTAAATAAAATTCCTTCTTGAATGCGATAGGAACGATGCAATCTGAGGTTAGGTTCCTGAGAATTTAGAGATTGGAGTAAATTTTTGCAGAATTCATCTTCAGATTGTGCCTCTCTCCACTTGTCGACGTCATCTATTTCTCCTCTTTCGGCCCACAGGTAGTTTATTCTGAATGTCTGCTGGCTATTTTCAGGATGAATCTGTGGTATATCATTAGCAGGATATCGAGATAAAATATCTGCCAGATCGTTTTGGCGACCAGAGACGTATACTATTTTATACTGGTACTGTTGGAGTTTTAAAGACCAGCGAGTCAAACGACTGTTCCAGTTACGGGCGTCTTGTAACCATACCAACCCTTTATGATCACTGTAGATGGTGAAGGGCCTACCTTTCAAATAAACAGCATACTTCTCAACTCCAAAGATTATGGCCAAACATCTAACTCATGGATGGAGTAATGGCGTTCGTTCTCCTTCAGTTTTCGGCTTGCATACTGAATGACCTTTCTCTCTTCACCATCCATTTGGAAAAGAATACTACTCAATCCTTTCCCAGAAGCATCTATTGGATACAGAATTCCTGTTTAAAATCAGGCTGTGCTAATTCAGCATCTCTTACAAGTTCATTCTTCAGTAGCTGGAAACTTTGTTCTTCCTTGTCTCCCCAAATCCAACGTTGATTTTTACCTAACAGCTTGGTGAGCGGTTCAGATTTAGCTGCAAAATTTTCAATGAACTTCCGCCTCCAGTTGGCGAGGCCAAGAAATTTCCGAACATCCTTTCTAGTTTTAGGTTTAGGAAATAACTTAACGGCTGAATTTTTGTCTGGTTGGAATTTGATCGCATCTCCAGAAACAATGTGACTCAAGTAGGTGATTTCCTTTTTGACAAATTCGCACTTTCGCAGCTTTACAGTCATCCCCACTTCTTGGAGTCGCTGCAACACTTCGTCCAGATGTTCGAGATGCTTGGAGAGTTCTTTGTCGAAAATCAGCAAGTCATCCATATATTGAGTTAGATACTCTTCGGTTTCAGGACCAAATACAGCATGCATGGCAGCTATGAAAATTGACACAGCACTAGAGATACCAAAAGGCATTCGAGCAAACATCCACTGACGTCCTTTATAGGAGAAGGCTTCCAACCAAATGCGCGCGCGCAAATGCATTGTAAAGATATGAGACATTCTCAAAGAAAAACAGTTATGAGGAAAAGGTGAAATATGTTTACAATCCATCCAAGCAAAAAACAAAACAAGTTCTCAGTGTTTTTCAGATATTCAGGAACCCTTTGAATAACATAATAGAAAGCAGAAAGAGAAACATAGCCCTCAAACCTTAAAATTTCAATGTTTTAGCATTTATGGAAATACATTTCCATAATGAGACTACTTTGTTAGTACAATAATTATTATTACTTAAATTGCACTCATGAACACACACAATACTATAATAAGCTGATGTTTTTCTGTAGGCAAATGATGAACAGATTCTCTCTCCTTAACCACATGAATTCTAAAAAAGTCTCAGAAGTTCCTAGATCTGACTTTACTCTCATCTTCAGGATAAAGGTAAAGAAGTAATTCTAGCTTGAAGATAATGGCATTATTCTCAAAAGCTCAGAAACAGTTGCAGAACTCACTTGATCGATAGCCCAAGAGAATCAATTCAACATATAAAACTAATAAATAAATAAGTAAAATAAAATCAAAAACTGGCTTTTACTGGCCTTACTACCAATCTCCCTCCCCGTTATTGGTGTAATCCTCTGAAATACTTTTCGGTTTTAAAAATGGAATTTTCAAATGAGATGTAATAATTCAAATAATATAAATAATTTATTCAAATCAACCAAGTACATAATTATAATTTACTTTTATTTATTTTCACTTTACACTTGTTTCTTTGCATTTTGTCAAATAATTACTACATTGCACTTGTGCTTTTTTCTTCTTAACTTAGGACCCTTCTGCTGGATTAAAGCACCTGGGAAGAAGAAATATACCATTAAGGAATTTGGTACAAAACCCAATGCAATTGCAACAGCTTAAATTTAAAATTTCATTAATTCTCAAGTAACAGAATAACATTGTCAAAGGTGTTCAGTGGAGGGTGAGCTCAGAAGGGGTTTCCCATTGATACAGTTCCCTCAAAAAATAAATACATATGTGGAAAGGTGGCAGAAATTGTCACCATTCCATGAAGGCACTTGATTCCACATTCTCTACTGGCTACAGTGGAGATGATGTGATCAGTACCATGTTTCAGCTGCCTCTCCCCCTCCCTTCCCAGTTACACATAGACTATAACTAATTTGAAAAAGTAACTATACTAACTTAGCTACTAAGCCAGCTCTGTTTTATTTCAGTTCGTAGAGCAATCACATGGTATGCCATAGACCTTGGTTTGTGTCCTGGTCAAGCCTGAATTTTCTTTGCAAAAATTTCTACGCAGTACATCTCCTGTGTGAACCATGACAATCCAGTTAGTTGGGTGTCTTTACTGCCATGAGACAATTGAAGTCTGTATTATGTCAGTTCTAAACAAGAAGAGAACTTCTTATGTACGTTTTTGCAAGTTTTAATTTTTAGTGTCATAGTAGTTATTGTACCGCGTTGAGTCCGATAAATCAATTGATTGGAAAAGATCGATAAAAGATCAATTGATGATGTAGTTGTGTGGGCAAGCAAGGGGTATTGTTGTTCGCGATGACGTCATAAAATGGGCTTGGCTTAATTGTGAGGATGATTCTGATTGGTGGACTGTTTTAAAATGGGCGGGGCTTAATTTTGTGAGGAGCGTTTTGATTGGTTGTTGGGAGGAGGAAAAGTATTCGGGTTTTTCCCGCGGCGTCTGAAAACAGATGGCGTTGATGATTCTGAAATTCTGGGAATGTGGGTTGGGGAGGAGGAATAGTATCGACGATTTTCCGGTGGCTGTTGGTTTTCTCGGAATTTCCGGCGTCTGAAAACAGATGGCGTTGATGAGGCTTTTAAGGCGTGCGGTGAATGTTAAGTGCCTTTTCTTGGAAAATGGGTTTTGTCGAGTGTTGTTTCGAGGAAATGTTGTGAGAATTAATGTATGTGGTTTGGGTAATGGGTCTGGAATGGTAATTGCTTTTGCGTGTTTGAGTCAGGTGTTTTAAGGTCTGTTTTACAAGGAATTTTGTCGGGAGATTATTTCAGGGTCTGGTGAATGTTCGAGCAGATGACATTGAAGTGTTGAGTGTTCGAGTTCTAGGAATTGTGTGTAATGAGAGTAGGGTTTCGGGGAATGAGTAATGTTTGATGTCTGTTGTTAATTGGTTTGGTGTTGCGAGAAAGATTATCGTTAAGTGGTTCCAGGAATTGGTGAGCGATGTTTGTGTGGACGGTTGAGAGTGATATGCATGGACCGGATGAATGATGTGCGGAATGGTTGAATGCTGTGCTGGAAGGAGGATTCTCTGCAAAACATGTGGGATAGCACGTGATGGAGGAAGAGCATAAGGAGAAAAAAGTGCCGGAGAAGACGGATGTAGATAAATTATACAGAGTAAAAAAAGTACGATTCTCGGAAGAGTTGAGTGTGTACAGTGTACCAGGACAGAAAGAAGATAGGAGAGGCACGTGGGCGTTGGACGCTCTCCGCGAACGAATACGCACGGTATGTATTGATGACGTAGATCGGAAGGAAGGTATATAAGGGGCTACCGGATTGTGTTGTTACCAGAATCACCATCTCCATTGTAGAATCAGCAGAGTCGCCTTTCACCTGGAGCAGCGTGAATTCCCGGATATCATAGAGGAGACCGACACGTCGGAAGCAGAAAACAATACAACTTGAAAGGTGAGAAAATAAAATACATTACCTGTGGCAGCAGTGATTTATTTTGGAAATGTACAGCCTATGGTGGGGGGGTTGGCTGTTCCCGGCCCTCTGGTGTAGGTAATGGAGGCGTAAGATGTCCCTCCTCCTCCTCCTCCTCCTCCTCCACCAAATTAATGAGGGGCGGATCTTCCTCCTCTTTCAGAGCAGGAGAAGGAGGACGAACATAGCCTCTGAGGACCGCAGGAGGTAGCAGTAGGAGCAGGTTGTCGGCCCTACGAACATTGCGTCGATCCATTCTGAAAAACAATATATAAGAATTTAAAAAATATATTCGGTTTGTTGGCTATAAAAGAAATAGTGGTATGTGAGATATATAATCGGGAAAAATGGTGAACATGCATGTGAAACCAATTTAACTAACCGGGGCTTATTTGCAGTAAGTTTTAATGAGGCCTAACAGGGCCGCAACAGGGCATTCTTTGAAACATGAGTACAGGAGGCCTACAGCCTTAAAAGTGGGATATGTGTAGATTAAGAATATACAATACTCTAGGGATAACAGGACCGTAACTGAGGACCCTTTGAAACACGAGGTTCGGGAAACAGGATCAATAACGAGTCAATAACGAGGACCCTTGAAAACAGGATTGTGACTGAGGGTCTTTCAAAAACTTTTTAAACGTGTTTAAAACATTTTAAACTTTTTTCGATTTTTCGATTTTTTCGATTTTATTTTTCGATTTTATTTTTTCGATTTTAATTTTTCGATTTTATTTTTCGATTTTAATTTTTCGATTTTATTTTTCGATTTTATTTTTTCGATTTTATTTTTCGATTTTATTTTTTCGATTTTAATTTTTCGATTTTATTTTTCGATTTTATTTTTCCGATTTTAATTTTCGATTGATATATCTGCCCCTAATTGAGCTACAAGGATAGTCGATAGGTTGTCGGACCATACCAAAATATACAATGTTATAAGAAATAAATTAAAATAAGTACCTTTGGCGATAATGACGGAAAGTGTCCTCAATTCTTTGACGATTGAGGTGACGCCTAACCGCGAATATGGCCAACGTCTGTTCGTATTGCCGATTGATTTCTGCCTGCTCCTCCAGACACCTCCTAACATCCCTGGTGAGCTCTGCGAAGTGCTCTTCTTCTTCTGCTCCTATCTGGTATTCGTGAAAAGCATTTCGCAGAGCCTCCCCTTGTTGTATGTTACGTTCCTGAAAATATGTGTGAATTAATATATAACAGTGATTACAGGTTGTGTAATATATATATATATATATATATATATATATATATATATATATATATAACTAATATATTTTCTGTCTATTTTCAGATGACTACACTTCCACTAGGGTTCAGTCTACTGTATGGTGACGTAAAAGAGGAGACGGGGACTACAACAGAAGAGAGAAGAAATTTGTGGAGCAAAGTTCACGCACGACAAGTAGAAAAGCATGTAGGCAGCTACGTCAATTTCTGCGAAGAAAACGGGTTGGCCGAAGATTTATTGCGCCGACTAGAAGAAACGTGTAAAGATTTTGAAGTGAAGGTGGACACATTGGTGAAAATATTCAGCTTCATTATTGAAAAAAAAAGAAACGCGGCAGTGTTTGGTGATTTTGTAGAAAACATACAGAGAGCCCAATATGTACCCTCGTATTTATCGTTAAGAATCTGTTTCGAGTTAATGGAACTATTTAAAAGTGTGAGGAATGAAAGAGCAGAAAATAAGAGAACAGGGGGAACGGGGAAAGAGCTAGAGGAACGGATGGTGGAGATGTTAAAAAATAGAAAACTGAACGAATAGACATTACTAATATTACTAATAAACCAACACGTTTCGTTCAGTTGTGGGATAATTAAACAATCTAGCTGATTTTAAATTTACTTTATGCACAGAACCATAGGTTTCCATCGGGAATCGAACCCGAGATTGTACATATAACGTCTACATTGAGAGGTATTGCATTTAATGGGTATAATAAAATATGTATAATAGTTTCTTGTAATAAAAATATATGGTGTATACAGAAAATATGTTATTTTTAATATGAATATGAAATAGGTACTTACCAAATTTCCATCAGCCATCGCACGTTCTGCTTGACCCAACACGAAGTAACAGAATGAGTGGAGGAAAAGCTGTTTCAGAAGTTCTGCAGACTTCCTTACACGCTTAAGTCATTAGCAAGCGTGTTACGCGGAAATCTGTAGAAGAGATTAAGTTGCGGTGACAGGAGTTCTTTATTACAAGGAGGAAATTGCGGGACTGAGGCCTGCAATTCTGAGATGAGTTTCACAGTAGTTCCTTGTTGCATCCGGTCGACTCTGATAACGTTATGTACATAGTACTTCCTTGTTTCATTCAGACAGATAAAAAAGTATGGAGATATAATTGCAAAACCAACTTCCTTGTTACGTCCTCACAGAACGTCTGAGAAAGAACATCGTGAAATAGATGATGTTGAAAATGTAGCGTTATTGTAATTGCGTTTGTTTCTTAAATAAACAGAATCAGAGTCGACCTACACATATGGCAAATCCGTTTTTACAGGGTTTGAGTGGACTCGTTGCAAAATACAAAATTAAAGCAATCAGTTTTTTTTTTTGTTTTTTTGTTTTTAGGACACACAGGGGGAATCGAACCCCTTTGAAAATGCAAAGTTATTTCTATTATTTCTTCCTGGGGCCAAACAGAGTCGGAGTCGCCCTTTGAAAATGCAGAGATATGGCAAATCAATTTTATGTTAGATCACACAGGGCGGACAATAGGGCCGCCATGTTGACCGCAATGTTGGGTTTCTGTATTTCTGGGGGCCAGTAAACATCACCGACGGTTACTACGTAATATACAATTAATTGTCATCTCAGCTCGTCATGACAATGGGGGCCACCATCTTGGCCGCCATCTTGGTTTTTGTTATTTTTACCGTAGACCCCCTACCATATACTCTATGGAAAGGTGTTGACGTACAGATTCCGAATCTACAATTGCCTTCACTTTAGTTCAATTAGGGCCGGCTGGGATTTTCCAGTGACGGTTGGTTTTCTCGGAATTTCCGGCGTCTGAAAACAGATGGCGTTGATGAGGCTTTTAAGTGGTGCGGTGAATGTTAAGTGCCTTTTCTTTGAAAATGGGGTTTATCGAGTGTTGTTTCGAGGAAATGTTGTGAGAATTAATGGATGTGGTTTGGGTAAAGGGTTTGGAATGGTAATTGCTTTTGTAGTTTTGAGTACAGTGTTTTAAGAATTGTTTTTCAAGGAATTGTGTCGGGAGAGTATTTCAGGGTCTGGTGAATGTTCGAGCAGATGACGTTGAAGTGTTGAGTGTTCGAGTTCTAGAAATTGTGTGGGATGAGAGTAGGGTTTCTGGGAATGAGTAATCTGGTGAGGACGGTTAGCTATTTCCGAGAATTTTACTTGGGTTTGATATCAGAAAGGACAACATCTGGTGAAGACAGTTAGCTTTTCCGAGAATTTTACATGAGCATTCATATCAGCCAGAAAGGGCGGAGACGGTTAGCAGAGGACTGTTACATATTTCCGGAGAGTTTGCAGATCAGACAGCAAAACCGTTAGGAACGGAAATAACTGGTTTGGTATGCTTGCGTATATAAAGTACGGTGTTCTATCCACATGACAGTCTTCGTGACACAGACATCGTACGATCATGGACGTACAGTTATCCGCTGACGATCTGTTATTGCTATATCGTAATGGATATTACACAACACCTAGACAGTTACGGGAAGTGTTGGTGCAAATTGCGCAAAAAATCATCGCAGGAGAAAGAATCTCCTTGCTCGAGGAGTATGACCGCTTACTACGGACAGTGACAACATCCGTACCCGATCTTTATGGAGCAGGTATTTCCGAAGAATCACCAGGCCCTTCATCAACACCCGATCCTGTATCCCGAGTTACCGAGGAGAAGCAGACAACCGCATTTGACCCTGTTACATCACCAGGACCTTCAAGGAACGTCGCACCTGGATCAGGCTTGGAACCTGTGCCAGGACCGTCATGGAGACCGGATCCCTTGCCCCCAGCAGAACCGTCATCCCAGAGTGTTTCAGTATCAGATAGAAGAGGTAAGAAAAGAAAACGTGCTTCAGTGTCTCGTGAACAGATAGGGAATATAATATTACACAACATTCAAGAACGTGAATATCCTAAATTCCGTTCCAAAGGACGACGTGTGGAATTCAGTTTCTCGCACCCTCCAGAAAATGTCGATCCTCACACATGGATCCGCGAAGGTGTCGAAAATCTTCTCACCTACGTTAAAAAAAACACCAAAGATGAAGACAAGATAGGTTTAGCTCTGTCTAACATATCTGACCCCATCGTGAAAGATATTTATGTCGGGTGGCACAGATGTGACCAGTTACACAGTGATATGGTGTGGAATATCATGTATAAAATATTGCAGAGTGCGAAAACATTCACTGCTACAGATCGCTTAATTTTGCGCGCCGACCATGTCGACATACCTGTCGGAGGTGGCGGAGGTAAAAAAACATATTGTTTACCTAATTACATGCTAAGCACGCAAAAAAGAAGTGTCGTCGGTGTGCCGAATAGAAAGAAACCGCTCTGTTTAGCTGAAGCTTTGATCATAGGAAAATCTCATGCTGATCCGTCCTATTCACAGTATCGAAAAAATAGAAATCTTCTGAAACCTGTTTTCGAACTTATGCGCAAAGCAGATGTAGATCTCACAGACAATGCGTGTGCAGGAAGTGGAATTCCTGAACTGAGAAAATTTCAGCAAGTTCTCCCTGAATATAAAATTATTGTATACAACAATCTTCGTGATGTTAAAGATGTTTTGTTTGAAGGACAGGTTGAAAATGCTTCCAGATTTATATACCTTCTTTATGATAACCTCAGACAGCATTATGATGTGATAGTGAATCGTGTTGGAGCATTTGCTGCAAAACAAGAATGTCGCGGGTGTAACGAACTCATATTTCATAGACCGCATAATCATCTGTGTAAACAATTGTGTTCTATGTGTCGTTCAACTCCACCGTGTGTGCCTGAATATGTCAGACATGTCACAGAATTTTCAAAAATGAAAACTGCTTCACGAATCACGTTTCTACACCATTCCTAAACGGTACAGTCTGTAGTGAAATCCAACAGTGTCCCAGATGTTTCAGAATTATTGTAACAAGCAATACATATGAAAAAGTGCATAAATGTAATATGAAGTTCTGTACTGTATGTAACTGCGTGAAACCTATAAATCATTTCTGTCACATGGCTGTACCGAAAAGTAAAGTGAATTCGAAATTTCTATATATATTCTACGATTTTGAATGTTATACAGACATTCCTTACTCTGAGAAAGAAAAAACGTTTCTTCATGTTCCGAATCTTATTGTAGTACAGACAGCCTGTCACTCGTGTTACAAGAAGGAGGATTTAACAGTTCCCTGTTCTGTTTGTGGAACCAGAGAGCTTATATACTGGGATGATCCTGTAGACACATTTCTGTCCTATCTCGAATTGCAGCACAAGTTTTCCAACATAACCATCTGTGCACACAATGCACGAGGCTACGATTGCACATTTCTGCTACGGAGAATGTTGGAAAGAGAAATGAAACCTCGTGTGATTTTAGACGGTACCAAAATCATCAGTATGTCATACCAAAATCTTCATTTTGTGGACAGTCTCAACTACGTTCAGACAAATCTTGCTGGATTTTCCAAACTTTTCAGTTTGCCTGTTCAGAAAGGATATTATCCGCATCTGTGGAACACCTACAAGATCAGAAATTACATAGGACCGATGCCTCCTCCTTCTGCATACGGCTATGAATATATGAAAACAGTCGAAGATCAGCACCGTTTAATGTCTTGGTATGACATTGAATGCATCAAAAATGTACCTTTCAACAACAAAAACCAACTTCTTCAATACTGCATCAAGGATGTTACCCTGTTGAGACAAGGATGTTTGAAGCTGAGACAGAATTTCCTAGACATATGCAAGATCGACATTTTCAAGGATTGTCTCACAATAGCATCTGCCTGTTCACTAATTTACAGGCAGAAATTTATGCCGGCTAACACTATAGGAATAATACCTAAAGGAGGTTACCATCATGCAGATCAGATGTCCAAGTTCGCATTGAAATGGTTAACCTACGTGGAAGAACAAAATGATGTAATACTTCTTCACGGTGGACGTACTCGTGAAAAATATGTCATAGGAGGGCGTTACAGAGTGGACGGTTATCACGAGGAGACGCAGACGGTGTACGAGGCGCTGGGCTGCTACTGGCATGGTTGTCAACGCTGCATATCAATTAACAGGGATATGTATCCGAAATGTGACGAAGAAGATGAAACCGATCAGGATAGTAACAGTGATAAACATAGTGACTTGTTGAACACTGCAGCCTTCAGATACGAGACAACGTGACGTAAACTTGCGGCTCTACGTTCTGAAGGATACCATTTTGTCACAATGTGGGAATGCGATTTCAAAAAAATATTGCAAGCAGATCCTGAACTCGATAGACATCTATCGACACATCCTATCGTTTGCTGCATTCCTTTAAATCCACGAGACGCCTTATATGGAGGAAGAGTTGAAACAGTCAGGACGTATTACAAAATCAAGGAAAATGAAAAATTACAGTACTATGATTTTACAAGTTTGTACCATTATGTGAACAAATACTGTGCCTATCCTGTCGGACATCCTGCCATATTTCTAGGAACTCCTATTGCTTCGGTAAATGAGGTTTTGAACATGGAGAGGCTCATAAAATGTACTGTTCTGCCACCAAAAGCCCTTTTACATCCTGTTCTACCTACAAAAATGCATGGAAAACTGATGTTTGTCTTGTGTAACGAATGTGCTATCAGATTAAAATGTGAAGGTACATGCAGCCATTCCGATGAACAACGCGCACTTTCGGGGACTTTGGTCATCGCCGAGGTACGTAAAGCTTACAGTTTAGGCTAGAGAGTACTGTCAGTGTCGGAAGTGTGGAAGTATGAAACATCGATGTACGACCCTGTCACAAAAACTGGAGGACTTTTTGCTGGTTATGTCAACACCTTCTTGAAAATAAACAGGAAGCGAGCGGCTGGCCTTCATGGTGTCAGAACGACGAGGATAAGAAGAAGTACATACAGAAATATTTCGATAAGGAGGGTATTCTATTGGAAGAAAACAGTATCGATGTCAATCCTGGTAAACGTACTCTGGCTAAACTTTGCCTTAATTCTTTATGGGGCAAGTTCTGTCAACGGGACAACCTTTCCCAGACGACCATCATCAAGGAATCGAAAGATTTTCTCGATAAAATGACTGATCCAAATATAATGGTTGGAGGAGTCGTATTCATCAATCAGGACACCGTTTTAGTGAACTGGAAATATGTTGAAGAGGCTGTCAGTCTGAACAGGAAAGTAAATGTTCCTATCGGAGCCTTCACAACATGTCATGCTCGTCTGAAACTGTACGAACTTCTCGAAAAATTAGGTGACAGAATATGTTATTGTGATACAGATTCTGTAATTTACGTAGATAGTCCTGAAATGGAATATCATCCCCAGACAGGTGACGCACTAGGAGAACTCACCGATGAATTGGCAGATTTCGGACCCGGTGCAGTTTGTGAACAGTTTGTTTCAACGGGACCGAAAAGTTACAGCATGAAAATAACAACCGAACCGCAGTATATCTGTAAAGTGAAAGGAATCACATTGAATACCTCCACATCGGAATTGGTCAATTTTGATACCATGTGCGACATGATAAACAGTGAGCAACCTGAAGTTATGGTCGAAAATATTTTCAGGATCAGAAGAACAAAACAGTTCCAAGTAATCAGTACATATGAAAAAAAGCTGTTTCAGCCGGTACTGTTGAAACGACGTTTCGACGATGAACATTTATCGTATCCCTTCGGATACTGTGCAGACTAAAATATGTCTGTAGCGGTCCAGAGTTTGAGCCCTTCTTCGGACAGTCAGTGTATAAAATGTGTTTACAATGTACCAGATCTTCATTTTTCTTCAAATCTCCAGTATAAAACATGTTTCCTAAACTTTCCCATCTTTCACCATGATGGTCTGCGGAGCATCAGGAAGTGGAAAAACTACTTTTGTGACAAATATGGTTGACTCCATCGTTCATCTTGTCGAAGGACCCGTCAAGAAAATCGTATGGTGTTACGATCAGGAAAGCAGTATTCCGCAAAATCTTCGAGATGTGCAATATCATAAAGGGATCGTCGATTGGCAGTCGTGGAACGGAAAAACCCCTACTCTCATAATCCTGGATGATCTTATGATGGTTGCTCAAGGAGAAAAAGTCGCCGACCTTTTCACAAAAGGCAGTCATCACAAAAACATTTCGGTGGTGTTCATAACACAGAATCTTTTTCATCAAGGGAAAAATTGCAGAGACATTTCGCTGAACGTGAAGCATTTCGTTATTTTTAAAAATCCTCGAGATATGAACCAATTCACTGTGTTTGCACGACAACTTCATCCTCACCGCATGAAGGAACTCGAAAAAGTATATATAGATGCTACCACTCAACCTTTCAGTTATTTGTATATTGATCTTTCACAGTCAACACCGGATCCTTTACGTTATCAGACAGACATTTTTAACCAGAATTACTCAACTGCATATCTTCCTCAGGAATGTTTAAAACATCGAGATGAGGAGAACGAGGAAGACACGTACCAAATCACGTTCTAACAGGAATAGACATTCGTCTTCTTTCAAGAAACATTCACCTTTCTTGCACGTGTTGAAAAATTCGCCGACCAAAATCCGTAAATCATTATTGAAAAGTGCTCCGAAAAAGACAATTCGTTTCATCAGCGAATTCTGCCTGAACGTTTTAAAAGGAAACGTGAAAATTAAACCGTCCACAAAACGTCGTCTGACACCTTACAAGTCAGTCTTACGCAATCTCGTGAAACCGAAAGTGAACATCGAAAAACGAAGAAAACTACTTGTGCAAAAAGGTGGATTTCTACCCTTACTTCTAGGTTCTTTGTTATCGGGTCTTCTCGGTACTCTCATTCCTCATTGAGAAATGACATCTTCCTACAAAAAGATGATCGTCCTTTCACCGGAACAGCTAGCACGTATTCGTGGTTCCGACTCGTCTGTAACTCAAAAATTATCCGTTCTGGATAAAAAATGAATGATATTCTGAAAATGAAAAATATATCAGACGATCAGAAATGGCGTCTTTACAGAAAGGAACTGGACGAGTATTTATGGCTGAGTCGACAATCCAAAGAACCATTACAATTCCTATTCTTCAAGATAACGACGGTTCTTCTACTATTTCGCCAGGATCGACGTATTTTCCTCCGAACCTAGCAGAGACGTTACCCCGTAATACACGTCATCAGTTACAAAATATCATCGACGAGTACCAATCTACGGCTCAACATTTGATAGACGAACGTCAGGAAAAAACACTTCCTGATCCGAAGACGTTGAACTTCTCAGCGTCGTCAACGGAAATCCCTGGACCGTCTCATCGACAGAAACAGAAAAAGAAGAAGAAAGCGGCTGTCCGTGTTTCCAGAAAAACTACACCGTTTCTGCGAACACCTGAGGCATACAAGCTGGTTCCTCTGAGAAAAAGCCGTAGACAGAGAGATCAGTCATGGGAGTCCCTAAGTTAAAACACGATAAAATCCTCACCAAAATATATTATGATCCCCGACACCGTGCTTCATTCTCATCTGTAGATCGTTTATGGAACGCGGTACGGGATAAAAATATATCCCGCAATACTGTGAAAAAATGGTTGATGCACCAGGAAACGTACACTCTCCACAAACCTGCAAGGAAAAGGTTCCCCCGAAATCATTACAATGTGTGGAACATAGACATGCTTTGGGAAGCTGATCTCAACGACATGACATCGATACAAAAACATAACGATGGATACAGATATCTTCTGACAGTGATCGATGTATTCTCAAAATATGCCTTTGCATTACCACTAAGAAATAAAACAAGCAATTCGGTAACCGAAGCTTTCAAAAATATTTTCGGACAAAGCAGACGAAAACCTGTCCCACTACAGACCGACCAAGGAACGGAGTTCACAAATTCTACATTCCAGAAGTTTTTAAAAAATGAAAATGTAAATTTTTCGATCGCTTCAAATTATCCTGTGAAAGCAAGTGTAGTGGAACGTTTCAACAGAACATTGAAAGAACGAATGTGGAAATATTTCACATCGAAACAAACAAGACGTTACGTAGACATTTTACCGCAACTTCTCGAAGGTTACAATACAACTATCCACAGTTCCATAGGAATGGCACCTCGAGATGTGAACGAGTCTAACGTTTACATCGTGTGGAAATGTCTCAACAAACCTGACAAACATATTTCACAACCGTCTTCAGATCTGAATGTTGGTGATTTCGTACGAATCTCTGTCGTCAAAGGACATTTTGAGAAGGGATACGAACAATCGTGGTCACGAGAACTTTTCAAAATCCACTCCCTTGTTCAGCGATCACCTGTACCTGTATACATATTAGACGATTTAAACGAAGAACCTGTAAAAGGCACATTTTACAAACATGAACTGCAAAAAGTTTATTCGGATCCTGACGAAGAGTATAAAATTGATAAGATTTTGAACAGCCGGGGAAAAGGTAAAAATTTGGTATACCTGGTTCGCTGGCTCGGATATCCACCTAGTTTCGATTCGTGGATCAAGGCATCTTCCGTAAAACAGTTATCAGAAAAATAATTTCCAAAACATATTTATATCAAAATATATCGTCACCACGATCCAGTGAATTCTTTGTGTTCGGCGAGAATGGACGATAATTTCTATGTTTACCTTCCGTCATCTGCATCGGAGAATTATTTTCCGAACAACACGCTGACCCATTTCAACGTAAAACTTGCAAAACGGATCGATCTGTCTCCAGAATTGTGGGAAGTCGGATTAGCAGAACTGCATTATTCAACTCTATACGACAATGTTTTGGAAACAGATTACGGAACGGTAACCTTTCCTGTTCGGACGTATGCAAATGCTGAGGACCTGATCTCTACCATCGAAGAATCCCTCCCCAACGACCTGGAAATACGGAGAAACGTTCTTAAGCAATTCTGGCATTTTCTGTTGGAAGCGCAATGGGACGCGTCGGGATCTTCTGTCTTCTGTTTCTACGGATAATACACTCTATATTAACGAGCAGCCATTTTATTTTCCTGCAGCAACATATACAATAGAGGAGTTCATTCAGTTCCTGAAAACAAACCCTGCTAACGCCGTTGTTCCTACTCATCTCAGATTTTTCTTTAAAGAGGCTGTGAACAAACATCTGTCCGTGATAGGGGTTCCCGATCCTGAATCGGAAGGTGTTCCAACAAATACTGTTACACCCATAGACGAAACTGATGACTACGCTAAATTTCGATATGACGTATTGAAATCTATTTATTCTACGCACGCAGTGTCCAATAACGTCGTGGATAAAAAACCCTACATATTCATTTATTCCGATCTCGTGAAACAGCAATTGGTCGGAGGAAAAATGCTACGTCTTTTACGTCTTGCCCGAAAACAGTATTCGGAAACAGAATCATCTTGCACAGTACCCGTAGCCCATCATACATTTAATCCGATTCATTACGTTTCTCTGGATAAAGGTTCTTTCGAAACAATAGAAATTGCGATGTATGATAGACAAGGATATTTCCTGCCTTTGAGAAACGGCTCCGTACCGACAATAGCTGTTTTACATTTTCGTAGGAAAGTAGATGTCCTTTTAAAAAACAGTAAGGAATCATTTTGCTCAGTCTATGTCGAAAAGCTGATGAATCACCATGAATTCGCAGACCGAATATTACAGTAATCAGATCCGTGGGGGAATTGGACCCATCTATCGTTCAACTAGAATTCAAAAAGGGAGAGGATTGGGGTCTCTCTTTGCAGGACTTTTTAGAATGGTGAAACCTCTACTCTGGAGTGGTGCAAAAGCGATCGGAAAAGAAGCTTTGAAAACAGGCGCTAACATTATCACCGACATTGCAACAAGCCAGCAAACTCCGAGAACTATCGTTCGTCAACGTGTACGTGAAGCGGGTCAAAATCTTCAAAGTAAAGCACAACGCAAAATCGACTCTCTGGTAGGTTCCGGTATAAGAACAAAACCTGCAACAAAAATTGCTCAGTCGATGTTAAAACGTTCAGCCACCCGTATTAGAACATCTACGATCCGTAAAAAAAGCGCATCCAAAAAGCGGAGAAAAACATCCACAAAATCTAGGGCAACACGCAAAAGGAAAATTAAACAGAAGGCGGCAGGAAAATATATTTTTGGATAATGATGGAGAATAACACTTGCATGATCTCGCAGTTCGATCTTTTCAGTAAAAAACCTATTCAGCAAAATGTCGAAAAAACTTACACTGTCGCCTACAAGCCTATCGCTTCCATCGATAATCAGAACATACTTCAGTTTGCCGTTCCGCCAGCAGGAACAGATTTTCTAGATCTTTCATCTGCCTATCTTCGTCTGCTAACGCAGATGGTCAATCAAGATGGGTCTCCCATGAGTGCTTCCGAACCTTCCAACGCCCTCACAAAAAACTGCGGGGTCGTAAATTATCCTCTCCATTCACTTTTTTCACAAGTTACAGTGGCTCTCAACGGTATCGCTGTAACAGTTGCCGATAACAATTACGCATATAAATCAATCTTCGAAGCAGAAATCAATTACGGCAGCGATGCTGCGAACACGCATCTCACAAATGTCTTTTGGTACTTGGACACACCTGGACATCAACATGAAATCACCGCCGACAACAAAGGTTTTACCGCCAGAAAATACTTTTTCCAGCACGTTCCGACAACCGGAAATCCTACGGAAGTGTCTGCCGTAGTCGAATGAATGGGAAAACTGCACATTGATTTTTTCCACCAGCCTAAATACCTGATCAACGGCGTTGAAGTACGTATCGATCTAGCCAGGTCACGTGATGCTTTTTACATCTGGGGAGATCAGACTTCACCAACCACCAGAATAAAAATTTTAAAGGCTGTTCTCGAAATAAATCACATCATTCCTACTCCTACCACCAGTTTAGCCATAGACAGAGCACTCTCTTACGCTCCTGCCCATTATCCGTTCACCAGAAGCGTCATCAAAGCTTATTCTTACGTTGCCGGAACGCAGCAGATTTCGATCGATAATGCTTTTCAAGGTCCTTTTCCGAATGTTGTTCTTTTTGCTATGGTATCCACCGCCAGCTTTCTCGGAGACAGTAAGAAAAATCCGTTCGACTTTACAAGTTTCAATCTATCTTCTTTCCATCTTGTGAAAAATGGAGAACTCGTACCTTACGAACCCTTGCGGGTCACCACAGGAGGAAACGGCGGATTGATAACACGTGCCTATCAAACTCTATTTTCCGGTACAGGCATTCACCACGCCAATTACGGACACCAGATCACAAGGAAAATGTTCGAGAACGGATCCTTTTTCCTGATTTTCGACATAACGTCTGACTCTTCAGGAAACGACATTCACACCAGTCTCCAGGAACAAGGTATCATCGGAGCCGAGATGCAATTTTCCCCCCACCTGTCTGAAAATATAACATGCCTTCTGTATGCTGAATTCGAATGTGCAGTAGATATAACAAAAGACAGAAGTGTTATCCTCCATCAGTGAGACCGACTTGTCTATAAATATGTGTGCTCGTGTTTCTGGCTCGCAGTGTTATCGAGACAGTTCTGATGTAGACATTATACTACCTGTGATGGAAAAACCTACCAAAGTGATAACCCGTACTATTAAGCATAGTAGTGTTTCTTCAAAAGTGACAACTTCAAAACCTGTGAACATACAATCGTTTCCCGAACTACTTGACAGCAGCCCTGGGAGCATAGAAATGACCAAAGACAGAAATATTATTATAAACATATGAAAACATATGTAACGTGAGATGGGAAAACTCATCGAACTGATAACCTGTGATGATATTTATAATAGTGATTCTTTGGAAGTACTGTCTGCCAAACCTGTTGACACGCAACCGTCCCCCCAAATATTAGAAGAATATCATCTTGAGAGTATAGAAATAACAGAACGCTGTACACTCATTTTACGTTTTCAAAAACATAAGCAACATGAACACGTCACAGATCAGGGAGATTCTATCTCGAAACTGCTCCACCAAGAACATTTTCTACGGTGTTTACTCGAGAGATCTTTTACCTCGGACGTTTCCTACCCCTGCCTTGATAATCGCAAACACTGATACTTCCAACTTCCAGGGTACACACTGGGTGGCATTCTATTTTGGCAAAAACAATATGGCTGAATATTTCGATTCATACGGATTTCATCCTTTCTATCCAGAATTCGTAACTTTCCTGAACCGTCATTCCTCGGTCTGGACTTACAACAACATTCCCTTACAGGGGGTGTTGGCCACGACGTGCGGACATTACTGTTGCGTGTATGCTTATTACAAAGCAGGCCATGTTACGACCAAGGATTTCATTCAAGCATTTCCGCCCGGTGTCAGTAAAGATGGATATATCCTACACCGTTTTCGTCAGATCTTCAAATGTTTACCCCATTGCAAGTGCCCGAGAGGGGATCAATCGTGTTGCTCTATCCACGCGATCCGGTGTCGTGTTATGCAAAAAGCTATATAAATGTGTGCTGCTGCATCTTTCTCTCAGTGCCGTAGAGACAGCTCCAGTGAAAACATCATGGAGGCTGTTAGGGATTCTACAATGGAAAAACACGACAAACTAGTGAAACGCATGACCCGTCAGGATGATGCTTCCAAACGTAAAACTCGCAAACGTGTGCAACCCCTCAAAATCGAAACTGTCCCTATCAAGAACGAACCGATGGACGAGGGAATAGATGTGACCACAGACTGTGATTTCATGAAACGGCGTAGGGAGATCGGCTTTTCCCCAGATACAATCGAATGTCCTGGACTACACAACGTAGAGGCATGTTTAGATCTCTATCTTGCTAACACATATTTTCTGAACAAGGAAAAAAACAAGTTCTTAGCAATAGGATTCGAAAAGCGATCCCCTTTCAATTTGGTGTGGGAGTTTTCGAAACAGGGGAGATCACCCGTACGCATAGATTCTAAGCAGATTAGAGAACTGTGGGCTTTGAAATCTGACTTACTGAATTACGTCGAAACAGGTCGTCGATTCAATTACTTGGTTACGGGAAATATCACCGTCAGTGGTGTAAATTTTTTCGGGAAACGTTGTATCTCGATGTATCAGCATCATTCATCCGATGCTTTTATTTTCACAGCCTCTGAACTACACTTATTTTTGTGTAACCTTTTTTGGCCTCTGCAGAAATTAAAGAACGAACGTTATCATAAATTGCAACCCGAAATGGAGGCTTTTGTATATTGTATCAAGAACAATGTGGTTTCAGAAAAAAAGAAGTGCCCAATTTAGTGAACTATTTTTATATTCTTTGGTACAACGAACTGATGATTGAAATATATCTTGAGAACAATCATGGACAGACATTGACATTGTAAATAAGTTCTGTTACTTTCATGTATCTGATGTTGTAAATGAACCATTGTTCTTTCTGTAGGAGTTTACAGGATTCTTGTTGGGAAACTTGATGGTAAGAGACCTGTAGGAAGGCCAAGACGAAGATGGAGGGACAACGTTGAGATGGACCTAAAGGAAATCGGTAGGGATGGAAAAGAGTATATAGATCTTGCTCAAGATAGGGAAAGATGGAAGGCCTGTGTTGCTGCAACCATGAACCTTCGGGTTTAAGAAGGCTAGAGAGTTAGTTAGTTAGTTAGTTAGTTCTTTCTGTGTATTGTTATTTTATTTATTTATTTATTTATTTATTTATTTATTCAAAGTTTCAGATACAGCACTTTTAAGGCCATTTTACACTGAAAACTCTAACAAATAACAAGAACAAGTCAAGGTGGTTTAAGGTAAAAACAAGAAAAGTTAAATATAAACATAAGGCATAAACAAGGAAACAAAGATTTACATATTCATTTTTAGGGAAGATCGGAAAATGCTTTCAGGGGCAAAAATGTCTATGTTTATGGGTAAATTATTGTAGAACTGGGGCAGCCTGTGGAATAGAGCGCGCTGTATAAGAGAAAGCCTAGCTGTGGAGGTGTGGAACAATTCAGTGTTTCGGGTCGATCGAGAGGGAACTCTGAAGTTGAATTCTGTAAGAAGAGATTCAGATCTTAATTTCCCATTGATGATTTTATAGAAAAAATTCATATCGGCCATATCGCGTCGGGTCTGCAGTAACTGAATGTTCAAAGTAGTCAGGATGTCAGGTTTCTGAAGATGCCGCAAAGAAGGAATTCTATGACGAACAATGGCGGTAAAGAAGCTGAGGACGGAATCCATGCTAGAAAGATTTGTATTGGAAGCCATGGCCCAGACTGGAGAACAGTATTCGAGAATCGGAGAAATGAATGACTTGAAAAACAGGCTAAGAGAAGTTGGAATATCAATTTCAGTGAATCTGTATAGGAGGCCTAAGAGGCGCATTGCACTTTTAGTTGTAGCTGCGATGTGTTCCTTAAAGTTCAGCTTTTCATCTATGATAACACCTAGATCTTTTTGGGCCGCAACTGTAGTAATATAATTGTTTTCAAGAACATAATGAGAATGTATTTTTTTCTTTTTTAAAGAGACTGTGAGGGAGGAACATTTCTGTGGGTTAAGTTGTAGATTCCACTGGTTACACCATGTGACAAGTTCGGAAAGAGCATTCTGGAGAATCACAGCATCTTGCGTGGTTGAGATTTCTTTGAAAAGTTTACAGTCGTCAGCAAACATGAGTAAATTGACAGGAAATGAGGAAAGTCTTTGAGGGAGATCGTCCATGTATAGGATTAACAAGAGAGGGCCCAAGAGAGGGCCCAAGACCTTGTGGTACCCCAGACAGGACAGGAAGAAAATCAGAAGAGGCGCCTGAAAGGGTGACACGCTGTGTCCGTGAGTGTAAATAATCCTGGATTAAGGAGACAAATTTGCCATGTATGTTAAATCTAGTTCGTAATTTGTGAATAAGAAGAGCATGGTTTATTTTGTCAAAGGCTTTTGAAATATCCAAGTATATCACATCTAGCTGGGAATTTTTGGAAATAGCCCTAGTGGCATGTGAAAGGAGAACTGAAAGATTAGTCAAGCAAGAGCTACCTGATTGTAAATACAACATTTGTGTTATTCTATGTATTGTAAACCTATATCCATATTATCGATTGTAAATAAAACATTTGTATATTTTAAAAAAACTCTTTTATTTCTTGTACTTATTACAATAGAAACTGTACATCTTCCAGACATTTTCAACTGCACAGGTTTTTTTTACATTTTTACATTTGCTATGTTCTTTGAATCTTCCTGAAGTGTTTTTCACACTATTCAATTTTGGACATTCAAGTTCTTCGATGTTACGTACGGATATTTTACCCATACCTTTTTCTCCAAGTAATTTTTCAAACCATTTCACTTTCTCCGTACCTTTGACGTACACTGTTTGATTCACAAGCACAACATATAACAAATCTCCTAATTTCTCATACGGTAGCCATCCATCTCCCCAGTTGAGGCCGTGTTTGTTGGTACGGAGCCAGTAATTCACTCGGCGATACTTTTCACTCAAAAAGCGTAAACCATATGGATATTTCACTAAACAGTCAAATGCATTGTCAAAAGGAAATTTTAAAATTCCGACTTCTTTCCACACAAATTCTCCTCCTGCTCCTCGAAGACCTTGAACGTCCAAAAAACAGACATCCATTTTGGGCATCAGGTGAAAACTGTCAACGTATCTTCAATGCTACCCCGACATACGGCGCACTTGTCCAATTGGGAAGCACAGGATCCGCAGGAAACAAAATGTCGACACGGGAGAATTACAACACTGCTAGGATTCTGAAAACATATTTTGCACACAGAATCCACACTAGGTTTATCGGACGTTTTCTCAGGAGTCTCTATACTGTCGCAATACTTGCAGCTCTTGGAGTTACGATGTAACGCCGCAACACTCTGTATAAAAGGACACTGGGGTACCAACATGTAATGTCCTAGAATCGGGCAATATTTGGATGTCCAATCGCAAAGTCCGTACGAACAATGAAAACATAATACTATGTCGCTAAAGCCTGAATAGTAAAATCCTGGAGTCACTAATTCTTCCGGAGTCTGACGTAATCCTATAGGCCACTTTCTGTATGTTCTGTATCTCGAATTCACTGATACGTAACTGATAACATACGGCTCGGCGTGAGTCTAGCAGACGTGGTGAGTAAACACTCTCATACGTCATAAAAGGTAAAGTAATCGGATACTGCAGGTGACGGCGTCCCAGGTATCGGCGATAAAGGAACAACCTGAAGATCGTCGGGGAACAGACGTCTGCGGACGCCGAAACCTTCTGCAGGAACCACAGGGAAACAGGGATGTCCTTCTAATTTACGTAACAAAGGACGATCACAGCCAGAACACCACGGAATTTCTGTCTGCCAGCAATGAAAGCCACTCTTTCACTCTCTGCTTCAAAGCTTCACCGATCTTGTCCTCTTCCTTCCTGCGACGTAGTTCGCACATACACCCGTGACCTGGAAATCCTGTTCTCTCGTCCGCTCTTCTTTTCCTCTCTTCTATCTCCTTCAACGTCTCGCAGTGATGATGGACTCCTTTTCCTAATCCGTTGAACAGGTAACATCCACACCAGGGAGATTCAGGTATCGCTACATACATAAACGGGAAATAACTCAGCACCCGATGCAGGGCCGTTGGATCGTTGTCCAGGTCGCCGCAAGATCGAACAAGTTCCCAGAACTCCTCGTAGCTAACCTCGTAGAAATTCACACCATTATCAGACAGTCTTGTACCGCACACATCCATCCTCACATGATACTATTATCCTGTATCCCTTCTATTTATACCTTCTTTTTTCTACGTCACGATTTCCGTTAAAAATACTTCAAACAGTCACCCTGGAAGGTTAAACCTAAAACATGCTAGGACATGTTTTTTCAGACCACACCCAATTCCAGGAATTTCAAACTCATCAACGGCCGCCCGAGAAAAATACCACCTTCCCCAGAATGACTCATCAACGCCATCTCTCTTCAAACAACAAAAACACGTACCCAATTTCCCAGAATTTCAGAATCATCAACGCCATCTGTCTTCAGACAACAAAAACACGTACCAAAATTCTCAGAATTTCAGGAATGCAAAAGCAATTACCATTCCAAATCCTTTACCCAAACCACATCCATTAATTCTCACAACATTTCCTCGAAACAACACTCGACAAACCCCATTTTCCAAAAAAAGGCACTCAACATTCACCGCACCACTTAAAAGCCTCATCAAAGCCATCTGTTTTCAGACGCCGGCCGACCGGGAAAAGCAATTACCATTCCAAACCCATTACCCAAACCACATCCATTAATTCTCACAAAATTTCCTCGAAACAACACTCAACAAACCCCATTTTCCAAGAAAAGACACTTAACATTCACCGCACCACTTAAAAGTCTCATCAACGCCATCTGTTTTCAGACACCGGAAATTCCGAGAATCTCCCCAACCCAAATTCCCAGAATTTCAGAATCATCAACTCCATCTGTTTTCAGACGCAGGCAAAACGGGAAAAACCCGAATACTTTCCCTCCAACAACCAATCAAAACGCTCCTCGCAAAATTAAGCCCCGCCCATTTTATGACGTCATCGCGAACAACAATACCCCTTGCTTGCCCACACAACTACATCATCAATTGATCTTTGATCGATCTTTTCCAAACAATTGATTTATCGGACTCAACGCGGTACAATAACTACTGTCATTACCAGTATTATTAAAGTTGTTAACAGAAAACAAAACTAAAATTAAAAAAACAATGAAACAAGAAATGGAGATACAATAACATGCTGTACTGTAGCCTGCATGTTGAAATGCAATCATGAAAATATGTATTTCATATTTGTTTTTATTTGTAAATAATAAATATATGATTAAATATTGAAGGTACAGTGGGATGCACAAGTATTGCTCATATTTCTCTTGCATCTATCGTGTTTTTAGGGACTGGCTGGCCTTTTATGTATGCAAGTGCTGGTGTAGAAATTTTCAGCAGCTTGTTTGACATTTTGTAACATTTTTTAAGCTCTCATTTCGTAAAACAAGGGCAATAAACATGGCGATGGATAATTTACTTTGCAATTCTTATGCATCTCACTGTACAACAAATCACATCCATGCTGACAAGAAGACTAAAACTCTGAACGTTTGGTGATTAAAGTATGGGTCTAGTTGATGTGAATATTTCAGAAGAATTAAATATTTTAACTACAAACTTGAAACTTACTGGGGGATGATATAAATACGATTAAGAATAATGCTAAAATATTTTTCAAAACTGCTAAAGAGATAGGTTTGGAAGTTAACAAAGAGAAAACTAAATATATGCTTACAGGCCGAAACCAAGTGTTAGGTAATAATCAAAATCTAATTATTGATAACAACTCGTTTGAACCAGTTTCCAAATTCAAATACTTAGGAGTAATATTAACAAATGAAAATTATATTAAAGAGGAAATAAAAAGTAGGCTTAATTCAGGAAATGCATGTTACTTCTCTCTTCATAAACTTTTGTCTTCTCGTTTAATATCTAAGAAACTAAAAGTTAAAATATACAAAACAGTAATTTTGCCTGTAGTATTATACGGGTGTGAAACTTGGTCCCTTACATTAAAAGAGGAACATAAATTGAGAGTATTTGAAAATAAGATTCTTAGGAAAATATTTGGACCTAAAAGAGATGAGGAGACAGGTGAGTGGAGAAGGTTACATAATTTAGAACTACATAATTTGTATTCATGTCCAGATATTATTAGAATAATTAAATCAAGAAGACTTAGGTGGGCAGGCCATGTGGCACGAATGGGAGAGGAAAGAGGAGTTTACAGGATTCTTGTTGGGAAACCTGATGGTAAGAGACCTGTAGGAAGGCCAAGACGAAGATGGAGGGACAACGTTGAGATGGACCTAAAGGAAATCGGAAGGGATGGAAAAGAGTATATAGATCTTGCTCAAGATAGGGACAGATGGAAGGCCTGTGTTGCTGCAGCCATGAACCTTCGGGTTTAAGAAGGCTAGAGAGTTAGTTAGTTAGTTAGTTAGTTAGTTAACTTGAAGCTTTTTAATTCTTATGTTAAAGTTTGTGCAGTGTTCCATTCACACATGATACAACATACCTTTTGCCAAACTGCAATGTGTTGCATGCTTGAAATGGATACTGATACAGCATTCAGGAAGCCAGGTATTCTATAAATTCTTCTCAATTGAAAGCATAATTTCCATACATTCTATTAGGGACGATCCTGTAATAACAAGAATACATTTAAGAATCTCATTCAAAATATCAAATATATGAACAAAAAAATACTTGCATTCAGTACACGGAAGAGTTATTTCAAAGAATGTCAATTGGTCCACATTTAAGGAAAGCCTACTCTGACCTTAAATAGTTACAGGAGTTTGTATGATAAATTGGCAGCATTTTAAAAAAAAGTAGGCCCTATGTTTTAGTATCAATTCAAGTAAATGTTCAATTCCATGACCCACTCTCTCCACATACAGTCATTCACATGAAAAGTAAAGGTAAGGGGATTGAATAATAGTTGTCAGAAACACGAGATTGAAAACTTTCAATAACCTTTACCATGATTTAATTTATTTACCTTTGAAGCTAACTTTCAACCATTGAGTGAGTAACATTTCAAATTTCTCATAAAAAAAAACTTACTAGATCCATTTCAAATGGGAGGATGGGTGGGTATTTTGTTGCTTCAGGTTCTAGTTGAAAACATGGAAAGAAACTTACTTGTAGATCTTGTCCGAAAGAGGTTCCAATGTAGTTTCTGGGACCTCCCACAGAAATTTCACAGCTCACTACCCATCGCCACAATTCTTGGCATATCTTTTACTTTCCAGACTTAAAATCAGTATTTCTCATAAAAACCTGTAATTAAATTAATTTTGAGCATGCAAACCATAAATTATTAACAATTTTGTACAGTTTTAAACTTAATGATAACAATTAAACCATAAATTACCTAAATCTAGTGTATTAAACTTATATTGTTTCATTGTTTTGATTACTGGAACTTTAAATCCAAATTTTGTACAAAATTGTAATTCTTGTGAGAGAAAAATAATTTTAAATCAGTCATAAGATAACTAATTACAGCCAAATATACATGAATGCTAATTGTTGCAGTCACAAACAGCTTAAACTTGAAGGGAAATACAAAATAAGACCAAGAACTAACATCTTTCATGTCAGTACCACTCAGTTTTTATGTAAAAGTGTAATTCTTGGAAAATGCAGTAAAACTGAAAGAATTTTGAATTATTACAAAAATTTTGCTTTTACTTCACATTATTTGCTTAGAACTAGCAGCAGAATTTTAAGTGGATGCTCAATATTTTATGGAACATCCAAAGGGTTAATATTAGTGAAAATCAGTGTTGCCATCTAATTTTTTAGAAATTTCCTCAGTGTTCCGCAGATAAAAATTTCTAAGTTTCAATTTTGTTTTAACATACAAAGTTAAATATAACATCTTCAACTTGTGTAAATGTACACTATTATAATTACTCATGAATTAGTATTTTTAACCATTCACTTGACTTTTTGTCAAAGCTATGTAATTCTACTTACCTAAATAATACAAAATGATGAATAAAATGAACAATATTGGGAGACCAGTTCTTCATTTATAAATCTCCCATGGGATTAAATACTTCTCAATAGATAACCTTAGCTAGATCAAAATATCTTTACTCTGATGGGGTCTAGAACCCAAAATTGAATTTTACTATAATTTTGGGACTTTCAGATAAATATCAGCTAATTGCATGATTTGTTTTTCAGTGTAGAGGATAGGTGAAGGAAGGGGACGATTGAAGCACACGGTGTGTCGTTTTTTCCAGTAAAGCCTTTTAACCCTTCCCTGGGATTATTTATGTGTGGAGGTTCAGGATTAACAGTATCATTCAGTCACTACTGATGAAATCCATACAATTTCAGCCAGTACTTTTAAGCTGTTATGCCAGATGAATAGTTAGGTACCCTTGACTTTCTGTACCACGAAGTGAAACGTTTTGCATTTTTTATGAAGATTAAGTTGTTTATGTAGCTTTTCTGCTGTTTTAAGCTCAGGGAAATGAGTTATGTTGATGTAAAGTACCTAGTTTCCTTAGCCTGAAGCAGGATAGCTCGAATGCTTCGTGCAAGTGCACCAAAATATTAATGATAAAAGTCAATAATTGAAAATAAATATTAATTTTATATTATAAATGTATTATTAAATAAAGTAAATCAAACACGAAGGACTGAAAACTCACAAAACCAAATAGAAGTGTACCTATTGTTAGGAGTGCTAAGTTTGGTGACGTCATCATTTGCACGTATTTTACGCTATTTGAATGTACATACACCAATTTTGACCAATAAAAAGTGGCGAAAGTACTCGAAGATAGGTGGTTTTTAATTTACTTGAGCTGTGCTTTGGGATCGAATATCGCGGTTGTTTGTGCTCTCCGCGCTTTGAAGCACATTCTATGTTACATCAAACATCAAAACCTGTAAAGTAAGAAAAAATTGTAACTCAGAGTCTGTGTTACTAAACATATCTACCACCCGTAACTCGGCAATTACAAGTTTCTGCTTCCAAAAATATCTGAGAACTACTTGTAAACAATAGACACGCACTTCTTATATCGATTGTATACTACGTAATAAAAGTGACCGGTATTTGCAATGTGGTACATGTGATAAAGACATCGATGAATTTATATCTTCCACTACACAGGCGAAGTGAACACATGCACATGGTTATTGGCTTCGTTGCATTGTACAGCAGTACAATAATAATAATATAGTACGTAATAAACTGTACTACAATGAATTTTCATTCCATTATGTTAAAAAATAAAAACATTATACGTACCTTGAGTTATGTAGATTTACTTTCCATGCAGGCATTCGTAGCACAACCATCGATAAACAAGCACAACATAGCAACAAAAACGCTTCGGCCATATTGGCCTGTGGAAGTTGACGTGCGACACAAATGCGCATGCGCGGCTTGGTCTAAAACGGCATGGAAGTATTTTCCGAAGCCACGGTCGAGTCCGTAAAATTTTAACTGTAGGATATTGTAAATTTCACGGTAAATTCTAACAGTGTACAAGGTGTCTTAAAAGTCACTATATACTTTTGTGACATTAGATGCTTTTTAATATGTTATGCTGTCATAAATACATGTATCATTAATAGAAATTAGTGTCTAATTTCGTGTAATTGTTACATTTTCCATTTCAGACATATATTACTGATGATGAACATGATGATGTTCCGATTTGATCAACAAAATTTTGTTCGGTGGTGAAGGACCTTCCACACATGGGGAAATGTTAATCGGCATAATTCTTGCATTTTCTTCAATGGGAACGAGACTCGCCGAAAGTAGAGATATGTAGACACTGATGGTCACCATGTGGAACAACACCTTGTTGCATGTACTTTGAAATAAATATACTTTTCATGAATTAAGGCCGTATTTCGTAATTCCTATTGTATTTTAAAATAGATAACCATTTTTGAGATACCCTGTGGATACACTATGTGATAACCTACGTACAATTCTCATGTTTGTAAATATTCACTTATATTGCATATTCGATACACAAAGCTACATTTGTTATACATGATAGACGGGCATAATATTTTAAAAGCATAACTTTTCTGCATCCTTTATATATATATATATATATATATATATATATATATATATATATATATATATATATATATATATATATATATGTGTGTGTGTGTGTGTGTGTGTGTGTTTTTGTAAATGACATATTTCGCTCTATCATAACTTTTTTATACATTTTTTCTACATAAAGATTTATGTACTAATACATCTACAGAGAGTTCGTAAAATTAAGGAATGAAGGTTCTGCTTTATTACACCGGCGTTACACAGCATATTCGTTAAATTTTTAACAAACTGTATCCAGGACAATAATGCTAAAGAAAAGAAAAGCGAACCGCAGCAATGAGTTGCTCTCAAAATCGAGAACAGTTCTTTGTCAAAAACAAATTTTAAATTGTGGCAATATTATTACTGTCCTCTCCGTAATAAACAAATGGGTTAAATTGAATCTAATTTAGATACATATATAGAGACAGAAAAGAAAAAAGTATGTCCACGCAGTAGGTTCACATTGAATTTAATTGAGCGGCTGCACGTTCCACTTTCAAACTTGCTACGTCATTATTTTCGGTTGGAGTGAAACGCAGGTCAGGTCGTTAACAGAACGTTAATGGCAAACCCGTGGGTAACAATGACCATTCTGTCACCTGATTGCTGGTTCCGAAAAGTAAACATTAATTGTCTTCGTTTTCTTCCACAGGAGTTGTTGAATCACGATTTCGATTCTACGATCAGCCATTTATATTTTTTTTCTGACAGACACAGAATATCCAATTGCAAGTCGTGAAGACAGATTCAATTGGATATTTATGGTCACCAGTGATCGATGAATCGAAATATTGATGGTAAAAGGGATTAGTATATTCTGTTTGAGTTGGAAAAGGATAATTACACCCATTATTTCTCTTCATACTGCATGTATCAGGCCTTCCAGGTAAAATGGAATGTATTATTGAATGCACATAATACCTCAGAACAGGAAGGAGCAATTAGCTTTATTTGTGAAGAGTGCTCTCGTACGCCAAAACAAACTACGTAGGTTTGTAATATCAGGAGAGCATTGCCATGTTTACGAAGATAGTGTGATAAATATCCATCACCATCAGGATAATGACTCGCCTTCATTTTGACACCTTCCTAGTGCAATTTCTTCAAACAGAGATATTTGGTAGGTAGTTGGGTAAAAAAAAAGGTAAAGTGCTCCCCTGTGCATAGCACCACGCCATGAAAGCGTATAGGGGGTGTGGGGGTAACGCCCCACACTTTCTTGATCCGGTCGTGAGTGGGGGTGATGTGATCAGCATCACGCCCCTGACCGCCTTTACCCACCAGGGTTTCCCCCAGGTACCCATGTTATTCGACGCTGGGTGGGAGCCGGGGCCGCTTTCATCGTTATAAAAGTTCCCTGATTTGAACAGGCCGGGGATCGAACCCGGGACCTTTAGCATGGTAGTCAGACGTGTTACCGACTGAGCCACGATGTGAGAACTCTTTAACAAATTGAAATATGTTGTTAACGTAATATGTGATTGATGTAATTTCTCTTCTCACATTAATTTTCGTGGGTTAGATAAGTAATATCTAGGATTCGTTAATATAATGGAAGTTTACAATTGAGGCGTTGCTGATACGAAGGGCGAACTCAACAAACGTACATTGTGATGGAAATGCGTTTCATGTTGTGAGGTACAGCCCGAACTCCACAAAAAACTTTGGAAATCACGCATGAAACATTCCAATCTACTGTTATCAAGTTTTTGTGGAGTTCGTATTGTGCCTGGCAACTCGAAACGCATTTCCCTCACAATGTACGTTTGTTGAGTTCGCCCTTCGTATCCGCAACGCCTCAATTAATAATTTGTTAAAATGTAATTTCTTGCTTCCAAATTGTGGTGATTTGAAATATTTGTAATGTAATTTTAGCATAAAATACAGTGTGCAAGACTTAAATCGTGCTTTTCTTGTGATGTGATGGTAGAGTTAACCCACGTTAACTTAAATACTAATTATTTGATTTTGATACCAAATCTATTTGAAATTTATTATCCACCATCACTGGAAAATGCCAAGCACTTAATCTTTCACAGTGCATGCACCACGTATTCATGCTGACACATGACAATTGTTTACACGCACAAATGTACAGATTCGCAAGTACGTGCTTTCCGTGCGAAAATACACAAACAGCAACACTGGGTTTGATTAATGGGAAGCAGAGAAATGAGAGGCAGAGACCACCTTATAACAAACAGTGATGCCCAACAGAAACTGGTAATTACATCGAAAATTCATTAATCACAAAATTGTCGCTTTCAATGGACTTTTAAATGGTTAAATGCGCGTATTATTAATTGCCACGTTCGTTTTATGTCACACATTGTTTTATCACTGCACTGACTTTATATTCAAACACATGAACGGCGGGAGGGGTTAAAATGACCTCTACCTTCATCGTTTCTTTAATAACTATGCCAAATTTCTTATTATGTCCTAGAAATTTTCTGACTTTTCATAATTTTATGTTCTTTTTAAGATGATATATTGAAATCTACAAAATTAGATTTATTTCTCTGAAATTCAGCGAGAGGGGTCAATTTGATACCTGGAAACTTTCATTTTTGCGTGCTGCAATATTAGCTTTAGATTGCGGTTCTTGTGTAAATCTGTCTTCAGGATGTTCCAACTTGTTACAGTTTACATGTCGTCATGTAGGTAGTGTTCTTGTATCAGGAAGGACGTCTCCGAAATAGCAGTTTCTCGTGGTGAAATGTTGCGTATTCTGAGTGTTCAGTTGTTGATAATTATAATTTTTATTTGTAATCAAACTTATCATAAACCTCCTAAACACTTTTATGAAAATACATAAAGCACAGAAAATAGTATAATAAAAATATGTTCCAATTCTAAAATAATTTTAATATTTAAATGAATTTCATGTGAGTGGCCAAAATGACTCCTTTTCGCTGGTCAAGAACCTTCGCAGTTCTAGTGTTAAAAGATCGAAGGATTCTTGAACGAAATAGACAATTTAAATTGAATATCTCCTAGATAATCTACAGAAGCTATCCTGTCAGTAACACAGGTCTGTAGGAAGGTTTAGGCTACTAGGGGCCTGATGCCTAGGATACCATGCACAATATGGAAAGAAAATTTGGCCCAGTGGTAGTGTCGTCGCCTTGTAATCAAGGGGTCCCGGGCAAGATACATCGTCGTCGCCTTGTAATCAAGGGGTCCCGGGCAAGATGCCCGGTGGAGGCACATAGTGGTTCGGATCCCACTTTAAACTGTAGGTCCAGTCCCAATTAGCCTTACAGTGCATAAAGTGGACTTAAAACACCAAATCAATCAATCAATAAATCAAAGAAAATTTTACAGTTTGGCATAGGTAAGGTCAGAATGAAAACATACAATAGGTTACTCGATATATGAGTATTTTCTTCTTCTCCTACTTCTAGTGACAGAACACTGCTGGTTCCCAAAGTAGTACTAATTGTACGTTTTCGAAGATGGTCTTCAGGCACTGAAGTAACTGAAATTTTCTTAAATATGATAACCTTTTTTAAAATTAGAAATACAAAATGCGAATCTTTAAATAGGACATATAGTATTTTTAATGAGTTGTCTTTGTTTGTTCATTTCAAAATTTGTAATTATTGCAAACCATGGCATATTAAGAAAATATCGAAAGACGTACATAAAATTTCGGTTCTTGGTAGTGCGGGTTAGGGGGGAGGGCGCCATACCCTGACTTATCTGTTCAGTGCTTATTAATATGCATGAATTTTGTACAAATATGGTAGAATTACTAAAAGTAGGATTATGGACCTATTGTTCCCATTCTAGTTCAAAAAGTGAAATAGATTAGATAAAATATAGCCGTAATTGAGGACTATAAGTAGTAAACGTTTTTAAGTGCGAAAAGCGAAAGTTTTGGGAAAATCGCATCGTTCAGCACATAAGCCCGTAAGAAAGTGCACACTAGTGACCTCTTTACACGCCCTTTGAACTACTTAGAGGGCTACCAGTAACATTTCAAGTTTACAACATTATGAACCATGGCACAATTTCACAGTTTAACGTGGAAAACAGTGTTTGAATTATGGTGGCACTTACAGCGTTTACCAATTTTAGTCTTCAATAAACCAAAGTGATGGAAAGTGACATAAAAGACGATGTATGTAACTTAATGGAATTAGTAAGTGTGACGGTTGATATACATTATATAAATATCATCCCACCACAGCTTCACTCTTCTTTTCACATACGAGAGTGAAATATGCCACGCGCCAAATAAGTCATTGATAGTTATGTAATGTATAAAGTTGCGCAGCCTTCTCGATAGAGGGCGCTCGCTGCCTCTGCACGTAACTTCGCGCATGTGTAAAATAGACTTGTCGGCCGAGCAGCGTTGGGAACTGGGGGGACGAAAAAGAGACACAGTACAGTTCCGATAGACTCGAGACCAAGGACAGACCAACATTAGACGCCAGCCGGAGCGGAGAGACTACAGATATAACAAGTAGTTCGCTCAACAGGTGCCCGACCTTTTACCTCCCCTTCGTTGCGTATTTGGCATGGCATTTTAACTGACGTTGTACGTTTGAGTTGCCATACTTCCAAGCCATCTGGATTCTGCCATGTTGCGTAACGGGGAAAGAAGGAGGTCAGTATGGGGCTTTTGTCTAATTCATTTTTTGTAACTCGGGTACACGACTTGTTTAGTAACAAGAGATTAATAGTTCTAAATTAATGAGCAACTTGTATTGACTTCCTTATTACAAAAAAGAAATTGAGCTGTGATAAATATTTTTTTGTCTCTCCACTCCGCAACCGGCTGGATAATTACGTATACTTTTTTTTTTTTAAATAATTCTATCAGTGACTTGTTTCGGCACCACCTCAATAGGGTATGCACGATTGTTGGGATGTGTTTCAAATATGTGTATCTATTTATATTTATTGGGTTTTAATATTTGAATGAAGAATTGGGAGGGGGATTGAATGTGTGTGTATATACATATATAAATTAAATTTTGGAAGAGTTCATTGCTGTGTATTATGGGCTGTTAGAATAGGAACAATAATAAGTAAACGACAAAAGTAAGGGATAGAGTGAATGCAAAATGGTATTTGAGGTTCGCTGGACACTAAATTGTGAACATTATTGACTCCGAAAATATTCATTGAATTGTTATATTCCGGGGAATTTAAGATTGTAATGATCAAGTCGCTGTTCTTATTTTTTACAAAGCAAAACTGTTCTTGAATAAAACCTTGTTAAAATTGAGTACATTTTTTTAAACAAACGAAGAGTAGACTAAGTTATTATTGTTTTGCAAAATAGCTGTTGACGTAGAATAATCTAGGGCGAAAGTGATAGTTTATCTGGGTTGTTTCGGGCGTACGTAATTTTCTCGGGAGGGGGAACTAGACGATTCCCCCATTTCTCAATAAGATTGCGTTAACCCGGATTGGTGCACTCGGCGATTTGAGTTCTTTGCCTCCTGGAGCAAGCCAAAAATCGATCCACGTAGTTCAGGGTAGTATATTGGGCTGGGCGAAATTATACTAAGGTAGCAGCTTCCTAAACATCACACGCTTCAATATTGTATTTAGAGAATTTTGGTATCGGGTAGCAGTGGTATATGCAAAATTGAAGCGTAACAAAAAATATGATAGTATTCGCCACAAAAAGAAGAAAAAAGACAAGGTAATTATTTGGATGGAAATATTAATAAAATTAATATAAATAATTAATTAAATATTAATATCTTAGTATTGAATCTTAATTAGGCAGTATATATTACCAATTTTTCTATTATATCGCCATTTGTACTAAGCCATACTCTTTAGTAAATGCATAGGGGCGAAATAAATTTCAATTTTGTTTATATTACGCATGTTGTTTCGTGCTGAATATTAAAAAAGAAAGGAAATTGTAACACATTTTCAAACTGTAAGAAGTTAAAAGTTACAGGAATGTTAGGGCTTCTAGTGGGTCACTAATTTGTAATAAAGTTTTAAAATACAATGTGAGTTTCCACAGTTTCGATAACTGTCTTACACCAGTAGCTGTTGGGTTGAAATTTGTCTCGTGTGAGATTTGAGACAATTTTACATTTTAATAGTTTTGGGACTACGAAAATCTATTAAAGTATTGTTAATATGTAGACAACAGCGAAAGCAAACCACATGAAGTTTAATGTGAATTCTCTAGAAGGAATTCTAAGCTGAAATTTTTCAGATTTTGAATATCATGTTTTTTTTCGAAAGGAAGGGAAAATTCGGGAAAAAAAACTAGCCTGGCTTCGGCTTAAGGTCCAGCCGAGCGTTAAGCCGGAAGTTCAGTTCTGCCCCCTCAAAGTCAAGCCCCAAGTTACGACAATTCATTCATCATCATCATCGTTGTGATTATTGAAGTGGCAGAAAACCGACTTTAAATAACCAACATGGAAATCCTGCAGAAATTAATATTATTATACTGGTATTTCTACCGTCAATTGAGAGTTGTTTGTGAAGGGAATGATGAAATATTCCACGGTTGTATTCCACAAAAAAATTCTCGTCGTAATTCTGGTTCCGGGCCCAGATGAAAGCTGTAAGCAAGCGACAGGGTCCTAATGTGGAATTATGTCTAGAGCCGAGGCGAAAGAAATACCCCCCAACGAAGCGAAAAAGCGAAGCAATGTCGGAGCGTCGTATAATCCTCGCCAACCGGAAGTTTTGCCGTTCACGGGATATGAAACTTCGTAAGGTCCATCGGCTGGGGAATCGGAACTCGCTTCTAGGTGGCCTCAACAAGGGTTGGCTTTCAAAGGAAAACGAAGCTGTTCACTCGTCGCCTAAAAATCTTTGCGAAAGTTATGTTTACAACAGTTGTGCATCCTCTACTAACTAACGAATTACAGCAGCCGGTATTATTCAGTTGAAATATGACCAAATTTTTCTTTGTGTTTCACACTCAGTTTCTTGTGGGAACAAAATATGACAAAGTCCGCTCTGAGGACTGTTAATGATTCATTGATTTGGTGTTTTAAGTCAACTTTATGCACTGTAAGGCTATTCGGGACTGGACCTACAGTTTAAAGTGGGATCCGAACCACTATGTGCTTCCACCCGGTATCGAACCCGGTCCCCTTGATTACAAAGCGACGACGCTACCACTGCGCAATCGGGGAGGCCCTGAGGACTGTTCAGAGTATAAAGATGACTACATGTTCTAGCCTGGATTTGATATCACAATTTATATTCTGTGGCTTTGTAGTTATGATATAGTGAAACAATATTTGTACGAAATGATTATTTTATAAATTAAGTGTAGATCCAACACATTCGAGGATTCTGCTTATGGAAATGATGGCGTATTGGTTCAATAAGCAACATTGTTTTCTAGATATAGTCGATTGTTTTAATTTAATTGAAGGACTTGTGTAGTAAGACTAAGTAGTGTTTAATACCATAACCAGTGATAATATCGATATAATATCATCCGATTCAATACATGAAGAACATGATGGAAATGATGTAATGGACACTTCACACAAAATAAATGGGCCAAATAAAAGAAAGAACAATACAGTACAAAATGAAATGGGTAACAAAAGTTCTAGGATGGAACACACTACTAATCATGAAGAAAAAATGTACCAATATAACATAGGTGCAAATGAACCCTATTTAGTGATAATAGAAAGTAGAAACCAATAGTCAGGAAATTTGCATCCAGTTAAAGTTGGATAACGTAAAGTTTGTAGATCGAAGTGGAAGAAATAGAGTTCGAGCTCAACACGTCACAAGAAGCTAATAACTTTGTCAAAAAATAAAGTGCTATTAGACAAGTTATGAGTAACTTGTTGCCATAATTCCAAAAATTTTAATGGAAAAGGAAGGCCTTGTGTTTGGAATACCCACAGAGTTTGAAATGCAGTATTTGGAGAGCAGTATAGAAAGCCCAGTGCTAGTGACTAAGGTGCAAGGAATGAAAAGCAAAATATGGCGGAATGATGGGTCATTTAAGCTTGAACCTACTCAAGTCATATGTGTGACTTTTAAGGGGACAGTTTTACCACAATACAAAGCAGTTGAAAAACAAATAGTTGAGGTAGTGCCACGTGTGAAACCAATGTTGCAATGTAATAGATGTTTCAGATTTGCCCACACAGGTCAACAGTGAAAGGGTAAAAAAATGTGTTATAAATGTGGCCAAGATTATCACGAAGGAAACTTCGAAATGAGTGAACCATGTATAAATTGCAAAGGATATCATAATGCGTACAACAAAATGTGCCCAAAATATCAAGATGAAAGCAAATTGAAATTATTATGGCCGAGAATAACATCTCATATTATGAAGCAAAAGGTATGTTAAAGGGAAATAACGTAAGACATATATCATGTGAACAAAATATTAAATTATTTTGGGATCAATTTCAACATGAAGAAAGGGATTGGAATTTCCTCCCATCAAAAAGAGTTACGTGAATGAGAAGAATGCACTAACAAGTGATAGTTGCAAGAAGGTAAAATAGAGTTATTGTGCAAGTTCTGTAACTCAAATGGCGGAACAAAAAAATATCAAAAGAGAATAATGGTCAAAAAATGAGAGTACCATACAACAAAGTTGTTACATCACCTCCAAAGAAGATTACGAAAACAGCTGCAAGACGTATTGTACAACTCCCACGGGAAACGAAAAGGATATGAATGTAGATTCTTCATCCTCATCAGACACAGAAAAAGAACAAATAAAATACAAATCCCGTATATTTGATAGATTCCCCTTTTATTAAGCAAGAAAACATATGAACAATATAAATTGCAGATGATATTCAGTAAATCAGTTTTTTGTAGACAGATGGAAAAATACCAGTCATTATTGGACCTTTTACCAGACATGATGGAATCAGTTCGTGATTTAAATGATTCCAGGAAGAAACAGAATATCTTAATTTCAATGCGGCAAATTATAGGAATATTATCAGAAAACAAAACTTTTAAAACAGGATAAATAGGTATGTCTTTTATAGTGCAATGCAATATAAATTCATTTACAGCTAGATGATTACAAGTATTACAAATTATAGATGAGCATCATCGAGGTATATTGAGTTTGTCAGAATTTCGTGGTAGACAGCATCAGAATTATCAAATACCTCATTACGAATTAATATCTAATCTACATACTAAATATACAAGAGGTATATGAAAGTATAAAATTTAAGAAAGCAACATTACCAGAATCATTAGGGTTGGTAAAATTATTTAATGTAGAATTAATAGCAGTGAAAATTAAGACGAACACATTACAGTGTACATTAGTTTCAATTTGTATTCCATCGAGTTATAAATTTCAATATATTAAAGTAGCACATTTTAATGAATTATTATATTATGTCCAAGACATTGTCATTATTACAGGTGATATGAATGCTCATCATGAAGCAAGGGGTTGTAATTATAGAGATGCATTAGGATATAGCATTTTAGACTGGGTCATTACTTTTCATTAACGATAGGTCAGCAACTCATTATCCATGGAATGGTAAATCACCAACAGCCATTGATTTTATTATTGTGTCAAATAATACAATTAATAATTTGTTTGGGGAAGTACATTTTGTGAATACTGGTAGTGCCTGAATGTTTCATTCAATAGTTCATAGTATTAGTAAGAAAAATGTATTCTAGCTGTAATTGAAAGTCGATAAGTGGTGACCCTTCCAAGTAGAAAACCCAACTGTCAAACGCACTTCCACGTAGTACACTCAACTGTCAACCTCACTTCCACGTAGCTCGCCCAACTGTCAACCTCACTCCCACGTAGGACACCCAACTGTCAACCTTACTTCCACGTAGTATACCCAACTGTCAACCTCACTTCCACTTAGTAAACCCAACTGTCAATCTCACGTTCATGGAGAACACCCAAATTTCAACCTCACTTCCACGTAGTACACCCAACTGTCAACCTCACTTCCACGCAGGAATCCCAAATGTCAACCTCACTTCCATTTAGTCCACCCAACTGTCAACCTCACTTCTACGTAGGACACCCAACTCTCAACCTCACTTCCACGTAGGGCACCCAAATGTCAATATCACATCCAGGTAATACACCCAACTGTCAACCTGACTTGCACGTAGTGAACCCAACTGTCAACCTGACTTTCACGTAGGACACACAACTGTCAACCTAACTTCCACGTAGGACACTCTACTGTCAACCTCACTTCTGCGTACTCACACCACGTAGTACACTCTGGACTTCATTTTGCACACTAACGAGGCTCTTGCATCTGTACCTATGACCAGAACAATCCTCTGTGTGTGTGTATTGTTCTGTGTTTTGCCGTTATATTTTCTGAGTGTCACTCTGTACATGCTCAGCTTTTCACATAAGTAAGAATATTTTTATTCTCCGAAATTACATATGTTATTTTAGTTGTGGTAAGGCCTGGACTCCGAATAATATAACGGTCCTGACGCATCTAAAAATCTAAAATTCAATAATCAATCTACTTCACGGAAAGAAGTCATTTTGGCCTTTCGTTTCAAATTTAGGAAACAGAGGCTCAAAGAAAAATAATAGACTGTTCAAGCTGATACGGGACATCTGGTCACCTTATGTTCTGACAATTGTTAAGAGATTATATCTTTCGTCTTTCGTTTTACCTCTATGGTTCATACCAATAACTACAAAAGAAAAAAAAAGTTCACTACGGAAAAAGATCTTTGCTTACAATCCCAAATGCTCCACTCGTTCTAATTACGCACGTAATTGTCAATCTGTTGGAAATTCAATTTGTAAGTTTCTAAGCGCCCATAAATTTATTACATCTATTTGTGTGACTCAGTACTCCGTTCCGCCAGGGAGCAGAGGATGGCATGTACTGATTTCCTTTCGTTTGGAAGACACAGCGAAATGAACACTATTCGTATAGTTTATGAACTTTGTAAATTGATGTAAACCTGTTGAGTTCAATAATAAAAAATAAATAAATAATTTAATAAAGAAAAATATTGTACGGTTGCTATATTTCATAAGAAAAAATCCGGGACGCTGCTGACCGGAAGCTTGTTGGAGATCGGGGCGATAGGGGCGGGCCCTATAAATTAGTATGACAGATAATGAATGGTATATAAGGGTATATACCCTTATCTGTGGTAATATGTATGTACACCATAATTATTATGTACAGTTCCATTATCATATTCTTTACACTGCTTAATAAAAACTACAAATTCTCTTCGAAGTCTATTATCAAACTCTGCAATCCCATTTCGGTGCCATAACGCACAAATGTGCTATCTTACAATGTCCAAACTTTATTTTAAAACTGTACTCAAACATTAACTGTTTACAGTAAGCAGCGGTTACTATAAAATGGAATTTTCACTGAAATTTAGAGCTACAAGCAGACGTAAAGAAAAGTAACATTATTACTAATTGTTTTCAGCAAATGCACTGAGTGGTGTCATCGTGAAATAAAAAATCTCAGCAGTAATTTCTCGTAACTCTATAACTTTTGTCTTATCGAGAGGTGGAGAGCGGTTTAATGAACAGTTAAATTGTTTTGTGAATTGGTCGTCTTAAAATTACTTCCATGCATTTAAACATAAATAATGTTCATGAAAGTATAGTTTTAATCACTTCATCTATCCCTGCCAATTCGTGACATTTGTGCATCCCGAGGATCTATTCTGGGCACCGGCATAAATAATTATATTCCGGGACTGTCCCGGAAAATTTAAGACGTATTTTAGAAATTAGCAAATTTAGTATTAGAAAAGTAATTATCTAGTTTTTGGTACTTGTGTAATTTTATGTCGTTTTTGTGCCAATTTTGGCTAATTGGGACGATGAAACCTTGATCATTAGATGAAATTGACGAAGGGGATATAGTCATACACCTCTCACAATATCACATCCCATGGGAGTTCAGGGAAAATTTATGAAGACAAGGGTTGGTTGTAAAAACGGCCCAAGAGGCCGAAACAGCCCTGCTTTATTATTATTATTTTTAATGTTAATATTTCATTTCCGGGAACAGTTTTTTCACAAATCCAATTAAAAAATCAGTAAATTTGTTTTTGTTATATTTAAAGTCCATTTTATGTTGAGAAATAAGTGGAACTACAGTTCAAAATGGGTCTCCAATAGCTGTGCCATCCTGCCATCCATCCATCGTACCTGCGATCCAACTCGGAACCCTTGTCTACATGACGACGATGCTACCACTGCGCCATAGGGAAAGCTGCTCACCGTTTCGGTAATAGGTTCATTGCTGACCTGCTGCTTGAAAAACTGGGTAAAAATAATTCTCGTAAGCTCACAATTTATTTGAGATCAAATAATATTATTACATTATTATTTTTACTCCTTGAAGTAAGATATCCTTTGTACAGAAATCAGTCACCAAACTCGTTAGTGACATTGTAATCCTCATTTACATATTTGCTAGGTACGTAACTGACAGGTACCAGAAGACAAGACAAGATGCCGGCAAGTCGTAGTAGTGGTGCTGTGTTTCGAGAGTTTTCAGTGGTTTTTCTATGCCTGTGTTTAATCATAGTGTACTCGTGGCTTCAGTGTAGCATTCCTTCCGCTGTGTCAAAGGATTCTGATGAACTATTGCGGTAGAGATGTGCCAAGAGGGGTTCTTCTTTTTCGTCACTCGCGGCGACACGTGTGCGTGTCTTCGCCATGGCTTCGCCCAGCAGCAGGGAACAACGCTCGGCAGGTAAGGGGACCCCGGTCCGGTACTTTCACCTCCTGTGCATTGCCTTGATCTGCTGGGACATACATGTGAATCCGGGGCCTGTGAAAACGGTGGCAAATTTCTCTGTGTATTACCAAAATACACAGAGCATTAAGAATAAGTTTGGCGACTGTGCAACTTTTGCGTGTGAACTCATGGCATATGACTGCCTAATGTTTACTAAAACGTAGTTGACAAAAAACGTTTGTGACAGTGAGCTGCCATTCGCAAGCCATTTCACCAAATATCGGGACGATCGTGCGGCTCGTGATGGGGGCGTTATGATCTGTGTTAACTCAAAATGGCCAAGCAAAGTACGCCACGACTTTATAACCGATGTACCAATTACCAGATGTACGAATTGCCATTAACATCGGTCTTTCCACACATTACCCCCAAGATTTCATTTTCTGCTCTCTGAGAAAAGACAGCTGCCTCAAGAAACTAGCATTCTTTCCCACGAAGCCCCTACTTCAAGATGAAGGAACCAGTGTGTCCCGCAATAAACTCTCATATCCATCCATATCATTCCCGTCCAAATTCGGCTCACGTCAACATAAAGTCAAGCTCAGGCTGATGGCTGAAATTTAGAGATGGAGCTAATCACGGAACTTCGGGCGTTTTAAAATTTTAAAGCCCCCAAGGAAGACTTTCACCCTCGTCCCAAACAAGGAACCTCTGATCTGACGAGAGTTCGCAGATGGCCAGGCTCAGAATCGAGACAATTGCTCTACACATGGCAGTCTCGACGAGATGTCATAACTTCTACGATCACGTCAGCCAGTCTAGTTCAGTGACAGTGAAGTGACAAGGGTAATAGTATGGAATCTTGAACTACAACCCTGCCCGAACATATCTCTTCGCCTCAGTAAAGTTTGACAGTCACAGAAGACATAACTTTAACGAAGTGTCTGAGTTGAGAGCAATATAAATTGAGTTGTGAGCAATAAAATTTAATTAGAACAAGATACTTTTCATTCTCGAGATCAGCTCTCAAACAGGGTGCTATTGTGTTTTTGTGCTACGCGATTATCACCCTTCAGTGTAAGCATTATCACCCTTCGAGGCAGAAATGAGGCAGAAATGACCACGCGTGGGAGGAGTTAAAAGTTCGACGACCAATAGAGAAATGGGACAATTCTTCCGGGAATGAAGGAAAAGGAGGAAGTAAGGACTTAACAGAGACAGTTCGATATTCACAGTTTAGAGACACAGTGCAAGATTCACGGTTCGACTTTTGAGATTGGGACTCTCGTTTCAGTACCTTCGGATCAGCTTTGAGATTTCAAACTTAATTTTTAAACTTGATAGAAATGGTTCTCACGTAAAGAACTAGTGTTTACATGCAACGTCGACCATCACAGGTCTGCGCTGCTAGATTGTTTTGACCCGCTGCATCATGGGTCCGCGAGTGTTTTGTCTTGTGTAGGCGAGCGACAAGTTGTCGTAAGTATGTCAACAGTAATGCATTAAATATTATGTCATAACATGTTTCAGTGTTCAGTGTCTTCATTTCTGATTTCTGATTCCTACTTGTAAAAACAATATTTGGCTCGTAAATGAAGACCGATGTATAAGGAACCTGATCGTCCTTCTCCATCGGCCGAATTCATGGACCGTCGACACGATGAATAATACCGTGTCTAATTCTAATGGTACATTTAATTTTCTTTACATGAATGAACATCCATGCCTTAATTAACGAAGACCGGTTTTGAACTCGTAAACGCCCCTCTATTTTATTACTATTATAACTTAAAAAGGAACTGTGAAATACTGTGGGTGGAAGTTTCAGTGACCGGTGCCAAGAATCTTCTCCTTGGCTCTTACTATGGGCCACATAAAAACAGTCCTTTGTTCCTCCTCGAAGAATGTCGAGATTCTTTACTTGTGACAGTTGCCCTGTGAGATGGTGCGCTTTTCGGCGACTTCAACCTCTCTATTGACTGGCAAGACCCTGTGAATGGAACAGCAAAATGTACGAACGACGCATGGTTTATTGAAACTTTCATTTGTTGTTTAAACCTGAATCAACATAATTTGTTCAACACCAGGAAGGACAGCAACCTGGATTATGTTCTGTCCACCCTAAACGATATTGGTATCACGCCAGGTAAGAACCTCCTGACCTCCGACCACGACAGTTTGGATGTTTCTATTCTTATCCCCAACCCCCTAGAAGAGGTCATCGCCCCTCCATCCAGAACAAACGCTACCTGTGGAACCGAGGGCCGTGGGAGGAGATAAGACTTTCCCTCGACTCCTTCCCCTGGGGCTTTTTGGAAGACGGGACCGTCGACGAGGCAGCTGACTTATTTACAGGTGTCATTCAAGCAGCAGTGACGGACCACGTGCCTACAGGGAAAATATCTTCTCATAGATTTCCGTGTTGGTTCGACTCCGAAGTGCGGGATGTACTGGACAACAAGACACGAGCATGGCAACTTTGGAAGGGCTTCCCGAGTGAACACACGCACAATACCTTTTCCGCTCTGCGACGACACTCAAAGTATCTCCATCGAAAAAATATAAGGAACATATAGACAATATCACTGTAACAATCCCGGAAAAAACAAAAAACTTTTTTAATATAATAAACTCGAGGAAAAATAACAGTAGGATTCCAGCTGAAATTACACATGATAGTGAAAGTGCGATAGGCGACCGAAGGGCAGAACTCTTCAACGCTTATTTTCATGGTAACTTCTGCCCCCCGTCTTCCCTTGCAGCGTTGCCAAACGTAAGACCAGTCTGTTCCTCCTCTCTAACAACGCTTGTCACTACACCCGATGAGGTGAAGAATCTATTGTCGTCTCTTTCAGCTCATCGTGCCCTAGGACCGGACGATATCAACACCATGTTCCTCAGGAAAACTGTGCAATCCCTGTGCTATCCCCTTTCCATCTCTTGAACAGATGTTTTTCGGGAGGCATCTTTCCTCACGCTTGGAAACAAGCTAACATCACACCGATTCACAAAAGTGGTAACAAAAATTGTGTTTCATCTTACAGACCAATCTCCTTACTTTCTCCTCTGTCCATCATCTGTGAAAAAGTAATCAATGACAGACTGTACAAATTTGTTTCTCCGTACTTAAGCTCTAAGCAACATGGTTTTCTTCCTGGTAGCTCCTGTCTTACAAACCTGTCTGTTTTACTCTCACATTTCAAATAATTCACAATTAGATGTAATATACTTTGATCTGGCCAAAGCCTTTGATACTGTTAGTCATCGTCTTCTGATTCACAAATTATGCAATAGATTCAACATTCATGGCAAATTTCTAACCCTTCTCACAGATTACCTTAGCGATCGCCAACAACGTGTCGTTTTTCCAGGAACTGTTTCTAACTTTCGTCCTGTCCTCTCTGGAGTTCAAAAGGGTAGTGTTCTAGGACCTCTCTTGTTCATATTATTCGTCGATGACATTGCCGACCATCTCACAGCTCCCTCTAGCAAGTACCTTCTTTTCGCAGATGACTGTAAAATTTTCAGAGAAATCTCCACTTCCGACGATACTCATCTTCTTCAGAATGACATAGCAACATTTACTTCCTGGTGCCTGACATGGGACCTTACATTACATCCTGACAAGTGTACTACTCTCACTATCTCTCTCAACAAGAATCTGTTAAAGTCATCGTACTCCATCGCTGGCAATAACATCAAATCAGTATCCTCTCACAAAGACCTAGGCATTATTTTCGACCAAAAGCTCACATTTGAGGAACATATTGTATATTCACCACAAAAAAGGCCATGCATTTCTTAGGTTTACTCTACCGTTTCACTGAAATTAGTGACATCTCAGCCCTCACCTTGTACTTCAAATCATTCATCTCCCCAATAATAGAATACTGCTCTCCCGTCTGGTCCATGGCATGTCCCACTCACCTCTTCAGAATCTATTCAGTCTTTCACTTCTTCCTAGCTATAGTTCGTCACAGGGTTCCCTCATTACGCAATTTTTCATCTCTGGGGCTCCTGTCTTTTCTAAACTTACAAACTGCTTATCAGCGACGTTTGCAGAATGATTTCAGTTATTTATACAAAATTGTGAATGGCAAAATCCGCTGCAACACACTTCTTGAGGAATTCCACTTTCGAGTACCTATGCGCACAACACGCAACACAAGATTATTTTATACAAAATAACCTAGACTAGAAATTAAAAAAAAATCTCTTTTTTACAGACTTGCAGCACAATATAATGATCTCCCCTCTAATATTGATATATTTTCCTCCGAGTTTGCCTTTCGGTCTTCCATCAGAAGAAATGCCTGTAATTAATATCACATAGTGCCATCTTTTACTTATTTTTTTGTTCATTTGCTATTCACTTTTATGTTGTTTTGTTACTCTTAATTATTTTTTATTTATTTATTTATATTTTTAATTTTTTTTATTTTTGTGCTTATTATAATTATTGCTTTCTCATTGTTGACAATTTCAGTGTAAAATGGCCACCTGTGCTGTATCTGAAATTTTCTCAATAAATAAATACATTTTCTCAATAAAATTTTTCTTATCTTATGGATCGTAAATAGATATAAGCTGTCCTAAAGCCAGCGACATTATCCACACAACTATACTCTGTTCCGGGTATCTCTGGAGCAAGCCAACAAAACAAGTCTCTGCGCAAGTAGTGACGCGAGACGGCTCCGTTGATGAACACGTGAGAGGGAACGGGATTGCGAGGAGGGGAGTGCGAGAGCGACTCCTGTACCTTCACTATAGTACTCAAATTTCACCTTTAAGGATGCACAGACTTTTATGTAACCACCGCATCTTTAAAAAATGACTTCCTGTCTCTCCAATAGTGGATGTGTTTGGTGATGTACAGTATACCCAAGTTCCTTTATCTCATCTATTTGGATAACCTGGCAATCTCAGACTATTCTATGGGGTATATGAGAGTTACTATATCTTCGTGTATGAAGAATATTAGTTTGTCTTTAACGTGTTAGCATATAGGAAAGAGAATATATAAAACATATTAAATGTTGGAAGCATGGCCGAAAGGTAAAAGAAAAACCTAGAATTGAATGTGAAATATGCCCAAGAGAGAACAAACATTACCAGAAATTGAGAGGAAATTACAAGATAAAAACAGGTTTACTAAAAAGACTCACGCCTAACGCCAGGAAGTGGAAGTAGAAAGAAAATGATGAAAGGAAAACATCAATATGCGTCTTAAACTTTAAACTAAAAATTGTTATTCTCAAGAGCATTTCTCCGTTACTAGCATTTAGTTACGAAGTAGTTGTGCAGAATAATATACGAGTCTACTTCACAGAACCTGTTGCAAATTCTAACATGGTTCCACGTAATAATTATTTTGTCGTGAACATTCAGGAGTCCTAAACTCCAAAGGCAACAATAAATCCAGAACCATTAGTTAACAATGTAAATATTTGCACATGAATGTCATAGAGTGTTTGATAGTTTTGCGATGTACCCAGTGGCACTGTGGTTAGTTTAACCGCACTAAGAAGACAATAATCCCTGAAGAAATTTAGCGGGGCTTATATGCTTATCCGTAAGCAACAGATGTAGCCATTTGTATACATAACATAATTGATTGATTGATTTGCTTTATTTTACTTCCATCTTAACCGTGAAAGAGTGGTTAGCTAGCACATCGCGCTACGACGCCAGGGGTCCCGGGTTCGAATGCCAGTCTCGGTATGGATGTTTGTGAGTGTCCATTCATCAATTTCATCATATCATTACTCATCCCCATCTTCGCAAATTAGCCAAACAGTTGGCACAAGAGGCGAAGTAAAATAAAGCAAATCAATCAATCAATTTTCTTCGCTTTTAGTGTTACTTTTGGCTAATTTGCGAAGATGGGGATGAGTGATGATGTGATGAAATTGATTAAAGGACACTCGCAAACTTCCATGATCAGGTAGGGATTCGAACCCGGGACCCCTGGCGTCGTAGCGATAAATATTAACCATTCCGCGACGAGAACCGGCTATTTTGGTACATCGTATCATTCGCTTAGGAAGGACGGGATCGAACTAGGGACCTTCAGATGTCCCTCGGGTGGTGATAGCTCATTTCATCATTCATACTCGCTTGGCGTCATTAACTCATACGAGAGGTAGTAAATGAATAGCATGGCGTGACCATCGAATATAAAATACACACATTTGATTAGAGTCTCCCTGAGATTGTATCGGCATGATGATAGGAAAGTTGCCTGTTTCGACTAGAAGCTGATGACCTCCGTAGATGTAGCGCGTGGAATGTCGATGCATAGCGTAATGGTTCTAAGAGGTTTCCAATCACAGCTGACTCTCCTCTAGCTGACGTAATTACTGAATGAATGAGCCCTGACTATCACAATCAACACAATTTATCCTCCAAGGATTGCTGCCGTAAATTCCTGGCCGGTGTATCTGTTTACTTCCTTGAATTTGTTTATTACACCGAGTTACCCATGAAAGCTGATGTAACTTCTTTACTTAGCATTCCTAGGATTACTAGTGTCTGTTTCCTGTCTGGGATTCTGATAGCCAAGAATCGAGAGAAATTTCCATTCTATTTTTTTTTAATAAAAGATATGTGTGTTACACGACATAATGAAGTGTCCAAGCGACTCAGTAAAATTATACTTTAGAAAGACTCTTCATAGCGTACTTCATTATGTTTAACCAATGTCTAAGTGAATCGGTGTTCACTAAATAAATATTTTCATCTTGTATATAACTTCATGGAAATGGTATGGAGAATATTTTAAATATGCTTTTGAGACAGGAAATGAAATGCGAGATGGACTGAAGTAAACAGAAGTGTGTGTTAATAATAGCTGACTATTCTGTTCATGAGCAATTGTACACTTGCAAGTACAATGGAAATATTCGTGTTTCAAATGTGACAATCATATTATTTTTCGGTAACCCGAAGGGTTACCCGAAATCGCTCCTTAAACTCACACCCAGATGTATGACATTACTCTCACACGAAACACCAACAATGCCACATTTACCACTTTTCTGTATGGACCATTTGGCACTAACGTTTTTGTCACAAATATACATTGATAAGATTTTTCGCTTATTCCACAATTATCATTCCTTACACAATCACACAAACTCGAAATGTGATATTATCCTGCGCCACCAGTTTCAATGCTTTCGTTTTAAAGCTGATCTGCCAGCGGCCATGCAATGAAAATCACATCAGACGCTGTCTTCCAGAAGTCTCCGTCTCCATTTATTGCGTTACAACTTTGGTTTTCGGAAGAATCGTTTCAATTGCGTTTCTTGGCTGTCGCCGATCAGGTGAAATATATAATAGCCCTCTTCTCATTTAAGCGGTGAGTACAAAGAACTTCCGCTCACACTTTGCTGTTTCCACATCTCTTGCTGAAAGAAATACTTCGGGCTTTCTCTACCCACAACTATTCTGCTGCACAGACTTCTTAAAGTTCGATGAAATATTTTTCCGATACGCTTTACCAAAAATCTCACACATATGCAGTATAGATGGGCAATGCAAAGAATGGGTACATAGGTAGCCATATAGTTGGCACAAAAGTGTTCGAATTGCGGTGGTTAGAAATTATGAAGGGAACATTGAAGGAAGATAGAGTAATAAATGATTCGAAAATTAGGAAGCAGAAATTCTATACTCTGTCCCAAGAATCTATGTAGCAAGGCCGCGCATAAAGGTAGAGAATGGGAAAAAGAGAGTAGACGCAGTACCCTCTGGTGCTAAACGTTGGTAGTTGCAATCGTATTTTCCTCTTCATGCACTCACACATTCATTGGTCTAGCGCTATTGACTCTTTACTTGTTTTTGTTCGTTTGCTCTAGAGATTCTCAGGGCCTTCCAAATGGCGCAGTGGTAGCGTTGACGCTTTGTAATCAAGGAGTCTCGAGTTTCATACTGGTTCGGATCCCATTTTAAACTGTAGGTCCAGTCCCGATTAGCCTTACTGTGGATATAATGGTCTTAAAACATCAACTCAATCAATAAAAAAATCCAGAGATTCCCTGGGCAGAGTATAGGGAGCAAATAAAAACATTTACAAATAAAAGGCAAGTATCTCATTAGAAAGTAAACTTAGGAACGTGATATAATTTTAGAAAAAGGTAAATTTTTGCTCGCAAAATAATACGTACCTGTAACTTTATGTCAATATAATACTTTGTATTGGGGTTATGAATAAGAAGTACATAGTTTACTTCAACACTAAATTAATTGAGTTAGTATACCCTGTCCCGCGATCTCTGGAAGAAGCGAACGGAAACATGTCTATACGCAAGTACAGATGCGAGGCGGCTGTTGGAAGGGGGGGGGGGGAGGTGCCTGCAGTTACAAGTCTTCTACCAGCGAGTACTGCTTCGCTCTGCCACTTCATCTCCCTCAACTTCTCTGTCGCTCTTTGCAGCTTTGCTCCAAATATTCCGTGAACAGAGTACAGTTTGATGCACTATTATATCTTTAAAATATACTTTCAAGCTCCCGGAGGTAACAGACCATTGAAGTTCGTACTCGCACTGCGGGTTCTTTACCTCGCTTTCCAGGTCCGGGAAAGTTTTCTTCGCCATTTGCCGACTTTATTAGTAACATCTGGCATTGGTTGTCTTCCGCCATTCAAACAAGCGAGCAGTGGCGATCGAGTTCCCTGACATGATTAGCCGAACAATGCCCCCGGGGACAGAAGTTAGCTCCGAACATGAGACCGCTGGCCAGGGAGAGGAAGAACAACTTTCTGTTCTCTCAGATAGATCCAGTAGGAAATATGATAGCCGCAAAGCTTCGTATTGAGGAAGCAGGACTGTTCGGTAAAAGTTCAAAGTACCCTTCTGAGTCGGTCGAGTCCTTCTGTCTCTCCTTCCTTGAAAACTATCAATATCTCAGAATACAATGACGTATTTGAAGCAGGTGGGGTCCAGAGGCGGAATACACCGTATACCCACAAGTTGATCTTACTCATTATAGCTGCAACCTGGCGAAGTGGTTAGCACATCGCGCTACGACGCCAAGAATTCCGGGTTCAAATCCCGGCCTGGGTATGGATGTTTGAGAGTGTCCATTAATCAGTTTCGTCATATCATCACTCATTTCCATCTTCGCATATTAGCCAAAGTGGCATAAGAAGCGAAGCAAAATAAAGCCAATCAATCAGTACTCATTATAGCTTTCGTCCAGTCTTACGGTGGGTGCTCTACAATCTGGCAAGATAAGTGGTGAGCAGAGAAGCGACCAATCCATCGCCATAAGAAACGTATCAGCCTGTAGAACGAGGTGTGCATAGCACATTCATAGCACGACGTTGTAACTCTCGGCGCCACCGGTTGTCTGGTTGGTCTGCTGCGTATTACCCGTTTCCCACTTCCCTTGTCAGCATGAGGGTCGCCAGCCATAAGAGTAGACAAAACCTATAGTGTATAATTTCTACTTTCGTTTAGTTTGTACTTCTTTGCTATTAGTCCATGAGCCAGGACCTCAAATTTAGGCGATCGGTGCAACTCTGGGGGATGGGTGCTCATATGATTTTTTTTTCAAGATGTGGATGCCTGGAACTGGAAAATGTGTGATAGTATCTCATAACTCTTATAACTCTTTGCTTTTTATATAATATTATTCAATTTGTAACCATAGCCGAAAAATAATGGTTTTTCATTTTTTTTATAAAATGCACATCAATTGATCAAAATATTTGAATAAATAAATATAATTTCATCAAACCTATTAAATTCAATATTATTTTCTAATAATTATAACTATTAAGTGTAATAATATTCACATAATCCATATAATAATAATAATAAAACTATTATATTGCTTATATACTGACATAGATTAAATGCATAAGTTTTACTTACAATTTTCAATAATAATATTAGCTAAATCTTAAATATACATGTATGTTATAATTTAACATCAACATAATTTTATTATTTACATTCATCATCATCATCTTCTGAATAGGTGTCATCACTCATTGATTTTCACATGTGGGTAGTCGGCACTTGGCAGTGCACCTGATGTTATTTAGACAGAAGACGCAGTTTGTAGTTTCTAATGAATTGTTTGGTTGATTCATTTGGTGTTTTAAGTCCACTTTATGCACATTAATTCTAACTGGGACTGGACCTACAGTTTAAAGTGGGATCCGAACCAGTATGTGTTTCTAATTAAGTTGCAAGCTAGTAGATCTAACAGAGCTTAAGATGCTGCCTGCCATTCCATCCACCAATCCATTACCAGCTCCTCTGCTCCATTGTGTTTTTTTAATGTTCACCTTCTCCCATTTGGTCTAGGTGTACGTGAATCATTCAGAAGACATCTCTTGCTTGTAGCGGATTGATAATCGCACGTTAAGCATGTTTCTTGCAAGTTTATAAATGTCTATCTCACCCTTCTTTGCATAGAATAGACGACATGTAATGTCATTCACATAATTTACGGAAGATTTTGGAACATACAGTAAGCACGAGAACTACAGTTTGCCCAGTACTATTTCATTGAGATCCCATTGATCTCCGAAGGTGCGAAAATATTTCCTGTGTCTGTCTGTTCCCAGGAAGGATGTACTTACTTTTCCTTTCCCTGCAAATGCATATGGAGACTTATCATAATTAGACAAACATTTTTAATAAGAATTGAAGTTAAGAATTGAACCCGACATGGGTTTTTTAGTACTATATTTCAGAAAGAATTTAACCATGATCCTTTCATGAAATCAAACACACAATACACACATCTGCGTCATCTGAGCCTCTCATTACCGCTTCATAACCCTTATTGAGTTGGTGTTTTAAGTCCACTTTTTGCACATTCGGGCTAATCGGGACTGGACCTACGGTTTAAAGTGGGATCCGAACCACTGTGCGAGGTGCTTCCACCGGGTATCGAACCCGGGGCTCCTAGATTACAAGGCGACGACGCTGCCGCTGCGCCATCGGGAGGCTCTCATAACCCTTATTAGCAGCGGCAGTATTCACCAACAACTTACTATGGCTTTTTCATGTTTTCTGTTGAGATTAAGCACTTTGGCGCTCTCTTCAGATGTGATGTTCCATCATTTATCTCCACAGTTCGCGAAGTGTTGTATTCGAAAGATTTAGAAAATGCTCTGGTTTACTACATTCTTTAACAATAAATGCAATTACAGTTGTTTTATTCATTATGCGACTTAGGAATGTCCTTCACTTGCTGACAATCTGGGAAGATGAGATGCTGTTTGGCTCATGCCCGAGTTCTTTCCATGTGATTATCCTAACGGTGTTCTTTATAGACGTCTAATTGTACGCATCAAACAGACATTGATTCTTGAACTAGTATTTCCTTCTGGAAAGCAATGGACAAGGCAGATAGACCTCACCAAAGTTTGACTCCTCTTTTTTTACTCTCTGAATAAGAGCCATGTCATTAATCACCGTGGCTGAATTTACAGATGCAACCTTGGTGACAATGAAGTTCGACCAGAAAGGAATACGTGATTAAATGCACAGAGGCATAGGCGGTGGAATGGGTGACCCGCAAAAGTGACGCATGTGTGTAAGAGGAGGCGTGTGAGCAGGCAAGAATCGTGATCCCAGCATGTTGCACCCAAGGTCACGTAAAGAACGAAAACGGGGAACAATACGCGTGACATTGAACTTCGACCAGGCACCAGACCCATACGGAAAAATTCAAGATAGTGGCGCATTCAACGGAAGCATGACGTCACGGACACGATAAGGGAGTCCGCCGTATATAAGCGCGTGCTGTGCACCGAGGAACCGCAGTGCATCGTCACCATGGCCAGGGGCAAACCTATTGACAACACCGTGAGGAGAAGAGTGGTGGAGTTGCAACGGGATGGACTCAGTGAACGGGAAATAGGGCGCAAACTGAACTTACCCAAGTCAACCGTCCACTGCATCATCAAACACCACCAAAATACGGGTACTACAGAGCCAGGTAAGGCCCCTGGTCGAAAACGCCTGCTGAGCGTGCGTGACCTACGGATATTTAGGCGCTATATCCAGACCAACAATCATGTTTCTGTGGCCGAATTACGACTGTGGACTCGAGAATGCTTTCACATTGAAGTGTCAACCAGAACCATTCGCCGTTACCTACAGCGATGCGGTTACCGAGTGTACAAGGCGAAACGTAAACCCTTCCTTTCCATGTTGAACAAAGGCAATCGACTGCGGTGGGCACGAATGTACCGGGGATGGACATTTCGGCAGTGGAACAGGGTTTTGTGGACGGACGAATCCATTTTCAATGTTGTGTACGGGAAAATACGGAAAACAGTAATTTGTCGGAAGGAGGAACAGAATGAAGCAAAATGTTATGCACGTCGGGTACAGAAACCTGCGTCAGTGATGGTATGGGGATGCATGACGGCATCTGGGGTTGGCCCACTACACGTCTGTGAGGGCATTGTGAATGCACACGCCTATACACGCATACTGGAGCGGCATCTTCCCACAGTGCGAAGGCACCTGTTCCACAGGCGGCGTCTCATCTTTCAACACGACAATGCCAGGCCTCATACAGCGCGGCTGAAAAGAGAATGGTTCACTCGCCATCACGTGCGAACTCTGCCATGGCCTCCATCGAGTCCCGACCTCTCGCCCATTGAGAATGTGTGGCTTGTTCTTAAGCGACGTGTGCAACAAAGGGGACCCACGACAGTGGCTGCTCTTATCGCCTGCCTGAAGGAGGAATGGCACCGCATCGATGTGGAATATCTTGAACGACTCGTCCGCAGCATGCCCCGACGCATTGCCACAGTTATTCGCCGACGGGGCCGCGTCACACCATGGTAAACAGGATCCCCTCTAACAGTGGTCGAACTTCAATGTCACGTGTAGATGGACGAAAATGTTTTATTTTGTGTGGACACCATACATTGCTGCGTTGCAGCGGAAATTTATGTTTTCCTTTCTTCCATGTAGCCTGCTGAATAAAATATGTTCAGAATATGCATGTGTTCTCCTCCTTTCACAACGCACTCCTATATTTGTGACTGGTCGAACTTCATTGTCACTAAGGTTGTATTTCCTCAGGGGGAATAACATTTTTCTGTTATTAGAGACACATGTCTCTAATGCTCATGATAATCGTTCTATAAGAAAACCCATTTGAAGATTCCGATTCTGTGCTGTCACAATAATTGGACCAAATAGTTTCTTGTGTGATAATTGATCTGCCATAACTATCCACCACCTTCTTCTTGGATCAAGAGAGCAACGGAGAGAACTAGAAGAAAAACCATGGATACAATCGATGTTTATGCAACTGAAGGGACATTCAGAGAACAAATACAGTAGAGTATGGATTAGTACAGGTAACAGAAATACCCTACAGTTGCTTGAACCAATGCTCACATGATGTTTGTTACTATAGAGCAATGTGTGTACCAATAGAACAGCTCAGAAACGGACATGGTCACAGCAGTAACTCACCTCTAGTATGGTGTGTGATCTCGAAAGGTCAACACCGCTGCACATCTGTGTGGCATGGACTCGATGAGGTGATCGATGAGAGCTTGGAGGATTCCTCGGCACTCTTCACTTTGGACAATTTAAGCTCTGGAAGAGTTGAGGGAGGTGCCATCCTACCTAGAATGCATATTTCAAGTGCATTATCGCCGATGTAAAGGAAACGATCGCCTATTGCATCTGCGCACGACATGGCAAGAGGTCTGACGTTCTCGTCTCCATATCTAAGGGCCGTCAAACTGCGATTTTCGATGACGTGGAGGTCCGTACGTTCCACAATTTTGATTCCAACCCATAAAATCATTCCACCACCTCCATTTTAGAATGTTGCTTGAACAAAATCAAGGTTATAGCATGTTTCATATTCCCTCCAGATTAGGCACGTCTATTGTAAGGCCGGAGGCTGCATCGCGACTCATCGGAGAACACCACTCAACTCTATTTCCTCAGAATTTATTTATTTATTTATTTATTAACGCTTTGTTTTAAATGGCGGAGTTAAGGCCGTACAAAGCCTTTCTTCCACTCAACCATTCACATAAAATTATACATTATTATATTATACACAAAGTACATTAAGTCGTTTCACAGAAGTCCACACACACACATTATACTCTCATACACACAAGTCTTAACGCCCTGAATATAACACACAAAATTCAAAATATATAATGCACAAAATACGATATTGGAATGCAAAATTTAAAATTGTATAGAAGTAATTACAAAGTATTTTAAGAATTAATGCACTTGCATATGCCCTTTGGTCTGCTTGACAGGGGAAGATCTAACGAGAACTCTGAAGAGAGTGGCTAACACGTCTGCTAAAGGAAGCGACGGAGCTTACTGTTCTAGTGCTTTCTGGCAACTGATTCCATAGTCTTACAGCCGATACAGAGAAAGAGTTGGAGAAGAAGTTTGATGTGTGGACGGGAATAGAGAGAGATGAGGAGCTGCGTGATCTGGTGTCGCGATCGTGAAATTCGTGAAGAAATTGGAAGCAAGAAAGGAGATAGGAAGGTGACTTGAGGTTGAGAACTTTGTAAAGTAAAATCAGTGTGTGCAGCGTTCGTCTTTCTTGCATACGTAGCTACCCCAATTTGAGAAAATAAGGTGATAAGTGTTCCCAATATTTTAAATTAAAAATGTATCATACGCAGGCATTTTGAACATTCTGCAGACGTCTAGCTGACTCACCTGTTAAGCCGGAATACCCTACGTCACAACGTTTCAGTTTATCGGAAACAATCAAAATTACTTGTGTTTTATTAGGGTTAATATAAATGCCATTGTCTAGCGACCAGTTAACAATCCTCTCTATATCTTCATTAACCTTGGAAATGCCATCGCTTAACATTACTGGGGGTGCAGAATAGTACAACTGAAGGTCATCGGCATACAGGTGATAAAGGCAGTGTTTTAAGATATTTGGCAGGTCATTAATGTATAAAGAAAATAATAAAGGGCCAAGTACACTTCCTTGCGGAACGCCACAAGTGATCTCAGATAGCGCCGAGCACTTGCCATCAAAAAGTTAAGTAGGATTTGACCCAGTCCGTTGCAGAGGTGGTGAAATTAAAAAATGATTTTAGCTTGGAAATGAGAATATCATGGTCGAGTGACTGGAAAACTATCGTGTAGTCCAATAAAACTAAAACTGTGGCCTGTCTGCAGTCCATCGCAGTAGTTGGTATCTGAGATAAAGTCAATCGATATTTAATATTCGCAATTTATTTGCACCGGTGTTAATTAATTTGCACGTACTTAGAACGCATTCGCATGTATTTAGAACTAATTTGCAAGTACTTAGAATACTTTACATTTATGTATTTGCTTAATTATAACTTTTTATGAATATATAATTATTTATTTTATGAAAAATATGTATATAGAAGGTAATTAGAGGTACTAAACGCTATGCATATGGTTTTTATATTCATTACTGCAAAGTATGTAATTTATCAATCGATAATATTAATGTTTATAATATTGAAAATAAGAGTTTATGGTTTATGAACCGCTATGAAAGGTGTTAATGGTACGAAAGAAGACGGTCCCGGTACTCGAACCCGCGATATGCAACGGTAATAAATGGTTAGGCCTATAGTGTACTATGTATGTAATAATGTATGTTATTATGTTATGAAAGACGATGGTTTGAAACAGGAGACTGTGAACTCCGCTCTGAGGGTTGACGAGAAAGGAATATGGGGGATGTGCGGTCAAGGTCAACGCCAGAACGCCAGAACAAGAAAGAACCCGATTGACCAATCAGAGCCGGTTTTTCCAAGGTCAATTAGAACGCAAGAACAAGTGAAAGGTATGCAACGCCGTAGGACATGGGAAGGGATTGATCCAGACAACAAAGGGTCAAATTTTTTGAAACTGTGCGTCGCTTGCATGCTAGAACATGTTTTTTGTCAAAGTAGGCCAAGGTTTTCTAGAACACTAGAACAAAGGATGATGGGAAGGAGTTCAAGGTGAACTAGACTGCAAGAACAAAGAAAGCGTTGGTTTTATTTCAACCAATCGGAAAACGCGTCGGTTTAATTTCAACCAATCAGAGAACGCGTCAGTTTTGTTTATGAAGTATAAAAAAGCGCGTAAAAGCGAGAAGATGTTAGCTTGAGAAGATTTTCTGAAGCATTGTGTCAGAAAAGATATCAACTTGTGATTATTGTCTGAGAGTTGAGGACTAAGAACTCAAGAGAAGCTATAATTAAGGTGAGTGATTTTTATTATGTAGTGTGTTTTTTAAATAATATGTAAATCCAAATAATGAAACGAAGAAAAAGTCAATGCAAACCAAAAAAGAATATGCGTAATGTGAACAAGTACTACAACTATTTTTCTATTTTTTACAGGTGATTCTATTTTCTGTGTAGGTGTGACTGGAAGGAACTTTTAGTGAAAGATGGCATCTACAAGCTCAACTAACGAGGCCACACTGCGGTGAGTACTTCGGACGAAATTATACGTAATTTTACCTCTGGAATGTATACTTTCCCACTAGAACTAGTTAATGCATATTATGATATGTGTGACAGGGTAGTGTTCCACGACGATATCCCCTTATGTGATCCGACTTTTTTTCTGTGAGAGAGTGCAAACAGCAATGTGTCAATTAGGGGTGGGGGCAAGTCAATTTTCAATTGTGGATGAAAGAGAAAGATATTTTAGACGATTTGGAATGGTAGGGCGGGAGGTATCCATTGAAATACCTAATCAGGTTGTGGGGGACCCTGAATATTTGGTAGGGTCTATGTTCCAATTTTTGATCAGAAATATTTTTTTGATGTGTCACCGGACAGTCAGGTTGGTTTGATTATTTTCGGCAATGAAACCAATAAGGATATATTATATCCCTTGGCGCCCACTTTCGGCATTAAATCCCAAGATTATTCAACACTATGTAACCAATGTGCTGAACAGCAATGAATCATTTTTTGTAGATAACTCTTTGAAATGCATGGCACATATTGTCGAACCCAAGCGCGGTAGAGGGAAAAACAAATATCCACTTTACAGAAAATATGCCCCTTTACTATCAATAAATAATCCTAACCAGAGACAGAGAGCTATCACTGTTCTGACTAACGATGACAATTTGTGCTTGCCACGCGCTATTGTATTTGCCCAAGCCAAAGGTGACAAGAACACAAACAAAATCCAATCGTTTCGAAGATCTGATGATAAATTGAAAGAAGCTGCTATGCGGTTATGCCATGAAGCACGCGTTGATCCATCCAATGGATGCACTGTAGAGGACATTATTAAATTTCAGAACTATTTAGGACCAGAGAACCAAATTGTTGTGTTTTCAATGAAAGAGGGGGAAAGAGAGTATGAAGTTATTCGGTCAACACCGTTCGCCCCTAAACAGATTAATTTACTCTATCACGATCAACATTTTGATATAATCAATTCTGTCCCCACACTTATTGTGAAAAATTATTACTGTCCAAAATGCCAAGTCGGATTTAATAATAAACCTCAACATACTGAATGCACTAGGTATTGTTCATTATGTGAATACAGTCATGATGGCAATGAATCCACTAACACTATCCCCAGAAAATGCACTGCATGTAATAGGAAAAAATTTGTTCCCGAAATGCTATGAAAATAATTTGCGCACAGAAGGGCGGAAATCAAGTGTTTGCCAAACTATTCACCAATGTAAAGTATGTTACAAAGTAGTGAACAAGAGATTGCGCAAATCACCACACAAATGCGATTAATTCTTTTGTAAAAGCTGTAATGCTTTTGTAGAACCAGCACACAAATGCTATATTCAGCCTGTTAAGCCCGAACCAAGTGCAAAGTTTCTTTATATTTTCTATTGTTACGTTTAGGCCGTTCGCCGGCGTAAACTGCTTGGCTGCAAGAGGATGTGTGTATGAAGAATGGAATAAATTACTCTCATTGCTCTTTACCAATATTTAATAGAATCGCACAAGTGAGAGGGGGGAGATCACGCACGAGCCAGCAAGATATCTAAACACTGACAATAATAAACCCAAAGTGTCACCACTGTACCTGATTTCCTTCGAGGTTCCTCGGTTGAGTCACGACGTGGCGCTCTATCGGTCCATTGAAGGTGTCCTCAGTGGGTTCGCCCAAACCCTTTAAATGGACCGACTTAACACTGTCACTCGCAACACACTTCGCGCTTCGCTCCCTCGACCAAGACTCCCTCGGCGACCTCTCGTCACCCGGGTACTGCTGGCGTTCTTGATTACACAGCATTTTATTTCCGGCTCGTGACACTATGATTTCGAGTGTATGCTGGTAAAAAAGGTAAATTGCTCCCCTGTGCATAGCACCACGCCATGAAGGCGTATAGGGGGTGTGGGGGTAACGCCCCACACTTTCTTGATCCGGTCGTGAGTGGGGGTGATGTGATCAGCATCACGCCCCTGACCGCCTTTACCCCCCAGGGTTTCCCCCAGGTACCCATGTTATTCGACGCTGGGTGGGCGCCGGGGCCGCTTCCATCGTTAGAAAAGTTCCCGGATTTGAACCGGCCGGGGATCGAACCCGGGACCTTTAGCATGGTAGTCAGACGCGTTACCGACTGAGCCACCGCGGCCACTGAGTGTATGCTGGTAGAGGGCGAAAATGACCAGAAACACGAAGTTAATCTAGCTGTTGCTAAGCAAGCCTGTCATGTCTGTGAAGACACTGATGCAGATTTCTGCGAGACGTGTGGTCCCCGTGTTCATATTTTCCCCAATATTCAAGAATTTATGCAATATATACAAACTCCGAGGGAAGGGTTTAATAACATTGTGTGTATTGCACATAATGCAGGACGATATGATTCACATTTTGTTTTAAATTACCTGATTACTAAAGAGAATATTACCCCATCCGTAATTATGCAGGGCAGAAAAATAATAGAAATGTCAATTAGAAAGAAAATAGTGTTCAGGGACTCGTTGAATTTCATGCTTATGAAATTGAAAGACTTGCCTGCAAGTCTGGGACTAGCGAAAGATTTGCAGAAAGGCAATTTTTCGTATTTGTTTTCAACCCCAGCAAATCAGAATTATGTAGGTCCATTCCCTGATGTTCAATATTATGATATAGATTCCAAGTCCCCCAAAGAAAGAGAAGAGATGCTGAAATGGCATAAGGAAACTGTCCAAGAAGAAAATTTTTGATTTTCAAAAAGAGTTGCGCGAATATTGTATTAAAGATGTGGAAATTCTTGCTGCTGCATGTATTAAATTCTCTATTCTGATCGAAGATCTGACTGGAATACAGTGCTTTGTTCGCTGCGCGACTCTTGCGTCGTTAGCGTCTTTGATATTTAGAAGTAAATATTTGAAAGAAAACACTCTTATTAAAGTTCCGCCATTTGGATTTCGTGAACAAGACCAACAGTCTCTAATTGCCTTAAAGTGGGTGAAAAATACTGAAAAGATCACTCTAAGACACGCAGGGAATCTGGGGGAGGCTGAAATAGGACGTTATAAGTTGGACGGGCTCCATGAAGAAAGTAAAACTGTTTATAGTTTTCAAGGTTGTTATTATCATGCTTGCCGGATTTGTCTTCCTGAAAACAGAGATAAGCATCTTAACGAGACTGGCGAGACCCTAGAATATAGGTACGAACGTACTGTTACCCGTAGAGAAATATTAGAGCAAATGGGGTACAAGGTTGTAGAAAAATGGGAATGTGAATTCAATGAAGACATTAAAAAAGATCCAGAATTACGGAAATTTATTGCTGAGAATTGTTATTCCCTGAATAACCCGCTTATCCCAAAACAAGCTTTTAATGGGGGACGGACTGAACTTTTCAGAGCAGTTTATGAAAAACAAAAGAATGAAAATACGAGCATGAAACTGCTAGATGTAGTTTCCCTTTACCCTGCAATGATGAAGCAAAGAAAAACGCCTACAGGGAAACCAGTGATTTACACGTTTCCTACCTTGGATAATGTGTTTGGGGTTGTAAAATGTGATATTCTCCCCCCTAAAGATTTATATTTACCAGTACTGGGCGTGTCATGCAATAACAAATTAATGTTTGCTTTATGCAGAACTTGTGGACAAAGCGAGAATCAAGAACAATGTTCACAAGCAGATAAAGAAAGATACTTACATGGCACCTGGGTATCGGAAGAACTGAAACTGGCTGTAAAAAAAGGGTACAAAATACTCAAAATATATGAAATTTGGGATTATCCTTTGGCTGACCAGAATGATAATGTGTTCAAAGACTATGTAGACACATTTTTCAGACTGAAACAACAGTCTTCAGGATATCCTTCCGGCTGCAGTTCAGAACATGACAAAGACAATTATATTCAAGATTATTTCGATCATGAGGGAATCCAACTTGTGAAAGATGACATTGTTCCTAACCCGGGGCTTCGTTTTATTTCCAAAATTCTGCTGAATTCTTTGTACGGGAAATTCTCAGAAAATACTTTGAAAACTAAGTCTATTTTTGTAAATACAGAACAGAAATTCCATGATATAGTGTTTAATCCACAGTATGAAATCAGTAATGTTGTCCCTATTTCCGAATCTTGTTTATTAGTGAATTATATTGATCTGGAATGCAAAAATGAACCGTTAGTACTCTCAAATGTACTTGTCTCTGCGTTTATTACTGCTTATGGAAGAATGCACTTATATTCTTTCATGGACAAAGTCAAGGAAAGTATTCACTACGTGGATACGGACTCTGAGTTCTATGTAGTAAGAGAACATGAAAAACTTATTCCTACAGGCTCATTTCTTGGTGAAATGACGGATGAGATTAAAGAGCCCTACCAAATTACATGCTTTTTGGGTGGTGGTCCCAAAAACTATGCATATAAGATGGTGAACAAACATGATCCTCAGGATGAGAAACATGTTATTAAAGTAAGGGGCATTACCATAATTACAGAACTCGACTCCAGATTAATTTTGATTATTTTAAGCAACTGGTCAAAGGGGAAATTGAAAAGCGAGTTATTGAGATCCCCCGTAAAATCAAACGAAAAGCCAATTTTGAAATTGTTTCTGAATCTGAGCAGAAAACACACCAAGCAGTCCACACAAAACGTAGAAAAATTGAAAATTTTGAGACGGTTCCATATGGTATCTAAATAAAAAACGAGTGATTTGTTTTTATTTTTTTATTGTCTTTTAAAGACCTAAGGCCCTCTGTAGAAGTTCTATTTGCATCGCTATCCACGGGCACTCCACGTTGACTCGCCGCCTGGCACAGAAACTACATCTTCCCTCTCTTCGCCTCCGGCGCGACGGGGGAGGGGCCACCGGCAGAAGGCGGTGAGCGGCCCTCATATGATAAATGAGGGCCTTCTTCCCCCTGAAGCCCAGCTCCCAGCATACAGAACATTCTTGTTTGATTTCATCCTGAAATGAAAAGATAAAATTAATTTGTGGTTTATAGTTAGGTTTAAAACTTATGATAATATATAAATGTGCCATTGTGTGTCTGCGCTTCAAGCAGAGAACGTGTGTTGTTCAACATGGAACTTCGTTTTACACACCCTTTTGCAATGATGGTTTGTGGTCCGTCACAAAGTGGAAAAACCACTTTTGTGGATAAGCTTCTATTTTATAAACATAAAATGTTTACACAAGTTCCAAAAACAGTAATATGGGCGTATGGTGCGGTTCCTTCTAGATTAAAATTAAGCCAAAATACAAATATTCAGTTTATTGAAGGAATCCCTGATGTAGCAAATATGGATATTGAAACTCCTGGATTAATTGTCATTGATGATCTAATGAATGAAATACAGCAAAGATTCAGCTGTTGCAGATATATTTACGAAATATTCTCATCACAAAAATATAAGTGTTATTTTTATAGTACAAAACTTATTTCACAAAGGTGCTAAAATGAGAGACATAAGCCTCAACTCACACTATCTTGTGATATTCAAAAATCCACGTGACAAACACCAAATATACCATTTAGCACGACAATTCAAACCTGACAATAGTAAAAGTGTTTTGGAAGCTTTTCAAGATGCAACTGAAACACCACACAGTTATTTAATGTTCGATTTAACACAAAATACACCTGAAATTTTACGTATGAGGGCGCACATTTTCCCCGATGAACAATTGACTATTTATGCCACTGGAAAGCATGTAAACAAACCATTTCTTGTGCGAACGTCAGAATGACATCACAACTAAAAGAACATGATCCGGCACTTAAATTATTGTGTAAATTAAAACCTATTCAACGGAAACGTCTTTTGCAACGAGCAACACCAGGACCAGTTCGTGTACTAGGACAATTTGCAGCCAATACAGTACGCGGTAATATTCCGCTTTCAGAGGTACAAAAACCAAGCTTCAAAAGTATAAGGCCAGTTTGCGTAAACTAGCGCCGAAGGGCACTTCGCTCAAAAATAAAAATAAAATATTAATTCAAAAAGGCGCCGGCTTTTTACCATTTTTAATCGGGCCGATAATATCAGCGTTAGGTAGTGCATTGTTTTCACAATGAGCGTGAGAAAAATGATTCTTGTTCCCGAGGACTTTGCCACTAATATGCATGCCTCAGACACGAATCAAGATTAGATTCTAATATTCGTACAATATTAGCACGAGAAGATATAGGGGAAAGTGAAAAATGGAAACTTTACAAACAGGCACTTCGATCATTTGTTAATTTTACTAAGCCTATTCCCACACACCTACCAGTGATCGAAGAAAAAAATAAGCTGCCACAAATAAGTGAACCAATGTAACAAGACGACCCCCCTCCTAGTGTTACTCTCAGGGAAGAAATTCTTGCTTCAGTACCGAAAACTGTTCAGAAAAAAACAGAACTTTTACTTAAAAGACTATTCTCTTCTCAATATATAAATTGGGACGCATATGGAACAGTGTACATAAATGGAAAAAGAATTCAGGGTTCAAATATCATCGATCTGATTAATGATTCTGTTCGCACCCTGTCGAGATCCCGTCGGGAAAGATCAGTTCCAATCTATCCTTCATTCTCTAAACATACCTAAAGAATATATAGTTACACGCACGCCCCCACCCCCTTCAAGAAATAGGAAAGCTGAGTTTATATGGGAAGATATATAAAGTATGGATCTTAAAACATTGTATTATACACATGAACTACCGACTTCATTTTCCAATACTGAAAAATTATCCAAACATTTTACGCAATCACGAAAGAATATTTCTCAGTGGCTATCAAAAAAGATGTATATACTTTACATGTTCCAGTTAGAAAAAAATTCCCACGTAAACGTTACGAAACCACTTTGCCCCTGGAACTTATGCAAATGGATTTTGCAGATATGCAGAATATCGCCAAGTACAATGACGGTATGCGCTATATACTTTGTGCATTTGACGTGTTTCAAGGCAAGCGTTCTGTATACCAGTGAAAAGCAAGTCGGGCGAAATTATGGCAAAAGCAATCACTAAAATTATAAACATGTTAGAATATCCTCCTGTTTACTGCCAGACAGATCAAGGAAAAGAGTTTTATAACGCTCAAGTGAAAAAAGTGTTTGACAAGTACAATATTATTCATTATAGCGTTTATTCAGAACTATTTATTCGTACTTTAAAATCAAAATTGTATAAACACTTCTCAGCCAATAATACGTATCGTTATGTAGATATTCTCCCCCTTGTAGTAAAATCATATAATCACTCGTATCACCGTTCTATAAAAATGACTAATGTTGAGGTGAGCGAAAATAATGCGCTGCAGGTCTGGTCTCAGTCTAGAAACAATACAAGTCAATTTAATATTGGTAATTACGTAAGGATAAGTAAAGCCAAAATGAAATTCGAGAAAGGATATCTACCTAGTTGGACAGAGGAATTTTTTATAATTAGCGATCGTATGAGTACTGGTCCCCCTACATATCGCATAAAAGACTGGAGTAACGATCCTGTCAAGGGCATTTTCTATGAACCAGAATTACAAAAAATTACACTTGATCCAGACAAGCCATTTACTATCGAGAAAATTCTAAAACGAAAGAGAGACTTTGTTCTAGTAAAATGGAAAAACTACCCCCTCGCAAGTGCAAGTTATGTACATAAATCAGATATTACGCGTGTTTAGGTTAGTTGCCATTATGCCGCTGGACGAATTCTATGTTACATTACCTTCCAATGTAAACTTGAACTTGTTTCCTGATAATAAAATAGCACATTACCGTACTAAGCTGAGTGAACCAATATAATTAAATGAACAGTGGGTGGTGGTGGCCACAGAGCTTCATTTAACTTGGAGTTTTTATAATATTGTTTCCGATACAAATAGCATTTCATATGAATTTAAACCGAAAAAGAAGGACCAGATTTTTTATAGTGAAAGTATAGTTCCTAAAGGTTACTACTCCAATCTTCCATTATTATTAAACAATATTCCCCCTTCAAAAAGAAAACTGCTTGCTCAACATGTCCGATTTGGCTATGTATACACAAACAACACTAGAGGAAGATGAAATTATGAAAGTGTATATATCTCCACAATTAGCTCCAGTGTTTGGTTTTTCGTTGGATACTCCTCAGTCAGAAATATCTATACATTCGGTTATTGGTCCAGGTATGGCAAGATCAAGTTCTATTTATCCTTGTAATTTAGATTATCATATCCCCCGTGAAATCAACATATGCACAGATATTGTCAAATATCAAGCAAATATAGGTCCCGTAATACGAACGGTTAGTGTGGCTGATTATGAATATGGAGCAATAAAAAGTTATATATTTGAGCCTAGGCAGTATCTAAAAGTCGAGAAGCGTTACTTTGAAACAATTGAAATTATATTAAAAACAGAGCATGGAACATTGCTTCCATTTGAGTTTGGAGCGTCAAGCGTTACATTACATTTTTAAGAAGTGGAATAATGATTTCTGAAGGCAGTGATAATGATTACTATGTGACTTTGGTTTCAAATGCATCCAAAAATATTTTTCCGACATACACCTTCTCATTTTTTAACTAAACTTTCTAATGCTGTTAAGCTCGAATCTGGAGGCTGGTTAGTGGGTCTGTCTGAAATTCATTTCACAAACAGTCTGTTTAATATTCAAAAAGGACAAAATGAAATTATGTGGACTTTTTTTAACCAAGAGTCGGATCAGTCAAGTAAACAGAGCGGTAAAACATTTGTTCCCCCTGGATATTATTCAAGTGTGGACTCTGTTTTACAAGTTGTAAATCAAGATCATATTGTGGAAGGGCTTTTTCGATTCGGTTATAACCCGTACAGCAATATTGTTGAGGGAAAATACAATGCACAGTTATCTACACTGAACTTCTCTGATATTTTGGCTCTGCAGTTAGGATTCGAACCAAATAGAAATCTTGTTAAACAACAACATAGTTCGAAACAAACCAACCTAAATGTCGGTTATCCCCAGCAGGTTTTAGTATACACTAATGTACTCAGTTACCAGTTTGTAGGAGATACAAAAGCACCTGTTTTAAGAATGTTTACATTTTCTTCGGTCCATTATGGCCGGTCACAATCTATAATATTTAACCCCGTTCATTATATGCCTGTATCGAAATATTTATTTGATACAATGAAATAGTTTTAAGAGACAACACAGGTCGTAAACTCGCATTTGCCTTCGGAGATCTGAGTGTTAAACTACATTTCAAGCGACAATGAGATACGATAGACGTCAGTTGTATCGAGATTATTATCTCAACCAGGCGGGAACAGGTTTACCTTATTTTTCCGGTCCTCCGTATCAAAAAGGCCACGGAGGCCTCGGTTCAATATTTAAAAGCTTGTGTCGTTTTTCGGGTCCTTTATTAAAACAGGGAGCTAGAGCAATTGGCCAGCAAGCTTTACATTCGGGAATGGAGTTTGTTGGGGATGTTCTACAAAACAGGTCTCTCAAACAATCTGTCAGAGATCGTGTAAATCAGGCGGGACAAGCTCTTCGTGAAAAAGGTGAGAGAAAAATTTCTCAGATTCTTTCAGGTAAAGGGAGACAAAAACGAAAGGCTAAAACTATAAAATTCGAACCACCATTTATTACCTGCCAGTCACGCAAAAAGAGGCGAAGGGTACACAGAGATATATTCGCTAATTAACTACCATGTCGTTAGTAAACTGTAACTCATCGGAATGCACAAATACAGAATTGGATTTGTTTTCTCTGCCATTAACTCAAACTAGCATTGAAAATTCTTGTTTAGTGGAGTATCGTCCCATTTCATCTTTAACTAGTAACAGTCCAGTAGAGTTTGCCATTACTGGAGACAGTGGGGAATACATTGATCCAGCACACATTTATCTGTACCTAAAATGTAAAATAACTAAACCAGATGGTACGGCCTTAGCTGCCGATAACCTGGTTGCCCCTGGAAACAATTTTCTACATACAGCATTCAGTCAGGTCGACGTTTCGTTAAATGACAAATTGATTTCGTCCTCTGCAGGGTGTTACGCATACATTGAAACATTACTCAACTATTCTAATGAGGCTAAAAAATCTATCTCACTGCTGCTCTCTGGTATCGCGATACGCCTGGAAAATTAGAAAATCTAACTGAAAATAAAGCAATTGAAAAACGAATGAGTCTTGCTGCGCAAAGTCGGTCATTCAACATGTATGGTCGACGGTATTCTGATTTTATGTGCCAACCTCGTCTTCTCTTGAACAATGTGTCCATGAGAATTAAATTACATAGATCAAACGATGCATTTTCATTGATGGCCGCCGAGAATAATTCTTATCGTGTAGAAATACAGGACATTTCTCTTTATGTAAAAAGAGTTACTGTATCTCCAGATATAGGTCTTGCTCATGCAAACGCTCTTGAAACTACTACAGCTAAGTACCCAATTACACGCGTGGAAGTAAAATCAATAACTATCCCTCAAAATATTACTTCTTATAATCTGGATAATATATTTTTAGACACTGTTCCTAAACGTGTAATATTAGGTTCTGTTGAAAATTCAGCTTTCAATGGTCAAATACATAAAAAACCCTTTAATTTCCATCATTTCGGATTGAATAAAATTCAACTCCAAGTTGGAACTAGAACCATTCCAAACTAACCTCTCTGCCCAAGCTTCACAGACAAAAATATTATCCAAGCATATTACAATTTATTCTCTGGAACGGGAATACATTACCAGGATACAGGAAATAGTCTCTCCCAAGAAGATTTTGATAATGGATTTGCTTTGTATCCCTTTATTCTTTCACCCACAATGGAAATTGACTCTACTTGGGACATATTACGCGATGGGAGTGTAAATGCTAAACTGTCATTCTCTGCTCCGTTGCCTACGGATGTCACGTGGATTATTTATGGAGAATTCGACTCTTTACTGCAAATAGATAATCACAGAGGTATTTTCCCAGATAATACAAAATAATAATCAGTTGAGTACCAGGATGGAGGGAGTACGGATCACAATATGATGGCTGTCGTTGATTTTCAAGGATTCCCAGACAATTCTGGCAACTTTATTCCTAAAGAACTAGCTATTGTCGATGCAGACTCAGATAGTATGCAATCATGGATATTTCTACCACCTTACGAATTAGATACTTTAGATATTGGAGCAAAAAACGAAAATATGTGGCAAACACAAAACAAGCTTTCTCTCGAATGGCCTATCGGTGAACTTTGCTATTCGAAATTGTTTTCTCTACTTTCCCAGTACACCGAAAACGCCTCAGTTATTTATTCTTTTGGAGCTGACAAATGCAAGTTTTTGATTAAAATACTTCACCGCACTGTGGTTAACCTCGAGGACCTAGGATGCCCTAAAGCGTCGCTGTTAGCCTTCCCTGCACAAAATTGCTGTCGCAATTATCACAGATTAAGGACAATCAAATGTGCTCTTAGAGACTCACATTTATACGCATCTTATCTCCGTAGCTTCATGCTTCAACAGCATATTATAGGAAAAGCAACGAGGACTTCACCTTAACAGAACACCTAAACATCAGGCAGTAGATATTAATCATTAGCTTCGTTTTACAACGACGCTTCAAGTGTGTATTACTTATCCGAGCAAGGTTGCTGTTCCAAGAATAGTGCATTTTCGGATAGTGAACAATGAATAACATTGAAATTGAAAAAGACTGTTCAATCAGACAAATGTCTGTCTTTTATTTTTCGAGGTGTTTTTGCTAATAATACATTGCCAAAAAGTGTGCAATTGCCTGCTGCGTTGATTATTAACACCGACAATAAATCTGGACCAGGGATACACTGGACAAGTTTGTTTATAAACAGTGATAAGGAGGCCCTGTACTTTGATAGTTTTGGTCAGCCTCCTAGTTCAAATGTACTAAAATTTATAAAAAAAGAACTGTATTTCATGGTGCATCAGTGAAACGGTGGTTCAAAACCCAAACTCATCAATGTGTGGAATTTATTGTATTATGTTTTTACATTATATGTGCCGTGAGTTACCCCTAACCTTTTTTCTGTCATTGTTTGGAAAAGACTTAAAAAGAAATGACAGAATTGTATGGACAAAATTCTCAAGTGCCTTTAATTAATTTACAGTGTGCCTGCAGTGAATACTGCATCGAAGACCAGTGTCTTATTTTCACTATTGCACAAGCAATAGTAGAAAATTATCCCAACCCTACATGTTCTGAATGTGAACTTGGCGAACCAAAAGAAGAACTCCACAAATGTCTAAATCTCGAGTGCATAGAAAAAGAGAAAATGGAACAGTTGATCAAAACTTATAAGGGTGTTATCTGCTGCTACTTCCAGCAGGCTCATAAAAGAATATTTATACGTGACAGAAAGGCGTTCGATGCAAAAGTGGACAGTGTAGATATCGAACTAGTTATGAAACTGTATACTAAATTTCTGCATAGTAAATTTTTCTACAATAATCATCATATTGTATATCCATGCAATGATTTGTGGGCTCCAAACAAATCAAAAACAGAACAAAAAGGTGTAATGTATATAAATGAATTTATCACCTGTAAAGTGATACTTTTCTGGGGCGCCAGTACAGACATTACGCAGAAGGGAATTGTACGGTAATCCCGTACGTCACTGTTTGTTTAAATATAATGAAAAGCCAACAAAAAAGTTTCACTTTTGTGGGCAGGGATATATCTATATACCCGAATGTACATGTGCCTTGGATTCGCACCGGATTCACATACATGATCTTTCTTTGGAGAACGAGTTCTGGGAAGCTATTTGTTCCACAAAGTAACAACTTAAAAGCTTTGTACTTTGAGTAGTTATAATGTATAAATATAACAGAGTAGTGTTAAAGCTGTTTACTATCTATGTACAATCTTGCTTGAGAAAATGAAAAGCGTTGTGTGAACGCTATGTATTACAACATGTGTAAAACCTGACTTATAAAACTGTAAAGCGTTGTGTTAACGCTATGTATAACCTTTTTGTAAAATTACTTTGACTCTGTATTTATTTTGTAGTAGATTAGTTTTAGAACAATAAACTTGTATATAGTAGACTTGTGAGTTTTATTTCTTTTAAAAAATAAAAATAAAAGGTTTATAGTTATATGCAGAGTAAAAAAATCTAATATTGTTGGTGCAAGCCGTCCTAGGTTCGCTATGTATTACGCTATGTATTACAACATGTGTAAAACCTGACTTATAAAACTGTAAAGCGTTGTGTTAACGCTATGTATAACCTTTTAGTAAAATTACTTTGACTCTGTATTTATTTTGTAGTAGATTAGTTTTAGAACAATAAACTTGTATGTAGTAGACTTGTGAGTTTTATTTCTTTTAAAAAATAAAAATAAAAGGTTTATAGTTATATGCAGAGTAAAGAAAATCTAATATTGTTGGTGCAAGCCGTCCTAGGTTCGATCCTTGTTACAGATCTTGCACAAATCTCAAATACATTAATCGCGACTGTTACTACAATTCACTTTTATCCCATCTCGCCACGCTAAACACTTTGCTGCTAAAACCAAAAACACAACCGAGATAGAACTTGACTAGTTAGTTTGTATTTAAAATAAAACACTAGTCAAATTCCATTCTCGTATAACACTTGTACTTAGATAAAAAAAAATGCAATACTTACAACATGCATCTGCATCCTGATGAAACAGAAAACACAGTAGAAACAGACAACACAGCATAAAAAATAAAAATCTGAGGACAAATTCGGATTCCCAAGTTTAAATACCCCAAAAAATCGGGCCAAAGGTTCAAGGCCTCTTCCAGCCACCCTTATTTTCCACACTGGAAAATAACAATTCCTTTAAATTCACGTTGCACCGTTAACTCTAGACGTCCAAATTTAAAACCCTCATCCTCTCTTTCCACTAGATACATTCCTTATATCTACCCGCCTTGAATTATATCACCTTCAACTCATGTCCTTTTAACATAAAATCCTTTTTTTCGTCCAAATTCTCTACCTGGTTTGGCGCTTAATATTTTACTGCCCGTATCGCCCCACCACACACACACAGAGACGGCCTTTTCCGCTTACCGGGAGACTTTTAAAATTATCATTTTACAATCTCTTGTCTTTTTCAAAAGAAAAAAATCATCCCGTTATACATTTTTCTTTATACCTAAAATGGAAGCGATTCATATCTCTAACCAATTTATTTTCCCCAAATGACTTGTCGTATATTTCTTCCGACACAACAACAACCCGTCTCGCCCGCAACCCTTCCGCCGAGACCTAAATTAACATCTTCGGGTTATTTCTTTGTTCTGGCGTTCTGGCGTTGACCTTGACCGCACATCCCCCATATTCCTTTCTCGTCAACCCTCGGAGCAGAGTTCACAGTCTCCTGTTTCAAACCATCGTCTTTCATAACATAATAACATACATTATTACATACATTGTACACTATAGGCCTAATCATTTATTACCGTTGCATATCGCGGGTTCGAGTACCGGGACCGTCTTCTTTCGTACCATTAACACCTTTCATAGCGGTTCATAAACCATAAACTCTTATTTTCAATATTATAAACATTAATATTATCGATTGATACATTACATACTTTGCAGTAATGAATATAAAAACCATATGCATAGCGTTTAGTACCTCTAATTACCTTCTATATACATATTTTTCATAAAATAAATAATTATATATTCATAAAAGTTATAATTAAGCAAATACATAAATGTAAAGTATTCTAAGTACTTGCAAATTAGTTCTAAACACATGCGAATGCGTTCTAAGTACGTGCAAATTAATTAACATCTGTGCAAATAAATTGCGAATATTAAATAGCGATTGACTTTATCTCAGATACCAACTACTCATCGCTTGTCTGACGTCGTCGGTTATGTGAGTCATGGCGGTGCTAATGCTGTGATTAGGTCTAAATCCCGACTGAAACGGAACCAGAACTTCATTTGTATGTAGGCTGATTTGGTCGTGAGCAATGTATTCTAATGCTTTCGATAGCGCGGGAAGAATACTAATAGGTCGGAAGTTGTCAATGGAAGTGGCGGGGTCAGTCTTGGCGAGAGGAAGAACGTGTGCGATTTTCCACTTATCTGGAAAAATACCAGAGCCCATAGAAAAATTAAAAATGTCAGTGATGTATGGCAATACATGACGTAAAATCATCTTTATTAGTCGCAATGGGAGGTTGTCGGCTCCTTCAGAACCAGATTTGATCCGACCGATTGCGGTTGCAACTTGGAACTCATAGACTGGGTTAAAATGAAACTCCATCATTTCTGTTTTGTGGTTTGCTATAGCTCTAATAGTAACATTTTTAGCATCGTTGTTTATTGAATTAGAGAGATAGAAATGTGTATTTAATTCTTCAAGGGACGAAACACGAGTAGGATCTACGTTACGTTTCACTCCTAGCCCTAGATTTCTTAAGTTATTCCACAACATTCGGGGGTTGCCTTGCATATTTAATAATTCGTAAGAAAGCCTCCTCTTTGCGTTGCGCACGGCCTGATTACATTGATTTCTCAACACGCGGTAGTTATTAAAACTATTTAAAGTATTTGGACATTTGAGGCGCTTGTCAGATTTAAACCTGCGGTGAGCCGAATCGCGCTCCGCCATAAGTGCGAGAATGCTGTCGGTCATCCAGGGGGGAAGCAGGCCGCGTGACGCGTTTTTTCTTTAGTGGAGCATGTTTGCCGAAAAGGTGTAAGATTAGACTATTTAATTCATTAAGCTTATCGTTAATATTAATGAAGCTGTATATTGAATTCCATGGGGTTCTTGTAGCATCTTCGTTTGGAGAAGGGAGGTTAATTTTGTTTAAATCGCGGTATTCAATTATGTTTGGCTTGGATTTCGGAACATTGAGCGAGTAACGAGAGACAGCAGGCGCTCGTTTGTCCATGTTTGGTGATTCGAGAGCAGTCTCCTGTTAAGATTACGTCTAGCCAAGAATACGAGGTATTAGAATGTGAATATACAACTTTGCGTTGTCAGAACATGACAAAATGTATGCGTACCGCTGCTAATAATAATGCACAAAATATAACAACAAGGGACTTTATTCTCATTAGCTGTACCCAGGAAAGATTTTTGTATAATAAATAATGCAATTAAACCTAAGCTGTCTTAGCGTGTTTCGTTAACAACTTCACCACGGAATTGTTTATCAACATTTGACTTGGTGCGTTTAAAACCCACATTGATGTTCATCGTTAAATTCTTTAGAATAGAGATTGATCTTAGTAAAATAACATTAAACAATATCATTGATGGTGGAATGAAATCAATGATAAACCTATCCCTTCAAGTCTTCGAACCTGTGGTCTCTGAATTCATTGCGCCTTACACAGAACTGCGTCACGTATGTTGATTAATTCAAATGCTTAATATCATCTGCAAATGCATGTACGAGGCGCATCCAGAAAGTAAGTTTCCCTATTTTTTTCCCGTGACAGTAAACATAATGAGCCGTGTAAATTGCGCATGCGCAGCAGAGCTAAGACGTATCAATCATATGCCAGGCGGACAGATCCCGCCCGGCGCCAGTAGCGAGGCAGCAGTGGCCCGAAATGGAAGCTCGTATTCCTTCTCCCGCCGCATGCCAGTAGCGAGGCAGCAGTGGTCCGAAATGGAAGCTCGTATTCCTTCTCCCGCCGCATGCGAGGTTCGGTCGGTGATAAAATTCCTGAATGCACAAAGCATTGCGCCAATTGACATTCATCGTCAGCTCTGTGAGGTCTATGGGCCGAACATTATGAGTAAGCAGATGGTGCGTCGCTGGTGTCGGCAGTTTTCGGAAGGTCGTCAAAGTGTCCATGATGAAGAGCGCAGTGGGCGTCCGTCCCTCATCACTGATGATCTGGTTGAGCTGGTGCGGCAGCGCATCGTAGAGAACCGTCGCTTCACGATTACGGAGTTGAGTAGCCTTTTTCCGCAGATATCCGTGTTGCAAGAGATGGTCACGCAGCGCCTGCTGTTCAAAAAATTGTGTGCCAGGTGGGTGCCGAAAAACCTGACACCTGAACACAAAATGAAACGTTCAGGAGCAGCACTGACATTCCTGCAACGGTACCATGATGACGGCGATGATTTCCTCGACAGGATCGTCACGGGCGATGAGACGTGGATTTCGCACTTCACCCCGGAAACCAAGCAGCAGTCAATGCATTGGCGGCATAGTGGATCTCCGGTCAAGACGAAATTCAAACAGACGCTGTCGGTACAGAAAGTGATGTGCACCGTGTTTTGGGACAGGAAGGCCATTTTGCTCATTGACTTCCTCCCCAGAGGTGAAACGGTGAACGCTGACTATTACAGTGAAACACTAAGGAAATTGCGACGTGCCATTCAAAACAAGAGGCGTGGCATGCTTACTGCAGGTGTTGTGCTCCTCCATGACATTGCTCGTCCACATACGGCGCACAGCAGCTGTTTTGACGGAATTTGGCTGGGAGTTGTTTGATCATCCACCTTACAGTCCTGATCTGCCTCCCAGCGATTTTCACGTTTTCTTGCACCTCAAGAAATTCCTGTCCTCCGGTGAGCGTTTTGGCAACGACGAAGAGCTGAAGACGTCTGTCACACGCTGGTTCCATTCACAGGTGGCAGAGTTCTACGACAGTGGGATCCAAAAGTTGATACCACGATACGACAAGTGTCTCAATTCTGGTGGTTGCAATGTTGAAAAATAGCTGAACCTTTGCTGTACCTGTTGCCAATAAATGGTTTCCTGAAACTGTGTTGGGTTTTTTTTTTTTAAAAAATAGGGAAACTTACTTTCTGGATGCGCCTCGTATTATATTGTTCCTGATTAACCTTCTGCATGTCCATTTATCAATTTTTGGAGTATTTTATATTGACACAGCTCTTTCCAAACTAATTTACACTTTTATGTTACAAAACAAATATTGGATGTTATGTGTGCTGTTTGATTCATTGTCATTAAATTTACATTTTAAATGCATTTAGTTTAGATCTTACGATCAACCACTCTCACTTTCAATTTCATAGTATTAGTACATATTTGTTACTTATCCACTTTAGCATAGTATGCTTTCTACTTTCAATTAGCTTATAACACACTCTGGGTTGGTTTATGGTATTTTATAATTTCTTCAATTGCTGTTTCCATTGAATTGAATTGAATTGACTTTATTGCTGGGCGAGGTTCAGTTGTTGCTGATCTACCACCTAACCCCAAAAAGTACAGATTAAAATTAAAATAAAATAAAATTCAAGATTGCAAAGAAATTAAACAAGAAAGTACAATAAAATACAAATGGAATAACATCGAATACAAAAGAACAGATTAAAATTAAAGTTAAAATGAAATTCAAGATTTCGAAGAAATTAAACAAGATAGTACAATAAAATATAATAGAATAACATCATATACAATGATACAATGGAACAATATTAGCAGTTAATTAGTTAGTAAAATAATTGAAGTCGAGAAAGTTGATAGTAAGAAAAAAAATTGCCATCAGACAGTATTTTTCATTATTCATATGTTGATCAGTGATTCACGGACCATATCGCGAAAAAGTCTCAAATGTTGATTTGTGGTTAGATTTTGTACTGCATTCCAGGCATTGGGTGCTGCGTAACTAAAAGAGGTCTGACAAGCTGAAGTTCTGCAACGAGGTAAGCTGAAACTGGCAGCGTTTCTGGTTGAGTGCGAATGAATTTTGCTTCTGAAGTTTAATTTCGAAAAGAGGTAGTTTGGGCTTTTCCTATTAATTATGTTGTGTAGTGTACAAAACAAGTGCAGTTGTCTCCGTTGTGCCATGGAGAGGATTCCGTGCTTATTAAGCACAGGGAGAATGTATTCCCACCTTTTTGTAAACGACATCACAATAGTCAAATAGGGGGAAGATAAGAGACTGCACTAGGTTTAATTTTAACTTAGGCGAGAGGAAGTCCACCAAAAGGTAGAGGCCTTTAAGTATTGAATACTCCTTGCCTCAATGTTGTATCACGTGCTCAGACAATCGAGCCGCTGGTTCATGATCAGTCCTAGGTTTTTACAGTTTGAGAAAATTTAATACGCTGTGTGTGAAGAATTATTTCGCATTCATTGATGTCATTATGTTTCAAGAGACTCCCTGTTCCGATGATGGTAAATATTGATTTGTTTGAATTTATTACTAATCCATTTAAAGCGCTCCAATCGCTTATGTTCTTCAAATCTTGGTTTAAAAGTCCTGTAATTTTGATATACGTGTGGATATATACAATTGAGTGTCGTCGGCATAACAGTAAACGTTGCAGTGTTGTGGGAGAAGCGCACGTGGGAGGAGCGCACATTGTGATCTGCGCACAGAGAGAAAAAGATCGTGGATGAAGCGCACATTCAAATGTTCTTCTTTCTTTCCTTGCAGGTGAATGAGCAATGGAAGTTATTACCAGTGCCATGGGTAAACCTTGTCTCTTACTGGACGGACATCAGTATCGTGTTGGCCTGTAAATGTTATCTACTGGAGATGTGTAAAGGAAATCCGGCTGAAGTGAAAGCGGTCACTAAAGACCACATTAAACAACGACGTTTTGGAAAGAAAACCTCATCAGTGTGTTCCGAATGTTGCAGAGTTGTAAGTTGTAGAAACCATGTCTGGGAACAACCCAAAATCCGATTGGTACTTCCGAAATCTCCTTGGATGAAAATGTGTTGAGACTTTCCGACGGGACGAGCTTCCATATACTTGACCTGCCAGTGGACAAGGAAAAGCTGGTGTTTGCAAGTAACAATGGCAAGAAATTATTAACATCTTGTGATTCTTTTTACGGTACCTTGACGGAACATTCAAAAGTTGTCCGAAACAGTTTGAGCAATGTATTCAATTCATGCTGATGCAGGAAGTTCCGAAGAGGAAACAAACATCTGGCCAGCCGTTTATATGTTGCTAGAAGATAAAAAGAAACCTACATATATTAAGTTGTTTACGGCGCTCAAACATTGTGGGTGGACTCCGCAGCATGTTAAAGCAGACTTTGAGATGGCAGTAATACAGTAGAAGCAATAAGAGAAGTGTTTCCTCAAGCATCAGTATCAGGTTGTAATTACCATTTTGATCAATGCCTTTGGTGTCATATACAAAACATACGTCTAGCCACAACATATAAGGAAAATGAAGATATTAGAAAATATGTCATATGTGCGCAGCTTTAGCCTTGATACCACCTAAAAAAATTGACGAAGCGTGGCTATGCATAATGCAGATCACTCCCCAGAATGAAAAGCTTATGCAGTTTCTTTACTATTTCGTAGCTCAATGACTGGACAATGATTCTTTACCGAAAACCATGTGGAATGTTTATAGACAAAGACACAAGACAAAGAACCCTGTGGAAGGTTGGAATAACAAGTTAAATAGGATGATGGGAATACATAAACCAAATGTTTATTTCCTCATTCAGAAACTAATGGAAGACGCCGAGAAGATGAGCGCCACAATTATAGCTAAATACCTAGGCATTCCAGGTCGCAAGAGAAGAAAACAGTATATTGAAACCGACAGGCGTATAAAAACAATTTTATACAAATATCTTGAAACTAAAGATTTATTTTGTTGCCTCAATTCTCTGCCGTACGTTGCAAAGTTTGATTGAAGATCGTTATGAAAAGTTGACTAAGCTGTAGATGATAGATGATAGATGAACCTATAAACCCATTAACACCTGAGATCCTATGCGCTAGTTCCACGAAATCTTGCTGTGCACTGATCTCACGTGCGATCCTCCAAAGAAGGTGGTTTTTACGTAAACACGTAGGTAGTTTTTCATCTGTTTTAAAAAAACATACGTTCGTTTTAAATATTAAATGACTAGGTATACACGAAATAGTAAGTGTATTTGCAACTATAAATTTTTAAAAGAGAACTACAAATATTCTACTCTATCATACACATGCATATTCACTGAATGGGTATACTGCTGTACAGTCTTCTGTGGTGTTGCACTTTGTGAACATTACGTTTCTCTGTCTACAATACTAGTCAGTGTGTTCCAAACACAATACGAATTGGTTGTATAATTTTGATGTGCTTTTGCCGTCAATCAACCACACGTAATAACTATTTCAGGCAGCTGTGGTAGAATTCAAAGAATTATATATGTTAGATTGTTGGAATCATGGGTTAGTCAACAATTGGATGACAAATAGAGATAACAATGGAAAATTTTAATTAAAAGTAATAACTTGATTATCGCAAACGTTAAACCTCTGACACAGAGAATGAAGAAATTGAAATGTGGAAAATGTTCTCGCCTTTCAAGACGAAAGTCGTTCTGATATTTAACTTCTCGAACCCTTTCCCCCCGTCTCCCATCAAGCAATCCACGCGACTTTTCATGCTAGGTGACAAGTCTTTCTGATTTTCGGACTCTTAGATTACGTCATACGTCTCGAACGGTGAAAATAGCCATTGTTGGGAATTCCTGAAGCCATTGTCTCACGGTTCGCCTTTTATATGGTTCTTACTTTTTCCGCCCTACTTTTCCACATTTTTCCGCCTTGCAGTGTTATACGACTGTTCAATCGTTGGCAGTTCATTGTCTGAAATTTCTTGTCTCATAATTCAGCCCTTCCTTTCTTGCGGAGTTATATCTTTGTTCGCCTTTATTGAGCCGTCGCTCCCAGCCCTGGGCGGTTTTCTTTCGCTCTCTTTGTTCCTTTCATTGGAGCCCGTGGGCTCTGAGAAGCACTTCCTTGATGCTAGGGAACATACGCTTGGAGATCAGCGACCGATCCATTGGAGCAGATAATTTACGGGAAAGGATTGTGTTATTCTTATTTTTTTTGGCAGGAAATTCTCTGTTGACGTTATTAAACAATGAAAAATAGTGGACCGAATATGGACGTTCTAAGCAAATATTTACGTATTAAACTGACGGTGAATATGACGATCACATTTTCTCCCTACTACTATACTGCGGGACACGAAAATGCGAGCCTCAAGGTCACGAGTAGCCAAGGTGCTGTTGCCATGTTGACCTGATCCTCTCTACCTCAGAATACAATATTTTATATCTCAAAGTTATTATTTTATACTTTATCTGTATTTTATACTTTTCTTTATATTCTGCAGAATTGGTAACACTTCTTTTTAATCTTGAAAGTTTAATTTTTATGTTAAATCAAGTCTCAGCTTTCAACAGTTGGATATTCTCCACGGTCATAAAAACTGAAAAACAGGCCCATGCACTACTTCCTTACAAAGCTCATCTAATCAAAGTATATTCTTCTTCTTTTCGTGGTGTTTCAGTATGAATGTTGGCTTCATTTCTTTCTGAATTATCTGCGGTCCATTTAATGCTTTCAACAGCCTTCCTGCACACTCTACACGCGTCTTCAGTGAGCTTTTTAACTTCTTGAAATTGATATATCTGGCATTTCTTGAATAGTATTTGTTATTTCCGAATTCTCAGCAAAGGTTTGAAAAAAAGTTCCGGAAAAGCATTGTGAGTGGACGGGCTCTAACTCAAGAGTATTAAATCTGACCTTATACCGACGTCTACTGAATTAATGTTATGAAATTATTACATGGATACATTGCAATTAATATACATTCGTTTATTGACAGGAATAATATACAATAAATTATGATAAAGCATTAAATATATCTGATGTTGTCGCCTTGTAATAAAGGGGTCCCAGGTTCGATAGCCGGTGGAGACACATAGTGGTTCTGATCCCTCTTTAAACTATGGGTCCAGTCCAGTTTAGCCTTAAAACAACCTCAATCGAATAAGTAGCAAGCAAGAACCAGTTGTCATCTCAATACTCAAATGGGGGTTATTCCTGAGTAAACAAATTATTTTATTATTATTTATTATTATTAGAGTAGGGTTACAATTAAGCTTACAATTTTCTTTACATTGATTCTGAACTACAAAAACAGCTTTTGTTCCTACATGAATTAATATACAGTTATGCTATTTGTTTATAAGTATACATAAAATATAATATTATAAATTTATACAATTCAATTATCGATGGCGAAAAACTAACTTCCGGTTTGACCAATTTTTCCATATAAAGAAATGGAATACAGATTGCTTTTCATTTTATTTTGTTACAAAAGATTGGATACAGACTGGACCACTTTAAATTTTTAAGTAATATTGAGAAACAAAGGTACCTCGAAGAAATTGGCAAGTTCGCGGAGCATTTGGATGAAGATTTATGGAACAATAGTAATGTTTTCTGAGACAATGTTGATCTTCTACCAGTGGTTTCGTCAGATCTTAATTTTCATCACCTGGATCTAAAAATTCATCTCTTGTTATTCAATGAATATTCAATTCTTTATTAACTAATAATTTCCTTAATTTTGGCGGTTACACGTTTTATAAGCTATAATGAATATGTGCAGTTATATCTCTATTCTTATTCCGTCTTTTTACCTATTAATGTAAATAATACGTATAAATAAAACGTATAATAATATAATGAAAATAATATTATTATCTGACCCCCCCCCCCCCCGAAGTAATTTTCTAGATGCGTGCTATGTATCTAGCTATCAGGAATTCCCGATGGTAAATGTTCTAAGATAAGGACTGGCGCCTACGTGTTATTTTGGGTATGGACCCTGTACTGGAAGTGTATATATAAAATGATGGTTGGATCTTTCATCAATTTATTGTGAATCTTCTTCTGAAGAAGACTGTAAGAGGGTGGAAACGTTACGTTTCTAGTGTATATTTCTTATTAATATTAATATTTCAATATTCTGTTGATGCTTATAGGGAAACGTGTATACCTCATTCCTATTTAGGAGGTGACCCTTTCTGAACGTGAGAATATTCCAGAAATTTATCATAATATTTATTCACCTCGAACATTAGAACCAATGTTTTAAGGTACTTAGAACCGAATAGGCAATAATCTAAATTAACAACTGGTAACATACGTACACGTTTGCATCGGAAAAAATAAAAACTTACGTCTCATAATTAGATCACAAACACTCCACTTGGCGTGCATCCCTTCAAAGGAAAAATCTTATTTCGCACAGTGACGAATTATACTATAAATAGATAGAAAATGTTCTTACCTTAATTAAATTAAAAACCACACTAATATATTTCGTGAACAGTACGTGGTAATGGCACTTTATTGAAGATCTTCGTAAGATTTTTGCTTTTATAACGTTGATGTTTCTGCATATATTAATGCTTGTGTTCTTGACGTGATTAATACCTCTTGTTCTCGTACTTTCATGAACTCTGAATATACTTATTAAGATTATGGATTATTTCTTCTGTGGAGTTAAACTGGTTGTCACTAAATCTGAAGTGAATTTCCCAAAATAATATAAATAATAATAGAAATTCTTGAAAATTATTATCGATGGCAAAGTGGTAGATTCGTCGCCCTGTAATTATGGGGTCCCGGTTCCATACCCGTTGGAGGCACGAAGTGGTCCGGATCCCACTTTAAACTATATGTCCAATCCCGATTATCCTTACTGTGACCAACTCAATCAATCAATAATCCTGTAGATTAATATTTTAATTTAGGCTTGTTTCCATGATAAACAAAAACTCAATATGCTGAAAAAGGCAGAAATGTATTATATTTTATAAACTTAAACTAATCGTTACGTCTCCACCTTTCTGCCTTGGAAAGAATATTGAATTTTTGGTAATATTTTAAGGTGTTTTTGATTATGGAATGTTTATAGGAACATAAGCAAGGTAAAAGTATTTGCGAATATACGTACAATGGTACAATGATAACATGGCATCAATAATGTTAAATATTAGAATTATAGGAGAAGGTTACAAGAACATGGGAGCAGAGAAGTGCTTTAAACTTTATGACCAGTCCCAATTAGACTTACTGTGCATATAGTGGCCTCAAAACACCAACTCAATCAATTGTCGCCACAAATCCAGCTCCTTTCTCATGTGTGCCCCGCATGAGTTGTAAACGTATTGGATATCAAACCACTCACTACTGCAGACGTTCCTAACACCTAAAAAGCAGCCACAAGATTAACATGCATGCTAACTGTGCTTTTCCTGCCAACTGAAACATTGCAAGTTCAGTCATATGGTATATATACGAGGGTGATGAAAAACGAAATATGCCTTGGTCAGCATATTTAGTTTTTCATAATCATGGAAACAATGCTTAATGGTGTTATAATTGGACATTTTCCAAGGCTGACGAGGGTGAGTAAAATGAAACCTTAAAAGTGCAATAACATTCCGAAAAGTGGTACAATTGATTTATAAGTTGGCAGGAGTTATCCTTGTGGTTGAAAGAATGACCAACAGGTGGCAGCATGATGCTACAGCACTGAAGAAGGATGCAGCGTTGGTGCAAAAATGGCCGCCCTATTGTCGACATACACAGCGTTAGAGCTGCGATCTGTGATGCGTTATGTGAGTAGTGAAGTGTTAAACTATTTGAAATTCATCGAAGGATGAAAGCGCAATACGGTGATTCGTGTGTGTCCCTGCAGCAAGTGTATGGGTGGTGAAGAAAGTTAAAAAGCGGAGGACGCCCAGCGATCGGGTCAGGCACTCCGCGCAGTGACGAACGAAGACATCGCCGCATCGGGAGAGCTTGTGAAGGAAAACAGGTGTATTACTGTGAAGGAAATAGCCGCCATTTTGGATATTAGTGTTGGTTCAACACACAACGTTATCCATGATGTGCTGCGATTCGATAAAGTGTCGGCGAGATGGGTGCCACGTCAGTTGACTGCTGTATTGATGCCTGTGAGGATCTTTTGTGTTGTTTCCAGGTCTAAAGTGATGGATTTCTGAATATAAATCTTACAAGAGATGAAACCTGGGTGTACTATACCAACCTGAAAAATAAGATCGAACATGGAATGGCGCCATAAGTCGTCGCCAAGACCCAAAAAAATCCGCACCAAACCATCAGCAGGACAAGTCATGCTCACTCTTTTCTGGGATGCAAATGGGATAATTTTTGAACATTGCATGTAAAAGAGAGTAACATTTACCAATACTTCTTATGCAGATCTGCTCCAAAATCACCTTCGCCCTGCAATCACGAGTACTTCTGACTTCAGGTGTATTGTTACTGAATGATAATGCCCGACCGCATAATGCCCATTTAACGGTTTCGACAATCCAGGATATGAAATTTTGAATGTCTCACACACCCACCTTATTCACCAGACCTTACCCCCAGTGACTTTCGTGTGTTCTGGAGGCTCAAAGAGGCGATGGGAGGAAAGCATTTCCGACGCGGTGAAGAGGTGAAAACAGCGATGCACGAGTGGCTACACACAATCAAAATAATTATTCTCACGAGGTATCCATGCACTTCCGAAGCATTGGAATACGTGAATTGCATGTCATGGGGACAATGTCGGAAAATGATGTATGTATAGTTTTCTGTATTTCCTCATTTGCCTCATAATAAATAATTAAGGGTTTCGTTTGAAACACCCTCGTATATAAGGCCGTCCTTTCTTACAAATATTATATACATTTTTACTGGTTGAGTCTAAAGTCTTTTGATTGAGTATGTTAATTGATTCCTGTATGTGGTTCAGTTCAGATGATTTTTTTAGAACATTCTTGGCTCTATTGTTGACTTTCTCATGACGCATGATCAACAAGGAGCGCTTGGCCGTGGACGGAGGGGTGGGGAGATAGTGCAGAGTGCTGTACGGTACTACTATGAAGTGCAAGAAGGGAGCGAGAGAGAGATGAGCAAGTTCATTGTTGGCCATTTCATAGCTACTTGTGCGATCAGCTTCAATATATTAATGCAATTTTAAACATTTACTGCCGGTATGTTATTTGGCATCTTACTTTACTACCGGTATGCCATACCGGCCCAATTCGATAACTGCCTACACATATAGAAATAAGTATATAAACACATTGGGCAAAACTAGACTTCCATAACATACGGAACGTTTCGTTTCAACTTTTTACGTGAAGTGAAAAAAAAAATTAAGAAGTTTCTCAACAAATACAGAGTGATCACAGAGTGAGCGTACCCCTTTTATTTCGACACTACGATTCTTATGGTTGATTGCTTGATATGGACACATACCTCTTTCATTAAGAGTCCGGGACATTGGTATGGAGACCGCCATTTTAGAAGCACAGGCGAATTCTGGACCATGTTGTGTCACACTTCTTGTTTTACCCACCTCATCTGAAATAACCGGTATCATACGACACAAGGGTTACTAGCAGCTCTGGAAGATTCCCTCACGTACGTGACCTCGTATTAATATCCGAAAGACATCTGCCAGAACATGGCACAGAAAATTGTTACTAAAATGGCAGTCTCCGGACTCTTAAACAATCTGGTTATGTGTCCATTTCAAGCATTCAACCAAAACCATTGTAGTGTTGATAATGAAGGAAGCGTACGCCCACGTTGAGACCACTCTGTATAAAAAAATAAATTAAGGGATATTTTTAGGTATTTATTTTTTGAAAATCCTGAAAATACAGAATACGTAATTTCATTCTATGTCAGCATATCAATAATGTAAATGTAAAAATAAGATGATATAGTGAACATATGCATAGGACATATACCAATAATAATAATAAAGACAGTGTTGTCAGCTGGTTGATGCACGTCCATTTTAAAGTATGTTTTGAGGGATGGAAGCCTGGAGAAACATATAATGAATTGTAGAGAACTATGATGAAGTGACCATTATTCTACGAAGAGGTAAGTCTTGGATCTTTTCTGAAAAGAAAGTTGTGGCATTTGCTGTTGGCACGTGGGACCCAGATATGAAAACGTGGCAACTAATGATTTTGTAATGAAATCTCAAGACTGAATCTTGACGGAGAAGATTGTGTGCCTGACAATTTGGTAGAATTTCATTTTTGGAAAGATCTGCAAGGACAAGGATCTATGTCTAACAATTCTGATGAAGAACTTTAGTGCCTTGTGAATAAATTCTCTCGAACTATCGACCAGGTCAATTCTGAAACGGTTTCTAAGCTTCCGAGAGCTAACGTTACTCTCATCTTTACTGTGGAAGACTTCCAAGTCGCCTTTTAATCAAGGGATCTCGGTTTCGATACCAGTTGTAGGCTCATAGTTTTTCGTATCCCAATTTTAAAAAATATTTTTAAGATACCTTAGAAAACTATACATACATGTGTAGGAGGATCCTTCCTCACTTCTCCACATAATCCCCATAGAGATTCAGGCATTTGTCCCACCGTTGCACCAATTTGCCCATACACTTTGCAAGAAAATCAGGGCTCTGACTATTGAGCACTATTCTCACATTCCGCTTAACTTCTTCATCTGTTTCGAAACTGTAACCTTCCAATTCAGACTTTAACACCGGAAAAAGATGGAAATCACTCTGCGTTAAATCGGGGCTGTATGGAGGCTGGGGCAGCCGTTCCCACCCCCAATTCTTCAATTTTGTGTTGTGTTTGCACTGCTGAGTGGGGGCGAGCGTTATCGTCAAGAAAAATGACACCAGCTGACAGGAGACCTGGTCGCTTATGTCGAATTGCGTCTTTCAATTTATCCAATGTTTGAAAATAACAGTCAGCGTTAATTCTTCTTCCTCGTTCCAAAAAGTCCACAAGCAGAACGCCCTTAGAATCCATGTTTCTGAACTCCTTATGACGCGAGCCCGCGTTTTCCGAACAAGCATTTACTTTTCGCCCTTGAGCGCATGCGCCTTCACGTCTGATAACGAATCTATTGTTGTTCCTTGTTGACGAAGGATGGCGCTTGTCAACCATGTGCTTCTTTATAATGGCATTGCTTTATACAATATTTTATAGCACAGGGAAAATTTTATCTTGAACGTCCCTAGTATGTTATAATCCTGTACGTCTCTTATTTCCCCTTTATAAATAATAAAGAAGTGAGACGAGGATTATATTATCTGCGCAGTGGAAGTTAATTACCATTTAGTAGGTATTTAAACTATTTAATGTAAACTTAATATTCTTTCAACCATAATCTTTATTAACAAATCATATCATTAATGATACTTTCCAAATTTATATATGCATCACATGGTTCATTCATACCCAATCAAAACACCTAAGAACCTCATTTTAGTTAACTCAACCAAAATAACTATGTATTATCTACCCAATTAAATTATAAGAGTCCGTCCAATTAGATTGTCAAATGTCAGTACGTAACGGCTAAACGAGTCCGAGTCAACTGCAGTCCCGCCCAAAACCCCTACAGCCAACATGACCCGGAGCAATTTACCCTTAAAAAAAAGAAACAAAAAATAACCAAATGCCTTCTCTAGCACTTTTAAGATGTCGAAATATCTATATTAACGTTAGGCAAATTACACCAGGCCATGCAGGCCCAAAAGGGTGATACACGGAAATACACTATACTCAGCCTGTGTCCAGCCTCTGTCTTGTTAGTCCTACGTCTCCCCCAGTCGGCAAGGATCTGCCACGCCAAACTCCTCGCTCAACCAGCGCAGAAGCTTAGCCAATGGCATACCCTACCTTAGTCACATGTATATTGAGTCTTCAATACGTCACCAATGAGCTATCGTACACTATGGGCTTACAAAACAACCTCTACCCCAAAAATACAATTTTCCAGCACATAGTGCAGTCCTAGTTACACATATCTTCTCAGAATTCACATTTCAAACATACTCTTCATACACAACAAAGATTCAAGCTTTAGAGCGAGGTTTCGTAATAGTTATAGGAGTTTGCGCATGTCATCCCTCCAACTCCATTTCCTGTAAATATTCAAAAAGAAAAAGAAAACAAACTTGTACCAGTACACGTTTACAAACATAAACCATTTATTCTCACTAATACAGGCAACATACACCAAATCTACAATAATATACATTCATATAATGGGAGAATTCTTAATTAACCTTACATAAATTCTGAGATCTTGCCGATCCATGTAGTAAAATTACCTATTATTGCCTCTCCTGGGCTCCAAATATCTTTTCAATTTATTCACATGTACTTTGGAACATACATTTTCATCATCAACTTTCTTAACCAAAACTGAATTCTCTGTTAGAGAATTATGAAATATGGACCCTCATACGTATTAGAAAGACTTTTAGTTATCTTGTCCTCCAAGGAAGATTTAATCTTAGTCCTAACCAATACCTTGTCATTGACTTGAAACGTTATGGGAGCACATCGCTTCTTATACAATTGTTTTCTCTTTTCCCATTCCCTTTGCATATTTCTGATAGCGCTTTTCTATTTATCTTGCAAATTACCATCTGATACATTAAAATCCAAATCAGATAATTGCCATTGGACTTCCAATAGATCCGAAAATTGTCTTCCCAAAAATAATTCCGATGGAGTATACTTCAATATATGATGGTATGAACAATTTAAACTATACTGTATCTTTCTCAAACCTTCATGCCATTTAGTTTGATCTGCTGAATAATAACATCTCAAGGCAGTTTTCAAGGTATCTTTCACTTAAATTGGCCTGAGGATTGCCAACTGATAATCTAATATGCTGAATTCCATGGTTAAATAAATAACTGGTAAATGCATCTGATACAAAATATGAAGCATTGTCTGATACAATCTCATAACAATAGCCATAAGTCATAAAAATATGATCTAATTTATCAATCAATACCTTTGAACTCAATTTCCTAATTGGCTCAAATATACAAAATTTTGATGCTCCATCTACCAGAACAAAAATATATTTATAACCATTAGATACAGGTAATGGTCCACAAATATCTATGTACAACCTTTTCATAGGAATTGTTACAATTTCAGACGCTAATATATTTTCAGGGGTTGTGTTTTTACACTTAGCTCGTTGACATACATCACAAGATTGAACTAAATCCTTAACATCCTGAGACATATGTTCCCAAGTAAAGTGTCTCTGTAGACGCTTAAGTGTTTTCAACCAATTACCATGAGATCCTGTTCGCATATTAGTGTGATAATATAATATTAAAGGATGTTTCAAATTATCTGGTACACATACAATATAAGGAAAATTCTTGGCTTTAGTTCTTTTGTACAAGAAACCTCGATGCAATCTATAATCTGGTAAATTTATACCTTGCTCCATTTGTCGTATAATATTAGCCAATTCCGGATCGTTCAACATTTCTTTCTTCAAGGTATCGGCATGAAATGGGTTCACGAACATGGCCAAATTAACATTACTAACATAATCAGAATCTAATTCTTCCGTCTGATATTCTCTCCAATCATACATACGAGATAATAAATCAGAAGTCACATTTTGCTTAGAGGGTATGTGCACCACTTCAAACTTATAACAAGAGAGTTTTTCCATCCATCTCGCATATTTGGAATATTTCCTGGATTGTTTAACCATATAACTCAGGCTCATATTATCTAATTGAATAATAAAAGGCTGAATTTTCAAACAGTATTCAAAACGTTATATGGTTTGCATTAAACTTATGAGTTCAATCTCATAAATTGTTCGTTTTCTATCGACTTCCTTTAATCTTTTAGAAAAGAACGCCACTGGTCTCAGATTATTATTTTCATCAGCTTGCAAAAGACAAGAGCCGAATCCTCTCAAGGACCCATCACATTGAATAACAAACGGTTTATTTAAGTCAGGCAATTTCAAAATTACATGTTCTCTAAATAGAGTTTTAATTTTTTCTAGTGCCTCTTGTTGCCTAGAACCCCAATGAAACTTTATTTTGGGTGTTCGGATTTCATTTAAGGGTGCTACTACAGTAGAATACTCTGGAATAAATTTGGAATAAAAATTTAAGGTACCCAATAATCTTAATAATCCTTTTAAATTTCTTGGAGAAGGGAGATTTTGAATAGCTTCAATTCTGTCTGGATCCATTTCACAATTTCCTTGCCCCACAATAAATCCCACGAATTTTATTCTCTTTTCAAAAAACAACTTTTATGGGGGGAAATCGTTAACCCATATTCTCGTAATCTCTGCAGTACTAACTGTAAATGTTCCAGATGTTCTTTCTCATTAGCACTATGAACAATTATGTCATCACAAAATAAATGTAAAAATCATCCCTTATAATCATGGAAAACTTGGTTCATGACTGCGACATGCAACGTGGCCCAATACTAATGCCAAATGGAATGACTATACTGATTATTAGGAGTTACAAAGGCTGTTACATCAATAACAGAAAATACTCGCCCCTGACTCAATTGAGCCATTGTTTCTTCCATATTAGCCACTGGATGCGCATCATAGATTATTTTCTTATTCACCGCAGAATAATCACAAATAAGTCTTTTAGTACCCCCTGAAGAAGGAATTACAAAGCAAGGTGCTGCGTACGGTGACGAAGAAGCTTCAATAATGTTTTGTTCTAATAATTCAGTAATCACTCCATCTAGTTCCTGTTGTTTAGATGGTGAAACAAAATATGGACTCCGATGTACAGGAACATTATCATATAATTTAATTTTATACGAAAAGTTCTTTAAACATCCTAGCTTAGAAGTAACATCAGAAAATTCACTTTCAACTTACATAACTGTTGTTCAGTATCCTCTAATGCAAACTGTCCAAGATATGCGCCAGAAACATCAGAAGATCTGGATTCGAGTCCACGCCTTCTCACTTGTGCCCTCCACGAAGTCCTAGACTGACTACGAAAGGAGTTCTCACCAATGTTTACATTTTTGACGAAGTTTCCTGGTTCGCACCTGCTGCCTGCTGGAAAGCTAAATGTTGACCGTGGTCAGTTCTCGTGCGCTGGTAAGACCGAGCTCTGACTCCTCGGCCCGTGCTGGCGGAACCCTGGGCAGAAGAATGTATAGGAAATGAAGGACGATCTTGTCTTGGACCTATATTCTGTAAAACACGAACATTTTTGCACAAGCTTTCAGATGTCCACTTAATAGGAATTTTCTCATCACTTCCGGAAAAAACAACAATTTGTTCTAAATAGTTAATCACCATGTGGCACTGTTTTTGAAATCTCACACCAAGCACTAAGTCAAGAGGCATGTTTTTGCAAACATGAAAAGTTGTGGTCCACGATAAATTTCCAAGAATAACATAACTCCTTTCTTAATATTCATAAGGTTATTGCCACCAACTATCACTGCTAGGGATCTCCCTGTGCCTAACCTATTTCTTTTATGACCAATTATACCCAGGATAACTCCTTCACATTTTGTAGGGGGTGTTAAGGGACATTTGACTCTTCATAGTTCATGTAATGGGGCTTTTATCAGTCACATAGTTACACATATTATTTTGTATCTTCTGATTCCATTGTAGTCCCAGAATGATTTTTGTGGTATGTTTTAGAGTATGGTATGAGGGACCAAATATTTTTTTTTCACGATTTTTGGTGATGACATGTTTTGAGATATTCAAGGTCAAAAGTCAAGGTCACGTGACAAAATTATATTTTTATCCAAAAGTAGGCTTGTTATATATCACTGGAAAGCTTGTTCAATTCCCTGTACAATAAGCTTTATTTGAGCTTCCTAGGCGAAATAGGGGCGGAGTTACAGCACATTTAGTATAGCTAAGCGGGCTCAAAAAAGGCAATTTCTGCAAACTTTGACCTTGAATAATTTAACAATTACAAGACGCACGAGACTAAAAATTTTCATAGTTACTAAGTTCTATGCATAGTTTTAACTCCCCAAATTTCATGAAAATCGGAGATGGTCAGGTTAAAAATTGCACATATCTATGTTGATTTGGCATGGAATGACTCCTATAGCAAGTACAACTGACAATTCACAACAAAAGATTATTCTGCACGCGAGCTTAAATTAGACCTGACCCTCACGATCGTGCGACTTACTTTTTACATCACAATACAAGCCAGCAATTAATACATCAAGCGAAACTAATAATCTTATTTCAAATCTGACACTGTTGAGACAAAGAATTCACTATTTAAATTTGAAAACGGAAACAACAAACAACAAAAACAAGTAACTTACCTCTTGAACTCATTGCATCCACTTGTTGCTGCTTTTTTCTTCCCTCCAAATTCACCAACCAAAGCCGTAACGTCATACAAACAAAAGAGTAATGAAGCGCACAACAAGCACGGGCGTTGCATTCCGGTTTGAGTCGGAGAAGCGATCTCTCTTAACGGGAAAAAATTCAAATACCTACCCTCACGATCGTGTTTTCCCGGTCGCAAAGGGCTATGTCACTACGCGATCCTTGCAAAGCAAATTGAGCACCTCTCGCCTGCATCGGACACCATCGCTCAAAATGATCACTTGCTGAACATTTTTTGACAATATTTGAGAGTATAGTCTTTGAATGCATGACCTTTAGCCTTGAATTGTCGTTCGATATTATGCAATCCCAAAAAATCCTTGGACAAATAAGAAAGTTTTTCTAAAACTTTCAACTCGTTCTGCAATTCATTTAAAGTATTAGGTATCCCCTTTAGATACAATTTTTCGGAATACTGAGGTTTAAGTCTATCCACAAGATAACTTACAAATGTGCTTTCATCAATATCATACTGCAAAATCTTAGCAGCTCGAACTCTACTTTCGAAATACTCTAAGGGAGTTTCATTGTCTCTTTGATTACCCATTAAATACTTATTACATAAATACTGCCTCCCAATAGAAGTTGCATACTTATTTAATATAATTTGAATTACATCATTCCAAGGGATATTTTCAATTATACATTTCATCCATAATTTACCCATTTCAGCTTTTAATGTTGGTAAATCTGCTAGCATAATCTCGTGAGAAGGAAACATTTTTCTGTCTTTAATACCCTGCAATACATACAGAAATCGATACAGGCTTTCAGCATTAATTTCCTTAACTATAGGTACAGTAGCTATTAATTGAGTCAAATTTTCTTTAGCCATTTCCATGTTTAACTTTCTCAAATCGGACCTATTATATAATACTCGTTCGTCTTCATCAGACGACGACGAAGTTTCCAAAGGCTTACTTGGACGTTTATTCACCCGCCGGGGTTTACAAAGTATCTTTAGGTACGTTTCTACATCTTCCCCCTTCCTTTGTCGTCCTTGGGCATTTTCTGGAGTGTGTTGAAAGGGTCCAACAAATTCATTTAACAACTGCGAAGCAGAATGTTCTCTAAGAGTTGATGAAAGTGGGGGAAAAGGCGGAACAAAATTCCTCCCATCCACTGTTAACGTAATATCAACTGTATAATATTTCCGAGAGGTAGCCATATTACCGCACTATTTTACAATCTAACCAAACTAGAAATATTGATAGCCAATTGTACACAAGTACCAGAGACAGAACAACCATGAAACCATGCTCTGCTCTTATAATCCTGTACGTCTCTTATTTCCCCTTTATAAATAATAAAGAAGTGAGACGAGGATTATATTATCTGCGCAGTGGAAGTTAATTACCATTTAGTAGGTATTTAAACTATTTAAAGTAAACTTAATATTCTTTCAACCATAATCTTTATTAACAAATCTTATAATTAATTATACTTTCCAAATTTATATATGCATCACATGGTTCATTCATACCCAATCAAAACACCTAAGAACCATAATCTATATTTACAAATCATATCATTAATGATACTTTCCAAATTTATATATGCATCACATGGTTCATTCATACCCTATCAAAACACCTAAGAACCTCATTTTAGTTAACTCAACCAAAATAACTATGTGTTATCTACCCAATTAAATTATAAGAGTCCGTCCAATTAGATTGTCAAAAGTCAGTACGTAACGGCTGTAAGCCCATAGTGTAATATTGCTCATGAATGACGGATGGAGACTCAACAGACAGGTGACTCTGGAAGGTTCTGCCATTGGCTGGGCTTCTGCGCTGGTCGAGCAAGAAGTTTAGCGTGGCAGATCCTTGCCGACTACGAGAGACTTCTGACGTACTGGACACTGGCTGGACAGGCTGAGTATATTGCATTACAGTCTATCGCCCTTTATAGGCCCTCATGGCCGGGTGTAATTTACCTAAAGTCCATTGATTTATTTTGAGTTGTTAAAAGTGCAAGAAAATGACATTGTTTTAGTTTAGATTTTTTTAGGTGGATTGCTCCGGGTCATGTTGGCTGTGGGGGGTTTTGGGCTGGGTTGCGATTTGCTCTGACTCGTGTAGCCTTTACTTACTGACTGCTGACTATCAAATGGGACAAATTAAACTAGGTTAACTGGGAGATAATCCATAGACATTTCTGTTGAATTAATTGTATTTGGAAAGTATAAGTACTAATATGTTTTGTAATAAATATTGTGTTAACGAATATTAAGTTCCAATTGTATACTTTAAGTACCTAATATATGATCATCCACTGCGCCGATAAGACAATCCTCGTCTCACTTCTTGGGTATTAAAGGGGAAACAAGAGACGTAGAGGATTATACGGCTAAACGAGTCCGAGTCTACTGCAGCCCCGCCCAAAACCCCTACAGCCAACATGACCCGGAGCAATTTACCCTTAAAAAAAAAGAAACAAAAAATAACCAAATGCCTTCTCTAGCACTTTTAAGATGTCGAAATATCTATATTAACGTTAGGCAAATTACACCAGGCCATGCAGGCCCAAAAGGGTGATACACGGAAATACACTATACTCAGCCTGTGCCCAGCCTGTGTCCAGTTAGTCCTACGTCTCCCCCAGTCGGCAAGGATCTGCCACGCCAAACTCCTCGCTCAACCAGCGCAGAAGCTTAGCCAATGGCATACCCTACCTTAGTCACATGTATATTGAGTCTTCAATACGTCACCAATGAGCTATCGTACACTATGGGCTTACAATGTGCATAAATTGGACTTTTGTAATGATAAAATAATCTTTTTGTTTGTCACCTTTGGTGCCGCGGTCACACATCTCCATACATTTTACGAAGCTTTTTTTCGGTACTAGTCCAGAGTCGTAAGAAGCATTGAGAGACACCTCATAAAGTATAACAGGGTATGTTAATCAAGCGGAAGCAGAATTGATCCGCAATAAACAGTTATCGAGTTTGTACATACCTACTACTGAAAGTATTTGGGACGTTCATTAATAACTTTTTGGATAGTTCCTTTTATTTATTTATTTATATTTGGTCGTGTTTCTATGATGACGAAAACCTTGCAGCCTGCTCTACATACAATGTTTCTTACATAACGAAATTTTCGAAGAAAAATATATAATTTTTTAGAAACTGTTACACAAAAAGTATCATACATTTTAAAATGAATATAAATAATAATAAGAAAAATGTCAATACATTATTTTCAGGAGTGATACTGTGACGTACGGAATTCAATTTACAACCCCCCCACACACTACTGGCATAACATATTATCTTTTGATTAACAGATTTTGATAACGGGTTCAAGTTGTTTACCAATATTTAAGTGGGTAGAATAAGCCGATGGACAGACTGACCTAATGCATCAAGTGTTGTTGTCTAGTAGATAATGTTTTGCTTGCGTTCCAAAAACACATTTCGAAACTGCATTGTTTTGCACAAGTTTTCGTGAATATTATTTTACTGTGAGTCGTGGCATAAGTTTTCGAATAACATTTGATGGGAGACTGTTATCTTCCTATCTGAATACCATTGTAGGCCTTTGGCTTTTAAGGTTTACGAATTTTGATTTTGAGACATTATTTACGTGGTATAGAAGAGAGGAACTAAATTAGGACTTTTATTTAGTTTTCTTCATGAAGCTAAGCACCAACAAAATTGATCACTTTTTTGTACTATCCTTCATGTTGAAAGCCTGAAAGTCTGAAAATTACACACCAATCAGTGCCAAATTCTTATACAATTACATTTCTTTTCACACGGCGAAATAGGCTTCAAATTGGCACTCATTTTATAATCAAGTCATACGGAAGTTGAATTTCCATTCCATTTGTTACAGAAGACAAGGTGCAGGGAAGGTGTTCCGAGTTCGACACTCGGTGGAGGCACATAGTGGTTCGGATCCCACTTTAAACTGTAGTTCAAGTTCCGATTAGCCTTACTGTGCATAAAGTGGACTTAATGCACCAACTCAATCAATCAAGGCAGGAAAGGGAATATTAAAATCGAATGTAATGAAAACACATGCTACCAACTATCGTCAAATGTCACAGATGTAAAGTCACCGGCAATTAAATTGGGACACCTAAACCTGAAATACCAGCTTCCCTGCAAGACGTTATGGGTATTGCCAAACTCCACGGTGATAAGTAGATTTTAATAGCTAATTTTCATTGGTAAGTTCTACCACCGCCGTAGAGTTAGGCAACAGACATAACGCATCTAGCATTTCAGGATATGTGTGTCCTATTTTTATTGTCGGTGAGTGTACATCTTAGTCTGCACCAGTACAGTCCTTGTGGTCCTACAAGTTACACATTATGCACTTCATTCACAATTCACGTTCTGTAAAAAATTCTCACAAAAGTGTAATCATCACTATTTGACTCTTTTCCAGAGCAGAGTGCCCCATAAATTAATGCTGACTTGAAATAATGAAGAAGTGTCCTACCACGTATTCTTCTTGGAAAATTCTGAGGTCCATATCTGTGTCTGTGAAGGTGCTAAATCATTCTTGTAATGTGACGAGGGGATGAAAGTAGCTTGCGAAGATTTCCGGCCCCTGTTCATGACTCACTTTCGAATTTGTTGCACTCTGAAAGACCTAAGTGATACGATGTGCTGGGTTGAAGTTACAATACAGACAGTGCGGTCGAGATCCTGTAGACTATGTTGAAACTCTGGGACAAAATATACCACGGGTGCTGATTGATTTGGTCGGGTGACAGAATGCGACACTGACAACTCCCAAGATTTTCTTCACGTCGTTCTCTCATCCTCTCCTGTTTCATCTGCAACAATAAACCATAAATGTACCACCTTGATATCTAATCTATTTTCTTTTTATTTATTAATATTGTTCAGGAACAACTTTATTTATTGCTTTGTTAATATTTATTTAAAAATAGTGAGCATATAAGAAGTTTCAGGCAGTCTTACAAACCACGTTTATTGTAAGCGGACTTTGGGCAACAGCCAACACCATCTTCCACACAGCCGTGCTGTGAAGTTAGCAAGAAGCCCATTTTTAGCCCTTAATTGTGCTGGTGGGGTATATGGACACCCCATCACCTTATTCAGTAATGTATACTTTCTTCTTGTTGTCAGACGTTGCTGTCCTCCACAGTATTTTCATTTTTCAGTGTGATTGTTTTTTTCTGAATTTGATGTGTTTATTTTTTAACTTATGGCAAGCAACCTAACCACACAAACTGAGCCTTGTAAGTGTTAGATAGGCCTATACCTAGGTATTTTGACTTGGGCGCTGCGGAAATAACTTGAAACACTAAGGACGCATGTAACAAAAAAGTTTGGAAACCCTTGGATTACACAGTTGTATCGTAACATGTTGGATGAACCAAGAAAATAATTTCTATGCTTCTCTACTACCTTAAGTAGACAAGATTATGAAAAATAATATTATATAGATTATAACTATCGAATTCGAGATGTTAATAATTTTAAAAAATATTACAAGCGTGATGGCACTTTCTTCATGGTTTTAAAGTCATAATCAGTTTTTACTAATCATGCAAGAAATTTGCTTTTTTTTTAGAGTTAAATTCTTATTATGCTGAACTGTTTTAAACTTTAGAAAAGATTTTTTACAACATGATACATTCCGTAGCTAAGATAAGAGATCAGCTCATTCGTAGGCAAGCAAATTAGATTTTTTAGTTTACGCGTTTATAAAAGAGGACGGAAAGTTAATTTTCACTGTACAACGATACTGTTTCCAATATACAGGGTGTCCGGATTGAAACTGACAGTTTTAAATAGTAGCCTAATTACATTTCGACCAACCGAGGTTTTATTTAACAAAAATTGCAATAGCATTAGTACATTTGTGAGTGTTGTTCAGCACATTTTCAAAGTACCAGTGTTGTCGCTAGTTTCGCTCTGACAAAAATGAGGTCGGTACAGGAGAGAGCACGCGTTGCGCACAGAAGTTAATACGGGAAGCGAGGACGCAGTCAGGAATTCCAAGGTTGACTGTTCAAAAAGTCATGCACAAAATGTTACGTTTGTTCTTATACTAGGTACAGTTGCTGCATGAAATTCAGCCAGATGACAAGCCAAAAAGACATTAATTTGTCACTGAAATTCTGCGAAAGATTGATGTTACCCCACTGGACTGATTTCTTTGGAGGTACATCATAGACATGGTGTATTCTGGCCAAAGGATACATGATCTTATAAGAACTGCAGTACCGTATTCGGAATGCCCTTGCTTCTGTAATCCATCAGATGCTACAGAACACGTGGTGCATTAAACGGAGCTCACGTGGAGATATTCTGAGCTGTAACTGCTTTCAATAAAACTTGGTGAGTTTGACTTCAAAATGTTAGGTTTGGTTTTTAGCTACACCTTACCATATTAAAATAACACACTTTTGAAAACTGTCAGTCCCACTCCGGACATCCTGTATTTCGGTGGAAATGAACCTAGCATAAAACTCTATCGACACGTCCTATATATATATATTTATTTTGTTTGTGAGCATTAACTGGCAAAATGAAATATCAAATAGTTACTTTATGTAGAGATTGAATCATAACTTCCTACCACCAGTGGACCAACAATTAAGATATAAATCAAATATAATTAACTATCGTGTGCAGGAGCTATTAGATAAAACCTAAAGGTCTCGAATTTATTATTATATCTTCATTATTATACAAGATATGGAGATGATTTTCTGGCATACGACTTCCGCAATATCTCTACTTGTTGCGGTGTAATGCAAAGCGGTGTTTGTTGTGATATGATTCCTAACGGTGTTAGTTTTGTTCTTTATACACATCCTACTATGCAGGTCTGTGGTGTATGACCGCCATAAAGTTGTCGTATTCCTCCATCCAGTTGAAAGACTTGACGATAAGCGATTTGTGCTAAAGAAAGTTTCATTCTATCATTTTAGACCTTTTCTTTAAATAATTTACGAAAACTGGATTTTCGTATTTGATTTACATTGCCATATTACACTAATATATAAGGGTTTATTTTACAATAAAAATTCACAAAAATTCAAAAACATCTTTACAAACATATAAATGTAATTATTCAGAAGTGCGATGTGTGTTAAATACATCACTTATACAACTACGAACTAAAATGTAAGACGCAACCGATCTCATATAAAGAACTCCATAGTTACCCAAGAGTTGCGAACTGTTAGATGTTACACTTGTGCCTCTAATTTGTATTTTAAGGGTATTCAACATTGATTTACATCACTTGTGAACTACTAATTGTATACATGTGCCAATTAATGTACAAGAAAGAATCAGTTAAACTTAAACTAACTAATAATAAAATTTAACATTAAAAGCAGCCTTGCAGAAGAAGCAGTTTCCTTAGTGGATTGTTCTGTCTTTAATAAAAGTGCTTCCACCTTTTCGTAAAAGTAACACTTAAATTAAAAATTGAAAGCTCTCTTCAAATTATTGTTTGTAAATGGTGAAATGTAGTGGTGGAGAATGGGTTCCAAAACTGGGGAGAAGAGGCAAGGACAGTTTACTTTACTTTCCCTTGGTAGATAAGGTTTTGCATAGTGAGAGAGCAAAGTGGCAAGGGTGGAGGGCAACCGCCCTCCTCGGCCCCTAATCGCCGGCGATGGTGAAATGTATATTCGTAATCTTGTCTTTGTATACGTTTACTTAACTTTCCGAATTTAAATAATATTTTTTATACCTTTTAGTTTTTAAAGCCGATTTTACTTAATAATGCTTGTATATTCCTCCTTACTGTTGGAATCATTGTATCTGTTTCACAAGGTTAAATTAGCACTTCCTGAACAATCGGAGAGACTTGTTCATCAAAGAGGGAGATTTATGATCCTCTCAACACAGATGGATATTGTTTCTACTTTTCCCTTTGCTGCCTGACAACTTGAATGACGTAATCCATCTGTCCATCTTCTTCAAGTAGCGAAGGAGAAACCCAATGTAGCCTCTACTCCAAGATTCTCACTAATGATTTCTATCGTTAGTTTTCCAGTAGCTGATGAGATGTGCGCTGTTGATAATGAGCTGCATCGTTATTGCTTGGAAAACAAGAGAGCTGCTTCGTGTTTCTTTTTTTTTTTGCTACGGAATTCTTTCCTGGTGTTTTGCAGAGGTGAAAGGAAGGCTGTTAGTTTACATTAACATATTTTGCATATAAAAATGTCGATACCTCTATTAGGTAGAACATATATTTTGCAGTCATATAAGGATTCGAATAGAAAAGAGCTAATCGTGTGTGTGTCCTATCCTCTGCACATTGCAGATTTTGGATGTAAAACCCAACACATACTCCATCTGAGCCATTTCTGGATGTGACGTGGTCAGCACCACCCTCCGCCCGCCTTTACGTCTAAGAGTTGCGCTCGGGTACCAGTTGGATGGACACCAAAGCCATTCCATGGACAGTACATCGTACATTACTTACTTTACTTAATCCGTCCTCTTCTACCTTGCGGTGTACAGGTTGCATCAACTACCCCTCTGAAATCAACCATGTCGGTAATCATAACCGGTTCACCTGCATGGCAGTCCCACCTCGTACCAAAACGGGCTATGAATTATTCAGGAAGTGCACCAGAAGTGATAGCGCAAACTGAGACGGTGAAAAGTAGACGACAGTAGAAGCAAAAATGTCTCAGTGAATATGGGGTCGCAAGTGAACCGTTTGCGAGATAATTGCGAATGCACGTTTACGATCAGCCACTGAATTGATTGTTTGTACACACACACTGCACGCTTGTCTCCTTGCGGACTCCGAGGTTTCTTTGTTTAAAACTGAACACTGCCACACATGTACTGTACAGTGCAATAGTTTATGGCAATAAAAGCAACAGTAACATCTAACGATATGAATCTTTTAATTTGTTATTTGTTACCAAACGACACTATGGTACCTCTCAAATGACAAGCATACGATGTGTACAAGAAATCAAGTCAGTGGCAGATTGTGACCATACATTTGCAATTATCACATAAACACTTGGTTCGCAACCCCATGTGTACTGAGACTGTTTTACTTTTACTATAGTGTACTTTTAACCGTTTCAGTTTGCACTATCATTTCTAGTATACCCTGCGTGTATACATAATACCAGTATTATTATTATTGCTAACATTAACCGTACACAGCTTCCCCGATGGCGCAGCGGTAGTGTGGTCACCATGTACTAATTAAGGGGTCCCGGGTTCGATACCATGTGGAGGCACATAGTGGTTCCAATTCCTCTTTAAAGTCCAGTTCCGATTAGCCTCACTGTGCATAAAGTGGACTTGAAACGCCATATCAATCAATGAGTCAATAATAATCGTAAACCCGTAGGAAAGTGCTTACCTGGAGCTGGTCTGGTGTCATTATGGGGTAGGTACGAGTTCCGTCCGTTACTTTGTAACCCCATATTTTTGTACCATCAAAACCTCATTTGCCAAATTTTGTACTATAATTGTACTACTCAAAAATTCTAAAAATAATTTTTGTACCACTCAATTTACCGTCGAAAATCAAAAATTAATTTTGTGGTTACAGAGTAACGTCTCAACCTCATCATAGGTTTCGGCTAAGTTATTCACATCAAAATATTGTACTATTTATGTACCATTTTGTACCACTATTTAAAAATTTTGTACCCGTCAGAAACAGCCAGAAAAAAAAAGGTGGGAAAATTTATACCTTGCAACCATATATTTTTGTACCGTCTTGAGTTGCATCGTAGAATATTATGCTATTTTTGTACTATTTTTTAAATTAAACTTTAAACACAGTACTTTGCAATAAGTGGATTTTTATACCGTTCTTTAAAACGCCCCAAAAAGTTTGAAATTTGTATTTATTTCTTAGAAGCAACAATTCACGGAAAAAAATAGACAAAATTTTATCGAATGTGTGAGGTTTTTGTCTCCTTAATATCTGAATAAAAAGTCTAGAATGAGTAATTTCCAATAGGCCCCTCTATTATTTTTGTACCGTTACGGAAAACCCGAAAATAATTTTTCAAATTTTGAATTTTTCACATCAATGTACTAATTCATATGAATACATGGACAAAATATTATTATATTGGTGAGTTTGGAGCTCCCCAATCCATAAATACAATTTTATAGATATGTACTTTGTATCAAGTCCCATTCCAGTTTTTGTAAAGTCACGAAAATCCAGGGAAAGACACGCACTTCACAAGAAAATATGGACCAATTATTAACGAAGGTGTGAGGTTTATATCTGTTTAACGTTAAAAAAAATCCTACATGAGTACTTTCTATCAGACCCTTTTTGATTTTTGTATCGTCACGGAAAACCCAAAATAGTTCTCAAATCTTGTTTTTTTCGATGCACAAATTCCATCAAACCCATGGACAAAAAGGTAGTGAGCTTTATAGCTCTTTAATATTTCAAAATAACGATATTGACTGGTACTTTGTATCAAGTCCCTTTTTGATTTTTGTACCATCACGGAAAACCCGGAAAATATTATTTAATTCATACTTCTTCACTGAGACACGAAGTTCACAACGAACTAGACGAAATATTATCGAATGTGGGAGGTTTGTATCTAGGTAATATTTATATAAAGTCATCTATATAATTACATCCTTATTGAGCCCGTTTATGATTTTTGTAACGTCACGAAAAATCTGGGAAATATTTCTTAATTCTTACTTCTTAGCTGAGATACGAAATTTACAGGAAACCATCGACCAGATATTATCGAGTGTGTGAGGTTTGTATCTATGCAAGCTTTAAATAAAATGCTATATGTGATTACTTTCTATTAAGCTCGTTTTATATTTTTGTACCGTCACGGAAAATCCAGGAACTATTTTTGAACTCTTATTTCTTCGCTGAGACACGAAATTCAGAGAAAACTATGAACTAAATGTTATCAAATGTGTGAGGTTTGTATCTAAGTAATCTTTATATGAAGTCATCAATACAATTACTTTCTATTAGGCCCGTTTTTTATTTTTGTACCGTCACGAAAATTCGTGGAAATATTTTTAATTCTTACATCTTCGAGGAGACACGAAATTCAAAATAAACTGTGGAACAAACATTATCGCGTGTGTGAGGTTTGTATCTAAGAAATCTCTAAATAAAATTTATTATATGATTATTTTATATTAAGCCCGTTTTTTAAATTTTTGTACCGCCATGGAAAACCCGGGAAATATTTTTTGAATTCTTACTTCTTCGCTGAGACACGAAGTTCACAAGAAACTATAGACAAAATATCTTCGAATGTGTGAGGTTTGTATATAAGTAATCTTTATATAAAACCTTCTTTAAGATTACTTTCTACTCAGCCTGATTTTGAATTATGTACACTCACGTAATCAAAAACGGGCTTAGTAGAAAGTAATTATATAGATGACAACATATAAAGATCACTTAGATACAAACCTCACACATTGGATAATATTTGGTCTATAGTTTCTTGTGATCTTCGTGTCTCAGCGAAGAAGTAAGAATTCAAAAATATTTCATGGGTTTTCCGTGACGGTACGAAAATAAAAAAACGGCCATAATGGAAAGTAATCACATAGAAAATTTTATGTGAAGATTACTAGATACAAACCTCACACACTCGATAACATTTGGTGTATTGATTCTGTTGAACTTCGTGCCTCAGCGAAGAAGAAATAATTCAAAAATTTGTTCCGGGTTTTCCGTGACGGTACAAAAATAAAAAAGTGGCTTAATACAAAGTAATTATACAGATGACTTTATATAAAGATTACTTACATACAAACCTCTCACATTCGATAATTTTTGTTCTGTAGTTTCTTGTGAAATTCGTGTCTCAGCGAAGGAGTAAGAATTCAAAATTATTTCCCTGTTTTTCCATGACGGTACAAAAATAAAAAAACGGGCTTAATAAAAAGTAATCATATAGAAAATTTTATATGAAGATTACTTAGTTACAAACCTCACACACTGATAATGTTTGGTCAACAGTTTCTTGTGATTTCGTGTCTCAACGGAGAAGTAAGAATTCAAAATTCTTTCCCGGATTCTTCGTGATGTTACAAATATCAAAAACGGGCTTAATTGAAAGTAATTATATAGATGATTTATATAAAGATTACTTAGATACAATCCTCACATATTCGATATATTTGGTGTAGAGCTTGTGTACTTCGTGTCTCAGCGAAGAAGTAAGAATTCAAAAATATTTCCCGCATTTTTCGTGACGTTACAAAAATAAAAAACGGGCTTAATAGAAATCAATCAGATAGATGATTTTATTTAATGATTACTTAGATACAAGCCTCACACACTTGATAATATTTGGTGGATGGTTTCTTGTGAATTTCGTGTCTCGGCGAAGAAGTAAAAATTCCAAAATATTTCCAGGTTTTTCCGTGACGGTACACAAATCAAAAACGCAACTTGATAGAAAGTAATCACATAGAACATTTTATATAAAAATTACTTAGATACAATCCTTACACACTCGATAATATTTGGTCCATACTTTGTTCTGAATTTCGTGTCTCAGCGAAGAAGTAAGATTTCAAAAATATTTCCCCAATTATTTTGTGACGGTACAAATATATAAAACGGGATTAATAGAAAGTAATTATATAGATGATTTTATATAAAGATTACTTAGATGCAAACCTCACACACTCAATAGTATTTGGTCTATAGTTTGTTGTGAACTTCGTGTCTCAACGAAGAAGTAAGAATTTAAGAAAATTTCATTGGTTTTCCGTGATGTACAAATATCGAAAATAGGCTTAATAGAAAGCACTCATATAGGAGATATAATTATAAGATTACTTATATACAAACCTCACACACTTGATATTACTTGTTCTATAGTTTCTTTTAAGCTTCCTGTCTCATCGAAGAAGTAAGAATTCAAAAATTTTTCCCGGGTTCTCCATGGCGATATAAATATATAAAAAAACGATCGTAATAGAAGGTAATCATATAGAAAATTTTATTTAGAGATTACTTAGATCCAAACCTCACACACTCGATATTATTTGGTCTATATTTTCTTGAGAATTTCGTGTCTCAGCGAAGAAATAAGAATTTAAAAATATTTCCCGGATTTTTTGTAACGGAACAAAAATCATAAACGGGCTTAATTGAAAGTAATTATATAGATGGCTTTATATGATTACTTAGATGCAAACCTCACACATTCGATAATATTTGGTCTATAGTTTGTTGTGAACTTCGTGTCTCAGCGAAGAAGTAACAATTAAATAATATTTCCAAAAGATGGTACAAAAATCGAAAAGGGACTTGATACAAAGTACGAGTCCATATCGTTATTTTGAAGGATTGAAGAGGTATAAGGCTCACTAATATAACAACATTTTGTCCATGGGTTTGATGGAATTTGTACATCGAGGTGAAAAAAAAAATTGGGAATTATTTTGTTTTTTTCCGTGAAGATACAAAAATCAAAAAGGGGCCAAATAGAAAGTACTCATTTAGGCCATTGAGAGGAATGTGAAATTTATAAAATGTTTCCCGGGTTCACTTCACGAAAACTGGAAAGCGACTTGATACAAAGTACATGTCTATAAAATTGTGTTGATGAATTGAGGAGCTATAAACTCAACAATATAATAATATTTTGTCCATATATTCATATGAATTAGTACATTGATGTGAAAAATACAAAATGTAAAGTAGTATAATTGATTCTATTACTGGGACAAAAAAGTATGACCCCCTCAGACTGGTTTTGGCTACACTTAAAACTATGTCAAGATGCTTATATAATCTTATTGCCTACAGTGTGCTACTCCGTCGAATCCAAGAATTTAGTAAAAAAGCCCTCGGGGATTTCCCGTAAAAAGTATGACCCCCTCAGATTGATTCGACTACACGTACAAAAGCTGCATCTGTCAGATTGTTGTCCATAGGATCGGAAAAAATATAGCCCTCTTGGTATTGTTTTGGCTACACTTAAAACTAAGCCAAGATGCTCATATGAGCTTATTGCCTTTCGTGTAATACTCTGTCAAGTGTGCTTAAATACTTGACAGTCAGTTCACAGTATTAATATGTTAACCCAAATATTTTAATTGGGCACCAGGCTCAACTTGTATATCTAGTACTAAGACAATGCATAATGCAGAGGCTTTCTAGAATTGCTCTGTGACTCTTTGTTCCATTTCAGCATATACGACCAGTGCATGATCATCACTTATTTTTAAATTATTATACAATTTCTCCATAGAGGATTGTATAAAGTGTATCAATCTGATATTTGACCAATACAGCTTATCTGTTACAATCCAAAGCATGTGTGTTAACTTATACTATCCCAGTTTGTCATTGTGGGATAATATGTGCTGGCATTATTCATTGTAAGAAGTTCAGTATCAAGCACAGTAGGTAATTTCAAGACTGGGTAACTCTGAAATGCGCCTGGCACTTGAGAAACTCAAGTCGTGCGGTAGGGTTAATACTGCAGGTTGCATGTCGACAGTTGTTCAGTTCATTTGAGATGTGAAAGGCCACACGGTTATTAACATGGTGCCGTGTCGACACATCCAGCTTGTCGTGTACACAGAAGATCAATGCTACATGATAAGCCTGTGCGGACACGCATTTGCAGTAAATTATTGCTTCTATCGATCAACGTAATAGATTATTAACTTTACGACCCATCTTAATTTGTCAGACACATGCGTTTTTTTCTTTTTAAAAAGTGTATAGTTTTATTAAGTATATAGTTTTTGATTTGAGTCCCAAATATATATACCAAAACCAAAAAATAGTAACACACTAAGTATACACATTAAGTATACAAAGCACACTGCTGAACCCAACTGATATTTTTTATTAAGTATATAGTATTTGATTTGAGCCCCAAAAAATTATATATAAATACCAAACCCAAAAATGCCAAATCAGAAAAATTGTAATCAATGTGATAAGAATATATCTAGCCCTAATTGGGCCAGGCACCAACGTAATTGTGATCCTGAAAAACGCAAAATGCCCACTAAAATATGCCCAAAATGCCATAGAAAATTTTGCATGGCATACTTCAATAGATATATAGGCTCTTGTTCTGCACAGGCATCAACATTGAACCCACAGCCATCTACATCTGGTCTAAAAAGAAAGCTTGTTACATCCGATAATACTAGACCGTCAAAGCGACCACGCAATACACCTATTCATAGTAGTTTTGACGGTCAACTAAGGGATTACCGTTTCGTATCAGAGCCAAGATGTGATATTAAGAATTTTTAAACAGTAAAAATCCTGATATGCTAGCTAATCTAAATGCACAAAATGGCTCTTATAAGCTATCTCTTAAATTGTATACTGAATATAAGAAACCAAACGGCACAAAATGTACACACCCCCACATAACAGAAACTGTACCTGTATACTCAAATACAAACTTAGACAAAATACTAGCAGGTTGATAGACCAATTGCTTATCAAACATTCTCAGTTTGCTGCTAAGGAATCGGGTTGGAGTCTTCGTGGATCCCCACACAGGCTCTATGTTAATATTTCTGAATTCAGACCTCTACAAGGTTCGACATACCTGCCTTTACCTGACAATATCAAAAACAAAAAAGCTGTGGTAAACGTAGATAATACCGACCAGAAATGCTTTTTGTGGTGTATTTTGGCTGCTTTGTTTCCAGTTTTAGATCATCCAGAGCGAATAAGTCATTATAAACAGCACGAACATGATTTTGATAATGCTATGGATGGCTTAGAATATCCGATATCTGTCAAGAATATCGATAAATTTGAAAAAAGGGCCAAAGATAGCAATGGTATGCCTTTATATATTAATGTGTTTATTTGTTCTGCTAGTCGTGGCGATTGCTTAATAGAGCCTCTTAGAATCAGCAACCTTGATGATGACTCTGCTGTCTCGATTGATCTTCTCTTAATTGAGGGGGATGGTACATATCACTACACTCTGATACGCAATATTCAGGCTTTAGTAAGAAAACAATTAGGCAAATCCAATAGAATATACAAGTTGTGTCGAAGATGTTTGACTGTCTTTGATGGTCAAAAATTGGTAAATGGCGTTCGTAAAAAGAATATCGAAATTGCTCAAAATAAGTTGGTCGAACATAAAAAATACTGTGGCAACCATAAACCTGTTCACATGGTTATGCCTAAACCAAACAAAAATGCCGAATTCAAAAAATTCGAAGCCTTTTAGGAACACCCAGCGTATATAGTTTGTGATTTTGAATCAAATCTCAAACCGTTTGCTTTCTGCTGCCCAGATCCCGAAGAGTCTTCAAGTACAGCGTATCAGCTACATGAACCTTCTAGTTTTTGTTATATTTGTACAGGATGGTGTTGTTAGCAAACCACACTCACACATGGAACCAGATGCTGTTAAAGAATTTGCACGTAAAATAGAAAGTGAGTGCCGTCGCATAGCCCATGATATATTATTAAAATCAGAACCTATGATACCTTTAACAGAGGATCAAATTGAAGATTTTAACAGTACAGAAAAATGCCCGGTATGGAATTCTGAATTTTCGGATACAAATATCAAGGTGCGTCATCATCGCCATACGGACGGTCGATATAAACAGGCTTTGTGTAGTAGCTGTAATATTAAGATCCAAAGACCAAAATTTGTCCCGATATTTTGCCACGGTGCATCTAATTATGATTTTCATCATCTGATCAGATACGAAGGGTTTGACAAGCAGGATTTAAATATTTTAGCAGAAAATGACGAAAAATTTATAGCTATTAGCAAAATAATCAGTGTTAATGGCAGGCCCATATACCTAAGATTTCTAGATTCTTATAGATTTCTGTCGGCTAGCCTTGCCACTCTGGGCAGTCAATTATCTGATGCCAAATTCAAAATTACGTCTGACACGTTTCCAAATTTGGACCTGAAATTGCTTAGGCGTAAGGGTGTATATTCATACGATTATGTTACTGATTCTTCTAAATTTGACGAGTGTGCTCTGCCACCGCAAGAAGCGTTCTACAGCAAGCTCAGACCATCAGGAATTAGTGATGATGATTATTGCCATGCCCAGTTGATGTGGACCAACTTAAATTGTCAGAATCTTCGTAATTACATAAATACTATTTGAAACTCGATGTGACGCTCTTGGCCGATGTACTTGAGGCTTTTAGAGCATCCTCAATACAAAACTATTACCTTGACCCGGTCTATTTTTACAGTGCTCCAGGCCTAGCATGGTCTGCGATGTTTCCGAACACTAAAATAAAATTGGATCTGATCCAGGACCAGGACATGTATCTGTTCATCGAACAATGTATACGAGGGGACATAGTACAATGTTCTCAAAGATATGCCAGAGCCAACAACAAGTATGTTCCCGATTATGATTCTGTGCGAGCATCAAACTATATACTTTATGTGGATGCCAACAGCCTATATGGTTATGTCATGATGGATAAACTGCCATATGCAGGGCTTGAGTGGGTCGAAGATTTCAAAAATGAGGATCTTCAAGACTTTGATGACAGTGACTATGGCCTGTTCTTAGAGGTCGATCTGGCAATTCCTGATAATTTGCACAGCCAGTTTTCTGATCTGCTTCCAATTGCTGAGTTCCAGTGTCTGCCTGGCTCTAAACAGAAGAAGCTGATGATGACTCTAGAGCCAAAACAGGGTTATGGCATATACTACGAGAACCTCCAGTTCCTGATGCGTATTGGTGTTCAAGTGACCAAGGTTGGCAAAGTCTTGAGGTTCAAGCACTCAGGGTGGTTGAAGCAATACATTGATACAAACACCGAGCTTCGAACACGTGCAGTAACCCAATTTGATAAGACCTTGTTCAAATTGATGGTCAATTCGGTGTATGGTAAGACCATAGAAAATGTCAGAAAGCATACTAATGTCAAGTTGGTTACTGACTCCAGCCAAAGCAAAAAATTGGTAGCAAAGCCCAACTTCAATTACAGAAGAATTTATGACGATAATCTGGCGCTTTTTAACATGAATAAAACAAAGATCAAGTTTGATAAGCCTATTTATGTAGGGGCTGTAATATTAGAATTGGCCAAATTACATATGCTGGTGCTTTATTACGATGTGCTTAAGCCTTTTTATGGTGATCGTGTAAAACTGATGTATATGGACACGGATAGCTTTATCCTTGATATTCAGACAAATGATGTTTATAAAGATATAGCACAGCCTGCCTGCATTGCTTGAATATTTCGATACCAGCGAATTACCTGGCTATCTGAATATTCAACCACACAACAAAAAGGTGCCTGGCAAGTTAAAAGACGAGACACTTGGCGATGTTATTGTAGGATTTGCTGGGATAAGAGCCAAGATGTACAGCTTTGAAACATCCAGTGGTGCGGTCACCAAAAAAGCCAAGGGCGTTGGTAGAGTAACTGTAGACAAAGAGCTCAGATTTGAAGATTACGAAGATTGTCTCAAATCATGTAGCACAATCAGAACATCAGAATGTAGAATCCAGAGTGTGGATCACTTGTTGACTACAAATATTGTAAGAAAGGTTGCTCTGGACCCACATGACAATAAGAGATGTTTTATCATGTGGCATACATACTCTACCATGGGGTCATTGAAATTTGATAAGTGGCAGTCAATGCCCAATCACAGAGAATGCCTTGCAATAAATAAACATGCCAATGAACTTATTTGGGTTCAAAAAACAGGCTATTATGGACCTGCCAAAACCAGCACCCTCTCCTGATATACAGTCTATGCTATCTAAACTAAGTGGTTTGTTAATTATTCATCTGAATTGCATACTTATAGATGTTGATGTTAATACAGGTAAAACATTGTACATATTTAACAATAACTTAAACCACTACCAGTTACCTGTAGGTGGTCAATTACAAGTTATTACAACCCCCGAGGGCAAAGTCAAGGTTTCAGTAGGCATAAATATTTACAGAATTAAGCACTCAAACATGGTTTCTGGCACTCTATATACCGTCTGTGCCGGTGACTGTTTATATATTGAGGTCCTGGGACACTACGCCAAGCTTATACCTCTTTTTATAGAATTAAGAATCAGATACTCTATAATAAATAACCGCTAAAAAACACAATGCCTAATTATATATATTTGGCCATACAAGGCGCGAAGATCACAGCGACGAGATTCTGATTCTTGACGTCAGAGTCAAAAAATTAAGAAGCGATTTACAAGCTCTACAAACCACACTTAATGCCAGTCTTCAACTTGAGATTACCAATTTACAATCACAATGCATGAACCCTCTTCTTAAAATCGACTCAGAACTTAAATTGCTGCTTCAGAAGTACACTGACTTGGCTACACTAGATAATTTTCAGAGTTTAGAGGAGGCCGTAGCAGCTCTTCAAGCCAAATTTAAAACTCAGGCTACCAACTCTGAGCAACTAAAACAGCAACTAGAAGAGCAGATTGATAGTGTCCAGACATAGCTCCAAACAATTGTTCAAAGCGTAAAGTCCCAAGATGATTTTGATCTAGTGATTTCTACTTTAAAAGAACAGATTCAATCAATACAGATACCTAATCTGGACCCCTTAAACAATGCCATAGCCGAGGTCAAAGAAAAAATCGAGACACTAGAAAATTTTATGAACAACCTACCATCTTTGGATGATCTGAGTGCTACTACTAGTAGTGTTGCCAACATCAAGCTCCAACTAGAGATATACGAGGATTTTGGCAAAATTCAGAGTACCATAAGCCATCTTGAGGGTACCATAGCAGCAGTACGCAACGATCTGAAAAATGTACAAGAAACTTTGGACTCCCGTTTACCTGTTATCGTAGACACCCTTGCCAGTGTTCAGCAACAGATCACCAAACTTGAAAATCTTAATACCGAATCTGAGCTATCACATTTTCATCACTTAATCGATGATATTCAAACAAAGCTTGAAATTTTACAACAATCGACACCTACTCAGGCAGACATAGCCCTGCTCCAAGATGCTATGCGTAGTTTGGCTGACGCCAGTGAATTAATGATGTAAAATTGGGCCTTGAGTCTCTGCAGAATACGGTGGCCAATCTGCCTACATCACAGGAACTTAAAAATATTAAAAGAGCCGTACATCGCATATTGAAATCTGAAGACATCAAGAATATTCAGACAGAGATCAAACAGCTTACTCAGACAGTGGCTACTCTTCCAACCAATCAGCATATTAACGAACTGCATACCCTGTTTGAGGATATCAGAACCCAAGTCCATGATCTTACAGCCCAAAGTTCAAAATTAGCAGTTGTTGAAAATCTACAGCAAATTGTAGCCAACATCAATTAACAGCTAGGGACCATGGAATCCAACCAATCAAATGCTCTGTTTTTGCCACACAGCTTCAAGAGATTGTGCAACAATACAAAAAACTTGCTGTGGACATGAGAATCAAACCAGGCCACGACGAGATTGTTAGGACTATCAACGAGCATCTTGAATCTGTAATAAGTAGATTGCTTACAGCAGAAAAAGAAATAACTGGCCTAATCGAGAATTCTAAGCACACAGTAATCCTTGAATTGTACAGTGTCCCCAACAAAGAATACGAATCACCGTTTACACCAGGTGGCAAACTGTATATGTTGTCCCCTGCACAATTTTATTACCAGTTCTTCGTAAGGGCACACTCAGACCGGTCAAGATCAAATACTGGTTACAACTACAGGCCCACCCCTACCCTACCTTCTCAATAGCCAATGCTGACAACATACCAAAAACCACCAGTGTGGAGTTAGAGGATTTTACAGACCCCGATACACTAGAAACAGCCTATGCTGAAGATGATGGTTCTTTGGAATTTGACATACAAATAGGGAATAAGCTGTATTTAGAAAATCCTGTAGTATCAACTGCTTAACACTCCATAGTTGCAATATTCTTGTTTACATACTATGTCTAGACAAACCATAGTTGACGAGCTACACAGACCAGCCAGACGTAACTATAAGCGACTGCCAGTGGTCACAAAAGGCATAGACGATTTGTGGCAGGCTGACTTGGTTGAGATGGCAAGTGGACAGCTGAAAAACATAGACAAGATCAACATGGGCTACAAATATCTACTTACTGTCATATATACATTTTCGAAATATGCCTGGGCTGTGCCACTCAAATCCAAAACTGGAGCATGTGTTACAGAAGCTTTTAGGACAATCATCAATCAGAGTGGAAGATTACCGCGCTATCTGCAAACAGATAACGGTAAAGAATTCTATAATTTGGTATTTCAACAATTTGTTAAGAGCCAGTCAATACGACATTATCAAGTTACAGCGATCTCAAAGCCTCTATTGTATAAAGATTCAACAGGACCATAAAAAGTCATATGTATAAGCAATTTACGCTTCAAGGTAATTATAAATGGGTTGCTATAATACCAGAACTTCTAGATCAGTATAACAACTCGGTCCACACCACAATTAATAAGAAGCCATCTGACGTAACCAAATCTGACGAGCAGCAATTGATCAACACTGTTTACTATCCGAGATATCAGCCAAAAACCAGAAGACCTAAATACAAGGTAGGTGATCAAGTAAGGATTAGTAAATATAAACACATATTCAAAAGAGACTTTACTAGAAACTGGAGCACTGACTTATTTACAGAGGTTCAAGTTAAACCTGGGACCCGTAACACTTATATAATAAAATACCTTCACAACGAAATCCTCAAAGGCCGATTCTATGAAGAAGAACTTAGCAAAACTAAACAGCCTGACACATATCTCACAGAAAAAGTCATCCGTATAAAAAGGCAACAAGCTACTGGTAAAATGGCTAGGTCATCCGGAAAACAGCTGGATCAAAGCAGACAAAGTGATACTATGAACACCTGGGATGTTATAAAGCGACTACCAGAGCCCGAACAGCAGACTAAGAAAAATGGCAATCTGCTTCCTGATAATATTCGTTGTCTTATTGTTGGGCCATCGGGTTGTGGTAAGACTACGCTACTGGTTGATAATTTTTTACTGGCACGTAACTGGTTAGACTGGAAAAACAGTCACTTGTACGTCTTTTCTAAGAGCTTAGAACAATTAAAATATCAGCAGCTGATGAAGCTATACAATGGACTGGATATAGCCACTTTTGAATCAGATGTTAAGCCACTCGATGACTGTCTCGATAACTCTGTTGTTGTGTTTGATGACATTATACTAGATAATCAAAACGAGGTTCGAAATTTTTTTACACAGGGGCGGCATAAAGAGATAGATTGCTTCTACCTGGCACAGACCTTTTCTAAAATACCGAAACAGCTGCTACGAGACAACAGCAATTTCATATTTGCATTTCGTCAAGATCATACTAACCTCAAACACATACTGACGAGTATTTGGTGCAGACTTAAGCTACAACAAGTTTTGTGGTAGGTACTCGAACCAGGACAGCTACGGGTTTGTCACAATCGATATGACAAGGAAGCCCAATAGTGGTAAATATAGGAGTAAAATCAATGGTTTTCTAGACGTAGAGACGTATATAAACAGCCAGGAAACGACCAATCGTTGACGATCTTAAATTAAGAGATTATCTTGTAAAACGATTCAAGAGATGGAAATCAGAGAACCGAGATTTTTATGAACAACACAAGGGCACAGAACAGCCTATTATTGTTGCTATTAGTGAACTGGGTAAAAATATCAAAACTGTTACAGAGCAGAACCAAAATTTGATCACAGAGCTTGTGCCGGTAGCTGCTCGGAACATATTAGATTATCCAATCACCCCCCTTTCTAGTATTCATACACCTAGTCCTGTTCGTCCTCAAAGAATCGAAGCTAGTCAGGATGCTATTGAATTGGGCCTTCTTGCTCAAAAATATTTAAGCACACCTAAAGACAACAAAGACGAGATCTTCGGTTTATATGCTGAAACAGAGCGTGACGGTAGCATCACACATAAAATTGGCAATTTTAGAGTTACGTTTATGGGCGATGATCTGATTGTATATTCAGAATCTCATCTTGGAGAAAGAGGCGGTTTTGTTAAGTATCCTGGAACACCTGGATTGTGGGAACTGATGACTCGTAAACGGCCTGATTACTATACAGATCAAGACTATGAGTACTACAAAGAAATGCTAATAAAATCGGATGCCTTGTACCAGAACAACGATCCTACACAAAAAAGAGTCAAGTCTAGCAGTGGAGCAAAATACAACAACTTAATCAAGCCCATATGATCACAGATCAAGACAGGTAGAAGGATCAAACAGTACATCACCCTGCCTAAAGAATTCGTCTGGGTTGACGGTGTAAGAAAACTAATAGATAGGCTGCTCGTCATAGCTGGCGAAGAAAATGCCCGTAACCACAATTTTTACAACGAAAAAGTCGGAATTATGGATATGATAGCCACTAAATTGTCTAATTTTATAGTCAACGACACTAAGTATTATTAATACTCTACCACCTAAATTTTGGAATATCTCTGAGGGTCGGGAGCTGGTTAATGACATCATCAACAAGCTGCCATTTGAGCTACACATACCAGGCTATCAGTATTGTGGACCCGGTACCAAACTAGACCATAGACTAAACAGAGGGGACTCTGGTGTTAATCCCCTAGACTCTGCTTGTAGAGACCATGACATAGCATACAACACACATACCGATTTTGACAAGCGACATGTGGCAGACAAAAAATTAGAAGAGGCTGCATTCGGTAGATTAGTAAGCAGGGATGCTTCTTTGGGTGAAAAAATAGCAGCATTAGGGACCACCATAGCTATGAACACCGAACAAAAACCAGCAATAAATGTTACGACTTAAATTTAAACCACTTAATTAAGCTATGTAATCCCAGAATATGTATATAATAAACCTACGATGAAGGCCAAGGGTGTTATGTTGCAGATACCTTATGCAGGTCTTAAATCTCTTGGTACTGTCGATAGTTTTTTAACCAGAAAACGGCGCAAAAAGAAAAGCTCTTGTCTTGCCAAAGGCCATGGTATGAAGTTGTTATTGAACAAAGGCGCCATAATCTGGCCGTAGAAAAACAAGGCAAAGGTCTTAAAAAAGTCATAAATAAGTTTTAAAAAACAAGCGCCGCTTACCAACCAAGATATTGAAGCTTTAATGGAACCCCTGGGCATCAAACATTTTAGAGGTGTGTACATGTCTGATTCTTTACCAGAACAACCACTCAAAAAAGAGTGTGGTATAGTCAATTTGGATAGCTACAAAAATCAGGATACTCACTGGATCTGCTATTTTAAATATTCAAACAACAAGGCGTTTGTGTTCGATTCGTTTGGGGGATTCCTCCTAATAATGTAGTAAAATATCTAAAATCTCATAATCTGTATTACAATGACGATCGTATTCAAAATTTTGAAGATATTAATTGTGGACATCTGTGTTTATCTGTTCTTAGATATCTGTCCCAAATAAATAAACCATCAATTGAAGATTTTCAAAAGGCCCTGTGGTATCTAAAACATAATGGGCATATTCCATCTGACCAGCCAGAATGCAATCTTAAAACTCAAACTACATGATGATATTATGTATCCCAAATCAATAGCTCTTAGAGCATTCTACGGCATGTACTTGATCCCTAATATTACACACCATAACAACGCAATCACAGTTGGGGATCAAAAAATTGTCATCACTCCAGGGCAGTATAATATATCTACTTTAAATGCTCAGTTACCTAGTGGTGTTGTTTTAACTCAAAATTCAGTCACTCGCAGAGTAGAGATTGTGTCTGCTACAGAGACAGTGGATCTGGGTACTATAGCAGAACTATTAGGCTTCCAGAACAACACAAACTTGAACCAGCCATCAAACACAATGCTGTTAATATACCTAAATTCTTGGCCATAGAGACTCTAAATATTCATTGTAATGTGGTCGAGGGTATGATCACCAAATCAGATGGCATAGGCACTCACAAACAAACTGGCATCATCGCAACATTCAAACCTAACTCTGAATTCATGTAGCCAATCATCTACACCCCATCACCAACATTATATTTTTCAGTGTGCCATAATAGAATCGACTACATTGAGTTGGTGGTCACTAACGAAGAAGAAGAATTAGTTGATTTTGCCGGAACCACAACAACCGCCATCATAGAGATTAATATATAAATAAAATACATACTAAAAATGGAGCATATCGAAAGCTACGAGCTACAGTCGTTCCCTCCGAACCGTAGGACCTTTGCCAATTTGAATCAGCCCAACACAGAGATTGAGGTTGACCTTGACGTAGGGGATGGCTTTATACACCCCCACAGAGCAGACCTATATATCAAGTTTGATGTTGTCAAGCTCTATGGCACAGATTATTCTGCTAACTCAAATATAAGACTAGTAGACAATTTTGTACCGCATCTGTTTTCTCAAATCGAGATCCGAAAGCATGGTGTTGTTATAAACAGAGTAGACTATCCTGGTATTACCTCCAAAGCTTTGGCCACACTGAATTTATCCAAGACCGAGGCCTCGTACTACAAAATCGGTGTATTTGAGGCTGTGGATAAAATAATAACCAAGAGCCACACTGTACTGTTTCCGATTCGCCTGTTACCTGGATTCTTCTCAGATTACAAAGACATTATGTGGAAGGGTGGTTTAAGAATCACATTTCGAAGAGCCGCCAATGATAATAATGCTTTGATGCGGTAAAGTACATTAAACTCTACTGGGGCGGCTCGCCTAATACCCTACCTGACGAAGGCAAATGTCTTATTCAGACTATGGAGCTAAGAATCCCGGTTGTTGAATACGAAGCCAGTTATGCTCTTAAATACAAGGCAGATATACTAAAAAATCCACAGGTGCCTTTACAATTTTATACATATCAATGTGTCCAGAAGCCTGCCACTGGTAGCTATTACGAATTCTATGCTATAAATTCATTTTCTAGTATACAATATGACATGCCAGATTTTGTGGTGGTGCTGTTTCAGACTGGTCGAGACAACAACCAGCAACAAAATTCAAGTAAGTTCCATAACTGCAATATCAAGAACATATATCTTAAAAACGGCAGAAACGAGGGGTTTCCTAGAGAAAATTATAATTTAGACATGTCCAAGGATGATTTTCTTAAATTATACGAGGCCGACATAGCATACAAAAGAGTCACTACTGGCAATACCGACATGTATTACTCACCCGATGAATTCAAAGCACAGAGACCGATGTTTGTAATCAACACCTCAAAACGCAAGCAGGTTGTAGTTAATGCCAGGACAAACATTAAAATAATCTGTGAATTCCATGATACACCACCTGCCGACACCATATGCAGTGTTATTCTTATAGGTCAGACATCATATGTTTATGATATAAGAAACGAAAGAGTCACATAGCAATTCTAGAAAGCCTCTGCATAATGCATTGTCTTAGTACTAGACATACAAGTTGAGCCTGGTGCAAAATTAAAATATTTGGGTTAACATATTAATACTCTGAACTAACTGTCAAGTATTTAAGCACACTTGACAGAGTATTACACGAAAGGCAATAAGCTCATATGAGCATCTTGGCTTAGTTTTAAGTGTAGCCAAAACAATACCAAGAGGGCTATATTTTTTACGATCCTATGGACAACAATCTGACAGATGCAGCTTTTGTTCGTGTAGCCAAATCAATCTGAGGGGGTCATACTTTTTACGGAAATCCCCGAGGGCTTTTTTACTAAATTCTTGGATTCGACGGAGTAGCACACTGTAGGCAATAAGCTTATATAAACATCTTGACATAGTTTTAAGTGGTGACAAAACCAGTCAGAGGGGGATCATACTTTTTTGTCCTAGTAATAGCATCAATTATACTACTATTTAAAAAAAATATTTTCGTGTTTTCCGTAACGGTACGAAAATAATAGAGGAGCTAATTGGAAAGTACTCATTCTAGATATTTTATTCAGACGTTAAGCAGACACAAACCTCACACATTCACACATAAAATGTTGTCCAATATGTTCCTTGAATTGCTACTTCTTAGAAATAAATTCAAATTTCCTAAATTTTTGAGGGTTTTTAAGAACGGTGTAAAATTGAATATCCACTTATTGCAAAGTAGTGTGTTTAAAGTTTAATTTTAAAAAAATGTACAAAAATAGCATAATATTCCTCGATGCAACTCGAGACGGTACAAAAATATATGGTTGCAAGGTATAAATTTTCCCGCTTTTTTTCTGGCTGTTTCTGACGGGTACAAAATTTTTAAATAGTGGTACAAAATGGTACATATATAGTACAATATTTTGATGTGAATAACTTTGCCGAAACCGATGATGAGGTTGAGACGTTACTCTGTAACCCGAAAATTGATTTTCGATTTTCGAAAGTACATTGAGTGGTACAAAAAATATTTTTAGCATTTTTGAGTGGTACAAAAATAGTACAAAATTTGGCAAATGAGGTTTTGATGGTTCAAAAATATGGGGTTACAAAGTAACGGAGCCGTAGGTACGCCATTCACCAGTATCACATCCTCTACCCTTCGAGCAACATTTACCACCAGGTGGCGGTAAATGTTAGTCGATAGTCGCTTCCATTGCTCCTGCAAAATGGTGGTGGGTCTCATGTGGTAGGAGGGCCATGAGTTTGACATGGATCTACTAGAGTTATTCGGAGAAAGCAAAGAAATATTGCGATGTCAGTTTCATGTATGCAAGATTACATATTTGATACAATACCCGACATTGTCCAGTACAAACATAACATCTACACTCTACAATTGTTTTACATGAATTTTAAGGCTAGAAAAAACAAGAGTAACATGTAAATTTAAAGATAAAACGTTTACACTACAATATCTCTTTCTTCTCACAAGTGTAGGTTTCTGGAATAAATCCTTATGATATACATACAGTGATTAGTAATAATTACAAAATTATGTTACTATAATATGAAAATGTAATTATCGGTTACATGACCAATACATTTTGAAATATAATATTATATTTTTGTCTACAATGAGCATTGCAGGAATCTGAAATATCAATGGTCTTACTGATAGTACCCACACATTGTGATTATCCGAAATAAACGTCTAACTTCGTACCACGCCAACAACACTTCTTGCATATGTTTGAGGTATGTGAACGCAAGGCTTCTTCGCAACTTACAGGCACCCGTGTGCATAAACACAGTCTAGCAGTGATTTGCCAGTGGAAAAATTTGGTGTGAGATGTGTGTCATTCATGTATACCATTCTTGGGAAGCACTCAGAGCCTCTTGGGGATTACATAGCGTTGCAGCTTATGGTTGTGCATTGAGGTAGAACGTACAAGCGTATAACGGTATGCTTTAACATAGTAGTCTAATAAATAATACATAGTAAAATCAAGGATAAAAATAAGTGTGTACCTTTAAAAGTAATAAAAATCTATTCCTAGAAAAATACTACTATTATAACTATTTTGTTGTAAGTTTTGTATTGTATAACTCTCTTTTCAAGAAATTACGAGTACATCGGCCGTGAATTCCTCTAGTGGTGAGACTATATAAAAAGGAATTCATTTTCTGATTGATTGATTGAAATCAACATTTTGCATTCGTTACATAACACGGGATTAGCCCCTTACTGAAGCTAAAATGAAAAACATATGTCTCCGCAACTGTCCTTACCTAACTTAAAGCTGAGGCTGTAAAGGGGCACTCAGCACATAGAAGGACAAAGCACAGAAAAACCCACACAGCTCTAAAGATCATTATGCTTGTCGTAGTTTCAGACACCAGAGCCTCGTTAGCCTGCAACATAGTTTTCATAGAGGTGTGTAATACATGAAAGTGAGATTGGCATTTGGGTGCCTTCTGAAATTCCATATGTGCCTCACGAAAAAGTAGTTGTAACGTTGTCACTTTATAATAAAGACGTCCGGGTTCGATACCCGGTTATCATGTATGCACATACAATGGACTTAAAACAAAACTTAAATTCAAACTCGAAAGGTCGCCCATTTTCATTACTTGAGTTTCTGTTTACGTCACGATACTTTTCCATCTTTGGGTAAGTCGTGAAGAACAATGTTAAAATTAGCACATACAGTGACAAAAAAAACTTCTAAACTAGGGTTTGAACGCGAGACTCCTGACTTCGTAGCGCGATAGACAAAATACTCCGTCACGGAGACAGGCGCTAAATAAGATCTAGAAAAACTCAATCTGCCGTATATCTAAATTTGTATTTCTGATATTTAGGAAAACAATGTGAAAACCACAATAATTTGTAATAACTAATAAAATATCATAATACAGGTAATAACAACGCATGGCGCAACAACATGGCGTGAGGGCCAGAGCCTGCCAACCAACTGCCAGCTTCATTCCCAGATGTCAACGTGAAAGATCATCCAACCAGTTACGGGGTGACGTGTGGTCAGTACGACGAACCCCCAGTGACTGTTATATGTTTCCATGACAGGGTTAAGCTAATCATTCGTAGCTCAGTGGTCCCATACACAGGCCGAAATCATCGGAGAGAAGATGTCTTCCACCAGAAGACCCGAACCTGCAAGCTTCCCTTAACTGGAGCCCAAGGCATGACACCTTAGACAGTACGGCCACTTAGAGGGACGGACTGGAAATAAATATGAATAAAAATACAGAAAATCAATTACAGAAGAATTAAGTTTAAGTATGATTTTTAAGAAATAAAATATTTCTTTATTGCAGATTATGAAAACCGGAAAGTGGTCCAACATCATGTACGTATGTTTAGTATATGTATAAGAAATTAGGATATTTTCATCAAATTTCCTATGCACAATCCAAGATGAGACGCAACACTTTTTGTAATTACGGCCTCTTTTCTTTATTTATTAAAATTCGAATACAAAGATCCATTCGCTTTTCTAATATTGAGCTTAAATTTCAATAGTTCCTTACTATTCGAGTGTGTTGTCTTCCTCATTGGGTATATGTTGAGTGCCCCATCTTGTAATCCTTTGTGTCACTACGTTACATTCAGACGGCCTTTTAGATAAAACAAAATATTTTAAACGTCTGGTGGATTATACAACTAAACGTACTCCATAGTAAGTTGGGTTGCATTAACGTTAGGTTTGAACACATGACAAATCTGACATTCCCGGAACTGTCGTCATTCGATTTGCGGACATCGTTCGAATCGCCATCAGCACAAGAGAAAGAATATTCTTTTAAATGTATGCTTCACGTGTCATGAGCGTGTCCGGGAAATAGCGAAAATTTTTGTTCTCATATTTCTCTCCTCTTGAACTAAACATTAAATGTAGTGGAGCAGATTCTAAAGACAAGGGTGCTACACTTCTTAGGCAAGTTTGATTCGCTACACCATTTCCAGGTTTAACACGACAATTCTAATATTTTCATTCATTTCCAACTTGAGAAATGTCTCTGCAAAGGACCGCAACTGATATATGTGGATTATCCTTTAAACAGCCGAGCCGGTTTTCGAAAGTAACCCCTCTCTCGCGGCGGCCTTTGCGCGCGATTTTTAAATTTTTACGCTCAATTCAGAATAAACGCTATATCTCTGAGACTATTTGAGCATTCTACTTCCGATAACTTTTGTTTGAAAGCAAAATCATTGGAGCACGCGACAGTGTACAATTCAGAAAGCCCAAGTGAGAAAAACGGGGTTGGGAGGGGCCAAGTCCACAAATTTCAGTGAAAAAAATCTGGCGTTCGCCCCCTCTTCTCCCGTTATTGTGGGAAAATGGCACAAACGTTTGCGGAAGTGCTTTGAAGAGAACGGTGGCTATGTGGAACACGTTCTGTGATGGTGATTGTCTGTTGTTTACAGCTGTGATACATGTTCTGTGATGGTGATTGTCTGTTGTTTTGTTGTTCACAGTTGTTCTCCCTTTCTATGCATGTGTTTCCTGTGGTGTTACACGATGTGTATGGAACAGCCCGCAGAGTTCAAGATGTTAGCCCGTGAGGAGAGAATCGAGATCATTCTTTTGGCTGGAGGACACAGTTCAGCAATAATAGCATTTGACTTCAAAGCGCGACATCCTAATGGAGACCCAGTGACAGACAGTGCAGTGATAAAACTCATACGCAAATTTCGTGCAACTGGAAATGTGGAAGATTTACCTCGAACCGGACAAACACGAAGTGCATCTGATCCGGACGCATCAACAGCCGTATTAGGTGCGTTGTTTAAGAGTCCAACGAAAAGTGTTCGACGTCTATTGAGTGAACATGGTGTTCGTGTCAAAAGTGTCCAAAGAATTTTGAGCAGGGAGTGGTTGCACCCTTACAAGTTACTGCTTCAATAAGAAATTTGCGAGAATGACCATGACCGACGAATGTAGTTTGTGAGTAATCGTTGGAACAGCAACCACGTGACCCAATGCATAGACATAAAATTGTTTTCAGTGATTTAGCAAATTTATGCTGCAGGGGAAGTGAACAAGCAGAATGTTCGTTACTGGGCTGACTCAAATCCACATTGGACAGATCCGTCAAAGATGCATGGTGCAGGTAAAATAATGGTGTGGTGCGGTAAATGGGGTGAGAGACTCATTGGACCTATCTTCATTGATGGGACACTGGATGCTGGGAAATATCGAGATATGCTTGAAAACAATGCTATGCAGGGTGGCGCATCGCAGCAGTGCGGTAAAACTCTCATTAGGTGAATATTTTCCAGGGAGATGGATTGGTTGGCTTGGCCCAGTTGAGTGGCCACCACGGTCTCCTGACCTAACTCCTTTGGATTTTTATCTGTGGGGGAACTTGAAGGCTATTGTTTACCAGTGTAAAGTTAATGGTGTTGCCACGTGAAAAGGAGAATCACTGAGGCAACTGCACAAGTATCACCTGACATGAGTAGAAGGGAGGCAGTTGGGAACATGGATCTGATTGGTCGATTTTTTCTGACGTCACTGTGGTCAAAGCGCGGTAGAGCATGAGTAAACCTAACCATGGTGACGTCAGCTGGGAACGTGATCTGATTGGTCGATTTTTCTGACGTCTCTGTGGTCATAGCGGGGTAGAGCATGAGTAAACCTAACCGTCAGCTGGGAACGTGATCTGATTTTTCGAAATTTCTGACGTCACTATGGTTAAAGCGGGGAAGAGCGTGTACAAACCTAACCACGGTGACGTCACTGTGATGATAGCGGGGTAGAGCATGAATAAACCTAACCACCTCAGGATTGCAGTTGGGAAGAAGCAAATCTTGTTACGTCACTAGTGATAAGAGTAGCGTTCGAAATGTTACGCAAACCTACGATGACTGTGTGTCACAGTGCATAGTAGCAGGCTAAGGCATGAATTAACTTAAGTCGCCATTTTGTTTTTGACGTCACATTGCTGATAAGAGTGCTAGGGGGAGCTCGATTCTTGTTTTGATGTACGGCGTCAAGCTGACTGGCATTGTCGCTGACATGATCCAGCTTGCTGAAACGTTGTGACGTCACATGGCGATGGAAAGTTTTAACGTAGTGCAATATGAGCATTCCGCGCCGCCATTTTCTTTCGGCTTGTGTTTTGGGAACAAGCTGTGATTGGTTGAAGTTACGTGACGTCATGGTGCTGCAGTCTGCTACTGTATGAACAAACCTGAGGCGTCAAGCTGTGTGCGACTTTCGATGCAAGTCCCAGCAAGTTCTGTGATGTAGATGGTGATATTGGCATCTGAGAGGTAGCCATACAAAGCTGGTTCCTTAACAATTCGCAGAACAAGTTTGAAAACTCTTTCGTTTTGCGAACGCTCCAACAGAAAGTGTAAGACGGGCCCCACTTTGTCTTTGCGTTAGTGGTCTGTCTGGCTCAGGATGAATTATTTTTATTTCATTATAATTAAATTCACTCTTTCAAATCAAAGTTTCCTCCACCAATCGTTTGAAAATTATTTTTCAGCAACGTAATTTTTCAAAATAAAAATTATTTGATTTACTATATATTTATTGTCAATATGTAGTACAGAACATAAAATTATTAATAATACAGATCAGTATTTACTATCTTTACACAAAGTATATATTTCACTTACAATTTAAATGTAACAAAAATCAGTTTTTTTCACTGTACACACGAGAATACACTAAGAAGTATTTGTTACATATCCAGTATCACTTCTTACACTGAGTACAATCTCACTTAATATCCAAATATAGTAGAAATATCGCTTTTTGTGTTCACTGTGCATACGATAATGCCTTTCTGAATTCTGTGAAATTTGGTAAATTGCAGCTACTGTTGAGAAATAATGTGTTCCTAATTTGATTGCCAGTACAATTCAAAGGATTCTCCATCCGAGAGATTGACAGCTAGCATTATATTCTCCTGAAAAGATAGAGTAAGCTATTGTAAGTTAAAGAAGTTAATGTATATTCAAGTCAACTATTTACAGATAGAAGAAATATAAACGTACCTTGCATGACAACCCTGGAAATGGGTATATTTTGACGGGTGTTGTCATTTTTCTCCTGACGTATCTATCATTCCATGTTGTGTTGTTCGTAAATTGGTGTAAAAATGTGTTTAAGAATCCACCTTTAGCCCTAATGAAATGTAAAATAGACAGTAATGCCCACATACATCGCTGTTCAGTCCCTGTAGCTGAAAGGTATTGTGTGAAAATTATATTGTGTTGTTTTGAAGAAAGTTTCGCACAATAGCAGCATGTGGTGGCATTCCAAAACTACCAAAATATTCTCCTGTTCTTGAAACATCAATGTATTCCTGCCTTGTAACTAGGGTCTGTGTTTACAATAATGGCTGCAGGTGTGGATACTGATGGCGATAACATATCAAATGGATACACGCCTATATGATTATGGCTATGAAGCTTCTGCAGCGGTGCAAGTAACTGAAGGGTGTTCATATTTCCAGCGAGCAAGACTATAAGCATTTGATAGTGAGCAAGAAGAAGTAGACTACGCATGTGCTGAATGAAAGCAACGAGGTGAAAGTTTATGCCAGAACAGCTTTAATGAAGGGCAACCGTACACACTGAGATCCTGTACTTGTCTGTGAAGTAAATTATATAACAATAATTGACTTTTCTAATCCCTTAGAGAATATCGTGGAGTATGGGGTAAGAGTGTGTTGTAGAAGAGTTTGTAATAAGTCAAATTGGACAGTCTCCTCGAACCATGATAAACCGTGATAATTTTTCTCTAACCATTTTGCGGATCGAAAATCTTTTTCAGAGAGATAATGCATTGGAAACGGTGGTTTTACCACCAAGTGAAAGGATTGACTACTGTCACCACTGTAAATTCCAACCTCTTTGGGTATGAATTTGTTGTCTACATTCAATCCTTGAATATCAACTACTGCAGACCCCATCTCACTACTAAATGAAATAAAAAGAAACACTCACCTTTTATGTCGTCAGCCTGTGTACTCGACAATGATGTTCCTATCCTTGCCTACTTCTAGAAGGTTTTAAAATTCTGCATATATTACGCTGTTTACTGTCTCCGTTAAGGCTGTGTTGAAGTGCACCTCCAATCGAACAGTCCCATGTCGTAACAGATTCCAGTGGGTTGACGTATGGGCAGACATATCTGGAGTTAAGTCGAAGGCGAGCAAGGTGTATCCTTGACCTTAGTCTTCTCTAGAGAGTCCATTTCCATCATTAAGATACTGAATTCCTGTATTCTGGAATAACGTCTGGTATGATCGAACGAAAAGATTGTTTCTGAAGTCAGGTTGAAGTGGATTTGAGGGTATCTGCTTACCATCCACGTAGAGGCAGAGAAAGTTGATATTAAAATGACTAAAATTAAAAGGATTTTTATTATATTCTCCGTTGAACGATGCATTAGTCACAAATCCTAGTATAATGCGTTTTGGAATTTGCCCAAGGAATAGATTGTCTATGGTTTTGTTCAAAATTCCTCTTGGAAATGTGTTTACTCTCATATGTACAAGGTTTATTGGATATTTTGCAGTTGTTTTTTGAAGCACTTGAGAGTGTGCAATCTTAATATTTGGGCTTAGTGAAACCTTTGTGACAAATAATGTAGCATCTTCTATGTGAACTTTAAACGTGTTACTTTCAGCCATTAGACAGAAAGCATCTTTAGCACGTATCAACTTCACTCTCATTTCGATGTTATTAAGTACAAGACGTTCCAAGTTAAACACATCACAATGTAGATGACCGAATAGATCGATCGATTTATTACTTGTGATGAAACTTCTTCTTTTCTGAAAACCCTTGTTTTCTTCACTGTTTAGAGAGTCCATGTAGCCTGGAGTATTCTGGTACCACAAGCATGAAGTCAAACGGGATTCTTTGGCAGCAGGACCATAATTTAGAAAATTTTCAATATATGCACGATATGGATATGTGTGAGACGGTGATGTCACAAGCTTTTGATTAAGAAATACATCAACCTGATTGAACATAGAGTACATAAAATTATTGGTAGGTGCAACTTTATCCGTAGCACTTATTGTTGTATTGTCCTTTGAGTAAATTTTAACTTTTAGATAGAGGCATGTGTGTGGTAGATCCAGGTAATCTTCATCGTGTCCAGGAACTGTAAATTCTGGGTTCATCATCTGTTAGGGATGATAATTTTTTGTATGAAATCCACTGTCCTGACTGTATACTTGTTTGTGTGGGAGGAACAGAGAAGATCTCCAATTCTGAATTGGCACATTGACAATAAAAGTTGCTTATAAACGACATGATGAATAGAACCTCTTCCTTCAACAAGCAATCTGATACTAAACTGTGTGAAGTAAGATTGCTGGTGAAATCTGTTATCCAAAAATATCAAAGTCTATATTTTTCGATTACTTTTTGTTTGTTATTTTTCTTTCCGTTGTTGTGCGTTTGCGTTTTCTGGAAATAGTTTTATTTTGTGGTCTATTCAATGGAACTTTTCTTACCCGAACCACCCATTCTGTTAATCTTGTTTTCTGCCTTTCGTTTTAATCTTTCACCGGCCTCTGAAACTCTTACTTTAAATGATTCCTTCATTGGTTGATTCTGTGAAATATCACCAAGCACATTTATTCCTGTAGTGAGCATTTCTCTGCCTACTGCTGTTATAAGTGGAAGAACAGATCTAAACAGTTCTCCAAGGAAACTTCCAATACCATGTCCTTTCTGAAAGGGTGAACCTTGGTATACATTTGAAATACCTTTTCCGGCAAGTATATGATAATGATGTGCATACGGGTTCATTATTCTTGGGAACGTCTGAAGTGAAGTTTAATGAACACTTCTCCAAATATAAATGGGAGCCTAGCCGGGGGCAGTGCTGCTATAGCCAAAACTGTAATTGATTCAAAATAGAATAAGGCAGAACTAGAAGAGCATAAGCGTCATAATCTTGCCATTGAGAAAAAATTAGGCAGTGGTGTGAAGTCCAGAGCACTCAGAAAATTAAAAAAAAAAGAAGCACTCACGAACCAAGACATTGAATCTTTAGTTAAAATATTTAAAATTAAACACTTCAGGGGGGTTTTCATGTCTGATTCTCTCCCTAAAGGTAGTTCCCACTCTCGAGAATGTATTGTGGTCAATTTGGATAAGTCCGAAAACATTGGTACCCACTGGATATGCTATTATAAAAAAAATGACAATGCTTGTATTTTCGATTCTTTCGGAGGGGTACCCCCTACAGAATTTTTTCGTTACTTAAAACATGTTAAGGTTTATTACAACGACGATCGTATTCAAGATTTCGATCAAATTATATGTGGCCATGTTTGCATTACGATGCTCAGAATGTTAAATAAAATACCAAACATCAAATTAAAAGATTTTCAAAAAGCTGTATTATATATATTAAATATGGGAATTTTTCATCTCCAGCGAGACTTCGGTCTTGAAACTACATCTTCACTATGATATTATCTATCCATAATCCATAGCTCTGAGAGCATTCTACAGCATGTATCTGATTCCGAATATAAGTACCTACAACAATACTATATTAGTAGGTAATGAAAAAATATTATTCCTCCCGGACAGTATAACTTATCTACTTTACAATCTGAACATCCAAGCACTGTATTACTATCTCAAAATTCTGTAACACACAGAGTGGAGATTGTGTCTACCAATGAAACAGTGGACCTATCTACCATAGGGGAACCTCTAGGATTCTAGAACAATAGCAAATTAGAACCAGGTGTTAGGCACGTAGGTAAATTTATACCAAAATTCTTAGCTATGGAGACATTAAATATTTACTGCAACATTGCCAAAGGTATGATTATCAAAGCAGAAGAAAATTCGGTTGGTAGCCACAATGAAACAGGTATCATTGCTACATTTAAACCCAATTCAGAATTTATAGAAAACATCTTCTATTCCCCAATTCCCCAAATGAGAAAAATGAGATCATCGATTTAGCTGGTGCTAATAGCACTGCAATAATAGAAATTAATGTTTAAAATATATAAATAAATACCAAATGGAAAATATCGAGAGTTATGAATTACAGTCCTTCCCACCAAACAGGAGGACATTTGCAAATTTGAATCAGGCCAACAAAGAGATACAGTATGACATCACGGTGGGGGATGGGTTCATTCATCCACATAGATCAGATCTGTATATAAAATTTGATATTGTAAAACAAAATAATGGTGAAGAATATCCCCTCCTCGGGGCTAATATAAAACTTATAGATAATTTTGTTCCATTCTTATTCTCTCAAATTGAAATTAGGAAGCATGGTACAGTGATAAACAGGATTGATTGCCCTGGAATTACATCCACTACAGTGGGGACATTGAAACTGTCCAAATCAGAGAGTGCATATTATAATGTTGGTGGGTTCGAAGCTGGAACAAAAATTCAAGCAAAAATCACACAGTACTGTTCCCCATGAGATGGCTATTTGGGTTTTTCTCTGATTATAAAGAAATTATGTGGAAAGGCGGTTTGAGTGTCATATTTCGCAGAGCACCCAATGATCATATTGCCATCATGAGATACAAAACTTTAAATGCAGATGGAACAGCTAATGAGGCTAGTTTACCCGAAGCTGCGAAATGTGTGATCCAGTCTATGGAGTTACGAATGCCTATAGTTGAATATGAGTCCAATTATGATCTCAAATACAAAGCCAACATTTTGAAAAATCCTCAAATTCCGATTCAATTTTATACTTATCAATGCATTCAGAAGCCTGTGGAGGATAATTTTTTTGAATTTGACATTACTAATCAGTTCCAATCTCTACAATACGATATGCCAGAGTTCGTAGCTGTGTTGTTTCAGACAGGGAGAGATGACAATCAGGAAAAAGATAGCAGCCAGTTTGATAATTGTAAAATTAAAAATGTGCATCTGAAGAATGGCAGAAATGAGGTGTTCCCTCGTGAAAATTTTAATTTAAACATTGCAGAACAAGATTATTTGAAGTTATATGAAGCATTTAGTGCTTTTAAACGAGTAACTGAAGTAAGCATAGACATGATCCAGATGAGTTCATAATTCACAGACCAATGTTTTTAATAAATGCGTAAAAAAAATGGTAGTTATAAATGATGGAACTAATATAAAATTGATATGTGAATTTCATGAAACTCTACCAGAAAATACTACATGTAGTGCTATATTAATAGTAGAGAAGTCATATGTATATGATGTAAAGAATGAGAGAGTGATAGAACAATTTTAAATAGAATAGAATAGAATATAGAATTTTATTATTTTATTATTTACTTCAGAGCCTTAGGCTCGATAAAAATATATGAATAATTATATATAACATTAAAAAATTAAATATAAATATTTTTTATCAACTTTTTAATTTGCATTTATTACAATGTTTTGTGTCAACATTTTCATAGTGTCCATATTCTCTAGTATGGATGTTACAATCTAATATTTCTAATTTATTGTCATGGCCATCGAGGGCTATTTTATTTTTTATTGTAGTATAAACAACATGATTTTTGTTGGTAAGATAATATGCAGACATTAATTTTTTTCATTTTTATTTTCAAATAAACAATTTTTAAAATCATCCATTGTCAGTATTACTATATTTGGTCGTTTCACACCCTTAGCTTTTTTAATTTCTTCTTATTTTTCATCTATTTTGACACAATACATTTTTGCTCTGAGTCCAGCAATTTCTGATATTATAGATCCTGCTGCTTCATCCTTCATTTTCCCAGGAATCATCTTGTTATCAACACTGTATAATAAATTATATAATGGACAATCTTTTGGATAGTTACTAAAATCAAAATACTCCTTCATATCTAGTAAATCTTTGTACAAATCCTCTGTTTCTATTTCATATATAAAACTATCAGTATACATGTATGCTACTTTTATGTTTTCGTATCTAGCTTGCATCACATCATAATGAAATTTATACATTTCTAATTTAGATAATTCAAGAATTGTTACACCCACAGCTATTGGCACATCACATACTACATCGGTGTTACATCTTTCAATAAGAGTCATATTTTCAGTAATTTCTATAAAACTTTTGTATGTAGGATCAGCAATAAGTTTCAAAAGTTTTTTCCAATTGGTCACCAAACTACACGTCAATCGATTATTTTGTTCTCTAAAAGTTTTCCATATATGGCATTAATAATTAATTTATAAATATCTTTGAAAACTTTAGAATTTGTTTGTATTCGATTGTTTGTAATTTTCACAATATATTTAGATAACCATTTTGTTTGATCAAATTTTAAACCCCTATGGATTTTTGTAAATATTATACCTTGCTTTTCGTAATATTGTAACAGTCGATAATTAAGTACATAATTATTTTTGTCTTCGAATGTTAACATTAATTTTGTTTCTTCTGTACCTGGAACCTTTTGAGATACTGGTGCCATAGCTAATCCATGGTGTTTCACATAAACTTCCCATAGACAACCTTTTGGATGATTTTCAGGCCATTTAGAGAAATCCCTGTCTTCAAGTTCTTCGTGGATCATCCATTCGTAATTAACAATTGGGAGTGATTGAGCCATAACATTCCCATATAAATTGTTCATATCAATATAGTAAATATATTTAGATAAGCATTGAACGTAAACTTCCCGAAAAATCAAGTTATCATCTGAAAAGCATAATAATTCAACATTTAAATGAAAATCATCTCTGGCTTGCTATGCAGGGAAAATTAGTTTAAAAAGAATATTAAGATTGAAGGCGAAATTCTCGAAAAATAAAGTTGTTATCCTATAGTCGAAATGTAATAATTAAAACGCTTTTCGGGCACTGAAATGCATAATAATTCATCATTTTAAAGAAAATCATCTCCGGCTTGCTCTGTAGAGAAAATGAGTTTCAAGCGAGAATTAGCATTTAACGCAAATTTCTCGAAAAATCAAATTTTGAACCTATAGTCGAAATATCATAATTAAAACGCTTCTTAGGCTCTCAAAAGCATATTAATTCAACATTTTAATGAAAATCATGTCTGCCTTGCTCTGTAGAGAAAATGAGTTACAAGCAATATATTAGCATTGAACGTGAATTTCTCGTAGAATCAAGTTATCATCCTATAGTCGAAATGTCAGAAAAAAAACGCTTATCAGGCTCTCAAATGCATAATAATTCAACATTTTAATGAAAATCATCTCTCGCTTGGTCTGTAGAGAAAATGAGTTTCAAGTGAATATTAGCATTGAACGTGAATTTCTCGAAAAATCAAGTTATCATCCTATAGTCGAAATATTAGAATTAAAACGCCATTCAGGCATTGAAGAGCATAATAATTTATCATTTTAATGAAAATCATCTCTGGCTTGCTCTGTAGAAAAAATGAGTTTCAAGCGAGAATTAGCATTGAACGCGAATGTCTGGAAAAATCAAGTTATCATCCTATAGTCGAAATGTAATAATCAAAACGTATTTCAGGCTCTGAAAAGCATAATAATTCAACATTTTAATGAAAATCATCTCTCGCTGATCTGTAGAGAAAATGAATTTAAAAGTAATATTAGAATTAAACGTGAATTTCTCGAGAACTCAAGTTTTGTTCCTATATTCGACATGAAAGAATAAAACGCACTTCGGGCTCTGAAAAGCATAATAATTCAACATTTTAATGATAATCATATCTCGCTTGGTCTGTAGAGAAAACGAGTTTCAAGGGACTATTAGCATTAAACGTGAATTTCTCGAAAAATCAAGTTTTCATCCTATAGCATAATGTCAGAATTAAGAGGCTTTTCAGGCTCTGAAAAGCATAAAAATTAAAAAATTTAATGAAAACCATGTCTGCCTTGCTCTGTAGAGAAAATGAGTTTCAAGCTTGTGTTAGCATTTAACGCGAATTTCTCGAAAAGTCCATTTTTATACCTATAGTCGAAATGTCAGAATTAAAACGCCTCATAGGCTCTGAAAAGCATAATGATTCAACATTTTAATGAAAATCATCTCTGGCTTGCTCTGTAGGGAAATGAGTCTCAAGATAATATTAACATTGAACGCGAACTTCTCGAAAAATCAAGCTGTTATCCTATAGTCGAAATGTAATCATTAAAACGTATTTCAGTCTCTGAAAAGAATAATAATTCAACATTTTAATGAAAATCATCTCTCGCTGATCTGTAGAGAAAATGAATTTCAAAGGAATATTAGGATTAAACGCGAATTTCTCGAAAACTCAAGTTTTGATCCTATAGTCGACATCAAAGAATAAAACGCACTTCGGGCTCTGAAAAGCATAATAATTCAACATTTTAATGATAATCATCGCTCGCTTGGTATGTAGATAAAATGAGATTCAAGCGAGTTTTAGCATTAAACGTGAATTTCTCGAAAAATCAAGTTTTCATCCTATAGTGTAAATAACAGAATTAAAAAGCTTTTCAGGTTCTGAAATGCATAATAATTCTACATTTAAAGAAAATCATGTCTGCCTTGCTCTGTAGAAAAAATGAGTTTTAAGCGAGTATTAGCATTTAAAGCGAATTTCTAGAAAAATCAATTTTTATACCTATAGTCGAATTGTCAGAATTAAAACGCCTCGTAGGCTCTGAAAAACATAACTTGTCTGTTCGAAATAAAGTAAAAATTCAAAAAGTTCAAAATTCGTGCTTCGTTTATAACATTAAACAATTCGATCACATTCTTTCAACCCTGAACGAGAACTAAATGCTAAACATGAACAGACGTCGCAGACTTCATTTCATTTGCTTTATAGAGAATCTTTTGCATAAAAAAATTCCCGAAAATTTATTTCTGAAACTAAAAACCAGAAGGGAAATACACAACTACAAAACAAGAGGAACAGCGAAACTTGAACTCTTCAAACACTCACTGGAAATTTTCAAATCGTCTTTTACACTTTCAGCGGCAAAATCCATGAATGATCTTCCGCCCTCCATTACCTCCCTCCCCAGTCCTAACAAATTTAAGAATAAACTAAAGAATTTTCTGTTAGATGAGCAATATCTCTGTTCAAGCTCCAACGAGTAACACTACACAATACAGTTTAGATTACATACGAGCCTCGCCAATCCTTTGACAAATCTACAACTATATTGTAATATTTACGTATGTGTTGTTCTATCGTACCTCACAAAACTACCATAATCATGGACATCTATCTCAACATCCGTGCGTAAATGTCCTGCTCAGAAATGTTTAGTATGTGTGTTTTAATGAATGTGTGTGTGCGTGAATGTGTGTTTTTTTCTCTCTCTCTTTTACGTGTTGCATTGACTTTTTTTTTTAAATCTCGTCTTTTGTTCTTTCCTTGTAACCATTTTTTTTTATTTCTTTCATTTTATTTTATTTTATTGTTTTTTCTTCTCTTTTTTGTAATTTTTTTTATGTACACTAGGTAAATGTCAAACGGGGTTAGGTGGTAGAACAGCCACAGGCTGAACCTCGCCCATTAATAAAGAAAATTTGAATTTGAATTCGAATGATTCAACATTATAATATACCAACATTTTAATAAAAATCATCTCTGGCTTGCTCTGTAGACGAAATGAGTTTCAAACATTTATTAGCATCGAACGCGAATTTCTCGAAAAATCAAGTTATCATCCTGTAGTCGAAATGTAATAATTCAAAAGTATATTAGGTTCTGAAAAGCATAATAATTCAACACTTTAATGAAAATCATGTCTGCCTTGCTCTGTAGAGAAAATAAGTTTCAAGCGATATGTTAGCAATCAACGTGATATTATCGAAAAATCAAGTTGCTATCCGATAGTCGAAATGTTATAATTAAAACGCTTTTCATGCTCTGAAAATCATAATAATTCAACAATTTACTGAAATTCATCTCTGGTTTGCTCTGTAGAAAAAATGAGTTTCAAGCGAGTATTAGCATTTAAAGCGAATTTCTCGAAAAATCAATTTTTATACCTATAGTCGAAATGTCAGAATTTAAACGCCTCTTGGGCTCTGAAAAAATAAACTAGTTTGTTCGAAATCAAGTAAAAATTCAAAAAGTTCAAAATTCGTGTTTACGCTTCGTTTATACCATTAAACAATTCGATCATATTCTTCCAACCCTGAACGAGAACAAAATGCTAAACATGAACAGACGTCGCAGACTTCATTTCATTTGCTTTATAGAGAATCTTTTGCATAAAAAAATTCCCGAAAATTTATTTCTGAAACTAAAAACCAGAAGGGAAATACACAACTACAAAACAAGAGGAACAGCGAAACTTGAACTCTTCAAACACTCACTGGATATTTTCAAATCGTCTCTTACACTTTCAGTGGCAAAAACCATGAATGAACTTCCACCCTCCAATACCTCCCTCCCCAGTCCTAACAAATTTAAGAATAAACTAAAGAATTTTCTGTTAGATGAGCAATATCTCTGTTCAAGCTCCCACGAGTAACACTACACAATGCAGTTTAAAATACATACGAGCCTCGCCAATCCTTGACAAATCTACAACTACATTGTAATATTTACGTATGTGTTGTTCTATCGTATCTCACAAAACTACCATAATCACGTACATCAATCTCAACATTCGTGCGTGAATGTCCTGCTCAGAAATATTTAGTATGTGTGTTTTAATGTGTGTATGTGTGTGCGCGAATGTGTGTTTTTTCTCTCTTTCTTTTTTACGTGTTGTATTGATTTTTTTTTAAATCTCGTCTTATGTTCTTTCCTTGTAACCATTTTTTTATTTTTTTTATTTTATTGTATTTTGTTCCCTTCTTTATGATTTTGTTTATGTACACTAGGTAAATGTCTAACGGGGTTAGGTGGGAGAACAGCCACAGGCTGAACCTCGCCCTTGAATAAAGAAAATTTGAATTTGAATTTGAATGATTCAACATTATAATAAATCAACATTTTAATGAAAATCATCTCTGGCTTGCTCTGTAGAGGAAATGAGTTTCAAACGAGTATTAGCATCGAACGCGAATATCACGAAAAATCATGTTTTCATTTTATAGTAGAATTGTAATAATTAAAATGCTTTTCAGGCTCTAAGAAGCATAATAATTCAACATTTTAATGAAAATCATCTCTCGCTTGCTCTGTAGAGAAAATTTGTTTCTAACGAGCATTAGCTTTAAACGCGAATTTATCGAAAAATCAAGTTATTACCCTATAGTCGAAATGTCGGAATTAAAATGCTTCTCAGGCTCTGAAAAGCATAATAAAACATAATGAAAATCAACTTTGGCTTGGTCTGTAGAGATAATGAGTTTCAAACGAGTATTAGCATAGAACGCGCGAATTTCTCGAAAAATCAAGTTTTCATCCTACATTCGAAATGTGATAATTAAATCGATTTTCGGGCTCTGAAAAGCATAATAATACTACATTTTTATGAAAATCTTTTCTGGCATAGTCTGTAGAGAAAATTAGTTTAAAACGAATATTAGCATTTAACGCGAATATCTCGAAAAATCAAGTTTTGAACCTAAAGTCGATATGTCAGGATGAAAACGTTTCTCATATTCTCAAAAGCATAATAATTCAACATTTTAATAAAAATCATTTCTGGCTTGCTGTGAAGAGAAAATCAGTTTCAAAGGAATATTAACATTGAACGCGAATTCTTCGAAAAATCAAGTTTTCATCCTATAGTCGAAATGTAATAATTAAAACGATTCTCAGGCTCTGGGAAGCATAATAATTCAACATCTTAGTGCAAATCATTTCTAACTTGCTCTGTAGATCAAATGAGTTTCAAACGAGTTTTAGCATTGAGCGTGAATTTGTCGAAAATTAAAATATCATCCTGTAGTCGAAATGTCAGATTTAAAATGCTTATCAGGCTAAGAACAGCATAATAATTCAACATTTTAATGAAAGTCATCTCTGGCTTGCTCTGTAGGGAAAATGAGTTTCAAACGAATTTTACCATTGAACGCGAATTTCTCGAAAAATCAAGTTATAACCCTATAGTCGAAATGCATTAATCAAAACGCTTTTCAGGCTCTGAAAAACATAATAAATCAACATATTAATGAAAATCATCTCTCGTTTGCTCTGTACAGAGAATGAGTTTCAAACGAGTATTAGCATTGAACGCGAATTTCTCGAAAAAACAATATTTTAACTTATAGTCGAAATGAAACAATTAAAACGCATCTCATTATCTGAAAAGCATAATTATTTAACAGTTTAATGAAAATTATCAATGGCTTGGTTTGTAGAGAAAATGAGTTTCATGCGGGTATTAGCATTATACGTGAATTTCTCGAAAAATTAAGTTATCAACATATAGTCGAAATGTCAGAATTAATATGTTTCTCAGGCTCTGAAAAAACATAATAATTAAATATTTTAATGAAAATCATCTCTGGCTTGCTCTGTAGAGAAAATGAGTTTCAAGCGAGTATTGCCTTTTAACGCGAATGTAATAATTAAAAATCTTCTCAAGCTCTGAAAAGCATAATAATTCAACATTTTAATGAAAATCATCTATAGCTTGCTCTGTAGAGAAAATGGGTTTCAAGCGAGTATTAGCGATTTTTTCAAAAAATCAACTATAGTCGAAATGTCAGAATTAAAACGCTTCTCAGGCTCTGAAAAGCATAATAATTTAACATTTATAGATAATCATATCTCGCTTGGTCTGTAGGGAAAATGAGTTTCAAGCGAGTTTTAGCATTAAACGTGAATCTCTCGAAAAATCAAGTTTTCATCCTATAGTGTAAATGTCAGAATTAAAAGGCTTTCAGGCTCTGAAAAGCATAATAATTCTACATTTAAAGAAATTCATGTCTGCCTTGCTCTATAGAAAAAAATAGTTTTAGCATTTAAAGCGAATTTCTAGAAAAATCAATTTTTATACCTATAGTCGAATTGTCAGAATTAAAACGCCTCGTAGGCTCTGAAAAACATAACTTGTCTGTTCGAAATAAAGTAAAAATTCAAATAGTTCAAAATTCGTGCTTCGTTTATAACATTAAACAATTCGATCACATTCTTCCAACCCTGAACAAGAACAAAATGCTAAACATGAACAGACGTCGCAGACTTCATTTCTGTTGCTTTATAGAGAATCTTTTGCATAAAAAAATTCCCGAAAATTTATTCGTGAAACTAAAAACCAGAAGGGAAATACACAACTTCAAAACAAGAGGAACAGCGAAACTTGAACTCTTCAAACACTCACTGGATATTTTCAAATCGTCTTTTACACTTTCAGAGGCAAAAACCATGAATGAACTTCCGCCCTCCATTACCTCCCTCCCCAGTCCTAACAAATTTAAGAATAAACTAAAGAATTTTCTGTTAGATGAGCAATATCTCTGTTCAAGCTCCCACGAGTAACACTACACAATGCAGTTTAAAATACATACGAGCCTCGCCAATCCTTGACAAATCTACAACTACATTGTAATATTTACGTATGTGTTGTTCTATCGTATCTCACAAAACTACCATAATCATGTACATCAATCTCAACATTCGTGCGTGAATGTCCTGCTCAGAAATATTTAGTATGTGTGTTTTAATGTGTGTGTGTGTGTGTGCGTGAATGTTTTTTTTCTGTCTTTCTTTTTTAGGTGTTGTCTTGACTTTTTTTAAATCTCGTCTTTTGTTCTTTCCTTGTAACCATTTTTTATTTTATTTTTTATTTTATCGTATTTTCTTCTCTTTTTTATGATTTTGTTTATGTACACTAGGTAAATGTCAAACAGGGTTAGGCGGGAGAACGGCCACAAGCTGAACCTAGCCCTTTAATAAAGAAAATTTGAATTTGAATTTGAATGATTCAACATTATAATAAATCAACATTTTAATGAAAATCATCTCTGGCTTGCTCTGTAGAGGAAATGAGTTTCAAACGAGTATAAGCATCGAACGCGAATTACACGAAAAATCATGTTTTCATTTTATAGTAGAAATGTAATAATTAAAATGATTTTCAGTCTCTAGGAAGCATAATAATTAAACATTTTAATGAAAATTATCTCTCGCTTGCTCTGTAGAGAAAATTAGTTTCTATCGAGGATTAGCATTGAACGCGAATTTCTCGAAAAATCAATAGTTTATCTTATAGTCGAAATGAAACAATTAAAACGCATTTCAGGCTTGGTTTGTAGAGAGAATGAGTTTCAAACGAGTATTAGCATAGAACGCTCGAATTTCTCGAAAAATCAAGTTTTCATCCTACATTCGAAATGTGATAATTAAATCGTATTTCAGGCTCTGACAAGCATAATAATAATACATTTTTATGAAAATCTTCTCTGGCATAGTCTGTAGAGAAAATTAGTTTAAAACGAATATTATCATTTAACGCGAATATCCCGAAAAATCAAGTTTTGAACCTATATTCGATATGTCAGGATGAAAACGTTTCTCATATTCTGAAAAGCATAATAATTCAACATTTTAATAAAAATCATTACAGGCTTGCTGTGAAGAGAAAATCAGTTTCAATGGAATATTAACATTGAACGCGAATTTCTCGAAAATCAAGTCGAAATGTAATAATTAAAACGCTTCTCAGGCTCTGGGAAGCATAATAATTCAACATCTTAGTGCAAATCATCTCTAAATTGCTCTGTAGATCAAATGAGTTTCAAACTAGTTTTAGCATTGAACGTGAATTTGTCGAAAAATTAAAATATTATCCTCTAGTCGAAATGTCAGATTTAAAAAGCTTATCAGGCTAGGAACAGCATAATAATTTAACATTTTAATGAAAGTCATCTCTGGCTTGCTCTGTAGGGAAAATGAGTTTCGAACGAATATTACCATTGAACGCGAATTTCTCGAAAAATGAAGTTATCACCCTATAGTCGAAATGCATTAATCAAAACGCTTTTCAGGCTCTGAGAAACATAATAAATCAACATTTTAATGAAAATCATCTCTCGTTTGCTCTGTACAGAGAATGAGTTTCAAACGAGTATTAGCATTGAACGCGAATTTCTCGAAAAAACAATATTTTATCTTATAGTAGAAATGAAACAATTAAAACGCATTTCATTCTCTGAAAAGCATAATAATTTAACAGTTTAATGAAAATCATCTATGGCTTGGTTTGTAGAGAAAATGAGTTTCAAGCGAGTATTAGCATTATACGTGAATTTCTCGAAAAATCAAGTTTTCTTCCTATAGTGTAAATGTCAGAATTAAAGGGCTTTTCAGGCTCTGAAAAGCATAATAATTCAACATTTAAAGAAAATCATGTCTGCTTTGCTCTGTAGAAAAAATGAGTTTCAAGCGAGTATTAGCATTTAAAACGAATTTCTCGAAAAATCAATTTTTATACCTATAGTCTAAATATCAGAATTAAAACGCCTCTTAGGCTTTGAAAAGCATAACTTGTCTGTTCGAAATAAAGTAAAAATTCAAAAAGTTCAAAATTCGTGCTTCGTTTATAACATTAAACAATTCGATCATATTCTTCCAACCCTGAACGAGAACAAAATGCTAAACATGAACAGACGTCGCAGACTTCATTTCTGTTGCTTTATAGAGAATCTTTTGCATAAAAAAATTCCCGAAAATTTATTCTTGAAACTAATAACCAGAAGGGAAATACACAACTACAAAACAAGAGAAACAGCGAAACTTGAACTCTTCAAACACTCACTGGAAATTTTCAAATCGTCTTTTACACTTTCAGCGGCAAAAACCATGAATGAACTTCCACCCTCCATTACCTCCCTCCCCAGTCCTAACAAATTTAAGAATAAACTAAAGAATTTTCTGTTAGATGAGCAATATCTCTGTTCAAGCTCCCACGAGTAACACTACACAATACAGTTTAGATTACATACGAGCCTCGCCAATCCTTGACAAATCTACAACTATATTGTAATATTTACGTATGTGTTGTTCTATCGTACCTCACAAAACTACCGAAATCGTGCGTGAATGTCCTGCTCAGAAATGTTTAGTATGTGTGTTTTAATGTGTGTGTGTGTGTGTGTGTTTGAATGTGTGTTTTTTCTCTCTTTCTTTTTTACGTGTTGTCTTGACTTTTTTTTTAAATCTCGTCTTTTGTTCTTTCCTTGTAACCATTTTTATTTTTTATTTTTTTTTATTGTATTTTCTTCTCTTTTTTATGATTTTGTTTATGTACACTAGGTAAATGCCAAACGGGGCTAGCTGGGATAACAGCCACAGGCTGAACCTCGCCCTTTAATAAAGAAAATTTGAATTTGAATTTGAATGATTCAACATTATAATAAATCAACATTTAAATGAAAATCATCTCTGGCTTGTTCTGTAGAGTAAATGAGTTTCAAAGGAGTTATAGCATCGAACGCGAATATCACGAAAAATCAAGTTTTCATCCTATAGTAGATATGTGATAATTAAAACGCATTTCAGGCTCTGAAAAGCATAATAATTAAACAATTTAATGAAAATCATCTATGGCTTGGTTTGTAGAGAAAATCAATTTCAAGCGAGTATTAGCATTAAACGTGAATTTCTCGAAAAATTAAGTTATCATCCTATAGTCGAAATGTCAGAATTAATAAGAATCTCTGGCTCTGAAAAAACATAATAATTCAACATTTTACTGAAAATCATGACTGCCTTTCTCGGGAGAGAAAATAAGTTTCAAGCGATAAGTTATCAATGAGGGTGATATTATCGAAAAATGAAGTTGCTATCCAATAGTCGAAAAGTAATAATTAAAACGCTTTTCATGCTCTGAAAAGCATAATAATTCAACATTTTTATGAAAATCATCTCAGGCTTGCGCTTTAGAGGAAATGAGTTTCAAGTAAGTATTAGCATTTAACACGAATTTCTCGAAAAATCAAGTTTTGAACCAATGGCCAAAATGAAAGAATTAAAACGCTTTTCATGGATTGAAATGCATAATAATTCAACATTTTAATGAAAATCATGTCTGCCTTGCTATGTAGAGAAAATGAGTTTAGAGCGATATATTAGCGTGAACGTGAATTTCTCGTTAAATCAATTTTCATCCAATAGTCGAAATGTCAGAAATAAAACGCTTTTCAGGTTCTGAAATACATAATAATTCAACATTTTAATGAAAATCTTCTCTCGCTTTTTATGTCGAAAAAATGAGTTTCAAGGGAATATTGGCATAGAACCTAAATTTCTCGAAAAATCAAGTTATCATACTATAGTGTAAATATCAGAACTAAAAACGCTTTTCAGGCTCTGAAAAGCATAATAATTCAACATTTTAATGAAAATCATCTCTGGCTTGCTTCTTCTTCTTCCATTAGCATCACAACCCTTTGTGGGTTTTAGCTTTCTCTATCAAATCGTTCCAATCTTTCCTCTTCTTTGCCATTTCTTTCCAATTTCTAACTTTGAGAGTCTTTAAATCTTCGTATGCATCTTCAATTCATCTCATCCTAGGTCTTCCAATTGGTCGCCTTCCCATAGGTTTCCATTCTAGTATAAGTTTTATAGTTCTCATGTTATCCATTCTGTGTATGTGGCCTAGCCATTTAATTGTTTGACTTTTAATATATCGTATAGTGTCTGCACCCTTGATTAATTTTTCTAGTTCGACATTATTTCTATTCTCCATATATCATGTTCTATCTGTACCGGGCCAAAGATCTTCCTTAAAATTTGTCTCTCAAATATACTTAGTTTGTTTCTATCTTTCTGTGTTAAGGTCCAGGTTTCAGCAGCATATGGTCTTATCATAGTAAGATATATTTTCATTTTTGTATTTCGTTTCAGAAGTTTCGATTTTAACAGGGATACATTTGCATAATAGGCCTTATTACTTTTCTTTATTCTTTTATCTATTTCAGATTCTATTTTATTGTTTTCATTAAGTGTAGATCCAAGGTATGTAAAATTACTAACACATTCAAAGGAGTAATTATTTATTAATATTGATCTGTTATTATTCATGTTTGTTCTATTAATATTCATGTATTTAGTTTTCTTTTCATTAATTTGTAGTCCTACTCTTGCAGCTTCTCAACTAGACTCATAAACGTTTCTGAAAGAGCTTTCTTAGTTCTTGCTACAATAGCTACATCATCAGCATATGCTGTGACTTGTTTTAGTCTAGTACAGATGTCTCCTCTCACATCTAATTTTTTAATCACCGAGTCCAAAACTAAATTAAATAGTGTTGCTGAAAGTGGATCTCCTTGGCGGACTCCTGTCATGACATCGAAAAGTCCGATCTTCCATTTTTAATTTTAACTAAGGCTCTAGTGTTTTGAATTGTCATTCGAATTAATCTTACTAATTTATTTGGTATTCCAATATCTTGTAACCTTTGTAATGTTGTTAGTCTATATACTGTATCGAAGGCTTGTTTGAAATCAATAAACAAAACATGCAAATCTATATCATATTCATAGCATTTCTCAAAAATCAAATCAGGATGTTATCTGTAGTACTTCTGTTGTTCCTAAATCCACTTTGATACTCTCCTATAATGTCTTCAGCATAATCAGCTAGTCTGATGTTAATTATTGCTGCAAGTATTTTATATAGGTTGTTTAATAGTGATATGCCTCTATAATTTTCACAAACTGTTTTATCTCCTTTTTTAAGTATAGGGCACACTAGTGCTATGTTCCAATCATTTGGCACTTGTTCTCGATTCCATATATTAATTATAAGTTTATGTATTCTGCGATACATTTCTTTTCCAGCTGCTTGTATAAGTTCATTGTTCATATTGTCAATTCCTGGTGCTTTCATCTTTTTAAAGTTTTTAATTACTGTCTCAACTTCTTGGTATGTTGGTGCATCAACTAATATGTTTTCATAATCCTGCTGATTCATCGTGTTCCAGTAGGGCACCTCTAAATCCTGGTTGTGTTGAACTCCCTGGAAATATTGTTTCCATCTATTCATTATTTCTGCTTGAGAAATTATACGAAGAGCATAGTAATTCAACATTTTAATGAAATGGCTTGATATGTAGACAAAATGAGTTTCAAACGCGTATTAGCATTGAACGCGAATGTCTCTAGAAATCAAATTTTAACTTTCTAGTCGAAATGTGAGATATAAACCGCTTTCCATGCTCTGTAAAGCATAATAATTCAACATTTAAATGAAAATAATTTCTAGATTGCAGTGTAGAGAAATAGAGTTTCAGCGAGCAATAGCAATGAAGGTGAATTTCTCGAAAAATCAAGTTTTGAACCTATAGTCGAGATGTCGGGATGAAAACGTTTCTCAGCATTGAAAAGCATAATAATTTAACAATTTAATGAAAATCATCTCTGGCTTGCTCTGTAGAGAGAATGAGTTTCAAGCAAGTATTGCCTTTTAACGCGAATTTCTCGAAAAATCAAGTTATCATCCTGTAGTCGAAATGTAATAATTATGAAGCTTCTCAAGCTTTGAAAAGCATAATAATTCAACATTTTAATGAAAATCATCTCAGGCTTGCTCTGTAGAGAAAATGAGTTTCAAGCGAGTATTGCCATTTAACGCGAATTTCACGGAAAAATCAAGTTTTGAACCTATAGTCGAAATGTCAAAATTAATACAATTCTCAGGCTCTGAAAAGCATAATAATTCAACATTTTCATGAAAAACATTTCTCGCTTGCTTTGTGGAGAAAATGAGTATCAAACGAGTATTAGCATTGAACGCGAATTTCTTGAAAAATCAAGTTTTGATCTTGTATTAGAAATGTCAGAATTAAGATGCTTTTCAGGCTCTTACTTACTTACTTCTTGGCTGCTACAGCCCCTCAAGGGCTTTGGCCTCTCTCACAATGATAGCACATTCTCTTCTGTCTTCTGCTCGACGTCTCCATTGTCTTTATCCCATCCTACTAAGGTCCTCCTCAACGTCCTCCAACCATCTTTTCTTTGGCCTTCCTCTTAATCTTCTCTCTCCTGGTGTCCCTTTATAGACCTTTTAAACCGCTCTGTCTTCAGGCATTCTTTCCACATGTCCTAGCCACCCGAGTCTCATGCTTCTTATATCGGAAACTATATATGTTTTTTGTAGGAGAGTGCTCTAATTTCATCGTTTCTCCATATTGGCCATTGACCATTCTCATTTACTGGCCCGTATATTTTCCTCAGTATCCTTCTTTCCCATCTTCGCAAAAGTTTTTCATCTGCTTGCACTAAAGTCTATGTCTCTGCTAAATATATCACCACTGGCATAACGACTAGCTGATATACTTTGATTTTCAAATTTCTACTCAGGCTGCGAGATTTGAAAACTCTTAACAATGAAAAATAAATTCGATTACCAGCTGCAATTCTTGCTTTTATTTCCTCCTTAATATTAATTATCCATGGTAATTAATGTTCCAAGATATTGAAAACTTTTGAATTTTTCATACGTGCCTCCATCAACTTGCATATGTTGGCCTTCCGTGAATTCCATATTTCGCGCTGAGAACATGTATTTAGTTTCGGGTTTTTTATTTTGAGTCCCATCTCACTAGCTGTGTTCTCCAATCTTTCCAGTCCTTCCTCCACTTCTTGCAATCTTCTTGCCATCATATCAATGTCATCAGCATATGCTAGATTTTGGTTCACTCTGTTGAAGAGAGTTCCTACTGGGTTACACCCTTGACCCACTCTTCTCATGATCTTTTCTAAAACTATATTGAATAATATCGTAGAAAGCACATCTCCTTGTCTCAAACCTTGGTTTACTGCAAATTCCCTTGTGAGCTCTCCTTCAATCTTCACCTTGCATTTAGTACCCCTAAGCGTCATTCTGGTTAATCTTATTAGCTTGTTTAGGATCCCTAGCTCCTTCATTGCCTCATAAAATTTTCCTCGTATGATACTGTCATATGCCTGCTTAAAGTCTATAAATAACTGATGACTATTCATAACATTTCTCCATTATCTGCCTGACTATAAAGATTTGATCCGTAATGGATCTGTTTGGTCTAAAACCACACTGATAATCCCCTATTATTCCCTCAGTCAGTGGTGACAATCTTCCTGCTAGGATTTTTGCAAGCACTTAGTATATTACGCTCACTATTGCTATAGTTCATGTTCCCATATATCAGATAACAATTTGTGTATATACTTTATTAGTTGATTTCCCTGCGTTCTTAACCATTTCAGCAGTGATATTATTAATGCCTGGGGCTTTGTTATTCTTAGGAGGCTTAATAACTGTTCTTACTTCTTCCAGTGTTGGAGATGTTCCGGTTTCGTCATCATGGTCCTCCCCTGGGTATTCCTCTTCATCATTCAATTCTAAATCTTGGAACCCATCTTCCACATTAAGTAGCTGACTGAAGTATTCTGCCCATCTCTCTAAGATCCCATTTTCCCCGCCTATTAGGTTTCCTGTTTGGTCTTTACAGAAAGCTGTTTCGGTTGGAAGCCTTTGCTTATATCCTTCACCCTCATATACATTTTCCTTACTTGCTGATTACTACTATATTCTTCAATTTCCTCAATCCACTCTTTCTCAAAGCATCGTTTCTTTCTCCTGCACGCACAGTTTGCTTCCTTTCTTTTAAGTCTTCCTTGTTCTGTGTTATATCTGGTTAAGCATTCTCTTTCGTGCCTCATTTCTTTCATTTATTGCTGTTTTACATTCTTCATCAAACCATTTACCTCTTCGGATCTTCGTCTTCTCTCCCAGCACTTCCTGTGCGGTTTCATGTAGGATCTCCTTTATTTAACTCCATCTCCCTTCAACAATTTCGATTTCCCACCTTTGACTTCTTTCTTCAAGTTGGTTGCCTACCATTAAACGGAATTGTTTGGCAATGGCTTCATCTCTTTTTAACTTCTCATCATCATACCTTGAGGTCACTTTCGCTCTTCCTCCATCCCTATATGTAGCTATTCTCTGTCTGTATTTAATGCGTACTAAATAATCACTTTCTGCTCCTCGACGGCTATCTACTTGTAGTATATCAGAGGCATGTCTTCTGTCTATCAGCTCATGGTCAATTTGGTTTTGTGTTACACCATCTGGTGAACACCATGTCTTTTTCTTCAACTTCTTCCTTTGATGCCAGGTGCTTCTAATGATCATTAAGTTACACATAGCCAGATCTATCAGTCTCAGACCATTATCATTTGAAATTTCATGCAAACTTTCCTTTCCTATATAGTCTTGGAATGCTTCTTCACGTCCAACATTGGCATTACTGTAAAGTCTCCCATTATTATCTTAATGTCATGTTTTGGTATAATAATTCAACATTTTAATGAAAATCATCTCTCGCTTGCTATGTATAGAAAATGATTTTCAAGCGAGTATTAGCATTAAACGTGAATTTCTGGAAAAATTAAGTTATCATCCTATAGTCGAAATGTCAGAATTAATATGCTTCTCTGGCTCTTAAAAACATAATAATTTAACATTTTAATGAAAATCATCTCTGGCTTGCTTTGTAGAAAAAATGAGTATCAAACGAGTATTAGCATTGAACGCGAATTTCTCGAAAAATCAAGTTATCATCTTGTAGTCGAAATGTAATAATTAAAACGTTTATTAGGCTCTGAAAAGCATAATAATTCAACATTTTAATGAAAATCATTTCTCGCTTGATCTGTAGAGAAAATGAGTTTCAAACGACATGTTAGCAATGAACGTGATATTATCGAAAAATCAAGTTGCTATCCAATAGTCGAAATGAAATAATTAAAACGCTTTTCTTGCTCTGAAAAGCATAATAATTCAACATTTTTATGAAAATCATCTCAAGCTTGCGCTGTAGAGGAAATGAGTTTCAAGTAAGTATTTGCATTTAACACGAATTTCTCGAAAAAACAGGTTTTGATCCAATGGCCAAAATGAAAGAAATAAAACGCTTTTCAGGGTCTGAAATGCATAATAATTCAACATTTTAATGAAAATCATTTCTCGCTTTTTATGTCGAAAAATTGAGTTTCAAGGGAATATTGGCATAGAACGTGAATTTCTCGAAAAATCAAGTTATCATACTATAGTGTAAATATCAGAATTAAAACGCTTTTCATGCTCTGAAAAGAATAATATTTCAACATTTTAATGAAAATCTTGTCTGCATTGCATTGTAGAGATAATGAGTTTCAAGCCATTATTAACATTTAAGGCGAATTTCTCGAAAAATCAATTTTTATACCTATAGTCGAAACTTCAGAATTAGAACGTATCTCTGGCTCTGAAAAGCATAATAATTCAACATTTTAATGAAAATCATCTCTGGCTTGCTTCTTCTTCTTCCATTAGCATCACAACCCTTTGTGGGTTTTAGTTTTCTTAGACAAATCGTTCCAATCTTTCCTCTTCTTCGCCATTTCTTTCCAATTTCCAACTTTGAGAGTCTTTAAATCTTCGCATACATCTTCAATCCATCTCATCCTAGGTCTTCCAATTGGTCGCCTTCCCATAGGTTTCCATTCTAGTATACGTTTTATAGTTCTCATGTTAACCATTCTTTGTATGTGGCCTAGCCATTTAATTGTACACTAATTCTACTGGGGGATTTTAATGCGAGAATAGTTAATGGATCCAACAGCAGTGGAGTATCAGGCAGATTTTCCCTACACAAAGAAACAAGTGACAATGGAGAAAGGCTGATACAACTAGCACAATTACAAAACCTTGATATCAGTAGCACTAGATTTAAACATAAAAAAATTCACAAAGGGACTTGGAAAATACCCGGTGAACAACGATGTAATCAAATTGATCATGTATTGATCAATAAGAGGATGGATTAATAATTGATGGCAAAAAATATAGAGGATCTAGTTGTGATACGGATCAATATCTTGTCAGAACTAAAATAAGACAAAGAATTAGCATGGTTAATGAAGGAGTATACAAGAAAACTAAGAAATGGAATATAGAAAAATTGAAGAAATATTATATACAAAACCCATGCAGACAAGAAATACAAACGAAACTTGAAGAAACAGGAGAAGAAGATGATGTAGAAGTGGAGTGGGATAATTTAAGAAACATCATAGATCGTACTACTAATCGGGTTTTAGGAACCATAGCATATGAAAAAAATGAAGATTGGTATGATGAAGAATGTAAAAAGGTGGTTAAAGCAAAAAAAAAAAAAGCTAGAAATAGATGTCTTAATAGAACTACAAGATCAAATAGAGAAAAATATGAAAATCTGAAAAAGCATGCTAAGAAAATGTGTAGGGAGAAGAAACGCCAAGCAGTAAGAACACAAATAGAAATGTTACAAGAACTAAACACCAAAAAAGAATATAGAAAATTCTATCGAATCCAGAAAGTTATAACACAACAGTATAAACCAAGAACTAGAAACTTAAAATCCAAAGACGGTAAAATTATAACTGAACAAGCAGAAATAATGAATAGATGGAAAGAACATTTCCATGGAGTTCAACACAACCACGATTTAGAGGTGCCCTACTGGAACACGATGAATCAGCAGGATAATGAAAACATATTAGTTGATGCACCAACATACGAAGAAGTGGAGACAGTAATTAAAAACTTTGAAAAGATGAAAGCACCAGGAATTGAAAATATGAACAATGAACTTATACAAGCAGCTGGAAAAGAAATGTATCGCAGAATACATAAACTTATAATTAATATATGGAATCGAGAACAAGTGCCAAATGATTGGAACATAGCACTAGTGTGCCCTATACTTTAAAAAGGAGATAAAACAGTCTGTGAAAATTATAGAGGCATATCACTATTAAACAACCTATATAAAATACTTGCAGCAATAATTAACATCAGACTAGCTGATTATGCTGAAGACATTATAGGAGAGTATCAAAGTGGATTTAGGAACAACAGAAGTACTACAGATAACATCCTGATGATGCGTTTGATTTTTGAGAAATGCTATGAATATGATATAGATTTGCATGTTTTGTTTATTGATTTCAAACAAGCCTTCGATTCAATATATAGACTAACAACATTACAAAGGTTACAAGATATTGGAATACCAAATAAATTAGTAAGATTAATTCGAATGACAATTCAAAATTCAAAAAAACACTAGAGCCTCAGTTAAAATTGAAAATGCAAGATCGGACTTTTTCGATGTCATGACTGGAGTCCGCCAAGGAGATCCACTTTCAGCAACACTATTTAATTTAGTTTTGGACTCGGTGATTAAAAAATTAGATGTGAGAGGAGACATCAGTACTAGACTAAAACAAGTCACAGCATATGCTGATGATGTAGATATTGTAGCAAGAACTAAGAATGCTCTTTCAGAAACGTTTATAAGTCTAGTTGAGAAAGCTGCAAGAGTAGGACTACAAATTAATGAAAAGAAAATTTAATAAATGAATATTAATTGAACAAACATGAATAATAACAGATCAATATTAATAAATAATTACTCCTTTGAATGTGTTAGTAATTTTACATACCTTGGATCTACACTTAATGAAAACAATAAAATAGAATCTGAAATAGATGAAAGATTAAAGAAAGGTAATAAGGCCTATTACGCAAATGTATCCCTGTTAAAATCGAAACTTCTGAAACGAAATACAAAAATGAAAATATATCTTACTATGATAAGACCAGTGGTTACATATGCTGCTGAAACCTGAACCTTAACACAGAAAGATAGAAAAAACTAAGTATATTTGAGAGATAAATTTTAAGGAAGATCTTTGGCCCGGTACAGATAGAACATGATATATGGCGAATAAGAAATAATGTTGAACTAGAAAAATTAATCAAGGGTGCAGACATTATACGATATATTAAATGTCAAAGAATTTAATGGCTAGGCCACATACAAAGAATGGATAACATGAGAACTATAAAACGTATACTAGAATGGAAACCTATGGGAAGGCGACCAATTGGAAGACCTAGGATGAGATGGATAGAAGATGTATGCGAAGATTAAATACTCTCAAAGTTAGAAATTGGAAACAAATATCAAAGAAGAGGAAAGATTGGAACGATTTTTCTGAGAAAGCTAAAACCCACAAAGGGGTGTGATGCTAATGGAAGAAGAAGAAGCAAGCCAGAGATGATTTTCATTAAAATGTTGAATTATTACGCTTTTCAGAGCCTGAAAAGCGTTTAAATTGTGATATTTACACTATAGTATGATAACTTGATTTTTCGAGAAATTCACGTTCTATGCCAATATTCCCTTGAAACTCATTTTTTCGACATAAAAAGCGAGAGATGATTTTCATTAAAATGTTGAATTATTATGCATTTCAGACCCTGAAAAGCGTTTTAATTCTTTCATTTTGGTCATTGGTTCAAAACTTGATTTTTCGAGAAATTCGTGTTAAATGCTAATACTTACTTGAAACTCATTTCCTCCACAGTATGATAACTTGATTTTCGAGAAATTCGCGTTCAATGCCAATACTCGTTTTATACTCATTTTCTCTACAAAGCAAGCCAGAGATTTTTTTATTAAAATGTTGAATTATTATGCTTTTCAGAGCCTGAGAATTGTTTTAATTCTGACGTTTCGACTATAGGTTCAAAACTTGATTTTTCCAGAAATTCGCGTTAAATGGCAATACTCGTTTGAAACTAATTTCCTCTACAGAGCAAGCCAGAGATGATTTTTATTAAAATGTTGGTTTATTATATTGTTGAATCATTCAAATTCAAATTCAAATTTTCTTTATTAAAGGGCGAGGTTCAGCCTGTGGCTGTGCTACACCTTAACCCCGTTTGATATTTACCTAGTGTACTTAAACAAAATCGTAAAAAAAGAAGAAAATACAATAAAATAAAAATAATAAAAAAAAATAAAAAAATTGGTTACAAGGAAAGAACAAAAGACGAGATTTAAAAAGAAGTCAAGACAACACGTAAAGAAGAAAGAGAGATATAACACACATTCACGCACACACACACACACATTAAAACACACATACTAAACATTTCTGAGCAGGACATTCACGCACGGATGTTGAGATTGATGTACATGATCATGGTAATTTGATAGAACAACACATACGTAAATATAGCAATGTAGTTTATTCTTAAATTTGTTAGGACTGGGGAGGGAGGTAATGGAGGGCGGAAGTTCTTTCATTGTTTTTGCCGCCGAAAGTGTAAAAGACGATTTGAAAGTTTCCCGTGAGTGTTTGAAGAATCAAGTTTCGCTGTTTCTCTTGTTTTGTAGTTGTGTATTTCCCTTCTGGTTTTTAGTTTCACGAATAAATTTTCGGGAATTTTTTTATGCAAAAGATTCTCTATAAAGCAACAGAAATGAAGTCTGCGACGTCTGTTCATGTTTAGCATTTAGTTCTCGTTCAGGGTTGGAAGAATATGATCGATTTGTTTAATGTTATAAACGAAGCGTAAACACGAATTTTGAACTTTTTGAATTATTTACTTTATTTCGAACAGACAAGTTATGCTTTTCAGAGCCTCAGAGGCGTTTTAATTCTCATATTTAGACTATAGGTATAAAAATTGATTTTTCGAGAAATTCTCTTTAAATGCTAATTCTCGCTTGAAACTCATTTTTTCTACAGAGCAAGGCAGACATGATTTTCTTTAAATGTTGAATTATTATGCTTTTCAGAGCCTGAAAAGCCTTTTAATTCTGACATTTACATTATAGGATGAAAACTTGATTTTTCGAGAAATTCACGTTTAATGCTAAAACTCGCTTGAAAATCATTTTCTCTACGGACCAGGCGAGAGATGATTATCATTAAAATGTTGAATGATTATGCTTTTCAGAGCCCGAAGTGCGTTTTATTTTTTCATGTCGACTATAGGATCAAAACTTGAGTTTTCGAGAATTCGCGTTTAATCCTAATATTCCTTTGAAGATCATTTTCTCTACGGGTCAATCCATATGAAATCATACCAGCTGGTTGCTTGACCATTTTTAAAAAAGTTTATTTTTTCAGTATATATTGACAGTTCAGAATCAATCTTATTTTATTTTTACTATCACAGATTTGAAGATGGCGGGAATTTTTTTATCATGGCGCGCTTCATTTTCTCCATTCGTAAGCATCAGCGGCATCTTTTTTTTCTCAGCTCTGGTAAGTCCTTCGACAATGAGACAAAATCTGTGATGTTAACCACATTATAGGCTACAATTATATTTCTGTGTAATTTTCTAAATATTATTCCTTCATAATAAATTTTAAGGTCAAAATTGTGAATTTAAATCGCTCAAAATGACATTTTCGGACATTTTTTTGGGGGGAAAGGCAGTTTGTTTGACACTTGAATTTTTTTGTGCTAGTACCTGTTTACCAATAGAGTATGTCAAAATTATTTGAAGCTTGAGACTTTAATATTTGTTTTTCTGCAGGGTCATAAACATGTACTTTCTGTTAAAAAGTTCCAAGTTCAGGGTTAAATATCTCTGGTGGGCACTTGTTTAAAAATCTGAAATTTGTACACAATACAGTAATTCAGGATAAGTAACTTCAGTAAAAATTTTGAGTTTGAGATTTAATTGGTTTAGGAGATACAAAACTCGTGAAAAATTCAACATTTTGCATTAAATATGGCATGCCTAATTTAATTTCTTATTAACATTTTGTGTTGAAATTCTGCAAACTGTAATTTGGAATGTCAATGAACAACATTACAATCCTGAAATGGCTCTGCGATAAAGTGTATATACGAGGGCGTGCTGAAAAGTAACGCTTCATATGTTTTTTATTTTCTTTGTTACCTTGTAAACGCATTTTGGATTTTGAGCAACCATACATTGCACTTATAAGACTTTCCACCTTCTCCATTGAAGGTTTCAAACTTCTATCGCCAGGGGGTGCTGAACTATTGCGAGGAAAATGGCAGCATGTAACCATGCAATGTTGGTGAAGCGCCTGAAGTAGCGTGCCGTGATCGAGTTTATAATATCAGAAAATGTGCTACAAATTGACATTCATCTGAGACTGAGGGAATATTATGGGGATGAATGTGTAGACATCCGTCCCGCAAGATCTTGAGTTTATCATGCTCTAAAAGAAAACCCCAGCTGAACACGAATCCGATGACCTCCATCAGTTCTAGTTCCTGGCCTTTCACTCCATTCTCTCACATAGCTGAGATTTTTTCAGCTGTGGGTTTTCTTTAAGAGCATGATAAACTCAAGATCGCGCGGTACTGATGTCTACACATTCATCCCCATAATATTCCCTCAGTCTCAAATGAATGTCAATTTGTAGCACATTTTCTGCGATTATAAACTCGATCACGGCAAGCTACTTCAGGCGCTTCACCAACATTGCATGGTTACATGCTGCCATTTTCCTCGCAATAGTTCAGCACCCCCTGGCGATAGAAGTTTGAAACCTTCAATGGAGAAGGTGGAAAGTCTTATAAGTGCAATGTATGTTGCTCAAAATCCAAAATGCGTTTACAAGGTAGCAAAGAAAATAAAAAAACATATGAAGCGATACTTTTCAGCACGCCCTCGTATATACACTTTATCGCAGAGCCATTTCAGGATTGTAATGTTGTTCATTGATATTCCAAATTACAGTTTGCAGAATTTCAACACAAAATGTTAATAAGAAATTAAATTAGGCATGCCATATTTAATGCAAAATGTTGAATTTTTCACGAGTTTTGTATCTCCTAAACCAATTAAATCTCAAACTCAAAATTTTTACTGAAGTTACTTATCCTGAAGTACTGTATTGTGTACAAATTTCAGATTTTTAAACAACTTCCCACCAGAGATATTTAACCCTGAACTTGGAATTTTTAAACAAAAAGTACATGTTTATGACCCGGTAGAAGAAAAATTATTGAAGTCTCAAGCTTCAAATAATTTTGACATACTCTATTGGTACACAGGTACTTGCACAAAAAAATGTAAGTGTCAAACAAACTGCCTTCCCCCCCCCAAAAAAAATGTCGGAAAATGTCATTTTGAGCGATTTAAATACACAATTTTGACCTTAAAATTTATTATGAAGGAATAATATTTAGAAAATTACACAGAAATATAATTGTAGCCTATAATGTGGTTAACATCACAGATTTTGTCTCATTGTCGTAGGACTTACCAGAGATGAGAAAAAAAGTTGCCGCTGATGCTTACGAATGGAGAAAATGACGCGCGCCATAATAAAGAAATGCCCGCCATCTTCAAATCGGTGATAGTAAAAATAAAATAAGAGTGGTTCTGAACTGTCAATATATGAGGCTCACACCACTCAAAAAATAAACTTTTTTAAAAATGGTCAAGCAACCAGCTGGTATGATTTAATATGGATGGACCCCTACAGATAAGCGAGAGATGATTTTCATTAAAATGTTGAATTATTATGCTTTTCAGAGCCTGAAATACGTTTTAATTATTACATTTCCACTATAGGATGAAACTTGATTTTCCAGATATTCGCGTTCAATGCTAATACTCGCTTGAAATTCATTTTTTTTACAGAGCAAGCCAGAGATGATTTTCATTAAATTGTTGAATTATTATACATTTCAGAGCCTGAAAACCCCTCCAGGGAACGCCGCCTTATAGTAGCACTGACCGTGCGGGCGGAAGGGTTTGCGTGCTTTGTTGAGGCTGAGAGCTATGCCAGCGGTAGATTTTCTACCAGCAAGGTCACCCATGCTGGACAGGTCTCAGAAGAGAAGCCAGACTAAGGCGTTCTGCAACGTCCCATTTTACCTACTGTATCCTATCCCAATATTCCTACCTAGTCCCTAGTCCCATCCTCAGGGTTACGAGGGGGATGGAGCGGATTGCTCAGCCGTAGTTTTGGCAACAGTACATATGTTTTTCTTTGGTTATTTTCTTGGTTATCACGTGTAAGTTCTAACCCAAACTGTCAGGTTAATACTTTATACTTCTCTTTCTTATCTAATCTGATATTAATTTTTATATTACCGTAACACATATTATCATATTATTGTACTTTTTGAATTCTTCTGATTGCACATTTTGTGTACCAAACAGTGTTATAATACAAGACACTGTAAATGGGCATTTGCCTGTAGTGTCATGTCTTTAAATAAATAAATAAAGGAGCAAACCTGATACAAACCCTGGTCCTCCAAGTTGGGGGTTGCGCATGGGGCTAACGACCCTATCCCATAAAACAAACATTGTTACGGAACTCAGAAACAATGATAGCCGGACGTATTCTATGGAAAGACACAGGCATGCTAAAGGACTACGTAAACTGAAGAATGATATATACCTGGCCACATGGAATGTTAGAACATTAAGCAAACCAGTTGCATTGGAAAACCTAAAGGAGGAAATGAAGAAATACAGAATAATAGTAGCGGCATTGCAGGAGATCAGGTGGCAAAGAAATGGAATGTTATCTACTGGAGATTACACATTAATGTATAGTGGAAGCAGTGAAATTACAAGAGGTTACACAAGATTCCTACTAAACAATAAATATAAAACTGCAGTAAAGAACTTCAAACCAATAAATGAGAGCCTATGAACGCTGAGAATGAAGGGCAAGATCTTCAAAATTACCTTAGTATGTGTACATGCCCCAACGGAAGAGGCAGAAGAAGATAAAAAGGATGGATTCTACCAGAAGCTGGATCAGGTAATCGATCGTATACCAAAACATGATATTAAGATAATAAGACGCTTTTCAGGCTCTTACTTACTTACTTCTTGGCTACTGAAAAGCATAAAAATTCAACATTTTAGTGAAAATCATCTCTGGCTTGCTCTGTAGAGAAATTGAGTTTCAAAGGAATAAAAACATTGAACGCGAATTTCTCAAGAAATCAAGTTTTCATCCTATAGTGAAAATGTCAGTATTAAAACTCATTTCAAACTCTTAAAAGCATAATTATATAACATATTAATGAAAATCGTCTGTGGCTTGGTCTGTAGAGAAAATGAATTTCAAAGGAATATTAACATTAAACGCGAATTTATCGAAAAATCAAGTTATCACCCTAAAGTCGAAATGTCGGAATTAAAATGCTTCTCAGGCTCTGAAAAGCATAATAAAACATAATGAAAATCAACTTTGGCTTGGTCTGTCGAGATAGTGAGTTTCAAACGAGTATTAGCATAGAACGCGCGAATTTCTCGAAAAATCAAGTTTTCATCCAACACTCGAAATGTGATAATTAAATCGATTTTCAGGCTCTGAAAACCATAATAATACTACATTTTTATGAAAATCTTCTCTGGCATAGTCTGTAGAGAAAATTAGTTTAAAACGAATATAAGCATTTAAAGCGAATTTCTCGAAAAATCAAGTTATCTCCCTATAGTCGAAATGTATTAATCAAAACGCTTTTCAGGCTCTGAAAAACATAATAAATCAACATTTTAATGAAAATCATCTCTGGATTGCTCTGTAGAGGAAATGAGTTTCAAACCAGTATTAGCATCGAACGCGAATTTCTTGAAAAAATAAGTTTTGATCTTGTAGAAGAAATGTCAGAATTAAGACGCTTTTTAGGCTCTTACTTACTTACTTCTTGGCTGCTACAGCCTCTAAAGGGCCTTGGCCTCTCTCACAATGATAGCACATTCTCTTCTGTCTTCTGCTCGACGTCTCCACCGTCTTACTCCCATCCTCCTAAGGTCCTCCTCAACGTCCTCCAACGATCTTTTCCTTGGCCTTCCTCTTAATATTCTCCCTCCTGGTGTCCCTTTATAGACCTTTTAATCCGCTCTGTCTTCAGGCATTCTTTCCACATGTCCTAGCCACCCGAGCCTCATGCTTCTTATATCGGAAACTATATCTGTCTTTTTGTAGTAGAGTGCTCTAATTTCATCGTTTCTCATTTACTGGCCCGTATATTTTCATCAGTATCCTTCTTTCCCATCTTCGCAAAAGTTCTTCATCTGCTTGCACTAAAGTCTATGTCTCTGCTAAATATGTCACCACTGGCATAACGACTAGCTGATATACTTTGATTTTCAAATTTCTACTCAGGCTGCGAGATTTGAAAACTCTTAACAATGAAAAATAAATTCGATTACCAGCTGCAATTCTTGTTTTTATTTCCTCCTTAATATTATTATCCATGGTAACTAATGTTCCAAGATATTGAAAACTTTTGAATTTTTCATAGGTGTCTCAATCAACTTGCTTATGTTGGCCTTCCGAGAATTCCATATCTCGCGTTGAGAACATGTATTTAGTTTCGGGTTTTTTTATTTTGAGTCCCATCTCACTAGCTGTGTTCTCCAATCTTTCCAGTCCTTCCTCCACTTCTTGCAATCTTCTTGCCATCATATAAATGTCATCAGCATATGCTAGATTTTGGTTTACTCTGTTGAAGAGAGTTCCTACTGGGTTACACCCTTGACCCACTCTTCTCATGATCTTTTCTAAAACTATATTGAATAATATCGTAGAAAGCACATCTCCTTGTCTCAAACCTTGGTTTACTGCAAATTCCCTTGTGAGCTCTCCTTCAATCTTCACCTTGCATTTAGTACCCCTAAGCGTCATTCTGGTTAATCTTATTAGCTTGTTTAGGATCCCTAGCTCCTTCATTGCCTCATAAAATTTTCCTCGTATGATACTGTCATATGCCTATAAATAACTGATGACTATTCATAACATTTCTCCATTATCTGCCTGACTATAAAGATTTGATCCGTAATGGATCTGTTTGGTCTAAAACCACACTGATAATCCCCTATTATTCCCTCAGTCAGTGGTGACAATCTTCCTGCTAGGATTTTTGCAAGCACTTAGTATATTACGCTCACTATTGCTATAGTTCATGTTCCCATATATCAGATAACAATTTGTGTATATACTTTATTAGTTGATTTCCATGCGTTCTTAACCATTTCAGCAGTGATATTATTAATGCCTAGGGCTTTGTTATTCTTTAGAGGCTTAATAACTGTTCTAACTTCTTCCAGTGTTGGAGATGTTCCGGTTTCGTCATCATGGTCCTCCCCTGGGTATTCCTCTTCATCATTCAATTCTAGATCTTGGAACCCATCTTCCACATTAAGTAGCTGACTGAAGTATTCTGCCCATCTCTCTAAGATCCCATTTTCCCCGCCTATTAGGTTTCCTGCTTGGTCTTTACAGAAAGCTGTCTTCGGTTGGAAGCCTTTCCTTATATCCTTCACCTTATATACATTTTCCTTACTTGCTGATTACTACTATATTCTTCAAGTTCCTCAATCCACTCTTTCTCAAAGCATCGTTTCTTTCTGCTGCACACACAGTCTGCTTCCTTTATTTTAAGTCTATATTGTTCTGTGTTATATCTGGTTAAGCATTCTCTTTCGTGCCTCACTTCTTTCATTTATTGCTGTTTTACATTCTTCATCAAACCATTTACCTCTTCGGATCTTCGTCTTCTCTCCCAGCACTTCCTGTGCTGTTTCATGTAGGATCTCCTTTATTATACTCCATTTCCCTTCAACACTTTCGATTTCCCATTTTTTACTTCTTTCTTGAAGTTGGTTGAATACCATTAAACGGAATTTTTTGGCAATGGCTTCATCTCTTTATAACTTCTCATCATCATACCTTGAGGTCACTTTCGCTCTTCTTCCATCCCTATATGTAGCTAATCTCTGTCTGTATTTAATGCGTACTAAATAATCACTGTCTGCTCCTTGACAGCTATCTACTTGTAGTATATCAGAGGCATGTCTTCTGTCTATCAGCATATGGTCAATTTGGTTTTGTGTTACACCATCTGGTGAACACCATGTCTTTTTCTTCAACTTCTTCCTTTGATGCCAGGTGCTTCGAATGACCATTAAGTTACACATAGCCAGATCTATCAGTCTCAGACCATTATCATTTGAAATTTCATGCAAACTTTCCTTTCCTATAGAGTCTTGGAATGCTTCTTCACGTCCAACCTTGGCATTAAACTCTACCATTATTATCTTAATGTCATGTTTTGGTATAATAATTCGACATTTTAATGAAAATCATCTCTCGCTTGCTCTGTAGAGAAAATGATTTTCAAGCGAGTATTAGCATTAAACGTGAATTTCTGGAAAATTTAAGTTATCAACCTATAGTCGAAATGTCAGAATTAATATGCTTCTCTGGCTCTTAAAAAACATAATAATTTAACATTTTAATGAAAATCATCTCTGGCTTGCTTTGTAGAGAAAATGAGTATCAAACGAGTATTAGCATTGAATGCGAATTTCTCGAAAAATCAAGTTAACATCTTGTAGTCGAAATGTAATAATTAAAACATTTATTAGGCTATGAAAAGCATAATAATTGAACATTTTTATGAAAATCATCTCAAGCTTGCGCTGTAGAGGAAATGAGTTTCAAGTAAGTATTTGCATTTTACACGAATTTCTCGAAAAGTCAAGTTTTGAACCAATGGCCAAAATGAAAGAATTAAAACGCTTTTCAGGGTCTGAAATGCATAATAATTCAATATTTTAATGAAAATCATGTCTGCCTTGCTATGGAGAGAAAATTAGTTTCAAGCGACATATTAGCGTGAACGTGAATTTCTCGTAAAATCAAGTTATCATCCAATAGTCGAAATGTCAGAAATAAAACGCTTTTCAGGTTCTGAAATACATAATAATTCAACATTTTAATGAAAATCATCTCTCGCGTTTTATGTCGAAAAATTGAGTTTCAAGGGAATATTGGCATAGAACGTGAATTTCTCGAAAAATCAAGTTATCATACTATAGTGTAAATATCAGAATTAAAACGCTTTTCATGCTCTGAAAAGCATAATATTCCAACATTTTAATGAAAATCTTGTCTGCATTGCACTGTAGAGATAATGAGTTTCAAGCCATTATTAGCATTTAAGGCGAATTTCTCGAAAAATCAATTTTTATACCTATAGTCGAAACTTCAGAATTAGAACGTATCTCTGGCTCTGAAAAGCATAATAATTCAACATTTTAATGAAAATCATCTCTGGCTTGCTTCTTCTTCTTCCATTAGCATCACAACCCTTTGTGGGTTTTAGCTTTCTCTATCAAATCGTTCCAATCTTTCCTCTTCTTTGCCATTTCTTTCCAATTTCCAATTTTGAGAGTCTTTAAATCTTCGCATACATCTTCAATCCATTTCATCCTAGGTCTTCCAATTGGTCGCCTTCCCATAGGTTTCCATTCTAGTATACGTTTTATAGTTCTCATGTTATCAATTCTTTGTATGTGGCCAAGCCATTTAATTTTTTGACTTTTAATATATCGTATAATGTTTGCACCCTTGATTAATATTTCTAGTTCGACATTATTTCTTATTCTCCATATATCATGTTCTATCTGTACCGGGCCAAAGATCTTCCTTAAAATTTGTCTCTCAAATATACTTAGTTTGTTTCTATCTTTCTGTGTTAAGTTCCAGGTTTCAGCAGCATATGTAACCACTGGTCTTATTATAGTAAGATATATTTTCATTTTTGTATTTCGTTTCAGAAGTTTCGATTTTAACAGGGATACATTTGCATAATAGGCCTTATTACTTTTCTTTATTCTTTCATCTATTTCAGATTCTATTTTATTGTTTTCATTAAGTGTAGATCCAAGGTATGTAAAATTACTAACACATTCAAAGGAGTAATTATTTATTAATATTGATCTGTTATTATTCATGTTTGTTCTATTAATATTCACGTATTTAGTTTTCTTTTCATTAATTTGTAGTCCAACTCTTGCAGCTTCCTCAACTAGACTCATAAACGTTTCTGAAAGAGCTTTCTTAGTTCTTGCTACAATAGCTACATCATCAGCATATGCTGTGACTTGTTTTAGTCTAGTACTGATGTCTCCTCTCACATCTAATTTTTTAATCACCGAGTCCAAAACTAAATTAAATAGTGTTGCTGAAAGTGGATCTCCTTGGCGGACTCCTGTCATGACATCGACAAGTCCGATCTTGCATTTTCAATTTTAACTGAGGCTCTAGTGTTTTGAATTGTCATTCGAATTAATCCTACTAATTTATTTGGTATTCCAATATCTTGTAACCTTAGTAATGTTGTTAGTCTATATATTGAATCGAAGGCTTGTTTGAAATCAATAAACAAAACATGCAAATCTATATCATATTCATAGCATTTCTCAAAAATCAAACGCATCATCTGGATGTTATCTGTAGTACTTCTGTTGTTCCTAAATCCACTTTGATACTCTCCTATAATGTCTTCAGCATAATCAGCTAGTCTGATGTTAATTATTGCTGCAAGTATTTTATATAGGTTGTTTAATAGTGATATGCCTCTATAATTTTCACAGACTGTTTTATCTCCTTTTTAAAGTATAGGGCACACTAGTGCCATGTTCCAATCATTTGGCATTTGTTCTCGATTCCATATATTAATTATAAGTTTATGTATTCTGCGATACATTTCTTTTCCAGCTGCTTGTATAAGTTCATTGTTCATATTGTCAATTCCTGGTGCTTTCATCTTTTCAAAGTTTTTAATTACTGTCTTCACTTCTTCGTATGTTGGTGCATCAACTAATATGTTTTCATTATCCTGCTGATTCATCGTGTTCCAGTAGGGCACCTCTAAATCCTGGTTGTGTTGAACTCCCTGGAAATGTTCTTTCCATCTATTCATTATTTCTGCTTGTTCAGTTAGGATTTTACCGTCTTTGGATTTTAAGTTTCTAGTTCTTGGTTTATACTGTTGTGTTATAATTTTCTGGATTCGATAGAATTTTCTATATTCTTTTTTGGTGTTTAGTTCTAGTAACATTTCTATTTGTGTTTTTACTGCTTGGCGTTTCTTCTTCCTACACATTTTCTTAGCATGCTTTTTCAGATTTTCATATTTTTCTCTATTTGATCTTGTAGTTCTATTAAGACATCTATTTCTGGCTTTGTTTTTTGCTTTAACCACCTTTTTACATTCTTCATCATATCAATCTTCATTTTTTTCATATGCTTTGGTTCCTAAAACCCGATTAGTAGTATGATGTTTCTTAAATTATCCCAATCCACTTCTACATCACCTTCTTTTTCCTGTTTCTTCAAGTTTCGTTTGTATTTCTTGTCTGCATGGGTTTTGTATAAAATATTTCTTCAATTTTTCTATATTCCATTTCTTAGTTTTCTTGTATACTCCTTCATTAACTATGCTAATTCTTTGTCTTATTTTAGTTCTGACAAGATATTGATCCGTATCACAACTAGGTCCTCTATATGTTTTGACATCAGTTATTAATGTAGCTCTCCTCTTATTGATCAATACATGATCAGTTTGATTACATCGTTGTTCACCGGGTATTTTCCAAGTCCCTTTGTGAATTTTTTTATGTTTAAATCTAGTGCTACTGATATCAAGGTTTTGTAATTGTGCTAGTTGTATCAGCCTTTCTCCATTATCACTTGTTTCTTTGTGTAGGGAAAATCTGCCTGATACTCCACTGCTGCTGGATTCATTACCTATTCTCGCATTTAAATCCCCCAGTAGAATTAGTGTATCATGTTTTGGTACTCTATCACATACATCTGACAGTTCACTGTAGAAATGTTCAATATCTTCTTTGTTTGTGTCTTCAGTTGGTGCATATATACATATAAAGGTCATATTGTTAAATTTTCCTTTTATTCTTAATTTACATATTCGGTCATTTATTGGTTCAAATCCGAGTATACATTTCCTCACATTTCCAGTAACTAAAAAACCTGTGCCATTTCTTCCTTTAATTGTTGGATGCCCACTATAAATAAGAGAGAATTCTTTCCTTTTATTCCATCCATCCCCATTCCATCTTATCTCTTGTAATGCTGTTATTTGCATGTTATATTTTATTAATTCATCTGCAATTTCATTCATTTTGCTTGGTTGGAGCATGGTACAGACATTCCAGTTTGCCACATTAATATCCACATTCCTTGGCCTTTTACATTGCGTGGATCCTTCCGGCTTTGCTTGTCTGAGAGTTCGTAGCGGGAGGTTGTTTTACTGGGTAAGGTTGCTGGCCTTACGCCCAACCCCCAACCTGGAGGACCAGGGATTTGTATTCGAGGTTCCTACTCCTAGGAAGACTGGCTTCACCACGCCTAAGGGCTCTACCTACCCCTTAGTTTTCTGTCAGGGTTTTCCTTCCCTTGGCCTTTAGAGATCCCTCTCTTACCTGCAAGGCAGCAGGGCAGTGCTTATTTAATGGCGGCACTTACTCGCCATGTCTCAGTGTCGTCGCTGGATCTTTGTGGTTTTTAATGAGAGTTATCCTGCCAGAAATAACTCTCTCCACATCCTGTTGACACTGACGCTCCCTGTCCGCAACTGCTTATTTGTCGCAGCTAGATTACATATCTGTAGGCCGTCCCCTATCCGCAACCTCGGGATGCGCTCGGCAGCATAGAGCTCTGCTCCTTGGAATGTTGCCCAGTACCGAGATCTCTGGCTTGCACTGTAGAGGAAATGAGTTTCAAACGAGTATTACCATTGAACGTGAATATCTCGAACTATCAAGTTTTGAACTTTTTGTCAAAATGTCAGAATTAAAACAGTTTTCATGCTCTGAAAAGCATAATAATTCAACATTTTAATAAAAATCATCTCTCGCTTGCACAACATGAGAACTATAAAACGTATACTAGAATAGAAACCTTTGGGAAGGCGACCAATTGGAAGACCTAGGATGAAATGGATTGAAGATGTATGCGAAGATTTAAAGATTCTCAAAGTTAGAAATTGGAAAGAAATGGCAAAGAAGAGGAAAGATTGGAACGATTTGTCTGAGAAAGCTAAAACCCACAAAGGGTTGTGATGCTAATGGAAGAAGAAGAAGCAAGCCAGAGATGATTTTCATTAAAATGTTGAATTATTATGCTTTTCAGAGCCTGAAAAGCGTTTTAATTCTCATATTATGATAACTTGATTTTTCGAGAAATTCACGTTCTATGCCAATATTCCCTTGAAACTCATTTTTTCAAAATAAAAAGCGAGAGATGTTTTTCGTTAAAATGTTGAATTATTATGCATTTCAGACCCTGAAAAGCGTTTTAATTTTTTTCATTTTTGCCATTGGTTCAAAACTTGATTTTTCGAGAAATTCGTGTTAAATGCTAATACTTACTTGAAACTCATTTCCTGTATAGCGCAAGCCTGAGATGATTTTCATAAAAATATTGAATTATGATTTTCAGAGCATGAAAAGCGTTTTAATTATAACATTTCGACTATCGGATAGCAACTTGATTTTTCGATAATATCACGTTGATTGCTAACATATCGCTTGAAACTTATTTTCTCTACAGAGCAAGGCAGACATGATTTTCATTAAAGTGTTGAATTATTATGCTTTTCAGAACCTAATATACTTTTGAATTATTACATTTCGACTACAGGATGATAACTTGATTTTTCGAGAAATTCGCGTTCGATGCTAATAAATGTTTGAAACTCATTTCGTCTACAGAGCAAGCCAGAGATGATTTTTATTAAAATGTTGGTATATTATAATGTTGAATCATTCGAATTCAAATTCAAATTTTCTTTATTAATGGGCGAGGTTCAGCCTGTGGCTGTTCTACCACCTAACCCCGTTTGACATTTACCTAGTGTACATAAAAAAAATTACAAAAAAGAGAAGAAAAAACAATAAAATAAAATAAAATGAAAGAAATAAAAAAAAATGGTTACAAGGAAAGAACAAAAGACGAGATTTAAAAAAAAAAGTCAATGCAACACGTAAAAGAGAGAGAGAAAAAAACACACATTCACGCACACACACATTCATTAAAACACACATACTAAACATTTCTGAGCAGGACATTTACGCACGGATGTTGAGATAGATGTCCATGATTATGGTAGTTTTGTGAGGTACGATAGAACAACACATACGTAAATATTACAATATAGTTGTAGATTTGTCAAAGGATTGGCGAGGCTCGTATGTAATCTAAACTGTATTGTGTAGTGTTACTCGTTGGAGCTTGAACAGAGATATTGCTCATCTAACAGAAAATTCTTTAGTTTATTCTTAAATTTGTTAGGACTGGGGAGGGAGGTAATGGAGGGCGGAAGATCATTCATGGTTTTTGCCGCTGAAAGTGTAAAAGACGATTTGAAAATTTCCAGTGAGTGTTTGAAGAGTTCAAGTTTCGCTGTTCCTCTTGTTTTGTAGTTGTGTATTTCCTTTCTGGTTTTTAGTTTCAGAAATAAATTTTCGGGAATTTTTTTATGCAAAAGATTCTCTATAAAGCAAATGAAATGAAGTCTGCGACGTCTGTTCATGTTTAGCATTTTGTTCTCGTTCAGGGTTGGAAGAATATGATCGAATTGTTTAATGGTATAAACGAAGCGTAAACACGAATTTTGAACTTTTTGAATTTTTACTTGATTTCGAACAAACTAGTTTATTTTTTCAGAGCCCAAGAGGCGTTTAAATTCTGACATTTCGACTATAGGTATAAAAATTCGAGAAATTCGCTTTAAATGCTAATACTCGCTTGAAACTCATTTTTTCTACAGAGCAAACCAGAGATGAATTTCAGTAAATTGTTGAATTATTATGCTTTTCAGAGCATGAAAAGCGTTTTAATTATAACATTTTGACAATAAGTTCAAAACTTAATATTTAGAGATATTCACGTTCAATGGTAATACTCGAAAGAAACTCAATGCCTCTACAGTGCAAGCCAGAGATGATTTTCATTAAAATCTATTTTTATGCTTTTCAGAGCATAAATAGCGATTTAATTATTACATTTCGACTATAGGATAACAGCTTGATTTTTCGAGAAGTTCACGTTCAATGTTTATATCATCTTCAAACTAATTTCCACTACAGACCAAGCTAGAGATGATTTTAATTAAAATGATGAATTACTATGCTTTTCAGATTCTGAAAACCGTTTTAAATCTTTCATTTTGACTATAAGATCAAAACTTGATTTTTCGAGAAATTAACGTTCAATGCTAATACACGCTTGAAACACATTTTGTCTACAGACCAAACCAGAGATGATTTCCATTAAAATGTTGAATTATTATACTTTTCAGAGCATGAAAACCCCTCCAGGGAACGCCGCCTTATAGTAGAACTGACCGTGCGGGCGGAGGGGTTTGCGTGCTTTGTTGAGGCTGAGAGCTATGCCCGCGGTAGATTTTCTACAAGGCACCCATGCTCGACAGGTCTCAGAAGAGAAGCCAGACTAAGGCGTTCTGCAACGTCCCATTTTTACCTATTGTATCCTATCCCAATATTCCTACCCAGTCCTTAGTCCGGTCCTCAGGGTTACAAGTTGGATGGAGCGGATTCCTCAGCCGTAGTTTTGGCAACAGTACATATGATTTTCCTTGGTTATTTTCGTTTACGTAGTCCTTTAGCATGCCTGTGTCTTTCCATAGAATACGTCCGGCTATCATTGTTTCTGAGTTCCGTAACAATGTTTGTTTTATAGGATAGGGTCGTTAGCCCCATGCTCAACCCACAACCTGGAGGACCAGGGTTTGTATCAGGTTTGCTCCTTTATTTATTTATTTAAAGACATGACACTACACGCAAATGCCCATTTACAGTGTCTTGTATTATAACACTGTTTGGTACACAAAATATGCAATCAGAAGAATTCAAAAAGTACAATAATATGATAATATGTGTTACAGTAATATAAAAATTAATATAAGATTAGATATGAAAGAGAAGTATAAAGTATTAACCTGACAGTTTGGGTTAGAACTTACACATGATAACCAAGAAAATAACCAAGGAAAAACATAAGTACTGTTGCCAACACTACGGCTGAGGAATCCGATCCATCAACCTCGTAACCCTGAGGACGGGACTTAAGGACTATAGTGTAAGTCACCAACCCTGAGACCTTCTGTAAACAAACGGTCTCACCGATTCGATGTATCACTCCGCGTCAGCTGATTCATCACCGAAATCATCTGCCGTTACACTCATAGTTCGCCTCACATTTTATATAAGAGCCTCTGAATGTGAGAACCCGCTCTCAAAACATCAAACGAATATACAGCCGTATACATTGTTACTCTCCCGGTCATTCTCTCTTTCATAACCCTTAAAACTGCAGACACTGACACATTACTGCACTGGGATACGAACTTAAACACTTCATTTACTGGTTTCTCAGAACGTTACATGAATCTGTTTCTCACCCCTTTTCAAAGGCTGTCCTTGCTGGTGTTTTGAAAACAAGCTCGGAGAACACTGAGACTTTCCCGCACGCATAGAACACGGCATGTTTTTTTTCTAAGGATAAGTCAGGCAATATTACCAAGTTGCACTACTTTCTTACTGTTCAAATGATTATTTTTAGAAAATAACCAATGTTATAAAATATCATTATGTACACAAATCTCTAAGCTCATTGAAAGTTACAATGCATATTACTACATAATGTTCACACTTATCTTGTTTTGCCATGTCACCATGTTATTTTACGAAGTACACTATATTTGGCGGAAGAAAAATCGTCATTAGGATGCTTGTCAAAGTTTCCAACCGCAATAAATTTAAGAACTTTCTTTGTCTTGTTTTGATCATCATCAATATATTTATTGGACTTAGAGCAATGCATATGGCTGTTTATGCCCATTATATATTTTATTTACATAAGATACAATTTACATAAAATCTACAAACAAATTTCAAATACAGTCCTATCTATATCATCCTTAGAAATTTACATTACCATGTTATATCATTTTGTCTAAAAAAATGCAAGTAAAATATATTCAATTCACATGCAAGAAAGAAGCCAAATTTATGGGAAATGATTACTGGTGCAAAGAGTTAACCATAAAGGTGAAGCAATAAGTAAAAAAAGAAAGAGCATTGGGTTTAAAGTGAGACGTCATTTGCGGCAGCGTAACCCATACTACAAATTGGCCATTGTTTTACCTTATGTTATGAATCCTGTAACAACGCTGGATTTTCGTGTGGATTATTTTACTTCTATGAGTTTGCAATGCTTTCTGTATGCACGTGGTTTTGTTTACAGAAGATCTCAGAGTTTGATTTGAACTTTAGGTAGGAATATTGGGATAAGATACAATAGGTAAAATGGGACGTTGCAGAACGCCTTAGTCTGGCTTCTCTTCAGAGACCTGTCCAGCATGGGTGACCTTGCTGGTAGAAAATCTACCGCTGGCATAGCTCTCAGTCTCAACAAAGCACGCAAAATACTCCGCCCGCACGGTCAGTGCTACTATAAGGCGGAGTTCCCTGGAGTGGTTTTCAGGCTCTGAAAAATATAATATTTCTACATTTTCATGAAAATCATCTCTGGCTTGATCAGTAGGGAAAATGAGTTTCAAGCGAGTATTAGATAAACATTGAACGCGAATTTCTCGAAAAATCAAGTTATCATCCTATAGTCGAAATATCAAAATTAACACGTTTCTCAGGCTCTCAAAAGAATAATACTTCAACATTTTAATGAAAATCATCTCTAGTTTGGTCAGTAGGGAAAATAAGTTTGAAGCGAGTGTTATGATTGAACGCGAATTTCTCGAATAATCAAGTTTTGATCCTACATTCGAAATGTGATAATTAAAACGCTTTTCAAGCTCTGAACTGCATAATAATATAACATTTTTATGAAAATCATCTCTGGCTTGATCTGTAGCGAAAATTACTTTACAACGAATATTAGCATTTAACGCGAATATCTCGAAAATTCAAGTTTTTATCCACGTAGAAATGTCAGAATTAAAACGATGTTCAGGCTATGAAAAGCACAATAATATAACATTTTAATGAAAATCATCTCTTGTTGCTATGTAGAGAAAATGAGTTTCAGAAGAGTATTATCATTGAACGCCAATTTATCGAAAAGACAACTTATCACAATATAGTCGAAATGTAATAATTAAAAAGCTTTTCAGGCTCTGAAAAGCATAATAGTTTACCATTTTAATGCAAATCATTCTTGGCTTGCTCTGTAGAGAAAATGAGTTTCAAACGAATATAACCATTGAACGCGAATTTATCGAAAAACCAAGTTGTCACCCTATAGTCGAAATGTAGTAAATAAAAAGCTTTTCAAGCTCTGAAAAGCATAATAATTTAACATTTTAATGGAAATGATTTCTGGCTTTCTCTGTAGAGAAAATGAGTTTCAAACGAATATTAGCATTGAACGCGAGTTTCTCGAGATATCAAGTTTTGATTTTATAGTTGAAATGAAAGAATTAAGACGCTTTTCAGAATCTGAAAAGCATAATACTTCAACGTTTTAATCAAAATCATCTTTAGCTTGGTTTGTAGAGAGAATGTGTTTCAAGCGTGTATTAGCATTGAACGTGAATTTCTCGAAAAATTAAGTTACCATCCTATAATCGAAATGTCAAAATTAAAACGCTCTTCAGGCTCTGAAAAGCAAAATACATCAACATTTTAATGAACATCATCTCTAGCTTGCTCTGTAGAGAAAATGAGTTTCAAACGAATATTAGCATTGAACGCGAGTTTCTTGAGATATCATGTTTAGAACCTATTGTCGAAATGTCAGAATTAAAACGTTTCTCAGGCTCTGAAAAGTTTAATAATTCATTATTTTAATAAAAATCATCTCTGGCTTGCTCTGTAAAGAATGAGTTTCATGCGAGTATTAGCACATTGAACGCGAATTTCTCGAAAAATCAAATTATCATCGTGTAGTCAAAATGTAATAATTAAAATGCTTCTCAAGCTTTGAAAAGCATAATAATTCAACATTTTAATGAAAATCATCTATGGCTTGGTTTGTAGAGAAAATGAGTTTCAAACGAGTATTAGCATTGAACGCGAATTTCTCGAAAAATTAAGATATTATCATGTAGTCGAATTGTCAAAATTAACACGTTTGTCAGGATCTGAAAACCATAATAAATCAACATTTTAATGAAAATCATCTCTGGCTTGCTCTGTAGAGAAAATGAGTTTCAAACGAGTATTAGCACATTGAACGCGAATTTCTCGAAAAATCAAGATTTCATCATGTAGTCGAAAAGTAATAATTAAAAACGTTTCTCAAGCTCTGAAAAGCATAATAATTTATCATTTTAATGACTATCATCTCTGGCTTGCTCTGTAGAGAAAATGGGTTTTAAGCGAGTATTAGCATTTAACGCGAATTTCTCGAAAAATCGAGTTATCATCCTGTAGTCGAAATTAAATAAACAAAACGCGTCTCAAGCTTTGAAAGACATAATATTTCAACATTTTAATGAAAATCATCTCTGGCTTTCTCTGTAGAGAAAATGGGATTCAAGCGAGATTCGCATTTAACGTGAATTTTTCGAAAAATGAAGTTTTGAACCCATAGTCGAAATGTCAGTATTAAGACGTTTCTCAGGATCTGTAAGCATAATAAATCAACATTTTAATGAAAATCATCTCTGGCTTGCTCTGTAGAGAAAATGAGTTTCAAACGAGTATTAGCACTTTGAACGCGAATATGTCGAAAAATCAAGTTATCATCGTGTAGTCAAAATGTAATAATTAAAACGCTTCTCGAGCTTTGAAAAGCAAAATAATCCAACATTTTAATGAAAATCATCTTTGGCTTGGTTTGTAGAGAAAATGAGTTTCAAACAAGTATTAGCATTGAACGCGAATTTCTCGAAAAATCGAGTTATTATCCTGTAGTCGAAATGTAATAATTAAAACGCTTCTCAAGCTCTGAAAAACATAATAATTCAACATTTTAATGAAAATCATCTCTGGCTTGCTCTGTAGAGAAAATGAGTTTCATACGAGTATTAGCATTGAACGCGAATTTCTCGAAAAATTAAGTTTTGATCTCGTAGTAGAAATGTCATAATTAAGACGTTTTTCAAGATCTTACTTACTTACTTCTTGGCTGCTACAGCCCCTAAAGGGCCTTCGCCTCTCTCACAATGATATCACATTCTCTTCTGTCTTCTGCTCGACGTCTCCACAGTCTTACTCCCATCCTCCTAAGGTCTTCCTCAACAACCCCCAACCATCTTTTCCTTGGCCTTCCTCTTAATCTTCACCCTCCTGGTGTCCCTTTATTGACCTTTTAAACCGTTCTGTCTTCTGAATTCATATTTTTCTCTATTTGATCTTGTAGTTCTATTAAGACATCTATTTCTAGCTTTATTTTTTGCTTTAACCACCTTTTTACATTCTTCATCATATCAATCTTCATTTTTTTCATATGCTATGGTTCCTAAAACCCGATTAGTAGTACTATCTATGATGTTTCTTAAATTATCCCACTCCACTTCTACATCATCTTCTTCTCCTGTTTCTTCAAGTTTCGTTTGTATTTCTTGTCTGCATGGGTTTTGTATAAAATTTTGAATTTGAATTTGAATTTAAAATTTTGGGAGCGTCAGCACTTAGGCTAATTTGCTCCCGTCACATTATACGGGGTCCAGCCCCTTACCATTACAAATTACAACTCAAACGTTGCATAACTAAAAACTTTAAAACCTTAAAATGTTCTGACTTCTGTTAAAAGCTGAGGCTGTAAACGCGCACTCAGCACACACAAGGACATAAAACAGGACAACACACACAAAATTATACTGGCCATAGCGCCAGTCGCCAGAGCCTCGTTAGTCTCTTGTCCAGGGTGCACTACGTGGAAGTGAGGTTGACTTTTGGGTGCACTACATGGAAGCAGCACCCCTTACACCCCGGTTTTGTATAAAAGATTTCTTCAATTATTCTATATTCCAATTCTTAGTTTTCTTGTATACTACTTCATTAACCATGCTAATTTTTGTCTTATTTTAGTTCTGACAAGATATTGATCCGTATCACAACTAGGTCCTCTTTGTTCACCGGGTATTTTCCAAGTCCCTTTGTGATTTTTTTTATGTTTAAATCTAGTGCTACTGATATCAAGGTTTTGTAATTGTGCTAGTTGTATCAGCCTTTCTCCATTGTCACTTGTTTCTTTGTGTAGGGAAAATCTGCCTGATACGCCACTGCTGCTGGATTCATTACCTATTCTCGCATTAAAATCCCCCAGTAGAATTAGTGTATCATGTTTTGGTACTCTATCACATACATCTGACAGTTCACTATAGAAATGTTCAATATCTTCTTTGTTTGTGTCTTCAGTTGGTGCATATATACATATCAAGGTCATATTGTTAAATTTTCCTTTTATTCTTAATTTACGTATTCGGTCATTTATTGGTTCAAATCCGAGTATACATTTCCTCACATTTCCAGTAACTAAAAAATTGTGCCATTTCTTCCTTTAATTGGTAGATTCCCACTATACATAACAGAAAATTCTTTCTTTTTAATCCATCCATCCCCATTCCATCTTATCTCTTGTAATGCTGTTATTTGCATGTTATATTTTATTCATTCATCTGCAATTTCATTCATTTTGCTTGGTTGGAGCATGGTACAGACATTCCAGGTTGCCATATTAATATCCACATTCCTTAGCTTTTTACATTGCGTGGGTCGTCTCTAATAGATCCTTCCGGCTTTGCTTGTCTGAGAGTTCGTAGCGGGAGGTTGTTTTACGGGGTAAGGTTGCTGGCCTTACGCCCAACCCCCAACCTGGAGGACCAGGGATTTGTATTCGAGGTTCCTACTCCTAGGAAGACTGGCTTCACCACGCCTAAGGGCTCTACCTACCCCTTACTTTTCTGTCAGGGTTTTCCTTCCCTTAGCCTTTAGAGATCCCTCTCTTACCTGCAAGGCAGCAGGGCAGTGCTTATTTAATGGCGGCTCTTACTCGCCATGTCTCAGTGTCGACGCTGCATTTTTGTGGTTTTTAATGAGAGTTAACCTGCCAGAAATAACTCTCTCCACATCCTGTTGACACTGACGCTCCTTGTCCGCAACTGCTTATTTGTCGCAGCTAGCCTACATATCTGTAGGGCGTCTCCTATCCGCAACCTCGGGATGCGCTCGGCAGCATAGAGCTCTGCTCCTTGGAATGTTGCCCAGTACCGAGATCTCTGGCTTGCACTGTAGATTAAATGAGTTTCAAACGAGTATTACCATTGAACGTGAATATCTCGAACTATCAAGTTTTGAACTTATTGTCAAAATGTCAAAACTAAAACACTTTTCATGCTCTGAAAAGCATAATAATTCAACATTTTAATAAAAATCATCTCTCGCTTGCACTGTAGAGGAAATGAGTTTCAAACGAGTATTAGCATTGAACGCGAATATCTGAAAAAATCAAGTAATCATCCTATAGTCGAAACGTAATAATTAAAACGTATTTCAGGCTCTGAAAAGCATAATAATTCAACATTTAAATGAAAATCATTTCTCGTTCGATCTGTAGAGAAAATGAGTTTCAAACTAATATTACCAGTGAACGCGAATTTATCGAAAAATCAAGTTATCACCCTATAGTCGAAATGGAATTAAAATGCTTCTCAGGCTCAGAAAAGCATTATAATACATAATGAAAATCAACTTTGGCTTGGTCTGTGGAGATAATGAGTTTCAAACTAGTATTAGCATAGAACGCGCGAATTTCTCGAAAAATCAAGTTATCACCCTATAGTCAAAATGCAATAATTAAAACGCTTTTCAAGCACTGAGAAGCATAATTCAACATTTTAATAAAAATTATCTCTCGCTTGCAAGGTAGAGAAAATGAGTTTAATGGAATATTAACATTGAACGCGAATTTCTCGAAAATCAAGTTTGGATCTTGTAGTAGAAATGTCAGTATTAAGACGCTTTTCAGGCTCTTACTTACTTACTTCTTGGCTACTGAAAAGCATAAAAATTCATCATTTTAATAAAAATCATTTCTGGCTTGCTATGTAGGGAAAATGAGTTTGAAAGGAATATTAACATTGAACGCGAATTTCTCAAAAAATCAAGTTTTCATCCTATAGTGAAAATGTCAGTATTAAAATTCATTTCAAACTCTTAAAAGCATAATTATATAACATAAAAAAAAAAAGGTAAAGTGCTCCCCTGTGCATAGCACCACGCCATGAAGGCGTATAGGGGGTGTGGGGGTAACGCCCCACACTTTCTTGATCCGGTCGTGAGTGGGGGTGATGTGATCAGCATCACGCCCCTGACCGTCTTTACCCCCCAGGGTTTCCCCCAGGTACCCATGTTATTCGACGCTGGGTAGGCGCCGGGGCCGCTTCCACCGTTAGAAAAGTTCCCGGATTTGAACCGGCCGGGGATCGAACCCGGGACCTTTAACATGGTAGTGAGACGCGTTACCGACTGAGTCACCGCGGCCACAAATTTTATATATAACATATTAATGAAAATCGTCTGTGGCTTGGTCTGTAGAGAAAATGAATTTCATACGAATATTAACATTAAACGCGAATTTATCGAAAAATCAAGTTATCACCCTATAGTCGAAATGGAATTAAAATGCTTCTCAGGCTCAGAAAAGCATTATAATACATAATGAAAACCAACTTTGGCTTGGTCTGTGGAGATAATGAGTTTCAAACGAGTATTAGCATAGAACGCGAGAATTTCTCGAAAAATCAAGTTTTCATCCTACAGTCGAAATGTGATAATTAAATCGATTTTCAGGCTCTGAAAACCATAATAATACTACATTTTTATGAAAATCTTCTCTGGCATAGTCTGAAGAGAAAATTAGTTTAAAACGAATATTAGCATTTAACGCGAATATCTCAAAAATCAAGTTTTGAACCTATAGTCGAGATGTCAAAATAAAAACGTTTCTCACATTCTGAAAAGCATAATAATTCAACATTTTAATAAAAATCATTTCAGGCTTGCTGTGAAGAGAAAATCAGTTTCAAAGGAATATTAACATTGAACGCGAATTTCTCGAAAATCAAGTTATCATCCTATAGGCGAAATGAAATAATTAAAACGCTTCTTAGGCTCTGAAAACCATAATAATTCAACATTTTAATGAAAATCATCTCTAGTTTGTTCAGTAGGAAAACGAGTGTCCAGCGAGTGTTATCATTGAACGCGAATTTCTCGAAAAATCAAGTTTTGATCCTACATTCGAAATGTGATAATTAGAACGCTTTTCAGGCTCTGAACTACATAATAAAAAAGGTAAAGTGTTCCCCTGTGCATAGCACCACGCCATGAAGGCGTATAGGGGGTGTGGGGGTAACGCCCCACACTTTCTTGATCCGGTCGTGAGCGGGTAGATGTGATCAGCATCACGCCCCTGACCGCCTTTACCCCCCAGGGTTTCCCCCAGGTACCCATGTTATTCGACGCTGGGTAGGCGCCGGGGCCGCTTCCACCGTTAGAAAAGTTCCCGGATTTGAACCGGCCGGGGATCGAACCCGGGACCTTTAGCATGGTAGTCAGACGCGTTACCGACTGAGCCACCGCGGCCACATACTACATAATAATATAACAATTTTATGAAAATCATCTCTGGCTTGATCTGAACTCATTTTCTCTACACTGCAATCTACAAACTATTTTCATTTAAATGTTGAATTATTATGCTTTACAGAGCACGAAAAGCGTTTATTTCACATATTTCGAGTAGAAAGTTAAAACTTGATTTCTCGAGACATTTGCGTTCAATGCTAATACGCGTTTGAAACTCATTTTGTCTACATATCAAGCCATTTCATTAAAATGTTGAATTACTATGCTCTTCAGTGCCTGAAAAGAGTTTCAATTCTGACATTTCGACAATAATTTCAAAACTTGATAGTTCGAGATATTCACGTTCAATGGTAATACTCGTTTGAAACTCATTTCCCCTACAGTGCAATCCAGAGATCTCTCCAAGGAGCAGAGCTCTATGCTGCCGAGTTCATCCCCAGGTTGCGGATAGGGGAACGGCCTACAGATATGTAGGTTAGCTGCGACAAATAAGCAGTTGTGGACAAGGAGCGTCAGTGTCAACAGGATGTGGAGAGAGTTATTTCTGGCAGGATAACTCTCATTAAAAACCACAAAAATGCAGCGACGACACGGAGACATGGCGAGTAAGTGCCGCAATTAAATAAGCACTGCCCCTGCTGCCTTGCAGGTAAGAGAGGGATCTCTAAAGGCTAAGGGAAAGAATACCCTGACAGAAAACCAAGAGGTAGGAAGAGCTTTTAAGTGTGGTGAAGCCAGTCTTCCTAGGGGTAGGAACCTCGAATACAAATCCCTGGTCCTCCAGGTTGAGGGTTGGGCGTAAGGCCAGCAACCTTACCCCGTAAAACAACCTCCCGCTACGAACTCTCAGACAAGCAAAGCCGGAAGGATCTATGAGAGACGACCCACGCAATGTAAAAGGCTAAGGAATGTGGATATTAATGTGGCAACCTGGAATGTCTGTACCATGCTCCAAACAGGCAAAATGAATGAAATTGCAGATGAATGAATAAAATATAACATGCAAATAACAGCATTACAAGAGATAAGATGGAATGGGGATGGATGGATTAAAAAGAAAGAATTCTCTCTTATGTATAGTGGGCATCTACCAATTAAAGGAAGAAATGGCACAGGTTTTTTAGTTACTGGAAATGTGAGGAAATGTATACTCGGATTTGAACCAATAAATGACCGAATATGTAAATTAAGAATAAAAGGAAAATTTAACAATATGACCTTTATATGTATATATGCACCAACTGAAGACACAAACAAAGAAGATATTGAACATTTCTATAGTGAACTGTCAGATGTATGTGATAGAGTACCAAAACATGATACACTAATTCTACTGGGGGATTTTAATGCGAGAATAGGTAATGAATCCAGCAGCAGTGGAGTATCAGTAAGATTTTCCCTACACAAAGAAACAAGTGAGAATGGAGAAAGGCTGATACAACTAGCACAATTACAAAACCTTGATATCAGTAGCACTAGATTTAAACATAAAAAATTCACAAAGGGACTTGGAAAATACCCGGTGAACAACGATGTAATCAAATTGATCATGTATTGATCAATAAGAGGAGAGGTACATTAATAATTGATGTCAAAACATATAGAGGACCTAGTTGTGATACGGACCAATATCTTGTCAGAACTAAAATAAGACAAAGAATTAGCATAGTTAATGAAGGAGTATACAAGAAAACTAAGAAATGGAATATAGAAAAATTGAAGAAATCTTTTATACAAAACCCATGCAGACAAGAAATACAAACGAAACTTGAAGAAACAGGAGAAGAAGATGATGTAGAAGTGGAGTGGGATAATTTAAGAAACATCATAGATAGTACTACTAATCGGGTTTTAGGAACCAAAGCATATGAAAAAAATGAAGATTGATATGATGAAGAATGTAAAAAGGTGGTTAAAGCAAAAAACAAAGCTAGAAATAGATGTCTTAATAGAACTACAAGATCAAATAGACAAAAATATGAAAATCTGAAAAAGCATGCTAAGAAAATGTGTAGGAAGAAGAAACGCCAAGCAGTAAAACACAAAAAGAAATGTTACAAGAACTAAACACCAAAAAAGAGGCATATCACTATTAAACAACCTATATAAAATACTTGCAGCAATAATTAACATCAGACTAGCTGATTATGCTGAAGACATTATAGGAGAGTATCAAAGTGGATTTAGGAACTACAGAAGTACTACAGATAACATCCAGATGATGCGTTTGATTCTTGAGAAATGCTATGAATATGATATAGATTTGCATGTTTTGTTTAATGATTTCAAACAAGCCTTCGATTCAATATATAGACTAACAACATTACAAAGGTTACAAATATTGGAATACCAAATAAATTAGTAAGATTAATTCGAATGACAATTCAAAACCCTAGAGCCTCAGTTAAAATTGAAAATGCAAGATCGGACTTTTTCGATGTCATGACAGGAGTCCGCCAAGGAGATCCATTTTCAGCAACACTATATAATTTAGTTTTGGATTCGGTGATTAAAAAATTAGATGTGAGAGGAGACACCAGTACTAGACTAAAACAAGTCACAGCATATGCTGATGATGTAGCTATTGTAGCAAGACTAAGAATGCTCTTTCAGAAACGTTTATAAGTCTAGTTGAGGAAGCTGCAAGAGTAGGACTACAAATTAATGAAAAGAAAATTAATACATGAATATTAATAGAACAAACATGAATAATAACAGATCAATATTAATAAATAATTACTCCTTTGAATGTGTTAGTAATTTTACATACCTTGGATCTACATTTAATGAAAACAATAAAATAGAATCTGAAATAGATGAAAGAATAAAGAAAGGTAATAAGGCCTATTATGCAAATGTATCCCGCTAAAATCGAAATTTCTGAAACGAAATACAAAAACGAAAATATATCTTACTATGATAAGACCAGTGGTTACATATGCAGCTGAAACCTGGACCTTAACAAGAAAGATAGAAACAAACTAAGTATATTTGAGAGACAAATTTTAAGGAAGATCTTTGGCACGGTACAGATAGAACATGATATATGGAGAATAAGAAATAATGTCGAACTAGAAAAATTAATCAAGGGTGCAGACATTATACGATTTATTAAAAGTAAAAAAATTAAATGGCTAGGTCACATACAAAGAATGGATAACATGAGAACTATAAAACGTATACTAGAATGGAAACCTATGGGAAGGCGACCAATTGGAAGACCTAGGATGAGATGGATTGAAGATGTATGCGAAGATTTAAAGACTCTCAAAGTTGGAAATTGGAAAGAAATATCAAAGAAGAGGAAAGATAGGAACGATTTGTTTGAGGGAGCTAAAACCCACAAAGGGTTGTGATGCTAATGGAAGAAGAAGAAGCAAGCCAGAGATGATTTTCATTAAAATGTTGAATTATTATGCTTTTCAGAGCCAGAGATACGTTCTAATTCTGAAGTTTCGACTATAGGTATAAAAATTGATTTTTCGAGAAATTCGCCTTAAATGCTAATAATGGCTTGAAACTCATTATCTCTACAGTGCAATGCAGACAAGATTTTCATTAAAATGTTGAAATATTATGCTTTTCAGAGCATGAAAAGCGTTTTAATTCTGATATTTACACTATAGTATGATAACTTGATTTTTCGAGAAATTCACGTTCTATGCAAATAGTCCCTTGAAACTCAATTTTTCGACATAAAAAGCGAGAGATGATTTTCATTAAAATGTTGAATTATTATGTATTTCAGAACCTGAAAAGCGTTTTATTTCTGACATTTCGACTATTGGATGATAACTTGATTTTACGAGAAATTCACGTTCACGCTAATATGTCGCTTGAAATTCATTTTCTCTCCATAGCAAGGCAGACATGATTTTCATTAAAATGTTGAATTATTATGCATTTCAGACCCTGAAAAGCGTTTTAATTCTTTCATTTTGGCCATTGGTTCAAAACTTGATTTTTCGAGAAATTCGTGTTAAATGCAAACACTTACTTGAAACTCATTTCCTCTACAGCGCAAGCTTGAGATGATTTTCATAAAAATGTTCAATTATTATGCTTTTCATAGCCTAATAAATGTTTTAATTATTACATTTCGACTACAAGATGTTAACTTGATTTTTCGAGAAATTCGCGTTCAATGCTAATACTCGTTTGATACTCATTTTCTCTACAAAGCAAGCCAGAGATGATTTTCATTAAAATGTTAAATTATTATGTTTTTTAAGAGCCAGAGAAGCATATTAATTCTGATATTTCGACTATAGGATGATAACTTAATTTTTTCAGAAATTCACGTTTAATGCTAATACTCGCTTGAAAATCATTATCTACAGAGCAAGCGAGAGATGATTTTCATTAAAATGTCGAATTCTTATACCAAAACATGACATTAATATAATAATGGGAGAGTTTAATGCCAAGGTTGGACGTGAAGAAGCATTCCAAGACTCTATAGGAAAGGAAAGTTTGCATGAAATTTCAAATGATAATGGTCTGAGACTGATAGATCTGGCTATGTGTAACTTAATGGTCATTCGAAGCACCTGGCATCAAAGGAAGAAGTTGAAGAAAAAGACATGGTGTTCACCAGATGGTGTAACACAAAACCAAATTGACCATATGCTGATAGACAGAAGACATGTTAAAAAGAGATGAAGCCATTGCCAAACAATTCCGTTTAATGGTATTCAACCAACTTCAAGAAAGAAGTAAAAAATGGGAAATCGAAAGTGTTGAAGGGAAATGGAGTATAATAAAGGAGATCCTACATGAAACAGCACAGGAAGTGCTGGGAGACAAGACGAAGATCCGAAGAGGTAAATGGTTTGATGAAGAATGTAAAACAGCAATAAATGAAAGAAATGAGGCACGAAAGAGAATGCTTAACCAGATATAACACAGAACAATATAGACTTAAAATGAAGGAAGCAGACTGTGTGTGCAGGAGAAAGAAACGATGCTTTGAGAAAGAGTGGATTGAGGAGCTTGAGGAATATAGTAGTAATCAGCAAGTAAGCAAAATGTATATGAGGGTAAAGGATATAAGGAAAGGCTTCCAACCGAAGACAGCTTTCGGTAAAGACCAAGCAGGAAACCTAATAGGCGGGGAAAATGGGATTTTAGAGAGATGGGCAGAATACTTCAGTCAGCTACTTAATGTGGAAGATGGGTTCCAAGATCTAGAATTGAATAATGAAGAGGAGTACCATGATGACGAAACCGGAACATCTCCAACACTGGAAGAAGTTAGAACAGTTATTAAGCCTCTAAATAATAACAAAGCCCCAGGGTTAATAACATCACTGCTGAAATGGTTAAGAACTCAGGGAAATCAACTAATAAAGTATATACACAAATTGTTATCTGATATATGGGAACATGAACTATAGCCCTAGTGAGCGTAATATACAAAGTGCTTGCAAAAATCCTAGCAGGAAGATTGTCACCACTGACTGAGAGATTAATAGGGGATTATCAGTGTGGTTTTAGACCAAACAGATAAATTACAAATCAAATATTTATAGTCAGGCAGATAATGGAGAAATGTTATGAATATTCATCAGTTATTTATAGACTTTAAGCAGGCATATGACAGTATCATACGAGGAAAATTTTAATAGGCAATGAAGGAGCTAGGGATCCTATACAAGCTAATAAGATTAACCAGAATGACGCTTAGGGGTACTAAATGCAAGGTGAAGATTGAAGGAGAGCTCACAAGGGAATTTGCAGTAAACCAAAGTTTGAGACAAGGAGATAATTCAATATAGTTTTATTATTCAATATAGTTTTAGAAAAGATCATGAGAAGAGTGGGTCAAGGGTGTAACCCAGTAGGAACTCTCTTCAACAGAGTGAACCAAAATCTAACATATGCTGATGACATTGATATGGTGGCAAGAAGAATGCAAGAAGTGGAGGAAGGACTGGAAAGATTGGAGGAACACAGCTAGTGGGATGGGAATCAAAATAAAAAAAAACGAAACTAAATACATGTTCTTAGCGCGAAATATGGAATTCACGGAAGGCCAACATATGCAAGTTGATGGAGGCACCTATGAAAAATTCAAAAGTTTTCAATATCTCGGAACATTAGTTACCATGGATAATAATATTAAGGAGTAAATAAAAGCAAGAATTGCAGCTGGTAATCGAAGCTATTTTTCACTGTTAAGAGTTTTCAAATCTCGCAGCCTGATTAGAAATTTGAAGATCAAAGTATATCAGCTAGTCGTTATGCCAGTGGTGACATATTTAAATGAGACATAGACTTTAGTGCATGCAGATGAAGAACTTTTGCGAAGATGGGAAAGAAGGATACTGAGGAAAATATACAGGCCAGTAAATGAGAATGGTTAATGGCGAATAAGGAGAAACGATGAAATTAGAGCACTCTACTACAAAAAAACAGATATAGTTTCCGATATAAGAAGAATGAGACTCGGGTGGCTAGGGCATGTGTGCCTGAAGACAGAGCGGTTTAAAACGTCAATAAAGGGACACCAGGAGGGTGAAGATTAAGAGGAAGGCCAAGGAAAAGATGGTTGGAAGTTGTTGAGGAAGACCTTAGGAGGATGGGAGTAAGACGGTGGAGACGTCGAGCAGAAGACAGAAGAGAATGTGCTATCATTGTGAGAGAGGCGAAGGCCCTTTAGGGGCTGTAGCAGCCAAGAAGTAAGTAAGTAAGAGCTTGAAAAATGTCTTAATTATGACATTTCTACAACGAGATCAAAACTTCATTTTTCGAAAAATTCGCGTTAAATGCGAATCTCGCTTGAAACCCATTCTCTCTACAGAGCAAGCCAGAGATGATTTTTATTAAAATGTTGTTTTATTATGTTTTTCAAAGCTTGAGAAGCGTTTTAATTATTACATTTCGACTACAGGATGATATCTCGATTTTTCGAGAAATTCGTGTTAAATGCTAATACTCGTTTAAAAAACCCATTTTCTCTACAGAGCAAGCCAGAGATGATAATCATTAAAATGATAAATTATTATGTTTTTCAGAGCTTGAGAAGCGTGTTAATTATTACATTTCGACTACATGATAATATCTTGATTTTTCGAGAAATTCGCGTTCAATGCTAATTATCGTTTGAAACTCATTTTCTCTACAAATAAAGCCATAGATGATTTTCATTAAAATGTTGAATTATTATGCTTTTCAAAGCTTGAGAAGCGTTTTAATTATTACATTTCGACTACAGGATGATAACTCGATTTTTCGAGAGATTCGCGTTAAATGCTAATACTAGGTTGAAACCCATTTTCTCTACAGAGCAAGCCCGAGATGATAATCATTAAAATGATAAATTATTATGCTTTTCAGAGTTTGAGAAGCGTTTTAATAATTATATTTCGACTACATGATGAAATCATGATTTTTGGAGAAATTCTCGTTCAATGCTAATATTCGTTTGAAACTCATTTCTCTACAAACCAAGCCATAGATGATTATCATTAAAATTTTGAATTATTATGCTTTTCATAGCTTGAGAAACGATTTTATTCTGACATTTCGACTATAGGTTCAAAATTAGGTTTTTCGAAAAATTCGTGTTAAATGCAAATACTCACTTGAAACCCATTTTCTCTACAGAGCAAGCCAGAGATGATTTTCATTAAAATGATGAATCATTATGTTTTTCAGAGCCTAAGAAACGTTTTAATTATTACATTTCGAATATAGGATGAGAACTTAATTTTTCGAGGAATACGCGTTCAATGATAATACTCGCATGAAACTCATTCTTTACAGAGCAAGCCAAAGATGATTTTCATTAAAATATTGAATTATTAAACTTTTCAGAGCCTGAGAAACGTTTTAATTCTGACATTTCGACAATATGTTCTAATCTTGATATCTCAAGAAACTCGCGTTCAATGCTAATATTCGTTTGAAACTCATTTTCTCTACAGAGAAAGCTAGAGATGATGTTCATTAAAATGTTGAAGTATTTTGCTTTTCAGAGCCTGAAGAGCGTTTTAATTTTTACATTTCGATTATAGAATGGTAACTTAATTTTTCGAGATATTCACGTTCAATGCTAATACACGTTTGATACACATTCTGTCTACACACCAAGCTAAAGATCATTTCCATTAAAATGTTAAATTATTATGCTTTTCCGAGCCTGTAAAGCTTTTTACTTACTACATTTCGACTATAGGGTGATAACTTGGTTTTTCGAGAAATTCGCGTTCAATGGTTATATTCGTTTGATACTCATTTTCTCTACAGAGCAAGCCAAGGATGATTTGCATTAAAATGATAAACTATTATGCTTTTCAGAACCTGAAAAGCTTTTTAATTATTACATTTCGACTATATTGTGTTAAGTTGTCTTTTCGATAAATTCGCGTTCAATGATAATACTCTTTTGAAACTCATTTTCTCTACATAGCAACCTGAGATGATTTTCATTCAAATGATGATATTGGTATGCTTTTCAGAGTTTGAGAAGCGTTTTAATTATTATATTTCGATTACATGATGAAATCTTGATTTTTCGAGGAATACGCGTTCAATGATAATACTCGCATGAAACTCATTCTTTACAGAGCAAGCCAAAGATGATTTTTATTAAAATGTTGAATTATTATGCTTTTCAGAGCCTGAGAAGCATTTTAATTATTACATTTCGAATATAGGATGAAAACTTAATTTTTCGAGAAATTCACGTTCAATGCTAATACACGCTTGATACACATTCTGTCTACACACCAAGCTAAAGATCATTTCCATTAAAATGTTAAATTATTATGCTTTTCAGAGCCTGAAAAGCTTTTACTTACTACATTTCGACTCTAGGGTGATAACTTGGTTTTTCGAGAAATTCGCGTTCAATGGTTATATTCGTTTGAAACTCAAATTCTCTACAGAGCAAGCCAAGGATGATTTGCATTAAAATGATAAACTATTATGCTTTTCAGTACCTGAAAAGCTTTTTAATTATTACATTTCGACTATATTGTGATAAATTGTCTCTTCGATAAATTCGCGTTCAATGATAATACTCTTTTGAAACTCATTTTCTCTACATAGCAACCTGAGATGATTTTCATTAAAATGTTATATTATTGTGCTTTTCATAACCTGAACATCGTTTTAATTCTGACATTTCTACATAGGATAAAAAATTGATTTTTCGAGATATTCGCGTTAAATGCTAATATTCGTTGTAAACTAATTTTCGCTACAGATCAAGCCAGAGATGATTTTCATAAAAATGTTATATTATTCTGCAGTTCAGAGCCTGAAAAGCGTTTTAATTATCACATTTCGAATGTAGGATCAAAACTTGATTATTCGAGTAATTCGCGTTCAATCATAACACTCGCTTCAAACTTATTTTACCTACTGACCAAACTTGAGATGATTTTCATTTAAATGTTGAAGTATTATGCTTTTGAGAGCCTGAGAAACGTGTTAATTTTGACATTTCGACTATAGGATGATAACTTGATTTTTCGAGATATTCGCGTTCAATGTTTATCTAATACTCGCTGGAAACTCAATTTCCCTGCTGACCAAGTCAGGGATGATTTTGATGAAAATGTTGAATTATTATATTTTTCAGAGCCTGAAAACACCTCCAGGGAACGCCGTCTTATAGTAGCACTGACCGTGCGGGCGGAGGGGTTTGCGTGCTTTGTTGAGGCTGAGAGCTATGCCAGCGGTAGATTTTCTACCAGCAAGGTCACCCATGCTCGACAGGTCTCAGAAAAGAAGCCAGACTAAGGCGTTCTGCATCGTCCCATTTTACCTATTGTATCCTATCCCAATATTCCTACCTAAAATTCAAATCAAATTCTGAGACCTTCTGTAAACAAAACCACGTGCATACAGAAAGCATTGCAAACTCATAGAAGTAAAATAATCCACACGAAAATCCAGCGTTGTTACAGGATTCATTACATAATGTAAAACAATGGCCAATTTGTAGTATGGGATACGCTGCCGCAAATGACGTTTCCCTTTAAACCCAATGCTCTTTCTTTTTTTACTTATTGCTTCACCTTTATGGTTAACTCTTTGCACCATTAATCATTTCCCATAAATTTGGCTTCTTTCTTGCATGTGAATTGAATATATTTTACTTGCTTTTTTTTAGACAAAATGATATAACATGGTAATGTAAATTTCTAAGGATGACATAGATAGGACTGTATTTGAAATTTGTTTGTAGATTTTATGTAAATTGTATCTTATGTAAATAAAATATATAATAGGCATAAACAGCCATATGCATTGCTCTAAGTCCAATAAATATATTGATGATGATCAAAACAAGACAAAGAAAGTTCTTAAATTTATTGCGGTTGGAAACTTTGACAAGCATCCTAATGACGATTTTTCTTCCGCCAAATATAGTGCACTTCGTAAAATAACTTGGTGACATGGCAAGGCAAGATAAGTGTGAACATTTTGTAGTAATACGCAATGTAACTTTCAATGAGCTTAGAGATTTGTGTACATAATGATATTTTATAACATTGGTTATTTTCTAAAAATAATCATGTGAACAGCAAGAAAGTAGTTCAACTTAGTAATTTTGCCTGACTTATCCTTAGAAAAAAAACATGACGTGTTCTATGCGTGCGGGAAAGTCTCAGTGTTCTCCGAGCTTGTTTTCAAAACACCAGCAAGGACAGCCTTTGAAAAGGGGTGAGAAAGAGATTCATGTAACGTTCTGAGAAACCAGTAAATGAAGTGGTTAAGTTCGTATCCCAGTGCAGTGGTGTGTCATTGTCTGCAGTTTGAAGGGTTATGAAAGAAAGAATGACCGGGAGAGTAACAATGTATACCGCTGTATATTAGTTTGATGTTTTGAGAGCGGGTTCTCACATTCAGAGGCTCTTATATATCTGTTCATGTTGAGCATTTTGTTCTCGTTCAGGGTTGGAAGAATATATTCGAAATGTTTAATGTTATAAACGAAGCGTAAACACGAATTTTGATCTTTTTGAATTTTTACTTTACTTCGAACAGACAAGTTATGCTTTTCAGAGCCCAAGAGGGGTTTTAATTCTGACAATTTGACTATAGGTATAAAAATGGATTTTTCGAGAAATTCGCTTTAAATGCTAATACTCGCTTGAAACTTTTTTTTTCTACAGAGTAAACCAGAGATGACTTTAATTAACTTGTTGAATTATTATGCTTTTCAGAGCCTGAAAAGCGTTTTAATTCTAACATTTTTACAATAAGTTAAAAACTTAATATTTAGAGATATTCACGTTCAATGGTAATACTCGTTAGAAACTCATTTCCTCTACAGTGCAAGCCAGAGATGATTTTTATTAAAATGTATTATTATGCTTTTCAGAGCATAAAAAGGGTTTTAATTATTACATTTCGACTATAGGATAACAGCTTGATTTTTCGAGAAGTTCACGTTCAATGTTTATATTATCATGAAACTCATTTCCACTACAGACCAAGCTAGAGATGATTTTAATTAAAATGATGAATTATTATGCTTTTCAGATTCTGAAAAGCGATTTAATTCTTTCGTTTTGACTATAAAATCAAAACTTGATTTTTTGAGAAATTAACGTTCAATGCTAATACACGCTTGAAACACATTTTGACTACAGACCAAACCAGAGATGATTTTCATTAAAATGTTGAATTATTATACATTTCAGAGCCTGAAAACCCCTCCAGGGAACGCCGCCTAATAGTAGTACTGACCGTGCGGGCAGAGGGGTTTGCGTGCTTTGTTCAGGCTGAGAGCTATGCCCGCGGTAGATTTTCTACCAGCAAGGTCACCCATGCTGGACAGGTCTCAGAAGAGACGCCAGACTAAGGCGTTCTGCAACGTCGCATTTTACCTATTGTATCCTATCCCAATATTCCTACCTAGTCCCTAGTCCGGTCCTCAGGGTTACAAGTTGGATGGAGCGGATTCCTCAGCCGTAGTTTTGGCAAGAGTACATATGTTTTTCATTGGTTGTTTTCGTTTACGTAGTCCTTTAGCATGCCTGTGTCTTTCCATAGAATACGTCCGGCTATCATTGTTTCTGAGTTCCGTAACAATGTTTGTTTTATGGGATAGGGTCGTTAGCCCCATGCTCAACCCCCAACCTGGAGGACCAGGGTTTGTATCAGGTTTGCTCCTTTATTTATTTATTTAAAGACATGACACTACACGCAAATGCCCATTTACAGTGACTTGTATTATAACACTGTTTGGTACACAAAATATGCAATCAGAAGAATTCAAAAAGTACAATAATATGATAATATGTGTTACAGTAATATAAAAATTATATGAAAGAGAAGTATAAAGTATTAACCTGACAGTTTGGGTTAGAACTTACACATGATAACCAAGAAAATAACCAAGGAAAAACATATGTACTGTTGCCAACACTACGGCTGACGAATCCGCTCCATCCCACTCGTAACCCTGAGGACGGGACTTATGGATTATAGTGTAACCTACCAACCCTGAGACCTTCTGTAAATAAACGGTCTCACCGTTTCGATGTATCACTCCGCGTCAGCTGATTCATGACCGAAATCATCTGCCGTTACACTCATATTTCGCCGCACCCATTCATTTTATATAAGAGCTTCTGAATGTGAGAACCCGCTCTCAAAACATCAAACGAATATGCAGCCGCATACATTGTTACTCTCCCGGTCATTCTCTCTTTCATAACCCTTAAAACTGCAGACACTGACACACCACTGCATTGGGATACGAACTTAACCACTTCATTTACTGGTTTCTCAGAACGTTACATGAATCTGTTTCTCACCCCTTTCCAAAGGCTGTCCTTGCTGGTGTTTTGAAAACAAGCTCGGAGAACACTGAGACTTTCCCGCACGCATAGAACACGGCATGTTATTTTTCTAAGGATAAGTCAGGCAATATTACTAAGTTGCACTACTTTCTTGCTGTTCTCATGATTATTTTTAGAAAATAACCAATGTTATAAAATATCATTATGTACACAAATCTCTAAGCTCATTGAAAGTTACAATGCATGTTACTACAAAATGTTCACACTTATCTTGCCTTGCCATGTCACCAAGTTATTTTACGTAGTGCACTATATTTGGCGGAACAAAAATCGTCATTAGGATGCTTTTCAAAGTTTCCAACCGCAATAAATTTAAGAACTTTCTTTGTCTTGTTTTGATTATCATCAATATATTTATTGGACTTAGAGCAATGCATATGGCTGTTTATGCCCATTATATATTTTATTTACATAAGATACAATTTACATAAAATCTACAAACAAATTTCAAATACACTCCTATCTATATCATCCTTAGAAATATACATTACCATGTTATATCATTTTGTCTAAAAAAATGCAAGTAAAATATATTCAATTCACATGCAAGAAAGAAGCCAAATTTATGGAAAATGATTACTGGTGCAAAGAGTTAACCATAAAGGTGAAGCAATAAGTAAAAAAAGAAAGAGCATTGGGTTAAAAGTGAGACGTCATTTGCGACAGCGTATCCCATACTACAAATTGGCCATTGTTTTACCTTATGTAATGAATCCTGTAACAACGCTGGATTTTCGTGTGGATTATTTTACTTCAATGAGTTTGCAATGCTTTCTGTATGCACGTGGTTTTGTTTACAGAAGGTCTCAGGGTTTGTGATTTGAACTTTAGGTAGGAATATTGGGATAGGATACAATAGGTAATATGGGACGTTGCAGAACGCCTTAGTCTGGCTTCTCTTCTGAGACCTGTCCAGCATGGTGACCTTTCTGGTAGAAAATCTACCTTTGGCATAGCTCTCAGCCTCAACAAAGCACGCAAACCCCTCCGCCCGCACGGTCAGTGCTACTATAAGGCGCCGTTCCCTGGAGGGGTTTTCAGGCTCTGATAAAATAATAATTCAACATTTTAATGAAAATCATCTCTAGCTTCAACTGTAGCGAAAATTAGTTTACAACGAATATTAGCATTTAACACGAATATCTCGAAAATTTAAGTTCTAATCCTATGTAGAAATGTCAGAATTAAAACGATGTTCAGTCTATGAAAAGCACAATAATATAACATTTTAATGAAAATCATATCTGGTTGCTCTGTAGAGAAAATGAGTTTCAAAAGAGTATTATCATTGACCGCGAATTTTTCGAAAAGACAACTTATCACCCTATAGTCAAAATGTAAATATTAAAAAGCTTTTCAGGATCTGGAAATGACTTCTGGCTTGCTCTGTAGAGAAAATGAGTTTCAAACGAATATTAGCATTGAACGTGAGTTTCTCGAGATATCAACTTTAGAACCTATTGTTGAAATGACAGAATTAAAACGATTCTCAGGCTCTTAAAAGTTTAATAATTCAACATTTTAATGAAAATCATCTCTATCTTGCTCTGTAGAGAATATGAATTTCTAACGAGTATTAGCAATGAACGTGAATTTCTCGAAAAATTAAGTTATCATCCTGTAGTCGAAATGTAATTATTAAAACGTTTCTCAAGCTCTGAAAAGCATAATAATTCAATATTTTAATAAAAATCATCTATGGCTTGGTTTGTAGAGAAAATGAGTTTCAAACGAGTATTAGCATTGAACGCGAATTTCTCCAAAAATCAAGTTATCATCATGTAGTTGAAATATAATAATTAAAACGCTTCTCAAGCTCTGAAAAGCATAATAAATCACCATTTTAATGAAAGTCATTTCTGTCATGCTCTGTAGAGAAAATGGGTTTCAAGTGAGTATTTGAATTTAACACGAATTTTTCAAAAATTCAAGTTTTGAACCTATAGTCGAAATGTCAGAATTACAACGTTTCTCAGGCTCTGAAAAGCATAATAATTCAACATTCTAATGAAAATCAGCTCTGGCTTGCTCTGTAGAGAAATAGGGTTTCAAATTAGTATTTGCATTTAATACGAATTTTTCGAAAGATCAAGTTTTGAACCTATAGTCGAATTGTCAAAATTAAAACGTCTCTCAGGTTCTGAAAAATATAATAATTAAACATTCTAAAGAAAATCAGCTCTGGCTTGCTCTGTATAGAAAATGAGTTTCAAACGAGTATTAGCGTTGAACAAGAATTTCTCGAAAAATCAAGTTATCATCATGTAGTTGAAACGTAATAATTAAAACGCCTCTCAAGCTCTGAAAAGCATAATAAATCAACATTTTAATGAAAGTCATCTCTGGCATGCTCTGTAGAGAAAATGGGTTTCAAGAAAGTATTTGCATTTAACACGAATTTCTCAAAAAAATAAGTTTTGAACCTATAGTCGAAATGTCAGAATTGAAACGTTTCTCAGGCTCTGAAAAGCATAATAATTTATCATTTTAATGATTATCATCTCTGGCTTGCTCTGTAGAGAAAATGAGTTTCATACGAGTATTAGGATTGAACGCAAATTTCTCGAAAAATTAAGTTTGGATCTTATAGTAGAAATGTTAGAATTAAGACGTTACTCAAGCTCTGAAAAGCATAATAATTTATCATTTTAATGATTATCAACTCTGGCTTGCTCTGTAGAGAAATAGTGTGTATTTGCATTTAACACTAATTTTTCGAAAAATCAAGTTTTGAACCCATAGCCGAAATGTCAGAATTAAAACGTTTCTCAGGCTCTGAAAAACACATTAAATCAACATTTTAATGAAAATCAGCTCTGGCTTGCTCTGTAGAGAAAATGAGTTTCAAACGAATATTAGCATTGAACGTGAGTTTCTCGAGATATCAACTTTAAAACCTATTGTTGAAATGACAGAATTAAAACGATTCTCAGGCTATTAAAAGTTTAATAATTCACCATTTTAATGAAAATCATCTCTATCTTGCTCTGTAGAGAATATGAATTTCTAACGAGTATTAGCAATGAACGTGAATTTCTCGAAAAATTAAGTTATCATCCTGTAGTCGAAATGTAATTATTAAAACGTTTCTCAAGCTCTGAAAAGCATAATAATTCAATATTTTAATAAAAATCATCTATGGCTTGGTTTTGTAGAGAAAATGAGTTTCACACGAGTATTAGCATTGAACGCGAATTTCTCGAAAAATCAAGTTATCATCATGTAGTTGAAATGTAATAATTAAAACGCTTCTCAAGCTCTGAAAAGCATAATAAATCAACATTTTAATGAAAGTCATTTCTGGCATGCTCTGTAGAGAAAATGGGTTTCAAGTGAGTATTTGAATTTAACACGAATTTTTCAAAAATTCAAGTTTTGAACCTATAGTCGAAATGTCAGAATTAGAACGTTTCTCAGGCTCTGAAAAGCATAATAATTCAACATTCTAATGAAAATCAGCTCTGGCGTGCTCTGTAGAGAAATAGGGTATCAAGTTAGTATTTGCATTTAATACGAATTTTTCGAAAGATCAAGTTTTGAACCTTTAGTCGAAATGTCAAAATCAAAACGTTTCTCAGGTTCTGAAAAATATAATAATTCAACATTCTAAAGAAAATCAGCTCTGGCTTGCTCTGTAGAGAAAATGAGTTTCAAACGAGTATTAGCATTGAACGAGAATTTTTCGAAAAATCAAGTTAACATCATGTAGTTGAAACGTAATAATTAAAACGCTTCTCAAGCTCTGAAAAGCATAATAAATCAACATTTTAATGAAAGTCATCTCTGGCATGCTCTGTAGAGAAAATGGGTTTCAAGAAAGTATTTGCATTTAACACGAATTTCTCAAAAAATTAAATTTTGAACCTATACTCGAAATGTCAGAATTGAAACGTTTCTCAGGCTCTGAAAAGCATAATAATTTATCATTTTAATGATTATCATCTCTGGCTTGCTCTGTAGAGAAAAAGATTAATAACATCACTGCTGAAATGGTTAAGAACTCAGGGAAATCAACTAATTAAGTATATACACAAATTGTTATCTGATATATGGGAACATGAACTATAGCCCTAGTGAGCGTCATATACAAAGTGCTTGCAAAAATCCTAGCAGGAAGATTGTCACCACTGACTGAGGGAATAATAGGGGATTATCAGTGTGGTTTTGGACCAAACAGATCCACTACGATTCAAATCTTTATAGTCAGGCAGATAATGGAGAAATGTTATGAATATTCATCAGTTATTTATAGACTTTAAGCAGGCATATGACAGTATCATACGAGGAAAATTGTATGAGGCAATGAAGGAGCTAGGGAACCTAAACAAGCTAATAAGATTAACCAGAATGACGCCTAGGGGTACTAAATGCAAGGTGAAGATTGAAGCAGAGCTCACAAGGGAATTTGCAGTAAACCAAGGTTTGAGACAAGGAGATGTGCTATCTACGATATTATTCAATATAGTTTTAGAAAAGATCATGAGTGTAACCCAGTAGGAACTCTCTTCAACACAGTAAACCAAAATCTAGCATATGCTGATGACATTGATATGATGGCACGAAGATTGCAAGAAGTGAAGAAAGGACTGGAGAGATTGGAGTACACAGCTAGTGAAATGGGACTCCAAATAAAAAAACCCAAGACTAAATACATGTTCTCAGCGCGAAGTATGGAATTCACGGAAGGCCAATATATACAAGTTGATTGAGGCACGTATGAAAAATTCAAAAGTTTCTAATATCTTGGAACATAAGTTACCATGTATAATAATATTAAGGAGGAAAGAAAAGCAAGAAATGCAGCTGGTAATCGAAACTATTTCTCATTGTTAAGAGTTTTCAAATCTCGCAGAATGAGTAGAAATTTGAAAATCAAAGTATATCAGCTAGTCGTAATGTCAGTGGTGACATATGGGGCAGAGACATAGACTTTGGTGCAAGCAGATGAAGAACTTTTGCGAAGATGGGAGAGAAGGATACTGAGGAAAATATACGGGCCAGTAAATGAGAATGGTCAATGGCGAATAAGGAGAAACGATGAAATTAGAACACTCTACTACAAAAAAAACAGATATAGTTTCCGATATAAGAAGCATGAGACTCAGGTGGCTAGGACATGTGGAAAGAATACCTGAAGACAGAGCTGTTAAAAAGGTCAATAAAGGGACACCAGGAGGGTGAAGATTAAGAGGAAGGCCAAGGAAAAGATGGTTGGAGGTTGTTGAGGAAGACCTTAGGAGGATGGGAGTAAGACGGTGGAGCCGTCGAGCAGAAGACAGAAGAGAATGTGCTATCATTGTAAGAGAGGCGAAGGCCCTTTAGGGGTGTAGAGTCTTAATTCAGACATTTCTACTGCAAGATCAAAACTTAATTTTTCGAGAAATTCCCGTTCAATGCTAATACTCGTATGAAACTCATTTTCTCTACAGAGCAAGCCAGAGCTGATTTTCATTAGAATGTTGAATTATTATGTTTTTCAGAGCCTCAGAAACGTTTTAATTTTGACATTTCGACTATAGGTTCAAATCTTGATCTTTCGAAAAATTCGTGTTAAATGCAAATACTCACTTGAAACCCTATTTCTCTACAGAGCAAGCTAGAGTTGATTTTCATTAAAATGTTGAATTATTATGCTTTTCAAAGCTTGAGAAGCGTTCTAATTATTGCATTTTGACTACACGATGATAACTTGATTTTTCGAGAAATTCGCGTTCAATGCTAATTCTAGTTTGAAACTCATTTTTTCTACAGAGCAAGGCAGAAATGATTTTCATTAAAATGTTATATTATTATGCAGTTCAGAGCTTAAAAGCATTTTAATTATCACATTTCGAATGTAGGATCAAAACTTGATTATTCGAGAAATTCGCATTCAATCATAACACTCGCTTCAAACTCATTTTCCCTACTGACCAAGCCAGAGATGATTTTCATTAAAATGTTGAATCATTATATTTTTCAGAGCCTGAAAACCCCTCCAGGGAACGCCGCCTTATAGTATCACTGACCGTGCGGGCGGAGGGGTTTGCGTGCTTTGTTGAGGCTGAGAGCTATGCCAGCGGTAGATTTTCTACCAGCAAGGACAGGTCTCAGAAAAGAAGCCAGACTAAGGCGTTCTGCAACGTCCAATTTTACCTATTGTATCCTATCCCAATATTACTACCTAAAGTTCAAACCACAAACCCTGAGACCTTCTGTGAACAAAACCACGCGCATACAGAAAGCATTGCAAACTCATAGAAGTAAAATAATCCACACGAAAATCCAGCGTTGTTACAGGATTCATTACATAAGGTAAAACAATGGCCAATTTGTAGTATGGGATACGCTGCCGCAAATGACGTCTCACTTTAAACCCAATGCTCTTTCTTTTTTTACTTAGTGATTCACCTTTATGGTTAACTCTTTGCACCAGTAATCATTTCCCATAAATTTGGCTTCTTTCTTGCATGTGAATTGAATATATTTTACTTGCATTTTTTTAGACAAAATGATATAACATGGTAATGTGTATTTCTAAGGATGATATAGATAGGAGAGTATTTGAAATGTTTTTGTAAATTTTATGTAAATTGTATCTTATGTAAATAAAATATATAATGGGCATAAACAGCCATATGCATTGCTCTAAGTCCAATAAATATATTGATGATGATCAAAACAAGACAAAGAAAGTTCTTAAATTTATTGCGGTTGGAAACTTTGACAAGCATCCTAATGACGATTTTTGTTCCGCCAAATATAGTGCACTTCGTAAAATAACTTGGTGACATGGCAAGGCAAGATAAGTGTGAACATTTTGTAGTAATATGCATTGTAACTTTCAATGAGCTTAGAGATTTGTGTACATAATGATATTTTATAACATTGGTTATTTTCTAAAAATAATCATGTGAACAGCAAGAAAGTAGTGCAACTTAGTAATATTGCCTGACTTATCCTTAGAAAAATAACATGCCGTGGTCTATGCGTGCGGGAAAGTCTCAGTGTTCTCCGAGCTTGTTTTCAAAACACCAGCAAGGACAGCCTTTGAAAAGGGGTGAGAAACAGATTCATGTAACGTTCTGAGAAACCAGTAAATGAAGTGGTTAAGTTCGTATCCCAGTGCAGTGGTGTGTCAGTGTCTGCAGTTTTAAGGGTTATGAAAGAGAGAATGACCGGGAGAGTAACAATGTATGCGGCTGCATATTCGTTTGATGTTTTGAGAGCGGGTTCTCACATTCAGAGGCTCTTATATAAATGAATAGGTGCGGCGAACTATGAGTGTAACGGCAGATGATTTCGGTCATGAATCAGCTGACGCGGAGTGATACATCGAATCGGTGAGACCGTTTGTTTACAGAAGGTCTCAGGGTTGGTGACTTACACTATAGTCCCTAAGTCCCGTCCTCAGGGTTACGAGGGGGATGGAGCGGATTCCTCAGCCGTAGTGTTGGCAACAGTACATATGTTTTTCATTGGTTATTTTCTTGGTTATCATGTGTAAGTTCTAACCCAAACTGTCAGGTTAATACTTTATACTTCTCTTTCATATAATTTTTATATTACTGTAACACATATTATCATATTATTGTACTTTTTGAAAAATTCTGATTGCATATTTTGTGTACCAAACAGTGTTATAATACATTACACTGTAAATGGGTATTTGCCTGTAGTGTCATGTCTTTAAATAAATAAATAAAGGAGCAAACCTGATACAAACCTTGGTCCTCCAGGTTGGGGGTTGAGCATGGGACTAACGACCCTATCCCATAAAACAATCAATGTTGCGGAACTCTGAAACAATGATAGCCGGACGTATTCTATGGAAAGACACAGGCATACTAAAGGACTACGTAAACGGAAGAATGATATATACCTGGCCACATGGAATGTTAGAACATTAAGTAAACCAGGTGCATTGGAAAATCTAAAGGAGGAAATGAAGAAATACAGAATAATAGTAGCGGCATTGCAGGAGATCAAGTGGCAAGGAAATGGAATGTTATCTACTGGGGATTACACATTAATGTATAGTGGAAGCAGTGAAAATACAAGAGGTGGCACAGGATTCCTACTAAACAATAAATATAAAACTGTAGTAAAGAAATTCAAACCAATAAATGAGAGCTTATGTACGCTGAGAATGAAAGCCAAGTTCTTCAACATTACCTTAGTATGTGTATATGCCGAAACGGAAGAGGCAGAAGAAGATGAAAGGGATGGATTCTACCAGCAGCTGGATCAGGTAATCGATCGTATACCAAAACATGACATTAAGATAATAATGGGAGACTTTAATGCCAAGGTTGGACGTGAAGAAGCATTCCAAGACTCTATAGGAAAGTAAAGTTTGCATGAAATTTCAAATGATAATGGTCTGAGACTGATAGATCTGACTATGTGTAACTTAATGGTCATTGGAAGCACCTGGCATCAAAGAAAGAAGGTGAGGAAAATGACATGGTGTTCACCAGATGGTGTAACACAAAACCAAATTGACCATGTGCTGATAGACAGAAGACATGCCTCTGATATACTACAAGCAGATAGCTGTCGAGGAGCAGACAGTGATTATTTAGTACGCATTAAATACAGACAGAGAATAGCTACATATAGGGATGGAAGAAGAGCGAAAGTGACCTCAAGGTATGATGATGAGAAGTTAAAAAGAGATGAAGCCATTGCCAGACAATTCCGTTTAATGGTAGGCAACCAACTTGAACAAAGAAGTCAAAGATGTGAAATAGGAGGTATTGAAGGGAAATGGAGTATAATAAAGGAGATCCTACATGAAACAGCACAGGAAGTGCTGGGAGAGAAGACGAAGATCCAAAGAGGTAAATGGTTTGATGAGGAATGTAAAGCAGCAATAAATGAAAGAAATGAGGCACGAAAGAGAATGCTTAATAGGAAAACCAGATATAACACAGAACAATGTAGACTTAAAAGAAAGGAAGCAGACTGTGTGTGCAGGAGAAAGAAACGATGCATTGAGAAAGAGTGGATTGAGGAACTTGAAAAATATAGTAGTAATCAGCAAGTAAGGAAAATGTATATGAGGGTGAAGGATATAAGGAAAGGCTTCCAACCGAAGACAGCTTTCTGTAAGGACCAAGCAGGAAACCTAATAGGCGGGGAAAATGAGATCTTAGAGAGATGGGCAGAATACTTCAGTCAGCTACTTAATGTGGAAGATGGGTTCCAAGATCTAGAATTGAATGATGAAGAGGAGTACCATGATGATGAAACCGGAACATCTCCAACACTGGAAGAAGTTAGAACAGTTATTAAGCCTCTAAAGAATAACAAAGCCCCAGGGATTAATAACATCACTGCTGAAATGGTTAAGAACTCAGGGAAATCAACTAATTAAGTATATACACAAATTGTTATCTGATATATGGGAACATGAACTATAGCCCTAGTGAGCGTAATATACAAAGTGCTTGCAAAAATCCTAGCAGGAAGATTGTCACCACTGACTGAGGGAATAATAGGGGATTATCAGTGTGGTTTTGGACCAAACAGATCCACTACGATTCAAATCTTTATAGTCAGGCAGATAATGGAGAAATGTTATGAATATTCATCAGTTATTTATAGACTTTAAGCAGGCATATGACAGTATCATACGAGGAAAATTGTATGAGGCAATGAAGGAGCTAGGGATCCTAAACAAGCTAATAAGATTAACCAGAATGACGCCTAGGGGTACTAAATGCAAGGTGAAGATTGAAGCAGAGCTCACAAGGGAATTTGTAGTAAACCAAGGTTTGAGACAAGGAGATGTGCTATCTACGATATTATTCAATATAGTTTTAGAAAAGATCATGAGTGTAACCCAGTAGGAACTCTCTTCATCACAGTGAACCAAAATCTAGCATATGCTGATGACATTGATATGATGGCACGAAGATTGCAAGAAGTGATGGAAGGACTGGAAAGATTGGAGAACACAGCAAGTGAAATGGGACTCCAAATAAAAAAAAACAAGACTAAATACATGTTCTCAGCGCGAAATATGGAATTCACGGAAGGCCAATATATACAAGTTGATGGAGGCACGTATGAAAAATTCAAAAGTTTCTAATATCTTGGAACATAAGTTACCATGTATAATAATATTAAGGAGGAAAGAAAAGCAAGAATTGCAGCTGGTAATCGAAACTATTTCTCATTGTTAAGAGTTTTCAAATCTCGCAGAATGAGTAGAAATTTGAAAATCAAAGTATATCAGCTAGTCGTAATGTCAGTGGTGACATATGGGGCAGAGACATAGACTTTGGTGCAAGCAGATGAAGAACTTTTGCGAAGATGGGAGAGAAGGATACTGAGGAAAATATACGGGCCAGTAAATGAGAATGGTCAATGGCGAATAAGGAAAAACGATGAAATTAGAACACTCTACTACAAAAAAAAACAGATATAGTTTCCGATATAAGAAGCATGAGACTCAGGTGGCTAGGACATGTGGAAAGAATACGTGAAGACAGAGCTGTTAAAAAGGTCAATAAAGGGACACCAGGAGGGTGAAGATTAAGAGGAAGGCCAAGGAAAAGATGGTTGGAGGTTGTTGAGGAAGACCTTAGGAGGATGGGAGTAAGACGGTGGAGCCGTCGAGCAGAAGACAGAAGAGAATGTGCTATCATTGTAAGAGAGGCGAAGGCCCTTTAGGGGCTGTAGCAGCCAAGAAGAGCCTGAAAAGAGTCTTAATTCAGACATTTCTACTGCAAGATCAAAACTTAATTTTTCGAGAAATTCCCGTTCAATGCTAATACTCGTATGAAACTCATTTTCTCTACAGAGCAAGCCAGAGCTGATTTTCATTAGAATGTTGAATTATTATGTTTTTCAGAGCCTCAGAAACGTTTTAATTTTGACATTTCGACTATAGGTTCAAATCTTGATCTTTCGAAAAATTCGTGTTAAATGCAAATACTCACTTGAAACCCTATTTCTCTACAGGGCAAGCTAGAGATGATTTTCATTAAAATGTTGAATTATTATGCTTTTCAAAGCTTGAGAAGCGTTCTAATTATTGCATTTTGACTACACGATGATAACTTGATTTTTCGAGAAATTCGCGTTCAATGCTAATTCTCGTTTGAAACTCATTTTTTCTACAGAGCAAGGCAGAAATGATTTTCATTAAAATGTTATATTATTATGCAGTTCAGAGCTTAAAAGCATTTTAATTATCACATTTCGAATGTAGGATCAAAACTTGATTATTCGAGAAATTCGCATTCAATCATAACACTCGCTTCAAACTCATTTTCCCTACTGACCAAGCCAGAGATGATTTTCATTAAAATGTTGAATCATTATATTTTTCAGAGCCTGAAAACCCCTCCAGGGAACGCCGCCTTATAGTATCACTGACCGTGCGGGCGGAGGGGTTTGCGTGCTTTGTTGTGGCTGAGAGCTATGCCAGCGGTAGATTTTCTACCAGCAAGGACAGGTCTCAGAAAAGAAGCCAGACTAAGGCGTTCTGCAACGTCCAATTTTACCTATTGTATCCTATCCCAATATTACTACCTAAAGTTCAAACCACAAACCCTGAGACCTTCTGTGAACAAAACCACGCGCATACAGAAAGCATTGCAAACTCATAGAAGTAAAATAATCCACACGAAAATCCAGCGTTGTTACAGGATTCATTACATAAGGTAAAACAATGGCCAATTTGTAGTATGGGATACGCTGCCGCAAATGACGTCTCACTTTAAATCCAATGCTCTTTCTTTTTTTACTTATTGATTCACCTTTATGGTTAACTCTTTGCACCAGTAATCATTTCCCATAAATTTGGCTTCTTTCTTGCATGTGAATTGAATATATTTTACTTGCATTTTTTTAGACAAAATGATATAACATGGTAATCTGTATTTCTAAGGATGATATAGATAGGAGAGTATTTGAAATTTTTTTGTAAATTTTATGTAAATTGTATCTTATGTAAATAAAATATATAATGGGCATAAACAGCAATATGCATTGCTCTAAGTCCAATAAATATATTGATGATGATCAAAACAAGACAAAGAAAGTTCTTAAATTTATTGCGGTTGGAAACTTTGACAAGCATGCCAATGACGATTTTTGTTCCGCCAAATATAGTGCACTACGTAAAATAACTTGGTGACATGGCAAGGCAAGATAAGTGTGAACATTTTGTAGTAATATGCATTGTAACTTTCAATGAGCTTAGAGATTTGTGTACATAATGATATTTTATAACATTGGTTATTTTCTAAAAATAATCATGTGAACAGCAAGAAAGTAGTGCAACTTAGTAATATTGCCTGACTTATCCTTAGAAAAATAACATGCCGTGGTCTATGCGTGCGGGAAAGTCTCAGTGTTCTCCGAGCTTGTTTTCAAAACACCAGCAAGGACAGCCTTTGAAAAGGGGTGAGAAACAGATTCATGTAACGTTCTGAGAAACCAGTAAATGAAGTGGTTAAGTTCGTATCCCAATGCAGTGGTGTGTCAGTGTCTGCAGTTTTAAGGGTTATGAAAGAGAGAATGACCGGGAGAGTAACAATGTATGCGGCTGCATATTCGTTTGATGTTTTGAGAGCGGGTTCTCACATTCAGAGGCTCTTATATAAATGAATAGGTGCGGCGAACTATGAGTGTAACGGCAGATGATTTCGGTCATGAATCAGCTGACGCGGAGTGATACATCGAATCGGTGAGACCGTTTGTTTACAGAAGGTCTCAGGGTTGGTGACTTACACTATAGTCCCTAAGTCCCGTCCTCAGGGTTACGAGGGGGATGGAGCGGATTCCTCAGCCGTAGTGTTGGCAACAGTACATATGTTTTTGATTGGTTATTTTCTTGGTTATCATGTGTAAGTTCTAACCCAAACTGTCAGGTTAATACTTTATACTTCTCTTTCATATAATTTTTATATTACTGTAACACATATTATCAAATTATTGTACTTTTTGAAAAATTCTGATTGCATATTTTGTGTACCAAACAGTGTTATAATACAATACACTGTAAATGGGCATTTGCCTGTAGTGTCATGTCTTTAAATAAATAAATAAAGGAGCAAACCTGATACAAACCTTGGTCCTCCAGGTTGGGTGTTGAGCATAGGACTAACGACCCTATCCCATAAAACAATCATTGTTGCGGAACTCAGAAACAATGATAGCCGGACGTATTCTATGGAAAGACACAGGCATGCTAAAGGACTACGTAAACGGAAGAATGATATATACCTGGCCACATGGAATGTTAGATCATTAAGTAAACCAGGTGCTTTGGAAAATCTAAAGGAGCAAATGAAGAAATACAGAATAATAGTAGCGGCATTGCAGGAGATCAGGTGGCAAGGAAATGGAATGTTATCTACTGGGGATTACACATTAATGTATAGTGGAAGCAGTGAAAATACAAGAGGTGGCACAGGATTCCTACTAAACAATAAATATAAAACTGTAGTAAAGAAATTCAAACCAATAAATGAGAGCTTATGTACGCTGAGAATGAAAGCCAAGTTCTTCAACATTACCTTAGTATGTGTATATGCCGAAACGGAAGAGGCAGAAGAAGATGAAAGGGATGGATTCTACCAGCAGCTGGATCAGGTAATCGATCGTATACCAAAACATGACATTAAGATAATAATGGGAGACTTTAATGCCAAGGTTGGACGTGAAGAAGCATTCCAAGACTCTATAGGAAAGTAAAGTTTGCATGAAATTTCAAATGATAATGGTCTGAGACTGATAGATCTGACTATGTGTAACTTAATGGTCATTGGAAGCACCTGGCATCAAAGAAAGAAGGTGAGGAAAATGACATGGTGTTCACCAGATGGTGTAACACAAAACCAAATTGACCATGTGCTGATAGACAGAAGACATGCCTCTGATATACTAACAGCAGATAGCTGTCGAGGAGCAGACAGTGATTATTTAGTACGCATTAAATACAGACAGAGAATAGCTACATATAGGGATGGAAGAAGAGCGAAAGTGACCTCAAGGTATGATGATGAGAAGTTAAAAAGAGATGAAGCCATTGCCAGACAATTCCGTTTAATGGTAGGCAACCAACTTGAACAAAGAAGTCAAAGATGGGAAATAGGAGGTATTGAAGGGAAATGGAGTATAATAAAGGAGATCCTACATGAAACAGCACAGGAAGTGCTGGGAGAGAAGACGAAGATCCAAAGAGGTAAATGGTTTGATGAGGAATGTAAAGCAGCAATAAATGAAAGAAATGAGGCACGAAAGAGAATGCTTAATAGGAAAACCAGATATAACACAGAACAATGTAGACTTAAAAGAAAGGAAGCAGACTGTGTGTGCAGGAGAAAGAAACGATGCTTTGAGAAAGAGTGGATTGAGGAACTTGAAGAATATAGTAGTAATCAGCAAGTAAGGAAAATGTATATGAGGGTGAAGGATATAAGGAAAGGCTTTCAACCGAAGACAGCTTTCTGTAAGGACCAAGCAGGAAACCTAATAGGCGGGGAAAATGAGATCTTAGGGAGATGGGCAGAATACTTCAGTCAGCTACTTAATGTGGAAGATGGGTTCCAAGATCTAGAATTGAATGATGAAGAGGAGTACCATGATGATGAAACCGGAACATCTCCAACACTGGAAGAAGTTAGAACAGTTATTAAGCCTCTAAAGAATAACAAAGCCCCAGGGATTAATAACATCACTGCTGAAATGGTTAAGAACTCAGGGAAATCAACTAATTAAGTATATACACAAATTGTTATCTGATATATGGGAACATGAACTATAGCCCTAGTGAGCGTAATATACAAAGTGCTTGCAAAAATCCTAGCAGGAAGATTGTCACCACTGACTGAGGGAATAATAGGGGATTATCAGTGTGGTTTTGGACCAAACAGATCCACTACGATTCAAATCTTTATTGTCAGGCAGATAATGGAGAAATGTTATGAATATTCATCAGTTATTTATAGACTTTAAGCAGGCATATGACAGTATCATACGAGGAAAATTGTATGAGGCAATGAAGGAGCTAGGGATCCTAAACAAGCTAATAAGATTAACCAGAATGACGCCTAGGGGTACTAAATGCAAGGTGAAGATTGAAGCAGAGCTCACAAGGGAATTTGCAGTAAACCAAGGTTTGAGACAAGGAGATGTGCTATCTACGATATTATTCAATATAGTTTTAGAAAAGATCATGAGTGTAACCCAGTAGGAACTCTCTTCATCACAGTGAACCAAAATGTAGCATATGCTGATGACATTGATATGATGGCACGAAGATTGCAAGTAGTGATGGAAGGACTGGAAAGATTGGAGAACACAGCAAGTGAAATGGGACTCCAAATAAAAAAACAAGACTAAATACATGTTCTCAGCGCGAAATATGGAATTCACGGAAGGCCAATATATACAAGTTGATGGAGGCACGTATGAAAAATTCAAAAGTTTCTAATATCTTGGAACATAAGTTACCATGTATAATAATTTTAAGGAGGAAAGAAAAGCAAGAATTGCAGCTGGTAATCGAAACTATTTCTCATTGTTAAGAGTTTTCAAATCTCGCAGCCTGAGTAGAAATTTGAAAATCAAAGTATATCAACTAGTCGTAATGTTAGTGGTGACATATGGAGCAGAGACATAGACTTTGGTGCAAGCAGATGAAGAACTTTTGCGAAGATGGGAGAGAAGGATACTGAGGAAAATATACGGGCCAGTAAATGAGAATGGTCAATGGCGAATAAGGAGAAACGATGAAATTAGAGCACTCTACTACAAAAAGACAGATATAGTTTCCGATATAAGAAGCATGAGACTCAGGTGGCTAGGACATGTGGAAAGAATACGTGAAGACAGAGCTGTTAAAAAGGTCAATAAAGGGACACCAGGAGGGTGAAGATTAAGAGGAAGGCCAAGGAAAAGATGGTTGGAGGTTGTTGAGGAAGACCTTAGGAGGATGGGAGTAAGACGGTGGAGACGTCGAGCAGAAGACAGAAGAGAATGTGCTATCATTGTAAGAGAGGCGAAGGGGCTGTAGCAGCCAAGAAAAGCCTGAAAAGATTCTTAATTCAGACATTTCTACTGCAAGATCAAAACTTAATTTTTCGAGAAATTCCCGTTCAATGCTAATACTCGTATGAAACTCATTTTCTCTACAGAGCAAGCCAGAGCTGATTTTCATTAGAATGTTGAATTATTATGTTTTTCAGAGCCTCAGAAACGTTTTGATTTTGACATTTCGACTATAGGTTCAAAACTTGATCTTTCGTTAAATTCGTGTTAAATGCAAATACTCACTTGAAACCCTATTTCTCTACAGAGCAAGCCAGAGATGATTTTCATTAAAATGTTGAATTATTATGCTTTTCAAAACTTGAGAAGCGTTCTGATTATTGCATTTTGACTACACGATGATAACTTGATTTTTCGAGAAATTCGCGTTCAATGCTAATACTCGTTTGAAACTCATTTTTTCTACAGAGCAAGGCAGAAATGATTTTCATTAAAATGTTATATTATTATGCAGTTCAGAGCTTAAAAGCATTTTAATTATCACATTTCGAATGTAGGATCAAAACTTGATTATTCGAGAAATTCGCATTCAATCATAACACTTGCTTCAAACTCATTTTCCCTACTGACCAAGCCAGAGATGATTTTCATTAAAATGTTGAATCATTATATTTTTCAGAGCCTGAAAACCCCTCCAGGGAACGCCGCCTTATAGTAGCACTGACCGTGCGGGCGGAGGGGTTTGCGTGCTTTGTTGAGGCTGAGAGCTATGCCAGCGGTAGATTTTCTACCAGCAAGGACAGGTCTCAGAAAGAAGCCAGACTAAGGCGTTCTGCAACGTCCAATTTTACCTATTGTATCCTATCCCAATATTACTACCTAAAGTTCAAATCACAAACCCTGAGACTTTCTGTGAACAAAACCACGCGCATACAGAAAGCATTGCAAACTCATAGAAGTAAAATAATCCACACGAAAATCCAGCGTTGTTACAGGATTCATTACATAAGGTAAAACAATGGTCAATTTGTAGTATGGGATACGCTGCCGCAAATGACGTCTCACTTTAAACCCAATGCTCTTTCTTTTTTTACTTATTGATTCACCTTTATGGTTAACTCCTTGCACCAGTAATCATTTCCCATAAATTTGGCTTCTTTCTTGCATGTGAATTGAATATATTTTACTTGCATTTTTTTAGACAAAATGATATAACATGGTAATCTGTATTTCTAAGGATGATATAGATAGGAGAGTATTTGAAATTTTTTTGTAAATTTTATGTAAATTGTATCTTATGTAAATAAAATATATAATGGGCATAAACAGCCATATGCATTGCTCTAAGTCCAATAAATATATTGATGATGATCAAAACAAGACAAAGAAAGTTCTTAAATTTATTGCGGTTGGAAACTTTGACAAGCATGCTAATGACGATCTTTGTTCCGCCAAATATAGTCCACTACGTAAAATAACTTGGTGACATGGCAAGGCAAGATAAGTGTGAACATTTTGTAGTAATATGCATTGTAACTTTCAATGAGCTTAGAGATTTGTGTACATAATGATATTTTATAACATTCGTTATTTCCTAAAAATTATCATGTGAACAGCAAGAAAGTAGTGCAACTTAGTAATATTGCCTGACTTATCCTTAGAAAAATAACATGACGTGTTCTATGCGTGCGGGAAAGTCTCAGTGTTCTCCGAGCTTGTTTTCAAAACACCAGCAAGGACAGCCTATGAAAAGGGGTGAGAAACAGATTCATGTAACGTTCTGAGAAACCAGTAAATGGAGTGGTTAAGTTCGTAAGGGATGGATTCTACCAGCAGCTGGATCAGGTAATCGATCGTATACCAAAACATGACATTAAGGTAATAATGGGAGACTTTAATGCCAAGGTTGGACGTGAAGAAGCATTCCAAGACTCTATAGGAAAGGAAAGTTTGCATGAAATTTCAAATGATAATGGTCTGAGACTGATAGATCTGACTATGTGTAACTTAATGGTCATTGGAAGCACCTGGCATCAAAGGAAGAAGGTGAGGAAAATAACATGGTGTTCTCCAGATGGTGTAACACAAAACCAAATTGACCATGTGCTGATAGACAGAAGAAATGCCTCTGATATACTACAAGCAGATAGCTGTCGAGGAGCAGACAGTGATTATTTAGTACGCATTAAATACAGACAGAGAATAGCTACATATAGGGATGGAAGAAGAGCGAAAGTGACCTCAAGGTATGATGATGAGAAGTTAAAAAGAGATGAAGCCATTGCCAAACAATTACGTTTAATGGTAGGCAACCAACTTGAACAAAGAAGTCAAAGGTGGGAAATCGAAGGTATTGAAGGGAAATGGAGTATAATAAAGGAGATCCTACATGAAACAGCACAGGAAGTGCTGGGAGAGAAGACGAAGATCCAAAGAGGTAAATGGTTTGATGAGGAATGTAAAGCAGCAATAAATGAAAGAAATGAGGCACGAAAGAGAATGCTTAATAGGAAAACCAGATATAACACAGAACAATGTAGACTTAAAAGAAAGGAAGCAGACTGTGTGTGCAGGAGAAAGAAACGATGCTTTGAGAAAGAGTGGATTGAGGAACTTGAAGAATATAGTAGTAATCAGCAAGTAAGGAAAATGTATATGAGGGTGAAGGATATAAGGAAAGGCTTCCAACCGAAGACAGCTTTCTGTAAGGACCAAGCAGGAAACCTAATAGGCGGGGAAAATGAGATCTTAGAGAGATGGGCAGAATACTTCAGTCAGCTACTTAATGTGGAAGATGGGTTCCAAGATCTAGAATTGAATGATGAAGAGGAGTACCATGATGACGAAACCGGAACATCTCCAACACTGGAAGAAGTTAGAACAGTTATTAAGCCTCTAAAGAATAACAAAGCCCCAGGGATTAATAACATCACTGCTGAAATGGTTAAGAACTCAGGGAAATCAACTAATTAAGTATATACACAAATTGTTATCTGATATATGGGAACATGAACTATAGCCCTAGTGAGCGTAATATACAAAGTGTTTGCAAAAATCCTAGTAGGAAGATTGTCACCACTGACTGAGGGAATAATAGGGGATTATCAGTGTGGTTTTAGACCAAACAGATCCACTACGGATCAAATATTTATAGTCAGGCAGATAATGGAGAAATGTTATGAATATTCATCAGTTATTTATAGACTTTAAGCAGGCATATGACAGTATCATACGAGGAAAATTGTATGAGGCAATGAAGGAGCTAGGGATCCTAAACAAGCTAATAAGATTAACCAGAATGACGCCTAGGGTTACTAAATGCAAGGTGAAGATTGAAGCAGAGCTCACAAGGGAATTTGCAGTAAACCAAGGTTTGAGACAAAGAGATGTGCTATCTACGATATTATTCAATATAGTTTTAGAAAAGATCATGAGTGTAACACAGTGAACCAAAATCTAGCATATGCTGATGACATTGATATGATGGCACGAAGATTGCAAGAAGTGAAGGAAGGACTGGAAAGATTGGAGAACACAGCTAGTGAGATGGGACTCCAAATAAGAAAACCCAAGACTAAATACATGTTCTCAGCGCGAAATATGGAATTCACGGAAAGCCAATATATACAAGTTGATGGAGGCACGTATGAAAAATTCAAAATTTTCAATATCTTGGATCATAAGTTACCATGTATAATAATATTAAGGAGGAAAGAAAAGCAAGAATTGCAGCTGGTAATCGAAGCTATTTCTCATTGTTAAGAGTTTTCAAATCTCGCAGCCTGAGTAGAAATTTGAAAATCAAAGTATATCAGCTAGTCGTAATGTCAGTGGTGACATATGGAGCAGAGACATAGACTTTGGTGCAAGCAGATGAAGAACTTTTGCGAAGATGGGAAAGAAGGATACTGAGGAAAATATACGGGCCAGTAAATGAGAATGGTCAATGGCGAATAAGGAGAAACGATGAAATTAGAACACTCTACTATAAAAAAAACAGATATAGTTACCGATATAAGAAGCATGAGACTCAGGTGGCTAGGACATGTGGAAAGAATACCTGAAAACAGAGCTTTTATAAAGGTCAATAAAGGGACACCAAGAGGGTGAAGATTAAGAGGAAGGCCAAGGAAAAGATAGTTGGAGGTTGTTGAGGAAGACCTTAGGAGGATGGGAGTAAGACTGTGGAGACGTCGAGCAGAAGACAGAAGAGAATGTGCTATCATTGTAAGAGAGGCGAAGGCCCTTTAGGGGCTGTAGCAGCCAAGAAGAGCCTGAAAAGCGTCTTAATTCTGACATTTCTACTGCAAGATCAAAACTTAATTTTTCGAGAAATTCGCGTTCAATGCTAATACTCGTATGAAACTCATTTTCTCTACAGAGCAAGCCAGAGATGATTTTCATTAGAATGTTGAATTAATATGTTTTTCAGAGCCTGAGAAACGTTTTAATTTTGACATTTCGACTATAGCTTCAAAACTTGATCTTTCGAAAAATTCGTGTTAAATGCAAATACTCACTTGAAACCCTAGTTTTCTACAGAGCAAGCCAGAGATGATTTTCATTAAAATGTTGATTTATTATGCTTTTCAAAGCTTGAGAACCGTTCTAATTATTACATTTTGACTACACGATGATAACTTGATTTTTATAGAAATTCGCGTTCAATGCTAATACTCGTTTGAAACTCATTTTATCTACAGAGCAAGGCAGAAATGAATTTCATTAAAATGTTGATTTATTATTCTTTTCAGAGCCTGAAAAACGTTTTAAATCTGACATTTCAACTATGGGTTCAAAACTAGATTTTTCGAAAAATTCGCGTTAAATGCTAATACTCGCTTGAAACTTATTTTCTCTACAGAGCAAGTCAGAGATGATTTTCTTTAAATGTTGAATTTTTATGTTTTTCAGAGCATTAGAAGCGTTTTAATTATTACATTTCGACTACAGGATGATAACTCGATTTTTGGAGAAATTCGCGATAAATGCAAATACTCGCTTGAAACCCATTTTCTCTACAGAGCAAGCCAGAGATGATAATCATTAAAATGATAAATTATTATGCTTTTCAGAGTTTGAGAAGCGTCTTAAATCTGACATTTCTACTACAAGATCAAAACTTAATTTTTAGAGAAATTTGCGTTCAATGCTAATACACTTATGAAACCCATATTCTCTTCAGAACAAGACAGAGCTGATTTTCATTAGAATGTTGAATTATTATGCTTTTCAGAGCCTGAGAAACGTTTTAATTCTGACATTTCGACTATAGGTTCAAAACTTGATTTTTTGAAAAATTCGTGTTAAATGCAAATACTCACTTGAAACCCATTTTCTCTACAGAGCATGCCAGAGATGACTTTCATTAAAATGTTGATTTATTATGCTTTTCAGAGCTTGAGAAACGTTTTAATTATTACGTTTCAACTACATGATGATAACTTGATTTTTCGAGAAATTCTCGTTCAATGCTAATACTCGTTTGAAACTCATTTTCTCTACAAACCAAGCCATAGATGATTTTTATTAAGATATTGAATTATTATGCTTTTCAGAGTTTGAGAAGCGTTTTAATTGTTACATTTCGACTACAGGATGAAAACCTGATTTATCGTGTAATTCGCGTTGAATGATAATACTCGCTTGAAACTCATTCCTTACAGAGCAAGCCATAGATAATCTTTTTAAAATGTTGAATTATTAAACTTTTAAAAGCCTGAGAATCGTTTTAATTCTGACATTTTGACAATAGGTTCTAAACTTGAATTCTCGAGAAACTCGCGTTCAATGCTAATATTCGTTTGAAACTCATTTTCTCTACAGAGCAAGCCAATGATCATTTCCATTAAAATGTTAAATTATTATGCTTATCAGAACCTGAAAAGCTTTTTAATTGTTACAATTCGACTATAGTGCTATAACTTGATTTTTCGAGAAATTCGCGTTCAATGGTTATATTCGTTTGAAACTAATTTTCTCTACAGAACAAGCCAAAGATGATTTTCATTAAAATGGTAAACTATTACTTTTTTCAGAGCCTGAAAAGCTTTCTAATTTTTACATTTCTACTATAGGGTGATAAGTTGTCTTTTCGAGAAATTCGCGATCAATGATAATACTCTTTTGAAACTCATTTTCTCTACAGAGCAACCAGATATAATTTTCATTAAATTGTTATATTATTGTGCTTTTCATAGCCTGAACATCGTTTTAATTCTGACATTTCTACATTGGATAAGAACTTGAATTTTCGAGATATTCGCGTTAAATGCTAATATTCGTTGTAAACTAATTTTCGCTACAGTTGAAGCCAGAGATGATTTTCATTAAAATGTTGAATTATTATATTTATCAGAGCCTCAAAACCCCTCCAGAAAACGGCGCCTTATAGTAGCACTGACCGTGCGGGCGGAGGGGTTTGCGTTCTATGTTGAGGCTGAGAGCTGTGCCAGCGGAAGATTTTCTACCAGCAAGGTCACCCATGCTGGACAGGTCTCACAAGAGTAACCCGACAAAGGCGTTCTGGAAATTCCCATATTACCTATTGTATCCTATCCCAATATTCCTACCTAAAGTTCAAATCACAAACCCTGAGACCTTCTGTAAACAAAACCACGTGCATACAGAAAGCATTGCAAACTCATAGAAGTAAAATAATCCACACGAAAATCCAGCGTTGTTACAGGATTCATTACATAAGGTAAAACAATGGCCAATTTGTAATATGGGATACGCTGCCGCAAATGACGTCTCACTTTAAACCCAATGCTCTTTCTTTTTTTACTTATTGCTTCAACTTTAAAGTTAACTCTTTGCACCAGTAATCATTTCCCATAAATTTGGCTTCTTTCTTGCATGTGAATTGAATATATTTTACTTACATTTTTTTAGACAAAATGATATAACATGCTAATGTATATTTCTAAGGATGATATAGATAGGAGTGTATTTGAAATTTGTTTGTAGATTTTATGTAAATTGTATCTTATGTAAACAAAATATATAATGGGCATAAACAGCCATATGCATTGCTCTAAGTCCAATAAATATATTGATGATGATCAAAACAAGACAAAGAAAGTTCTTAAATTTATTGCGGTTGGAAACTTTGACAAGCATCCTAATGACGATTTTTGTTCCGCCAAATATAGTGCACTTCGTAAAATAACTTGGTGACATGGCAAGGCAAGATAAGTGTGAACATTTTGTAGTAATATGCATTGTAACTTTCAATGAGCTTAGAGATTTGTTTACATAATGATATTTTATAACATTAGTTATTTTCTAAAAATAATCATGTGAACAGCAAGAAAGTAGTGCAACTTAGTAATATTGCCTGACTTATCCTTAGAAAAATAACATGCCGTGTTCTATGCGTGCGGGAAAGTCTCAGTGTTCTCCGAGCTTGTTTTCAAAACACCAGCAAGGACAGCCTTTGAAAAGGGGTGAGAAACAGATTCATGTAACGTTCTGAGAAACCAGTAAATGAAGTGGTTAAGTTCGTATCCCAGTGCAGTGGTGTGTCAGTGTCTGCAGTTTGAAGGGTTATGAAAGAGAGAATGACCGGGAGAGTAACAATGTATGCGGCTGCATATTCGTTTGATGTTTTGAGAGCGGGTTCTCACATTCAGAGGCTCTTATATACAATGAATAGGTGCGGCGAACTATGAGTGTAACGGCAGATGATTTCGGTCATGAAGAAGACCTTAGGAGGATGGGAGTAAGACTGTGGAGACGTCGAGCAGAAGACAGAAGAGAATGTGCTATCATTGTAAGAGAGGCGAAGGCTCTTTAGGGGCTGTAGCAGCCAAGAAGAGCCTGAAAAGCGACTTAATTCTGACATTTCTACTGCAAGATCAAAACTTAGTTTTTCGAGAAATTCGCGATCAATGCTAATACTCGTATGAAACTCATTTTCTCTACAGAGCAAGCCAGAGCTGATTTTCATTAGAATGTTGAATTATTATGCTTTTCAGAGCCTGAGAAACGTTTTAATTCTGACATTTCGACTATAGGTTCAAAACTTGATTTTTTGAAAAATTCGTGTTAAATGCAAATACTCACTTGAAACCCATTTTCTCTACAGAGCATGCCAGAGATGACTTTCATTAAAATGTTGATTTATTATGCTTTTCAGAGCTTGAGAAGCGTTTTAATTATTACGTTCAACTACATGATGATAAATTGATTTTTCGAGAAATTCTCGTTCAATGCTAATACTCGTTTGAAACTCATTTTCTCTAGAAACCAAGCCATAGATGATTTTTATTAAGATATTGAATTATTATGCTTCTCAGAGCCGGGGAAACGTTTTAATTCTGACATTTCGACAAATAGGTTGAAAACTTTATTCTACGAAAAATTCGCGTTAAATGCTAATACTCGTTTGAAACCCATTTTCTCTACAGAGCACGCCAGAAATGATTTTCATTAAATGTGGAATTATTATGTTTTTCAGAGTTTTAATTTTTACATTTCAACTATAGGATGAAAACTTGATTTATCGTGTAATTCGCGTTCAATAATAATACTCGCTTGAAAATCATTCCTTACAGAGCAAACCATACATAATCTTTTTAAAATGTTGAATTATTAAACTTTTAAGAGCCTGAGAATTGTTTTAATTCTTACAGTTCGACTTTAGATTCAAAACTTGATTTTTTGAAAAATTCGTGTTAAATGCAAATTCTCACTTGAAACCCGTTTTCTCTCCAGAGCATGCCAGAGATGACTTTCATTAAAATGTTGATTTATTAAGCTTTTCAGAGCTTGAGAAGCGTTTTAATTATTACGTTTCAACTACATGATGATAACTTGATTTTTCGAGAAATTTTCGTTCAATGCTAATACTCGTTTGAAACTCATTTTCTCTACAGAGCAAGCCAGAGCTGATTTTCATTGGAATGTTGAATTATTATGCTTTTCAGAGCCAGAGAAACGTTTTAATTTTGACATTTCGACTTTAGCTTCAAAACTTGATTTTTTGAAAAATTCTTGTTAAATGCAAATACTCGCTTGAAACCCATTTTCTATACAAAGCATACCAGAGATGACTTTCATTAAAATGTTGATTTATTAAGCTCTTCAGAGCTTGAGAAGCGTTTTAATTATTACGTTTCAACTACATGATGATAACTTGATTTTTCGAGAAATTTTCGTTCAATGCTAATACTCGTTTGAAACTCATTTTCTCTACAAACCAAGCCATAGATGATTTTTATTAAGATATTAAATTATTATGCTCTTCAGAGCTTGAGAAGCGTTTTAATTATTACATTTCGACTACAGGATGATAACTTTATTTTTCGAGAAATTCGCGTTTAATGCTAATACTCGTTAGAAATTCATTTTCTCTACAGAGCAAGCCAGAGATGACTTTCTTTAAAATGTTGATTTAATATGTTTTTCAGAGCCTGATAAACGTTTTTGTCTGACATTTCGGCTATGGGTTCAATACTTGATTTTTCGAAAAATTCGCGTTAAATGCTAATACTCGCTTGATACTTATTTTCTCTACAGAGCAAGCCAGAGATGATTTTCTTTAAATTGTTGAATTATTATGTTTTTCAAAGCTTGAGAATCGTTTTAATTATTACATTTCGACTACAGGATGATAACTTTATTTTTCGAGAAATTTTCGTTCAATGCTAATTCTCGTTTGAAACTCATTTTCTCTACAAACCAAGCCAGAGATGATTTTTATTAAGATATTGAATTATTATGCTTTTCAGAGCTTGAGAAGCGTTTTAATTATTACATTTCGACTACAGGATGATAACTTTATTTTCCTGAAATTTTCGTTCAATGCTAATACTCGTTTGAAACTCATTTTCTCTACAAACCAAGCCATGGATGATTTTTATTAAGATATTGAATTAGTATGCTTTTCAGAGCTTAAGAAGCGTTTTAAATATTACATTTCGACTACAGGATGATAACTTGATTTTTCGAGAAATTCGCGTTCAATGATAATACTCGCTTGAAACTCATTCCTTACAGAGCAAGCCATACATAATCTTTATAAAATGTTGAATTATTAAACTTTTAAGAGCCTGAGAATCGCATTAATTCTGACATTTTGACAATAGGTTCTAAACATGAATTCTCGAAAAACTCGCGTTCAATGCTAATATTCGTTTGAAACTGATTTTCTCTACAGAGCAAGACAGTGATCATTTCCATTAAAATGTAATTATTATGCTTATCAGTGCCTGAAAAGCTTTTTAATTATTACATTTCGACTATAGTGTTATAACTTGATTTTTCGAGAAATTCGCGTTCAATGGTTATATTCGTTTGAAACTAATTTTCTCTACAGAACAAGCCAAAGATGATTTTCAATAAAATGGTAAACTATTATTTTTTTCAGAGCCTGAAAGGCATTTTAATTTTTACATTTCGACTATAGGGTGATAAGTTGTCTTTTCGAGAAATTCGCGTTCAATAATAATACTCATTTGAAACTCATTTTCTCTACAGAGCAACCAGATATGATTTTCATTAAAATGTTATTTATTGTGCTTTTCATAGCCTGAACATCGTTTTAATTCTGACATTTCTACATAGGATAAGAACTTGAATTTTCGAGATATTCGCGTTAAATGCTAATATTCGTTGTAAACTAATTTTCGCTGCAGTTGAAGCCAGAGATGATATTCATTAAAATGTTGAATTATTATATTTTTGAGAGCCTGAAAACCCCTCCAGGGAACGGCGCCTTATAGTAGCACTGACCGTGCGGGCGGAGGGGTTTGCTTGCTTTGTTGAGGCTTTTAGCTATGCCAGCGGTAGATTTTCTACCAGCAAAGTCACCCATGCTGGACAGGTCTCATAAGAGAAGCCAGACTAAGGCGTTCTGCAACGTCCCATATTACCTATTGTATCCTATCCCAATATTCCTACCTAAAGTTCAAATCACAAACCCTGAGACCTTCTGTAAACAAAACCACGTGCATACAGAAAGCATTGCAAACTCATAGAAGTAAAATAATCCACACGAAAATCCAGCGTTGTTACAGGATTCATTACATAAGGTAAAACAATGGCCAATTTGTAGTATGGGATACGCTGCCGCAAATGACGTCTCACTTTAAACCCAATGCTCTTTCTTTTTTTACTTATTGATTCACCTTTATGGTTAACTCTTTGCACCAGTAATCATTTCCCATAAATTTGGCTTCTTTCTTGCATGTGAATTGAATATATTTTACTTGCATTTTTTTAGACAAAATGATATAACACGGTAATGTATATTTCTAAGGATGATATAGATAGGAGAGTATTTGAAATTTTTTTGTAAATTTTATGTAAATTGTATCTTATGTAAATAAAATATATAATGGGCATAAACAGCCATATGCATTGCTCTAAGTCCAATAAATATATTGATGATGATCAAAACAAGACAAAGAAAGTTCTTAAATTTATTGCGGTTGGAAACTTTGACAAGCATCCTAATGACGATTTTTGTTCCGCCAAATATAGTGCACTTCGTAAAATAACTTGGTGACATGGCAAGTCAAGATAAGTGTGAACATTTTGTAGTAATATGCATTGTAACTTTCAATGAGCTTAGAGATTTGTGTACATAATGATATTTTATAACATTGGTTATTTTCTAAAAATAATCATGTGAACAGCAAGAAAGTAGTGCAACTTAGTAATATTGCCTGACTTATCCTTAGAAAAATAACATGCAGTGTTCTATGCGTGCGGGAAAGTCTCAGTGTTCTCCGTGCTTGTTTTCAAAACACCAGCAAGGACAGCCTTTGAAAAGGGGTGAGAAACAGATTCATGTAACGTTCTGAGAAACCAGTAAATGAAGTGGTTAAGTTCGTATCCCAGTGCAGTAGTGTGTCAGTGTCTGCAGTTTTAAGGGTTATGAAAGAGAGAATGACCGGGAGAGTAACAATGTATGCGGCTGCATATTCGTTTGATGTTTTGAGAGCGGGTTCTCACATTCAGAGGCTCTTATATAAAATGAATAGGTGCGGCGAACTATGAGTGTAACGGCAGATGATTTCGGTCATGAATCAGCTGACGCGGAGTGATACATCGAATCGGTGAGACCGTTTGTTTACAGAAGGTCTCAGGGTTGGTGACTTACACTATAGTCCCTAAGTCCCGTCCTCAGGGTTACCAGGGGGATGGAGCGGATTCCTCAGCCGTAGTGTTGGCAACAGTACATATGTTTTTCCTTGGTTATTTTCTTGGTTATCATGTGTAAGTTCTAACCCAAACTGTCAGGTTAATACTTTATACTTCTCTTTCATATAATTTTTATATTACTGTAACACATATTATCATATTATTGTACTTTTTGAAAAATTCTGATTGCATATTTTGTGTACCAAACAGTGTTATAATACAAGTCACTGTAAATGGGCATTTGCGTGTAGTGTCATGTCTTTAAATAAATAAATAAAGGAGCAAACCTGATACAAACCTTGGTCCTCCAGGTTGGGGGTTGAGCATGGAACTAACGACCCTATCCCATAAAACAATCATTGTTGCGGAACTCAGAAACAATGATAGCCGGACGTATTCTATGGAAAGACACAGGCATGCTAAAGGACTACGTAAACGGAAGAATGATATATACCTGGCCACGGAATGTTAGAACATTAAGTAAACCAGGTGCATTGGAAAACCTAAAGGAGGAAATGAAGAAATACAGAATAATAGTAGCGGCATTGCAGGAGATCAGGTGGCAAGGAAATGGAATGTTATCTACTGGGCATTACACATTAATGTATAGTGGAAGCAGTGAAAATACAAGAGGTGGCACAGGATTCCTACTAAACAATAAATATAAAACTGTAGTAAAGAAATTCAAACCAATAAATGAGAGCTTATGTACGCTGAGAATGAAAGCCAAGTTCTTCAACATTACCTTAGTATGTGTATATGCCGAAACGGAAGAGGCAGAAGAAGATGAAAAGGATGGATTCTACCAGCAGCTGGATCAGGTAATCGATCGTATACCAAAACATGACATTAAGATAATAATGGGTGACTTTAATGCCAAGGTTGGACGTGAAGAAGCATTCCAAGACTCTATAGGAAAGGAAAGTTTGCATGAAATTTCAAATGATAATGGTCTGAGACTGATAGATCTGACTATGTGTTACTTAATGGTCATTGGAAGCACCTGCCATCAAAGGAAGAAGGTGAGGAAAATGACATGGTGTTCACCAGATGGTGTAACACAAAACCAAATTGACCATGTGCTGATAGACAGAAGACATGCCTCTGATATACTACAAGCAGATAGCTGTCGAGGAGCAGACAGTGATTATTTAGTACCAATTAAATACAGACAGAGAATAGCTACATAAACTCATTTTCTCTACAGAGCAACCCAGAGCTGATTTTCATTAGAATGTTGTATTACTATGCTTTTCAGAGCCTGAGAAACGTTTTAATTCTGACATTTCGACTATAGGTTCAAAACTTGATTTTTCGAAAAATTCGCGTTAAATGCTAATACTCGCTTGATACTTGTTTTCTCTACAGAGCAAGCCAGAGATGATTTTCTTTAAATTGTTGAATTATTATGTTTTTCAGAGCTTGAGAAGCGTTTTAAATATTACATTTCGACTACATGATGATAACTTGATTTTTCGAGAAATTCGCGTTCAATGCCAATACTCGTTGTAAACTCATTTTCTCTACAAACCAAGCCAAGATGATTTTTATTAAGATATTGAATTATTATGCTTTTCAGAGCTTGAGAAGCGTTTTAATTATTACATTTCGACTACAGGATGATAACTTAATTTTTCGAGAAATTCGCGATCAATGCTAATACTCGTATGAAACTAATTTTCTCTACAGAGCAAGCCAGAGCTGATTTTCATTAGAATGTTGAATCATTATGTTTTTCAGAGCCTGAGAAACGTTTTAATTTTGACATTTCGACTATAGGTTAAAACTTGATCTTTCGAAAAATTCGTGTTAAATGCAAATACTCACTTGAAACCCAATTTCTCTACAAAGCAAGCCAGAGATGATTTTCATTAAAATGTTGAATTATTATGCTTTTCAAAGCTTGAGAAGCGTTCTAATTATTGCATTTTGACTTCACGATGATAACTTGATTTTTCGAGAAATTCGCGTTCAATGCTAATACTCTTTTAACAAAATAAACATAGGTTGTCATGGAACCAAATTTGTCGAAAAATTTTCCAAGTCCTGCGTTAAATTTCAAATATCTGGAAAAAAAAACAGTGAGAGTGAGAGATAGTGCAAAAATCCTCCCCATTGACCCTTTTGTCGATATTGGTGATGCAGAGTACATGTACAAAATTTTTTTAGAGGTCCTGGGTCAAGGGTGGGCCAATTGCCAAAATATTTTTTTCATCGCTCGTAACTTTCGAAAGGATGATCATAGAGAGCTGGGATTTCTTGCGTTAGCATCGTCTAGGTGTTTTCTGTCCTCCCATACCAAAATAAACATAGGTCGTCATGGAACCAATTTTTTTCATCAATCGAAAATTTTCCAAGTCCTGCGTTAAATTGCAAATATCTCGAATTTTTTATAAACAGAGGTGTCCCATAGGATTTTTGAGAAAAAAAAACACATGAAACTCTACAGAGGCATGGCTTTGATAGCCGTGGCCATTAGAACTGTGTTGGGCACCACGCACCCCTGGCGGGATATTTTCTTTTTTTGGGGCCAGGGATTTCCTTAACAAAAATAATTTTGATTATCACACACACACACACATTGTAGAAGATCACACATGAGTTTTAAAAAACAAAACATCGTGGCAGATTACGCTGAGAGCAAGGTCGTGGTAGATTACGCTGATAAGAGGAGACAGCAGCCTTATAGGAAAATGTCGTAAGTCATTTCAAAAATAGGTCAAAAGGCGATGTTAGCATAAGAGCAAGAAGTAAAAAAATAGCTTAAAAAATAATACTAGAGCTTCTTCTCTCCATTTTTCTCTCATTGTAGGTTAGTTTAGTGCATAAAAAACAGATTACGCTGAGACCAGAAGCCTATTAGAAGGTTGTAGTAGATTACACTGAGGGGGACCTTACAGTAAGAAGAGGCAGCCTTATAGGAAAATGTCATAAGTCATTTCAAAAGTAGGTCAAAGGACGAGTTAGCATAAGAGCAAGATTTGCAGGAAACGTTTCAACGTTTATACAGAAAGGTTGAAACGTATTGTCACGAATAGTCGAACATGTCGCGAAAGGCAAAATAAAAAAAAATAACTCCCAAATTCAAAATCGACCAAACAAGAGATAGTGAAAAAAACAAACAAACATGGAACCTTACAACATCCATTGAATAATCGACATTTTGCTGAAATGTCTCCGGCGTTCGCTGGATGATCATGAAAAATTACATTTCTAAAATTGCAGGGAGGAGAAATGATAATCTAGAAGTCTCGATTGTGGTAACAGGAGAGATGGACGCGACGAGAAGACGAAGAAGAAGAACATAAGGAGATTAATCGATGCGGACAAAATAAACGATGATCTAATCAATAACATTACAGCATTAAGTGCCATGCATTCTGTCTTCGTTCGTAATAAAATTAACAAGTTATAAAAAAGAAAGCAATCCAACTTGTCATTTGACCTCCTTAGTGAAACATGTTATAAAAAATATATATATTGAAAGTTTCCAGTTCGTTTCATTTCGCGATTCATCCTCATAGCCGCGATAAACTTAGAAGGCACAGGCTTGTATACATTCCATCTTTCGTTCGGAGGGACAAGGTAAACCGAGCACCTAACCAACCATTCAATAATAATAATATTCATAAATTTTTGTTTGAATTGAGAAAGTAAAAAAAAAAATATCACCTCCTTTAAATATCACATCTACTCTAAAGCATTCATTCGCTGTTCATATTTTCCGTCCTTGAATTCGAATGTGTGTTTTGTCTAACAATTGATTAAATTAAGTACCGAACATTATCGAAAAGCAATTCTGAAAACATTATACTGAAATATTAACATTATAATAAGTGTCCTTCCATAGCCGTTTCAGTCTTCAAACTGCTTCCAACACTGCTTCTGCATACTTTTCAATAAAATCAATTTACCGTACGCCCTGGGCCTTTGCAGATTAACAAAAATCGTCTAAAGTTTGAAGTTGTGACCCTTCTCTATACCGTTGCAAGCTTTTTTGTGGTTATTCAAAATACCTCATTTTCGCATATTCAAATACACACCAGTGAAGGGAGTTCATGTCTCATTAGTGATTTTAAATTTGTATTTTTGGGACCATGCACACACTTCCTAACATTGTTGCCTTGTAGTCGATGAGTTGTGCGGGTACAGATGTGAAGTAGTTAATAAGACCCCACACAGACAAGTCCCCCACCATTTCTTTCCGACATAGATGTTGTTTTGTTACTAGAAAATTGTTATGATTACAGTACACCTGTATCAGTATAGAATAACATGGTGCCATTTTCTGTTTCTGTTGCCAGCAAAAGCAAATCTACAGATCACAGGTTCGAGAAACAAGACATTTTTTTAAAAATTCTCCTGCGCATAATATGGACCACCTATAGCGATGATATAATATAGATCGTATTAACAAATATACTTCAAAGTTATGTAATAAGATTTTGGTTTAGTATTTAATCACAGCAGCAAAACAAACTCTCCATTCGCTTCACAACAGAAGTTAAGTGCATTTTGCATACATGAAGAAGCAGAAATTTACGCCCCGAGGTGTGCTGTTGGAAGACTATACAATAAGACACGGCACCCCATTCTTTACAATAATAAATAAGCAGTGGAGTAAAAAATCCTCTGTTTTATTTTGATGTGAAGAAAAGTTTTAGTCCATGCATTGATCTGATCCCCTTGTCCAAAAATAATAATAATAATAATAAGCTCCGGTCTCATTTGGAGATTGCAACACTGATATGTCCGTCTATTCAGAAAAAAACAAAAGTTTTAACATCCATGGACAATACCGTACAGCAGCTGTTGCGTCCCCCATATGTAAAGTTTCTTTTTTTCCTCGTTAGCTGAACGCGAAGATGAGGATTGGAAGATGCTCGAGACTCCCCGTTCATTCGGGTATAACATCTTTCCTTTCTAACACTCCATTTTTTTTTCTGTAAGAGGGGACATTTCTTTAGATACCAGGAGCACCTGTCTGATGTGAGCGCTCTCTGTTTCCAACTTCGCCACTGGACCGTTAACAAAGCCAATTTCTACGCAATTCATAACCGTTGGTTGATATGTAAATATATTCAGCAATACTGAAAACTCACAGACGTGATGATGATTCAAGCAGATCACGATACAGCCGTATGCATGTAAAACTATTTTCGTCACACACAGGCAAAAAGATAAAAAATAACATTTCTCTCCTTCCCTCGCTTTTAGCCATCTTCAAAAAAAATAGCGTCCAGTATCCTTCTAGATAGGAGGTGAAACGTGACTAGCGAAAATATTGAAATCCAAGTGTGAATTATTTTGTTATGGTCTCCCTCCCTTCTTCGCATGCATGTTTCATATCACGCTCGCTGACATTGAAATAAGCAAAAACAATTGCAAGACAGTACAGGTTATAACCCATCATAACTAGGTCTGTTTTTTTTTTTTTTTTTTTTTTTTTTTAAATAATAATCGTCAGTCCATATGACAATGCTTTTGTGACATGCACGCCCTTTTTGGTTGCTGTCCGTGATGAAATTTTTTATCATTGATAGGCCGGGGACTGAGCTTCTAACTTTCCACATTTACAAACAATATCGTTTACAATAATACCTTCGCTAGAAAGCACAGTGCAATAAATATCCTTTTTTTATATATAAATATTTTAAGTTATGCAATAACTTTGGACAGCAGCTAATTATCATAGCATTATATTCGCGTCCATGTCTGAAACTAGTCTTTATACACACAGCCAACTCACTCATGCAATATAATATCTGATGTAATATAATACAAACAGCTGTGGAAGGTTGTCGACTCTTCGCGAAACAGGACGTACACGTCAGAGTTGTGCAGAAGATAGGGTCGACCCCCTTGTCGATTTTGGTGATGTAGAGTACATGTACGAAATTTGGAGGTCAAGGGTGGGCCAATTGTCAATTTTTTTTTCGATAGGATCATCGTAGAGACATGCGTTAGCATTGGCTCCTAACAAAATAAACATAAGTTATCATGGTTGAACCCCCCCCCCCACCCCTCTGTCGAAAATTTTCCAAGTCCAGCATTAAAAATTGCAAATAACTCGAAAACGGTGAGAGATTGCGCGAAAATAAATCGAAAAATCTCCCCAAACACCACCCCTTGTCGATTTTGGGGATGTAGCGTATGTACGCCAAAGTTTGGTGGTCCTGAGTTCAAGGGTAAGGGATGTTTGCACACACCCTCCCGAAACTTTTAATCACTCGTAACTTCCGAACATGTAGCCGTAGAGAGGTCTGGGGTTTAGTGTATTGGTCGAGTCTCGGTATCCTCTGTCCTCCCATACCAAAAATTTAGTATAGGTCATCATAGAACCAAAATTTTCATCAAACGAAAAAAAAATTCCAAGTCCTGCACAGCCCGTTTACGTTTGTCGCGACTATCTTGAATTAACTAAACAAGTCCAGATAGCGTTGGCGTTATTCTGCCTTCAGTTTCTTCACAGTAACATCAATTCATATTAACAACTTACGAGAGAACATCATGCATCTCATTTACAACAGAGCAATTTAATATCCTCGTCTAGTACGCTGCACTTCTTTGACACTACATGCAGTGCAGGTATATCCCGGTGTCAGGCTGGTGAAAGGAAATAACATTCAACCAAGTAGACGAATAGCGGTGTTCAAGTTCAGAAGATTCAACAAATACCTGTCTGCTGCTTTAAACATTCATTTGATTAGTTAACCACTACTCACCACGTGGTCATACACCACACTACATATTACACCTCTCCAGGACGTGGTGCAGACACCAAATACACTACATGACACCCAAAATCAACAAGGTAGGTTGCACCGTGTAACCAACTAGACGCATGAGTGCAGTCAAAAAGTGCAGCAAACTAGACGGAGCTATTGAATCAAAATGATCACATGGCATTCTCTTTGAATCTGACTTCACCCACCCCTCTTTTTTTTAATCCTTAATCGCGACAATATAATTGACCGACTTTTTAAGTTTACTCTATGCACAGATAGGTTAATCAGGGGACTGGGCGTACAGTTTAAAGTAGAATCGGAATCCAGTAGGTATCGAACCAGGACCCTTTGATTACAACATGACGACTTATCGACAAGGGGAGATTTTTTTTTTTGGTAACGTAGAGTACGCATAGAGAGGTCGGGTTTAGTGTGTCGGTCGGGTCTCGGTGTCCTCTGTCCTCCCATACCAAAATAAACATAGGTCGTCATGGAACCATTTTTTTTTTCATCAATCGAAAATTTTCTAAGTCCACAGCGTTAAAAATATTTTAAATTGCAAATATCTCGAAAATAGTAAGAGTTATCGAAAAAATATATCGAAAAACACCCCCATCCCGGTAGCGAAGCTACTCCCCCCTGTCGATTTTGGAGGTATAGAATACGTGTACCAAGTTTTGGTGGTCCTGGGGTCAAGGGGTAAGAAGTTAGCCCACCCTCCAAAATTTTGATCACTCGTAACTTTTGAACAAATAGTCATAGAAAGGTCGGGTTTAGTGCGTTGGTCGAGTCTCGGTGTCTTTTTTGATCTTCTAACAAAATAAACATAGGTTGTCATGGAACCAAATTTGACCCCCATCTGTCGAAAAATTTTCCAAGTCCTGCGTTAAATTTCAAATACCTGGGAAAAAAAAACAGTGAGAGAGAGAGATAGTGCAAAAATCCTCCCCATTGACCCTTTTGTCGATATTGGTGATGCAGAGTACATGTACAAAATTTTTTTAGAGGTCCTGGGTCAAGGGTGGGCCAATTGCCAAAATATTTTTTTCATCGCTCGTAACTTTCAAAAGGATGATCATAGAGAGCTGGGATTTCTTGCGTTAGCATCGTCTAGGTGTTCTCTGTCCTCCCATACCAAAATAAACATAGGTCGTCATGGAACCAATTTTTTTCATCAATCGAAAATTTTCCAAGTCCTGCGTTAAATTGCAAATATCTCGAATTTTTGATAAACAGAGGTGTCCCATAGGATTTTTGAGAAAAAAAAACACATGAAACTCTACAGAGGCATGGCTTTGATAGCCGTGGCCATTAGAACTGTGTTGGGCACCACGCACCCCTGGCGGGATATTTTCTTTTTTGGGGGGCCAGGGATTTCCTTAACAAAAATAATTTTGATTATCACACACACACACACATTGTAGAAGATCACACATGAGTTTTAAAAAACAAAACATCGTGGCAGATTACGCTGAGAGCAAGGTCGTGGTAGATTACGCTGATAAGAGGAGACAGCAGCCTTATAGGAAAATGTCGTAAGTCATTTCAAAAATAGGTCACAAGGCGATGTTAGCATAAGAGCAAGAAGTAAAAAAATAGCTTAAAAAATAATACTAGAGCTTCTTCTCTCCATTTTTCTCTCATTGTAGGTTAGTTTAGTGCATAAAAAACAGATTACGCTGAGACCAGAAGCCTATTAGCAGGTTGTAGTAGATTACACTGAGGGGGACCTTACAGTAAGAAGAGGCAGCCTTATAGGAAAATGTCATAAGTCATTTCAAAAGTAGGTCAAAGGACGAGTTAGCATAAGAGCAAGATTTGCAGGAGGTAAAAAATAGCTTAAAAAGTGATGCCAGAGCTTTTTCTGTTCATTTTTCTCTCATTGTAGGTTAGTTTAGTGCATAAAACATCGTAAAATAAAAAATAGATCAAAAAATGAGTTAGCATAAGAGCAACATTTGAAATAGGATAAAAAATAGCTTTAAAAATAATGCCAGAGCTTTTTCTGTTCATTTTTCTCTCATTGTAGGTTAGTTTAGTGCGTAAAACGTCGTAAAATAAAAAGTAGGTCAAAGAATGAGTTAGCATAAGAGCAACATTTGAAATAGGATAAAGAATAGCTTAAAAAATAATGCCAGAGCTTTTTCTGTTCATTTTTTCTCTCATTGTAGGTTAGTTTAGTGCGTAAAACGGATTACGCTGAGAGCAGAAGCCTATTAGCAGGTCGTAGTAGATTACACTGAGCGAGCTTACAGTAAGAAGAAACAGCCTCCTTATAGGAAAATATCGTAAGTCATTTCAAAAGTAGGTCAAAGGACGAGGTAGCATAAGAGCAACATTTTGAAATGGGATAAAAAATAGCTTAAAAAGTGATGCCAGAGCTTTTTCTGTCCATTTTTCTCTCATTGTAGGTTAGTTTAGTGCGTAAAACGTCGTAAAATAAAAAGTAGGTCAAAGGACCCTTCCAGAATCGCCCATTCCACCTACTATTACAATTAAATCCAATTTCAAATATAATTCCAATATATTATCCAAATCAACATAATGTAACCCATCCCCACCCACTAATAAGCTGCACCTTGACCTGAAATATATTCCAATAGAAAAAAAGAATATATATATATTTAAATATTCAAATTACGGCGGTATACAAACTGATATTTTACAATAATAGGCCAAATAAAACGCGGAATATCGATTACGGGACAGGTTCCTCTAAATAGAATAAAGCACCGCCAAATTCTTTGAGTTTCAAGATCATAACTAATACTACTCAAACCAAATTCACAATGATAATAATAGAGTATCTAATCCTAGTTTAATATATCACCTTTATAGAATTAATAAAAATAAAGAACAAATTATATTAAAAATTTCACCTAATAAATAAAATATAAACAACCAAAAATCAATTATTACTACAATTAAGCCAACAACTCTCCACTTATGTCCCCACGTCTAACCGCGGCAGCTGGCACGAATTTAGCCGGACAAAATAAATATTAAAATTTAAAATCCTGTAATCTAATTTACATTAAAATTAAACAAACCCACACACTGCGAACTAAATCCAAATATACCGTCTCAACCCATAAAAAATTGGCGGAAGTTTTACCTCTCTTTAATAAATACATATGTAAAATTTAACTAGGGAGATTTAAGCTAGAATAAAACTTTAGTTTTAAAATATAAAGAGAGGTTCCTTACTATTACATAATATGTATTATATTAAATTAAATTATAATTAGAAATTATCTCACGAAAATTTCCTCCCTTTTTATTTTTACTCACTTTCCCATACTATATAGAACACAATTTTTTTTCCATTCAAAATTGTGTTCTATATAGATATATTAACTTCTTTTTTCTCTAGACTCAATAAGTATTAAAATGACATGTTAATTAAGTCAATTACTTTAAGTTAGACTACAAAAACTTAAAAAAAATTGGATAAAATTAAAAGCAATTCTGAAGTATTTTATATTATTTAATAAATAGGTTCTACTTATTAATCATAAGAATAAAAGTCTAATAAATAATATTATTAGCCCACTATTATAATTTTTTTATAAATAAGATGTCTGAAAAAGGATTACCATGATAGGGTAAAGTATACATGAAATTTAACATGTTCTTATTAATTTATTTTCAATAAAAAATGAATTCTTATAACTGAAAGAATTAAACTTTCTCCAATGGTATCAAACCCCATAATGCATCATACACCAAAATATAGTAAAAAGGTAAGCTAATTAAGCTAGAGGGCTCATACCCCACATATGAAGGTCTATAATTAATCCTTCCCTTTTTAATACTCACAACCCCCAAGAAAATAATATTCCTATTGACCCTCACAATAGGAACCCTCCTTTCTATTTCTTCCACCTCATGATATGGAGCCTGAATAGGCTTAGAAATTAATTTAATATCTTTTATTCCATTAATTTCTACACCAAATAATCAACGAAATACAGAAGCATCACTTAAATACTTCCTAATTCAAGCATTAGCTTCATCAATAATTTTGGCCGCAGCATTAATTATAATTAATGCTGCAAATTCCAATATACAAACCCAACTTCTGACTATAGCTTTATTAATAAAAATAGGAGCAGCTCCATTTCACATTTGAATACCAGAAGTTATAGAAGGAATAACATGAATTAACTGTCTAGTAATAACAACTATTCAAAAAATTGCTCCATCAACATTACTTAGTTATGTAATTGACAATTTAAGCATAATTCTAATTTTAACAATTAGAACATCAGCAATTATTGGAGCAATTGGAGGATTAAATCAAACCTCGTTACGAAAAATTATAGCCTTTTCATCAATTAACCGCATATCATGAATTATCCTAAGAATAACATCAGAAGATAACACCTGGTTAATATATTTACTACTATACGTCCTTATAACCACCTCTACCATTATTTTATTTTCAATAAACAAAACATACTACGTCCATCAAGTGTTTATATTAAAATTTCCCCCATCAAAAAAATGTCCTTATTCATATCAATACTATCTCTTGGTGGGCTACCACCCCTACTAGGATTTTTACCAAAATGAATAGTTATTATCCAAACAACCAACCTTAAGCAATTAGTTATAATTATAATCCTAATTAGTATATCACTATTAACCCTATACTATTACTTACGAACCTCACTTACATCAATTTTAATAAATTATAAAACTAATATATGAAATATTATTAATAACAAACCATTAAATTTAAAAGAACAAGTATTATCGGTAGTTACAATTTTTCTCTCAGTGTGTGGACTACCTATAATTCAACCAATTTATATATCTTTATAAGGTCTTAAGTTAATTTTAAACTAATGACCTTCAAAGTCATAAATAAAGGGGATTCTTTTAGGCCTTAATACATACAACGTATCACCCTGAAATTGCAGTTCAAAATTATTATTCTTAACTATAAAGCCAAAATTTAATGAGAGAGTTTAAAACTCATAAATAAATTTACAGTTTATCACCTATATAACTTCAGTCATCTCATTCTTGCAACGATGATTATTTTCTACTAACCATAAAGATATTGGTACAATATATTTAATTTTCGGAGTATGATCAGGAATAGTTGGAACATCATTAAGTATCTTAATCCGTATAGAATTAGGCCAGCCAGGAAGTTTAATTGGAGATGATCAAATCTACAATGTAATTGTAACTGCACACGCATTTATTATAATTTTTTTCATAGTAATACCCATTATAATTGGGGGATTTGGAAACTGATTAGTGCCTTTAATAATTGGAGCCCCGGACATAGCCTTCCCACGATTAAATAATATAAGATTTTGACTACTACCCCCGTCATTAACTCTACTATTATCAGGAAGAATTGTAGAAAGTGGTGCAAAAACTGGTTGAACAGTGTATCCTCCCCTATCTGCAGGAATTGCACATGCTGGAGCCTCTGTTGATTTATCGATTTTTTCATTACATTTAGCAGGAGTATCCTCTATTCTAGGGGCAGTAAATTTTATTACAACAGTAATTAATATACGAACTATAGGAATATCTATAGAACGAGTACCATTATTTGTATGGTCAGTAGTAATTACTGCAGTTCTACTATTATTATCACTACCAGTTCTAGCAGGAGCAATTACTATATTATTAACAGATCGAAATTTAAATACCTCATTTTTTGATCCCTCCGGTGGTGGAGACCCAATCTTATATCAACACCTATTCTGATTCTTTGGACACCCAGAAGTATATATCCTAATTCTACCAGGATTTGGAATAATTTCACATATTGTAACTCAAGAAAGAGGTAAAAAAGAAACATTTGGAGTTCTTGGAATAATTTATGCAATAATAGCAATTGGATTCCTAGGATTTATTGTATGGGCACATCATATATTTACTGTAGGAATAGATGTTGATACACGAGCATATTTTACTGCAGCTACAATAATTATTGCTGTACCAACAGGAATTAAGGTATTTAGATGAATTGCAACACTACATGGAACACAAATTAATTACTCCCCATCAATATTATGAGCATTAGGATTTATTTTCTTATTTACAATAGGGGGATTAACAGGAGTAGTATTAGCAAATTCATCACTAGATATTGTACTACATGACACATACTATGTTGTAGCACATTTTCACTATGTACTGTCTATAGGAGCAGTATTTGCTATTATAGCAGGACTAGTACATTGATTTCCACTATTTACAGGAGTAATAATAAATCCAGATTGATTAAAAATTCAATTCATCTCAATATTTATTGGAGTCAACTTAACATTCTTTCCACAACATTTTCTAGGATTAAGAGGAATACCACGACGATATTCGGATTATCCAGATGCATATACAATATGAAATATTGTTTCAAGATTAGGATCAATCTTATCATTTACAGCAGTAATCATTATAATTTTTATTACCTGAGAAGGTATGACAAGCGCCCGACCAACATTATTTAATCTACAACAAACATCATCAATTGAATGATATCAAATATCACCTCCTTCTGAACATACGTATTCAGAACTTCCAATACTACTTACTAACAACTAATTTTTAAGGTGGCAGAGAAGTGCATTGAATTTAAGCTTCAAATATAAGGGGTGTCTCTTACTTAAAAGTGGCAACCTGAAATCAAATAGGATTACAAGATAGATCCTCCCCATTAATAGAACAAATAATATTTTTCCATGACCACACAATATTAATTTTAATTATAATTACAGTATTAGTAGGATATTTAATAGCATCATTATTTAATAACAAATTAACAAATCGAATACTTTTAGAAGGACAAACATTAGAAACAATATGAACAATTATACCAGCAATTACCCTAGTTTTTATTGCCCTACCCTCTCTACGTTTATTATACTTGTTAGATGAAATTAATCAACCTTCATTAACTCTTAAAACTATTGGGCATCAATGATACTGAAGTTATGAATACTCCGATTTTATAAAAGCAGAATTTGATTCATATATAGCCCCAACAAATGAAATATCTTTAGACTCGTTTCGATTATTAGATGTAGATAATCGAACAGTATTACCAATTAATATAGATATTCGAGTACTAACTACATCTGCAGATGTATTACATTCATGAGCCATGCCATCCATAGGAATTAAGAAAGATGCCACTCCAGGACGACTTAATCAGGCAGGGGTAAATATTAGTCGAATTGGTCAATTTTTTGGACAATGTTCAGAAATTTGTGGATCTAATCATAGATTTATACCAATTATTGTTGAAACTACAACTCACAAATCTTTTATTAATTGATTAATAAAAATTATACAAGAATCATTAGATGACTGAAAAGTAAGTAATGGTCTCTTAAACCACAAAATGGTAATATAACAACTACTTCTAATGAAAAGAGTTAGTTAATATATAACATAGGAATGTCAAACCTAAATTATCCTTGTAGATACTTTTTTATTCCACAAATATATTCATTAAACTGAATTATTTTATTCACAATATTTATATTAATTTATTTTTTATTTTCAATTGTCAACTATTATAATTATAATAAATTATTAAATAATAACAATTTTAAAATAGAAAATAAACCAAAAATTAAATACTGAAAATGATAACAAGATTATTCTCATCATTCGACCCAACATCATCAATTATAAATATATCACTACATTGAATAAGAACATTCTTGGGATTATTAATAATTCCAGCCCCATTTTGATTAATACAGTCACGAACCTCTATGTTATTTAATATAATAATAGTAAAATTACATGAAGAGTTTAAAACATTTTTAGGAATAATTAGTCACCAAGGAAGAACTCTAATATTTATTAGTATATTTTCAATAATCTTATTTAATAATTCAATAGGATTATTACCCTATGTAGTTACTAGATCAAGTCACTTAGTTTTTACTCTAACCCTAGCCCTACCAATATGATTATCATTTATACTATTCGGGTGAATTAATAATACAAAATATATATTAGCACACCTAGTACCGGAAGGTGTGCCAACACTATTAATACCAATTATAGTAGGTATTGAAATCATTAGAAATCTAATTCGTCCAATAACTCTATCAGTACGATTAGTAGCCAACATAATAGTTGGACACTTAATAATATCAATAATTGGAAATACAGGAACAATATTAGAAATTATTGGGCTTTCAATACTAATTTTAGCACAAATTATATTAATTATTATAGAAACAGCCGTAGCATTTATTCAGTCTTATGTATTTGCCTTATTAATTGCTATTTATTCTAGAGAATCAAAATAACTAATGTCAACAAATCAAAATCACCCATATCACTTAGCAGATCAAAGCCCATGACCAGCAACAGGAGCCATTAGAGCAATAATATTAACAACAGGGATAATTAGATGATTTCACCAACAAAATATAGTACTATTAATAATAGGGATAACAACTATACTCCTTACAATAATTCAATGATGGCGAGATATTTCACGAGAAGGAACATATCAAGGATTACATACAAATCAAGTTATAATAGGACTACGATGAGGTATAATTTTATTTATTATTTCAGAAGTACTATTTTTTGTATCATTCTTTTGAGCATTTTTCCATAGAAGCTTATCCCCGACAATTGAACTAGGAATATTATGACCACCAAGGGGGATTACTCCATTTAATCCAATACAAGTACCTTTATTAAATACAGCAATTCTGCTAGCCTCAGGAGTAACAGTAACATGAGCACACCATGGACTATTAGAAAAAAACCATTCACATACAATGCAAGCACTTATATTAACATTAATATTAGAAGTATATTTTACTATTTTTCAAGCATATGAATATTATGAATCCCCATTTACTATTGCTGATGCAGTATATGGATCCACATTCTTTATAGCAACAGGATTTCACGGACTACATGTTATTATTGGATCAACCTTCCTAGGGGTATGCTTAGCTCGACACATCTTATGTCATTTTTCACCAACACATCACTTCGGGTTTGAAGCAGCAGCATGATATTGACATTTCGTAGATGTAGTATGATTATTCCTTTATATTTCAATTTATTGATGAGGTAGATAATTTACTTAGTATATTTAAAGTACACTTAACTTCCAATTAAAAAGATTATAATAAAATAAAGTAAATAATTAATGTAATCGTAAGTACCTCATTATTAATTATAATAATCACATCAATTGTAATAATATTATCCACATTACTATAAAAAAAAATAATTACAGACCGAGAAAAAAGATCACCGTTTGAATGTGGATTTGACCCAAAATCCTCAGCACGAATTCCATTCTCTATAAATTTTTTTCTAATTGCAGTAATTTTTCTAATTTTTGATGTAGAAATCGTATTACTATTACCAATAACAGTTATTATTACTAATTCAAAATTAATATATTGACTATGTGTTAGACTCCTATTCCTATTAATTTTACTTTTAGGTTTATATCATGAATGAACCCAAGGATCACTAGAATGAGCATGCTGGAGTAATAGTTAATAATAACATTTGAGTTGCATTCAAAAGGTATTGAATAATTCAATTTACTTTATTAAGCAAGAAGCAAAAGCAATCAGCTTCGACCTGAATAAATTGGTATATATTACCCTTGCTTACTTGACTGAAGCCAAAGAAAGGCGGCATATTAATGTTAATAATAAAATTAGGATTATTTCCTCAGTTAAGGGGTATCTTATTAAGTGGGGGCTGCTAACTTCCATCTTTAGTGGTGAAATTCCATTAATACTCTTCACAATATTTCTTTAGTATAAAATTACATTATCTTTTCATGATAAAGCTGGACTTTAAATAAGTTCAAGAAGTGTTTACAGAATTATTTTATTCTTCCTAATAACTTCAATATTATGCTTTAATAAGCTATATAAACACACATAAATTATTAATAAAATTACTATTAAAAATGAAAATATAAAATAAATATTAAAATAGTTAGAATGTATTAGTTGGATATTTAAAGAACCACTCCTTATATATTTATATACTCCCTGCCCCTCCATAAGTTCACTTCATCCATAATCAATAGCCTTAATATATATACCTCCAGTAATAAATGAACTACCAATTAATCCACCAGAGGATAAATAAGGTAAAAATCATATTCCTCCTAATAAATAGTATACTATTTTATTATTAAAAAATGGATAAACTTCGAACAAGAAAGATGTAATATTATATCCAATTCACCCTCCCAATAAAATACAAATAACTGCCCCTATCTTCAACTTAAAAGGAATAATAATAACAAAAACAGAAGGAAAAATTAATCATATTAATCCAGAACCACCAACAACAGATAATAATAATAATAATAATAATACCTTTAAATATACCTCACCCCCCATCATCAGAAAAGAATTGAAATGATGTACCTCTATAAGATTTACCAACTAAATAATAATTTAATCGAAAACTATAAGCTATGGTTATACCCGTAGAAATTCATAATAAAACAAATATTACTAAATTAAAAGAAGATATACTTAATATTTCCAAAATTAAATCCTTAGAATAAAATCCAGCCAAAAATGGTATTCCACATAGGGCAAGACTAGAAATTATTATACAAGAAATAGTTATTGGCATTTTATTAATTAAACCCCCCATACAACGAATATCCTGAACATCACCTATAACATGAATTACTACACCAGCACATAAAAACAATAAAGACTTAAATATAGCGTGCGTCAACAAGTGAAAAAATGATAACTCCTTTAATCCCATAGATAATGTTAATATTATTAACCCAAGTTGTCTTAATGTAGATAAAGCAATAATTTTCCTTAAATCATATTCAAAATTAGCACCAACCCCAGCTATAAATATAGTTAGCCCCGATAATAATAAAAGTACCCTACCAAGAACAGTATATATCAATATATCTCCAAAACGAATTAATAAATAAACCCCAGCAGTAACCAAAGTAGAAGAATGAACTAATGCAGAAACTGGGGTTGGTGCAGCTATAGCTGCCGGCAACCATGCAGAAAACGGAATTTGTGCACTCCTTGTTATTCCAGCAATAATAATAAATCTAGTAATTAATATTATATCAAAATCAGAAATTAATCATAAATAATAAATATAATTTCATCTACCATAGTTTAATATTCAAGCAATAGATAATAAAATAAATACATCACCAATTCGATTGGACAGAGCAGTTAGTATTCCAGCAGAATAGGAACGAACATTCTGATAATAAATTACTAGACAGTAAGAAACTAATCCTAGGCCATCCCATCCTAAAATAATTCTAATAATATTAGGAGAAATAATTAAAAACATTATAGATCCAACAAATAATAAAACTAAAATAATAAATCGATTTATATTATAGTCCCCCTCTATATAAGAACCTCTATAATTAATAACCATAGAAGAAATATATATAACTAAGCCTATAAAAATTAAAGATATTCAATCAAATAATATTGTTATAATAATACTAGAACTATTCAAATTAACAATATTTCACTCAATAAAAATTGTAACATCCTTAATTAAAAATATTATCCCTAATAATAATAAAATTATTCTACTAATCAATAAAATAATTGATATTATACTTGTAATAAAAAAATTAAAAACCATTGATTTAAGAACTTTTAGTTACCACTAAGTCCACAACTTACTATTCTACTTAAACTACTTAAATATTTTAAATTCAATGAAATATTGGAGAACAAAAAATAATTAAAAAATTTAATGGAAATGAATGACAAAATAATAATAAATATTCACGAATATTACTTCTTCAGCAAGAAAATACACCAGAATAATATATTCCATGCTGAGTATAAGAATATAAATATAAAGTATAACCAGCACTTAAAAAAGAAAGTAATGCAACACCTACAAAACTAAAGTAGGATCACCCAATAATTCTATTTAATAAACTAATTTCACCCAACAGGTTAATAGATGGAGGGGCAGCCATATTAGTAATTCTTAATATAAATCATCATAAAGATAATCTAGGAATATAATTAATTATTCCCCTATTAATTAATATACTACGACTACCTAATCGTTCATAAGTAATATTTACTAGACAAAATATCCCAGAAGAACAAAGACCATGTGCTACTATTAAAGTAAGGCCACCATTTATCCCTCATGCTCCTATAGTTATAATCCCTATTAAAACAAGACCTATGTGTGCTACAGATGAATATGCAACCAAGGCCCTTAAATCAATTTGACGTATACAAACAAGACTAATTATTCAAATTCCAACAACTCTAATACCAAATCAAAAAATATTATATTTTATAGCTAATCTCTCAATACAAGAAATAATTCGCAAAATCCCATATCCTCCAAGCTTTAATAAAATTCCGGCCAAAATTATAGACCCACTAACTGGTGCCTCAACATGAGCCCTAGGTAATCACAAATGAACCAAAAATATAGGTATTTTTACTAAAAAAGCAAACACCATTCTAATATATCAAACAAAATAATTTATATCAATATTAATATATCTAAATATATATATATATAGACCACCCACTTTATAATTTAACATAAAAATACCAACCAAAAGAGGTAAAGAAGCAAGTAATGTATAAAAAAGTAAATATACCCCCGCTTGTACTCGCTCTGGTTGATATCCTCACCCTAAAATTAAAAATAAAGTGGGTACTAATGATCCCTCAAAAAACAAATAAAATAAAAAAAAATTTATTCTTATAAAAGTTAATATTAATAATAATAATAAAATAATTAACAAAAACATAAATCTACAAGGATAAAAATAAATAGATATAATACTATTTCTAGCCACTATTATTAAAAAAATAATTCAAATACTAAGTAAAATTAAAGAGTAAGACATCACATCTAAGCCAATAAAATAACCAACCCCCCATACTCCGATACCAAATCACACTATTAATAAAAACAAAAAACAACCAAAAACAATAGAAATTTGAACCAATATTCATAAAGAACTATTAAATCTCAAAAGGATTAAAAATATAAAATAAAAAATATATTTTAACCTTTTAGTAATACAAAAGAATTAAAATAATCATTACCATGAGTACGTGTAACTGATACTATAACAGATAAACCAAGAGCTCCCTCACATACACAAAATGAAATAAATAATAAACAAAAATAAGCTTCTTCCTGATTATTAATAAAATAATAAGTTATATATAAATATAAGGATAACACAATAAATTCAAGTCTTAATAGAGTTACTAATAAATGCCTACGTTGAGAAATAAAACATAAAAATCTAATAAATAAAATAATTAATATAAATAATACTCTTAACATAAGTTTTTATAGTTTAATAAAAACAATGGTCTTGTAAATCATAAATGAATTAATAATTCTAAAAACATCAAGGAAGATATAATTATATCATCATTAGCTCCCAAAGCCAATATTTTTATTAAACTACTCCTTGATATTAAAATACAATTAATATTAATTACTATTATATTATTATTAGCAATAATAATACTATATATAAAACATCCACTATCTATGGGGATTATACTAATTATACAAACTGTTACTGCATGCCTAACAATATCAACATTCCTAAAATCCACATGACTTTCCTATGTATTATTCCTAGTATTTTTAGGAGGAATACTAGTTCTATTTATTTACACAACAAGACTTACACCAAATGAAATATTCAAAATAAGAAGAAAAATAATGGTTTTGGGCGTAACCCTAATGTTATTATGTTTATTTATATTAATAATGAGAGATCCATTATTAACCCCCTCAATACTACAAAATATAGATACATATACAACCTGAAGAAGTATACCCCCCCCTACCAGGAATAAAATTATATAATGAATCCATTATAATAATAACTACTATAACAGTAGTATATTTATTTATTACATTAATTGCAATTGTAAAAATTACTAGACTTTCACATGGGCCCCTAAAAATAATTAAATAATTACAAATGACAAAGCCAGCACGGATTTATCACCCCCTACTTAAACTAGCAAATAATGCATTAGTGGACTTACCAGCCCCACTAAATATTTCCTACTGATGAAACTTTGGTTCACTTATAGGAATGTGTCTCTCAATCCAAATCTTAACAGGTCTTTTTTTAGCAATACATTATATCTCAAGAACAGATTTAGCCTTTTCTAGAGTAATACACATCTGCCGAGATGTAAACTATGGATGAATACTACGAACTATTCACGCTAACGGAGCTTCCATATTCTTTATTTGTATATATATACATGTTGGACGAGGGATATATTATGGATCCTATTTATACTTTCACACATGATCTATTGGGGTCATAATCATATTAGCAACAATAGCAACAGGATTTGTTGGATATGTAATACCATGGGGTCAAATATCATTTTGAGGTGCCACAGTAATTACTAACTTACTCTCGGCAATTCCATATTTAGGAACTATACTAGTTCAATGAATTTGGGGTGGGTTTGCAGTAGATAGTGCCACACTGACTCGATTCTTCGCCTTCCATTTTTTATTACCATTTATTTTAATAGCAATATCCATAGTTCATCTACTTTTTTTGCATCAAACCGGATCTAACAATCCACTATCTATTAATAGTAACATGGATAAAATTCCATTCCACCCATACTTCTCCATAAAAGACACATTAGGGTTTATACTTATAATTTTAAGATTAATACAACTCTCATTAATATTTCCAACAACCCTAGGAGATCCTGAAAACTTTACCCCTGCAAATCCACTAGTAACCCCTGTACACATTCAACCAGAATGATACTTTCTATTTGCATATGCCATTCTACGATCAATTCCAAATAAGCTTGGGGGGGTAGTAGCACTAGTATTATCTATTATAATTTTATTTATTATACCAATACATCATAAAAGAAATTTTCGTGGACTACAATTTTACCCTTTAAATCAAGTATTATTTTGATTAATATTTGCAACCTTTATTTTATTAACTTGAATTGGAGCCCGACCCGTAGAAACTCCATACATTACTACTGGGCAAGTATTAACAATTATATATTTTATATATTTCATTATATCCCCGGCAACCCTACTATTATGAGATAAAATTTTAAAAAAATGACTTCTTGACTGAAACTTTAAGTGTATGTCTTGAAAACATAAAATAGAATATAAATATTCTAGAAGTCTTCACATTCTAATTGTTATGCAACTAAATATAAATTGATACAATCAATCCCCTAAAACCAACCAAAAAAAAAAATAATTTAAAGAAACCGGAAGAAAACTCCTCCAAGCTAAATATATAAGTTTATCATAACGAAATCGTGGTAGTGTACCTCGAACTCAAATATAAATAAATCCTAAAAAAATAACCCTTAAGTAAAAAAAAAAGAAAAGTGGTATCCCCCCAACAATAAAATTCTAAATAATACACTTATAAATAAAATACTAGCATATTCAGATATAAAAATTAAAGCAAACCCCCCAGCAATATACTCAACATTAAATCCAGAAACAAGTTCAGACTCACCATCAGCAAAATCAACAGGAGTTCGGTTAGTCTCAGCTAAGCAAAACTCAATCAGGCTAACGCCAACGGTATAGCAATAAAAATAAATCATAAATAATCCTGAAAAACATTAAATAAAAGTAAATTATAACCACCAATTAAAAAAATAAAAGATAATAAAATTAATACTAATCTAACCTCATAAGAAATTCTCGAAAAATTAAGTTTTGATCTTGTAGTAGAAATGTCCGAATTAAGACGCTTTTCAGGCTCTTCTTGGCTGCTACAGCCCCTAAAGGGCCTTCGCCTCTCTTACAATGATAGCACATTCTCTTCTGTCTTCTGCTCGACGTCTCCACATTCTTACTCCCATCCTCCTAAGGTCTTCCTCAACAACCTCCAACCATCTTTTCCTTGGCCTTCCTCTTAATCTTCACCCTCCTGGTGTCCCTTTATTGACCTTTTTAACAGCTCTGTCTTCAGGTATTCTTTCCACATGTCCTAGTCTCATGCTTCTTATTTCGGAAACTATATCTGTTTTTTTTGTAGTAGAGTGTTCTAATTTCATCGTTTCTCCTTATTCGCCATTGACCATTCTCATTTACTGGCCCGTATATTTTCCTCAGTATCCTTCTTTCCCATCTTCGCAAAAGTTCTTCATCTGCTTGCACCAAAGTCTATGTCTCTGCTCCATATGTCACCACTGACATTACGACTAGCTGATATACTTTCATTTTCAAATTTCTACTCAGGCTGCGAGATTTGAAAACTCTTAACAATGAGAAATACCTTCGATTACCAGCTGCAATTCTTGCTTTTCTTTCCTCCTTAATATTATTATACATGGTAACTTATGTTCCAAGATATTGACAATTTTGAATTTTTCATACGTGCCTCCATCAACTTGTATATATTGGCCTTCCGTGAATTCCATATTTCGAGCTGCGAACATGTATTTAGTCTTGGGTTTTTTTATTTGGAGTCCCATCTCAGTAGCTGTGTTCTTCAATCTTTCCAGTCCTTCCTTCACTTCTTGCAATCTTCGTGCCGTCATATCAATGTCATCAGCATATGCTAGATTTTGGTTCACTGTGTTGAAGAGAGTTCCTACTGGGTTACACTCATGATCTTTTCTAAAACTATACTGAATAATATCGTACATAGCACATCTCCTTGTCTCAAACCTTGGTTTACTGCAAATTCCCTAGTGAGCTATGCTTCAATCTTCACCTTGCATTTAGTACCCCTAGGCGTCATTCTGGTTAATCTTATTAGCTTGTTTAGGATCCCTAGCTCCTTATGATGAATATTCATAACATTTCTCCATTATCTGCCTGACTATAAAGATTTGATACGTAGTGGATCTGTTTGGTCTAAAACCACACTGATAATCCCCTATTATTCCCTCAGTCAGTGGTGACAATTTACCTGCTAGGATTTTTGCAAGCACTTTGTATATTACGCTCACTAGGGCTATAGTTCATGCTCCCATATATCAGATAACAATTTGTGTATATACTTAATTAGTTGATTTCCCTGAGTTCTTAACCATTTCAGCAGTGATGTTATTAATCCCTGGGGCTTTGTTATTCTTTAGAGGCTTAATAACTGTTCTAACTTCTTCCAGTGTTGGAGATGTTCCGGTTTCGTCATCATGGTACTCCTCTTCATCATTCAATTCTAGATCTTGGAACCCATCTTCCACATTAAGTAGCTGACTGAAGTATTCTGCCCATCTCTCTAAGATCTCATTTTCCCCGCCTATTAGGTTTCCTGCTTGGTCCTTACAGAAAGCTGTCTTCGGTTGGAAGCCTTTCCTTATATCCTTCACCCTCATATACATTTTCCTTACTTGCTGATTACTACTATATTCTTCAAGTTCCTCAATCCACTCTTTCTCAAAGCATCGTTTCTTTCTCCTGCACACACAGTCTGCTTCCTTTCTTTTAAGTCTACATTGTTCTGTGTTAAATCTGGTTTTCTCTTTCGTGCCTCATTTCTTTCATTTAATGCTGCTTTACATTCCTCATCAAACCATTTACCTCTTTAGATCTTCGTCTTCTCTCCCAGCACTTCCTGTGCTGTTTCATGTAGGATCTCCTTTATTATACTCCATTTCCCTTCAATACCTTCGATTTCCCACCTTTGACTTCTTTGTTCAAGTTGGTTGCCTACCATTAAACGGAATTGTTTGGCAATGGCTTCATCTCTTTTTAACTTCTCATCATCATACCTTGAGGTCACTTTCGCTCTTCTTCCATCCCTATATGTAGCTATTCTCTGTCTGTATTTAATGCGTACTAAATAATCACTGTCTGCTCCTCGACAGCTATCTGCTTGTAGTATATCAGAGGCATGTCTTCTGTCTATCAGCACATGGTCAATTTGGTTTTGTGTTACACCATCTGGTGAACACCATGTCATTTTCCTCACCTTCTTCCTTTGATGCCAGGTGCTTCCAATGGCCATTAAGTTACACACAGTCAGATCTATCAGTCTCAGACCATTATCATTTGAAATTTCATGCAAACTTTCCTTTCCTATAGAGTCTTGGAATGCTTCCTCACGTCCAACCTTGGCATTAAAGTTTCCCATTATTATCTTAATGTCATGTTTTGGTATATGATCGATTACCTGATCCAGCTGCTGGTAGAATCCATCCTATTCATCTTCTTCTGCCTCTTCCGTTTCGGCATATACACATACTAAGGTAATGTTGAAGAACTTGGCTTTCATTCTCAGCGTACATAAGCTCTTATTTATTGGTTTGAATTTCTTTACTACAGTTTTATATTTATTGTTTAGTAGGAATCCTGTGCCACCTCTTGTATTTTCACTGCTTCCACTATACATTAATGTGTAATCCCCAGTAGATAACATTCCATTTCCTTGCCACCTGATCTCCTGCAATGCCGCTACTATTATTCTGTTTTTCTTCATTTCCTCCTTTAGATTATCCAATGCACCTGGTTTACTTAATGTTCTAACATTCCATGTGGCCAGGTATATATCATTCTTCCGTTTACGTAGTCCTTTAGCATGCCTGTGTCTTTCCATAGAATACGTCCGGCTATCATTGTTTCTGAGTTCCGCAACAATGATTGTTTTATGGGATAGGGTCGTTAGTCCCATGCTCAACCCCCAACCTGGAGGACCAAGGTTTGTATCAGGTTTGCTCCTTTATTTATTTATTAAAAGACATGACACTACACGCAAATGCCCATTTACAGTGTCTTGTATTATAACACTGTTTGGTACACAAAATATGCAATCAGAAGAATTCAAAAAGTACAATAATATGATAATATGTGTTACAGTAATATAAAAATTAATATAAGATTAGATATGAAAGAGAAGTATAAAGTATTAACCTGACAGTTTGGGTTAGAACTTACACATGATAACCAAGAAAATAACCAAGGAAAAACATATGTACTGTTGCCAACACTACGGCTGAGGAATCCGCTCCATCCCTCTGGTAACCCTGAGGACGGGACTTAGGGACTATAGTGTAAGTCACCAACCCTGAGACCTTCTGTAAACAAACGGTCTCACCGATTCGATGTATCACTCCGCGTCAGCTGATTCATCACCGAAATCATCTGCCGTTACACTCATAGTTCGCCGCACCTATTCATTGTATATAAGAGCCTCTGAATGTGAGAACCCGCTCTCAAAACATCAAACGAATATGCAGCCGCATACATTGTTACTCTCCCGGTCATTCTCTCTTTCATAACCCTTCAAACTGCAGACACTGACACACCACTGCACTGGGATACGAACTTAACCACTTCATTTACTGGTTTCTCAGAACGTTACATGAATCTGTTTCTCACCCCTTTTCAAAGGCTGTCCTTGCTGGTGTTTTGAAAACAAGCTCGGAGAACACTGAGACTTTCCCGCACGCATAGAACACGGCATGCTATTTTTCTAAGGATAAGTCAGGCAATATTACTAAGGTGCACTACTTTCTTGCTGTTCACATGATTATTTTTAGAAAATAACCAATGTTATAAAATATCATTATGTACACAAATCTCTAAGCTCATTGAAAGTTACAATGCATGTTACTACAAAATGTTCACACTTACCTTGCCTTGCCATGTCACCAAGTTATTTTACGAAGTGCACTATATATTTGGCGGAACAAAAATCGTCATTAGGATGCTTGTCAAAGTTTCCAACCGCAATAAATTTAAGAACTTTCTTTGTCATGTTTTGATCATCATCAATATATTTATTGGACTTAGAGCATTATATATGGCTGCTTATGCCTATTATATATTTTATTTACATAAGATACAATTTACATAAAATCTACAAACAAATTTCAAATACACTCCTATCTATATCATCCTTAGAAATATACATTACCATGTTATATCATTTTGTCTAAAAAAATGCAAGTAAAATATATTCAATTCACATGCAAGAAAGAAGCCAAATTTATGGGTAATGATTACTGGTGCGAAGAGTTAACCATAAAGGTGAAGCAATAAGTAAAAAAAGAAAGAGCATTGGGTTTAAAGTGAGACGTCATTTGCGGCAGCGTATCCCATACTACAAATTGGCCATTGTTTTACCTTATGTAATGAATCCTGTAACAACGCTGGATTTTCGTGTGGATTATTTTACTTCTATGAGTTTGCAATGTTTTCTGTATGCACGTGGTTTTGTTTACAGAGGGTCTCAGGGTTTGTGATTTGAACTTTAGGTAGGAATATTGGGATAGGATACAATAGGTAATATGGGACGTTGCAGAACGCCTTAGTCGGGCTACTCTTCTGAGACCTGTCCAGCATGGGTGACCTTGCTCGTAGAAAATCTACCGCTGGCATAGCTATCAGCCTCAACAAAGCACGCAAACCCCTCCGCCCGCACGGTCAGTGCTACTAAAAGGCGCCGTTCCCTGGAGGGGTTTTCAGGCTCTCAAAAATATAATAATTCAACATTTTAATGAAAATCATCTCTTGCTTCAACTGTAGCGAAAATTAGTTTACAACGAATATTAGCATTTAACACGAATATCTCGAAAATTCAAGTACTTATCCTATGTGGAAATGTCAGAATTAAAACGATGTTCAGGCTATGAAAAGCACAATAATATAACATTTTAATGAAAATCATATCTGGTTGCTCTGTAGAGAAAATGAGTTTCAAAAGAGTATTATCATTGAACGCGAATTTCTCAAAAATACAACTTATCACCCTATAGTCGAAATGTAAAAATTAAAAAGCTTTTCAGGCTCTGAAAAAAATAATAGTTTACCATTTTAATGAAAATCATCTTTGGCTTGTTCTGTAGAGAAAATTAGTTTCAAACGAATATAACCATTGAACGCGAATTTCTCGAAAAATCAAGTTATAACACTATAGTCGAAATGTAAATATTAAAAAGCTTTTCAGGCTCTGATAAGCATAATAATTTAACACTTTAATGGAAATGATCACTGGCTTGCTCTGTAGAGAAAATGAGTTTCAAACGAATATTAGCATTGAACGCGAGTTTCTCGAGATATCAAGTTTAGAACCTATTGTCAAAATGTCAGAATTAAAACGATTCTCAGACTCTTAAAAGTTTAATAATTCAACATTTTAAAAAGATTATCTATGGCTTGCTCTGTAAGGAATGAGTTTCAAGCGAGTATTATCATTGAACTCGAATTTCTCGAAAAATCAAGTTATCATCCTTTAGTCGAAATGTAATATTTAAAACGCTTCTCAAGCTCTGAAAAACATAATAATTCAACAATTTAAAGAAAATCATCTCTGGCTTGCTCTGTAGAGAAAATAAGTATCCAGCGAGTATTAGCATTTAACGCGAATTTTTCGAAAAATCAAGTTTTGAACCCATAGCCGAAATGTCAGAATTAAAACGTTTCTCATGCTCTGAAAAACATATTAAATCAACATTTTAATGAAAATCATCTCTGGCTTGCTCTGTAGAGAAAATGAATTTCTAACGAGTATTAGCATTAAACGCGAATTTCTCGAAAAATAAAGTTATCATCCTGTAGTCGAAATGTAATAATTAAAACTTCTCAAGCTCTGAAAAGCATAATAATTCAATATCTTATTAAAAATCATCTATGGCTTGGTTTTGTAGAGAAAATGAATTTCAAGTGAGTATTAGCATTGAACGCGAATTTCTAGAAAAATCAAATTATCATCATGTAGTTGAAACGTAAAAACTAAGACGCTTCTCAAGCTCTGAAAAGCATAATAAATCAACATTTTAATGAAAGTCATTTCTGGCATGCTCTGTAGAGAAAATGGGTTTCAAGTGAGTATTTGAATTTAACACGAATTTTTCAAAAATTCAAGTTTTGAACCTATAGTCGAAATGTCAGAATTAAAACGTTTCTCAGGCTCTGAAAAGCATAATAATTCAACATTCTAATGAAAATCAGCTCTGGCTTGCTCTGTAGAGAAATAGGGTTTCAAGTGAGTATTTGCATTTAATACGAATTTTTGGAAAGATCAAGTTTTGAACCTATAGTCGAAATGTCAAAATTAAAACGTTTCTCAGGCTCTGAAAAGCATAATAATTTATCATTTTAATGATTATCATCTCTGGCTTGCTCTGTAGAGAAAATGCGTTTCAAGCGAGTATTTGCATTTATCGCGAATTTCTCCAAAAATCGAGTTATCATCCTGTAGTCGAAATGTAATAATTAAAACGCTTCTAAAGCTCTGAAAAGCATAATAATTCAACATTTTAATGAAAATCAGCTCTGGCTTTCTCTGTAGAGAAAATTAGTTTCATACGAGTATTAGCATTGAACCCGAATTTCTCGAAAAATTAAGTTTTGATCTTGTAGTAGAAATGTCAGAATTAAGACGTATTTCAGGCTCTTCTTGAATGCTACAGCCCCTAAAGGGCCTTCGCCTCTCTTACAATGATAGCACATTCTCTTCTGTCTTCTGCTCGACTTCTCCACAGTCTTACTCCCATCCTCCTAAGGTCTTCCTCAACAACCTCCAACCATCTTTTCCTTGGCCTTCCTCTTAATTTTCACCCTCCTGGTGTCCCTTTATTGACCTTTTTAACAGCTCTGTCTTCAGGTATTCTTTCCACATGTCCTAGTCTCATGCTTCTTATTTCCGAAACTATATCTGTTTTTAAGTAGTAGAGTGTTCTAATTTCATCGTTTCTCCTTATTCGCCATTGACCATTCGCATTTACTGGCCAGTATATTTTCCTCAGTATCCTTCTTTCCCATCTTCGCAAAAGTTCTTCATCTGCTTGCACCAAAGTCTATGTCTCTGTTCCATATGTCACCACTGACATTACGACTAGCTGATATACTTTGATTTTCAAATTTCTACTCAGGCTGCGAGATTTGAAAACTCTTAACAGTGAGAAATAGCTTCGATTACCAGCTGCAATTCTTGCTTTTCTTTCCTCCTTAATATTATTATACATGGTAACTTATGTTCCAAGATATTGAAAATTTTGAATTTTTCATACGTGCCTCCATCAACTTGTATATATTGGCCTTCCGTGAATTCCATATTTCGCGCTGAGAACATGTATTTAGACTTGGGTTTTTTTATTTGGAGTCCCGTCTCACTAGCTGTGTTCTCCAATCTTTCCAGTCCTTCCTTCACTTCTTGCAATCTTCGTGCCATCATATCAATGTCATCAGCATATGCTAGATTTTGGTTCACTGTGTTGAAGAGAGTTCCTACTGGGTTACACTCATGATCTTTTCTAAAACTATATTGAATAATATCGTAGATTGCACATCTCCTTGTCTCAAACCTTGGTTTACTGCAAATTCCCTTGTGAGCTCTGCTTCAATCTTCACCTTGCATTTAGTACCCCTAGGCGTCATTCTGGTTAATCTTATTAGCTTGTTTAGGATCCCTAGCTCCTTCATTGCCTCATACAATTTTCCTCGTATGATACTGTCATATGCCTGCTTAAAGTCTATAAATAACTGATGAATATTCATAACATTTCTCCATTATCTGCCTGACTATAAAGATTTGATCCGTAATGGATCTGTTTGGTCTAAAACCACACTGATAATCCCCTATTGTTCCCTCAGTCAGTGGTGACAATCTTCCTGCTAGGATTTTTGCAAGCACTTTGTATATTACGCTCACTAGGGCTATAGTTCATGTTCCCATATATCAGATAACAATTTGTGTATATACTTAATTAGTTGATTTCCCTGAGTTCTTAACCATTTCAGCAGTGATGTTATTAATCCCTGGGGCTTTGTTATTCTTTAGAGGCTTAATAACTGTTCTAACGTCTTCCAGTGTTGGAGATGTTCCGGTTTCGTCATCATGGTACTCCTCTTCATCATTCAATTCTAGATCTTGGAACCCATCTTCCACATTAAGTAGCTGACTGAAGTATTCTGCCCATCTCTCTAAGATCTCATTTTCCCCGCCTATTAGGTTTCCTGCTTGGTCCTTACAGAAAGCTGTCTTCGGTTGGAAGCCTTTCCTTATATCCTTCACCCTCATATACATTTTCCTTACTTGCTGATTACTACTATATTCTTCAAGTTCCTCAATCCACTCTTTCTCAAAGCATCGTTTCTTTCTCCTGCACACACAGTCTGCTTCCTCTCTTTTAAGTCTACATTGTTCTGTGTTATATCTGGTTTTCCTATTAAGCATTCTCTTTCCAGCCTCATTTCTTTCATTTATTGCTGCTTTACATTCCTCATCAAACCATTTACCTCTTTGGATCTTCGTCTTCTCTCCCAGCACTTCCTGTGCTGTTTCATGTAGGATCTCCTTTATTATACTCCATTTCCCTTTAATACCTTCGATTTCCCATCTTTGACTTCTTTGTTCAAGTTGGTTGCCTACCATTAAACGGAATTGTTTGGCAATGGCTTCATCTCTTTTTAACTTCTCATCATCATACCTTGAGGTCACTTTCGCTCTTCTTCCATCCCTATATGTAGCTATTCTCTGTCTGTATTTAATGCGTACTAAATAATCACTGTCTGCTCCTCGACAGCTATCTGCTTGTAGTATATCAGAGGCATGTCTTCTGTCTATCAGCACATGGTCAATTTGGTTTTGTGTTACACCATCTGGTGAACACCATGTCATTTTCCTCAACCTTCTTCCTTTGATGCCAGGTGCTTCCAATGACCATTAAGTTACACATAGTCAGATCTATCAGTCTCAGACCATTATCATTTGAAATTTCATGCAAACTTTCCTTTCCTATAGAGTCTTGGAATGCTTCTTCACGTCCAACCTTGGCATTAAAGTCTCCCATTATTATCTTAATGTCATGTTTTGGTATACGATCGATTACCTGATCCAGCTGCTGGTAGAATCCATCCTTTTCATCTTCTTCTGCCTCTTCCGTTTCGGCATATACACATACTAAGGTAATGTTGAAGAACTTGGCTTTCATTCTCAGCGTACATAAGCTCTCATTTATTGGTTTGAATTTCTTTACTACAGTTTTATATTTATTGTTTAGTAGGAATCCTGTGCCACCTCTTGTATTTTCACTGCTTCCACTATACATTAATGTGTAATCCCCAGTAGATAACATTCCATTTCCTTGCCACCTGATCTCCTGCAATGCCGATACTATTATTCTGTATTTCTTCATTTCCTCCTTTAGGTTTTCCAATGCACCTGGTTTACTTAATGTTCTAACATTCCATGTGGCCAGGTATATATCATTCTTCCGTTTACGTAGTCCTTTAGCATGCCTGTGTCTTTCCATAGAATACGTCCGGCTATCATTGTTTCTGAGTTCCGCAACAATGATTGTTTTATGGGATAGGGTCGTTAGTCCCATGCTCAACCCCCAACCTGGAGGACCAAGGTTTGTATCAGGTTTGCTCCTTTATTTATTTATTTAAAGACATGACAAAACAGGCAAATGCCCATTTACAGTGTCTTGTATTAAAACACTGTTTGGTACACAAAATATGCAATCAGAAGAATTCAAAAAGTACAATAATATGATAATATGTGTTACAGTAATATAAAAATTATATGAAAGAGAAGTATAAAGTATTAACCTGACAGTTTGGGTTAGAACTTACACATGATAACCAAGAAAATAACCAAGGAAAAACATATGTACTGTTGCCAACACTACGGCTGAGGAATCCGCTCCATCCCCCTCGTAACCCTGAGGACGGGACTTAGGGACTATAGTGTAAGTCACCAACCCTGAGACCTTCTGTAAACAAACGGTCTCACCGATTCGATGTATCACTCCGCGTCAGCTGATTCATGACCGAAATCATCTGCCGTTACACTCATAGTTCGCCGCACCTATTCATTTTATATAAGAGCCTCTGAATGTGAGAACCCGCTCTCAAAACATCAAACGAATATGCAGCCGCATACATTGTTACTCTCCCGGTCATTCTCTCTTTCATAACCCTTAAAACTGCAGACACTGACACACCACTGCACTGGGATACGAACTTAACCACTTCATTTACTGGTTTCTCAGAACGTTACATGAATCTGTTTCTCACCCCTTTTCAAAGGCTGTCCTTGCTGGTGTTTTGAAAACAAGCTCGGAGAACACTGAGACTTTCCCGCACGCATAGAACACGGCATGTTATTTTTCTAAGGATAAGTCAGGCTATATTACTAAGTTGCACTACTTTCTTGCTGTTCACATGATTATTTTTAGAAAATAACCAATGTTATAAAATATCATTATGTACACAAATCTCTAAGCTCATTGAAAGTTACAATGCATATTACTACAAAATGTTCACACTTATCTTGCCTTGCCATGTCACCAAGTTATTTTACGTAGTGCACTATATTTGGCGGAACAAAAATCGTCATTAGCATGCTTGTCAAAGTTTCCAACCGCAATAAATTTAAGAACTTTCTTTGTCTTGTTTTGATCATCATCAATATATTTATTGGACTTAGAGCAATGCATATGGCTGTTTATGCCCATTATTAATTTTATTTACGTAAGATACAATTTACATAAAATTTACAAAAAAATTTCAAATACTCTCTCTTCTATATCATCCTTAGAAATATACATTACCATGTTATATCATTTTGTCTAAAAAAATGCAAGTAAAATATATTCAATTCACATGCAAGAAAGAAGCCAAATTTATGGGAAATGATTACTGGTGCAAAGAGTTAACCATAAAGGTGAAGCAATAAGTAAAAAAAGAAAGAGCATAGGGTTTAAAGTGAGACGTCATTTGCGGCAGCGTATCCCATACTACAAATTGGCCATTGTTTTACCTTATGTAATGAATCCTGTAACAACGCTGGATTTTCGTGTGGATTATTTTACTTCTATGAGTTTGCAATGCTTTCTGTATGAGCGTGGTTTTGTTCACAGAAGGTCTCAGTGTTGGTGATTTGAACTTTACGTAGTAATATTGGGATAGGATACAATAGGTAAAATTGAACGTTGCAGAACGCCTTAGTCTGGCTTCTTTTCTGAGACCTGTCCAGCATGGGTAACTTTGCTGGTAGAAAATCTACCGCTGGCATAGCTCTCGGCCTCAACAAAGCACGCAAACCCCTCCGACAGCACGGTCAGTGCTACTATAAGGCGGCGTTCCCTGGAGGGGTTTTCAGGCTCTGAAAAATATAATGATTCAACATTTTAATGAAAATCATCTCTGGCTTGGTCAGTAGGGAAAATGGGTTTGAAGCGAGTGTTATGATTGAATGCGAATTTCTCGAATAATCAAGTTTTGATCCTACATTCGAAATGTGATAATTAAAATGCTTTTAAGCTCTGAACTACATAATAATAAAACATTTTAATGAAAATCATTTCTGCCTTGCTCTGTAGAAAAAATGAGTTTCAAACGAGTATTAGCATTGAACGCGAATTTCTCGAAAAATCAAGTTATCATCGTGTAGTCAAAATGCAATAATTAGAACGCTTCTCAAGCTTTGAAAAGCATAATAATTCAACATTTTAATGAAAATCATCTCTGGCTTGCTCTGTAGAAAAATAGGGTTTCAAGTGAGTATTTGCATTTAACACGAATTTTTCGAAAGATCAAGTTTTGAACCTATAGTCGAAATGTCAAAATTAAAACGTTTCTGAGGCTCTGAAAAGCATAATAATTCAACATTCTAATGAAAATCAGCTCTGGCTTGCTCTGTAGAGAAAATGAGTTTCATACGAGTATTAGCATTGAACGGGAATTTCTCGAAAAATTAAGTTGTGATCTTGCAGTAGAAATGTCAGAATTAAGACGCTATTCAGGCTCTTCTTGGCTGCTACAGCCCCTAAAGGGCCTTCGCCTCTCTTACAATGATAGCACATTCTCTTCTGTCGTCTGCTCGACGTCTCCACAGTCTTACTCCCATCCTCCTAAGGTCTTCCTCATCAACCTCCAACCATCTTTTCCTTGGCCTTCCTCTTAATCTTCACCCTCCTGGTGTCCCTTTATTCACCTTTTTAACAGCTCTGTCTTCAGGTATTCTTTCCACATGTCCTAGTCGCATGCTTCTTATATCGGAAACTATATCTGTTTTTTTGTAGTAGAGCGTTCTAATTTCATCGTTTCTCCTTATTCGCCATTGATCATTCTCATTTACTGGCCCGTATATTTTCCTCAGTATCCTTCTTTCCCATCTTCGCAAAAGTTCTTCATCTGCTTGCACCAAAGTCTATGTCTCTGCTCCATATGTCACCACTGACATTACGACTAGCTGATATACTTTGATTTTCAAATTTCTACTCAGGCTGCGAGATTTGAAAACTCTTAACAATGAGAAATAGCTTCGATTACCAGCTGCAATTCTTGCTTTTCTTTCCTCCTTAATATTATTATACATGGTAACTTATGTTCCAAGATATTGAAAATTTTGAATTTTTCATACGTGCCTCCATCAACTTGTATATATTGGCCTTCCGTGAATTCCATATTTCGCGCTGAGAACATGTATTTAGTCTTGGTTTTTTTTATTTGGAGTCCCATCTCACTAGCTGTGTTCTCCAATCTTTCCAGTCCTTCCTTCACTTCTTGCAATCTTCGTGCCATCATATCAATGTCATCAGCATATGCTAGATTTTGGTTCACTGTGTTGAAGAGAGTTCCTACTGGGTTACACTCATGATCTTTTCTAAAACTATATTGAATAATATCGTAGATAGCACATCTCCTTGTCTCAAACCTTGGTTTACTGCAAATTCCCTTGTGAGCTCTGCTTCAATCTTCACCTTGCATTTAGTACCCCTAGGCGTCATTCTGGTTAATCTTATTAGCTTGTTTAGGATCCCTAGCTTCTTCATTGCCTCATACAATTTTCCTCGTATGATACTGTCATATGCCTGCTTAAAGTCTATAAATAACTGATGAATATTCATAACATTTCTCCATTATCTGCCTGACTATAAATATTTGATCCGTAGTGGATCTGTTTGGTCTAAAACCACACTGATAATCCCCTATTATTCCCTCAGTCAGTGGTGACAATCTTCCTGCTAGGATTTTTGCAAGCACTTTGTATATTACGCTCACTAGGGCTATAGTTCATGTTCCCATATATCAGATAACAATTTGTGTATATACTTAATTAGTTGATTTCCCTGAGTTCTTAACCATTTCAGCAGTGATGTTATTAATCCCTGGGGCTTTGTTATTCTTTAGAGGCTTAATAACTGTTCTAACTTCTTCCAGTGTTGGAGATGTTCCGGTTTCGTCATCATGGTACTCCTCTTCATCATTCAATTCTAGATCTTGGAACCCATCTTCCACATTAACTAGCTGACTGAAGTATTCTGCCCATCTCTCTAAGATCTCATTTTCCCCGCCTATTAGGTTTCCTGCTTGGTCCTTACAGAAAGCTGTCTTCGGTTGGAAGCCTTTCCTTATATCCTTCACCCTCATATACATTTTCCTCACTTGCTGATTACTACCATATTTTTCAAGTTCCTCAATCCACTCTTTCTCAAAGCATCGTTTCTTTCTCCTGCACACACAGTCTGCTTCCTTTCTTTTAAGTCTACATTGTTCTGTGTTATATCTGGTTTTCCTATTAAGCATTCTCTTTCGTACCTCATTTCTTTCATTTATTGCTGCTTTACATTCCTCATCAAACCATTTACCTCTTTGGATCTTCGTCTTCTCTCCCAGCACTTCCTGTGCTGTTTCATGTAGGATCTCCTTTATTATACTCCATTGCCCTTCAATACCTTCGATTTCCCACCTTTGACTTCTTTGTTCAAGTTGGTTGAATACCATTAAACGGAATTGTTTGGCAATGGCTTCATCTCTTTATAACTTCTCATCATCATACCTTGAGGTCACTTTCGCTCTTCTTCCATCCCTATATATCTATTCTCTGTCTGTATTTAATGCGTACTAAATAATCACTGTCTGCTCCTCGACAGCTATCTGCTTGTAGTATATCAGAGGCATGTCTTCTGTCTATCAGCACATGATCAATTTGGTTTTGTGTTACACCATCTCGTGAACACCATGTCATTTTCCTCACCTTCTTCCTTTGATGCCAGGTGCTTAAAATGACCATTAAGTTACACATAGTCAGATCTATCAGTCTCAGACCATTATCATTTGAAATTTCATGCAAACTTTCCTTTCCTATAGAGTCTTGGAATGCTTCTTCACGTCCAACCTTGGCATTAAAGTCTCCCATTATTAACTTAATGTCATGTTTTGGTATACGATCGATTACCTGATCCAGCTGCTGGTAGAATCCATCCTTTTCATCTTCTTCTGCCTCTTCCGTTTCGGCATATACACATACTAAGGTGTGGCCGCGGTGGCTCAGTCGGTAACGCGTCTGACTACCATGCTCAAGGTCCCGGGTTCGATCCCCGGCCGGTTCAAATCCGGGAACTTTTCTAACGGTGGAAGCGGCCCCGGCGCCTACCCAGCGTCGAATAACATGGGTACCTGGGGGAAACCCTGGGGGGTAAAGGCGGTCAGGGGCGTGATGCTGATCACATCACCCCCACTCACGAACGGAATAAGAAAGTGTGGGGCGTTACTCCCACACACCCTATACGCCTTCATGGCGTGGTGCTATGCACAGGGGAACACTTTACCTTTTTTTTTTTTTTACCTTTTTACATACTAAGGTAATGTTGAAGAACTTGGCTTTCATTCTCAGCGTACATAAGCTCTCATTTATTGGTTTGAATTTCTTTACTACAGTTTTATATTTATTGTTTAGTAGGAATCCTGTGCCACCTCTTGTATTTTCACTGCTTCCACTATACATTAATGTGTAATCCCCAGTAGATAACATTCCATTTCCTTGCCACCTGATCTCCTGCAATGCCGCTACTATTATTCTGTATTTCTTCATTTCCTCCTTTAGGTTTTCCAATGCACCTGGTTTACTTAATGTTCTAACATTCCATGTGGCCAGGTACGTAGTCCTTTAGCATGCCTGTGTCTTTCCATAGAATACGTCCGGCTATCATTGTTTCTGAGTTCCGCAACAATGATTGTTTTATGGGATAGGGTCGTTAGTCCCATGCTCAACACCCAACCTGGAGGACCAAGGTTTGTATCAGGTTTGCTCCTTTATTTATTTATTTAAAGACATGACACTACAGGCAAATGCCCATTTACAGTGTCTTGTATTATAACACTGTTTGGTACACAAAATATGCAATCAGAAGAATTCAAAAAGTACAATAATATGATATTATGTGTTACAGTAATATAAAAATTATATGAAAGAGAAGTATAAAGTATTAACCTGACAGTTTGGGTTAGAACTTACACATGATAACCAAGAAAATAACCAAGGAAAAACATATGTACTGTTGCCAACACTACGGCTGAGGAATCCGCTCCATCCCCCTGGTAACCCTGAGGACGGGACTTAGGGACTATAGTGTAAGTCACCAACCCTGAGACCTTCTGTAAACAAACGGTCTCACCGATTCGATGTATCACTCCGCGTCAGCTGATTCATCACCGAAATCATCTGCCGTTACACTCATAGTTCGCCGCACTTATTCATTTTATATAAGAGCCTCTGAATGTGAGAACCCGTTCTCAAAACATCAAACGAATATGCAGCCGCATACATTGTTACTCTCCCGGTCATTCTCTCTTTCATAACCCTTCAAACTGCATACACTGACACACCACTGCACTGGGATACGAACTTAACCACTTCATTTACTGGTTTCTCAGAACGTTACATGAATCTGTTTCTCACCCCTTTTCAAAGGCTGTCCTTGCTGGTGTTTTGAAAACAAGCTCGGAGAACACTGAGACTCTCCCGCACGCATAGAACACGGCATGTTATTTTTCTAAGGATAAGTCAGGCAATATTACTAAGTTGCACTACGTTCTTGCTGTTCACATGATTATTTTTAGAAAATAACCAATGTTATAAAATATCATTATGTACACAAATCTCTAACCTCTTTGAAAGTTACAATGCATATTACTACAATATGTTTACACTTATCTTGCCTTGCCATGTCACCAAGTTATTTTACGTAGTGCACTATATTTGGCGGAACAAAAATCGTCATTAGCATGCTTGTCAAAGTTTCCAACCGCAATAAATTTAAGAACTTTCTTTGTCTTGTTTTGATCATCATCAATATATTTATTGGACTTAGAGCAATGCATGTGGCTGTTTATGCCCATTATATATTTTATTTACATAAGATACAATTTACATAAAATTTACAAAAAAATTTCAAATACTCTCCTATCTATATCATCCTTAGAAATATACATTACCATGTTATATCATTTTGTCTAAAAAAATGCAAGTAAAATGTATTCAATTCAATACTGACCAAGCCAGAGATGATTTTCATTAAAATGTTGAATCATTATATTTTTCAGAGCCTGAAAACTCCTCCAGGGAACGCCGCCTTATAGTAGCACTGGCCGTGCGGGCGGAGGGGTTTGCGTGCTATGTTGAGGCTGAGAGCTATGCCAGCGGTAGATTTTCTACCAGCAAGGTCACCCATGCTGGACAGGTCTCAGAAAAGAAGCCAGACTAAGGCGTTCTGCAACGTCCAATTTTACCTATTGTATCCTATCCTAATATTACTACCTAAAGTTCAAATCACAAACCCTGAGACCTTCTGTGAACAAAACCACGTGCATACAGAAAGCATTGCAAACTCATAGAAGTAAAACAATCCACACGAAAATCCAGCGTTGTTAACCCAATGCTCTTTTTTTTTTTACTTATTGCTTCACCTTTATATATAACATGGTAATGTATATTTCTAAGGATGATATAAATAGGAGAGTATTTGAAATTTTTTTCTAAATTTTATGTAAATTGTATCTTATGTAAATAAAATATATAATGGACATAAACAGCCATATGCATTGCTCTAAGTCCAATAAATATATTGATGATGATCAAAACAAGACAAAGAAAGTTCTTAAATTTATTGCGGTTGGAAACTTTGACAAGCATCCTAATGATGATTTTTGTTCCGCCAAATATAGTGCAATACGTAAAATAACTTGGTGACATGGCAAGGCAAAATAAGTGTGTACATTTTGTAGTAATAAGCATTGTAAGTTTCAATGAGATTAGAGATTTGTGTACATAATGATATTTTATAACATTGGTAATTTTCTAAAAATAATCATGTGAACAGCAAGAAAGTAGTGCAACTTAGTAATATTGCCTAACTTATCCTTAGAAAAATAACATGCCATGTTGTATGCGTGCGGGAGAGTCTCAGTGTTCTCCGAGCTTGTTTTCAAAACACCAGCAAGGACAGCCTTTGAAAAGGGGTGAGAAACAGATTCATGTAACGTTCTGAGAAACCAGTAAATGAAGTGGTTAAGTTCGTATCCCAGTGCAGTGGTGTGTCAGTGTCTGCAGTTTTAAGGGTTATGAAAGAGAGAATGACCGGGTGAGTATCAATGTATGCGGCTGCATATTCGTTTGATGTTTTGAGAGCGGTTCTCACATTCAGAGGCTCTTATATAAAATGAATAGGTGCGGCGAACTATGAGTGTAACGGCAGATGATTTCGGTGATGAATCAGCTGACGCGGAGTGATACATCGATTCGGTGAGACCGTTTGTTTACAGAAGGTCTCAGGGTTGGTGACTTACACTATAGTCCCTAAGTCCCGTCCTCAGGGTTACGAGGGGGATGGAGCGGATTCCTCAGCCGTAGTGTTGGCAACAGTACATATGTTTTTCCTTGGTTATTTTCTTGGTTATCATGTGTAAGTTCTAACCCAAACAGTCAATTTAATACTTTATACTTCTCTTTCATATCTAATCTTATATTAATTTTTATATTACTGTAACACATATTATCATATTATTGTACTTTTTGAATTCTTCTGATTGCATATTTTGTGTACCAAACAGTGTTATAATACAAGACACTGTAAATGGGCATTTGCCTGTAGTGTCATGTCTTTAAATAAATAAATAAAGGAGCAAACCTGATACAAACCTTGGTCCTCCAGGTTGGGTGTTGAGCATGGGACTAACGACCCTATCCCATAAAACAATCTTTGTTGCGGAACTCAGAAACAATGATAGCCGGACGTATTCTATGGAAAGACACAGGCATGCTAAAGGGCTACGTAAACGGAAGAATGATATATACCTGGCCACATGGAATGTTAGAACATTAAGTAAACCAGGTGCATTGGAAAACCTAAAGGAGGAAATGAAGAAATACAGAATAATAGTAGCGGCATTGCAGGAGATCAGGTGGCAAGGAAATGGAATGTTATCTACTGGGGATTACACATTTATGTATAGTGGAAGCAGTGAAAATACAAGAGGTGGCACAGGATTCCTACTAAACAATAAATATAAAACTGTAGTAAAGAAATTCAAACCAATAAATGAGAGCTTATGTACGCTGAGAATGAAAGCCAAGTTCTTCAACATTACCTTAGTATGTGTATATGCCGAAACGGAAGAGGCAGAAGAAGATGAAAAGGATGGATTCTACCAGCAGCTGGATCAGGTAATCGATCGTATATCAAAACATGACATTAAGATAATAATGGGAGACTCTAATGCCAAGGTTGAACGTGAGGAAGCATTCCAAGACTCTATAGGAAAGGAAAGTTTGCATGAAATTTCAAATGATAATGGTCTGAGACTGATAGATCTGACTATGTGTAACTTTATGGTCATTGGAAGCACCTGGCATCAAAGGAAGAAGGTGAGGAAAATGACATGGTGTTCACCAGATGGTGTAACACAAAACCAAATTGACCATGTGCTGATAGACAGAAGACATGCCTCTGATATACTACAAGAAGATAGCTGTCGAGGAGCAGACAGTGATTATTTAGTACGCATTAAATACAGACAGAGAATAGCTACATATAAGGATGGAAGAAGAGCGAAAGTGACCTCAAGGTATGGTGATGAGAAGTTAAAAAGAGATGAAGCCATTGCCAAACAATTCCGTTTAATGATAGGCAACCAACTTGAACAAAGAAGTCAAAGGTGGGAAATCGAAGGTATTGAAGGGAAATGGAGTATAATAAAGGAGATCCTACATGAAACAGCACAGGAAGTGCTGGGAGAGAAGACGAAGATCCAAAGAGGTAAATGGTTTGATGAGGAATGTAAAGCAGCAATAAATGAAAGAAATGAGGCTGGAAAGAGAATGCTTAATAGGAAAACCAGATATAACACAGAATAATGTAGACTTAAAAGAAAGGAAGCAGACTGTGTGTGCAGGAGAAAGAAACGATGCTTTGAGAAAGAGTGGATTGAGGAACTTTAAAAATATAGTAGTAATCAGCAAGTAAGGAAAATGTATATGAGGGTGAAGGATATAAGGAAAGGCTTCCAACCGAAGACAGCTTTCTGTAAGGACCAAGCAGGAAACCTAATAGGCGGGGAAAATGAGATCTTAGAGAGATGGGCAGAATACTTCAGTCAGCTACTTAATGTGGAAGATGGGTTCCAAGATCTAGAATTGAATGATGAAGAGGAGTACCATGATGACGAAACCGGAACATCTCCAACACTGGAAGAAGTTAGAACAGTTATTAAGCCTCTAAAGAATAACAAAGCCCCAGGGATTAATAACATCACTGCTGAAATGGTTAAGAACTCAGGGAAATCAACCAATTAAGTATATACACAAATTGTTATCTGATATATGGGAACATGAACTATAGCCCTAGTGAGCGTAATATACAAAGTGCTTGCAAAAATCCTAGCAGGAAGATTGTCACCACTGACTGAGGGAATAATAGGGGATTATCAGTGTGGTTTTAGACCAAACAGATCCACTACGGATCAAATATTTAAAGTCAGGCAGATAATGGAGAAATGTTATGAATATTCATCAGTTATTTTTAGACTTTAAGCAGGCATATGACAGTATCATACGAGGAAAATTGTATGAGGCAATGAAGGAGCTAGGGATCCTAAACAAACTAATAAGATTAACCAGAATGACGCCTAGGGGTACTAAATGCAAGGTGAAGATTGAAGCAGAGCTCACAAGGGAATTTGCAGTAAACCAAGGTTTGAGACAAGGAGATGTGCTATCTACGATATTATTCAATATAGTTTTAGAAAAGATCATGAGTGTAACCCAGTAGGAACTCTCTTCAACACAGTGAACCAAAATCTAGCATATGCTGATGACATTGATATGATGGCACGAAGATTGCAAGAAGTGAAGGAAGGACTGGAAAGATTGGAGAACACAGCCAGTGAGATGGGACTCCAAATAAAAAAACCCAAGACTAAATACATGTTCTCAGCGCGAAATATGGAATTCACGGAAGGCCAATATATACAAGTTGATGGAGGCACGTATGAAAAATTCAAAATTTTCAATATCTTGGAACATAAGTTACCATGTATAATAATATTAAGGAGGAAAGAAAAGCAAGAATTGCAGCTGGTAATCGAAGCTATTTCTCATTGTTAAGAGTTTTCAAATCTCGCAGCCTGAGTAGAAATTTGAAAATCAAAGTATATCAGCTAGTCTTAATGTCAGTGGTGACATATGGAGCAGAGACATAGACTTTGGTGCAAGCAGATGAAGAACTTTTGCGAAGATGGGAAAGAAGGATACTGAGGAAAATATACGGGCCAGTAAATGAGAATTGTCAATGGCGAATAAGGAGAAACGATGAAATTAGAACATTCTACTACAAAAAAACAGATATAGTTTCCGATATAAGAAGCATGAGACTCAGGTGGCTAGGACATGTGGAAAGAATACCTGAAAACAGAGCTGTTAAAAAGGTGAATAAAGGGACACCAGGAGGGTGAAGATTAAGAGGAAGGCCAAGGAAAAGATGGTTGGAGGTTGTTGAGGAAGACCTTAGGAGGATGGGAGTAAGACGGTGGAGACGTCGAGCAGAAGACAGAAGAGAATGTGCTATCATTGTAAGAGAGGCGAAGGCCCTTTAGGGGCTGTAGCAGCCAAGAAGAGCCTGAGAAGCGTCTTTCTACTGCAATATCAAAACTTAATTTTTCGAGAAATTAGCGTTCAATGCTAATACTCGTATGAAACTCATTTTCTCTACAGAGCAAGCCAAAGCTGATTTTCATTAGAATGTTGAATTATTATGTTTTTCAGAGCCTGAGAAACGTTTTAATTTTGACATTTCGACTATAGGTTCAAAACTTGATCTTTCAAAAAATTCGTGTTAAATGCAAATACTCACTTGAAACCCTATTTCTCTATAGTGCAAGCCAGAGATGATTTTCATTAAAATGTTGAATTATTATGCTTTTCAAAGCTTGAGAAGCGTTCTAATTATTGCATTTTGACTACACGATGATAACTTGATTTTTCGAGAAATTCGCGTTCAATGCTAATATGTCACGAGCCGGAAATAAAATGCTGTGTAATCAAAAACGCCAACAGTCCCCGGGTGACGAGAGGTCGCCGGAGGAGTCTTGATCGAGGGAGCGAAGCGCGAAGTGTGTTGCGAGTGACAGTGTTAAGTCGGTCCATTTTAAAAGGTTTGGGCGAACCCACTGAGGACACCTTCGATGGACCGATGGAGCGCCACGTCGTGACTCAGCCGAGGAACCTCGAAGGAAATCAGGTACAGTGGTGACACTTTGGGTTTTATCATTGTCAGTGTTTAGATATCTTGCTGGCTCGTGCGTGATGTCCCCCCCCCCCACTTGTGCGATTCTATTAAATATTGGTAAGGAGCAATGAGTGTAATTTATTCCATTCTTCATACACACATCCTCTTGCAGCCAAGCAGTTTAAGCCGGCGAGCGGCCTAAACGTAACATGGTGGTTAGTGCGCCGGTTTTGTCGTAGTATAGGCAAAATAGCTACCGGTCCCCCCTTCAATAAGTAAATTAAAATAATCACGTCAATTGAAACAATCACTATGTTTTCTGAATGTACAAAATTTCCCAACGAGGAGCTCATTAAAGCCGCGGAAGAAGTTCTCAGGGATTCGCATGCGAGAAACAATTTCACCGCCCTCGATACATTTAGTGCAAACAATCCGTTCTTGCAAGTTAGAGCTATGCCTAACACAGTGCTAAGAGACCCTGCTTTGACGTCACATATATCAGAGTCACAAATTGTTCACAACCAGCTCTCTAAAAATCAACAAGGCATTTATGATGCATTACAGGGTAACGTATTTGTCTTACAAAATTTAGTCTCCATGACTCTTGCCCTCCGTAAAGATCACGACGATCTTAGAAATCAGGTACGTTCGGAATTGAACTCTAGGCGGCAGTCAGCACATTCCAGCTCGCAAGCAAAGGGCGTTAAATTCATCGGATGTGCCGCTCAGCGCTCTCAATTACTTAAAGAAGTCGAGAAATTTTTCTCTCGTCAGCACGAAGCTCAGTGCTCGCAGACGACCGAACAGAGTTCGAGCGATACGGCTCCCGCTGAAACCGAGAGCAAAGTACAACACAGGTTGTCGTCGCACACGAGCAAGATTAACATCATAACAGCTGATATCACAAAAGCAGATGCAAATGTTTTGGTTTCAGCTTGCAACCCTGATTTTGTACCTATCGGCGGAGTAGCTTTAGCTTTTTCTAGAGCATGCGGACAGCAACTGGACGATGAACTTCAAATCTTCAACAAAACAAAGCCTAGCGACGTCAGAGTTACCCCAGCGTACAATCTATCTGCTAATTATATTTTTCATTCCGTCACTCCAAACAACAAGGACCCTGAAATTTTGCGAAAATGCTATGTTAATTGCCTAAATTTACTCTTAGCTTTAGGACAAAGATCCATTGCTTTTCCACACCTAGCCACAGGCGCTTTCGGGTTCGACTCAGCAGCCGCAGCCAAAATTGCCCTTTCATGTGCGAAGCAATTTTTAGAAGAACATCCTGATGAAATAGACTGTATTACGTTTTGCACTCATGCAAATTCTGACAAAGAGATATTTGAAGGCGAATTCAAACAGCTGTTCTCGTTTCCCGAATGTACAGATGAAATGAAAGGACGACACGCGAGAAAGAAGAAACCTAAACAGAAGCAAAATCGTAATCTTTTTACTTCACTTACCAGTGCACAGGAAGGTAACGCTGGAATTTCAGAAAAATTTCAGAAAATCACACTTCCTCTAACAAAAATCAACAACCTTTTCTTCGTTGACATAACTGTAGGAAACAAGCAAATACCAATGCTTTTAGATTCAGGTAGTACCACAACTGTCATGAACAGGCAAGACTTACCTCGAAATATCAAGGTAAAACAGAAATTTCATGTCTTAAGTGCTTTTAACAATTCCAAATTTTCAATAACAAACGAAACCGACTTACACTTCAAATTGGCCGATCAACCTTTTCTGCACACGGCACTTCTGTATGAAGGGTCAGGAAAACTCAACATTTTGGGAAATGATTTTCTAACAGCACATAGAGCCGTCATAGACATAAGTAGACGAACCTTGCAAATTACTCGTTTTGGCTCCTGGAAATTACAAAGAGAAAAGAATGCTCAGGAACAAGTACACAAGTTATCCAAAATCGCCACGGAACATTTAGAACAGTGTATCCAACCCACCTACACAACACAGGAGGAAGTAAAACTAAACCCTAGAGAACAAGCTGTGGTAAAAGTACAGCTTCTAAATTGCACAACCAGCGACAGTAGCCATATATTAAACCCCATTCCCAGATTTTCATCCCCTAAAGGAACTTGCATCCCTACCTCCCTCATGCATGAACACCAACCACACGTCCTCATGACAAATTTTTCCAATGATCCAGTTACAATTCCGACATTCACGACGATAGGAAAAGCTGATGCTGTCTTGGAAATAATTGGCCAGCAGGAAACGGGAGACACAAACGGTCCTGCCGAGGCAAGGACGGAACCTATCTGGAACCCACTAAAGGAAAATAACAGCGACAATAGGAAGCCACATCGACATTTTTTGAAGGAAAATTCTGAAGAACTCCAAAAGCGCATTTCTGAATCTCGGAACAACTTCGACAAAACGAAGATCGACATCAACCCCAACGTCTGTGAAGAAGACCGAGATAAACTACTAGAACTGACACACGAGTTCGCTGATGTCTTTAGTTGGAAAGAGGACGATATAGGAAGTTGCACCCTGTATGAACTGGATATCGATACAGGAGATTCGCCTCCAGTGTACACTCGACCCCACAGGATACCACCCCATACACTTCCAATCATGCAACAAGAAATCAAGAAACTGCTACAACAGGGTGTCGTTTCTCCTATTTTAGCGCCACGCTGGAATTCTCCTATTTTGCTTGTGAAGAAACCAAATAACACGTACCGCGTCTGCTTCGACGCTCGTCGAATCAACGCCGTCGCCAAGAAGATAAGTTTTCCGGCACCTCATCTCATAGACATCGTAGAGAGGGCGGCAGGTTTCAAATATTATTCATCTATGGACATCCTCTCGGCTTATTTTCAGATACGCCTCACACCAAGTAGCCGTGAAAAAGTGAGTTTTCAAGTGCCGCAGATGGGGACTTATGCATTTAATTATGCCCCACAAGGATTTGTCACGTCGGGAACAGCGTTAGCGATAGCGCTGAATTTAGCCCTCAACGTCGTTGACAACCGCCATTTGTTCTTCTATGCAGATGATCTCCTGGCAGTCTCTGACGACGTACCTACTTCCTTGAAGATATTGCGTCACACTTTTGAAAGACTTAGGCTCGCTGGATTAAAATTGGCTCCTAAAAAGGCTAAATTCCTGTACAATGGTATTGTCTATCTTGGACACCATTTATCCGAAAAGGGATGCGCTATTTCACCTAAGATGCTAGAAACTGTTAAGTCGTATCCGACACCAACAAGCAAGAAGACTTTACGCCAATTTTTGGGCCTGGCAAATTTTTCCCGTCGCTACTCTCCACATTTTTCCAAACACGCATCAGTTCTTACACAACTGCTGAAGAAGGAGAGAAAATTTCGATGGACAGAAGCACAAAACGAGGCATTCAATGCTTTAAAGCATTCACTAATCACGAGCCCAGTATTAGCCAGATACGATCCCTCTCTTCCTATTCACATATACACGGACAGTAGCAAAATAGCTCTAGGGGCTATCATTGCTCACGAAGACTCCCAAGGAAATGTTAAGCCGATTGCATATGCAAGCAGGATACTAAATGATAAGGAAAGAGAACAAGACATAAACATGTTAGAACTCTCTGGCATAATCTTTGCTTTAAAAGCATTCCGACACTACATCCTTTTCAAAAGATTTATATTACACACCGATTCCAAATGTATTCAAAATTTACGACAATCAACTACCCTGAAAGGCCGCCTTTGGCGTTTTTCACAATTTCTGGCCGACTACGATTTCGTCATTCAACATCTAAAGGGAACAGACAACAGTGCCTCGGACGCCATTAGCCGTAACACGAGGATCCAAGATGAAGCTTTTTCTCCTCTCCTGGAAGATGAAATTGTATCTGTTTTGAGAACACGTGAATTTGACCTTGCCAAAGAACAACAAGCAGACCCTTTTCTCAAAAATATTTACCTACATTTAATTGGAAGTAAAGAAGCCGACCCTAAATATGACAGAACCAGCCAGCAATTCCGCCTCCTAGATGATATTATTTACAGAAGGACCAGAAGTTCAGACAAACAGGAAAGGCTACTCACTTGCATCCCACATGCATTACAAGATATATGGTTCGAACAAGTGCACTCTTCTCCACACGCTCTCAACCATTTTGGATACTATAAAACATATGCCTATGCGAAGGACCGTTATTATTTTCCTTCTCAGAAATCCTTCATCTACAAGAAATGCAAAGAATGTGAACAGTGTGCACGACTTAAGCAGTCCCGCCAACCGAAGCACTTCGAACTACAAACAAGGACTTCTCTGACACCTTTCCAAATTATCGCCTTGGATCAATGTGGTCCATATGTCACATCAGGACCAGAGGGACATCGCTACGTGATCACGTGCACTGACGCAGCCACGCGTTACGTAGTAGCTGCACCGACACATTCTCTCACTGCTGAAGTTCTGGCGGATTTTTTGTACACGAAAATCATATTACCATTTGGCTTTCCAGAAAAAATCATTGTGGACCAACTTCCAGGTCAAACTTCAGATTTATTCAAAGAATTGGCCAACAAATTCCAAATTGAACTAAGCTTTGTCAGCCCAGGATTTCATCAGAGCCTTGGCTTAGTTGAAAAAACGCAACAAACGCTGGAAGGAATGATCAAATTTTATGTCAATGCCAAACACAATAATTGGTCCAATTTCTTACCAACAGCGGTCTCAGCTATCAACAACACGCCGCATTCATCTGCACGGTACTCACCTACCTATTTACTGATGGGTTATCATCCCTGCACCTTACCGGATGCGATTTTTCAAACCCCGCCGCAGCATGTGAGCAATTATGAACGGCTGGAACATATGAAGCTTTCGCGTCGATTTGCACAAGATAATCTCCTCAAACGCCACAGAACGGACAAGGCACGGCTTGATCCTCACTATTCTCAAGCAGCGTTTAAATCTGGCGATCAAATACTTTTGTGGAACGATCGACGCTTATCAAAGACGTCCAAAGCGTTTTCAGGCAAGTACGAAGGCCCCTTCACAGTAATCGAGCGACTTGACAAAAACCATTACAGAATTGAAGGGATCAAGCAAGGAAAACGGTTTGAACAAAAGGCAGCATCGGTCAGGATGAAACTTTACACACCACACACGGTAACTTTCGATCGACCATTTACAGAGGAAGATAATGTGAATGCCTTAAAGTTACGTTCAGGAGTGGATATTCCTCGTACTCTAGAGGGACTTTATCTGGAAGAATTCACAACTAGTGAACTTTATATATCAGAAGTTGACAACACTGCAAGAAACATTGAAACACTGGCAGTATAAAACAGCTACTTCCTAACGAAGACGATCATCATCATCCTTCATAGTTCCTCGCCGCGATGAAAATTCGAACAGAAATAGTAACAACTTCTCAACTATATATTTTACCACGCTGAATAACGCGTATAAACTATGCTTCTTCTTATAAATTCTGCTATTATTTTTCTGCACCAATAACTCGCAGAAAAAGAAGAAAATTAAATATATCTCGTACACGCGACAGCATTCGCCGCAACATTTTTTTTCTTTCTCATACAAGATTGTGCCGACCCTTTGTCACCGTGACGTCACTTTATGATGTGATTTCACACAGAGTAGGATGGAATTCTGAAGACGATACCGTAGCAACACGACCTTCTGCTTCGCTAGCATTTTGTGTACGTAAACAAAAAGCACGAACGCGATGAATATAGCTACTGCATATGGGAAGAGAGCTCACGTGTTCTCACTGTTGGCGGAGACAATACACTATGCACCATTCGCTGTAAAATTCTCATTCTGTGACTTTTCAATAATTCATAATTACCTTCAACACGCCAAAATGTCTTATCCACTTTTTCTATTCATATTTCATCAATTGATATAAATTCTTACATATAAACGGCAATATTACCAATCTAATTAATGTATGACAGCATTCTAACTTCTAAATTTTTATCATGCAGATGTGTCCCAGCTATCGATGAAGCGAACTGAGAGCGCTGCATCGTTAAAAACCGACCAAACTCTCACACAGAAACACATTTATTTTACTGATACGACACATAACTCACACGATTTGGACAGAAATACCAAATCAAGTCCCTACCTCTTCTTGTTACATCTGCCATTTTTATGACACATATTTACATTAACTGTTATTACATATTCTGAAGACTTTTCATTGTGTTTTGCCATAATCGAATGCGTACTGTGTATCTAATCTTATTCTTTACACCCTGATTAAATTTACCAATTGCTCCTGTTCACGCTCAAAATTTTATTTCATAACATACTAAACACTGATAGTGATCATCATTTGCTGTGTCATCACTAATGTACCTTGCCATAGATATAAGATGAAGTCATTTCTCCAGAGTACATCCAGAAGACATCCATAAGTGGCAAGCAGATTTCGCATCGAATTAATATTGTTCCTGAACTTTTCTTGCGAACATATGTTGTCTCCAATCGACTTAATTGTGTATTCTTTTCAACATTAGAGACCTACTAACTTATCTTCGGATTAGCGTTACCAGTGATATATTTATTCAAGTGTTTTCACAGTGTCACGTACATGTACGTCGTGCGATGAGATGCCGCTGAGACTACCATAATTGCAAATTTTGGTTCAATCCGCTTCGGAATACATGACAGAAAAGTGTTACACTTCAATTAGTGTATTATTATTTGTCACGTTCTACAGTGCATTACATACTTGCCTACTGCCCTACGACGAATTATGTTATATACGGGGTGCGATCATTTATTCAGGGACTGGTCGTTGTACATATTTAATCATATCTTAATATTATTTTGTAAATAAAGAAATGGGCTTGTCCCCTGGCCAACCCCATTTCTTTTCAGGGGGAGGTGGCATGTCACGAGCCGGAAATAAAATGCTGTGTAATCAAAAACGCCAACAGTCCCCGGGTGACGAGAGGTCGCCGGAGGAGTCTTGATCGAGGGAGCGAAGCGCGAAGTGTGTTGCGAGTGACAGTGTTAAGTCGGTTCATTTTAAAAGGTTTGGGCGAACCCACTGAGGACACCTTCGATGGACCGATGGAGCGCCACGTCGTGACTCAGCCGAGGAACCTCGAAGGAAATCAGGTACAGTGGTGACACTTTGGGTTTTATCATTGTCAGTGTTTAGATATCTTGCTGGCTCGTGCGTGATCTCCCCCCACTTGTGCGATTCTATTAAATATTGGTAAGGAGCAATGAGTGTAATTTATTCCATTCTTCATACACACATCCTCTTGCAGCCAAGCAGTTTAAGCCGGCGAACGGCCTAAACGTAACAAATACTCGTTTGAAACTCATTTTTTCTACAGAGCAAGGCAGAAATGATTTACATTAAAATATTGATTTATTATTCTTTTCAGAACCTGAGAATCGTTTTAATTCTGACATTTCGACAATAGGTTCTATAGTTGATATCTCGAGAAACTCGCGTTCAATGCTAATATTCGTTTGAAACTCATTTTCTCTACAGAGCAAGCCAGAGATCATTTATATTAAAATGGTAAACTATTATGCTTTTCAGAGCCTGAAAAGCTTTTTAATTTTTACAATTTGGCTATAGGGTGATAAGTTTTCTTTTCGAAAAATTCGCGTTCAATGATAATACTCTTTTGAAACTCATTTTCTCTACAGAGCAACCAGATATGATTTTCATTAAAATGTTATATTATTGTGCTTTTCATAGCCTGAACATCGTTTTAATTCTGACATTTCTACATAGGATTAGAACTTGAATTTTTGAGATATTCGCGTTAAATGCGAATATTCGTTGTAATCTAATTTTCGCTACAGAGCAAGCCAGAGCTGATTTTTACTAGAATGTTGAATTATTATGTTTTTCGGAGCCTGAGAAACGTTTTAATTTTGACATTTCGACTATAGGTTCAAAACTTGATCTTTCGAAAAATTCGTGTTAAATGCAAATACTCACTTGAAACCCTATTTCTCTACAGAGCAAGCCAGAGATGATTTTCTTTAAATGATGAATTATTATGTTTTTCCGAGCTTGAGAAGCGTTTTAATTATTACATTTCGACTTCAGGATAATAACTCGATTTTTGGAGAAATTCCCGTTAAATTCAAGTACTCGCTTAAAACTCATTTTCTCTACAGAGCAACCAGATATGATTTTCATTAAAATGTTATATTATTATGCTTTTCATAGCCTGAACATCGTTTTAATTCTGACATTTCTACATAGGATTAGAACTTGAATTTTCGAGATATTCGCGTTAAATGCGAATATTCGTTGTAATCTAATTTTCGCTACAGATCAAGCCAGAGATGATTTTCATAAAAATGTTATATTATTATGCAGTTCAGAGCTTAAAAGCATTTTAATTATCACACTTCGAATGTAGGATCAAAACTTGATTATTCGAGAAATTCGCGTTCAATCATAACACTCGCTTCAAACTGATTTTCCCTACTGACCAAGCCAGATATGATTTTCATTAAAATGTTGAATCATTATATTTTTCAGAGCCTGAAAACCCCTCCAGGGAACGGCGCCTTATAGTAGCACTGACCGTGCGGGCGGAGGGGTTTGCGTGCTTTGTTGAGGCTGAGAGCTATGCCAGCGGTAGATTTTCTGCCAGCAAGGTCACCCATGCTGGACAGGTCTCAGAAAAGAAGCCAGACTAAGGCGTTCTGCAACGTCCAATTTTACCTATTGTATCCTATCCCAATATTCCTACCTAAAGTTCAAATCACAAACCCTGAGACCTTCTGTGAACAAAACCACGCGCATACAGAAAGCATTGCAATCTCATAGAAGTAAAATAATCCACACGAAAATCCAGCGTTGTTACAGGATTCATTACATAAGGTAAAACAATGGCCAATTTGTGGTATGGGATACGATGCCGCAAATGACGTCTCACTTTAAACCCAATGCTCTTTCTTTTTTTACTTATTGCTTCACCTTTATGGTTAACTCTTTGCACCAGTAATCATTTCCCATAAATTTGGCTTCTTTCTTGCATGTGAATTGAATATATTTTACTTGCATTTTTTTAGACAAAATGATATAACATGGTAATGTATATTTCTAAGGGTGATATAGAAGAGAGAGTATTTGAAATTTTTTTGTAAATTTTATGTAAATTGTATCTTATGTAAATAAAATATATAATGGGCATAAACAGCCATATGCATTGCTCTAAGTCCAGTAAATATATTGATGATGATCAAAACAAGACAAAGAAAGTTCTTAAATTTATTGCGGTTGGAAACTTTGACAAGCATGCTAATGACGATTTTTGTTCCGCCAAATATAGTGCACTTCGTAAAATAACTTGGTGACATGGCAAGGCAAGATAAGTGTGAACATTTTGTAGTAATATGCATTGTAACTTTCAATGAGCTTAGAGATTTGTGTACATAATGATATTTTATAACATTGGTTATTTTCTAAAAATAATCATGTGAACAGCAAGAAAGTAGTGCAACTTAGTAATATTGCCTGACTTATCCTTAGAAAAATAACATGACGTGTTCTATGCGTGCGGGAAAGTCTCAGTGTTCTCCGAGCTTGTTTTCAAAACACCAGCAAGGACAGCCTTTGAAAAGGGGTGAGAAACAGATTCATGTAACGTTCTGAGAAACCAGTAAATGAAGTGGTTAAGTTCGTATCCCAGTGCAGTGGTGTGTCAGTGTCTGCAGTTTTAAGGGTTATGAAAGAGAGAATGACCGGGAGAGTAACAATGTATACGGCTGCATATTCGTTTGATGTTTTGAGAGCGGGTTCTCACATTCAGAGGCTCTTATATAAAATGAATAGGTGCGGCGAACTATGAGTGTAACGGCAGATGATTTCGGTCATGAATCAGCTGACGCGGAGTGATACATCGAATCGGCGAGACCGTTTGTTTACAGATGGTCTCAGGGTTGGTGACTTACACTATAGTCCCTAAGTCCCGTCCTCAGGGTTACGAGGGGGATGGAGCGGATTCCTCAGCCGTAGTGTTGGCAACAGTACATATGTTTTTCCTTGGTTATTTTCTTGGTTATCATGTGTAAGTTCTAACCCAAACTGTCAGGTTAATACTTTATACTTCTCTTTCATATCTAATCTTATATTAATTTTTATATTACTGTAACACATATTATCATATTATTGTACTTTTTGAATTCTTCTGATTGCATATTTTGTGTACCAAACAGTGTTATAATACAAGACACTGTAAATGGGCATTTGCCTGTAGTGTCATGTATTTAAATAAATAAATAAAGGAGCAAACCTGATACAAACCTTGGTCCTCCAGGTTGGGTGTTGAGCATGGGACTAACGACCCTATCCCATAAAACAATCATTGTTGCGGAACTCAGAAACAATGATAACCGGACGTATTCTATGGAAAGACACAGGCATGCTAAAGGACTACATACCTGGCCACATGGAATGTTAGAACATTAAGTAAAGCAGGTGCATTGGAAAACCTAAAGGAGGAAATGAAGAAATACAGAATAATAGTAGCGGCATTGCAGGAGATCAGGTGGCAAGGAAATGGAATGTTATCTACTGGGGATTACACATTAATGTATAGTGGAAGCAGTGAAAATACAAGAGGTGGCACAGGATTCCTACTAAACAATAAATATAAAACTGTAGTAAAGAAATTCAAACCAATAAATGAGAGCTTATGTACGCTGAGAATGAAAGCCAAGTTCTTCAACATTACCTTAGTATGTGTATATGCCGAAACGGAAGAGGCAGAAGAAGATGAAAAGGATGGATTCTACCAGCAGCTGGATCAGGTAATCGATCGTATACCAAAACATGACATTAAGATAATAATGGGAGACTTTAATGCCAAGGTTGGACGTGAAGAAGCATTCCAAGACTCTATAGGAAAGGAAAGTTTGCATGAAATTTCAAATGATAATGGTCTGAGACTGATAGATCTGACTATGTGTAACTTAATGGCCATTGGAAGCACCTGGCATCAAAGGAAGAAGGTGAGGAAAATGACATGGTGTTCACCAGATGATGTAACACAAAACCAAATTGGCCATGTGCTGATAGACAGAGGACATGCCTCTGATATACTACAAGCAGATAGCTGTCGAGGAGCAGACAGTGATTTTTTAGTACGCATTAAATACAGACAGAGAATAGCTACATATAGGGATGGAAGAAGAGCGAAAGTGACCTCAAGGTATGATGATGAGAAGTTAAAAAGAGATGAAGCCATTGCCAAACAATTCCGTTTAATGGTATTCAACCAACTTGAACAAAGAAGTCAAAGGTGGGAAATCGAAGGTATTGAAGGGAAATGGAGTATAATAAAGGAGATCCTACATGAAACAGCACAGGAAGTGCTGGGAGAGAAGACGAAGATCCAAAGATCTAAATGGTTTGATGAGGAATGTAAAGCAGCAATAAATGAAAGAAATGAGGCTGGAAAGAGAATGCTTAATAGGAAAACCAGATATAACACAGAACAATGTAGACTTAAAAGAAAGGAAGCAGACTGTGTGTGCAGGAGAAAGAAACGATGCTTTGGGAAAGAGTGGATTGAGGAACTTGAAGAATATAGTAGTAATCAGCAAGTAAGGAAAATGTATATGAGGGTGAAGGATATAAGGAAAGGCTTCCAACCGAAGACAGCTTTCTGTAAGGACCAAGCAGGAAACCTAATAGGCGGGGAAAATGAGATCTTAGAGAGATGGGCAGAATACTCCAGTCAGCTACTTAATGTGGAAGATGGGTTCCAAGATCTAGAATTGAATGATGAAGAGGAGTACCATGATGACGAAACCGGAACATCTCCAACACTGGAAGAAATTAGAACAGTTATTAAGCCTCTAAAGAATAACAAAGCCCCAGGGATTAATAACATCACTGCTGAAATGGTTAAGAACTCAGGGAAATCAACTAATTAAGTATATACACAAATTGTTATCTGATATATGGGAACATGAACTATAGCCCTAGTGAGCGTAATATACAAAGTGCTTGCAAAAATCCTAGCAGGAAGATTGTCACCACTGACTGAGGGAATAATAGGGGATTATCAGTGTGGTTTTAGACCAAACAGATCCACTACGGATCAAATCTCTATAGTCAGGCAGATAATGGAGAAATGTTATGAATATTCATCAGTTATTTATAGACTTTAAGCAGGCATATGACAGTATCATACGAGGAAAATTGTATGAGGCAATGAAGGAGCTAGGGATCCTAAACAAGCTAATAAGATTAACCAGAATGACGCCTGGAATTCACGGAAGGCCAATATATACAAGTTGATGGAGGCACGTATGAAAAATTCAAAAGTTTTCAATATCTTGGAACATAAGTTACCATGTATAACAATATTAAGGAGGAAAGAAAAGCAAGAATTGCAGCTGGTAATCGAAGCTATTTCTCATTGTTAAGAGTTTTCAAATCTCGCAGCCTGAGTAGAAATTTGAAAATCAAAGTATATCAGCTAGTCGTAATGTCAGTGGTGACATATGGAGCAGAGACATAGACTTTGGTGCAAGCAGATGAAGAACTTTTGCCAAGATGGGAAAGAAGGATACTGAGGAAAATATACGGGACAGTAAATGAGAATGGTCAATGGCGAATAAGGAGAAACGATGAAATTAGAACACTCTACTACAAAAAAAAACAGATATAGTTTCCGATATAAGAAGCATGAGACTCAGGTGGCTAGGACATGTGGAAAGAATACCAGAAAACAGAGCTGTTAAAAAGGTCAACAAAGGGACACCAGGAGGGTGAAGATTAAGAGGAAGGCCAAGGAAAAGATGGTTGGAGGTTGTTGAGGAAGACCTTAGGAGGATTGGAGTAAGACGGTGGAGACGTCGAGCAGAAGACAGAAGAGAATGTGCTATCATTGTAAGAGAGGCGAAGGCCCTTTAGGGGCTGTAGCAGCCAAGAAGAGCCTGAAAAGCGTCTTAATTCTGACATTTCTACTGCAAGATCAAAACTTAATTTTTCGAGAAATTCGCGTTCAATGCTAATACTCGTATGAAACTCATTTTCTCTACAGAGCAAGCCAGAGCTGATTTTTACTAGAATGTTGAATTATTATGTTTTTCAGAGCCTGAGAAACGTTTTAATTTTGACATTTCGACTATAGGTTCAAAACTTGATCTTTCGAAAAATTCGTGTTAAATGCAATACTCACTTGAAACCCAATTTCTCTACAGAGCAAGCCAGAGATGATTTTCATCATAATGTTGAATTATTATGCTTTTCAAAGCTTGAGAAGCGTTCTAATTATCACATTTTGACTACACGATGATAACTTGATTTTTCGAGAAATTCGCGTTCAATGCTAATACTCGTTTGAAACTCATTTTTTCTACAGAGCAAGGCAGAAATGATTTTCATTAAAATGTTGATTAATTATTCTTTTCAGAGCCTGAAAAACGTTTTAATTCTGACATTTCGACTATGGGTTCAAAACTTGATTTTTTTAAAAATTCGCGTTAAATGCTAATACTCGCTTGAAACTTATTTTCTCTACAGAGCAAGCCAGAGATGATTTTCTTTAAATGATGAATTATTATGTTTTTCAGAGCTTGAGAAGCGTTTTTATTATTACATTTCGACTTCATAATAATAACTCGATTTTTGGAGAAATTCGCGTTAAATTCAAGTACTCGCTTAAAACCCATTTTCCCTACGGAGCAAGCCAGAGTTTATTTTCATTAAAATGTTGCATTATTATGATTCTCAGAGCCGGGGAAACGTTTTAATTCCGACATTTCGAAAAATAGGTTGAAAACTTGATTCTACGAAAAATGCTAATACTCGCTTGAAACCCTTTTTCTCTACAGAGCACGCCAGAAATGATTTTCATTAAATGTTGAATTATTATGTTTTTCAGAGCTTGAGAAACGTTTTAATTATTACATTTCGACTATAGGATGAAAACTTGATTTATCGTGTAATTCGCGTTCAATGATAATACTCGCTTGAAACTCATTCCTTACAGAGCAAGCCATAGATAATCTTTTTAAAATGTTGAATTATTAAACTTTTAAGAGTCTGAGAATCGTTTTAATTCTGACATTTTGACAATAGGTTCTAAACTTGAATTCTCGAGAAACTCGCGTTCAATGCTAATATTCGTTTGAAACTCATTTTCTCTACAAAGCAAGCCAGTGATCATTTCCATTAAAATGTTAAATTATTATACTTATCAGAGCCTGAAAAGGTTTTTTAATTATTACATTTCGACTATAGTGTTATAACTTGATTTTTCGAGGAATTCGCGTTAAATGCTAATATTCGTTGTAAACTAATTTTCGCTACAGTTGAAGCCAGAGATCATTTTCATTAAAATGTTGAATTATTATATTTATCAGAGCCTGAAAACCCCTCCAGGGAACGCCGCCTTATAGTAGCACTGACCGTGCGGGCGGAGGGGTTTGCGTGCTTTGTTGAGGCTGAGAGCTATACCAGCGGTAGATTTTCTACCAGCAAGGTCACCCATGCTGGACAGGTCTCAGAAGAGTAGCCCGACTAAGGCGTTCTGGAACGTCCCATATTACCTATTGTATCCTATCCCAATATTCCTACCTAAAGTTCAAATCACAAACCCTGAGACCTTCTGTAAACAAAACCACGTGCATACAGAAAGCATTGCAAACTCATAGAAGTAAAATAATCCACACGAAAATCCAGCGTTGTTACAGGATTCATTACATAAGGTAAAACAATGGCCAATTTGTAGTATGGGATACGCTGCCGCAAATGACGTCTCACTTTAAACCCAATGCTCTTTCTTTTTTTACTTATTGATTCACCTTTATGGTTAACTCTTTGCACCAGTAATCATTTCCCATAAATTTGGCTTCTTTCTTGCATGTGAATTGAATATATTTTACTTGCATTTTTTTAGACAAAATGATATAACATGGTAATGTATATTTCTAAGGATGATATAGATAGGAGTGTATTTGAAATTTGTTTGTAGATTTTATGTAAATTGTATCTTATGTAAATAAAATATATAATAGGCATAAACAGCCATATGCATTGCTCTAAGTCCAATAAATATATTGATGATGATCAAAACAAGACAAAGAAAGTTCTTAAATTTATTGCGGTTGGAAACTTTGACAAGCATGCTAATGACGATTTTTGTTCCGCCAAATATAGTGCACTTCGTAAAATAACTTGGTGACATGGCAAGGCAAGATAAGTGTGAACATTTTGTAATAATATGCATTGTAACTTTCAATGAGCTTAGAGATTTGTGTACATAATGATATTTTATAACATTGGTTATTTTCTAAAAATAATCATGTGAACAGCAAGAAAGTAGTGCAACTTAGTAATATTGCCTGACTTATCCTTAGAAAAATAACATGCCGTGTTCTATGCGTGCGGTAAAGTCTCAGTGTTCTCCGAGCTTGTTTTCAAAACACCAGCAAGGACAGATTTTGAAAAGGGGTGAGAAACAGATTCATGTAACGTTCTGAGAAACCAGTAAATGAAGTGGTTAAGTTCGTATCCCAGTGCAGTGGTGTGTCAGTGTCTGCAGTTTGAAGGGTTATGAAAGAGAGAATGACCGGGAGAGTAACAATGTATGCGGCTGCATATTCGTTTGATGTTTTGAGAGCGGGTTCTCACATTCAGAGGCTCTTATATAAAATGAATAGGTGCGGCGAACTATGAGTGTAACGGCAGATGATTTCGGTCATGAATCAGCTGACGCGGAGTGATACATCGAATCGGTGAGACCGTTTGTTTACAGAAGGTCTCAGGGTTGGTGACTTACACTATAGTCCCTAAGTCCCGTCCTCAGGGTTACGAGGGGGATGGAGCGGATTCCTCAGCCGTAGTGTTGGCAACAGTACATATGTTTTTCCTTGGTTATTTTCTTGGTTATCATGTGTAAGTTCTAACCCAAACTGTCAGGTTAATACTTTATACTTCTCTTTCATATCTAATCTTATATTAATTTTTATATTACTGTAACACATATTATCATATTATTGTACTTTTTGAATTCTTCTGATTGCATATTTTGTGTACCAAACAGTGTTATAATACAAGACACTGTAAATGGGCATTTGTCTGTAGTGTCATGTCTTTAAATAAATAAATAAAGGAGCAAACCTGATACAAACCTTGGTCCTCCAGGTTGGGTGTTGACCCTATCCCATAAAACAATCATTGTTGCGGAACTCAGAAACAATGATAGCCGGACGTATTCTATGGAAAGACACAGGCATGCTAAAGGACTACGTAAACGGAAGAATGATATATACCTGGCCACGGAATGTTAGAACATTAAGTAAAGCAGGTGCATTGGAAAACCTAAAGGAGGAAATGAAGAAATACAGAATAATAGTAGCGGCATTGCAGGAGATCAGGTGGCAAGGAAATGGAATGTTATCTACTGGGGATTACACATTAATGTATAGTGGAAGCAGTGAAAATACAAGAGGTGGCACAGGATTCCTACTAAACAATAAATATAAAACTGTAGTAAAGAAATTCAAACCAATAAATGAGAGCTTATGTACGCTGAGAATGAAAGCCAAGTTCTTCAACATTACCTTAGTATGTGTATATGCCGAAACGGAAGAGGCAGAAGAAGATGAAAAGGATGGATTCTACCAGCAGCTGGATCAGGTAATCGATCGTATACCAAAACATGACATTAAGATAATAATGGGAGACTTTAATGCCAAGGTTGGACGTGAAGAAGCATTCCAAGACTCTATAGGAAAGGAAAGTTTGCATGAAATTTCAAATGATAATGGTCTGAGACTGATAGATCTGACTATGTGTAACTTAATGGCCATTGGAAGCACCTGGCATCAAAGGAAGAAAGTGAGGAAAATGACATGGTGTTCACCAGATGGTGTAACACAAAACCAAATAAACCATGTGCTGATAGACAGAAGACATGCCTCTGATATACTACAAGCAGATAGCTGTCGAGGAGCAGACAGTGATTATTTAGTACGCATTAAATACAGACAGAGAATAGCTACATATAGGGATGGAAGAAGAGCGAAAGTGACCTCAAGGTATGATGATGAGAAGTTAAAAAGAGATGAAGCCATTGCCAAACAATTCCGTTTAATGGTATTCAACCAACTTGAAGAAAGAAGTCAAAGGTGGGAAATCGAAGGAATTGAAGGAAAATGGAGAATAATAAAGGAGATCCTACATGAAACAGCACAGGAAGTGCTGGGAGAGAAGACCAAGATCCAAAGAGGTAAATGGCTTGATGAGGAATGTAAAGCAGCAATAAATGAAAGAAATGAGGCTGGAAAGAGAATGCTTAATAGGAAAACCAGATATAACACAGAACAATGTAGACTTAAAAGAAAGGAAGCAGACTGTGTGTGCAGGAGAAAGAAACGATGCTTTGAGAAAGAGTGGATTGAGGAACTTGAAGAATATAGTAGTAATCAGCAAGTAAGGAAAATGTATATGAGGGTGAAGGATATAAGGAAAGGCTTCCAAGCGAAGACAGCTTTCTGTTAGGACCAAGCAGGAAACCTAATAGGCGGGGAAAATGAGATCTTAGAGAGATGGGCAGAATACTTCAGTCAGCTAGTTAATGTGGAAGATGGGTTCCAAGATCTAGAATTGAATGATGAAGAGGAGTACCATGATGACGAAACCGGAACATCTCCAACACTGGAAGAAGTTAGAACAGTTATTAAGCCTCTAAAGAATAACAAAGCCCCAGGGATTAATAACATCACTGCTGAAATGGTTAAGAACTCAGAGATGATTTTCATCAAAATGTTGAATTATTATGCTTTTCAAAGCTTGAGAAGCGTTCTAATTATTACATTTTGACTACACGATGATAACTTGATTTTTCGAGAAATTCGCGTTCAGTGCTAATACTCGTTTGAAACTCATTTTTTCTACAGAGCAAGGCAGAAATGATTTTCATTAAAATGTTGATTTATTATTCTTTTCAGAGCCTGAAAAACGTTTTAATTCTGACATTTCGACTATGGGTTCAAAACTTGATTTTTGAAAAATTCGCGTTAAATGCTAATACTCGCTTGAAACTTATTTTCTCTACAGAGCAAGCCAGAGATGATTTTCTTTAAATGATGAATTATTATGTTTTTCCGAGCTTGAGAAGCGTTTTTATTATTACATTTCGACTTCAGGATAATAACTCGATTTTTGGAGAAATTCCCGTTAAATTCAAGTACTCGCTTAAAACTCATTTTCTCTACAGAGCAACCAGATATGATTTTCATTAAAATGTTATATTATTATGCTTTTCATAGCCTGAACATCGTTTTAATTCTGACATTTCTACATAGGATTAGAACTTGAATTTTCGAGATATTCGCGTTTAATGCGAATATTCGTTGTAATCTAATTTTCGCTACAGATCAAGCCAGAGATGATTTTCATAAAAATGTTATATTATTATGCAGTTCAGAGCTTAAAAGCATTTTAATTATCACATTTCGAATGTAGGATCAAAACTTGATTATTCGAGAAATTCGCGTTCAATCATAACACTCGCTTCAAACTGATTTTCCCTACTGACCAAGCCAGATATGATTTTCATTAAAATGTTGAATCATTATATTTTTCAGAGCCTGAAAACCCCTCCAGGGAACGCCGCCTTATAGTAGCACTGACCGTGCGGGCGGAGGGGTTTGCGTGCTTTGTTGAGGCTGAGAGCTATGCCAGCGGTAGATTTTCTACCAGCAAAGTCACCCATGCTGGACAGGTCTCATAAGAGAAGCCAGACTAAGGCGTTCTGCAACGTCCCATATTACCTATTGTATCCTATCCCAATATTCCTACCTAAAGTTCAAATCACAAACCCTGAGACCTTCTGTAAACAAAACCACGTGCATACAGAAATCATTGCAAACTCATAGAAGTAAAATAATCCACACGAAAATCCAGCGTTGTTACAGGATTCATTACATAAGGTAAAACAATGGCCAATTTGTAGTATGGGATACGCTGCCGCAAATGACGTCTCACTTTAAACCCAATGCTCTTTCTTTTTTTACTTATTGCTTCACCTTTATGGTTAACTCTTTGCACCAGTAATCATTTCCCATAAATTTGGCTTCTTTCTTGCATGTGAATTGAATATATTTTACTTGCATTTTTTTAGACAAAATGATATAACATGGTAATGTATATTTCTAACGATGATATAGATAGGAGTGTATTTGAAATTTGTTTGTAGATTTTATGTAAATTGTATCTTATGTAAATAAAATATATAATAGGCATAAACAGCCATATGCATTGCTCTAAGTCCAATAAATATATTGATGATGATCAAAACAAGACAAAGAAAGTTCTTAAATTTATTGCGGTTGGAAACTTTGACAAGCATGCTAATGACGATTTTTGTTCCGCCAAATATAGTGCACTTCGTAAAATAACTTGGTGACATGGCAAGGCAAGATAAGTGTGAACATTTTGTAATAATATGCATTGTAACTTTCAATGAGCTTAGAGATTTGTGTACATAATGATATTTTATAACATTGGTTATTTTCTAAAAATAATCATGTGAACAGCAAGAAAGTAGTGCAACTTAGTAATATTGCCTGACTTATCCTTAGAAAAATAACATGCCGTGTTCTATGCGTGCGGTAAAGTCTCAGTGTTCTCCGAGCTTGTTTTCAAAACACCAGCAAGGACAGCCTTTGAAAAGGGGTGAGAAACAGATTCATGTAACGTTCTGAGAAACCAGTAAATGAAGTGGTTAAGTTCGTATCCCAGTGCAGTGGTGTGTCAGTGTCTGCAGTTTGAAGGGTTATGAAAGAGAGAATGACCGGGAGAGTAACAATGTAATCGGCTGCATATTCGTTTGATGTTTTGAGAGCGGGTTCTCACATTCAGAGGCTCTTATATAAAATGAATAGGTGCGGCGAACTATGAGTGTAACGGCAGATGATTTCGGTCATGAATCAGCTGACGCGGAGTGATACATCGAATCGGTGAGACCGTTTGTTTACAGAAGGTCTCAGGGTTGGTGACTTACACTATAGTCCCTAAGTCCCGTCCTCAGGGTTACGAGGGGGATGGAGCGGATTCCTCAGCCGTAGTGTTGGCAACAGTACATATGTTTTTCCTTGGTTATTTTCTTGGTTATCATGTGTAAGTTCTAACCCAAACTGTCAGGTTAATACTTTATACTTCTCTTTCATATCTAATCTTATATTAATTTTTATATTACTGTAACACATATTATCATATTATTGTACTTTTTGAATTCTTCTGATTGCATATTTTGTGTACCAAACAGTGTTATAATACAAGACACTGTAAATGGGCATTTGTCTGTAGTGTCATGTCTTTAAATAAATAAATAAAGGAGCAAACCTGATACAAACCTTGGTCCTCCAGGTTGGGTGTTGAGCATGGGACAAACGACCCTATCCCATAAAACAATCATTGTTGCGGAACTCAGAAACAATGATAGCCGGACGTATTCTATGGAAAGACACAGGCATGCTAAAGGACTACGTAAACGGAAGAATGATATATACCTGGCCACGGAATGTTAGAACATTAAGTAAACCAGGTGCATTGGAAAACCTAAAGAAGGAAATGAAGAAATACAGAATAATAGTAGCGGCATTGCAGGAGATCAGGTGGCAAGGAAATGGAATGTTATCTACTGGGGATTACACATTAATGTATAGTGGAAGCAGTGAAAATACAAGAGGTGGCACAGGATTCCTACTAAACAATAAATATAAAACTGTAGTAAAGAAATTCAAACCAATAAATGAGAGCTTATGTACGCTGAGAATGAAAGCCAAGTTCTTCAACATTACCTTAGTATGTGTATATGCCGAAACGGAAGAGGCAGAAGAAGATGAAAAGGATGGATTCTACCAGCAGCTGGATCAGGTAATCGATCGTATACCAAAACATGACATTAAGATAATAATGGGAGACTTTAATGCCAAGGTTGGACGTGAAGAAGCATTCCAAGACTCTATAGGAAAGGAAAGTTTGCATGAAATTTCAAATGATAATGGTCTGAGACTGATAGATCTGACTATGTGTAACTTAATGGCCATTGGAAGCACCTGGCATCAAAGGAAGAAAGTGAGGAAAATGACATGGTGTTCACCAGATGGTGTAACACAAAACCAAATAAACCATGTGCTGATAGACAGAAGACATGCCTCTGATATACTACAAGCAGATAGCTGTCGAGGAGCAGACAGTGATTATTTAGTACGCATTAAATACAGACAGAGAATAGCTACATATAGGGATGGAAGAAGAGCGAAAGTGACCTCAAGGTATGATGATGAGAAGTTAAAAAGAGATGAAGCCATTGCCAAACAATTCCGTTTAATGGTATTCAACCAACTTGAACATAGAAGTCTAAGGTGGGAAATCGAAGGTATTGAAGGAAAATGGAGAATAATAAAGGAGATCCTACATGAAACAGCACAGGAAGTGCTGGGAGAGAAGACCAAGATCAAAAGAGGTAAATGGTTTGATGAGGAATGTAAAGCAGCAATAAATGAAAGAAATGAGGCTGGAAAGAGAATGCTTAATAGGAAAACCAGATATAACACAGAACAATGTAGACTTAAAAGAAAGGAAGCAGACTGTGTGTGCAGGAGAAAGAAACGATGCTTTGAGAAAGAGTGGATTGAGGAACTTGAAGAATATAGTAGTAATCAGCAAGTAAGGAAAATGTATATGAGGGTGAAGGATATAAGGAAAGGCTTCCAAGCGAAGACAGCTTTCTGTAAGGACCAAGCAGGAAACCTAATAGGCGGGGAAAATGAGATCTTAGAGAGATGGGCAGAATACTTCAGTCAGCTAGTTAATGTGGAAGATGGGTTCCAAGATCTAGAATTGAATGATGAAGAGGAGTACCATGATGACGAAACCGGAACATCTCCAACACTGGAAGAAGTTAGAACAGTTATTAAGCCTCTAAAGAATAACAAAGCCCCAGGGATTAATAACATCACTGCTGAAATGGTTAAGAACTCAGAGATGATTTTCATCAAAATGTTGAATTATTATGCTTTTCAAAGCTTGAGAAGCGTTCTAATTATTACATTTTGACTACACGATGATAACTTGATTTTTCGAGAAATTCGCGTTCAGTGCTAATACTCGTTTGAAACTCATTTTTTCTACAGAGCAAGGCAGAAATGATTTTCATTAAAATGTTGATTTATTATTCTTTTCAGAGCCTGAAAAACGTTTTAATTCTGACATTTCGACTATGGGTTCAAAACTTGATTTTTTGAAAAATTCGCGTTAAATGCTAATACTCGCTTGAAACTTATTTTCTCTACAGAGCAAGCCAGAGATGATTTTCTTTAAATGATGAATTATTATGTTTTTCCGAGCTTGAGAAGCGTTTTAATTATTACATTTCGACTTCAGAATAATAACTCGATTTTTGGAGAAATTCCCGTTAAATTCAAGTACTCGCTTAAAACTCATTTTCTCTACAGAGCAACCAGATATGATTTTCATTAAAATGTTATATTATTATGCTTTTCATAGCCTGAACATCGTTTTAATTCTGACATTTCTACATAGGATTAGAACTTGAATTTTCGAGATATTCGCGTTTAATGCGAATATTCGTTGTAATCTAATTTTCGCTACAGATCAAGCCAGAGATGATTTTCATAAAAATGTTATATTATTATGCAGTTCAGAGCTTAAAAGCATTTTAATTATCACATTTCGAATGTAGGATCAAAACTTGATTATTCGAGAAATTCGCGTTCAATCATAACACTCGCTTCAAACTGATTTTCCCTACTGACCAAGCCAGATATGATTTTCATTAAAATGTTGAATCATTATATTTTTCAGAGCCTGAAAACCCCTCCAGGGAACGCCGCCTTATAGTAGCACTGACCGTGCGGGCGGAGGGGTTTGCGTGCTTTGTTGAGGCTGAGAGCTATGCCAGCGGTAGATTTTCTACCAGCAAAGTCACCCATGCTGGACAGGTCTCATAAGAGAAGCCAGACTAAGGCGTTCTGCAACGTCCCATATTACCTATTGTATCCTATCCCAATATTCTTACCTAAAGTTCAAATCACAAACCCTGAGACCTTCTGTAAACAAAACCACGTGCATACAGAAAGCATTGCAAACTCATAGAAGTAAAATAATCCACACGAAAATCCAGCGTTGTTACAGGATTCATTACATAAGGTAAAACAATGGCCAATTTGTAGTATGGGATACGCTGCCGCAAATGACGTCTCACTTTAAACCCAATGCTCTTTCTTTTTTTACTTATTGCTTCACCTTTATGGTTAACTCTTTGCACCACTAATCATTTCCCATAAATTTGGCTTCTTTCTTGCATGTGAATTGAATATATTTTACTTGCATTTTTTTAGACAAAATGATATAACATGGTAATGTATATTTCTAAGGGTGATATAGTAGAGAGAGTATTTGAAATTTTTTTGTAAATTTTATGTAAATTGTATCTTATGTAAATAAAATATATAATGGGCATAAACAGCCACATGCATTGCTCTAAGTCCAGTAAACATATTGATGATGATCAAAACAAGACAAAGAAAGTTCTTAAATTTATTGCGGTTGGAAGCTTTGACAAGCATGCTAATGACGATTTTTGTTCCGCCAAATATAGTGCACTTCGTAAAATAACTTGGTGACATGGCAAGGCAAGATAAGTGTGAACATTTTGTAGTAATATGCATTGTAACTTTCAATGAGCTTAGAGATTTGTGTACATAATGATATTTTATAACATTGGTTATTTTCTAAAAATAATCATGTGAACAGCAAGAAAGTAGTGCAACTTAGTAATATTGCCTGACTTATCCTTAGAAAAATAACATGCCGTGTTCTATGCGTGCGGTAAAGTCTCAGTGTTCTCCGAGCTTGTTTTCAAAACACCAGCAAGGACAGCCTTTGAAAAGGGGTGAGAAACAGATTCATGTAACGTTCTGAGAAACCAGTAAATGAAGTGGTTAAGTTCGTATCCCAGTGCAGTAGTGTGTCAGTGTCTGCAGTTTTAAAGGTTATGAAAGAGAGAATGACCGGGAGAGTAACAATGTATACGGCTGCATATTCGTTTGATGTTTTGAGAGCGGGTTCTCACATTCAGAGGCTCTTATATAAAATGAATAGGTGCGGCGAACTATGAGTGTAACGGCAGATGATTTCGGTCATGAATCAGCTGACGCGGAGTGATACATCGAATCGGTGAGACCGTTTGTTTACAGAAGGTCTCAGGGTCGGTGACTTACACTATAGTCCCTAAGTCCCGTCCTCAGGGTTACGAGGGGGATGGAGCGGATTCCTCAGCCGTAGTGTTGGCAACAGTACATATGTTTTTCCTTGGTTATTTTCTTGGTTATCATGTGTAAGTTCTAACCCAAACTGTCAGGTTAATACTTTATACTTCTCTTTCATATCTAATCTTATATTAATTTTTATATTACTGTAACACATATTATCATATTATTGTACTTTTTGAATTCTTCTGATTGCATATTTTGTGTACCAAACAGTGTTATAATACAAGACACTGTAAATGGGCATTTGCCTGTAGTGTCATGTCTTTAAATAAATAAATAAATAAAGGAGCAAACCTGATACAAACCTTGGTCCTCCAGGTTGGGTGTTGAGCATGGGACTAACGACCCTATCCCATAAAACAATCATTGTTGCGGAACTCAGAAACAATGATAACCGGACGTATTCTATGGAAAGACACAGGCATGTTAAAGGACTACGTACCTGGCCACATGGAATGTTAGAACATTAAGTAAACCAGGTGCATTGGAAAACCAAAAGGAGGAAATGAAGAAATACAGAATAATAGTAGCGGCATTGCAGGAGATCAGGTGGCAAGGAAATGGAATGTTATCTACTGGGGATTACACATTAATGTATAGTGGATGCAGTGAAAATACAAGAGGTGGCACAGGATTCCTACTAAACAATAAATATAAAACTGTAGTAAAGAAATTCAAACCAATAAATGAGAGCTTATGTACGCTGAGAATGAAAGCCAAGTTCTTCAACATTACCTTAGTATGTGTATATGCCGAAACGGAAGAGGCAGAAGAAGATGAAAAGGATGGATTCTACCAGCAGCTGGATCAGGTAATCGATCGTATACCAAAACATGACATTAAGATAATAATGGGAGACTTTAACGCCAAGGTTGGACGTGAAGAAGCATTCCAAGACTCTATAGGAAAGGAAAGTTTGCATGAAATTTCAAATGATAATGGTCTGAGACTGATAGATCTGACTATGTGTAACTTAATGGCCATTGGAAGCACCTGGCATCAAAGGAAGAAGGTGAGGAAAATGACATGGTGTTCACCAGATGGTGTAACACAAAACCAATTTGACCATGTGCTGATAGACAGAAGACATGCCTCTGATATACTACAAGCAGATAGCTGTCGAGGAGCAGACAGTGATTATTTAGTACGCATTAAATACAGACAGAGAATAGCTACATATAGGGATGGCAGAAGAGCGAAAGTGACCTCAAGGTATGATGATGAGAAGTTAAAAAGAGATGAAGCCATTGCCAAACAATTCCGTTTAATGGTATTTAATATGTTTTTCAGAGCTTGAGATGCGTTTTAAATATTACATTTCGATTACAGGATAATAACTTGATTTTTCGAGAAATTCGCGTTCAATGATAATACTCGCTTGAAACTCATTCCTTACAGAGCAAGCCATAGATAATCTTTTTAAAATGTTGAATTATTAAACTTTTAAGAGCCTGAGAATCGTTTTAATTCTGACATTTTGACAATAGGTTCTAAACTTGATATCTGGAGAAACTCGCGTTCAATGCTAATATTCGTTTGATACTCATTTTCTCTACAGAGCAAGCCAATGATCATTTCCATTAAAATGTTAAATTATTATGCTTATCAGAGCCTGAAAAGCTATTTAATTATTACATTTCGACTATAGTGTTATAACTTGATTTTTCGAGAAATTCGCGTTCAATGGTGATATTCGTTTGAAACTAATTTTCTCTACAGAACAAACCAAAGATGATTTTCATTAAAATGGTAAACTATTATTTTTTTCAGAGCCTGAAAAGCTTTTTAATTTTTACATTTCGACTATAGGGTGATAAGTTGTTTTTTCGAGAAATTCGCGTTCAATGATAATAATCTTTTGAAACTCATTTTCTCTACAGAGCAACCAGATATGATTTTCATTAAAATGTTATATTATTGTACTTTTCATAGCCTGAACATCGTTTTAATTCTGACATTTCTACATAGGATAAGAACTTGAATTTTCGAGATATTCGCATTAAATGCTAATATTCGTTGTAAACTAATTTTCTCTACAGTTGAAGCCAGAGATGATTTTCATTAAAATGTTGAATTATTATATTTTTCAGAGCCTGAAAACCCCTCCAGGGAACGGCGCCTTATAGTAGCACTGACCGTGCGGGCGGAGGGGTTTGCGTGCTTTGTTGAGGCTGATAGCTATGCTAGCGGTAGATTTTCTACCAGCAAGGTCCCCCATGTTGGACAGGTCTCAGAAGAGATGCCCGACTAAGGCGTTCTGCAACGTCCCATATTACCTATTGTATCCTATCCCAATATTCCTACCTAAAGTTCAAATCACAAACCCTGAGACTTTCTGTAAACAAAACCACGTGCATACAGAAAGCATTGCAAACTCATAGAAGTAAAATAATCCACACGAAAATCCAGCATTATTACAGGATTCATTACATAAGGTAAAACAATGGCCAATTTGTAGTATGGGATACGCTGCCGCAAATGACGTCTCACTTTAAACCCAATGCTCTTTCTTTTTTTACTTATTGCTTCACCTTTATGGTTAACTCTTTGCACCAGTAATCATTTCCCATAAATTTGGCTTCTTTCTTGCATGTGAATTGAATATATTTTACTTGCATTTTTTTAGACAAAATGATATAACATGGTAATGTATATTTCTAAGGATGATATAGATAGGAGTGTATTTGAAATTTGTTTGTAGATTTTATATAAATTGTATCTTATGTAAATAAAATATATAATGGGCATAAACAGCAATATGCATTGCTCTAAGTCCAATAAATATATTGATGATGATCAAAACAAAACAAAGAAAGTTCTTAAATTTATTGCGGTTGGAAACTTTGACAAGCATCCTAATGACGATTTTTGTTCCGCCAAATATAGTGCACTTCGTAAAATAACTTGGTGACATGGCAAGGCAAGATAAGTGTGAACATTTTGTAGTAATATGCATTGTAACTTTCAATGAGGTTAGAGATTTGTGTACATAATGATATTTTATAACATTGGTTATTTTCTAAAAATAATCATGTGAACAGCAAGAAAGTAGTGCAACTTAGTAATATTGCCTGACTTATCCTTAGAAAAATAACATGCCGTGTTGTATGCGTGCGGGAAAGTCTCAGTGTTCTCCGAGCTTGTTTTCAAAACACCAGCAAGGACAGCCTTTGAAAAGGGGTGAGAAACAGATTCATGTAACGTTCTGAGAAACCAGTAAATGAAGTGGTTAAGTTCGTATCCCAGTGCAGTGGTGTGTCAGTGTCTGCAGTTTGAAGGGTTATGAAAGAGAGAATGACCGGGAGAGTAACAATGTATGCGGCTGCATATTCGTTTGGTGTTTTGAGAGCGGGTTCTCACATTCAGAGGCTCTTATATAAAATGAATAGGTGCGGCGAACTATGAGTGTAACGGCAGATGATTTCGGTCATGAACTAGCTGACGCGGAGTGATACATCGAATGGGTGAGACCGTTTGTTTACAGAAGGTCTCAGGGTTGGTGACTTACACTTTAGTCCCTAAGTACCGTCCTCAGGGTTACGAGGGGGATGGAGCGGATTCCTCAGCCGTAGTGTTGGCAACAGTACATATGTTTTTCCTTGGTTATTTTCTTGGTTATCATGTGTAAGTTCTAACCCAAACTGTCAGGTTAATGCTTTATACTTCTCTTTCATATCTAATCTTATATTAATTTTTATATTACTGTAACACATATTATCATATTATTGTACTTTTTGAATTCTTCTGATTGCATATTTTGTGTACCAAACAGTGTTATAATACAAGACACTGTAAATGGGCATTTGCCTGTAGTGTCATGTCTTTAAATAAATAAATAAAGGAGCAAACCTGATACAAACCTTGGTCCTCCAGGTTGGGGGTTGAGCATGGGACTAGCGACCCTATCCCATAAAACAATCATTGTTGCGGAACTCAGAAACAATGATAGCCGGACGTATTCTATGGAAAGACATAGGCATGCTAAAGGACTACGTAAACGGAAGAATGATATATAAATGGCCACATGGAATGTTAGAACATTAAGTAAAGCAGGTGCATTGGAAAACCTAAAGGAGGAAATGAAGAAATACAGAATAATAGTAGCGGCATTGCAGGAGATCAGGTGGCAAAGAAATGGAATGTTATCTACTGGGGATTACACATTAATGTATAGTGGAAGCAGTGAAAATACAAGAGGTGGCACAGGATTCCTACTAAACAATAAATATAAAACTGTAGTAAAGAAATTCAAACCAATAAATGAGAGCTTATGTACGCTGAGAATGAAAGCCAAGTTCTTCAACATTACCTTAGTATGTGTATATGCCGAAACGGAAGAGGCAGAAGAAGATGGAAAGTTTGGATTCTACCAGCAGCTGGATCAGGTAATCGATCGTATACCAAAACATGACATTAAGATAATAATGGGAGACTTTAATGCCAAGGTTGGACGTGAAGAAGCATTCCAAGACTATATAGGAAAGGAAAGTTTGCATGAAATTTCAAATGATAATGGTCTGAGACTGATAGATCTGACTATGTGTAACTTAATGGTCATTGGAAGCACCTGGCATCAAAGGAAGAAGGTGAGAAAAATGACATGGTGTTCACCAGATGGTGTAACACAAAACCAAATTGACCATGTGCTGATAGACAGAAGACATGCCTCTGATATACTACAAGCAGATAGCTGTCGAGGAGCAGACAGTGATTATTTAGTACGCATTAAATACAGACAGAGAATAGCTACATATAGGGATGGAAGAAGAGCGAAAGTGACCTCAAGGTATGATGATGAGAAGTTAAAAAGAGATGAAGCCATTGCCAAACAATTCCGTTTAATGGTAGGCAACCAACTTGAACAAAGAAGTCAAAGGTGGGAAATCGAAGGTATTGAAGGGAAATGGAGTATAATAAAGGAGATCGTACATGAAACAGCACAGGAAGTGCTGGGAGAGAAGACGAAGATCCAAAGAGGTAAATGGTTTGATGAGGAATGTAAAGCAGCAATAAATGAAAGAAATGAGGCACGAAAGAGAATGCTTAATTGGAAAACCAGATATAACACAGAACAATGTAGACTTAAAAGAAAGGAAGCAGACTGTGTGTGCAGGAGAAAGAAACGATGCTTTGAGGAACTTGAAGAATATAGTAGTAATCAGCAAGTAAGGAAAATGTATATGAGGGTGAAGGATATAAGGAAAGGCTTCCAACCGAAGACAGCTTTCTGTAAGGACCAAGCAGGAAACCTAATAGGCGGGGAAAATGAGATCTTAGAGAGATGGGCAGAATACTTCAGTCAGCTACTTAATGTGGAAGATGGGTTCCAAGATCTACAATTGAATGACGAAGAGGAGTACCATGATGACGAAACCGGAACATCTCCAACACTGGAAGAAGTTAGAACAGTTATTAAGCCTCTAAAGAATAACAAAGCCCCAGGGATTAATAACATCACTGCTGAAATGGTTAAGAACTCAGGGAAATCAACTAATTAAGTATATACACAAATTGTTATCTGATATATGGGAACATGAACTATAGCCCTAGTGAGCGTAATATACAAAGTGCTTGCAAAAATCCTAGCAGGAAGATTGTCACCACTGACTGAGGGAATAATAGGGGATTATCAGTGTGGTTTTAGACCAAACAGATCCACTACGGATCAAATCTTTATAGTCAGGCAGATAATGGAGAAATGTTATGAATATTCATCAGTTTTTTATAGACTTTAAGCAGGCATATGACAGTATCATACGAGGAAAATTGTATGAGGCAATGAAGGAGCTAGGGATCCTAAACAAGCTAATAAGATTAACCAGAATGACGCCTAGGGGTACTAAATGCAAGGTGAAGATTGAAGCAGAGCTCACAAGGGAATTTGCAGTAAACCAAGGTTTGAGACAAGGAGATGTGCTATCTACGATATTATTCAATATAGTTTTAGAAAAGATCATGAGTGTAACCCAGTAGGAACTCTCTTCAACACAGTGAACCAAAATCTAGCATATGCTGATGACATTGATATGATGGCACGAAGATTGCAAGAAGTAAAGGAAGGACTGGAAAGATTGGAGAACACTGCTAGTGAGATGGGACTCCAAATAAAAAAACCCAAGACTAAATACATGTTCTCAGCGCGAAATATGGAATTCACGGAAGGCCAATATATACAATTTGATGGAGGCACGTATGAAAAATTCAAAATTTTCAATATCTTGGAACATAAGTTACCATGTATAATAATATTAAGGAGGAAAGAAAAGCAAGAATTGCAGCTGGTAATCGAAGCTATTTTTCATTGTTAAGAGTTTTCAAATCTCGCAGCCAGACTAGAAATTTGAAAATCAAAGTATATCAGCTAGACATAGACTTTGGTGCAAGCAGATGAAGAACTTTTGCGAAGATGGGAAAGAAGGATACTGAGGAAAATATGCGGGCCAGTAAATGAGAATGGTCAACGGCGAATAAGGAGAAACGATGAAATTAGAACACTCTACTACAAAAAAACAGATATAGTTTCCGATATAAGAAACATGAGACTCAGGTGGTTAGGACATGTGGAAAGAATACCTGAAAACAGAGCTGCTAAAAAGGTCAATATAGGGACACCAGGAGGGTGAAGATTAAGAGGAAGGCCAAGGAAAAGATGGTTGGAGGTTGTTGAGGAAGACCTTAGGAGGATGGGAGTAAGACGGTGGAGACGTCGAGCAGAAGACAGAAGAGAATGTGCTATCATTGTAAGAGAGGCGAAGGCCCTTTAGGGGCTGTAGCAGCCAACAAGAGCCTGAAAAGCGTCTTAATTCTGACATTTCTACTGCTAGATCAAAACTTAATTTTTCGAGAAATTAGCGTTCAATGCTAATACTCGTATGAAACTCATTTTCTCTACAGAGCAAGCCAGAGCTGATTTTCATTAAAATGTTGAATTATTATGCTTATCAAAGCTTGAGAAGCGTTCTAATTATTGCATTTTGACTACACGATGATAACTTAATTATTCGAGAAATTCGCGTTCAATGCTAATACTCGTTTGAAACTCATATTTTCTACAGAGCAAGGCAGAAATGATTTTCATTAAAATGTTGATTCATTATTCTTTTCAGAGCCTGAAAAACGTTTTCATTCTGATATTTCGACTATGGGTTCAAAACTTGATTTTTCGAAAAATTCGCGTTAAATGCTAATACTCGCTTGAAACTTATTTTCTCTACAGAGCAAGCCAGAGATGATTTTCTTTAAATGTTGAATTATTATGTTTTTCAGACCTTGAGAAGCGTTTTAATTATTACATTTCGACTACAGGATGATAACTCGATTTTTGGAGAAATTCGCCACAAATGCAAATACTCGCTTGAAACCCATTTTCTCTACAGAGCAAGCCAGAGATGATAATCATTAAAATGATAATTTATTATGCTTTTCAGAGCATGAGAAGCGTCTTAATTCTGACATTTCTACTACAAGATCAAAACTTAATTTTTCGAGAAATTCGCGTTCAATGCTAAATCTCGTATGAAACTCATTTTCTCTACAGTGCAAGCCAGAGTTGATTGTCATTAGAATGTTGAATTATAATGCTTTTCAGAGCCTGAGAAACGTTTTAAATATTACATTTCGACTACAGGATGATAACTTAATTTTTTGAGAATTCGCGTTCAATACTAATACTCGTATGAAACTCATTTTCTCTACAGAGCAAGCCAAAGCTGATTTTCATTAAAATGTTGAATTATTATGCTTTTCAGAGTCTGAGAAACGTTTCAATTCCTACATTTCGACTATCGGTTCAAAACTTGATTTTTTGAAAAAATCTTGTTAAATGCAAATACTCAATTGAAACCCATTTTCTCTACAGAGCATGCCAGAGATGAGCTGCTAAAAAGGTCAATAAAGGGACACCAGGAGGGTGAAGATTAAGAGGAAGGCCAAGGAAAAGATGGTTGGAGGTTGTTGAGGAAGACCTTAGGAGGATGGGAGTAAGACGGTGGAGACGTCGAGCACAAGACAGAAGAGAATGTGCTATCATTGTAAGAGAGGCGAAGGCCCTTTAGGGGCTGTAGCAGCCAAGAAGAGCCTGAAAAGCGTCTTAATTCTGACATTTCTACTGCTAGATCAAAACATAATTTTTCGAGAAATTAGCGTTCAATGCTAATACTCGTATGAAACTCATTTTCTCTACAGAGCAAGCCAGAGCTGATTTTCATTAAAATGTTGAATTATTATGCTTATCAAAGCTTGAGAAGCGTTCTAATTATTGCATTTTGACTACACGATGATAACTTAATTATTCGAGAAATTCGCGTTCAATGCTAATACTCGTTTGAAACTCATATTTTCTACAGAGCAAGGCAGAAATGATTTTCATTAAAATGTTGATTCATTATTCTTTTCAGAGCCTGAAAAACGTTTTCATTCTGACATTTCGACTATGGGTTCAAAACTTGATTTTGCGAAAAATTTGCGTTAAATGCTAATACTCGCTTGAAACTTATTTTCTCTACAGAACAAGCCAGAGATGATTTTCTTTAAATGTTGAATTATTATGTCTTTCAGACCTTGAGAAGCGTTTTAATTATTACATTTCGACTACAGGATTATAACTCGATTTTTGGAGAAATTCGCTATAAATGCAAATACTCGCTTGAAACTCATTTTCTCTACAGAGCAAGCCAGAGCTGATTGTCATTAGAATGTTGAATTATAATGCTTTTCAGAGCCTGAGAAACGTTTTAATTATTACATTTCGACTACAGGATGATAACTTAATATTTCGAGAAATTCGCGTTCAATACTAATACTCGTATGAAACCCATTTTCTCTACAGAGCAAGCCAGAGCTGATTTTCATTAAAATGTTGAATTATTATACTTTTCAGAGTCTGAGAGACGTTTCAATTCTTACATTTCGACTATACGTTCAAAACTTGATTTTTTGAAAAAATCTTGTTAAATGCAAATACTCAATTGAAACCCATTTTCTCTACAGAGCATGCCAGAGATGACTTTGATTAAAATTTTGATTTATTATGCTTTTCAGAGCTTGAGAAGCGTTTTAATTATTACGTTTCAACTACAGGATGATAACTCGATTTTTGTAGATATTCGCGATAAATGCAAATACTCGCTTGAAACCCATTTTCTCTACAGAGCAAGCCATAGATGATTTTTATTAAAATGTTGAATTATTATGCTTTTCAGAGTCTGAGAGACGTTTCAATTCTTACATTTCGACTATAGGTTCAAAACTTGATTTTTTGAAAAAATCTTGTTAAATGCAAATACTCAATTGAAATCCATTTTCTCTACAGAGCATGCCAGAGATGACTTTCATTAAAATTTTGATTTATTATGCTTTTAAGAGCTTGAGAAGCGTCTTAATTCTGACATTTCTACTACAAGATTAAAACTTAATTTTTCGAGAAATTCGCGTTCAATGCTAATTCTCGTATAAAACTCATTTTCTCTACAGAGCAAACCAGAGATGATAATCATTAAAATAATAAATTATTGTGCTTTTCAGAGCTTGAGAAGCGTCTTAATTTTTACATTTCTACTACAAGATCAAAACTTAATTTTTCGAGAAATTCGCGTTCAATGCTAATACTCGTATGAAACTCATTTTCTCTACAGAGCAAGCCAGAGCTGATTGTCATTAGAATGTTGAATTATAATGCTTTTCAGAGCCTGAAAAACGTTTAAATTACTACATTTCGACTACAAGATGATAACTTAATATTTCGAGAAATTCGCGTTCAATACTAATACTCGTATGAAACCCATTTTCTCTACAGAGCAAGCTAGAGCTGATTTTCATTAAAATGTTGAATTATTATGCTTTTCAGAGTCTGAGAGACGTTTCAATTCTTACATTTCGACTATAGGTTCAAAACTTGATTTTTTGAAAAAATCTTGTTAAATGCAAATACTCAATTGAAACCCATTTTCTCTACAGAGCATGCCAGAGATGACTTTGATTAAAATTTTGATTTATTATGCTTTTCAGAGCTTGAGAAGCGTTTTAATTATTACGTTTCAACTACAGGATGATAACTCGATTTTTGGAGATATTCGCGATAAGTGCAAATACTCGCTTGAATCCCATTTTCTCTACAGAGCAAGCCATAGATGATTTTTATTAAAATGTTCAATTATTATGCTTTTCAGAGTCTGAGAGACGTTTCAATTCTTACATTTCGACTATAGGTTCAAAACTTGATTTTTTGAAAAAATCTTGTTAAATGCAAATACTCAATTGAAATCCATTTTCTCTACAGAGCATGCCAGAGATGACTTTCATTAAAATTTTGATTTATTATGCTTTTCAGAGCTTGAGAAGCGTCTTAATTCTGACATTTCTACTACAAGATTAAAACTTAATTTTTCGAGAAATTCGCGTTCAATGCTAATTCTCGTATGAAACTCATTTTCTCTACAGAGCAAGCCAGAGCTGATTTTCATTAGAATGTTGAATTATTATGCTTTTGAGAGCTTGAGAAACGTTTTAATTCTGACATTTCGACTATAGGTTCAAAACTTGAATTTTTGAAAAATTCGTGTTAAATTCAAATACTCACTTGTAACCCATTTTCTCTACAGAGCATGCCAGAAATGACTTTCATTAAAATGTTGATTTATTATGCTTTTCAGAGCTTGAGAAGCGTTATAATTATTACATTTCAACTACATGATGATAACTTGATTTTTCGAGAAATTCGCGTTCAATGCTAATACTCGTTTGAAACTCATTTTATCTACAAACCAAGCCATAGATGATTTTTATTATAATATTAAATAACTATGCTTTTCAGAGCTTGAGAAACGTTTTAATTATTACATTTCGACTACAGGATGATAACTTAATTTTTCCAGAAATTCACGTTCAATGCTAATACTCGTTAGAAATTCATATTCTGTACAGAGCAAGCCAGAGATGATTTTCATTTAAATGTTGTATTATTAAACTTTTAAGGGCCTCAGAATCGTTTTAATTCTTACATTTCGACAATAGGTTCTAAAGTTGTTATCTCCAGAAACTTGCGTTCAATGCTAATATTCGTTTGAAACTCATTTTCTCTACAGAGCAAGCCATAGATCATTTCCATTAAAATGGTAAACAATTATGCTTTTCAGAGCCTGAAAAGCTTTTGAATATTTACATTTTGACTATAGGGTGATAAGTTGTCTTTTCGAAAAATTCGCGTTCAATGATAATACTCTTTTGAAACTCATTTTCTCTACAGAGCAACCAGATATGATTTTCATTAAAATGTTATATTATTGTGCTTTTCATAGCCTGAACATCGCTTTAATTCTGACATTTCTACATAGGATTAGAACTTGAATTTTCGAGATATTCGCGTTAAATGCGAATATTCGTTGTAATCTAATTTTCGCTACAGATCAAGCCAGAGATGATTTTCATAAAAATGTTATATTATTATGCAGTTCAGAGCTTAAAAGCATTTTAATTATCACATTTCGAATGTAGGATCAAATCTTGATTATTCGAGAAATTCGCGTTCAATCATAAAACTCGCTTCAAACTAATTTTCCCAACTGACCAAGCCAGAGATGATTTTCATTAAAATGTTGAATTATTATATTTTTCAGAGACTGAAAACTCCTCCAGAGAACGCGCCTCATAGTAGCACTGACAGTGCGGGCGGAGGGGTTTGCGTGCTTTGTTGAGGCTGAGAGCTATGCCAGCGGTAGATTTTCTACCAGCAAGGTCACCCATGCTGGACAGGTCTCATAAGAGAAGCCAGACTAAGGCGTTCTGCAACGTCCAATTTTACCTATTGTATCCTATTCCAATATTCCTACCTAAAGTTCAAATCACGAACCTGAGACCTTCTGTGAACAAAACCACGCGCATACAGAAAGCATTGCAAACTCATAGAAGTAAAATAATCCACACGAAAATCCAGCGTTGTTACAGGATTCATTACATAAGGTAAAACAATGGCCAATTTGTAGTATGGGATACGCTGCCGCAAATGACGTCTCACTTTAAACCAAATGCTCTTTCTTTTTTTACTTATTGCTTCACCTTTATGGTTAACTCTTTGCACCAGTAATCATTTCCCATAAATTTGGCTTCTTTCTTGCATGTGAATTGAATATATTTTACTTGCATTTTTTTAGACAAAATGATATAACATGGTAATGTATATTTCTAAGGATGATATAGATAGGAGAGTATTTGAATTTTTTTTGTAGATTTTATTAAATTGTATCTTATGTAAATAAAATATATAATGGGCATAAACAGCCAAATGCATTGCTCTAAGTCCAATAAATATATTGATGATGATCAAAACAAGACAAAGAAAGTTCTTAAATTTATTGCGGTTGGAAACTTTGACAAGCATCCTAATGACGATTTTTGTTCCGCCAAATATAGTGCACTTCGTAAAATAACTTGGTGACATGGCAAGGCAAGATAAGTGTGAACATTTTGTAGTAATATGCATTGTAAGTTTCAATAAGCTTAGAGATTTGTGTACATAATGATATTTTATAACATTGGTTATTTTCTAAAAATAATCATGTGAACAGCAAGAAAGTAGTGCAACTTAGTAATATATCCTTAGAAAAATAACATGCCGTGTTCTATGCGTGCGGGAAAATCTCAGTGTTCTCCGAGCTTGTTTTGAAAACACCAGCAAGGACAGCCTTTGAAAAGGGGTGAGAAACAGATTCATGTAACGTTCTGAGAAACCAGTAAATGAAGTGGTTAAGTTCGTATCCCAGTGCAGTGGTGTGTCAGTGTCTGCAGTTTTAAGGGTTATGAAAGAGAGAATAACCGGGAGAGTAACAATGTATGCGGCTGCATATTCGTTTGATGTTTTGAGAGCGGGTTCTCACATTCAGAGGCTCTTATATAAAATGAATAAGTGCGGCGAACTATGAGTGTAACGGCAGATGATTTCGGTCATGAATCAGCTGACGCGGAGTGATACATCGAATCGGTGAGACCGTTTGTTTACAGAAGGTCTCAGGGTTGGTGACTTACACTATAGTCCCTAAGTCCCGTCCTCAGGGTTACGAGAGGGATGGAGCGGATTCCTCAGCCGTAGTGTTGGCAACAGTACATATGTTTTTCCTTGGTTATTTTCTTGGCTATCATGTGTAAGTTCTAACCCAAACTGTCAGGTTAATACTTTATACTTCTCTTTCATATCTAATCTTATATTAATTTTTATATTACTGTAACACATATTATCATATTATTGTACTTTTTGAATTCTTCTGATTGCATATTTTGTGTACCAAACAGTGTTATAATACAAGACACTGTAAATGGGCATTTGCCTGTAGTGTCATGTCTTTAAATAAATAAATAAAGGAGCAAACCTGATACAAACCTTGGTCCTCCAGGTTGGGGGTTGAGCATGGGACTAGCGACCCTATCCCATAAAACAATCATTGTTGCGGAACTCAGAAACAATGATAGCCGGACGTATTCTATGGAAAGACACAGGCATGCTAAAGGACTACGTAAACGGAAGAATGATATATACCTGGCCACGGAATGTTAGAACATTAAGTAAACCAGGTGCATTGGAAAACCTAAAGAAGGAAATGAAGAAATACAGAATAATAGTAGCGGCATTGCAGGAGATCAGGTGGCAAGGAAATGGAATGTTATCTACTGGGGATTACACATTAATGTATAGTGGAAGCAGTGAAAATACAAGAGGTGGCACAGGATTCCTACTAAACAATAAATATAAAACTGTAGTAAAGAAATTCAAACCAATAAATGAGAGCTTATGTACGCTGAGAATGAAAGCCAAGTTCTTCAACATTACCTTAGTATGTGTATATGCCGAAACGGAAGAGGCAGAAGAAGATGAAAAGGATGGATTCTACCAGCAGCTGGATCAGGTAATCGATCGTATACCAAAACATGACATTAAGATAATAATGGGAGACTTTAATGCCAAGGTTGGACGTGAAGAAGCATTCCAAGACTATATAGGAAAGGAAAGTTTGCATGAAATTTCAAATGATAATGGTCTGAGACTGATAGATCTGACTATGTGTAACTTAATGGTCATTGGAAGCACCTGGCATCAAAGGAAGAAGGTGAGGAAAATGACATGGTGTTCACCAGATGGTGTAACACAAAACCAAATTGACCATGTGCTGATAGACAGAAGACATGCCTCTGATATACTACAAGCAGATAGCTGTCGAGGAGCAGACAGTGATTATTTAGTACGCATTAAATACAGACAGAGAATAGCTACATATAGGGAAGGAAGAAGAGCGAAAGTGACCTCAAGGTATGATGATGAGAAGTTAAAAAGAGATGAAGCCATTGCCAAACAATTCCGTTTAATGGTAGGCAACCAACTTGAACAAAGAAGTCAAAGGTGGGAAATCGAAGGTATTGAAGGGAAATGGAGTATAATAAAGTAGATCCTACATGAAACAGCACAGGAAGTGCTGGGAGAGAAGACGAAGATCCAAAGAGGTAAATGGTTTGATGAGGAATGTAAAGCAGCAATAAATGAAATAAATGAGGCACGAAAGAGAATGCTTAATAGGAAAACCAGATATAACACAGAACAATGTAGACTTAAAAGAAAGGAAGCAGACTGTGTGTGCAGGAGAAAGAAACGATGCTTTGAGGAACTTGAAGAATATAGTAGTAATCAGCAAGTAAGGAAAATGTATATGAGGGTGAAGGATATAAGGAAAGGCTTCCAACCGAAGACAGCTTTCTGTAAGGACCAAGCAGGAAACCTAATAGGCGGGGAAAATGAGATCTTAGAGAGATGGGCAGAATACTTCAGTCAGCTACTTAATGTGGAAGATGGGTTCCAAGATCTAGAATTGAATGATGAAGAGGAGTACCATGATGACGAAACCGGAACATCTCCAACACTGGAAGAAGTTAGAACAGTTATTAAGCCTCTAAAGAATAACAAAGCCCCAGGGATTAATAACATCACTGCTGAAATGGTTAAGAACTCAGGGAAATCAACTAATTAAGTATATACACAAATTGTTATCTGATATATGGGAACATGAACTATAGCCCTAGTGAGCGTAATATACAAAGTGCTTGCAAAAATCCTAGCAGGAAGATTGTCACCACTGACTGAGGGAATAATAGGGGATTATCAGTGTGGTTTTAGACCAAACAGATCCACTACGGATCAAATCTTTATAGTCAGGCAGATAATGGAGAAATGTTATGAATATTCATCAGTTATTTATAGACTTTAAGCAGGCATATGACATTATCATACGAGGAAATTTGTATGAGGCAATGAAGGAGCTAGGGATCCTAAACAAGCTAATAAGATTAACCAGAATGACGCCTAGGGGTACTAAATGCAAGGTGAAGATTGAAGCAGAGCTCACAAGGGAATTTGCAGTAAACCAAGGTTTGTGACAAGGAGATGTGCTATCTACGATATTATTCAATATAGTTTTAGAAAAGATAATGAGTGTAACCCAGTAGGAACTCTCTTCAACACAGTGAACCAAAATCTAGCATATGCTGATGACATTGATATGATGGCACGAAGATTGCAAGAAGTAAAGGAAGGACTGGAAAGATTGGAGAACACAGCTAGTGAGATGGGACTCCAAATAAAAAAAACCCAAGACTAAATACATGTTCTCAGCGCGAAATATGGAATTCACGGAAGGCCAATATATACAATTTGATGGAGGCACGTATGAAAAATTCAAAATTTTCAATATCTTGGAACATAAGTTACCATGTATAATAATATTAAGGAGGAAAGAAAAGCGAGAATTGCAGTTGGTAACCGAAGCTATTTTTCAATGTTAAGAGTTTTCAAATCTCGCAGCCTGACTAGAAATTTGAAAATCAAAGTATATCAGCTAGACATAGACTTTGGTGCAAGCAGATGAAGAACTTTTGCGAAGATGGGAAAGAAGAATACTGAGGAAAATATGCGGGCCAGTAAATGAGAATGGTCAACGGCGAATAAGGAGAAACGATGAAATTAGAACACTCTACTACAAAAAAACAGATATAGTTTAAGATATAAGAAACATGAGACTCAGGTGGTTAGGACATGTGGAAAGAATACCTGAAAACAGAGCTGCTAAAAAGGTTAATATAGGGACACCAGGAGGGTGAAGATTAAGAGGAAGGCCAAGGAAAAGATGGTTGGAGGTTGTTGAGGAAGACCTTAGGAGGATGGGAGTAAGACGGTGGAGACGTCGAGCAGACGACAGAAGAGAATGTGCTATCATTGTAAGAGAGGCGAAGGCCCTTTAGGGGCTGTAGCAGCCAACAAGAGCCTGAAAAGCGTCTTAATTCTGACATTTCTACTGCTAGATCAAAACTTAATTTTTCGAGAAATTAGCGTTCAATGCTAATACTCGTATGAAACTCATTTTCTCTACAGAGCAAGCCAGAGCTGATTTTCATTAAAATGTTGAATTATTATGCTTATCAAAGCTTGAGAAGCGTTCTAATTATTGCATTTTGACTACACGATGATAACTTAATTATTCGAGAAATTCGCGTTCAATGCTAATACTCGTTTGAAACTCATATTTTCTACAGAGCAAGGCAGAAATGATTTTCATTAAAATGTTGATTCATTATTCTTTTCAGAGCCTGAAAAACGTTTTCATTCTGATATTTCGACTATGGGTTCAAAACTTGATTTTTCGAAAAATTCGCGTTAAATGCTAATACTCGCTTGAAACTTATTTTCTCTACAGAGCAAGCCAGAGATGATTTTCTTTAAATGTTGAATTATTATGTTTTTCAGACCTTGAGAAGCGTTTTAATTATTACATTTCGACTACAGGATGATAACTCGATTTTTGGAGAAATTCGCTATAAATGCAAATACTCGCTTGAAACCCATTTTCTCTACAGAGCAAGCCAGAGATGATAATCATTAAAATGATAATTTATTATGCTTTTCAGAGCTTGAGAAGCGTCTTAATTCTGACATTTCTACTACAAGATCAAAACTTAATTTTTCGAGAAATTCGCGTTCAATGCTAATTCTCGTATGAAACTCATTTTCTCTACAGAGCATGCCAGAGATGACTTTGATTAAAAATTTTGATTTATTATGCTTTTCAGAGCTTGAGAAGCGTTTTAATTATTACGTTTCAACTACAGGATGATATCTCGATTTTTGGAGATATTTGCGATAAATGCAAATACTCGCTTGAAACCCATTTTCTCTACAGAGCAAGCCATAGATGATTTTTATTAAAATGTTGAATTATTATGCTTTTCAGAGTCTTGGAGACGTTTCAATTCTTACATTTCGACTATAGGTTCAAAACTTGATTTTTTGAAAAAATCTTGTTAAATGCAAGTACTCAATTGAAACCCATTTTCTCTACAGAGCATGCCAGAGATGACTTTCATTAAAATTTTGATTTATTATGCTTTTGAGAGCTTGAGAAGCGTCTTAATTCTGACATTTCTACTACAAGATTAAAACTTAATTTTTCGAGAAATTCGCGTTCAATGCTAATTCTCGTATGAAACCCATTTTCTCTACAGAGCAAACCAGAGATGATAATCATTAACATGATAAATTATTGTGCTTTTCAGAGCTTGAGAAGCGTCTTAATTTTGACATTTTTACTACAAGATCAAAACTTAATTTTTCGAGAAATTCGCGTTCAATGCTAATACTCGTATGAAACTCATTTTCTCTACAGAGCAAGCCAGAGCTGATTTTCATTAGAATGTTGAATTATTATGCTTTTCAGAGCCTGAGAAACGTTTTAATTCTGACATTTCGACTATAGGTTCAAAACTTGAATTTTTGAAAAATTCGTGTTAAATTCAAATACTCACTTGTAACCCATTTTCTCTACAGAGCATGCCAGAAATGACTTTCATTAAATTGTTGATTTATTATGCTTTTCAGAGCTTGAGAAGCGTTTTAATTATTACATTTCAACTACATGATGATAACTTGATTTTTCGAGAAATTCGCGTTCAATGCTAATACTCGTTTGAAACTCATTTTCTCTACAAACCAAGCCATAGATGATTTTTATTATAATATTAAATTATTATGCTTTTCAGAGCTTGAGAAACGTTTTAATTATTACATTTCGACTACAGGATGATAACTTAATTTTTCCAGAAATTCACGTTCAATGCTAATACTCGTTAGAAATTCATAATCTGTACAGAGCAAACCAGAGATGATTTTCATTTAAATGTTGTATTATTAAACTTTTAAGGGCCTCAGAATCGTTTTAATTCTGACATTTCGACAATAGGTTCTAAAGTTGTTATCTCCAGAAACTGGCGTTCAATGCTAATATTCGTTTGAAACTCATTTTCTCTACAGAGCAAGCCATAGATCATTTCCATTAAAATGGTAAACAATTATGCTTTTCAGAGCCTGAAAAGCTTTTGAATATTTACATTTTGACTATAGGGTGATAAGTTTTCTTTTCGAAAAATTCGCGTTCAATGATAATACTCTTTTGAAACTCATTTTCTCTACAGATCAACCAGATATGATTTTCATTAAAATGTTATGTTATTGTGCTTTTCATAGCCTGAACATCGTTTTAATTCTCACATTTCTACATAGGATTAGAACTTGAATTTTCGAGATATTCGCGTTAAATGCGAATATTCGTTGTAATCTAATTTTCGCTACAGATCAAGCCAGAGATGATTTTCATAAAAATGTTATATTATTATGCAGTTCAGAGCTTAAAAACATTTTCATTATCACATTTCGAATGTAGGATCAAAACTTGATTATTCGAGAAAATCGCGTTCAATCGTAAAACTCGCTTCAAACTTATTTTACCTACTGACCAAGCCAGAGATGATTTTCATTAAAATGTTGAATTATTATATTTTTCAGAGCCTGAAAACCCCTCCAGGGAACGGTGCCTTATAGTAGCACTGAACATGCGGGCGGAGGGTTTTGCTTGCTTTGTTGAGGCTGATAGCTATGCCAGCGGTAGATTTTCTACCAGCAAAGTCACCCATGCTGGACAGGTCTCATAAGAGAAGCCCGACTAAGGCGTTCTGTAACCTCCCATATTACCTATTGTATCCTATCCCAATATTCCTACCTAAAGTTCAAATCACAAACCCTGAGGCCTCCTGTAAACAAACAACGTGCATACAGAAAGCATTGCAAACTCATAGAAGTAAAATAATCCACACGAAAATCCAGCGTTCTTACAGGATTCATTACATAAGGTAAAACAATGGCCAATTTGTAGTATGGGATACGCTGCCGCAAATGACGTCTCACTTTAAACCCAATGCTCTTTCTTTTTTTACTTATTGCTTCACCTTTATGGTTAACTCTTTGCACCAGTAATCATTTCCCATAAATTTGGCTTCTTTCTTGCATGTGAATTGAATATATTTTACTTGCATTTTTTTAGACAAAATGATATAACATGGTAATGTATATTTCTAAGGATGATATAGATAGGAGTGTATTTGAAATTTGTTTGTAGATTTTATGTAAATTGTATCTTATGTAAATAAAATATATAATGGGCATAAACAGCCATATGCATTGCTCTAAGTCCAATAAATATATTGATGATGATCAAAACAAGACAAAGAAAGTTCTTAAATTTATTGCGGTTGGAAACTTTGACAAGCATCCTAATGACGATTTTTGTTCCGCCAAATATAGTGCACTTCGTAAAATAACTTGGTGACATGGCAAGGCAAGATAAGTGTGAACATTTTGTAGTAATATGCATTGTAACTTTCAATGAGCTTAGAGATTTGTGTACATAATGATATTTTATAACATTGGTTATTTTCTTAAAATAATCATGTGAACAGCAAGAAAAGTAGTGCAACTTAGTAATATTGCCTCACTTATCCTTAGAAAAATAACATGCCATGTTCTATGCGTGCGGGAAAGTCTCAGTGTTCTCCGAGCTTGTTTTAAAACACCAGCAACGACAGCCTTTGAAAAGGGGTGAGAAACAGATTCATGTAACGTTCTGAGAAACCAGTAAATGAAGTGGTTAAGTTCGTATCCCAGTGCAGTGGTGTGTCAGTGTCTGCAGTTTTAAGGGTTATGAAAGAGAGAATAACCGGGAGAGTAACAATGTATGCGGCTGCATATTCGTTTGATGTTTTGAGAGCGGGTTCTCACATTCAGAGGTTCTTATATAAAATGAATATGTGAGTATAAATAGATAGGAGAGTATTTGAAATTTTGAAATAAGTAATAATATGCATTGTAACTTTCAATGAGGTTAGAGATTTGTGTACATAATGATATTTTATAACATTGGTTATTTTCTAAAAATAATCATGTGAACAGCAAGAAAGTAGTGCAACTTAGTAATATTGCCTCACTTATCATTAGAAAAATAACATGCCGTGTTCTACGCGTGCGGGAAAGTCTCAGTTTTCTCCGAGCTTGTTTTCAAAACACCAGCAAGGACAGCTTTTGAAAAGGGGTGAGAAACAGATTCATGTAACGTTCTGAGAAAGCAGTAAATAAAGTGGTTAAGTTCGTATCCCAGTGCAGTGGTGTGTCAGTGTCTGCAGTTTTAAGGGTTATGAAAAAGAGAATGACCGGGAGAGTAACAATGTATGCGGCTGCATATTCGTTTGATGTTTTGAGAGCGGGTTCTCACATTCAGAGGCTCTTATATAAAATGAATGGGTGCGGCGAACTATGGGTGTAACGGCAGATGATTTCGGTCATGAATCAGCTGACGCGGAGTGATACATCGAATCGGTGAGACGGTTTTTTTACAGAAGGTCTCAGGGTTGGTGACTTACACTATAGTCCCTAAGTCCCGTCCTCAGGGTTACGAGGGGGATGGAGCGGATTCCTCAGCCGTAGTGTTGGCAACATTACATATGTTTTTCCTTGGTTATTTTCTTGGTTATCATGTGTAAGTTCTAACCCAAACTGTCAGGTTAATACTTTATACTTCTCTTTCATATCTAATCAATCTTATATTAATTTTTATATTACTGTAACACATATTATCATATTATTGTACTTTTTGAATTCTTCTGATTGCATATTTTGTGTACCAAACAGTGTTATAATACAAGACACTGTAAGTGGGCATTTGCCTGTAGTGTCATGTCTTTAAATAAATAAATAAAGGAGCAAACATGATACAAACCTTGGTCCTCCAAGTTGGGTGTTAGGCATGGGACTAACGACCCTATCCCATAAAACAATCTTTGTTGCGGAACTGCGGAACTGCGGAAGCAGTGAAAATACAAGAGGTGGCACAGGATTCCTACTAAACAATAAATATGAAACTGTAGTAAAGAAATTCAAACCAATAAATTTTCGCTACAGATCAAGCCAGAGATGATTTTCATAAAAATGTAATATTATTATGCAGTTCAGAGCTTAAAGGCATTTTAGTTTTCACATTTCGAATGTAGGATCAAAACTTGATTATTCGAGAAAATCGCGTTCAATCATAACACTCGCTTCAAACTCATTTTCCCTACTGACCAAGCCAGAGATGATTTTCATTAAAATGTTGAATTATTATATTTTTCAGAGCCTGAAAACCCCTCCAGGGAACGCCGCCTTATAGTAGCACTGACCGTGCGGGCGGAGGGGTTTGCGTGCTATGTTGAGGCTGAGAGCTATGCCAGCGGTAGATTTTCTACCAGCAAGGTCACCCATGCTGGACAGGTCTCAGAAAAGAATCCAGACTAAGGCGTTCTGCAACGTCCAATTTTACCTATTGTATCCTATCCCAATATTACTACCTAAAGTTCAAATCACAAACCCTGAGACCTTCTGTGAACAAAACCACGCGCATACAGAAAGCATTGCAAACTCATAGAAGTAAAATAATCCACACGAAAATCCAGCGTTTTTACAGGATTCATTACTTAAGGTAAAACAATGGCCAATTTGTAGTATGGGATACGCTGCCGCAAATGACGTCTCACTTTAAACCCAATGCTCTTTCTTTTTTTACTTATTGCTTCATTGTTACTCTCCCGGTCATTCTCTCTTTCATAACCCTTAAAACTGCAGACACTGACACACCACTGCACTGGGATACGAACTTAACCACTTCATTTACTGGTTTCTCAGAACGTTACATGAATCTGTTTCTCACCCCTTTTCAAAGGCTGTCCTTGCTGGTGTTTTGAAAACAAGCTCGGAGAACCCTGAGACTTTCCCGCACGCATAGAACATGGCATGTTATTTTTCTAAGTATAAGTGAGGCAATATTACTAAGTTGCACTACTTTTCTTGCTGTTCACATGATTATTTTAAGAAAATAACCAATGTTATAAAATATCATTATGTACACAAATCTCTAAGCTCATTGAAACTTACAATGCATATTATTACAAAATGTTCACACTTATCTTGCCTTGCCATGTCACCAAGTTATTTTACGAAGTGCACTATATTTGGCGGAAGAAAAATCGTCATTAGGATGCTTGTCAAAGTTTCCAACCGCAATAAATTTAAGAACTTTCTTTGTCTTGTTTTGATCATCATCAATATATTTATTGGACTTAGAGCAATGCATATGGCTGTTTATGCCCATTATATATTTTATTTACATAAGATACAATTTACATAAAATCTACAAACAAATTTCAAATACACTCCTATCTATATCATCCTTAGAAATATACATTACCATGTTATATCATTTTGTCTAAAAAAATGCAAGTAAAATATATTCAATTCACATGCAAGAAAGAAGCCAAATTTATGGGAAATGATTACTGGTGCAAAGAGTTAACCATAAAGGTGAAGCAATAAGTAAAAAAAGAAAGAGCATTGGGTTTAAAGTGAAACGTCATTTGCGCCAGCGTATCCCATACTACAAATTGGCCATTGTTTTACCTTATGTAATGAATCCTGTAACAACGCTGGATTTTCGTGTGGATTATTTTACTTCTATGAGTTTGCAATGCTTTCTGTATGCACGTGGTTTTGTTTACAGAAGGTCTCAGGGTTTGTGATTTGAACTTTAGGTAGGAATATTGGGATAGGATACAATAGGTAATATGGGACGTTGCAGAACGCCTTAGTCGGGCATCTCTTCTGAGACCTGTCCAACATGGGGGACCTTGCTGGTAGAAAATCTACTGCTGGCATAGCTATCAGCCTCAACAAAGCAAGCAAAACCCTCCGCCCGCATGTTCAGTGCTACTATAAGGCACCGTTCCCTGGAGGGGTTTTCAGTCTCTGAAAAATATAATAATTCAACATTTTAATGAAAATCATCTCTGGCTTGGTCAGTAGGGAAAATAAGTTTGAAGCGAGTTTTACGATTGAACGCGATTTTCTCGAATAATCAAGTTTTGATCCTACATTCGAAATGTGATAATGAAAATGTTTTTAAGCTCTGAACTGCATAATAATATAACATTTTTATGAAAATCATCTCTGGCTTGATCTGTAGCGAAAATTAGATTACAACAAATATTCGCATTTCACGCGAATATCTCGAAAATTCAAGTTCTAATCCTATGTAGAATTGTCAGAATTAAAACGATGTTCAGGCTATGAAAAGCACAATAATATAACATTTTAATGAAAATCATATCTGGTTGCTCTGTAGAGAAAATGAGTTTCAAAGGAGTATTATCATTGAACGCGAATTTTTCGAAAAGAAAACTTATCACCCTATAGTCAAAATGTAAATTTTCAAAAGCTTTTTAGGCTCTGAAAAGCATAATCGTTTACCATTTTAATGGAAATGATCTATGGCTTGCTCTGTAGAGAAAATGAGTTTCAAACGAATATTAGCATTGAAGGCGAGTTTCTGGAGATAACAACTTTAGAACCTATTGTCGAAATGTCAAAATTAAAACGATTCTGAGGCCCTTAAAAGTTTAATAATACAACATTTAAATGAAAATCATCTCTGGCTTGCTCTGTAGAGAATATGAATTTCTAACGAGTATTAGCATTGAACGTGAATTTCTGGAAAAATTAAGTTATCATCCTGTAGTCGAAATGTAATAATTAAAACGTTTCTCAAGCTCTGAAAAGCATAATACTTCAATATTTTAATAAAAATCATCTATGGCTTGGTTTGTAGAGAAAATGAGTTTCAAACGAGTATTAGCATTGAACGCGAATTTCTCGAAAAATCAAGTTATCATCATGTAGTTGAAATGTAATAATTAAAACGCTTCTCAATCTCTGAAAAGCATAATAAATCAACATTTTAATGAAAGTCATTTCTGGCATGCTCTGTAGAGAAAATGGGTTTCAAGTGAGTATTTGAATTTAACACGAATTTTTCAAAAATTCAAGTTTTGAACCTATAGTCGAAATGTCAGAATTAAAACGTTTCTCAGGCTCTGAAAAGCATAATAATTCAATATATTAATAGAAATCATTTATGGCTTGGTTTGTAGAGAAAATTAGTTTACAACGAGTATTAGCATTGAAGGAGAATTTCTCGAAAAATCAAGTTATCATCATGTAGTTGAAACATAATAATTAAAACGCTTCTCAAGCTCTGAAAAGCATAATAAATCAAAATTTTAATGAAAGTCATCTCTGGCATGCTCTGTAGAGAAAATGGGTTTCAATTTGAGTATTTGCATTTAACAAGATTTTTTTCAAAAAATCAAGTTTTGAACCTATAGTCGAAAAGTAAGAATTGAAACGTTTCTCAGACTCTGAAAAGCATAATAATTCAACATTTTAATGAAAATCAGCTCTGGCTTGCTCTGTAGAGAAAATGAGTTTCAAACGAGTATTAGTATTGAACGCGAATTTCTCGAAAAATTAAGTTATCATCCTGTAGTCGAAATGTAATATTTAAGACGTTTCTCAGGCTCTGAAAAGCATTATAATTCAACATTCTAATGACAATCAGCTCTGGCTTGCTCTGTAGAGAAAATGAGTTTCATACGAGAATTAGCATTGAACGCGAATTTCTCGAAAAATTAAGTTTTGATCTTGTAGTAGAAATGTCAGAATTAAGACGCTTCTCAAGCTCTGAAAAGCATAATAATTTATCATTTTAATGATTATCATCTCTGGCTTGCTCTGTAGAGAAAATGGGTTTCAAGCGAGTATTTGCATTTATAGCGAATTTCTCCAAAACTCGAGTTATCATCCTGTAGTCGAAATGTAATAATTAAAACGCTTCTCAAGGTCTGAAAAACATAATAATTCAACATTTAAAGAAAATCATCTCTGGCTTGCTCTGTAGAGAAAATAAGTTTCAAGCGAGTATTAGCATTTAACGCGAATTTTTCGAAAAATCAAGTTTTGAACCCATAGTCGAAATGTCAGAATGAAAACGTTTTTCAGGCTCTGAAAAGAATAATGAATCAACATTTTAATGAAAATCATTTCTGCCTTGCTCTGTAGAAAATATGAGTTTCAAACGAGTATTAGCATTGAACGCGAATTTCTCGAATAATTAAGTTATCATCGTGTAGTCAAAATGCAATAATTAGAACGCTTCTCGAGCTTTGAAAAGCATAATAATTCAACATTTTAATGAAAATCAGCTCTGGCTTGCTCTGTAGAGAAAATGAGTTTCATACGAGTATTAGCATTGAACGCTAATTGGCTGCTACAGCCCGTAAAGGGCCTTCGCCTCTCTTACAATGATAGCACATTCTCTTCTGTCTTCTGCTCGACGTCTCCACAGTCTTACTCCCATCCTCCTAAGGTCTTCCTCATCAACCTCCAACCATCTTTTCCTTGGCCTTCCTCTTAATCTTCACCCTCCTGGTGTCTCTTTATTGACCTTTTTAGCAGCTCTGTTTTCAGGTATTCTTTCCACATGTCCTAGCCACCTGAGTCTCATGCTTCTTATATCGGAAACTATATCTGTTTTTTTGTAGTAGAGTGTTTTAATTTCTACGTTTCTCCTTATTCGCCGTTGACCATTCTCATTTATTGGCCCGCATATTTTCCTCAGTATCCTTCTTTCCCATCTTCGGAAAAGTTCTTCATCTGCTTGCACCAAAGTCTATGTCTCTGCTCCATATGTCACCACTGACATTAAGACTAGCTGATATACTTTGATTTTCAAATTTCTACTCAGGCTGCGAGATTTGAAAACTCTTAACAATGAAAAATTGCTTCGATTACCAGCTGCAATTCTTGCTTTTCTTTCCTCCTTAATATTATTATACATGGTAACTTATGTTCCAAGATATTGAAAATTTTGAATTTTTCATACGTGCCTCCATCAAATTGTATATATTGGCCTTCCGTGAATTCCATATTTCGCGCTGAGAACATGTATTTAGTCTTGGGTTTTTTTATTTGGAGTCCCATCTCACTAGCTGTGTTCTCCAATCTTTCCAGTCCTTCCTTTACTTCTTGCAATCTTCGTGCCATCATATCAATGTCATCAGCATATGCTAGATTTTGGTTCACTGTGTTGAAGAGAGTTCCTACTGGGTAACACTCATGATCTTTTCTAAAACTATATTGAATAATATCGTAGATAGCACATCTCCTTGTCTCAAACCTTGGTTTACTGCAAATTCCCTTGTGAGCTCTGCTTCAATCTTCACCTTGCATTTAGTACCCATAGGCGTCATTCTGGTTAATCTTATTAGCTTGTTTAGGATCCCTAGCTCCTTCATTGCCTCATACAATTTTCCTCGTATGATACTGTCATATGCCTGCTTAAAGTCTATAAATAACTGATGAATATTCATAACATTTCTCCATTATCTGCCTGACTATAAAGATTTGATCCGTAGTGGATCTGTTTGGTCTAAAACCACACTGATAATCCCCTATTATTCCCTCAGTCAGTGGTGACAATCTTCCTGCTAGGATTTTTGCAAGCACTTTGTATATTACGCTCACTAGGGCTATAGTTCATGTTCCCATATATCAGATAACAATTTGTGTATATACTTAATTAGTTGATTTCCCTGAGTTCTTAACCATTTCAGCAGTGATGTTATTAATCCCTGGGGCTTTGTTATTCTTTAGAGGCTTAATAACTGTTCTAACTTCTTCCAGTGTTGGAGATGTTCCGGTTTCGTCATCATGGTACTCCTCTTCGTCATTCAATTCTAGATCTTGGAACCCATCTTCCACATTAAGTAGCTGACTGAAGTATTCTGCCCATCTCTCTAAGATCTCATTTTCCCCGCCTATTAGGTTTCCTGCTTGGTCCTTACAGAAAGCTGTCTTCGGTTGGAAGCCTTTCCTTATATCCTTCACCCTCATATACATTTTCCTTACTTGCTGATTACTACTATATTCTTCAAGTTCCTCAAAGCATCGTTTCTTTCTCCTGCACACACAGTCTGCTTCCTTTCTTTTAAGTCTACATTGTTCTGTGTTATATCTGGTTTTCCTATTAAGCATTCTCTTTCGTGCCTCATTTATTTCATTTATTGCTGCTTTACATTCCTCATCAAACCATTTACCTCTTTGGATCTTCGTCTTCTCTCCCAGCACTTCCTGTGCTGTTTCATGTAGGATCTACTTTATTATACTCCATTTCCCTTCAATACCTTCGATTTCCCACCTTTGACTTCTTTGTTCAAGTTGGTTGCCTACCATTAAACGGAATTGTTTGGCAATGGCTTCATCTCTTTTTAACTTCTCATCATCATACCTTGAGGTCACTTTCGCTCTTCTTCCTTCCCTATATGTAGCTATTCTCTGTCTGTATTTAATGCGTACTAAATAATCACTGTCTGCTCCTCGACAGCTATCTGCTTGTAGTATATCAGAGGCATGTCTTCTGTCTATCAGCACATGGTCAATTTGGTTTTGTGTTACACCATCTGGTGAACACCATGTCATTTTCCTCACCTTCTTCCTTTGATGCCAGGTGCTTCCAATGACCATTAAGTTACACATAGTCAGATCTATCAGTCTCAGACCATTATCATTTGAAATTTCATGCAAACTTTCCTTTCCTATATAGTCTTGGAATGCTTCTTCACGTCCAACCTTGGCATTAAAGTCTCCCATTATTATCTTAATGTCATGTTTTGGTATACGATCGATTACCTGATCCAGCTGCTGGTAGAATCCATCCTTTTCATCTTCTTCTGCCTCTTCCGTTTCGGCATATACACATACTAAGGTAATGTTGAAGAACTTGGCTTTCATTCTCAGCGTACATAAGCTCTCATTTATTGGTTTGAATTTCTTTACTACAGTTTTATATTTATTGTTTAGTAGGAATCCTGTGCCACCTCTTGTATTTTCACTGCTTCCACTATACATTAATGTGTAATCCCCAGTAGATAACATTCCATTTCCTTGCCACCTGATCTCCTGCAATGCCGCTAATATTATTATGTATTTCTTCATTTCCTCCTTTAGGTTTTCCAATGCACCTGCTTTACTTAATGTTCTAACATTCCATGTGGCCAGGTATATATCATTCTTCCGTTTACGTAGTCCTTTAGCATGCCTGTGTCTTTCCATAGAATACGTCCGGCTATCATTGTTTCTGAGTTCCGCAACAATGATTGTTTTATGGGATAGGGTCGCTAGTCCCATGCTCAACCCCCAACCTGGAGGACCAAGGTTTGTATCAGGTTTGCTCCTTTATTTATTTATTTAAAGACATGACACTACAGGCAAATGCCCATTTACAGTGTCTTGTATTATAACACTGTTTGGTACACAAAATATGCAATCAGAAGAATTCAAAAAGTACAATAATATGATAATATGTGTTACAGTAATATAAAAATTAATATAAGATTAGATATGAAAGAGAAGTATAAAGTATTAACCTGACAGTTTGGGTTAGAACTTACACATGATAGCCAAGAAAATAACCAAGGAAAAACATATGTACTGTTGCCAACACTACGGCTGAGGAATCCGCTCCATCCCTCTCGTAACCCTGAGGACGGGACTTAGGGACTATAGTGTAAGTCACCAACCCTGAGACCTTCTGTAAACAAACGGTCTCACCGATTCGATGTATCACTCCGCGTCAGCTGATTCATGACCGAAATCATCTGCCGTTACACTCATAGTTCGCCGCACTTATACATTTTATACAAGAGCCTCTGAATGTGAGAACCCGCTCTCAAAACCTCAAACGAATATGCAGCCGCATACATTGTTACTCTCCCGGTCATTCTCTCTTTCATAACCCTTCAAACTGCAGACACTGACACACCACTGCACTGGGATACGAACTTAACCACTTCATTTACTGGTTTCTCAGAACGTTACATGAATCTGTTTCTCACCCCTTTTCAAAGGTTGTCCTTGCTGGTGTTTTGAAAACAAGCTCGGAGAACACTGAGACTTTCCCGCACGCATAGAACACGGCATGTTATTTTTCTAAGGATATATTACTAAGTTGCACTACTTTCTTGCTGTTCACATGATTATTTTTAGAAAATAACCAATGTTATAAAATATCATTATGTACACAAATCTCTAAGCTCATTGAAACTTACAATGCATATTACTACAAAATGTTCACACTTATCTTGCCTTGCCATGTCACCAAGTTATTTTACGAAGTGCACTATATTTGGCGGAACAAAAATCGTCATTAGGATGCTTGTCAAAGTTTCCAACCGCAATAAATTTAAGAACTTTCTTTGTCTTGTTTTGATCATCATCAATATATTTATTGGACTTAGAGCAATGCATATGGCTGTTTATGCCCATTATATATTTTATTTACATAAGATACAATTTACATAAAATTTACAAAAAAATTTCAAATACTCTCGTATCTATATCATCCTTAGAAATATACATTACCATGTTATATCATTTTGTCTAAAAAAATGCAAGTAAAATATATTCAATTCACATGCAAGAAAGAAGCCAAATTTATGGGAAATGATTACTGGTGTAAAGAGTTAACCATAAAGGTGAAGCAATAAGTAAAAAAAGAAAGAGCATTTGGTTTAGAGTGAGACGTCATTTGCGGCAGCGTATCCCATACTACAAATTGGCCATTGTTTTACCTTATGTAATGAATCCTGTAACAACGCTGGATTTTCGTGTGGATTATTTTACTTCTATGAGTTTGCAATGCTTTCTGTATGCGCGTGGTTTTGTTCACAGAAGGTCTCAGGGTTTGTGATTTGAACTTTAGGTAGGAATATTGGAATAGGATACAATAGGTAAAATTGGACGTTGCAGAACGCCTTAGTCTGGCTTCTTTTCTGAGACCTGTCCAGCATGCGTGACCTTGCTGGTAGAAAACCTATCGCTGGCATAGCTCTCAGCCTCAACAAAGCACGCAAACCCCTCCGCCCGCACGGTCAGTGCTACTATGAGGCGCGTTCTCTGGAGGGGTTTTCAGTCTCTGAAAAATATAATAATTCAACATTTTTAATGAAAATCATCTCTGGCTTGGTCAGTAGGAAAAATAAGTTTGAAGCGAGTTTCATGATTGAACGCGATTTTCTCGAATAATCAAGTTTTGATCCTACATTCGAAATGTGATAATGAAAATGCTTTTAAGCTCTGAACTGCATAATAATATAACATTTTTATGAAAATCATCTCTGGATTGATCTGTAGCGAAAATTAGATTAGAACGAATATTCGCATTTAACGCGAATATCTCGAAAATTCAAGTTCTAATCCTATGTAGAAATGTCAGAATTAAAACGATGTTCAGGCTATGAAAAGCACAATAATATAACATTTTAATGAAAATCATATCTGGTTGCTCTGTAGAGAAAATGAGTTTCAAAAGAGTATTATCATTGAACGCGAATTTTTCGAAAAGACAACTTATCACCCTATAGTCAAAACGTAAATATTCAAAAGCTTTTCAGGCTCTGAAAAGCATAATTGTTTACCATTTTAATGGAAATGATCTCTGGCTTGCTCTGTAGAGAAAATGAGTTTCAAACGAATATTAGCAATGAACGCGAGTTTCTGGAGATAACAACTTTAGAACCTATTGTCGAAATGTCAGAATTAAAACGATTCTCAGGCTCTGAAAAGCATAATAATTCAATATTTTAATAAAAATTATCTATGGCTTGGTTTGTAGAGAAAATGAGTTTCAAACGAGTATTAGCATTGAACGCGAATTTCTCGAAAAATCAAGTTATCATCATGTAGTTGAAATGTAATAATTAAAACGCTTCTCAAGCTCTGAAAAGCATAATAAATCAACATTTTAATGAAATTATTTCTGGCATGCTCTGTAGAGAAAATGGGTTTCAAGTGAGTATTAGCATTGAACGCGAATTTTTAAAAAAATCAAGTTTTGAACCCATAGTCGAAATGTCAGAATTAAAACGTTTTTCAGGCTCTGAAAAGAAAAATTAATCAACATTTTAATGAAAATCATTTCTGCCTTGCTCTGTAGAAAAAATGAGTTTCAAACGAGTATTAGCATTGAACGCGAATTTCTCGAAAAATCAAGTTATCATCGTGTAGTCAAAATGTGATAATTAGAACGCTTCTCAAGCTTTGAAAAGCATTATAATTCAACATTCTAATGACAATCAGCTCTGGCTTGCTCTGTAGAGAAAATGAGTTTCATACGAGAATTAGAATTGAAAGCGAATTTCTCGAAAAATTAAGTTTTGATCTTGTAGTAGAAATGTCAGAATTAAGACGCTTCTCAAGCTCTGAAAAGCATAATAATTTATCATTTTAATGATTATTATCTCTGGCTTGCTCTGTAGAGAAAATGGGTTTCAAGCGAGTATTAGCATTTAACGCGAATTTTTCGAAAAATCAAGTTTTGAACCCATAGTCGAAATGTCAGAATGAAAACGTTTTTCAGGTTCTGAAAAGAATAATGAATCAACATTTTATTGAAAATCATTTCTGCCTTGCTCTGTAGAAAATATGAGTTTCAAACGAGTATTAGCATTGAACGCGAATTTCTCGAATAATTAAGTTATCATCGTGTAGTCAAAATGCAATAATTAGAACGCTTCTCAAGCTTTAAAAAGCATAATAATTCAACATTTTAATGAAAATCAGCTCTGGCTTGCTCTGTAGAGAAAATGAGTTTCATACGAGTATTAGCATTGAACGCTAATTTCTCGAAAAATTAAGATTTGATCTAGCAGTAGAAATGTCAGAATTAAGAAGCTTCTCAGGCTCTTCTTGGCTGCTACAGCCCCTAAAGGGCCTTCGCCTCTCTTACAATGATAGCACATTCTCTTCTGTCTTCTGCTCGACGTCTCCACCGTCTTACTCCCATCCTCCTAAGGTCTTCCTCATCAACCTCCAACCATCTTTTCCTTGGCCTTCCTCTGAATCTTCACCCTCCTGGTGTCCCTTTATTGACCTTTTTAGCAGCTCTGTTTTCAGGTATTCTTTCCACATGTCCTAACCACCTGAGTCTCATGCTTCTTATATCGGAAACTATATCTGTTTTTTTGTAGTAGAGTGTTCTAATTTCATCGTTTCTCCTTATTCGCCGTTGACCATTCTCATTTACTGGCCCGCATATTTTCCTCAGTATCCTTCTTTCCCATCTTCGGAAAAGTTCTTCATCTGCTTGCACCAAAGTCTATGTCTCTGCTCCATATGTCACCACTGACATTAAGACTAGCTGATATACTTTGATTTTCAAATTTCTACTCAGGCTGCGAGATTTGAAAACTCTTAACAATGAAAAATTGCTTCGATTACCAGCTGCAATTCTTGCTTTTCTTTCCTCCTTAATATTATTATACATGGTAACTTATGTTCCAAGATATTGAAAATTTTGAATTTTTCATACGTGCCTCCATCAAATTGTATATATTGGCCTTCCGTGAATTCCATATTTCGCGCTGAGAACATGTAGTTAGTCTTGGGTTTTTTTATTTGGAGTCCCATCTCACTAGCTGTGTTCTCCAATCTTTCCAGTCCTTCCTTTACTTCTTGCAATCTTCGTGCCATCATATCAATGTCATCAGCATATGCTAGATTTTGGTTCACTGTGTTGAAGAGAGTTCCTACTGGGTTACACTCATGATCTTTTCTAAAACTATATTGAATAATATCGTAGATAGCACATCTCCTTGTCTCAAACCTTGGTTTACTGCAAATTCCCTAGTGAGCTCTGCTTCAATCTTCACCTTGCATTTAGTACCCCTAGGCGTCATTCTGGTTAATCTTATTAGCTTGTTTAGGATCCCTAGCTCCTTCATTGCCTCATACAATTTTCCTCGTATGATACTGTCATATGCCTGCTTAAAGTCTATAAATAACTGATGAATATTCATAACATTTCTCCATTATCTGCCTGACTATAAAGATTTGATCCGTAGTGGATCTGTTTGGTCTAAAACCACACTGATAATCCCCTATTATTCCCTCAGTCAGTGGTGACAATCTTCCTGCTAGGATTTTTGCAAGCACTTTGTATATTACGCTCACTAGGGCTATAGTTCATGTTCCCATATATCAGATAACAATTTGTGTATATACTTAATTAGTTGATTTCCCTGAGTTCTTAACCATTTCAGCAGTGATGTTATTAATCCCTGGGGCTTTGTTATTCTTTAGAGGCTTAATAACTGTTCTAACTTCTTCCAGTGTTGGAGATGTTCCGGTTTCGTCATCATGGTACTCCTCTTCATCATTCAATTCTAGATCTTGGAACCCATCTTCCACATTAAGTAGCTGACTGAAGTATTCTGCCCATCTCTCTAAGATCTCATTTTCCCCGCCTTTTAGGTTTCCTGCTTGGTCCTTACAGAAAGCTGTCTTCGGTTGGAAGCCTTTCCTTATATCCTTCACCCTCATATACATTTTCCTTACTTGCTGATTACTACTATATTCTTCAAGTTCTTCAATCCACTCTTTCTCAAAGCATCGTTTCTTTCTCCTGCACACACAGTCTGCTTCCTTTCTTTTAAGTCTACATTGTTCTGTGTTATATCTGGTTTTCCTATTAAGCATTCTCTTTCCAGCCTCATTTATTTCATTTATTGCTGCTTTACATTCCTCATCAAACCATTTACCTCTTTGGATCTTCGTCTTCTCTCCCAGCACTTCCTGTGCTGTTTCATGTAGGATCTCCTTTATTATACTCCATTTCCCTTCAATACCTTCGATTTCCCACCTTTGACTTCTTTGTTCAAGTTGGTTGCCTACCATTAAACGGAATTGGTTGGCAATGGCTTCATCTCTTTTTAACTTCTCATCAAAATACCTTGAGGTCACTTTCGCTCTTCTTCCATCCCTATATGTAGCTATTCTCTGTCTGTATTTAATGCGTACTAAATAATCACTGTCTTCTCCTCGACAGCTATCTGCTTGTAGTATATCAGAGGCATGTCTTCTGTCTATCAGCACATGGTCAATTTGGTTTTGTGTTACACCATCTGGTGAACACCATGTCATTTTCCTCACCTTCTTCCTTTGATGCCAGGTGCTTCCAATGACCATTAAGTTACACATAGTCAGATCTATCAGTCTCAGACCATTATCATTTGAAATTTCATGCAAACTTTCCTTTCCTATATAGTCTTGGAATTCTTCTTCACGTCCAACCTTGGCATTAAAGTCTCCCATTATTATCTTAATGTCATGTTTTGGTATACGATCGATTACCTGATCCAGCTGCAGGTAGAATCCATCCTTTTCATCTTCTTCTACCTCTAACGTTTCGGCATATACACATACTAAGGTAATGTTGAAGAACTTGGCTTTCATTCTCAGCGTACATAAGCTCTCGTTTATTGGTTTGAATTTCTTTACTACAGTTTTATATTTATTGTTTAGTAGGAATCCTGTGCCACCTCTTGTATTTTCACTGCTTCCACTATACATTAATGTGTAATCCCCAGTAGATAACATTCCATTTCCTTGCCACCTGATCTCCTGCAATGCCGCTTTTATTATTATGTATTTCTTCATTTCCTCCTTTAGGTTTTCCAATGCACCTGGTTTACTTAATGTTCTAACATTCCATGTGGCCAGGTATATATCATTCTTCCGTTTACGTAGTCCTTTAGCATGCCTGTGTCTTTCCATAGAATACGTCCGGCTATCATTGTTTCTGAGTTCCGCAACAATGATTGTTTTATGGGATAGGGTCGCTAGTCCCATGCTCAACCCTCAACCTGGAGGACCAAGGTTTGTATCAGGTTTGCTCCTTTATTTATTTATTTAAAGACATGACACTACAGGCAAATGCCCATTTACAGTGTCTTGTATTATAACACTGTTTGGTACACAAAATATGCAATCAGAAGAATTCAAAAAGTACAATAATATGATAATATGTGTTACAGTAATATAAAAATTAATATAAGACTAGATATGAAAGAGAAGTATAAAATATTAACCTGACAGTTTGGGTTAGAACTTACACATGATAACCAAGAAAATAACTAAGGAAAAACATATGTACTGTTGCCAACACTACGGCTGAGGAATCCGCTCCATCCCCCTCGTAACCCTGAGGACGGGACTTAGGGACTATAGTGTAAGTCACCTACCCTGAGACCTTCTGTAAACAAACCGTCTCACCGATTCGATGTATCACTCCGCTTCAGCTCATTCATGACCGAAATCATCTGCCGTTACACTCATAGTTCGCCGAACCTATTCATTTTATATAAGAGCCTCTAAATGTGAGAACCCGCTCTCAAAACATCAAACGAATATGCAGCCGCATACATTGTTACTCTCCCGGTCATTCTCTCTTTCATAGCCCTTCAAACTGCAGACACTGACACACCACTGCACTGGGATACGAACTTAACCACTTCATTTACTGGTTTCTCAGAACGTTACATGAATCTGTTTCTCACCCCTTTTCAAAGGCTGTCCTTGCTGGTGTTTTGAAAACAAGCTCGGAGAACACTGAGACTTTCCCGCACGCATAGAACACGACATGTTATTTTTCTAAGGATATATTACTAAGTTGCACTACTTTCTTGCTGTTCACATGATTATTTTTAGAAAATAACCAATGTTATAAAATATCATTATGTACACAAATCTCTAAGCTCATTGAAAGTTACAATGCATATTATTACAAAATGTTCACACTTATCTTGAATTGCCATGTCACCAAGTTATTTTACGAAGTGCACTATATTTGGCGGAACAAAAATCGTCATTAGGATGCTTGTCAAAGTTTCCAACTGCAATAAATTTAAGAACTTTCTTTGTCTTGTTTTGATCATCATCAATATATTTATTGGACTTAGAGCAATGCATATGGCTGTTTATGCCCATTATATATTTTATTTACATAAGATACAATTTACATAAAATTTACAAAAAAATTTCAAATACTCTCCTATCTATATCATCCTTAGAAATATACATTACCATGTTATATCATTTTGTCTAAAAAAATGCAAGTAAAATATATTCAATTCACATGCAAGAAAGAAGCCAAATTTATGGGAAATGATTACTGGTGCAAAGAGTTAACCATAAAGGTGAAGTAATAAGTAAAAAAAGAAAGAGCATTGGGTTTAAAGTGGGACGTCATTTGCGGCAGCGTATCCCATACTACAAATTGGCCATTGTTTTACCTTATGTAATGAATCCTGTAACAACGCTGGATTTTCGTGTGGATTATTTTACTTCTATGAGTTTGCAATGCTTTCTGTATGCGCGTGGTTATGTTCACAGAAGGTCTCAGGGTTTGTGATTTGAACTTTAGGTAGGAATATTGGAATAGGATACAATAGGTAAAATTGGACGTTGCAGAACGCCTTAGTCTGGCTTCTTTTCTGAGACCTGTCCAGCATGGGTGACCTTGCTGGTAGAAAATCTACCGCTGGCATAGCTCTCAGCCTCAACAAAGCACGCAAACCCCTCCGCCCGCACGGTCAGTGCTACTATAAGGCGCGTTCTCTGGAGGAGTTTTCAGATTCTGAAAAATATAGTAATTCAACATTTTAATGAAAATCATCTCTGGCTTGGTCAGTTGGGAAAATAAGTTTGAAGCGAGTTTTATGATTGAACGCGATTTTCTCGAATAATCAAGTTTTGATCCTACATTCGAAATGTGATAATGAAAATGCTTTTAAGCTCTGAACTGCATAATAATATAACATTTTTATGAAAATCATCTCTGGCTTGATCTGTAGCGAAAATTAGATTACAACGAATATTCGCATTTAACGCGAATATCTCGAAAATTCAAGTTCTAAACCTATGTAGAAATGTCAGAATTAAAACATGTTCAGGCTATGAAAAGCACAATAATATAACATTTTAATGAAAATCATATCTGGTTGCTCTGTAGAGAAAATGAGTTTCAAAAGAGTATTATCATTGAACGCGAATTTTTCGAAAGGACAACTTATCACCCTATAGTCAAAATGTAAATATTCAAAAGCTTTTCAGGCTCTGAAAAGCATAATTGTTTACCATTTTAATGGAAATGATCTCTGGCTTGCTCTGTAGAGAAAATGAATACGAAGTTTTCGAAAGATCGAGTTTTGAACCTATAGTCGAAATGTCAGAATTAAAACGTTTCTCAGGTTCTGAAAAACATAATAATTCAACATTCTAATGAAAATCAGCTCTGGCTTGCTCTGTAGAGAAAATGAGTTTCATACGAGTATTAGCAATGAACGCGAATTTCTCGAAAAATTAAGTTATCATCCTGTAGTCGAAATGTAATAATTAAAACGCTTCTCAAGCTCTGAAAAGCATAATAATTCAATATCTTAATAGAAATCATTTATGGCTTGGTTTGTAGAGAAAATTAGTTTACAACGAGTATTAGCATTGAACGCGAATTTCTCGAAAAATCAAGTTATCATCATGTAGTTGAAACGTAATAATTAAAACGCTTCTCAAGCTCTGAAAAGCATAATAAATCAAAATTTTAATGAAAGTCATCTCTGGCATGCTCTGTAGAGAAAATGGGTTTCAAGTGAGTATTTGCATATATCAAGATATTATCAAAAAATCAAGTTTTGAACCTATAGTCGAAATGTAAGAATCAAAACGTTTCTCAGACTCTGAGAAGCATAATAATTCAACATTTTAATGAAAATCAGCTCTGGCTTGCTCTGTAGAGAAAATGAGTTCCATACGAGTATTAGTATTGAACGCGAATTTCTCCAAAAATCGAGTTATCATCCTGTAGTCGAAATGTAATAATTAAAACGCTTCTCAAGGTCTGAAAAACATAATAATTCAACATTTAAAGAAAATCATCTCTGGCTTGCTCTGTAGAGAAAATAAATTTCAAGCGAGTATTAGCATTTAACGCGAATTTTTCGAAAAATCAAGTTTTGAACCCATAGTCGAAATGTCAAATTTAAAACGTTTTTCAGGCTCTGAAAAGAATAATGAATCAACATTTTATTGAAAATCATTTCTGCCTTGCTCTGTAGAAAATATGAGTTTCAAACGAGTATTAGCATTGAACGCGAATTTCTAGAATAATTAAGTTATCATCGTGTAGTCAAAATGCAATAATTAGAACGCTTCTCAAGCTTTGAAAAGCATAATAATAAAACATTTTAATGAAAATCATCTCTGGCTTGCTCTGTAGAGAAAATGAGTTTCATACGAGTATTAGCATTGAACGCTAATTTCTCGAAAAATTAAGTTTTGATCTTGCAGTAGAAATGTCAGAATTAAGACGCTTTTCAGGCTCTTCTTGGCTGCTACAGCCCCTAAAGGGCCTTCGCCTCTCTTACAATGATAGCACATTCACTTCTGTCTTCTGCTCGACGTCTCCACCGTCTTACTCCCATCCTCCTAAGGTCTTCCTCAACAACCTCCAACCATCTTTTCCTTGGCCTTCCTCTTAATCTTCACCCTCCTGGTGTCCCTTTATTGACCTTTTTAACAGCTCTGTTTTCAGGTATTCTTTCCACATGTCCTAGCCACCTGAGTCTCATGCTTCTTATATCGGAAACTATATTTGTTCTCTTGTAGTAGAGTGTTCTCTTTCATCGTTTCTCCTTATTCGCCGTTGACGATTCTCATTTACTGGCCCGTATATTTTCCTCAGTATCCTTCTTTCCCATCTTCGCAAAACTTCTTCATCTGTTTGCACCAAAGTCTATGTCTCTGCTCCATTAGTCACCACTGACATTACGACTAGCTGATATACTTTGATTTTCAAATTTCTACTCGGGCTGCGAGATTTGAAAACTCTTAACAATGAAAAATTGCTTCGATTACCAGCTGCAATTCTTGCTTTTCTTTCCTCCTTAATATTATTATACATGGTAACTTATGTTCCAAGATATTGAAAATTTTGAATTTTTCATACGTGCCTCCATCAAATTGTATATATTGGCCTTCCGTGAATTCCATATTTCGCGCTGAGAACATGTATTTAGTCTTGGGTTTTTTTATTTGGAGTCCCATCTCACTAGCTGTGTTCTCCAATCTTTCCAGTCCTTCCTTTACTTCTTGCAATCTTCGTGCCATCATATCAATGTCATCAGCATATGCTAGATTTTGGTTCACTGTGTTGAAGAGAGTTCCTACTGGGTTACACTCATGATCTTTTCTAAAACTATATTGAATAATATCGTAGATAGCACATCTCCTTGTCTCAAACCTTGGTTTACTGCAAATTCCCTTGTGAGCTCTGCTTCAATCTTCACCTTGCATTTAGTACCCCTAGGCGTCATTCTGGTTAATCTTATTAGCTTGTTTAGGATCCCTAGCTCCTTCATTGCCTCATACAATTTTCCTCGTATGATACTGTCATATGCCTGCTTAAAGGCTATAAATAACTGATGAATATTCATAACATTTCTCCATTATCTGCCTGACTATAAAGATTTGATCCGTAGTGGATCTGTTTGGTCTAAAACCACACTGATAATCCCCTATTATTCCCTCAGTCAGTGGTGACAATCTTCCTGCTAGGATTTTTGCAAGCACTTTGTATATTACGCTCACTAGGGCTATAGTTCATGTTCCCATATATCAGATAACAATTTGTGTATATACTTAATTAGTTGATTTCCCTGAGTTCTTAACCATTTCAGCAGTGATGTTATTAATCCCTGGGGCTTTGTTATTCTTTAGAGGCTTAATAACTGTTCTAACTTCTTCCAGTGTTGGAGATGTTCCGGTTTCGTCATCATGGTACTCCTCTTCATCATTCAATTCTAGATCTTGGAACCCATCTTCCACATTAAGTAGCTGACTGAAGTATTCTGCCCATCTCTCTAAGATCTCATTTTCCCCGCCTATTAGGTTTCCTGCTTGGTCCTTACAGAAAGCTGTCTTCGGTTGGAAGCCTTTCCCTATATCCTTCACCCTCATATACATTTTCCTTACTTGCTGATTACTACTATATTCTTCAAGTTCCTCAAAGCATCGTTTCTTACTCCTGCACACACAGTCTGCTTCCTTTCTTTTAAGTCTACATTGTTCTGTGTTATATCTGGTTTTCCTATTAAGCATTCTCTTTCGTGCCTCATTTCTTTCATTTATTGCTGCTTTTCATTCCTCATCAAACCATTTACCTCTTTGGATCTTCGTCTTCTCTCCCAGCACTTCTCTGCTGTTTCATGTAGGATCTACTTTATTATACTCCATTTCCCTTCAATACCTTCGATTTCCCACCTTTGACTTCTTTGTTCAAGTTGGTTGCCTACCATTAAACGGAATTGTTTGGCAATGGCTTCATCTCTTTTTAACTTCTCATCATCATACCTTGAGGTCACTTTCGCTCTTCTTCCTTCCCTATATGTAGCTATTCTCTGTCTGTATTTAATGCGTACTAAATAATCACTGTCTGCTCCTCGACAGCTATCTGCTTGTAGTATATCAGAGGCATGTCTTCTGTCTATCAGCACATGGTCAATTTGGTTTTGTGTTACACCATCTGGTGAACACCATGTCATTTTCCTCACCTTCTTCCTTTGATGCCAGGTGCTTCCAATGACAATTAAGTTACACATAGTCAGATCTATCAGTCTCAGACCATTATCATTTGAAATTTCATGCAAACTTTCCTTTCCTATATAGTCTTGGAATGCTTCTTCACGTCCAACCTTGGCATTAAAGTCTCCCATTATTATCTTAATGTCATGTTTTGGTATACGATCGATTACCTGATCCAGCTGCTGGTAGAATCCATCCTTTTCATCTTCTTCTGCCTCTTCCGTTTCGGCATATACACATACTAAGGTAATGTTGAAGAACTTGGCTTTCATTCTCAGCGTACATAAGCTCTCATTTATTGGTTTGAATTTCTTTACTACAGTTTTATATTTATTGTTTAGTAGGAATCCTGTGCCACCTCTTGTATTTTCACTGCTTCCACTATACATTAATGTGTAATCCCCAGTAGATAACATTCCATTTCCTTGCCACCTGATCTCCTGCAATGCCGCTTTTATTATTATGTATTTCTTCATTTCCTCCTTTAGGTTTTCCAATGCACCTGCTTTACTTAATGTTCTAACATTCCATGTGGCCAGGTATATATCATTCTTCCGTTTACGTAGTCCTTTAGCATGCCTGTGTCTTTCCATAGAATACGTCCGGCTATCATTGTTTCTGAGTTCCGCAACAATGATTGTTTTATGGGATAGGGTCGCTAGTCCCATGCTCAACCCCCAACCTGGAGGACCAAGGTTTGTATCAGGTTTGCTCCTTTATTTATTTATTTAAAGACATGACACTACAGGCAAATGCCCATTTACAGTGTCTTGTATTATAACACTGTTTGGTACACAAAATATGCAATCAGAAGAATTCAAAAAGTACAATAATATGATAATATGTGTTACAGTAATATAAAAATTAATATAAGATTAGATATGAAAGAGAAGTATAAAGTATTAACCTGACAGTTTGGGTTAGAACTTACACATGATAGCCAAGAAAATAACCAAAGAAAAACATATGTACTGTTGCCAACACTACGGCTGAGGAATCCGCTCCATCCCTCTCGTAACCCTGAGGACGGGACTTAGGGACTATAGTGTAAGTCACCAACCCTGAGACCTTCTGTAAACAAACGGTCTCACCGATTCGATGTATCACTCCGCGTCAGCTGATTCATGACCGAAATCATCTGCCGTTACACTCATAGTTCGCCGCACTTATTCATTTTATACAAGAGCCTCTGAATGTGAGAACCCGCTCTCAAAACATCAAACGAATATGCAGCCGCATACATTGTTACTCTCCCGGTCATTCTCTCTTTCATAGCCCTTCAAACTGCAGACACTGACACACCACTGCACTGGGATACGAACTTAACCACTTCATTTACTGGTTTCTCAGAACGTTACATGAATCTGTTTCTCACCCCTTTTCAAAGGATGTCCTTGCTGGTGTTTTGAAACAAGCTCGGAGAACACTGAGACTTTCCCGCACGCATAGAACACGGCATGTTATTTTTCTAAGGATATATTACTAAGTTGCACTACTTTCTTGCTGTTCACATGATTATTTTTAGAAAATAACCAATGTTATAAAATATCATTATGTACACAAATCTCTAAGCTCATTGAAAGTTACAATGCATATTATTACAAAATGTTCACACTTATCTTGAATTGCCATGTCACCAAGTTATTTTACGAAGTGCACTATATTTGGCGGAACAAAAATCGTCATTAGGATGCTTGTCAAAGTTTCCAACCGCAATAAATTTAAGAACTTTCTTTGTCTTGTTTTGATCATCATCAATATATTTATTGGACTTAGAGCAATGCATATGGCTGTTTATGCCCATTATATATTTTATTTACATAAGATACAATTTACATAAAATTTACAAAAAAATTTCAAATACTCTCCTATCTATATCATCCTTAGAAATATACATTACCATGTTATATCATTTTGTCTAAAAAAATGCAAGTAAAATATATTCAATTCACATGCAAGAAAGAAGCCAAATTTATGGGAAATGATTACTGGTGCAAAGAGTTAACCATAAAGGTGAAGTAATAAGTAAAAAAAGAAAGAGCATTGGGTTTAAAGTGAGACGTCATTTGCGGCAGCGTATCCCATACTACAAATTGGCCATTGTTTTACCTTATGTAATGAATCCTGTAACAACGCTGGATTTTCGTGTGGATTATTTTACTTCTATGAGTTTGCAATGCTTTCTGTATGCGCGTGGTATTGTTCACAGAAGGTCTCAGGTTCGTGATTTGAACTTTAGGTAGGAATATTGGAATAGGATACAATAGGTAAAATTGGACGTTGCAGAACGCCTTAGTCTGGCTTCTTTTCTGAGACCTGTCCAGCATGGGTGACCTTGCTGGTAGAAAATCTACCGCTGGCATAGCTCTCAGCCTCAACAAAGCACGCAAACCCCTCCGCCCGCACGGTCAGTGCTACTATAAGGCGCGTTCTCTGGAGGGGTTTTCAGTCTCTGAAAAATATAATAATTCAACATTTTAATGAAAATCATCTTTGGCTTGGTCAGTAGGGAAAATAAGTTTGAAGCGAGTTTTATGATTGAACGCGATTTTCTCGAATAATCAAGTTTTGATCCTACATTCGAAATGTGATAATGAAAATGCTTTTAAGCTCTGAACTGCATAATAATATAACATTTTTATGAAAATCATCTCTGGCTTGATCTGTAGCGAAAATTAGATTACAACGAATATTCGCATTTAACGCGAATATCTCGAAAATTCAAGTTCTAATCCTATGTAGAAATGTCAGAATTAAAACGATGTTCAGGCTATGAAAAGCACAATAATATAACATTTTAATGAAAATCATATCTGGTTGCTCTGTAGAGAAAATGAGTTTCAAAAGAGTATTATCATTGAACGCGAATTTTTCGAAAAGACAACTTATCACCCTATAGTCAAAATGTAAATATTCAAAAGCTTTTCAGGCTCTGAAAAGCATAATTGTATACCAGTTTAGTGGAAATGATCTCTGGCTTGCTCTGTAGAGAAAATGAGTTTCAAACGAATATTAGCATTGAACGCGAGTTTCTGGAGATAACAACTTTAGAACCTATTGTCGAAATGTCAGAATTAAAACGATTCTCAGGCTCTTAAAAGTTTAATAATACAACATTTTAATGAAAATCATCTCTGGCTTACTCTGTAGAGAATATGAATTTCTAACGAGTATTAGCATTGAACCTGAATTTCTCGAAAAATTAAGTTATCATCCTGTTGACGAAATGTAATAATTAAAACGTTTCTCAAGCTCTGAAAAGCATAATAATTCAATATTTTAATAAAAATAATCTATGGCTTGGTTTGTAGAGAAAATGAGTTTCAAACGAGTTTTAGCATTGAACGCGATTTTTTCGAAAAATCAAGTTATCATCATGTAGTTGAAATGTAATAATTAAAACGCTTCTCAAGCTCTGAAAATCATAATAAATCAACATTTTAATGAAAGTCATTTCTGGCATGCTCTGTAGAGAAAATGGGTTTCAAGAGAGTATTTGAATTTAACACGAATTTTTCAAAATTTCAAGTTATGAACCTATAGTCGAAATGTCAGAATTAAAACGTTTCTCAGGCTCTGAAAGCATAATAATTCAACATTCTAATGAAAATCAGCTCTGGCTTACTCTGTAGAGAAAATGAGTTTCATACGAGTATTAGCATTGAACGCGAATTTCTCGAAAAATTAAGTTTTGATCTTGTAGTAGAAATGTCAAAATTAAGACGCTTCTCAAGCTTTGAAAAGCATAATAATTTATCATTTTAATGATTATCATCTCTGGCTTGCTCTGTAGAGAAAATGGGTTTCAAGCGAGTATTTGCATTTATCGCGAATATCTCCAAAAATCGAGTTATCATCCTGTAGTCGAAATGTAATAATTAAAACGCTTCTAAAGCTCTGAAAAGCATAATATTTCTAAATTTTAATGAAAATCATTTCTGGCTTGCTCTGTAGAGAAATTGGGTTTCAAGTGAGTATTTGCATTTAATACGAATATTTCGAAAGATCAAGTTTTGAACCTATAGTCGAAATGTCAGAATTAAAACGTTTCTCAGGTTCTGAAAAACATAATAATTCAACATTCTAATGAAAATCAGCTCTAGCTTGCTCTGTAGAGAAAATGAGTTGCATACGAGTATTAGCATTGAACGCGAATTTCTCGAAAAATTAAGTTATCATCCTGTAGTCGAAATGTAATAATTAAAACGCTTCTCAAGCTATGAAAAGCATAATAATTCAATATCTTAATAGAAATCATTTATGGCTTGGTTTGTAGAGAAAATTAGTTTACAACGAGTATTAGCATTGAACGTGAATTTCTCGAAAAATCAAGTTATCATCATGTAGTTGAAACGTAATTATTAAAACGCTTCTCAAGCTCTGAAAAGCATAATAAATCAAAATTTTAATGAAAGTCATCTCTGGCATGCTCTGTAGAGAAAATGGGTTTCAAGGGAGTATTTGCATATAACAAGATTTTATCAAAAAATCAAGTTTTGAACCTATAGTCGAAATGTAAGAATTGAAACGTTTCTCAGACTCTGAAAAGCATAATAATTCAACATTTTAATGAAAATCAGCTCTGGCTTGCTCTGTAGAGAAAATGAGTTCCATACGAGTATTAGTATTGAACGCGAATTTCTCAAAAAATCGAGTTATCATCCTGTAGTCGAAATGTAATAATTAAAACGCTTCTCAAGGTCTGAAAAAAAATAATAATTCAACATTTAAAGAAAATCATCTCTGCCTTGCTCTGTAGAGAAAATAAGCTGTTAAAAAGGTCAATAAAGGGACACCAGGAGGGTGAAGATTAAGAGGAAGGCCAAGGAAAAGATGGTTGGAGGTTGTTGAGGAAGACCTTAGGACGGAGTAAGACGGTGGAGACGTCGAGCAGAAGACAGAAGTGAATGTGCAATCATTGTAAGAGAGGCTTTCAGCCAAGAAGAGCCTGAAAAGCGTCTTAATTCTGACATTTCTACTGCAAGATCCAAACTTAATTTTTCGAGAAATTAGCCATCAATGCTAATACTCGTATGAAACTCATTTTCTCTACAGAGCAAGCCAGAGCTGATTTTCATTAAAATGTTGAATTATTATGCTTTTCAAAGCTTGAAAAGCGTTCTAATTATTGCATTTTGACAACACGATGATAACTTGATTTTTCGAGAAATTCGCGTTCAATGCTAATACTCGTTTGAAACTCATATTTTCTACAGAGCAAGGCAGAAATAATTTTCATTAAAATGTTGATTCATTATTCTTTTCAGAGCCTGAAAAACGTTTTAAATTTGACATTTCGACTATGGGTTCAAAACTTGATTTTTCGAAAAATTCGCGTTATGAAACTTATTTTCTCTACAGAGCAAGCCAGAGATGATTTTCTTTAAATGTTGAATTATTATTTTTTTCAAAGCTTGAGAAGCGTTTTAATTATTACATTTCGACTACAGGATGATAACTCGATTTTTTGAGAAATTCGCGTTCAATACTAATACTCGTATGGAACTCATTTTCTCTACAGAGCAAGCCAGAGCTGATTTTCATTAAAATGTTGAATTATTATGCTTTTCAGAGTCTGAGAAACGTTTCAATTCTTACATTTCGACTATAGGTTCAAAACTTGATTTTTTGATAAAATCTTGTTATATGCAAATACTCACTTGAAACCCATTTTCTCTACAGAGCATGCCAGAGATGACTTTCATTAAAATTTTGATTTATTATGCTTTTCAGAGCTTGAGAAGCGTTTTAATAATTACGTTTCAACTACATGATGATAACTTGATTTTTCGAGAAATTCACGTTCAATGTTAATACTCGTTGTAAACTAATTTTCTCTACAAACCAAGCCATTAATGATTTCTATTAAGATATTGAATTATTATGCTTTTCAGAGCTTGAGAAGCGTTTTAATTATTACATTTCGACTACAGGATGATAACTTAATTTTTCGAGAAATTCGCGTTCAATGCTAATACTCGTATGCAACTCATTTTCTCTACAGAGCAAGCTAGAGCTGATTTTCATTAGAATGTTGAATTATTATGTTTTTCAGAACCTGAGAAACGTTTTAATTCTGACATTTCGACTATAGGTTCAAAACTTGATCTTTCGAAAAATTCGTATTAAATGCAAATACTCACTTGAAACGCTATTTCTCTACAGAGCAAGCCAGAAATGATTTTCATTAAAATTTAGAATTATTATGCTTTTCAGAGCTTTAGAAGCGTTTTAATTATTACATTTCGACTACAGGATGATAACTCGATTTTTGGAGATATTCGCGATAAATGCAAATACTCGCTTGAAACCCATTTTCTCTACAGAGCAAGCCAGAGATGATAATCATTAAAATGATAAATTATTATGCTTTTCAGAGCTTGAGAAGCGTCTTAATTTTGACATTTCTACTACAAGATCAAAACTTAATTTTTCGAGAAATTCGCGTTCAATGCTAATACTCGTATGAAACTAATTTTCTCTACAGAGCAAGCCAGAGCTGATTTTCATTAGAATGTTGAATTATTATGCTTTTCAGAGCCTGAGAAACTTTTTAATTCTGACATTTCGACTATAGGTTCATAACTTGAAATTTTGAAAAATTCGTGTTAAATTCAAATACTCACTTGAAACCCATTTTCTCTACAGAGCATGCCAGAAAAGTTCGTATACCAGTGCAGTGGTGTGTCAGTGTCTGCAGTTTGAAGGGTTATGAAAGAGAGAATGACCGGGAGAGTAACAATGTATGCGGCTGCATATTCGTTTGATGTTTTGAGAGCGGGGTTTCACATTCAGAGGCTCTTATATAAAATGAATAGGTGCGGCGAACTATGAGTGTAACGGCAGATGATTTCGGTCATGAATCAGCTGACGCGGAGTGATACATCGAATCGGTGAGACCGTTTGTTTACAGAAGGTCTCAGGGTTGGTGACTTACACTATAGTCCCTAAGTCCCGTCCTCAGGGTTACGAGGGGGATGGAGCGGATTCCTCAGCCGTAGTGTTGGCAACAGTACATATGTTTTTCCTTGGTTACTTTCTTGGTTATCATGTGTAAGTTCTAACCCAAACTGTCAGGTTAATGCTTTATACTTCTCTTTCATATCTAATCTTATATTAATTTTTATATTACTGTAACATATATTATCATATTATTGTACTTTTTGAATTCTTCTGATTGCATATTTTGTGTACCAAACAGTGTTATAATACAAGACACTGTAAATGGGCATTTGCCTGTAGTGTCATGTCTTTAAATAAATAAATAAAGGAGCAAACCTGATACAAACCTTGGTCCTCCAGGTTGGGTGTTGAGCATGGGACTAACGACCCTATCCCATAAAACAATCATTGTTGCGGAACTCAGAAACAATGATAGCCGGACGTATTCTATGGAAAGACATAGGCATGCTAAAGGACTACGTAAACGGAAGAATGATATATACCTGGCCACATGGAATGTTAGAACATTAAGTAAAGCAGGTGCATTGGAAAACCTAAAGGAGGAAATGAAGAAATACAGAATAATAGTAGCGGCATTGCAGGAGATCAGGTGGCAAAGAAATGGAATGTTATCTACTGGGGATTATGTATAGTGGAAGCAGTGAAAATACAAGAGGTGGCACAGGATTCCTACTAAACAATAAATATAAAACTGTAGTAAAGAAATTCAAACCAATAAATGAGAGCTTATGTACGCTGAGAATGAAAGCCAAGTTCTTCAACATTACCTTAGTATGTGTATATGTCGAAACGGAAGAGGCAGAAGAAGATGGAAAGTTTGGATTCTACCAGCAGCTGGATCAGGTAATCGATCGTATACCAAAACAAGAACATTAAGATAATAATGGGAGACTTTAATGCCAAGGTTGGACGTGAAGAAGCATTCCAAGACTATATAGGAAAGGAAAGTTTGCATGAAATTTCAAATGATAATGGTCTGAGACTGATAGATCTGACTATGTGTAACTTAATGGTCATTGGAAGCACCTGGCATCAAAGGAAGAAGGTGAGAAAAATGACATGGTGTTCACCAGATGGTGTAACACAAAACCAAATTGACCATGTGCTGATAGACAGAAGACATGCCTCTGATATACTACAAGCAGATAGCTGTCGAGGAGCAGACAGTGATTATTTAGTACGCATTAAATTATATTAATATATTTGTTTTTTTGTAGTAGAGTGTTCTCTTTCATCGTTTCTCCTTATTCGCCGTTGACCATTCTCATTTACTGGCCCGTATATTTTCCTCAGTATCCTTCTTTCCCATCTTCGCAAAAGTTCTTCATCTGCTTGCACCAAAGTCTATGTCTCTGCTCCATTAGTCACCACTGACATTACGACTAGCTGATATACTTTGATTTTCAAATTTCTACTCGGGCTGCGAGATTTGAAAACTCTTAACAATGAAAAATAGCTTCGAATACCCGCTGCAATTCTTGCTTTTCTTTCCTCCTTAATATTATTATACATGGTAACTTATGTTCCAAGATATTGAAAATTTTGAATTTTTCATACGTGCCTCCATCAAATTGTATATATTGGCCTTCCGTGAATTCCATATTTCGCGCTGAGAACATGTATTTAGTCTTGGGTTTTTTTATTTGGAGTCCCATCTCACTAGCTGTGTTCTCCAATCTTTCCAGTCCTTCCTTTACTTCTTGCAATCTTCGTGCCATCATATCAATGTCATCAGCATATGCTAGATTTTGGTTCACTGTGTTGAAGAGAGTTCCTACTGGGTTACACTCATGATCTTTTCTAAAACTATATTGAATAATATCGTAGATAGCACATCTCCTTGTCTCAAACCTTAGTTTACTGCAAATTCCCTAGTGAGCTCTGCTTCAATCTTCACCTTGCATTTAGTACCCCTAGGCGTCATTCTGGTTAATCTTATTAGCTTGTTTAGGATCCCTAGCTCCTTCATTGCCTCATACAATTTTCCTCGTATGATACTGTCATATGCCTGCTTAAAGTCTATAAATAACTGATGAATATTCATAACATTTCTCCATTATCTGCCTGACTATAAAGATTTGATCCGTAGTGGATCTGTTTGGTCTAAAACCACACTGATAATCCCCTATTATTCCCTCAGTCAGTGGTGACAATCTTCCTGCTAGGATTTTTGCAAGCACTTTGTATATTACGCTCACTAGGGCTATAGTTCATGTTCCCATATATCAGATAACAATTTGTGTATATACTTAATTAGTTGATTTCCCTGAGTTCTTAACCATTTCAGCAGTGATGTTATTAATCCCTGGGGCTTTGTTATTCTTTAGAGGCTTAATAACTGTTCTAACTTCTTCCAGTGTTGGAGATGTTCCGGTTTCGTCATCATGGTACTCCTCTTCATCATTCAATTCTAGATCTTGGAACCCATCTTCCACATTAAGTAGCTGACTGAAGTATTCTGCCCATCTCTCTAAGATCTCATTTTCCCCGCCTATTAGGTTTCCTGCTTGGTCCTTACAGAAAGCTGTCTTCGGTTGGAAGCCTTTCCTTATATCCTTCACCCTCATATACATTTTCCTTACTTGCTGATTACTACTATATTCTTCAAGTTCCTCAAAGCATCGTTTCTTTCTCCTGCACACACAGTCTGCTTCCTTTCTTTTAAGTCTACATTGTTCTGTGTTATATCTGGTTTTCCTATTAAGCATTCTCTTTCGTGCCTCATTTCTTTCATTTATTGCTGCTTTACATTCCTCATCAAACCATTTACCTCTTTGGATCTTCGTCTTCTCTCCCAGCACTTCCTGTGCTGTTTCATGTACGATCTCCTTTATTATACTCCATTTCCCTTCAATACCTTCGATTTCCCACCTTTGACTTCTTTGTTCAAGTTGGTTGCCTACCATTAAACGGAATTGTTTGGCAATGGCTTCATCTCTTTTTAACTTCTCATCATCATACCTTGAGGTCACTTTCCCTCTTCTTCCATCCCTATATGTAGCTATTCTCTGTCTGTATTTAATGCGTACTAAATAATCACTGTCTGCTCCTCGACAGCTATCTGCTTGTAGTATATCAGAGGCATGTCTTCTGTCTATCAGCACATGGTCAATTTGGTTTTGTGTTACACCATCTGGTGAACACCATGTCATTTTTCTCACCTTCTTCCTTTGATGCCAGGTGCTTCCAATGACCATTAAGTTACACATAGTCAGATCTATCAGTCTCAGACCATTATCATTTGAAATTTCATGCAAACTTTCCTTTCCTATAGAGTCTTGGAATGCTTCTTCACGTCCAACCTTGGCATTAAAGTCTCCCATTATTATCTTAATGTCATGTTTTGGTATACGATCGATTACCTGATCCAGCTGCTGGTAGAATCCAAACTTTCCATCTTCTTCTGCCTCTTCCGTTTCGGCATATACACATACTAAGGTAATGTTGAAGAACTTGGCTTTCATTCTCAGCGTACATAAGCTCTCATTTATTGGTTTGAATTTCTTTACTACAGTTTTATATTTATTGTTTAGTAGGAATCCTGTGCCAGCTCTTGTATTTTCACTGCTTCCACTATATATTAATGTGTAATCCCCAGTAGATAACATTCCATTTCTTTGCCACCTGATCTCCTGCAATGCCGCTACTATTATTCTGTATTTCTTCAATTCCTCCTTTAGGTTTTCCAATGCACCTGCTTTACTTAATGTTCTAACATTCCATGTGGCCAGGTATATATCATTCTTCCGTTTACGTAGTCCTTTAGCATGCCTGTGTCTTTCCATAGAATACGTCCGGCTATCATTGTTTCTGAGTTCCGCAACAATGATTGTTTTATGGGATAGGGTCGCTAGTCCCATGCTCAACCCCCAACCTGGAGGACCAAGGTTTGTATCAGGTTTGCTCCTTTATTTATTTATTTAAAGACATGACACTACAGGCAAATGCCCATTTACAGTGTCTTGTATTATAACACTGTTTGGTACACAAAATATGCAATCAGAAGAATTCAAAAAGTACAATAATATGATAATATGTGTTACAGTAATATAAAAATTAATATAAGATTAGATATGAAAGAGAAGTATAAAGCATTAACCTGACAGTTTGGGTTAGAACTTACACATGATAACCAAGAAAATAACCAAGGAAAAACATATGTACTGTTGCCAACACTACGGCTGAGGAATCCGCTCCATCCCCCTCGTAACCCTGAGGACGGGACTTAGGGACTATAGTGTAAGTCACCAACCCTGAGACCTTCTGTAAACAAACGGTCTCACCGATTCGATGTATCACTCCGCGTCAGCTAGTTCATGACCGAAATCATCTGCCGTTACACTAATAGTTCGCCACACCTATTCATTTTATATAAGAGCCTCTGAATGTGAGAACCCGCTCTCAAAACACCAAACGAATATGCAGCCGCATACATTGTTACTCTCCCGGTCATTCTCTCTTTCATAACCCTTCAAACTGCAGACACTGACACACCACTGCACTGGGATACGAACTTAACCACTTCATTTACTGGTTTCTCAGAACGTTACATGAATCTGTTTCTCATACCTTTTCAAAGGCTGTCCTTGCTGGTGTTTTGAAAACAAGCTCGGAGAACACTGAGACTTTCCCGCACGCATAGAACACGTCATGTTATTTTTCTAAGGATAAGTCAGGCAATATTACTAAGTTGCACTACTTTCTTGCTGTTCACATGATTATTTTTAGAAAATAACCAATGTTATAAAATATCATTATGTACACAAATCTCTAAGCTCATTGAAAGTTACAATGCATATTACTACAAAATGTTCACACTTATCTTGCCTTGCCATGTCACCAAGTTATTTTACGAAGTGCACTATATTTGGCGGAACAAAAATCGTCATTAGGATGCTTGTCAAAGTTTCCAACCGCAATAAATTTAAGAACTTTCTTTGTTTTGTTTTGATCATCATCAATATATTTATTGGACTTAGAGCAATGCATATGGCTGTTTATGCCCATTATATATTTTATTTGCATAAGATACATTTTACATAAAATCTACAAACAAATTTCAAATACACTCCTATCTATATCATCCTTAGAAATATACATTACCATGTTATATCATTTTGTCTAAAAAAAATGCAAGTAAAATATATTCAATTCACATGCAAGAAAGAAGCCAAATTTATGGGAAATGATTACTGGTGCAAAGAGTTAACCATAAAGGTGAAGCAATAAGTAAAAAAAGGAAGAGCATTGGGTTTAAAGTGAGACGTCATTTGCGGCAGCGTATCCCATACTACAAATTGGCCATTGTTTTACCTTATGTAATGAATCCTGTAACAACGCTGGATTTTCGTGTGGATTATTTTACTTCTATGAGTTTGCAATGCTTTCTGTATGCACGTGGTTTTGTTTGCAGAAGGTCTCAGGGTTTGTGATTTGAACTTTAGGTAGGAATATTGGGATAGGATACAATAGATAATATGGGACGTTGCAGAACGCCTTAGTCGGGCATCTCTTCTGAGACCTGTCCAACATGGGGGACCTTGCTGGTAGAAAATCTACCGCTGGCATAGCTATCAGCCTCAACAAAGCACGCAAACCCTCCGCTCGCACGGTCAGTGCTACTATAAGGCGCCGTTACCTGGAGGGGTTTTCAGGCTCTGAAAAATATAATAATTCAACATTTTAATGAAAATCATCTCTGGCTTCAACTGTAGCGAAAATTAGTTTACAACGAATATTAGCATTTAATGCGAATATCTCGAAAATTCAAGTTCTTATCCTATGTAGAAATGTCAGAATTAAAACGATGTTCAGGCTATGAAAAGCACAATAATATAACATTTTAATGAAAATCATATCTGGTTGCTCTGTAGAGAAAATGAGTTTCAAAAGAGTATTATCATTGAACGCGAATTTCTCGAAAAAACAACTTATCACCCTATAGTCGAAATGTAAAAATTAAAAAGCTTTTCAGGCTCTGAAAAAAATAATATTTTACCATTTTAAGGAAAATCATCTTTGGTTTGTTGTGTAGAGAAAATTAGTTTCAAACGAATATAACCATTGAACGCGAATTTCTAGAAAAATCAAGTTATAACACTATAGTCGAAATGTAATAATTAAATAGCTTTTCAGGCTCTGATAAGCATAATAATTTAACATTTTAATGGAAATGATCACTGGCTTGCTCTGTAGAGAAAATGAGTTTCAAACGAATATTAGCATTGAACGCGAGTTTCTCGAGATATCAAGTTTAGAACCTATTGTCAAAATGTCAGAATTAAAACGATTCTCAGGCTCTTAAAAGTTTAATAATTCAACATTTTAAAAAGATGATCTATGGCTTGCTCTGTAAGGAATGAGTTTCAAGCGAGTATTATCATTGAACGCGAATTTCTCGAAAAATCAAGTTAATATCCTGTAATCGAAATGTAATATTTAAAACGCTTCTCAAGCTCTGAAAAACATAATATTTCAACAATTTAAAGAAAATCATCTCTGGCTTGCTCTGTAGAGAAAATGAATTTCTAACGAGTATTAGCATTAAACGCGAATTTCTCGAAAAATAAAGTTATCATCCTGTAGTCGAAATGTAATAATTAAAAAGCTTCTCAAGCTCTATAAAGCATAATAATTCAATAACTTAATAAAAATCATCTATGGCTTGGTTTGTAGAGAAAATGAGTTTCAAACGAGTATTAGCATTGAACGAGAATTTCTCGAAAAATCAAGTTATCATCATGTAGTTGAAAGGTAATATTTAAAACGCTTCTCAAGCTCTGAAAAACATAATATTTCAACAATTTAAAGAAAATCATCTCTGGCATGCTCTGTAGAGAAAATGGGTTTCAAGTGAGTATTTTCATTTAACACGAATTTTTCAAAAAATCAAGTTTTGAACCTATAGTCGAAATGTCAAAATTAAAACGTTTCTCAGGCTCTGAAAAGCATAATAATTCAACATTCTAATGAAAATCAGCCCTGGCTTGCTCTGTAGAGAAAATGAGTTTCATACGAGTATTAGTATTGAACGCGAATTTCTCGAAAAATTAAGTTTTGATCTTGTAGTAGAAATGTCAGAATTAAGACGTTTCTCAAGCTCTGTAAAGCATAATAATTTATCATTTTAATGATTATCATCTCTGGCTTGCTCTGTAGAGAAAATGGGTTTTAAGCGAGTATTTGCATTTAACGCGAATTTCTCCAAAAATCAAGTTATCATCCTGTAGTCGAAATGTAATAATTAAAACGCTTCTCAATCTCTGAAAAACATAATAATTCAACATTTAAAGAAAATCATCTCTGCCTTGCTCTGTAGAAAAAATGAGTTTCAAACGAGTATTAGCATTGAACGCGATTTTCTCGAAAAATTAAGTTTTGATCTTGCAGTAGAAATGTCAGAATTAAGACGCTTTTCAGGCTCTTCTTTACTGCTACAGCCCCTAAAGGGCCTTCGCCTCTCTTACAATGATAGCACATTCTCTTCTGTCTTCTGCTCGACGTCTCCACAGTCTTACTCCCATCCTCCTAAGGTCTTCCTCAACAACCTCCAACCATCTTTTCCTTGGCTTTCCTCTTAATCTTCACCCTCCTGGTGTCCCTTTATTGACCTTTTTAACAGCTCTGTCTTCAGGTATTCTTTCCACATGTCCTAGCCACCTGAGTCTCATGCTTCTTATATCGGATACTATATCTGTTTTTTGTAGTAGGGTGTTCTAATTTCATCGTTTCTCCTTATTCGCCATTGACCATTCTCATTTACTGGCCCGTATATTTTCCTCAGTATCCTTCTTTCCTATCTTCGCAAAAGTTCTTCATCTGCTTGCACCAAAGTCTATGTCTCTGCTCCATATGTCACCACTGACATTACGACTAGCTGATATACTTTGATTTTCAAATTTCTACTCAGGCTGCGAGATTTGAAAACTCATAACAATGAGAAATAGCTTCGATTACCAGCTGCAATTCTGGCTTTTCTTTCCTCCTTAATATTATTATACATGGTAACTTATGTTCCAAGATATTGAAAATTTTGAATTTTTCATACGTGCCTCCATCAACTTGCATATATTGGCCTTCCGTGAATTCCAAATTTCGTGCTGAGAACATGTATTTAGTCTTGGCTTTTTTTATTTGGAGTCCCATCTCACTAGCTGTGTTCTCCAATCTTTCTAGTCCTTCCTTCACTTCTTGCAATCTTCGTGCCATCATATTAATGTCATCAGCATATGCTAGATTTTGGTTCACTGTGTTGAAGAGAGTTCCTACTGGGTTACACTCATGATCTTTTCTAAAACTATATTGAATAATATCGTAGATAGCACATCTCCTTGCCTCAAACCTTGGTTTAATGCAAATTCTCCTTGTGAGCTCTGCTTCAATCTTCACCTTGCATTTAGTGCCCCTAGGCGTCATTGTGGTTAATCTTATTAGCTTGTTTAGGATCCCTAGCTCCTTCATAGCCTCATACAATTTTCCTCGTATGATACTGTCATATGCCTGCTTAAAGTCTATAAATAACTGATAAATATTCATAACATTTCTCCATTATCTGCCTGACTATAAAGATTTGATCCGTAGTGGATCTGTTTGGTCTAAAACCACACTGATAATCCCCTATTATTCCCTCAGTCAGTGGTGAAAATCTTCATGCTAGGATTTTTGCAAGCACTTTGTATATTACGCTCACTAGGGCTATAGTTCATGTTCCCATATATCAGATAACAATTTGTGTATGTACTTAATTAGTTGATTTGCCTGAGTTCTTAACCATTTCAGCAGTGACGTTATCAATCCCTGGGGCTTTTTATTCTTTAGAGGCTAAAAAACTGTTCTAACTTCTTCCAGTGTTGGAGATGTTCCGGTTTCGTCATCATGGTACTCCTCTTCATCATTCAATTCTAGATCTTGGAACCCATCTTCCACATTAAGTAGCTGACTGAAGTATTCTGCCCATCTCTCTAAGATCTCATTTTCCCCGCCTATTAGGTTTCCTGCTTGGTCCTTACAGAAAGCTGTCTTCGGTTGGAAGCCTTTCCTTATATCCTTCACCCTCATATACATTTTCCTTACTTGCTGATTACTACTATATTCTTCAAGTTCCTCAAAGCATCGTTTCTTTCTCCTGCACACACAGTCTGCTTCCTTTCTTTTAAGTCTACATTGTTCTGTGTTATATCTGGTTTTCCTATTAAGCATTCTCTTTCGTGCCCCATTTCTTTCATTTATTGCTGCTTTACATTCCTCATCAAACCATTTACCTCTTTGGATCTTCGTCTTCTCTCCCAGCACTTCCTGTGCTGTTTCATGTACGATCTCCTTTATTATACTCCATTTCCCTTCAATACCTTCGATTTCCCACCTTTGACTTCTTTGTTCAAGTTGGTTGCCTACCATTAAACGGAATTGTCTGGCAATGGCTTCATCTCTTTTTAACTTCTCATCATCATACCTTGAGGTCACTTTCGCTCTTCTTCCATCCCTATATGTAGCTATTCTCTGTCTGTATTTAATGCGTACTAAATAATCACTGTCTGCTCCTCGACAGCTATCTGCTTGTAGTATATCAGAGGCATGTCTTCTGTCTATCAGCACATGGTCAATTTGGTTTTGTGTTACACCATCTGGTGAACACCATGTCATTTTTCTCACCTTCTTCCTTTGATGCCAGGTGCTTCCAATGACCATTAAGTTACACATAGTCAGATCTATCAGTCTCAGACCATTATCATTTGAAATTTCATGCAAACTTTCCTTTCCTATAGAGTCTTGGAATGCTTCTTCACGTCCAACCTTGGCATTAAAGTCTCCCATTATTATCTTAATGTCATGTTTTGGTATACGATCGATTACCTGATCCAGCTGCTGGTAGAATCCAAACTTTCCATCTTCTTCTGCCTCTTCCGTTTCGGCATATACACATACTAAGGTAATGTTGAAGAACTTGGCTTTCATTCTCAGCGTACATAAGCTCTCATTTATTGGTTTGAATTTCTTTACTACAGTTTTATATTTATTGTTTAGTAGGAATCCTGTGCCACCTCTTGTATTTTCACTGCTTCCACTATACATTAATGTGTAATCCCCAGTAGATAACATTCCATTTCTTTGCCACCTGATCTCCTGCAATGCCGCTACTATTATTCTGTATTTCTTCATTTCCTCCTTTAGGTTTTCCAATGCACCTGCTTTACTTAATGTTCTAACATTCCATGTGGCCAGGTATATATCATTCTTCCGTTTACGTAGTCCTTTAGCATGCCTATGTCTTTCCATAGAATACGTCCGGCTATCATTGTTTCTGAGTTCCGCAACAATGATTGTTTTATGGGATAGGGTCGTTAGTCCCATGCTCAACACCCAACCTGGAGGACCAAGGTTTGTATCAGGTTTGCTCCTTTATTTATATTTTTAAAGACATGACACTACACGCAAATGCCCATTTACAGTGTCTTGTATTATAACACTGTTTGGTACACAAAATATGCAATCAGAAGAATTCAAAAAGTACAATAATATGATAATATGTGTTACAGTAATATAAAAATTAATATAAGATTAGATATGAAAGAGAAGTATAAAGCATTAACCTGACAGTTTGGGTTAGAACTTACACATGATAACCAAGAAAATAACCAAGGAAAAACATATGTACTGTTGCCAACACTACGGCTGAGGAATCCGCTCCATCCCCCTCGTAACCCTGAGGACGGGACTTAGGGACTATAGTGTAAGTCACCAACCCTGAGACCTTCTGTAAACAAACGGTCTCACCGATTCGATGTATCACGCCGCGTCAGCTGATTCATGACCGAAATCATCTGCCGTTACACTCATAGTTCGCCGCACCTATTCATTTTATATAAGAGCCTCTGAATGTGAGAACCCGCTCTCAAAACATCAAACGAATATGCCGCCGCATACATTGTTACTCTCCCGGTCATTCTCTCTTTCATAACCCTTCAAACTGCAGACACTGACACACCACTGCACTGGGATACGAACTTAACCACTTCATTTACTGGTTTCTCAGAACGTTACATGAATCTGTTTCTCACCCCTTTTCAAAGGCTGTCCTTGCTGGTGTTTTGAAAACAAGCTCGGAGAACACTGAGACTTTCCCGCACGCATAGAACACGGCATGTTATTTTTCTAAGGATATATTACTAAGTTGCACTACTTTCTTGCTGTTCCCATGATTATTTTTAGAAAATAACCAATGTTATAAAATATCATTATGTACACAAATCTCTAAGCTCATTGAAACTTACAATGCATATTACTACAAAATGTTCACACTTATCTTGCCTTGCCATGTCACCAAGTTATTTTACGAAGTGCACTATAGTAGTTGTATTGATGCTATAACCAGGACCGGAAAGGAAGAGCCCCCCTCCAGCAGATTTGCTTATACTTAAAACTTGCTCAACATGCCCATATGAGCTTTTTGCTCAAGTGTGGAACCCCCTCTAATCCAAGATTTTTGTAAAAATGCCCTCAGGAATTTCTCAGAAAGGAAGAGCCTCTCAGATTGATTTGCTCATACTTAAAACTAAGCCAAGTTTTTTTATTATTTTATTGCTTATCTGTCAAAATCCCAGGAATCTTGAATTGATATTTATTGGGTTCTGAGAGCCAGTAGAGTGTGGTGCATTGCCTTGTAATAAAAAAACTCGGGTTTGAATCCTGGTAAAATGTGAAGCCTCCCCTGATGGCAAAATGTCTTGTAAACAAGGGGTTCTGGGTTCGAGTCCTGATAGATTGAAATATGTGTGGCAAAATAATATCTCCATATGTGAGATTTTGAGAATAATTACTGCTAGTTGATATACAACTCCCAGATCTGAAAACCTGGTAAAAAGTGTTATACAACAGAGCAAAATTATTTTATATTTGGGGATCACCAGCTCAGCCACTAACTGCTGTTATAATTGTTTTGGCATATTGTCCATAGTTCTGATCAATTCCATTGCTTGGGGTAAGTAATTATAGCTCGGAAATGCATGAATTGATATTAATCTATCAAAAGACTAATGTTTTGCTCTTGCCGGCACGCAAAAGATAAAATCTACACGCTAGAACGGAACATTAATGGATTTTTCTGTGCGATTCACTGAAGGGGCTATTAATCTTTCCGTGCAACAGGGGAAAATGTAACAAGGAAAATGTAACAAAGATTGAGACAAAGATACATATTTTCTGACCCAGTGGCAATGAACTGCCCCTCTTCATGTTGAAAGCAATTCTGTTCTGATAATATGTGCCTAGGCAAGACTTGGAGAATATTATGACAGAAACAAAATCCAATTTTGTCTGTATCAAGGTCTTCAGAACCTAGTAAAATGTGGGCATATTCTATTTGGAGACGTGTTAATATTGTGGCCTTGTAATCAGGGGCTTTGGGTTCGAGTCCTGTATAAGATTGAAATACATACAACTGCCTACACATAAGATATTCACTGCTAGCTGATATACAGTTGAGGTTTGTGTGTTGTACAACAGGATAATAGAGCAAATATCTTCTAGAATTGCTCCGTGACTCTCTCATTTCTTACATCATAAACATATGATTTTTCTCCTATGAGAATAACACTACATATGGTGTCATTAGGTAATGCTTCATGGAATTCACAGATAATTTTAATATTTGTTCTGTCATTCACCACAACTTGTTTCCTTTTTGAAGCATTGATTACAAACATGGGTCTCTGTGCCTTGAATTCATCTGGTGTGTAGTACATGTCAGTATTGCCTGTGGTGACCCTCTTGAAAGCCGAAAAAGCTTCATATAATTTGAGGAAGTCATCCTTGGACATGTCTAAATTGTAATTTTCTCTAGGAAAGACCTCATTTCTGCCATTTTTAAGATATATGTTCTTGATGTTGCAGTTATCAAATTTACTTGAATTTTTTTCCTGATTATTGTGTCTCCCAGTCTGAAACAGTACTACCACAAAATCAGGCATGTCATATTGAATACTGGAGAATGAATTTGTAGCATCAAATTCATAATATGTACCAGATGCGGGCTTCTGTACACATTGATATGTATAAAATTGTAGAGGAATTTGTGGATTTTTTATTATATCAGCTTTGTATTTAAGACCATAACTGGCTTCATACTCAACAACAGGGATTCTTAGCTCCATGGTCTGAATAATGCATTTGCCTGCATCTGGTAGGGTATTAGGCAGAGCTTCTCCTGTGGGGTTTATTGTACTGTACCTCATCAAAGCATTGTTATCATTTGCAGCTCTTCTAAATGTGATTCTTAACCCACCCTTCCACATAATTTCTTTGTAATCTGAGAAGAATCCTGGCAACAGGCGCATGGGGAACAGCACAGTGTGGTTCTTAGATAATATCTTATCACCAGCTTCAAATCCGCCTATTTTGTAGTATGAAGCCTCGGTTTTGGATAATTTCAGTGTGGCCAAAGCTGTGGAGGTAATGCCGGGATAATCCACTCTGTTTATAACAACGCCATGTTTTCTGATCTCAATTTCAGAGAACAGATGTGGCACAAAATTGTCTACAAGTCTTATATTAGAATTTGCCGGATAATCTGTACCATCGAGCTTTACAACATCAAATTTGATGTATAGATCTGCTCTGTGGGGGTGTATAAATCCATCCCCTACATCAAGATCAACCTCAATTTCTGTGTTGGGTTGATTTAAATTTGCAAATGTCCTCCTGTTTGGAGGGAATGATTGTAGCTCATAACTCTCAATATTTTCCATTTTCTTCTTGTATGTATTTTTATTTAAATATTAATCTCTATGATAGCAGTTGTTGTGGCTCCAGCAAAATCAACTAATTCTTCTTTTTCATTAGTGACCATCAATTCAATATAATCTATTCTATTATGACACACAGGAAAATATAATGTTGGGGATGGATTGTAGATGATGGGCTCCATAAATTCAGAATTAGGTTTGAATGTTGCAATGATGCCAGTTTGTTTATGAGTGCCTATGCCATTTGATTTGGTGATCATACCCTCAGCCACATTACAGTGAATATTCAGAGTCTCTATGGCTAAGAATTTAGGTATATTCATAGCAGTGTGTTTGATGCCTGCTTCAAGTTTTGTGTTGTTCTCAAATCCTAACAGCTCTCCTATAGTACCCAGATTCACTGTTTCTGCAGCAGATACAATCTCTACTCTGTGAGTGACAGAATTTTGACTTAACACTACACCTCTGGGTAATTGAGCATTTAGAGTGGATAGATTATATTTCCCTGGAGTGATGACAATTTTTTCATCCCCAACTGCAATTGTGTTGTTGTGGTGTGTAATATTGGGGATCAGGTACATGCCATAAAATGCTCTGAGAGCTATTGTTTTGGGATATACAATATCATCATGCAATTTGAGTTTCAATATTGAATTTTGACTGGTGAGATGAAATACCCCCATGATGTTTTAGATACCACAAGGCTTTTTGAAAATCTTCAATTGATGGTTTATTTATTTGAGACATATATCTAAGAACTGATAAACACAAATGTCCACAATTAACATCTTTGAAGTTTTGAACACGGGCATTATTGTAATAAAGATTAGTTGATTTTAGATATTTTATTAAATTTTCAGGTGGAACACCTCCAAATGAATCAAACACAAATGCCTTATTTTTTACATATTTAAGATAACAAATCCAGTGAGTGCCCTGATTTTTGAACTCATCCAAATTAACAATGCCACACTCTTTGTTGAGTGGTTGTTCTGGTAAAGAATCAGACATGTACACACCTCTAAAATGTTTGATGCCCAATGGCTTGATTAAAGCTTCAATATCTTGGTTTGTAAGCGGCTCTTGTTTTTTTTAAACTTATTCATGGCTCTTTTAATACCTTTGCCTTGTTTCTCAATGGCCAGGTTATGGCGCCTCTGCTCATCTAATTCTGCCTTATTTTTTTTGGCATCTATTACTGTTTTTGCTATGGCGGCTGAACCCCCAGCCAAGCTCCCCACAGCCCCGAGAGCAGCTAAGATGGCAGGGATGGTAAATATGAATCCCCCCACATGTGATTTTTTTCTTGATTGCTGTAATTTTTTTAATTGGGGGGTACTAAGCAACAATTTCATACCATGCCCCTTTGCAATACAAGAATTTTTTTTCTTGCGCTGTTTTTTGGTTAAGAGACTGTCAATAGTTTTAAGAGATTTGAGACCTGCATAAGGTACTTGATACATAACACCCTTGGCCTTCATTGTAGGTTTATTATATACATATTTACAACCCCCACCCCAGTTTTTGTTTGGTGCTCATAGCTATGGTTGTTCCCAATGCTGCTATTTTTTCACTCAAAGAAGCATCTTTGCTTACAAATCTGCCAAATGCAGCCTCTTCTAATTTCTTATCTGCAACATGTCTCTTGTCAAGATCAGAATGTGTGTTGTATGCTATGTCATGGTCTCTACAAGCAGCATCTAAGGGATTAACACCAGGATCACCTCTGTTTAATCTATGATCCAGTTTTGTACCGGGACCACAATACTGATAGCCTGGAATGTGTAGTTCAAATGGCAGCTTGTTTATAATGTCATTAACAAGGCCCCGACCCTCAGAAATATTCCAAAATTTAGGTGGTAGAGTATTAATTATTTTTATGAGATATCCAATCCCCTTAGTGTCATTCACTATAAAATTAGACAATTTGGTGCTTATCATGTCCATAATTCCAACTTTTTCATTGTAAAAATTGTGGTTCCCAGCATTTTCCTCCCCAGCTATTACCAATAGCCTATCTACAAGTTTCCTGACATCATCAACCCACACAAATTCTTTGGGCAGGGTGTTGTATTGTTTGATTCCACTGCCAGTCTTGATTTGTGACCATATGGGCTTGATTAAATTATTGTATTTTGCCCCACTGCTCGACTTGACTCTTTTTTGTGTGGGATCATTGTTCTGGTATAGAGCATCTGATTTTATTAATATTTCTTTGTAATCCTCATAATCTTGATCTGTATAGCTGCCAGGCCTTTTCCTAGTCATGAGTTCCTACAATCCAGGTGTTCCGGCATATTTAACAAAAGCACCTTTTTCTCCGAGACGAGATTCTGAATATACAATTATATCATCTCCCATAAATGTTACTCTGAAATTGCCAATTCTATGAATAATGCTGCCATCAAGCTCTGTGTCAGCATATAAGCCAAAAACCTCATCTTTATTGTCTTTAGGTGTGGTTAAATATTTTTGAGCAAGAAGACCCAATTCAATAGGATCCTGACTAGCCTCAATTCTTCGAGGAGGACTAGGTGTATGAATACTGGAAAGTGGGGTGAATGGATAATCTAATATGTTCCTTGCAGCTACAGGTACAAGCTCTGTGAGCAAATTTTGATTTTGCTCTGTAACAGTTTTGATATTTTTACCTAAATTATTAATAGCATCAATTACAGGCTGTTCTGTTTGTTTGTGTTTTTCATAAATTCCACGGTTCTCTGATTTCCATCACTTAAATCTTTTTACAAGATAATCTCTTAACTTAAGATCATCAATGATTGGCCTTTTCATGGTTATTTATTTATGTTTCAATGTCTAGAAAATTGTTGATTTTATTTCTGTATTTACCAGTATTAGGTGTTCTTGTCATATCAATTGTAACAAACCCATAACTGTCCTGGTTCCAGCACTTGCTGCAAAATTTGGAAAAATTATTGTAACTCAGGTCCCCACCTACATATTCATCATGTATGTGTTTGAGGTTGGTATGGTCTTGATGAAATACACATATAAAATTGCTGTTGTCCCGGATCAGTTGCTTGGGTATTTTTGAAAAAGTCTGTGCCAGGTAGAAGCAATCAATGTTTTTGTGCCGGCCCTGTGTAAAAAAGTTTCTAACCTTGTTTTGATTATCCAATATAATGTCATCAAACACAACAACAGAATTATCGAGACATTCATGAAGTGGCTTAACATCTGGTTCAAAAGTGGCAATATCCAATCCATCATATAGCTTCATCAGCTGCTGATATTTTAATTGTTCCAAGCTCTTAGAGAAGATATACAAGTGCCTGTTTTTCCAGTCTAACCAGTTGGGTGCCAATAAAAAATTATCAACCATTAGTGTAGTTTTACCACAAGCAGATGGCCCAACAATAAGACACCTAATATTATCAGGTAACAAGTTGCCATTTCTCTTATTCTGTTGTTCAGGTTCTGGGAGCCTTTTTATAACATCCCAGGTGCTCATATTATTATTTTGTTTGCATCGATCCAGCTGTGTTCTGGGAGTCCTAGCCATTTGACAAATAATTTGTTGCCTTTTCTGCGGATAATTTTTTCTATGAGATATGTGTCAGGCTGTTTAGTTTTGCTGAGCTCTTGTTCATAGAACCTGCCTTTGAGAATTTCTCCTCGGTGATCCTTTATTATATATGTGTTAAGGGTCCCGGGTTTAACTTGAACCACTGTAAATAATTCAGTACTCCAGTTTCTTGTAAAGCCTCTCTTGAATAAGAGCTTATATTTGCTTATTCTTACTTGATCCCCAATCTTGTATCTGGCCTTTCTTGTTGTTGGCTGGTATCTAGGATAATATACAGTGCTGATCAATTTTTGCTCATCAGATGAAGTTACTTCAGAGGGTTTCATGTTGATTGTGGAATGGACCGAGTTGTTATATTTATGTAGAAGTTCTGGCAGAATATTAATCCATTTATAATTACCTTGAAGTGTGAATTGTTTATACATAAGATTTTTTAAGGTTCTGTTGAATCTCTCTACAATTGAGGCTTTGAGATCACTGTAACTCGAATAATGTTTTATTGCCTGGCTTTTAATAAATTGTTGAAACACTGAATTATAAAATTCTTTGCCATTATCTGTTTGCAAATAGCGCGGGGATCTTCCACTCTGATTGATGATTGTCCTGAGGGCTTCTGTAACACATTTTCCAGTCTTGGATTTGAGTGGCACAGCCCAGGCAAATTTTGAAAATGTGTCTATTACAGTGAGTAGATACTTGTAGCCCTTGTTGATTTTGTCTAAGTTTTTCAACTGCCCACTTGCCATTTCAATCAAGTCGCTTTGCCATAAATCATCTATGCTTTTTGTAACTACTGGGAGTCTCTTAAAATTATGTCTGGCTTGTCTGTGTAATTCATCAACAATAATTTGTCTAGACATAATATGTAAACAAGAATATTGCAACTATAGGGTGTTCAGCAGCTGAAACTGCAGGATTTTCTAAATATAATTTGTCCCCTATCTGTATTTTAAATTCCAGAGTACCATCATCTTCAGTATAGGCTGTTTCCAATGTATTGGGATCTGTAAAATCCTCCAATTCTACACTGGTGATTTTCACTTTGTTGTTAGCATTTGTTATTGATAAGGTGGGGTAGTGGTGTGCCTGTGGCTGAAGCCAATATTTGATCTTGATTGGTCTCAATGTGCCCCCAACAAAAAACTGGTAATAAAATTGTGCAGGGGACAGCATATATATTTTGCCACCTGGTGTAAATGGAGAATCATATTCTTTGTTGGGGATGCTGTACAATTCAAGAATTACTGAATGTTTTGGATTCTCGATTATGCCTGTTATTTCTTTTTCTGCTGTGAGCAATCTGCTTGTTACAGATTCAAGGTGCTCATTGATAGTCCTAACAATCTCATCGTGCCCCGGCTTGATTCTTATGTCAACAGCAAGTTTTTTGTATTGTTGCACAATATCTTGTAGCTGGGTGGCAAAAACAGACAAAGCATTTGCTTGATTGGATTCCATGGTCCCTAGCTGTTGCTTGATATTAGCTACAATTTGTTGCAAATTTTCAACAACTGCCAATTTTGAATTTTGAGCTGTAAGATCATGGACTTGTCTTCTGATATCCTCAAATAGGGCATGCAATTCATTAATATGTTGATTGGTTGGTAGAGTGGCCACTGTCTGAGTGAGATGTTTGATCTCTGCCTGGATATTCTTGATATCTTCTGATTTCAATATCCTATTCACTGCCCTCTTAATATTTTTAAGTTCCTGTGATGTAGGAAGATTTGATACTGTATTTTGCAAAAATTCAAGTGCCAATTTTACATTGTGTAATTCAGAAGCATCAGCCACATTTTGCATAGCATTTTGGAGCAGGGCTATATCTGCCTGAGAGGGTGTGGATTGTTGTAAAATTTCAAGTTTTGTTTGGATATCATCTATCAAGTGATGAAAATGAGACAGTTCAGATTCAGTGTTGAGGTTTTCAAGCTTTGTGATTTGTTGCTGGACACTGACAAGTGTATCTACAATCCCAGGCAATCTGGATTCTAGTACATTTGCCAAATCACTTTGTACTGCTGCTATTGTACCTTCAAGATGGGTTATGGAACTTTGAATTTTTCCAAAATCTTCATATGTTTCAAGTTGCAGCTTAATATTTGCAACACTCCGAGTTATTGCATTCAAAGCATCAGAAGATGGCAAATTGCTCATAAAATTTTCAAGTGTCTCAATTTTTTCTTTAACCTCGGTTATGGCATTGTTCAGAGGGTCCAGATTAGGTATTTGGAGTGACTGAATCTGTTCTTTTAGAGTGGAAATCACTAGATCAAAATCTTCTTGTGATTTTATGCTTTTGACAATTGTTTGGAGCTGTGTCTGGACATTATTTATCTGCTCTTCCAATTGTTGTTTCAATTGCTCAGAGTTGTTAGCCTGGGTCTTAAATTTGGCTTGAAGAGCTGCTACAGCCTCTTCCAAACTTTGAAAATTATCCAATGTAGCCAGATCAGTATATTTCTGAAGCAATAATTTAAGTTCAGAATCAATTTTAAGAAGAGGGTCCATGCATTGTGATTGCAAATTTGTAATTTCTAATTGAAGACTGGCATTGAGTGTGGTTTGTAAAGCTTGTAAATCACTTCTTAATTTCTTGACTCTGACATCAAGCATCAGAATCTCATCACTGTGATCTTCATGTCTTGTATGGCCAAATATATCATTAGGCATTTTGTTTAGTAGTTATTTATTATAGAATATCTGATTCTTAATTCTATAAAAAAAGGTATAAGCTTGTCATAAGATCCAGGGACCTCAATATATAAGCAGTCACCAGCAGAAACAGTATAAACAGTGCCAGAAACCATGTTTGAGTACTTAATTCTATAAATATTTCTCCCTACTGAAATTTTAACATCACCCTCAGGGGTTGTAATAAATTGCATTTGCCCACCTACAGGTAATTGGTAATGATTTAAATTATTGTTAAATATGTACAATATTTTGCCTGTTTCATCATCAACATCTGTAAGTATGCTGTTCAGGTGAATAATTAAGAAGCCATTTAGTTTAGACAGCATATCAGAAGAGGGTTGTGGTGTTGGCAGGTCCATAATACCCTGTTTTTTGAACCCAAATAAGTTCATAGGCATGTTTATTTATTTCAAATCATGCACTGTACTTGGGCATTGATTGCCATTTTTCAAATCACAATGACCCCATGGTAAAGTATGTATGCCGCATGATAAAATGCATCTCTTATCATCATGTGGGTCCAGAGCCACTTTTTTTTACAACATTTGAAGTCAATAAGTGATCTTCACTCTGAATTCTGGATTCTGATGTTCTGATTAAACTCTGGGATTTGAGGCAATTTTTATAATCTTCAAATTGGAGCTCTTTTTCCACAGCTACTTTGCCAATACCCTTGGCTTTTTTGACAACAGCATTACATGTTTTAAAACTATACACCTTGGCACTTAACCCAGCAAATTCCACAATAACATCACCAAGTGTCTCATCTTTTAACTTGCCAGGCACCTTTTTGTTGTGGGGTTGAATATTCAAATAGCCTGGCAATTCACTGGTATCAAAATATTGAAACAATTCAGGCTGTGCCATATCTTGATAAACATCTTCTGTTTGAATATCAAGAACAAAACTATCCGTGTCCATGTATATCAGTTTTACTCTATCACCATAAAAAGGTTTGAACACATCATAATACAATATTAACATATGTAATTTGGCCAAATCCAATATTGCAGCCCCTACATAAATAGGTTTATCAAACTTAATTTTTGTTTTTTTCATGTTGAAAAGTGCCATATCTTCACCATAAATTCTTCTGTAGTTGAAATTAGGCTTTGCAACCAATTTTTTGCTCAGACTGGGGTCAGTAATTATTTTAACATCGGTATGTTTTCTGACATTTTCAATTGTTTTGCCATATACAGAATTAACCATCAATTTAAACAAGCTCTTATCAAATTGGCTCTTTGCAGATGTTCGAAGCTCCGTGTTTGTATCAATGTATGGTTTCAACCATTCTGAGTGCCTGAACCTCAAAACTTTTCCAACTTTGGTCACTTGGACACCATGTTTCATCAGGAACTGGAGGTACTTGTAATGTATGACATAGCCCTGTTTTGACTCCAGTGTCATCGTGAGCTTCTTCTGTTTAGAGCCAGGTGAGCACTGAACCTCGGGAATTGGGGGCAGATCAGAAAATTTTTTGTGGAATTTTTTTGGAATTGTCATATCAACCTCTAAGTAGAGGCCATGTTCACGGTCATCATAGTTCTGAAGATCCTCAATATTGAAATTTTCAACCCATTCAAGCCCTGCATATGGCAGTTTTTGCATCATGGCATGACCATAGAGGCTGTTTGCATCTACATATGCTATATAATTTGATGGCAATTCTGGATTATAATCAGGCATATATTTGTTATTTGCTCTGGCATATCTCTGAGAACATTGCACCATCCCCCCTCTTATACCTTGCTCCATAAACAGGTACATATCTTGATCTTGGATAAGATCCAATTGCTTTTTAGTGTTTAAAAACATTGCAGCCCATGCTAGGCCCGGGGCACTGTAAAAATACATTGGATCCAGTCCATAATTTTGCATAGAAGATTTTCTGAATGTCTGCATTATATCTGCTAAGATGGTCACATCAAGTTTCAAATATGCCATGTGATAATCACCAAATGTCCGGCATTTTAAATTGTTCCACACCAATTGGGCATGGTGATAATCTTCATCTGTGATTCCAGAACCTCTGATTTCGCTGTAAAACTCATGTTGTGGTGGCAGGGAACACTCATCAAATTTAGAAAAATCTGTAGCATAATCATAAGGATATACACCCTTTCGCCTAATTAATTTCAGATCCTGATTTGGAAACAATGCACGTGTGATTTTGAATTGATCATCAGATAATTGAGTGGCCAGTGTATCCAGGCTAGCAGATAAAAATCTGTAAGAATCAAGAAATCTCATGTGAATAGGAACACCATTAACTTTAATTGTTTTGCTAATAGATATATATTTCTCATCATTTTCAGCTAAAATATTTAAATTCTGCTTCTCAAACCCCTCGTACCTGATTAGATGATGGAAATCATAATTGGATGCTCCATGACAAAATATGGGGATAAATTTTGGTCTCTTGATCTTAATATTACAGCTATTACACAGGGCCATTAAGAATTTACCATCTGTATGAGAATGGTGATGTACCTTGATATTTGTATCTGAAAATTCAGAATCACATACCGGGCATTTTTCTGCATTGTTGAAATCTTCAATCTGTTTCTCTGTTAAAGGCAACATGGGTTTTGATTTTAATAAGATGTTAGATGCTATGTCACGGCACTCATTTTCTATTCTATGTGCAAATTCTTTGATGGTATCTGGCCCCATGTATGAATATTCTTTGGTAACAACACCATCCTGTACAACCACATAACAAAAGCTGGAAGGTTCATGTAGCTGGTATGGTGTAATAGAAGATTCTTCAGGATCTGGGCTACAAAATGCAAGAGATTTGAGGTTTGATTCAGAATCCCAGACAATATATGCTGTGTGTTCCGACAAGGCTTCAAACTTTTTGAATTTGCAATTCTCACTTGGATTAGGCATCACCATATGAACAGGTTTATGGTTGCCACAGTATTTCAGATGCTCAATTAATTTGTTTTTTGCAATTTCTGCATTTTTTTCCCGAACCCCATTCACCATTTTTTGACCATCAAGTACAGTTAAACATCTTCTGCACAACTTAAATATTCTATTAGATTTGTCTAGTTGTGTTCTAACTAAAGCTTCACGACTGTGTATCAGAGTGTAATGATATGTGTCATCCTCTTCAATTAAGAGCAAATCAATCGGAATAGCAGATTCATCATCAATTGTACTGATTCTGAGAGGTTCTATCGGGCAATTGCCAGTAGAACAAATATATACATTAATAGATAATTGTTTGCCATTGATATTCCTGGCCCTTTTTTCAAATTTATCAATATTCTGAACAGACATTGGATATTCTAAACCCTCCATTGCATCGTCAAAATCATGTTCATGTTGTTTATAATAAGTTATTCTCTCAGGATGCCTTGAAACTGGAAACAAAGCAGCTAATATACACCACAAAAAGCATTTCTCATCATTATTTTTAATATTAACCACAGCTGTTTTGTTTTTAATATTATCAGGTAATGGCAAATATGTAGAACCTTGTAATGGGCTGAATTCTGAAATATTAACATATAACTTGTGTGGAGAGCCGCATAGGCTCCATCCAGACTCTTTTGCCGCAAATTCAGAGTGTTTAATATTCAATTGATCCATCAACCTGCTTATTATTGTGTCCAAATTTGCATTTGAATATACCGGTACAGTTTCTGTTATGTGGGGCTGTGTAAATTTTGTGCCATTTGGCTTCTTATATTGTGTATATAATTTGAGGGAGAGCTTATAAGAGCTATTTTGTGCATTTAGAATTGCCTGCAGATCAGGATTTACACTGTTCAAAAAATTCTGAATACCACATCTTGGCTCTGATTCAAACCGGTAATCTCTTAATTGGCTATTAAAACTGCTATGGATGGGTGCATAGCGTGGCTGCTTTGCTGCTCTGGCATTAAAAGGTGCTTCATGCTTTCTTTTCAGACCAGATGTGGATGCTTGTAGGGACTGTGCAGAACAAGTATCTTTATGTGTATATGTGAAATATTGCATGCTGTATTTTCTATTGCATTTGGGGCAAATTTTTGTGGGAGTTCTATATTTGTCTGGGTTACAAATCTTTTGGTGTCTGGCCCAATTAGAGCTAAATATATTTTTATTGCACTGATTACAATATTTTTGATTTGGCATTTTTGTTGTTGTTTATTATATATATTTCCTGGGTTTCAATTCAAAACTTTATACTGGATAAAAATATCAGTTGGGTTCAGCACTGTGCTGTGTGTGTGTGTATGTATGTATGTGTATATGTGTGTTAATATTTCTCGCTTTGGTATTTATATAAAATTTCCTGGGTTTTAAATCTAATCTCTATGCTTATCTTATGACAGGTTGTAGGGCCAATAGCCCACAAGTAGAAAATTCATTCACACTGACCTTCCGCAAATACCTGCACGAACATGCTTATCTTGAATGGCAATAACCTTGTTATGTATTAATTTTTGTATAACAAGCTGGGGCAAATATAAGCCTGACCCTAAATAAGAGTGGATTACAACAAATATCAGATTTTATATTGTTCAATATGAATATTTAAACCAAACAGGTCTGTAAGTATGAGGAGCACTGTTAACAACACATCTGTTCTCCCCTGCCACTCTCATAATACTGGCTGATGTAATATTTGCACGCAGAGCTTCAATGCTCGGGAATTTCTGTAAGTATTGGCGCTAGGGAGAACATACAAAATCAATACTACTGTCTCGGGAATTGCACATACTAACACAAAGGGGAATATGCAAGTTGAAGCTGAGATCCAATTGAACTTAAATTGGAAGTAAATATGTGTGTATATGGGTGTGTATGTGCGTGTGTATTGGCTTAATTTCTGGTGTGGTCAATTTTGACAAGTTTATGGACAAAAATTTGGCTGATGCAACTTTTGTAAGTATAAGCAAAACAATCTGAGAGGCTCTTCCTTTCTGAGAGGGTATTTTTACAAAAATCTTGGATTAGAGTAGGGTTCCACACTTGAGCAAAAAGCTCATATGCTCATGTTGAGCTAATTTTAAGTATAAACAAATCTGCTTAGGAGAGGCTCTTCCTTTCTGAGAAATTCCTGAGGGCATTTTTACAAAAATCTTGGATTAGAGGGGGTTCCACACTTGAGCAAAAAGCTCATATGGGCATGTTGAGCAAGTTTTAAGTATAAGCAAATCTGCTGGAGGGGGGCTCTTCCTTTCCGGTCCTGGTTATAGCATCAATACAACTACTCACTATATTTGGCGGAACAAAAATCGTCATTAGGATGCTTGTCAAAGTTTCCAACCGCAATATTTAAGAACTTTCTTTGTTTTGTTTTGATCATCATCAATATATTTATTGGACTTAGAGCAATGCATATGGCTGTTTATGCCCATTATATATTTTATTTACATAAGATACAATTTACATAAAATCTACAAACAAATTTCCAATACACTCCTATCTATATCATCCTTAGAAATATACATTACCATGTTATATCATTTTGTCTAAAAAAATGCAAGTAAAATATATTCAATTCACATGCAAGAAAGAAGCCAAATTTATGGGAAATGATTACTGGTGCAAAGAGTTAACCATAAAGGTGAAGCAATAAGTAAAAAAAGAAAGAGCATTGGGTTTAAAGTGAGACGTCATTTGCGGCAGCGTATCCCATACTACAAATTGGCCATTGTTTTACCTTATGTAATGAATCCTGTAACAACGCTGGATTTTCGTGTGGATTATTTTACTTCTATGAGTTTGCAATGCTTTCTGTATGCACGTTGTTTTGTTTACAGAAGGTCTCAGGGTTTGTGATTTGAACTTTAGGTAGGAATATTGGGATAGGATACAATAGGTAATATGGGACGTTCCAGAACGCCTTAGTCGGGCTACTCTTCTGAGACCTGTCCAGCATGGGTGACCTTGCTGGTAGAAAATCTACCGCTGCCATAGCTCTCAGCCTCAACAAAGCACGCAAATCCCTCCGCCCGCACGGTCAGTGCTACTATAAGGCGCCGTTCCCTGGAGGGGTTTTCAGGCTCTGATAAATATAATAATTCAACATTTTAATGAAAATCATCTCTGGCTTCAACTGTAGCTAAAATTAGTTTACAACGAATATTAGCATTTAACGCGAATATCTCGAAAATTCAAGTTCTTATCCAATGTAGAAATGTCAGAATTAAAACGATGTTCAGGCTATGAAAACCACAATAATATAACATATTATTGAAAATTATATCTGGTTGCTCTGTAGAGAAAATGAGTTTCAAGAGAGTATTATCATTGAACGCGAATTTCTCGAAAAGACAACTTATCACCCTATAGTCGAAATGTAAAAATTAAAAAGCTTTTCAGGCTCTGAAAAAAATAATAGTTTACCATTTTAATGAAAATCATCTTTGGCTTGTTCTGTAGAGAAAATTAGTTTCAAACGAATATAACCATTGAACGCGAATTTCTCGAAAAATCAAGATATAACACTATAGTCGAAATGTAATAATTAAAAAGCTTTTCAGGCTCTGATCAGCATAATAATTTAACATTTTAATGGAAATGATCACTGGCTTGCTCTGTAGAGAAAATGAGTTTCAAACGAATATTAGCATTGAACGAGAGTTTCTCGTGATATCAAGTTTAGAACCTATTGTCAAAATGTCAGAATTAAAACGATTCTCAGGCTCTTAAAAATTTAATAATTCAACATTTTAAAAAGATTATCTATGGCTTGCTCTGTAAGGAATGAGTTTCGAGCGAGTATTATCATTGAGCGCAAATTTCTCGAAAAATCAAGTTTTCATCCTGTAGTCGAAATGTATTATTTAAATGCTTCTCAATCTCTGAAAAACATAATAATTCAACAATTTAAAGAAAATCATCTCTGGCTTGCTCTGTAGAGAAAATAAGTATCAAGCGAGTATTAGCATTTAACGCGAATTTTTCGAAAAATCAAGTTTTGATCTAGCAGTAGAAATGTCAGAGTTAAGACGCTTTTCAGGCTCTTCTTGGCTGCTACAGCCCCTAAAGGGCCTTCGCCTCTCTTACAATGATTGCACATTCTCTTCTGTCTTCTGCTCGACGTCTCCACCGTCTTACTCCCATCCTCCTAAGGTCTTCCTCAACAACCTCCAACCATCTTTTCCTTGGCCTTCCTCTTAATCTTCACCCTCCTGGTGTCCCTATATTGACCTTTTTAGCAGCTCTGTTTTCAGGTATTCTTTCCACATGTCCTAACCACCTGAGTCTCATGTTTCTTATATCGGAAACTATATCTGTTTTTTTGTAGTAGAGTGTTCTAATTTCATCGTTTCTCCTTATTCGCCATTGACCATTCTCATTTACTGGCCCGTATATTTTCCTCAGTATCCTTCTTTCAAATCTTCGCAAAAGTTCTTCATCTGCTTGCACCAAAGTCTATGTCTCTGCTCCATATGTCACCACTGACATTAAGACTAGCTGATATACTTTGATTTTCAAATTTCTACTCAGGCTGCGAGATTTGAAAACTCTTAACAATGAGAAATAGCTTCGATTACCAGCTGCAATTCTTGCTTTTCTTTCCTCCTTAATATTATTATACATGGTAACTTATGTTCCAAGATATTGAAAATTTTGAATTTTTCATACGTGCCTCCATCAAATTGTATATATTGGCCTTCCGTGAATTCCATATTTCGCGCTGAGAACATGTATTTAGTCTTGTGTTTTTTTTATTTGGAGTCCCATCTCACTAGCTGTGTTCTCCAATCTTTCCAGTCCTTCCTTCACTTCTTGCAATCTTCGTGCCATCATATCAATGTCATCAGCATATGCTAGATTTTAGTTCACTGTGTTGAAGAGAGTTCCTACTGGGTTACACTCATGATCTTTTCTAAAACTATATTGAATAATATCGTAGATAGCACATCTCCTTGTCTCAAACCTTGGTTTACTGCAAATTCCCTTGTGAGCTCTGCTTCAATCTTCACCTTGCATTTAGTACCCCTAGGCGTCATTCTGGTTAATCTTATTAGCTTGTTTAGGATCCCTAGCTCCTTCATTGCCTCATACAATTTTCCTCGTATGATACTGTCATATGCCTGCTTAAAGTCTATAAATAACTGATGAATATTCATAACATTTCTCCATTATCTGCCTGACTATAAAGATTTGATCCGAAGTGGATCTGTTTGGTCTAAAACCACACTGATAATCCCCTATTATTCCCTCAGTCAGTGGTGACAATCTTCCTGCTAGGATTTTTGCAAGCACTTTGTATATTACGCTCACTAGGGCTATAGTTCATGTTCCCATATATCAGATAACAATTTGTGTATATACTTAATTAGTTGATTTCCCTGAGTTCTTAACCATTTCAGCAGTGATGTTATTAATCCCTGGGGCTTTGTTATTCTTTAGAGGCTTAATAACTGTTCTAACTTCTTCCAGTGTTGGAGATGTTCCGGTTTCGTCATCATGGTACTCCTCTTCATCATTCAATTCTAGATCTTGGAACCCATCTTCCACATTAAGTAGCTGACTGAAGTATTCTGCCCATCTCTCTAAGATCTCATTTTCCCCGCCTATTAGGTTTCCTGCTTGGTCCTTACAGAAAGCTGTCTTCGCTTGGAAGCCTTTCCTTATATCCTTCACCCTCATATACATTTTCCTTACTTGCTGATTACTACTATATTCTTCAAGTTCCTCAATCCACTCTTTCTCAAAGCATCGTTTCTTTCTCCTGCACACACAGTCTGCTTCCTTTCTTTTAAGCCTACATTGTTCTGTGTTATATCTTTTTTTCCTATTAAGCATTCTCTTTCCAGCCTCATTTATTTCATTTATTGCTGCTTTACATTCCTCATCAAACCATTTACCTCTTTGGATCTTCGTCTTCTCTCCCAGCACTTCCTGTGCTGTTTCATGTACGATCTCCTTTATTATACTCCATTTCCCTTCAATACCTTCGATTTCCCACCTTTGACTTCTTTGTTCAAGTTGGTTGCCTACCATTAAACGGAATTGGTTGGCAATGGCTTCATCTCTTTTTAACTTCTCATCATCATACCTTGAGGTCACTTTCGCTCTTCTTCCTTCCCTATATGTAGCTATTCTCTGTCTGTATTTAATGCGTACTAAATAATCACTGTCTGCTCCTCGACAGCTATCTGCTTGTAGTATTTCAGAGGCATGTCTTCTGTCTATCAGCACATGGTCAATTTGGTTTTGTGTTACACCATCTGGTGAACACCATGTCATTTTCCTCACCTTCTTCCTTTGATGCCAGGTGCTTCCAATGACCATTAAGTTACACATAGTCAGATCTATCAGTCTCAGACCATTATCATTTGAAATTTCATGCAAACTTTCCTTTCCTATATAGTCTTGGAATGCTTCTTCACGTCCAACCTTGGCATTAAAGTCTCCCATTATTATCTTAATGTCATGTTTTGGTATACGATCGATTACCTGATCCAGCTGCTGGTAGAATCCATCCTTTTCATCTTCTTCTGCCTCTTCCGTTTCGGCATATACACATACTAAGGTAATGTTGAAGAACTTGGCTTTCATTCTCAGCGTACATAAGCTCTCATTTATTGGTTTGAATTTCTTTACTACAGTTTTATATTTATTGTTTAGTAGGAATCCTGTGCCACCTCTTGTATTTTCACTGCTTCCACTATACATTAATGTGTAATCCCCAGTAGATAACATTCCATTTCCTTGCCACCTGATCTCCTGCAATGCCGCTACTATTATTCTGTATTTCTTCATTTCCTCCTTTAGGTTTTCCAATGCACCTGCTTTACTTAATGTTCTAACATTCCATGTGGCCAGGTATATATCATTCTTCCGTTTACGTAGTCCTTTAGCATGCCTGTGTCTTTCCATAGAATACGTCCGGCTATCATTGTTTCTGAGTTCCGCAACAATGATTGTTTTATGGGATAGGGTCGCTAGTCCCATGCTCAACCCCCAACCTGGAGGACCAAGGTTTGTATCAGGTTTGCTCCTTTATTTATTTATTTAAAGACATGACACTACAGGCAAATGCCCATTTACAGTGTCTTGTATTATAACACTGTTTGGTACACAAAATATGCAATCAGAAGAATTCAAAAAGTACAATAATATGATAATATGTGTTACAGTAATATAAAAATTAATATAAGATTAGATATGAAAGAGAAGTATAAAGTATTAACCTGACAGTTTGGGATAGAACTTACACATGATAGCCAAGAAAATAACCAAGGAAAAACATATGTACTGTTGCCAACACTACGGCTGAGGAATCCGCTCCATCCCTCTCGTAACCCTGAGGACGGGACTTAGGGACTATAGTGTAAGTCACCAACCCTGAGACCTTCTGTAAACAAACGGTCTCACCGATTCGATGTATCACTCCGTGTCAGCTGATTCATGACCGAAATCATCTGCCGTTACACTCATAGTTCGCCGCACTTATTCATTTTATATAAGAGCCTCTGAATGTGAGAACCCGCTCTCAAAACATCAAACGAATATGCAGCCGCATACATTGTTACTCTCCCGGTCATTCTCTCTTTCATAACCCTTAAAACTGCAGACACTGACACACCACTGCACTGGGATACGAATTTAACCACTTCATTTACTGGTTTCTCAGAACGTTACATGAATCTGTTTCTCACCCCTTTTCAAAGGCTGTCCTTGCTGGTGTTTTGAAAACAAGCTCGGAGAACACTGAGACTTTCCCGCACGCATAGAACACGGCATGTTATTCTTCTAAGGATATATTACTAAGTTGCACTACTTTCTTGCTGTTCACATGATTATTTTTAGAAAATAACCAATGTTATAAAATATCATTATGTACACAAATTTCTAAGCTCATTGAAACTTACAATGCATATTACTACAAAATGTTCACACTTATCTTGCCTTGCCTTGTCACCAAGTTATTTTACGAAAAGCACTATATTTGGCGGAACAAAAATTGTCATTAGGATGCTTGTCAAAGTTTCCAACCGCAATAAATTTAAGAACTTTCTTTGTCTTGTTTTGATCATCATCAATATATTTATTGGACTTAGAGCAATGCATATGGCTGTTTATGCCCATTATATATTTTATTTACATAAGATACAATTTACATAAAATTTACAAAAAAAATTCAAATACTCTCCTATCTATATCATCCTTAGAAATATACATTACCATGTTATATCATTTTGTCTAAAAAAATGCAAGTAAAATATATTCAATTCACATGCAAGAAAGAAGCCAAATTTATGGGAAATGATTACTGGTGCAAAGAGTTAACCATAAAGGTGAAGCAATAAGTAAAAAAAGAAAGAGCATTGGGTTTAAAGTGAGACGTCATTTGCGGCAGCGTATCCCATACTACAAATTGGCCATTGTTTTACCTTATGTAATGAATCCTGTAACAACGCTGGATTTTCGTGTGGATTATTTTACTTCTATGAGTTTGCAATGCTTTCTGTATGCGCGTGGTTTTGTTCACAGAAGGTCTCAGGGTTTGTGATTTGAACTTTAGGTAGGAATATTGGAATAGGATAAAATAGGTAAAATTGGACGTTGCAGAACGCCTTAGTCTGGCTTCTTTTCTGAGACCTGTCCAGCATGGGTGACCTTGCTGGTAGAAAATCTACCGCTGGCATAGCTCTCAGCCTCAACAAAGCACGCAAACCCCTCCGCCCGCACGGTCAGTGCTACTATAAGGCGCAATCTCTGGAGGGGTTTTCAGTCTCTGAAAAATATAATAATTAAACTTTTTTAATGAAAATCATCTCTGGCTTGGTCAGTAGGGAAAATAAGTTTGAAGCGAGTTTTATGATTGAACGCGATTTTCTCGAATAATCAAGTCTTGATCCTACATTCGAAATGTGATAATGAAAATGCTTTTAAGCTCTGAACTGCATAATAATATAACATTTTTATGAAAATCATCTCTGGCTTGATCTGTAGCGAAAATTAGATTAGAACGAATATTCGCATTTAACGCGAATATCTCGAAAATTCAAGTTCTAATCCTATGTAGAAATGTCAGAATTAAAACGATGTTCAGGCTATGAAAAGCACAATAATATAACATTTTAATGAAAATCATATCTGGTGGCTCTGTAGAGAAAATGAGTTTCAAAAGAGTATTATCATTGAACGCGAATTTTTCGAAAAGAAAACTTATCACCCTATAGTCAAAATGTAAATATTCAAAAGCTTTTCAGGCTCTGAAAAGTATAATTGTTTACCATTTTAATGGAAATGATCTATGGCTTGCTCTGTAGAGAAAATGAGTTTCAAACGAATAGAAGCATTGAACGCGAGTTTCTGGAGATAACAACTTTAGAACCTATTGTCGAAATGTCAGAATTAAAACGATTCTGAGGCCCTTAAAAGTTTAATAATACAACATTTAAATGAAAATCATCTCTGGCTTGCTCTGTAGAGAATATGAATTTCTAACGAGTATTAGCATTGAACGTGAATTTCTGGAAAAATTAAGTTATCATCCTGTAGTCGAAATGTAATAATTAAAACGTTTCTCAAGCTCTGAGAAGCATAATAATTCAATATTTTAATAAAAATCATCTATGGCTTGGTTTGTAGAGAAAATGAGTTTCAAACGAGTATTAGCATTGAACGTGAATTTCTGGAAAAATTAAGTTATCATCCTGTAGTCGAAATGTAATAATTAAAACGTTTCTCAAGCTCTGAGAAGCATAATAATTCAATATTTTAATAAAAATCATCTATGGCTTGGTTTGTAGAGAAAATGAGTTTCAAACGAGTATTAGCATTGAACGCGAATTTCTCGAAAAATCAAGTTTTCATCATGTAGTTGAAATGTAATAATTAAAACGCTTCTCAAGCTCTGAAAAGCATAATAAATCAACATTTTAATGAAAGTCATTGCTGGCATGCTCTGTAGAGAAAATGGGTTACAAGTGAGTATTTTAATTTAACACGAATTTTTAAAAATTCAAGTTTTGAACCTATAGTCGAAATGTCAGATTTAAATCGTTTCTCAGGCTCTGAAAAGCATAATAATTCAACATTCTAATGAAAATCAGCTCTGGCTTGCTCTGTAGGGAAAATGAGTTTCATACGAGTATTAGCATTGAACGCGAATTTCTCGAAAAATTAAGTTTTGATCTTGTAGTAGAAATGTCAAAATTGAGACGCTTCTCAAGCTCTGAAAAGCACAATAATTTATCATTTTAATGATTATCATCTCTGGCTTGCTCTGTAGAGAAAATGAGTTTCATACGAGAATTAGCATTGAACGCGAATGTCTTAATGTCAGTGGTGACATATGGAGCAGAGACATAGACTTTGGTGCAAGCAGATGAAGAACTTTTGCGAAGATAGGAAAGAAGGATACTGAGGAAAATATACGGGCCAGTAAATGAGAATGGTCAATGGCGAATAAGGAGAAACGATGAAATTAGAACACTCTACTACAAAAAACAGATATGGTATCCGATATAAGAAGCATGAGATTCAGGTGGCTAGGACATGTGGAAAGAATACTGAAGACAGAGCTGTTAAAAAGGTCAATAAAGGGACACCAGGAGGGTGAAGATTAAGAGGAAGGCCAAGGAAAAGATGGTTGGAGGTTGTTGATTAAGACCTTAGGAGGATGTGATTAAGACTGTGGAGACGTCGAGCAGAAGACAGAAGAGAATGTGCTATCATTGTAAGAGAGGCGAAGGCCCTTTAGGGGCTGTAGCAGCAAAGAAGAGCCTGAAAAGCGTCTTAATTAAACATTTCTACTGCAAGATCAAAACTTAATTTTTCGATTAAATCACGTTCAATGCTAATACTCGTTTGAAACTCATTTTTTCTACAGAGCAAGGCAGAGATGATTTTCTTTAAATGTTGAATTATTATGTTTTTCAGAGATTGAGAAGCGTTTTAATTATTACATTTCGACTACAGGATGATAACTTGATTTTTGGAGAAATTCGCGTTAAATGCAAATACTCGCTTAAAACCCATTTTCTCTACAGAGCAAGCCAGAGATGATAATCATTAAAATGATAAATTATTATGCTTTACAGAGCTTGAGAAACGTCTTAATTCTGACATTTCTACTACAAGGTCAAAACTTATTTTTTCGAGAAATTCGCGTTCAATACTAATACTCGTATGAAACTCATTTTCTCTACAGAGCAAGTCAGGGCTGATTTTCATTAGAATGTTGAATTATTATGCTTTTCAGAGCCTGAGAAACGTTTTAATTCTGACATTTCGACTATAGGTTCAAAACTTGATTTTTTGAAAAATTCGTGTTAAATGCAAATACTCACTTGAAACCCATTTTCTCTACAGAGCAAGCCAGAGATGATTTTCTTTAAATGTTGAATTATTATGTTTTTCAGAGCTTGAGAAGCGTTTTAATTATTACATTTCGACTACAGGATGATAACTCGATTTTTGGAGAAATTCGCGTTAAATGCAAATACTCGCTTAAAACCCATTTTATCTACAGAGCAAGCCAGAGATGATAATCATTAAAATGATAAATTATTATGCTTTTCAGAGCTTGAGTAACGTCTTAATTCTGACATTTCTACTACAAGATCAAAACTTAATTTTTCGAGAAATTCGCGTTCAATACTAATACTCGTATGAAACTCATTTTCTCTACGGAGCAAGCCAGAGCTGATTTTCATTAGAATGTTGGATTATTATGCTTTACAGAGCTTGAGAAGCGTTTTAATTATTACATTTCGACTACAGGATGATAACTTTATTTTTCGAGAAATTCGCGTTTAATGCTAATACTCGTTAGAAATTCATTTTCTCTACAGAGCAAGCCAGAAATGATTTTCATTAAAATGTTGATTTAGTATGTTTTTAAGAGCCTGAGAAACGTTTTAATTCTGACATTTTGGCTATGGGTTCAAAACTTGATTTTTCGAAAAATTCGCGTTAAATGCTAATACTCGCTTGATACTTATTTTCTCTACAGAGCAAGCCAGAGATGATTTTCTTTAAATTGTTGAATTATTATGTTTTTCAGAGATTGAGAAGCATTTAAATTATACATTTCGACTACAGGATGAAAACTTGATTTTTCGAGAAATTTGCGTTCAATGATAATACTCGCTCGAAACTCATTCCTTACAGAGCAAGCCATAGATAATCTTTTTAAAATGTTGAATTATTAAATTTTTAAGAGCCTGAGAATCGTTTTAATTCTGACATTTTGACAATAGGTTCTAAACTTGATATCACGAGAAACTCTCGTTCAATGCTAATATTCGTTTGAAACTCATTTTCTCTACAGAGCAAGCCAGTGATCATTTCCATTAAAATGTTAAATTATTATGCTTATCAGAGCCTGAAAAGCTTTTTAATTATTACATTTTGACTATAGTGTTATAACTTGATTTTTCGAGAAATTCGCGTTCAATGGTTATATTCGTTTGAAACTAATTTTCTCTACAGAACAAGCCAAAGATGATTTTCATTAAAATGGTAAACTATTATTTTTTTCAGAGCCTGAAAAGCTTTTTAATTTTTACATTTCGACTATAGGGTGATAAGTTGTCTTTTCGAGAAATTCGCGTTCAATGATAATACTCTCTTGAAACTCATTTTCTCTACAGAGCAACCAGATATAATTTTCAATAATATGTTATATTATTGTGGTTTTCATAGCCTGAACATCGTTTTAATTCTGACATTTCTACATTGGATAAGAACTTGAATTTTCGAGATATTCGCGTTAAATGCTTATATTCGTTGTAAACTAATTTTCGCTACAGTTGAAGCCAGAGATGATTTTCATTAAAAAGTTGAATTATTATATTTATCAGAGCCTGAAAACCCCTCCAGGGAACGGCGCCTTATAGTAGCACTGGCCGTGCGGGCGGAGGGGTTTGCGTGCTTTGTTGATGCTGAGAGCTATGGCATAGGTAGATTTTCAACCAGCAAGGTCACCCATGCTGGACAGGTCTCAGAAGAGTAGCCCGACTAAGGCGTTCTGGAACGTCCCATATTACCTATTGTATCCTATCCCAATATTCCTACCTAAAGTTCAAATCACAAACCCTGAGACCTTCTGTAAACAAAACAACGTGCATACAGAAAGCATTGCAAACTCATAGAAGTAAAATAATCCACACGAAAATCCAGCGTTGTTACAGGATTCATTACATAAGGTAAAACAATGGCCAATTTGTAGTATGGGATACGCTGCCGCAAATGACGTCTCACTTTAAACCCAATGCTCTTTCTTTTTTTACTTATTGCTTCACCTTTATGGTTAACTCTTTGCACCAGTAATCATTTCCCATAAATTTGGCTTCTTTCTTGCATGTGAATTGAATATATTTTACTTGCATTTTTTTAGACAAAATGATATAACATGGTAATGTATATTTCTAAGGATGATATAGATAGGAGTGTATTTGAAATTTGTTTGTAGATTTTATGTAAATTGTATCTTATGTAAATAAAATATATAATGGGCATAAACAGCCATATGCATTGCTCTAAGTCCAATAAATATATTGATGATGATCAAAACAAAACAAAGAAAGTTCTTAAATTTATTGCGGTTGGAAACTTTGACAAGCATCCTAATGACGATTTTTGTTCCGCCAAATATAGTGCACTTCGTAAAATAACTTGGTGACATGGCAAGGCAAGATAAGTGTGAACATTTTGTAGTAATAATTATTGTAAGTTTCAATGAGCTTAGAGATTTGTGTACATAATGATATTTTATAACATTGGTTATTTTCTAAAAATAATCATGTGAACAGGCAAGAAAGTAGTGCAACTTAGTAATATATCCTTAGAAAAATAACATGCCGTGTTCTATGCGTGCGGGAAAGTCTCAGTGTTCTCCGAGCTTGTTTTCAAAACACCAGCAAGGACAGCCTTTGAAAAGGGGTGAGAAACAGATTCATGTAACGTTCTGAGAAACCAGTAAATGAAGTGGTTAAGTTCGTATCCCAGTGCAGTGGTGTGTCAGTGTCTGCAGTTTTAAGGGTTATGAAAGAGAGAATGACCGGGAGAGTAACAATGTATGCGGCTGCATATTCGTTTGATGTTTTGAGAGCGGGTTCTCACATTCAGAGGCTCTTATATAAAATGAATAGGTGCGGCGAACTATGAGTGTAACGGCAGATGATTTCGGTCATGAATCAGCTGACGCGGAGTGATACATCGAATCGGTGAGACCGTTTGTTTACAGAAGGTCTCAGGGTTGGTGACTTACACTATAGTCCCTAAGTACCGTCCTCAGGGTTACGAGGGGGATGGAGCGGATTCCTCAGCCGTAGTGTTGGCAACAGTACATATGTTTTTCCTTGGTTATTTTCTTGGTTATCATGTGTAAGTTCTAACCCAAACTGTCAGGTTAATGCTTTATACTTCTCTTTCATATCTAATCTTATATTAATTTTTATATTACTGTAACACATATTATCATATTATTGTACTTTTTGAATTCTTCTGATTGCATATTTTGTGTACCAAACAGTGTTTTAATACAAGACACTGTAAATGGGCATTTGCCTGTAGTGTCATGTCTTTAAATAAATAAATAAAGGAGCAAACCTGATACAAACCTTGGTCCTCCAGGTTGGGTGTTGAGCATGGGACTAACGACCCTATCCCATAAAACAATCATTGTTGCGGAACTCAGAAACAATGATAGCCGGACGTATTCTATGGAAAGACACAGGCATGCTAAAGGACTACGTAAACGGAAGAATGATATATACCTGGCCACATGGAATGTTAGAACATTAAGTAAAGCAGGTGCATTGGAAAACCTAAAGGAGGAAATGAAGAAATACAGAATAATAGTAGCGGCATTGCAGGAGATCAGGTGGCAAGGAAATGGAATGTTATCTACTGGGGATTACACATTAATGTATAGTGGAAGCAGTGAAAATACAAGAGGTGGCACAGGATTCCTACTAAACAATAAATATAAAACTGTAGTAAAGAAATTCAAACCAATAAATGAGAGCTTATGTACGCTGAGAATGAAAGCCAAGTTCTTCAACATTACCTTAGTATGTGTATATGCCGAAACGGAAGAGGCAGAAGAAGATGGAAAGTTTGGATTCTACCAGCAGCTGGATCAGGTAATCGATCGTATACCAAAACATGACATTAAGATAATAATGGGAGACTTTAATGCCAAGGTTGGACGTGAAGAAGCATTCCAAGACTCTATAGGAAAGGAAAGTTTGCATGAATTTCAAATGATAATGGTCTGAGACTGATAGATCTGACTATGTGTAACTTAATGGTCATTGGAAGCACCTGGCATCAGAGGAAGAAGGTGAGAAAAATGACATGGTGTTCACCAGATGGTGTAACACAAAACCAAATTGACCATGTGCTGATAGACAGAAGACATGCCTCTGATATACTACAAGCAGATAGCTGTCGAGGAGCAGACAGTGATTATTTAGTACGCATTAAATACAGACAGAGAATAGCTACATATAGGGATGGAAGAAGAGCGAAAGTGACCTCAAGGTATGATGATGAGAAGTTAAAAAGAGATGAAGCCATTGCCAAACAATTCCGTTTAATGGTAGGCAACCAACTTGAACAAAGAAGTCAAAGGTGGGAAATCGAAGGTATTGAAGGGAAATGGAGTATAATAAAGGAGATCCTACATGAAACAGCACAGGAAGTGCTGGGAGAGAAGACGAAGATCCAAAGAGGTAAATGGTTTGATGAGGCATGTAAAGCAGCAATAAATGAAAGAAATGAGGCTGGAAAGAGAATGCTTAATAGGAAAACCAGATATAACACAGAACAATGTAGACTTAAAAGAAAGGAAGCAGGTGTGTGCAGGAGAAAGAAACGATGCTTTGAGAAAGAGTGGATTGAGGAACTTGAAGAATATAGTAGTAATCAGCAAGTAAGGAAAATGTATATGAGGGTGAAGGATATAAGGAAAGGCTTCCAACCGAAGACAGCTTTCTGTAAGGACCAAGCAGGAAACCTAATAGGCGGGGAAAATGAGATCTTAGAGAGATGGGCAGAATACTTCAGTCAGCTACTTAATGTGGAAGATGGGTTCCAAGATCTAGAATTGAATGATGAAGAGGAGTACCATGATGACGAAACCGGAACATCTCCAACACTGGAAGAAGTTAGAACAGTTATTAAGCCTCTAAAGAATAACAAAGCCCCAGGGATTAATAACATCACTGCTGAAATGGTTAAGAACTCAGGGAAATCAACTAATTAAGTATATACACAAATTGTTATCTGATATATGGGAACATGAACTATAGCCCTAGTGAGCGTAATATACAAAGTGCTTGCAAAAATCCTAGCAGGAAGATTGTCACCACTGACTGAGGGAATAATAGTGGATTATCAGTGTGGTTTTAGACCAAACAGATCCACTTCGGATCAAATCTTTATAGTCAGGCAGATAATGGAGAAATGTTATGAATATTCATCAGTTATTTATAGACTTTAAGCAGGCATATGACAGTATCATACGAGGAAAATTGTATGAGGCAATGAAGGAGCTAGGGATCCTAAACAAGCTAATAAGATTAACCAGAATGACGCCTAGGGGTACTAAATGCAAGGTGAAGATTGAAGCAGAGCTCACAAGGGAATTTGCAGTAAACCAAGGTTTGAGACAAGGAGATGTGCTATCTACGATATTATTCAATATAGTTTTAGAAAAGATCATGAGTGTAACCCAGTAGGAACTCTCTTCAACACAGTGAACCAAAATCTAGCATTTGCTGATGACATTGATATGATGGCACGAAGATTGCAAGAAGTAAAGGAAGGACTGGAAAGATTGGAGAACACAGCTAGTGAGATGGGACTCCAAATAAAAAAACCCAAGACTAAATACATGTTCTCAGCGCGAAATATGGAATTCACGGAAGGCCAATATATACAATTTGATGGAGGCACGTATGAAAAATTCAAAATTTTCAATATCTTGGAACATAAGTTACCATGTATAATAATATTAACACATTGACTGCCACCGTGTAACTGAAAATGTATCTCTTCTGGGCCAATCCGATTTTCTTGTTACTGACCGACTGTGAATGAAATGTGTATGCATAATATCTCAATACAATTGAAATTAAGCCCATTGTTGAGGTTTTTGTGGTGTGTATGCATTTCTATACACGCGGCGTAGGTTTTCAATTTGACGTTGTATGCCACGTGTATATGATTTCATACACATAATTATTCGCTTTGTGTTACCACATTTTGTCTTGTTCTTTATGAATATCACGCTATTTTAAAATTTTGTGGTGATCGAAGTACCAAAATTATCAGACTACTGGAGCACTAGTGCTTCGTTTGATTTTCCTCTTTCCCGAAGTATAATGAGTAGAAACAGATTTGAACTGCTTCTACGAATGTGGCATTTTGCAGACAATTCACGTGCTGTCCCTAATGATAGATTACATAAAATTACGAACATCACCAACAAACTCATTTCACAATTCCAAGAAATATACACACCAGGGGAAAAAAATTGTGTCGACGAAAGTATGATACCATGGCGGGGAAGACTTTCATTTCGGCAGTCCATCCCTTCCAAAAAGAATAAATACGGAGTGAAAGTTTTCAAGTTATGTGCCAGCAGGGGCTATACATGGAACATTATTGGAAATATAAACGGCCGGTAACATGTCAGTTCCTGAAACTGTTGTGTTACAGCTTGTAAGAGATCTTCTCGGTGAAGGCCGGCATCTTTACACAGATAATTATTACACCAGCGTTCCTCTTGCTTACCTTGCCATTGACAATAATACCCATCTGATCGGTACAATTAGGTCTAACTGTAAATATTTGCTAGCAGATGTTGTTCAAGATAAATTGAGGAAAGGTGATATTGTAGGAATGGAAACTCAGGAAGGTGTGACTATTCTGAAGTGGAAAGATAAGAGAGATGTGTTAGTCCTATCTACAGCTCACTCTGCTGAAGAGGTAACTGTAACAGAAAGATGTGGTTCAGAAATTAGAAAGCCTACCGCAATTATTGATTACACTACTAGCAAGTCCTTCATTGACGTAAGTGATCAATTCGCTTCATATGGGAATGCTCTGCGAAAGACTCTACAGTGACTGCATCCAGTCCAGTAACATACACATAAATGAATTCAGGAAACTTGTAATCCTAAATATTCTTTCTGAACAATTACCTCTTGGACAGCAAACTCACTTTACCTGTGCAACAAGGCAGAAAAACTCAAACTCATCACTTAATAAACAAAGTAGGGGATAATGGAAGAAAGAAGCAAGGACGCTGTGGACATTGCTACAAAATCTATGGCAGAAGTGGAAATTCTGACTCGACAGGGAGGAAGTTTGCCAGGTGGGTGAAGACAGTATTTGACAAATGTCCCAAAAATCCTTTTGTGTGCCGGGAGTGTTTCAACAAAAATCATTGAACTTCCAAAGTGTTCGGTAGAAAATATGTCATCCTTATATCTATCTAACTATACATCTACAAGGAACATAAGTTTACAAAAAATATTATATAACGAATCGTTTTGTAAGAATTATGATGAACTAGCAATGTATTCCATAATGTATAATCGTTTGCTGTGAATTCCAACCAGAAAAAAAAACGTATTTGCACATTTACCCTTCTTTTTTAGTTGTCAATACATTTGTACTAGTGAAAAGAATACGTAAGCGTACATAAAGTTTTGAAGATTTTTTTACGCTTGTAAGACATTACAGAAATCAAAATTATTACTGCCCCATCTTAGCTGTACGCCACGGCTATTTAACAGTCATATAGTTTTGCTTGAACTGTGTATGCGTTTCCATACGCGCGGCCAAGAATCAGGTTCTTGTTTGTGTATGGAGTAGCATACACGTGGCCCAAAAGCAAGAAGCCATGTGTATGACATATCATACACACGGCAGTCAATGTGTTAAGGAGGAAAGAAAAGCAAGAATTGCAGCTGGTAATCGAAGCAATTTTTCATTGTTAAGAGTTTTCAAATCTCGCAGCCTGAGTAGAAATTTGAAAATCAAAGTATATCAGCTAGTCTTAATGTCAGTGGTGACATATGGAGCAGAGACATAGACTTTGGTGCAAGCAGATGAAGAACTTTTGCGAAGATGGGAAAGAAGGTTACTGAGGAAAATATGCGGGCCAGTAAATGAGAATGGTCAACGGCGAATAAGGAGAAACGATGAAATTAGAACACTCTACTACAAAAAAACTGTTATAGTTTCCGATATAAGAAGCATGAGACTCAGGTGGTTAGGACATGTGGAAAGAATACCTGAAAACAGAGCTGCTAAAAAGGTCAATAAAGGGACACCAGGAGGGTGAAGATTAAGAGGAAGGCCAAGGAAAAGATGGTTGGAGGTTGTTGAGGAAGACCTTAGGAGGATGGGAGTAAGACGGTGGAGACGTCGAGCAGAAGACAGAAGAGAATGTGCTATCATTGTAAGAGAGGCGAAGGCCCTTTAGGGGCTGTAGCAGCCAAGAAGAGCCTGAAAAGCGTCTTAATTCTGACATTTCTACTGCTAGATCAAAACTTAATTTTTCGTGAAATTAGCGTTCAATGCTAATACTCGTTTGAAACTCATATTTTCTGCAGAGCAAGGCAGAACTGATTTTCATTAAAATGTTGATTCATTATTCTTTTCAGAGCCTGAAAAACGTTTTCATTCTGACATTTCGACTATGGGTTCAAAACTTGATTTTTCGAAAAATTCGCGTTAAATGCTAATACTCGCTTGAAACTTATTTTCTCTACAGAGCAAGCCAGAGATGATTTTCTTTAAATGTTGAATTATTATGTTTTTCAGACCTTGAGAAGCGTTTTAATTATTACATATCAACTACAGGATGATAACTCGAGTTTTGGAGAAATTCGCTATAAATGCAAATACTCGCTTGAAACCCATTTTCTCTACAGAGCAAGCCAGAGATGATAATCATTAAAATGATAAATTATTACGCTTTTCAGAGCTTGAGAAGCGTCTTAATTCTGACATTTCTACTACAAGATCAAAACTTAATTTTTCGAGAAATTCGGTTCAATGCTAATTCTCGTATGAAACTCATTTTCTCTACAGAGCAAGCCAGAGCTGATTTTCATTAGAATGTTGAATTATAATGCTTTTCAGAGCCTGAGAAACGTTTTAATTCTGACATTTCGACTATACGTTCAAAACTTGAATTTTTGAAAAATTCGTGTTAAATTCAAATACTCACTTGAAACCCATTTTCTCTACAGAGCATGCCAGAAGTGACTTTCATTAAGATGTTTATTTATTATGCTTTTCAGAGCTTGAGAAGCGTTTTAATTATTACAATTCGTCTACAGGATGATAACTTAATTTTTCGAGAAATTCACGTTCAATTCACTCGTTAGAAATTCATATTCTCTACAGAGCAAGCCAGAGATGATTTTCATTAAAATGTTGTATTATTAAACTTTTAAGAGCCTGAGAATCGTTTTAATTCTGACATTTCGACAATAGGTTCTAAAGTTGTTATCTCCAGAAACTCGCGTTCAATGCTAATATTCGTTTGAAACTCATTTTCTCTACAGAGCAAGCCAGAGATCATTTCCATTAAAATGGTAAACAATTATGCTTTTCAGAGCCTGAAAAGCTTTTGAATATTTACATTTTGACTATAGGGTGATAAATTGTCTTTTCGAAAAATTCGCGTTCAATGATAATACTCTTTTGAAACTCATTTTCTCTACAGAGCAACCAGATATGATTTTCATTAAAATGTTATATTATTGTGCTTTTCATAGCCTGAACATCGTTTTAATTCTGACATTTCTACATAGGATTAGAACTTGAATTTTCGAGATCTTCGCGTTAAATGCGAATATTCGTTGTAATCTAATTTTCGCTACAGATCAAGCCAGAGATGATTTTCATAAAAATGTTATATTATTATGCAGTTCAGAGCTTAAAAGCATTTTCATTATCACATTTCGAATGTAGGATCAAGACTTGATTATTCGAGAAAATCGCGTTCAATCATAAAACTCGCTTCAAACTTATTTTCCCTACTGACCAAGCCAGAGATGATTTTCATTAAAAATGTTGAATTATTATATTTTTCAGAGACTGAAAACCCCTCCAGAGATTGCGCCTTATAGTAGCACTGACCGTGCGGGCGGAGGGGTTTGCGTGCTTTGTTGAGGCTGAGAGCTATGCCAGCGGTAGATTTTCTACCAGCAAGGTCACCCATGCTGGACAGGTCTCAGAAAAGAAGCCAGACTAAGGCGTTCTGCAACGTCCAATTTTACCTATTTTATCCTATTCCAATATTCCTACCTAAAGTTCAAATCACAAACCCTGAGACCTTCTGTGAACAAAACCACGCGCATACAGAAAGCATTGCAAACTCATAGAAGTAAAATAATCCACACGAAAATCCAGCGTTGTTACAGGATTCATTACATAAGGTAAAACAATGGCCAATTTGTAGTATGGGATACGCTGCCGCAAATGACGTCTCACTTTAAACCCAATGCTCTTTCTTTTTTTACTTATTGCTTCACCTTTATGGTTAACTCTTTGCACCAGTAATCATTTCCCATAAATTTGGCTTCTTTCTTGCATGTGAATTGAATATATTTTACTTGCATTTTTTGAGACAAAATGATATAACATGGTAATGTATATTTCTAAGGATGATATAGATAGGAGAGTATTTGAAATTTTTTTTGTAAATTTTATGTAAATTGTATCTTATGTAAATAAAATATATAATGGGCATAAACAGCCATATGCATTGCTCTAAGTCCAATAAATATATTGATGATGATCAAAACAAGACAAAGAAAGTTCTTAAATTTATTGCGGTTGGAAACTTTGACAAGCATCCTAATGACGATTTTTGTTCCGCCAAATATAGTGCACTTCGTAAAATAACTTGGTGACATGGCAAGGCAAGATAAGTGTGAACATTTTGTAGTAATATGCATTGTAAGTTTCAATGAGCTTAGAGATTTGTGTACATAATGATATTTTATAACATTGGTTATTTTCTAAAAATAATCATGTGAACAGCAAGAAAGTAGTGCAACTTAGTAATATATCCTTAGAAAAATAACATGCCGTGTTCTATGCGTGCGGGAAAGTCTCAGTGTTCTCCGAGCTTGTTTTCAAAACACCAGCAAGGACAGCCTTTGAAAAGGGGTGAGAAACAGATTCATGTAACGTTCTGAGAAACCAGTAAATGAAGTGGTTAAGTTCGTATCCCAGTGCAGTGGTGTGTCAGTGTCTGCAGTTTTAAGGGTTATGAAAGAGAGAATGACAGGGAGAGTAACAATGTATGCGGCTGCATATTCGTTTGATGTTTTGAGAGCGGGTTCTCACATTCAGAGGCTCTTATATAAAATGAATAAGTGCGGCGAACTATGAGTGTAACGGCAGATGATTTCGGTCATGAATCAGCTGACGCGGAGTGATACATCGAATCGGTGAGACCGTTTGTTTACAGAAGGTCTCAGGGTTGGTGACTCACACTATAGTCCCTAAGTCCCGTCCTCAGGGTTACGAGGGGGATGGAGCGGATTCCTCAGCCGTAGTGTTGGCAACAGTACATATGTTTTTCCTTGGTTATTTTCTTGGTTATCATGTGTAAGTTCTAACCCAAACTGTCAGGTTAATACTTTATACTTCTCTTTCATATCTAATCTTATATTAATTTTTATATTACTGTAACACATATTATCATATTATTGTACTTTTTGAATTCTTCTGATTGCATATTTTGTGTACCAAACAGTGTTATAATACAAGACACTGTAAATGGGCATTTGCCTGTAGTGTCATGTCTTTAAATAAATAAATAAAGGAGCAAACCTGATACAAACCTTGGTCCTCCAGGTTGGGGGTTGAGCATGGGACTAGCGACCCTATCCCATAAAACAATCATTGTTGCGGAACTCAGAAACAATGATAGCCGGACGTATTCTATGGAAAGACACAGGCATGCTAAAGGACTACGTAAACGGAAGAATGATATATACCTGGCCACATGGAATGTTAGAACATTAAGTAAAGCAGGTGCATTGGAAAACCTAAAGGAGGAAATGAAGAAATACATAATAATAGTAGCGGCATTGCAGGAGATCAGGTGGCAAGGAAATGGAATGTTATCTACTGGGGATTACATATTAATGTATAGTGGAAGCAGTGAAAATACAAGAGGTGGCACAGGATTCCTACTAAACAATAAATATAAAACTGTAGTAAAGAAATTCAAACCAATAAATGAGAGCTTATGTACGCTGAGAATGAAAGCCAAGTTCTTCAACATTACCTTAGTATGTGTATATGCCGAAACGGAAGAGGCAGAAGAAGATGAAAAGGATGGATTCTACCAGCAGCTGGATCAGGTAATCGATCGTATACCAAAACATGACATTAAGATAATAATGGGAGACTTTAATGCCAAGGTTGGACGTGAAGAAGCATTCCAAGACTATATAGGAAAGGAAAGTTTGCATGAAATTTCAAATGATAATGGTCTGAGACTGATAGATCTGACTATGTGTAACTTAATGGTCATTGGAAGCACCTGGCATCAAAGGAAGAAGGTGAGGAAAATGACATGGTGTTCACCAGATGGTGTAACACAAAACCAAATTGACCATGTGCTGATAGACAGAAGACATGCCTCTGATATACTACAAGCAGATAGCTGTCGAGGAGCAGACAGTGATTATTTAGTACGCATTAAATACAGACAGAGAATAGCTACATATAGGGAAGGAAGAAGAGCGAAAGTGACCTCAAGGTATGATGATGAGAAGTTAAAAAGAGATGAAGCCCTTGCCAACCAATTCCGTTTAATGGTAGGCAACCAACTTGAACAAAGAAGTCAAAGGTGGGAAATCGAAGGTATTGAAGGGAAATGGAGTATAATAAAGGAGATCCTACATGAAACAGCACAGGAAGTGCTGGGAGAGAAGACGAAGATCCAAAGAGGTAAATGGTTTGATGAGGAATGTAAAGCAGCAATAAATGAAATAAATGAGGCTGGAAAGAGAATGCTTAATAGGAAAAAAAGATATAACACAGAACAATGTAGACTTAAAAGAAAGGAAGCAGACTGTGTGTGCAGGAGAAAGAAACGATGCTTTGAGAAAGAGTGGATTGAGGAACTTGAAGAATTTAGTAGTAATCAGCAAGTAAGGAAAATGTATATGAGGGTGAAGGATATAAGGAAAGGCTTCCAACCGAAGACAGCTTTCTGTAAGGACCAAGCAGGAAACCTAATAGGTGGGGAAAATGAGATCTTAGAGAGATGGGCAGAATACTTCAGTCAGCTACTTAATGTGGAAGATGGGTTCCAAGATCTAGAATTGAATCATGAAGAGGAGTACCATGATGACGAAACCGGAACATCTCCAACACTGGAAGAAGTTAGAACAGTTATTAAGCCTCTAAAGAATAACAAAGCCCCAGGGATTAATAACATCACTGCTGAAATGGTTAAGAACTCAGGGAAATCAACTAATTAAGTATATACACAAATTGTTATCTGATATATGGGAACATGAACTATAGCCCTAGTGAGCGTAATATACAATGTGCTTGCAAAAATCCTAGCAGGAAGATTGTCACCACTGACTGAGGGAATAATAGGGGATTATCAGTGTGGTTTTAGACCAAACAGATCCACTACGGATCAAATCTTTATAGTCAGGCAGATAATGGAGAAATGTTATGAATATTCATCAGTTATTTATAGACTTTAAGCAGGCATATGACAGTATCATACGAGGAAAATTGTATGAGGCAATGAAGGAGCTAGGGATCCTAAACAAGCTAATAAGATTAACCAGAATGACGCCTCGGGGTACTAAATGCAAGGTGAAGATTGAAGCAGAGCTCACAAGGGAATTTGCAGTAAACCAAGGTTTGAGACAAGGAGATGTGCTATCTACGATATTATTCAATATAGTTTTAGAAAAGATCATGAGTGTAACCCAGTAGGAACTCTCTTCAACACAGTGAACTAAAATCTAGCATATGCTGATGACATTGATATGATGGCACGAAGATTGCAAGAAGTGAAGGAAGGACTGGAAAGATTGGAGAACACAGCTAGTGAGATGGGACTCCAAATAAAAAAACCCAAGACTAAATACATGTTCTCAGCGCGAAATATGGAATTCACGGAAGGCCAATATATACAATTTGATGGAGGCACGTATGAAAAATTCAAAATTTTCAATATCTTGGAACATAAGTTACCATGTATAATAATATTAAGGAGGAAAGAAAAGCAAGAATTGCAGCTGGTAATCGATGCTATTTTTCATTGTTAAGAGTTTTCAAATCTCGCAGCCTGAGTAGAAATTTAAAAATCAAAGTATATCAGCTAGTCTTAATGTCAGTGGTGACATATGGAGCAGAGACATAGACTTTGGTGCAAGCAGATGAAGAACTTTTGCGAAGATGGGAAAGAAGGATACTGAGGAAAATATGCGGGCCAGTAAATGAGAATGGTCAACGGCGAATAAAGAGAAACGATGAAATTAGAACACTCTACTACAAAAAAACAGATATAGTTTCCGATATAAGAAGCATGAGACTCAGGTGGCTAGGACGTGTGGAAAGAATACCTGAAAACAGAGCTGCTAAAAAGGTCAATAAAGGGACACCAGGAGGGTGAAGATTAAGAGGAAGGCCAAGGAAAAGATGGTTGGAGGTTGATGAGGAAGATTTTAGGAGGATGGGAGTAAGACGGTGGAGACGTCGAGCAGAAGACAGAAGAGAATGTGCTATCATTGTAAGAGAGGCGAAGGCCCTTTAGGGGCTGTAGCAGCCAAGAAGAGCCTGAAAAGCGTCTTAATTCTGACATTTCTACTGCTAGATCAAAACTTAATTTTTCGAGAAATTAGCGTTCAATGCTAATACTCGTATGAAACTCATTTTCTCTACAGAGCAAGCCAGAGCTGATTTTCATTAAAATGTTGAATTATTATTATTTTCAAAGATTGAGAAGCGTTCTAATTATTGCATTTTGACTACACGATGATAACTTAATTATTCGAGAAATTCGCGTTCAATGCTAATACTCGTTTGAAACTCATATTTTCTACAGAGCAAGGCAGAAATGATTTTCATTAAAATGTTGATTCATTATTCTTTTCAGAGCCTGAAAAACGTTTTCATTCTGACATTTCGACTATGGGTTCAAAACTTGATTTTTCGAAAATTTCGCGTTAAATGCTAATACTCGCTTGAAACTTATTTTCTCTACAGAGCAAGCCAGAGATGATTTTCTTTAAATGTTGAATTATTATGTTTTTCAGACCTTGAGAAGCGTTTTAATTATTACATTTCGACTACAGGATGATAACTCGAGTTTTGGAGAAATTCGCTATAAATGCAAATACTCGCTTGAAACCCATTTTCTCTACAGAGCAAGCCAGAGATGATAATCATTAAAATGATAAATTATTATGCTTTTCAGAGCTTGAGAAGCGTCTTAATTCTGACATTTCTACTACAAGATCAAAACTTAATTTTTCGAGAAATTCGCGTTCAATGCTAATTCTCGTATGAAACTCATTTTCTCTACAGAGCAAGCCAGAGCTGATTTTCATTAGAATGTTGAATTATAATGCTTTTCAGAGCCTGAGAAACGTTTTAAATATTACATTTCGACTACAGGATGATAACTTAATTTTTCGAGAAATTCGCGTTCAATACTAATACTCGTATGAAACTCATTTTCTCTACAGAGCAAGCCAGAGCTGATTTTCATTAAAATGTTGAATTATTATGCTTTTCAGAGTCTGAGAAAGGTTTCAATTCTTACATTTCGACTATAGGTTTAAAACTTGATTTTTTGAAAAAATCTTGTTAAATGCAAATACTTGAATTGAAACCCATTTTCTCTAGAGAGCATGCCAGAGATGACCTTCATTAAAATTTTGATTTATTATGCTTTTCAGAGCTTGAGAAGCGTTTTAATTATTACGTTTCAAGTACATGATGATAACTTGATTTTTCGAGAAATTCGCGTTCAATGCTAATACTCGTTGTAAACTAATTTTCTCTACAAACCAAGCCATAAATGATTTCTATTAAGATATTGAATTATTATGCTTTTCAGAGCTTGAGAAGCGTTTTAGTTATTACATTTCGACTACAGGATGATAACTTAATTTTTCGAGAAATTCGCGTTCAATGCTAATACTCGTATGAAACTCATTTTCTCTACAGATTAAGCCAGAGCTGATTTTCATTAGAATGTTGAATTATTATGTTTTTCAGAACCTGAGAAACGTTTTAATTCTGACATTTCGACTATAGGTTCAAAACTTGATCTAACGAAAAATTCGTATTAAATGCAAATACTCACTTGAAACCCTATTTCTGTACAGAGCAAGCCAGAAATGATTTTCATTAAAATGTAGAATTGTTATGCTTTTCAGAACTTTAGAAGCGTTTTAATTATTACATTTCGACTACAGGATAATAACTCGATTTTTGTAGATATTCGCGATAAATGCATATACTCGCTTGAAACCCATTTTCTCTACAGAGCAAGCCAGATATGATAATCATTAAAATGATAAATTATTATGCTTTACAGAACTTGAGAAGCGTCTTAATTTTGACATTTCTACTACAAGATCAAAACTTAATTTTTCGAGAAATTCGCGTTCAATGCTAATACTCGTATGAAACTCATTTTCTCTACAGAGCAAGCCAGAGCTGATTTTCATTAGAATGTTGAATTATTATGCTTTTCAGAGCCTGAGAAACGTTTTAATTCTGACATTTCGACTATAGCTTCAAAACTTGAATTTTTGAAAAATTCGTGTTAAATTCAAATACTCACTTGAAACCCATTTTCTCTACAGAGCATGCCAGAAATGACTTTCATTAAGATGTTGATTTATTATGCTTTTCAGAGCTTGAGAAGCGTTTTAATTATTACAATTCGTCTACAGGATGATAACTTAATTTTTCGAGAAATTCACGTTCAATTCACTCGTTAGAAATTCATATTCTCTACAGAGCAAGCCAGAGATGATTTTCATTAAAATGTTGTATTATTAAACTTTTAAGAGCCTGAGAATCGTTTTAATTCTGACATTTCGACAATAGGTTCTAAAGTTGTTATCTCCAGAAACTCGCGTTCAATGCTAATATTCGTTTGAAACTCATTTTCTCTACAGAGCAAGCCAGAGATCTTTTCCATTAAAATGGTAAACAATTATGCTTTTCAGAGCCTGAAAAGCTTTTGAATATTTACATTTTGACTATAGGGTGATAAGTTGTCTTTTCGAAAAATTCGCGTTCAATGATAATACTCTTTTGAAACTCATTTTCTCTACAGAGCAACCAGATATGATTTTCATTAAAATGTTATATTATTGTGCTTTTCATAGCCTGAACATCGTTTTAATTCTGACATTTCTACATAGGATTAGAACTTGAATTTTCGAGATATTCGCGTTAAATGCGAATATTCGTTGTAATCTAATTTTCGCTACAGATCAAGCCAGAGATGATTTTCATAAAAATGTTATATTATTATGCAGTTCAGAGCTTAAAAGCATTTTCATTATCACATTTCGAATGTAGGATCAAGACTTGATTATTCGAGAAAATCGCGTTCAATCATAAAACTCGCTTCAAACTTATTTTCCCAACTGACCAAGCCAGAGATGATTTTCATTGAAAATGTTGAATTATTATATTTTTCAGAGACTGAAAACCCCTCCAGAGATTGCGCCTTATAGTAGCACTGACCGTGCGGGCGGAGGGGTTTGCGTGCTTTGTTGAGGCTGAGAGCTATGCCAGCGGAAGATTTTCTACCAGCAAGGTCACCCATGCTGGACAGGTCTCAGAAAAGAAGCCAGACTAAGGCGTTCTGCAACGTCCAATTTTACCTATTTTATCCTATTCCAATATTCCTACCTAAAGTTCAAATCACAAACCCTGAGACCTTCTGTGAACAAAACCACGCGCATACAGAAAGCATTGCAAACTCATAGAAGTAAAATAATCCACACGAAAATCCAGCGTTGTTACAGGATTCATTACATAAGGTAAAACAATGGCCAATTTGTAGTATGGGATACGCTGCCGCAAATGACGTCTCACTTTAAACCCAATGCTCTTTCTTTTTTTACTTATTGCTTCACCTTTATGGTTAACTCTTTGCACCAGTAATCATTTCCCATAAATTTGGCTTCTTTCTTGCATGTGAATTGAATATATTTTACTTGCATTTTTTGAGACAAAATGATATAACATGGTAATGTATATTTCTAAGGATGATATAGATAGGAGAGTATTTGAAATTTTTTTGTAAATTTTATGTAAATTGTATCTTATGTAAATAAAATATATAATGGGCATAAACAGCCATATGCATTGCTCTAAGTCCAATAAATATATTGATGATGATCAAAACAAGACAAAGAAAGTTCTTAAATTTATTGCGGTTGGAAACTTTGACAAGCATCCTAATGACGATTTTTGTTCCGCCAAATATAGTGCACTTCGTAAAATAACTTGGTGACATGGCAAGTCAAGATAAGTGTGAACATTTTGTAGTAATATGCATTGTAAGTTTCAATGAGCTTAGAGATTTGTGTACATAATGATATTTTATAACATTGGTTATTTTCTAAAAATAATCATGTGAACAGCAAGAAAGTAGTGCAACTTAGTAATATATCCTTAGAAAAATAACATGCCGTGTTCTATGCGTGCGGGAAAGTCTCAGTGTTCTCCGAGCTTGTTTTCAAAACACCAGCAAGGACAGCCTTTGAAAAGGGGTGAGAAACAGATTCATGTAACGTTCTGAGAAACCAGTAAATGAAGTGGTTAAGTTCGTATCCCAGTGCAGTGGTGTGTCAGTGTCTGCAGTTTTAAGGGTTATGAAAGAGAGAATGACCGGGAGAGTAACAATGTATGCGGCTGCATATTCGTTTGATGTTTTGAGAGCGGGTTCTCACATTCAGAGGCTCTTATATAAAATGAATAAGTGCGGCGAACTATGAGTGTAACGGCAGATGATTTCGGTCATGAATCAGCTGACGCGGAGTGATACATCGAATCGGTGAGACCGTTTGTTTACAGAAGGTCTCAGGGTTGGTGACTCACACTATAGTCCCTAAGTCCCGTCCTCAGGGTTACGAGGGGGATGGAGCGGATTCCTCAGCCGTAGTGTTGGCAACAGTACATATGTTTTTCCTTGGTTATTTTCTTGGCTATCATGTGTAAGTTCTAACCCAAACTGTCAGGTTAATACTTTATACTTCTCTTTCATATCTAATCTTATATTAATTTTTATATTACTGTAACACATATTATCATATTATTGTACTTTTTGAATTCTTCTGATTGCATATTTTGTGTACCAAACAGTGTTATAATACAAGACACTGTAAATGGGCATTTGCCTGTAGTGTCATGTCTTTAAATAAATAAATAAAGGAGCAAACCTGATACAAACCTTGGTCCTCCAGGTTGGGGGTTGAGCATGGGACTAGCGACCCTATCCCATAAAACAATCATTGTTGCGGAACTCAGAAACAATGATAGCCGGACGTATTCTATGGAAAGACACAGGCATGCTAAAGGACTACGTAAACGGAAGAATGATATATACCTGGCCACATGGAATGTTAGAACATTAAGTAAAGCAGGTGCATTGGAAAACCTAAAGGAGGAAATGAAGAAATACATAATAATAGTAGCGGCATTGCAGGAGATCAGGTGGCAAGGAAATGGAATGTTATCTACTGGGGATTACATATTAATGTATAGTGGAAGCAGTGAAAATACAAGAGGTGGCACAGGATTCCTACTAAACAATAAATATAAAACTGTAGTAAAGAAATTCAAACCAATAAATGAGAGCTTATGTACGCTGAGAATGAAAGCCAAGTTCTTCAACATTACCTTAGTATGTGTATATGCCGAAACGGAAGAGGCAGAAGAAGATGAAAAGGATGGATTCTACCAGCAGCTGGATCAGGTAATCGATCGTATACCAAAACATGACATTAAGATAATAATGGGAGACTTTAATGCCAAGGTTGGACGTGAAGAAGCATTCCAAGACTATATAGGAAAGGAAAGTTTGCATGAAATTTCAAATGATAATGGTCTGAGACTGATAGATCTGACTATGTGTAACTTAATGGTCATTGGAAGCACCTGGCATCAAAGGAAGAAGGTGAGGAAAATGACATGGTGTTCACCAGATGGTGTAACACAAAACCAAATTGACCATGTGCTGATAGACAGAAGACATGCCTCTGATATACTACAAGCAGATAGCTGTCGAGGAGCAGACAGTGATTATTTAGTACGCATTAAATACAGACAGAGAATAGCTACATATAGGGAAGGAAGAAGAGCGAAAGTGACCTCAAGGTATGATGATGAGAAGTTAAAAAGAGATGAAGCCATTGCCAACCAATTCCGTTTAATGGTAGGCAACCAACTTGAACAAAGAAGTCAAAGGTGGGAAATCGAAGGTATTGAAGGGAAATGGAATATAATAAAGGAGATCCTACATGAAACAGCACAGGAAGTGCTGGGAGAGAAGACGAAGATCCAAAGAGGTAAATGGTTTGATGAGGAATGTAAAGCAGCAATAAATGAAATAAATGAGGCTGGAAAGAGAATGCTTAATAGGAAAAAAAGATATAACACAGAACAATGTAGACTTAAAAGAAAGGAAGCAGACTGTGTGTGCAGGAGAAAGAAACGATGCTTTGAGAAAGAGTGGATTGAGGAACTTGAAGAATATAGTAGTAATCAGCAAGTAAGGAAAATGTATATGAGGGTGATGGATATAAGGAAAGGCTTCCAAGCGAAGACAGCTTTCTGTAAGGACCAAGCAGGAAACCTAATAGGCGGGGAAAATGAGATCTTAGAGAGATGGGCAGAATACTTCAGTCAGCTACTTAATGTGGAAGATGGGTTCCAAGATCTAGAATTGAATGATGAAGAGGAGTACCATGATGACGAAACCGGAACATCTCCAACACTGGAAGAAGTTAGAACAGTTATTAAGCCTCTAAAGAATAACAAAGCCCCAGGGATTAATAACATCACTGCTGAAATGGTTAAGAACTCAGGGAAATCAACTAATTAAGTATATACACAAATTGTTATCTGATATATGGGAACATGAACTATAGCCCTAGTGAGCGTAATATACAATGTGCTTGCAAAAATCCTAGCAGGAAGATTGTCACCACTGACTGAGGGAATAATAGGGGATTATCAGTGTGGTTTTAGACCAAACAGATCCACTACGGATCAAATCTTTATAGTCAGGCAGATAATGGAGAAATGTTATGAATATTCATCAGTTATTTATAGACTTTAAGCAGGCATATGACAGTATCATACGAGGAAAATTGTATGAGGCAATGAAGGAGCTAGGGATCCTAAACAAGCTAATAAGATTAACCAGAATGACGCCTAGGGGTACTAAATGCAAGGTGAAGATTGAAGCAGAGCTCACAAGGGAATTTGCAGTAAACCAAGGTTTGAGACAAGGAGATGTGCTATCTACGATATTTTTCAATATAGTTTTAGAAAAGATCATGAGTGTAACCCAGTAGGAACTCTCTTCAACACAGTGAACCAAAATCTAGCATATGCTGATGACATTGATATGATGGCACGAAGATTGCAAGAAGTGAAGGAAGGACTGGAAAGATTGGAGAACACAGCTAGTGAGATGGGACTCCAAATAAAAAAACCCAAGACTAAATACATGTTCTCAGCGCGAAATATGGAATTCACGGAAGGCCAATATATACAATTTGATGGAGGCACGTATGAAAAATTCAAAATTTTCAATATCTTGGAACATAAGTTACCATGTATAATAATATTAAGGAGGAAAGAAAAGCAAGAATTGCAGCTGGTAATCGAAGCAATTTTTCATTGTTAAGAGTTTTCAAATCTCGCAGCCTGAGTAGAAATTTGAAAAGCAAAGTATATCAGCTATTCTTAATGTCAGTGGTGACATATGGAGCAGAGACATAGACTTTGGTGCAAGCAGATGAAGAACTTTTGCCAAGATGGGAAAGAAGGATACTGAGGAAAATATGCAGGCCAGTAAATGAGAATGGTCAACGGCGAATAAGGAGAAACGATGAAATTAGAACACTCTACTACAAAAAAACAGATATAGTTTCCGATATAAGAAGCATGACACTCAGGTGGTTAGGACATGTGGAAAGAATACCTGAAAACAGAGCTGCTAAAATGGTCAATAAAGGGACACCAGGAGGGTGAAGATTAAGAGGAAGGCCAAGGAAAAGATGGTAGGAGGTTGATGAGGAAGACCTTAGGAGGATGGGAGTAAGACGGTGGAGACGTCGAGCAGAAGACAGAAGAGAATGTGCTATCATTGTAAGAGAGGCGAAGGCCCTTTAGGGGCTGTAGCAGCCAAGAAGAGCCTGAAAAGCGTCTTAATTCTGACATTTCTACTGCTAGATCAAAACTTAATTTTTCGAGAAATTCGCGTTAAATGCTAATACTCGTATGAAACTCATTTTCTCTACAGAGCAAGCCAGAGCTGATTTTCATTAAAATGTTGAATTATTATGCTTTTCAAAGCTTGAGAAGCGTTCTAATTATTGCATTTTGACTACACGATGATAACTTAATTATTCGAGAAATTCGCGTTCAATGCAAATACTCGTTTGAAACTCATATTTTCTACAGAGCAAGGCAGAGATGATTTTCTTTAAATGTTGAATTATTATGTTTTTCAGACCTTGAGAAGCGTTTTAATTATTACATTTCGACTACAGGATGATAACTCGAGTTTTGGAGAAATTCGCTATAAATGCAAATACTCGCTTGAAACCCATTTTCTCTACAGAGCAAGCCAGAGATTATAATCATTAAAATGAAAAATTATTATTCTTTTCAGAGCTTGAGAAGCGTCTTAATTCTGACATTTCTACTACAAGATCAAAACTTAATTTTTCGAGAAATTCGCGTTCAATGCTAATTCTCGTATGAAACTCATTTTCTCTACAGAGCAAGCCAGAGCTGATTTTCATTAGAATGTTGAATTATTATGTTTTTCAGAGCCTGAGAAACGTTTTAAATATTACATTTCGACTACAGGATGATAACTTAATTTTTCGAGAAATTCGCGTTTAATACTAATACTCGTATGAAACTCATTTTCTCTACAGAGCAAGCCAGAGCTGATTTTCATTAAAATGTTGAATTATTATGCTTTTCAGAGTCTGAGAAACGTTTCAATTCTTACATTTCGACTATAGGTTCAAAACTTGATTTTTTGAAAAAATCTTGTTAAATGCAAATACTCAAATTGAAACCCATTTTCTCTACAGAGCATGCCAGAGATGACTTTCATTAAAATTTTGATTTATTATGCTTTTCAGAGCTTGAGAAGCGTTTTAATTATTACGTTTCAACTACATGATGATAACTTGATTTTTCGAGAATTTCGCGTTCAATCCTAATACTCGTTGTAAACTAATTTTCTCTACAAACCAAGCCATCAATTTTTTCTATTAAGATATTGAATTATTATGCTTTTCAGAGCTTGAGACGCGTTTTAATTATTACATTTCGACTACAGGATGATAACTTAATTTTTCGAGAAATTCGCGTTCAATGCTAATACTCGTATGAAACTCATTTTCTCTACAGAGCAAGCCAGAGCTGATTTTCATTAGAATGTTGAATTATTATGTTTTTCAGAACCTGAGAAACGTTTTAATTCTGACATTTCGACTATAGGTTCAAAACTTGATCTTTCGAAAAATTCGTATTAAATGCAAATACTCACTTGAAACCCTATTTCTGTACAGAGCAAGCCAGAAATGATTTTCATTAAAATGTAGAATTATTATGCTTTTCAGAGCTTTAGAAGCGTTTTAATTATTACATTTCAACTACAGGATGATAACTCAATTTTTGTAGATATTCGCGATAAATGCATATACTCGCTTGAAACCCATTTTCTCTACAGAGCAAGCCAGAGCTGATTTTCATTAGAATGTTGAATTATTATGCTTTTCAGAGACTGAGAAACGTTTTAATTCTGACACTTCGACTATAGGTTCAAAACTTATATATACATTATTATGACTTTCATTAAAATGTTGATTTATTATGCTTTTCAGAGATTGAGAAGCGTTTTAATTATTACATTTCAACTACACGATGATAACTTGATTTTTCGAGAAATTCGCGTTCAATGCTAATACTCGTTTGAAACTCTCTTTCTCTACAAACCAAGCCATAGATGATTTTTATTAAAATATTGAATTATTATGCTTTTCAGAGCTTGAGAAACGTTTTAATTATTACATTTCGTCTACAGGATGATAACTTAATTTTTCGAGAAATTCACGTTCAATGCTAATACTCGTTAGAAATTCATATTCTCTACAGGGCAAGCCAGAGATGATTTTCATTAAAATGTTGTATTATTAAACTTTTAAGAGCCTGAGAATTGTTTTAATTCTGACATTTCGACAATAGGTTCTAAAGTTGTTATCTCCAGAAACTCGCGTTCAATGCTAATATTCGTTTGAAACTCATTTTCTCTACAGAGCAAGCCAGAGATCATTTCCATTAAAATGGTAAACAATTATACTTTTCAGAGCCTGAAAAGATTTTGTATATTTGACTATAGGGTGATAAGTTGTCTTTTCGAAAAATTCGCGTTCAATGATAATACTCTTTTGAAACTCATTTTCTCTACAGAGCAACCAGATATGATTTTCATTAAAATGTTATATTATTGTGCTTTTCATAGCCTGAACATCGTTTTAATTCTGACATTTCTACATAGGATTAGAACTTGAATTTTCGAGATATTCGCGTTAAATGCGAATATTCGTTGTAATCTAATTTTCGCTACAGATCAAGCCAGAGATGATTTTCATAAAAATGTTATATTATTATGCAGTTCAGAGCTTAAAAGCATTTTCATTATCACATTTCGAATGTAGGATCAAGACTTGATTATTCGAGAAAATCGCGTTCAATCATAAAACTCGCTTCAAATTTATTTTCCCTACTGACCAAGCCAGAGATGATTTTCATTAAAAATGTTGAATTATTTTATTTTTCAGAGACTGAAAACCCCTCCAGAGATTGCGCCTTATAGTAGCACTGACCGTGCGGGCGGAGGGGTTTGCGTGCTTTGTTGAGACTGAGAGCTATGCCAGCGGTAGATTTTCTACCAGCAAGGTCACCCATGCTGGACAGGTCTCAGAAAAGAAGCCAGACTAAGGCGTTCTGCTACGTCCAATTTTACCTATACCAATATTTTACCAATATTATCCTATTCCAATATTCCTACCTAAAGTTCAAATCACAAACCCTGAGACCTTCTGTGAACAAAACCACGCGCATACAGAAAGCATTGCAAACTCATAGAAGTAAAATAATCCACACGAAAATCCAGCGTTGTTACAGGATTCATTACATAAGGTAAAACAATGACCAATTTGTAGTATGGGATACGCTGCCGCAAATGACGTCTCACTTTAAACCCAATGCTCTTTCTTTTTTTACTTATTGCTTCACCTTTATGGTTAACTCTTTGCACCAGTAATCATTTCCCATAAATTTGGCTTCTTTCTTGCATGTGAATTGAATATATTTTACTTGCATTTTTTTAGACAAAATGATATAACATGGTAATGTATATTTCTAAGGATGATATAGATAGGAGAGTATTTGAAATTTTTTTGTAAATTTTATGTAAATTGTATCATATGTAAATAAAATATATAATGGGCATAAACAGCCATATGCATTGCTCTAAGTCCAATAAATATATTGATGATGATCAAAACAAGACAAAGAAAGTTCTTAAATTTATTGCGGTTGGAAACTTTGACAAGCATCCTAATGACGATTTTTGTTCCGCCAAATATAGTGCACTTCGTAAAATAACTTGGTTACATGGCAATTCAAGATAAGTGTGAACATTTTGTAATAATATGCATTGTAACTTTCAATGAGCTTAGAGATTTGTGTACATAATGATATTTTATAACATTGGTTATTTTCTAAAATTAATCATGTGAACAGCAAGAAAGTAGTGCAACTTAGTAATATATCCTTAGAAGAATAACATGCCGTGTTCTATGCGTGCGGGAAAGTCTCAGTGTTCTCCGAGCTTGTTTTCAAAACACCAGCAAGGACAGCCTTTGAAAAGGGGTGAGAAACAGATTCATGTAACGTTCTGAGAAACCAGTAAATGAAGTGGTTAAGTTCGTATCCCAGTGCAGTGGTGTGTCAGTGTCTGCAGTTTTAAGGGTTATGAAAGAGAGAATGACCGGGAGAGTAACAATGTATGCGGCTGCATATTCGTTTGATGTTTTGAGAGCGGGTTCTCACATTCAGAGGCTCTTATATAAAATGAATAGGTTCGGCGAACTATGAGTGTAACGGCATATGATTTCGGTCATGAATCAGCTGACGCGGAGTGATACATCGAATCGGTGAGACGGTTTGTTTACAGAAGGTCTCAGGGTTGGTGACTTACACTATAGTCCCTAAGTCCCGTCCTCAGGGTTACGAGGGGGATGGAGCGGATTCCTCAGCCGTAGTGTTGGCAACAGTACATATGTTTTTCCTTGGTTATTTTCTTGGCTATCATGTGTAAGTTCTAACCCAAACTGTCAGGTTAATACTTTATACTTCTCTTTCATATCTAATCTTATATTAATTTTTATATTACTGTAACACATATTATCATATTATTGTACTTTTTGAATTCTTCTGATTGCATATTTTGTGTACCAAACAGTGTTATAATGCAAGACACTGTAAATGGGCATTTGCCTGTAGTGTCATGTCTTTAAATAAATAAATAAAGGAGCAAACCTGATACAAACCTTGGTCCTCCAGGTTGGGTGTTGAGCATGGGACTAGCGACCCTATCCCATAAAACAATCATTGTTGCGGAACTCAGAAACAATGATAGCCGGACGTATTCTATGGAAAGACACAGGCATGCTAAAGGACTACGTAAACGGAAGAATGATATATACCTGGCCACATGGAATGTTAGAACATTAAGTAAAGCAGGTGCATTGGAAAACCTAAAGGAGGAAATGAAGAAATACATAATAATAAAAGCGGCATTGCAGGAGATCAGGTGGCAAGGAAATGGAATGTTATCTACTGGGGATTACACATTAATGTATAGTGGAAGCAGTGAAAATACAAGAGGTGGCACAGGATTCCTACTAAACAATAAATATAAAACTGTAGTAAAGAAATTCAAACCAATAAATGAGAGCTTATGTACGCTGAAAATGAAAGCCAAGTTCTTCAACATTACCTTAGTATGTGTATATGCCGAAACGGACGAGGCAGAAGAAGATGAAAAGGATGGATTCTACCTGCAGCTGGATCAGGTAATCGATCGTATACCAAAACATGACATTAAGATAATAATGGGAGACTTTAATGCCAAGGTTGGACGTGAAGAAGCATTCCAAGACTATATAGGAAAGGAAAGTTTGCATGAAATTTCAAATGATAATGGTCTGAGACTGATAGATCTGATTATGTGTAACTTAATGGTCATTGGAAGCACCTGGCATCAAAGGAAGAAGGTAAGGGAAATGACATGGTGTTCACCAGATGGTGTAACACAAAACCAAATTGACCATGTGCTGATAGACAGAAGACATGCCTCTGATATACTACAAGCAGATAGCTGTCGAGGAGCAGACAGTGATTATTTAGTACGCATTAAATACAGACAGAGAATAGCTACATATAGGGATGGAAGAAGAGCGAAAGTGACCTCAAGGTATGATGATGAGAAGTTAAAAAGAGATGAAGCCATTGCCAAACAATTCCGTTTAATGGTAGGCAACCAACTTGAAGAAAGAAGTCAAAGGTGGGAAATCGAAGGTATTGAAGGGAAATGGAGTATAATAAAGGAGATCGTACATGAAACAGCACAGGAAGTGCTGGGAGAGAAGACGAAGATCCAAAGAGGTAAATGGTTTGATGAGGAATGTAAAGCAGCAATAAATGAAAGAAATGAGGCACGAAAGAGAATGCTTAATAGGAAAACCAGATATAACACAGAACAATGTAGACTTAAAAGGAAGGAAGCAGACTGTGTGTGCAGGAGAAAGAAACGATGCTTTGAGAAAGAGTGGATTGAGGAACTTGAAGAATATAGTAGTAATCAGCAAGTAAGGAAAATGTATATGAGGGTGAAGGATATAAGGAAAGGCTTCCAACCGAAGACAGCTTTCTGTAAGGACCAAGCAGGAAACCTAATAGGCGGGGAAAATGAGATCTTAGAGAGATGGGCAGAATACTTCAGTCAGCTACTTAATGTGGAAGATGGGTTCCAAGATCTAGAATTGAATGATGAAGAGGAGTACCATGATGACGAAACCGGAACATCTCCAACACTGGAAGAAGTTAGAACCGTTATTAAGCCTCTAAAGAATAACAAAGCCCCAGGGATTAATAACATCACTGCTGAAATGGTTAAGAACTCAGGGAAATCAACTAATTAAGTATATACACAAATTGTTATCTGATATATGGGAACATGAACTATAGCCCTAGTGAGCGTAATATACAAAGTGCTTGCAAAAATCCTAGCAGGAAGATTGTCACCACTGACTGAGGGAATAATAGGGGATTATCAGTGTGGTTTTAGACCAAACAGATCCACTTCGGATCAAATCTTTATAGTCAGGCAGATAATGGAGAAATGTTATGAATATTCATCAGTTATTTATAGACTTTAAGCAGGCATATGACAGTATCATACGAGGAAAATTGTATGAGGCAATGAAGGAGCTAGGGATCCTAAACAAGCTAATAAGATTAACCAGAATGACGCCTCGGGGTACTAAATGCAAGGTGAAGATTGAAGCAGAGCTCACAAGGGAATTTGCAGTAAACCAAGGTTTGAGACAAGGAGATGTGCTATCTACGATATTATTCAATATAGTTTTAGAAAAGAACATGAGTGTAACCCAGTAGGAACTCTCTTCAACACAGTGAACCAAAATCTAGCATATGCTGATGACATTGATATGATGGCACGAGGATTGCAAGAAGTGAAGGAAGGACTGGAAAGATTGGAGAACACAGCTAGTGAGATGGGACTCCAAATAAAAAAACACAAGACTAAATACATGTTCTCAGCGCGAAATATGGAATTCACGGAAGGCCAATATATACAATTTGATGGAGGCACGTATGAAAAATTCAAAATTTTCAATATCTTGGAACATAAGTTACCATGTATAATAATATTAAGGAGGAAAGAAAAGCAAGAATTGCAGCTGGTAATCGAAGCTATTTTTCATTGTTAAGAGTTTTCAAATCTCGCAGCCTGAGTAGAAATTTGAAAATCAAAGTATATCAGCTAGTCGTAATGTCAGTGGTGACATATGGAGCAGAGACATAGACTTTGGTGCAAGCAGATGAAGAACTTTTGCGAAGATGGGAAAGAAGGATACTGAGGAAAATATGCGGGCCAGTAAATGAGAATGGTCAACGGCGAATAAGGAGAAACGATGAAATTAGAACACTCTACTACAAAAAAACAGATATAGTTTCCGATATAAGAAGCATGAGACTCAGGTGGTTAGGACATGTGGAAAGAATACCTGAAAACAGAGCTGCTAAAAAGGTCAATAAAGGGACACCAGGAGGGTGAAGATTAAGAGGAAGGCCAAGGAAAAGATGGTTGGAGGTTGATGAGGAAGACCTTAGGAGGATGGGAGTAAGACGGTGGAGACGTCGAGCAGAAGACAGAAGAGAATGTGCTATCATTGTAAGAGAGGCGAAGGCCCTTTAGGGGCTGTAGCAGCCAAGAAGAGCCTGAAAAGCGTCTTAATTCTGACATTTCTACTGCTAGATCAAAACTTAATTTTTCGAGCAATTCGCGTTCAATGCTAATACTCGTATGAAACTCATTTTCTCTACAGAGCAAGCCAGAGCTGATTTTCATTAAAATGTTGAATTATTATTATTTTCAAAGCTTGAGAAGCGTTCTAATTATTGCATTTTGACTACACGATGATAACTTAATTATTCGAGAAATTCGCGTTCAATGCTAATACTCGTTTGAAACTCATATTTTCTACAGAGCAAGGCAGAAATGATTTTCATTAAAATGTTGATTCATTATTCTTTTCAGAGCCTGAAAAACGTTTTCATTCTGACATTTCGACTATGGGTTCAAAACTTGATTTTTCGAAAAATTCGCGTTAAGTGCTAATACTCGCTTGAAACTTATTTTCCCTACAGAGCAAGCCAGAGATGATTTTCTTTAAATGTTGAATTATTATGTTTTTCAGACCTAGAGAAGCGTTTTAATTATTACATTTCGACTACAGGATGATAACTCGAGTTTTGGAGAAATTCGCTATAAATGCAAATACTCGCTTGAAACCCATTTTGTCTACAGAGCAAGCCAGAGATGATAATCATTAAAATGATAAATTATTATTCTTTTCAGAGCTTGAGAAACGTCTTAATTCTGACATTTCTACTACAAGATCAAAACTTAATTTTTCGAGAAATTCGCGTTGAATCCTAATACTCGTATGAAACTCATTTTCTCTACAGATCAAGCCAGAGCTGATTTTCATTAAAATGTTGAATTATTATGCTTTTCAGAGTCTGAGAAACGTTTCAATTCTTACATTTCGACTATAGGTTCAAAACTTGATTTTTTGAAAAAATCTTGTTAAATGCAAATACTTAAATTGAAACCCATTTTCTCTACAGAGCATGCCAGAGATGACTTTCATTAAAATTTTGATTTATTATGCTTTTCAGAGCTTGAGAAGCGTTTTAATTATTACGTTTCAACTACAGGATGATAACTCGATTTTTGGAGATATTCGCGATAAATGCAAATACTCGCTTGAAACCCATTTTCTCTACAGAGCAAGCCATAGATGATTTTTATTAAAATGTTGAATTATTATGCTTTTCAGAGTCTGAGAGACGTTTCAATTCTTACATTTCGACTATAGGTTCAAAACTTGTTTTTTTGAAAAAATCTTGTTAAATGCAAATACTCAATTGAAACCCATTTTCTCTACAGAGCATGCCAGAGATGACTTTCATTAAAATTTTGATTTATTATGCTTTTCAGAGCTTGAGAAGCGTCTTAATTCTGACATTTCTACTACAAGATTAAAACTTAATTTTTCGAGAAATTCGCGTTCAATGCTAATTCTCGTATGAAACTCATTTTCTCTACAGAGCAAGCCAGAAATGATAATCATTAAAATGATAAATTATTGTGCTTTTCAGAGCTTGAGAAGCGTCTCAATTTTGACATTTCTACTACAAGATCAAAACTTAATTTTTCGAGAAATTCGCGTTCAATGCTAATACTCGTATGAAACTCATTTTCCCTACAGAGCAAGCCAGAGCTGATTTTCATTAGAATGTTGAATTATTATGCTTTTCAGAGCCTGAGAAACGATTTAAATCTGACATTTCGACTATAGGTTCAAAACTTGAATTTTTAAAAATTCGTGTTAAATTAAAATACTCACTTGTAACCCATTTTCTCTACAGAGCATGCCAGCAATGACTTTCATTAAAATGTTGATTTATTATGCTTTTCAGAGCTTGAGAAGCGTTTTAATTATTACATTTCAACTACATGATGATAGCTTGATTTTTCGAGAAATTCGCGTTCAATGCTAATACTCGTTTGAAACTCATTTTCTCTACAAACCAAGCCATAGATGATTTTTATTAAAATATTGAATTATTATGCTTTTCAGAGCTTGAGAAACGTTTTAATTATTACATTTCGACTACAGGATGATAACTTAATTTTTCCAGAAATTCACGTTCAATGCTAATACTCGTTAGAAATTCATATTCTCTACAGAGCAAGCCAGAGATAATTTTCATTTAAATGTTGTATTATTAAACTTTTAAGGGCCTCAGAATCGTTTCAATTCTGACATTTCGACAATAGGTTCTAAAGTTGTTATCTCCAGAAACTCGCGTTCAATGCTTCTATTCGTTTGAAACTCATTTTCTCTACAGAGCAAGCCATAGATCATTTCCATTAAAATGGTAAACAATTATACTTTTCAGAGCCTGAAAAGCTTTTGAATATTTACATTTTGACTATAGGGTGATAAGTTTTCTTTTCGAAAAATTCGCGTTCAATGATAATACTCTTTTGAAACTCATTTTCTCTACAGAGCCACCAGATATGATTTTCATTAAAATGTTATATTATTGTGCTTTTCATAGCCTGAACATCGTTTTAATTCTGACATTTCTACATAGGATTAGAACTTGAATTTTCGAGATATTCGCGTTAAATGCGAATATTCGTTGTAATCTAATTTTCGCTACAGATCAAGCCAGAGATGATTTTCATAAAAATGTTATATTATTATGCAGTTCAGAGCTTAAAAGCATTTTCATTATCACATTTCGAATGTAGGATCAAGACTTGATTATTCGAGAAAATCGCGTTCAATCATAAAACTCGCTTCAAACTTATTTTCCCTACTGACCAAGCCAGAGATGATTTTCATTTAAAAAGTTTAATTATTATATTTTTCAGAGACTGAAAACCCCTCCAGAGATTGCGCCTTATAGTAGCACTGACCGTGCGGGCGGAGGGGTTTGCGTGCTTTGTTGAGGCTGAGAGCTATGCCAGCGGTAGATTTTCTACCAGCAAGGTCACCCATGCTGGACAGGTCTCAGAAAAGAAGCCAGACTAAGGCGTTCTGCAACGTCCAATTTTACCTATTTTATCCTATTCCAATATTCCTACCTAAAGTTCAAATCACAAACCCTGAGACCTTCTGTGAACAAAACCACGCGCATACAGAAAGCATTGCAAACTCATAGAAGTAAAATAATCCTCACGAAAATCCAGCGTTGTTACAGGATTCATTACATAAGGTAAAACAATGGCCAATTTGTAGTATGGGATACGCTGCCGCAAATGACGTCTCACTTTAAACCCAATGCTCTATCTTTTTTTACTTATTGCTTCACCTTTATGGTTAACTCTTTGCACCAGTAATCATTTCCCATAAATTTGGCTTCTTTCTTGCATGTGAATTGAATATATTTTACTTGCTTTTTTTTAGACAAAATGATATAACATGGTAATGTATATTTCTAAGGATGATATAGATAGGAGAGTATTTGAATTTTTTTTGTAAATTTTATGTAAATTGTATCTTATGTAAATAAAATATATAATGGGCATAAACAGCCATATGCATTGCTCTAAGTCCAATAAATATATTGATGATGATCAAAACAAGACAAAGAAAGTTCTTAAATTTATTGCGGTTGGAAACTTTGACAAGCATCCTAATGACGATTTTTGTTCCGCCAAATATAGTGCTTTTCGTAAAATAACTTGGTGACAAGGCAAGGCAAGATAAGTGTGAACATTTTGTAATAATATGCATTGTAAGTTTCAATGAGCTTAGAAATTTGTGTACATAATGATATTTTATAACATTGGTTATTTTCTAAAAATAATCATGTGAACAGCAAGAAAGTAGTGCAACTTAGTAATATATCCTTAGAAGAATAACATGCCGTGTTCTATGCGTGCGGGAAAGTCTCAGTGTTCTCCGAGCTTGTTTTCAAAACACCAGCAAGGACAGCCTTTGAAAAGGGGTGAGAAACAGATTCATGTAACGTTCTGAGAAACCAGTAAATGAAGTGGTTAAATTCGTATCCCAGTGCAGTGGTGTGTCAGTGTCTGCAGTTTTAAGGGTTATGAAAGAGAGAATGACCGGGAGAGTAACAATGTATGCGGCTGCATATTCGTTTGATGTCTTGAGAGCGGGTTCTCACATTCAGAGGCTCTTATATAAAATGAATAAGTGCGGCGAACTATGAGTGTAACGGCAGATGATTTCGGTCATGAATCAGCTGACGCGGAGTGATACATCGAATCGGTGAGACCGTTTGTTTACAGAAGGTCTCAGGGTTGGTGACTTACACTATAGTCCCTAAGTCCCGTCCTCAGGGTTACGAGAGGGATGGAGCGGATTCCTCAGCCGTAGTGTTGGCAACAGTACATATGTTTTTCCTTGGTTATTTTCTTGGCTATCATGTGTAAGTTCTAACCCAAACTGTCAGGTTAATACTTTATACTTCTCTTTCATATCTAATCTTATATTAATTTTTATATTACTGTAACACATATTATCATATTATTGTACTTTTTGAATTCTTCTGATTGCATATTTTGTGTACCAAACAGTGTTATAATACAAGACACTGTAAATGGGCATTTGCCTGTAGTGTCATGTCTTTAAATAAATAAATAAAGGAGCAAACCTGATACAAACCTTGGTCCTCCAGGTTGGGGGTTGAGCATGGGACTAGCGACCCTATCCCATAAAACAATCATTGTTGCGGAACTCAGAAACAATGATAGCCGGACGTATTCTATGGAAAGACACAGGCATGCTAAAGGACTACGTAAACGGAAGAATGATATATACCTGGCCACATGGAATGTTAGAACATTAAGTAAAGCAGGTGCATTGGAAAACCTAAAGGAGGAAATGAAGAAATACATAATAATAGTAGCGGCATTGCAGGAGATCAGGTGGCAAGGAAATGGAATGTTATCTACTGGGGATTACACATTAATGTATAGTGGAAGCAGTGAAAATACAAGAGGTGGCACAGGATTCCTACTAAACAATAAATATAAAACTGTAGTAAAGAAATTCAAACCAATAAATGAGAGCTTATGTACGCTGAGAATGAAAGCCAAGTTCTTCAACATTACCTTAGTATGTGTATATGCCGAAACGGAAGAGGCAGAAGAAGATGAAAAGGATGGATTCTACCAGCAGCTGGATCAGGTAATCGATCGTATACCAAAACATGACATTAAGATAATAATGGGAGACTTTAATGCCAAGGTTGGACGTGAAGAAGCATTCCAAGACTATACAGGAAAGGAAAGTTTGCATGAAATTTCAAATGATAATGGTCTGAGACTGATAGATCTGACTATGTGTAACTTAATGGTCATTGGAAGCACCTGGCATCAAAGGAAGAAGGTGAGGAAAATGACATGGTGTTCACCAGATGGTGTAACACAAAACCAAATTGACCATGTGCTGATAGACAGAAGACATGCCTCTGATATACTACAAGCAGATAGCTGTCGAGGAGCAGACAGTGATTATTTAGTACGCATTAAATACAGACAGAGAATAGCTACATATAGGGAAGGAAGAAGAGCGAAAGTGACCTCAAGGTATGATGATGAGAAGTTAAAAAGAGATGAAGCCATTGCCAACCAATTCCGTTTAATGGTAGGCAACCAACTTGAACAAAGAAGTCAAAGGTGGGAAATCGAAGGTATTGAAGGGAAATGGAGTATAATAAAGGAGATCCTACATGAAACAGCACAGGAAGTGCTGGGAGAGAAGACGAAGATCCAAAGAGGTAAATGGTTTGATGAGGAATGTAAAGCAGCAATAAATGAAATAAATGAGGCACGAAAGAGAATGCTTAATAGGAAAACCAGATATAACACAGAACAATGTAGACTTAAAAGAAAGGAAGCAGACTGTGTGTGCAGGAGAAAGAAACGATGCTTTGAGAAAGAGTGGATTGAGGAACTTGAAGAATATAGTAGTAATCAGCAAGTAAGGAAAATGTATATGAGGGTGAAGGATATAAGGAAAGGCTTCCAACCGAAGACAGCTTTCTGTAAGGACCAAGCAGGAAACCTAATAGGCGGGGAAAATGAGATCTTAGAGAGATGGGCAGAATACTTCAGTCAGCTACTTAATGTGGAAGATGGGTTCCAAGATCTAGAATTGAATGATGAAGAGGAGTACCATGATGACGAAACCGGAACATCTCCAACACTGGAAGAAGTTAGAACAGTTATTAAGCCTCTAAAGAATAACAAAGCCCCAGGGATTAATAACATCACTGCTGAAATGGTTAAGAACTCAGGGAAATCAACTAATTAAGTATATACACAAATTGTTATCTGATATATGGGAACATGAACTATAGCCCTAGTGAGCGTAATATACAAAGTGCTTGCAAAAATCCTAGCAGGAAGATTGTCACCACTGACTGAGGGAATAATAGGGGATTATCAGTGTGGTTTTAGACCAAACAGATCCACTTCGGATCAAATCTTTATAGTCAGGCAGATAATGGAGAAATGTTATGAATATTCATCAGTTATTTATAGACTTTAAGCAGGCATATGACAGTATCATACGAGGAAAATTGTATGAGGCAATGAAGGAGCTAGGGATCCTATACAAGCTAATAAGATTAACCAGAATGACGCCTCGGGGTACTAAATGCAAGGTGAAGATTGAAGCAGAGCTCACAAGGGAATTTGCAGTAAACCAAGGTTTGAGACAAGGAGATGTGCTATCTACGATATTATTCAATATAGTTTTAGAAAAGATCATGAGTGTAACCCAGTAGGAACTCTCTTCAACACAGTGAACTAAAATCTAGCATATGCTGATGACATTGATATGATGGCACGAAGATTGCAAGAAGTGAAGGAAGGACTGGAAAGATTGGAGAACACAGCTAGTGAGATGGGACTCCAAATAAAAAAAACACAAGACTAAATACATGTTCTCAGCGCGAAATATGGAATTCACGGAAGGCCAATATATACAATTTGATGGAGGCACGTATGAAAAATTCAAAATTTTCAATATCTTGGAACATAAGTTACCATGTATAATAATATTAAGGAGGAAAGAAAAGCAAGAATTGCAGCTGGTAATCGAAGCTATTTTTCATTGTTAAGAGTTTTCAAATCTCGCAGCCTGAGTAGAAATTTGAAAATCAAAGTATATCAGCTAGTCTTAATGTCAGTGGTGACATATGGAGCAGAGACATAGACTTTGGTGCAAGCAAATGAAGAACTTTTGCGAAGATGGGAAAGAAGGATACTGAGGAAAATATGCGGGCCAGTAAATGAGAATGGTCAACGGCGAATAAGGAGAAACGATGAAATTAGAACACTCTACTACAAAAAAACAGATATAGTTTCCGATATAAGAAGCATGAGACTCAGGTGGCTAGGACATGTGGAAAGAATACCTGAAAACAGAGCTGCTAAAAAGTCAAAAAAGGGACACCAGGAGGGTGAAGATTAAGAGGAAGGCCAAGGAAAAGATGGTTGGAGGTTGATGAGGAAGATTTTAGGAGGATGGGAGTAAGACGGTGGAGACGTCGAGCAGAAGACAGAAGAGAATGTGCTATCAATGTAAGAGAGGCGAAGGCCCTTTAGGGGCTGTAGCAGCCAAGAAGAGCCTGAAAAGCGTCTTAACTCTGACATTTCTACTGCTAGATCAAAACTTAATTTTTCGAGAAATTAGCGTTCAATGCTAATACTCGTATGAAACTCATTTTCTCTACACAGCAAGCCAGAGCTGATTTTCATTAAAATGTTGAATTATTATTATTTTCAAAGCTTGAGAAGCGTTCTAATTATTGCATTTTGACTACACGATGATAACTTAATTATTCGAGAAATTCGCGTTCAATGCTAATACTCGTTTGAAACTCATATTTTCTACAGAGCAAGGCAGAAATGATTTTCATTAAAATGTTGATTTATTATTCTTTTCAGAGCCTGAAAAACGTTTTCATTCTGACATTTCGACTATGGGTTCAAAACTTGATTTTTCGAAAAATTCGCGTTAAATGCTAATACTCGCTTGAAACTTATTTTCTCTACAGAGCAAGCCAGAGATGATTTTCTTTAAATGTTGAATTATTATGTTTTTCAGACCTTGAGAAGCGTCTTAATTCTGACATTTCTACTACAAGATCAAAACTTAATTTTTCGAGAAATCCGCGTTCAATGCTATTTCTCGTATGAAACTCATTTTCTCTACAGAGCAAGCCAGAGCTGATTTTCATTAGAATGTTGAATTATAATGCTTTTCAGAGCCTGAGACACGTTTTAAATATTACATTTCGACTACAGGATGATAACTCGAGTTTTGGAGAAATTCGCTATAAATGCAAATACTCGCTTGAAACCCATTTTCTCTACAGAGCAAGCCAGAGATGATAATCATTAAAATGATAAATTATTATTCTTTTCAGAGCTTGAGAAGCGTCTTAATTCTGACATTTCTACTACAAGATCAAAACTTAATTTTTCGAGAAATTCGCGTTCAATGCTAATTCTCGTATGAAACTCATTTTCTCTACAGAGCAAGCCAGAGCTGATTTTCATTAGAATGTTGAATTATAATCCTTTTCAGAGCCTGAGAAACGTTTTATATATTACATTTCGACTACAGGATGATAACTTAATTTTTCGAGAAATTCGCGTTCAATACTAATACTCGTATGAAACTCATTTTCTCTACAGAGCAAGCCACAGCTGATTTTTATTAAAATGTTGAATTATTATGCTTTTCAGAGTCTGAGTAACGTTTCAATTCTTACATTTCGACTATAGGTTCAAAACTTGATTTTTTGAAAAAATCTTCTTAAATGCAAATACTTAAATTGAAACCCATTTTCTCTACAGAGCATGCCAGAGATGACTTTCATTAAAATTTTGATTTATTATGCTTTTCAGAGTTTGAGAAGCGTTTTAATTATTACGTTTCAAGTACATGATGATAACTTGATTTTTCGAGAAATTCGCGTTCAATGCTAATACTCGTTGTAAACTAATTTTCTCTACAAACCAAGCCATAAATGTTTTCTATTAAGATATTGAATTATTATGCTTTTCAGAGCTTGAGAAGCGTTTTAATTATTACATTTCGACTACAGGATGATAACTTAATTTTTCGAGAAATTCGCGTTCAATGCTAATACTCGTATGAAACTCATTTTCTCTACAGAGCAAGCCAGTGCTGATTTTCATTAGAATGTTGAATTATTATGTTTTTCAGAACCTGAGAAACGTTTTAATTCTGACATTTCGACTATAGGTTCAAAACTTGATCTTTCAAAAAATTCGTATTAAATGCAAATACTCACTTGAAACCCTATTTCTGTACAGAGCAAGCCAGAAATGATTTTCATTAAAATGTACAATTATTATGCTTTTCAAGGCTTTAGAAGCGTTTTAATTATTACATTTCGACTACAGGATGATAACTCGATTTTTGTAGATATTCGCGATAAATGCATATACTCGCTTGAAACCCATTTTCTCTACAGAGCAAGCCAGATATGATAATCATTAAAATGATAAATTATTATGCTTTACAGAACTTGAGAAGCGTCTTAATTTTGACATTTCTACTACAAGATCAAAACTTAATTTTTCGAGAAATTCGCGTTCAATGCTAATACTCGTATGAAACTCATTTTCTCTACAGAGCAAGCCAGAGCTGATTTTCATTAGAATGTTGAATTATTATGCTTTTGAGAGCCTGAGAAACGTTTTAATTCTGACATTTCGACTATAGGTTCAAAACTTGAATTTTTGAAAAATTCGTGTTAAATTCAAATACTCACTTGAAACCCATTTTCTCTACAGAGCATGCCAGAAATGACTTTCATTAAGATGTTGATTTATTATGCTTTTCAGAGCTTGAGAAGCGTTTTAATTATTACATTTCGTCTACAGGATGATAACTTAATTTTTCGAGAAATTCACGTTCAATTCACTCGTTAGAAATTCATATTCTCTACAGAGCAAGCCAGAGATGATTTTCATTAAAATGTTGTATTATTAAACTTTTAAGAGCTTGAGAATCGTTTTAATTCTGACATTTCGACAATAGGTTCTAAAGTTGTTATCTCCAGAAACTCGCGTTCAATGCTTCTATTCGTTTGAAACTCATTTTCTCTACAGAGCAAGCCAGAGATCATTTCAATTAAAATGGTAAACAGTTATGCTTTTCAGAGCCTGAAAAGCTTTTGAATATTTACATTTTGACTATAGGGTGATAAGTTGTCTTTTCGAAAAATTCGCGTTCAATGATAATACTCTTTTGAAACTCATTTTCTCTACAGAGCAACCAGATATGATTTTCATTAAAATGTTATATTATTGTGCTTTTCATAGCCTGAACATCGTTTTAATTCTGACATTTCTACATAGGATTAGAACTTGAATTTTCGAGATATTCGCGTTAAATGCGAATATTCGTTGTAATCTAATTTTCGCTACAGATCAAGCCAGAGATGATTTTCATAAAAATGTTATATTATTATGCAGTTCAGAGCTTAAAAGCATTTTCATTATCACATTTCGAATGTAGGATCAAGACTTGATTATTCGAGAAAATCGCGTTCAATCATAAAACTCGCTTCAAACTTATTTTCCCTACTGACCAAGCCAGAGATGATTTTCATTAAAATGTTGAATTATTATATTTTTCAGAGACTGAAAACCCCTCCAGAGATTGCGCCTTATAGTAGCACTGACCGTGCGGGCGGAGGGGTTTGCGTGCTTTGTTGAGGCTGAGAGCTATGCCAGCGGTAGATTTTCTACCAGCAAGGTCACCCATGCTGGACAGGTCTCAGAAAGGAAGCCAGACTAAGGCGTTCTGCAACGTCCAATTTTACCTATTTTATCCTATTCCAATATTCCTACCTAAAGTTCAAATCACAAACCCTGAGACCTTCTGTGAACAAAACCACGCGCATACAGAAAGCATTGCAAACTCATAGAAGTAAAATAATCCACACGAAAATCCAGCGTTGTTACAGGATTCATTACATAAGGTAAAACAATGGCCAATTTGTAGTATGGGATACGCTGCCGCAAATGACGTCTCACTTTAAACCCAATGCTCTTTCTTTTTTTACTTATTGCTTCACCTTTATGGTTAACTCTTTGCACCAGTAATCATTTCCCATAAATTTGGCTTCTTTCTTGCATGTGAATTGAATATATTTTACTTGCATTTTTTGAGACAAAATGATATAACATGGTAATGTATATTTCTAAGGATGATATAGATAGGAAGAAAGCAAGAAAGTAGTGCAACTTAATAATATATCCTTAGAAAAATAACATGCCGTGTTCTATGCGTGCGGGAAAGTCTCAGTGTTCTCCGAGCTTGTTTTCAAAACACCAGCAAGGACAGCCTTTGAAAAGGGGTGAGAAACAGATTCATGTAACGTTCTGAGAAACCAGTAAATGAAGTGGTTAAGTTCGTATCCCAGTGCAGTGGTGTGTCAGTGTCTGCAGTTTTAAGGGTTATGAAAGAGAGAAGAGCAAGCCAGAGATGATAATCATTAAAATGATAAATTATTGTTCTTTTCAGAGCTTGAGAAGCGTCTTAATTCTGACATTACTACTACAAGATCAAAACTTAATTTTTCGAGAAATTCGCGTTCAATGCTAATTCTCGTATGAAACTCATTTTCTCTACAGAGCAAGCCAGAGCTGATTTTCATTAAAATGTTGAATTATTATGCTTTTCAGAGTCTGAGAAACATTTCAATTCTTACATTTCGACTATAGGTTCAAAACTTGATTTTTTGAAAAAATCTTGTTAAATGCAAATACTTAAATTGAAACCCATTTTCTCTACAGAGCAAAATTTTGATTTATTATGCTTTTCAGAACTTGAAAAGCGTTTTAATTATTACGTTTTAAGTACATGATGATAACTTAATTTTTCGAAAATTCGCGTTCAATGCTAATATTCGTTGTAAACTAATTTTCTCTACAAACCAAGCCATAAATGATTTGGTCTAAAACCACACTGATAATCCCCTATTATTCCCTCAGTCAGTGGTGACAATCTTCCTGCTAGGATTTTTGCAAGCACTTTGTATATTACGCTCACTAGGGCTATAGTTCATGTTCCCATATATCAGATAACAATTTGTGTATATACTTAATTAGTTGATTTCCCTGAGTTCTTAACCATTTCAGCAGTGATGTTATTAATCCCTGGGGCTTTGTTATTCTTTAGAGGCTTAATAACTGTTCTAACTTCTTCCAGTGTTGGAGATGTTCCGGTTTCGTCATCATGGTACTCCTCTTCGTCATTCAATTCTAGATCTTGGAACCCATCTTCCACATTAAGTAGCTGACTGAAGTATTCTGCCCATCTCTCTAAGATCTCATTTTCCCCGCCTATTAGGTTTCCTGCTTGGTCCTTACAGAAAGCTGTCTTAGGTTGGAAGCCTTTCCTTATATCCTTCACCCTCATATACATTTTCCTTACTTGCTGATTACTACTATATTCTTCAAGTTCCTCAAAGCATCGTTTCTTTCTCCTGCACACACAGTCTGCTTCCTTTCTTTTAAGTCTACATTGTTCTGTGTTATATCTGGTTTTCCTATTAAGCATTCTCTTTCCAGCCTCATTTCTTTCATTTATTGCTGCTTTACATTCCTCATCAAACCATTTACCTCTTTGGATCTTCGTCTTCTCTCCCAGCACTTCCTGTGCTGTTTCATGTAGGATCTCCTTTATTATACTCCATTTCCCTTCAATACCTTCGATTTCCCACCTTTGACTTCTTTGTTCAAGTTGGTTGCCTACCATTAAACGGAATTGTTTGGCAATGGCTTCATCTCTTTTTAACTTCTCATCATCATACCTTGAGGTCACTTTCGCTCTTCTTCCATCCCTATATGTAGCTATTCTCTGTCTGTATTTAATGCGTACTAAATAATCACTGTCTGCTCCTCGACAGCTATCTGCTTGTAGTATATCAGAGGCATGTCTTCTGTCTATCAGCACATGGTCAATTCGGTTTTGTGTTACACCATCTGGTGAACACCATGTCATTTTTCTCACCTTCTTCCTTTGATGCCAGGTGCTTCCAATGACCATTAAGTTACACATAGTCAGATCTATCAGTCTCAGACCATTATCATTTGAAATTTCATGCAAACTTTCCTTTTCTATATAGTCTTGGAATGCTTCTTCACGTCCAACCTTGGCATTAAAGTCTCCCATTATTATCTTAATGTCATGTTTTGGTATACGATCGATTACCTGATCCAGCTGCTGGTAGAATCCATCCTTTTCATCTTCTTCTGCCTCTTCCGTTTCGACATATACACATACTAAGGTAATGTTGAAGAACTTGGCTTTCATTCTCAGCGTACATAAGCTCTCATTTATTGGTTTGAATTTCTTTACTACAGTTTTATATTTATTGTTTAGTAGGAATCCTGTGCCACCTCTTGTATTTTTACTGCTTCCACTATACATTAATGTGTAATCCCCAGTAGATAACATTCCATTTCCTTGCCACCTGATCTCCTGCAATGCCGCTACTATTATTATGTATTTCTTCATTTCCTCCTTTAGGTTTTCCAATGCACCTGCTTTACTTAATGTTCTAACATTCCATGTGGCCAGGTATATATCATTCTTCCGTTTACGTAGTCCTTTAGCATGCCTGTGTCTTTCCATAGAATACGTCCGGCTATCATTGTTTCTGAGTTCCGCAACAATGATTGTTTTATGGGATAGGGTCGCTAGTCCCATGCTCAACCCCCAACCTGGAGGACCAAGGTTTGTATCAGGTTTGCTCCTTTATTTATTTATTTAAAGACATGACACTACAGGCAAATGCCCATTTACAGTGTCTTGTATTATAACACTGTTTGGTACACAAAATATGCAATCAGAAGAATTCAAAAAGTACAATAATATGATAATATGTGTTACAGTAATATAAAAATTAATATAAGATTAGATATGAAAGAGAAGTATAAAGTATTAACCTGACAGTTTGGGTTAGAACTTACACATGATAGCCAAGAAAATAACCAAGGAAAAACATATGTACTGTTGCCAACACTACGGCTGAGGAATCCGCTCCATCCCTCTCGTAACCCTGAGGACGGGACTTAGGGACTATAGTGTAAGTCACCAACCCTAAGACCTTCTGTAAACAAACGGTCTCACCGATTCGATGTATCACTCCGCGTCAGCTGATTCATGACCGAAATCATCTGCCGTTACACTCATAGTTCGCCGCACTTATTCATTTTATACAAGAGCCTCTGAATGTGAGAACCCGCTCTCAAAACATCAAACGAATATGCAGCCGCATACATTGTTACTCTCCCGGTCATTCTCTCTTTCATAACCCTTAAAACTGCAGACACTGACACACCACTGCACTGGGATACGAACTTAACCACTTCATTTACTGGTTTCTCAGAACGTTACATGAATCTGTTTCTCACCCCTTTTCAAAGGCTGTCCTTGCTGGTGTTTTGAAAACAAGCTCGGAGAACACTGAGACTTTCCCGCACGCATAGAACACGGCATGTTATTTTTCTAAGGATATATTACTAAGTTGCACTACTTTCTTGCTGTTCACATGATTATTTTTAGAAAATAACCAATGTTATAAAATATCATTATGTACACAAATCTCTAAGCTCATTGAAACTTACAATGCATATTACTACAAAATGTTCACACTTATCTTGCCTTGCCATGTCACCAAGTTATTTTACGAAGTGCACTATATTTGGCGGAACAAAAATCGTCATTAGGATGCTTGTCAAAGTTTCCAACCGCAATAAAGTTAAGAACTTTCTTTGTCTTGTTTTGATCATCATCAATATATTTATTGGACTTAGAGCAATGCATATGGCTGTTTATGCCCATTATATATTTTATTTACATAAGATACAATTTACATAAAATTTACAAAAAAATTTCAAATACTCTCTCTACTATATCACCCTTAGAAATATACATTACCATGTTATATCATTTTGTCTAAAAAAATGCAAGTAAAATATATTCAATTCACATGCAAGAAAGAAGCCAAATTTATGGGAAATGATTAGTGGTGCAAAGAGTTAACCATAAAGGTGAAGCAATAAGTAAAAAAAGAAAGAGCATTGGGTTTAAAGTGAGACGTCATTTGCGGCAGCGTATCCCATACTACAAATTGGCCATTGTTTTACCTTATGTAATGAATCCTGTAACAACGCAGATTTTCGTGTGGATTATTTTACTTCTATGAGTTTGCAATACTTTCTGTATGCGCGAGGTTATGTTCACTGAAGGCCTCAGGGTTTGTGATTTGAACTTTAGGTAGGAATATTGGAATAGGATACAATAGGTAAAATTGGACGTTGCAGAACGCCTTAGTCTGGCTTCTTTTCTGAGACCTGTCCAGCATGGGTGACCTTGCTGGTAGAAAATCTACCGCTGGCATAGCTCTCAGCCTCAACAAAGCACGCAAACCCCTCCGCCCGCACGGTCAGTGCTACTATAAGGCGCGTTCTCTGAAGGAGTTTTCAGTTTCTGAAAAATATAGTAATTCAACATTTTAATGAAAATCATCTCTGGCTTCATCAGTTGGGAAAATAAGTTTGAAGCGAGTTTTATGATTGAACGCGATTTTCTCGAATAATCAAGTTTTGATCCTACATTCGAAATGTGATAATGAAAATGCTTTTAAGCTCTGAACTGCATAATAATATAACATTTTTATGAAAATCATCTCTGGCTTGATCTGTAGCGAAAATTAGATTACAACGAATATTCGCATTTAACGCGAATATCTCGAAAATTCAAGTTCTAATCCTATGTAGAAATGTCAGAATTAAAACGATGTTCAGGCTATGAAAAGCACAATAATATAACATTTTAATGAAAATCATATCTGGTTGCTGTGTAGAGAAAATGAGTTTCAAAAGAGTATTATCTTTGAACGCGAATTTTTGTGAAAAGACAACTTATCACCCTATAGTCAAAATGTAAATATTCAAAAGCTTTTCAGGCTCTGAAAAGCATAATTGTTTACCATTTTAATGGAAATGATCTCTGGCTTGCTCTGTAGAGAAAATGAGTTTCAAACGAATATTAGCATTGAACGCGAGTTTCTGGAGAAAACAACTTTAGAACCTATTGTCGAAATGTCAGAATTAAAACGATTCTCAGGCTCTTAAAAGTTTAATAATACAACATTTTAATGAAAATCATCTCTGGCTTGCACTGTAGAGAATATGAATTTCTAACGAGTATTAGCATTGAACGTGAATTTCTCGAAAAATTAAGTTATCATCCTGTAGACGAAATGTAATAATTAAAACGTTTCTCAAGCTCTGAAAAGCATAATAATTCAATATTTTAATAAAAATCATCTATGGCTTGGTTTGTAGAGAAAATGAATTTCAAACGAGTATTTGCATTGAACGCGAATTTCTCGAAAAATCAAGTTATCTTCATGTAGTTGAAATGTAATAATTAAAACGCTTCTCAATCTCTGAAAAGCATAATAAATCAACATTTTAGTGAAAGTCATTTCTGGCATGCTCTGTAGAGAAAATGGGTTTCAAGTGAGTATTTGAATTTAACACGAATTTTTCAAAAATTCAAGTTTTGAACCTATAGTCGAAATGTCAGAATTAAAACGTTTCTCAGGCTCTGAAAAGCATAATAATTTATCATTTTAATGATTATCATCTCTGGCTTGCTCTGTAGAGAAAATGGGTTTCAAGCAAGTATTTGCATTTATCGCGAATATCTCCAAAAATCGAGTTATCATCCTGTAGTCGAAATGTAATAATTAAAACGCTTCTAAAGTTCTGAAAAGAATAATAATTCTACATTTTAATGAAAATCATTTCTGGCTTGCTCTGTAGAGAAATAGGGTTTCAAGTGAGTATTTTCATTTAATACGAATTTTTCGAAAGATCAAGTTTTGAACCTATAGTCGAAATGTCAGAATTAAAACGTTTCTCAGGTTCTGAAAAACATAATAATTCAACATTCTAATGAAAATCAGCTCTGGCTTGCTCTGTAGAGAAAATGAATTTCATACGAGTATTAGCAATGAACGCGAATTTCTCGAAAAATTAAGTTATCATCCTGTAGTCGAAATGTAATAATTAAAACTCTTCTCAAGCTCTGAAAAGCATAATAATTCTTTATCTTAATAGAAATCATTTATGGCTTGGTTTGTAGAGAAAATTAGTTAACAACGAGTATTAGCATTGAACGCGAATTTCTCGAAAAATCAAGTTATCATCATGTAGTTGAAACGTAATAATTAAAACGCTTCTCAAGCTCTGAAAAGCATAATAAATCAAAATTTTAATGAAAGTCATCTCTGGCATGCTCTGTAGAGAAAATGGGTTTCAAGTGAGTATTTGCATATAACAAGATATTATCAAAAAATCAAGTTTTGAACCTATAGTCGAAATGTAAGAATTGAAACGTTTCTCAGACTGTGAGAAGCATAATAATTCAACATTTTAATGAAAATCAGCTCTGGCTTGCTCTGTAGAGAAAATGAGTTCCATACGAGTATTAGTATTGAACGCGAATTTCTCGAAAAATCGAGTTATCATCCTGTAGTCGAAATGTAATAATTAAAACGCTTCTCAAGGTCTGAAAAACATAATAATTCAACATTTAAAGAAAATCATCTCTGGCTTGCTCTGTAGAGAAAATAAATTTCAAGCGAGTATTAGCATTTAACGCGAATTTTTCGAAAAATCAAGTTTTGAACCCATAGTCGAAATGTCAAATTTAAAACGTTTTTCAGGCTCTGAAAAGAATAATGAATCAACATTTTAATGAAAATCATTTCTGCCTTGCTCTGTAGAAAATATGAGTTTCAAACGAGTATTAGCATTGAACGCGAATTTCTCGAATAATTAAGTTATCATCGTGTAGTCAAAATGCAATAATTAAAACGCTTCTCAAGCTTTGAAAAGCATAATAATAAAACATTTTAATGAAAATCATCTCTGGCTTGCTCTGTAGAGAAAATGAGTTTCATACGAGTATTAGCATTGAACGCTAATTTCTCGAAAAATTAAGTTTTGATCTTGCAGTAGAAATGTCAGAATTAAGACGCTTTTCAGGCTCTTCTTGGCTGCTACAGCCCCTAAAGGGCCTTCGCCTCTCTTACAATGATAGCACATTCACTTCTGTCTTCTGCTCGACGTCTCCACCGTCTTACTCCCATCCTCCTAAGGTCTTCCTCAACAACCTCCAACCATCTTTTCCTTGGCCTTCCTCTTAATCTTCACCCTCCTGGTGTCCCTTTATTGACCTTTTTAACAGCTCTGTTTTTCAGGTATTCTTTCCACATGTCCTAGCCACCTGAGTCTCATGCTTCTTATATCGGAAACTATATTTGTTTTCTTGTAGTAGAGTGTTCTCTTTCATCGTTTCTCCTTATTCGCCGTTGACCATTCTCATTTACTGGCCCGTATATTTTCCTCAGTATCCTTCTTTCCCATCGTCGCAAAACTTCTTCATCTGCTTGCACCAAAGTTTATGTCTGCTCCATTAGTCACCACTGACATTACGACTAGCTGATATACTTTGATTTTCAAATTTCTACTCGGGCTGCGAGATTTGAAAACTCTTAACAATGAAAAATTGCTTCGATTACCAGCTGCAATTCTTGCTTTTCTTTCCTCCTTAATATTATTATACATGGTAACTTATGTTCCAAGATATTGAAAATTTTGAATTTTTCATACGTGCCTCCATCAAATTGTATATATTGGCCTTCCGTGAATTCCATATTTCGCGCTGAGAACATGTATTTAGTCTTGGGTTTTTTTATTTGGAGTCCCATCTCACTAGCTGTGTTCTCCAATCTTTCCAGTCCTTCCTTCACTTCTTGCAATCTTCGTGCCATCATATCAATGTCATCAGCATATGCTAGATTTTGGTTCACTGTGTTGAAGAGAGTTCCTACTGGGTTACACTCATGATCTTTTCTAAAACTATATTGAATAATATCGTAGATAGCACATCTCCTTGTCTCAAACCTTGGTTTACTGCAAATTCCCTTGTGAGCTCTGCTTCAATCTTCACCTTGCATTTAGTACCCCTAGGCGTCATTCTGGTTAATCTTATTAGCTTGTTTAGGATCCCTAGCTCCTTCATTGCCTCATACAATTTTCCTCGTATGATACTGTCATATGCCTGCTTAAAGTCTATAAATAACTGATGAATATTCATAACATTTCTCCATTATCTGCCTGACTATAAAGATTTGATCCGTAGTGGATCTGTTTGGTCTAAAACCACACTGATAATCCCCTATTATTCCCTCAGTCAGTGGTGACAATCTTCCTGCTAGGATTTTTGCAAGCACTTTGTATATTACGCTCACTAGGGCTATAGTTCATGTTCCCATATATCAGATAACAATTTGTGTATATACTTAATTAGTTGATTTCCCTGAGTTCTTAACCATTTCAGCAGTGATGTAATTAATCCCTGGGGCTTTGTTATTCTTTAGAGGCTTAATAACTGTTCTAACTTCTTCCAGTGTTGGAGATGTTCCGGTTTCGTCATCATGGTACTCCTCTTCATCATTCAATTCTAGATCTTGGAACCCATCTTCCACATTAAGTAGCTGACTGAAGTATTCTGCCCATCTCTCTAAGATCTCATATTCCCCGCCTATTAGGTTTCCTGCTTGGTCCTTACAGAAAGCTGTCTTCGGTTGGAAGCCTTTCCTTATATCCTTCACCCTCATATACATTTTCCTTACTTGCTGATTACTACTATATTCTTCAAGTTCCTCAAAGCATCGTTTCTTTCTCCTGCACACACAGTCTGCTTCCTTTCTTTTAAGTCTACATTGTTCTGTGTTATATCTGGTTTTCCTATTAAGCATTCTCTTTCGTGCCTCATTTATTTCATTTATTGCTGATTTACATTCCTCATCAAACCATTTACCTCTTTGGATCTTCGTCTTCTCTCCCAGCACTTCCTGTGCTGTTTCATGTAGGATCTCCTTTATTATACTCCATTTCCCTTCAATACCTTCGATTTCCCACCTTTGACTTCTTTCTTCAAGTTGGTTGCCTACCATTAAACGGAATTGTTTGGCAATGGCTTCATCTCTTTTTAACTTCTCATCATCATACCTTGAGGTCACTTTCGCTCTTCTTCCATCCCTATATGTAGCTATTCTCTGTCTGTATTTAATGCGTACTAAATAATCACTGTCTGCTCCTCGACAGCTATCTGCTTGTAGTATATCAGAGGCATGTCTTCTGTCTATCAGCACATGGTCAATTTGGTTTTGTGTTACACCATCTGGTGAACACCATGTCATTTTTCTCACCTTCTTCCTTTGATGCCAGGTGCTTCCAATGACCATTAAGTTACACATAGTCAGATCTATCAGTCTCAGACCATTATCATTTGAAATTTCATGCAAACTTTCCTTTCCTATATAGTCTTGGAATGCTTCTTCACGTCCAACCTTGGCATTAAAGTCTCCCATTATTATCTTAATGTCATGTTTTGGTATACGATCGATTACCTGATCCAGCTGCTGGTAGAATCCAAACTTTCCATCTTCTTCTGCCTCTTCCGTTTCGGCATATACACATACTAAGGTAATGTTGAAGAACTTGGCTTTCATTCTCAGCGTACATAAGCTCTCATTTATTGGTTTGAATTTCTTTACTACAGTTTTATATTTATTGTTTAGTAGGAATCCTGTGCCGCCTCTTGTATTTTCACTGCTTCCACTATACATTAATGTGTAATCCCCAGTAGATAACATTCCATTTCTTTGCCACCTGATCTCCTGCAATGCCGCTACTATTATTCTGTATTTCTTCATTTCCTCCTTTAGGTTTTCCAATGCACCTGCTTTACTTAATGTTCTAACATTCCATGTGGCCAGGTATATATCATTCTTCCGTTTACGTAGTCCTTTAGCATGCCTGTGTCTTTCCATAGAATACGTCCGGCTATCATTGTTTCTGAGTTCCGCAACAATGATTGTTTTATGGGATAGGGTCGCTAGTCCCATGCTCAACACCCAACCTGGAGGACCAAGGTTTGTATCAGGTTTGCTCCTTTATTTATTTATTTAAAGACATGACACTACAGGCAAATGCCCATTTACAGTGTCTTGTATTATAACACTGTTTGGTACACAAAATATGCAATCAGAAGAATTCAAAAAGTACAATAATATGATAATATGTGTTACAGTAATATAAAAATTAATATAATATTAGATACGAAAGAGAAGTATAAAGTATTAACCTGACAGTTTGGGTTAGAACTTACACATGATAACCAAGAAAATAACCAAGGAAAAACATATGTACTGTTGCCAACACTACGGCTGAGGAATCCGCTCCATCCCCCTCGTAACCCTGAGGACGGGACTTAGGGACTATAGTGTAAGTCACCAACCCTGAGACCTTCTGTAAACAAACGGTCTCACCGATTCGATGTATCACTCCGCGTCAGCTGATTCATGACCGAAATCATCTGCCGTTACACTCATAGTTCGCCGCACCTATTCATTTTATATAAGAGCCTCTGAATGTGAGAACCCGCTCTCAAAACATCAAACGAATATGCAGCCGCATACATTGTTACTCTCCCGGTCACTCTCTCTTTCATAACCCTTAAAACTGCATACACTGACACACCACTGCACTGGGATACGAACTTAACCACTTCATTTACTGGTTTCTCAGAACGTTACATGAATCTGTTTCTCACCCCTTTTCAAAGGCTGTCCTTGCTGGTGTTTTGAAACAAGCTCGGAGAACACTGAGACTTTCCCGCACGCATAGAACACGGCATGTTATTTTTCTAAGGATATATTACTAAGTTGCACTACTTTCTTGCTGTTCACATGATTATTTTTAGAAAATAACCAATGTTATAAAATATCATTATGTACACAAATCTCTAAGCTCATTGAAAGTTACAATGCATATTATTACAAAATGTTCACACTTATCTTGAATTGCCATGTCACCAAGTTATTTTACGAAGTGCACTATATTTGGCGGAACAAAAATCGTCATTAGGATGCTTGTCAAAGTTTCCAACCGCAATAAATTTAAGAACTTTCTTTGTCTTGTTTTGATCATCATCAATATATTTATTGGACTTAGAGCAATGCATATGGCTGTTTATGCCCATTATATATTTTATTTACATAAGATACAATTTACATAAAATTTACAAAAAAATTTCAAATACTCTCCTATCTATATCATCCTTAGAAATATACATTACCATGTTATATCATTTTGTCTAAAAAAATGCAAGTAAAATATATTCAATTCACATGCAAGAAAGAAGCCAAATTTATGGGAAATGATTACTGGTGCAAAGAGTTAACCATAAAGGTGAAGTAATAAGTAAAAAAAGAAAGAGCATTGGGTTTAAAGTGAGACGTCATTTGCGGCAGCGTATCCCATACTACAAATTGGCCATTGTTTTACCTTATGTAATGAATCCTGTAACAACGCTGGATTTTCGTGTGGATTATTTTACTTCTATGAGTTTGCAATGCTTTCTGTATGCGCGTGGTTTTGTTCACAGAAGGTCTCAGGTTCGTGATTTGAACTTTAGGTAGGAATATTGGAATAGGATACAATAGGTAAAATTGGACGTTGCAGAACGCCTTAGTCTGGCTTCTTTTCTGAGACCTGTCCAGCATGGGTGACCTTGCTGGTAGAAAATCTACCGCTGGCATAGCTCTCAGCCTCAACAAAGCACGCAAACCCCTCCGCCCGCACGGTCAGTGCTACTATCAGGCGCGTTCTCTGGAGGGGTTTTCAGTCTCTGAAAAATATAATATTTCAACATTTTAATGAAAATCATCTCTGGCTTGGTCAGTAGGGAAAATAAGTTTGAAGCGAGTTTTATGATTGAACGCGATTTTCTCGAATAATCAAGTTTTGATCCTACATTCGAAATGTGATAATGAAAATGCTTTTAAGCTCTGAACTGCATAATAATATAACATTTTTATGAAAATCATCTCTGGCTTGATCTGTAGCGAAAATTAGATTACAACGAATATTCGCATTTAACGCGAATATCTCGAAAATTCAAGTTCTAATCCTATGTAGAAATGTCAGAATTAAAACGATGTTCAGGCTATGAAAAGCACAATAATATAACATTTTAATGAAAATCATATCTGGTTGCTCTGTAGAGAAAATGAGTTTCAAAAGAGTATTATCATTGAACGCGAATTTTTCGAAAAGACAACTTATCACCCTATAGTCAAAATGTAAATATTCAAAAGCTTTTCAGGCTCTGAAAAGCATAATTGTTTACCAGTTTAGTGGAAATGATCTCTGGCTTGCTCTGTAGAGAAAATGAGTCTCAAACGAATATTAGCATTGAACGCGAGTTTCTGGAGATAACAACTTTAGAACCTATTGTCGAAATGTCAGAATTAAAACGATTCTCAGGCTCTTAAAAGTTTAATAATACAACATTTTAATGAAAATCATCTCTGGCTTAATCTGTAGAGAATATGAATTTCTAACGAGTATTAGCATTGAACCTGAATTTCTCGAAAAATTAAGTTATCATCCTGTTGACGAAATGTAATAATTAAAACGTTTCTCAAGCTCTGAAAAGCATAATAATTCAATATTTTAATAAAAATCATCTATGGCTTGCTCTGTAGAGAAAATGGGTTTCAAGCGAGTATTTGCATTTATCGCAAATATCTCCAAAAATCGAGTTATCATCCTGTAGTCGAAATGTAATAATTAAAACGCTTCTAAAGCTCTGAAAAGCATAATAATTCTAAATTTTAATGAAAATCATTTCTGGCTTGCTCTGTAGAGAAATAGGGTTTCAAGTGAGTATTTGCATTTAATACCAATATTTCGAAAGATCAAGTTTTGAACCTATAGTCGAAATGTCAGAATTAAAACGTTTCTCAGGTTCTGAAAAACATAATATTTCAACATTCTAATGAAAATCAGCTCTAGCTTGCTCTGTAGAGAAAATGAGTTGCATACGAGTATTAGCATTGAACGCGAATTTCTCGAAAAATTAAGTTATCATCCTGTAGTCGAAATGTAATAATTAAAACGCTTCTCAAGCTATGAAAAGCATAATAATTCAATATCTTAATAGAAATCATTTATGGCTTGGTTTGTAGAGAAAATTAGTTTACAACGAGTATTAGCATTGAACGTGAATTTCTCGAAAAATCAAATTATCATCATGAAGTTGAAACGTAATTATTAAAACGCTTCTCAAGCTCTGAAAAGCATAATAAATCAAAATTTTAATGAAAGTCATCTCTGTAATGCTCTGTAGAGAAAATGGGTTTCAAGTGAGTATTTGCATATAACAAGATTTTATCAAAAAATCAAGTTTTAAACCTATAGTCGAAATGTAAGAATTGAAACGTTTCTCAGACTCTGAAAAGCATAATAATTCAACATTTTAATGAAAATCAGCTCTGGCTTGCTCTGTAGAGAAAATGAGTTCCATACGAGTATTAGTATTGAACGCGAATTTTTCAAAAAATCGAGTTATCATCCTGTAGTCGAAATGTAATAATTAAAACGCTTCTCAAGGTCTGAAAAAAATAATAATTCAACATTTAAAGAAAATCATCTCTGGCTTGCTCTGTAGAGAAAATAAGTTTCATAACGCGAATTTTTCGAAAAATCAAGTTTTGAACCCATAGTCGAAATGTCAAATTTAAAACGTTTTTCAGGCTCTGAAAAGAATAATGAATCAACATTTTAATGAAAATCATTTCTGCCTTGCTCTGTAGAAAATATGAGTTTCAAACGAGTATTAGCATTGAACGCGAATTTCTCGAAAAATCAAGTTATCATCGTGTAGTCAAAATGCAATAATTAGAACGCTTTTCAAGCTTTGAAAAGCATAATAATTCAACATTTTAATGAAAATCAGCTCTGGCTTGCTCTGTAGAGAAAATGAGTTTCATACGAGTATTAGCATTGAAGGATAATTTCTCGAAAAATTAAGTTTTGATCTTGAAGTAGAAATGTCAGAATTAAGACGCTTTTCAGGCTCTTCTTGGCTGAAAGCTTCTCTTACAATGATAGCACATTCACTTCTGTCTTCTGCTCGACGTCTCCACCGTCTTACTCCGTCCTAAGGTCTTCCTCAACAACCTCCAACCATCTTTTCCTTGGCCTTCCTCTTAATCTTCACCCTCCTGGTGTCCCTTTATTGACCTTTTTAACAGCTCTGTTTTCAGGTATTCTTTCCACATGTCCTAGCCACCTGAGTCTCATGCTTCTTATATCGGAAACTATATTTGTTTTTTTGTAGTAGAGTGTTCTCTTTCATCGTTTCTCCTTATTCGCCGTTGACCATTCTCATTTACTGGCCCGTATATTTTCCTCAGTATCCTTCTTTCCCATCTTCGCAAAAGTTCTTCATCTGCTTGCACCAAAGTCTATGTCTCTGCTCCATTAGTCACCACTGACATTACGACTAGCTGATATACTTTGATTTTCAAATTTCTACTCGGGCGGCGAGATTTGAAAACTCTTAACAATGAAAAATAGCTTCGATTACCAGCTGCAATTCTTGCTTTTCTTTCCTCCTTAATATTATTATACATGGTAACTTATGTTCCAAGATATTGAAAATTTTGAATTTTTCATACGTGCCTCCATCAAATTGTATATATTGGCCTTCCGTGAATTCCATATTTCGCGCTGAGAACATGTATTTAGTCTTGGGTTTTTTTATTTGGAGTCCCATCTCACTAGCTGTGTTCTCCAATCTTTCCAGTCCATCCTTTACTTCTTGCAATCTTCGTGCCATCATATCAATGTCATCAGCATATGCTAGATTTTGGTTCACTGTGTTGAAGAGAGTTCCTACTGGGTTACACTCATGATCTTTTCTAAAACTATATTGAATAATATCGTAGATAGCACATCTCCTTGTCTCAGACCTTGGTTTACTGCAAATTCCCTTGTGAGCTCTGCTTCAATCTTCACCTTGCATTTAGTACCCCTAGGCGTCATTCTGGTTAATCTTATTAGCTTGATTAGGATCCCTAGCTCCTTCATTGCCTCATACAATTTTCCTCGTATGATACTGTCATATGCCTGCTTAAAGTCTATAAATAACTGATGAATATTCATAACATTTCTCCATTATCTGCCTGACTATAAAGATTTGATCCGTAGTGGATCTGTTTGGTCTAAAACCACACTGATAATCCCCTATTATTCCCTCAGTCAGTGGTGACAATCTTCCTGCTAGGATTTTTGCAAGCACTTTGTATATTACGCTCACTAGGGCTATAGTTCATGTTCCCATATATCAGATAACAATTTGTGTATATACTTAATTAGTTGATTTCCCTGAGTTCTTAACCATTTCAGCAGTGATGTTATTAATCCCTGGGGCTTTGTTATTCTTTAGAGGCTTAATAACTGTTCTAACTTCTTCCAGTGTTGGAGATGTTCCGGTTTCGTCATCATGGTACTCCTCTTCATCATTCAATTCTAGATCTTGGAACCCATCTTCCACATTAAGTAGCTGACTGAAGTATTCTGCCCATCTCTCTAAGATCTCATTTTCCCCGCCTATTAGGTTTCCTGCTTGGTCCTTACAGAAAGCTGTCTTCGGTTGGAAGCCTTTCCTTATATCCTTCACCCTCATATACATTTTCCTTACTTGCTGATTACTACTATATTCTTCAAGTTCCTCAAAGCATCGTTTCTTTCTCCTGCACACACAGTCTGCTTCCTTCCTTTTAAGTCTACATTGTTCTGTGTTATATCTGGTTTTCCTATTAAGCATTCTCTTTCGTGCCTCATTTCTTTCATTTATTGCTGCTTTACATTCCTCATCAAACCATTTACCTCTTTGGATCTTCGTCTTCTCTCCCAGCACTTCCTGTGCTGTTTCATGTACGATCTCCTTTATTATACTCCATTTCCCTTCAATACCTTCGATTTCCCACCTTTGACTTCTTTGTTCAAGTTGGTTGCCTACCATTAAACGGAATTGTTTGGCAATGGCTTCATCTCTTTTTAACTTCTCATCATCATACCTTGAGGTCACTTTCGCTCTTCTTCCATCCCTATATGTAGCTATTCTCTGTCTGTATTTAATGCGTACTAAATAATCACTGTCTGCTCCTCGACAGCTATCTGCTTGTAGTATATCAGAGGCATGTCTTCTGTCTATCAGCACATGGTCAATTTGGTTTTGTGTTACACCATCTGGTGAACACCATGTCATTTTTCTCACCTTCTTCCTTTGATGCCAGGTGCTTCCAATGACCATTAAGTTACACATAGTCAGATCTATCAGTCTCAGACCATTATCATTTGAAATTTCATGCAAACTTTCCTTTCCTATATAGTCTTGGAATGCTTCTTCACGTCCAACCTTGGCATTAAAGTCTCCCATTATTATCTTAATGTTCTTGTTTTGGTATACGATCGATTACCTGATCCAGCTGCTGGTAGAATCCAAACTTTCCATCTTCTTCTGCCTCTTCCGTTTCGGCATATACACATACTAAGGTAATGTTGAAGAACTTGGCTTTCATTTTCAGCGTACATAAGCTCTCATTTATTGGTTTGAATTTCTTTACTACAGTTTTATATTTATTGTTTAGTAGGAATCCTGTGCCACCTCTTGTATTTTCACTGCTTCCACTATACATTAATGTGTAATCCCCAGTAGATAACATTCCATTTCTTTGCCACCTGATCTCCTGCAATGCCGCTACTATTATTCTGTATTTCTTCATTTCCTCCTTTAGGTTTTCCAATGCACCTGCTTTACTTAATGTTCTAACATTCCATGTGGCCAGGTATATATCATTCTTCCGTTTACGTAGTCCTTTAGCATGCCTATGTCTTTCCATAGAATACGTCCGGCTATCATTGTTTCTGAGTTCCGCAACAATGATTGTTTTATGGGATAGGGTCGTTAGTCCCATGCTCAACACCCAACCTGGAGGACCAAGGTTTGTATCAGGTTTGCTCCTTTATTTATTTATTTAAAGACATGACACTACAGGCAAATGCCCATTTACAGTGTCTTGTATTATAACACTGTTTGGTACACAAAATATGCAATCAGAAGAATTCAAAAAGTACAATAATATGATAATATATGTTACAGTAATATAAAAATTAATATAAGATTAGATATGAAAGAGAAGTATAAAGCATTAACCTGACAGTTTGGGTTAGAACTTACACATGATAACCAAGAAAGTAACCAAGGAAAAACATATGTACTGTTGCCAACACTACGGCTGAGGAATCCGCTCCATCCCCCTCGTAACCCTGAGGACGGGACTTAGGGACTATAGTGTAAGTCACCAACCCTGAGACCTTCTGTAAACAAACGGTCTCACCGATTCGATGTATCACTCCGCGTCAGCTGATTCATGACCGAAATCATCTGCCGTTACACTCATAGTTCGCCGCACCTATTCATTTTATATAAGAGCCTCTGAATGTTAAAACCCGCTCTCAAAACATCAAACGAATATGCAGCCGCATACATTGTTACTCTCCCGGTCATTCTCTCTTTCATAACCCTTCAAACTGCAGACACTGACACACCACTGCACTGGGATACGAACTTAACCACTTCATTTACTGGTTTCTCAGAACGTTACATGAATCTGTTTCTCACCCCTTTTCAAAGGCTGTCCTTGCTGGTGTTTTGAAACAAGCTCGGAGAACACTGAGACTTTCCCGCACGCATAGAACACGGCATGTTATTTTTCTAAGGATATATTACTAAGTTGCACTACTTTCTTGCTGTTCACATGATTATTTTTAGAAAATAACCAATGTTATAAAATATCATTATGTACACAAATCTCTAAGCTCATTGAAAGTTACAATGCATATTATTACAAAATGTTCACACTTATCTTGAATTGCCATGTCACCAAGTTATTTTACGAAGTGCACTATATTTGGAGGAACAAAAATCGTCATTAGGATGCTTGTCAAAGTTTCCAACCGCAATAAATTTAAGAACTTTCTTTGTCTTGTTTTGATCATCATCAATATATTTATTGGACTTAGAGCAATGCATATGGCTGTTTATGCCCATTATATATTTTATTTACATAAGACACAATTTACATAAAATTTACAAAAAAATTTCAAATACTCTCCTATCTATATCATCCTTAGAAATATACATTACCATGTTATATCATTTTGTCTAAAAAAATGCAAGTAAAATATATTCAATTCACATGCAAGAAAGAAGCCAAATTTATGGGAAATGATTACTGGTGCAAAGAGTTAACCATAAAGGTGAAGTAATAAGTAAAAAAAGAAAGAGCATTGGGTTTAAAGTGAGACGTCATTTGCGGCAGCGTATCCCATACTACAAATTGGCCATTGTTTTACCTTATGTAATGAATCCTGTAACAACGCTGGATTTTCGTGTGGATTATTTTACTTCTATGAGTTTGCAATGCTTTCTGTATGCGCGTGGTTTTGTTCACAGAAGGTCTCAGGTTCGTGATTTGAACTTTAGGTAGGAATATTGGAATAGGATACAATAGGTAAAATTGGACGTTGCAGAACGCCTTAGTCTGGCTTCTTTTCTGAGACCTGTCCAGCATGGGTGACCTTGCTGGTAGAAAATCTACCGCTGGCATAGCTCTCAGCCTCAACAAAGCACGCAAACCCCTCCGCCCGCACGGTCAGTGCTACTATAAGGCGCGTTCTCTGGAGGGGTTTTCAGTCTCTGAAAAATATAATAATTCAACATTTTTATGAAAATCATCTCTGGCTTGGTCAGTAGGGAAAATAAGTTTGAAGCGAGTTTTATGATTGAACGCGATTTTCTCGAATAATCAAGTTTTGATCCTACATTCGAAATGTGATAATGAAAATGCTTTTAAGCTCTGAACTGCATAATAATATAACATTTTTATGAAAATCATCTCTGGCTTGATCTGTAGCGAAAATTAGATTACAACGAATATTCGCATTTAACGCGAATATCTCGAAAATTCAAGTTCTAATCCTATGTAGAAATGTCAGAATTAAAACGATGTTCAGGCTATGAAAAGCACAATAATATAACATTTTAATGAAAATCATATCTGGTTGCTCTGTAGAGAAAATGAGTTTCAAAAGAGTATTATCATTGAACGCGAATTTTTCGAAAAGACAACTTATCACCCTATAGTCAAAATGTAAATATTCAAAAGCTTTTCAGGCTCTGAAAAGCATAATTGTTTACCAGTTTAGTGGAAATGATCTCTGGCTTGCTCTGTAGAGAAAATGAGTCTCAAACGAATATTAGCATTGAACGCGAGTTTCTGGAGATAACAACTTTAGAACCTATTGTCGAAATGTCAGAATTAAAACGATTCTCAGGCTCTTAAAAGTTTAATAATACAACATTTTAATGAAAATCATCTCTGGCTTACTCTGTAGAGAATATGAATTTCTAACGAGTATTAGCATTGAACCTGAATTTCTCGAAAAATTAAGTTATCATCCTGTTGACGAAATGTAATAATTAAAACGTTTCTCAAGCTCTGAAAAGCATAATAATTCAATATTTTAATAAAAATCATCTATGGCTTGCTCTGTAGAGAAAATGAATTTCAAGCGAGTATTTGCATTTATCGCAAATATCTCCAAAAATCGAGTTATCATCCTGTAGTCGAAATGTAATAATTAAAACGCTTCTAAAGCTCTGAAAAGCATAATAATTCTAAATTTTAATGAAAATCATTTCTGGCTTGCTCTGTAGAGAAATAGGGTTTCAAGTGAGTATTTGCATTTAATACCAATATTTCGAAAGATCAAGTTTTGAACCTATAGTCGAAATGTCAGAATTAAAACGTTTCTCAGGTTCTGAAAAACATAATAATTCAACATTCTAATGAAAATCAGCTCTAGCTTGTTCTGTAGAGAAAATGAGTTGCATACGAGTATTAGCATTGAACGCGAATTTCTCGAAAAATTAAGTTATCATCCTGTAGTCGAAATGTAATAATTAAAACGCTTCTCAAGCTATGAAAAGCATAATAATTCAATATCTTAATAGAAATCATTTATGGCTTGGTTTGTAGAGAAAATTAGTTTACAACGAGTATTAGCATTGAACGTGAATTTCTCGAAAAATCAAATTATCATCATGTAGTTGAAACGTAATTATTAAAACGCTTCTCAAGCTCTGAAAAGCATAATAAATCAAAATTTTAATGAAAGTCATCTCTGGCATGCTCTGTAGAGAAAATGGGTTTCAAGTGAGTATTTGCATATAACAAGATTTTATCAAAAAATCAAGTTTTAAACCTATAGTCGAAATGTAAGAATTGAAACGTTTCTCAGACTCTGAAAAGCATAATAATTCAACATTTTAATGAAAATCAGCTCTGGCTTGCTCTGTAGAGAAAATGAGTTCCATACGAGTATTAGTATTGAACGCGAATTTTTCAAAAAATCGAGTTATCATCCTGTAGTCGAAATGTAATAATTAAAACGCTTCTCAAGGTCTGAAAAAAATAATAATTCAACATTTAAAGAAAATCATCTCTGGCTTGCTCTGTAGAGAAAATAAGTTTCATAACGCGAATTTTTCGAAAAATCAAGTTTTGAACCCATAGTCGAAATGTCAAATTTAAAACGTTTTTCAGGCTCTGAAAAGAATAATGAATCAACATTTTAATGAAAATCATTTCTGCCTTGCTCTGTAGAAAATATGAGTTTCAAACGAGTATTAGCATTGAACGCGAATTTCTCGAAAAATCAAGTTATCATCGTGTAGTCAAAATGCAATAATTAGAACGCTTTTCAAGCTTTGAAAAGCATAATAATTCAACATTTTAATGAAAATCAGCTCTGGCTTGCTCTGTAGAGAAAATGAGTTTCATACGAGTATTAGCATTGAAGGATAATTTCTCGAAAAATTAAGTTTTGATCTTGAAGTAGAAATGTCAGAATTAAGACGCTTTTCAGGCTCTTCTTGGCTGAAAGCTTCTCTTACAATGATAGCACATTCACTTCTGTCTTCTGCTCGACGTCTCCACCGTCTTACTCCGTCCTAAGGTCTTCCTCAACAACCTCCAACCATCTTTTCCTTGGCCTTCCTCTTAATCTTCACCCTCCTGGTGTCCCTTTATTGACCTTTTTAACAGCTCTGTTTTCAGGTATTCTTTCCACATGTCCTAGCCACCTGAGTCTCATGCTTCTTATATCGGAAACTATATTTGTTTTTTTGTAGTAGAGTGTTCTCTTTCATCGTTTCTCCTTATTCGCCGTTGACCATTCTCATTTACTGGCCCGTATATTTTCCTCAGTATCCTTCTTTCCCATCTTCGCAAAAGTTCTTCATCTGCTTGCACCAAAGTCTATGTCTCTGCTCCATTAGTCACCACTGACATTACGACTAGCTGATATACTTTGATTTTCAAATTTCTACTCGGGCGGCGAGATTTGAAAACTCTTAACAATGAAAAATAGCTTCGATTACCAGCTGCAATTCTTGCTTTTCTTTCCTCCTTAATATTATTATACATGGTAACTTATGTTCCAAGATATTGAAAATTTTGAATTTTTCATACGTGCCTCCATCAAATTGTATATATTGGCCTTCCGTGAATTCCATATTTCGCGCTGAGAACATGTATTTAGTCTTGTGTTTTTTTATTTGGAGTCCCATCTCACTAGCTGTGTTCTCCAATCTTTCCAGTCCATCCTTTACTTCTTGCAATCTTCGTGCCATCATATCAATGTCATCAGCATATGCTAGATTTTGGTTCACTGTGTTGAAGAGAGTTCCTACTGGGTTACACTCATGATCTTTTCTAAAACTATATTGAATAATATCGTAGATAGCACATCTCCTTGTCTCAAACCTTGGTTTACTGCAAATTCCCTTGTGAGCTCTGCTTCAATCTTCACCTTGCATTTAGTACCCCTAGGCGTCATTCTGGTTAATCTTATTAGCTTGATTAGGATCCCTAGCTCCTTCATTGCCTCATACAATTTTCCTCGTATGATACTGTCATATGCCTGCTTAAAGTCTATAAATAACTGATGAATATTCATAACATTTCTCCATTATCTGCCTGACTATAAAGATTTGATCCGTAGTGGATCTGTTTGGTCTAAAACCACACTGATAATCCCCTATTATTCCCTCAGTCAGTGGTGACAATCTTCCTGCTAGGATTTTTGCAAGCACTTTGTATATTACGCTCACTAGGGCTATAGTTCATGTTCCCATATATCAGATAACAATTTGTGTATATACTTAATTAGTTGATTTCCCTGAGTTCTTAACCATTTCAGCAGTGATGTTATTAATCCCTGGGGCTTTGTTATTCTTTAGAGGCTTAATAACTGTTCTAACTTCTTCCAGTGTTGGAGATGTTCCGGTTTCGTCATCATGGTACTCCTCTTCATCATTCAATTCTAGATCTTGGAACCCATCTTCCACATTAAGTAGCTGACTGAAGTATTCTGCCCATCTCTCTAAGATCTCATTTTCCCCGCCTATTAGGTTTCCTGCTTGGTCCTTACAGAAAGCTGTCTTCGGTTGGAAGCCTTTCCTTATATCCTTCACCCTCATATACATTTTCCTTACTTGCTGATTACTACTATATTCTTCAAGTTCCTCAAAGCATCGTTTCTTTCTCCTGCACACACAGTCTGCTTCCTTCCTTTTAAGTCTACATTGTTCTGTGTTATATCTGGTTTTCCTATTAAGCATTCTCTTTCGTGCCTCATTTCTTTCATTTATTGCTGCTTTACATTCCTCATCAAACCATTTACCTCTTTGGATCTTCGTCTTCTCTCCCAGCACTTCCTGTGCTGTTTCATGTAGGATCTCCTTTATTATACTCCATTTCCCTTCAATACCTTCGATTTCCCACCTTTGACTTCTTTGTTCAAGTTGGTTGCCTACCATTAAACGGAATTGTTTGGCAATGGCTTCATCTCTTTTTAACTTCTCATCATCATACCTTGAGGTCACTTTCGCTCTTCTTCCATCCCTATATGTAGCTATTCTCTGTCTGTATTTAATGCGTACTAAATAATCACTGTCTGCTCCTCGACAGCTATCTGCTTGTAGTATATCAGAGGCATGTCTTCTGTCTATCAGCACATGGTCAATTTGGTTTTGTGTTACACCATCTGGTGAACACCATGTCATTTTTCTCACCTTCTTCCTTTGATGCCAGGTGCTTCCAATGACCATTAAGTTACACATAGTCAGATCTATCAGTCTCAGACCATTATCATTTGAAATTTCATGCAAACTTTCCTTTTCTATATAGTCTTGGAATGCTTCTTCACGTCCAACCTTGGCATTAAAGTCTCCCATTATTATCTTAATGTCATGTTTTGGTATACGATCGATTACCTGATCCAGCTGCTGGTAGAATCCATCCTTTTCATCTTCTTCTGCCTCTTCCGTTTCGGCATATACACATACTAAGGTAATGTTGAAGAACTTGGCTTTCATTCTCAGCGTACATAAGCTCTCATTTATTGGTTTGAATTTCTTTACTACAGTTTTATATTTATTGTTTAGTAGGAATCCTGTGCCACCTCTTGTATTTTCACTGCTTCCACTATACATTAATGTGTAATCCCCAGTAGATAACATTCCATTTCCTTGCCACCTGATCTCCTGCAATGCCGCTACTATTATTATGTATTTCTTCATTTCCTCCTTTAGGTTTTCCAATGCACCTGCTTTACTTAATGTTCTAACATTCCATGTGGCCAGGTATATATCATTCTTCCGTTTACGTAGTCCTTTAGCATGCCTGTGTCTTTCCATAGAATACGTCCGGCTATCATTGTTTCTGAGTTCCGCAACAATGATTGTTTTATGGGATAGGGTCGCTAGTCCCATGCTCAACCCCCAACCTGGAGGACCAAGGTTTGTATCAGGTTTGCTCCTTTATTTATTTATTTAAAGACATGACACTACAGGCAAATGCCCATTTACAGTGTCTTGTATTATAACACTGTTTGGTACACAAAATATGCAATCAGAAGAATTCAAAAAGTACAATAATATGATAATATGTGTTACAGTAATATAAAAATTAATATAAGATTAGATATGAAAGAGAAGTATAAAGTATTAACCTGACAGTTTGGGTTAGAACTTACACATGATAGCCAAGAAAATAACCAAGGAAAAACATATGTACTGTTGCCAACACTACGGCTGAGGAATCCGCTCCATCCCTCTCGTAACCCTGAGGACGGGACTTAGGGACTATAGTGTAAGTCACCAACCCTAAGACCTTCTGTAAACAAACGGTCTCACCGATTCGATGTATCACTCCGCGTCAGCTGATTCATGACCGAAATCATCTGCCGTTACACTCATAGTTCGCCGCACTTATTCATTTTATACAAGAGCCTCTGAATGTGAGAACCCGCTCTCAAAACATCAAACGAATATGCAGCCGCATACATTGTTACTCTCCCGGTCATTCTCTCTTTCATAACCCTTAAAACTGCAGACACTGACACACCACTGCACTGGGATACGAACTTAACCACTTCATTTACTGGTTTCTCAGAACGTTACATGAATCTGTTTCTCACCCCTTTTCAAAGGCTCTCCTTGCTGGTGTTTTGAAAACAAGCTCGGAGAACACTGAGACTTTCCCGCACGCATAGAACACGGCATGTTATTTTTCTAAGGATATATTACTAAGTTGCACTACTTTCTTGCTGTTCACATGATTATTTTTAGAAAATAACCAATGTTATAAAATATCATTATGTACACAAATCTCTAAGCTCATTGAAACTTACAATGCATATTACTACAAAATGTTCACACTTATCTTGCCTTGCCATGTCACCAAGTTATTTTACGAAGTGCACTATATTTGGCGGAACAAAAATCGTCATTAGGATGCTTGTCAAAGTTTCCAACCGCAATAAATTTAAGAACTTTCTTTGTCTTGTTTTGATCATCATCAATATATTTATTGGACTTAGAGCAATGCATATGGCTGTTTATGCCCATTATATATTTTATTTACATAAGATACAATTTACATAAAATTTACAAAAAAATTTCAAATACTCTCGTATCTATATCATCCTTAGAAATATACATTACCATGTTATATCATTTTGTCTCAAAAAATGCAAGTAAAATATATTCAATTCACATGCAAGAAAGAAGCCAAATTTATGGGAAATGATTACTGGTGCAAAGAGTTAACCATAAAGGTGAAGCAATAAGTAAAAAAAGAAAGAGCATTGGGTTTAAAGTGAGACGTCATTTGCGGCAGCGTATCCCATACTACAAATTGGCCATTGTTTTACCTTATGTAATGAATCCTGTAACAACGCTGGATTTTCGTGTGGATTATTTTACTTCTATGAGTTTGCAATGCTTTCTGTATGCGCGTGGTTATGTTCACAGAAGGTCTCAGGGTTTGTGATTTGAACTTTAGGTAGGAATATTGGAATAGGATACAATAGGTAAAATTGGACGTTGCAGAACGCCTTAGTCTGGCTTCTTTTCTGAGACCTGTCCAGCATGGGTGACCTTGCTGGTAGAAAATCTACCGCTGGCATAGCTCTCAGCCTCAACAAAGCACGCAAACCCCTCCGCCCGCACGGTCAGTGCTACTATAAGGCGCGTTCTCTGAAGGAGTTTTCAGTTTCTGAAAAATATAGTAATTCAACATTTTAATGAAAATCATCTCTGGCTTCATCAGTTGGGAAAATAAGTTTGAAGCGAGTTTTATGATTGAACGCGATTTTCTCGAATAATCAAGTTTTGATCCTACATTCGAAATGTGATAATGAAAATGCTTTTAAGCTCTGAACTGCATAATAATATAACATTTTTATGAAAATCATCTCTGGCTTGATCTGTAGCGAAAATTAGATTACAACGAATATTCGCATTTAACGCGAATATCTCGAAAATTCAAGTTCTAATCCTATGTAGAAATGTCAGAATTAAAACGATGTTCAGGCTATGAAAAGCACAATAATATAACATTTTAATGAAAATCATATCTGGTTGCTCTGTAGAGAAAATGAGTTTCAAAAGAGTATTATCATTGAACGCGAATTTTTGTGAAAAGACAACTTATCACCCTATAGTCAAAATGTAAATATTCAAAAGCTTTTCAGGCTCTGAAAAGCATAATTGTTTACCATTTTAATGGAAATGATCTCTGGCTTGCTCTGTAGAGAAAATGAGTTTCAAACGAATATTAGCATTGAACGCGAGTTTCTGGAGAAAACAACTTTAGAACCTATTGTCGAAATGTCAGAATTAAAACGATTCTCAGGCTCTTAAAAGTTTAATAATACAACATTTTAATGAAAATCATCTCTGGCTTGCACTGTAGAGAATATGAATTTCTAACGAGTATTAGCATTGAACGTGAATTTCTCGAAAAATTAAGTTATCATCCTGTAGACGAAATGTAATAATTAAAACGTTTCTCAAGCTCTGAAAAGCATAATAATTCAATATTTTAATAAAAATCATCTATGGCTTGGTTTGTAGAGAAAATGAATTTCAAACGAGTATTTGCATTGAACGCGAATTTCTCGAAAAATCAAGTTATCTTCATGTAGTTGAAATGTAATAATTAAAACGCTTCTCAATCTCTGAAAAGCATAATAAATCAACATTTTAGTGAAAGTCATTTCTGGCATGCTCTGTAGAGAAAATGGGTTTCAAGTGAGTATTTGAATTTAACACGAATTTTTCAAAAATTCAAGTTTTGAACCTATAGTCGAAATGTCAGAATTAAAACGTTTCTCAGGCTCTGAAAAGCATAATAATTTATCATTTTAATGATTATCATCTCTGGCTTGCTCTGTAGAGAAAATGGGTTTCAAGCAAGTATTTGCATTTATCGCGAATATCTCCAAAAATCGAGTTATCATCCTGTAGTCGAAATGTAATAATTAAAACGCTTCTAAAGTTCTGAAAAGAATAATAATTCTACATTTTAATGAAAATCATTTCTGGCTTGCTCTGTAGAGAAATAGGGTTTCAAGTGAGTATTTTCATTTAATACGAATTTTTCGAAAGATCAAGTTTTGAACCTATAGTCGAAATGTCAGAATTAAAACGTTTCTCAGGTTCTGAAAAACATAATAATTCAACATTCTAATGAAAATCAGCTCTGGCTTGCTCTGTAGAGAAAATGAGTTTCATACGAGTATTAGCATTGAACGCTAATTTCTCGAAAAATTAAGTTTTGATCTTGCAGTAGAAATGTCAGAATTAAGACGCTTTTCAGGCTCTTCTTGGCTGCTACAGCCCCTAAAGGGCCTTCGCCTCTCTTACAATGATAGCACATTCACTTCTGTCTTCTGCTCGACGTCTCCACCGTCTTACTCCCATCCTCCTAAGGTCTTCCTCAACAACCTCCAACCATCTTTTCCTTGGCCTTCCTCTTAATCTTCACCCTCCTGGTGTCCCTTTATTGACCTTTTTAACAGCTCTGTTTTTCAGGTATTCTTTCCACATGTCCTAGCCACCTGAGTCTCATGCTTCTTATATCGGAAACTATATTTGTTTTCTTGTAGTAGAGTGTTCTCTTTCATCGTTTCTCCTTATTCGCCGTTGACCATTCTCATTTACTGGCCCGTATATTTTCCTCAGTATCCTTCTTTCCCATCGTCGCAAAACTTCTTCATCTGCTTGCACCAAAGTTTATGTCTGCTCCATTAGTCACCACTGACATTACGACTAGCTGATATACTTTGATTTTCAAATTTCTACTCGGGCTGCGAGATTTGAAAACTCTTAACAATGAAAAATTGCTTCGATTACCAGCTGCAATTCTTGCTTTTCTTTCCTCCTTAATATTATTATACATGGTAACTTATGTTCCAAGATATTGAAAATTTTGAATTTTTCATACGTGCCTCCATCAAATTGTATATATTGGCCTTCCGTGAATTCCATATTTCGCGCTGAGAACATGTATTTAGTCTTGGGTTTTTTTATTTGGAGTCCCATCTCACTAGCTGTGTTCTCCAATCTTTCCAGTCCTTCCTTCACTTCTTGCAATCTTCGTGCCATCATATCAATGTCATCAGCATATGCTAGATTTTGGTTCACTGTGTTGAAGAGAGATCCTACTGGGTTACACTCATGATCTTTTCTAAAACTATATTGAATAATATCGTAGATAGCACATCTCCTTGTCTCAAACCTTGGTTTACTGCAAATTCCCTTGTGAGCTCTGCTTCAATCTTCACCTTGCATTTAGTACCCCTAGGCGTCATTCTGGTTAATCTTATTAGCTTGTTTAGGATCCCTAGCTCCTTCATTGCCTCATACAATTTTCCTCGTATGATACTGTCATATGCCTGCTTAAAGTCTATAAATAACTGATGAATATTCATAACATTTCTCCATTATCTGCCTGACTATAAAGATTTGATCCGTAGTGGATCTGTTTGGTCTAAAACCACACTGATAATCCCCTATTATTCCCTCAGTCAGTGGTGACAATCTTCCTGCTAGGATTTTTGCAAGCACTTTGTATATTACGCTCACTAGGGCTATAGTTCATGTTCCCATATATCAGATAACAATTTGTGTATATACTTAATTAGTTGATTTCCCTGAGTTCTTAACCATTTCAGCAGTGATGTAATTAATCCCTGGGGCTTTGTTATTCTTTAGAGGCTTAATAACTGTTCTAACTTCTTCCAGTGTTGGAGATGTTCCGGTTTCGTCATCATGGTACTCCTCTTCATCATTCAATTCTAGATCTTGGAACCCATCTTCCACATTAAGTAGCTGACTGAAGTATTCTGCCCATCTCTCTAAGATCTCATTTTCCCCGCCTATTAGGTTTCCTGCTTGGTCCTTACAGAAAGCTGTCTTCGGTTGGAAGCCTTTCCTTATATCCTTCACCCTCATATACATTTTCCTTACTTGCTGATTACTACTATATTCTTCAAGTTCCTCAAAGCATCGTTTCTTTCTCCTGCACACACAGTCTGCTTCCTTTCTTTTAAGTCTACATTGTTCTGTGTTATATCTGGTTTTCCTATTAAGCATTCTCTTTCGTGCCTCATTTATTTCATTTATTGCTGATTTACATTCCTCATCAAACCATTTACCTCTTTGGATCTTCGTCTTCTCTCCCAGCACTTCCTGTGCTGTTTCATGTAGGATCTCCTTTATTATACTCCATTTCCCTTCAATACCTTCGATTTCCCACCTTTGACTTCTTTCTTCAAGTTGGTTGCCTACCATTAAACGGAATTGTTTGGCAATGGCTTCATCTCTTTTTAACTTCTCATCATCATACCTTGAGGTCACTTTCGCTCTTCTTCCATCCCTATATGTAGCTATTCTCTGTCTGTATTTAATGCGTACTAAATAATCACTGTCTGCTCCTCGACAGCTATCTGCTTGTAGTATATCAGAGGCATGTCTTCTGTCTATCAGCACATGGTCAATTTGGTTTTGTGTTACACCATCTGGTGAACACCATGTCATTTTCCTCACCTTCTTCCTTTGATGCCAGGTGCTTCCAATGACCATTAAGTTACACATAGTCAGATCTATCAGTCTCAGACCATTATCATTTGAAATTTCATGCAAACTTTCCTTTCCTATAGAGTCTTGGAATGCTTCTTCACGTCCAACCTTGGCATTAAAGTCTCCCATTATTATCTTAATGTCATGTTTTGGTATACGATCGATTACCTGATCCAGCTGCAGGTAGAATCCATCCTTTTCATCTTCTTCTGCCTCTTCCGTTTCGGCATTACTAAGGTAATGTTGAAGAACTTGGCTTTCATTCTCAGCGTACATAAGCTCTCATTTATTGGTTTGAATTTCTTTACTACAGTTTTATATTTATTGTTTAGTAGGAATCCTGTGCCGCCTCTTGTATTTTCACTGCTTCCACTATACATTAATGTGTAATCCCCAGTAGATAACATTCCATTTCTTTGCCACCTGATCTCCTGCAATGCCGCTACTATTATTCTGTATTTCTTCATTTCCTCCTTTAGGTTTTCCAATGCACCTGCTTTACTTAATGTTCTAACATTCCATGTGGCCAGGTATATATCATTCTTCCGTTTACGTAGTCCTTTAGCATGCCTGTGTCTTTCCATAGAATACGTCCGGCTATCATTGTTTCTGAGTTCCGCAACAATGATTGTTTTATGGGATAGGGTCGCTAGTCCCATGCTCAACACCCAACCTGGAGGACCAAGGTTTGTATCAGGTTTGCTCCTTTATTTATTTATTTAAAGACATGACACTACAGGCAAATGCCCATTTACAGTGTCTTGTATTATAACACTGTTTGGTACACAAAATATGCAATCAGAAGAATTCAAAAAGTACAATAATATGATAATATGTGTTACAGTAATATAAAAATTAATATAATATTAGATACGAAAGAGAAGTATAAAGCATTAACCTGACAGTTTGGGTTAGAACTTACACATGATAACCAAGAAAATAACCAAGGAAAAACATATGTACTGTTGCCAACACTACGGCTGAGGAATCCGCTCCATCCCCCTCGTAACCCTGAGGACGGGACTTAGGGACTATAGTGTAAGTCACCAACCCTGAGACCTTCTGTAAACAAACGGTCTCACCGATTCGATGTATCACTCCGCGTCAGCTGATTCATGACCGAAATCATCTGCCGTTACACTCATAGTTCGCCGCACCTATTCATTTTATATAAGAGCCTCTGAATGTGAGAACCCGCTCTCAAAACATCAAACGAATATGCAGCCGCATACATTGTTACTCTCCCGGTCACTCTCTCTTTCATAACCCTTAAAACTGCATACACTGACACACCACTGCACTGGGATACGAACTTAACCACTTCATTTACTGGTTTCTCAGAACGTTACATGAATCTGTTTCTCACCCCTTTTCAAAGGCTGTCCTTGCTGGTGTTTTGAAACAAGCTCGGAGAACACTGAGACTTTCCCGCACGCATAGAACACGGCATGTTATTTTTCTAAGGATATATTACTAAGTTGCACTACTTTCTTGCTGTTCACATGATTATTTTTAGAAAATAACCAATGTTATAAAATATCATTATGTACACAAATCTCTAAGCTCATTGAAAGTTACAATGCATATTATTACAAAATGTTCACACTTATCTTGAATTGCCATGTCACCAAGTTATTTTACGAAGTGCACTATATTTGGCGGAACAAAAATCGTCATTAGGATGCTTGTCAAAGTTTCCAACCGCAATAAATTTAAGAACTTTCTTTGTCTTGTTTTGATCATCTTCAATATATTTATTGGACTTAGAGCAATGCATATGGCTGTTTATGCCCATTATATATTTTATTTACATAAGATACAATTTACATAAAATTTACAAAAAATTTCAAATACTCTCCTATCTATATCATCCTTAGAAATATACATTACCATGTTATATCATTTTGTCTAAAAAAATGCAAGTAAAATATATTCAATTCACATGCAAGAAAGAAGCCAAATTTATGGGAAATGATTACTGGTGCAAAGAGTTAACCATAAAGGTGAAGTAATAAGTAAAAAAAGAAAGAGCATTGGGTTTAAAGTGAGACGTCATTTGCGGCAGCGTATCCCATACTACAAATTGGCCATTGTTTTACCTTATGTAATGAATCCTGTAACAACGCTGGATTTTCGTGTGGATTATTTTACTTCTATGAGTTTGCAATGCTTTCTGTATGCGCGTGGTTTTGTTCACAGAAGGTCTCAGGTTCGTGATTTGAACTTTAGGTAGGAATATTGGAATAGGATACAATAGGTAAAATTGGACGTTGCAGAACGCCTTAGTCTGGCTTCTTTTCTGAGACCTGTCCAGCATGGGTGACCTTGCTGGTAGAAAATCTACCGCTGGCATAGCTCTCAGCCTCAACAAAGCACGCAAACCCCTCCGCCCGCACGGTCAGTGCTACTATAAGGCGCGTTCTCTGGAGGGGTTTTCAGTCTCTGAAAAATATAATAATTCAACATTTTTATGAAAATCATCTCTGGCTTGGTCAGTAGGGAAAATAAGTTTGAAGCGAGTTTTATGATTGAACGCGATTTTCTCGAATAATCAAGTTTTGATCCTACATTCGAAATGTGATAATGAAAATGCTTTTAAGCTCTGAACTGCATAATAATATAACATTTTTATGAAAATCATCTCTGGCTTGATCTGTAGCGAAAATTAGATTACAACGAATATTCGCATTTAACGCGAATATCTCGAAAATTCAAGTTCTAATCCTATGTAGAAATGTCAGAATTAAAACGATGTTCAGGCTATGAAAAGCACAATAATATAACATTTTAATGAAAATCATATCTGGTTGCTCTGTAGAGAAAATGAGTTTCAAAAGAGTATTATCATTGAACGCGAATTTTTCGAAAAGACAACTTATCACCCTATAGTCAAAATGTAAATATTCAAAAGCTTTTCAGGCTCTGAAAAGCATAATTGTTTACCAGTTTAGTGGAAATGATCTCTGGCTTGCTCTGTAGAGAAAATGAGTCTCAAACGAATATTAGCATTGAACGCGAGTTTCTGGAGATAACAACTTTAGAACCTATTGTCGAAATGTCAGAATTAAAACGATTCTCAGGCTCTTAAAAGTTTAATAATACAACATTTTAATGAAAATCATCTCTGGCTTACTCTGTAGAGAATATGAATTTCTAACGAGTATTAGCATTGAACCTGAATTTCTCGAAAAATTAAGTTATCATCCTGTTGACGAAATGTAATAATTAAAACGTTTCTCAAGCTCTGAAAAGCATAATAATTCAATATTTTAATAAAAATCATCTATGGCTTGCTCTGTAGAGAAAATGAATTTCAAGCGAGTATTTGCATTTATCGCAAATATCTCCAAAAATCGAGTTATCATCCTGTAGTCGAAATGTAATAATTAAAACGCTTCTAAAGCTCTGAAAAGCATAATAATTCTAAATTTTAATGAAAATCATTTCTGGCTTGCTCTGTAGAGAAATAGGGTTTCAAGTGAGTATTTGCATTTAATACCAATATTTCGAAAGATCAAGTTTTGAACCTATAGTCGAAATGTCAGAATTAAAACGTTTCTCAGGTTCTGAAAAACATAATAATTCAACATTCTAATGAAAATCAGCTCTAGCTTGTTCTGTAGAGAAAATGAGTTGCATACGAGTATTAGCATTGAACGCGAATTTCTCGAAAAATTAAGTTATCATCCTGTAGTCGAAATGTAATAATTAAAACGCTTCTCAAGCTATGAAAAGCATAATAATTCAATATCTTAATAGAAATCATTTATGGCTTGGTTTGTAGAGAAAATTAGTTTACAACGAGTATTAGCATTGAACGTGAATTTCTCGAAAAATCAAATTATCATCATGTAGTTGAAACGTAATTATTAAAACGCTTCTCAAGCTCTGAAAAGCATAATAAATCAAAATTTTAATGAAAGTCATCTCTGGCATGCTCTGTAGAGAAAATGGGTTTCAAGTGAGTATTTGCATATAACAAGATTTTATCAAAAAATCAAGTTTTAAACCTATAGTCGAAATGTAAGAATTGAAACGTTTCTCAGACTCTGAAAAGCATAATAATTCAACATTTTAATGAAAATCAGCTCTGGCTTGCTCTGTAGAGAAAATGAGTTCCATACGAGTATTAGTATTGAACGCGAATTTTTCAAAAAATCGAGTTATCATCCTGTAGTCGAAATGTAATAATTAAAACGCTTCTCAAGGTCTGAAAAAAATAATAATTCAACATTTAAAGAAAATCATCTCTGGCTTGCTCTGTAGAGAAAATAAGTTTCATAACGCGAATTTTTCGAAAAATCAAGTTTTGAACCCATAGTCGAAATGTCAAATTTAAAACGTTTTTCAGGCTCTGAAAAGAATAATGAATCAACATTTTAATGAAAATCATTTCTGCCTTGCTCTGTAGAAAATATGAGTTTCAAACGAGTATTAGCATTGAACGCGAATTTCTCGAAAAATCAAGTTATCATCGTGTAGTCAAAATGCAATAATTAGAACGCTTTTCAAGCTTTGAAAAGCATAATAATTCAACATTTTAATGAAAATCAGCTCTGGCTTGCTCTGTAGAGAAAATGAGTTTCATACGAGTATTAGCATTGAAGGATAATTTCTCGAAAAATTAAGTTTTGATCTTGAAGTAGAAATGTCAGAATTAAGACGCTTTTCAGGCTCTTCTTGGCTGAAAGCTTCTCTTACAATGATAGCACATTCACTTCTGTCTTCTGCTCGACGTCTCCACCGTCTTACTCCGTCCTAAGGTCTTCCTCAACAACCTCCAACCATCTTTTCCTTGGCCTTCCTCTTAATCTTCACCCTCCTGGTGTCCCTTTATTGACCTTTTTAACAGCTCTGTTTTCAGGTATTCTTTCCACATGTCCTAGCCACCTGAGTCTCATGCTTCTTATATCGGAAACTATATTTGTTTTTTTGTAGTAGAGTGTTCTCTTTCATCGTTTCTCCTTATTCGCCGTTGACCATTCTCATTTACTGGCCCGTATATTTTCCTCAGTATCCTTCTTTCCCATCTTCGCAAAAGTTCTTCATCTGCTTGCACCAAAGTCTATGTCTCTGCTCCATTAGTCACCACTGACATTACGACTAGCTGATATACTTTGATTTTCAAATTTCTACTCGGGCGGCGAGATTTGAAAACTCTTAACAATGAAAAATAGCTTCGATTACCAGCTGCAATTCTTGCTTTTCTTTCCTCCTTAATATTATTATACATGGTAACTTATGTTCCAAGATATTGAAAATTTTGAATTTTTCATACGTGCCTCCATCAAATTGTATATATTGGCCTTCCGTGAATTCCATATTTCGCGCTGAGAACATGTATTTAGTCTTGGGTTTTTTTATTTGGAGTCCCATCTCACTAGCTGTGTTCTCCAATCTTTCCAGTCCATCCTTTACTTCTTGCAATCTTCGTGCCATCATATCAATGTCATCAGCATATGCTAGATTTTGGTTCACTGTGTTGAAGAGAGTTCCTACTGGGTTACACTCATGATCTTTTCTAAAACTATATTGAATAATATCGTAGATAGCACATCTCCTTGTCTCAAACCTTGGTTTACTGCAAATTCCCTTGTGAGCTCTGCTTCAATCTTCACCTTGCATTTAGTACCCCTAGGCGTCATTCTGGTTAATCTTATTAGCTTGATTAGGATCCCTAGCTCCTTCATTGCCTCATACAATTTTCCTCGTATGATACTGTCATATGCCTGCTTAAAGTCTATAAATAACTGATGAATATTCATAACATTTCTCCATTATCTGCCTGACTATAAAGATTTGATCCGTAGTGGATCTGTTTGGTCTAAAACCACACTGATAATCCCCTATTATTCCCTCAGTCAGTGGTGACAATCTTCCTGCTAGGATTTTTGCAAGCACTTTGTATATTACGCTCACTAGGGCTATAGTTCATGTTCCCATATATCAGATAACAATTTGTGTATATACTTAATTAGTTGATTTCCCTGAGTTCTTAACCATTTCAGCAGTGATGTTATTAATCCCTGGGGCTTTGTTATTCTTTAGAGGCTTAATAACTGTTCTAACTTCTTCCAGTGTTGGAGATGTTCCGGTTTCGTCATCATGGTACTCCTCTTCATCATTCAATTCTAGATCTTGGAACCCATCTTCCACATTAAGTAGCTGACTGAAGTATTCTGCCCATCTCTCTAAGATCTCATTTTCCCCGCCTATTAGGTTTCCTGCTTGGTCCTTACAGAAAGCTGTCTTCGGTTGGAAGCCTTTCCTTATATCCTTCACCCTCATATACATTTTCCTTACTTGCTGATTACTACTATATTCTTCAAGTTCCTCAAAGCATCGTTTCTTTCTCCTGCACACACAGTCTGCTTCCTTCCTTTTAAGTCTACATTGTTCTGTGTTATATCTGGTTTTCCTATTAAGCATTCTCTTTCGTGCCTCATTTCTTTCATTTATTGCTGCTTTACATTCCTCATCAAACCATTTACCTCTTTGGATCTTCGTCTTCTCTCCCAGCACTTCCTGTGCTGTTTCATGTACGATCTCCTTTATTATACTCCATTTCCCTTCAATACCTTCGATTTCCCACCTTTGACTTCTTTCTTCAAGTTGGTTGCCTACCATTAAACGGAATTGTTTGGCAATGGCTTCATCTCTTTTTAACTTCTCATCATCATACCTTGAGGTCACTTTCGCTCTTCTTCCATCCCTATATGTAGCTATTCTCTGTCTGTATTTAATGCGTACTAAATAATCACTGTCTGCTCCTCGACAGCTATCTGCTTGTAGTATATCAGAGGCATGTCTTCTGTCTATCAGCACATGGTCAATTTGGTTTTGTGTTACACCATCTGGTGAACACCATGTCATTTTTCTCACCTTCTTCCTTTGATGCCAGGTGCTTCCAATGACCATTAAGTTACACATAGTCAGATCTATCAGTCTCAGACCATTATCATTTGAAATTTCATGCAAACTTTCCTTTCCTATATAGTCTTGGAATGCTTCTTCACGTCCAACCTTGGCATTAAAGTCTCCCATTATTATCTTAATGTTCTTGTTTTGGTATACGATCGATTACCTGATCCAGCTGCTGGTAGAATCCAAACTTTCCATCTTCTTCTGCCTCTTCCGTTTCGGCATATACACATACTAAGGTAATGTTGAAGAACTTGGCTTTCATTCTCAGCGTACATAAGCTCTCATTTATTGGTTTGAATTTCTTTACTACAGTTTTATATTTATTGTTTAGTAGGAATCCTGTGCCACCTCTTGTATTTTCACTGCTTCCACTATACATTAATGTGAAATCCCCAGTAGATAACATTCCATTTCTTTGCCACCTGATCTCCTGCAATGCCGCTACTATTATTCTGTATTTCTTCATTTCCTCCTTTAGGTTTTCCAATGCACCTGCTTTACTTAATGTTCTAACATTCCATGTGGCCAGGTATATATCATTCTTCCGTTTACGTAGTCCTTTAGCATGCCTATGTCTTTCCATAGAATACGTCCGGCTATCATTGTTTCTGAGTTCCGCAACAATGATTGTTTTATGGGATAGGGTCGTTAGTCCCATGCTCAACACCCAACCTGGAGGACCAAGGTTTGTATCAGGTTTGCTCCTTTATTTATTTATTTAAAGACATGACACTACAGGCAAATGCCCATTTACAGTGTCTTGTATTATAACACTGTTTGGTACACAAAATATGCAATCAGAAGAATTCAAAAAGTACAATAATATGATAATATATGTTACAGTAATATAAAAATTAATATAAGATTAGATATGAAAGAGAAGTATAAAGGATTAACCTGACAGTTTGGGTTAGAACTTACACATGATAACCAAGAAAGTAACCAAGGAAAAACATATGTACTGTTGCCAACACTACGGCTGAGGAATCCGCTCCATCCCCCTCGTAACCCTGAGGACGGGACTTAGGGACTATAGTGTAAGTCACCAACCCTGAGACCTTCTGTAAACAAACGGTCTCACCGATTCGATGTATCACTCCGCGTCAGCTGATTCATGACCGAAATCATCTGCCGTTACACTCATAGTTCGCCGCACCTATTCATTTTATATAAGAGCCTCTGAATGTTAAAACCCGCTCTCAAAACATCAAACGAATATGCAGCCGCATACATTGTTACTCTCCCGGTCATTCTCTCTTTCATAACCCTTCAAACTGCAGACACTGACACACCACTGCACTGGGATACGAACTTAACCACTTCATTTACTGGTTTCTCAGAACGTTACATGAATCTGTTTCTCACCCCTTTTCAAAGGCTGTCCTTGCTGGTGTTTTGAAACAAGCTCGGAGAACACTGAGACTTTCCCGCACGCATAGAACACGGCATGTTATTTTTCTAAGGATATATTACTAAGTTGCACTACTTTCTTGCTGTTCACATGATTATTTTTAGAAAATAACCAATGTTATAAAATATCATTATGTACACAAATCTCTAAGCTCATTGAAAGTTACAATGCATATTATTACAAAATGTTCACACTTATCTTGAATTGCCATGTCACCAAGTTATTTTACGAAGTGCACTATATTTGGAGGAACAAAAATCGTCATTAGGATGCTTGTCAAAGTTTCCAACCGCAATAAATTTAAGAACTTTCTTTGTCTTGTTTTGATCATCATCAATATATTTATTGGACTTAGAGCAATGCATATGGCTGTTTATGCCCATTATATATTTTATTTACATAAGATACAATTTACATAAAATTTACAAAAAAATTTCAAATACTCTCCTATCTATATCATCCTTAGAAATATACATTACCATGTTATATCATTTTGTCTAAAAAAATGCAAGTAAAATATATTCAATTCACATGCAAGAAAGAAGCCAAATTTATGGGAAATGATTACTGGTGCAAAGAGTTAACCATAAAGGTGAAGTAATAAGTAAAAAAAGAAAGAGCATTGGGTTTAAAGTGAGACGTCATTTGCGGCAGCGTATCCCATACTACAAATTGGCCATTGTTTTACCTTATGTAATGAATCCTGTAACAACGCTGGATTTTCGTGTGGATTATTTTACTTCTATGAGTTTGCAATGCTTTCTGTATGCGCGTGGTTTTGTTCACAGAAGGTCTCAGGTTCGTGATTTGAACTTTAGGTAGGAATATTGGAATAGGATACAATAGGTAAAATTGGACGTTGCAGAACGCCTTAGTCTGGCTTCTTTTCTGAGACCTGTCCAGCATGGGTGACCTTGCTGGTAGAAAATCTACCGCTGGCATAGCTCTCAGCCTCAACAAAGCACGCAAACCCCTCCGCCCGCACGGTCAGTGCTACTATAAGGCGCGTTCTCTGGAGGGGTTTTCAGTCTCTGAAAAATATAATAATTCAACATTTTAATGAAAATCATCTCTGGCTTGGTCAGTAGGGAAAATAAGTTTGAAGCGAGTTTTATGATTGAACGCGATTTTCTCGAATAATCAAGTTTTGATCCTACATTCGAAATGTGATAATGAAAATGCTTTTAAGCTCTGAACTGCATAATAATATAACATTTTTATGAAAATCATCTCTGGCTTGATCTGTAGCGAAAATTAGATTACAACGAATATTCGCATTTAACGCGAATATCTCGAAAATTCAAGTTCTAATCCTATGTAGAAATGTCAGAATTAAAACGATGTTCAGGCTATGAAAAGCACAATAATATAACATTTTAATGAAAATCATATCTGGTTGCTCTGTAGAGAAAATGAGTTTCAAAAGAGTATTATCATTGAACGCGAATTTTTCGAAAAGACAACTTATCACCCTATAGTCAAAATGTAAATATTCAAAAGCTTTTCAGGCTCTGAAAAGCATAATTGTTTACCAGTTTAGTGGAAATGATCTCTGGCTTGCTCTGTAGAGAAAATGAGTCTCAAACGAATATTAGCATTGAACGCGAGTTTCTGGAGATAACAACTTTAGAACCTATTGTCGAAATGTCAGAATTAAAACGATTCTCAGGCTCTTAAAAGTTTAATAATACAACATTTTAATGAAAATCATCTCTGGCTTAATCTGTAGAGAATATGAATTTCTAACGAGTATTAGCATTGAACCTGAATTTCTCGAAAAATTAAGTTATCATCCTGTTGACGAAATGTAATAATTAAAACGTTTCTCAAGCTCTGAAAAGCATAATAATTCAATATTTTAATAAAAATCATCTATGGCTTGCTCTGTAGAGAAAATGGGTTTCAAGCGAGTATTTGCATTTATCGCAAATATCTCCAAAAATCGAGTTATCATCCTGTAGTCGAAATGTAATAATTAAAACGCTTCTAAAGCTCTGAAAAGCATAATAATTCTAAATTTTAATGAAAATCATTTCTGGCTTGCTCTGTAGAGAAATAGGGTTTCAAGTGAGTATTTGCATTTAATACCAATATTTCGAAAGATCAAGTTTTGAACCTATAGTCGAAATGTCAGAATTAAAACGTTTCTCAGGTTCTGAAAAACATAATAATTCAACATTCTAATGAAAATCAGCTCTAGCTTGCTCTGTAGAGAAAATGAGTTGCATACGAGTATTAGCATTGAACGCGAATTTCTCGAAAAATTAAGTTATCATCCTGTAGTCGAAATGTAATAATTAAAACGCTTCTCAAGCTATGAAAAGCATAATAATTCAATATCTTAATAGAAATCATTTATGGCTTGGTTTGTAGAGAAAATTAGTTTACAACGAGTATTAGCATTGAACGTGAATTTCTCGAAAAATCAAATTATCATCATGTAGTTGAAACGTAATTATTAAAACGCTTCTCAAGCTCTGAAAAGCATAATAAATCAAAATTTTAATGAAAGTCATCTCTGGCATGCTCTGTAGAGAAAATGGGTTTCAAGTGAGTATTTGCATATAACAAGATTTTATCAAAAAATCAAGTTTTAAACCTATAGTCGAAATGTAAGAATTGAAACGTTTCTCAGACTCTGAAAAGCATAATAATTCAACATTTTAATGAAAATCAGCTCTGGCTTGCTCTGTAGAGAAAATGAGTTCCATACGAGTATTAGTATTGAACGCGAATTTTTCAAAAAATCGAGTTATCATCCTGTAGTCGAAATGTAATAATTAAAACGCTTCTCAAGGTCTGAAAAAAATAATAATTCAACATTTAAAGAAAATCATCTCTGGCTTGCTCTGTAGAGAAAATAAGTTTCATAACGCGAATTTTTCGAAAAATCAAGTTTTGAACCCATAGTCGAAATGTCAAATTTAAAACGTTTTTCAGGCTCTGAAAAGAATAATGAATCAACATTTTAATGAAAATCATTTCTGCCTTGCTCTGTAGAAAATATGAGTTTCAAACGAGTATTAGCATTGAACGCGAATTTCTCGAAAAATCAAGTTATCATCGTGTAGTCAAAATGCAATAATTAGAACGCTTTTCAAGCTTTGAAAAGCATAATAATTCAACATTTTAATGAAAATCAGCTCTGGCTTGCTCTGTAGAGAAAATGAGTTTCATACGAGTATTAGCATTGAAGGATAATTTCTCGAAAAATTAAGTTTTGATCTTGAAGTAGAAATGTCAGAATTAAGACGCTTTTCAGGCTCTTCTTGGCTGAAAGCTTCTCTTACAATGATAGCACATTCACTTCTGTCTTCTGCTCGACGTCTCCACCGTCTTACTCCGTCCTAAGGTCTTCCTCAACAACCTCCAACCATCTTTTCCTTGGCCTTCCTCTTAATCTTCACCCTCCTGGTGTCCCTTTATTGACCTTTTTAACAGCTCTGTTTTCAGGTATTCTTTCCACATGTCCTAGCCACCTGAGTCTCATGCTTCTTATATCGGAAACTATATTTGTTTTTTTGTAGTAGAGTGTTCTCTTTCATCGTTTCTCCTTATTCGCCGTTGACCATTCTCATTTACTGGCCCGTATATTTTCCTCAGTATCCTTCTTTCCCATCTTCGCAAAAGTTCTTCATCTGCTTGCACCAAAGTCTATGTCTCTGCTCCATTAGTCACCACTGACATTACGACTAGCTGATATACTTTGATTTTCAAATTTCTACTCGGGCGGCGAGATTTGAAAACTCTTAACAATGAAAAATAGCTTCGATTACCAGCTGCAATTCTTGCTTTTCTTTCCTCCTTAATATTATTATACATGGTAACTTATGTTCCAAGATATTGAAAATTTTGAATTTTTCATACGTGCCTCCATCAAATTGTATATATTGGCCTTCCGTGAATTCCATATTTCGCGCTGAGAACATGTATTTAGTCTTGTGTTTTTTTATTTGGAGTCCCATCTCACTAGCTGTGTTCTCCAATCTTTCCAGTCCATCCTTTACTTCTTGCAATCTTCGTGCCATCATATCAATGTCATCAGCATATGCTAGATTTTGGTTCACTGTGTTGAAGAGAGTTCCTACTGGGTTACACTCATGATCTTTTCTAAAACTATATTGAATAATATCGTAGATAGCACATCTCCTTGTCTCAAACCTTGGTTTACTGCAAATTCCCTTGTGAGCTCTGCTTCAATCTTCACCTTGCATTTAGTACCCCTAGGCGTCATTCTGGTTAATCTTATTAGCTTGATTAGGATCCCTAGCTCCTTCATTGCCTCATACAATTTTCCTCGTATGATACTGTCATATGCCTGCTTAAAGTCTATAAATAACTGATGAATATTCATAACATTTCTCCATTATCTGCCTGACTATAAAGATTTGATCCGTAGTGGATCTGTTTGGTCTAAAACCACACTGATAATCCCCTATTATTCCCTCAGTCAGTGGTGACAATCTTCCTGCTAGGATTTTTGCAAGCACTTTGTATATTACGCTCACTAGGGCTATAGTTCATGTTCCCATATATCAGATAACAATTTGTGTATATACTTAATTAGTTGATTTCCCTGAGTTCTTAACCATTTCAGCAGTGATGTTATTAATCCCTGGGGCTTTGTTATTCTTTAGAGGCTTAATAACTGTTCTAACTTCTTCCAGTGTTGGAGATGTTCCGGTTTCGTCATCATGGTACTCCTCTTCATCATTCAATTCTAGATCTTGGAACCCATCTTCCACATTAAGTAGCTGACTGAAGTATTCTGCCCATCTCTCTAAGATCTCATTTTCCCCGCCTATTAGGTTTCCTGCTTGGTCCTTACAGAAAGCTGTCTTCGGTTGGAAGCCTTTCCTTATATCCTTCACCCTCATATACATTTTCCTTACTTGCTGATTACTACTATATTCTTCAAGTTCCTCAAAGCATCGTTTCTTTCTCCTGCACACACAGTCTGCTTCCTTCCTTTTAAGTCTACATTGTTCTGTGTTATATCTGGTTTTCCTATTAAGCATTCTCTTTCGTGCCTCATTTCTTTCATTTATTGCTGCTTTACATTCCTCATCAAACCATTTACCTCTTTGGATCTTCGTCTTCTCTCCCAGCACTTCCTGTGCTGTTTCATGTACGATCTCCTTTATTATACTCCATTTCCCTTCAATACCTTCGATTTCCCACCTTTGACTTCTTTCTTCAAGTTGGTTGCCTACCATTAAACGGAATTGTTTGGCAATGGCTTCATCTCTTTTTAACTTCTCATCATCATACCTTGAGGTCACTTTCGCTCTTCTTCCATCCCTATATGTAGCTATTCTCTGTCTGTATTTAATGCGTACTAAATAATCACTGTCTGCTCCTCGACAGCTATCTGCTTGTAGTATATCAGAGGCATGTCTTCTGTCTATCAGCACATGGTCAATTTGGTTTTGTGTTACACCATCTGGTGAACACCATGTCATTTTTCTCACCTTCTTCCTTTGATGCCAGGTGCTTCCAATGACCATTAAGTTACACATAGTCAGATCTATCAGTCTCAGACCATTATCATTTGAAATTTCATGCAAACTTTCCTTTCCTATATAGTCTTGGAATGCTTCTTCACGTCCAACCTTGGCATTAAAGTCTCCCATTATTATCTTAATGTTCTTGTTTTGGTATACGATCGATTACCTGATCCAGCTGCTGGTAGAATCCAAACTTTCCATCTTCTTCTGCCTCTTCCGTTTCGGCATATACACATACTAAGGTAATGTTGAAGAACTTGGCTTTCATTCTCAGCGTACATAAGCTCTCATTTATTGGTTTGAATTTCTTTACTACAGTTTTATATTTATTGTTTAGTAGGAATCCTGTGCCACCTCTTGTATTTTCACTGCTTCCACTATACATTAATGTGTAATCCCCAGTAGATAACATTCCATTTCTTTGCCACCTGATCTCCTGCAATGCCGCTACTATTATTCTGTATTTCTTCATTTCCTCCTTTAGGTTTTCCAATGCACCTGCTTTACTTAATGTTCTAACATTCCATGTGGCCAGGTATATATCATTCTTCCGTTTACGTAGTCCTTTAGCATGCCTATGTCTTTCCATAGAATACGTCCGGCTATCATTGTTTCTGAGTTCCGCAACAATGATTGTTTTATGGGATAGGGTCGTTAGTCCCATGCTCAACACCCAACCTGGAGGACCAAGGTTTGTATCAGGTTTGCTCCTTTATTTATTTATTTAAAGACATGACACTACAGGCAAATGCCCATTTACAGTGTCTTGTATTATAACACTGTTTGGTACACAAAATATGCAATCAGAAGAATTCAAAAAGTACAATAATATGATAATATATGTTACAGTAATATAAAAATTAATATAAGATTAGATATGAAAGAGAAGTATAAAGCATTAACCTGACAGTTTGGGTTAGAACTTACACATGATAACCAAGAAAGTAACCAAGGAAAAACATATGTACTGTTGCCAACACTACGGCTGAGGAATCCGCTCCATCCCCCTCGTAACCCTGAGGACGGGACTTAGGGACTATAGTGTAAGTCACCAACCCTGAGACCTTCTGTAAACAAACGGTCTCACCGATTCGATGTATCACTCCGCGTCAGCTGATTCATGACCGAAATCATCTGCCGTTACACTCATAGTTCGCCGCACCTATTCATTTTATATAAGAGCCTCTGAATGTTAAAACCCGCTCTCAAAACATCAAACGAATATGCAGCCGCATACATTGTTACTCTCCCGGTCATTCTCTCTTTCATAACCCTTCAAACTGCAGACACTGACACACCACTGCACTGGGATACGAACTTAACCACTTCATTTACTGGTTTCTCAGAACTTTACATGAATCTGTTTCTCACCCCTTTTCAAAGGCTGTCCTTGCTGGTGTTTTGAAACAAGCTCGGAGAACACTGAGACTTTCCCGCACGCATAGAACACGGCATGTTATTTTTCTAAGGATATATTACTAAGTTGCACTACTTTCTTGCTGTTCACATGATTATTTTTAGAAAATAACCAATGTTATAAAATATCATTATGTACACAAATCTCTAAGCTCATTGAAAGTTACAATGCATATTATTACAAAATGTTCACACTTATCTTGAATTGCCATGTCACCAAGTTATTTTACGAAGTGCACTATATTTGGAGGAACAAAAATCGTCATTAGGATGCTTGTCAAAGTTTCCAACCGCAATAAATTTAAGAACTTTCTTTGTCTTGTTTTGATCATCATCAATATATTTATTGGACTTAGAGCAATGCATATGGCTGTTTATGCCCATTATATATTTTATTTACATAAGATACAATTTACATAAAATTTACAAAAAAATTTCAAATACTCTCCTATCTATATCATCCTTAGAAATATACATTACCATGTTATATCATTTTGTCTAAAAAAATGCAAGTAAAATATATTCAATTCACATGCAAGAAAGAAGCCAAATTTATGGGAAATGATTACTGGTGCAAAGAGTTAACCATAAAGGTGAAGTAATAAGTAAAAAAAGAAAGAGCATTGGGTTTAAAGTGAGACGTCATTTGCGGCAGCGTATCCCATACTACAAATTGGCCATTGTTTTACCTTATGTAATGAATCCTGTAACAACGCTGGATTTTCGTGTGGATTATTTTACTTCTATGAGTTTGCAATGCTTTCTGTATGCGCGTGGTTTTGTTCACAGAAGGTCTCAGGTTCGTGATTTGAACTTTAGGTAGGAATATTGGAATAGGATACAATAGGTAAAATTGGACGTTGCAGAACGCCTTAGTCTGGCTTCTTTTCTGAGACCTGTCCAGCATGGGTGACCTTGCTGGTAGAAAATCTACCGCTGGCATAGCTCTCAGCCTCAACAAAGCACGCAAACCCCTCCGCCCGCACGGTCAGTGCTACTATAAGGCGCGTTCTCTGGAGGGGTTTTCAGTCTCTGAAAAATATAATAATTCAACATTTTTATGAAAATCATCTCTGGCTTGGTCAGTAGGGAAAATAAGTTTGAAGCGAGTTTTATGATTGAACGCGATTTTCTCGAATAATCAAGTTTTGATCCTACATTCGAAATGTGATAATGAAAATGCTTTTAAGCTCTGAACTGCATAATAATATAACATTTTTATGAAAATCATCTCTGGCTTGATCTGTAGCGAAAATTAGATTACAACGAATATTCGCATTTAACGCGAATATCTCGAAAATTCAAGTTCTAATCCTATGTAGAAATGTCAGAATTAAAACGATGTTCAGGCTATGAAAAGCACAATAATATAACATTTTAATGAAAATCATATCTGGTTGCTCTGTAGAGAAAATGAGTTTCAAAAGAGTATTATCATTGAACGCGAATTTTTCGAAAAGACAACTTATCACCCTATAGTCAAAATGTAAATATTCAAAAGCTTTTCAGGCTCTGAAAAGCATAATTGTTTACCAGTTTAGTGGAAATGATCTCTGGCTTGCTCTGTAGAGAAAATGAGTCTCAAACGAATATTAGCATTGAACGCGAGTTTCTGGAGATAACAACTTTAGAACCTATTGTCGAAATGTCAGAATTAAAACGATTCTCAGGCTCTTAAAAGTTTAATAATACAACATTTTAATGAAAATCATCTCTGGCTTAATCTGTAGAGAATATGAATTTCTAACGAGTATTAGCATTGAACCTGAATTTCTCGAAAAATTAAGTTATCATCCTGTTGACGAAATGTAATAATTAAAACGTTTCTCAAGCTCTGAAAAGCATAATAATTCAATATTTTAATAAAAATCATCTATGGCTTGCTCTGTAGAGAAAATGGGTTTCAAGCGAGTATTTGCATTTATCGCAAATATCTCCAAAAATCGAGTTATCATCCTGTAGTCGAAATGTAATAATTAAAACGCTTCTAAAGCTCTGAAAAGCATAATAATTCTAAATTTTAATGAAAATCATTTCTGGCTTGCTCTGTAGAGAAATAGGGTTTCAAGTGAGTATTTGCATTTAATACCAATATTTCGAAAGATCAAGTTTTGAACCTATAGTCGAAATGTCAGAATTAAAACGTTTCTCAGGTTCTGAAAAACATAATAATTCAACATTCTAATGAAAATCAGCTCTAGCTTGCTCTGTAGAGAAAATGAGTTGCATACGAGTATTAGCATTGAACGCGAATTTCTCGAAAAATTAAGTTATCATCCTGTAGTCGAAATGTAATAATTAAAACGCTTCTCAAGCTATGAAAAGCATAATAATTCAATATCTTAATAGAAATCATTTATGGCTTGGTTTGTAGAGAAAATTAGTTTACAACGAGTATTAGCATTGAACGTGAATTTCTCGAAAAATCAAATTATCATCATGTAGTTGAAACGTAATTATTAAAACGCTTCTCAAGCTCTGAAAAGCATAATAAATCAAAATTTTAATGAAAGTCATCTCTGGCATGCTCTGTAGAGAAAATGGGTTTCAAGTGAGTATTTGCATATAACAAGATTTTATCAAAAAATCAAGTTTTAAACCTATAGTCGAAATGTAAGAATTGAAACGTTTCTCAGACTCTGAAAAGCATAATAATTCAACATTTTAATGAAAATCAGCTCTGGCTTGCTCTGTAGAGAAAATGAGTTCCATACGAGTATTAGTATTGAACGCGAATTTTTCAAAAAATCGAGTTATCATCCTGTAGTCGAAATGTAATAATTAAAACGCTTCTCAAGGTCTGAAAAAAATAATAATTCAACATTTAAAGAAAATCATCTCTGGCTTGCTCTGTAGAGAAAATAAGTTTCATAACGCGAATTTTTCGAAAAATCAAGTTTTGAACCCATAGTCGAAATGTCAAATTTAAAACGTTTTTCAGGCTCTGAAAAGAATAATGAATCAACATTTTAATGAAAATCATTTCTGCCTTGCTCTGTAGAAAATATGAGTTTCAAACGAGTATTAGCATTGAACGCGAATTTCTCGAAAAATCAAGTTATCATCGTGTAGTCAAAATGCAATAATTAGAACGCTTTTCAAGCTTTGAAAAGCATAATAATTCAACATTTTAATGAAAATCAGCTCTGGCTTGCTCTGTAGAGAAAATGAGTTTCATACGAGTATTAGCATTGAAGGATAATTTCTCGAAAAATTAAGTTTTGATCTTGAAGTAGAAATGTCAGAATTAAGACGCTTTTCAGGCTCTTCTTGGCTGAAAGCTTCTCTTACAATGATAGCACATTCACTTCTGTCTTCTGCTCGACGTCTCCACCGTCTTACTCCGTCCTAAGGTCTTCCTCAACAACCTCCAACCATCTTTTCCTTGGCCTTCCTCTTAATCTTCACCCTCCTGGTGTCCCTTTATTGACCTTTTTAACAGCTCTGTTTTCAGGTATTCTTTCCACATGTCCTAGCCACCTGAGTCTCATGCTTCTTATATCGGAAACTATATTTGTTTTTTTGTAGTAGAGTGTTCTCTTTCATCGTTTCTCCTTATTCGCCGTTGACCATTCTCATTTACTGGCCCGTATATTTTCCTCAGTATCCTTCTTTCCCATCTTCGCAAAAGTTCTTCATCTGCTTGCACCAAAGTCTATGTCTCTGCTCCATTAGTCACCACTGACATTACGACTAGCTGATATACTTTGATTTTCAAATTTCTACTCGGGCGGCGAGATTTGAAAACTCTTAACAATGAAAAATAGCTTCGATTACCAGCTGCAATTCTTGCTTTTCTTTCCTCCTTAATATTATTATACATGGTAACTTATGTTCCAAGATATTGAAAATTTTGAATTTTTCATACGTGCCTCCATCAAATTGTATATATTGGCCTTCCGTGAATTCCATATTTCGCGCTGAGAACATGTATTTAGTCTTGTGTTTTTTTATTTGGAGTCCCATCTCACTAGCTGTGTTCTCCAATCTTTCCAGTCCATCCTTTACTTCTTGCAATCTTCGTGCCATCATATCAATGTCATCAGCATATGCTAGATTTTGGTTCACTGTGTTGAAGAGAGTTCCTACTGGGTTACACTCATGATCTTTTCTAAAACTATATTGAATAATATCGTAGATAGCACATCTCCTTGTCTCAAACCTTGGTTTACTGCAAATTCCCTTGTGAGCTCTGCTTCAATCTTCACCTTGCATTTAGTACCCCTAGGCGTCATTCTGGTTAATCTTATTAGCTTGATTAGGATCCCTAGCTCCTTCATTGCCTCATACAATTTTCCTCGTATGATACTGTCATATGCCTGCTTAAAGTCTATAAATAACTGATGAATATTCATAACATTTCTCCATTATCTGCCTGACTATAAAGATTTGATCCGTAGTGGATCTGTTTGGTCTAAAACCACACTGATAATCCCCTATTATTCCCTCAGTCAGTGGTGACAATCTTCCTGCTAGGATTTTTGCAAGCACTTTGTATATTACGCTCACTAGGGCTATAGTTCATGTTCCCATATATCAGATAACAATTTGTGTATATACTTAATTAGTTGATTTCCCTGAGTTCTTAACCATTTCAGCAGTGATGTTATTAATCCCTGGGGCTTTGTTATTCTTTAGAGGCTTAATAACTGTTCTAACTTCTTCCAGTGTTGGAGATGTTCCGGTTTCGTCATCATGGTACTCCTCTTCATCATTCAATTCTAGATCTTGGAACCCATCTTCCACATTAAGTAGCTGACTGAAGTATTCTGCCCATCTCTCTAAGATCTCATTTTCCCCGCCTATTAGGTTTCCTGCTTGGTCCTTACAGAAAGCTGTCTTCGGTTGGAAGCCTTTCCTTATATCCTTCACCCTCATATACATTTTCCTTACTTGCTGATTACTACTATATTCTTCAAGTTCCTCAAAGCATCGTTTCTTTCTCCTGCACACACAGTCTGCTTCCTTCCTTTTAAGTCTACATTGTTCTGTGTTATATCTGGTTTTCCTATTAAGCATTCTCTTTCGTGCCTCATTTCTTTCATTTATTGCTGCTTTACATTCCTCATCAAACCATTTACCTCTTTGGATCTTCGTCTTCTCTCCCAGCACTTCCTGTGCTGTTTCATGTACGATCTCCTTTATTATACTCCATTTCCCTTCAATACCTTCGATTTCCCACCTTTGACTTCTTTCTTCAAGTTGGTTGCCTACCATTAAACGGAATTGTTTGGCAATGGCTTCATCTCTTTTTAACTTCTCATCATCATACCTTGAGGTCACTTTCGCTCTTCTTCCATCCCTATATGTAGCTATTCTCTGTCTGTATTTAATGCGTACTAAATAATCACTGTCTGCTCCTCGACAGCTATCTGCTTGTAGTATATCAGAGGCATGTCTTCTGTCTATCAGCACATGGTCAATTTGGTTTTGTGTTACACCATCTGGTGAACACCATGTCATTTTTCTCACCTTCTTCCTTTGATGCCAGGTGCTTCCAATGACCATTAAGTTACACATAGTCAGATCTATCAGTCTCAGACCATTATCATTTGAAATTTCATGCAAACTTTCCTTTCCTATATAGTCTTGGAATGCTTCTTCACGTCCAACCTTGGCATTAAAGTCTCCCATTATTATCTTAATGTTCTTGTTTTGGTATACGATCGATTACCTGATCCAGCTGCTGGTAGAATCCAAACTTTCCATCTTCTTCTGCCTCTTCCGTTTCGGCATATACACATACTAAGGTAATGTTGAAGAACTTGGCTTTCATTCTCAGCGTACATAAGCTCTCATTTATTGGTTTGAATTTCTTTACTACAGTTTTATATTTATTGTTTAGTAGGAATCCTGTGCCACCTCTTGTATTTTCACTGCTTCCACTATACATTAATGTGTAATCCCCAGTAGATAACATTCCATTTCTTTGCCACCTGATCTCCTGCAATGCCGCTACTATTATTCTGTATTTCTTCATTTCCTCCTTTAGGTTTTCCAATGCACCTGCTTTACTTAATGTTCTAACATTCCATGTGGCCAGGTATATATCATTCTTCCGTTTACGTAGTCCTTTAGCATGCCTATGTCTTTCCATAGAATACGTCCGGCTATCATTGTTTCTGAGTTCCGCAACAATGATTGTTTTATGGGATAGGGTCGTTAGTCCCATGCTCAACACCCAACCTGGAGGACCAAGGTTTGTATCAGGTTTGCTCCTTTATTTATTTATTTAAAGACATGACACTACAGGCAAATGCCCATTTACAGTGTCTTGTATTATAACACTGTTTGGTACACAAAATATGCAATCAGAAGAATTCAAAAAGTACAATAATATGATAATATATGTTACAGTAATATAAAAATTAATATAAGATTAGATATGAAAGAGAAGTATAAAGCATTAACCTGACAGTTTGGGTTAGAACTTACACATGATAACCAAGAAAGTAACCAAGGAAAAACATATGTACTGTTGCCAACACTACGGCTGAGGAATCCGCTCCATCCCCCTCGTAACCCTGAGGACGGGACTTAGGGACTATAGTGTAAGTCACCAACCCTGAGACCTTCTGTAAACAAACGGTCTCACCGATTCGATGTATCACTCCGCGTCAGCTGATTCATGACCGAAATCATCTGCCGTTACACTCATAGTTCGCCGCACCTATTCATTTTATATAAGAGCCTCTGAATGTGAAAACCCGCTCTCAAAACATCAAACGAATATGCAGCCGCATACATTGTTACTCTCCCGGTCATTCTCTCTTTCATAACCCTTCAAACTGCAGACACTGACACACCACTGCACTGGGATACGAACTTAACCACTTCATTTACTGGTTTCTCAGAACGTTACATGAATCTGTTTCTCACCCCTTTTCAAAGGCTGTCCTTGCTGGTGTTTTGAAACAAGCTCGGAGAACACTGAGACTTTCCCGCACGCATAGAACACGGCATGTTATTTTTCTAAGGATATATTACTAAGTTGCACTACTTTCTTGCTGTTCACATGATTATTTTTAGAAAATAACCAATGTTATAAAATATCATTATGTACACAAATCTCTAAGCTCATTGAAAGTTACAATGCATATTATTACAAAATGTTCACACTTATCTTGAATTGCCATGTCACCAAGTTATTTTACGAAGTGCACTATATTTGGAGGAACAAAAATCGTCATTAGGATGCTTGTCAAAGTTTCCAACCGCAATAAATTTAAGAACTTTCTTTGTCTTGTTTTGATCATCATCAATATATTTATTGGACTTAGAGCAATGCATATGGCTGTTTATGCCCATTATATATTTTATTTACATAAGATACAATTTACATAAAATTTACAAAAAAATTTCAAATACTCTCCTATCTATATCATCCTTAGAAATATACATTACCATGTTATATCATTTTGTCTAAAAAAATGCAAGTAAAATATATTCAATTCACATGCAAGAAAGAAGCCAAATTTATGGGAAATGATTACTGGTGCAAAGAGTTAACCATAAAGGTGAAGTAATAAGTAAAAAAAGAAAGAGCATTGGGTTTAAAGTGAGACGTCATTTGCGGCAGCGTATCCCATACTACAAATTGGCCATTGTTTTACCTTATGTAATGAATCCTGTAACAACGCTGGATTTTCGTGTGGATTATTTTACTTCTATGAGTTTGCAATGCTTTCTGTATGCGCGTGGTTTTGTTCACAGAAGGTCTCAGGTTCGTGATTTGAACTTTAGGTAGGAATATTGGAATAGGATACAATAGGTAAAATTGGACGTTGCAGAACGCCTTAGTCTGGCTTCTTTTCTGAGACCTGTCCAGCATGGGTGACCTTGCTGGTAGAAAATCTACCGCTGGCATAGCTCTCAGCCTCAACAAAGCACGCAAACCCCTCCGCCCGCACGGTCAGTGCTACTATAAGGCGCGTTCTCTGGAGGGGTTTTCAGTCTCTGAAAAATATAATAATTCAACATTTTAATGAAAATCATCTCTGGCTTGGTCAGTAGGGAAAATAAGTTTGAAGCGAGTTTTATGATTGAACGCGATTTTCTCGAATAATCAAGTTTTGATCCTACATTCGAAATGTGATAATGAAAATGCTTTTAAGCTCTGAACTGCATAATAATATAACATTTTTATGAAAATCATCTCTGGCTTGATCTGTAGCGAAAATTAGATTACAACGAATATTCGCATTTAACGCGAATATCTCGAAAATTCAAGTTCTAATCCTATGTAGAAATGTCAGAATTAAAACGATGTTCAGGCTATGAAAAGCACAATAATATAACATTTTAATGAAAATCATATCTGGTTGCTCTGTAGAGAAAATGAGTTTCAAAAGAGTATTATCATTGAACGCGAATTTTTCGAAAAGACAACTTATCACCCTATAGTCAAAATGTAAATATTCAAAAGCTTTTCAGGCTCTGAAAAGCATAATTGTTTACCATTTTAATGGAAATGATCTCTGGCTTGCACTGTAGAGAATATGAATTTCTAACGAGTATTAGCATTGAACGTGAATTTCTCGAAAAATTAAGTTATCATCCTGTAGACGAAATGTAATAATTAAAACGTTTCTCAAGCTCTGAAAAGCATAATAATTCAATATTTTAATAAAAATCATCTATGGCTTGGTTTGTAGAGAAAATGAGTTTCAAACGAGTATTTGCATTGAACGCGAATTTCTCGAAAAATCAAGTTATCATCATGTAGTTGAAATGTAATAATTAAAACGCTTCTCAATCTATGAAAAGCATAATAAATCAACATTTTAATGAAAGTCATTTCTGGCATGCTCTGTAGAGAAATTGGGTTTCAAGTGAGTATTTGAATTTAACACGAATTTTTCAAAAATTCAAGTTTTGAACCTATAGTCGAAATGTCAGAATTAAAACGTTTCTCAGGCTCTGAAAAGCATAATAATTCAACATTCTAATGAAAATCAGCTCTGGCTTGCTCTGTAGAGAAAATGAGTTTCTAACGATTATTAGCATTGAACGCGAATTTCTCGAAAAATTAAGTTTTGATCTTGTAGTAGAAATGTCAAAATTAAGACGCTTCTCAAGCTCTGAAAAGCATAATAATTTATCATTTTAATGATTATCATCTCTGATTTGCTCTGTAGAGAAAATGGGTTTCAAGCAAGTATTTGCATTTATCGCGAATATCTCCAAAAATCGAGTTATCATCCTGTAGTCGAAATGTAATAATTAAAACGCTTCTAAAGTTCTGAAAAGCATAATAATTCTACATTTTAATGAAAATCATTTCTGGCTTGCTCTGTAGAGAAATAGGGTTACAAGTGAGTATTTTCATTTAATACGAATTTATCGAAAGATCAAGTTTTGAACCTATAGTCGAAATGTCAGAATTAAAACGTTTCTCAGGTTCTGAAAAACTTCATAATTCAACATTCTAATGAAAATCAGCTCTGGCTTGCTCTGTAGAGAAAATGAATTTCATACGAGTATTAGCAATGAACGCGAATTTCTCGAAAAATTAAGTTATCATCCTGTAGTCGAAATGTAATAATTAAAACGCTTCTCAAGCTCTGAAAAGCATAATAATTCTTTATCTTAATAGAAATCATTTATGGCTTGGTTTGTAGAGAAAATTAGTTTACAACGAGAATTAGCATTGAACGCGAATTTCTCGAAAAATCAAGTTATCATCATGTAGTTGAAACGTAATAATTAAAACGCTTCTCAAGCTCTGAAAAGCATAATAAATCAAAATTTTAATGAAAGTCATCTCTGGCATGCTCTGTAGAGAAAATGGGTTTGAAGTGAGTATTTGCATATAACAAGATATTATCAAAAAATCAAGTTTTGAACCTATAGTCGAAATGTAAGAATTGAAACGTTTCTCAGACTCTGAGAAGCATAATAATTCAACATTTTAATGAAAATCAGCTCTGGCTTGCTCTGTAGAGAAAATGAGTTTCAAGCGAGTATTAGTATTGAACGCGAATTTCTCCAAAAATCGAGTTATCATCCTGTAGTCGAAATGTAATAATTAAAACGCTTCTCAAGGTCTGAAAAACATAATAATTCAACATTTAAAGAAAATCATCTCTGGCTTGCTCTGTAGAGAAAATAAATTTCAAGCGAGTATTAGCATTTAACGCGAATTTTTCGAAAAATCTAGTTTTGAACCCATAGTCGAAATGTCAAATTTAAAACGTTTTTCAGGCTCTGAAAAGAATAATGAATCAACATTTTAATGAAAATCATTTCTGCCTTGCTCTGTAGAAAATATGAGTTTCAAACGAGTATTAGCATTGAACGCGAATTTCTCGAATAATTAAGTTATCATCGTGTAGTCAAAATGCAATAATTAGAACGCTTCTCAAGCTTTGAAAAGCATAATAATAAAACATTTTAATGAAAATCATCTCTGGCTTGCTCTGTAGAGAAAATGAGTTTCATACGAGTATTAGCATTGAACGCTAATTTCTCGAAAAATTAAGTTTTGATCTTGCAGTAGAAATGTCAGAATTAAGACGCTTTTCAGGCTCTTCTTGGCTGCTACAGCCCCTAAAGGGCCTTCGCCTCTCTTACAATGATAGCACATTCACTTCTGTCTTCTGCTCGACGTCTCCACCGTCTTACTCCCATCCTCCTAAGGTCTTCCTCAACAACCTCCAACCATCTTTTCCTTGGCCTTCCTCTTAATCTTCACCCTCCTGGTGTCCCTTTATTGACCTTTTTAACAGCTCTGTTTTCAGGTATTCTTTCCACATGTCCTAGCCACCTGAGTCTCATGCTTCTTATATCGGAAACTATATTTGTTTTCTTGTAGTAGAGTGTTCTCTTTCATCGTTTCTCCTTATTCGCCGTTGACCATTCTCATTTACTGGCCCGTATATTTTCCTCAGTATCCTTCTTTCCCATCTTCGCAAAACTTCTTCATCTGCTTGCACCAAAGTCTATGTCTCTGCTCCATTAGTCACCACTGACATTACGACTAGCTGATATACTTTGATTTTCAAATTTCTACTCGGGCTGCGAGATTTGAAAACTCTTAACAATGAAAAATAGCTTCGATTTCCAGCTGCAATTCTTGCTTTTCTTTCCTCCTTAATATTATTATACATGGTAACTTATGCTCCAAGATATTTGAAAATTTTGAATTTTTCATACGTGCCTTCATCAAATTGTATATATTGGCCTTCCGTGAATTCCATATTTCGCGATGAGAACATGTATTTAGTCTTGGGTTTTTTTATTTGGAGTCCCATCTCACTAGCTGTGTTCTCCAATCTTTCCAGTCCTTCCTTCACTTCTTGGAATCTTCGTGCCATCATATCAATGTCATCAGCATATGCTAGTTTTTGGTTCACTGTGTTGAAGAGAGTTCCTACTGGGTTACACTCATGATCTTTTCTAAAACTATATTGAATAATATCGTAGATAGCACATCTCCTTGTCTCAAACCTTGGTTTACTGCAAATTCCCTTGTGAGCTCTGCTTCAATCTTCACCTTGCATTTACTACCCCTAGGCGTCATTCTGGTTAATCTTATTAGCTTGTTTAGGATCCCTAGCTCCTTCATTGCCTCATACAATTTTCCTCGTATGATACTGTCATATGCCTGCTTAAAGTCTATAAATAACTGATGAATATTCATAACATTTCTCCATTATCTGCCTGACTATAAAGATTTGATCCGTAGTGGATCTGTTTGGTCTAAAACCACACTGATAATCCCCTATTATTCCCTCAGTCAGTGGTGACAATCTTCCTGCTAGGATTTTTGCAAGCACTTTGTATATTACGCTCACTAGGGCTATAGTTCATGTTCCCATATATCAGATAACAATTTGTGTATATACTTAATTAGTTGATTTCCCTGAGTTCTTAACCATTTCAGCAGTGATGTTATTAATCCCTGGGGCTTTGTTATTCTTTAGAGGCTTAATAACTGTTCTAACTTCTTCCAGTGTTGGAGATGTTCCGGTTTCGTCATCATGGTACTCCTCTTCATCATTCAATTCTAGATCTTGGAACCCATCTTCCACATTAAGTAGCTGACTGAAGTATTCTGCCCATCTCTCTAAGATCTCATTTTCCCCGCCTATTAGGTTTCCTGCTTGGTCCTTACAGAAAGCTGTCTTCGGTTGGAAGCCTTTCCTTATATCCTTCACCCTCATATACATTTTCCTTACTTGCTGATTACTACTATATTCTTCAAGTTCCTCAAAGCATCGGTTCTTTCTCCTGCACACACAGTCTGCTTCCTTTCTTTTAAGTCTACATTGTTCTGTGTTATATCTGGTTTTCCTATTAAGCATTCTCTTTCGTGCCTCATTTATTTCATTTATTGCTGCTTTACATTCCTCATCAAACCATTTACCTCTTTGGATCTTCGTCTTCTCTCCCAGCACTTCCTGTGCTGTTTCATGTAGGATCTCCTTTATTATACTCCATTTCCCTTCAATACCTTCGATTTCCCACCTTTGACTTCTTTGTTCAAGTTGGTTGCCTACCATTAAACGGAATTGTTTGGCAAAGGCTTCATCTCTTTTTAACTTCTCATCATCATACCTTGAGATCACTTTCGCTCTTCTTCCATCCCTATATGTAGCTATTCTCTGTCTGTATTTAATGCGTACTAAATAATCACTGTCTGCTCCTCGACAGCTATCTGCTTGTAGTATATCAGAGGCATGTCTTCTTAGCACATGGCCAATTTGGTTTTGTGTTACACCATCTGGTGAACACCATGTCATTTTTCTCACCTTCTTCCTTTGATGCCAGGTGCTTCCAATGACCATTAAGTTACACATAGTCAGATCTATCGGTCTCAGACCATTATCATTTGAAATTTCATGCAAACTTTCCTTTCCTATAGAGTCTTGGAATGCTTCTTCACGTCCAACCTTGGCATTAAAGTCTCCCATTATTATCTTAATGTCATGTTTTGGTATACGATCGATTACCTGATCCAGCTGCTGGTAGAATCCAAACTTTCCATCTTCTTCTGCCTCTTCCGTTTCGGCATATACACATACTAAGGTAATGTTGAAGAACTTGGCTTTCATTCTCAGCGTACATAAGCTCTCATTTATTGGTTTGAATTTCTTTACTACAGTTTTATATTTATTGTTTAGTAGGAATCCTGTGCCGCCTCTTGTATTTTCACTGCTTCCACTATACATTAATGTGTAATCCCCAGTAGATAACATTCCATTTCTTTGCCACCTGATCTCCTGCAATGCCGCTACTATTATTCGGTATTTCTTCATTTCCTCCTTTAGGTTTTCCAATGCACCTGCTTTACTTAATGTTCTAACATTCCATGTGGCCAGGTATATATCATTCTTCCGTTTACGTAGTCCTTTAGCATGCCTATGTCTTTCCATAGAATACGTCCGGCTATCACTGTTTCTGAGTTCCGCAACAATGATTGTTTTATGGGATATGGTCCTTAGTCCCATGCTCAACACCCAACCTGGAGGACCAAGGTTTTTATCAGGTTTGCTCCTTTATTTATTTATTTAAAGACATGACAATAATATAACATTTTAATGAAAATCATATCTGGTTGCTCTGTAGAGAAAATGAGTTTCAAAAGAGTATTATCATTGAACGCGAATTTTTCGAAAAGACAACTTATCACCCTATAGTCAAAATGTAAATATTCAAAAGCTTTTCAGGCTCTGAAAAGCATAATTGTTTACCAGTTTAGTGGAAATGATCTCTGGCTTGCTCTGTAGAGAAAATGAGTCTCAAACGAATATTAGCATTGAACGCGAGTTTCTGGAGATAACAACTTTAGAACCTATTGTCGAAATGTCAGAATTAAAACGATTCTCAGGCTCTTAAAAGTTTAATAATACAACATTTTAATGAAAATCATCTCTGGCTTAATCTGTAGAGAATATGAATTTCTAACGAGTATTAGCATTGAACCTGAATTTCTCGAAAAATTAAGTTATCATCCTGTTGACGAAATGTAATAATTAAAACGTTTCTCAAGCTCTGAAAAGCATAATAATTCAATATTTTAATAAAAATCATCTATGGCTTGCTCTGTAGAGAAAATGGGTTTCAAGCGAGTATTTGCATTTATCGCAAATATCTCCAAAAATCGAGTTATCATCCTGTAGTCGAAATGTAATAATTAAAACGCTTCTAAAGCTCTGAAAAGCATAATAATTCTAAATTTTAATGAAAATCATTTCTGGCTTGCTCTGTAGAGAAATAGGGTTTCAAGTGAGTATTTGCATTTAATACCAATATTTCGAAAGATCAAGTTTTGAACCTATAGTCGAAATGTCAGAATTAAAACGTTTCTCAGGTTCTGAAAAACATAATAATTCAACATTCTAATGAAAATCAGCTCTAGCTTGCTCTGTAGAGAAAATGAGTTGCATACGAGTATTAGCATTGAACGCGAATTTCTCGAAAAATTAAGTTATCATCCTGTAGTCGAAATGTAATAATTAAAACGCTTCTCAAGCTATGAAAAGCATAATAATTCAATATCTTAATAGAAATCATTTATGGCTTGGTTTGTAGAGAAAATTAGTTTACAACGAGTATTAGCATTGAACGTGAATTTCTCGAAAAATCAAATTATCATCATGTAGTTGAAACGTAATTATTAAAACGCTTCTCAAGCTCTGAAAAGCATAATAAATCAAAATTTTAATGAAAGTCATCTCTGGCATGCTCTGTAGAGAAAATGGGTTTCAAGTGAGTATTTGCATATAACAAGATTTTATCAAAAAATCAAGTTTTAAACCTATAGTCGAAATGTAAGAATTGAAACGTTTCTCAGACTCTGAAAAGCATAATAATTCAACATTTTAATGAAAATCAGCTCTGGCTTGCTCTGTAGAGAAAATGAGTTCCATACGAGTATTAGTATTGAACGCGAATTTTTCAAAAAATCGAGTTATCATCCTGTAGTCGAAATGTAATAATTAAAACGCTTCTCAAGGTCTGAAAAAAATAATAATTCAACATTTAAAGAAAATCATCTCTGGCTTGCTCTGTAGAGAAAATAAGTTTCATAACGCGAATTTTTCGAAAAATCAAGTTTTGAACCCATAGTCGAAATGTCAAATTTAAAACGTTTTTCAGGCTCTGAAAAGAATAATGAATCAACATTTTAATGAAAATCATTTCTGCCTTGCTCTGTAGAAAATATGAGTTTCAAACGAGTATTAGCATTGAACGCGAATTTCTCGAAAAATCAAGTTATCATCGTGTAGTCAAAATGCAATAATTAGAACGCTTTTCAAGCTTTGAAAAGCATAATAATTCAACATTTTAATGAAAATCAGCTCTGGCTTGCTCTGTAGAGAAAATGAGTTTCATACGAGTATTAGCATTGAAGGCTAATTTCTCGAAAAATTAAGTTTTGATCTTGCAGTAGAAATGTCAGAATTAAGACGCTTTTCAGGCTCTTCTTGGCTGAAAGCCTCTCTTACAATGATAGCACATTCACTTCTGTCTTCTGCTCGACGTCTCCACCGTCTTACTCCGTCCTAAGGTCTTCCTCAACAACCTCCAACCATCTTTTCCTTGGCCTTCCTCTTAATCTTCACCCTCCTGGTGTCCCTTTATTGACCTTTTTAACAGCTCTGTTTTCAGGTATTCTTTCCACATGTCCTAGCCACCTGAGTCTCATGCTTCTTATATCGGAAACTATATTTGTTTTTTTGTAGTAGAGTGTTCTCTTTCATCGTTTCTCCTTATTCGCCGTTGACCATTCTCATTTACTGGCCCGTATATTTTCCTCAGTATCCTTCTTTCCCATCTTCGCAAAAGTTCTTCATCTGCTTGCACCAAAGTCTATGTCTCTGCTCCATTAGTCACCACTGACATTACGACTAGCTGATATACTTTGATTTTCAAATTTCTACTCGGGCTGCGAGATTTGAAAACTCTTAACAATGAAAAATAGCTTCGATTACCAGCTGCAATTCTTGCTTTTCTTTCCTCCTTAATATTATTATACATGGTAACTTATGTTCCAAGATATTGAAAATTTTGAATTTTTCATACGTGCCTCCATCAAATTGTATATATTGGCCTTCCGTGAATTCCATATTTCGCGCTGAGAACATGTATTTAGTCTTGTGTTTTTTTATTTGGAGTCCCATCTCACTAGCTGTGTTCTCCAATCTTTCCAGTCCTTCCTTTACTTCTTGCAATCTTCGTGCCATCATATCAATGTCATCAGCATATGCTAGATTTTGGTTCACTGTGTTGAAGAGAGTTCCTACTGGGTTACACTCATGATCTTTTCTAAAACTATATTGAATAATATCGTAGATAGCACATCTCCTTGTCTCAAACCTTGGTTTACTGCAAATTCCCTTGTGAGCTCTGCTTCAATTTTCACCTTGCATTTAGTACCCCTAGGCGTCATTCTGGTTAATCTTATTAGCTTGTTTAGGATCCCTAGCTCCTTCATTGCCTCATACAATTTTCCTCGTATGATACTGTCATATGCCTGCTTAAAGTCTATAAATAACTGATGAATATTCATAACATTTCTCCATTATCTGCCTGACTATAAAGATTTGATCCGTAGTGGATCTGTTTGGTCTAAAACCACACTGATAATCCCCTATTATTCCCTCAGTCAGTGGTGACAATCTTCCTGCTAGGATTTTTGCAAGCACTTTGTATATTACGCTCACTAGGGCTATAGTTCATGTTCCCATATATCAGATAACAATTTGTGTATATACTTAATTAGTTGATTTCCATGAGTTCTTAACCATTTCAGCAGTGATGTTATTAATCCCTGGGGCTTTGTTATTCTTTAGAGGCTTAATAACTGTTCTAACTTCTTCCAGTGTTGGAGATGTTCCGGTTTCGTCATCATGGTACTCCTCTTCATCATTCAATTCTAGATCTTGGAACCCATCTTCCACATTAAGTAGCTGACTGAAGTATTCTGCCCATCTCTCTAAGATCTCATTTTCCCCGCCTATTAGGTTTCCTGCTTGGTCCTTACAGAAAGCTGTCTTCGGTTGGAAGCCTTTCCTTATATCCTTCACCCTCATATACATTTTCCTTACTTGCTGATTACTACTATATTCTTCAAGTTCCTCAAAGCATCGTTTCTTTCTCCTGCACACACAGTCTGCTTCCTTCCTTTTAAGTCTACATTGTTCTGTGTTATATCTGGTTTTCCTATTAAGCATTCTCTTTCGTGCCTCATTTCTTTCATTTATTGCTGCTTTACATTCCTCATCAAACCATTTACCTCTTTGGATCTTCGTCTTCTCTCCCAGCACTTCCTGTGCTGTTTCATGTACGATCTCCTTTATTATACTCCATTTCCCTTCAATACCTTCGATTTCCCACCTTTGACTTCTTTCTTCAAGTTGGTTGCCTACCATTAAACGGAATTGTTTGGCAATGGCTTCATCTCTTTTTAACTTCTCATCATCATACCTTGAGGTCACTTTCGCTCTTCTTCCATCCCTATATGTAGCTATTCTCTGTCTGTATTTAATGCGTACTAAATAATCACTGTCTGCTCCTCGACAGCTATCTGCTTGTAGTATATCAGAGGCATGTCTTCTGTCTATCAGCACATGGTCAATTTGGTTTTGTGTTACACCATCTGGTGAACACCATGTCATTTTTCTCACCTTCTTCCTTTGATGCCAGGTGCTTCCAATGACCATTAAGTTACACATAGTCAGATCTATCAGTCTCAGACCATTATCATTTGAAATTTCATGCAAACTTTCCTTTCCTATATAGTCTTGGAATGCTTCTTCACGTCCAACCTTGGCATTAAAGTCTCCCATTATTATCTTAATGTTCTTGTTTTGGTATACGATCGATTACCTGATCCAGCTGCTGGTAGAATCCAAACTTTCCATCTTCTTCTGCCTCTTCCGTTTCGGCATATACACATACTAAGGTAATGTTGAAGAACTTGGCTTTCATTCTCAGCGTACATAAGCTCTCATTTATTGGTTTGAATTTCTTTACTACAGTTTTATATTTATTGTTTAGTAGGAATCCTGTGCCACCTCTTGTATTTTCACTGCTTCCACTATACATTAATGTGTAATCCCCAGTAGATAACATTCCATTTCTTTGCCACCTGATCTCCTGCAATGCCGCTACTATTATTCTGTATTTCTTCATTTCCTCCTTTAGGTTTTCCAATGCACCTGCTTTACTTAATGTTCTAACATTCCATGTGGCCAGGTATATATCATTCTTCCGTTTACGTAGTCCTTTAGCATGCCTATGTCTTTCCATAGAATACGTCCGGCTATCATTGTTTCTGAGTTCCGCAACAATGATTGTTTTATGGGATAGGGTCGTTAGTCCCATGCTCAACACCCAACCTGGAGGACCAAGGTTTGTATCAGGTTTGCTCCTTTATTTATTTATTTAAAGACATGACACTACAGGCAAATGCCCATTTACAGTGTCTTGTATTATAACACTGTTTGGTACACAAAATATGCAATCAGAAGAATTCAAAAAGTACAATAATATGATAATATATGTTACAGTAATATAAAAATTAATATAAGATTAGATATGAAAGAGAAGTATAAAGCATTAACCTGACAGTTTGGGTTAGAACTTACACATGATAACCAAGAAAGTAACCAAGGAAAAACATATGTACTGTTGCCAACACTACGGCTGAGGAATCCGCTCCATCCCCCTCGTAACCCTGAGGACGGGACTTAGGGACTATAGTGTAAGTCACCAACCCTGAGACCTTCTGTAAACAAACGGTCTCACCGATTCGATGTATCACTCCGCGTCAGCTGATTCATGACCGAAATCATCTGCCGTTACACTCATAGTTCGCCGCACCTATTCATTTTATATAAGAGCCTCTGAATGTGAAAACCCGCTCTCAAAACATCAAACGAATATGCAGCCGCATACATTGTTACTCTCCCGGTCATTCTCTCTTTCATAACCCTTCAAACTGCAGACACTGACACACCACTGCACTGGGATACGAACTTAACCACTTCATTTACTGGTTTCTCAGAACGTTACATGAATCTGTTTCTCACCCCTTTTCAAAGGCTGTCCTTGCTGGTGTTTTGAAACAAGCTCGGAGAACACTGAGACTTTCCCGCACGCATAGAACACGGCATGTTATTTTTCTAAGGATATATTACTAAGTTGCACTACTTTCTTGCTGTTCACATGATTATTTTTAGAAAATAACCAATGTTATAAAATATCATTATGTACACAAATCTCTAAGCTCATTGAAAGTTACAATGCATATTATTACAAAATGTTCACACTTATCTTGAATTGCCATGTCACCAAGTTATTTTACGAAGTGCACTATATTTGGCGGAACAAAAATCGTCATTAGGATGCTTGTCAAAGTTTCCAACCGCAATAAATTTAAGAACTTTCTTTGTCTTGTTTTGATCATCATCAATATATTTATTGGACTTAGAGCAATGCATATGGCTGTTTATGCCCATTATATATTTTATTTACATAAGATACAATTTACATAAAATTTACAAAAAAATTTCAAATACTCTCCTATCTATATCATCCTTAGAAATATACATTACCATGTTATATCATTTTGTCTAAAAAAATGCAAGTAAAATATATTCAATTCACATGCAAGAAAGAAGCCAAATTTATGGGAAATGATTACTGGTGCAAAGAGTTAACCATAAAGGTGAAGTAATAAGTAAAAAAGAAAGAGCATTGGGTTTAAAGTGAGACGTCATTTGCGGCAGCGTATCCCATACTACAAATTGGCCATTGTTTTACCTTATGTAATGAATCCTGTAACAACGCTGGATTTTCGTGTGGATTATTTTACTTCTATGAGTTTGCAATGCTTTCTGTATGCGCGTGGTTTTGTTCACAGAAGGTCTCAGGTTCGTGATTTGAACTTTAGGTAGGAATATTGGAATAGGATACAATAGGTAAAATTGGACGTTGCAGAACGCCTTAGTCTGGCTTCTTTTCTGAGACCTGTCCAGCATGGGTGACCTTGCTGGTAGAAAATCTACCGCTGGCATAGCTCTCAGCCTCAACAAAGCACGCAAACCCCTCCGCCCGCACGGTCAGTGCTACTATAAGGCGCGTTCTCTGGAGGGGTTTTCAGTCTCTGAAAAATATAATAATTCAACATTTTAATGAAAATCATCTCTGGCTTGGTCAGTAGGGAAAATAAGTTTGAACGCGATTTTCTCGAATAATCAAGTTTTGATCCTACATTCGAAATGTGATAATGAAAATGCTTTTAAGCTCTGAACTGCATAATAATATAACATTTTTATGAAAATCATCTCTGGCTTGATCTGTAGCGAAAATTAGATTACAACGAATATTCGCATTTAACGCGAATATCTCGAAAATTCAAGTTCTAATCCTATGTAGAAATGTCAGAATTAAAACGATGTTCAGGCTATGAAAAGCACAATAATATAACATTTTAATGAAAATCATATCTGGTTGCTCTGTAGAGAAAATGAGTTTCAAAAGAGTATTATCATTGAAAGCGAATTTTTCGAAAAGACAACTTATCACCCTATAGTCAAAATGTAAATATTCAAAAGCTTTTCAGGCTCTGAAAAGCATAATTCTTTACCAGTTTAGTGGAAATGATCTCTGGCTTGCTCTGTAGAGAAAATGAGTTTCAAACGAATATTAGCATTGAACGCGAGTTTCTGGAGATAACAACTTTAGAACCTATTGTCGAAATGTCAGAATTAAAACGATTCTCAGGCTCTTAAAAGTTTAATAATACAACATTTTAATGAAAATCATCTCTGGCTTACTCTGTAGAGAATATGAATTTCTAACGAGTATTAGCATTGAACCTGAATTTCTCGAAAAATTAAGTTATCATCCTGTTGACGAAATGTAATAATTAAAACGTTTCTCAAGCTCTGAAAAGCATAATAATTCAATATTTTAATAAAAATCATCTATGGCTTGGTTTGTAGAGAAAATGAGTTTCAAACGAGTTTTAGCATTGAACGCGAATTTCTCGAAAAATCAAGTTATCATCATGTAGTTGAAATGTAATAATTAAAACGCTTCTCAAGCTCTGAAAAGCATAATAAATCAACATTTTAATGAAAGTCATTTCTGGCATGCTCTGTAGAGAAAATGGGTTTCAAGTGAGTATTTGAATTTAACACGAATTTTTCAAAATTTCAAGTTATGAACCTATAGTCGAAATGTCAGAATTAAAAAGTTTCTCTGGCTCTGAAAAGCATAATAATTCAACATTCTAATGAAAATCAGCTCTGGCTTGCTCTGTAGAGAAAATGAGTTTCATACGAGTATTAGCATTGAACGCGAATTTCTCGAAAAATTAAGTTTTGATCTTGTAGTAGAAATGTCAAAATTAAGTCGCTTCTCAAGCTCTGAAAAGCATAATAATTTATCATTTTAATGATTATCATCTCTGGCTTGGTCTGTAGAGAAAATGGGTTTCAAGCGAGTATTTGCATTTATCGCAAATATCTCCAAAAATCGAGTTATCATCCTGTAGTCGAAATGTAATAATTAAAACGCTTCTAAAGCTCTGAAAAGCATAATAATTCTAAATTTTAATGAAAATCATTTCTGGCTTGCTCTGTAGAGAAATAGGGTTTCAAGTGAGTATTTCCATTTAACACGAATTTTTCGAAAGATCAAGTTTTGAACCTATAGTCGAAATGTCAGAATTAAAACGTTTCTCAGGTTCTGAAAAACATAATAATTCAACATTCTAATGAAAATCAGTTCTAGCTTGCTCTGTAGAGAAAATGAGTTGCATACGAGTATTAGCATTGAACGCGAATTTCTCGAGAAATTAAGTTATCATCCTGTAGTCGAAATGTAATAACTAAAACGCTTCTCAAGCTCTGAAAAGCATAATAATTCAATATCTTAATAGAAATCATTTATGGCTTGGTTTGTAGAGAAAATTAGTTTACAACGAGTATTAGCATTGAACGCGAATTTCTCGAAAAATCAAGTTATCATCATGTAGTTGAAACGTAATTATTAAAACGCTTCTCAAGCTCTGAAAAGCATAATAAATCAAAATTTTAATGAAAGTCATCTCTGGCATGCTCTGTAGAGAAAATGGGTTTCAAGTGAGTATTTGCATATAACAAGATTTTATCAAAAAATCAAGTTTTGAACCTATAGTCGAAATGTAAGAATTGAAACGTTTCTCAGACTCTGAAAAGCATAATAATTCAACATTTTAATGAAAATCATCTCTGGCTTGCTCTGTAGAGAAAATGAGTTCCATACGAGTATTAGTATTGAACGCGAATTTCTCAAAAAATCGAGTTATCATCCTGTGGTCGAAATGTAATAATTAAAACGCTTCTCAAGGTCTGAAAAAAATAATAATTCAACATTTAAAGAAAATCATCTCTGGCTTGCTCTGTAGAGAAAATAAGTTTCATAACGCGAATTTTTCGAAAAATCAAGTTTTGAACCCATAGTCGAAATGTCAAATTTAAAACGTTTTTCAGGCTCTGAAAAGAATAATGAATCAACATTTTAATGAAAATCATTTCTGCCTTGCTCTGTAGAAAATATGAGTTTCAAACGAGTATTAGCATTGAACGCGAATTTCTCGAAAAATCAAGTTATCATCGTGTAGTCAAAATGCAATAATTAGAACGCTTTTCAAGCTTTGAAAAGCATAATAATTCAACATTTTAATGAAAATCAGCTCTGGCTTGCTCTGTAGAGAAAATGAGTTTCATACGAGTATTAGCATTGAAGGCTAATTTCTCGAAAAATTAAGTTTTGATCTTGCAGTAGAAATGTCAGAATTAAGACGCTTTTCAGGCTCTTCTTGGCTGAAAGCCTCTCTTACAATGATAGCACATTCACTTCTGTCTTCTGCTCGACGTCTCCACCGTCTTACTCCGTCCTAAGGTCTTCCTCAACAACCTCCAACCATCTTTTCCTTGGCCTTCCTCTTAATCTTCACCCTCCTGGTGTCTCTTTATTGACCTTTTTAACAGCTCTGTTTTCAGGTATTCTTTCCACATGTCCTAGCCACCTGAGTCTCATGCTTCTTATATCGGAAACTATATTTGTTTTTTTGTAGTAGAGTGTTCTAATTTCATCGTTTCTCCTTATTCGCCTTTGACCATTCTCATTTACTGGCCCGTATATTTTCCTCAGTATCCTTCTTTCCCATCTTCGCAAAAGTTCTTCATCTGCTTGCACCAAAGTCTATGTCTCTGCTCCATATGTCACCACTGACATTACGACTAGCTGATATACTTTGATTTTCAAATTTCTACTCAGGCTGCGAGATTTGAAAACTCTTAACAATGAAAAATAGCTTCGATTACCAGCTGCAATTCTTGCTTTTCTTTCCTCCTTAATATTATTATACATGGTAACTTATGTTCCAAGATATTGAAAATTTTGAATTTTTCATACGTGCCTCCATCAAATTGTATATATTGGCCTTCCGTGAATTCCATATCTCGCGCTGAGAACATGTATTTAGTCTTGGGTTTTTTTATTTGGAGTCCCATCTCACTAGCTGTGTTCCCAAACCTTTCCAGTCCTTCCTTTACTTCTTGCAATCTTCGTGCCATCATATCAATGTCATCAGCATATGCTAGATTTTGGTTCACTGTGTTGAAGAGAGTTCCTACTGGGTTACACTCATGATCTTTTCTAAAACTATATTGAATAATATCGTAGATAGCACATCTCCTTGTCTCAAACCTTGGTTTACTGCAAATTCCCTTGTGAGCTCTGCTTCAATCTTCACCTTGCATTTAGTACCCCTAGGCGTCATTCTGGTTAATCTTATTAGCTTGTTTAGGATCCCTAGCTCCTTCATTGCCTCATACAATTTTCCTCGTATGATACTGTCATATGCCTGCTTAAAGTCTATAAATAACTGATGAATATTCATAACATTTCTCCATTATCTGCCTGACTATAAAGATTTGATCCGTAGTGGATCTGTTTGGTCTAAAACCACACTGATAATCCCCTATTATTCCCTCAGTCAGTGGTGACAATCTTCCTGCTAGGATTTTTGCAAGCACTTTGTATATTACGCTCACTAGGGCTATAGTTCATGTTCCCATATATCAGATAACAATTTGTGTATATACTTAATTAGTTGATTTCCCTGAGTTCTTAACCATTTCAGCAGTGATGTTATTAATCCCTGGGGCTTTGTTATTCTTTAGAGGCTTAATAACTGTTCTAACTTCTTCCAGTGTTGGAGATGTTCCGGTTTCGTCATCATGGTACTCCTCCTCATCATTCAATTCTAGATCTTGGAACCCATCTTCCACATTAAGTAGCTGACTGAAGTATTCTGCCCATCTCTCTAAGATCTCATTTTCCCCGCCTATTAGGTTTCCTGCTTGGTCCTTACAGAAAGCTGTCTTCGGTTGGAAGCCTTTCCTTATATCCTTCACCCTCATATACATTTTCCTTACTTGCTGATTACTACTATATTCTTCAAGTTCCTCAAAGCATCGTTTCTTTCTCCTGCACACACAGTCTGCTTCCTTTCTTTTAAGTCTACATTGTTCTGTGTTATATCTGGTTTTCCTATTAAGCATTCTCTTTCGTGCCTCATTTCTTTCATTTATTGCTGCTTTACATTCCTCATCAAACCATTTACCTCTTTGGATCTTCGTCTTCTCTCCCAGCACTTCCTGTGCTGTTTCATGTACGATCTCCTTTATTATACTCCATTTCCCTTCAATACCTTCGATTTCCCACCTTTGACTTCTTTCTTCAAGTTGGTTGCCTACCATTAAACGGAATTGTTTGACAATGGCTTCATCTCTCTTTAACTTCTCATCATCATACCTTGAGGTCACTTTCGCTCTTCTTCCATCCCTATATGTAGCTATTCTCTGTCTGTATTTAATGCGTACTAAATAATCACTGTCTGCTCCTCGACAGCTATCTGCTTGTAGTATATCAGAGGCATGTCTTCTGTCTATCAGCACATGGTCAATTTGGTTTTGTGTTACACCATCTGGTGAACACCATGTCATTTTTCTCACCTTCTTCCTTTGATGCCAGGTGCTTCCAATGACCATTAAGTTACACATAGTCAGATCTATCAGTCTCAGACCATTATCATTTGAAATTTCATGCAAACTTTCCTTTCCTATAGAGTCTTGGAATGCTTCTTCACGTCCAACCTTGGCATTAAAGTCTCCCATTATTATCTTAATGTCATGTTTTGGTATACGATCGATTACCTGATCCAGCTGCTGGTAGAATCCAAACTTTCCATCTTCTTCTGCCTCTTCCGTTTCGGCATATACACATACTAAGGTAATGTTGAAGAACTTGGCTTTCATTCTCAGCGTACATAAGCTCTCATTTATTGGTTTGAATTTCTTTACTACAGTTTTATATTTATTGTTTAGTAGGAATCCTGTGCCACCTCTTGTATTTTCACTGCTTCCACTATACATTAATGTGTAATCCCCAGTAGATAACATTCCATTTCTTTGCCACCTGATCTCCTGCAATGCCGCTACTATTATTCTGTATTTCTTCAATTCCTCCTTTAGGTTTTCCAATGCACCTGCTTTACTTAATGTTCTAACATTCCATGTGGCCAGGTATATATCATTCTTCCGTTTACGTAGTCCTTTAGCATGCCTATGTCTTTCCATAGAATACGTCCGGCTATCATTGTTTCTGAGTTCCGCAACAATGATTGTTTTATGGGATAGGGTCGTTAGTCCCTATTTTAATGAAAATCAGCTCTGGCTTGCTCTGTAGAGAAAATGAGTTTCATACGAGTATTAGTATTGAACGCGAATTTCTCGAAAAATTAAGTTATCATCCTGTAGTCGAAATGTAATATTTAAAACGTTTCTCAGGCTCTGAAAAGCATTATAATTCAACATTCTAATGACAATCAGCTCTGGCTTGCTCTGTAGAGAAAATGAGTTTCATACGAGAATTAGCATTGAACGCGAATTTCTCGAAAAATTAAGTTTTGATCTTGTAGTAGAAATGTCAGAATTAAGACGCTTCTCAAGTTCTGAAAAGCATAATAATTTATCATTTTAATGATTATCATCTCTAGCTTGCTCTGTAGAGAAAATGGGTTTCAAGCGAGTATTTGCATTTATAGCGAATTTCTCCAAAAATCGAGTTATCATCCTGTAGTCGAAATGTAATAATTAAAACGCTTCTCAAGGTCTGAAAAACATAATAATTCAACATTTAAAGAAAATCATCTCTGGCTTGCTCTGTAGAGAAAATAAGTTTCAAGCGAGTATTAGCATTTAACGCGAATTTTTCGAAAAATCAAGTTTTGAACCTATAGTCGAAATGTCAGAATGAAAACTTTTTTCAGGGTCTGAAAAGAATAATGAATCAACATTTTAATGAAAATCATTTCTGCCTTGCTCTGTAGAAAATATGAGTTTCAAACGAGTATTAGCATTGAACGCGAATTTCTCGAATAATTAAGTTATCATCGTGTAGTCAAAATGCAATAATTAGAACGCTTCTCAAGCTTTGAAAAGCATAATAATTCAACATTTTAATGAAAATCAGCTCTGGCTTGCTCTGTAGAGAAAATGAGTTTCATACGAGTATTAGCATTGAACGCTAATTTCTCGAAAAATTAAGTTTTGATCTAGCAGTAGAAATGTCAGAATTAAGACGCTTTTCAGGCTCTTCTTGGCTGCTACAGCCCCTAAAGGGCCTTCGCCTCTCTTACAATGATAACACATTCTCTTCTGTCTTCTGCTCGACGTCTCCACCGTCTTACTCCCATCCTAAGGTCTTCCTCAACAACCTCCAACCATCTTTTCCTTGGCCTTCCTCTTAATCTTCACCCTCCTGGTGTCCCTTTATTGACCTTTTTAGCAGCTCTGTTTTCAGGTATTCTTTCCACATGTCCTAACCACCTGAGTCTCATGTTTCTTATATCGGAAACTATATCTGTTTTTTTGTAGTAGAGTGTTCTAATTTCATCGTTTCTCCTTATTCGCCGTTGACCATTCTCATTTACTGGCCCGCATATTTTCCTCAGTATCCTTCTTTCCCATCTTCGCAAAAGTTCTTCATCTGCTTGCACCAAAGTCTATGTCTCTGCTCCATATGTCACCACTGACATTAAGACTAGCTGATATACTTTGATTTTCAAATTTCTACTCAGGCTGCGAGATTTGAAAACTCTTAACAATGAAAAATAGCTTCGATTACCAGCTGCAATTCTTGCTTTTCTTTCCTCCTTAATATTATTATACATGGTAACTTATGTTCCAAGATATTGAAAATTTTGAATTTTTCATACGTGCCTCCATCAAATTGTATATATTGGCCTTCCGTGAATTCCATATTTCGCGCTGAGAACATGTATTTAGTCTTGGGTTTTTTTATTTGGAGTCCCATCTCACTAGCTGTGTTCTCCAATCTTTCCAGTCCTTCCTTTACTTCTTGCAATCTTCGTGCCATCATATCAATGTCATCAGCATATGCTAGATTTTGGTTCACTGTGTTGAAGAGAGTTCCTACTGGGTTACACTCATGATCTTTTCTAAAACTATATTGAATAATATCGTAGATAGCACATCTCCTTGTCTCAAACCTTGGTTTACTGCAAATTCCCTTGTGAGCTCTGCTTCAATCTTCACCTTGCATTTACTACCCCTAGGCGTCATTCTGGTTAATCTTATTAGCTTGTTTAGGATCCCTAGCTCCTTCATTGCCTCATACAATTTTCCTCGTATGATACTGTCATATGCCTGCTTAAAGTCTATAAATAACTGATGAATATTCATAACATTTCTCCATTATCTGCCTGACTAGAAAGATTTGATCCGTAGTGGATCTGTTTGGTCTTAAACCACACTGATAATCCCCTATTATTCCCTCAGTCAGTGGTGACAATCTTCCTGCTAGGATTTTTGCAAGCACTTTGTATATTACGCTCACTAGGGCTATAGTTCATGTTCCCATATATCAGGTAACAATTTGTGTATATACTTAATTAGTTGATTTCCCTGAGTTCTTAACCATTTCAGCAGTGATGTTATTAATCCCTGGGGCTTTGTTATTCTTTAGAGGCTTAATAACTGTTCTAACTTCTTCCAGTGTTGGAGATGTTCCGGTTTCGTCATCATGGTACTCCTCTTCATCATTCAATTCTAGATCTTGGAACCCATCTTCCACATTAAGTAGCTGACTGAAGTATTCTGCCCATCTCTCTAAGATCTCATTTTCCCCGCCTATTAGGTTTCCTGCTTGGTCCTTACAGAAAGCTGTCTTCGGTTGGAAGCCTTTCCTTATATCCTTCACCCTCATATACATTTTCCTTACTTGCTGATTACTACTATATTCTTCAAGTTCCTCAAAGCATCGTTTCTTTCTCCTGCACACACAGTCTGCTTCCTTCCTTTTAAGTCTACATTGTTCTGTGTTATATCTGGTTTTCCTATTAAGCATTCTCTTTCGTGCCTCATTTCTTTCATTTATTGCTGCTTTACATTCCTCATCAAACCATTTACCTCTTTGGATCTTCGTCTTCTCTCCCAGCACTTCCTGTGCTGTTTCATGTACGATCTCCTTTATTATACTCCATTTCCCTTCAATACCTTCGATTTCCCACCTTTGACTTCTTTCTTCAAGTTGGTTGCCTACCATTAAACGGAATTGTTTGGCAATGGCTTCATCTCTTTTTAACTTCTCATCATCATACCTTGAGGTCACTTTCGCTCTTCTTCCATCCCTATATGTAGCTATTCTCTGTCTGTATTTAATGCGTACTAAATAATCACTGTCTGCTCCTCGACAGCTATCTGCTTGTAGTATATCAGAGGCATGTCTTCTGTCTATCAGCACATGGTCAATTTGGTTTTGTGTTACACCATCTGGTGAACACCATGTCATTTTCCTCACCTTCTTCCTTTGATGCCAGGTGCTTCCAATGACCATTAAGTTACACATAGTCAGATTTATCAGTCTCAGACCATTATCATTTGAAATTTCATGCAAACTTTCCTTTCCTATAGAGTCTTGGAATGCTTCTTTACGTCCAACCTTGGCATTAAAGTCTCCCATTATTATCTTAATGTCATGTTTTGGTATACGATCGATTACCTGATCCAGCTGCTGGTAGAATCCAAACTTTCCATCTTCTTCTGCCTCTTCCGTTTCGGCATATACACATACTAAGGTAATGTTGAAGAACTTGGCTCTCATTCTCAGCGTACATAAGCTCTCATTTATTGGTTTGAATTTCTTTACTACAGTTTTATATTTATTGTTTAGTAGGAATCCTGTGCCACCTCTTGTATTTTCACTGCTTCCACTATACATTAATGTGTAATCCCCAGTAGATAACATTCCATTTCCTTGCCACCTGATCTCCTGCAATGCCGCTACTATTATTCTGTATTTCTTCATTTCCTCCTTTAGGTTTTCCAATGCACCTGCTTTACTTAATGTTCTAACATTCCATGTGGCCAGGTATATATCATTCTTCCGTTTACGTAGTCCTTTAGCATGCCTATGTCTTTCCATAGAATACGTCCGGCTATCATTGTTTCTGAGTTCCGCAACAATGATTGTTTTATGGGATAGGGTCGTTAGTCCCATGCTCAACCCCCAACCTGGAGGACCAAGGTTTGTATCAGGTTTGCTCATTTATTTATTTATTTAAAAACATGACACTACACGCAAATGCCCATTTACAGTGTCTTGTATTATAACACTGTTTGGTACACAAAATATGCAATCAGAAGAATTCAAAAAGTACAATAATATGATAATATGTGTTACAGTAATATAAAAATTAATATAAGATTAGATATGAAAGAGAAGTATAAAGCATTAACCTGACAGTTTGGGTTAGAACTTACACATGATAACCAAGAAAATAACCAAGGAAAAACATATGTACTGTTGCCAACACTACGGCTGAGGAATCCGCTCCATCCCCCTCGTAACCCTGAGGACGGGACTTAGGGACTATAGTGTAAGTCACCAACCCTGAGACCTTCTGTAAACTAACGGTCTCACCGATTCGATGTATCACTCCGCGTCAGCTGATTCATGACCGAAATCATCTGCCGTTACACTCATAGTTCGCCGCACCTATTCATTTTATATAAGAGCCTCTGAATGTGAGAACCCGCTCTCAAAACATCAAACGAATATGCAGCCGCATACATTGTTACTCTCCCGGTCATTCACTCTTTCATAACCCTTCAAACTGCAGACACTGACACACCACTGCACTGGGATACGAACTTAACCACTTCATTTACTGGTTTCGCAGAACGTTACATGAATCTGTTTCTCACCCCTTTTCAAAGGCTGTCCTTGCTGGTGTTTTGAAAACAAGCTCGGAGAACACTGAGACTTTCCCGCACGCATAGAACACGGCATGTTATTTTTCTAAGGATATATTACTAAGTTGCACTACTTTCTTGCTGTTCACATGATTATTTTTAGAAAATAACCAATGTTATAAAATATCATTATGTACACAAATCTCTAAGCTCATTGAAACTTACAATGCATATTACTACAAAATGTTCACACTTATCTTGCCTTGCCATGTCACCAAGTTATTTTACGAAGTGCACTATATTTGGCGGAACAAAAATCGTCATTAGGATGCTTGTCAAAGTTTCCAACCGCAATAAATTTAAGAACTTTCTTTGTTTTGTTTTGATCATCATCAATATATTTATTGGACTTAGAGCAATGTATATGGCTGTTTATGCCCATTATATATTTTATTTACATAAGATACAATTTACATAAAATCTACAAACAAATTTCAAATACACTCCTATCTATATCATCCTTAGAAATATACATTACCATGTTATATCATTTTGTCTAAAAAAATGCAAGTAAAATATATTCAATTCACATGCAAGAAAGAAGCCAAATTTATGGGAAATGATTATTGGTGCAAAGAGTTAACCATAAAGGTGAAGCAATAAGTAAAAAAAGAAAGAGCATTGGGTTTAAAGTGAGACGTCATTTGCGGCAGCGTATCCCATACTACAAATTGGCCATTGTTTTACCTTATGTAATGAATCCTGTAACAACGCTGGATTTTCGTGTGGATTATTTTACTTCTATGAGTTTGCAATGCTTTCTGTATGCACGTGGTTTTGTTTACAGAAGGTCTCAGGGTTTGTGATTTGAACTTTAGGTAGGAATATTGGGATAGGATACAATAGGTAATATGGGACGTTGCAGAACGCCTTAGTCGGGCATCTCTTCTGAGACCTGTCCAACATGGGGGACCTTGCTGGTAGAAAATCTACCGCTGGCATAGCTATCAGCCTCAACAAAGCACGCAAACCCCTCCGCTCGCACGGTCAGTGCTACTATAAGGCGCCGTTACCTGGAGGGGTTTTCAGGCTCTGAAAAATATAATAATTCAACATTTTAATGAAAATTATCTCTGGCTTCAACTGTAGCGAAAATTAGTTTACAACGAATATTAGCATTTAATGCGAATATCTCGAAAATTCAAGTTCTTATCCTATGTAGAAATGTCAGAATTAAAACGATGTTCAGGCTATGAAAAGCACAATAATATAACATTTTAATGAAAATCATATCTGGTTGCTCTGTAGAGAAAATGAGTTTCAAAAGAGTATTATCATTGAACGCGAATTTCTCGAAAAAACAACTTATCACCCTATAGTCGAAATGTAAAAATTAAAAAGCTTTTCAGGCTCTGAAAAAAATAATAGTTTACCATTTTAATGAAAATCATCTTTGGTTTGTTCTGTAGAGAAAATTAGTTTCAAACGAATATAACCATTGAACGCGAATTTCTAGAAAAATCAAGTTATAACACTATAGTCGAAATGTATAATTTAAATAGCTTTTCAGGCTCTGATAAGCATAATAATTTAACATTTTAATGGAAATGATCACTGGCTTGCTCTGTAGAGAAAATGAGTTTCAAACGAATATTAGCATTGAACGCGAGTTTCTCGAGATATCAAGTTTAGAACCTATTGTCAAAATGTCAGAATTAAAACGATTCTCAGGCTCTTAAAAGTTTAATAATTCAACATTTTAAAAAGATTATCTATGGCTTGCTCTGTAAGGAATGAGTTTCAAGCGAGTATTATCATTGAACGCGAATTTCTCGAAAAATCAAGTTAATATCCTGTAATCGAAATGTAATATTTAAAACGCTTCTCAAGCTCTGAAAAACATAATATTTCAACAATTTAAAGAAAATCATCTCTGGCTTGCTCTGTAGAGAAAATGAGTTTCATACGAGTATTAGTATTGAACGCGAATTTCTCGAAAAATTAAGTTTTGATCTTGTAGTAGAAATGTCAGAATTAAGACGTTTCTCAAGCTCTGTAAAGCATAATAATTCAACATTCTAATGAAAATCATCTCTGCCTTGCTCTGTAGAGAAAATGGGTTTTAAGCGAGTATTTGCATTTAACGCGAATTTCTCCAAAAATCGAGTTATCATCCTGTAGTCGAAATGTAATATTTAAAATGCTTCTCAAGCTCTGAAAAACATAATAATTCAACATTTAAAGAAAATCATCTCTGGCTTGCTCTGTAGAGAAAATAAGTTTCAAGCGAGTATTAGCATTTAACGCGAATTTTTCAAAAAATCAAGTTTTGAACCCATAGTCGAAATGTCAGAATTAAGACGCTTTTCAGGCTCTTCTTGGCTGCTACAGCCCCTAAAGGGCCTTCGGCTCTCTTAGAATGATAGCACATTCTCTTCTGTCTTCTGGCCGACGTCTCCACAGTCTTACTCCAATCCTCCTAAGGTCTTCCTCAACAACCTCCAACCATCTTTTCCTTGGCCTTCCTCTTAATCTTCACCCTCCTGGTGTCCCTTTATTGACCTTTTTAACAGCTCTGTCTTCAGGTATTCTTTCCACATGTCCAAGTCTCATGCTTCTTATTTCGGAAACTATATCTGTTTTTTTGTAGTAGAGTGTTCTAATTTCATCGTTTCTCCTTATTCGCCATTGACCATTCTCATTTACTGGCCCGTATATTTTCCTCAGTATCCTTCTTTCCCATCTTCGCAAAAGTTCTTCATCTGCTTGCACCAAAGTCTATGTCTATGCTCCATATGTCACCACTGACATTAAGACTAACTGATATACTTTGATTTTCAAATTCCTACTCAGGCTGCGAGATTTGAAAACTCTTAACAATGAGAAATAGCTTCGATTACCAGCTGCAATTCTTGCTTTTCTTTCCTCCTTAATATTATTATACATGGTAATTTATGTTCCAAGATATTGAAAATTTTGAATTTTTCATACGTGCCTCCATCAACTTGTATATATTGGCCTTCCGTGAATTCCACATTTCGCGCTGAGAACATGTATTTAGTCTTGTTTTTTTTTATTTGGAGTCTCATCTCACTAGCTGTGTTCTCCAATCTTTCCAGTCCTTCCTTCACTTCTTGCAATCTTCGTGCCATCATATCAATGTCATCAGCATATGCTAGATTTTGGTTCACTGTGTTGAAGAGAGTTCCTACTGGGTTACACTCATGATCTTTTCTAAAACTATATTGAATAATATCGTAGATAGCACATCTCCTTGTCTCAAACCTTGGTTTACTGCAAATTCCCTTGTGAGCTCTGCTTCAATCTTCACCTTGCATTTAGTACCCCTAGGCGTCATTCTGGTTAATCTTATTAGCTTGTTTAGGATCCCTAGCTCCTTCATTGCCTCATACAATTTTCCTCGTATGATACTGTCATATGCCTGCTTAAAATCTATAAATAACTGATGAATATTCATAACATTTCTCCATTATCTGCCTGACTATAAAGATTTGATCCGTAGTGGATCTGTTTGGTCTAAAACCACACTGATAATCCCCTATTATTCCCTCAGTCAGTGGTGACAATCTTCTTGCTAGGATTTTTGCAAGCACTTTGTATATTACGCTCACTAGGGCTATAGTTCATGTTCCCATATATCAGATAACAATTTGTGTATATACTTAATTAGTTGATTTTCCTGAGTTCTTAACCATTTCAGCAGTGATGTTATTAATCCCTGGGGCTTTGTTATTCTTTAGAGGCTTAATAACTGTTCTAACTTCTTCCAGTGTTGGAGATGTTCCGGTTTCGTCATCATGGTACTCCTCTTCATCATTCAATTCTAGATCTTGGAACCCATCTTCCACATTAAGTAGCTGACTGAAGTATTCTGCCCATCTCTCTAAGATCTCATTTTCCCCGCCTATTAGGTTTCCTGCTTGGTCCTTACAGAAAGCTGTCTTCGGTTGGAAGCCTTTCCTTATATCCTTCACCCTCATATACATTTTCCTTACTTGCTGATTACTACTATATTCTTCAAGTTCCTCAATCCACTCTTTTTCAAAGCATCGTTTCTTTCTCCTGCACACACAGCCTGCTTCCTTTCTTTTAAGTCTACATTGTTCTGTGTTATATCTGGTTTTCCTATTAAGCATTCTCTTTCCAGCCTCATTTCTTTCATTTATTGCTGCTTTACATTCCTCATCAAACCATTTACCTCTTTGGATCTTCGTCTTCTCTCCCAGCACTTCCTGTGCTGTTTCATGTAGGATCTCCTTTATTATACTCCATTTCCCTTCAATACCTTCGATTTCCCACCTTTGACTTCTTTGTTCAAGTTGGTTGCCTACCATTAAACGGAATTGTTTGGCAATGGCTTCATCTCTTTATAACTTCTCATCATCATACCTTGAGGTCACTTTCGCTCTTCTTCCATCCCTATATGTAGCTTTTCTCTGTCTGTATTTAATGCGCACTAAATAATCACTGTCTGCTTCTCGACAGCTATCTGCTTGTAGTATATCAGAGGCATGTCTTCTGTCTATCAGCACATGGTCAATTTGGTTTTGTGTTACACCATCTGGTGAACACCATGTCATTTTTCTCACCTTCTTCCTTTGATGCCAGGTGCTTCCAATGACCATTAAGTTACACATAGTCAGATCTATCAGTCTCAGACCATTATCATTTGAAATTTCATGCAAACTTGCCTTTCCTATAGAGACTTGGAATGCTTCTTCACGTCCAACCTTGGCATTAAAGTCTCCCATTATTATCTTAATGTCATGTTTTGGTATACGATCGATTACCTGATCCAGCTGCTGGTAGAATCCATCCTTTTCATCTTCTTCTGCCTCTTCCGTTTCGGCATATACACATACTAAGGTAATGTTGAAGAACTTGGCTTTCATTCTCAGCGTACATAAGCTCTCATTTATTGGTTTGAATTTCTTTACTACAGTTTTATATTTATTGTTTAGTAGGAATCCTGTGCCACCTCTTGTATTTTCACTGCTTCCACTATACATTAATGTGTAATCCCAAGTAGATAACATTCCATTTCCTTGCCAGCTGATCTCCTGCTGCAATTATTCTGTATTTCTTCTTTTCCTCCTTTAGGTTTTCCAATGCACCTGGTTTACTTAATGTTCTAACATTCCATGTGGCCAGGTATATATCATTCTTCCGTTTACGTAGTCCTTTAGCATGCCTGTGTCTTTCCATAGAATATGTCCGGCTATCATTGTTTCTGAGTTCCGCAACAATGATTGTTTTATGGGATAGGGTCGTTAGTCCCATGCTCAACACCCAACCTGGAGGACCAAGGTTTGTATCAGGTTTGCTCCGTTATTTATTTATTTAAAGACATGACACTACACGCAAAATCCCATTTACAGTGTCTTGTATTATAACACTGTTTGGTACACAAAATATGCAATCAGAAGAATTCAAAAAGTACAATAATATGATAATATGTGTTACAGTAATATAAAAATTAATATAAGATTAGATATGAAAGAGAAGTATAAAGTATTAACCTGACAGTTTGGGTTAGAACTTACACATGATAACCAAGAAAATAACCAAGGAAAAACATATGTACTGTTGCCAACACTACGGCTGAGGAATCCGCTCCATCCCCCTCGTAACCCTGAGGACGGGACTTAGGGACTATAGTGTAAGTCACCAAGCCTGAGACCCTCTGTAAACAAACGGTCTCACCGATTCGATGTATCACTCCGCGTCAGCTGATTCATGACCGAAATCATCTGCCGTTACCCTCATAGTTCGCCGCACCTATTCATTTTATATAAGAGCCTCTGAATGTGAGAACTCGCTCTCAAAACATCACACGAATATGCAGCCGCATACATTGTTACTCTCCCGGTCATTCTCTCTTTCATAACCTTTAAAACTGCAGACACTGACACACCACTGCACTGGGATACGAACTTAACCACTTCATTTACTGGTTTCTCAGAACGTTACATGAACCTGTTTCTCACCCCTTTTCAAAGGCTGTCCTTGCTGGTGTTTTGAAAACAAGCTCGGAGAACACTGAGACTTTACCGCACGCATAGAACACGGCATGTTATTTTTCTAAGGATAAGTCAGGCAATATTACTAAGTTGCACTACTTTCTTGCTGTTCACATGATTATTTTTAGAAAATAACCAATGTTATAAAATATCATTATGTACACAAATCTCTAAGCTCATTGAAAGTTACAATGCATATTACTACAAAATGTTCACACTTATCGTGCCTTGCCATGTCACCAAGTTATTTTACGAAGTGCACTATATTTGGCGGAACAAAAATCGTAATTAGCATGCTTGTCAAAGTTTCCAACCGCAATAAATTTAAGAACTTTCTTTGTCTTGTTTTGATCATCATCAATATGTTTACTGGACTTAGAGCAATGCACGTGGCTGTTTATGCCCATTATATATTTTATTTACATAAGATACAATTTACATAAAATTTACAAAAGAATTTCAAATACTCTCTCTTCTATATCACCCTTAGAAATATACATTACCATGTTATATCATTTTGTCTAAAAGAATGCAAGTAAAATATATTCAATTCACATGCAAGAAAGAAGCCAAATTCATGGGAAATGATTACTGGTGCAAAGAGTTAACCATAAAGGTGAAGCAATAAGTACAAAAGAATGAGCATTGGGTTTAAAGTGAGACGTCATTTGCGGCAGCGTATCCCATACTACAAATTGGCCATTGTTTTACCTTATGTAATGAATCCTGTAACAACGCTGGATTTTCGTGTGGATTATTTTACTTCTATGAGTTTGCAATGCTTTCTGTATGCACGTGGTTTTGTTTACAGAAGGTCTCAGGGTTTGTGATTTGAACTTTAGGTAGGAATATTGGGATAGGATACAATAGGTAATATGGGACGTTGCAGAACGCCTTAGTCTGGCTTCTCTTATGAGACCTGTCCAGCATGGGTGACTTTGCTGGTAGAAAATCTACCGCTGGCATAGCTCTCAGCCTCAACAAAGCACGCAAACCCCTCCGCCCGCACGGTCAGTGCTACTATAAGGAGGCGTTCCCTGGAGGGGTTTTCATGCTCTGAAAAATATAATAATTCAACATTTCAATGAAAATCATATCTGGCTTGGTCAGTAGGGAAAATCAGTTTGAAGCGAGTGTTATGATTGAACGCGAATTTCTCGAATAATCAAGTTTTGATACTACATTCGAAATGATAATTAAAATGCTTTTAAGCTCTGAACTGCATAATAATATAACATTTTTATGAAAATCATCTCTGGCTTGATCTGTAGCGAAAATTAGATTACAACGAATATTCGCATTAAACGCGAATATCTCGAAAATTCAAGTTCTAATCCTATGTAGAAATGTCAGAATTAAAACGATGCTCAGGCTATGAAAAGCATAATAATATAACATTTTAATGAAAATCATATCTGGTTGCTCTGTAGAGAAAATGAGTTTTAAGCGAGTACTTGAATTTAACGGGAATTTCTCCAAAAATCGAGTTATTATCCTGAAGTCGAAATGTAATAATTAAAACGCTTCTCAAGCTCGGAAAAACATAATAATTCATCATTTAAAGAAAATCATCTCTGGCTTGCTCTGTAGAGAAAATAAGTTTCAAGCGAGTATTAGCATTTAACGCGAATTTTTCAAAAAATCAAGTTTTGAACCCATAGTCGAAATGTCAGAATTAAAACGTTTTTCAGGCTCTGAAGAGAACAATAAATCAACATTTTAATGAAAATCATTTCTGCCTTGCTCTGTAGAAAAAATGAGTTTCAAACGAGTATTAGCACTGAACGCGAATTTCTCGAAAAATCAAGTTATCATCGTGTAGTCAAAATGTAATAATTAGAACGCTTCTCAAGCTTTGAAAAGCATAATAATTCAACATTTTGATGAAAATCATCTCTGGCTTGCTCTGTAGAAAAATAGGGTTTCAAGTGAGTATTTGCATTTAACACGAATTTTTCGAAAGATCAAGTTTTGAACCTATAGTCGAAATGTCAAAATTAAAACGTTTCTCAGGCTCTGAAAAACATAATAATTCAACATTCTAGTAAAAATCAGCTCTGGCTTGCTCTGTAGAGAAAATGAGTTTCATACGAGTATTAGCATTGAACGCGAATTTCTCGAAAAATTAAGTTTTGATCTTGCAGTTGAAATGTCAGAATTAAGACGCTTTTCAGGCTCTTCTTGGCTGCTACAGCCCCTAAAGGGCCTTCGCCTCTCTTACAATGATAGCACATTCTCTTCTGTCTTCTGCTCGACGTCTCCACCGTCTTACTCCCATCCTCCTAAGGTCTTCCTCAACAACCTCCAACCATCTTTTCCTTGGCCTTCCTCTTAATCTTCACCCTCCTGGTGTCCCTTTATTGACCTTTTTAACAGCTCTGTTTTCAGGTATTCTTTCCACATGTCCTAGCCACCTGAGTCTCATGCTTCTTATATCGGAAACTATATCTGTTTTTTTTTTGTAGTAGAGTGTTCTAATTTCATCGTTTCTCCTTATTCGCCATTGACCATTCTCATTTACTGGCCCGTATATTTTCCTCAGTATCCTTCTTTCCCATCTTCGCAAAAGTTCTTCATCTGCTTGCACCAAAGTCTATGTCTCTGCTCCATATGTCACCACTGACATTACGACTAGCTGATATACTTTGATTTTCAAATTTCTACTCAGGCTGCGAGATTTGAAAACTCTTAACAATGAGAAATAGCTTCGATTACCAGCTGCAATTCTTGCTTTTCTTTCCTCTTTAATATTGTTATACATGGTAACTTATGTTCCAAGATATTGAAAACTTTTGAATTTTTCATACGTGCCTCCATCAACTTGTATATATTGGCCTTCCGTGAATTCCAGGCGTCATTCTGGTTAATCTTATTAGCTTGTTTAGGATCCCTAGCTCCTTCATTGCCTCATACAATTTTCCTCGTATGATACTGTCATATGCCTGCTTAAAATCTATAAATAACTGATGAATATTCATAACATTTCTCCATTATCTGCCTGACTATAAAGATTTGATCCGTAGTGGATCTGTTTGGTCTAAAACCACACTGATAATCCCCTATTATTCCCTCAGTCAGTGGTGACAATCTTCTTGCTAGGATTTTTGCAAGCACTTTGTATATTACGCTCACTAGGGCTATAGTTCATGTTCCCATATATCAGATAACAATTTGTGTATATACTTAATTAGTTGATTTTCCTGAGTTCTTAACCATTTCAGCAGTGATGTTATTAATCCCTGGGGCTTTGTTATTCTTTAGAGGCTTAATAACTGTTCTAACTTCTTCCAGTGTTGGAGATGTTCCGGTTTCGTCATCATGGTACTCCTCTTCATCATTCAATTCTAGATCTTGGAACCCATCTTCCACATTAAGTAGCTGACTGAAGTATTCTGCCCATCTCTCTAAGATCTAACATAATAATTCAACAATTTAAATAAAATTATTAAATTATTATGTTTTTCAGAGCTAGAGAAGCGTTTTAAATATTACATTTCGACTACAGGATGATAACTTAATTTTTCGAGAAATTCGTGTTCAACGCTAATACTCGTTTGAAACTCATTTTCCCTACGGAGCAAGCCAGAGATTATTTTCATTAAAATGTTGCATTATTATGCTTCTCAGAGCCGGGGAAACGTTTTAATTCCGACATTTCGACAAATAGGTTGAAAACTTGATTCTACGAAAAATGCTAATACTCGCTTGAAACCCATTTTCTCTACAGAGCACGCCAGGAATGATTTTCATTAAATGTTGAATTATTATGTTTTTCAGAGCTTGAGAAACGTTTTAATTATTACATTTCGACTATAGGATGAAAACTTGATTTATCGTGTAATTCGCGTTCAATGATAATACTCGCTTGAAACTCATTCCTTACAGAGCAAGCCATAGATAATCTTTTTAAAATGTTGAATTATTAAACTTTTAAGAGTCTGAGAATCGTTTTAATTCTGACAGTTTGACAATAGGTTCTAAACTTGAATTCTCGAGAAACTCGCGTTCAATGCTAATATTCGTTTGAAACTCATTTTCTCTACAGAGCAAGCCAGTGATCATTTCCATTAAAGTGTTAAATTATTATACTTATCAGAGCCTGAAAAGCTTTTTAATTATTACATTTCGACTATAGTGTTATAACTTGATTTTTCGAGAAATTCGCGTTAAATGCTAATATTCGTTGTAAACTAATTTTCGCTACAGTTGAAGCCAGAGATGATTTTCATTAAAATGTTGAATTATTATATTTATCAGAGCCTGAAAACCCCTCCAGGGAACGGCGCCTTATAGTAGCACTGACCGTGCGGGCGGAGGGATTTGCGTGCTTTGTTGAGGCTGAGAGCTATACCAGCGGTAGATTTTCTACCAGCAAGTCACCCATGCTGGACAGGTCTCAGAAAAGAAGCCAGACTAAGGCGTTCTGCAACGTCCCATATTACCTATTGTATCCTATCCCAATATTCCTACCTAAAGTTCAAATCACAAACCCTGAGACCTTCTGTAAACAAAACCACGTGCATACAGAAAGCATTGCAAACTCATAGAAGTAAAATAATCCACACGAAAATCCAGCGTTGTTACAGGATTCATTACATAAGGTAAAACAATGGCCAATTTGTAGTATGGGATACGCTGCCGCAAATGACGTCTCACTTTAAACCCAATGCTCTTTCTTTTTTTACTTATTGCTTCACCTTTATGGTTAACTCTTTGCACCAGTAATCATTTCCCATAAATTTGGCTTCTTTCTTGCATGTGAATTGAATATATTTTACTTGCATTTTTTTAGACAAAATGATATAACATGGTAATGTATATTTCTAAGGATGATATAGATAGGAGTGTATTTGAAATTTGTTTGTAGATTTTATGTAAATTGTATCTTATGTAAATAAAATATATAATAGGCATAAACAGCCATATGAGTAGTTGTATTGATGCTATAACCAGGACCGGAAAGGAAGAGCTCCCCTCAAGCAGGTTTGGCTATACTTAAAACAAGCTCAACATGCCCATATGAGCTTTTTGCTCAAGTGTGGAACCCCCTCTAATCCAAGATTTTTGTAAAAATGCCCTCAGGAATTTCTCAGAAAGGAAGAGCCTCTCCTAAGCAGATTTGTTTATACTTAAAATTAGCTCAACATGAGCATATGAGCTTTTTGCTCAAGTGTGGAACCCCCCTCTAATCCAAGATTTTTGTAAAAATACCCTCTCAGAAAGGAAGAGCCTCTCAGATTGTTTTGCTTATACTTACAAAAGTTGCATCAGCCAAATTTTTGTCCATAAACTTGTCAAAATTGACCACACCAGAAATTAAGCCAATACACACGCACATACACACCCATATACACACATATTTACTTCCAATTTAAGTTCAATTGGATCTCAGCTTCAACTTGCATATTCCCCTTTGTGTTAGTATGTGCAATTCCCGAGACAGTAGTATTGATTTTGTATGTTCTCCCTAGCGCCAATACTTACAGAAATTTCCGAGCATTGAAGCTCTGCGTGCAAATATTACATCAGCCAGTATTATGAGAGTGGCAGGGGAGAACAGATGTGTTGTTAACAGTGCTCCTCATACTTACAGACCTGTTTGGTTTAAATATTCATATTGAACAATATAAAATCTGATATTTGTTGTAATCCACTCTTATTTAGGGTCAGGCTTATATTTGCCCCAGCTTGTTATACAAAAATTAATACATAACAAGGTTATTGCCATTCAAGATAAGCATGTTCGTGCAGGTATTTGCGGAAGGTCAGTGTGAATGAATTTTCTACTTGTGGGCTATTGGCCTTACAACCTGTCATAAGATAAGCATAGAGATTAGATTTAAAACCCAGGAAATTTTATATAAATACCAAAGCGAGAAATATTAACACACATATACACATACATACATACACACACACACAGCACAGTGCTGAACCCAACTGATATTTTTATCCAGTATAAAGTTTTGAATTGAAACCCAGGAAATATATATAATAAACAACAACAAAAATGCCAAATCAAAAACATTGTAATCAGTGCAATAAAAATATATTTAGCTCTAATTGGGCCAGACACCAAAAGATTTGTAACCCAGACAAATATAGAACTCCCACAAAAATTTGCCCCAAATGCAATAGAAAATACAGCATGCAATATTTCACATATACACATAAAGATACTTGTTCTGCACAGTCCCTACAAGCATCCACATCTGGTCTGAAAAGAAAGCATGAAGCACCTCTTAATGCCAGAGCAGCAAAGCAGCCACGCTATGCACCCATCCATAGCAGTTTTAATAGCCAATTAAGAGATTACCGGTTTGAATCAGAGCCAAGATGTGGTATTCAGAATTTTTTGAACAGTGTAAATCCTGATCTGCAGGCAATTCTAAATGCACAAAATGGCTCTTATAAGCTCTCCCTCAAATTGTATACGCAATATAAGAAGCCAAATGGCACAAAATTTACACAGCCCCACATAACAGAAACTGTACCGGTATATTCAAATGCAAATTTGGACACAATAATAAGCAGGTTGATGGATCAATTGAATATTAAACACTCTGAATTTGCGGCAAAAGAGTCTGGATGGAGCCTATGCGGCTCTCCACACAAGTTATATGTTAATATTTCAGAATTCAGCCCATTACAAGGTTCTACATATTTGCCATTACCTGATAATATTAAAAACAAAACAGCTGTGGTTAATATTAAAAATAATGATGAGAAATGCTTTTTGTGGTGTATATTAGCTGCTTTGTTTCCAGTTTCAAGGCATCCTGAGAGAATAACTAATTATAAACAACATGAACATGATTTTGACGATGCAATGGAGGGTTTAGAATATCCAATGTCTGTTCAGAATATTGATAAATTTGAAAAAAGGGCCAGGAATATCAATGGCAAACAATTATCTATTAATGTATATATTTGTTCTACTGGCAATTGCCCGATAGAACCTCTCAGAATCAGTACAATTGATGATGATTCTGCTGTTCCGATTGATCTGCTCTTAATTGAAGGGGATGACACATATCATTACACTCTGATACACAGTCGTGAAGCTTTAGTTAGAACACAACTAGACAAATCTAATAGAATATTTAAGTTGTGCAGAAGATGTTTAACTGTACTTGATGGTCAAAAAATGGTGAATGGGGTTCGGGAAAAAAATGCAGAAATTGCAAAAAACAAATTAATTGAGCATCTGAAATACTGTGGCAACCATAAACCTGTTCATATGGTGATGCCTAATCCAAGTGAGAATTGCAAATTCAAAAAGTTTGAAGCCTTGTCGGAACACACAGCATATATTGTCTGGGATTCTGAATCAAACCTCAAATCTCTTGCATTTTGTAGCCCAGATCCTGAAGAATCTTCTATTACACCATACCAGCTACATGAACCTTCCAGCTTTTGTTATGTGGTTGTACAGGATGGTGTTGTTACTAAAGAATATTCATACATGGGACCAGATGCCATCAAAATATTTGCACATAAAATAGAAAATGAGTGCCGTGACATAGCATCTAACATCTTATTAAAATCAAAACCCATGTTGCCTTTAACAGAGAAACAGATTGAAGATTTCAACAATGCAGAAAAATGCCCGGTATGTGATTCTGAATTTTCAGATACAAATATCAAGGTGAAACACCATTCTCATACAGATGGTAAATTCTTAATGGCCCTGTGTAATAGCTGTAATATTAAGATCAAGAGACCAAAATTTATCCCCATATTTTGTCATGGAGCATCCAATTATGATTTCCATCATCTAATCAGGTACGAGGGGTTTGAGAAGCAGAATTTAAATATTTTAGCTGAAAATGATGAGAAATATATATCTATTCCAAATCAGGATCTGAAATTAATTAGGCGAAAGGGTGTATATCCTTATGATTATGCTACAGATTTTTCTAAATTTGATGAGTGTTCCCTGCCACCACAACATGAGTTTTACAGCGAAATCAGAGGTTCTGGAATCACAGATGAAGATTATCACCATGCCCAATTGGTGTGGAACAATTTAAAATGCCGGACATTTGGTGATTATCACATGGCATATTTGAAACTTGATGTGACCATCTTAGCAGATATAATGCAGACATTCAGAAAATCTTCTATGCAAAATTATGGACTGGACCCAGTGTATTTTTACAGTGCCCCGGGCCTAGCATGGGCTGCAATGTTTTTAAACACTAAAAAGCAATTGGATCTTATCCAAGATCAAGATATGTACCTGTTTATGGAGCAAGGTATAAGAGGGGGGATGGTGCAATGTTCTCAGAGATATGCCAGAGCAAATAACAAATATATGCCTGATTATAATCCAGAATTGCCATCAAATTATATAGCATATGTAGATGCAAACAGCCTCTATGGTCATGCCATGATGCAAAAACTGCCATATGCAGGGCTTGAATGGGTTGAAAATTTCAATATTGAGGATCTTCAGAACTATGATGACCGTGAACATGGCCTCTACTTAGAGGTTGATATGACAATTCCAAAAAAATTCCACAAAAAATTTTCTGATCTGCCCCCAATTCCCGAGGTTCAGTGCTCACCTGGCTCTAAACAGAAGAAGCTCATGATGACACTGGAGTCAAAACAGGGCTATGTCATACATTACAAGTACCTCCAGTTCCTGATGAAACATGGTGTCCAAGTGACCAAAGTTGGAAAAGTTTTGAGGTTCAGGCACTCAGAATGGTTGAAACCATACATTGATACAAACACGGAGCTTCGAACATCTGCAAAGAGCCAATTTGATAAGAGCTTGTTTAAATTGATGGTTAATTCTGTATATGGCAAAACAATTGAAAATGTCAGAAAACATACCGATGTTAAAATAATTACTGACCCCAGTCTGAGCAAAAAATTGGTTGCAAAGCCTAATTTCAACTACAGAAGAATTTATGGTGAAGATATGGCACTTTTCAACATGAAAAAAACAAAGATTAAGTTTGATAAACCTATTTATGTAGGGGCTGCAATATTGGATTTGTCCAAATTACATATGTTAACATTGTATTATGATGTGTTCAAACCTTTTTATGGTGATAGAGTAAAACTGATATACATGGACACGGATAGTTTTATTCTTGATATTCAAACAGAAGATGTTTATCAAGATATGGCACAGCCTGAATTGTTTCAATATTTTGATACCAGTGAATTGCCAGGCCATTTGAATATTCAACCCCACAACAAAAAGGTGCCTGGCAAGTTAAAAGATGAGACACTTGGTGATGTTATTGTGGAATTTGCTGGGTTAAGTGCCAAGGTGTATAGTTTTAAAACATGTAATGCTGTTGTCAAAAAAGCCAAGGGTATTGGCAAAGTAGCTGTGGAAAAAGAGCTCCAATTTGAAGATTATAAAAATTGCCTCAAATCCCAGAGTTTAATCAGAACATCAGAATCCAGAATTCAGAGTGAAGATCACTTATTGACTTCAAATGTTGTAAAAAAAGTGGCTCTGGACCCACATGATGATAAGAGATGCATTTTATCATGCGGCATACATACTTTACCATGGGGTCATTGTGATTTGAAAAATGGCAATCAATGCCCAAGTACAGTGCATGATTTGAAATAAATAAACATGCCTATGAACTTATTTGGGTTCAAAAAACAGGGTATTATGGACCTGCCAACACCACAACCCTCTTCTGATATGCTGTCTAAACTAAATGGCTTCTTAATTATTCACCTGAACAGCATACTTACAGATGTTGATGATGAAACAGGCAAAATATTGTACATATTTAACAATAATTTAAATTATTACCAATTACCTGTGGGTGGGCAATTGCAATTTATTACAACTCCTGAGGGTGATGTTAAAATTTCAGTAGGGAGAAATATTTACAGAATTAAGTACTCAAACATGGTTTCTGGCACTGTTTATACTGTTTCTGCTGGTGACTGCTTATATATTGAGGTCCCTGGATCTTATGACAAGCTTATACCTTTTTTTATAGAATTAAGAATCAGATATTCTATAATAAATAACTACTAAACAAAATGCCTAATGATATATCTGGCCATACAAGACATGAAGATCACAGTGATGAGATTCTGATGCTTGATGTCAGAGTCAAGAAATTAAGAAGTGATTTACAAGCTTTACAAACCACACTCAATGCCAGTCTTCAATTAGAAATTACAAATTTGCAATCACAATGCATGGACCCTCTTCTTAAAATTGATTCTGAACTTAAATTATTGCTTCAGAAATATACTGACCTGGCCACATTAGATAATTTTCAAAGTTTGGAAGAGGCTGTAGCAGCTCTTCAAGCCAAATTTAAGACCCAGGCCACCAATTCTGAGCAATTGAAACAGCAATTGGAAGAGCAGATAAATAATGTCCAGACACAGCTCCAAACAATTGTCAAAAGCATAAAATCACAAGAAGATTTTGATCTAGTGATTTCCACTCTAAAAGAACAGATTCAGTCACTCCAAATACCTAATCTGGATCCTCTGAACAATGCCATAGCCGAGGTTAAAGAAAAAATTGAGACACTTGAAAATTTTATGAACAATTTGCCATCTTCTGAAGCTTTGAATGCAATAACTCGGAGTGTTGCAAATATTAAGCTGCAACTTGAAACATATGAAGATTTTGGAAAAATTCAAAGTTCCATAACCCATCTTGAAGGTACAATAGCAGCAGTGCAAAGTGATTTGGCAAATGTACTAGAATCCAGATTGCCTGGGATTGTAGATACTCTTGTCAGTGTCCAGCAACAAATCACAAAGCTTGAAAACCTCAACACTGAATCTGAACTATCTCATTTTCATCACTTGATCGATGATATCCAAACAAAACTTGAAATTTTACAACAATCCACACCCTCTCAGGCAGATATAGCCCTGCTCCAAAATGCTATGCAAAATGTGGCTGATGCTTCTGAATTACACAATGTAAAATTGGCACTTGAATTTTTGCAAAATACAGTATCAAATCTTCCTACATCACAGGAACTTAAAAATATTAAGAGGGCAGTGAATAGGATATTGAAATCAGAAGATATCAAGAATATCCAGGCAGAGATCAAACAACTTACTCAGACAGTGACCACTCTTCCAACCAATCAACATATTAATGAACTGCATGCCCTGTTTGAGGATATCAGAAGACAGGTCCATGATCTTACAGCTCAAAATTCAAAATTGGCAGTTGTTGAAAATTTGCAACAAATTGTAGCTAATATCAAGCAACAGCTAGGGACCATGGAATCCAATCAAGCAAATGCTCTGTCTGTTTTTGCCACCCAGCTACAAGATATTGTGCAACAATACAAAAAACTTGCTGTTGACATAAGAATCAAGCCGGGGCACGATGAGATTGTTAGGACTATCAATGAGCACCTTGAATCTGTAACAAGCAGATTGCTCACAGCAGAAAAAGAAATAACAGGCATAATCGAGAATCCAAAACATTCAGTAATTCTTGAATTGTACAGCATCCCCAACAAATAATATGATTCTCCATTTACACCAGGAGGCAAAATATATATGCTGTCCCCTGCACAATTTTATTACCAGTTTTTTGTTGGGGGCACATTGAGACCAATCAAGATCAAATATTGGCTTCAGCCACAGGCACACCACTACCCCACCTTATCAATAACAAATGCTAACAACAAAGTGAAAATCACCAGTGTAGAATTGGAGGATTTTACAGATCCCAATACATTGGAAACAGCCTATACTGAAGATGATGGCACTTTGGAATTTAAAATACAGATAGGGGACAAATTATATTTAGAAAATCCTGCAGTTTCAGCTGCTGAACACCCTATAGTTGCAATATTCTTGTTTACATATTATGTCTAGACAACTTATTGTTGATGAATTACACAGACAAGCCAGACATAATTTTAAGAGACTGCCAGTAGTCACAAAGGGCATAGATGATTTATGGCAAAGCGACTTGATTGAAATGGCAAGTGGGCAGTTGAAAAACTTAGACAAAATCAACAAGGGCTACAAGTATCTACTCACTGTAATAGACACATTTTCAAAATTTGCCTGGGCTGTGCCACTCAAATCCAAGACTGGAACATGTGTTACAGAAGCCCTCAGGACAATCATCAATCAGAGTGGAAGATCCCCGCGCTATTTGCAAACAGATAATGGCAAAGAATTTTATAATTCAGTGTTTCAACAATTTATTAAAAGCCAGGCAATAAAACATTATTCGAGTTACAGTGATCTCAAAGCCTCAATTGTAGAGAGATTCAACAGAACCTTAAAAAATCTTATGTATAAACAATTTACACTGCAGGGTAATTATAAATGGATTAATATTCTTCCAGAACTTCTACATAAATATAACAACTCGGTCCATTCCACAATCAACATGAAACCCTCTGAAGTAACTTCATCTGATGAGCAAAAATTGATCAGCACTGTATATTATCCTAGATACCAGCCAACAACAAGAAAGGCCAGATACAAGATTGGGGATCAAGTAAGAATAAGCAAATATAAGCACTTATTCAAGAGAGGCTTTACAAGAAACTGGAGCACTGAATTATTTACAGTGGTTCAGGTTAAACCCGGGACCCTTAACACATATATAATAAAAGATCACCGAGGAGAAATTCTCAAAGGCAGGTTCTATGAACAAGAGCTCAGCAAAACTAAACAGCCTGACACATATCTCATAGAAAAAATTATCCGCAGAAAAGGCAACAAATTATTTGTCAAATGGCTGGGTCATCCGGAACACAGCTGGATCGATGCAAACAAAATAATAATATGAGCACCTGGGATGTTATAAAGAGGCTGCCAGAACCTGAACAGCAGAATAAGAGAAATGGCAACTTGCTACCTGATAATATTAGGTGTCTTATTGTTGGGCCTTCTGCTTGTGGTAAAACTACACTAATGGTTGATAATTTTTTATTGGCACCCAACTGGTTAGACTGGAAAAACAGGCACTTGTATATCTTCTCTAAGAGCTTGGAACAATTAAAATATCAGCAGCTGATGAAGCTATATGATGGATTGGATATTGCCACTTTTGAACCAGATGTTAAGCCACTTGATGAGTGTCTCGATAATTCTGTTGTTGTGTTTGATGACATTATATTGGATAATCAAAACAAGGTTAGAAATTTCTTTACACAGGGCCGGCACAAAAACATTGATTGTTTCTACCTGGCACAGACTTTTTCAAAAATACCGAAGCAGCTGATCCGAGACAACAGCAATTTTATATGTATATTTCATCAAGACCATACCAACCTCAAACACATACATGATGAATATGTAGGTGGGGACTTGAGCTACAATGATTTTTCCAAGTTTTGCAGCAAGTGCTGGAACCAGGACAGTTATGGGTTTGTCACAATTGATATGACAAGAACACCCAACAGTGGCAAATACAGAAATAAAATCAACAATTTTCTAGACGTAGAGACGTATATAAATAAACATGAAAAGGCCAATTATTGATGATCTTAAATTAAGAAATTATCTTGTAAAAAGATTTAAGGGATGGAAATCAGAGAACCGTGGAATTTATGAAAAACACAAACAAACAGAACAGCCTGTAATTGATGCTATTAATAATTTAGGTAAAAATATCAAAACTGTTACAAAGCAAAATCAAAATTTGCTCACAGAGCTTGTACCTGTAGCTGCAAGGAACATATTAGATTATCCATTCACCCAACTTTCCAGTATTCATACACCTAGTCCTCCTCGAAGAATTGAGGCTAGTCAGGATCCTATTGAATTGGGTCTTCTTGCTCAAAAATATTTAACCACACCTAAAGACAATAAAGATGAGGTTTTTGGCTTATATGCTGACACAGAGCTTGATGGCAGCATTATTCATAGAATTGGCAATTTCAGAGTAACATTTATGGGAGATGATATAATTGTATATTCAGAATCTCGACTTGGAGAAAAAGGTGCTTTTGTTAAGTACACCGGCACGCCTGGATTGTGGGAACTGATGACTAGGAAAAGGCCTGGCAGCTATACAGATCAAGATTATGAGGATTACAAAGAAATATTAATAAAATCAGATGCTCTATACCAGAACAATGATCCCACACAAAAAAGAGTCAAGTCGAGCAGTGGAGCAAAATACAACAATTTAATCAAGCCCATATGGTCACAAATCAAGACTGGCAGTGGAATCAAACAATACAACACCCTGCCCAAAGAATTTGTGTGGGTTGATGATGTCAGGAAACTTGTAGATAGGCTATTGGTAATAGCTGGGGAGGAAAATGCTGGGAACCACAATTTTTACAATGAAAAGGTTGGAATTATGGACATGATAAGCACCAAATTGTCTAATTTTATAGTGAATGACACTAAGGGGATTGGATATCTCATAAAAATAATTAATACTCTACCACCTAAATTTTGGAATATTTCTGAGGGTCGGGGCCTTGTTAATGACATTATAAACAAGCTGCCATTTGAACTACATATTCCAGGCTATCAGTATTGTGGTCCAGGCACAAAATTGGACCATAGATTAAACAGAGGTGATCCTGGTGTTAATCCCTTAGATGCTGCTTGTAGAGACCGTGATATTGCATACAACACACATTCTGATCTTGACAAGAGACATGTTGCAGACAAGAAATTAGAAGAGGCTGCATTTGGTAGATTTGTAAGCAAAGATGCTTCTTTGAGTGAAAAAATAGCAGCATTGGGAACCACCATAGCTATGAGCACCAAACAAAAACTGGGGTGGGGGTTGTAAATATGTATATAATAAACCTACAATGAAGGCCAAGGGTGTTATGTATCAAGTACCTTATGCAGGTCTCAAATCTCTTAAAACTATTGACAGTCTTTTGACCAAAAAGCAGCGCAAGAAAAAAAATTCTTGTATTGCAAAGGGGCATGGTATGAAATTGTTGCTTAGTACCCCCCAATTAAAAAAATTACAGCAATCAAGAAAAAAATCACATGTGGGGGGATTTATATTTACCATCCCTGCCATCTTAGCTGCTCTCGGGGCTGTGGGGAGCTTGGCTGGGGGTTCAGCCGCCATAGCAAAAACAGTAATAGATGCCAAGAAGAATAGGGCAGAATTAGATGAGCAGAAGCGCCATAACCTGGCAATGGAGAAACAGGGCAAAGGTATTAAAAGAGCCATGAATAAGTTTAAAAAAACAAGAGCCGCTTACAAACCAAGATATTGAAGCTTTAATCAAGCCATTGGGCATCAAACATTTTAGAGGTGTGTACATGTCTGATTCTTTACCAGAACAACCACTCAACAAAGAGTGTGGCATTGTTAATTTGGATGAGTTCAAAAATCAGGGCACTCACTGGATTTGTTATCTTAAATATGTAAAAAATAAGGCATTTGTGTTTGATTCATTTGGAGGTGTTCCACCTGAAAATTTAATAAAATATCTAAATTCAGCTAATCTTTATTACAATAATGCCCGTGTTCAAAACTTCAAAGATGTTAATTGCGGACATTTGTGTTTATCAGTTCTTAGATATATGTCTCAAATAAATAAACCATCAATTGAAGATTTTCAAAAAACCTTGTGGTATCTAAAACATCATGGGGGTATTTCATCTCACCAGCCAAAATTCAATATTGAAACTCAAATTGCATGATGATATTGTGTATCCCAAAACAATAGCTCTCAGGGCATTTTATGGCATGTACCTGATCCCTAATATTACACACCACAACAATACAATTGCAGTAGGGGATGAAAAAATTGTCATCACTCCAGGGCAGTATAATCTATCCACTCTAAATGCTCAATTACCCAGAGGTGTAGTGTTAAGTCAAAATTCTGTCACTCACAGAGTAGAGATTGTATCTGCTGCAGAAACAGTGAATCTGGGTACTATAGGAGAGCTGTTAGGATTTGAGAACAACACAAAACTTGAAGCAGGCATCAAACACACTGCTATGAATATACCTAAATTCTTAGCCATAGAGACTCTGAATATTCACTGTAATGTGGCTGAGGGTATGATCACCAAATCAAATGGCATAGGCACTCACAAACAAACTGGCATCATTGCAACATTCAAACCTAATTCTGAATTTATGGAGCCCATCATCTACAATCCATCCCCAACATTATATTTTCCTGTGTGTCATAATAGAATAGATTATATTGAATTGATGGTCACTAATGAAAAAGAAGAATTAGTTGATTTTGCTGGAGCCACAACAACTGCAATCATAGAGATTAATATTTAAATAAAAATACATACAAGAAGAAAATGGAAAATATTGAGAGTTATGAGCTACAATCTTTCCCCCCAAACAGGAGGACATTTGCAAATTTAAATCAACCCAACACAGAAATTGAGGTTGATCTTGATGTAGGGGATGGATTTATACACCCCCACAGAGCAGATCTATACATCAAATTTGATGTTGTAAAGCTCGATGGAACAGATTATCCGGCAAATTCAAATATAAGACTTGTAGACAATTTTGTGCCGCATCTGTTCTCTGAAATTGAGATCAGAAAGCACGGTGTTGTTATAAAGAGAGTGGATTATCCCGGCATTACCTCCACAGCTTTGGCCACACTGAAATTATCCAAAACCGAGGCTTCATACTACAAAATAGGCGGATTTGAAGCTGGTGATAAGATATTATCTAAGAACCACACTGTGCTGTTCCCCATGCGCCTGTTGCCAGGATTCTTCTCAGATTACAAAGAAATTATGTGGAAGGGTGGGTTAAGAATCACATTTAGAAGAGCTGCAAATGATAACAATGCTTTGATGAGGTACAGTACAATAAACCCCACAGGAGAAGCTCTGCCTAATACCCTACCAGATGCAGGCAAATGCATTATTCAGACCATGGAGCTAAGAATCCCTGTTGTTGAGTATGAAGCCAGTTATGGTCTTAAATACAAAGCTGATATAATAAAAAATCCACAAATTCCTCTACAATTTTATACATATCAATGTGTACAGAAGCCCGCATCTGGTACATATTATGAATTTGATGCTACAAATTCATTCTCCAGTATTCAATATGACATGCCTGATTTTGTGGTAGTACTGTTTCAGACTGGGAGACACAATAATCAGGAAAAAAATTCAAGTAAATTTGATAACTGCAACATCAAGAACATATATCTTAAAAATAGCAGAAATGAGGTCTTTCCTAGAGAAAATTACAATTTAGACATGTCCAAGGATGACTTCCTCAAATTATATGAAGCTTTTTCGGCTTTCAAGAGGGTCACCACAGGCAATACTGACATGTACTACACACCAGATGAATTCAAGGCACAGAGACCCATGTTTGTAATCAATGCTTCAAAAAGAAAACAAGTTGTGGTGAATGACAGAACAAATATTAAAATTATCTGTGAATTCCATGAAGCATTACCTAATGACACCATATGTAGTGTTATTCTCATAGGAGAAAAATCATATGTTTATGATGTAAGAAATGAGAGAGTCACGGAGCAATTCTAGAAGATATTTGCTCTATTATCCTGTTGTACAACACACAAGCCTCAACTATATATCAGCTAGCAGTGAATATCTGATGTGTAGGCAGTTGTATGTATTTCAATCTTATACAGGACTCGAACCCAAAGCCCCTGATTACAAGGCCACAATATTAACACGTCTCCAAATAGAATATGCCCACATTTTACTGGGTTCTGAAGACCTTGATACAGACAAAATTGGATTTTGTTTCTGTCATAATATTCTCCAAGTCTTGCCTAGGCACATATTATCAGAACAGAATTGCTTTCAACATGAAGAGGGGCAGTTCATTGCCACTGGGTCAGAAAATATGTATCTTTGTCTCAATCTTTGTTACATTTTCCTTGTTACATTTTCCCCTGTTGCACGGAAAGATTAATGGCCCCTTCAGTGAATCGCACAGAAAAATCCATTAATGTTCCGTTCTAGCGTGTAGATTTTATCTTTTGCGTGCCGGCAAGAGCAAAACATTAGTCTTTTGATAGATTAATATCAATTCATGCATTTCCGAGCTATAATTACTAACCCCAAGCAATGGAATTGATCAGAACTATGGACAATATGCCAAAACAATTATAACAGCAGTTAGTGGCTGAGCTGGTGATCCCCAAATATAAAATAATTTTGCTCTGTTGTATAACACTTTTTACCAGGTTTTCAGATCTGGGAGTTGTATATCAACTAGCAGTAATTATTCTCAAAATCTCACATATGGAGATATTATTTTGCCACACATATTTCAATCTATCAGGACTCGAACCCAGAACCCCTTGTTTACAAGACATTTTGCCATCAGGGGAGGCTTCACATTTTACCAGGATTCAAACCCGAGTTTTTTGATTACAAGGCAATGCACCACACTCTACTGGCTCTCAGAACCCAATAAATATCAATTCAAGATTCCTGGGATTTTGACAGATAAGCAATAAAATAATAAAAAAACTTGGCTTAGTTTTAAGTATGAGCAAATCAATCTGAGAGGCTCTTCCTTTCTGAGAAATTCCTGAGGGCATTTTTACAAAAATCTTGGATTAGAGGGGGTTCCACACTTGAGCAAAAAGCTCATATGGGCATGTTGAGCAAGTTTTAAGTATAAGCAAATCTGCTGGAGGGGGGCTCTTCCTTTCCGGTCCTGGTTATAGCATCAATAGAACTACTCATATGCATTGCTCTAAGTCCAATAAATATATTGATGATGATCAAAACAAGACAAAGAAAGTTCTTAAATTTATTGCGGTTGGAAACTTTGACAAGCATGCTAATGACGATTTTTGTTCCGCCAAATATAGTGCACTTCGTAAAATAACTTGGTGACATGGCAAGGCAAGATAAGTGTGAACATTTTGTAATAATATGCATTGTAACTTTCAATGAGCTTAGAGATTTGTGTACATAATGATATTTTATAACATTGGTTATTTTCTAAAAATAATCATGTGAACAGCAAGAAAGTAGTGCAACTTAGTAATATTGCCTGACTTATCCTTAGAAAAATAACATGCCGTGTTCTATGCGTGCGGTAAAGTCTCAGTGTTCTCCGAGCTTGTTTTCAAAACACCAGCAAGGACAGATTTTGAAAAGGGGTGAGAAACAGATTCATGTAACGTTCTGAGAAACCAGTAAATGAAGTGGTTAAGTTCGTATCCCAGTGCAGTGGTGTGTCAGTGTCTGCAGTTTGAAGGGTTATGAAAGAGAGAATGACCGGGAGAGTAACAATGTATGCGGCTGCATATTCGTTTGATGTTTTGAGAGCGGGTTCTCACATTCAGAGGCTCTTATATAAAATGAATAGGAGCGGCGAACTATGAGTGTAACGGCAGATGATTTCGGTCATGAATCAGCTGACGCGGAGTGATACATCGAATCGGTGAGACCGTTTGTTTACAGAAGGTCTCAGGGTTGGTGACTTACACTATAGTCCGTAAGTCCCGTCCTCAGGGTTACGAGGGGGATGGAGCGGATTCCTCAGCCGTAGTGTTGGCAACAGTACATATGTTTTTCCTTGGTTATTTTCTTGGTTATCATGTGTAAGTTCTAACCCAAACTGTCAGGTTAATACTTTATACTTGTCTTTCATATCTAATCTTATATTAATTTTTATATTACTGTAACACATATTATCATATTATTGTACTTTTTGAATTCTTCTGATTGCATATTTTGTGTACCAAACAGTGTTATAATACAAGACACTGTAAATGGGCATTTGCGTGTAGTGTCATGTCTTTAAATAAATAAATAAAGGAGCAAACCTGATACAAACCTTTGTCCTCCAGGTTGGGTGTTGAGCATGGGACAAACGACCCTATCGCATAAAACAATCATTGTTGCGGAACTCAGAAACAATGATAGCCGGACGTATTCTATGGAAAGACACAGGCATGCTAAAGGACTACGTAAACGGAAGAATGATATATACCTGGCCACATGGAATGTTAGAACATTAAGTAAAGCAGGTGCATTGGAAAACCTAAAGGAGGAAATGAAGAAATACAGAATAATAGTAGCGGCATTGCAGGAGATCAGGTGGCAAGGAAATGGAATGTTATCTACTGGGGATTACACATTAATGTATAGTGGAAGCAGTGAAAATACAAGAGGTGGCACAGGATTCCTACTAAACAATAAATATAAAACTGTAGTAAAGAAATTCAAACCAATAAATGAGAGCTTATGTACGCTGAGAATGAAAGCCAAGTTCTTCAACATTACCTTAGTATGTGTATATGCCGAAACGGAAGAGGCAGAAGAAGATGAAAAGGATGGATTCTACCAGCAGCTGGATCAGGTAATCGATCGTATACCAAAACATGACATTAAGATAATAATGGGAGACTTTAATGCCAAGGTTGGACGTGAAGAAGCATTCCAAGACTCTATAGGAAAGGAAAGTTTGCATGAAATTTCAAATGATAATGGTCTGAGACTGATAGATCTGACTATGTGTAACTTAATGGCCATTGGAAGCACCTGGCATCAAAGGAAGAAGGTGAGGAAAATGACATGGTGTTCACCAGATGGTGTAACACAAAACCAAATTGACCATGTGCTGATAGACAGAAGACATGCCTCTGATATACTACAAGCAGATAGCTGTCGAGGAGCAGACAGTGATTATTTAGTACGCATTAAATACAGACAGAGAATAGCTACATATAGGGATGGAAGAAGAGCGAAAGTGACCTCAAGGTATGATGATGAGAAGTTAAAAAGAGATGAAGCCATTGCCAAACAATTCCGTTTAATGGTATTCAACCAACTTGAACAGAGAAGTCAAAGGGGGGAAATCGAAGGTATTGAAGGGAAATGGAGAATAATAAAGGAGATCCTACATGAAACAGCACAGGAAGTGCTGGGAGAGAAGACGAAGATCCAAAGAGGTAAATGGTTTGATGAGGAATGTAAAGCAGCAATAAATGAAAGAAATGAGGCTGGAAAGAGAATGCTTAATAGGAAAACCAGATATAACACAGAACAATGTAGACTTAAAAGAAAGGAAGCAGACTGTGTGTGCAGGAGAAAGAAACGATGCTTTGAGAAAGAGTGGATTGAGGAACATGAAGAATACAGTAGTAATCAGCAAGTAAGGAAAATGTATATGAGGGTGAAGGATATAAGGAAAGGCTTCCAACCGAAGACAGCCTGCTTAAAGTCTATAAATAACTGATGAATATTCATAACATTTCTCCATTATCTGCCTGACTAGAAAGATTTGATCCGTAGTGGATCTGTTTGGTCTAAAACCACACTGATAATCCCCTATTATTCCCTCAGTCAGTGGTGACAATCTTCCTGCTAGGATTTTTGCAAGCACTTTGTATATTACGCTCACTAGGGCTATAGTTCATGTTCCCATATATCAGATAACAATTTGTGTATATACTTAATTAGTTGATTTCCCTGAGTTCTTAACCATTTCAGCAGTGATGTTATTAATCCCTGGGGCTTTGTTATTCTTTAGAGGCTTAATAACTGTTCTAACTTCTTCCAGTTTTGGAGATGTTTCGGTTTCGTCATCATGGTACTCCTCTTCATCATTCAATTCTAGATATTGGAACCAATCTTCCACATTAAGTAGCTGACTGAAGTATTCTGCCCATCTCTCTAAGATCTCATTTTCCCCGCCTATTAGGTTTCCTGCTTGGTCCTTACAGTAGAATGTTGGATTATTATGCTTTACAGAGCTTGAGAAGCGTTTTAATTATTACATTTCGACTACAGGATGATAACTTTATTTTTCGAGAAATTCGCGTTTAATGCTAATACTCGTTAGAAATTCATTTTCTCTACAGAGCAAGCCAGAAATGATTTTCATTAAAATGTTGATTTAGTATGTTTTTAAGAGCCTGAGAAACGTTTTAATTCTGACATTTTGGCTATGGGTTCAAAACTTGATTTTTCGAAAATTTCGCGTTAAATGCTAATACTCGCTTGATACTTATTTTCTCTACAGAGCAAGCCAGAGATGATTTTCTTTAAATTGTTGAATTATTATGTTTTTCAGAGATTGAGAAGCATTTAAATAATACATTTCGACTACAGGATGAAAACTTGATTTTTCGAGAGATTTGCGTTCAATGATAATACTCGCTCGAAACTCATTCCTTACAGAGCAAGCCATAGATAATCTTTTTAAAATGTTGAATTATTAAATTTTTAAGAGCCTGAGAATCGTTTTAATTCTGACATTTTGACAATAGGTTCTAAACTTGATATCACGAGAAACTCTCGTTCAATGCTAATATTCGTTTGAAACTCATTTTCTCTACAGAGCAAGCCAGTGATCATTTCCATTAAAATGTTAAATTATTATGCTTATCAGAGCCTGAAAAGCTTTTTAATTATTACAATTTGACTATAGTGTTATAACTTGATTTTTCGAGAAATTCGCGTTAAATGGTTATATTCGTTTGATACTAATTTTCTCTACAGAACAAGCCAAAGATGATTTTCATTAAAATGGTAAACTATTATTTTTTTCAGAGCCTGAAAAGCTTTTTAATTTTTACATTTCGACTATAGGGTGATAAGTTGTCTTTTCGAAAAATTCGCGTTCAATGATAATACTCTCTTGAAACTAATTTTCTCTACAGAGCAACCAGATATAATTTTCAATAATATGTTATATTATTGTGGTTTTCATAGCCTGAACATCGTTTTAATTCTGACATTTCTACATTGGATAAGAACTTGAATTTTCGAGATATTCGCGTTAAATGCTAATATTCGTTGTAAACTAATTTTCGCTACAGTTGAAGCCAGAGATGATTTTCATTAAAAAGTTGAATTATTATATTTATCAGAGCCTGAAAACCCCTCCAGGGAACGGCGCCTTATAGTAGCACTGGCCGTGCGGGCGGAGGGGTTTGCGTGCTTTGTTGAGGCTGAGAGCTATGGCATAGGTAGATTTTCTACCAGCAAGGTCACCCATGCTGGACAGGTCTCAGAAGAGTAGCCCGACTAAGGCGTTCTGGAACGTCCCATATTACCTATTGTATCCTATCAAAATATTCCTACCTAAAGTTCAAATCACAAACCCTGAGACCTTCTGTAAACAAAACAACGTGCATACAGAAAGCATTGCAAACTCATAGAAGTAAAATAATCCACACGAAAATCCAGCGTTGTTACAGGATTCATTACATAAGGTAAAACAATGGCCAATTTGTAGTATGGGATACGCTGCCGCAAATGACGTCTCACTTTAAACCCAATGCTCTTTCTTTTTTTACTTATTGCTTCACCTTTATGGTTAACTCTTTGCACCAGTAATCATTTCCCATAAATTTGGCTTCTTTCTTGCATGTGAATTGAATATATTTTACTTGCATTTTTTTAGACAAAATGATATAACATGGTAATGTATATTTCTAAGGATGATATAGATAGGAGTGTATTTGAAATTTGTTTGTAGATTTTATGTAAATTGTATCTTATGTAAATAAAATATATAATGGGCATAAACAGCCATATGCATTGCTCTAAGTCCAATAAATATATTGATGATGATCAAAACAAAACAAAGAAAGTTCTTAAATTTATTGCGGTTGGAAACTTTGACAAGCATCCTAATGACGATTTTTGTTCCGCCAAATATAGTGCACTTCGTAAAATAACTTGGTGACATGGCAAGGCAAGATAAGTGTGAACATTTTGTAGTAATATGCATTGTAACTTTCAATGAGCTTAGAGATTTGTGTACATAATGATATTTTATAACATTGGTTATTTTCTAAAAATAATCATGTGAACAGCAAGAAAGTAGTGCAACTTAGTAATATATCCTTAGAAAAATAACATGCCGTGTTCTATGCGTGCGGGAAAGTCTCAGTGTTCTCCGAGCTTGTTTTCAAAACACCAGCAAGGACAGCCTTTGAAAAGGGGTGAGAAACAGATTCATGTAACGTTCTGAGAAACCAGTAAATGAAGTGGTTAAGTTCGTATCCCAGTGCAGTGGTGTGTCAGTGTCTGCAGTTTCAAGGGTTATGAAAGAGAGAATGACCGGGAGAGTAACAATGTATGCGGCTGCATATTCGTTTGATGTTTTGAGAGCGGGTTCTCACATTCAGAGGCTCTTATATAAAATGAATAGGTGCGGCGAACTATGAGTGTAACGGCAGATGATTTCGGTCATGAATCAGCTGACGCGGAGTGATACATCGAATCGGTGAGACCGTTTGTTTACAGAAGGTCTCAGGGTTGGTGACTTACACTATAGTCCCTAAGTACCGTCCTCAGGGTTACGAGGGGGATGGAGCGGATTCCTCAGCCGTAGTGTTGGCAACAGTACATATGTTTTTCCTTGGTTATTTTCTTGGTTATCATGTGTAAGTTCTAACCCAAACTGTCAGGTTAATGCTTTATACTTCTCTTTCATATCTAATCTTATATTAATTTTTATATTACTGTAACACATATTATCATATTATTGTACTTTTTGAATTCTTCTGATTGCATATTTTGTGTACCAAACAGTGTTATAATACAAGACACTGTAAATGGGCATTTGCCTGTAGTGTCATGTCTTTAAATAAATAAATAAAGGAGCAAACCTGATACAAACCTTTGTCCTCCAGGTTGGGTGTTGAGCATGGGACTAACGACCCTATCCCATAAAACAATCATTGTTGCGGAACTCAGAAACAATGATAGCCGGACGTATTCTATGGAAAGACATAGGCATGCTAAAGGACTACGTAAACGGAAGAATGATATATACCTGGCCACATGGAATGTTAGAACATTAAGTAAAGCAGGTGCATTGGAAAACCTAAAGGAGGAAATGAAGAAATACAGAATAATAGTAGCGGCATTGCAGGAGATCAGGTGGCAAGGAAATGGAATGTTATCTACTGGGGATTACACATTAATGTATAGTGGAAGCAGTGAAAATACAAGAGGTGGCACAGGATTCCTACTAAACAATAAATATAAAACTGTAGTAAAGAAATTCAAACCAATAAATGAGAGCTTATGTACGCTGAGAATGAAAGCCAAGTTCTTCAACATTACCTTAGTATGTGTATATGCCGAAACGGAAGAGGCAGAAGAAGATGGAAAGTTTGGATTCTACCAGCAGCTGGATCAGGTAATCGATCGTATACCAAAACATGACATTAAGATAATAATGGGAGACTTTAATGCCAAGGTTGGACGTGAAGAAGCATTCCAAGACTCTATAGGAAAGGAAAGTTTGCATGAAATTTCAAATGATAATGGTCTGAGACTGATAGATCTGACTATGTGTAACTTAATGGTCATTGGAAGCACCTGGCATCAGAGGAAGAAGGTGAGAAAAATGACATGGTGTTCACCAGATTGTGTAACACAAAACCAAATTGACCATGTGCTGATAGACAGAAGACATGCCTCTGATATACTACAAGCAGATAGCTGTCGAGGAGCAGACAGTGATTATTTAGTACGCATTAAATACAGACAGAGAATAGCTACATATAGGGATGGAAGAAGAGCGAAAGTGACCTCAAGGTATGATGATGAGAAGTTAAAAAGAGATGAAGCCATTGCCAAACAATTCCGTTTAATGGTAGGCAACCAACTTGAACAAAGAAGTCAAAGGTGGGAAATCGAAGGTATTGAAGGGAAATGGAGTATAATATAGGAGATCGTACATGAAACAGCACAGGAAGTGCTGGGAGAGAAGACGAAGATCCAAAGAGGTAAATGGTTTGATGAGGAATGTAAAGCAGCAATAAATGAAAGAAATGAGGCACGAAAGAGAATGCTTAATAGGAAAACCAGATATAACACAGAACAATGTAGACTTAAAAGAAAGGAAGCAGACTGTGTGTGCAGGAGAAAGAAACGATGCTTTGAGGAACTTGAAGAATATAGTAGTAATCAGCAAGTAAGGAAAATGTATATGAGGGTGAAGGATATAAGGAAAGGCTTCCAACCGAAGACAGCTTTCTGTAAGGACCAAGCAGGAAACTTAATAGGCGGGGAAAATGAGATCTTAGAGAGATGGGCAGAATACTTCAGTCAGCTACTTAATGTGGAAGATGGGTTCCAAGATCTAGAATTGAATGATGAAGAGGAGTACCATGATGACGAAACCGGAACATCTCCAACACTGGAAGAAGTTAGAACAGTTATTAAGCCTCTAAAGAATAACAAAGCCCCAGGGATTAATAACATCACTGCTGAAATGGTTAAGAACTCAGGGAAATCAACTAATTAAGTATATACACAAATTGTTATCTGATATATGGGAACATGAACTATAGCCCTAGTGAGCGTAATATACAAAGTGCTTGCAAAAATCCTAGCAGGAAGATTGTCACCACTGACTGAGGGAATAATAGGGGATTATCAGTGTGGTTTTAGACCAAACAGATCCACTACGGATCAAATCTTTATAGTCAGGCAGATAATGGAGAAATGTTATGAATATTCATCAGTTATTTATAGACTTTAAGCAGGCATATGACAGTATCATACGAGGAAAATTGTATGAGGCAATGAAGGAGCTAGGGATCCGCATATGCTGATGACATTGATATGATGGCACGAAGATTGCAAGAAGTGAAGGAAGGACTGGAAAGATTGGAGAACACAGCTAGTGAGATGGGACTCCAAATAAAATAACCCAAGACTAAATACATGTTCTCAGCGCGAAATATGGAATTCACGGAAGGCCAATATATACAAGTTGATGGAGGCACGTATGAAAAATTCAAAATTTTCAAATATCTTGGAACATAAGTTACCATGTATAATAATATTAAGGAGGAAAGAAAAGCCAGAATTGCAGCTGGTAATCGAAGCTATTTCTCATTGTTAAGAGTTTTCAAATCTCGCAGCCTGAGTAGAAATTTGAAAATCAAAGTATATCAGCTAGTCGTAATGTCAGTGGTGACATATGGAGCAGAGACATAGACTTTGGTGCAAGCAGATGAAGAACTTTTGCGAAGATGGGAAAGAAGGATACTGAGGAAAATATACGGGCCAGTAAATGAGAATGGTCAATGGCGAATAAGGAGAAACGATGAAATTAGAACACTCTACTACAAAAAAAAAACAGATATAGTTTCCGATATAAGAAGCATGAGACTCAGGTGGTTAGGACATGTGGAAAGAATACCTGAAAACAGAGCTGTTAAAAAGGTCAATAAAGGGACACCAGAAGGGTGATGATTAAGAGGAAGGCCAAGGAAAAGATGGTTGGAGGTTGTTGAGGAAGACCTTAGGAGGATGGGAGTAAGACGGTGGAGACGTCGAGCAGAAGACAGAAGAGAATGTGCTATCATTGTAAGAGAGGCGAAGGCCCTTTAGGGGCTGTAGCAGTCAAGAAGAGCCTGAAAAGAGTTCTACTGCATGATCAAAACTTAATTTTTCGAGAAATTCGCGTTCAATGCTAATACTCGTATGAAACTCATTTTCTCTTCAGAGCAAGCCAGAGCTGATTTTCATTAGAATGCTGCATTATTATGTTTTTCAGAGAATGAGAAACGTTTTAATTTTGACATTTCGACTATAGCTTCAAAACTTGATCTTTCGAAAAATTCGTGTTAAATGCAAATACTCACTTGAAACCCAATTTCTCTACAGAGCAAGCCAGAGATGATTTTCATTAAAATGTTGAATTATTATGCTTTTCAAAGCTTGGGAAGCGTTCTAATTATTTCATTTTGAGTACACGATGATAACTTGATTTTTCGAGAAATTCACGTTCAATGCTAATACTCGTTTGCAACTCATTTTTTCTACAGAGCAAGGCAGAAATGATTTTCATTAACATGTTGATTTATTATTCTTTTCAGAGCCTGAAAAACGTTTTAATTCTGACATTTCGACTATGGGTTCAAAACTTGATTTTTTGAAAAATTCGCGTTAAATGGTAATACTCGCTTGATACTTATTTTCTCTACAGAGCAAGCCAGAGATAATTTTCTTTAAATTGTTGAATTATTATGTTTTTCAGAGCTTGAGAAGCGTTTTAATCATTACATTTCGACTACAGGATGATAACTTGATTTTTCGAGAAATTCGAATTCAATGCTAATACTCGTTTGAAACTCATTTTCATTACGGAGCACGCCAGAAATGATTTACATTAAATGTGGAATTATTATGCTTTTCAGAGCTTGAGAAACGTTATAATTATTACATTTCAACTATAGGATGAAAACTTGATTTATCGTGTAGTTCGCGTTCAATGATAATACTCGCTTGAAACTCATTCCATTGATAATCTTTTTAAAATGTTGAATTATTAAACTTTTAAGAGCCTGAGAATCGTTTTAATTCTAACATTTTAACAATAGGTTCTAAACTTGATTTCTAGAGAAACTCGCGTTCAATGCTAATATTCGTTTGAAACTAATTTTCTCTACAAAACAAGCCAAAGATGATTTTCATTAAAATGGTAAACTATTATTTTTTTCAGAGCCTGAAAAGCTTTTTAATTTTTACATTTCGACTATAGGGTGATAAGTTGTCTTCTCGAAAAATTCGCGTTCAATGATAATACTCTCTTGAAACTAATTTTCTCTACAGAGCAACCAGATATAATTTTCAATAATATGTTATATTATTGTGGTTTTCATAGCCTGAACATCGTTTTAATTCTGACATTTCTACATTGGATAAGAACTTGAATTTTCGAGATATTCGCGTTAAATGCTAATATTCGTTGTAAACTAATTTTCGCTACAGTTGAAGCCAGAGATGATTTTCATTAAAAAGTTGAATTATTATATTTATCAGAGCCTGAAAACCCCTCCAGGGAACGGCGCCTTATAGTAGCACTGGCCGTGCGGGCGGAGGGGTTTGCGTGCTTTGTTGAGGCTGAGAGCTATGGCATAGGTAGATTTTCTACCAGCAAGGTCACCCATGCTGGACAGGTCTCAGAAGAGTAGCCCGACTAAGGCGTTCTGGAACGTCCCATATTACCTATTGTATCCTATCAAAATATTCCTACCTAAAGTTCAAATCACAAACCCTGAGACCTTCTGTAAACAAAACAACGTGCATACAGAAAGCATTGCAAACTCATAGAAGTAAAATAATCCACACGAAAATCCAGCGTTGTTACAGGATTCATTACATAAGGTAAAACAATGGCCAATTTGTAGTATGGGATACGCTGCCGCAAATGACGTCTCACTTTAAACCCAATGCTCTTTCTTTTTTTACTTATTGCTTCACCTTTATGGTTAACTCTTTGCACCAGTAATCATTTCCCATAAATTTGGCTTCTTTCTTGCATGTGAATTGAATATATTTTACTTGCATTTTTTTAGACAAAATGATATAACATGGTAATGTATATTTCTAAGGATGATATAGATAGGAGTGTATTTGAAATTTGTTTGTAGATTTTATGTAAATTGTATCTTATGTAAATAAAATATATAATGGGCATAAACAGCCATATGCATTGCTCTAAGTCCAATAAATATATTGATGATGATCAAAACAAAACAAAGAAAGTTCTTAAATTTATTGCGGTTGGAAACTTTGACAAGCATCCTAATGACGATTTTTGTTCCGCCAAATATAGTGCACTTCGTAAAATAACTTGGTGACATGGCAAGGCAAGATAAGTGTGAACATTTTGTAGTAATATGCATTGTAACTTTCAATGAGCTTAGAGATTTGTGTACATAATGATATTTTATAACATTGGTTATTTTCTAAAAATAATCATGTGAACAGCAAGAAAGTAGTGCAACTTAGTAATATATCCTTAGAAAAATAACATGCCGTGTTCTATGCGTGCGGGAAAGTCTCAGTGTTCTCCGAGCTTGTTTTCAAAACACCAGCAAGGACAGCCTTTGAAAAGGGGTGAGAAACAGATTCATGTAACGTTCTGAGAAACCAGTAAATGAAGTGGTTAAGTTCGTATCCCAGTGCAGTGGTGTGTCAGTGTCTGCAGTTTCAAGGGTTATGAAAGAGAGAATGACCGGGAGAGTAACAATGTATGCGGCTGCATATTCGTTTGATGTTTTGAGAGCGGGTTCTCACATTCAGAGGCTCTTATATAAAATGAATAGGTGCGGCGAACTATGAGTGTAACGGCAGATGATTTCGGTCATGAATCAGCTGACGCGGAGTGATACATCGAATCGGTGAGACCGTTTGTTTACAGAAGGTCTCAGGGTTGGTGACTTACACTATAGTCCCTAAGTACCGTCCTCAGGGTTACGAGGGGGATGGAGCGGATTCCTCAGCCGTAGTGTTGGCAACAGTACATATGTTTTTCCTTGGTTATTTTCTTGGTTATCATGTGTAAGTTCTAACCCAAACTGTCAGGTTAATGCTTTATACTTCTCTTTCATATCTAATCTTATATTAATTTTTATATTACTGTAACACATATTATCATATTATTGTACTTTTTGAATTCTTCTGATTGCATATTTTGTGTACCAAACAGTGTTTTAATACAAGACACTGTAAATGGGCATTTGCCTGTAGTGTCATGTCTTTAAATAAATAAATAAAGGAGCAAACCTGATACAAACCTTTGTCCTCCAGGTTGGGTGTTGAGCATGGGACTAACGACCCTATCCCATAAAACAATCATTGTTGCGGAACTCAGAAACAATGATAGCCGGACGTATTCTATGGAAAGACATAGGCATGCTAAAGGACTACGTAAACGGAAGAATGATATATACCTGGCCACATGGAATGTTAGAACATTAAGTAAAGCAGGTGCATTGGAAAACCTAAAGGAGGAAATGAAGAAATACAGAATAATAGTAGCGGCATTGCAGGAGATCAGGTGGCAAGGAAATGGAATGTTATCTACTGGGGATTACACATTAATGTATAGTGGAAGCAGTGAAAATACAAGAGGTGGCACAGGATTCCTACTAAACAATAAATATAAAACTGTAGTAAAGAAATTCAAACCAATAAATGAGAGCTTATGTACGCTGAGAATGAAAGCCAAGTTCTTCAACATTACCTTAGTATGTGTATATGCCGAAACGGAAGAGGCAGAAGAAGATGGAAAGTTTGGATTCTACCAGCAGCTGGATCAGGTAATCGATCGTATACCAAAACATGACATTAAGATAATAATGGGAGACTTTAATGCCAAGGTTGGACGTGAAGAAGCATTCCAAGACTCTATAGGAAAGGAAAGTTTGCATGAAATTTCAAATGATAATGGTCTGAGACTGATAGATCTGACTATGTGTAACTTAATGGTCATTGGAAGCACCTGGCATCAGAGGAAGAAGGTGAGAAAAATGACATGGTGTTCACCAGATTGTGTAACACAAAACCAAATTGACCATGTGCTGATAGACAGAAGACATGCCTCTGATATACTACAAGCAGATAGCTGTCGAGGAGCAGACAGTGATTATTTAGTACGCATTAAATACAGACAGAGAATAGCTACATATAGGGATGGAAGAAGAGCGAAAGTGACCTCAAGGTATGATGATGAGAAGTTAAAAAGAGATGAAGCCATTGCCAAACAATTCCGTTTAATGGTAGGCAACCAACTTGAACAAAGAAGTCAAAGGTGGGAAATCGAAGGTATTGAAGGGAAATGGAGTATAATATAGGAGATCGTACATGAAACAGCACAGGAAGTGCTGGGAGAGAAGACGAAGATCCAAAGAGGTAAATGGTTTGATGAGGAATGTAAAGCAGCAATAAATGAAAGAAATGAGGCACGAAAGAGAATGCTTAATAGGAAAACCAGATATAACACAGAACAATGTAGACTTAAAAGAAAGGAAGCAGACTGTGTGTGCAGGAGAAAGAAACGATGCTTTGAGGAACTTGAAGAATATAGTAGTAATCAGCAAGTAAGGAAAATGTATATGAGGGTGAAGGATATAAGGAAAGGCTTCCAACCGAAGACAGCTTTCTGTAAGGACCAAGCAGGAAACTTAATAGGCGGGGAAAATGAGATCTTAGAGAGATGGGCAGAATACTTCAGTCAGCTACTTAATGTGGAAGATGGGTTCCAAGATCTAGAATTGAATGATGAAGAGGAGTACCATGATGACGAAACCGGAACATCTCCAACACTGGAAGAAGTTAGAACAGTTATTAAGCCTCTAAAGAATAACAAAGCCCCAGGGATTAATAACATCACTGCTGAAATGGTTAAGAACTCAGGGAAATCAACTAATTAAGTATATACACAAATTGTTATCTGATATATGGGAACATGAACTATAGCCCTAGTGAGCGTAATATACAAAGTGCTTGCAAAAATCCTAGCAGGAAGATTGTCACCACTGACTGAGGGAATAATAGGGGATTATCAGTGTGGTTTTAGACCAAACAGATCCACTACGGATCAAATCTTTATAGTCAGGCAGATAATGGAGAAATGTTATGAATATTCATCAGTTATTTATAGACTTTAAGCAGGCATATGACAGTATCATACGAGGAAAATTGTATGAGGCAATGAAGGAGCTAGGGATCCGCATATGCTGATGACATTGATATGATGGCACGAAGATTGCAAGAAGTGAAGGAAGGACTGGAAAGATTGGAGAACACAGCTAGTGAGATGGGACTCCAAATAAAATAACCCAAGACTAAATACATGTTCTCAGCGCGAAATATGGAATTCACGGAAGGCCAATATATACAAGTTGATGGAGGCACGTATGAAAAATTCAAAATTTTCAAATATCTTGGAACATAAGTTACCATGTATAATAATATTAAGGAGGAAAGAAAAGCCAGAATTGCAGCTGGTAATCGAAGCTATTTCTCATTGTTAAGAGTTTTCAAATCTCGCAGCCTGAGTAGAAATTTGAAAATCAAAGTATATCAACTAGTCGTAATGTCAGTGGTGACATATGGAGCAGAGACATAGACTTTGGTGCAAGCAGATGAAGAACTTTTGCGAAGATGGGAAAGAAGGATACTGAGGAAAATATACGGGCCAGTAAATGAGAATGGTCAATGGCGAATAAGGAGAAACGATGAAATTAGAACACTCTACTACAAAAAAAAAACAGATATAGTTTCCGATATAAGAAGCATGAGACTCAGGTGGCTAGGACATGTGGAAAGAATACCTGAAAACAGAGCTGTTAAAAAGGTCAATAAAGGGACACCAGGAGGGTGATGATTAAGAGGAAGGCCAAGGAAAAGATGGTTGGAGGTTGTTGAGGAAGACCTTAGGAGGATGGGAGTAAGACGGTGGAGACGTCGAGCAGAAGACAGAAGAGAATGTGCTATCATTGTAAGAGAGGCGAAGGCCCTTTAGGGGCTGTAGCAGTCAAGAAGAGCCTGAAAAGAGTTCTACTGCATGATCAAAACTTAATTTTTCGAGAAATTCGCGTTCAATGCTAATACTCGTATGAAACTCATTTTCTCTTCAGAGCAAGCCAGAGCTGATTTTCATTAGAATGCTGCATTATTATGTTTTTCAGAGAATGAGAAACGTTTTAATTTTGACATTTCGACTATAGCTTCAAAACTTGATCTTTCGAAAAATTCGTGTTAAATGCAAATACTCACTTGAAACCCAATTTCTCTACAGAGCAAGCCAGAGATGATTTTCATTAAAATGTTGAATTATTATGCTTTTCAAAGCTTGGGAAGCGTTCTAATTATTTCATTTTGAGTACACGATGATAACTTGATTTTTCGAGAAATTCACGTTCAATGCTAATACTCGTTTGCAACTCTTTTTTTCTACAGAGCTAGGCACAAATGATTTTCATTAACATGTTGATTTATTATTCTTTTCAGAGCCTGAAAAACGTTTTAATTCTGACATTTCGACTATGGGTTCAAAACTTGATTTTTTGAAAAATTCGCGTTAAATGGTAATACTCGCTTGATACTTATTTTCTCTACAGAGCAAGCCAGAGATAATTTTCTTTAAATTGTTGAATTATTATGTTTTTCAGAGCTTGAGAAGCGTTTTAATTATTACATTTCGACTACAGGATGATAACTTGATTTTTCGAGAAATTCGAATTCAATGCTAATACTCGTTTGAAACTCATTTTCATTACGGAGCACGCCAGAAATGATTTACATTAAATGTGGAATTATTATGCTTTTCAGAGCTTGAGAAACGTTATAATTATTACATTTCAACTATAGGATGAAAACTTGATTTATCGTGTAATTCGCGTTCAATGATAATACTCGCTTGAAACTCATTCCATTGATAATCTTTTTAAAATGTTGAATTATTAAACTTTTAAGAGCCTGAGAATCGTTTTAATTCTAACATTTTAACAATAGGTTCTAAACTTGATTTCTAGAGAAACTCGCGTTCAATGCTAATATTCGTTTGAAACTAATTTTCTCTACAAAACAAGCCAAAGATGATTTTCATTAAAATGGTAAACTATTATTTTTTTCAGAGCCTGAAAAGCTTTTTAATTTTTACATTTCGACTATAGGGTGATAAGTTGTCTTTTCGAGAAATTCGCGTTCAATGATAATACTCTCTTGAAACTCATTTTCTCTACAGAGCAACCAGATATAATTTTCAATAATATGTTATATTATTGTGGTTTTCATAGCCTGAACATCGTTTTAATTCTGACATTTCTACATTGGATAAGAACTTGAATTTTCGAGATATTCGCGTTAAATGCTAATATTCGTTGTAAACTAATTTTCGCTACACTTGAAGCCAGAGATGATTTTCATTAAAATGTTGAATTATTATATTTATCAGAGCCTGAAAACCCCTCCAGGGAACGGCGCCTTATAGTAGCACTGACCGTGCGGGCGGAGGGGTTTGCGTGCTTTGTTGAGGCTGAGAGCTATGCCAGCGGTAGATTTTCTACCAGCAAAGTCACCCATGCTGGACAGGTCTCATAAGAGAAGCCAGACTAAGGCGTTCTGGAACGTTCCATATTACCTATTGTATCCTATCCCAATATTCCTACCTAAAGTTCAAATCACAAACCCTGAGACCTTCTGTAAACAAAACCACGTGCATACTGAAAGCATTGCAAACTCATAGAAGTAAAATAATCCACACGAAAATCCAGCGTTGTTACAGGATTCATTACATAAGGTAAAACAATGGCCAATTTGTAGTATGGGATACGCTGCCGCAAATGACGTCTCACTTTAAACCCAATGCTCTTTCTTTTTTTACTTATTGCTTCACCTTTATGGTTAACTCTTTGCACCAGTAATCATTTCCCATAAATTTGGCTTCTTTCTTGCATGTGAATTGAATATATTTTACTTGCATTTTTTTAGACAAAATGATATAACATGGTAATGTATATTTCTAAGGATGATATAGATAGGAGTGTATATGAAATTTGTTTGTAGATTTTATGTAAATTGTATCTTATGTAAATAAAATATATAATGGGCATAAACAGCCATATGCATTGCTCTAAGTCCAATAAATATATTGATGATGATCAAAACAAGACAAAGAAAGTTCTTAAATTTATTGCGGTTGGAAACTTTGACAAGCATCCTAATGACGATTTTTGTTCCGCCAAATATAGTGCACTTCGTAAAATAACTTGGTGACATGGCAAGGCAAGATAAGTGTGAACATTTTGTAGTAATATGCATTGTAAGTTTCAATGAGCTTAGAGATTTGTGTACATAATGATATTTTATAACATTGGTTATTTTCTAAAAATAATCATGTGAACAGCAAGAAAGTAGTGCAACTTAGTAATATTGCCTGACTTATCCTTAGAAAAATAACATGCCGTGTTCTATGCGTGCGGGAAAGTCTCAGTGTTCTCCGAGCTTGTTTTCAAAACACCAGCAAGGACAGCCTTTGAAAAGGGGTGAGAAACAGATTCATGTAACGTTCTGAGAAACCAGTAAATGAAGTGGTTAAGTTCGTATCCCAGTGCAGTGGTGTGTCAGTGTCTGCAGTTTGAAGGGTTATGAAAGAGAGAATGACCGGGAGAGTAACAATGTATGCGGCTGCATATTCGTTTGATGTTTTGAGAGCGGGTTCTCACATTCAGAGGCTCTTATATAAAATGAATAGGTACGGCGAACTATGAGTGTAACGGCAGATGATTTCGGTCATGAATCAGCTGACGCGGAGTGATACATCGAATCGGTGAGACCGTTTTTTTACAGAAGGTCTCAGGGTTGGTGACTTACACTATAGTCCCTAAGTCCCGTCCTCAGGGTTACGAGGGGGATGGAGCGGATTCCTCAGCCGTAGTGTTGGCAACAGTACATATGTTTTTCCTTGGTTATTTTCTTGGTTATCATGTGTAAGTTCTAACCCAAACTGTCAGGTTAATACTTTATACTTCTCTTTCATATCTAATCTTATATTAATTTTTATATTACTGTAACACATATTATCATATTATTGTACTTTTTGAGTTCTTCTGATTGCATATTTTGTGTACCAAACAGTGTTATAATACAAGACACTGTAAATGGGCATTTGCCTGTAGTGTCATGTCTTTAAATAAATAAATAAAGGAGCAATCCTGATACAAACCTTGGTCCTCCAGGTTGGGTGTTGAGCATGGGACTAACGACCCTATCCCATAAAACAATCATTGTTGCTGAACTCAGAAACAATGATAGCCGGACGTCTTCTATGGAAAGACACAGGCATGCTAAAGGACTACTTAAACGGAAGAATGATATATACCTGGCCACATGGAATGTTAGAACATTAAGTAAAGCAGGTGCATTGGAAAACCTAAAGGAGGAAATGAAGAAATACAGAATAATAGTAGCGGCATTGCAGGAGATCAGGTGGCAAGGAAATGGAATGTTATCTACTGGGGATTACACATTAATGTATAGTGGAAGCAGTGAAAATACAAGAGGTGGCACAGGATTCCTACTAAACAATAAATATAAAACTGTAGTAAAGAAATTCAAACCAATAAATGAGAGCTTATGTACGCTGAGAATGAAAGCCAAGTTCTTCAACATTACCTTAGTATGTGTATATGCCGAAACGGAAGAGGCAGAAGAAGATGAAAAGGATGGATTCTACCAGCAGCTGGATCAGGTAATCGATCGTATACCAAAACATGACATTAAAATAATAATGGGAGACTTTAATGCCAAGGTTGGACGTGAAGAAGCATTCCAAGACTCTATAGGAAAGGAAAGTTTGCATGAAATTTCAAATGATAATGGTCTGAGACTGATAGATCTGACTATGTGTAACTTAATGGTCATTGGAAGCACCTGGCATCAAAGGAAGAAGGTGAGGAAAATGACATGGTGTACACCAGATGGTGTAACACAAAACCAAATTGACCATGTGCTGATAGACAGAAGACATGCCTCTGATATACTACAAGCAGATAGCTGTCGAGGAGCAGACAGTGATTATTTAGTACGCATTAAATACAGACAGAGAATAGCTACATATAGGGATGGAAGAAGAGCGAAAGTGACCTCAAGGTATGATGATGAGAAGTTAAAAAGAGATGAAGCCATTGCCAAATAATTCCGTTTAATGGTATTCAACCAACTTGAACAAAGAAGTCAAAGGTGGGAAATCGAAGGTATTGAAGGGAAATGGAGTATAATAAAGGAGATCGTACATGAAACAGCACAGGAAGTGCTGGGAGAGAAGACGAAGATCCAAAGAGGTAAATGGTTTGATGCGGAATGTAAAGCAGCAATAAATGAAAGAAATGAGGCTGGAAAGAGAATGCTTAATAGGAAAACCAGATATAACACAGAACAATGTAGACTTAAAAGAAAGGAAGCAGACTGTGTGTGCAGGAGAAAGAAACGATGCTTTGAGAAAGAGTGGATTGAGGAACTTGAAGAATATAGTAGTAATCAGCAAGTAAGGAAAATGTATATGAGGGTGAAGGATATAAGGAAAGGCTTCCAACCGAAGACAGCTTTCTGTAAGGACCAAGCAGGAAACCTAAAAGGCGGGGAAAATGAGATCTTAGAAAGATGGGCAGAATACTTCAGTCAGCTACTTAACGTGGAAGATGGGTTCCAAGATCTAGAATTGAATGATGAAGAGGAGTACCATGATGATGAAACCGGAACATCTCCAACACTGGAAGAAGTTAGAACAGTTATTAAGCCTCTAAAGAATAACAAAGCCCCAGGGATTAATAACGTCACTGCTGAAATGGTTAAGAACTCAGGGAAATCAGCTAATTAAGTATGTACACAAATTGTTATCTGATATATGGGAACATGAACTATAGCCCTAGTGAGCGTAATATACAAAGTGCTTGCAAAAATCCTAGCAGGAAGATTGTCACCACTGACTGAGGGAATAATAGGGGATTATCAGTGTGGTTTTAGACCAAACAGATCCACTACGGATCAAATATTTAAAGTCAGGCTGATAATGGAGAAATGTTATGAATATTCATCAGTTATTTATAGATTTTAAGCAGGCATACGAGGAAAATTGTATGAGGCAATGAAGGAGCTAGCGATCCTAAACAAGCTAATAAGATTAACCAGAATGACGCCTAGGGGTACTAAATGCAAGGTGAAGATTGAAGCAGAGCTCACAAGGGAATTTGCAGTAAACCAAGGTCTGAGACAAGGAGATGTGCTTTCTACGATATTATTCAATATAGTTTTAGAAAAGATCATGAGTGTAACCCAGTAGGAACTCTCTTCAACACAGTGAACCAAAATCTAGCATATGCTGATGACATTGATATGATGGCACGAAGATTGCAAGAAGTGAAGGAAGGACTGGAAAGATTGGAGAACACAGCTAGTGAGATGGGACTCCAAATAAAAAAAACCAAGACTAAATACATGTTCTCAGCGCGAAATATGGAATTCACGGAAGGCCAATATATACAATTTGATGGAGGCACGTATGAAAAATTCAAAATTTTCAATATCTTGGAACATAAGTTACCATGTATAATAATATTAAGGAGGAAAGAAAAGCAAGAATTGCAGCTGGTAATCGAAGCTATTTCTCATTGTTAAGAGTTTTCAAATCTCGCAGCCTGAGTAGAAATTTGAAAATCAAAGTATATCAGCTAGTCGTAATGTCAGTGGTGACATATGGAGCAGAGACATAGATTTTGGTGCAAACAGACGAAGAACTTTTGCGAAGATGGGAAAGAAGGATACTGAGGAAAATATACGGGCCAGTAAATGAGAATGGTCAATGGCGAATAAGGAGAAACGATGAAATTAGAACACTCTACTACAAAAAAACAGATATAGTTTCCGATATAAGAAGCATGAGACTCAGGTGGTTAGGACATGTGGAAAGAATACCTGAAAACAGAGCTGCTAAAAAGGTCAATAAAGGGACACCAGGAGGGTGAAGATTAAGAGGAAGGCCAAGGAAAAGATGGTTGGAGGTTGTTGAGGAAGACCTTAGGATGGGAGTAAGACGGTGGAGACGTCGAGCAGAAGACAGAAGAGAATGTGCTATCATTGTAAGAGAGGCGAAGGCCCTTTAGGGGCTGTAGCAGCCAAGAAGAGCCTGAAAAGCGTCTTAATTCTGACATTTCTACTGCTAGATCAAAACTTAATTTTTCGAGAAATTAGCGTTCAATGCTAATACTCGTATGAAACTCATTTTCTCTACAGAGCAAGCCAGAGCTGATTTTCATTAAAATGTTGAATTATTATGCTTTTCAAAGCTTGAGAAGCGTTCTAATTATTGCATTTTGACTACACGATGATAACTTAATTATTCGAGAAATTCGCGTTCAATGCTAATACTCGTTTGAAACTCATATTTTCTACAGAGCAACAGAGCAAGGCAGAAATGATTTTCATTAAAATGTTGATTCATTATTCTTTTCAGAGCCTGAAAAAAGTTTTCATTCTGACATTTCGACTATGGGTTCAAAACTTGATTTTTCGAAAAATTCGCGTTAAATGCAAATACTCGCTTGAAACTTATTTTCTCTACAGAGCAAGCCAGAGATGATTTTCTTTAAATGTTGAATTATTATGTTTTTCAGACCTTGAGAAGCGTTTTAATTATTACATTTCGACTACAGGATGATAACTCGATTTTTGGAGAAATTCGCTATAAATGCAAATACTCGCTTGAAACCCATTTTCTCTACAGAGCAAGCCAGAGATGATAATCATTAAAATGATAAATTATTATGCTTTTCAGAGCTTGAGAAGCGTCTTAATTCTGACATTTCTACTACAAGATCAAAACTTAATTTTTCGAGAAATTCGCGTTCAATGCTAATTCTCGTATGAAACTCATTTTCTCTACAGAGCAAGCCAGAGCTGATTGTCATTAGAATGTTGAATTATAATGCTTTTCAGAGCCTGAGAAACGTTTTAAATATTACATTTCGACTACAGGATGAAAACTTAATTTTTCGAGAAATTCGCGTTCAATACTAACACTCGTATGAAACTCATTTTCTCTACAGAGCAAGCCAGAGCTGATTTTCATTAAAATGTTGAATTATTATGCTTTTCAGAGTCTGAGAAACGTTTCAATTCTTACATTTCGACTATAGGTTCAAAACTTGATTTTTTGAAAAAATCTTGTTAAATGCAAATACTCAATTGAAACCCATTTTCTCTACAGAGCATGCCAGAGATGACTTTCATTAAAATGTTGATTTATTATGCTTTTCAGAGATTGAGAAGCGTTTTAATTATTACATTTCGACTACAGGATGATAACTTTATTTTTCGAGAAATTCTCGTTTAATGCTAATACTCGTTAGAAATTCATTTTCTCTACAGAGCAAGCCAGAGATGATTTTCTTTAAATTGTTGAAATATTATGTTTTTCTGAGCTTGAGAAGCGTTTTAAATATTACATTTCGATTACAGGATATTAACTTGATTTGTCGAGAAATTCGCGTTCAGTGATAATACTCGCTTGAAACTCATTCCTTACAGAGCAAGCCATAGATAATCTTTTTAAAATGTTGAATTATTAAACTTTTAAGAGCCTGAGAATCGTTTTAATTCTGACATTTTGACAATAGGTTCTAAACTTGATATCTCGAGAAACTCGCGTTCAATGCTAATATTCGTTTGAAACTCATTTTCTCTACAGAGCAAGCCAGTGATCATTTCCATTAAAATGTTAAATTATTATGCTTATCAGAGCCTGAAAAGCTATTTAATTATTACATTTCGACTATAGTGTTATAACTTGATTTTTCGAGAAATTCGCGTTCAATGGTTATATTCGTTTGAAACTAATTTTCTCTACAGAACAAACCAAAGATGATTTTCATTAAAATGGTAAACTATTATTTTTTTCAGAGCCTGAAAAGCTTTTTAATTTTTACATTTCGACTATAGGGTGATAAGTTGTTTTTTCGAGAAATTCGCGTTCAATGATAACACTCTTTTGAAACTCATTTTCTCTACAGAGCAACCAGATATGATTTTCATTAAAATGTTATATTATTGTGCTTTTCATAGCCTGAACATCGTTTTAATTCTGACATTTCTACATAGGATAAGAACTTGAATTTTCGAGATATTCGCATTAAATGCTAATATTCGTTGTAAACTAATTTTCGCTACAGTTGAAGCCAGAGATGATTTTCATTAAAATGTTGAATTATTATATTTTTCAGAGCCTGAAAACCCCTCCAGGGAACGGCGCCTTATAGTAGCACTGACCGTGCGAGCGGAGGGGTTTGCGTGCTTTGTTGAACCTGATAGCTATGCCAGCGGTAGATTTTCTACCAGCAAGGTCCCCCATGTTGGACAGGTCTCAGAAGAGATGCCCGACTAAGGCGTTCTGCAACGTCCCATATTACCTATTGTATCCTATCCCAATATTCCTACCTAAAGTTCAAATCACAAACCCTGAGACCTTCTGTAAACAAAACCACGTGCATACAGAAAGCATTGCAAACTCATAAAAGTAAAATAATCCACACGAAAATCCAGCGTTGTTACAGGATTCATTACATAAGGTAAAACAATGGCCAATTTGTAGTATGGGATACGCTGCCGCAAATGACGTCTCACTTTAAACCCAATGCTCTTTCTTTTTTACTTATTGCTTCACCTTTATGGTTAACTCTTTGCACCAGTAATCATTTCCCATTAATTTGGCTTCTTTCTTGCATGTGAATTGAATATATTTTACTTGCATTTTTTTAGACAAAATGATATAACATGGTAATGTATATTTCTATGGATGATATAGATAGAAGTGTATTTGAAATTTGTTTGTAGATTTTATGTAAATTGTATCTTATGTAAATAAAATATATAATGGGCATAAACAGCCATATGCATTGCTCTAAGTCCAATAAATATATTGATGATGATCAAAACAAAACAAAGAAAGTTCTTAAATTTATTGCGGTTGGAAACTTTGACAAGCATCCTAATGACGATTTTTGTTCCGCCAAATATAGTGCACTTCGTAAAATAACTTGGTGACATGGCAAGGCAAGATAAGTGTGAACATTTTGTAGTAATATGCATTGTAAGTTTCAATGAGCTTAGAGATTTGTGTACATAATGATATTTTATAACATTGGTTATTTTCTAAAAATAATCATGTGAACAGCAAGAAAGTAGTGCAACTTAGTAATATATCCTTAGAAAAATAACATGCCGTGTTCTATGCGTGCGGGAAAGTCTCAGTGTTCTCCGAGCTTGTTTTCAAAACACCAGCAAGGACAGCCTTTGAAAAGGGGTGAGAAACAGATTCATGTAACGTTCTGAGAAACCAGTAAATGAAGTGGTTAAGTTCGTATCCCAGTGCAGTGGTGTGTCAGTGTCTGCAGTTTTAAGGGTTATGAAAGAGAGAATGACCGGGAGAGTAACAATGTATGCGGCTGCATATTCGTTTGATGTTTTGAGAGCGGGTTCTCACATTCAGAGGCTCTTATATAAAATGAATAAGTGCGGCGAACTATGAGTGTAACGGCAGATGATTTCGGTCATGAATCAGCTGACGCGGAGTGATACATCGAATCGGTGAGACCGTTTGTTTACAGAAGGTCTCAGGGTTGGTGACTTACACTATAGTCCCTAAGTCCCGTCCTCAGGGTTACGAGAGGGATGGAGCGGATTCCTCAGCCGTAGTGTTGGCAACAGTACATATGTTTTTCCTTGGTTATTTTCTTGGCTATCATGTGTAAGTTCTAACCCAAACTGTCAGGTTAATACTTTATACTTCTCTTTCATATCTAATCTTATATTAATTTTTATATTACTGTAACACATATTATCATATTATTGTACTTTTTGAATTCTTCTGATTGCATATTTTGTGTACCAAACAGTGTTATAATACAAGACACTGTAAATGGGCATTTGCCTGTAGTGTCATGTCTTTAAATAAATAAATAAAGGAGCAAACCTGATACAAACCTTGGTCCTCCAGGTTGGGGGTTGAGCATGGGACTAACGACCCTATCCCATAAAACAATCATTGTTGCGGAACTCAGAAACAATGATAGCCGGACGTATTCTATGGAAAGACATAGGCATGCTAAAGGACTACGTAAACGGAAGAATGATATATACCTGGCCACATGGAATGTTAGAACATTAAGTAAAGCAGGTGCATTGGAAAACCTAAAGGAGGAAATGAAGAAATACATAATAATAGTAGCGGCATTGCAGGAGATCAGGTGGCAAGGAAATGGAATGTTATCTACTGGGGATTACACATTAATGTATAGTGGAAGCAGTGAAAATACAAGAGGTGGCACAGGATTCCTACTAAACAATAAATATAAAACTGTAGTAAAGAAATTCAAACCAATAAATGAGAGCTTATGTACGCTGAGAATGAAAGCCAAGTTCTTCAACATTACCTTAGTATGTGTATATGCCGAAACGGAAGAGGCAGAAGAAGATGAAAAGGATGGATTCTACCAGCAGCTGGATCAGGTAATCGATCGTATACTAAAACATGACATTAAGATAATAATGGGAGACTTTAATGCCAAGGTTGGACGTGAAGAAGCATTCCAAGACTATATAGGAAAGGAAAGTTTGCATGAAATTTCAAATGATAATGGTCTGAGACTGATAGATCTGACTATGTGTAACTTAATGGTCATTGGAAGCACCTGGCATCAAAGGAAGAAGGTGAGGAAAATGACATGGTGTTCACCAGATGGTGTAACACAAAACCAAATTGACCATGTGCTGATAGACAGAAGACATGCCTCTGATATACTAACAGCAGATAGCTGTCGAGGAGCAGACAGTGATTATTTAGTACGCATTAAATACAGACAGAGAATAGCTACATATAGGGAAGGAAGAAGAGCGAAAGTGACCTCAAGGTATGATGATGAGAAGTTAAAAAGAGATGAAGCCATTGCCAAACAATTCCGTTTAATGGTAGGCAACCAACTTGAACAAAGAAGTCAAAGGTGGGAAATCGAAGGTATTGAAGGGAAATGGAGTATAATAAAGGAGATCCTACATGAAACAGCACAGGAAGTGCTGGGAGAGAAGACGAAGATCCAAAGAGGTAAATGGTTTGATGAGGAATGTAAAGCAGCAATAAATGAAAGAAATGAGGCTGGAAAGAGAATGCTTAATAGGAAAACCAGATATAACACAGAACAATGTAGACTTAAAAGAAAGGAAGCAGACTGTGTGTGCAGGAGAAAGAAACGATGCTTTGAGAAAGAGTGGATTGAGGAACTTGAAGAATATAGTAGTAATCAGCAAGTAAGGAAAATGTATATGAGGGTGAAGGATATAAGGAAAGGCTTCCAACCGAAGACAGCTTTCTGTAAGGACCAAGCAGGAAACCTAATAGGCGGGGAAAATGAGATCTTAGAGAGATGGGCAGAATACTTCAGTCAGCTACTTAATGTGGAAGATGGGTTCCAAGATCTAGAATTGAATGATGAAGAGGAGTACCATGATGACGAAACCGGAACATCTCCAACACTGGAAGAAGTTAGAACAGTTATTAAGCCTCTAAAGAATAACAAAGCCCCAGGGATTAATAACATCACTGCTGAAATGGTTAAGAACTCAGGGAAATCAACTAATTAAGTATATACACAAATTGTTATCTGATATATGGGAACATGAACTATAGCCCTAGTGAGCGTAATATACAAAGTGCTTGCAAAAATCCTAGCAGGAAGATTGTCACCACTGACTGAGGGAATAATAGGGGATTATCAGTGTGGTTTTAGACCAAACAGATCCACTTCGGATCAAATCTTTATAGTCAGGCAGATAATGGAGAAATGTTATGAATATTCATCAGTTATTTATAGACTTTAAGCAGGCATATGACAGTATCATACGAGGAAAATTGTATGAGGCAATGAAGGAGCTAGGGATCCTAAACAAGCTAATAAGATTAACCAGAATGACGCCTAGGGGTACTAAATGCAAGGTGAAGATTGAAGCAGAGCTCACAAGGGAATTTGCAGTAAACCAAGGTTTGAGACAAGGAGATGTGCTATCTACGATATTATTCAATATAGTTTTAGAAAAGATCATGAGTGTAACCCAGTAGGAACTCTCTTCAACACAGTGAACCAAAATCTAGCATATGCTGATGACATTGATATGATGGCACGAAGATTGCAAGAAGTAAAGGAAGGACTGGAAAGATTGGAGAACACAGCTAGTGAGATGGGACTCCAAATAAAAAAACCCAAGACTAAATACATGTTCTCAGCGCGAAATATGGAATTCACGGAAGGCCAATATATACAATTTGATGGAGGCACGTATGAAAAATTCAAAATTTTCAATATCTTGGAACATAAGTTACCATGTATAATAATATTAAGGAGGAAAGAAAAGCAAGAATTGCAGCTGGTAATCGAAGCAATTTTTCATTGTTAAGAGTTTTCAAATCTCGCAGCCTGAGTAGAAATTTGAAAATCAAAGTATATCAGCTAGTCTTAATGTCAGTGGTGACATATGGAGCAGAGACATAGACTTTGGTGCAAGCAGATGAAGAACTTTTGCGAAGATGGGAAAGAAGGATACTGAGGAAAATATGCGGGCCAGTAAATGAGAATGGTCAACGGCGAATAAGGAGAAACGATGAAATTAGAACACTCTACTACAAAAAAACAGATATAGTTTCCGATATAAGAAGCATGAGACTCAGGTGGTTAGGACATGTGGAAAGAATACCTGAAAACAGAGCTGCTAAAAAGGTCAATAAAGGGACACCAGGAGGGTGAAGATTAAGAGGAAGGCCAAGGAAAAGATGGTTGGAGGTTGTTGAGGAAGAACTTAGGAGGATGGGAGTAAGACGGTGGAGACGTCGAGCAGAAGACAGAAGAGAATGTGCTATCATTGTAAGAGAGGCGAAGGCCCTTTATGGGCTGTAGCAGCCAAGAAGAGCCTGAAAAGCGTCTTAATTCTGACATTTCTACTGCTAGATCAAAACTTAATTTTTCGAGAAATTAGCGTTTAATGCTAATACTCGTATGAAACTCATTTTCTCTACAGAGCAAGCCAGAGCTGATTTTCATAAAAATGTTGAATTATTATGCTTTTCAAAGCTTGAGAAGCGTTCTAATTATTGCATTTTGACTACACGATGATAACTTAATTATTCGAGAAATTCGCGTTCAATGCTAATACTCGTTTGAAACTCATATTTTCTGCAGAGCAAGGCAGAAATGATTTTCATTAAAATTTTGATTCATTATTGTTTTCAGAGCCTGAAAAACGTTTTCATTCTGACATTTCGACTATGGGTTCAAAACTTGATTTTTCGAAAAATTCGCGTTAAATGCTAATACTCGCTTGAAACTTATTTTCTCTACAGAGCAAGCCAGAGATGATTTTCTTTAAATGTTGAATTATTATGTTTTTCAGACCTTGAGAAGCGTTTTAATTATTACATATCGACTACAGGATGATAACTCGAGTTTTGGAGAAATTCGCTATAAATGCAAATACTCGCTTGAAACCCATTTTCTCTACAGAGCAAGCCAGAGATGATAATCATTAAAATGATAAATTATTACGCTTTTCAGAGCTGGAGAAGCGTCTTAATTCTGACATTTCTACTACAAGATCAAAACTTAATTTTTCGGGAAATTCGCGTTCAATGCTAATTCTCGTATGAAACTCATTTTCTCTACAGAGCAAGCCAGAGCTTATTTTCATTAGAATGTTGAATTATAATGCTTTCAGAGCCTGAGAAACGTTTTAAATATTACATTTCGACTACAGGATGATAACTTAATTTTTCGAGAAATTCGCGTTCAATACTAATACTCGTATGAAACTCATTTTCTCTACAGAGCAAGCCAGAGCTGATTTTCATTAAAATGTTGAATTATTATGCTTTTCAGAGTCTGAGAAAGGTTTCAATTCTTACATTTCGACTATAGGTTCAAAACTTGATTTTTTGAAAAAATCTTGTTAAATGCAAATACTTAAATTGTAACCCATTTTCTCTACAGAGCATGCCAGAGATGACTTTCATTAAAATTTTGATTTATTATGCTTTTCAGATCTTGAGAAGCGTTTTAATTATTACGTTTCAAGTACATGATGATAACTTGATTTTTCGAGAAATTCGCGTTCAATGCTAATACTCGTTGTAAACTAATTTTCTCTACAAACCAAGCCATAAATGATTTCTAATAAGATATTGAATTATTATGCTTTTCAGAGCTTGAGAAGCGTTTTAGTTATTAAATTTCGACTACAGGATGATAACTTAAATTTTCGAGAAATTCGCGTTCAATGCTAATACTCGTATGAAACTCATTTTCTCTACAGAGCAAGCCAGAGCTGATTTTCATTAGAATGTTGAATTATTATGTTTTTCAGAACCTGAGAAACGTTTTAATTCTGACATTTCGACTATAGGTTCAAAACTTGATCTTTCGAAAAATTCGTATTAAATGCAAATACTCACTTGAAACCCTATTTCTGTACAGAGCAAGCCAGAAATGATTTTCATTAAAATGTAGAATTATTATGCTTTTCAGAGCTTTAGAAGCGTTTTAATTATTACATTTCGACTACAGGATAATAACTCGATTTTTGTAGATATTCGCGATAAATGCATATACTCGCTTGAAACCCATTTTCTCTACAGAGCAAGCCAGATATGATAATCATTAAAATGTTAAATTATTATGCTTTACAGAACTTGAGAAGCGTCTTAATTTTGACATTTCTACTACAAGATCAAAACTTAATTTTTCGAGAAATTCGCGTTCAATGCTAATACTCGTTTGAAACTCATTTTCTCTACAGAGCAAGCCAGAGCTGATTTTCATTAGAATGTTGAATTATTATGCTTTTCAGAGCCTGAGAATCGTTTTAATTCTGACATTTCGACAATAGGTTCTAAAGTTGTTATCTCCAGAAACTCGCGTTCAATGCTAATATTCGTTTGAAACTCATTTTCTCTACAGAGCAAGCCAGAGATCATTTCCATTAAAATGGTAAACAATTATGCTTTTCAGAGCCTGAAAAGCTTTTGAATATTTACATTTTGACTATAGGGTGATAAATTGTCTTTTCGAAAAATTCGCGTTCAATGATAATACTCTTTTGAAACTCATTTTCTCTACAGAGCAACCAGATATGATTTTCATTAAAATGTTATATTATTGTGCTTTTCATAGCCTGAACATCGTTTTAATTCTGACATTTCTACATAGGATTAGAACTTGAATTTTCGAGATATTCGCGTTAAATGCGAATATTCGTTGTAATCTAATTTTCGCTACAGATCAAGCCAGAGATGATTTTCATAAAAATGTTATATTATTATGCAGTTCAGAGCTTAAAAGCATTTTCATTATCACATTTCGAATGTAGGATCAAGACTTGATTATTCGAGAAAATCGGGTTCAATCATAAAACTCGCTTCAAACTTATTTTCCCTACTGACCAAGCCAGAGATGATTTTCATTAAAAATGTTTAATTATTATATTTTTCAGAGACTGAAAACCCCTCCAGAGATTGCGCCTTATAGTAGCACTGACCGTGCGGGCGGAGGGGTTTGCGTGCTTTGTTGAGGCTGAGAGCTATGCCAGCGGTAGATTTTCTACCAGCAAGGTCACCCATGCTGGACAGGTCTCAGAAAAGAAGCCAGACTAAGGCGTTCTGCAACGTCCAATTTTACCTATTTTATCCTATTCCAATATTCCTACCTAAAGTTCAAATCACAAACCCTGAGACCTTCTCTGAACAAAACCACGCGCATACAGAAAGCATTGCAAACTCATAGAAGTAAAATAATCCACACGAAAATCCAGCGTTGTTACAGGATTCATTACATAAGGTAAAACAATGGCCAATTTGTAGTATGGGATACGCTGCCGCAAATGACGTCTCACTTTAAACCCAATGCTCTTTCTTTTTTTACTTATTGCTTCACCTTTATGGTTAACTCTTTGCACCAGTAATCATTTCCCATAAATTTGGCTTCTTTCTTGCATGTGAATTGAATATATTTTACTTGCATTTTTTGAGACAAAATGATATAACATGGTAATGTATATTTCTAAGGATGATATAGATAGGAGAGTATTTGAAATTTTTTTGTAAATTTTATGTAAATTGTATCTTATGTAAATAAAATATATAATGGGCATAAACAGCCATATGCATTGCTCTAAGTCCAATAAATATATTGATGATGATCAAAACAAGACAAAGAAAGTTCTTAAATTTATTGCGGTTGGAAACTTTGACAAGCTTCCTAATGACGATTTTTGTTCCGCCAAATATAGTGCACTTCGTAAAATAACTTGGTGACATGGCAAGGCAAGATAAGTGTGAACATTTTGTAGTAATATGCATTGTAAGTTTCAATGAGCTTAGAGATTTGTGTACATAATGATATTTTATAACATTGGTTATTTTCTAAAAATAATCATGTGAACAGCAAGAAAGTAGTGCAACTTAGTAATATATCCTTAGAAAAATAACATGCCGTGTTCTATGCGTGCGGGAAAGTCTCAGTGTTCTCCGAGCTTGTTTTCAAAACACCAGCAAGGACAGCCTTTGAAAAGGGGTGAGAAACAGATTCATGTAACGTTCTGAGAAACCAGTAAATGAAGTGGTTAAGTTCGTATCCCAGTGCAGTGGTGTGTCAGTGTCTGCAGTTTTAAGGGTTATGAAAGAGAGAATGACCGGGAGAGTAACAATGTATGCGGCTGCATATTCGTTTGATGTTTTGAGAGCGGGTTCTCACATTCAGAGGCTCTTATATAAAATGAATAAGTGCGGCGAACTATGAGTGTAACGGCAGATGATTTCGGTCATGAATCAGCTGACGCGGAGTGATACATCGAATCGGTGAGACCGTTTGTTTACAGAAGGTCTCAGGGTTGGTGACTTACACTATAGTCCCTAAGTCCCGTCCTCAGGGTTACGAGAGGGATGGAGCGGATTCCTCAGCCGTAGTGTTGGCAACAGTACATATGTTTTTCCTTGGTTATTTTCTTGGCTATCATGTGTAAGTTCTAACCCAAACTGTCAGGTTAATACTTTATACTTCTCTTTCATATCTAATCTTATATTAATTTTTATATTACTGTAACACATATTATCATATTATTGTACTTTTTGAATTCTTCTGATTGCATATTTTGTGTACCAAACAGTGTTATAATACAAGACACTGTAAATGGGCATTTGCCTGTAGTGTCATGTCTTTAAATAAATAAATAAAGGAGCAAACCTGATACAAACCTTGGTCCTCCAGGTTGGGGGTTGAGCATGGGACTAGCGACCCTATCCCATAAAACAATCATTGTTGCGGAACTCAGAAACAATGATAGCCGGACGTATTCTATGGAAAGACACAGGCATGCTAAAGGACTACGTAAACGGAAGAATGATATATACCTGGCCACATGGAATGTTAGAACATTAAGTAAAGCAGGTGCATTGGAAAACCTAAAGGAGGAAATGAAGAAATACATAATAATAGTAGCGGCATTGCAGGAGATCAGGTGGCAAGGAAATGGAATGTTATCTACTGGGGATTACACATTAATGTATAGTGGAAGCAGTGAAAATACAAGAGGTGGCACAGGATTCCTACTAAACAATAAATATAAAACTGTAGTAAAGAAATTCAAACCAATAAATGAGAGCTTATGTACGCTGAGAATGAAAGCCAAGTTCTTCAACATTACCTTAGTATGTGTATATGCCGAAACGGAAGAGGCAGAAGAAGATGAAAAGGATGGATTCTACCAGCAGCTGGATCAGGTAATCGATCGTATACCAAAACATGACATTAAGATAATAATGGGAGACTTTAATGCCAAGGTTGGACGTGAAGAAGCATTCCAAGACTATATAGGAAAGGAAAGTTTGCATGAAATTTCAAATGATAATGGTCTGAGACTGATAGATCTGACTATGTGTAACTTAATGGTCATTGGAAGCACCTGGCATCAAAGGAAGAAGGTGAGGAAAATGACATGGTGTTCACCAGATGGTGTAACACAAAACCAAATTGACCATGTGCTGATAGACAGAAGACATGCCTCTGATATACTAACAGCAGATAGCTGTCGAGGAGCAGACAGTGATTATTTAGTACGCATTAAATACAGACAGAGAATAGCTACATATAGGGAAGGAAGAAGAGCGAAAGTGACCTCAAGGTATGATGATGAGAAGTTAAAAAGAGATGAAGCCATTGCCAACCAATTCCGTTTAATGGTAGGCAACCAACTTGAAGAAAGAAGTCAAAGGTGGGAAATCGAAGGTATTGAAGGGAAATGGAGTATAATAAAGGAGATCGTACATGAAACAGCACAGGAAGTGCTGGGAGAGAAGACGAAGATCCAAAGAGGTAAATGGTTTGATGAGGAATGTAAAGCAGCAATAAATGAAAGAAATGAGGCTGGAAAGAGAATGCTTAATAGGAAATCCAGATATAACACAGAACAATGTAGACTTAAAAGAAAGGAAGCAGACTGTGTGTGCAGGAGAAAGAAACGATGCTTTGAGAAAGAGTGGATTGAGGAACTTGAAGAATATAGTAGTAATCAGCAAGTAAGGAAAATGTATATGAGGGTGAAGGATATAAGGAAAGGCTTCCAACCGAAGACAGCTTTCTGTAAGGACCAAGCAGGAAACCTAATAGGCGGGGAAAATGAGATCTTAGAGAGATGGGCAGAATACTTCAGTCAGCTACTTAATGTGGAAGATGGGTTCCAAGATCTAGAATTGAATGATGAAGAGGAGTACCATGATGACGAAACCGGAACATCTCCAACACTGGAAGAAGTTAGAACAGTTATTAAGCCTCTAAAGAATAACAAAGCCCCAGGGATTAATAACATCACTGCTGAAATGGTTAAGAACTCAGGGAAATCAACTAATTAAGTATATACACAAATTGTTATCTGATATATGGGAACATGAACTATAGCCCTAGTGAGCGTAATATACAAAGTGCTTGCAAAAATCCTAGCAGGAAGATTGTCACCACTGACTGAGGGAATAATAGGGGATTATCAGTGTGGTTTTAGACCAAACAGATCCACTTCGGATCAAATCTTTATAGTCAGGCAGATAATGGAGAAATGTTATGAATATTCATCAGTTATTTATAGACTTTAAGCAGGCATATGACAGTATCATACGAGGAAAATTGTATGAGGCAATGAAGGAGCTAGGGATCCTAAACAAGCTAATAAGATTAACCAGAATGACGCCTCGGGGTACTAAATGCAAGGTGAAGATTGAAGCAGAGCTCACAAGGGAATTTGCAGTAAACCAAGGTTTGAGACAAGGAGATGTGCTATCTACGATATTATTCAATATAGTTTTAGAAAAGATCATGAGTGTAACCCAGTAGGAACTCTCTTCAACACAGTGAACTAAAATCTAGCATATGCTGATGACATTGATATGATGGCACGAAGATTCCAAGAAGTGAAGGAAGGACTGGAAAGATTGGAGAACACAGCTAGTGAGATGGGACTCCAAATAAAAAAACCCAAGACTAAATACATGTTCTCAGCGCGAAATATGGAATTCACGGAAGGCCAATATATACAATTTGATGGAGGCACGTATGAAAAATTCAAAATTTTCAATATCTTGGAACATAAGTTACCATGTATAATAATATTAAGGAGGAAAGAAAAGCAAGAATTGCAGCTGGTAATCGAAGCTATTTTTCATTGTTAAGAGTTTTCAAATCTCGCAGCCTGAGTAGAAATTTGAAAATCAAAGTATATCAGCTAGTCTTAATGTCAGTGGTGACATATGGAGCAGAGACATAGACTTTGGTGCAAGCAGATGAAGAACTTTTGCGAAGATGGGAAAGAAGGATACTGAGGAAAATATGCGGGCCAGTAAATGAGAATGGTCAACGGCGAATAAGGAGAAACGATGAAATTAGAACACTCTACTACAAAAAAACAGATATAGTTTCCGATATAAGAAGCATGAGACTCAGGTGGTTAGGACATGTGGAAAGAATACCTGAAAACAGAGCTGCTAAAAAGGTCAATAAAGGGACACCAGGAGGGTGAAGATTAAGAGGAAGGCCAAGGAAAAGATGGTTGGAGGTTGTTGAGGAAGAACTTAGGAGGATGGGAGTAAGACGGTGGAGACGTCGAGCAGAAGACAGAAGAGAATGTGCTATCATTGTAAGAGAGGCGAAGGCCCTTTATGGGCTGTAGCAGCCAAGAAGAGCCTGAAAAGCGTCTTAATTCTGACATTTCTACTGCTAGATCAAAACTTAATTTTTCGAGAAATTAGCGTTTAATGCTAATACTCGTATGAAACTCATTTTCTCTACAGAGCAAGCCAGAGCTGATTTTCATAAAAATGTTGAATTATTATGCTTTTCAAAGCTTGAGAAGCGTTCTAATTATTGCATTTTGACTACACGATGATAACTTAATTATTCGAGAAATTCGCGTTCAATGCTAATACTCGTTTGAAACTCATATTTTCTGCAGAGCAAGGCAGAAATGATTTTCATTAAAATTTTGATTCATTATTGTTTTCAGAGCCTGAAAAACGTTTTCATTCTGACATTTCGACTATGGGTTCAAAACTTGATTTTTCGAAAAATTCGCGTTAAATGCTAATACTCGCTTGAAACTTATTTTCTCTACAGAGCAAGCCAGAGATGATTTTCTTTAAATGTTGAATTATTATGTTTTTCAGACCTTGAGAAGCGTTTTAATTATTACATATCGACTACAGGATGATAACTCGAGTTTTGGAGAAATTCGCTATAAATGCAAATACTCGCTTGAAACCCATTTTCTCTACAGAGCAAGCCAGAGATGATAATCATTAAAATGATAAATTATTACGCTTTTCAGAGCTGGAGAAGCGTCTTAATTCTGACATTTCTACTACAAGATCAAAACTTAATTTTTCGAGAAATTCGCGTTCAATGCTAATTCTCGTATGAAACTCATTTTCTCTACAGAGCAAGCCAGAGCTTATTTTCATTAGAATGTTGAATTATAATGCTTTCAGAGCCTGAGAAACGTTTTAAATATTACATTTCGACTACAGGATGATAACTTAATTTTTCGAGAAATTCGCGTTCAATACTAATACTCGTATGAAACTCATTTTCTCTACAGAGCAAGCCAGAGCTGATTTTCATTAAAATGTTGAATTATTATGCTTTTCAGAGTCTGAGAAAGGTTTCAATTCTTACATTTCGACTATAGGTTCAAAACTTGATTTTTTGAAAAAATCTTGTTAAATGCAAATACTTAAATTGAAACCCATTTTCTCTACAGAGCATGCCAGAGATGACTTTCATTAAAATTTTGATTTATTATGCTTTTCAGATCTTGAGAAGCGTTTTAATTATTACGTTTCAAGTACATGATGATAACTTGATTTTTCGAGAAATTCGCGTTCAATGCTAATACTCGTTGTAAACTAATTTTCTCTACAAACCAAGCCATAAATGATTTCTATTAAGATATTGAATTATTATGCTTTTCAGAGCTTGAGAAGCGTTTTAGTTATTAAATTTCGACTACAGGATGATAACTTAAATTTTCGAGAAATTCGCGTTCAATGCTAATACTCGTATGAAACTCATTTTCTCTACAGAGCAAGCCAGAGCTGATTTTCATTAGAATGTTGAATTATTATGTTTTTCAGAACCTGAGAAACGTTTTAATTCTGACATTTCGACTATAGGTTCAAAACTTGATCTTTCGAAAAATTCGTATTAAATGCAAATACTCACTTGAAACCCTATTTCTGTACAGAGCAAGCCAGAAATGATTTTCATTAAAATGTAGAATTATTATGCTTTTCAGAGCTTTAGAAGCGTTTTAATTATTACATTTCGACTACAGGATAATAACTCGATTTTTGTAGATATTCGCGATAAATGCATATACTCGCTTGAAACCCATTTTCTCTACAGAGCAAGCCAGATATGATAATCATTAAAATGTTAAATTATTATGCTTTACAGAACTTGAGAAGCGTCTTAATTTTGACATTTCTACTACAAGATCAAAACTTAATTTTTCGAGAAATTCGCGTTCAATGCTAATACTCGTTTGAAACTCATTTTCTCTACAGAGCAAGCCAGAGCTGATTTTCATTAGAATGTTGAATTATTATGCTTTTCAGAGCCTGAGAATCGTTTTAATTCTGACATTTCGACAATAGGTTCTAAAGTTGTTATCTCCAGAAACTCGCGTTCAATGCTAATATTCGTTTGAAACTCATTTTCTCTACAGAGCAAGCCAGAGATCATTTCCATTAAAATGGTAAACAATTATGCTTTTCAGAGCCTGAAAAGCTTTTGAATATTTACATTTTGACTATAGGGTGATAAATTGTCTTTTCGAAAAATTCGCGTTCAATGATAATACTCTTTTGAAACTCATTTTCTCTACAGAGCAACCAGATATGATTTTCATTAAAATGTTATATTATTGTGCTTTTCATAGCCTGAACATCGTTTTAATTCTGACATTTCTACATAGGATTAGAACTTGAATTTTCGAGATATTCGCGTTAAATGCGAATATTCGTTGTAATCTAATTTTCGCTACAGATCAAGCCAGAGATGATTTTCATAAAAATGTTATATTATTATGCAGTTCAGAGCTTAAAAGCATTTTCATTATCACATTTCGAATGTAGGATCAAGACTTGATTATTCGAGAAAATCGGGTTCAATCATAAAACTCGCTTCAAACTTATTTTCCCTACTGACCAAGCCAGAGATGATTTTCATTAAAAATGTTTAATTATTATATTTTTCAGAGACTGAAAACCCCTCCAGAGATTGCGCCTTATAGTAGCACTGACCGTGCGGGCGGAGGGGTTTGCGTGCTTTGTTGAGGCTGAGAGCTATGCCAGCGGTAGATTTTCTACCAGCAAGGTCACCCATGCTGGACAGGTCTCAGAAAAGAAGCCAGACTAAGGCGTTCTGCAACGTCCAATTTTACCTATTTTATCCTATTCCAATATTCCTACCTAAAGTTCAAATCACAAACCCTGAGACCTTCTCTGAACAAAACCACGCGCATACAGAAAGCATTGCAAACTCATAGAAGTAAAATAATCCACACGAAAATCCAGCGTTGTTACAGGATTCATTACATAAGGTAAAACAATGGCCAATTTGTAGTATGGGATACGCTGCCGCAAATGACGTCTCACTTTAAACCCAATGCTCTTTCTTTTTTTACTTATTGCTTCACCTTTATGGTTAACTCTTTGCACCAGTAATCATTTCCCATAAATTTGGCTTCTTTCTTGCATGTGAATTGAATATATTTTACTTGCATTTTTTGAGACAAAATGATATAACATGGTAATGTATATTTCTAAGGATGATATAGATAGGAGAGTATTTGAAATTTTTTTGTAAATTTTATGTAAATTGTATCTTATGTAAATAAAATATATAATGGGCATAAACAGCCATATGCATTGCTCTAAGTCCAATAAATATATTGATGATGATCAAAACAAGACAAAGAAAGTTCTTAAATTTATTGCGGTTGGAAACTTTGACAAGCTTCCTAATGACGATTTTTGTTCCGCCAAATATAGTGCACTTCGTAAAATAACTTGGTGACATGGCAAGGCAAGATAAGTGTGAACATTTTGTAGTAATATGCATTGTAAGTTTCAATGAGCTTAGAGATTTGTGTACATAATGATATTTTATAACATTGGTTATTTTCTAAAAATAATCATGTGAACAGCAAGAAAGTAGTGCAACTTAGTAATATATCCTTAGAAAAATAACATGCCGTGTTCTATGCGTGCGGGAAAGTCTCAGTGTTCTCCGAGCTTGTTTTCAAAACACCAGCAAGGACAGCCTTTGAAAAGGGGTGAGAAACAGATTCATGTAACGTTCTGAGAAACCAGTAAATGAAGTGGTTAAGTTCGTATCCCAGTGCAGTGGTGTGTCAGTGTCTGCAGTTTTAAGGGTTATGAAAGAGAGAATGACCGGGAGAGTAACAATGTATGCGGCTGCATATTCGTTTGATGTTTTGAGAGCGGGTTCTCACATTCAGAGGCTCTTATATAAAATGAATAAGTGCGGCGAACTATGAGTGTAACGGCAGATGATTTCGGTCATGAATCAGCTGACGCGGAGTGATACATCGAATCGGTGAGACCGTTTGTTTACAGAAGGTCTCAGGGTTGGTGACTTACACTATAGTCCCTAAGTCCCGTCCTCAGGGTTACGAGAGGGATGGAGCGGATTCCTCAGCCGTAGTGTTGGCAACAGTACATATGTTTTTCCTTGGTTATTTTCTTGGCTATCATGTGTAAGTTCTAACCCAAACTGTCAGGTTAATACTTTATACTTCTCTTTCATATCTAATCTTATATTAATTTTTATATTACTGTAACACATATTATCATATTATTGTACTTTTTGAATTCTTCTGATTGCATATTTTGTGTACCAAACAGTGTTATAATACAAGACACTGTAAATGGGCATTTGCCTGTAGTGTCATGTCTTTAAATAAATAAATAAAGGAGCAAACCTGATACAAACCTTGGTCCTCCAGGTTGGGGGTTGAGCATGGGACTAGCGACCCTATCCCATAAAACAATCATTGTTGCGGAACTCAGAAACAATGATAGCCGGACGTATTCTATGGAAAGACACAGGCATGCTAGAGGACTACGTAAACGGAAGAATGATATATACCTGGCCACATGGAATGTTAGAACATTAAGTAAAGCAGGTGCATTGGAAAACCTAAAGGAGGAAATGAAGAAATACATAATAATAGTAGCGGCATTGCAGGAGATCAGGTGGCAAGGAAATGGAATGTTATCTACTGGGGATTACACATTAATGTATAGTGGAAGCAGTGAAAATACAAGAGGTGGCACAGGATTCCTACTAAACAATAAATATAAAACTGTAGTAAAGAAATTCAAACCAATAAATGAGAGCTTATGTACGCTGAGAATGAAAGCCAAGTTCTTCAACATTACCTTAGTATGTGTATATGCCGAAACGGAAGAGGCAGAAGAAGATGAAAAGGATGGATTCTACCAGCAGCTGGATCAGGTAATCGATCGTATACCAAAACATGACATTAAGATAATAATGGGAGACTTTAATGCCAAGGTTGGACGTGAAGAAGCATTCCAAGACTATATAGGAAAGGAAAGTTTGCATGAAATTTCAAATGATAATGGTCTGAGACTGATAGATCTGACTATGTGTAACTTAATGGTCATTGGAAGCACCTGGCATCAAAGGAAGAAGGTGAGGAAAATGACATGGTGTTCACCAGATGGTGTAACACAAAACCAAATTGACCATGTGCTGATAGACAGAAGACATGCCTCTGATATACTACAAGCAGATAGCTGTCGAGGAGCAGACAGTGATTATTTAGTACGCATTAAATACAGACAGAGAATAGCTACATATAGGGAAGGAAGAAGAGCGAAAGTGACCTCAAGGTATGATGATGAGAAGTTAAAAAGAGATGAAGCCATTGCCAACCAATTCCGTTTAATGGTAGGCAACCAACTTGAAGAAAGAAGTCAAAGGTGGGAAATCGAAGGTATTGAAGGGAAATGGAGTATAATAAAGGAGATCGTACATGAAACAGCACAGGAAGTGCTGGGAGAGAAGACGAAGATCCAAAGAGGTAAATGGTTTGATGAGGAATGTAAAGCAGCAATAAATGAAAGAAATGAGGCTGGAAAGAGAATGCTTAATAGGAAATCCAGATATAACACAGAACAATGTAGACTTAAAAGAAAGGAAGCAGACTGTGTGTGCAGGAGAAAGAAACGATGCTTTGAGAAAGAGTGGATTGAGGAACTTGAAGAATATAGTAGTAATCAGCAAGTAAGGAAAATGTATATGAGGGTGAAGGATATAAGGAAAGGCTTCCAACCGAAGACAGCTTTCTGTAAGGACCAAGCAGGAAACCTAATAGGCGGGGAAAATGAGATCTTAGAGAGATGGGCAGAATACTTCAGTCAGCTACTTAATGTGGAAGATGGGTTCCAAGATCTAGAATTGAATGATGAAGAGGAGTACCATGATGACGAAACCGGAACATCTCCAACACTGGAAGAAGTTAGAACAGTTATTAAGCCTCTAAAGAATAACAAAGCCCCAGGGATTAATAACATCACTGCTGAAATGGTTAAGAACTCAGGGAAATCAACTAATTAAGTATATACACAAATTGTTATCTGATATATGGGAACATGAACTATAGCCCTAGTGAGCGTAATATACAAAGTGCTTGCAAAAATCCTAGCAGGAAGATTGTCACCACTGACTGAGGGAATAATAGGGGATTATCAGTGTGGTTTTAGACCAAACAGATCCACTTCGGATCAAATCTTTATAGTCAGGCAGATAATGGAGAAATGTTATGAATATTCATCAGTTATTTATAGACTTTAAGCAGGCATATGACAGTATCATACGAGGAAAATTGTATGAGGCAATGAAGGAGCTAGGGATCCTAAACAAGCTAATAAGATTAACCAGAATGACGCCTCGGGGTACTAAATGCAAGGTGAAGATTGAAGCAGAGCTCACAAGGGAATTTGCAGTAAACCAAGGTTTGAGACAAGGAGATGTGCTATCTACGATATTATTCAATATAGTTTTAGAAAAGATCATGAGTGTAACCCAGTAGGAACTCTCTTCAACACAGTGAACTAAAATCTAGCATATGCTGATGACATTGATATGATGGCACGAAGATTCCAAGAAGTGAAGGAAGGACTGGAAAGATTGGAGAACACAGCTAGTGAGATGGGACTCCAAATAAAAAAACCCAAGACTAAATACATGTTCTCAGCGCGAAATATGGAATTCACGGAAGGCCAATATATACAATTTGATGGAGGCACGTATGAAAAATTCAAAATTTTCAATATCTTGGAACATAAGTTACCATGTATAATAATATTAAGGAGGAAAGAAAAGCAAGAATTGCAGCTGGTAATCGAAGCTATTTTTCATTGTTAAGAGTTTTCAAATCTCGCAGCCTGAGTAGAAATTTGAAAATCAAAGTATATCAGCTAGTCTTAATGTCAGTGGTGACATATGGAGCAGAGACATAGACTTTGGTGCAAGCAGATGATGAACTTTTGCGAAGATGGGAAAGAAGAATACTGAGGAAAATATGCGGGCCAGTAAATGAGAATGGTCAACGGCGAATAAGGAGAAACGATGAAATTAGAACACTCTACTACAAAAAAACAGATATAGTTTCCGATATAAGAAGCATGAGACTCAGGTGGCTAGGACATGTGTAAAGAATACCTGAAAACAGAGCTGCTAAAAAGGTCAATAAAGGGACACCAGGAGGGTGAAGATTAAGAGGAAAGCCAAGGAAAAGATGGTTGGAGGTTGATGAGGAAGATTTTAGGAGGATGGGAGTAAGACGGTGGAGACGTCGAGAAGAAGACAGAAGAGAATGTGCTATCATTGTAAGAGAGGCGAAGGCCCTTTAGGGGCTTTAGCAGCCAAGAAGAGCCTGAAAAGCGTCTTAATTCTGACATTTCTACTGCTAGATCAAAACTTAATTTTTCGAGAAATGCTAATACTCGTATGAAACTCATTTTCTCTACAGAGCAAGCCAGAGCTGATTTTCATTAAAATGTTGAATTATTATTATTTTCAAAGATTGAGAAGCGTTCTAATTATTGCATTTTGACTACACGATGATAACTTAATTATTCGAGAAATTCGCGTTCAATGCTAATACTCGTTTGAAACTCATATTTTCTACAGAGCAAGGCAGAAATGATTTTCATTAAAATGTTGATTCATTATTCTTTTCAGAGCCTGAAAAACGTTTTCATTCTGACATTTCGACTATGGGTTCAAAACTTGATTTTTCGAAATATTCGCGTTAAATGCTAATACTCGCTTGAAACTTATTTTCTTTACAGAGCAAGCCAGGGATGATTTTCTTTAAATGTTGAATTATTATGTTTTTCAGACCTTGAGAAGCGTTTTAATTATTACATTTCGACTACAGGATGATAACTCGAGTTTTGGAGAAATTCGCAATAAATGCAAATACTCGCTTGAAACCCATTTTCTCTACAGAGCAAGCCAGAGATGATAATCATTAAAATGATAAATTATTATTCTTTTCAGAGCTTGAGAAGCGTCTTAATTCTGACATTTCTACTACAAGATCAAAACTTAATTTTTCGAGAAATTCGCGTTCAATGCTTTCTCGTATGAAACTCATTTTCTCTACAGAGCAAGCCAGAGCTGATTTTCATTAGAATGTTGAATTATAATGCTTTTCAGAGCCTGAGAAACGTTTTAAATATTACATTTCGACTACAGGATGATAACTTAATTTTTCGAGAAATTCGCGTTCAATACTAATACTCGTATGAAACTCATTTTCTCTACAGATCAAGCCAGAGCTGATTTTCATTAAAATGTTGAATTATTATGCTTTTCAGAGTCTGAGAAAGGTTTCAATTCTTACATTTCGACTATAGGTTCAAAACTTGATTTTTTGAAAAAATCTTGTTAAATGCAAATACTTAAATTGAAACCCATTTTCTCTACAGAGCATGCCAGAGATGACTTTCATTAAAATTTTGATTTATTATGCTTTTCGTAGATTGAGAAGCGTTTTAATTATTACGTTTCAAGTACATGATGATAACTTGATTTTTCGAGAAATTCGCGTTCAATGCTAATACTCGTTGTAAACTAATTTTCTCTACAAACCAAGCCATAAATGATTTCTATTAAGATATTGAATTATTATGCTTTTCAGAGCTAGAGAAGCGTTCTAGTTATTACATTTCGACTACAGGATGATAACTTAATTTTTCGAGAAATTCGCGTTCAATGCTAATACTCGTATGAAACTCATTTTCTCTACAGAGCAAGCCAGAGCTGATTTTCATTAGAATGTTGAATTATTATGTTTTTCAGAACCTGAGAAACGTTTTAATTCTGACATTTCGACTATAGGTTCAAAACTTGATCTTTCGAAAAATTCGTATTAAATGCAAATACTCACTTGAAACCCTATTTCTGTACAGAGCAAGCCAGAAATGATTTTCATTAAAATGTAGAATTATTATGCTTTTCAGAGCTTTAGAAGCGTTTTAATTATTACATTTCGACTACAGGATAATAACTCGATTTTTGTAGATATTCACGATAAATGCATATACTCGCTTGAAACCCATTTTCTCTACAGAGCAAGCCAGATATGATAATCATTAAAATGATAAATTATTATGCTTTACAGAACTTGAGAAGCGTCTTAATTTTGACATTTCTACTACAAGATCAAAACTTAATTTTTCGAGAAATTCACGTTCAATTCACTCGTTAGAAATTCATATTCTCTACAGAGCAAGCCAGAGATGATTTTCATTAAAATGTTGTATTATTAAACTTTTAAGAGCCTGAGAATCGTTTTAATTCTGACATTTCGACAATAGGTTCTAAAGTTGTTATCTCCAGAAACTCGCGTTCAATGCTAATATTCGTTTGAAACTCATTTTCTCTACAGAGCAAGCCAGAGATCATTTCCATTAAAATGGTAAACAAATATGCTTTTCAGAGCCTGAAAAGCTTTTGAATATTTACATTTTGACTATAGGGTGATAAGTTGTCTTTTCGAAAAATTCGCTTTCAATGATAATACTCTTTTGAAACTCATTTTCTCTACAGAGCAACCAGATATGATTTTCATTAAAATGTTATATTATTGTGCTTTTCATAGCCTGAACATCGTTTTAATTCTGACATTTCTACATAGGATTAGAACTTGAATTTTCGAGATATTCGCGTTAAATGCGAATATTCGTTGTAATCTAATTTTCGCTACAGATCAAGCCAGAGATGATTTTCATAAAAATGTTATATTATTATGCAGTTCAGAGCTTAAAAGCATTTTCATTATCACATTTCGAATGTAGGATCAAGACTTGATTATTCGAGAAAATCGCGTTCAATCATAAAACTCGCTTCAAACTTATTTTCCCTACTGACCAAGCCAGAGATGATTTTCATTAAAAATGTTGAATTATTATATTTTTCAGAGACTGAAAACCCCTCCAGAGATTGCGCCTTATAGTAGCACTGACCGTGCGGGCGGAGGGGTTTGCGTGCTTTGTTGAGGCTGAGAGCTATGCCAGCGGTAGATTTTCTACCAGCAAGGTCACCCATGCTGGACAGGTCTCAGAAAAGAAGCCAGACTAAGGCGTTCTGCAACGTCCAATTTTACCTATTTTATCCTATTCCAATATTCCTACCTAAAGTTCAAATCACAAACCCTGAGACCTTCTGTGAACAAAACCACGCGCATACAGAAAGCATTGCAAACTCATAGAAGTAAAATAATCCACACGAAAATCCAGCGTTGTTACAGGATTCATTACATAAGGTAAAACAATGGCCAATTTGTAGTATGGGATACGCTGCCGCAAATGACGTCTCACTTTAAACCCAATGCTCTTTCTTTTTTTACTTATTGCTTCACCTTTATGGTTAACTCTTTGCACCAGTAATCATTTCCCATAAATTTGGCTTCTTTCTTGCATGTGAATTGAATATATTTTACTTGCATTTTTTTAGACAAAATGATATAACACGGTAATGTATATTTCTAAGGATGATATAGATAGGAGAGTATTTGAAATTTTTTTGTAAATTTTATGTAAATTGTATCTTATGTAAATAAAATATATAATGGGCATAAACAGCCATATGCATTGCTCTAAGTCCAATAAATATATTGATGATGATCAAAACAAGACAAAGAAAGTTCTTAAATTTATTGCGGTTGGAAACTTTGACAAGCATCCTAATGACGATTTTTGTTCCGCCAAATATAGTGCACTTCGTAAAATAACTTGGTGACATGGCACGGCAAGATAAGTGTGAACATTTTGTAGTAATATGCATTGTAAGTTTCAATGAGCTTAGAGATTTGTGTACATAATGATATTTTATAACATTGGTTATTTTCTAAAAATAATCATGTGAACAGCAAGAAAGTAGTGCAACTTAGTAATATATCCTTAGAAAAATAACATGCCGTGTTCTATGCGTGCGGGAAAGTCTCAGTGTTCTCCGAGCTTGTTTTCAAAACACCAGCGAGGACAGCCTTTGAAAAGGGGTGAGAAACAGATTCATGTAACGTTCTGAGAAACCAGTAAATGAAGTGGTTAAGTTCGTATCCCAGTGCAGTGGTGTGTCAGTGTCTGCAGTTTTAAGGGTTATGAAAGAGAGAATGACCGGGAGAGTAACAATGTATGCGGCTGCATATTCGTTTGATGTTTTGAGAGCGGGTTCTCACATTCAGAGGCTCTTATATAAAATGAATAAGTGCGGCGAACTATGAGTGTAACGGCAGATGATTTCGGTCATGAATCAGCTGACGCGGAGTGATACATCGAATCGGTGAGACCGTTTGTTTACAGAAGGTCTCAGGGTTGGTGACTTACACTATAGTCCCTAAGTCCCGTCCTCAGGGTTACGAGAGGGATGGAGCGGATTCCTCAGCCGTAGTGTTGGCAACAGTACATATGTTTTTCCTTGGTTATTTTCTTGGCTATCATGTGTAAGTTCTAACCCAAACTGTCAGGTTAATACTTTATACTTCTCTTTCATATCTAATCTTATATTAATTTTTATATTACTGTAACACATATTATCATATTATTGTACTTTTTGAATTCTTCTGATTGCATATTTTGTGTACCAAACAGTGTTATAATACAAGACACTGTAAATGGGCATTTGCCTGTAGTGTCATGTCTTTAAATAAATAAATAAAGGAGCAAACCTGATACAAACCTTGGTCCTCCAGGTTGGGGGTTGAGCATGGGACTAGCGACCCTATCCCATAAAACAATCATTGTTGCGGAACTCAGAAACAATGATAGCCGGACGTATTCTATGGAAAGACACAGGCATGCTAAAGGACTACGTAAACGGAAGAATGATATATACCTGGCCACATGGAATGTTAGAACATTAAGTAAAGCAGGTGCATTGGAAAACCTAAAGGAGGAAATGAAGAAATACATAATAATATTAGCGGCATTGCAGGAGATCAGGTGGCAAGGAAATGGAATGTTATCTACTGGGGATTACACATTAATGTATAGTGGAAGCAGTGAAAATACAAGAGGTGGCACAGGATTCCTACTAAACAATAAATATAAAACTGTAGTAAAGAAATTCAAACCAATAAATGAGAGCTTATGTACGCTGAGAATGAAAGCCAAGTTCTTCAACATTACCTTAGTATGTGTATATGCCGAAACGGAAGAGGCAGAAGAAGATGAAAAGGATGGATTCTACCAGCAGCTGGATCAGGTAATCGATCGTATCCCAAAACATGACATTAAGATAATAATGGGAGACTTTAATGCCAAGGTTGGACGTGAAGAAGCATTCCAAGACTATATAGGAAAGGAAAGTTTGCATGAAATTTCAAATGATAATGGTCTGAGACTGATAGATCTGACTATGTGTAACTTAATGGTCATTGGAAGCACCTGGCATCAGAGGAAGAAGGTGAGAAAAATGACATGGTAGATAGCACATCTCCTTGTCTCAAACCTTGGTTTACTGCAAATTCCCTTGTGAGCTCTGCTTCAATCTTCACCTTGCATTTAGTACCCCGAGGCGTCATTCTGGTTAATCTTATTAGCTTGTTTAGGATCCCTAGCTCCTTCATTGCCTCATACAATTTTCCTCGTATGATACTGTCATATGCCTGCTTAAAGTCTATAAATAACTGATGAATATTCATAACATTTCTCCATTATCTGCCTGACTATAAAGATTTGATCCGAAGTGGATCTGTTTGGTCTAAAACCACACTGATAATCCCCTATTATTCCCTCAGTCAGTGGTGACAATCTTCCTGCTAGGATTTTTGCAAGCACTTTGTATATTACGCTCACTAGGGCTATAGTTCATGTTCCCATATATCAGATAACAATTTGTGTATATACTTAATTAGTTGATTTCCCTGAGTTCTTAACCATTTCAGCAGTGATGTTATTAATCCCTGGGGCTTTGTTATTCTTTAGAGGCTTAATAACTGTTCTAACTTCTTCCAGTGTTGGAGATGTTCCGGTTTCGTCATCATGGTACTCCTCTTCATCATTCAATTCTAGATCTTGGAACCCATCTTCCACATTAAGTAGCTGACTGAAGTATTCTGCCCATCTCTCTAAGATCTCATTTTCCCCGCCTATTAGGTTTCCTGCTTGGTCCTTACAGAAAGCTGTCTTCGGTTGGAAGCCTTTCCTTATATCCTTCACCCTCATATACATTTTCCTTACTTGCTGATTACTACTATATTCTTCAAGTTCCTCAATCCACTCTTTCTCAAAGCATCGTTTCTTTCTCCTGCACACACAGTCTGCTTCCTTTCTTTTAAGTCTACATTGTTCTGTGTTATATCTTTTTTTCCTATTAAGCACTCTCTTTCCAGCCTCATTTATTTAATTTATTGCTGCTTTACATTCCTCATCAAAACATTTACCTCTTTGGATCTTCGTCTTCTCTCCCAGCACTTCCTGTGCTGTTTCATGTAGGATCTCCTTTATTATACTCCATTTCCCTTCAATACCTTCGATTTCCCACCTTTGACTTCTTTCTTCAAGTTGGTTGCCTACCATTAAACGGAATTGGTTGGCAAGGGCTTCATCTCTTTTTAACTTCTCATCATCATACCTTGAGGTCACTTTCGCTCTTCTTCCTTCCCTATATGTAGCTATTCTCTGTCTGTATTTAATGCGTACTAAATAATCACTGTCTGCTCCTCGACAGCTATCTGCTTGTAGTATATCAGAGGCATGTCTTCTGTCTATCAGCACATGGTCAATTTGGTTTTGTGTTACACCATCTGGTGAACACCATGTCATTTTCCTCACCTTCTTCCTTTGATGCCAGGTGCTTCCAATGACCATTAAGTTACACATAGTCAGATCTATCAGTCTCAGACCATTATCATTTGAAATTTCATGCAAACTTTCCTTTCCTATATAGTCTTGGAATGCTTCTTCACGTCCAACCTTGGCATTAAAGTCTCCCATTATTATCTTAATGTCATGTTTTGGTATACGATCGATTACCTGATCCAGCTGCTGGTAGAATCCATCCTTTTCATCTTCTTCTGCCTCTTCCGTTTCGGCATATACACATACTAAGGTAATGTTGAAGAACTTGGCTTTCATTCTCAGCGTACATAAGCTCTCATTTATTGGTTTGAATTTCTTTACTACAGTTTTATATTTATTGTTTAGTAGGAATCCTGTGCCACCTCTTGTATTTTCACTGCTTCCACTATACATTAATGTGTAATCCCCAGTAGATAACATTCCATTTCCTTGCCACCTGATCTCCTGCAATGCCGCTAATATTATTATGTATTTCTTCATTTCCTCCTTTAGTTTTTCCAATGCACCTGCTTTACTTAATGTTCTAACATTCCATGTGGCCAGGTATATATCATTCTTCCGTTTACGTAGTCCTTTAGCATGCCTGTGTCTTTCCATAGAATACGTCCGGCTATCATTGTTTCTGAGTTCCGCAACAATGATTGTTTTATGGGATAGGGTCGCTAGTCCCATGCTCAACCCCCAACCTGGAGGACCAAGGTTTGTATCAGGTTTGCTCCTTTATTTATTTATTTAAAGACATGACACTACAGGCAAATGCCCATTTACAGTGTCTTGTATTATAACACTGTTTGGTACACAAAATATGCAATCAGAAGAATTCAAAAAGTACAATAATATGATAATATGTGTTACAGTAATATAAAAATTAATATAAGATTAGATATGAAAGAGAAGTATAAAGTATTAACCTGACAGTTTGGGTTAGAACTTACACATGATAGCCAAGAAAATAACCAAGGAAAAACATATGTACTGTTGCCAACACTACGGCTGAGGAATCCGCTCCATCCCTCTCGTAACCCTGAGGACGGGACTTAGGGACTATAGTGTAAGTCACCAACCCTGAGACCTTCTGTAAACAAACGGTCTCACCGATTCGATGTATCACTCCGCGTCAGCTGATTCATGACCGAAATCATCTGCCGTTACACTCATAGTTCGCCGCACTTATTCATTTTATATAAGAGCCTCTGAATGTGAGAACCCGCTCTCAAAACATCAAACGAATATGCAGCCGCATACATTGTTACTCTCCCGGTCATTCTCTCTTTCATAACCCTTAAAACTGCAGACATTGACACACCACTGCACTGGGATACGAACTTAACCACTTCATTTACTGGTTTCTCAGAACGTTACATGAATCTGTTTCTCACCCCTTTTCAAAGGCTGTCCTTGCTGGTGTTTTGAAAACAAGCTCGGAGAACACTGAGACTTTCCCGCACGCATAGAACACGGCATGTTATTTTTCTAAGGATATATTACTAAGTTGCACTACTTTCTTGCTGTTCACATGATTATTTTTAGAAAATAACCAATGCTATAAAATATCATTATGTACACAAATCTCTAAGCTCATTGAAACTTACAATGCATATTACTACAAAATGTTCACACTTATCTTGCCTTGCCATGTCACCAAGTTATTTTACGAAGTGCACTATATTTGGCGGAACAAAAATCGTCATTAGGATGCTTGTCAAAGTTTCCAACCGCAATAAATTTAAGAACTTTCTTTGTCTTGTTTTGATCATCATCAATATATTTATTGGACTTAGAGCAATGCATATGGCTGTTTATGCCCATTATATATTTTATTTACATAAGATACAATTTACATAAAATTTACAAAAAAATTTTCAAATACTCTCCTATCTATATCATCCTTAGAAATATACATTACCATGTTATATCATTTTGTCTCAAAAAATGCAAGTAAAATATATTCAATTCACATGCAAGAAAGAAGCCAAATTTATGGGAAATGATTACTGGTGCAAAGAGTTAACCATAAAGGTGAAGCAATAAGTAAAAAAAGAAAGAGCATTGGGTTTAAAGTGAGACGTCATTTGCGGCAGCGTATCCCATACTACAAATTGGCCATTGTTTTACCTTATGTAATGAATCCTGTAACAACGCTGGATTTTCGTGTGGATTTTTTTACTTCTATGAGTTTGCAATGCTTTCTGTATGCGCGTGGTTTTGTTCACAGAAGGTCTCAGGGTTTGTGATTTGAACTTTAGGTAGGAATATTGGAATAGGATAAAATAGGTAAAATTGGACGTTGCAGAACGCCTTAGTCTGGCTTCTTTTCTGAGACCTGTCCAGCATGGGTGACCTTGCTGGTAGAAAATCTACCGCTGGCATAGCTCTCAGCCTCAACAAAGCACGCAAACCCCTCCGCCCGCACGGTCAGTGCTACTATAAGGCGCAATCTCTGGAGGGGTTTTCAGTCTCTGAAAAATATAATAATTCAACATTTTTAATGAAAATCATCTCTGGCTTGGTCAGTAGGGAAAATAAGTTTGAAGCGAGTTTTATGATTGAACGCGATTTTCTCGAATAATCAAGTCTTGATCCTACATTCGAAATGTGATAATGAAAATGCTTTTAAGCTCTGAACTGCTTAATAATATAACATTTTTATGAAAATCATCTCTGGCTTGATCTGTAGCGAAAATTAGATTACAACGAATATTCGCATTTAACGCGAATATCTCGAAAATTCAAGTTCTAATCCAATGTAGAAATGTCAGAATTAAAACGATGTTCAGGCTATGAAAAGCACAATAATATAACATTTTAATGAAAATCATATCTGGTTGCTCTGTAGAGAAAATGAGTTTCAAAAGAGTATTATCATTGAACGCGAATTTTTCGAAAAGACAACTTATCACCCTATAGTCAAAATGTAAATATTCAAAAGCTTTTCAGGCTCTGAAAAGCATAATTGTTTACCATTTTAATGGAAATGATCTCTGGCTTGCTCTGTAGAGAAAATGAGTTTCAAACGAATATTAGCATTGAACGCGAGTTTCTGGAGATAATAACTTTAGAACCTATTGTCGAAATGTCAGAATTAAAACGATTCTCAGGCTCTTAAAAGTTTAATAATACAACATTTTAATGAAAATCATCTCTGGCTTGCTCTGTAGAGAATATGAATTTCTAACGAGTGAATTGAACGTGAATTTCTCGAAAAATTAAGTTATCATCCTGTAGACGAATTGTAATAATTAAAACGCTTCTCAAGCTCTGAAAAGCATAATAAATCAACATCTTAATGAAAGTCATTTCTGGCATGCTCTGTAGAGAAAATGGGTTTCAAGTGAGTATTTGAATTTAACACGAATTTTTCAAAAATTCAAGTTTTGAACCTATAGTCGAAATGTCAGAATTAAAACGTTTCTCAGGCTCTGAAAAGCATAATAATTCAACATTCTAATGAAAATCAGCTCTGGCTTGCTCTGTAGAGAAAATGAGTTTCATACGAGTATTAGCATTGAACGCGAATTTCTCGAAAAATTAAGTTTTGATCTTGTAGTAGAAATGTTAAAATTAAGACGCTTCTCAAGTTCTGTAAAGCATAATAATTTATCATTTTAATGATTATCATATCTGGCTTGCTCTGTAGAGAAAATGGGTTTCAAGCGAGTATATGCATTTATCGCGAATATCTACAAAAATCGAGTTATTATCCTGTAGTCGAAATGTAATAATTAAAACGCTTCTAAAGCTCTGAAAAGCATAACAATTCTACATTTTAATGAAAATCATTTCTGGCTTGCTCTGTACAGAAATAGGGTTTCAAGTGAGTAATTGCATTTAATACGGATTTTTCGAAAGATCAAGTTTTGAACCTATAGTCGAAATGTCAGAATTAAAACGTTTCTCAGGTTCTGAAAAACATAATAATTCAACATTCTAATGAAAATCAGCTCTGGCTTGCTCTGTAGAGAAAATGAGTTTCATACGAGTATTAGCATTGAACGCGAATTTCTCGAAAAATTAAGTTATCATCCTGTAGTCGAAATGTAATAACTAAAACGCTTCTCAAGCTCTGAAAAGCATAATAATTCATTATCTTAATAGAAATCATTTATGGCTTGGTTTGTAGAGAAAATTAGTTTACAACGAGTATTAGCATTGAACGCGAATTTCTCGAAAAATCAAGTTATCATCATGTACTTGAAACGTAATAATTAAAACGCTTCTCAAGCTCTGAAAAGCATAATAAATCAAAATTTTAATGAAAGTCATCTCTGGCATGCTCTCTAGAGAAAATGGCTTTCAATTTAAGTATTTGCATTTAACAAGATTTTTTCAAAAAATCAAGTTTTGAACCTATAGTCGAAATGTAAGAATTGAAACCTTTCTCAGACTCTGAAAAGCATAATAATTCAACATTTTAATGAAAATCAGCTCTGGCTTGCTCTGTAGAGAAAATGAGTTTCATACGAGTATTAGTATTGAACGCGAATTTCTCGAAAAATTAAGTTATCATCCTGTAGTCGAAATGTAATATTTAAAACGTTTCTCAGGCTCTGAAAAGCATTATAATTCAACATTCTAATGAAAATAAGCTCTGGCTTGCTCTGTAGAGAAAATGAGTTTCATACGAGAATTAGCATTGAACGCGAATTTCTCGAAAAATTAAGTTTTGATCTTGTAGTAGAAATGTCAGAATTAAGACGCTTCTCAAGCTCTGAAAAGCATAATAATTTATCATTTTAATGATTATCATCTCTGGCTTGCTCTGTAGAGAAAATGGGTTTCAAGCGAGTATTTGCATTTAATGCGAATTTCTCCAAAACTCGAGTTATCATCCTGTAGTCGAAATGTAATAATTAAAACGCTTCTCAAGGTCTGAAAAACATAATAATTCAACATTTAAAGAAAATCATCTCTGGCTTGCTCTGTAGAGAAAATAAGTTTCAAGCGAGTATTAGCATTTAACGCGAATTTTTCGAAAAATCAAGTTTTGAACCCATAGTCGAAATGTCAGAATGAAAACGTTTTTCAGGCTCTGAAAAGAATAATGAATCAACATTTTAATGAAAATCATTTCTGCCTTGCTCTGTAGAAAATATGAGTTTCAAACGAGTATTAGCATTGAACGCGAATTTCTCGAATAATTAAGTTATCATCGTGTAGTCAAAATGCAATAATTAGAACGCTTCTCAATCTTTGAAAATAATAATAATTCAACATTTTAATGAAAATCAGCTCTGGCTTGCTCTGTAGAGAAAATGAGTTTCATACGAGTATTAGCATTGAACGCTAATTTCTCGAAAAATTAAGTTTTGATCTAGCAGTAGAAATGTCAGAATTAAGACGCTTTTCAGGCTCTTCTTGGCTGCTACAGCCCCTAAAGGGCCCTCGCCTCTCTTACAATGATAGCACATTCACTTCTGTCTTCTGCTCGAAGTCTCCACCGTCTTACTCCCATCCTCCTAAAATCTTCCTCATCAACCTCCAACCATCTTTTCCTTGGCCTTCCTCTTAATCTTCACCCTCCTGGTGTCCCTTTATTGACCTTTTTAGCAGCTCTGTTTTCAGGTATTCTTTACACATGTCCTAGCCACCTGAGTCTCATGCTTCTTATATCGGAAACTATATCTGTTTTTTTGTAGTAGAGTGTTCTAATTTCATCGTTTCTCCTTATTCGCCGTTGACCATTCTCATTTACTGGCCCGCATATTTTCCTCAGTATCCTTCTTTCCCATCTTCGCAAAAGTTCTTCATCTGCTTGCACCAAAGTCTATGTCTCTGCTCCATATGTCACCACTGACATTAAGACTAGCTAATATACTTTGATTTTCAAATTTCTACTCAGGCTGCGAGATTTGAAAACTCTTAACAATGAAAAATAGCTTCGATTACCAGCTGCAATTCTTGCTTTTCTTTCCTCCTTAATATTATTATACATGGTAACTTATGTTCCAAGATATTGAAAATTTTGAATTTTTCATACGTGCCTCCATCAAATTGTATATATTGGCCTTCCGTGAATTCCATATTTCGCGCTGAGAACATGTATTTAGTCTTGTGTTTTTTTATTTGGAGTCCCATCTCACTAGCTGTGTTCTCCAATCTTTCCAGTCCTTCCTTCACTTCTTGCAATCTTCGTGCCATCATATCAATGTCATCAGCATATGCTAGATTTTAGTTCACTGTGTTGAAGAGAGTTCCTACTGGGTTACACTCATGATCTTTTCTAAAACTATATTGAATAATATCGTAGATAGCACATCTCCTTGTCTCAAACCTTGGTTTACTGCAAATTCCCTTGTGAGCTCTGCTTCAATCTTCACCTTGCATTTAGTACCCCGAGGCGTCATTCTGGTTAATCTTATTAGCTTGTTTAGGATCCCTAGCTCCTTCATTGCCTCATACAATTTTCCTCGTATGATACTGTCATATGCCTGCTTAAAGTCTATAAATAACTGATGAATATTCATAACATTTCTCCATTATCTGCCTGACTATAAAGATTTGATCCGAAGTGGATCTGTTTGGTCTAAAACCACACTGATAATCCCCTATTATTCCCTCAGTCAGTGGTGACAATCTTCCTGCTAGGATTTTTGCAAGCACTTTGTATATTACGCTCACTAGGGCTATAGTTCATGTTCCCATATATCAGATAACAATTTGTGTATATACTTAATTAGTTGATTCCCCTGAGTTCTTAACCATTTCAGCAGTGATGTTATTAATCCCTGGGGCTTTGTTATTCTTTAGAGGCTTAATAACTGTTCTAACTTCTTCCAGTGTTGGAGATGTTCCGGTTTCGTCATCATGGTACTCCTCTTCATCATTCAATTCTAGATCTTGGAACCCATCTTCCACATTAAGTAGCTGACTGAAGTATTCTGCCCATCTCTCTAAGATCTCATTTTCCCCGCCTATTAGGTTTCCTGCTTGGTCCTTACAGAAAGCTGTCTTCGGTTGGAAGCCTTTCGTTATATCCTTCACACTCATATACATTTTCCTTACTTGCTGATTACTACTATATTCTTCAAGTTCCTCAATCCACTCTTTCTCAAAGCATCGTTTCTTTCTCCTGCACACACAGTCTGCTTCCTTTCTTTTAAGTCTACATTGTTCTGTGTTATATCTGGTTTTCCTATTAAGCATTCTCTTTCCAGCCTCATTTCTTTCATTTATTGCTGCTTTACATTCCTCATCAAACCATTTACCTCTTTGGATCTTCGTCTTCTCTCCCAGCACTTCCTGTGCTGTTTCATGTAGGATCTCCTTTATTATACTCCATTTCCCTTCAATACCTTCGATTTCCCACCTTTGACTTCTTTCTTCAAGTTGGTTGCCTACCATTAAACGGAATTGTTTGGCAATGGCTTCATCTCTTTTTAACTTCTCATCATCATACCTTGAGGTCACTTTCGCTCTTCTTCCATCCCACATGTAGCTATTCTCTGTCTGTATTTAATGCGTACTAAATAATCACTGTCTGCTCCTCGACAGCTATCTGCTGTTAGTATATCACAGGCATGTCTTCTGTCTATCAGCACATGGTCAATTTGGTTTTGTGTTACACCATCTGGTGAACACCATGTCATTTTCCTCACCTTCTTCCTTTGATGCCAGGTGCTTCCAATGACCATTAAGTTACACATAGTCAGATCTATCAGTCTCAGACCATTATCATTTGAAATTTCATGCAAACGTTCCTTTCCTATATAGTCTTGGAATGCTTCTTCACGTCCAACCTTGGCATTAAAGTCTCCCATTATTATCTTAATGTCATGTTTTGGTATACGATCGATTACCTGATCCAGCTGCTGGTAGAATCCATCCTTTTCATCTTCTTCTGCCTCTTCCGTTTCGGCATATACACATACTAAGGTAATGTTGAAGAACTTGGCTTTCATTCTCAGCGTACATAAGCTCTCATTTATTGGTTTGAATTTCTTTACTACAGTTTTATATTTATTGTTTAGTAGGAATCCTGTGCCACCTCTTGTATTTTCACTGCTTCCACTATACATTAATGTGTAATCCCCAGTAGATAACATTCCATTTCCTTGCCACCTGATCTCCTGCAATGCCGCTAATATTATTATGTATTTCTTCATTTCCTCCTTTAGGTTTTCCAATGCACCTGCTTTACTTAATGTTCTAACATTCCATGTGGCCAGGTATATATCATTCTTCCGTTTACGTAGTCCTTTAGCATGCCTGTGTCTTTCCATAGAATACGTCCGGCTATCATTGTTTCTGAGTTCCGCAACAATGATTGTTTTATGGGATAGGGTCGCTAGTCCCATGCTCAACCCCCAACCTGGAGGACCAAGGTTTGTATCAGGTTTGCTCCTTTATTTATTTATTTAAAGACATGACACTACAGGCAAATGCCCATTTACAGTGTCTTGTATTATAACACTGTTTGGTACACAAAATATGCAATCAGAAGAATTCAAAAAGTACAATAATATGATAATATGTGTTACAGTAATATAAAAATTAATATAAGATTAGATATGAAAGAGAAGTATAAAGTATTAACCTGACAGTTTGGGTTAGAACTTACACATGATAGCCAAGAAAATAACCAAGGAAAAACATATGTACTGTTGCCAACACTACGGCTGAGGAATCCGCTCCATCCCTCTCGTAACCCTGAGGACGGGACTTAGGGACTATAGTGTAAGTCACCAACCCTGAGACCTTCTGTAAACAAACGGTCTCACCGATTCGATGTATCACTCCGCGTCAGCTGATTCATGACCGAAATCATCTGCCGTTACACTCATAGTTCGCCGCACTTATTCATTTTATATAAGAGCCTCTGAATGTGAGAACCCGCTCTCAAAACATCAAACGAATATGCAGCCGCATACATTGTTACTCTCCCGGTCATTCTCTCTTTCATAACCCTTAAAACTGCAGACACTGACACACCACTGCACTGGGATACGAACTTAACCACTTCATTTACTGGTTTCTCAGAACGTTACATGAATCTGTTTCTCACCCCTTTTCAAAGGCTGTCCTTGCTGGTGTTTTGAAAACAAGCTCGGAGAACACTGAGACTTTCCCGCACGCATAGAACACGGCATGTTATTTTTCTAAGGATATATTACTAAGTTGCACTACTTTCTTGCTGTTCACATGATTATTTTTAGAAAATAACCAATGTTATAAAATATCATTATGTACACAAATCTCTAAGCTCATTGAAACTTACAATGCATATTACTACAAAATGTTCACACTTATCTTGCCTTGCCATGTCACCAAGTTATTTTACGAAGTGCACTATATTTGGCGGAACAAAAATCGTCATTAGGATGCTTGTCAAAGTTTCCAACCGCAATAAAGTTAAGAACTTTCTTTGTCTTGTTTTGATCATCATCAATATATTTATTGGACTTAGAGCAATGCATATGGCTGTTTATGCCCATTATATATTTTATTTACATAAGATACAATTTACATAAAATTTACAAAAAAATTTCAAATACTCTCCTATCTATATCATCCTTAGAAATATACATTACCATGTTATATCATTTTGTCTCAAAAAATGCAAGTAAAATATATTCAATTCACATGCAAGAAAGAAGCCAAATTTATGGGAAATGATTACTGGTGCAAAGAGTTAACCATAAAGGTGAAGCAATAAGTAAAAAAAGAAAGAGCATTGGGTTTAAAGTGAGACGTCATTTGCGGCAGCGTATCCCATACTACAAATTGGCCATTGTTTTACCTTATGTAATGAATCCTGTAACAACGCTGGATTTTCGTGTGGATTATTTTACTTCTATGAGTTTGCAATGCTTTCTGTATGCGCGTGGTTTTGTTCACAGAAGGTCTCAGGGTTTGTGATTTGAACTTTAGGTAGGAATATTGGAATAGGATAAAATAGGTAAAATTGGACGTTGCAGAACGCCTTAGTCTGGCTTCTTTTCTGAGACCTGTCCAGCATGGGTGACCTTGCTGGTAGAAAATCTACCGCTGGCATAGCTCTCAGCCTCAACAAAGCACGCAAACCCCTCCGCCCGCACGGTCAGTGCTACTATAAGGCGCAATCTCTGGAGGGGTTTTCAGTCTCTGAAAAATATAATAATTAAACATTTTTAATGAAAATCATCTCTGGCTTGGTCAGTAGGGAAAATAAGTTTGAAGCGAGTTTTATGATTGAACGCGATTCTCTCGAATAATCAAGTCTTGATCCTACATTCGAAATGTGATAATGAAAATGCTTTTAAGCTCTGAACTGCATAATAATATAACATTTTTATGAAAATCATCTCTGGCTTGATCTGTAGCGAAAATTAGATTACAACGAATATTCGCATTTAACGCGAATATCTCGAAAATTCAAGTTCTAATCCTATGTAGAAATGTCAGAATTAAAACGATGTTCAGGCTATGAAAAGCACAATAATATAACATTTTAATGAAAATCATATCTGGTTGCTCTGTAGAGAAAATGAGTTTCAAAAGAGTATTATCATTGAACGCGAATTTTTCGAAAAGACAATTTATCACCCTATAGTCAAAATGTAAATATTCAAAAGCTTTTCAGGCTCTGAAAAGCATAATTGTTTACCATTTTAATGGAAATGATCTCTGGCTTGCTCTGTAGAGAAAATGAGTTTCAAACGAATATTAGCATTGAACGCGAGTTTCTGGAGATAAAACTTTAGAACCTATTGTCGAAATGTCAGAATTAAAACGATTCTCAGGCTCTTAAAAGTTTAATAATACAACATTTTAATGAAAATCATCTCTGGCTTGCTCTGTAGAGAATATGAATTTCTAACGAGTGAATTGAACGTGAATTTCTCGAAAAATTAAGTTATCATCCTGTAGACGAATTGTAATAATTAAAACGCTTCTCAGGCTCTGAAAAGCATAATAATTCAACATTCTAATGAAAATCAGCTCTGGCTTGCTCTGTAGAGAAAATGAGTTTCATACGAGTATTAGCATTGAACGCGAATTTCTCGAAAAATTAAGTTTTGATCTTGTAGTAGAAATGTCAAAATTAAGACGCTTCTCAAGTTCTGTAAAGCATAATAATTTAACATTTTAAAGATTATCATATCTGGCTTGCTCTGTAGAGAAAATGGGTTTCAAGCGAGTATATGCATTTATCGCGAATATCTACAAAAATCGAGTTATTATCCTGTAGTCGAAATGTAATAATTAAAACGCTTCTAAAGCTCTGAAAAGCATAATAATTCTACATTTTAATGAAAATCATTTCTGGCTTGCTCTGTACAGAAATAGGGTTTCAAGTGAGTATTTGCATTTAATACGAATTTTTCGAAAGATCAAGTTTTGAACCTATAGTCGAAATGTCTGAATTAAAACGTTTCTCAGGTTCTGAAAAACATAATAATTCAACATTCTAATGAAAATCAGCTCTGGCTTGCTCTGTAGAGAAAATGAGTTTCATACGAGTATTAGCATTGAACGCGAATTTCTCGAAAATTTAAGTTATCATCCTGTAGTCGAAATGTAATAACTAAAACGCTTCTCAAGCTCTGAAAAGCATAATAATTCAATATCTTAATAGAAATCATTTATGGCTTGGTTTGTAGAGAAAATTAGTTTACAACGAGTATTAGCATTGAACGCGAATTTCTCGAAAAATCAAGTTATCATCATGTAGTTGAGACGTAATAATTAAAACGCTTCTCAAGCTCTGAAAAGCATAATAAATCAAAATTTTAATGAAAGTCATCTCTGGCATGCTCTGTAGAGAAAATGGGTTTCAATTTAAGTATTTGAATTTAACAAGATTTTTTCAAAAAATCAAGTTTTGAACCTATAGTCGAAATGTAAGAATTGAAACCTTTCTCAGACTCTGAAAAGCATAATAATTCAACATTTTAATGAAAATCAGCTCTGGCTTGCTCTGTAGAGAAAATGAGTTTCATACGAGTATTAGTATTGAACGCGAATTTCTCGAAAAATTAAGTTATCATCCTGTAGTCGAAATGTAATATTTAAAACGTTTCTCAGGCTCTGAAAGCATTATAATTCAACATTCTAATGAAAATAAGCTCTGGCTTGCTCTGTAGAGAAAATGAGTTTCATACGAGAATTAGCATTGAACCGAATTTCTCGAAAAATTAAGTTTTGATCTTGTAGTAGAAATGTCAGAATTAAGACGCTTCTCCAGCTCTGAAAAGCGTAATAATTTATCATTTTAATGATTATCATCTCTGGCTTGCTCTGTAGAGAAAATGGGTTTCAAGCGAGTATTTGCATTTATAGCGAATTTCTCCAAAACTCGAGTTATCATCCTGTAGTCGATATGTAATAATTAAAACGCTTCTCAAGGTCTGAAAAACATAATAATTCAACATTTAAAGAAAATCATCTCTGGCTTGCTCTGTAGAGAAAATAAGTTTCAAGCGAGTATTAGCATTTAACGCGAATTTTTCGAAAAATCAAGTTTTGAACCCATAGTCGAAATGTCAGAATGAAAACGTTTTTCAGGCTCTGAAAACAATAATGAATCAACATTTTAATGAAAATCATTTCTGCCTTGCTCTGCAGAAAATATGAGTTTCAAACGAGTATTAGCATTGAACGCGAATTTCTCGAATAATTAAGTTATCATCGTGTAGTCAAAATGCAATAATTAGAACGCTTCTCAAGCTTTGAAAAGCATAATAATTCAACATTTTTATGAAAATCAGCTCTGGCTTGCTCTGTAGAGAAAATGAGTTTCATACGAGTATTAGCATTAAACGCTAATTTCTCGAAAAATTAAGTTTTGATCTAGCAGTAGAAATGTCAGAATTAAGACGCTTTTCAGGCTCTTCTTGGCTGCTACAGCCCCTAAAGGGCCTTTGCCTCTCTTACAATGATAGCACATTCTCTTCTGTCTTCTGCTCGACGTCTCCACCGTCTTACTCCCATCCTCCTAAGGTCTTCCTCAACAACCTCCAACCATCTTTTCCTTGGCCTTCCTCTTAATCTTCACCCTCCTGGTGTCCCTTTATTGACCTTTTTAGCAGCTCTGTTTTCAGGTATTCTTTCCACATGTCCTAACCACCTGAGTCTCATGCTTCTTATATCGGAAACTATATCTGTTTTTTTGTAGTAGAGTGTTCTAATTTCATCGTTTCTCCTTATTCGCCGTTGACCATTCTCATTTACTGGCCCGCATATTTTCCTCAGTATCCTTCTTTCCCATCTTCGCAAAAGTTCTTCATCTGCTTGCACCAAAGTCTATGTCTCTGCTCCATATGTCACCACTGACATTAAGACTAGCTGATATACTTTGATTTTCAAATTTCTACTCAGGCTGCGAGATTTGAAAACTCTTAACAATGAAAAATAGCTTCGATTACCAGCTGCAATTCTTGCTTTTCTTTCCTCCTTAATATTATTATACATGGTAACTTATGTTCCAAGATATTGAAAATTTTGAATTTTTCATACGTGCCTCCATCAAATTGTATATATTGGCCTTCCGTGAATTCCATATTTCGCGCTGAGAACATGTATTTAGTCTTGTGTTTTTTTATTTGGAGTCCCATCTCACTAGCTGTGTTCTCCAATCTTTCCAGTCCTTCCTTCACTTCTTGCAATCTTCGTGCCATCATATCAATGTCATCAGCATATGCTAGATTTTAGTTCACTGTGTTGAAGAGAGTTCCTACTGGGTTACACTCATGATCTTTTCTAAAACTATATTGAATAATATCGTAGATAGCACATCTCCTTGTCTCAAACCTTGGTTTACTGCAAATTCCCTTGTGAGCTCTGCTTCAATCTTCACCTTGCATTTAGTACCCCGAGGCGTCATTCTGGTTAATCTTATTAGCTTGTTTAGGATCCCTAGCTCCTTCATTGCCTCATACAATTTTCCTCGTATGATACTGTCATATGCCTGCTTAAAGTCTATAAATAACTGATGAATATTCATAACATTTCTCCATTATCTGCCTGACTATAAAGATTTGATCCGAAGTGGATCTGTTTGGTCTAAAACCACACTGATAATCCCCTATTATTCCCTCAGTCAGTGGTGACAATCTTCCTGCTAGGATTTTTGCAAGCACTTTGTATATTACGCTCACTAGGGCTATAGTTCATGTTCCCATATATCAGATAACAATTTGTGTATATACTTAATTAGTTGATTCCCCTGAGTTCTTAACCATTTCAGCAGTGATGTTATTAATCCCTGGGGCTTTGTTATTCTTTAGAGGCTTAATAACTGTTCTAACTTCTTCCAGTGTTGGAGATGTTCCGGTTTCGTCATCAAGGTACTCCTCTTCATCATTCAATTCTAGATCTTGGAACCCATCTTCCACATTAAGTAGCTGACTGAAGTATTCTGCCCATCTCTCTAAGATCTCATTTTCCCCGCCTATTAGGTTTCCTGCTTGGTCCTTACAGAAAGCTGTCTTCGGTTGGAAGCCTTTCGTTATATCCTTCACCCTCATATACATTTTCCTTACTTGCTGATTACTACTATATTCTTCAAGTTCCTCAATCCACTCTTTCTCAAAGCATCGTTTCTTTCTCCTGCACACACAGTCTGCTTCCTTTCTTTTAAGTCTACATTGTTCTGTGTTATATCTGGTTTTCCTATTAAGCATTCTCTTTCCAGCCTCATTTCTTTCATTTATTGCTGCTTTACATTCCTCATCAAACCATTTACCTCTTTGGATCTTCGTCTTCTCTCCCAGCACTTCCTGTGCTGTTTCATGTAGGATCTCCTTTATTATACTCCATTTCCCTTCAATACCTTCGATTTCCCACCTTTGACTTCTTTCTTCAAGTTGGTTGCCTACCATTAAACGGAATTGTTTGGCAATGGCTTCATCTCTTTTTAACTTCTCATCATCATACCTTGAGGTCACTTTCGCTCTTCTTCCATCCCTACATGTAGCTATTCTCTGTCTGTATTTAATGCGTACTAAATAATCACTGTCTGCTCCTCGACAGCTATCTGCTGTTAGTATATCAGAGGCATGTCTTCTGTCTATCAGCACATGGTCAATTTGGTTTTGTGTTACACCATCTGGTGAACACCATGTCATTTTCCTCACCTTCTTCCTTTGATGCCAGGTGCTTCCAATGACCATTAAGTTACACATAGTCAGATCTATCAGTCTCAGACCATTATCATTTGAAATTTCATGCAAACTTTCCTTTCCTATATAGTCTTGGAATGCTTCTTCACGTCCAACCTTGGCATTAAAGTCTCCCATTATTATCTTAATGTCATGTTTTGGTATACGATCGATTACCTGATCCAGCTGCTGGTAGAATCCATCCTTTTCATCTTCTTCTGCCTCTTCCGTTTCGGCATATACACATACTAAGGTAATGTTGAAGAACTTGGCTTTCATTCTCAGCGTACATAAGCTCTCATTTATTGGTTTGAATTTATTTACTACAGTTTTATATTTATTGTTTAGTAGGAATCCTGTGCCACCTCTTGTATTTTCACTGCTTCCACTATACATTAATGTGTAATCCCCAGTAGATAACATTCCATTTCCTTGCCACCTGATCTCCTGCAATGCCGCTACTATTATTATGTATTTCTTCATTTCCTCCTTTAGGTTTTCCAATGCACCTGCTTTACTTAATGTTCTAACATTCCATGTGGCCAGGTATATATCATTCTTCCGTTTACGTAGTCCTTTAGCATGCCTGTGTCTTTCCATAGAATACGTCCGGCTATCATTGTTTCTGAGTTCCGCAACAATGATTGTTTTATGGGATAGGGTCGCTAGTCCCATGCTCAACCCCCAACCTGGAGGACCAAGGTTTGTATCAGGTTTGCTCCTTTATTTATTTATTTAAAGACATGACACTACAGGCAAATGCCCATTTACAGTGTCTTGTATTATAACACTGTTTGGTACACAAAATATGCAATCAGAAGAATTCAAAAAGTACAATAATATGATAATATGTGTTACAGTAATATAAAAATTAATATAAGATTAGATATGAAAGAGAAGTATAAAGTATTAACCTGACAGTTTGGGTTAGAACTTACACATGATAGCCAAGAAAATAACCAAGGAAAAACATATGTACTGTTGCCAACACTACGGCTGAGGAATCCGCTCCATCCCTCTCGTAACCCTGAGGACGGGACTTAGGGACTATAGTGTAAGTCACCAACCCTGAGACCTTCTGTAAACAAACGGTCTCACCGATTCGATGTATCACTCCGCGTCAGCTGATTCATGACCGAAATCATCTGCCGTTACACTCATAGTTCGCCGCACTTATTCATTTTATATAAGAGCCTCTGAATGTGAGAACCCGCTCTCAAAACATCAAACGAATATGCAGCCGCATACATTGTTACTCTCCCGGTCATTCTCTCTTTCATAACCCTTAAAACTGCAGACACTGACACACCACTGCACTGGGATACGAACTTAACCACTTCATTTACTGGTTTCTCAGAACGTTACATGAATCTGTTTCTCACCCCTTTTCAAAGGCTGTCCTTGCTGGTGTTTTGAAAACAAGCTCGGAGAACACTGAGACTTTCCCGCACGCATAGAACACGGCATGTTATTTTTCTAAGGATATATTACTAAGTTGCACTACTTTCTTGCTGTTCACATGATTATTTTTAGAAAATAACCAATGTTATAAAATATCATTATGTACACAAATCTCTAAGCTCATTGAAACTTACAATGCATATTACTACAAAATGTTCACACTTATCTTGCCTTGCCATGTCACCAAGTTATTTTACGAAGTGCACTATATTTGGCGGAACAAAAATCGTCATTAGGATGCTTGTCAAAGTTTCCAACCGCAATAAAGTTAAGAACTTTCTTTGTCTTGTTTTGATCATCATCAATATATTTATTGGACTTAGAGCAATGCATATGGCTGTTTATGCCCATTATATATTTTATTTACATAAGATACAATTTACATAAAATTTACAAAAAAATTTCAAATACTCTCCTATCTATATCATCCTTAGAAATATACATTACCATGTTATATCATTTTGTCTCAAAAAATGCAAGTAAAATATATTCAATTCACATGCAAGAAAAAAGCCAAATTTATGGGAAATGATTACTGGTGCAAAGAGTTAACCATAAAGGTGAAGCAATAAGTAAAAAAAGAAAGAGCATTGGGTTTAAAGTGAGACGTCATTTGCGGCAGCGTATCCCATACTACAAATTGGCCATTGTTTTACCTTATGTAATGAATCCTGTAACAACGCTGGATTTTCGTGTGGATTTTTTTACTTCTATGAGTTTGCAATGCTTTCTGTATGCGCGTGGTTTTGTTCACAGAAGGTCTCAGGGTTTGTGATTTGAACTTTAGGTAGGAATATTGGAATAGGATAAAATAGGTAAAATTGGACGTTGCAGAACGCCTTAGTCTGGCTTCTTTTCTGAGACCTGTCCAGCATGGGTGACCTTGCTGGTAGAAAATCTACCGCTGGCATAGCTCTCAGCCTCAACAAAGCACGCAAACCCCTCCGCCCGCACGGTCAGTGCTACTATAAGGCGCAATCTCTGGAGGGGTTTTCAGTCTCTGAAAAATATAATAATTCAACATTTTTAATGAAAATCATCTCTGGCTTGGTCAGTAGGGAAAATAAGTTTGAAGCGAGTTTTATGATTGAACGCGATTTTCTCGAATAATCAAGTCTTGATCCTACATTCGAAATGTGATAATGAAAATGCTTTTAAGCTCTGAACTGCTTAATAATATAACATTTTTATGAAAATCATCTCTGGCTTGATCTGTAGCGAAAATTAGATTACAACGAATATTCGCATTTAACGCGAATATCTCGAAAATTCAAGTTCTAATCCTATGTAGAAATGTCAGAATTAAAACGATGTTCAGGCTATGAAAAGCACAATAATATAACATTTTAATGAAAATCATATCTGGTTGCTCTGTAGAGAAAATGAGTTTCAAAAGAGTATTATCATTGAACGCGAATTTTTCGAAAAGACAATTTATCACCCTATAGTCAAAATGTAAATATTCAAAAGCTTTTCAGGCTCTGAAAAGCATAATTGTTTACCATTTTAATGGAAATGATCTCTGGCTTGCTCTGTAGAGAAAATGAGTTTCAAACGAATATTAGCATTGAACGCGAGTTTCTGGAGATAAAACTTTAGAACCTATTGTCGAAATGTCAGAATTAAAACGATTCTCAGGCTCTTAAAAGTTTAATAATACAACATTTTAATGAAAATCATCTCTGGCTTGCTCTGTAGAGAATATGAATTTCTAACGAGTGAATTGAACGTGAATTTCTCGAAAAATTAAGTTATCATCCTGTAGACGAATTGTAATAATTAAAACGCTTCTCAGGCTCTGAAAAGCATAATAATTCAACATTCTAATGAAAATCAGCTCTGGCTTGCTCTGTAGAGAAAATGAGTTTCATACGAGTATTAGCATTGAACGCGAATTTCTCGAAAAATTAAGTTTTGATCTTGTAGTAGAAATGTCAAAATTAAGACGCTTCTCAAGTTCTGTAAAGCATAATAATTTAACATTTTAATGATTATCATATCTGGCTTGCTCTGTAGAGAAAATGGGTTTCAAGCGAGTATATGCATTTATCGCGAATATCTACAAAAATCGAGTTATTATCCTGTAGTCGAAATGTAATAATTAAAACGCTTCTAAAGCTCTGAAAAGCATAATAATTCTACATTTTATTGAAAATCATTTCTGGCTTGCTCTGTACAGAAATAGGGTTTCAAGTGAGTATTTGCATTTAATACGAATTTTTCGAAAGATCAAGTTTTGAACCTATAGTCGAAATGTCTGAATTAAAACGTTTCTCAGGTTCTGAAAAACATAATAATTCAACATTCTAATGAAAATCAGCTCTGGCTTGCTCTGTAGAGAAAATGAGTTTCATACGAGTATTAGCATTGAACGCGAATTTCTCGAAAATTTAAGTTATCATCCTGTAGTCGAAATGTAATAACTAAAACGCTTCTCAAGCTCTGAAAAGCATAATAATTCAATATCTTAATAGAAATCATTTATGGCTTGGTTTGTAGAGAAAATTAGTTTACAACGAGTATTAGCATTGAACGCGAATTTCTCGAAAAATCAAGTTATCATCATGTAGTTGAGACGTAATAATTAAAACGCTTCTCAAGCTCTGAAAAGCATAATAAATCAAAATTTTAATGAAAGTCATCTCTGGCATGCTCTGTAGAGAAAATGGGTTTCAATTTAAGTATTTGAATTTAACAAGATTTTTTCAAAAAATCAAGTTTTGAACCTATAGTCGAAATGTAAGAATTGAAACCTTTCTCAGACTCTGAAAAGCATAATAATTCAACATTTTAATGAAAATCAGCTCTGGCTTGCTCTGTAGAGAAAATGAGTTTCATACGAGTATTAGTATTGAACGCGAATTTCTCGAAAAATTAAGTTATCATCCTGTAGTCGAAATGTAATATTTAAAACGTTTCTCAGGCTCTGAAAGCATTATAATTCAACATTCTAATGAAAATAAGCTCTGGCTTGCTCTGTAGAGAAAATGAGTTTCATACGAGAATTAGCATTGAACCGAATTTCTCGAAAAATTAAGTTTTGATCTTGTAGTAGAAATGTCTGAATTAAGACGCTTCTCCAGCTCTGAAAAGCGTAATAATTTATCATTTTAATGATTATCATCTCTGGCTTGCTCTGTAGAGAAAATGGGTTTCAAGCGAGTATTTGCATTTATAGCGAATTTCTCCAAAACTCGAGTTATCATCCTGTAGTCGATATGTAATAATTAAAACGCTTCTCAAGGTCTGAAAAACATAATAATTCAACATTTAAAGAAAATCATCTCTGGCTTGCTCTGTAGAGAAAATAAGTTTCAAGCGAGTATTAGCATTTAACGCGAATTTTTCGAAAAATCAAGTTTTGAACCCATAGTCGAAATGTCAGAATGAAAACGTTTTTCAGGCTCTGAAAACAATAATGAATCAACATTTTAATGAAAATCATTTCTGCCTTGCTCTGCAGAAAATATGAGTTTCAAACGAGTATTAGCATTGAACGCGAATTTCTCGAATAATTAAGTTATCATCGTGTAGTCAAAATGCAATAATTAGAACGCTTCTCAAGCTTTGAAAAGCATAATAATTCAACATTTTTATGAAAATCAGCTCTGGCTTGCTCTGTAGAGAAAATGAGTTTCATACGAGTATTAGCATTAAACGCTAATTTCTCGAAAAATTAAGTTTTGATCTAGCAGTAGAAATGTCAGAATTAAGACGCTTTTCAGGCTCTTCTTGGCTGCTACAGCCCCTAAAGGGCCTTCGCCTCTCTTACAATGATAGCACATTCTCTTCTGTCTTCTGCTCGACGTCTCCACCGTCTTACTCCCATCCTCCTAAGGTCTTCCTCAACAACCTCCAACCATCTTTTCCTTGGCCTTCCTCTTAATCTTCACCCTCCTGGTGTCCCTTTATTGACCTTTTTAGCAGCTCTGTTTTCAGGTATTCTTTCCACATGTCCTAACCACCTGAGTCTCATGCTTCTTATATCGGAAACTATATCTGTTTTTTTGTAGTAGAGTGTTCTAATTTCATCGTTTCTCCTTATTCGCCGTTGACCATTCTCATTTACTGGCCCGCATATTTTCCTCAGTATCCTTCTTTCCCATCTTCGCAAAAGTTCTTCATCTGCTTGCACCAAAGTCTATGTCTCTGCTCCATATGTCACCACTGACATTAAGACTAGCTGATATACTTTGATTTTCAAATTTCTACTCAGGCTGCGAGATTTGAAAACTCTTAACAATGAAAAATTGCTTCGATTACCAGCTGCAATTCTTGCTTTTCTTTCCTCCTTAATATTATTATACATGGTAACTTATGTTCCAAGATATTGAAAATTTTGAATTTTTCATACGTGCCTCCATCAAATTGTATATATTGGCCTTCCGTGAATTCCATATTTCGCGCTGAGAACATGTATTTAGTCTTGGGTTTTTTTATTTGGAGTCCCATCTCACTAGCTGTGTTCTCCAATCTTTCCAGTCCTTCCTTTACTTCTTGCAATCTTCGCGCCATCATATCAATGTCATCAGCATATGCTAGATTTTGGTTCACTGTGTTGAAGAGAGTTCCTACTGGGTTACACTCATGATCTTTTCTAAAACTATATTGAATAATATCGTAGATAGCACATCTCCTTGTCTCAAACCTTGGTTTACTGCAAATTCCCTTGTGAGCTCTGCTTCAATCTTCACCTTGCATTTAGTACCCCGAGGCGTCATTCTGGTTAATCTTATTAGCTTGTTTAGGATCCCTAGCTCCTTCATTGCCTCATACAATTTTCCTCGTATGATACTGTCATATGCCTGCTTAAAGTCTATAAATAACTGATGAATATTCATAACATTTCTCCATTATCTGCCTGACTATAAAGATTTGATCCGAAGTGGATCTGTTTGGTCTAAAACCACACTGATAATCCCCTATTATTCCCTCAGTCAGTGGTGACAATCTTCCTGCTAGGATTTTTGCAAGCACTTTGTATATTACGCTCACTAGGGCTATAGTTCATGTTCCCATATATCAGATAACAATTTGTGTATATACTTAATTAGTTGATTTCCCTGAGTTCTTAACCATTTCAGCAGTGATGTTATTAATCCCTGGGGCTTTGTTATTCTTTAGAGGCTTAATAACTGTTCTAACTTCTTCCAGTGTTGGAGATGTTCCGGTTTCGTCATCATGATACTCCTCTTCATCATTCAATTCTAGATCTTGGAACCCATCTTCCACATTAAGTAGCTGACTGAAGTATTCTGCCCATCTCTCTAAGATCTCATTTTCCCCGCCTATTAGGTTTCCTGCTTGGTCCTTACAGAAAGCTGTCTTCGGTTGGAAGCCTTTCCTTATATCCTTCACCCTCATATACATTTTCCTTACTTGCTGATTACTACTATATTCTTCAAGTTCCTCAATCCACTCTTTCTCAAAGCATCGTTTCTTTCTCCTGCACACACAGTCTGCTTCCTTTCTTTTAAGTCTACATTGTTCTGTGTTATATCATGTTTTCCTATTAAGCATTCTCTTTCCAGCCTCATTTCTTTCATTTATTGCTGCTTTACATTCTTCATCAAACCATTTACCTCTTTGGATCTTCGTCTTCTCTCCCAGCACTTCCTGTGCTGTTTCATGTAGGATCTCCTTTATTATACTCCATTTCCCTTCAATACCTTCGATTTCCCACCTTTGACTTCTTTCTTCAAGTTGGTTGCCTACCATTAAACGGAATTGGTTGGCAATGGCTTCATCTCTTTTTAACTTCTCATCATCATACCTTGAGGTCACTTTCGCTCTTCTTCCTTCCCTATATGTAGCTATTCTCTGTCTGTATTTAATGCGTACTAAATAATCACTGTCTGCTCCTCGACAGCTATCTGCTTGTAGTATATCAGAGGCATGTCTTCTGTCTATCAGCACATGGTCAATTTGGTTTTGTGTTACACCATCTGGTGAACACCATGTCATTTTCCTCACCTTCTTCCTTTGATGCCAGGTGCTTCCAATGACCATTAAGTTACACATAGTCAGATCTATCAGTCTCAGACCATTATCATTTGAAATTTCATGCAAACTTTCCTTTCCTATATAGTCTTGGAATGCTTCTTCACGTCCAACCTTGGCATTAAAGTCTCCCATTATTATCTTAATGTCATGTTTTGGTATACGATCGATTACCTGATCCAGCTGCTGGTAGAATCCATCCTTTTCATCTTCTTCTGCCTCTTCCGTTTCGGCATATACACATACTAAGGTAATGTTGAAGAACTTGGCTTTCATTCTCAGCGTACATAAGCTCTCATTTATTGGTTTGAATTTCTTTACTACAGTTTTATATTTATTGTTTAGTAGGAATCCTGTGCCACCTCTTGTATTTTCACTGCTTCCACTATACATTAATGTGTAATCCCCAATAGATAGACTTTAATGCCAAGGTTGGAAATAATGAAAAAGGTCAATAAAGGGACACCAGGAGGGTGAAGATTAAGAGGAAGGCCAAGGAAAAGATGGTTGGAGGTTGATGAGGAAGATTTTAGGAGGATGGGAGTAAGACGGTGGAGACGTCGAGCAGAAGACAGAAGAGAATGTGCTATCATTGTAAGAGAGGCGAAGGCCCTTTAGGGGCTGTAGCAGCCAAGAAGAGCCTGAAAAGCGTCTTAACTCTGACATTTCTACTGCTAGATCAAAACTTAATTTTTCGAGAAATTAGCGTTCAATGCTAATACTCGTATGAAACTCATTTTCTCTACAGAGCAAGCCAGAGCTGATTTTCATTAAAATGTTGAATTATTATTATTTTCAAAGATTGAGAAGCGTTCTAATTATTGCATTTTGACTACACGATGATAACTTAATTATTCGAGAAATTCGCGTTCAATGCTAATACTCGTTTGAAACTCATATTTTCTACAGAGCAAGGCAGAAATGATTTTCATTAAAATGTTGATTCATTATTCTTTTCAGAGCCTGAAAAACGTTTTCATTCTGACATTTCGACTATGGGTTCAAAACTTGATTTTTCGAAAAATTCGCGTTAAATGCTAATACTCGCTTGAAACTTATTTTCTCTACAGAGCAAGCCAGAGATGATTTTCTTTAAATGTTGAATTATTATGTTTTTCAGACCTTGAGAAGCGTTTTAATTATTACATTTCGACTACAGGATCATAACTCGATTTTTGGAGAAATTCGCTATAAATGCAAATACTCGCTTGAAACCCATTTACTCTACAGAGCAAGCCAGAGATGATAATCATTAAAATGATAAATTCTGACATTTCTACTACAAGATTAAAACTTAATTTTTCGAGAAATTCGCGTTCAATGCTAATTCTCGTATGAAACTCATTTTCTCTACAGAGCAAGCCAGAGCTGATTGTCATTAGAATGTTGAATTATAATGCTTTTCAGAGCCTGAGAAACGTTTTAATTATTACATTTCGACTACAGGATGATAACTTAATATTTCGAGAAATTCGCGTTCAATACTAATACTCGTATGAAACCCATTTTCTCTACAGAGTAAGCCAGAGCGGATTTTCATTAAAATGTTGAATTATTATGCTTTTCAGAGTTTGAGAGACGTTTCAATTCTTACATTTCGACTATAGGTTCAAAACTTGATTTTTTGAAAAAATCTTGTTAAATGCAAATACTCAATTGAAACCCATTTTCTCTACAGAGCATGCCAGATATGACTTTCATTAAAATTTTGATTTATTATGCTTTTCAGAGCTTGAGAAGCGTTTTAATTATTACGTTTCAACTACAGGATGATAACTCGATTTTTGGAGATATTCGCGATAAATGCAAATACTCGCTTGAAACCCATTTTCTCTACAGAGCAAGCCATAGATGATTTTTATTAAAATGTTGAATTATTATGCTTTTCAGAGTCTGAGAGACGTTTCAATTCTTACATTTCGACTATAGGTTCAAAACTTGATTTTTTGAAAAAAATCTTGTTAAATGCAAATACTCAATTGAAACCCATTTTCTCTACAGAGCATGCCAGATATGACTTTCATTAAAATTTTGATTTATTATGCTTTTCAGAGCTTGAGAAGCGTTTTAATTATTACGTTTCAACTACAGGATGATAACTCGATTTTTGGAGATATTCGCGATAAATGCAAATACTCGCTTGAAACCCATTTTCTCTACAGAGCAAGCCATAGATGATTTTTATTAAAATGTTGAATTATTATGCTTTTCAGAGTCTGAGAGACGTTTCAATTCTTACATTTCGACTATAGGTTCAAAACTTGATTTTTTGAAAAAATCTTGTTAAATGCAAATACTCAATTGAAACCCATTTTCTCTACAGAGCATGCCAGAGATGACTTTCATTAAAATTTTGATTTATTATGCTTTTCAGAGCTTGAGAAGCGTCTTAATTCTGACATTTCTACTACAAGATTAAAACTTAATTTTTCGAGAAATTCGCGTTCAATGCTAATTCTCGTATGAAACTCATTTTCTCTACAGAGCAAGCCAGAGATGATAATCATTAAAATGATAAATTATTGTGCTTTTCAGAGCTTGAGAAGCGTCTCAATTTTGACATTTCTACTACAAGATCAAAACTTAATTTTGCGAGAAATTCGCGTTCAATGCTAATACTCGTATGAAACTCATTTTCCCTACAGAGCAAGCCAGAGCTGATTTTCATTAGAATGTTGAATTATTATGCTTTTCAGAGCCTGAGATACGATTTAATTCTGACATTTCGACTATAGGTTCAAAACTTGAATTTTTGAAAAATTCGTGTTAAATTCAAATACTCACTTGTAACCCATTTTCTCTACAGAGCATGCCAGCAATGACTTTCATTAAAATGTTGATTTATTATGCTTTTCAGAACTTGAGAAGCGTTTTAATTATTACATTTCAACTACATGATGATAACTTGATTTTTCGAGAAATTCGCGTTCAATGCTAATACTCGTTTGAAACTCATTTTCTCTACAAACCAAGCCATAGATGATTTTTATTAAAATATTGAATTATTATGCTTCTCAGAGCTTGAGAAACGTTTTAATTATTACATTTCGACTACAGGATGATAACTTAATTTTTCCAGAAATTCACGTTCAATGCTAATACTCGTTAGAAATTCATATTCTCTACAGAGCAAGCCAGAAATGATTTTCATTTAAATGTTGTATTATTAAACTTTTAAGGGCCTCAGAATCGTTTTAATTCTGACATTTCGACAATAGGTTCTAAAGTTGTTATCTCCAGAAACTCGCGTTCAATGCTAATATTCGTTTGAAACTCATTTTCTCTACAGAGCAAGCCAGAGATCATTTCCATTAAAATGGTAAACAATTATGCTTTTCAGAGCCTGAAAAGCTTTTGAATATTTACATTTTGACTATAGGGTGATAAGTTGTCTTTTCGAAAAATTCGCGTTCAATGATAATACTCTTTTGAAACTCATTTTCTCTACAGAGCCACCAGATATGATTTTCATTAAAATGTTATATTATTGTGCTTTTCATAGCCTGAACATCGTTTTAATTCTGACATTTCTACATAGGATTAGAACTTGAATTTTCGAGATATTCGCGTTAAATGCGAATATTCGTTGTAATCTAATTTTCGCTACAGATCAAGCCAGAGATGATTTTCATAAAAATGTTATATTATTATGCAGTTCAGAGCTTAAAAGCATTTTCATTATCACATTTCGAATGTAGGATCAAGACTTGATTATTCGAGAAAATCGCGTTCAATCATAAAACTCGCTTCAAACTTATTTTCCCTACTGACCAAGCCAGAGATGATTTTCATTAAAAATGTTTAATTATTATATTTTTCAGAGACTGAAAACCCCTCCAGAGATTGCGCCTTATAGTAGCACTGACCGTGCGGGCGGAGGGGTTTGCGTGCTTTGTTGAGGCTGAGAGCTATGCCAGCGGTAGATTTTCTACCAGCAAGGTCACCCATGCTGGACAGGTCTCAGAAAAGAAGCCAGACTAAGGCGTTCTGCAACGTCCAATTTTACCTATTTTATCCTATTCCAATATTCCTACCTAAAGTTCAAATCACAAACCCTGAGACCTTCTGTGAACAAAACCACGCGCATACAGAAAGCATTGCAAACTCATAGAAGTAAAATAATCCACACGAAAATCCAGCGTTGTTACAGGATTCATTACATAAGGTAAAACAATGGCCAATTTGTAGTATGGGATACGCTGCCGCAAATGACGTCTCACTTTAAACCCAATGCTCTTTCTTTTTTTACTTATTGCTTCACCTTTATGGTTAACTCTTTGCACCAGTAATCATTTCCCATAAATTTGGCTTCTTTCTTGCATGTGAATTGAATATATTTTACTTGCATTTTTTGAGACAAAATGATATAACATGGTAATGTATATTTCTAAGGATGATATAGATAGGAGAGTATTTGAAATTTTTTTGTAAATTTTATGTAAATTGTATCTTATATAAATAAAATATATAATGGGCATTGCTCTAAGTCCAATAAATATATTGATGATGATCAAAACAAGACAAAGAAAGTTCTTAAATTTATTGCGGTTGGAAACTTTGACAAGCATCCTAATGACGATTTTTGTTCCGCCAAATATAGTGCACTTCGTAAAATAACTTGGTGACATGGCAAGGCAAGATAAGTGTGAACATTTTGTAGTAATATGCATTGTAAGTTTCAATGAGCTTAGAGATTTGTGTACATAATGATATTTTATAACATTGGTTATTTTCTAAAAATAATCATGTGAACAGCAAGAAAGTAGTGCAACTTAGTAATATATCCTTAGAAAAATAACATGCCGTGTTCTATGCGTGCGGGAAAGTCTCAGTGTTCTCCGAGCTTGTTTTCAAAACACCAGCAAGGACAGCCTTTGAAAAGGGGTGAGAAACAGATTCATGTAACGTTCTGAGAAACCAGTAAATGAAGTGGTTAAGTTCGTATCCCAGTGCAGTGGTGTGTCAGTGTCTGCAGTTTTAAGGGTTATGAAAGAGTAACAATGTATGCGGCTGCATATTCGTTTGATGTTTTGAGAGCGGGTTCTCACATTCAGAGGCTCTTATATAAAATGAATAAGTGCGGCGAACTATGAGTGTAACGGCAGATGATTTCGGTCATGAATCAGCTGACGCGGAGTGATACATCGAATCGGTGAGACCGTTTGTTTACAGAAGGTCTCAGGGTTGGTGACTTACACTATAGTCCCTAAGTCCCGTCCTCAGGGTTACGAGAGGGATGGAGCGGATTCCTCAGCCGTAGTGTTGGCAACAGTACATATGTTTTTCCTTGGTTATTTTCTTGGCTATCATGTGTAAGTTCTAACCCAAACTGTCAGGTTAATACATTATACTTCTCTTTCATATCTAATCTTATATTAATTTTTATATTACTGTAACACATATTATCATATTATTGTACTTTTTGAATTCTTCTGATTGCATATTTTGTGTACCAAACAGTGTTATAATACAAGACACTGTAAATGGGCATTTGCCTGTAGTGTCATGTCTTTAAATAAATAAATAAAGGAGCAAACCTGATACAAACCTTGGTCCTCCAGGTTGGGGGTTGAGCATGGGACTAGCGACCCTATCCCATAAAACAATCATTGTTGCGGAACTCAGAAACAATGATAGCCGGACGTATTCTATGGAAAGACACAGGCATGCTAAAGGACTACGTAAACGGAAGAATTATATATACCTGGCCACATGGAATGTTAGAACATTAAGTAAAGCAGGTGCATTGGAAAACCTAAAGGAGGAAATGAAGAAATACATAATAATAGTAGCGGCATTGCAGGAGATCAGGTGGCAAGGAAATGGAATGTTATCTACTGGGGATTACACATTAATGTATAGTGGAAGCAGTGAAAATACAAGAGGTGGCACAGGATTCCTACTAAACAATAAATATAAAACTGTAGTAAAGAAATTCAAACCAATAAATGAGAGCTTATGTACGCTGAGAATGAAAGCCAAGTTCTTCAACATTACCTTAGTATGTGTATATGCCGAAACGGAAGAGGCAGAAGAAGATGAAAAGGATGGATTCTACCAGCAGCTGGATCAGGTAATCGATCGTATACCAAAACATGACATTAAGATAATAATGGGAGACTTTAATGCCAAGGTTGGACGTGAAGAAGCATTCCAAGACTATATAGGAAAGGAAAGTTTGCATGAAATTTCAAATGATAATGGTCTGAGACTGATAGATCTGACTATGTGTAACTTAATGGTCATTGGAAGCACCTGGCATCAAAGGAAGAAGGTGAGGAAAATGACATGGTGTTCACCAGATGGTGTAACACAAAACCAAATTGACCATGTGCTGATAGACAGAAGACATGCCTCTGATATACTACAAGCAGATAGCTGTCGAGGAGCAGACAGTGATTATTTAGTACGCATTAAATACAGACAGAGAATAGCTACATATAGGGAAGGAAGAAGAGCGAAAGTGACCTCAAGGTATGATGATGAGAAGTTAAAAAGAGATGAAGCCATTGCCAACCAATTCCGTTTAATGGTAGGCAACCAACTTGAACAAAGAAGTCAAAGGTGGGAAATCGAAGGTATTGAAGGGAAATGGAGTATAATAAAGGATATCCTACATGAAACAGCACAGGAAGTGCTGGGAGAGAAGACGAAGATCCAAAGAGGTAAATGGTTTGATGAGGAATGTAAAGCAGCAATAAATGAAATAAATGAGGCACGAAAGAGAATGCTTAATAGGAAAACCAGATATAACACAGAACAATGTAGACTTAAAAGAAAGGAAGCAGACTGTGTGTGCAGGAGAAAGAAACGATGCTTTGAGAAAGAGTGGATTGAGGAACTTGAAGAATATAGTAGTAATCAGCAAGTAAGGAAAATGTATATGAGGGTGAAGGATATAAGGAAAGGCTTCCAACCGAAGACAGCTTTCTGTAAGGACCAAGCAGGAAACCTAATAGGCGGGGAAAATGAGATCTTAGAGAGATGGGCAGAATACTTCAGTCAGCTACTTAATGTGGAAGATGGGTTCCAAGATCTAGAATTGAATGATGAAGAGGAGTACCATGATGACGAAACCGGAACATCTCCAACACTGGAAGAAGTTAGAACAGTTATTAAGCCTCTAAAGAATAACAAAGCCCCAGGGATTAATAACATCACTGCTGAAATGGTTAAGAACTCAGGGAAATCAACTAATTAAGTATATACACAAATTGTTATCTGATATATGGGAACATGAACTATAGCCCTAGTGAGCGTAATATACAAAGTGCTTGCAAAAATCCTAGCAGGAAGATTGTCACCACTGACTGAGGGAATAATAGGGGATTATCAGTGTGGTTTTAGACCAAACAGATCCACTTCGGATCAAATCTTTATAGTCAGGCAGATAATGGAGAAATGTTATGAATATTCATCAGTTATTTATAGACTTTAAGCAGGCATATGACAGTATCATACGAGGAAAATTGTATGAGGCAATGAAGGAGCTAGGGATCCTAAACAAGCTAATAAGATTAACCAGAATGACGCCTCGGGGTACTAAATGCAAGGTGAAGATTGAAGCAGAGCTCAAAGGGAATTTGCAGTAAACCAAGGTTTGAGACAATGAGATGTGCTATCTACGATATTATTCAATATAGTTTTAGAAAAGATCATGAGTGTAACCCAGTAGGAACTCTCTTCAACACAGTGAACTAAAATCTAGCATATGCTGATGACATTGATATGATGGCGCGAAGATTGCAAGAAGTGAAGGAAGGACTGGAAAGATTGGAGAACACAGCTAGTGAGATGGGACTCCAAATAAAAAAACACAAGACTAAATACATGTTCTCAGCGCGAAATATGGAATTCACGGAAGGCCAATATATACAATTTGATGGAGGCACGTATGAAAAATTCAAAATTTTCAATATCTTGGAACATAAGTTACCATGTATAATAATATTAAGGAGGAAAGAAAAGCAAGAATTGCAGCTGGTAATCGAAGCTATTTTTCATTGTTAAGAGTTTTCAAATCTCGCAGCCTGAGTAGAAATTTGAAAATCAAAGTATATCAGCTAGTCTTAATGTCAGTGGTGACATATGGAGCAGAGACATAGACTTTGGTGCCAGCAGATGAAGAACTTTTGCGAAGATGGGAAAGAAGGATACTGAGGAAAATATGCGGGCCAGTAAATGAGAATGGTCAACGGCGAATAAGGAGAAACGATGAAATTAGAACACTCTACTACAAAAAAACAGATATAGTTTCCGATATAAGAAGCATGAGACTCAGGTGGCTAGGACATGTGGAAAGAATACCTGAAAACAGAGCTGCTAAAAAGGTCAATAAAGGGACACCAGGAGGGTGAAGATTAAGAGGAAGGCCAAGGAAAAGATGGTTTAAGAGAGGCGAAGGCCCTTTAGGGGCTGTAGCAACCAAGAAGAGCCTGAAAAGCGTCTTAACTCTGACATTTCTACTGCTAGATCAAAACTTAATTTTTCGAGAAATTAGCGTTCAATGCTAATACTCGTATGAAACTCATTTTCTCTACAGAGCAAGCCAGAGCTGATTTTCATTAAAATGTTGAATTATTATTATTTTCAAAGATTGAGAAGCGTTCTAATTATTGCATTTTGACTACACGATGATAACTTAATTATTCGAGAAATTCGCGTTCAATGCTAATACTCGTTTCAAACTCATATTTTCTACAGAGCAAGGCAGAAATGATTTTCATTAAAATGTTGATTCATTATTCTTTTCAGAGCCTGAAAAACGTTTTCATTCTGACATTTCGACTATGGGTTCAAAACTTGATTTTTCGAAAAATTCGCGTTAAATGCTAATACTCGCTTGAAACTTATTTTCTCTACAGAGCAAGCCAGAGATGATTTTCTTTAAATGTTGAATTATTATGTTTTTCAGACCTTGAGAAGCGTTTTAATTATTACATTTCGACTACAGGATGATAACTCGAGTTTTGGAGAAATTCGCTATAAATGCAAATACTCGCTTGAAACCCATTTTCTCTACAGAGCAAGCCAGAGATGATAATCATTAAAATGATAAATTATTATGCTTTTCAGAGCTTGAGAAGCGTCTTAATTCTGACATTTCTACTACAAGATCAAAACTTAATTTTTCGAGAAATTCGCGTTCAATGCTAATTCTCGTATGAAACTCATTTTCTCTACAGAGCAAGCCAGAGCTGATTTTCATTAAAATGTTGAATTATTATGCTTTTCAGAGTCTGGGAGACGTTTCAATTCTTACATTTCGACTATAGGTTCAAAACTTGATTTTTTGAAAAAATCTTGTTAAATGCAAATACTCAATTGAAACCCATTTTCTCTACAGAGCATGCCAGATATGACTTTCATTAAAATTTTGATTTATTATGCTTTTCAGAGCTTGAGAAGCGTTTTAATTATTACGTTTCAACTACAGGATGATAACTTGACTTTTGGAGATATTCGCGATAAATGCAAATACTCGCTTGAAACCCATTTTCTCTACAGAGCAAGCCATAGATGATTTTTATTAAAATGTTGAATTATTATGCTTTTCAGAGTCTGAGAGACGTTTCAATTCTTACATTTCGACTATAGGTTCAAAACTTGATTTTTTGAAAAAATCTTGTTAAATGCAAATACTCAATTGAAACCCATTTTCTCTACAGAGCATGCCAGAGATGACTTTCATTAAAATTTTGATTTATTATGCTTTTCAGAGCTTGAGAATCGTCTTAATTCTGACAATTCTACTACAAGATTAAAACTTAATTTTTCGAGAAATTCGCGTTCAAGGCTAATTCTCGTATGAAACTCATTTTCTCTACAGAGCAAGCCAGAGATGATAATCATTAAAATGATAAATTATTGTGCTTTTCAGAGCTTGAGAAGCGTCTCAATTTTGACATTTCTACTACAAGATCAAAACTTAATTTTTCGAGAAATTCGCGTTCAATGCTAATACTCGTATGAAACTCATTTTCCCTACAGAGCAAGCCAGAGCTGATTTTCATTAGAATGTTGAATTATTATGCTTTTCAGAGCCTGAGAAACGATTTAATTCTGACATTTCGACTATAGGTTCAAAACTTGAATTTTTAAAAATTCGTGTTAAATTCAAATACTCACTTGTAACCCATTTTCTCTACAGAGCATGCCAGCAATGACTTTCATTAAAATGTTGATTTATTATGCTTTTCAGAGCTTGAGAAGCGTTTTAATTATTACATTTCAACTACATGATGATAACTTGATTTTTCGAGAAATTCGCGTTCAATGCTAATACTCGTTTGAAACTCATTTTCTCTACAAACCAAGCCATAGATGATTTTTATTAAAATATTGAATTATTATGCTTCTCAGAGCTTGAGAAACGTTTTAATTATTACATTTCGACTACAGGATGATAACTTAATTTTTCCAGAAATTCGCGTTCAATGCTAATACTCGTTAGAAATTCATATTCTCTACAGAGCAAGCCAGAGATGATTTTCATTTAAATGTTGTATTATTAAACTTTTAAGGGCCTCAGAATCGTTTTAATTCTGACATTTCGACAATAGGTTCTAAAGTTGTTATCTCCAGAAACTCGCGTTCAATGCTTCTATTCGTTTGAAACTCATTTTCTCTACAGAGCAAGCCATAGATCATTTCCATTAAAATGGTAAACAATTATGCTTTTCAGAGCCTGAAAAGCTTTTGAATATTTACATTTTGACTATAGGGTGATAAGTTTTCTTTTCGAAAAATTCGCGTTCAATGATAATACTCTTTTGAAACTAATTTTCTCTACAGAGCAACCAGATATGATTTTCATTAAAATGTTATATTATTGTGCTTTTCATAGCCTGAACATCGTTTTAATTCTGACATTTCTACATAGGATTAGAACTTGAATTTTCGAGATATTCGCGTTAAATGCGAATATTCGTTGTAATCTAATTTTCGCTACAGATCAAGCCAGAGATGATTTTCATAAAAATGTTATATTATTATGCAGTTCAGAGCTTAAAAGCATTTTCATTATCACATTTCGAATGTAGGATCAAGACTTGATTATTCGAGAAAATCGCGTTCAATCATAAAACTCGCTTCAAACTTATTTTCCCTACTGACCAAGCCAGAGATGATTTTCATTAAAAATGTTTAATTATTATATTTTTCAGAGACTGAAAACCCCTCCAGAGATTGCGCCTTATAGTAGCACTGACCGTGCGGGCGGAGGGGTTTGCGTGCTTTGTTGAGGCTGAGAGCTATGCCAGCGGTAGATTTTCTACCAGCAAGGTCACCCATGCTGGACAGGTCTAAGAAAAGAAGCCAGACTAAGGCGTTCTGCAACGTCCAATTTTACCTATTTTATCCTATTCCAATATTCCTACCTAAAGTTCAAATCACAAACCCTGAGACCTTCTGTGAACAAAACCACGCGCATACAGAAAGCATTGCAAACTCATAGAAGTAAAATAATCCACACGAAAATCCAGCGTTGTTACAGGATTCATTACATAAGGTAAAACAATGGCCAATTTGTAGTATGGGATACGCTGCCGCAAATGACGTCTCACTTTAAACCCAATGCTCTTTCTTTTTTTACTTATTGCTTCACCTTTATGGTTAACTCTTTGCACCAGTAATCATTTCCCATAAATTTGGCTTCTTTCTTGCATGTGAATTGAATATATTTTACTTGCATTTTTTTAGACAAAATGATATAACATGGTAATGTATATTTCTAAGGATGATATAGATACGAGAGTATTTGAAATTTTTTTGTAAATTTTATGTAAATTGTATCTTATGTAAATAAAATATATAATGGGCATAAACAGCCATATGCATTGCTCTAAGTCCAATAAATATATTGATGATGATCAAAACAAGACAAAGAAAGTTCTTAAATTTATTGCGGTTGGAAACTTTGACAAGCATCCTAATGACGATTTTTGTTCCGCCAAATATAGTACACTTCGTAAAATAACTTGGTGACATGGCAAGGCAAGATAAGTGTGAACATTTTGTAGTAATATGCATTGTAAGTTTCAATGAGCTTAGAGATTTGTGTACATAATGATATTTTATAACATTGGTTATTTTCTAAAAATAATCATGTGAACAGCAAGAAAGTAGTGCAACTTAGTAATATATCCTTAGAAAAATAACATGCCGTGTTCTATGCGTGCGGGAAAGTCTCAGTGTTCTCCGAGCTTGTTTTCAAAACACCAGCAAGGACAGCCTTTGAAAAGGGGTGAGAAACAGATTCATGTAACGTTATGAGAAACCAGTAAATGAAGTGGTTAAGTTCGTATCCCTGTGCAGTGGTGTGTCAGTGTCTGCAGTTTTAAGGGTTATGAAAGAGAGAATGACCGGGAGAGTAACAATGTATGCGGCTGCATATTCGTTTGATGTTTTGAGAGCGGGTTCTCACATTCAGAGGCTCTTATATAAAATGAATAAGTGCGGCGAACTATGAGTGTAACGGCAGATGATTTCGGTCATGAATCAGCTGACGCGGAGTGATACATCGAATCGGTGAGACCGTTTGTTTACAGAAGGTCTCAGGGTTGGTGACTTACACTATAGTCCCTAAGTCCCGTCCTCAGGGTTACGAGAGGGATGGAGCGGATTCCTCAGCCGTAGTGTTGGCAACAGTACATATGTTTTTCCTTGGTTATTTTCTTGGCTATCATGTGTAAGTTCTAACCCAAACTGTCAGGTTAATACTTTATACTTCTCTTTCATATCTAATCTTATATTAATTTTTATATTACTGTAACACATATTATCATATTATTGTACTTTTTGAATTCTTCTGATTGCATATTTTGTGTACCAAACAGTGTTATAATACAAGACACTGTAAATGGGCATTTGCCTGTAGTGTCATGTCTTTAAATAAATAAATAAAGGAGCAAACCTGATACAAACCTTGGTCCTCCAGGTTGGGTGTTGAGCATGGGACTAGCGACCCTATCCCATAAAACAATCATTGTTGCGAAACTCAGAAACAATGATAGCCGGACGTATTCTATGGAAAGACACAGGCATGCTAAAGGACTACGTAAACGGAAGAATGATATATACCTGGCCACATGGAATGTTAGAACATTAAGTAAAGCAGGTGCATTGGAAAACCTAAAGGAGGAAATGAAGAAATACATAATAATAGTAGCGGCATTGCAGGAGATCAGGTGGCAAGGAAATGGAATGTTATCTACTGGGGATTACACATTAATGTATAGTGGAAGCAGTGAAAATACAAGAGGTGGCACAGGATTCCTACTAAACAATAAATATAAAACTGTAGTAAAGAAATTCAAACCAATAAATGAGAGCTTATGTACGCTGAGAATGAAAGCCAAGTTCTTCAACATTACCTTAGTATGTGTATATGCCGAAACGGAAGAGGCAGAAGAAGATGAAAAGGATGGATTCTACCAGCAGCTGGATCAGGTAATCGATCGTATACCAAAACATGACATTAAGATAATAATGGGAGACTTTAATGCCAAGGTTGGACGTGAAGAAGCATTCCAAGACTATATAGGAAAGGAAAGTTTGCATGAAATTTCAAATGATAATGGTCTGAGACTGATAGATCTGACTATGTGTAACTTAATGGTCATTGGAAGCACCTGGCATCAAAGGAAGAAGGTGAGGAAAATGACATGGTGTTCACCAGATGGTGTAACACAAAACCAAATTGACCATGTGCTGATAGACAGAAGACATGCCTCTGATATACTACAAGCAGATAGCTGTCGAGGAGCAGACAGTGATTATTTAGTACGCATTAAATACAGACAGAGAATAGCTACATATAGGGAAGGAAGAAGAGCGAAAGTGACCTCAAGGTATGATGATGAGAAGTTAAAAAGAGATGAAGCCATTGCCAACCAATTCCGTTTAATGGTAGGCAACCAACTTGAACAAAGAAGTCAAAGGTGGGAAATCGAAGGTATTGAAGGGAAATGGAGTATAATAAAGGAGATCCTACATGAAACAGCACAGGAAGTGCTGGGAGAGAAGACGAAGATCCAAAGAGGTAAATGGTTTGATGAGGAATGTAAAGCAGCAATAAATGAAATAAATGAGGCACGAAAGAGAATGCTTAATAGGAAAACCAGATATAACACAGAACAATGTAGACTTAAAAGAAAGGAAGCAGACTGTGTGTGCAGGAGAAAGAAACGATGCTTTGAGAAAGAGTGGATTGAGGAACTTGAAGAATATAGTAGTAATCAGCAAGTAAGGAAAATGTATATGAGGGTGAAGGATATAAGGAAAGGCTTCCAACCGAAGACAGCTTTCTGTAAGGACCAAGCAGGAAACCTAATAGGCGGGGAAAATGAGATCTTAGAGAGATGGGCAGAATACTTCAGTCAGCTACTTAATGTGGAAGATGGGTTCCAAGATCTAGAATTGAATGATGAAGAGGAGTACCATGATGACGAAACCGGAACATCTCCAACACTGGAAGAAGTTAGAACAGTTATTAAGCCTCTAAAGAATAACAAAGCCCCAGGGATTAATAACATCACTGCTGAAATGGTTAAGAACTCAGGGAAATCAACTAATTAAGTATATACACAAATTGTTATCTGATATATGGGAACATGAACTATAGCCCTAGTGAGCGTAATATACAAAGTGCTTGCAAAAATCCTAGCAGGAAGATTGTCACCACTGACTGAGGGAATAATAGGGGATTATCAGTGTGGTTTTAGACCAAACAGATCCACTTCGGATCAAATCTTTATAGTCAGGCAGATAATGGAGAAATGTTATGAATATTCATCAGTTATTTATAGACTTTAAGCAGGCATATGACAGTATCATACGAGGAAAATTGTATGAGGCAATGAAGGAGCTAGGGATCCTAAACAAGCTAATAAGATTAACCAGAATGACGCCTCGGGGTACTAAATGCAAGGTGAAGATTGAAGCAGAGCTCACAAGGGAATTTGAGGTAAACCAAGGTTTGAGACAAGGAGATGTGCTATCTACGATATTATTCAATATAGTTTTAGAAAAGATCATGAGTGTAACCCAGTAGGAACTCTCTTCAACACAGTGAACCAAAATCTAGCATATGCTGATGACATTGATATGATGGCACGAAGATTGCAAGAAGTGAAGGAAGGACTGGAAAGATTGGAGAACACAGCTAGTGAGATGGGACTCCAAATAAAAAAAACACAAGACTAAATACATGTTCTCAGCGCGAAATATGGAATTCACGGAAGGCCAATATATACAATTTGATGGAGGCACGTATGAAAAATTCAAAATTTTCAATATCTTGGAACATAAGTTACCATGTATAATAATATTAAGGAGGAAAGAAAAGCAAGAATTGCAGCTGGTAATCGAAGCTATTTTTCATTGTTAAGAGTTTTCAAATCTCGCAGCCTGAGTAGAAATTTGAAAATCAAAGTATATCAGCTAGTCTTAATGTCAGTGGTGACATATGGAGCAGAGACATAGACTTTGGTGCAAGCAGATGAAGAACTTTTGCGAAGATGGGAAAGAAGGATACTGAGGAAAATATGCGGGCCAGTAAATGAGAATGGTCAACGGCGAATAAGGAGAAACGATGAAATTAGAACACTCTACTACAAAAAAACAGATATAGTTTCCGATATAAGAAGCATGAGACTCAGGTGGCTAGGACATGTGGAAAGAATACCTGAAAACAGAGTTGCTAAAAAGGTCAATAAAGGGACACCAGGAGGGTGAAGATTAAGAGGAAGGCCAAGGAAAAGATAATTGGAGGTTGATGAGGAAGATTTTAGGAGGATGGGAGTAAGACGGTGGAGACGTCGAGCAGAAGACAGAAGAGAATGTGCTATCATTGTAAGAGAGGCGAAGGCCCTTTAGGGGCTGTAGCAGCCAAGAAGAGCCTGAAAAGCGTCTTAACTCTGACATTTCTACTGCTAGATCAAAACTTAATTTTTCGAGAAATTAGCGTTCAATGCTAATACTCGTATGAAACTCATTTTCTCTACAGAGCAAGCCAGAGCTGATTTTCATTAAAATGTTGAATTATTATTATTTTCAAAGATTGAGAAGCGTTCTAATTATTGCATTTTGACTACACGATGATAACTTAATTATTCGAGAAATTCGCGTTCAATGCTAATACTCGTTTGAAACTCATATTTTCTACAGAGCAAGGCAGAAATGATTTTCATTAAAATGTTGATTCATTATTCTTTTCAGAGCCTGAAAAACGTTTTCATTCTGACATTTCGACTATGGGTTCAAAACTTGATTTTTCGAAAAATTCGCGTTAAATGCTAATACTCGCTTGAAACTTATTTTCTCTACAGAGCAAGCCAGAGATGATTTTCTTTAAATGTTGAATTATTATGTTTTTCAGACCTTGAGAAGCGTTTTAATTATTACATTTCGACTACAGGATCATAACTCGATTTTTGGAGAAATTCGCTATAAATGCAAATACTCGCTTGAAACCCATTTTCTCTACAGAGCAAGCCAGAGATGATAATCATTAAAATGATAAATTCTGACATTTCTACTACAAGATTAAAACTTAATTTTTCGAGAAATTCGCGTTCAATGCTAATTCTCGTATGAAACTCATTTTCTCTACAGAGCAAGCCAGAGCTGATTGTCATTAGAATGTTGAATTATAATGCTTTTCAGAGCCTGAGAAACGTTTTAATTATTACATTTCGACTACAGGATGATAACTTAATATTTCGAGAAATTCGCGTTCAATACTAATACTCGTATGAAACCCATTTTCTCTACAGAGTAAGCCAGAGCGGATTTTCATTAAAATGTTGAATTATTATGCTTTTCAGAGTCTGAGAGACGTTTCAATTCTTACATTTCGACTATAGGTTCAAAACTTGATTTTTTGAAAAAATCTTGTTAAATGCAAATACTCAATTGAAACCCATTTTCTCTACAGAGCATGCCAGATATGACTTTCATTAAAATTTTGATTTATTATGCTTTTCAGAGCTTGAGAAGCGTTTTAATTATTACGTTTCAACTACAGGATGATAACTCGATTTTTGGAGATATTCGCGATAAATGCAAATACTCGCTTGAAACCCATTTTCTCTACAGAGCAAGCCATAGATGATTTTTATTAAAATGTTGAATTATTATGCTTTTCAGAGTCTGAGAGACGTTTCAATTCTTACATTTCGACTATAGGTTCAAAACTTGATTTTTTGAAAAAATCTTGTTAAATGCAAATACTCAATTGAAACCCATTTTCTCTACAGAGCATGCCAGAGATGACTTTCATTAAAATTTTGATTTATTATGCTTTTCAGAGCTTGAGAAGCGTCTTAATTCTGACATTTCTACTACAAGATTAAAACTTAATTTTTCGAGAAATTCGCGTTCAATGCTAATTCTCGTATGAAACTCATTTTCTCTACAGAGCAAGCCAGAGATGATAATCATTAAAATGATAAATTATTGTGCTTTTCAGAGCTTGAGAAGCGTCTCAATTTTGACATTTCTACTACAAGATCAAAACTTAATTTTGCGAGAAATTCGCGTTCAATGCTAATACTCGTATGAAACTCATTTTCCCTACAGAGCAAGCCAGAGCTGATTTTCATTAGAATGTTGAATTATTATGCTTTTCAGAGCCTGAGATACGATTTAATTCTGACATTTCGACTATAGGTTCAAAACTTGAATTTTTGAAAAATTCGTGTTAAATTCAAATACTCACTTGTAACCCATTTTCTCTACAGAGCATGCCAGCAATGACTTTCATTAAAATGTTGATTTATTATGCTTTTCAGAACTTGAGAAGCGTTTTAATTATTACATTTCAACTACATGATGATAACTTGATTTTTCGAGAAATTCGCGTTCAATGCTAATACTCGTTTGAAACTCATTTTCTCTACAAACCAAGCCATAGATGATTTTTATTAAAATATTGAATTATTATGCTTCTCAGAGCTTGAGAAACGTTTTAATTATTACATTTCGACTACAGGATGATAACTTAATTTTTCCAGAAATTCACGTTCAATGCTAATACTCGTTAGAAATTCATATTCTCTACAGAGCAAGCCAGAAATGATTTTCATTTAAATGTTGTATTATTAAACTTTTAAGGGCCTCAGAATCGTTTTAATTCTGACATTTCGACAATAGGTTCTAAAGTTGTTATCTCCAGAAACTCGCGTTCAATGCTAATATTCGTTTGAAACTCATTTTCTCTACAGAGCAAGCCAGAGATCATTTCCATTAAAATGGTAAACAATTATGCTTTTCAGAGCCTGAAAAGCTTTTGAATATTTACATTTTGACTATAGGGTGATAAGTTGTCTTTTCGAAAAATTCGCGTTCAATGATAATACTCTTTTGAAACTCATTTTCTCTACAGAGCCACCAGATATGATTTTCATTAAAATGTTATATTATTGTGCTTTTCATAGCCTGAACATCGTTTTAATTCTGACATTTCTACATAGGATTAGAACTTGAATTTTCGAGATATTCGCGTTAAATGCGAATATTCGTTGTAATCTAATTTTCGCTACAGATCAAGCCAGAGATGATTTTCATAAAAATGTTATATTATTATGCAGTTCAGAGCTTAAAAGCATTTTCATTATCACATTTCGAATGTAGGATCAAGACTTGATTATTCGAGAAAATCGCGTTCAATCATAAAACTCGCTTCAAACTTATTTTCCCTACTGACCAAGCCAGAGATGATTTTCATTAAAAATGTTTAATTATTATATTTTTCAGAGACTGAAAACCCCTCCAGAGATTGCGCCTTATAGTAGCACTGACCGTGCGGGCGGAGGGGTTTGCGTGCTTTGTTGAGGCTGAGAGCTATGCCAGCGGTAGATTTTCTACCAGCAAGGTCACCCATGCTGGACAGGTCTCAGAAAAGAAGCCAGACTAAGGCGTTCTGCAACGTCCAATTTTACCTATTTTATCCTATTCCAATATTCCTACCTAAAGTTCAAATCACAAACCCTGAGACCTTCTGTGAACAAAACCACGCGCATACAGAAAGCATTGCAAAGTCATAGAAGTAAAATAATCCACACGAAAATCCAGCGTTGTTACAGGATTCATTACATAAGGTAAAACAATGGCCAATTTGTAGTATGGGATACGCTGCCGCAAATGACGTCTCACTTTAAACCCAATGCTCTTTCTTTTTTTACTTATTGCTTCACCTTTATGGTTAACTCTTTGCACCAGTAATCATTTCCCATAAATTTGGCTTCTTTCTTGCATGTGAATTGAATATATTTTACTTGCATTTTTTGAGACAAAATGATATAACATGGTAATGTATATTTCTAAGGATGATATAGATAGGAGAGTATTTGAAATTTTTTTGTAAATTTTATGTAAATTGTATCTTATGTAAATAAAATATATAATGGGCATTGCTCTAAGTCCAATAAATATATTGATGATGATCAAAACAAGACAAAGAAAGTTCTTAAATTTATTGCGGTTGGAAACTTTGACAAGCATCCTAATGACGATTTTTGTTCCGCCAAATATAGTGCACTTCGTAAAATAACTTGGTGACATGGCAAGGCAAGATAAGTGTGAACATTTTGTAGTAATATGCATTGTAAGTTTCAATGAGCTTAGAGATTTGTGTACATAATGATATTTTATAACATTGGTTATTTTCTAAAAATAATCATGTGAACAGCAAGAAAGTAGTGCAACTTAGTAATATATCCTTAGAAAAATAACATGCCGTGTTCTATGCGTGCGGGAAAGTCTCAGTGTTCTCCGAGCTTGTTTTCAAAACACCAGCAAGGACAGCCTTTGAAAAGGGGTGAGAAACAGATTCATGTAACGTTCTGAGAAACCAGTAAATGAAGTGGTTAAGTTCGTATCCCAGTGCAGTGGTGTGTCAGTGTCTGCAGTTTTAAGGGTTATGAAAGAGTAACAATGTATGCGGCTGCATATTCGTTTGATGTTTTGAGAGCGGGTTCTCACATTCAGAGGCTCTTATATAAAATGAATAAGTGCGGCGAACTATGAGTGTAACGGCAGATGATTTCGGTCATGAATCAGCTGACGCGGAGTGATACATCGAATCGGTGAGACCGTTTGTTTACAGAAGGTCTCAGGGTTGGTGACTTACACTATAGTCCCTAAGTCCCGTCCTCAGGGTTACGAGAGGGATGGAGCGGATTCCTCAGCCGTAGTGTTGGCAACAGTACATATGTTTTTCCTTGGTTATTTTCTTGGCTATCATGTGTAAGTTCTAACCCAAACTGTCAGGTTAATACTTTATACTTCTCTTTCATATCTAATCTTATATTAATTTTTATATTACTGTAACACATATTATCATATTATTGTACTTTTTGAATTCTTCTGATTGCATATTTTGTGTACCAAACAGTGTTATAATACAAGACACTGTAAATGGGCATTTGCCTGTAGTGTCATGTCTTTAAATAAATAAATAAAGGAGCAAACCTGATACAAACCTTGGTCCTCCAGGTTGGGGGTTGAGCATGGGACTAGCGACCCTATCCCATAAAACAATCATTGTTGCGGAACTCAGAAACAATGATAGCCGGACGTATTCTATGGAAAGACACAGGCATGCTAAAGGACTACGTAAACGGAAGAATTATATATACCTGGCCACATGGAATGTTAGAACATTAAGTAAAGCAGGTGCATTGGAAAACCTAAAGGAGGAAATGAAGAAATACATAATAATAGTAGCGGCATTGCAGGAGATCAGGTGGCAAGGAAATGGAATGTTATCTACTGGGGATTACACATTAATGTATAGTGGAAGCAGTGAAAATACAAGAGGTGGCACAGGATTCCTACTAAACAATAAATATAAAACTGTAGTAAAGAAATTCAAACCAATAAATGAGAGCTTATGTACGCTGAGAATGAAAGCCAAGTTCTTCAACATTACCTTAGTATGTGTATATGCCGAAACGGAAGAGGCAGAAGAAGATGAAAAGGATGGATTCTACCAGCAGCTGGATCAGGTAATCGATCGTATACCAAAACATGACATTAAGATAATAATGGGAGACTTTAATGCCAAGGTTGGACGTGAAGAAGCATTCCAAGACTATATAGGAAAGGAAAGTTTGCATGAAATTTCAAATGATAATGGTCTGAGACTGATAGATCTGACTATGTGTAACTTAATGGTCATTGGAAGCACCTGGCATCAAAGGAAGAAGGTGAGGAAAATGACATGGTGTTCACCAGATGGTGTAACACAAAACCAAATTGACCATGTGCTGATAGACAGAAGACATGCCTCTGATATACTAACAGCAGATAGCTGTCGAGGAGCAGACAGTGATTATTTAGTACGCATTAAATACAGACAGAGAATAGCTACATATAGGGAAGGAAGAAGAGCGAAAGTGACCTCAAGGTATGATGATGAGAAGTTAAAAAGAGATGAAGCCATTGCCAACCAATTCCGTTTAATGGTAGGCAACCAACTTGAACAAAGAAGTCAAAGGTGGGAAATCGAAGGTATTGAAGGGAAATGGAGTATAATAAAGGAGATCCTACATGAAACAGCACAGGAAGTGCTGGGAGAGAAGACGAAGATCCAAAGAGGTAAATGGTTTGATGAGGAATGTAAAGCAGCAATAAATGAAATAAATGAGGCACGAAAGAGAATGCTTAATAGGAAAACCAGATATAACACAGAACAATGTAGACTTAAAAGAAAGGAAGCAGACTGTGTGTGCAGGAGAAAGAAACGATGCTTTGAGAAAGAGTGGATTGAGGAACTTGAAGAATATAGTAGTAATCAGCAAGTAAGGAAAATGTATATGAGGGTGAAGGATATAAGGAAAGGCTTCCAACCGAAGACAGCTTTCTGTAAGGACCAAGCAGGAAACCTAATAGGCGGGGAAAATGAGATCTTAGAGAGATGGGCAGAATACTTCAGTCAGCTACTTAATGTGGAAGATGGGTTCCAAGATCTAGAATTGAATGATGAAGAGGAGTACCATGATGACGAAACCGGAACATCTCCAACACTGGAAGAAGTTAGAACAGTTATTAAGCCTCTAAAGAATAACAAAGCCCCAGGGATTAATAACATCACTGCTGAAATGGTTAAGAACTCAGGGAAATCAACTAATTAAGTATATACACAAATTGTTATCTGATATATGGGAACATGAACTATAGCCCTAGTGAGCGTAATATACAAAGTGCTTGCAAAAATCCTAGCAGGAAGATTGTCACCACTGACTGAGGGAATAATAGGGGATTATCAGTGTGGTTTTAGACCAAACAGATCCACTTCGGATCAAATCTTTATAGTCAGGCAGATAATGGAGAAATGTTATGAATATTCATCAGTTATTTATAGACTTTAAGCAGGCATATGACAGTATCATACGAGGAAAATTGTATGAGGCAATGAAGGAGCTAGGGATCCTAAACAAGCTAATAAGATTAACCAGAATGACGCCTCGGGGTACTAAATGCAAGGTGAAGATTGAAGCAGAGCTCAAAGGGAATTTGCAGTAAACCAAGGTTTGAGACAATGAGATGTGCTATCTACGATATTATTCAATATAGTTTTAGAAAAGATCATGAGTGTAACCCAGTAGGAACTCTCTTCAACACAGTGAACTAAAATCTAGCATATGCTGATGACATTGATATGATGGCGCGAAGATTGCAAGAAGTGAAGGAAGGACTGGAAAGATTGGAGAACACAGCTAGTGAGATGGGACTCCAAATAAAAAAACACAAGACTAAATACATGTTCTCAGCGCGAAATATGGAATTCACGGAAGGCCAATATATACAATTTGATGGAGGCACGTATGAAAAATTCAAAATTTTCAATATCTTGGAACATAAGTTACCATGTATAATAATATTAAGGAGGAAAGAAAAGCAAGAATTGCAGCTGGTAATCGAAGCTATTTTTCATTGTTAAGAGTTTTCAAATCTCGCAGCCTGAGTAGAAATTTGAAAATCAAAGTATATCAGCTAGTCTTAATGTCAGTGGTGACATATGGAGCAGAGACATAGACTTTGGTGCAAGCAGATGAAGAACTTTTGCGAAGATGGGAAAGAAGGATACTGAGGAAAATATGCGGGCCAGTAAATGAGAATGGTCAACGGCGAATAAGGAGAAACGATGAAATTAGAACACTCTACTACAAAAAAACAGATATAGTTTCCGATATAAGAAGCATGAGACTCAGGTGGCTAGGACATGTGGAAAGAATACCTGAAAACAGAGCTGCTAAAAAGGTCAATAAAGGGACACCAGGAGGGTGAAGATTAAGAGGAAGGCCAAGGAAAAGATGGTTTAAGAGAGGCGAAGGCCCTTTAGGGGCTGTAGCAACCAAGAAGAGCCTGAAAAGCGTCTTAACTCTGACATTTCTACTGCTAGATCAAAACTTAATTTTTCGAGAAATTAGCGTTCAATGCTAATACTCGTATGAAACTCATTTTCTCTACAGAGCAAGCCAGAGCTGATTTTCATTAAAATGTTGAATTATTATTATTTTCAAAGATTGAGAAGCGTTCTAATTATTGCATTTTGACTACACGATGATAACTTAATTATTCGAGAAATTCGCGTTCAATGCTAATACTCGTTTGAAACTCATATTTTCTACAGAGCAAGGCAGAAATGATTTTCATTAAAATGTTGATTCATTATTCTTTTCAGAGCCTGAAAAACGTTTTCATTCTGACATTTCGACTATGGGTTCAAAACTTGATTTTTCGAAAAATTCGCGTTAAATGCTAATACTCGCTTGAAACTTATTTTCTCTACAGAGCAAGCCAGAGATGATTTTCTTTAAATGTTGAATTATTATGTTTTTCAGACCTTGAGAAGCGTTTTAATTATTACATTTCGACTACAGGATGATAACTCGAGTTTTGGAGAAATTCGCTATAAATGCAAATACTCGCTTGAAACCCATTTTCTCTACAGAGCAAGCCAGAGATGATAATCATTAAAATGATAAATTATTATGCTTTTCAGAGCTTGAGAAGCGTCTTAATTCTGACATTTCTACTACAAGATCAAAACTTAATTTTTCGAGAAATTCGCGTTCAATGCTAATTCTCGTATGAAACTCATTTTCTCTACAGAGCAAGCCAGAGCTGATTTTCATTAAAATGTTGAATTATTATGCTTTTCAGAGTCTGGGAGACGTTTCAATTCTTACATTTCGACTATAGGTTCAAAACTTGATTTTTTGAAAAAATCTTGTTAAATGCAAATACTCAATTGAAACCCATTTTCTCTACAGAGCATGCCAGATATGACTTTCATTAAAATTTTGATTTATTATGCTTTTCAGAGCTTGAGAAGCGTTTTAATTATTACGTTTCAACTACAGGATGATAACTCGATTTTTGGAGATATTCGCGATAAATGCAAATACTCGCTTGAAACCCATTTTCTCTACAGAGCAAGCCATAGATGATTTTTATTAAAATGTTGAATTATTATGCTTTTCAGAGTCTGAGAGACGTTTCAATTCTTACATTTCGACTATAGGTTCAAAACTTGATTTTTTGAAAAAATCTTGTTAAATGCAAATACTCAATTGAAACCCATTTTCTCTACAGAGCATGCCAGAGATGACTTTCATTAAAATTTTGATTTATTATGCTTTTCAGAGCTTGAGAATCGTCTTAATTCTGACAATTCTACTACAAGATTAAAACTTAATTTTTCGAGAAATTCGCGTTCAATGCTAATTCTCGTATGAAACTCATTTTCTCTACAGAGCAAGCCAGAGATGATAATCATTAAAATGATAAATTATTGTGCTTTTCAGAGCTTGAGAAGCGTCTCAATTTTGACATTTCTACTACAAGATCAAAACTTAATTTTTCGAGAAATTCGCGTTCAATGCTAATACTCGTATGAAACTCATTTTCCCTACAGAGCAAGCCAGAGCTGAATTTCATTAGAATGTTGAATTATTATGCTTTTCAGAGCCTGAGAAACGATTTAATTCTGACATTTCGACTATAGGTTCAAAACTTGAATTTTTAAAAATTCGTGTTAAATTCAAATACTCACTTGTAACCCATTTTCTCTACAGAGCATGCCAGCAATGACTTTCATTAAAATGTTGATTTATTATGCTTTTCAGAGCTTGAGAAGCGTTTTAATTATTACATTTCAACTACATGATGATAACTTGATTTTTCGAGAAATTCGCGTTCAATGCTAATACTCGTTTGAAACTCATTTTCTCTACAAACCAAGCCATAGATGATTTTTATTAAAATATTGAATTATTATGCTTCTCAGAGCTTGAGAAACGTTTTAATTATTACATTTCGACTACAGGATGATAACTTAATTTTTCCAGAAATTCGCGTTCAATGCTAATACTCGTTAGAAATTCATATTCTCTACAGAGCAAGCCAGAGATGATTTTCATTTAAATGTTGTATTATTAAACTTTTAAGGGCCTCAGAATCGTTTTAATTCTGACATTTCGACAATAGGTTCTAAAGTTGTTATCTCCAGAAACTCGCGTTCAATGCTTCTATTCGTTTGAAACTCATTTTCTCTACAGAGCAAGCCATAGATCATTTCCATTAAAATGGTAAACAATTATGCTTTTCAGAGCCTGAAAAGCTTTTGAATATTTACATTTTGACTATAGGGTGATAAGTTTTCTTTTCGAAAAATTCGCGTTCAATGATAATACTCTTTTGAAACTCATTTTCTCTACAGAGCAACCAGATATGATTTTCATTAAAATGTTATATTATTGTGCTTTTCATAGCCTGAACATCGTTTTAATTCTGACATTTCTACATAGGATTAGAACTTGAATTTTCGAGATATTCGCGTTAAATGCGAATATTCGTTGTAATCTAATTTTCGCTACAGATCAAGCCAGAGATGATTTTCATAAAAATGTTATATTATTATGCAATCTTTGAAAATAATAATAATTCAACATTTTAATGAAAATCAGCTCTGGCTTGCTCTGTAGAGAAAATGAGTTTCATACGAGTATTAGCATTGAACGCTAATTTCTCGAAAAATTAAGTTTTGATCTAGCAGTAGAAATGTCAGAATTAAGACGCTTTTCAGGCTCTTCTTGGCTGCTACAGCCCCTAAAGGGCCCTCGCCTCTCTTACAATGATAGCACATTCACTTCTGTCTTCTGCTCGAAGTCTCCACCGTCTTACTCCCATCCTCCTAAAATCTTCCTCATCAACCTCCAACCATCTTTTCCTTGGCCTTCCTCTTAATCTTCACCCTCCTGGTGTCCCTTTATTGACCTTTTTAGCAGCTCTGTTTTCAGGTATTCTTTACACATGTCCTAGCCACCTGAGTCTCATGCTTCTTATATCGGAAACTATATCTGTTTTTTTGTAGTAGAGTGTTCTAATTTCATCGTTTCTCCTTATTCGCCGTTGACCATGTAACTTATGTTCCAAGATATTGAAAATTTTGAATTTTTCATACGTGCCTCCATCAAATTGTATATATTGGCCTTCCGTGAATTCCATATTTCGCGCTGAGAACATGTATTTAGTCTTGTGTTTTTTTATTTGGAGTCCCATCTCACTAGCTGTGTTCTCCAATCTTTCCAGTCCTTCCTTCACTTCTTGCAATCTTCGTGCCATCATATCAATGTCATCAGCATATGCTAGATTTTAGTTCACTGTGTTGAAGAGAGTTCCTACTGGGTTACACTCATGATCTTTTCTAAAACTATATTGAATAATATCGTAGATAGCACATCTCCTTGTCTCAAAGCTTGGTTTACTGCAAATTCCCTTGTGAGCTCTGCTTCAATCTTCACCTTGCATTTAGTACCCCGAGGCGTCATTCTGGTTAATCTTATTAGCTTGTTTAGGATCCCTAGCTCCTTCATTGCCTCATACAATTTTCCTCGTATGATACTGTCATATGCCTGCTTAAAGTCTATAAATAACTGATGAATATTCATAACATTTCTCCATTATCTGCCTGACTATAAAGATTTGATCCGAAGTGGATCTGTTTGGTCTAAAACCACACTGATAATCCCCTATTATTCCCTCAGTCAGTGGTGACAATCTTCCTGCTAGGATTTTTGCAAGCACTTTGTATATTACGCTCACTAGGGCTATAGTTCATGTTCCCATATATCAGATAACAATTTGTGTATATACTTAATTAGTTGATTCCCCTGAGTTCTTAACCATTTCAGCAGTGATGTTATTAATCCCTGGGGCTTTGTTATTCTTTAGAGGCTTAATAACTGTTCTAACTTCTTCCAGTGTTGGAGATGTTCCGGTTTCGTCATCATGGTACTCCTCTTCATCATTCAATTCTAGATCTTGGAACCCATCTTCCACATTAAGTAGCTGACTGAAGTATTCTGCCCATCTCTCTAAGATCTCATTTTCCCCGCCTATTAGGTTTCCTGCTTGGTCCTTACAGAAAGCTGTCTTCGGTTGGAAGCCTTTCGTTATATCCTTCACCCTCATATACATTTTCCTTACTTGCTGATTACTACTATATTCTTCAAGTTCCTCAATCCACTCTTTCTCAAAGCATCGTTTCTTTCTCCTGCACACACAGTCTGCTTCCTTTCTTTTAAGTCTACATTGTTCTGTGTTATATCTGGTTTTCCTATTAAGCATTCTCTTTCCAGCCTCATTTCTTTCATTTATTGCTGCTTTACATTCCTCATCAAACCATTTACCTCTTTGGATCTTCGTCTTCTCTCCCAGCACTTCCTGTGCTGTTTCATGTAGGATATCCTTTATTATACTCCATTTCCCTTCAATACCTTCGATTTCCCACCTTTGACTTCTGTCTTCAAGTTGGTTGCCTACCATTAAACGGAATTGTTTGGCAATGGCTTCATCTCTTTTTAACTTCTCATCATCATACCTTGAGGTCACTTTCGCTCTTCTTCCATCCCTACATGTAGCTATTCTCTGTCTGTATTTAATGCGTACTAAATAATCACTGTCTGCTCCTCGACAGCTATCTGCTGTTAGTATATCAGAGGCATGTCTTCTGTCTATCAGCACATGGTCAATTTGGTTTTGTGTTACACCATCTGGTGAACACCATGTCATTTTCCTCACCTTCTTCCTTTGATGCCAGGTGCTTCCAATGACCATTAAGTTACACATAGTCAGATCTATCAGTCTCAGACCATTATCATTTGAAATTTCATGCAAACTTTCCTTTCCTATATAGTCTTGGAATGCTTCTTCACGTCCAACCTTGGCATTAAAGTCTCCCATTATTATCTTAATGTCATGTTTTGGTATACGATCGATTACCTGATCCAGCTGCTGGTAGAATCCATCCTTTTCATCTTCTTCTGCCTCTTCCGTTTCGGCATATAAACATACTAAGGTAATGTTGAAGAACTTGGCTTTCATTCTCAGCGTACATAAGCTCTCATTTATTGGTTTGAATTTCTTTACTACAGTTTTATATTTATTGTTTAGTAGGAATCCTGTGCCACCTCTTGTATTTTCACTGCTTCCACTATACATTAATGTGTAATCCCCAGTAGATAACATTCCATTTCCTTGCCACCTGATCTCCTGCAATGCCGCTACTATTATTATGTATTTCTTCATTTCCTCCTTTAGGTTTTCCAATGCACCTGCTTTACTTAATGTTCTAACATTCCATGTGGCCAGGTATATATCATTCTTCCGTTTACGTAGTCCTTTAGCATGCCTGTGTCTTTCCATAGAATACGTCCGGCTATCATTGTTTCTGAGTTCCGCAACAATGATTGTTTTATGGGATAGGGTCGCTAGTCCCATGCTCAACCCCCAACCTGGAGGACCAAGGTTTGTATCAGGTTTGCTCCTTTATTTATTTATTTAAAGACATGACACTACAGGCAAATGCCCATTTACAGTGTCTTGTATTATAACACTGTTTGGTACACAAAATATGCAATCAGAAGAATTCAAAAAGTACAATAATATGATAATATGTGTTACAGTAATATAAAAATTAATATAAGATTAGATATGAAAGAGAAGTATAAAGTATTAACCTGACAGTTTGGGTTAGAACTTACACATGATAGCCAAGAAAATAACCAAGGAAAAACATATGTACTGTTGCCAACACTACGGCTGAGGAATCCGCTCCATCCCTCTCGTAACCCTGAGGACGGGACTTAGGGACTATAGTGTAAGTCACCAACCCTGAGACCTTCTGTAAACAAACGGTCTCACCGATTCGATGTATCACTCCGCGTCAGCTGATTCATGACCGAAATCATCTGCCGTTACACTCATAGTTCGCCGCACTTATTCATTTTATATAAGAGCCTCTGAATGTGAGAACCCGCTCTCAAAACATCAAACGAATATGCAGCCGCATACATTGTTACTCTCCCGGTCATTCTCTCTTTCATAACCCTTAAAACTGCAGACACTGACACACCACTGCACTGGGATACGAACTTAACCACTTCATTTACTGGTTTCTCAGAACGTTACATGAATCTGTTTCTCACCCCTTTTCAAAGGCTGTCCTTGCTGGTGTTTTGAAAACAAGCTCGGAGAACACTGAGACTTTCCCGCACGCATAGAACACGGCATGTTATTTTTCTAAGGATATATTACTAAGTTGCACTACTTTCTTGCTGTTCACATGATTATTTTTAGAAAATAACCAATGTTATAAAATATCATTATGTACACAAATCTCTAAGCTCATTGAAACTTACAATGCATATTACTACAAAATGTTCACACTTATCTTGCCTTGCCATGTCACCAAGTTATTTTACGAAGTGCACTATATTTGGCGGAACAAAAATCGTCATTAGGATGCTTGTCAAAGTTTCCAACCGCAATAAAGTTAAGAACTTTCTTTGTCTTGTTTTGATCATCATCAATATATTTATTGGACTTAGAGCAATGCATATGGCTGTTTATGCCCATTATATATTTTATTTACATAAGATACAATTTACATAAAATTTACAAAAAAATTTCAAATACTCTCCTATCTATATCATCCTTAGAAATATACATTACCATGTTATATCATTTTGTCTCAAAAAATGCAAGTAAAATATATTCAATTCACATGCAAGAAAGAAGCCAAATTTATGGGAAATGATTACTGGTGCAAAGAGTTAACCATAAAGGTGAAGCAATAAGTAAAAAAAGAAAGAGCATTGGGTTTAAAGTGAGACGTCATTTGCGGCAGCGTATCCCATACTACAAATTGGCCATTGTTTTACCTTATGTAATGAATCCTGTAACAACGCTGGATTTTCGTGTGGATTATTTTACTTCTATGAGTTTGCAATGCTTTCTGTATGCGCGTGGTTTTGTTCAGAGAAGGTCTCAGGGTTTGTGATTTGAACTTTAGGTAGGAATATTGGAATAGGATAAAATAGGTAAAATTGGACGTTGCAGAACGCCTTAGTCTGGCTTCTTTTCTGAGACCTGTCCAGCATGGGTGACCTTGCTGGTAGAAAATCTACCGCTGGCATAGCTCTCAGCCTCAACAAAGCACGCAAACCCCTCCGCCCGCACGGTCAGTGCTACTATAAGGCGCAATCTCTGGAGGGGTTTTCAGTCTCTGAAAAATATAATAATTAAACATTTTTAATGAAAATCATCTCTGGCTTGGTCAGTAGGGAAAATAAGTTTGAAGCGAGTTTTATGATTGAACGCGATTCTCTCGAATAATCAAGTCTTGATCCTACATTCGAAATGTGATAATGAAAATGCTTTTAAGCTCTGAACTGCATAATAATATAACATTTTTATGAAAATCATCTCTGGCTTGATCTGTAGCGAAAATTAGATTACAACGAATATTCGCATTTAACGCGAATATCTCGAAAATTCAAGTTCTAATCCTATGTAGAAATGTCAGAATTAAAACGATGTTCAGGCTATGAAAAGCACAATAATATAACATTTTAATGAAAATCATATCTGGTTGCTCTGTAGAGAAAATGAGTTTCAAAAGAGTATTATCATTGAACGCGAATTTTTCGAAAAGACAATTTATCACCCTATAGTCAAAATGTAAATATTCAAAAGCTTTTCAGGCTCTGAAAAGCATAATTGTTTACCATTTTAATGGAAATGATCTCTGGCTTGCTCTGTAGAGAAAATGAGTTTCAAACGAATATTAGCATTGAACGCGAGTTTCTGGAGATAAAACTTTAGAACCTATTGTCGAAATGTCAGAATTAAAACGATTCTCAGGCTCTTAAAAGTTTAATAATACAACATTTTAATGAAAATCATCTCTGGCTTGCTCTGTAGAGAATATGAATTTCTAACGAGTGAATTGAACGTGAATTTCTCGAAAAATTAAGTTATCATCCTGTAGACGAATTGTAATAATTAAAACGCTTCTCAGGCTCTGAAAAGCATAATAATTCAACATTCTAATGAAAATCAGCTCTGGCTTGCTCTGTAGAGAAAATGAGTTTCATACGAGTATTAGCATTGAACGCGAATTTCTCGAAAAATTAAGTTTTGATCTTGTAGTAGAAATGTCAAAATTAAGACGCTTCTCAAGTTCTGTAAAGCATAATAATTTAACATTTTAATGATTATCATATCTGGCTTGCTCTGTAGAGAAAATGGGTTTCAAGCGAGTATATGCATTTATCGCGAATATCTACAAAAATCGAGTTATTATCCTGTAGTCGAAATGTAATAATTAAAACGCTTCTAAAGCTCTGAAAAGCATAATAATTCTACATTTTAATGAAAATCATTTCTGGCTTGCTCTGTACAGAAATAGGGTTTCAAGTGAGTATTTGCATTTATTACGAATTTTTCGAAAGATCAAGTTTTGAACCTATAGTCGAAATGTCTGAATTAAAACGTTTCTCAGGTTCTGAAAAACATAATAATTCAACATTCTAATGAAAATCAGCTCTGGCTTGCTCTGTAGAGAAAATGAGTTTCATACGAGTATTAGCATTGAACGCGAATTTCTCGAAAATTTAAGTTATCATCCTGTAGTCGAAATGTAATAACTAAAACGCTTCTCAAGCTCTGAAAAGCATAATAATTCAATATCTTAATAGAAATCATTTATGGCTTGGTTTGTAGAGAAAATTAGTTTACAACGAGGATTAGCATTGAACGCGAATTTCTCGAAAAATCAAGTTATCATCATGTAGTTGAGACGTAATAATTAAAACGCTTCTCAAGCTCTGAAAAGCATAATAAATCAAAATTTTAATGAAAGTCATCTCTGGCATGCTCAGTAGAGAAAATGGGTTTCAATTTAAGTATTTGAATTTAACAAGATTTTTTCAAAAAATCAAGTTTTGAACCTATAGTCGAAATGTAAGAATTGAAACCTTTCTCAGACTCTGAAAAGCATAATAATTCAACATTTTAATGAAAATCAGCTCTGGCTTGCTCTGTAGAGAAAATGAGTTTCATACGAGTATTAGTATTGAACGCGAATTTCTCGAAAAATTAAGTTATCATCCTGTAGTCGAAATGTAATATTTAAAACGTTTCTCAGGCTCTGAAAGCATTATAATTCAACATTCTAATGAAAATAAGCTCTGGCTTGCTCTGTAGAGAAAATGAGTTTCATACGAGAATTAGCATTGAACCGAATTTCTCGAAAAATTAAGTTTTGATCTTGTAGTAGAAATGTCAGAATTAAGACGCTTCTCCAGCTCTGAAAAGCGTAATAATTTATCATTTTAATGATTATCATCTCTGGCTTGCTCTGTAGAGAAAATGGGTTTCAAGCGAGTATTTGCATTTATAGCGAATTTCTCCAAAACTCGAGTTATCATCCTGTAGTCGATATGTAATAATTAAAACGCTTCTCAAGGTCTGAAAAACATAATAATTCAACATTTAAAGAAAATCATCTCTGGCTTGCTCTGTAGAGAAAATAAGTTTCAAGCGAGTATTAGCATTTAACGCGATTTTTTCGAAAAATCAAGTTTTGAACCCATAGTCGAAATGTCAGAATGAAAACGTTTTTCAGGCTCTGAAAACAATAATGAATCAACATTTTAATGAAAATCATTTCTGCCTTGCTCTGCAGAAAATATGAGTTTCAAACGAGTATTAGCATTGAACGCGAATTTCTCGAATAATTAAGTTATCATCGTGTAGTCAAAATGCAATAATTAGAACGCTTCTCAAGCTTTGAAAAGCATAATAATTCAACATTTTTATGAAAATCAGCTCTGGCTTGCTCTGTAGAGAAAATGAGTTTCATACGAGTATTAGCATTAAACGCTAATTTCTCGAAAAATTAAGTTTTGATCTAGCAGTAGAAATGTCAGAATTAAGACGCTTTTCAGGCTCTTCTTGGCTGCTACAGCCCCTAAAGGGCCTTCGCCTCTCTTACAATGATAGCACATTCTCTTCTGTCTTCTGCTCGACGTCTCCACCGTCTTACTCCCATCCTCCTAAGGTCTTCCTCAACAACCTCCAACCATCTTTTCCTTGGCCTTCCTCTTAATCTTCACCCTCCTGGTGTCCCTTTATTGACCTTTTTAGCAGCTCTGTTTTCAGGTATTCTTTACACATGTCCTAACCACCTGAGTCTCATGCTTCTTATATCGGAAACTATATCTGTTTTTTTGTAGTAGAGTGTTCTAATTTCATCGTTTCTCCTTATTCGCCGTTGACCATTCTCATTTACTGGCCCGCATATTTTCCTCAGTATCCTTCTTTCCCATCTTCGCAAAAGTTCTTCATCTGCTTGCACCAAAGTCTATGTCTCTGCTCCATATGTCACCACTGACATTAAGACTAGCTGATATACTTTGATTTTCAAATTTCTACTCAGGCTGCGAGATTTGAAAACTCTTAACAATGAAAAATAGCTTCGATTACCAGCTGCAATTCTTGCTTTTCTTTCCTCCTTAATATTATTATACATGGTAACTTATGTTCCAAGATATTGAAAATTTTGAATTTTTCATACGTGCCTCCATCAAATTGTATATATTGGCCTTCCGTGAATTCCATATTTCGCGCTGAGAACATGTATTTAGTCTTGGGTTTTTTTATTTGGAGTCCCATCTCACTAGCTGTGTTCTCCAATCTTTCCAGTCCTTCCTTTACTTCTTGCAATCTTCGCGCCATCATATCAATGTCATCAGCATATGCTAGATTTTGGTTCACTGTGTTGAAGAGAGTTCCTACTGGGTTACACTCATGATCTTTTCTAAAACTATATTGAATAATATCGTAGATAGCACATCTCCTTGTCTCAAACCTTGGTTTACTGCAAATTCCCTTGTGAGCTCTGCTTCAATCTTCACCTTGCATTTAGTACCCCGAGGCGTCATTCTGGTTAATCTTATTAGCTTGTTTAGGATCCCTAGCTCCTTCATTGCCTCATACAATTTTCCTCGTATGATACTGTCATATGCCTGCTTAAAGTCTATAAATAACTGATGAATATTCATAACATTTCTCCATTATCTGCCTGACTATAAAGATTTGATCCGAAGTGGATCTGTTTGGTCTAAAACCACACTGATAATCCCCTATTATTCCCTCAGTCAGTGGTGACAATCTTCCTGCTAGGATTTTTGCAAGCACTTTGTATATTACGCTCACTAGGGCTATAGTTCATGTTCCCATATATCAGATAACAATTTGTGTATATACTTAATTAGTTGATTTCCCTGAGTTCTTAACCATTTCAGCAGTGATGTTATTAATCCCTGGGGCTTTGTTATTCTTTAGAGGCTTAATAACTGTTCTAACTTCTTCCAGTGTTGGAGATGTTCCGGTTTCGTCATCATGGTACTCCTCTTCATCATTCAATTCTAGATCTTGGAACCCATCTTCCACATTAAGTAGCTGACTGAAGTATTCTGCCCATCTCTCTAAGATCTCATTTTCCCCGCCTATTAGGTTTCCTGCTTGGTCCTTACAGAAAGCTGTCTTCGGTTGGAAGCCTTTCCTTATATCCTTCACCCTCATATACATTTTCCTTACTTGCTGATTACTACTATATTCTTCAAGTTCCTCAATCCACTCTTTCTCAAAGCATCGTTTCTTTCTCCTGCACACACAGTCTGCTTCCTTTCTTTTAAGTCTACATTGTTCTGTGTTATATCTTTTTTTCCTATTAAGCATTCTCTTTCCAGCCTCATTTATTTAATTTATTGCTGCTTTACATTCCTCATCAAACCATTTACCTCTTTGGATCTTCGTCTTCTCTCCCAGCACTTCCTGTGCTGTTTCATGTAGGATCTCCTTTATTATACTCCATTTCCCTTCAATACCTTCGATTTCCCACCTTTAACTTCTTTGTTCAAGTTGGTTGCCTACCATTAAACGGAATTGGTTGGCAAGGGCTTCATCTCTTTTTAACTTCTCATCATCATACCTTGAGGTCACTTTCGCTCTTCTTCCTTCCCTATATGTAGCTATTCTCTGTCTGTATTTAATGCGTACTAAATAATCACTGTCTGCTCCTCGACAGCTATCTGCTTGTAGTATATCAGAGGCATGTCTTCTGTCTATCAGCACATGGTCAATTTGGTTTTGTGTTACACTATCTGGTGAACACCATGTCATTTTCCTCACCTTCTTCCTTTGATGCCAGGTGCTTCCAATGACCATTAAGTTACACATAGTCAGATCTATCAGTCTCAGACCATTATCATTTGAAATTTCATGCAAACTTTCCTTTCCTATATAGTCTTGGAATGCTTCTTCACGTCCAACCTTGGCATTAAAGTCTCCCATTATTATCTTAATGTCATGTTTTGGTATACGATCGATTACCTGATCCAGCTGCTGGTAGAATCCATCCTTTTCATCTTCTTCTGCCTCTTCCGTTTCGGCATATACACATACTAAGGTAATGTTGAAGAACTTGGCTTTCATTCTCAGCGTACATAAGCTCTCATTTATTGGTTTGAATTTCTTTACTACAGTTTTATATTTATTGTTTAGTAGGAATCCTGTGCCACCTCTTGTATTTTCACTGCTTCCACTATACATTAATGTGTAATCCCCAGTAGATAACATTCCATTTCCTTGCCACCTGATCTCCTGCAATGCCGCTACTATTATTATGTATTTCTTCATTTCCTCCTTTAGGTTTTCCAATGCACCTGCTTTACTTAATGTTCTAACATTCCATGTGGCCAGGTATATATCATTCTTCCGTTTACGTAGTCCTTTAGCATGCCTGTGTCTTTCCATAGAATACGTCCGGCTATCATTGTTTCTGAGTTCCGCAACAATGATTGTTTTATGGGATAGGGTCGCTAGTCCCATGCTCAACCCCCAACCTGGAGGACCAAGGTTTGTATCAGGTTTGCTCCTTTATTTATTTATTTAAAGACATGACACTACAGGCAAATGCCCATTTACAGTGTCTTGTATTATAACACTGTTTGGTACACAAAATATGCAATCAGAAGAATTCAAAAAGTACAATAATATGATAATATGTGTTACAGTAATATAAAAATTAATATAAGATTAGATATGAAAGAGAAGTATAAAGTATTAACCTGACAGTTTGGGTTAGAACTTACACATGATAGCCAAGAAAATAACCAAGGAAAAACATATGTACTGTTGCCAACACTACGGCTGAGGAATCCGCTCCATCCCTCTCGTAACCCTGAGGACGGGACTTAGGGACTATAGTGTAAGTCACCAACCCTGAGACCTTCTGTAAACAAACGGTCTCACCGATTCGATGTATCACTCCGCGTCAGCTGATTCATGACCGAAATCATCTGCCGTTACACTCATAGTTCGCCGCACTTATTCATTTTATATAAGAGCCTCTGAATGTGAGAACCCGCTCTCAAAACATCAAACGAATATGCAGCCGCATACATTGTTACTCTCCCGGTCATTCTCTCTTTCATAACCCTTAAAACTGCAGACATTGACACACCACTGCACTGGGATACGAACTTAACCACTTCATTTACTGGTTTCTCAGAACGTTACATGAATCTGTTTCTCACCCCTTTTCAAAGGCTGTCCTTGCTGGTGTTTTGAAAACAAGCTCGGAGAACACTGAGACTTTCCCGCACGCATAGAACACGGCATGTTATTTTTCTAAGGATATATTACTAAGTTGCACTACTTTCTTGCTGTTCACATGATTATTTTTAGAAAATAACCAATGTTATAAAATATCATTATGTACACAAATCTCTAAGCTCATTGAAACTTACAATGCATATTACTACAAAATGTTCACACTTATCTTGCCTTGCCATGTCACCAAGTTATTTTACGAAGTGCACTATATTTGGCGGAACAAAAATCGTCATTAGGATGCTTGTCAAAGTTTCCAACCGCAATAAATTTAAGAACTTTCTTTGTCTTGTTTTGATCATCATCAATATATTTATTGGACTTAGAGCAATGCATATGGCTGTTTATGCCCATTATATATTTTATTTACATAAGATACAATTTACATAAAATTTACAAAAAAATTTCAAATACTCTCCTATCTATATCATCCTTAGAAATATACATTACCATGTTATATCATTTTGTCTCAAAAAATGCAAGTAAAATATATTCAATTCACATGCAAGAAAGAAGCCAAATTTATGGGAAATGATTACTGGTGCAAAGAGTTAACCATAAAGGTGAAGCAATAAGTAAAAAAAGAAAGAGCATTGGGTTTAAAGTGAGACGTCATTTGCGGCAGCGTATCCCATACTACAAATTGGCCATTGTTTTACCTTATGTAATGAATCCTGTAACAACGCTGGATTTTCGTGTGGATTTTTTTACTTCTATGAGTTTGCAATGCTTTCTGTATGCGCGTGGTTTTGTTCACAGAAGGTCTCAGGGTTTGTGATTTGAACTTTAGGTAGGAATATTGGAATAGGATAAAATAGGTAAAATTGGACGTTGCAGAACGCCTTAGTCTGGCTTCTTTTCTGAGACCTGTCCAGCATGGGTGACCTTGCTGGTAGAAAATCTACCGCTGGCATAGCTCTCAGCCTCAACAAAGCACGCAAACCCCTAAGCCCGCACGGTCAGTGCTACTATAAGGCGCAATCTCTGGAGGGGTTTTCAGTCTCTGAAAAATATAATAATTAAACATTTTTAATGAAAATCATCTCTGGCTTGGTCAGTAGGGAAAATAAGTTTGAAGCGAGTTTTATGATTGAACGCGATTCTCTCGAATAATCAAGTCTTGATCCTACATTCGAAATGTGATAATGAAAATGCTTTTAAGCTCTGAACTGCTTAATAATATAACATTTTTATGAAAATCATCTCTGGCTTGATCTGTAGCGAAAATTAGATTACAACGAATATTCGCATTTAACGCGAATATCTCGAAAATTCAAGTTCTAATCCTATGTAGAAATGTCAGAATTAAAACGATGTTCAGGCTATGAAAAGCACAATAATATAACATTTTAATGAAAATCATATCTGGTTGCTCTGTAGAGAAAATGAGTTTCAAAAGAGTATTATCATTGAACGCGAATTTTTCGAAAAGACAACTTATCACCCTATAGTCAAAATGTAAATATTCAAAAGCTTTTCAGGCTCTGAAAAGCATAATTGTTTACCATTTTAATGGAAATGATCTCTGGCTTGCTCTGTAGAGAAAATGAGTTTCAAACGAATATTAGCATTGAACGCGAGTTTCTGGAGATAATAACTTTAGAACCTATTGTCGAAATGTCAGAATTAAAACGATTCTCAGGCTCTTAAAAGTTTAATAATACAACATTTTAATGAAAATCATCTCTGGCTTGCTCTGTAGAGAATATGAATTTCTAACGAGTGAATTGAACGTGAATTTCTCGAAAAATTAAGTTATCATCCTGTAGACGAATTGTAATAATTAAAACGCTTCTCAAGCTCTGAAAAGCATAATAAATCAACATCTTAATGAAAGTCATTTCTGGCATGCTCTGTAGAGAAAATGGGTTTCAAGTGAGTATTTGAATTTAACACGAATTTTTCAAAAATTCAAGTTTTGAACCTATAGTCGAAATGTCAGAATTAAAACGTTTCTCAGGCTCTGAAAAGCATAATAATTCAACATTCTAATGAAAATCAGCTCTGGCTTGCTCTGTAGAGAAAATGAGTTTCATACGAGTATTAGCATTGAACGCGAATTTCTCGAAAAATTAAGTTTTGATCTTGTAGTAGAAATGTTAAAATTAAGACGCTTCTCAAGTTCTGTAAAGCATAATAATTTATCATTTTAATGATTATCATATCTGGCTTGCTCTGTAGAGAAAATGGGTTTCAAGCGAGTATATGCATTTATCGCGAATATCTACAAAAATCGAGTTATTATCCTGTAGTCGAAATGTAATAATTAAAACGCTTCTAAAGCTCTGAAAAGCATAACAATTCTACATTTTAATGAAAATCATTTCTGGCTTGCTCTGTACAGAAATAGGGTTTCAAGTGAGTAATTGCATTTAATACGAATTTTTCCAAAGATCAAGTTTTGAACCTATAGTCGAAATGTCAGAATTAAAACGTTTCTCAGGTTCTGAAAAACATAATAATTCAACATTCTAATGAAAATCAGCTCTGGCTTGCTCTATAGAGAAAATGAGTTTCATACGAGTATTAGCATTGAACGCGAATTTCTCGAAAAATTAAGTTATCATCCTGTAGTCGAAATGTAATAACTAAAACGCTTCTCAAGCTCTGAAAAGCATAATAATTCATTATCTTAATAGAAATCATTTATGGCTTGGTTTGTAGAGAAAATTAGTTTACAACGAGTATTAGCATTGAACGCGAATTTCTCGAAAAATCAAGTTATCATCATGTACTTGAAACGTAATAATTAAAACGCTTCTCAAGCTCTGAAAAGCATAATAAATCAAAATTTTAATGAAAGTCATCTCTGGCATGCTCTCTAGAGAAAATGGCTTTCAATTTAAGTATTTGCATTTAACAAGATTTTTTCAAAAAATCAAGTTTTGAACCTATAGTCGAAATGTAAGAATTGAAACCTTTCTCAGACTCTGAAAAGCATAATAATTCAACATTTTAATGAAAATCAGCTCTGGCTTGCTCTGTAGAGAAAATGAGTTTCATACGAGTATTAGTATTGAACGCGAATTTCTCGAAAAATTAAGTTATCATCCTGTAGTCGAAATGTAATATTTAAAACGTTTCTCAGGCTCTGAAAAGCATTATAATTCAACATTCTAATGAAAATAAGCTCTGGCTTGCTCTGTAGAGAAAATGAGTTTCATACGAGAATTAGCATTGAACGCGAATTTCTCGAAAAATTAAGTTTTGATCTTGTAGTAGAAATGTCAGAATTAAGACGCTTCTCAAGCTCTGAAAAGCATAATAATTTATCATTTTAATGATTATCATCTCTGGCTTGCTCTGTAGAGAAAATGGGTTTCAAGCGAGTATTTGCATTTAATGCGAATTTCTCCAAAACTCGAGTTATCATCCTGTAGTCGAAATGTAATAATTAAAACGCTTCTCAAGGTCTGAAAAACATAATAATTCAACATTTAAAGAAAATCATCTCTGGCTTGCTCTGTAGAGAAAATAAGTTTCAAGCGAGTATTAGCATTTAACGCGAATTTTTCGAAAAATCAAGTTTTGAACCCATAGTCGAAATGTCAGAATGAAAACGTTTTTCAGGCTCTGAAAAGAATAATGAATCAACATTTTAATGAAAATCATTTCTGCCTTGCTCTGTAGAAAATATGAGTTTCAAACGAGTATTAGCATTGAACGCGAATTTCTCGAATAATTAAGTTATCATCGTGTAGTCAAAATGCAATAATTAGAACGCTTCTCAATCTTTGAAAATAATAATAATTCAACATTTTAATGAAAATCAGCTCTGGCTTGCTCTGTAGAGAAAATGAGTTTCATACGAGTATTAGCATTGAACGCTAATTTCTCGAAAAATTAAGTTTTGATCTAGCAGTAGAAATGTCAGAATTAAGACGCTTTTCAGGCTCTTCTTGGCTGCTACAGCCCCTAAAGGGCCCTCGCCTCTCTTACAATGATAGCACATTCACTTCTGTCTTCTGCTCGAAGTCTCCACCGTCTTACTCCCATCCTCCTAAAATCTTCCTCATCAACCTCCAACCATCTTTTCCTTGGCCTTCCTCTTAATCTTCACCCTCCTGGTGTCCCTTTATTGACCTTTTTAGCAGCTCTGTTTTCAGGTATTCTTTACACATGTCCTAGCCACCTGAGTCTCATGCTTCTTATATCGGAAACTATATCTGTTTTTTTGTAGTAGAGTGTTCTAATTTCATCGTTTCTCCTTATTCGCCGTTGACCATTCTCATTTACTGGCCCGCATATTTTCCTCAGTATCCTTCTTTCCCATCTTCGCAAAAGTTCTTCATCTGCTTGCACCAAAGTCTATGTCTCTGCTCCATATGTCACCACTGACATTAAGACTAGCTAATATACTTTGATTTTCAAATTTCTACTCAGGCTGCGAGATTTGAAAACTCTTAACAATGAAAAATAGCTTCGATTACCAGCTGCAATTCTTGCTTTTCTTTCCTCCTTAATATTATTATACATGGTAACTTATGTTCCAAGATATTGAAAATTTTGAATTTTTCATACGTGCCTCCATCAAATTGTATATATTGGCCTTCCGTGAATTCCATATTTCGCGCTGAGAACATGTATTTAGTCTTGTGTTTTTTTATTTGGAGTCCCATCTCACTAGCTGTGTTCTCCAATCTTTCCAGTCCTTCCTTCACTTCTTGCAATCTTCGTGCCATCATATCAATGTCATCAGCATATGCTAGATTTTAGTTCACTGTGTTGAAGAGAGTTCCTACTGGGTTACACTCATGATCTTTTCTAAAACTATATTGAATAATATCGTAGATAGCACATCTCCTTGTCTCAAACCTTGGTTTACTGCAAATTCCCTTGTGAGCTCTGCTTCAATCTTCACCTTGCATTTAGTACCCCGAGGCGTCATTCTGGTTAATCTTATTAGCTTGTTTAGGATCCCTAGCTCCTTCATTGCCTCATACAATTTTCCTCGTATGATACTGTCATATGCCTGCTTAAAGTCTATAAATAACTGATGAATATTCATAACATTTCTCCATTATCTGCCTGACTATAAAGATTTGATCCGAAGTGGATCTGTTTGGTCTAAAACCACACTGATAATCCCCTATTATTCCCTCAGTCAGTGGTGACAATCTTCCTGCTAGGATTTTTGCAAGCACTTTGTATATTACGCTCACTAGGGCTATAGTTCATGTTCCCATATATCAGATAACAATTTGTGTATATACTTAATTAGTTGATTCCCCTGAGTTCTTAACCATTTCAGCAGTGATGTTATTAATCCCTGGGGCTTTGTTATTCTTTAGAGGCTTAATAACTGTTCTAACTTCTTCCAGTGTTGGAGATGTTCCGGTTTCGTCATCATGGTACTCCTCTTCATCATTCAATTCTAGATCTTGGAACCCGTCTTCCACATTAAGTAGCTGACTGAAGTATTCTGCCCATCTCTCTAAGATCTCATTTTCCCCGCCTATTAGGTTTCCTGCTTGGTCCTTACAGAAAGCTGTCTTCGGTTGGAAGCCTTTCCTTATATCCTTCACCCTCATATACATTTTCCTTACTTGCTGATTACTACTATATTCTTCAAGTTCCTCAATCCACTCTTTCTCAAAGCATCGTTTCTTTCTCCTGCACACACAGTCTGCTTCCTTTCTTTTAAGTCTACATTGTTCTGTGTTATATCTGGTTTTCCTATTAAGCATTCTCTTTCCAGCCTCATTTCTTTCATTTATTGCTGCTTTACATTCCTCATCAAACCATTTACCTCTTTGGATCTTCGTCTTCTCTCCCAGCACTTCCTGTGCTGTTTCATGTAGGATATCCTTTATTATACTCCATTTCCCTTCAATACCTTCGATTTCCCACCTTTGACTTCTGTCTTCAAGTTGGTTGCCTACCATTAAACGGAATTGTTTGGCAATGGCTTCATCTCTTTTTAACTTCTCATCATCATACCTTGAGGTCACTTTCGCTCTTCTTCCATCCCTACATGTAGCTATTCTCTGTCTGTATTTAATGCGTACTAAATAATCACTGTCTGCTCCTCGACAGCTATCTGCTGTTAGTATATCAGAGGCATGTCTTCTGTCTATCAGCACATGGTCAATTTGGTTTTGTGTTACACCATCTGGTGAACACCATGTCATTTTCCTCACCTTCTTCCTTTGATGCCAGGTGCTTCCAATGACCATTAAGTTACACATAGTCAGATCTATCAGTCTCAGACCATTATCATTTGAAATTTCATGCAAACTTTCCTTTCCTATATAGTCTTGGAATGCTTCTTCACGTCCAACCTTGGCATTAAAGTCTCCCATTATTATCTTAATGTCATGTTTTGGTATACGATCGATTACCTGATCCAGCTGCTGGTAGAATCCATCCTTTTCATCTTCTTCTGCCTCTTCCGTTTCGGCATATAAACATACTAAGGTAATGTTGAAGAACTTGGCTTTCATTCTCAGCGTACATAAGCTCTCATTTATTGGTTTGAATTTCTTTACTACAGTTTTATATTTATTGTTTAGTAGGAATCCTGTGCCACCTCTTGTATTTTCACTGCTTCCACTATACATTAATGTGTAATCCCCAGTAGATAACATTCCATTTCCTTGCCACCTGATCTCCTGCAATGCCGCTACTATTATTATGTATTTCTTCATTTCCTCCTTTAGGTTTTCCAATGCACCTGCTTTACTTAATGTTCTAACATTCCATGTGGCCAGGTATATATCATTCTTCCGTTTACGTAGTCCTTTAGCATGCCTGTGTCTTTCCATAGAATACGTCCGGCTATCATTGTTTCTGAGTTCCGCAACAATGATTGTTTTATGGGATAGGGTCGCTAGTCCCATGCTCAACCCCCAACCTGGAGGACCAAGGTTTGTATCAGGTTTGCTCCTTTATTTATTTATTTAAAGACATGACACTACAGGCAAATGCCCATTTACAGTGTCTTGTATTATAACACTGTTTGGTACACAAAATATGCAATCAGAAGAATTCAAAAAGTACAATAATATGATAATATGTGTTACAGTAATATAAAAATTAATATAAGATTAGATATGAAAGAGAAGTATAAAGTATTAACCTGACAGTTTGGGTTAGAACTTACACATGATAGCCAAGAAAATAACCAAGGAAAAACATATGTACTGTTGCCAACACTACGGCTGAGGAATCCGCTCCATCCCTCTCGTAACCCTGAGGACGGGACTTAGGGACTATAGTGTAAGTCACCAACCCTGAGACCTTCTGTAAACAAACGGTCTCACCGATTCGATGTATCACTCCGCGTCAGCTGATTCATGACCGAAATCATCTGCCGTTACACTCATAGTTCGCCGCACTTATTCATTTTATATAAGAGCCTCTGAATGTGAGAACCCGCTCTCAAAACATCAAACGAATATGCAGCCGCATACATTGTTACTCTCCCGGTCATTCTCTCTTTCATAACCCTTAAAACTGCAGACACTGACACACCACTGCACTGGGATACGAACTTAACCACTTCATTTACTGGTTTCTCAGAACGTTACATGAATCTGTTTCTCACCCCTTTTCAAAGGCTGTCCTTGCTGGTGTTTTGAAAACAAGCTCGGAGAACACTGAGACTTTCCCGCACGCATAGAACACGGCATGTTATTTTTCTAAGGATATATTACTAAGTTGCACTACTTTCTTGCTGTTCACATGATTATTTTTAGAAAATAACCAATGTTATAAAATATCATTATGTACACAAATCTCTAAGCTCATTGAAACTTACAATGCATATTACTACAAAATGTTCACACTTATCTTGCCTTGCCATGTCACCAAGTTATTTTACGAAGTGCACTATATTTGGCGGAACAAAAATCGTCATTAGGATGCTTGTCAAAGTTTCCAACCGCAATAAAGTTAAGAACTTTCTTTGTCTTGTTTTGATCATCATCAATATATTTATTGGACTTAGAGCAATGCATATGGCTGTTTATGCCCATTATATATTTTATTTACATAAGATACAATTTACATAAAATTTACAAAAAAATTTCAAATACTCTCCTATCTATATCATCCTTAGAAATATACATTACCATGTTATATCATTTTGTCTCAAAAAATGCAAGTAAAATATATTCAATTCACATGCAAGAAAGAAGCCAAATTTATGGGAAATGATTACTGGTGCAAAGAGTTAACCATAAAGGTGAAGCAATAAGTAAAAAAAGAAAGAGCATTGGGTTTAAAGTGAGACGTCATTTGCGGCAGCGTATCCCATACTACAAATTGGCCATTGTTTTACCTTATGTAATGAATCCTGTAACAACGCTGGATTTTCGTGTGGATTATTTTACTTCTATGAGTTTGCAATGCTTTCTGTATGCGCGTGGTTTTGTTCACAGAAGGTCTCAGGGTTTGTGATTTGAACTTTAGGTAGGAATATTGGAATAGGATAAAATAGGTAAAATTGGACGTTGCAGAACGCCTTAGTCTGGCTTCTTTTCTGAGACCTGTCCAGCATGGGTGACCTTGCTGGTAGAAAATCTACCGCTGGCATAGCTCTCAGCCTCAACAAAGCACGCAAACCCCTCCGCCCGCACGGTCAGTGCTACTATAAGGCGCAATCTCTGGAGGGGTTTTCAGTCTCTGAAAAATATAATAATTAAACATTTTTAATGAAAATCATCTCTGGCTTGGTCAGTAGGGAAAATAAGTTTGAAGCGAGTTTTATGATTGAACGCGATTCTCTCGAATAATCAAGTCTTGATCCTACATTCGAAATGTGATAATGAAAATGCTTTTAAGCTCTGAACTGCATAATAATATAACATTTTTATGAAAATCATCTCTGGCTTGATCTGTAGCGAAAATTAGATTACAACGAATATTCGCATTTAACGCGAATATCTCGAAAATTCAAGTTCTAATCCTATGTAGAAATGTCAGAATTAAAACGATGTTCAGGCTATGAAAAGCACAATAATATAACATTTTAATGAAAATCATATCTGGTTGCTCTGTAGAGAAAATGAGTTTCAAAAGAGTATTATCATTGAACGCGAATTTTTCGAAAAGACAATTTATCACCCTATAGTCAAAATGTAAATATTCAAAAGCTTTTCAGGCTCTGAAAAGCATAATTGTTTACCATTTTAATGGAAATGATCTCTGGCTTGCTCTGTAGAGAAAATGAGTTTCAAACGAATATTAGCATTGAACGCGAGTTTCTGGAGATAAAACTTTAGAACCTATTGTCGAAATGTCAGAATTAAAACGATTCTCAGGCTCTTAAAAGTTTAATAATACAACATTTTAATGAAAATCATCTCTGGCTTGCTCTGTAGAGAATATGAATTTCTAACGAGTGAATTGAACGTGAATTTCTCGAAAAATTAAGTTATCATCCTGTAGACGAATTGTAATAATTAAAACGCTTCTCAGGCTCTGAAAAGCATAATATTTCAACATTCTAATGAAAATCAGCTCTGGCTTGCTCTGTAGAGAAAATGAGTTTCATTGAACGCGAATTTCTCGAAAAATTAAGTTTTGATCTTGTAGTAGAAATGTCAAAATTAAGACGCTTCTCAAGTTCTGTAAAGCATAATAATTTAACATTTTAATGATTATCATATCTGGCTTGCTCTCTAGAGAAAAAAAAGGGGTTTCAAGCGAGTATATGCATTTATCGCGAATATCTACAAAAATCGAGTTATTATCCTGTAGTCGAAATGTAATAATTAAAACGCTTCTAAAGCTCTGAAAAGCATAATAATTCTACATTTTAATGAAAATCATTTCTGGCTTGCTCTGTACAGAAATAGGGTTTCAAGTGAGTATTTGCATTTAATACGAATTTTCCGAAAGATCAAGTTTTGAACCTATAGTCGAAATGTCTGAATTAAAACGTTTCTCAGGTTCTGAAAAACATAATAATTCAACATTCTAATGAAAATCAGCTCTGGCTTGCTCTGTAGAGAAAATGAGTTTCATACGAGTATTAGCATTGAACGCGAATTTCTCGAAAATTTAAGTTATCATCCTGTAGTCGAAATGTAATAACTAAAACGCTTCTCAAGCTCTGAAAAGCATAATAATTCAATATCTTAATAGAAATCATTTATGGCTTGGTTTGTAGAGAAAATTAGTTTACAACGAGTATTAGCATTGAACGCGAATTTCTCGAAAAATCAAGTTATCATCATGTAGTTGAGACGTAATAATTAAAACGCTTCTCAAGCTCTGAAAAGCATAATAAATCAAAATTTTAATGAAAGTCATCTCTGGCATGCTCTGTAGAGAAAATGGGTTTCAATTTAAGTATTTGAATTTAACAAGATTTTTTCAAAAAATCAAGTTTTGAACCTATAGTCGAAATGTAAGAATTGAAACCTTTCTCAGACTCTGAAAAGCATAATAATTCAACATTTTAATGAAAATCAGCTCTGGCTTGCTCTGTAGAGAAAATGAGTTTCATACGAGTATTAGTATTGAACGCGAATTTCTCGAAAAATTAAGTTATCATCCTGTAGTCGAAATGTAATATTTAAAACGTTTCTCAGGCTCTGAAAGCATTATAATTCAACATTCTAATGAAAATAAGCTCTGGCTTGCTCTGTAGAGAAAATGAGTTTCATACGAGAATTAGCATTGAACCGAATTTCTCGAAAAATTAAGTTTTGATCTTGTAGTAGAAATGTCAGAATTAAGACGCTTCTCCAGCTCTGAAAAGCGTAATAATTTATCATTTTAATGATTATCATCTCTGGCTTGCTCTGTAGAGAAAATGGGTTTCAAGCGAGTATTTGCATTTATAGCGAATTTCTCCAAAACTCGAGTTATCATCCTGTAGTCGATATGTAATAATTAAAACGCTTCTCAAGGTCTGAAAAACATAATAATTCAACATTTAAAGAAAATCATCTCTGGCTTGCTCTGTAGAGAAAATAAGTTTCAAGCGAGTATTAGCATTTAACGCGAATTTTTCGAAAAATCAAGTTTTGAACCCATAGTCGAAATGTCAGAATGAAAACGTTTTTCAGGCTCTGAAAACAATAATGAATCAACATTTTAATGAAAATCATTTCTGCCTTGCTCTGCAGAAAATATGAGTTTCAAACGAGTATTAGCATTGAACGCGAATTTCTCGAATAATTAAGTTATCATCGTGTAGTCAAAATGCAATAATTAGAACGCTTCTCAAGCTTTGAAAAGCATAATAATTCAACATTTTTATGAAAATCAGCTCTGGCTTGCTCTGTAGAGAAAATGAGTTTCATACGAGTATTAGCATTAAACGCTAATTTCTCGAAAAATTAAGTTTTGATCTAGCAGTAGAAATGTCAGAATTAAGACGCTTTTCAGGCTCTTCTTGGCTGCTACAGCCCCTAAAGGGCCTTCGCCTCTCTTACAATGATAGCACATTCTCTTCTGTCTTCTGCTCGACGTCTCCACCGTCTTACTCCCATCCTCCTAAGGTCTTCCTCAACAACCTCCAACCATCTTTTCCTTGGCCTTCCTCTTAATCTTCACCCTCCTGGTGTCCCTTTATTGACCTTTTTAGCAGCTCTGTTTTCAGGTATTCTTTCCACATGTCCTAACCACCTGAGTCTCATGCTTCTTATATCGGAAACTATATCTGTTTTTTTGTAGTAGAGTGTTCTAATTTCATCGTTTCTCCTTATTCGCCGTTGACCATTCTCATTTACTGGCCCGCATATTTTCCTCAGTATCCTTCTTTCCCATCTTCGCAAAAGTTCTTCATCTGCTTGCACCAAAGTCTATGTCTCTGCTCCATATGTCACCACTGACATTAAGACTAGCTGATATACTTTGATTTTCAAATTTCTACTCAGGCTGCGAGATTTGAAAACTCTTAACAATGAAAAATTGCTTCGATTACCAGCTGCAATTCTTGCTTTTCTTTCCTCCTTAATATTATTATACATGGTAACTTATGTTCCAAGATATTGAAAATTTTGAATTTTTCATACGTGCCTCCATCAAATTGTATATATTGGCCTTCCGTGAATTCCATATTTCGCGCTGAGAACATGTATTTAGTCTTGGGTTTTTTTATTTGGAGTCCCATCTCACTAGCTGTGTTCTCCAATCTTTCCAGTCCTTCCTTTACTTCTTGCAATCTTCGCGCCATCATATCAATGTCATCAGCATATGCTAGATTTTGGTTCACTGTGTTGAAGAGAGTTCCTACTGGGTTACACTCATGATCTTTTCTAAAACTATATTGAATAATATCGTAGATAGCACATCTCCTTGTCTCAAACCTTGGTTTACTGCAAATTCCCTTGTGAGCTCTGCTTCAATCTTCACCTTGCATTTAGTACCCCGAGGCGTCATTCTGGTTAATCTTATTAGCTTGTTTAGGATCCCTAGCTCCTTCATTGCCTCATACAATTTTCCTCGTATGATACTGTCATATGCCTGCTTAAAGTCTATAAATAACTGATGAATATTCATAACATTTCTCCATTATCTGCCTGACTATAAAGATTTGATCCGAAGTGGATCTGTTTGGTCTAAAACCACACTGATAATCCCCTATTATTCCCTCAGTCAGTGGTGACAATCTTCCTGCTAGGATTTTTGCAAGCACTTTGTATATTACGCTCACTAGGGCTATAGTTCATGTTCCCATATATCAGATAACAATTTGTGTATATACTTAATTAGTTGATTTCCCTGAGTTCTTAACCATTTCAGCAGTGATGTTATTAATCCCTGGGGCTTTGTTATTCTTTAGAGGCTTAATAACTGTTCTAACTTCTTCCAGTGTTGGAGATGTTCCGGTTTCGTCATCATGGTACTCCTCTTCATCATTCAATTCTAGATCTTGGAACCCATCTTCCACATTAAGTAGCTGACTGAAGTATTCTGCCCATCTCTCTAAGATCTCATTTTCCCCGCCTATTAGGTTTCCTGCTTGGTCCTTACAGAAAGCTGTCTTCGGTTGGAAGCCTTTCCTTATATCCTTCACCCTCATATACATTTTCCTTACTTGCTGATTACTACTATATTCTTCAAGTTCCTCAATCCACTCTTTCTCAAAGCATCGTTTCTTTCTCCTGCACACACAGTCTGCTTCCTTTCTTTTAAGTCTACATTGTTCTGTGTTATATCATGTTTTCCTATTAAGCATTCTCTTTCCAGCCTCATTTCTTTCATTTATTGCTGCTTTACATTCTTCATCAAACCATTTACCTCTTTGGATCTTCGTCTTCTCTCCCAGCACTTCCTGTGCTGTTTCATGTAGGATCTCCTTTATTATACTCCATTTCCCTTCAATACCTTCGATTTCCCACCTTTGACTTCTTTCTTCAAGTTGGTTGCCTACCATTAAACGGAATTGGTTGGCAATGGCTTCATCTCTTTTTAACTTCTCATCATCATACCTTGAGGTCACTTTCGCTCTTCTTCCTTCCCTATATGTAGCTATTCTCTGTCTGTATTTAATGCGTACTAAATAATCACTGTCTGCTCCTCGACAGCTATCTGCTTGTAGTATATCAGAGGCATGTCTTCTGTCTATCAGCACATGGTCAATTTGGTTTTGTGTTACACCATCTGGTGAACACCATGTCATTTTCCTCACCTTCTTCCTTTGATGCCAGGTGCTTCCAATGACCATTAAGTTACACATAGTCAGATCTATCAGTCTCAGACCATTATCATTTGAAATTTCATGCAAACTTTCCTTTCCTATATAGTCTTGGAATGCTTCTTCACGTCCAACCTTGGCATTAAAGTCTCCCATTATTATCTTAATGTCATGTTTTGGTATACGATCGATTACCTGATCCAGCTGCTGGTAGAATCCATCCTTTTCATCTTCTTCTGCCTCTTCCGTTTCGGCATATACACATACTAAGGTAATGTTGAAGAACTTGGCTTTCATTCTCAGCGTACATAAGCTCTCATTTATTGGTTTGAATTTCTTTACTACAGTTTTATATTTATTGTTTAGTAGGAATCCTGTGCCACCTCTTGTATTTTCACTGCTTCCACTATACATTAATGTGTAATCCCCAATAGATAGACTTTAATGCCAAGGTTGGAAATAATGAAAAAGGTCAATAAAGGGACACCAGGAGGGTGAAGATTAAGAGGAAGGCCAAGGAAAAGATGGTTGGAGGTTGATGAGGAAGATTTTAGGAGGATGGGAGTAAGACGGTGGAGACGTCGAGCAGAAGACAGAAGAGAATGTGCTATCATTGTAAGAGAGGCGAAAGCCCTTTAGGGGCTGTAGCAGCCAAGAAGAGCCTGAAAAGCGTCTTAACTCTGACATTTCTACTGCTAGATCAAAACTTAATTTTTCGAGAAATTAGCGTTCAATGCTAATACTCGTATGAAACTCATTTTCTCTACAGAGCAAGCCAGAGCTGATTTTCATTAAAATGTTGAATTATTATTATTTTCAAAGATTGAGAAGCGTTCTAATTATTGCATTTTGACTACACGATGATAACTTAATTATTCGAGAAATTCGCGTTCAATGCTAATACTCGTTTGAAACTCATATTTTCTACAGAGCAAGGCAGAAATGATTTTCATTAAAATGTTGATTCATTATTCTTTTCAGAGCCTGAAAAACGTTTTCATTCTGACATTTCGACTATGGGTTCAAAACTTGATTTTTCGAAAAATTCGCGTTAAATGCTAATACTCGCTTGAAACTTATTTTCTCTACAGAGCAAGCCAGAGATGATTTTCTTTAAATGTTGAATTATTATGTTTTTCAGACCTTGAGAAGCGTTTTAATTATTACATTTCGACTACAGGATCATAACTCGATTTTTGGAGAAATTCGCTATAAATGCAAATACTCGCTTGAAACCCATTTTCTCTACAGAGCAAGCCAGAGATGATAATCATTAAAATGATAAATTCTGACATTTCTACTACAAGATTAAAACTTAATTTTTCGAGAAATTCGCGTTCAATGCTAATTCTCGTATGAAACTCATTTTCTCTACAGAGCAAGCCAGAGCTGATTGTCATTAGAATGTTGAATTATAATGCTTTTCAGAGCCTGAGAAACGTTTTAATTATTACATTTCGACTACAGGATGATAACTTAATATTTCGAGAAATTCGCGTTCAATACTAATACTCGTATGAAACCCATTTTCTCTACAGAGTAAGCCAGAGCGGATTTTCATTAAAATGTTGAATTATTATGCTTTTCAGAGTTTGAGAGACGTTTCAATTCTTACATTTCGACTATAGGTTCAAAACTTGATTTTTTGAAAAAATCTTGTTAAATGCAAATACTCAATTGAAACCCATTTTCTCTACAGAGCATGCCAGATATGACTTTCATTAAAATTTTGATTTATTATGCTTTTCAGAGCTTGAGAAGCGTTTTAATTATTACGTTTCAACTACAGGATGATAACTCGATTTTTGGAGATATTCGCGATAAATGCAAATACTCGCTTGAAACCCATTTTCTCTACAGAGCAAGCCATAGATGATTTTTATTAAAATGTTGAATTATTATGCTTTTCAGAGTCTGAGAGACGTTTCAATTCTTACATTTCGACTATAGGTTCAAAACTTGATTTTTTGAAAAAATCTTGTTAAATGCAAATACTCAATTGAAACCCATTTTCTCTACAGAGCATGCCAGAGATGACTTTCATTAAAATTTTGATTTATTATGCTTTTCAGAGCTTGAGAAGCGTCTTAATTCTGACATTTCTACTACAAGATTAAAACTTAATTTTTCGAGAAATTCGCGTTCAATGCTAATTCTCGTATGAAACTCATTTTCTCTACAGAGCAAGCCAGAGATGATAATCATTAAAATGATAAATTATTGTGCTTTTCAGAGCTTGAGAAGAGTCTCAATTTTGACATTTCTACTACAAGATCAAAACTTAATTTTGCGAGAAATTCGCGTTCAATGCTAATACTCGTATGAAACTCATTTTCCCTACAGAGCAAGCCAGAGCTGATTTTCATTAGAATGTTGAATTATTATGCTTTTCAGAGCCTGAGATACGATTTAATTCTGACATTTCGACTATAGGTTCAAAACTTGAATTTTTGAAAAATTCGTGTTAAATTCAAATACTCACTTGTAACCCATTTTCTCTACAGAGCATGCCAGCAATGACTTTCATTAAAATGTTGATTTATTATGCTTTTCAGAACTTGAGAAGCGTTTTAATTATTACATTTCAACTACATGATGATAACTTGATTTTTCGAGAAATTCGCGTTCAATGCTAATACTCGTTTGAAACTCATTTTCTCTACAAACCAAGCCATAGATGATTTTTATTAAAATATTGAATTATTATGCTTCTCAGAGCTTGAGAAACGTTTTAATTATTACATTTCGACTACAGGATGATAACTTAATTTTTCCAGAAATTCACGTTCAATGCTAATACTCGTTAGAAATTCATATTCTCTACAGAGCAAGCCAGAAATGATTTTCATTTAAATGTTGTATTATTAAACTTTTAAGGGCCTCAGAATCGTTTTAATTCTGACATTTCGACAATAGGTTCTAAAGTTGTTATCTCCAGAAACTCGCGTTCAATGCTAATATTCGTTTGAAACTCATTTTCTCTACAGAGCAAGCCAGAGATCATTTCCATTAAAATGGTAAACAATTATGCTTTTCAGAGCCTGAAAAGCTTTTGAATATTTACATTTTGACTATAGGGTGATAAGTTGTCTTTTCGAAAAATTCGCGTTCAATGATAATACTCTTTTGAAACTCATTTTCTCTACAGAGCCACCAGATATGATTTTCATTAAAATGTTATATTATTGTGCTTTTCATAGCCTGAACATCGTTTTAATTCTGACATTTCTACATAGGATTAGAACTTGAATTTTCGAGATATTCGCGTTAAATGCGAATATTCGTTGTAATCTAATTTTCGCTACAGATCAAGCCAGAGATGATTTTCATAAAAATGTTATATTATTATGCAGTTCAGAGCTTAAAAGCATTTTCATTATCACATTTCGAATGTAGGATCAAGACTTGATTATTCGAGAAAATCGCGTTCAATCATAAAACTCGCTTCAAACTTATTTTCCCTACTGACCAAGCCAGAGATGATTTTCATTAAAAATGTTTAATTATTATATTTTTCAGAGACTGAAAACCCCTCCAGAGATTGCGCCTTATAGTAGCACTGACCGTGCGGGCGGAGGGGTTTGCGTGCTTTGTTGAGGCTGAGAGCTATGCCAGCGGTAGATTTTCTACCAGCAAGGTCACCCATGCTGGACAGGTCTCAGAAAAGAAGCCAGACTAAGGCGTTCTGCAACGTCCAATTTTACCTATTTTATCCTATTCCAATATTCCTACCTAAAGTTCAAATCACAAACCCTGAGACCTTCTGTGAACAAAACCACGCGCATACAGAAAGCATTGCAAACTCATAGAAGTAAAATAATCCACACGAAAATCCAGCGTTGTTACAGGATTCATTACATAAGGTAAAACAATGGCCAATTTGTAGTATGGGATACGCTGCCGCAAATGACGTCTCACTTTAAACCCAATGCTCTTTCTTTTTTTACTTATTGCTTCACCTTTATGGTTAACTCTTTGCACCAGTAATCATTTCCCATAAATTTGGCTTCTTTCTTGCATGTGAATTGAATATATTTTACTTGCATTTTTTGAGACAAAATGATATAACATGGTAATGTATATTTCTAAGGATGATATAGATAGGAGAGTATTTGAAATTTTTTTGTAAATTTTATGTAAATTGTATCTTATGTAAATAAAATATATAATGGGCATTGCTCTAAGTCCAATAAATATATTGATGATGATCAAAACAAGACAAAGAAAGTTCTTAAATTTATTGCGGTTGGAAACTTTGACAAGCATCCTAATGACGATTTTTGTTCCGCCAAATATAGTGCACTTCGTAAAATAACTTGGTGACATGGCAAGGCAAGATAAGTGTGAACATTTTGTAGTAATATGCATTGTAAGTTTCAATGAGCTTAGAGATTTGTGTACATAATGATATTTTATAACATTGGTTATTTTCTAAAAATAATCATGTGAACAGCAAGAAAGTAGTGCAACTTAGTAATATATCCTTAGAAAAATAACATGCCGTGTTCTATGCGTGCGGGAAAGTCTCAGTGTTCTCCGAGCTTGTTTTCAAAACACCAGCAAGGACAGCCTTTGAAAAGGGGTGAGAAACAGATTCATGTAACGTTCTGAGAAACCAGTAAATGAAGTGGTTAAGTTCGTATCCCTGTGCAGTGGTGTGTCAGTGTCTGCAGTTTTAAGGGTTATGAAAGAGAGAATGACCGGGAGAGTAACAATGTATGCGGCTGCATATTCGTTTGATGTTTTGAGAGCGGGTTCTCACATTCAGAGGCTCTTATATAAAATGAATAAGTGCGGCGAACTATGAGTGTAACGGCAGATGATTTCGGTCATGAATCAGCTGACGCGGAGTGATACATCGAATCGGTGAGACCGTTTGTTTACAGAAGGTCTCAGGGTTGGTGACTTACACTATAGTCCCTAAGTCCCGTCCTCAGGGTTACGAGAGGGATGGAGCGGATTCCTCAGCCGTAGTGTTGGCAACAGTACATATGTTTTTCCTTGGTTATTTTCTTGGCTATCATGTGTAAGTTCTAACCCAAACTGTCAGGTTAATACATTATACTTCTCTTTCATATCTAATCTTATATTAATTTTTATATTACTGTAACACATATTATCATATTATTGAACTTTTTGAATTCTTCTGATTGCATATTTTGTGTACCAAACAGTGTTATAATACAAGACACTGTAAATGGGCATTTGCCTGTAGTGTCATGTCTTTAAATAAATAAATAAAGGAGCAAACCTGATACAAACCTTGGTCCTCCAGGTTGGGGGTTGAGCATGGGACTAGCGACCCTATCCCATAAAACAATCATTGTTGCGGAACTCAGAAACAATGATAGCCGGACGTATTCTATGGAAAGACACAGGCATGCTAAAGGACTACGTAAACGGAAGAATGATATATACCTGGCCACATGGAATGTTAGAACATTAAGTAAAGCAGGTGCATTGGAAAACCTAAAGGAGGAAATGAAGAAATACATAATAATAGTAGCGGCATTGCAGGAGATCAGGTGGCAAGGAAATGGAATGTTATCTACTGGGGATTACACATTAATGTATAGTGGAAGCAGTGAAAATACAAGAGGTGGCACAGGATTCCTACTAAACAATAAATATAAAACTGTAGTAAAGAAATTCAAACCAATAAATGAGAGCTTATGTACGCTGAGAACGAAAGCCAAGTTCTTCAACATTACCTTAGTATGTGTATATGCCGAAACGGAAGAGGCAGAAGAAGATGAAAAGGATGGATTCTACCAGCAGCTGGATCAGGTAATCGATCGTATACCAAAACATGACATTAAGATAATAATGGGAGACTTTAATGCCAAGGTTGGACGTGAAGAAGCATTCCAAGACTATATAGGAAAGGAAAGTTTGCATGAAATTTCAAATGATAATGGTCTGAGACTGATAGATCTGACTATGTGTAACTTAATGGTCATTGGAAGCACCTGGCATCAAAGGAAGAAGGTGAGGAAAATGACATGGTGTTCACCAGATGGTGTAACACAAAACCAAATTGACCATGTGCTGATAGATAGAAGACATGCCTCTGATATACTACAAGCAGATAGCTGTCGAGGAGCAGACAGTGATTATTTAGTACGCATTAAATACAGACAGAGAATAGCTACATATAGGGAAGGAAGAAGAGCGAAAGTGACCTCAAGGTATGATGATGAGAAGTTAAAAAGAGATGAAGCCATTGCCAACCAATTCCGTTTAATGGTAGGCAACCAACTTGAACAAAGAAGTCAAAGGTGGGAAATCGAAGGTATTGAAGGGAAATGGAGTATAATAAAGGAGATCCTACATGAAACAGCACAGGAAGTGCTGGGAGAGAAGACGAAGATCCAAAGAGGTAAATGGTTTGATGAGGAATGTAAAGCAGCAATAAATGAAATAAATGAGGCACGAAAGAGAATGCTTAATAGGAAAACCAGATATAACACAGAACAATGTAGACTTAAAAGAAAGGAAGCAGACTGTGTGTGCAGGAGAAAGAAACGATGCTTTGAGAAAGAGTGGATTGAGGAACTTGAAGAATATAGTAGTAATCAGCAAGTAAGGAAAATGTATATGAGGGTGAAGGATATAAGGAAAGGCTTCCAACCGAAGACAGCTTTCTGTAAGGACCAAGCAGGAAACCTAATAGGCGGGGAAAATGAGATCTTAGAGAGATGGGCAGAATACTTCAGTCAGCTACTTAATGTGGAAGATGGGTTCCAAGATCTAGAATTGAATGATGAAGAGGAGTACCATGATGACGAAACCGGAACATCTCCAACACTGGAAGAAGTTAGAACAGTTATTAAGCCTCTAAAGAATAACAAAGCCCCAGGGATTAATAACATCACTGCTGAAATGGTTAAGAACTCAGTAAAATCAACTAATTAAGTATATACACAAATTGTTATCTGATATATGGGAACATGAACTATAGCCCTAGTGAGCGTAATATACAAAGTGCTTGCAAAAATCCTAGCAGGAAGATTGTCACCACTGACTGAGGGAATAATAGGGGATTATCAGTGTGGTTTTAGACCAAACAGATCCACTTCGGATCAAATCTTTATAGTCAGGCAGATAATGGAGAAATGTTATGAATATTCATCAGTTATTTATAGACTTTAAGCAGGCATATGACAGTATCATACGAGGAAAATTGTATGAGGCAATGAAGGAGCTAGGGATCCTAAACAAGCTAATAAGATTAACCAGAATGACGCCTCGGGGTACTAAATGCAAGGTGAAGATTGAAGCAGAGCTCAAAGGGAATTTGCAGTAAACCAAGGTTTGAGACAATGAGATGTGCTATCTACGATATTATTCAATATAGTTTTAGAAAAGATCATGAGTGTAACCCAGTAGGAACTCTCTTCAACACAGTGAACTAAAATCTAGCATATGCTGATGACATTGATATGATGGCGCGAAGATTGCAAGAAGTGAAGGAAGGACTGGAAAGATTGGAGAACACAGCTAGTGAGATGGGACTCCAAATAAAAAAACACAAGACTAAATACATGTTCTCAGCGCGAAATATGGAATTCACGGAAGGCCAATATATACAATTTGATGGAGGCACGTATGAAAAATTCAAAATTTTCAATATCTTGGAACATAAGTTACCATGTATAATAATATTAAGGAGGAAAGAAAAGCAAGAATTGCAGCTGGTAATCGAAGCTATTTTTCATTGTTAAGAGTTTTCAAATCTCGCAGCCTGAGTAGAAATTTGAAAATCAAAGTATATCAGCTAGTCTTAATGTCAGTGGTGACATATGGAGCAGAGACATAGACTTTGGTGCAAGCAGATGAAGAACTTTTGCGAAGATGGGAAAGAAGGATACTGAGGAAAATATGCGGGCCAGTAAATGAGAATGGTCAACGGCGAATAAGGAGAAACGATGAAATTAGAACACTCTACTACAAAAAAACAGATATAGTTTCCGATATAAGAAGCATGAGACTCAGGTGGCTAGGACATGTGGAAAGAATACCTGAAAACAGAGCTGCTAAAAAGGTCAATAAAGGGACACCAGGAGGGTGAAGATTAAGAGGAAGGCCAAGGAAAAGATGGTTTAAGAGAGGCGAAGGCCCTTTAGGGGCTGTAGCAACCAAGAAGAGCCTGAAAAGCGTCTTAACTCTGACATTTCTACTGCTAGATCAAAACTTAATTTTTCGAGAAATTAGCGTTCAATGCTAATACTCGTATGAAACTCATTTTCTCTACAGAGCAAGCCAGAGCTGATTTTCATTAAAATGTTGAATTATTATTATTTTCAAAGATTGAGAAGCGTTCTAATTATTGCATTTTGACTACACGATGATAACTTAATTATTCGAGAAATTCGCGTTCAATGCTAATACTCGTTTGAAACTCATATTTTCTACAGAGCAAGGCAGAAATGATTTTCATTAAAATGTTGATTCATTATTCTTTTCAGAGCCTGAAAAACGTTTTCATTCTGACATTTCGACTATGGGTTCAAAACTTGATTTTTCGAAAAATTCGCGTTAAATGCTAATACTCGCTTGAAACTTATTTTCTCTACAGAGCAAGCCAGAGATGATTTTCTTTAAATGTTGAATTATTATGTTTTTCAGACCTTGAGAAGCGTTTTAATTATTACATTTCGACTACAGGATGATAACTCGAGTTTTGGAGAAATTCGCTATAAATGCAAATACTCGCTTGAAACCCATTTTCTCTACAGAGCAAGCCAGAGATGATAATCATTAAAATGATAAATTATTATGCTTTTCAGAGCTTGAGAAGCGTCTTAATTCTGACATTTCTACTACAAGATCAAAACTTAATTTTTCGAGAAATTCGCGTTCAATGCTAATTCTCGTATGAAACTCATTTTCTCTACAGAGCAAGCCAGAGCTGATTTTCATTAAAATGTTGAATTATTATGCTTTTCAGAGTCTGGGAGACGTTTCAATTCTTACATTTCCACTATAGGTTCAAAACTTGATTTTTTGAAAAAATCTTGTTAAATGCAAATACTCAATTGAAACCCATTTTCTCTACAGAGCATGCCAGATATGACTTTCATTAAAATTTTGATTTATTATGCTTTTCAGAGCTTGAGAAGCGTTTTAATTATTACGTTTCAACTACAGGATGATAACTCGATTTTTGGAGATATTCGCGATAAATGCAAATACTCGCTTGAAACCCATTTTCTCTACAGAGCAAGCCATAGATGATTTTTATTAAAATGTTGAATTATTATGCTTTTCAGAGTCTGAGAGACGTTTCAATTCTTACATTTCGACTATAGGTTCAAAACTTGATTTTTTGAAAAAATCTTGTTAAATGCAAATACTCAATTGAAACCCATTTTCTCTACAGAGCATGCCAGAGATGACTTTCATTAAAATTTTGATTTATTATGCTTTTCAGAGCTTGAGAATCGTCTTAATTCTGACAATTCTACTACAAGATTAAAACTTAATTTTTCGAGAAATTCGCGTTCAATGCTAATTCTCGTATGAAACTCATTTTCTCTACAGAGCAAGCCAGAGATGATAATCATTAAAATGATAAATTATTGTGCTTTTCAGAGCTTGAGAAGCGTCTCAATTTTGACATTTCTACTACAAGATCAAAACTTAATTTTTCGAGAAATTCGCGTTCAATGCTAATACTCGTATGAAACTCATTTTCCCTACAGAGCAAGCCAGAGCTGATTTTCATTAGAATGTTGAATTATTATGCTTTTCAGAGCCTGAGAAACGATTTAATTCTGACATTTCGACTATAGGTTCAAAACTTGAATTTTTAAAAATTCGTGTTAAATTCAAATACTCACTTGTAACCCATTTTCTCTACAGAGCATGCCAGCAATGACTTTCATTAAAATGTTGATTTATTATGCTTTTCAGAGCTTGAGAAGCGTTTTAATTATTACATTTCAACTACATGATGATAACTTGATTTTTCGAGAAATTCGCGTTCAATGCTAATACTCGTTTGAAACTCATTTTCTCTACAAACCAAGCCATAGATGATTTTTATTAAAATATTGAATTATTATGCTTCTCAGAGCTTGAGAAACGTTTTAATTATTACATTTCGACTACAGGATGATAACTTAATTTTTCCAGAAATTCGCGTTCAATGCTAATACTCGTTAGAAATTCATATTCTCTACAGAGCAAGCCAGAGATGATTTTCATTTAAATGTTGTATTATTAAACTTTTAAGGGCCTCAGAATCGTTTTAATTCTGACATTTCGACAATAGGTTCTAAAGTTGTTATCTCCAGAAACTCGCGTTCAATGCTTCTATTCGTTTGAAACTCATTTTCTCTACAGAGCAAGCCATAGATCATTTCCATTAAAATGGTAAACAATTATGCTTTTCAGAGCCTGAAAAGCTTTTGAATATTTACATTTTGACTATAGGGTGATAAGTTTTCTTTTCGAAAAATTCGCGTTCAATGATAATACTCTTTTGAAACTCATTTTCTCTACAGAGCAACCAGATATGATTTTCATTAAAATGTTATATTATTGTGCTTTTCATAGCCTGAACATCGTTTTAATTCTGACATTTCTACATAGGATTAGAACTTGAATTTTCGAGATATTCGCGTTAAATGCGAATATTCGTTGTAATCTAATTTTCGCTACAGATCAAGCCAGAGATGATTTTCATAAAAATGTTATATTATTATGCAGTTCAGAGCTTAAAAGCATTTTCATTATCACATTTCGAATGTAGGATCAAGACTTGATTATTCGAGAAAATCGCGTTCAATCATAAAACTCGCTTCAAACTTATTTTCCCTACTGACCAAGCCAGAGATGATTTTCATTAAAAATGTTTAATTATTATATTTTTCAGAGACTGAAAACCCCTCCAGAGATTGCGCCTTATAGTAGCACTGACCGTGCGGGCGGAGGGGTTTGCGTGCTTTGTTGAGGCTGAGAGCTATGCCAGCGGTAGATTTTCTACCAGCAAGGTCACCCATGCTGGACAGGTCTCAGAAAAGAAGCCAGACTAAGGCGTTCTGCAACGTCCAATTTTACCTATTTTATCCTATGCCAATATTCCTACCTAAAGTTCAAATCACAAACCCTGAGACCTTCTGTGAACAAAACCACGCGCATACAGAAAGCATTGCAAACTCATAGAAGTAAAATAATCCACACGAAAATCCAGCGTTGTTACAGGATTCATTACATAAGGTAAAACAATGGCCAATTTGTAGTATGGGATACGCTGCCGCAAATGACGTCTCACTTTAAACCCAATGCTCTTTCTTTTTTTACTTATTGCTTCACCTTTATGGTTAACTCTTTGCACCAGTAATCATTTCCCATAAATTTGGCTTCTTTCTTGCATGTGAATTGAATATATTTTACTTGCATTTTTTTAGACAAAATGATATAACATGGTAATGTATATTTCTAAGGATGATATAGATAGGAGAGTATTTGAAATTTTTTTGTAAATTTTATGTAAATTGTATCTTATGTAAATAAAATATATAATGGGCATAGCTCTAAGTCCAATAAATATATTGATGATGATCAAAACAAGACAAAGAAAGTTCTTAAATTTATTGCGGTTGGAAACTTTGACAAGCATCCTAATGACGATTTTTGTTCCGCCAAATATAGTGCACTTCGTAAAATAACTTGGTGACATGGCAAGGCAAGATAAGTGTGAACATTTTGTAGTAATATGCATTGTAAGTTTCAATGAGCTTAGAGATTTGTGTACATAATGATATTTTATAACATTGGTTATTTTCTAAAAATAATCATGTGAACAGCAAGAAAGTAGTGCAACTTAGTAATATATCCTTAGAAAAATAACATGCCGTGTTCTATGCGTGCGGGAAAGTCTCAGTGTTCTCCGAGCTTGTTTTCAAAACACCAGCAAGGACAGCCTTTGAAAAGGGGTGAGAAACAGATTCATGTAACGTTCTGAGAAACCAGTAAATGAAGTGGTTAAGTTCGTATCCCTGTGCAGTGGTGTGTCAGTGTCTGCAGTTTTAAGGGTTATGAAAGAGAGAATGACCGGGAGAGTAACAATGTATGCGGCTGCATATTCGTTTGATGTTTTGAGAGCGGGTTCTCACATTCAGAGGCTCTTATATAAAATGAATAAGTGCGGCGAACTATGAGTGTAACGGCAGATGATTTCGGTCATGAATCAGCTGACGCGGAGTGATACATCGAATCGGTGAGACCGTTTGTTTACAGAAGGTCTCAGGGTTGGTGACTTACACTATAGTCCCTAAGTCCCGTCCTCAGGGTTACGAGAGGGATGGAGCGGATTCCTCAGCCGTAGTGTTGGCAACAGTACATATGTTTTTCCTTGGTTATTTTCTTGGCTATCATGTGTAAGTTCTAACCCAAACTGTCAGGTTAATACTTTATACTTCTCTTTCATATCTAATCTTATATTAATTTTTATATTACTGTAACACATATTATCATATTATTGTACTTTTTGAATTCTTCTGATTGCATATTTTGTGTACCAAACAGTGTTATAATACAAGACACTGTAAATGGGCATTTGCCTGTAGTGTCATGTCTTTAAATAAATAAATAAAGGAGCAAACCTGATACAAACCTTGGTCCTCCAGGTTGGGTGTTGAGCATGGGACTAGCGACCCTATCCCATAAAACAATCATTGTTGCGAAACTCAGAAACAATGATAGCCGGACGTATTCTATGGAAAGACACAGGCATGCTAAAGGACTACGTAAACGGAAGAATGATATATACCTGGCCACATGGAATGTTAGAACATTAAGTAAAGCAGGTGCATTGGAAAACCTAAAGGAGGAAATGAAGAAATACATAATAATAGTAGCGGCATTGCAGGAGATCAGGTGGCAAGGAAATGGAATGTTATCTACTGGGGATTACACATTAATGTATAGTGGAAGCAGTGAAAATACAAGAGGTGGCACAGGATTCCTACTAAACAATAAATATAAAACTGTAGTAAAGAAATTCAAACCAATAAATGAGAGCTTATGTACGCTGAGAATGAAAGCCAAGTTCTTCAACATTACCTTAGTATGTGTATATGCCGAAACGGAAGAGGCAGAAGAAGATGAAAAGGATGGATTCTACCAGCAGCTGGATCAGGTAATCGATCGTATACCAAAACATGACATTAAGATAATAATGGGAGACTTTAATGCCAAGGTTGGACGTGAAGAAGCATTCCAAGACTATATAGGAAAGGAAAGTTTGCATGAAATTTCAAATGATAATGGTCTGAGACTGATAGATCTGACTATGTGTAACTTAATGGTCATTGGAAGCACCTGGCATCAAAGGAAGAAGGTGAGGAAAATGACATGGTGTTCACCAGATGGTGTAACACAAAACCAAATTGACCATGTGCTGATAGACAGAAGACATGCCTCTGATATACTACAAGCAGATAGCTGTCGAGGAGCAGACAGTGATTATTTAGTACGCATTAAATACAGACAGAGAATAGCTACATATAGGGAAGGAAGAAGAGCGAAAGTGACCTCAAGGTATGATGATGAGAAGTTAAAAAGAGATGAAGCCATTGCCAACCAATTCCGTTTAATGGTAGGCAACCAACTTGAACAAAGAAGTCAAAGGTGGGAAATCGAAGGTATTGAAGGGAAATGGAGTATAATAAAGGAGATCCTACATGAAACAGCACAGGAAGTGCTGGGAGAGAAGACGAAGATCCAAAGAGGTAAATGGTTTGATGAGGAATGTAAAGCAGCAATAAATGAAATAAATGAGGCACGAAAGAGAATGCTTAATAGGAAAACCAGATATAACACAGAACAATGTAGACTTAAAAGAAAGGAAGCAGACTGTGTGTGCAGGAGAAAGAAACGATGCTTTGAGAAAGAGTGGATTGAGGAACTTGAAGAATATAGTAGTAATCAGCAAGTAAGGAAAATGTATATGAGGGTGAAGGATATAAGGAAAGGCTTCCAACCGAAGACAGCTTTCTGTAAGGACCAAGCAGGAAACCTAATAGGCGGGGAAAATGAGATCTTAGAGAGATGGGCAGAATACTTCAGTCAGCTACTTAATGTGGAAGATGGGTTCCAAGATCTAGAATTGAATGATGAAGAGGAGTACCATGATGACGAAACCGGAACATCTCCAACACTGGAAGAAGTTAGAACAGTTATTAAGCCTCTAAAGAATAACAAAGCCCCAGGGATTAATAACATCACTGCTGAAATGGTTAAGAACTCAGGGAAATCAACTAATTAAGTATATACACAAATTGTTATCTGATATATGGGAACATGAACTATAGCCCTAGTGAGCGTAATATACAAAGTGCTTGCAAAAATCCTAGCAGGAAGATTGTCACCACTGACTGAGGGAATAATAGGGGATTATCAGTGTGGTTTTAGACCAAACAGATCCACTTCGGATCAAATCTTTATAGTCAGGCAGATAATGGAGAAATGTTATGAATATTCATCAGTTATTTATAGACTTTAAGCAGGCATATGACAGTATCATACGAGGAAAATTGTATGAGGCAATGAAGGAGCTAGGGATCCTAAACAAGCTAATAAGATTAACCAGAATGACGCCTCGGGGTACTAAATGCAAGGTGAAGATTGAAGCAGAGCTCAAAGGGAATTTGCAGTAAACCAAGGTTTGAGACAAGGAGATGTGCTATCTACGATATTATTCAATATAGTTTTAGAAAAGATCATGAGTGTAACCCAGTAGGAACTCTCTTCAACACAGTGAACTAAAATCTAGCATATGCTGATGACATTGATATGATGGCGCGAAGATTGCAAGAAGTGAAGGAAGGACTGGAAAGATTGGAGAACACAGCTAGTGAGATGGGACTCCAAATAAAAAAACCCAAGACTAAATACATGTTCTCAGCGCGAAATATGGAATTCACGGAAGGCCAATATATACAATTTGATGGAGGCACGTATGAAAAATTCAAAATTTTCAATATCTTGGAACATAAGTTACCATGTATAATAATATTAAGGAGGAAAGAAAAGCAAGAATTGCAGCTGGTAATCGAAGCTATTTTTCATTGTTAAGAGTTTTCAAATCTCGCAGCCTGAGTAGAAATTTGAAAATCAAAGTATATCAGCTAGTCTTAATGTCAGTGGTGACATATGGAGCAGAGACATAGACTTTGGTGCAAGCAGATGAAAAACTTTTGCGAAGATGGGAAAGAAGGATACTGAGGAAAATATGCGGGCCAGTAAATGAGAATGGTCAACGGCGAATAAGGAGAAACGATGAAATTAGAACACTCTACTACAAAAAAACAGATATAGTTTCCGATATAAGAAGCATGAGACTCAGGTGGCTAGGACATGTGTAAAGAATACCTGAAAACAGAGCTGCTAAAAAGGTCAATAAAGGGACACCAGGAGGGTGAAGATTAAGAGGAAGGCCAAGGAAAAGATGGTTTAAGAGAGGCGAAGGCCCTTTAGGGGCTGTAGCAACCAAGAAGAGCCTGAAAAGCGTCTTAACTCTGACATTTCTACTGCTAGATCAAAACTTAATTTTTCGAGAAATTAGCGTTCAATGCTAATACTCGTATGAAACTCATTTTCTCTACAGAGCAAGCCAGAGCTGATTTTCATTAAAATGTTGAATTATTATTATTTTCAAAGATTGAGAAGCGTTCTAATTATTGCATTTTGACTACACGATGATAACTTAATTATTCGAGAAATTCGCGTTCAATGCTAATACTCGTTTGAAACTCATATTTTCTACAGAGTAAGGCAGAAATGATTTTCATTAAAATGTTGATTCATTATTCTTTTCAGAGCCTGAAAAACGTTTTCATTCTGACATTTCGAATATGGGTTCAAAACTTGATTTTTCGAAAAATTCGCGTTAAATGCTAATACTCGCTTGAAACTTATTTTCTCTACAGAGCAAGCCAGAGATGATTTTCTTTAAATGTTGAATTATTATGTTTTTCAGACCTTGAGAAGCGTTTTAATTATTACATTTCGACTACAGGATGATAACTCGAGTTTTGGAGAAATTCGCTATAAATGCAAATACTCGCTTGAAACCCATTTTCTCTACAGAGCAAGCCAGAGATGATAATCATTAAAATGATAAATTATTATGCTTTTCAGAGCTTGAGAAGCGTCTTAATTCTGACATTTCTACTACAAGATCAAAACTTAATTTTTCGAGAAATTCGCGTTCAATGCTAATTCTCGTATGAAACTCATTTTCTCTACAGAGCAAGCCAGAGCTGATTTTCATTAAAATGTTGAATTATTATGCTTTTCAGAGTCTGGGAGACGTTTCAACTCTTACATTTCGACTATAGGTTCAAAACTTGATTTTTTGAAAAAATCTTGTTAAATGCAAATACTCAATTGAAACCCATTTTCTCTACAGAGCATGCCAGATATGACTTTCATTAAAATTTTGATTTATTATGCTTTTCAGAGCTTGAGAAGCGTTTTAATTATTACGTTTCAACTACAGGATGATAACTCGATTTTTGGAGATATTCGCGATAAATGCAAATACTCGCTTGAAACCCATTTTCTCTACAGAGCAAGCCATAGATGATTTTTATTAAAATGTTGAATTATTATGCTTTTCAGAGTCTGAGAGACGTTTCAATTCTTACATTTCGACTATAGGTTCAAAACTTGATTTTTTGAAAAAATCTTGTTAAATGCAAATACTCAATTGAAACCCATTTTCTCTACAGAGCATGCCAGAGATGACTTTCATTAAAATTTTGATTTATTATGCTTTTCAGAGCTTGAGAATCGCGTTAATTCTGACAATTCTACTACAAGATTAAAACTTAATTTTTCGAGAAATTCGCGTTCAATGCTAATTCTCGTATGAAACTCATTTTCTCTACAGAGCAAGCCAGAGATGATAATCATTAAAATGATAAATTATTGTGCTTTTCAGAGCTTGAGAAGCGTCTCAATTTTGACATTTCTACTACAAGATCAAAACTTAATTTTTCGAGAAATTCGCGTTCAATGCTAATACTCGTATGAAACTCATTTTCCCTACAGAGCAAGCCAGAGCTGATTTTCATTAGAATGTTGAATTATTATGCTTTTCAGAGCCTGAGAAACGATTTAATTCTGACATTTCGACTATAGGTTCAAAACTTGAATTTTTAAAAATTCGTGTTAAATTCAAATACTCACTTGTAACCCATTTTCTCTACAGAGCATGCCAGCAATGACTTTCATTAAAATGTTGATTTATTATGCTTTTCAGAGCTTGAGAAGCGTTTTAATTATTACATTTCAACTACATGATAATAACTTGATTTTTCGAGAAATTCGCGTTCAATGCTAATACTCGTTTGAAACTCATTTTCTCTACAAACCAAGCCATAGATGATTTTTATTAAAATATTGAATTATTATGCTTCTCAGAGCTTGAGAAACGTTTTAATTATTACATTTCGACTACAGGATGATAACTTAATTTTTCCAGAAATTCACGTTCAATGCTAATACTCGTTAGAAATTCATATTCTCTACAGAGCAAGCCAGAGATGATTTTCATTTAAATGTTGTATTATTAAACTTTTAAGGGCCTCAGAATCGTTTTAATTCTGACATTTCGACAATAGGTTCTAAAGTTGTTATCTCCAGAAACTCGCGTTCAATGCTTCTATTCGTTTGAAACTCATTTTCTCTACAGAGCAAGCCATAGATCATTTCCATTAAAATGGTAAACAATTATGCTTTTCAGAGCCTGAAAAGCTTTTGAATATTTACATTTTGACTAAAGGGTGATAAGTTTTCTTTTCGAAAAATTCGCGTTCAATGATAATACTCTTTTGAAACTCATTTTCTCTACAGAGCAACCAGATATGATTTTCATTAAAATGTTATATTATTGCGCTTTTCATAGCCTGAACATCGTTTTAATTCTGACATTTCTACATAGGATTAGAACTTGAATTTTCGAGATATTCGCGTTAAATGCGAATATTCGTTGTAATCTAATTTTCGCTACAGATCAAGCCAGAGATGATTTTCATAAAAATGTTATATTATTATGCAGTTCAGAGCTTAAAAGCATTTTCATTATCACATTTCGAATGTAGGATCAAGACTTGATTATTCGAGAAAATCGCGTTCAATCATAAAACTCGCTTCAAACTTATTTTCCCTACTGACCAAGCCAGAGATGATTTTCATTAAAAATGTTTAATTATTATATTTTTCAGAGACTGAAAACCCCTCCAGAGATTGCGCCTTATAGTAGCACTGACCGTGCGGGCGGAGGGGTTTGCGTGCTTTGTTGAGGCTGAGAGCTATGCCAGCGGTAGATTTTCTACCAGCAAGGTCACCCATGCTGGACAGGTCTAAGAAAAGAAGCCAGACTAAGGCGTTCTGCAACGTCCAATTTTACCTATTTTATCCTATGCCAATATTCCTACCTAAAGTTCAAATCACAAACCCTGAGACCTTCTGTGAACAAAACCACGCGCATACAGAAAGCATTGCAAACTCATAGAAGTAAAATAATCCACACGAAAATCCAGCGTTGTTACAGGATTCATTACATAAGGTAAAACAATGGCCAATTTGTAGTATGGGATACGCTGCCGCAAATGACGTCTCACTTTAAACCCAATGCTCTTTCTTTTTTTACTTATTGCTTCACCTTTATGGTTAACTCTTTGCACCAGTAATCATTTCCCATAAATTTGGCTTCTTTCTTGCATGTGAATTGAATATATTTTACTTGCATTTTTTTAGACAAAATGATATAACATGGTAATTTATATTTCTAAGGATGATATAGATACGAGAGTATTTGAAATTTTTTTGTAAATTTTATGTAAATTGTATCTTATGTAAATAAAATATATAATGGGCATAAACAGCCATATGCATTGCTCTAAGTCCAATAAATATATTGATGATGATCAAAACAAGACAAAGAAAGTTCTTAAATTCATTGCGGTTGGAAACTTTGACAAGCATCCTAATGACGATTTTTGTTCCGCCAAATATAGTGCACTTCGTAAAATAACTTGGTGACATGGCAAGGCAAGATAAGTGTGAACATTTTGTAGTAATATGCATTGTAAGTTTCAATGAGCTTAGAGATTTGTGTACATAATGATATTTTATAACATTGGTTATTTTCTAAAAATAATCATGTGAACAGCAAGAAAGTAGTGCAACTTAGTAATATATCCTTAGAAAAATAACATGCCGTGTTCTATGCGTGCGGGAAAGTCTCAGTGTTCTCCGAGCTTGTTTTCAAAACACCAGCAAGGACAGCCTTTGAAAAGGGGTGAGAAACAGATTCATGTAACGTTCTGAGAAACCAGTAAATGAAGTGGTTAAGTTCGTATCCCTGTGCAGTGGTGTGTCAGTGTCTGCAGTTTTAAGGGTTATGAAAGAGAGAATGACCGGGAGAGTAACAATGTATGCGGCTGCATATTCGTTTGATGTTTTGAGAGCGGGTTCTCACATTCAGAGGCTCTTATATAAAATGAATAAGTGCGGCGAACTATGAGTGTAACGGCAGATGATTTCGGTCATGAATCAGCTGACGCGGAGTGATACATCGAATCGGTGAGACGGTTTGTTTACAGAAGGTCTCAGGGTTGGTGACTTACACTATAGTCCCTAAGTCCCGTCCTCAGGGTTACGAGAGGGATGGAGCGGATTCCTCAGCCGTAGTGTTGGCAACAGTACATATGTTTTTCCTTGGTTATTTTCTTGGCTATCATGTGTAAGTTCTAACCCAAACTGTCAGGTTAATACTTTATACTTCTCTTTCATATCTAATCTTATATTAATTTTTATATTACTGTAACACATATTATCATATTATTGTACTTTTTGAATTCTTCTGATTGCATATTTTGTGTACCAAACAGTGTTATAATACAAGACACTGTAAATGGGCATTTGCGTGTAGTGTCATGTCTTTAAATAAATAAATAAAGGAGCAAACCTGATACAAACCTTGGTCCTCCAGGTTGGGTGTTGAGCATGGGACTAGCGACCCTATCCCATAAAACAATCATTGTTGCGAAACTCAGAAACAATGATAGCCGGACGTATTCTATGGAAAGACACAGGCATGCTAAAGGACTACGTAAACGGAAGAATGATATATACCTGGCCACATGGAATGTTAGAACATTAAGTAAAGCAGGTGCATTGGAAAACCTAAAGGAGGAAATGAAGAAATACATAATAATAGTAGCGGCATTGCAGGAGATCAGGTGGCAAGGAAATGGAATGTTATCTACTGGGGATTACACATTAATGTATAGTGGAAGCAGTGAAAATACAAGAGGTGGCACAGGATTCCTACTAAACAATAAATATAAAACTGTAGTAAAGAAATTCAAACCAATAAATGAGAGCTTATGTACGCTGAGAATGAAAGCCAAGTTCTTCAACATTACCTTAGTATGTGTATATGCCGAAACGGAAGAGGCAGAAGAAGATGAAAAGGATGGATTCTACCAGCAGCTGGATCAGGTAATCGATCGTATACCAAAACATGACATTAAGATAATAATGGGAGACTTTAATGCCAAGGTTGGACGTGAAGAAGCATTCCAAGACTATATAGGAAAGGAAAGTTTGCATGAAATTTCAAATGATAATGGTCTGAGACTGATAGATCTGACTATGTGTAACTTAATGGTCATTGGAAGCACCTGGCATCAAAGGAAGAAGGTGAGGAAAATGACATGGTGTTCACCAGATGGTGTAACACAAAACCAAATTGACCATGTGCTGATAGACAGAAGACATGCCTCTGATATACTACAAGCAGATAGCTGTCGAGGAGCAGACAGTGATTATTTAGTACGCATTAAATACAGACAGAGAATAGCTACATATAGGGAAGGAAGAAGAGCGAAAGTGACCTCAAGGTATGATGATGAGAAGTTAAAAAGAGATGAAGCCATTGCCAACCAATTCCGTTTAATGGTAGGCAACCAACTTGAAGAAAGAAGTCAAAGGTGGGAAATCGAAGGTATTGAAGGGAAATGGAGTATAATAAAGGAGATCCTACATGAAACAGCACAGGAAGTGCTGGGAGAGAAGACGAAGATCCAAAGAGGTAAATGGTTTGATGAGGAATGTAAAGCAGCAATAAATGAAATAAATGAGGCACGAAAGAGAATGCTTAATAGGAAAACCAGATATAACACAGAACAATGTAGACTTAAAAGAAAGGAAGCAGACTGTGTGTGCAGGAGAAAGAAACGATGCTTTGAGGAACTTGAAGAATATAGTAGTAATCAGCAAGTAAGGAAAATGTATATGAGGGTGAAGGATATAAGGAAAGGCTTCCAACCGAAGACAGCTTTCTGTAAGGACCAAGCAGGAAACTTAATAGGCGGGGAAAATGAGATCTTAGAGAGATGGGCAGAATACTTCAGTCAGCTACTTAATGTGGAAGATGGGTTCCAAGATCTAGAATTGAATGATGAAGAGGAGTACCATGATGACGAAACCGGAACATCTCCAACACTGGAAGAAGTTAGAACAGTTATTAAGCCTCTAAAGAATAACAAAGCCCCAGGGATTAATAACATCACTGCTGAAATGGTTAAGAACTCAGGGAAATCAACTAATTAAGTATATACACAAATTGTTATCTGATATATGGGAACATGAACTATAGCCCTAGTGAGCGTAATATACAAAGTGCTTGCAAAAATCCTAGCAGGAAGATTGTCACCACTGACTGAGGGAATAATAGGGGATTATCAGTGTGGTTTTAGACCAAACAGATCCACTTCGGATCAAATCTTTATAGTCAGGCAGATAATGGAGAAATGTTATGAATATTCATCAGTTATTTATAGACTTTAAGCAGGCATATGACAGTATCATACGAGGAAAATTGTATGAGGCAATGAAGGAGCTAGGGATCCTAAACAAGCTAATAAGATTAACCAGAATGACGCCTCGGGGTACTAAATGCAAGGTGAAGATTGAAGCAGAGCTCACAAGGGAATTTGAGGTAAACCAAGGTTTGAGACAAGGAGATGTGCTATCTACGATATTATTCAATATAGTTTTAGAAAAGATCATGAGTGTAACCCAGTAGGAACTCTCTTCAACACAGTGAACCAAAATCTAGCATATGCTGATGACATTGATATGATGGCACGAAGATTGCAAGAAGTGAAGGAAGGACTGGAAAGATTGGAGAACACAGCTAGTGAGATGGGACTCCAAATAAAAAAAACACAAGACTAAATACATGTTCTCAGCGCGAAATATGGAATTCACGGAAGGCCAATATATACAATTTGATGGAGGCACGTATGAAAAATTCAAAATTTTCAATATCTTGGAACATAAGTTACCATGTATAATAATATTAAGGAGGAAAGAAAAGCAAGAATTGCAGCTGGTAATCGAAGCTATTTTTCATTGTTAAGAGTTTTCAAATCTCGCAGCCTGAGTAGAAATTTGAAAATCAAAGTATATCAGCTAGTCTTAATGTCAGTGGTGACATATGGAGCAGAGACATAGACTTTGGTGCAAGCAGATGAAGAACTTTTGCGAAGATGGGAAAGAAGGATACTGAGGAAAATATGCGGGCCAGTAAATGAGAATGGTCAACGGCGAATAAGGAGAAACGATGAAATTAGAACACTCTACTACAAAAAAACAGATATAGTTTCCGATATAAGAAGCATGAGACTCAGGTGGCTAGGACATGTGGAAAGAATACCTGAAAACAGAGTTGCTAAAAAGGTCAATAAAGGGACACCAGGAGGGTGAAGATTAAGAGGAAGGCCAAGGAAAAGATAATTGGAGGTTGATGAGGAAGATTTTAGGAGGATGGGAGTAAGACGGTGGAGACGTCGAGCAGAAGACAGACGAGAATGTGCTATCATTGTAAGAGAGGCGAAGGCCCTTTAGGGGCTGTAGCAGCCAAGAAGAGCCTGAAAAGCGTCTTAATTCTGACATTTCTACTGCTAGATCAAAACTTAATTTTTCGAGAAATTAGCGTTCAATGCTAATACTCGTATGAAACTCATTTTCTCTACAGAGCAAGCCAGAGCTGATTTTCATTAAAATGTTGAATTATTATTATTTTCAAAGCTTGAGAAGCGTTCTAATTATTGCATTTTGACTACACGATGATAACTTAATTAATCGTGAAATTCGCGTTCAATGCTAATACTCGTTTGAAACTCATATTTTCTACAGAGCAAGGCAGAAATGATTTTCATTAAAATGTTGATTCATTATTCTTTTCAGAGCCTGAAAAACGTTTTCATTCTGACATTTCGACTATGGGTTCAAAACTTGATTTTTCGAAAAATTCGCGTTAAATGCTAATACTCGCTTGAAACTTATTTTCTCTACAGAGCAAGCCAGAGATGATTTTCTTTAAATGTTGAATTATTATGTTTTTCAGACCTTGAGAAGCGTCTTAATTCTGACATTTCTACTACAAGATCAAAACTTAATTTTTCGAGAAATTCGCGTTCAATGCTAATTCTCGTATGAAACTCATTTTCTCATCAGAGCAAGCCAGAGCTGATTTTCATTAGAATGTTGAATTATAATGCTTTTCAGAGCCTGAGAAACGTTTTAAATATTACATTTCGACTACAGGATGATAACTCGAGTTTTGGAGAAATTCGCTATAAATGCAAATACTCGCTTGAAACCCATTTTCTCTACAGAGCAAGCCAGAGATGATAATCATTAAAATGATAAATTATTATTCTTTTCAGAGCTTGAGAAGCTTCTTAATTCTGACATTTCTACTACAAGATCAAAACTTAATTTTTCGAGAAATTCGCGTTCAATGCTAATTCTCGTATGAAACTCATTTTCTCATCAGAGCAAGCCAGAGCTGTTTTTCATTAGAATGTTGAATTATAATGCTTTTCAGAGCCTGAGAAACGTTTTAAATATTACATTTCGACTACAGGATGATAACTCGAGTTTTGGAGAAATTCGCTATAAATGCAAATACTCGCTTGAAACCCATTTTCTCTACAGAGCATGCCAGAGATGACTTTCATTAAAATTTGGATTTATTATGCTTTTCAGAGCTTGAGAAGCGTTTTAATTATTACGTTTCAAGTACATGATGATAACTTGATTTTTCGAGAAATTCGCGTTCAATGCTAATACTCGTTGTAAACTAATTTTCTCTACAAACCAAGCCATAAATGATTTCTATTAAGATATTGAATTATTATGCTTTTCAGAGCTTGAGAAGCGTTTTAATTATTACATTTCGACTACAGGATGATAACTTAATTTTTCGAGAAATTCGCGTTCAATGCTAATACTCGTTTGAAACTCATATTTTCTACAGAGCAAGGCAGAAATGATTTTCATTAAAATGTTGATTCATTATTCTTTTCAGAGCCTGAAAAACGTTTTCATTCTGACATTTCGACTATGGGTTCAAAACTTGATTTTTCGAAAAATTCGCGTTAAATGCTAATACTCGCTTTAAACTTATTTTCTCTACAGAGTAAGCCAGAGCTGATTTTCATTAAAATGTTGAATTATTATGCTTTTCAGAGTCTGAGAGACGTTTCAATTCTTACATTTCGACTATAGGTTCAAAACTTGATTTTTTGAAAAAATCTTGTTAAATGCAAATACTCAATTGAAACCCATTTTCTCTACAGAGCATGCCAGATATGACTTTTATTAAAAATTTTGATTTATTATGCTTTTCAGAGCTTGAGAAGCGTTTTAATTATTACGTTTCAACTACAGGATGATAACTCGATTTTTGGAGATATTCGCGATAAATGCAAATACTCGCTTGAAACCCATTTTCTCTACAGAGCAAGCCATAGATGATTTTTATTAAAATGTTGAATTATTATGCTTTTCAGAGTCTGAGAGACGTTTCAATTCTTACATTTCGACTATAGGTTCAAAACTTGATTTTTTGAAAAAATCTTGTTAAATGCAAATACTCAATTGAAACCCATTTTCTCTACAGAGCATGCCACAGATGACTTTCATTAAAATTTTGATTTATTATGCTTTTCAGAGCTTGAGAAGCGTCTTAATTCTGACATTTCTACTACAAGATTAAAACTTAATTTTTCGAGAAATTCGCGTTCAATGCTAATTCTCGTATGAAACTCATTTTCTCTACAGAGCAAGCCAGAGATGATAATCATTAAAATGATAAATTATTGTGCTTTTCAGAGCTTGAGAAGCGTCTCAATTTTAACATTTCTACTACAAGATCAAAACTTAATTTTTCGAGAAATTCGCGTTCAATGCTAATACTCGTATGAAACTCATTTTCCCTACAGAGCAAGCCAGAGCTGATTTTCATTACAATGTTGAATTATTATGCTTTTCAGAGCTTGAGAAACGATTTAATTCTGACATTTCGACTATAGGTTCAAAACTTGAATTTTTGAAAAATTCGTGTTAAATTCAAATACTCACTTGTAACCCATTTTCTCTACAGAGCATGCCAGCAATGACTTTCATTAAAATGTTGATTTATTATGCTTTTCAGAGCTTGAGAAGCGTTTTAATTCTTACATTTCAACTACATGATGATAACTTGATTTTTCGAGAAATTCGCGTTCAATGTTGTATTATTAAACTTTTAAGGGCCTCAGAATCGTTTTAATTCTGACATTTCGACAATAGGTTCTAAAGTTGTTATCTCCAGAAACTCGCGTTCAATGCTAATATTCGATTGAAACTCATTTTCTCTACAGAGCAAGCCATAGATCATTTCCATTAAAATGGTAAACAATTATGCTTTTCAGAGCCTGAAAAGCTTTTGAATATTTACATTTTGACTATAGGGTGATAAGTTTTCTTTTCGAAAAATTCGCGTTCAATGATAATACTCTTTTGAAACTCATTTTCTCTACAGAGCCACCAGATATGATTTTCATTAAAATGTTATATTATTGTGCTTTTCATAGCCTGAACATCGTTTTAATTCTGACATTTCTACATAGGATTAGAACTTGAATTTTCGAGATATTCGCGTTAAATGCGAATATTCGTTGTAATCTAATTTTCGCTACAGATCAAGCCAGAGATGATTTTCATAAAAATGTTATATTATTATGCAGTTCAGAGCTTAAAAGCATTTTCATTATCACATTTCGAATGTAGGATCAAGACTTGATTATTCGAGAAAATCGCGTTCAATCATAAAACTCGCTTCAAACTTATTTTCCCTACTGACCAAGCCAGAGATGATTTTCATTAAAAATGTTTAATTATTATATTTTTCAGAGACTGAAAACCCCTCCAGAGATTGCGCCTTATAGTAGCACTGACCGTGCGGGCGGAGGGGTTTGCGTGCTTTGTTGAGGCTGAGAGCTATGCCAGCGGTAGATTTTCTACCAGCAAGGTCACCCATGCTGGACAGGTCTCAGAAAAGAAGCCAGACTAAGGCGTTATGCAACGTCCAATTTTACCTATTTTATCCTATTCCAATATTCCTACCTAAAGTTCAAATCACAAACCCTGAGACCTTCTGTGAACAAAACCACGCGCATACAGAAAGCATTGCAAACTCATAGAAGTAAAATAATCCACACGAAAATCCAGCGTTGTTACAGGATTCATTACATAAGGTAAAACAATGGCCAATTTGTAGTATGGGATACGCTGCCGCAAATGACGTCTCACTTTAAACCCAATGCTCTTTCTTTTTTTACTTATTGCTTCACCTTTATGGTTAACTCTTTGCACCAGTAATCATTTCCCATAAATTTGGCTTCTTTCTTGCATGTGAATTGAATATATTTTACTTGCATTTTTTTAGACAAAATGATATAACACGGTAATGTATATTTCTAAGGATGATATAGATAGGAGAGTATTTGAAATTTTTTTGTAAATTTTATGTAAATTGTATCTTATGTAAATAAAATATATAATGGGCATAAACAGCCATATGCATTGCTCTAAGTCCAATAAATATATTGATGATGATCAAAACAAGACAAAGAAAGTTCTTAAATTTATTGCGGTTGGAAACTTTGACAAGCATCCTAATGACGATTTTTGTTCCGCCAAATATAGTGCACTTCGTAAAATAACTTGGTGACATGGCAAGGCAAGATAAGTGTGAACATTTTGTAGTAATATGCATTGTAAGTTTCAATGAGCTTAGAGATTTGTGTACATAATGATATTTTATAACATTGGTTATTTTCTAAAAATAATCATGTGAACAGCAAGAAAGTAGTGCAACTTAGTAATATATCCTTAGAAAAATAACATGCCGTGTTCTATGCGTGCGGGAAAGTCTCAGTGTTCTCCGAGCTTGTTTTCAAAACACCAGCAAGGACAGCCTTTGAAAAGGGGTGAGAAACAGATTCATGTAACGTTCTGAGAAACCAGTAAATGAAGTGGTTAAGTTCGTATCCCAGTGCAGTGGTGTGTCAGTGTCTGCAGTTTTAAGGGTTATGAAAGAGTAACAATGTATGCGGCTGCATATTCGTTTGATGTTTTGAGAGCGGGTTCTCACATTCAGAGGCTCTTATATAAAATGAATAAGTGCGGCGAACTATGAGTGTAACGGCAGATGATTTCGGTCATGAATCAGCTGACGCGGAGTGATACATCGAATCGGTGAGACCGTTTGTTTACAGAAGGTCTCAGGGTTGGTGACTTACACTATAGTCCCTAAGTCCCGTCCTCAGGGTTACGAGAGGGATGGAGCGGATTCCTCAGCCGTAGTGTTGGCAACAGTACATATGTTTTTCCTTGGTTATTTTCTTGGCTATCATGTGTAAGTTCTAACCCAAACTGTCAGGTTAATACATTATACTTCTCTTTCATATCTAATCTTATATTAATTTTTATATTACTGTAACACATATTATCATATTATTGTACTTTTTGAATTCTTCTGATTGCATATTTTGTGTACCAAACAGTGTTATAATACAAGACACTGTAAATGGGCATTTGCCTGTAGTGTCATGTCTTTAAATAAATAAATAAAGGAGCAAACCTGATACAAACCTTGGTCCTCCAGGTTGGGGGTTGAGCATGGGACTAGCGACCCTATCCCATAAAACAATCATTGTTGCGGAACTCAGAAACAATGATAGCCGGACGTATTCTATGGAAAGACACAGGCATGCTAAAGGACTACGTAAACGGAAGAATTATATATACCTGGCCACATGGAATGTTAGAACATTAAGTAAAGCAGGTGCATTGGAAAACCTAAAGGAGGAAATGAAGAAATACATAATAATAGTAGCGGCATTGCAGGAGATCAGGTGGCAAGGAAATGGAATGTTATCTACTGGGGATTACACATTAATGTATAGTGGAAGCAGTGAAAATACAAGAGGTGGCACAGGATTCCTACTAAACAATAAATATAAAACTGTAGTAAAGAAATTCAAACCAATAAATGAGAGCTTATGTACGCTGAGAATGAAAGCCAAGTTCTTCAACATTACCTTAGTATGTGTATATGCCGAAACGGAAGAGGCAGAAGAAGATGAAAAGGATGGATTCTACCAGCAGCTGGATCAGGTAATCGATCGTATACCAAAACATGACATTAAGATAATAATGGGAGACTTTAATGCCAAGGTTGGACGTGAAGAAGCATTCCAAGACTATATAGGAAAGGAAAGTTTGCATGAAATTTCAAATGATAATGGTCTGAGACTGATAGATCTGACTATGTGTAACTTAATGGTCATTGGAAGCACCTGGCATCAAAGGAAGAAGGTGAGGAAAATGACATGGTGTTCACCAGATGGTGTAACACAAAACCAAATTGACCATGTGCTGATAGACAGAAGACATGCCTCTGATATACTACAAGCAGATAGCTGTCGAGGAGCAGACAGTGATTATTTAGTACGCATTAAATACAGACAGAGAATAGCTACATATAGGGAAGGAAGAAGAGCGAAAGTGACCTCAAGGTATGATGATGAGAAGTTAAAAAGAGATGAAGCCATTGCCAAACAATTCCGTTTAATGGTAGGCAACCAACTTGAACAAAGAAGTCAAAGGTGGGAAATCGAAGGTATTGAAGGGAAATGGAGTATAATAAAGGAGATCCTACATGAAACAGCACAGGAAGTGCTGGGAGAGAAGACGAAGATCCAAAGAGGTAAATGGTTTGATGAGGAATGTAAAGCAGCAATAAATGAAATAAATGAGGCACGAAAGAGAATGCTTAATAGGAAAACCAGATATAACACAGAACAATGTAGACTTAAAAGAAAGGAAGCAGACTGTGTGTGCAGGAGAAAGAAACGATGCTTTGAGAAAGAGTGGATTGAGGAACTTGAAGAATATAGTAGTAATCAGCAAGTAAGGAAAATGTATATGAGGGTGAAGGATATAAGGAAAGGCTTCCAACCGAAGACAGCTTTCTGTAAGGACCAAGCAGGAAACCTAATAGGCGGGGAAAATGAGATCTTAGAGAGATGGGCAGAATACTTCAGTCAGCTACTTAATGTGGAAGATGGGTTCCAAGATCTAGAATTGAATGATGAAGAGGAGTACCATGATGACGAAACCGGAACATCTCCAACACTGGAAGAAGTTAGAACAGTTATTAAGCCTCTAAAGAATAACAAAGCCCCAGGGATTAATAACATCACTGCTGAAATGGTTAAGAACTCAGGGAAATCAACTAATTAAGTATATACACAAATTGTTATCTGATATATGGGAACATGAACTATAGCCCTAGTGAGCGTAATATACAAAGTGCTTGCAAAAATCCTAGCAGGAAGATTGTCACCACTGACTGAGGGAATAATAGGGGATTATCAGTGTGGTTTTAGACCAAACAGATCCACTTCGGATCAAATCTTTATAGTCAGGCAGATAATGGAGAAATGTTATGAATATTCATCAGTTATTTATAGACTTTAAGCAGGCATATGACAGTATCATACGAGGAAAATTGTATGAGGCAATGAAGGAGCTAGGGATCCTAAACAAGCTAATAAGATTAACCAGAATGACGCCTCGGGGTACTAAATGCAAGGTGAAGATTGAAGCAGAGCTCAAAGGGAATTTGCAGTAAACCAAGGTTTGAGACAAGGAGATGTGCTATCTACGATATTATTCAATATAGTTTTAGAAAAGATCATGAGTGTAACCCAGTAGGAACTCTCTTCAACACAGTGAACTAAAATCTAGCATATGCTGATGACATTGATATGATGGCGCGAAGATTGCAAGAAGTGAAGGAAGGACTGGAAAGATTGGAGAACACAGCTAGTGAGATGGGACTCCAAATAAAAAAACCCAAGACTAAATACATGTTCTCAGCGCGAAATATGGAATTCACGGAAGGCCAATATATACAATTTGATGGAGGCACGTATGAAAAATTCAAAATTTTCAATATCTTGGAACATAAGTTACCATGTATAATAATATTAAGGAGGAAAGAAAAGCAAGAATTGCAGCTGGTAATCGAAGCTATTTTTCATTGTTAAGAGTTTTCAAATCTCGCAGCCTGAGTAGAAATTTGAAAATCAAAGTATATCAGCTAGTCTTAATGTCAGTGGTGACATATGGAGCAGAGACATAGACTTTGGTGCAAGCAGATGAAGAACTTTTGCGAAGATGGGAAAGAAGGATACTGAGGAAAATATGCGGGCCAGTAAATGAGAATGGTCAACGGCGAATAAGGAGAAACGATGAAATTAGAACACTCTACTACAAAAAAACAGATATAGTTTCCGATATAAGAAGCATGAGACTCAGGTGGCTAGGACATGTGGAAAGAATACCTGAAAACAGAGCTGCTAAAAAGGTCAATAAAGGGACACCAGGAGGGTGAAGATTAAGAGGAAGGCCAAGGAAAAGATGGTTTAAGAGAGGCGAAGGCCCTTTATTGGCTGTAGCAACCAAGAAGAGCCTGAAAAGCGTCTTAACTCTGACATTTCTACTGCTAGATCAAAACTTAATTTTTCGAGAAATTAGCGTTCAATGCTAATACTCGTATGAAACTCATTTTCTCTACAGAGCAAGCCAGAGCTGATTTTCATTAAAATGTTGAATTATTATTATTTTCAAAGATTGAGAAGCGTTCTAATTATTGCATTTTGACTACACGATGATAACTTAATTATTCGAGAAATTCGCGTTCAATGCTAATACTCGTTTGAAACTCATATTTTCTACAGAGTAAGGCAGAAATGATTTTCATTAAAATGTTGATTCATTATTCTTTTCAGAGCCTGAAAAACGTTTTCATTCTGACATTTCGACTATGGGTTCAAAACTTGATTTTTCGAAAAATTCGCGTTAAATGCTAATACTCGCTTGAAACTTATTTTCTCTACAGAGCAAGCCAGAGATGATTTTCTTTAAATGTTGAATTATTATGTTTTTCAGACCTTGAGAAGCGTTTTAATTATTACATTTCGACTACAGGATGATAACTCGAGTTTTGGAGAAATTCGCTATAAATGCAAATACTCGCTTGAAACCCATTCTCTCTACAGAGCAAGCCAGAGATGATAATCATTAAAATGATAAATTATTATGCTTTTCAGAGCTTGAGAAGCGTCTTAATTCTGACATTTCTACTACAAGATCAAAACTTAATTTTTCGAGAAATTCGCGTTCAATGCTAATTCTCGTATGAAACTCATTTTCTCTACAGAGCAAGCCAGAGCTGATTTTCATTAAAATGTTGAATTATTATGCTTTTCAGAGTCTGGGAGACGTTTCAATTCTTACATTTCGACTATAGGTTCAAAACTTGATTTTTTGAAAAAATCTTGTTAAATGCATATACTCAATTGAAACCCATTTTCTCTACAGAGCATGCCAGATATGACTTTCATTAAAATTTTGATTTATTATGCTTTTCAGAGCTTGAGAAGCGTTTTAATTATTACGTTTCAACTACAGGATGATAACTCGATTTTTGGAGATATTCGCGATAAATGCAAATACTCGCTTGAAACCCATTTTCTCTACAGAGCAAGCCATAGATGATTTTTATTAAAATGTTGAATTATTATGCTTTTCAGAGTCTGAGAGACGTTTCAATTCTTACATTTCGACTATAGGTTCAAAACTTGATTTTTTGAAAAAATCTTGTTAAATGCAAATACTCAATTGAAACCCATTTTCTCTACAGAGCATGCCAGAGATGACTTTCATTAAAATTTTGATTTATTATGCTTTTCAGAGCTTGAGAATCGTCTTAATTCTGACAATTCTACTACAAGATTAAAACTTAATTTTTCGAGAAATTCGCGTTCAATGCTAATTCTCGTATGAAACTCATTTTCTCTACAGAGCAAGCCAGAGATGATAATCATTAAAATGATAAATTATTGTGCTTTTCAGAGCTTGAGAAGCGTCTCAATTTTGACATTTCTACTACAAGATCAAAACTTAATTTTTCGAGAAATTCGCGTTCAATGCTAATACTCGTATGAAACTCATTTTCCCTACAGAGCAAGCCAGAGCTGATTTTCATTAGAATGTTGAATTATTATGCTTTTCAGAGCCTGAGAAACGATTTAATTCTGACATTTCGACTATAGGTTCAAAACTTGAATTTTTAAAAATTCGTGTTAAATTCAAATACTCACTTGTAACCCATTTTCTCTACAGAGCATGCCAGCAATGACTTTCATTAAAATGTTGATTTATTATGCTTTTCAGAGCTTGAGAAGCGTTTTAATTATTACATTTCAACTACATGATGATAACTTGATTTTTCGAGAAATTCGCGTTCAATGCTAATACTCGTTTGAAACTCATTTTCTCTACAAACCAAGCCATAGATGATTTTTATTAAAATATTGAATTATTATGCTTCTCAGAGCTTGAGAAACGTTTTAATTATTACATTTCGACTACAGGATGATAACTTAATTTTTCCAGAAATTCACGTTCAATAATAATACTCGTTAGAAATTCATATTCTCTACAGAGCAAGCCAGAGATGATTTTCATTTAAATGTTGTATTATTAAACTTTTAAGGGCCTCAGAATCGTTTTAATTCGGACATTTCGACAATAGGTTCTAAAGTTGTTATCTCCAGAAACTCGCGTTCAATGCTTCTATTCGTTTGAAACTCATTTTCTCTACAGAGCAAGCCATAGATCATTTCCATTAAAATGGTAAACAATTATGCTTTTCAGAGCCTGAAAAGCTTTTGAATATTTACATTTTGACTATAGGGTGATAAGTTTTCTTTTCGAAAAATTCGCGTTCAATGAAAATACTCTTTTGAAACTCATTTTCTCTACAGAGCAACCAGATATGATTTTCATTAAAATGTTATATTATTGTGCTTTTCATAGCCTGAACATCGTTTTAATTCTGACATTTCTACATAGGATTAGAACTTGAATTTTCGAGATATTCGCGTTAAATGCGAATATTCGTTGTAATCTAATTTTCGCTACAGATCAAGCCAGAGATGATTTTCATAAAAATGTTATATTATTATGCAGTTCAGAGCTTAAAAGCATTTTCATTATCACATTTCGAATGTAGGATCAAGACTTGATTATTCGAGAAAATCGCGTTCAATCATAAAACTCGCTTCAAACTTATTTTCCCTACTGACCAAGCCAGAGATGATTTTCATTAAAAATGTTTAATTATTATATTTTTCAGAGACTGAAAACCCCTCCAGAGATTGCGCCTTATAGTAGCACTGACCGTGCGGGCGGAGGGGTTTGCGTGCTTTGTTGAGGCTGAGAGCTATGCCAGCGGTAGATTTTCTACCAGCAAGGTCACCCATGCTGGACAGGTCTCAGAAAAGAAGCCAGACTAAGGCGTTCTGCAACGTCCAATTTTACCTATTTTATCCTATGCCAATATTCCTACCTAAAGTTCAAATCACAAACCCTGAGACCTTCTGTGAACAAAACCACGCGCATACAGAAAGCATTGCAAACTCATAGAAGTAAAATAATCCACACGAAAATCCAGCGTTGTTACAGGATTCATTACATAAGGTAAAACAATGGCCAATTTGTAGTATGGGATACGCTGCCGCAAATGACGTCTCACTTTAAACCCAATGCTCTTTCTTTTTTTCCTTATTGCTTCACCTTTATGGTTAACTCTTTGCACCAGTAATCATTTCCCATAAATTTGGCTTCTTTCTTGCATGTGAATTGAATATATTTTACTTGCATTTTTTTAGACAAAATGATATAACATGGTAATGTATATTTCTAAGGATGATATAGATAGGAGAGTATTTGAAATTTTTTTGTAAATTTTATGTAAATTGTATCTTATGTAAATAAAATATATAATGGGCATAAACAGCCATATGCATTGCTCTAAGTCCAATAAATATATTGATGATGATCAAAACAAGACAAAGAAAGTTCTTAAATTTATTGCGGTTGGAAACTTTGACAAGCATCCTAATGACGATTTTTGTTCCGCCAAATATAGTGCACTTCGTAAAATAACTTGGTGACATGGCAAGGCAAGATAAGTGTGAACATTTTGTAGTAATATGCATTGTAAGTTTCAATGAGCTTAGAGATTTGTGTACATAATGATATTTTATAACATTGGTTATTTTCTAAAAATAATCATGTGAACAGCAAGAAAGTAGTGCAACTTAGTAATATATCCTTAGAAAAATAACATGCCGTGTTCTATGCGTGCGGGAAAGTCTCAGTGTTCTCCGAGCTTGTTTTCAAAACACCAGCAAGGACAGCCTTTGAAAAGGGGTGAGAAACAGATTCATGTAACGTTCTGAGAAACCAGTAAATGAAGTGGTTAAGTTCGTATCCCTGTGCAGTGGTGTGTCAGTGTCTGCAGTTTTAAGGGTTATGAAAGAGAGAATGACCGGGAGAGTAACAATGTATGCGGCTGCATATTCGTTTGATGTTTTGAGAGCGGGTTCTCACATTCAGAGGCTCTTATATAAAATGAATAAGTGCGGCGAACTATGAGTGTAACGGCAGATGATTTCGGTCATGAATCAGCTGACGCGGAGTGATACATCGAATCGGTGAGACCGTTTGTTTACAGAAGGTCTCAGGGTTGGTGACTTACACTATAGTCCCTAAGTCCCGTCCTCAGGGTTACGAGGGGGATGGAGCGGATTCCTCAGCCGTAGTGTTGGCAACAGTACATATGTTTTTCCTTGGTTATTTTCTTGGCTATCATGTGTAAGTTCTAACCCAAACTGTCAGGTTAATACTTTATACTTCTCTTTCATATCTAATCTTATATTAATTTTTATATTACTGTAACACATATTATCATATTATTGTACTTTTTGAATTCTTCTGATTGCATATTTTGTGTACCAAACAGTGTTATAATACAAGACACTGTAAATGGGCATTTGCCTGTAGTGTCATGTCTTTAAATAAATAAATAAAGGAGCAAACCTGATACAAACCTTGGTCCTCCAGGTTGGGTGTTGAGCATGGGACTAGCGACCCTATCCCATAAAACAATCATTGTTGCGGAACTCAGAAACAATGATAGCCGGACGTATTCTATGGAAAGACACAGGCATGCTAAAGGACTACGTAAACGGAAGAATGATATATACCTGGCCACATGGAATGTTAGAACATTAAGTAAAGCAGGTGCATTGGAAAACCTAAAGGAGGAAATGAAGAAATACATAATAATAGTAGCGGCATTGCAGGAGATCAGGTGGCAAGGAAATGGAATGTTATCTACTGGGGATTACACATTAATGTATAGTGGAAGCAGTGAAAATACAAGAGGTGGCACAGGATTCCTACTAAACAATAAATATAAAACTGTAGTAAAGAAATTCAAACCAATAAATGAGAGCTTATGTACGCTGAGAATGAAAGCCAAGTTCTTCAACATTACCTTAGTATGTGTATATGCCGAAACGGAAGAGGCAGAAGAAGATGAAAAGGATGGATTCTACCAGCAGCTGGATCAGGTAATCGATCGTATACCAAAACATGACATTAAGATAATAATGGGAGACTTTAATGCCAAGGTTGGACGTGAAGAAGCATTCCAAGACTATATAGGAAAGGAAAGTTTGCATGAAATTTCAAATGATAATGGTCTGAGACTGATAGATCTGACTATGTGTAACTTAATGGTCATTGGAAGCACCTGGCATCAAAGGAAGAAGGTGAGGAAAATGACATGGTGTTCACCAGATGGTGTAACACAAAACCAGATTGACCATGTGCTGATAGACAGAAGACATGCCTCTGATATACTACAAGCAGATAGCTGTCGAGGAGCAGACAGTGATTATTTAGTACGCATTAAATACAGACAGAGAATAGCTACATATAGGGAAGGAAGAAGAGCGAAAGTGACCTCAAGGTATGATGATGAGAAGTTAAAAAGAGATGAAGCCATTGCCAAACATTTCCGTTTAATGGTAGGCAACCAACTTGAACAAAGAAGTCAAAGGTGGGAAATCGAAGGTATTGAAGGGAAATGGAGTATAATAAAGGAGATCCTACATGAAACAGCACAGGAAGTGCTGGGAGAGAAGACGAAGATCCAAAGAGGTAAATGGTTTGATGAGGAATGTAAAGCAGCAATAAATGAAATAAATGAGGCACGAAAGAGAATGCTTAATAGGAAAACCAGATATAACACAGAACAATGTAGACTTAAAAGAAAGGAAGCAGACTGTGTGTGCAGGAGAAAGAAACGATGCTTTGAGAAAGAGTGGATTGAGGAACTTGAAGAATATAGTAGTAATCAGCAAGTAAGGAAAATGTATATGAGGGTGAAGGATATAAGGAAAGGCTTCCAACCGAAGACAGCTTTCTGTAAGGACCAAGCAGGAAACCTAATAGGCGGGGAAAATGAGATCTTAGAGAGATGGGCAGAATACTTCAGTCAGCTACTTAATGTGGAAGATGGGTTCCAAGATCTAGAATTGAATGATGAAGAGGAGTACCATGATGACGAAACCGGAACATCTCCAACACTGGAAGAAGTTAGAACAGTTATTAAGCCTCTAAAGAATAACAAAGCCCCAGGGATTAATAACATCACTGCTGAAATGGTTAAGAACTCAGGGAAATCAACTAATTAAGTATATACACAAATTGTTATCTGATATATGGGAACATGAACTATAGCCCTAGTGAGCGTAATATACAAAGTGCTTGCAAAAATCCTAGCAGGAAGATTGTCACCACTGACTGAGGGAATAATAGGGGATTATCAGTGTGGTTTTAGACCAAACAGATCCACTTCGGATCAAATCTTTATAGTCAGGCAGATAATGGAGAAATGTTATGAATATTCATCAGTTATTTATAGACTTTAAGCAGGCATATGACAGTATCATACGAGGAAAATTGTATGAGGCAATGAAGGAGCTAGGGATCCTTAACAAGCTAATAAGATTAACCAGAATCACGCCTCGGGGGTACTAAATGCAAGGTGAAGATTGAAGCAGAGCTCACAAGGGAATTTGAGGTAAACCAAGGTTTGAGACAAGGAGATGTGCTATCTACGATATTATTCAATATAGTTTTAGAAAAGATCATGAGTGTAACCCAGTAGGAACTCTCTTCAACACAGTGAACTAAAATCTAGCATATGCTGATGACATTGATATGATGGCACGAAGATTGCAAGAAGTGAAGGAAGGACTGGAAAGATTGGAGAACACAGCTAGTGAGATGGGACTCCAAATAAAAAAAACACAAGACTAAATACATGTTCTCAGCGCGAAATATGGAATTCACGGAAGGCCAATATATACAATTTGATGGAGGCACGTATGAAAAATTCAAAATTTTCAATATCTTGGAACATAAGTTACCATGTATAATAATATTAAGGAGGAAAGAAAAGCAAGAATTGCAGCTGGTAATCGAAGCTATTTTTCATTGTTAAGAGTTTTCAAATCTCGCAGCCTGAGTAGAAATTTGAAAATCAAAGTATATCAGATAGTCTTAATGTCAGTGGTGACATATGGAGCAGAGACATAGACTTTGGTGCAAGCAGATGAAGAACTTTTGCGAAGATGGGAAAGAAGGATACTGAGGAAAATATGCGGGCCAGTAAATGAGAATGGTCAACGGCGAATAAGGAGAAACGATGAAATTAGAACACTCTACTACAAAAAAACAGATATAGTTTCCGATATAAGAAGCATGAGACTCAGGTGGCTAGGACATGTGGAAAGAATACCTGAAAACAGAGTTGCTAAAAAGGTCAATAAAGGGACACCAGGAGGGTGAAGATTAAGAGGAAGGCCAAGGAAAAGATAATTGGAGGTTGATGGGGAAGATTTTAGGAGGATGGGAGTAAGACGGTGGAGACGTCGAGCAGAAGACAGAAGAGAATGTGCTATCATTGTAAGAGAGGCGAAGGCCCTTTAGGGGCTGTAGCAGCCAAGAAGAGCCTGAAAAGCGTCTTAATTCTGACATTTCTACTGCTAGATCAAAACTTAATTTTTCGAGAAATTAGCGTTCAATGCTAATACTCGTATGAAACTCATTTTCTCTACAGAGCAAGCCAGAGCTGATTTTCATTAAAATGTTGAATTATTATTATTTTCAAAGCTTGAGAAGCGTTCTAATTATTGCATTTTGACTACACGATGATAACTTAATTAATCGTGAAATTCGCGTTCAATGCTAATACTCGTTTGAAACTCATATTTTCTACAGAGCAAGGCAGAAATGATTTTCATTAAAATGTTGATTCATTATTCTTTTCAGAGCCTAAAAAACGTTTTCATTCTGACATTTCGACTATGGGTTCAAAACTTGATTTTTCGAAAAATTCGCGTTAAATGCTAATACTCGCTTGAAACTTATTTTCTCTACAGAGCAAGCCAGAGATGATTTTCTTTAAATGTTGAATTATTATGTTTTTCAGACCTTGATAAGCGTCTTAATTCTGACATTTCTACTACAAGATCAAAACTTAATTTTTCGAGAAATTTGCGTTCAATGCTAATTCTCGTATGAAACTCATTTTCTCATCAGAGCAAGCCAGAGCTGATTTTCATTAGAATGTTGAATTATAATGCTTTTCAGAGCCTGAGAAACGTTTTAAATATTACATTTCGACTACAGGATGATAACTCGAGTTTTGGAGAAATTCGCTATAAATGCAAATACTCGCTTGAAACCCATTTTCTCTACAGAGCAAGCCAGAGATGATAATCATTAAAATGATAAATTATTATTCTTTTCAGAGCTTGAGAAGCGTCTTAATTCTGACATTTCTACTACAAGATCAAAACTTAATTTTTCGAGAAATTCGCGTTCAATGCTAATTCTCGTATGAAACTCATTTTCTCATCAGAGCAAGCCAGAGCTGATTTTCATTAGAATGTTGAATTATAATGCTTTTCAGAGCCTGAGAAACGTTTTAAATATTACATTTCGACTACAGGATGATAACTCGAGTTTTGGAGAAATTCGCTATAAATGCAAATACTCGCTTGAAACCCATTTTCTCTACAGAGCATGCCAGAGATGACTTTCATTAAAATTTTGATTTATTATGCTTTTCAGAGCTTGAGAAGCGTTTTAATTATTACGTTTCAAGTACATGATGATAACTTGATTTTTCGAGAAATTCGCGTTCAATGCTAATACTCGTTGTAAACTAATTTTCTCTACAAACCAAGCCATAAATGATTTCTATTAAGATATTGAATTATTATGCTTTTCAGAGCTTGAGAAGCGTTTTAGTTATTACATTTCGACTACAGGATGATAACTTAATTTTTCGAGAAATTCGCGTTCAATGCTAATACTCGTATGAAACTCATTTTCTCTACAGAGCAAGCCAGAGCTGATTTTCATTAGAATGTTGAATTATTATGTTTTTCAGAACCTGAGAAACGTTTTAATTCTGACATTTCGACTATAGGTTCAAAACTTGATCTTTCAAAAAATTCGTATTAAATGCAAATACTCACTTGAAACCCTATATCTGTACAGAGCAAGCCAGAAATGATTTTCATTAAAATGTAGAATTATTATGCTTTTCAGAGCTTTAGAAGCGTTTTAATTATTACATTTCGTCTACAGGATGATAACTTAATTTTTCGAGAAATTCACGTTCAATTCACTCGTTAGAAATTCATATTCTCTACAGAGCAAGCCAGAGATGATTTTCATTAAAATGTTGTATTATTAAACTTTTAAGAGCTTGAGAATCGTTTCAATTCTGACATTTCGACAATATGTTCTAAAGTTGTTATCTCCAGAAACTCGCGTTCAATGCTAATATTCGTTTGAAACTCATTTTCTCTACAGAGCAAGCCATAGATCATTTCCATTAAAATGGTAAACAATTATGCTTTTCAGAGCCTGAAAAGCTTTTGAATATTTACATTTTGACTATAGGGTGATAAGTTGTCTTTTCGAAAAATTCGCGTTCAATGATAATACTCTTTTGAAACTCATTTTCTCTACAGAGCAACCAGATATGATTTTCATTAAAATGTTATATTATTGTGCTTTTCATAGCCTGAACATCGTTTTAATTCTGACATTTCTACATAGGATTAGAACTTGAATTTTCGAGATATTCGCGTTAAATGCGAATATTCGTTGTAATCTAATTTTCGCTACAGATCAAGCCAGAGATGATTTTCATAAAAATGTTATATTATTATGCAGTTCAGAGCTTAAAAGCATTTTCATTATCACATTTCGAATGTAGGATCAAGACTTGATTATTCGAGAAAATCGCGTTCAATCATAAAACTCGCTTCAAACTTATTTTCCCTACTGACCAAGCCAGAGATGATTTTCATTAAAAAAGTTTAATTATTATATTTTTCAGAGACTGAAAACCCCTCCAGAGATTGCGCCTTATAGTAGCACTGACCGTGCGGGCGGAGGGGTTTGCGTGCTTTGTTGAGGCTGAGAGCTATGCCAGCGGTAGATTTTCTACCAGCAAGGTCACCCATGCTGGACAGGTCTCAGAAAAGAAGCCAGACTAAGGCGTTCTGCAACGTCCAATTTTACCTATTTTATCCTATTCCAATATTCCTACCTAAAGTTCAAATCACAAACCCTGAGACCTTCTGTGAACAAAACCACGCGCATACAGAAAGCATTGCAAACTCATAGAAGTAAAATAATCCACACGAAAATCCAGCGTTGTTACAGGATTCATTACATAAGGTAAAACAATGGCCAATTTGTAGTATGGGATACGCTGCCGCAAATGACGTCTCACTTTAAACCCAATGCTCTTTCTTTTTTTCCTTATTGCTTCACCTTTATGGTTAACTCTTTGCACCAGTAATCATTTCCCATAAATTTGGCTTCTTTCTTGCATGTGAATTGAATATATTTTACTTGCATTTTTTGAGACAAAATGATATAACATGGTAATGTATATTTCTAAGGATGATATAGATAGGAGAGTATTTGAATTTTTTTTGTAAATTTTATGTAAATTGTATCTTATGTAAATAAAATATATAATGGGCATAAACAGCCATATGCATTGCTCTAAGTCCAATAAATATATTGATGATGATCAAAACAAGACAAAGAAAGTTCTTAAATTTATTGCGGTTGGAAACTTTGACAAGCATCCTAATGACGATTTTTGTTCCGCCAAATATAGTGCACTTCGTAAAATAACTTGGTGACATGGCAAGGCAAGATAAGTGTGAACATTTTGTAGTAATATGCATTGTAAGTTTCAATGAGCTTAGAGATTTGTGTACATAATGATATTTTATAACATTGGTTATTTTCTAAAAATAATCATGTGAACAGCAAGAAAGTAGTGCAACTTAATAATATATCCTTAGAAAAATAACATGCCGTGTTCTATGCGTGCGGGAAAGTCTCAGTGTTCTCCGAGCTTGTTTTCAAAACACCAGCAAGGACAGCCTTTGAAAAGGGGTGAGAAACAGATTCATGTAACGTTCTGAGAAACCAGTAAATGAAGTGGTTAAGTTCGTATCCCAGTGCAGTGGTGTGTCAGTGTCTGCAGTTTTAAGGGTTATGAAAGAGAGAATGACCGGGAGAGTAACAATGTATGCGGCTGCATATTCGTTTGATGTTTTGAGAGCGGGTTCTCACATTCAGAGGCTCTTATATAAAATGAATAAGTGCGGCGAACTATGAGTGTAACGGCAGATGATTTCGGTCATGAATCAGCTGACGCGGAGTGATACATCGAATCGGTGAGACCGTTTGTTTACAGAAGGTCTCAGGGTTGGTGACTTACACTATAGTCCCTAAGTCCCGTCCTCAGGGTTACGAGAGGGATGGAGCGGATTCCTCAGCCGTAGTGTTGGCAACAGTACATATGTTTTTCCTTGGTTATTTTCTTGGCTATCATGTGTAAGTTCTAACCCAAACTGTCAGGTTAATACTTTATACTTCTCTTTCATATCTAATCTTATATTAATTTTTATATTACTGTAACACATATTATCATATTATTGTACTTTTTGAATTCTTCTGATTGCATATTTTGTGTACCAAACAGTGTTATAATACAAGACACTGTAAATGGGCATTTGCCTGTAGTGTCATGTCTTTAAATAAATAAATAAAGGAGCAAACCTGATACAAACCTTGGTCCTCCAGGTTGGGTGTTGAGCATGGGACTAGCGACCCTATCCCATAAAACAATCATTGTTGCGGAACTCAGAAACAATGATAGCCGGACGTATTCTATGGAAAGACACAGGCATGCTAAAGGACTACGTAAACGGAAGAATGATATATACCTGGCCACATGGAATGTTAGAACATTAAGTAAAGCAGGTGCATTGGAAAACCTAAAGGAGGAAATGAAGAAATACATAATAATAGTAGCGGCATTGCAGGAGATCAGGTGGCAAGGAAATGGAATGTTATCTACTGGGGATTACACATTAATGTATAGTGGAAGCAGTGAAAATACAAGAGGTGGCACAGGATTCCTACTAAACAATAAATATAAAACTGTAGTAAAGAAATTCAAACCAATAAATGAGAGCTTATGTACGCTGAGAATGAAAGCCAAGTTCTTCAACATTACCTTAGTATGTGTATATGCCGAAACGGAAGAGGCAGAAGAAGATGAAAAGGATGGATTCTACCAGCAGCTGGATCAGGTAATCGATCGTATACCAAAACATGACATTAAGATAATAATGGGAGACTTTAATGCCAAGGTTGGACGTGAAGAAGCATTCCAAGACTATATAGGAAAGGAAAGTTTGCATGAAATTTCAAATGATAATGGTCTGAGACTGATAGATCTGACTATGTGTAACTTAATGGTCATTGGAAGCACCTGGCATCAAAGGAAGAAGGTGAGGAAAATGACATGGTGTTCACCAGATGGTGTAACACAAAACCAAATTGACCATGTGCTGATAGACAGAAGACATGCCTCTGATATACTACAAGCAGATAGCTGTCGAGGAGCAGACAGTGATTATTTAGTACGCATTAAATACAGACAGAGAATAGCTACATATAGGGAAGGAAGAAGAGCGAAAGTGACTTCAAGGTATGATGATGAGAAGTTAAAAAGAGATGAAGCCATTGCCAACCAATTCCGTTTAATGGTAGGCAACCAACTTGAACAAAGAAGTCAAAGGTGGGAAATCGAAGGTATTGAAGGGAAATGGAGTATAATAAAGGAGATCCTACATGAAACAGCACAGGAAGTGCTGGGAGAGAAGACGAAGATCCAAAGAGGTAAATGGTTTGATGAGGAATGTAAAGCAGCAATAAATGAAATAAATGAGGCACGAAAGAGAATGCTTAATAGGAAAACCAGATATAACACAGAACAATGTAGACTTAAAAGAAAGGAAGCAGACTGTGTGTGCAGGAGAAAGAAACGATGCTTTGAGAAAGAGTGGATTGAGGAACTTGAAGAATATAGTAGTAATCAGCAAGTAAGGAAAATGTATATGAGGGTGAAGGATATAAGGAAAGGCTTCCAACCGAAGACAGCTTTCTGTAAGGACCAAGCAGGAAACCTAATAGGCGGGGAAAATGAGATCTTAGAGAGATGGGCAGAATACTTCAGTCAGCTACTTAATGTGGAAGATGGGTTCCAAGATCTAGAATTGAATGATGAAGAGGAGTACCATGATGACGAAACCGGAACATCTCCAACACTGGAAGAAGTTAGAACAGTTATTAAGCCTCTAAAGAATAACAAAGCCCCAGGGATTAATAACATCACTGCTGAAATGGTTAAGAACTCAGGGAAATCAACTAATTAAGTATATACACAAATTGTTATCTGATATATGGGAACATGAACTATAACCCTAGTGAGCGTAATATACAAAGTGCTTGCAAAAATCCTAGCAGGAAGATTGTCACCACTGACTGAGGGAATAATAGGGGATTATCAGTGTGGTTTTAGACCAAACAGATCCACTTCGGATCAAATCTTTATAGTCAGGCAGATAATGGAGAAATGTTATGAATATTCATCAGTTATTTATAGACTTTAAGCAGGCATATGACAATATCATACGAGGAAAATTGTATGAGGCAATGAAGGAGCTAGGGGTCCTAAACAAGCTAATAAGATTAACCAGAATGACGTCTCGGGGTACTAAATGCAAGGTGAAGATTGAAGCAGAGCTCACAAGGGAATTTGCAGTAAACCAAGGTTTGAGACAAGGAGATGTGCTATCTACGATATTATTCAATATAGTTTTAGAAAAGATCATGAGTGTAACCCAGTAGGAACTCTCTTCAACACAGTGAACTAAAATCTAGCATATGCTGATGACATTGATATGATGGCACGAAGATTGCAAGAAGTGAAGGAAGGACTGGAAAGATTGGAGAACACATCTAGTGAGATGGGACTCCAAATAAAAAAACACAAGACTAAATACATGTTCTCAGCGCGAAATATGGAATTCACGGAAGGCCAATATATACAATTTGATGGAGGCACGTATGAAAAATTCAAAATTTTCAATATCTTGGAACATAAGTTACCATGTATAATAATATTAAGGAGGAAAGAAAAGCAAGAATTGCAGCTGGTAATCGAAGCTATTTTTCATTGTTAAGAGTTTTCAAATCTCGCAGCCTGAGTAGAAATTTGAAAATCAAAGTATATCAGCTAGTCTTAATGTCAGTGGTGACATATGGAGCAGAGACATAGACTTTGGTGCAAGCAGATGAAGAACTTTTGCGAAGATGGGAAAGAAGGATACTGAGGAAAATATGCGGGCCAGTAAATGAGAATGGTCAACGGCGAATAAGGAGAAACGATGAAATTAGAACACTCTACTACAAAAAAACAGATATAGTTTCCGATATAAGAAGCATGAGACTCAGGTGGCTAGGACATGTGGAAAGAATACCTGAAAACAGAGATGCTAAAAAGGTCAATAAAGGGACACCAGGAGGGTGAAGATTAAGAGGAAGGCCAAGGAAAAGATGGTTGGAGGTTGATGAGGAAGACCTTAGGAGGATGGGAGTAAGACGTTGGAGACGTCGAGCAGAAGACAGAAGAGAATGTGCTATCATTGTAAGAGAGGCGAAGGCCCTTTAGGGGCTGTAGCAGCCAAGAAGAGCCTGAAAAGCGTCTTAATACTGACATTTCTACTGCTAGATCAAAACTTAATTTTTCGAGAAATTAGCGTTCAATGCTAATACTCGTATGAAACTCATTTTCTCTACAGAGCAAGACAGAGCTGATTTTCATTAAAATGTTGAATTATTATTATTTTCAAAGCTTGAGAAGCGTTCTAATTATTGCATTTTGACTACACGATGATAACTTAATTATTCGAGAAATTCGCGTTCAATGCTAATACTCGTTTGAAACTCATATTTTCTACAGAGCAAGGCAGAAATGATTTTCATTAAAATGTTGATTCATTATTCTTTTCAGAGCCTGAAAAACGTTTTCATTCTGACATTTCGACTATGGGTTCAAAACTTGATTTTTCGAAAAATTCGCGTTAAATGCTAATACTCGCTTGAAACTTATTTTCTCTACAGAGCAAGCCAGAGATGATTTTCTTTAAATGTTGAATTATTATGTTTTTCATACCTTGAGAAGCGTTTTAATTATTACATTTCGACTACAGGATGATAACTCGAGTTTTGGAGAAATTCGCTATAAATGCAAATACTCGCTTGAAACCCATTTTCTCTACAGAGCAAGCCAGAGATGATAATCATTAAAATGATAAATTATTATGCTTTTCAGAGCTTGAGAAGCGTCTTAATTATTACATTTCGTCTACAGGATGATAACTTAATTTTTCGAGAAATTCACGTTCAATTCACTCGTTAGAAATTCATATTCTCTACAGAGCAAGCCAGAGATGATTTTCATTAAAATGTTGTATTAATAAACTTTTAAGAGCCTGAGAATCGTTTTAATTCTGACATTTCGACAATAGGTTCTAAAGTTGTTATCTCCAGAAACTCGCGTTCAATGCTAATATTCGTTTGAAACTCATTTTCTCTACAGAGCAAGCCAGAGATCATTTCTATTAAAATGGTAAACAATTATGCTTTTCAGAGCCTGAAAAGCTTTTGAATATTTACATTTTGACTATAGGGTGATAAGTTGTCTTTTCGAAAAATTCGCGTTCAATGATAATACTCTTTTGAAACTCATTTTCTCTACAGAGCAACCAGATATGATTTTCATTAAAATGTTATATTATTGTGCTTTTCATAGCCTGAACATCGTTTTAATTCTGACATTTCTACATAGGATTAGAACTTGAATTTTCGAGATATTCGCGTTAAATGCGAATATTCGTTGTAATCTAATTTTCGCTACAGATCAAGCCAGAGATGATTTTCATAAAAATGTTATATTATTATGCAGTTCAGAGCTTAAGAGCATTTTCATTATCACATTTCGAATGTAGGATCAAGACTTGATTATTCGAGAAAATCGCGTTCAATCATAAAACTCGCTTCAAACTTATTTTCCCTACTGACCAAGCCAGAGATGATTTTCATTAAAAATGTTTAATTATTATATTTTTCAGAGACTGAAAACCCCTCCAGAGATTGCGCCTTATAGTAGCACTGACCGTGCGGGCGGAGGGGTTTGCGTGCTTTGTTGAGGCTGAGAGCTATGCCAGCGGTAGATTTTCTACCAGCAAGGTCACCCATGCTGGACAGGTCTCAGAAAAGAAGCCAGACTAAGGCGTTCTGCAACGTCCAATTTTACCTATTTTATCCTATTCCAATATTCCTACCTAAAGTTCAAATCACAAACCCTGAGACCTTCTGTGAACAAAACCACGCGCATACAGAAAGCATTACAAACTCATAGAAGTAAAATAATCCACACGAAAATCCAGCGTTGTTACAGGATTCATTACATAAGGTAAAACAATGGCCAATTTGTAGTATGGGATACGCTGCCGCAAATGACGTCTCACTTTAAACCCAATGCTCTTTCTTTTTTTACTTATTGCTTCACCTTTATGGTTAACTCTTTGCACCAGTAATTATTTCCCATAAATTTGGCTTCTTTCTTGCATGTGAATTGAATATATTTTACTTGCATTTTTTTAGACAAAATGATATAACATGGTAATGTATATTTCTAAGGATGATATAGATAGGAGAATATTTGAAATTTTTTTGTAAATTTTATGTAAATTGTATCTTATGTAAATAAAATATATAATGGGCATAAACAGCCATATGCATTGCTCTAAGTCCAATAAATATATTGATGATGATCAAAACAAGACAAAGAAAGTTGTTAAATTTATTGCGGTTGGAAACTTTGACAAGCATCCTAATGACGATTTTTGTTCCGCCAAATATAGTGCACTTCGTAAAATAACTTGGTGACATGGCAAGGCAAGATAAGTGTGAACATTTTGTAGTAATATGCATTGTAAGTTTCAATGAGCTTAGAGATTTGTGTACATAATGATATTTTATATCATTGGTTATTTTCTAAAAATAATCATGTGAACAGCAAGAAAGTAGTGCAACTTAGTAATATATCCTTAGAAAAATAACATGCCGTGTTCTATGCGTGCGGGAAAGTCTCAGTGTTCTCCGAGCTTGTTTTCAAAACACCAGCAAGGACAGCCTTTGAAAAGGGGTGAGAAACAGATTCATGTAACGTTCTGAGAAACCAGTAAATGAAGTGGTTAAGTTCGTATCCCAGTGCAGTGGTGTTTCAATGTCTGCAGTTTTAAGGGTTATGAAAGAGAGAATGACCGGGAGAGTAACAATGTATGCGGCTGCATATTCGTTTGATGTTTTGAGAGCGGGTTCTCACATTCAGAGGCTCTTATATAAAATGAATAAGTGCGGCGAACTATGAGTGTAACGGCAGATGATTTCGGTCATGAATCAGCTGACGCGGAGTGATACATCGAATCGGTGAGACGGTTTGTTTACAGAAGGTCTCAGGGTTGGTGACTTACACTATAGTCCCTAAGTCCCGTCCTCAGAATTACGAGAGGGATGGAGCGGATTCCTCAGCCGTAGTGTTGGCAACAGTACATATGTTTTTCCTTGGTTATTTTCTTGGCTATCATGTGTAAGTTCTAACCCAAACTGTCAGGTTAATACTTTATACTCTCTTTCATATCTAATCTTATATAATTTTTATATTACTGTAACACATATTATCATATTATTGTACTTTTTGAATTCTTCTGATTGCATATTTTGTGTACCAAACAGTGTTATAATACAAGACACTGTAAATGGGCATTTGCCTGTAGTGTCATGTCTTTAAATAAATAAATAAAGGAGCAAACCTGATACAAACCTTGGTCCTCCAGGTTGGGTGTTGAGCATGGGACTAGCGACCCTATCCCATAAAACAATCATTGTTGCGGAACTCAGAAACAATGATAGCCGGACGTATTCTATGGAAAGACACAGGCATGCTAAAGGACTACGTAAACGGAAGAATGATATATACCTGGCCACATGGAATGTTAGAACATTAAGTAAAGCAGGTGCATTGGAAAACCTAAAGGAGGAAATGAAGAAATACATAATAATAGTAGCGGCATTGCAGGAGATCAGGTGGCAAGGAAATGGAATGTTATCTACTGGGGATTACACATTAATGTATAGTGGAAGCAGTGAAAATACAAGAGGTGGCACAGGATTCCTACTAAACAATAAATATAAAACTGTAGTAAAGAAATTCAAACCAATAAATGAGAGCTTATGTACGCTGAGAATGAAAGCCAAGTTCTTCAACATTACCTTAGTATGTGTATATGCCGAAACGGAAGAGGCAGAAGAAGATGAAAAGGATGGATTCTACCAGCAGCTGGATCAGGTAATCGATCGTATACCAAAACATGACATTAAGATAATAATGGGAGACTTTAATGCCAAGGTTGGACGTGAAGAAGCATTCCAAGACTATATAGGAAAGGAAAGTTTGCATGAAATTTCAAATGATAATGGTCTGAGACTGATAGATCTGACTATGTGTAACTTAATGGTCATTGGAAGCACCTGGCATCAAAGGAAGAAGGTGAGGAAAATGACATGGTGTTCACCAGATGGTGTAACACAAAACCAAATTGACCATGTGCTGATAGACAGAAGACATGCCTCTGATATACTACAAGCAGATAGCTGTCGAGGAGCAGACAGTGATTATTTAGTACGCATTAAATACAGACAGAGAATAGCTACATATAGGGAAGGAAGAAGAGCGAAAGTGACTTCAAGGTATGATGATGAGAAGTTAAAAAGAGATGAAGCCATTGCCAACCAATTCCGTTTAATGGTAGGCAACCAACTTGAACAAAGAAGTCAAAGGTGGGAAATCGAAGGTATTGAAGGGAAATGGAGTATAATAAAGGAGATCCTACATGAAACAGCACAGGAAGTGCTGGGAGAGAAGACGAAGATCCAAAGAGGTAAATGGTTTGATGAGGAATGTAAAGCAGCAATAAATGAAATAAATGAGGCACGAAAGAGAATGCTTAATAGGAAAACCAGATATAACACAGAACAATGTAGACTTAAAAGAAAGGAAGCAGACTGTGTGTGCAGGAGAAAGAAACGATGCTTTGAGAAAGAGTGGATTGAGGAACTTGAAGAATATAGTAGTAATCAGCAAGTAAGGAAAATGTATATGAGGGTGAAGGATATAAGGAAAGGCTTCCAACCGAAGACAGCTTTCTGTAAGGACCAAGCAGGAAACCTAATAGGCGGGGAAAATGAGATCTTAGAGAGATGGGCAGAATACTTCAGTCAGCTACTTAATGTGGAAGATGGGTTCCAAGATCTAGAATTGAATGATGAAGAGGAGTACCATGATGACGAAACCGGAACATCTCCAACACTGGAAGAAGTTAGAACAGTTATTAAGCCTCTAAAGAATAACAAAGCCCCAGGGATTAATAACATCACTGCTGAAATGGTTAAGAACTCAGGGAAATCAACTAATTAAGTATATACACAAATTGTTATCTGATATATGGGAACATGAACTATAACCCTAGTGAGCGTAATATACAAAGTGCTTGCAAAAATCCTAGCAGGAAGATTGTCACCACTGACTGAGGGAATAATAGGGGATTATCAGTGTGGTTTTAGACCAAACAGATCCACTTCGGATCAAATCTTTATAGTCAGGCAGATAATGGAGAAATGTTATGAATATTCATCAGTTATTTATAGACTTTAAGCAGGCATATGACAATATCATACGAGGAAAATTGTATGAGGCAATGAAGGAGCTAGGGGTCCTAAACAAGCTAATAAGATTAACCAGAATGACGCCTCGGGGTACTAAATGCAAGGTGAAGATTGAAGCAGAGCTCACAAGGGAATTTGCAGTAAACCAAGGTTTGAGACAAGGAGATGTGCTATCTACGATATTATTCAATATAGTTTTAGAAAAGATCATGAGTGTAACCCAGTAGGAACTCTCTTCAACACAGTGAACTAAAATCTAGCATATGCTGATGACATTGATATGATGGCACGAAGATTGCAAGAAGTGAAGGAAGGACTGGAAAGATTGGAGAACACATCTAGTGAGATGGGACTCCAAATAAAAAAACACAAGACTAAATACATGTTCTCAGCGCGAAATATGGAATTCACGGAAGGCCAATATATACAATTTGATGGAGGCACGTATGAAAAATTCAAAATTTTCAATATCTTGGAACATAAGTTACCATGTATAATAATATTAAGGAGGAAAGAAAAGCAAGAATTGCAGCTGGTAATCGATGCTATTTTTCATTGTTAAGAGTTTTCAAATCTCGCAGCCTGAGTAGAAATTTGAAAATCAAAGTATATCAGCTAGTCTTAATGTCAGTGGTGACATATGGAGCAGAGACATAGACTTTGGTGCAAGCAGATGAAGAACTTTTGCGAAGATGGGAAAGAAGGATACTGAGGAAAATATGCGGGCCAGTAAATGAGAATGGTCAACGGCGAATAAGGAGAAACGATGAAATTAGAACACTCTACTACAAAAAAACAGATATAGTTTCCGATATAAGAAGCATGAGACTCAGGTGGCTAGGACATGTGGAAAGAATACCTGAAAACAGAGATGCTAAAAAGGTCAATAAAGGGACACCAGGAGGGTGAAGATTAAGAGGAAGGCCAAGGAAAAGATGGTTGGAGGTTGATGAGGAAGACCTTAGGAGGATGGGAGTAAGACGTTGGAGACGTCGAGCAGAAGACAGAAGAGAATGTGCTATCATTGTAAGAGAGGCGAAGGCCCTTTAGGGGCTGTAGCAGCCAAGAAGAGCCTGAAAAGCGTCTTAATACTGACATTTCTACTGCTAGATCAAAACTTAATATTTCGAGAAATTAGCGTTCAATGCTAATACTCGTATGAAACTCATTTTCTCTACAGAGCAAGACAGAGCTGATTTTCATTAAAATGTTGAATTATTATTATTTTCAAAGCTTGAGAAGCGTTCTAATTATTGCATTTTGACTACACGATGATAACTTAATTATTCGAGAAATTCGCGTTCAATGCTAATACTCGTTTGAAACTCATATTTTCTACAGAGCAAGACAGAAATGATTTTCATTAAAATGTTGATTCATTATTCTTTTCAGAGCCTGAAAAACGTTTTCATTCTGACATTTCGACTATGGGTTCAAAACTTGATTTTTCGAAAAATTCGCGTTAAATGCTAATACTCGCTTGAAACTTATTTTCTCTACAGAGCAAGCCAGAGATGATTTTCTTTAAATGTTGAATTATTATGTTTTTCAGACCTTGAGAAGCGTTTTAATTATTACATTTCGACTACAGGATGATAACTCGAGTTTTGGAGAAATTCGCTATAAATGCAAATACTCGCTTGAAACCCATTTTCTCTACAGAGCAAGCCAGAGATGATAATCATTAAAATGATAAATTATTATGCTTTTCAGAGCTTGAGAAGCGTCTTAATTCTGACATTTCTACTACAAGATCAAAACTTAATTTTTCGAGAAATTCGCGTTCAATGCTAATTCTCGTATGAAACTCATTTTCTCTACAGAGCAAGCCAGAGCTGATTTTCATTAGAATGTTGAATTATAATGCTTTTCAGACCCTGAGAAACGTTTTAAATATTACATTTCGACTACAGGATGATAACTTAATTTTTCGAGAAATTCGCGTTCAATACTAATACTCGTATGAAACTCATTTTCTCTACAGAGCAAGCCAGAGCTGATTTTCATTAAAATGTTGAATTATTATGCTTTTCAGAGTCTGAGAAACGTTTCAATTCTTACATTTCGACTACAGGTTCAAAACTTGATTTTTTGAAAAAATCTTGTTAAATGCAAATACTTAAATTGAAACCCATTTTCTCTACAGAGCATGCCAGAGATGACTTTTATTAAAATTTTGATTTATTATGGTTTTCAGAGCTTGAGAAGTGTTTTAATTATTACGTTTCAAGTACATGATGATAACTTGATTTTTCAAGAAATTCGCGTTCAATGCTAATACTCGTTTGAAACTAATTTTCTCTACAAACCAAGCCATAAATGATTTCTATTAAGATATTGAATTATTATGCTTTTCAGAGCTTGAGAAGCGTTTTAATTATTACATTTCGACTACAGGATTATAACTTAATTTTTCGAGAAATTCGCGTTCAATGCTAATACTCGTATGAAACTCATTTTCTCTACAGAGCAAGCCAGAGCTGATTTTCATTAGAATGTTGAATTATTATGTTTTTCAGAACCTGAGAAACGTTTTAATTCTGACATTTCGACTATAGGTTCAAAACTTGATCTTTCGAAAAATTCGTATTATATGGAAATACTCACTTGAAACCCTATTTCTGTACAGAGCAAGCCAGAAATGATTTTCATTAAAATGTAGAATTGTTATGCTTTTAAGAGCTTTAGAAGCGTTTTAATTTTTACATTTCGACTACAGGATGATAACTCGATTTTTGTAGATATTCGCGTTAAATGCATATACTCGCTTGAAACCCATTTTCTCTACAGAGCAAGCCAGATATGATAATCATTAAAATGATAAATTATTATGCTTTACAGAACTTGAGAAGCGTCTTAATTTTGACATTTCTACTACAAGATCAAAACTTAATTTTTCGAGAAATTCGCGTTCAATGCTATTACTCGTATGAAACTCATTTCCTCTACAGATCAAGCCAGAGCTGATTTTCATTAAAATGTTGAATTATTATGCTTTTCAGAGTCTGAGAAACGTTTCAATTCTTACATTTCGACTATAGGTTCAAAACTTGATTTTTTGAAAAAATCTTGTTAAATGCAAATACTTAAATTGAAACCCATTTTCTCTACAGAGCATGCCAGAGATGACTTTCATTAAAATTTTGATTTATTATGCTTTTCAGAGCTTGAGATACGTTTTAATTATTACGTTTCAACTACATGATGATAACTTGATTTTTCGAGAATTTCGCGTTCAATGCTAATACTCGTTGTAAACTAATTTTCTCTACAAACCAAGCCATAAATGATTTCTATTAAGATATTGAATTATTATGCTTTTCAGAGCTTGAGACGCGTTTTAATTATTACATTTCGACTACAGGATGAAAACTTAATTTTTCGCGAAATTCGCGTTCAATGCTAATACTCGTATGAAACTCATTTTCTCTACAGAGCAAGCCAGAGCTGATTTTCATTAGAATGTAGAATTATTAAGTTTCTCAGAACCTGAGAAACGTTTTAATTCTGACATTTCGACTGTAGGTTCAAAACTTGATCTTTCGAAAAATTCGTATTAAATGCAAATACTCACTTGGAACCCTATTTCTGTACAGAGCAAGCCAGAAATGATTTTCATTAAAATGTAAAATTATTATGCTTTTCAGAGCTTTAGAAGCGTTTTAATTATTACATTTCGACTACAGGATGATAACTCGATTTTTGTAGATATTCGCGATAAATGCATATACTCGCTTGAAACCCATTTTCTCTACAGAGCAAGCCAGATATGATAATCATTAAAATGTTGAATTATTATGCTTTTCAGAACTTGAGAAGCGTTTTAATTATTACATTTCAACTACATGATGATAACTTGATTTTTCGAGAAATTCGAATTAAATGCTAATACTCGTTTGAAACTCATTTTCTCTACAAACCAAGCCATAGATGATTTTTATTAAAATATTTTATTATTATGCTTTCAGAGCTTGAGAAACGTTTTAATTATTACATTTCGTCTACAGGATGATAACTTAATTTTTCGAGAAATTCAGGTTCAATGCTAATACTCGTTAGAAATTCATATTCTCTACAGAGCAAGCCAGAGATGATTTTTATTAAAATGTTGTATTATTAAACTTTTAAGAGCCTGAAAATCGTTTTAATTCTGACATTTCGACAGTAGGTTCTAAAGTTGTTATCTCCAGAAACTCGCTTTCAATGCTAATATTCGTTTGAAAATCATTTTCTCTACAGAGGAAGCCAGAGATCATTTCCATTAAAATGGTAAACAATTATGCTTTTCAGAGCCTGAAAAGGTTTTGAATATTTACATTTTGACTATAGGGTGATAAGTTGTCTTTTCGAAAAATTCGCGTTCAATGAAAATACTCTTTTGAAACTCATTTTCTCTACAGAGCAACCAGATATGATTTTCAATAAAATGTTATATTATTGTGCTTTTCATAGCCTGAACATCGTTTTATTTCTGACATTTCTACATAGGATTAGAACTTGAATTTTCGAGATATTCGCGTTAAATGCGAATATTCGTTGTAATCTAATTTTCGCTACAGATCAAGCCAGAGATGATTTTCATAAAAATGTTATATTATTATGCAGTTCAGAGCTTAAAAGCATTTTCATTATCACATTTCGAATGTAGGATCAAGACTTGATTATTCGAGAAAATCGCGTTCAATCATAAAACTCGCTTCAAACTTATTTTCCCTACTGACCAAGCCAGAGATGATTTTCATTAAAAATGTTGAATTATTATATTTTTCAGAGACTGATAACCCTCCAGAGATTGCGCCTGCTAAAAAGGTCAATAAAGGGGACACCAGGAGGGTGAAGATTAAGAGGAAGGCCAAGCAAAAGATGGTTGGAGGTTGTTGAGGAAGACCTTAGGAGGATGGGAGTAAGACGGTGGAGACGTCGAGCAGTAGACAGAAGAGAATGTGCTATCATTGTAAGAGAGGCGAAGGCCCTTTAGAGGCTGTAGCAGCCAAGAAGAGCCTGAAAAGCGTCTTAATTCTGACATTTCTACTGCTAGATCAAAACTTAATTTTTCGAGAAATTAGCGTTCAATGCTAATACTCGTATGAAACTCATTTTCTCTACAGAGCAAGCCGGAGCTGATTTTCATTAAAATGTTGAATTATTATTATTTTCAAAGATTGAGAAGCGTTCTAATTATTGCATTTTGACTACACGATGATAACTTAATTATTCGAGAAATTCGCGTTCAATGCTAATACTCGTTTGAAACTCATATTCTCTACAGAGCAAGGCAGAAATGATTTTCATTAAAATGTTGATTCATTATTCTTTTCAGAGCCTGAAAAACGTTTTCATTCTGACATTTCGACTATGGGTTCAAAACTTGATTTTTCGAAAAATTCGCGTTAAATGCTAATACTCGCTTGAAACTTATTTTCTCTACAGAGCAAGCCACAGATGATTTTCTTTAAATGTTGAATTATTATGTTTTTCAGACCTTGAGAAGCCTTTTAATTATTACATTTCGACTACAGGATGATAACTCGAGTTTTGGAGAAATTCGCTATAAATGCAAATACTCGCTTGAAACCCATTTTCTCTACAGAGCAAGCCAGAGATGATAATCATTAAAATCATAAATTATTATGCTTTTCAGAGCTTGAGAAGCGTCTTAATTCTGACATTTCTACTACAAGATAAAACTTAATTTTTCGAGAAATTTGCGTTCATGCTATTACTCGTATGAAACTCATTTTCTCTACAGAGCAAGCCAGAGCTGATTTTCATTAGAATGTTGAATTATTATGCTTTTCAGAGCCTGAGAAACGTTTTAATTCTGACATTTCGACTATAGGTTCAAAACTTGAATTTTTGAAAAATTCGTGTTAAATTCAAATACTCACTTGAAACCCATTTTCTCTACAGAGCATGCCAGAAATGACTTTCATTAAGATGTTGATTAATTATGCTTTTCAGAGCTTGAGAAGCGTTTTAATTATTACATTTCGTCTACAGGATGATAACTTAATTTTTCGAGAAATTCACGTTCAATTCACTCGTTAGAAATTCATATTCTCTACAGAGCAAGCCAGAGATGATTTTCATTAAAATGTTGTATTATTAAACTTTTAAGAGCCTGAGAATCGTTTTAATTCTGACATTTCGACAATAGGTTCTAAAGTTGTTATCTCCAGAAACTCGCGTTCAATGCTAATATTCGTTTGAAACTCATTTTCTCTACAGAGCAAGCCAGAGATCATTTCTATTAAAATGGTAAACAATTATGCTTTTCAGAGCCTGAAAAGCTTTTGAATATTTACATTTTGACTATAGGGTGATAAGTTGTCTTTTCGAAAAATTCGCGTTCAATGATAATACTCTTTTGAAACTCATTTTCTCTACAGAGCAACCAGATATGATTTTCATTAAAATGTTATATTATTGTGCTTTTCATAGCCTGAACATCGTTTTAATTCTGACATTTCTACATAGGATTAGAACTTGAATTTTCGAGATATTCGCGTTAAATGCGAATATTCGTTGTAATCTAATTTTCGCTACAGATCAAGCCAGAGATGATTTTCATAAAAATGTTATATTATTATGCAGTTCAGAGCTTAAAAGCATTTTCATTATCACATTTCGAATGTAGGATCAAGACTTGATTATTCGAGAAAATCGCGTTCAATCATAAAACTCGCTTCAAACTTATTTTCCCTACTGACCAAGCCAGAGATGATTTTCATTAAAAATGTTTAATTATTATATTTTTCAGAGACTGAAAACCCCTCCAGAGATTGCGCCTTATAGTAGCACTGACCGTGCGGGCGGAGGGGTTTGCGTGCTTTGTTGAGGCTGAGAGCTATGCCAGCGGTAGATTTTCTACCAGCAAGGTCACCCATGCTGGACAGGTCTCAGAAAAGAAGCCAGACTAAGGCGTTCTGCAACGTCCAATTTTACCTATTTTATCCTATTCCAATATTCCTACCTAAAGTTCAAATCAAAAACCCTGAGACCTTCTGTGAACAAAACCACGCGCATACAGAAAGCATTACAAACTCATAGAAGTAAAATAATCCACACGAAAATCCAGCGTTGTTACAGGATTCATTACATAAGGTAAAACAATGGCCAATTTGTAGTATGGGATACGCTGCCGCAAATGACGTCTCACTTTAAACCCAATGCTCTTTCTTTTTTTACTTATTGCTTCACCTTTATGGTTAACTCTTTGCACCAGTAATCATTTCCCATAAATTTGGCTTCTTTCTTGCATGTGAATTGAATATATTTTACTTGCATTTTTTTAGACAAAATGATATAACATAGTAATGTATATTTCTAAGGATGATATAGATAGGAGAATATTTGAAATTTTTTTGTAAATTTTATGTAAATTGTATCTTATGTAAATAAAATATATAATGGGCATAAACAGCCATATGCATTGCTCTAAGTCCAATAAATATATTGATGATGATCAAAACAAGACAAAGAAAGTTGTTAAATTTATTGCGGTTGGAAACTTTGACAAGCATCCTAATGACGATTTTTGTTCCGCCAAATATAGTGCACTTCGTAAAATAACTTGGTGACATGGCAAGGCAAGATAAGTGTGAACATTTTGTAGTAATATGCATTGTAAGTTTCAATGAGCTTAGAGATTTGTGTACATAATGATATTTTATATCATTGGTTATTTTCTAAAACTAATCATGTGAACAACAAGAAAGTAGTGCAACTTAGTAATATATCCTTAGAAAAATAACATGCCGTGTTCTATGCGTGCGGGAAAGTCTCAGTGTTCTCCGAGCTTGTTTTCAAAACACCAGCAAGGACAGCCTTTGAAAAGGGGTGAGAAACAGATTCATGTAACGTTCTGAGAAACCAGTAAATGAAGTGGTTAAGTTCGTATCCCAGTGCAGTGGTGTGTCAATGTCTGCAGTTTTAAGGGTTATGAAAGAGAGAATGACCGGGAGAGTAACAATGTATGCGGCTGCATATTCGTTTGATGTTTTGAGAGCGGGTTCTCACATTCAGAGGCTCTTATATAAAATGAATAAGTGCGGCGAACTATGAGTGTAACGGCAGATGATTTCGGTCATGAATGAGCTGACGCGGAGTGATACATCGAATCGGTGAGACGGTTTGTTTACAGAAGGTCTCAGGGTTGGTGACTTACACTATAGTCCCTAAGTCCCGTCCTCAGGGTTACGAGAGGGATGGAGCGGATTCCTCAGCCGTAGTGTTGGCAACAGTACATATGTTTTTCCTTGGTTATTTTCTTGGCTATCATGTGTAAGTTCTAACCCAAACTGTCAGGTTAATACTTTATACTCTCTTTCATATCTAATCTTATATTAATTTTTATATTACTGTAACACATATTATCATATTATTGTACTTTTTGAATTCTTCTGATTGCATATTTTGTGTACCAAACAGTGTTATAATACAAGACACTGTAAATGGGCATTTGCCTGTAGTGTCATGTCTTTAAATAAATAAATAAAGGAGCAAACCTGATACAAACCTTGGTCCTCCAGGTTGGGTGTTGAGCATGTGACTAGCGACTCTATCCCATAAAACAATCATTGTTGCGGAACTCAGAAACAATGATAGCCGGACGTATTCTATGGAAAGACACAGGCATGCTAAAGGACTACGTAAACGGAAGAATGATATATACCTGGCCACATGGAATGTTAGAACATTAAGTAAAGCAGGTGCATTGGAAAACCTAAAGGAGGAAATGAAGAAATACATAATAATAGTAGCGGCATTGCAGGAGATCAGGTGGCAAGGAAATGGAATGTTATCTACTGGGGATTACACATTAATGTATAGTGGAAGCAGTGAAAATACAAGAGGTGGCACAGGATTCCTACTAAACAATAAATATAAAACTGTAGTAAAGAAATTCAAACCAATAAATGAGAGCTTATGTACGCTGAGAATGAAAGCCAAGTTCTTCAACATTACCTTAGTATGTGTATATGCCGAAACGGAAGAGGCAGAAGAAGATGAAAAGGATGGATTCTACCAGCAGCTGGATCAGGTAATCGATCGTATACCAAAACATGACATTAAGATAATAATGGGAGACTTTAATGCCAAGGTTGGACGTGAAGAAGCATTCCAAGACTATATAGGAAAGGAAAGTTTGCATGAAATTTCAAATGATAATGGTCTGAGACTGATAGATCTGACTATGTGTAACTTAATGGTCATTGGAAGCACCTGGCATCAAAGGAAGAAGGTGAGGAAAATGACATGGTGTTCACCAGATGGTGTAACACAAAACCAAATTGACCATGTGCTGATAGACAGAAGACATGCCTCTGATATACTACAAGCAGATAGCTGTCGAGGAGCAGACAGTGATTATTTAGTACGCATTAAATACAGACAGAGAATAGCTACATATAGGGAAGGAAGAAGAGCGAAAGTGACCTCAAGGTATGATGATGAGAAGTTAAAAAGAGATGAAGCCATTGCCAAACAATTCCGTTTAATGGTAGGCAACCAACTTGAACAAAGAAGTCAAAGGTGGGAAATCGAAGGTATTGAAGGGAAATGGAGTATAATAAAGGAGATCCTACATGAAACAGCACAGGAAGTGCTGGGAGAGAAGACGAAGATCCAAAGAGGTAAATGGTTTGATGAGGAATGTAAAGCAGCAATAAATGAAAGAAATGAGGCACGAAAGAGAATGCTTAATAGGAAAACCAGATATAACACAGAACAATGTAGACTTAAAAGAAAGGAAGCAGACTGTGTGTGCAGGAGAAAGAAACGATGCTTTGAGAAAGAGTGGATTGAGGAACTTGAAGAATATAGTAGTAATCAGCAAGTAAGGAAAATGTATATGAGGGTGAAGGATATAAGGAAAGGCTTCCAACCGAAGACAGCTTTCTGTAAGGACCAAGCAGGAAACCTAATAGGCGGGGAAAATGAGATCTTAGAGAGATGGGCAGAATACTTCAGTCAGCTACTTAATGTGGAAGATGGGTTCCAAGATCTAGAAATGAATGATGAAGAGGAGTACCATGATGACGAAACCGGAACATCTCCAACACTGGAAGAAGTTAGAACAGTTATTAAGCCTCTAAAGAATAACAAAGCCCCAGGGATTAATAACATCACTGCTGAAATGGTTAAGAACTCAGGGAAATCAACTAATTAAGTATATACACAAATTGTTATCTGATATATATGGGAACATGAACTATAGCCCTAGTGAGCGTAATATACAAAGTGCTTGCAAACATCCTAGCAGGAAGATTGTCACCACTGACTGAGGGAATAATAGGGGATTATCAGTGTGATTTTAGACCAAACAGATCCACTTCGGATCAAATCTTTATAGTCAGGCAGATAATGGAGAAATGTTATGAATATTCATCAGTTATTTATAGACTTTAAGCAGGCATATGACAGTATCATACGAGGAAAATTGTATGAGGCAATGAAGGAGCTAGGGATCCTAAACAAGCTAATAAGATTAACCAGAATGACGCCTCGGGGTACTAAATGCAAGGTGAAGATTGAAGCAGAGCTCACAAGGGAATTTGCAGTAAACCAAGGTTTGAGACAAGGAGATGTGCTATCTACGATATTATTCAATATAGTTTTAGAAAAGATCATGAGTGTAACCCAGTAGGAACTCTCTTCAACACAGTGAACCAAAATCTAGCATATGCTGATGACATTGATATGATGGCACGAAGATTGCAAGAAGTAAAGGAAGGACTGGAAAGATTGGAGAACACAGCTAGTGAGATGGGACTCCAAATAAAAAAACCCAAGACTAAATACATGTTCTCAGCGCGAAATATGGAATACACGGAAGGCCAATATATACAATTTGATGGAGGCACGTATGAAAAATTCAAAATTTTCAATATCTTGGAACATAAGTTACCATGTATAATAATATTAAGGAGGAAAGAAAAGCAAGAATTGCAGCTGGTAATCGAAGCAATTTTTCATTGTTAAGAGTTTTCAAATCTCGCAGCCTGAGTAGAAATTTGAAAATCAAAGTATATCAGCTAGTCTTAATGTCAGTGGTGACATATGGAGCAGAGACATAGACTTTGGTGCAAGCAGATGAAGAACTTTTGCGAAGATGGGAAAGAAGGATACTGAGGAAAATATGCGGGCCAGTAAATGAGAATGGTCAACGGCGAATAAGGAGAAACGATGAAATTAGAACACTCTACTACAAAAAAACAGATATAGTTTCCGATATAAGAAGCATGAGACTCAGGTGGTTAGGACATGTGGAAAGAATACCTGAAAACAGAGCTGCTAAAAAGGTCAATAAAGGGACACCAGGAGGGTGAAGATTAAGAGGAAGGCCAAGGAAAAGATGGTAGGAGGTTGATGAGGAAGACCTTAGGAGGATGGGAGTAAGACGGTGGAGACGTCGAGCAGAAGACAGAAGAGAATGTGCTATCATTGTAAGAGAGGCGAAGACCCTTTAGGGGCTGTAGCAGCCAAGAAGAGCCTGAAAAGCGTCTTAATTCTGACATTTCTACTGCTAGATCAAAACTTAATTTTTCGAGAAATTAGCGTTAAATGCTAATACTCGTATGAAACTCATTTTCTCTACAGAGCAAGCCAGAGCTGATTTTCATAAAAATGTTGAATTATTATGCTTTTCAAAGCTTGAGAAGCGTTCTAATTATTGCATTTTGACTACACGATGATAACTTAATTATTCGAGAAATTCGCGTTCAATGCTAATACTCGTTTGAAACTCATATTTTCTACAGAGCAAGGCAGAAATGATTTTCATTAAAATGTTGATTCATTATTCTTTTCAGAGCCTGAAAAACGTTTTCATTCTGACATTTCGACTATGGGTTCAAAACTTGATTTTTCGAAAAATTCGCGTTAAGTGCTAATACTCGCTTGAAACTTATTTTCTCTACAGAGCAAGCCAGAGATGATTTTCTTTAAATGTTGAATTATTATGTTTTTCAGACCTTGAGAAGCGTTTTAATTATTACATTTCGACTACAGGATGATAACTCGAGTTTTGGTGAAATTCGCTATAAATGCAAATACTCGCTTGAAACCCATTTTCTCTACAGAGCAAGCCAGAGATGATAATCATTAAAATGATAAATTATTATTCTTTTCAGAGCTTGAGAAGCGTCTTAATTCTGACATTTCTACTACAAGATCAAAACTTAATTTTTCGAGTAATTCGCGTTCAATCCTAATACTCGTATGAAACTCATTTTCTCTACAGATCAAGCCAGAGCTGATTTTCATTAAAATGTTGAATTATTATGCTTTTCAGAGTCTGAGAAACGTTTCAATTCTTACATTTCGACTATAGGTTCAAAACTTGATTTTTTGAAAAAATCTTGTTAAATGCAAATACTTAAATTGAAACCCATTTTCTCTACAGAGCATGCCAGAGATGACTTTCATTAAAATTTTGATTTATTATGCTTTTCAGAGCTTGAGATACGTTTTAATTATTACGTTTCAACTACATGATGATAACTTGATTTTTCGAGAATTTCGCGTTCAATGCTAATACTCGTTGTAAACTAATTTTCTCTACAAACCAAGCCATAAATGATTTCTATTAAGATATTGAATTATTATGCTTTTCAGAGCTTGAGACGCGTTTTAATTATTACATTTCGACTACAGGATGAAAACTTAATTTTTCGCGAAATTCGCGTTCAATGCTAATACTCGTATGAAACTCATTTTCTCTACAGAGCAAGCCAGAGCTGATTTTCATTAGAATGTAGAATTATTATGTTTCTCAGAACCTGAGAAACGTTTTAATTCTGACATTTCGACTGTAGGTTCAAAACTTGATCTTTCGAAAAATTCGTATTAAATGCAAATACTCACTTGGAACCCTATTTCTGTACAGAGCAAGCCAGAAATGATTTTCATTAAAATGTAAAATTATTATGCTTTTCAGAGCTTTAGAAGCGTTTTAATGATTACATTTCGACTACAGGATGATAACTCGATTTTTGTAGATATTCGCGATAAATGCATATACTCGCTTGAAACCCATTTTCTCTACAGAGAAAGCCAGATATGATAATCATTAAAATGTTGAATTATTATGCTTTTCAGAACTTGAGAAGCGTTTTAATTATTACATTTCAACTACATGATGATAACTTGATTTTTCGAGAAATTCGAATTAAATGCTAATACTCGTTTGAAACTCATTTTCTCTACAAACCAAGCCATAGATGATTTTTATTAAAATATTGAATTATTATGCTTTCAGAGCTTGAGAAACGTTTTAATTATTACATTTCGTCTACAGGATGATAACTTAATTTTTCGAGAAATTCACGTTCAATGCTAATACTCGTTAGAAATTCATATTCTCTACAGAGCAAGACAGAGATGATTTTTATTAAAATGTTGTATTATTAAACTTTTAAGAGCCTGAGAATCGTTTTAATTCTGACATTTCGACAGTAGGTTCTAAAGTTGTTATCTATAGAGACTCGCTTTCAATGCTAATATTCGTTTGAAACTCATTTTCTCTACAGAGGAAGCCAGAGATCATTTCCATTAAAATGGTAAACAATTATGCTTTTCAGAGCCTGAAAAGGTTTTGAATATTTACATTTTGACTATAGGGTGATAAGTTGTCTTTTCGAAAAATTCGCGTTCAATGAAAATACTCTTTTGAAACTCATTTTCTCTACAGAGCAACCAGATATGATTTTCATTAAAATGTTATATTATTGTGCTTTTCATAGCCTGAACATCGTTTTAATTCTGACATTTCTACATAGGATTAGAACTTGAATTTTCGAGATATTCGCGTTAAATGCGAATATTCGTTGTAATCTAATTTTCGCTACAGATCAAGCCAGAGATGATTTTCATAAAAATGTTATATTATTATGCAGTTCAGAGCTTAAAAGCATTTTCATTATCACATTTCGAATGTAGGATCAAGACTTGATTATTCGAGAAAATCGCGTTCAATCATAAAACTCGCTTCAAACTTATTTTCCCTACTGACCAAGCCAGAGATGATTTTCATTAAAAATGTTGAATTATTATATTTTTCAGAGACTGATAACCCTCCAGAGATTGCGCCTGCTAAAAAGGTCAATAAAGGGGACACCAGGAGGGTGAAGATTAAGAGGAAGGCCAAGCAAAAGATGGTTGGAGGTTGTTGAGGAAGACCTTAGGAGGATGGGAGTAAGACGGTGGAGACGTCGAGCAGTAGACAGAAGAGAATGTGCTATCATTGTAAGAGAGGCGAAGGCCCTTTAGAGGCTGTAGCAGCCAAGAAGAGCCTGAAAAGCGTCTTAATTCTGACATTTCTATTGCTAGATCAAAACTTAATTTTTCGAGAAATTAGCGTTCAATGCTAATACTCGTATGAAACTCATTTTCTCTACAGAGCAAGCCAGAGCTGATTTTCATTAAAATGTTGAATTATTATTATTTTCAAAGATTGAGAAGCGTTCTAATTATTGCATTTTGACTACATGATGATAACTTAATTATTCGAGAAATTCGCGTTCAATGCTAATACTCGTTTGAAACTCATATTCTCTACAGAGCAAGGCAGAAATGATTTTCATTAAAATGTTGATTCATTATTCTTTTCAGAGCCTGAAAAACGTTTTCATTCTGACATTTCGACTATGGGTTCAAAACTTGATTTTTCGAAAAATTCGCGTTAAATGCTAATACTCGCTTGAAACTTATTTTCTCTACAGAGCAAGCCACAGATGATTTTCTTTAAATGTTGAATTATTATGTTTTTCAGACCTTGAGAAGCGTTTTAATTATTACATTTCGACTACAGGATGATAACTCGAGTTTTGGAGAAATTCGCTATAAATGCAAATACTCGCTTGAAACCCATTTTCTCTACAGAGCTAGCCAGAGATGATAATCATTAAAATGATAAATTATTATGCTTTTCAGAGCTTGAGAAGCGTCTTAATACTGACATTTCTACTACAAGATAAAACTTAATTTTTCGAGAAATTCGCGTTCAATGCTAATTCTCGTATGAAACTCATTTTCTCTACAGAGCAAGCCAGAGCTGATTTTCATTAAAATGTTGAATTATTTTGCTTTTCAGAGTCTGAGAGACGTTTCAATTCTTACATTTCGACTATAGGTTCAAAACTTGATTTTTTGAAAAAATCTTGTTAAATGCAAATACTCAATTGAAACCCATTTTCTCTACAGAGCATGCCAGATATGACTTTCATTAAAATATTGATTTATTATGCTTTTCAGAGCTTGAGAAGCGTTTTAATTATTACATTTCAACTACAGGATGATAACTCGATTTTTGGAGATATTCGCGATAAATGCAAATACTCGCTTGAAACCCATTTTCTCTACAGAGCAAGCCATAGATGATTTTTATTAAAATGTTGAATTATTATGCTTTTCAGAGTCTGAGAGACGTTTCAATTCTTACATTTCGACTATAGGTTCAAAACTTGATTTTTTGAAAAAATCTTGTTAAATGCAAATACTCAATTGAAACCCATTTTCTCTACAGAGCATGCCAGAGATGACTTTCATTAAAATTTTGATTTATTATGCTTTTCAGAGCTTGAGAAGCGTCTTAATTCTGACATTTCTACTACAAGATTAAAACTTAATTTTTCGAGAAATTCGCGTTCAATGCTAATTCTCGTATGAAACTCATTTTCTCTACAGAGCAAGCCAGAGATGATAATCATTAAAATGATAAATTATTGTGCTTTTCAGAGCTTGAGAAGCGTCTCAATTTTGACATTTCTACTACAAGATCAAAACTTAATTTTGCGAGAAATTCGCGTTCAATGCTAATACTCGTATGAAACTCATTTTCCCTACAGAGCAAGCCAGAGCTGATTTTCATTAGAATGTTGAATTATTATGCTTTTCAGAGCCTGAGATACGATTTAATTCTGACATTTCGACTATAGGTTCAAAACTTGAATTTTTGAAAAATTCGTGTTAAATTCAAATACTCACTTGTAACCCATTTTCTCTACAGAGCATGCCAGCAATGACTTTCATTAAAATGTTGATTTATTATGCTTTTCAGAACTTGAGAAGCGTTTTAATTATTACATTTCAACTACATGATGATAACTTGATTTTTCGAGAAATTCGCGTTCAATGCTAATACTCGTTTGAAACTCATTTTCTCTACAAACCAAGCCATAGATGATTTTTATTAAAATATTGAATTATTATGCTTCTCAGAGCTTGAGAAACGTTTTAATTATTACATTTCGACTACAGGATGATAACTTAATTTTTCCAGAAATTCACGTTCAATGCTAATACTCGTTAGAAATTCATATTCTCTACAGAGCAAGCCAGAGATGATTTTCATTTAAATGTTGTATTATTAAACTTTTAAGGGCCTCAGAATCGTTTTAATTCTGACATTTCGACAATAGGTGCTAAAGTTGTTATCTCCAGAAACTCGCGTTCAATGCTAATATTCGATTGAAACTCATTTTCTCTACAGAGCAAGCCATAGATCATTTCCATTAAAATGGTAAACAATTATGCTTTTCAGAGCCTGAAAAGCTTTTGAATATTTACATTTTGACTATAGGGTGATAAGTTTTCTTTTCGAAAAATTCGCGTTCAATGATAATACTCTTTTGAAACTCATTTTCTCTACAGAGCCACCAGATATGATTTTCATTAAAATGTTATATTATTGTGCTTTTCATAGCCTGAACATCGTTTTAATTCTGACATTTCTACATAGGATTAGAACTTGAATTTTCGAGATATTCGCGTTAAATGCGAATATTCGTTGTAATCTAATTTTCGCTACAGATCAAGCCAGAGATGATTTTCATAAAAATGTTATATTATTATGCAGTTCAGAGCTTAAAAGCATTTTCATTATCACATTTCGAATGTAGGATCAAGACTTGATTATTCGAGAAAATCGCGTTCAATCATAAAACTCGCTTCAAACTTATTTTCCCTACTGACCAAGCCAGAGATGATTTTCATTAAAAATGTTTAATTATTATATTTTTCAGAGACTGATAACCCCTCCAGAGATTGCGCCTTATAGTAGCACTGACCGTGCGGGCGGAGGGGTTTGCGTGCTTTGTTGAGGCTGAGAGCTATGCCAGCGGTAGATTTTCTACCAGCAAGGTCACCCATGCTGGACAGGTCTCAGAAAAGAAGCCAGACTAAGGCGTTCTGCAACGTCCAATTTTACCTATTTTACCCTATTCCAATATTCCTACCTAAAGTTCAAATCACAAACCCTGAGACCTTCTGTGAACAAAACCACGCGCATACAGAAAGCATTGCAAACTCATAGAAGTAAAAAAATCCACACGAAAATCCAGCGTTGTTACAGGATTCATTACATAAGGTAAAACAATGGCCAATTTGTAGTATGGGATACGCTGCCGCAAATGACGTCTCACTTTAAACCCAATGCTCTTTCTTTTTTTACTTATTGCTTCACCTTTATGGTTAACTCTTTGCACCAGTAATCATTTCCCATAAATTTGGCTTCTTTCTTGCATGTGAATTGAATATATTTTACTTGCATTTTTTAGACAAAATGATATAACATGGTAATGTATATTTCTAAGGATGATATAGATAGGAGAGTATTTGAAATTTTTTTGTAAATTTTATGTAAATTGTATCTTATGTAAATAAAATATATAATGGGCATAAACAGCCATATGCATTGTTCTAAGTCCAATAAATATATTGATGATGATCAAAACAAGACAAAGAAAGTTCTTAAATTTATTGCGGTTGGAAACTTTGACAAGCATCCTAATGACGATTTTTGTTCCGCCAAATATAGTGCACTTCGTAAAATAACTTGGTGACATGGCAAGGCAAGATAAGTGTGAACATTTTGTAGTAATATGCATTGTAAGTTTCAATGAGCTTAGAGATTTGTGTACATAATGATATTTTATAACATTGGTTATTTTCTAAAAATAATCATGTGAACAGCAAGAAAGTAGTGCAACTTAGTAATATATCCTTAGAAAAATAACATGCCGTGTTCTATGCGTGCGGGAAAGTCTCAGTGTTCTCCGAGCTTGTTTTCAAAACACCAGCAAGGACAGCCTTTGAAAAGGGGTGAGAAACAGATTCATGTAACGTTCTGAGAAACCAGTAAATGAAGTGGTTAAGTTCGTATCCCAGTGCAGTGGTGTGTCAGTGTCTGCAGTTTTAAGGGTTATGAAAGAGAGAATGACCGGGAGAGTAACAATGTATGCGGCTGCATATTCGTTTGATGTTTTGAGAGCGGGTTCTCACATTCAGAGGCTCTTATATAAAATGAATAAGTGCGGCGAACTATGAGTGTAACGGCAGATGATTTCGGTCATGAATCAGCTGACGCGGAGTGATACATCCAATCGGTGAGACCGTTTGTTTACAGAAGGTCTCAGGGTTGGTGACTTACACTATAGTCCCTAAGTCCCGTCCTCAGGTTTACGAGAGGGATGGAGCGGATTCCTCAGCCGTAGTGTTGGCAACAGTACATATGTTTTTCCTTGGTTATTTTCTTGGCTATCATGTGTAAGTTCTAACACAAACTGTCAGGTTAATACTTTATACTTCTCTTTCATATCTAATCTTATATTAATTTTTATATTACTGTAACACATATTATCATATTATTGTACTTTTTGAATTCTTCTGATTGCATATTTTGTGTACCAAACAGTGTTATAATACAAGACACTGTAAATGGGCATTTGCCTGTAGTGTCATGTCTTTAAATAAATAAATAAAGGAGCAAACCTGATACAAACCTTGGTCCTCCAGGTTGGGTGTTGAGCATGGGACTAGCGACCCTATCCCATAAAACAATCATTGTTGCGGAACTCAGAAACAATGATAGCCGGACGTATTCTATGGAAAGACACAGGCATGCTAAAGGACTACGTAAACGGAAGAATGATATATACCTGGCCACATGGAATGTTAGAACATTAAGTAAAGCAGGTGCATTGGAAAACCTAAAGGAGGAAATGAAGAAATACATAATAATAGTAGCGGCATTGCAGGAGATCAGGTGGCAAGGAAATGGAATGTTATCTACTGGGGATTACACATTAATGTATAGTGGAAGCAGTGAAAATACAAGAGGTGGCACAGGATTCCTACTAAACAATAAATATAAAACTGTAGTAAAGAAATTCAAACCAATAAATGAGAGCTTATGTACGCTGAGAATGAAAGCCAAGTTCTTCAACATTACCTTAGTATGTGTATATGCCGAAACGGAAGAGGCAGAAGAAGATGAAAAGGATGGATTCTACCAGCAGCTGGATCAGGTAATCGATCGTATACCAAAACATGACATTAAGATAATAATGGGAGACTTTAATGCCAAGGTTGGACGTGAAGAAGCATTCCAAGACTATATAGAAAAGGAAAGTTTGCATGAAATTTCAAATGATAATGGTCTGAGACTGATAGATCTGACTATGTGTAACTTAATGGTCATTGGAAGCACCTGGCATCAAAGGAAGAAGGTGAGAAAAATGACATGGTGTTCACCAGATGGTGTAACACAAAACCAAATTGACCATGTGCTGATAGACAGAAGACATGCCTCTGATATACTACAAGCAGATAGCTGTCGAGGAGCAGACAGTGATTATTTAGTACGCATTAAATACAGACAGAGAATAGCTACATATAGGGATGGAAGAAGAGCGAAAGTGACCTCAAGGTATGATGATGAGAAGTTAAAAAGAGATGAAGCCATTGCCAAACAATTCCGTTTAATGGTAGGCAACCAACTTGAACAAAGAAGTCAAAGGTGGGAAATCGAAGGTATTGAAGGGAAATGGAGTATAATAAAGGAGATCCTACATGAAACAGCACAGGAAGTGCTGGGAGAGAAGACGAAGATCCAAAGAGGTAAATGGTTTGATGAGGAATGTAAAGCAGCAATAAATGAAAGAAATGAGGCACGAAAGAGAATGCTTAATAGGAAAACCAGATATAACACAGAACAATGTAGACTTAAAAGAAAGGAAGCAGACTGTGTGTGCAGGAGAAAGAAACGATGCTTTGAGGAACTTGAAGAATATAGTAGTAATCAGCAAGTAAGGAAAATGTATATGAGGGTGAAGGATATAAGGAAAGGCTTCCAACCGAAGACAGCTTTCTGTAAGGACCAAGCAGGAAACCTAATAGGCGGGGAAAATGAGATCTTAGAGAGATGGGCAGAATACTTCAGTCAGCTACTTAATGTGGAAGATGGGTTCCAAGATCTAGAATTGAATGATGAAGAGGAGTACCATGATGACGAAACCGGAACATCTCCAACACTGGAAGAAGTTAGAACAGTTATTAAGCCTCTAAAGAATAACAAAGCCCCAGGGATTAATAACATCACTGCTGAAATGGTTAAGAACTCAGGGAAATCAACTAATTAAGTATATACAAAAATTGTTATCTGATATATGGGAACATGAACTATAGCCCTAGTGAGCGTAATATACAAAGTGCTTGCAAAAATCCTAGCAGGAAGATTGTCACCACTGACTGAGGGAATAATAGGGGATTATCAGTGTGGTTTTAGACCAAACAGATCCACTTCGGATCAAATCTTTATAGTCAGGCAGATAATGGAGAAATGTTATGAATATTCATCAGTTATTTATAGACTTTAAGCAGGCATATGACAGTATCATACGAGGAAAATTGTATGAGGCAATGAAGGAGCTAGGGATCCTAAACAAGCTAATAAGATTAACCAGAATGACGCCTAGGGGTACTAAATGCAAGGTGAAGATTGAAGCAGAGCTCACAAGGGAATTTGCAGTAAACCAAGGTTTGAGACAAGGAGATGTGCTATCTACGATATTATTCAATATAGTTTTAGAAAAGATCATGAGTGTAACCCAGTAGGAACTCTCTTCAACACAGTGAACCAAAATCTAGCATATGCTGATGACATTGATATGATGGCACGAAGATTGCAAGAAGTGAAGGAAGGACTGGAAAGATTGGAGAACACAGCTAGTGAGATGGGACTCCAAATAAAAAAACACAAGACTAAAGACATGTTCTCAGCGCGAAATATGGAATTCACGGAAGGCCAATATATACAATTTGATGGAGGCACGTATGAAAAATTCAAAATTTTCAATATCTTGGAACATAAGTTACCATGTATAATAATATTAAGGAGGAAAGAAAAGCAAGAATTGCAGCTGGTAATCGAAGCTATTTTTCATTGTTAAGAGTTTTCAAATCTCGCAGCCTGAGTAGAAATTTGAAAATCAAAGTATATCAGCTAGTCTTAATGTCAGTGGTGACATATGGAGCAGAGACATAGACTTTGGTGCAAGCAGATGAAGAACTTTTGCGAAGATGGGAAAGAAGGATACTGAGGAAAATATGCGGGCCAGTAAATGAGAATGGTCAACGGCGAATAAGGAGAAACGATGAAATTAGAACACTCTACTACAAAAAAACAGATATAGTTTCCGATATAAGAAGCATGAGACTCAGGTGGTTAGGTCATGTGGAAAGAATACCTGAAAACACAGCTGCTAAAAAGGTCAATAAAGGGACAGCAGGAGGGTGAAGATTAAGAGGAAGGCCAAGGAAAAGATGGTTGGAGGTTGATGAGGAAGACCTTAGGAGGATGGGAGTAAGACGGTGGAGACGTCGAGCAGAAGACAGAAGAGAATGTGCTATCATTGTAAGAGAGGCGAAGGCCCTTTAGGGGCTGTAGCAGCCAAGAAGAGCCTGAAAAGCGTCTTAATTCTGACATTTCTACTGCTAGATCAAAACTTAATTTTTCGAGAAATTAGCGTTCAATGCTAATACTCGTATGAAACTCATTTTCTCTACAGAGCAAGCCAGAGCTGATTTTCATTAAAATGTTGAATTATTATTATTTTCAAAGCTTGAGAAGCGTTCTAATTATTGCATTTTGACTACACGATGATAACTTAATTATTCGAGAAATTCGCGTTTGAAACTCATATTTTCTACAGAGCAAGGCAGAAATGATTTTCATTTTCTCTACAGAGCAAGCCAGAGCTGATTTTCATTAAAATGTTGAATTATTATTATTTTCAAAGCTTGAGAAGCGTTCTAATTATTGCATTTTGACTACACGATGATAACTTAATTATTCGAGAAATTCGCGTTCAATGCTAATACTCGTTTGAAACTCATATTTTCTACAGAGCAAGGCAGAAATGATTTTCATTAAAATGTTGATTCATTATTCTTTTCAGAGCCTGAAAAACGTTTTCATTCTGACATTTCGACTATGGGTTCAAAATTTGATTTTTGGAAAAATTCGCGTTAAGTGCTAATACTCGCTTGAAACTTATTTTCTCTACAGGGCAAGCCAGAGATGATTTTCTTTAAATGTTGAATTATTATGTTTTTCAGACCTTGAGAAGCGTTTTAATTATTACATTTCGACTACAGGATGATAACTCGAGTTTTGGAGAAATTCGCTATAAATGCAAATACTCGCTTGAAACCCATTTTCTCTACAGAGCAAGCCAGAGATGATAATCATTAAAATGATAAATTATTATTCTTTTCAGAGCTTGAGAAGCGTCTTAATTCTGACATTTCTACTACAAGATCAAAACTTAATTTTTCGAGAAATTCGCGTTCAATGCTAATACTCGTATGAAACTCATTTTCGCTACAGAGCAAGCCAGAGCTGATTTTCATTAAAATGTTGAATTATTATGCTTTTCAGAGTCTGAGAAACGTTTCAATTCTTACATTACGACTATAGGTTCAAAACTTGATTATTTGAAAAAATCTTGTTAAATGCAAATACTTAAATTGAAACCCATTTTCTCTACAGAGCATGCCAGAGTTGACTTTCATTAAAATTTTGATTTATTATGCTTTTCAGAGCTTGAGAAGCGTTTTAATTATTACGTTTCAACTACATGATGATAACTTGATTTTTCGAGAATTTCGCGTTCAATGCTAATACTCGTTGTAAACTAATTTTCTCTACAAACCAAGCCATAAATGATTTCTATTAAGATATTGAATTATTATGCTTTTCAGAGCTTGAGACGCGTTTTAATTATTACATTTCGACTACAGGATGAAAACTTAATTTTTCGAGAAATTCGCGTTCCGTGCTAATACTCGTATGAAACTCATTTTCTCTACAGAGCAAGCCAGAGCTGATTTTCATTAGGATGTAGAATTATTATGTTTCTCAGAACCTGAGAAACGTTTTAATTCTGACATTTCGACTATAGGTTCAAAACTTAATGCAAATACTCACTTGGAACCCTATTTCTGTACAGAGCAAGCAAGAAATGATTTTCATTAAAATGTAAAATTATTATGATTTTCAGAGCTTTAGAAGCGTTTTAATTATTACATTTCGACTACAGGATGATAACTCGATTTTTGTAGATATTCGCGATAAATGAATATACTCGCTTGAAACCCATTTTCTCTACAGAGCAAGCCAGATATGTTAATCATTAAAATGTTGAATTATTATGCTTTTCAGAACTTGAGAAGCTTTTTAATTATTACATTTCAACTACATGATGATAACTTGATTTTTCGAGAAATTCGCGTTAAATGCTAATACTCGTTTGAAACTCATTTTCTCTACAAACCAAGCCATAGATGATTTGTATTAAAATATTGAATTACTATGCTTTTCAGAGCTTGAGAAACGTTTTAATTATTACATTTCGTCTACAGGATGATAACTTAATTTTTCGAGAAATTCACATTCAATGCTAATACTCGTTAGAAATTCATATTCTCTACAGAGCAAGCCAGAGATGATTTTTATTAAAATGTTGTATTATTAAACTTTTAAGAGCCTGAGAATCGTTTTAATTCTGACATTTCTACAGTAGGTTCTAAAGTTGTTATCTCCAGAAACTCGCTTTCAATGCTAATATTCGTTTGAAACTCATTTTCTCTACAGAGCAAGCCAGAGATCATTTCCATTAAAATGGTAAACAATTATGCTTTTCAGAGCCTGAAAAGCTTTTGAATATTTACATTTCGACTATAGGGTGACAAGTTGTCTTTTCGAAAAATTCGCGTACAATGATAATACTCTTTTGAAACTCATTTTCTCTACAGAGCAACCAGATATGATTTTCATTAAAATGTTATATTATTGTGCTTTTCATAGCCTGAACATCGTTTTAATTCTGACATTTCTACATGGGATTAGAACTTGAATTTTCGAGATATTCGCGTTAAATTCGAATATTCGTTGTAATCTAATTTTCGCTACAGATCAAGCCAGAGATGATTTTCATAAAAATGTTATATTATTATGCAGTTCAGAGCTTAAAAGCATTTTCATTATCACATTTCGAATGTAGGATCAAAACTTGATTATTCGAGAAAATCGCGTTCAATCATAAAACTCGCTTCAAACTTATTTTCCCAACTGACCAAGCCAGAGATGATTTTCATTAAAAATGTTGAATTATTATATTTTTCAGAGACTGAAAACCCCTCCAGAGATTGCGCCTAATAGTAGCACTGACCGTGCGGGCGGAGGGGTTTGCGTGCTTTGTTGAGGCTGAGAGCTATGCCAGCGGTAGATTTTCTACCAGCAAGGTCACCCATGCTGGACAGGTCTCAGAAAAGAAGCCAGACTAAGGCGTTCTGCAACGTCCAATTTTACCTATTTTATCCTATTCCAATATTCCTACCTAAAGTTCAAATCACAAACCCTGAGACCTTCTGTGAACAAAACCACGCGCATACAGAAAGCATTGCAAACTCATAGAAGTAAAATAATCCACACGAAAATCCAGCGTTGTTACAGGATTCATTACATAAGGTAAAACAATGACCAATTTGTAGTATGGGATACGCTGCCGCAAATGACGTCTCACTTTAAACCCAATGCTCTTTCTTTTTTTACTTATTGCTTCACCTTTATGGTTAACTCTTTGAACCAGTAATCATTTCCCATAAATTTGGCTTCTTTCTTGCATGTGAATTGAATATATTTTACTTGCATTTTTTTAGCAAAAAGATATAACATGGTAATGTATATTTCTAAGGATGATATAGATAGGAGAGTATTTGAAATTTTTTTGTAAATTTTATGTAAATTTTATCTTATGTAAATAAAATATATAATGGGCATAAACAGCCATATGCATTGCTCTAAGTCCAATAAATATATTGATGATGATCAAAACAAGACAAAGAAAGTTGTTAAATTTATTGCGGTTGGAAACTTTGACAAGCATCCTAATGACGATTTTTGTTCCGCCAAATATAGTGCACTTCGTAAAATAACTTGGTGACATGGCAAGGCAAGATAAGTGTGAACATTTTGTAGTAATATGCATTGTAAGTTTCAATGAGCTTAGAGATTTGTGTACATAATGATATTTTATAACATTGGTTATTTTCTAAAAATAATCATGTGAACAGCAAGAAAGTAGTGCAACTTAGTAATATATATTTAGAAAAATAACATGCCGTGTTCTATGCGTGCGGGAAAGTCTCAGTGTTCTCCGAGCTTGTTTTCAAAACACCAGCAAGGACAGCCTTTGAAAAGGGGTGAGAAACAGATTCATGTAACGTTCTGAGAAACCAGTAAATGAAGTGGTTAAGTTCGTATCCCAGTGCAGTGGTGTGTCAGTGTCTGCAGTTTGAAGGGTTATGAAAGAGAGAATGACCGGGAGAGTAACAATGTATGCGGCTGCATATTCGTTTGATGTTTTGAGAGCGGGTTCTCACATTCAGAGGCTCTTATATAAAATGAATAAGTGCGGCGAATTATGAGTGTAACGGCAGATGATTTCGGTCATGTATCAGCTGACCCGGAGTGATACATCGAATCGGTGAGACCGTTTGTTTACAAAAGGTCTCAGGTTTGGTGACTTACACTATAGTCCCTAAGTCCCGTCCTCAGGGTTACGAGAGGGATGGAGCGGATTCCTTAGCCGTAGTGTTGGCAACAGTACATATGTTTTTACTTGGTTATTTTCTTGGCTATCATGTGTAAGTTCTAACCCAAACTGTCAGGTTAATACTTTATACTTCTCTTTCATATCTAATCTTATATTAATTTTTATATTACTGTAACACATATTATCATATTATTGTACTTTTTGAATTCTTCTGATTGCATATTTTGTGTACCAAACAGTGTTATAATACAAGACACTGTAAATGGGCATTTGCCTGTAGTGTCATGTCTTTAAATAAATAAATAAAGGAGCAAACCTGATACAAACCTTGGTCCTCCAGGTTGGGGGTTGAGCATGGGACTAGCGACCCTATCCCATAAAACAATCATTGTTGCGGAACTCAGAAACAATGATAGCCGGACGTATTCTATGGAAAGACACAGGCATGCTAAAGGACTACGTAAACGGAAGAATGATATATACCTGGCCACATGGAATGTTAGAACATTAAGTAAAGCAGGTGCATTGGAAAACCTAAAGGAGGAAATGAAGAAATACATAATAATAGTAGCGGCATTGCAGGAGATCAGGTGGCAAGGAAATGGAATGTTATCTACTGGGGATTACACATTAATGTATAGTGGAAGCAGTGAAAATACAAGAGGTGGCACAGGATTCCTACTAAACAATAAATATAAAACTGTAGTAAAGAAATTCAAACCAATAAATGAGAGCTTATGTACGCTGAGAATGAAAGCCAAGTTCTTCAACATTACCTTAGTATGTGTATATGCCGAAACGGAAGAGGCAGAAGAAGATGAAAAGGATGGATTCTACCAGCAGCTGGATCAGGTAATCGATCGTATACCAAAACATGACATTAAGATAATAATGGGAGACTTTAATGCCAAGGTTGGACGTGAAGAAGCATTCCAAGACTATATAGGAAAGGAAAGTTTGCATGAAATTTCAAATGATAATGGTCTGAGACTGATAGATCTGACTATGTGTAACTTAATGGTCATTGGAAGCACCTGGCATCAAAGGAAGAAGGTGAGGAAAATGACATGGTGTTCACCAGATGGTGTAACACAAAACCAAATTGACCATGTGCTGATAGACAGAAGACATGCCTCTGATATACTACAAGCAGATAGCTGTCGAGGAGCAGACAGTGATTATTTAGTACGCATTAAATACAGACAGAGAATAGCTACATATAGGGAAGGAAGAAGAGCGAAAGTGACCTCAAGGTATGATGATGAGAAGTTAAAAAGAGATGAAGCCATTGCCAACCAATTCCGTTTAATGGTAGGCAACCAACTTGAAGAAAGAAGTCAAAGGTGGGAAATCGAAGGTATTGAAGGGAAATGGAGTATAATAAAGGAGATCCTACATGAAACAGCACAGGAAGTGCTGGGAGAGAAGACGAAGATCCAAAGAGGTAAATGGTTTGATGAGGAATGTAAAGCAGCAATAAATGAAATAAATGAGGCACGAGAGAGAATGCTTAATAGGAAAACCAGATATAACACAGAACAATGTAGACTTAAAAGAAAGGAAGCAGACTGTGTGTGCAGGAGAAAGAAACGATGCTTTGAGAAAGAGTGGATTGAGGAACTTGAAGAATATAGTAGTAATCAGCAAGTAAGGAAAATGTATATGAGGGTGAAGGATATAAGGAAAGGCTTCCAACCGAAGACAGCTTTCTGTAAGGACCAAGCAGGAAACCTAATAGGCGGGGAAAATGAGATCTTAGAGAGATGGGCAGAATACTTCAGTCAGCTACTTAATGTGGAAGATGGGTTCCAAGATCTAGAATTGAATGATGAAGAGGAGTACCATGATGACGAAACCGGAACATCTCCAACACTGGAAGAAGTTAGAACAGTTATTAAGCCTCTAAAGAATAACAAAGCCCCAGGGATTAATAACATCACTGCTGAAATGGTTAAGAACTCAGGGAAATCAACTAATTAAGTATATACACAAATTGTTATCTGATATATGGGAACATGAACTATAGCCCTAGTGAGCGTAATATACAAAGTGCTTGCAAAAATCCTAGCAGGAAGATTGTCACCACTGACTGAGGGAATAATAGGGGATTATCAGTGTGGTTTTAGACCAAACAGATCCACTTCGGATCAAATCTTTATAGTCAGGCAGATAATGGAGAAATGTTATGAATATTCATCAGTTATTTATAGACTTTAAGCAGGCATATGACAGTATCATACGAGGAAAATTGTATGAGGCAATGAAGGAGCTAGGGATCCTAAACAAGCTAATAAGATTAACCAGAATGACGCCTCGGGGTACTAAATGCAAGGTGAAGATTGAAGCAGAGCTCACAAGGGAATTTGCAGTAAACCAAGGTTTGAGACAAGGAGATGTGCTATCTACGATATTATTCAATATAGTTTTAGAAAAGATCATGAGTGTAACCCAGTAGGAACTCTCTTCAACACAGTGAACTAAAATCTAGCATATGCTGATGACATTGATATGATGGCACGAAGATTGCAAGAAGTGAAGGAAGGACTGGAAAGATTGGAGAACACAGCTAGTGAGATGGGACTCCAAATAAAAAAACACAAGACTAAATACATGTTCTCAGCGCGAAATATGGAATTCACGGAAGGCCAATATATACAATTTGATGGAGGCACGTATGAAAAATTCAAAATTTTCAATATCTTGGAACATAAGTTACCATGTATAATAATATTAAGGAGGAAAGAAAAGCAAGAATTGCAGCTGGTAATCGAAGCTATTTTTCATTGTTAAGAGTTTTCAAATCTCGCAGCCTGAGTAGAAATTTGAAAATCAAAGTATATCAGCTAGTCTTAATGTCAGTGGTGACATATGGAGCAGAGACATAGACTTTGGTGCAAGCAGATGAAGAACTTTTGCGAAGATGGGAAAGAAGGATACTGAGGAAAATATGCGGGCCAGTAAATGAGAATGGTCAACGGCGAATAAGGAGAAACGATGAAATTAGAACACTCTACTACAAAAAAACAGATATAGTTTCCGATATAAGAAGCATGAGACTCAGGTGGTTAGGACATGTGGAAAGAATACCTGAAAACAGAGCTGCTAAAAAGGTCAATAAAGGGACACCAGGAGGGTGAAGATTAAGAGGAAGGCCAAGGAAAAGATGGTTGGAGGTTGTTGAGGAAGACCTTAGGAGGATGGGAGTAAGACTGTGGAGACGTCGAGCAGAAGACAGAAGAGAATGTGCTGTGATTGTAAGAGAGCCGAAGGCCCTTTAGGGGCTGTAGCAGCCAAGAAGAGCCTGAAAAGCGTCTTAATTCTGACATTTCTACTGCTAGATCAAAACTTAATTTTTCGAGAAATTAGCGTTCAATGCTAATACTCGTATGAAACTCATTTTCTCTACAGAGCAAGCCAGAGCTGATTTTCATTAAAATGTTGAATTATTATGCTTTTCAAAGCTTGAGAAGCGTTCTAATTATTGCATTTTGACTACACGATGATAACTTAATTATTCGAGAAATTCGCGTTCAATGCTAATACTCGTTTGAAACTCATATTTTCTACAGAGCAAGGCAGAAATGATTTTCATTAAAATGTTGATTCATTATTCTTTTCAGAGCCTGAAAAACGTTTTCATTCTGACATTTCGACTATGGGTTCAAAACTTGATTTTTGGAAAAATTCGCGTTAAATGCTAATACTCGCTTGAATCTTATTTTCTCTACAGAGCAAGCCAGAGATGATTTTCTTTAAATGTTGAATTATTATGATTTTCAGACCTTGAGAAGCGTTTTAATTATTACATTTCGACTATAGGTTCAAAACTTGATTTTTTGAAAAAATCTTGTTAAATGCAAATACTCAATTGAAACCCATTTTCTCTACAGAGCATGCCAGAGCTCATTTTCATTAAAATGTTGAATTATTATGCTTTTCAGAGTCTGAGAAACGTTTAAATTCTTACATTTCGACTATAGGTTCAAAACTTGATTTTTTGATAAAATCTTGTTAAATGCAAATATTCAATTGAAACCCATTTTCTCTACAGAGCATGCCAGAGCTGATTTTCTTTAGAATGTTGAATTATTATGTTTTTCAGAACCTGAGAAACGTTTTAATTCTGACATTTCGACTATAGGTTCAAAACTTGATCTTTCGAAAAATTCGTATTAAATGCAAATACTCACTTGAAACCCTATTTCTCTACAGAGCAAGCCAGAAATGATTTTCATTAAAATGTAGAATTATTATGCTTTTCAGAGCTTTAGAAGCGTTTTAATTATTACATTTCGACTACAGGATGATAACTCGATTTTTGTAGATATTCGCGATAAATGCATATACTCGCTTGAAACCCATTTTCTCTACAGAGCAAGCCAGAGATGATAATCATTAAAATGATAAATTTTTATGCTTTTCAGAACTTGAGAAGCGTCTTAATTTTGATATTTCTACTACAAGATCAAAACTTAATTTTTCGAGAAATTCGCGTTCAATGCTAATACTCGTATGAAACTCATTTTCTTTACAGAGCAAGCCAGAGCTGATTTTCATTAGAATGTTGAATTATTATGCTTTTCAGAGCCTGAGAAACGTTTTAATTCTGACATTTCGACTATAGGTTCAAAACTTGAATTTTTGAAAAATTCGTGTTAAATTCAAATACTCACTTGAAACCCATTTTCTCTACAGAGCATGCCAGAAATGACTTTCATTAAAATGTTGATTTATTATGCTTTTCAGAGCTTGAGAAGCGTTTTAATTATTACATTTCAACTACATGATGATAACTTGATTTTTCGAGAAATTCGCGTTCAATGCTAATACTCATTTGAAACTCATTTTCTCTACAAACCAAGCCATAGATGATTTTTATTAAAATATTGAATTATTATGCTTTTCAGAGCTTGAGAAACGTTTTAATTATTACATTTCGTCTACAGGATGATAACTTAATTTTTCGAGAAATTCACGTTCAATGCTAATATTCGTTAGAATTTCATATTCTCTACAGAGCAAGCCAGAGATGATTTTCATTAAAATGTTGTATTATTAAACTTTTAAGAGCCTGAGAATCGTTTTAATTCTGACATTTCGACAATAGGTTCTAAAGTTGTTATCTCCAGAAACTCGCGTTCAATGCTAATATTCGTTTGAAACTCATTTTCTCTACAGCTCAAGCCAGAGATCATTTCCATTAAAATGGTAAACAATTATGCTTTTCAGAGCCTGAAAAGCTTTTGAATATTTACATTTTGACTATAGGGTGACAAGTTGTCTTTTCGAAAAATTCGCGTACAATGATGATACTCTTTTGAAACTCATTTTCTCTACAGAGCAACCAGATATGATTTTCATTAAAATGTTATATTATTGTGCTTTTCATAGCCTGAACATCGTTTTAATTCTGACATTTCTACATGGGATTAGAACTTGAATTTTCGAGATATTCGCGTTAAATTCGAATATTCGTTGTAATCTAATTTTCGCTACAGATCAAGCCAGAGATGATTTTCATAAAAATGTTATATTATTATGCAGTTCAGAGCTTAAAAGCATTTTCATTATCACATTTCGAATGTAGGATCAAAACTTGATTATTCGAGAAAATCGCGTTCAATCATAAAACTCGCTTCAAACTTATTTTCCCAACTGACCAAGCCAGAGATGATTTTCATTAAAATGTTGAATTACTATATTTTTCAGAGACTGAAAACTCCTCCAGAAAACGCGCCTTATAGTAGCACTGACCGTGCGGGCGGAGGGGTTTGCGTGATTTGTTGAGGCTGAGAGCTATGCAAGGTAGATTTTCTACCAGCAAGGTAGACAGGTCTCAGAAAAGAAGCCATACTAAGGCGTTCTGCAACGTCCAATTTTACCTATTTTATCCTATTCCAATATTCCTACCTAAAGTTCAAATCACAAACCCTGAGACCTTCTGTGAACAAAACCACGCGCATACAGAAAGCATTGCAAACTCATAGAAGTAAAATAATCCACACGAAAATCCAGCGTTGTTACAGGATTCATTATATAAGGTAAAACAATGGCCAATTTGTAGTATGGGATACGCTGCCGCAAATGACGTCTCACTTTAAACCCAATGCTCTTTCTTTTTTTACTTATTGCTTCACCTTTATGGTTAACTCTTTGCACCAATAATCATTTCCCATAAATTTGGCTTCTTTCTTGCATGTGAATTGAATATATTTTACTTGCATTTTTTTAGACAAAATGATATAACATGGTAATGTATATTTCTAAGGATGATATAGATAGGAGAGTATTTGAAATTTTTTTGTAAATTTTATGTAAATTGTATCTTATGTAAATAAAATATATAATGGGCATAAACAGCCATATGCATTGCTCTAAGTCCAATAAATATATTGATGATGATCAAAACAAGACAAAGAAAGTTCTTAAATTTATTGCGGTTGGAAACTTTGACAAGCATCCTAATGACGATCTTTGTTCCGCCAAATATAGTGCACTTCGTAAAATAACTTGGTGACATGGCAAGGCAAGATAAGTGTGAACATTTTGTAGTAATATGCATTGTAACTTTCAATGAGCTTAGAGATTTGTGTACATAATGATATTTTATAACATTGGTTATTTTCTAAAAATAATCATGTGAACAGCAAGAAAGTAGTGCAACTTAGTAATATATCCTTAGAGAAATAACATGCCGTGTTCTATGCGTGCGGGAAAGTCTCAGTGTTCTCCGAGCTTGTTTTCAAAACACCAGCAAGGACAGCCTTTGAAAAGGGGTGAGAAACAGATTCATGTAACGTTCTGAGAAACCAGTAAATGAAGTGGTTAAGTTCGTATCCCAGTGCAGTGGTGTGTCAGTGTCTGCAGTTTTAAGGGTTATGAAAGAGAGAATGACCGGGAGAGTAACAATGTATGCGGCTGCATATTCGTTTGATGTTTTGAGAGCGGGTTCTCACATTCAGAGGCTCTTATATAAAATGAATAAGTGCGGCGAACTATGAGTGTAACGGCAGATGATTTCGGTCATGAATCAGCTGACGCGGAGTGATACATCGAATCGGTGAGACCGTTTGTTTACAGAAGGTCTCAGGGTTGGTGACTTACACTATAGTCCCTAAGTCCCGTCCTCAGGGTTACGAGAGGGATGGAGCGGATTCCTCAGCCGTAGTGTTGGCAACAGTACATATGTTTTTCCTTGGTTATTTTCTTGGCTATCATGTGTAAGTTCTAACCCAAACTGTCAGGTTAATACTTTATACTTCTCTTTCATATCTAATCTTATATTAATTTTTATATTACTGTAACACATATTATCATATTATTGTACTTTTTGAATTCTTCTGATTGCATATTTTGTGTACCAAACAGTGTTATAATACAAGACACTGTAAATGGGCATTTGCCTGTAGTGTCATGTCTTTAAATAAATAAATAAAGGAGCAAACCTGATACAAACCTTGGTCCTCCAGGTTGGGGGTTGAGCATGGGACTAGCGACCCTATCCCATAAAACAATCATTGTTGCGGAACTCAGAAACAATGATAGCCGGACGTATTCTATGGAAAGACACAGGCATGCTAATGGACTACGTAAACGGAAGAATTATATATACCTGGCCACATGGAATGTTAGAACATTAAGTAAAGCAGGTGCATTGGAAAACCTAAAGGAGGAAATGAAGAAATACATAATAATAGTAGCGGCATTGCAGGAGATCAGGTGGCAAGGAAATGGAATGTTATCTACTGGGGATTACACATTAATGTATAGTGGAAGCAGTGAAAATACAAGAGGTGGCACAGGATTCCTACTAAACAATAAATATAAAACTGTAGTAAAGAAATTCAAACCAATAAATGAGAGCTTATGTACGCTGAGAATGAAAGCCAAGTTCTTCAACATTACCTTAGTATGTGTATATGCCGAAACGGAAGAGGCAGAAGAAGATGAAAAGGATGGATTCTACCAGCAGCTGGATCAGGTAATCGATCGTATACCAAAACATGACATTAAGATAATAATGGGAGACTTTAATGCCAAGGTTGGACGTGAAGAAGCATTCCAAGACTATATAGGAAAGGAAAGTTTGCATGAAATTTCAAATGATAATGGTCTGAGACTGATAGATCTGACTATGTGTAACTTAATGGTCATTGGAAGCACCTGGCATCAAAGGAAGAAGGTGAGGAAAATGACATGGTGTTCACCAGATGGTGTAACACAAAACCAAATTGACCATGTGCTGATAGACAGAAGACATGCCTCTGATATACTACAAGCAGATAGCTGTCGAGGAGCAGACAGTGATTATTTAGTACGCATTAAATACAGACAGAGAATAGCTACATATAGGGAAGGAAGAAGAGCGAAAGTGACCTCAAGGTATGATGATGAGAAGTTAAAAAGAGATGAAGCCATTGCCAAACAATTCCGTTTAATGGTAGGCAACCAACTTGAACAAAGAAGTCAAAGGTGGGAAATCGAAGGTATTGAAGGGAAATGGAGTATAATAAAGGAGATCCTACATGAAACAGCACAGGAAGTGCTGGGAGAGAAGACGGAGATCCAAAGAGGTAAATGGTTTGATGAGGAATGTAAAGCAGCAATAAATGAAAGAAATGAGGCACGAAAGAGAATGCTTAATAGGAAAACCAGATATAACACAGAACAATGTAGACTTAAAAGAAAGGAAGCAGACTGTGTGTGCAGGAGAAAGAAACGATGCTTTGAGAAAGAGTGGATTGAGGAACTTGAAGAATATAGTAGTAATCAGCAAGTAAGGAAAATGTATATGAGGGTGAAGGATATAAGGAAAGGCTTCCAACCGAAGACAGCTTTCTGTAAGGACCAAGCAGGAAACCTAATAGGCGGGGAAAATGAGATCTTAGAGAGATGGGCAGAATACTTCAGTCAGCTACTTAATGTGGAAGATGGGTTCCAAGATCTAGAATTGAATGATGAAGAGGAGTACCATGATGACGAAACCGGAACATCTCCAACACTGGAAGAAGTTAGAACAGTTATTAAGCCTCTAAAGAATAACAAAGCCCCAGGGATTAATAACATCACTGCTGAAATGGTTAAGAACTCAGGGAAATCAACTAATTAAGTATATACACAAATTGTTATCTGATATATGGGAACATGAACTATAGCCCTAGTGAGCGTAATATACAAAGTGCTTGCAAAAATCCTAGCAGGAAGATTGTCACCACTGACTGAGGGAATAATAGGGGATTATCAGTGTGGTTTTAGACCAAACAGATCCACTTCGGATCAAATCTTTATAGTCAGGCAGATAATGGAGAAATGTTATGAATATTCATCAGTTATTTATAGACTTTAAGCAGGCATATGACAGTATCATACGAGGAAAATTGTATGAGGCAATGAAGGAGCTAGGGATCCTAAACAAGCTAATAAGATTAACCAGAATGACGCCTCGGGGTACTAAATGCAAGGTGAAGATTGAAGCAGAGCTCACAAGGGAATTTGCAGTAAACCAAGGTTTGAGACAAGGAGATGTGCTATCTACGATATTATTCAATATAGTTTTAGAAAAGATCATGAGTGTAACCCAGTAGGAACTCTCTTCAACACAGTGAACCAAAATCTAGCATATGCTGATGACATTGATATGATGGCACGAAGATTGCAAGAAGTGAAGGAAGGACTGGAAAGATTGGAGAACACAGCTAGTGAGATGGGACTCCAAATAAAAAAACACAAGACTAAATACATGTTCTCAGCGCGAAATATGGAATTCACGGAAGGCCAATATATACAATTTGATGGAGGCACGTATGAAAAATTCAAAATTTTCAATATCTTGGAACATAAGTTACCATGTATAATAATATTAAGGAGGAAAGAAAAGCAAGAATTGCAGCTGGTAATCGAAGCTATTTTTCATTGTTAAGAGTTTTCAAATCTCGCAGCCTGAGTAGAAATTTGAAAATCAAAGTATATCAGCTAGTCTTAATGTCAGTGGTGACATATGGAGCAGAGACATAGACTTTGGTGCAAGCAGATGAAGAACTTTTGCGAAGATGGGAAAGAAGGATACTGAGGAAAATATGCGGGCCAGTAAATGAGAATGGTCAACGGCGAATAAGGAGAAACGATGAAATTAGAACACTCTACTACAAAAAAACAGATATAGTTTCCGATATAAGAAGCATGAGACTCAGGTGGTTAGGACATGTGGAAAGAATACCTGAAAACAGAGCTGCTAAAAAGGTCAATAAAGGGACAGCAGGAGGGTGAAGATTAAGAGGAAGGCCAAGGAAAAGATGGTTGGAGGTTGATGAGGAAGACCTTACGAGGATGGGAGTAAGACGGTGGAGACGTCGAGCAGAAGACAGAAGAGAATGTGCTATCATTGTAAGAGAGGCGAAGGCCCTTTAGGGGCTGTAGCAGCCAAGAAGAGCCTGAAAAGCGTCTTAATTCTGACATTTCTACTGCTAGATCAAAACTTAATTTTTCGAGAAATTAGCGTTCAATGCTAATACTCGTATGAAACTCATTTTCTCTACAGATCAAGCCAGAGATGATTTTCTTTAAATGTTGAATTATTATGTTTTTCAGACCTTGAGAAGCGTTTTAATTATTACATTTCGACTACAGGATGATAACTCGAGTTTTGGAGAAATTCGCTATAAATGCAAATACTCGCTTGAAACCCATTTTCTCTACAGAGCAAGCCAGAGATGATAATCATTAAAATGATAAATTATTATTCTTTTCAGAGCTTGAGAAGCGTCTTAATTCTGACATTTCTACTACAAGATCAAAACTTAATTTTTCGAGAAATTCGCGTTCAATGCTAATACTCGTATGAAACTCATTTTCGCTACAGAGCAAGCCAGAGCTGATTTTCATTAAAATGTTGAATTATTATGCTTTTCAGAGTCTGAGAAACGTTTCAATTCTTACATTTCGACTATAGGTTCAAAACTTGATTTTTTGAAAAAATCTTGTTAAATGCAAATACTTAAATTGAAACCCATTTTCTCTACAGAGCATGCCAGAGATGACTTTCATTAAAATTTTGATTTATTATGCTTTTCAGAGCTTGAGAAGCGTTTTAATTATTACGTTTCAACTACATGATGATAACTTGATTTTTCGAGAATTTCGCGTTCAATGCTAATACTCGTTGTAAACTAATTTTCTCTACAAACCAAGCCATAAATGATTTCTATTAAGATATTGAATTATTATGCTTTTCAGAGCTTGAGACGCGTTTTAATTATTACATTTCGACTACAGGATGAAAACTTAATTTTTCGAGAAATTCGCGTTCCGTGCTAATACTCGTATGAAACTCATTTTCTCTACAGAGCAAGCCAGAGCTGATTTTCATTAGGATGTAGAATTATTATGTTTCTCAGAACCTGAGAAACGTTTTAATTCTGACATTTCGACTATAGGTTCAAAACTTGATCTTTCGAAAAATTCGTATTAAATGCAAATACTCACTTGGAACCCTATTTCTGTACAGAGCAAGCAAGAAATGATTTTCATTAAAATGTAAAATTATTATGATTTTCAGAGCTTTAGAAGCGTTTTAATTATTACATTTCGACTACAGGATGATAACTCGATTTTTGTAGATATTCGCGATAAATGAATATACTCGCTTGAAACCCATTTTCTCTACAGAGCAAGCCAGATATGATAATCATTAAAATGTTGAATTATTATGCTTTTCAGAACTTGAGAAGCTTTTTAATTATTACATTTCAACTACATGATGATAACTTGATTTTTCGAGAAATTCGCGTTAAATGCTAATACTCGTTTGAAACTCATTTTCTCTACAAACCAAGCCATAGATGATTTGTATTAAAATATTGAATTACTATGCTTTTCAGAGCTTGAGAAACGTTTTAATTATTACATTTCGTCTACAGGATGATAACTTAATTTTTCGAGAAATTCACGTTCAATGCTAATACTCGTTAGAAATTCATATTCTCTACAGAGCAAGCCAGAGATGATTTTTATTAAAATGTTGTATTATTAAACTTTTAAGAGCCTGAGAATCGTTTTAATTCTGACATTTCTACAGTAGGTTCTAAAGTTGTTATCTCCAGAAACTCGCTTTCAATGCTAATATTCGTTTGAAACTCATTTTCTCTACAGAGCAAGCCAGAGATCATTTCCATTAAAATGGTAAACATTTATGCTTTTCAGAGCCTGAAAAGCTTTTGAATATTTACATTTCGACTATAGGGTGACAAGTTGTCTTTTCGAAAAATTCGCGTACAATGATGATACTCTTTTGAAACTCATTTTCTCTACAGAGCAACCAGATATGATTTTCATTAAAATGTTATATTATTGTGCTTTTCATAGCCTGAACATCGTTTTAATTCTGACATTTCTACATGGGATTAGAACTTGAATTTTCGAGATATTCGCGTTAAATTCGAATATTCGTTGTAATCTAATTTTCGCTACAGATCAAGCCAGAGATGATTTTCATAAAAATGTTATATTATTATGCAGTTCAGAGCTTAAAAGCATTTTCATTATCACATTTCGAATGTAGGATCAAAACTTGATTATTCGAGAAAATCGCGTTCAATCATAAAACTCGCTTCAAACTTATTTTCCCAACTGACCAAGCCAGAGATGATTTTCATTAAAATGTTGAATTACTATATTTTTCAGAGACTGAAAACTCCTCCAGAAAACGCGCCTTATAGTAGCACTGACCGTGCGGGCGGAGGGGTTTGCGTGCTTTGTTGAGGCTGAGAGCTATGCAAGGTAGATTTTCTACCAGCAAGGTCACCCATGCTGGACAGGTCTCAGAAAAGAAGCCATACTAAGGCGTTCGGCAACGTCCAATTTTACCTATTTTATCCTATTCCAATATTCCTACCTAAAGTTCAAATCACAAACCCTGAGACCTTCTGTGAACAAAACCACGCGCATACAGAAAGCATTGCAAACTCATAGAAGTAAAATAATCCACACGAAAATCCAGCGTTGTTACAGGATTCATTATATAAGGTAAAACAATGGCCAATTTGTAGTATGGGATACGCTGCCGCAAATGACGTCTCACTTTAAACCCAATGCTCTTTCTTTTTTTACTTATTGCTTCACCTTTATGGTTAACTCTTTGCACCAGTAATCATTTCCCATAAATTTGGCTTCTTTCTTGCATGTGAATTGAATATATTTTACTTGCATTTTTTTAGACAAAATGATATAACATGGTAATGTATATTTCTAAGGATGATATAGATAGGAGAGTATTTGAAATTTTTTTGTAAATTTTATGTAAATTGTATCTTATGTAAATAAAATATATAATGGGCATAAACAGCCATATGCATTGCTCTAAGTCCAATAAATATATTGATGATGATCAAAACAAGACAAAGAAAGTTCTTAAATTTATTGCGGTTGGAAACTTTGACAAGCATCCTAATGACGATCTTTGTTCCGCCAAATATAGTGCACTTCGTAAAATAACTTGGTGACATGGCAAGGCAAGATAAGTGTGAACATTTTGTAGTAATATGCATTGTAACTTTCAATGAGCTTAGAGATTTGTGTACATAATGATATTTTATAACATTGGTTATTTTCTAAAAATAATCATGTGAACAGCAAGAAAGTAGTGCAACTTAGTAATATATCCTTAGAGAAATAACATGCCGTGTTCTATGCGTGCGGGAAAGTCTCAGTGTTCTCCGAGCTTGTTTTCAAAACACCAGCAAGGACAGCCTTTGAAAAGGGGTGAGAAACAGATTCATGTAACGTTCTGAGAAACCAGTAAATGAAGTGGTTAAGTTCGTATCCCAGTGCAGTGGTGTGTCAGTGTCTGCAGTTTTAAGGGTTATGAAAGAGAGAATGACCGGGAGAGTAACAATGTATGCGGCTGCATATTCGTTTGATGTTTTGAGAGCGGGTTCTCACATTCAGAGGCTCTTATATAAAATGAATAAGTGCGGCGAACTATGAGTGTAACGGCAGATGATTTCGGTCATGAATCAGCTGACGCGGAGTGATACATCGAATCGGTGAGACCGTTTGTTTACAGAAGGTCTCAGGGTTGGTGACTTACACTATAGTCCCTAAGTCCCGTCCTCAGGGTTACGAGAGGGATGGAGCGGATTCCTCAGCCGTAGTGTTGGCAACAGTACATATGTTTTTCCTTGGTTATTTTCTTGGCTATCATGTGTAAGTTCTAACCCAAACTGTCAGGTTAATACTTTATACTTCTCTTTCATATCTAATCTTATATTAATTTTTATATTACTGTAACACATATTATCATATTATTGTACTTTTTGAATTCTTCTGATTGCATATTTTGTGTACCAAACAGTGTTATAATACAAGACACTGTAAATGGGCATTTGCCTGTAGTGTCATGTCTTTAAATAAATAAATAAAGGAGCAAACCTGATACAAACCTTGGTCCTCCAGGTTGGGGGTTGAGCATGGGACTAGCGACCCTATCCCATAAAACAATCATTGTTGCGGAACTCAGAAACAATGATAGCCGGACGTATTCTATGGAAAGACACAGGCATGCTAATGGACTACGTAAACGGAAGAATTATATATACCTGGCCACATGGAATGTTAGAACATTAAGTAAAGCAGGTGCATTGGAAAACCTAAAGGAGGAAATGAAGAAATACATAATAATAGTAGCGGCATTGCAGGAGATCAGGTGGCAAGGAAATGGAATGTTATCTACTGGGGATTACACATTAATGTATAGTGGAAGCAGTGAAAATACAAGAGGTGGCACAGGATTCCTACTAAACAATAAATATAAAACTGTAGTAAAGAAATTCAAACCAATAAATGAGAGCTTATGTACGCTGAGAATGAAAGCCAAGTTCTTCAACATTACCTTAGTATGTGTATATGCCGAAACGGAAGAGGCAGAAGAAGATGAAAAGGATGGATTCTACCAGCAGCTGGATCAGGTAATCGATCGTATACCAAAACATGACATTAAGATAATAATGGGAGACTTTAATGCCAAGGTTGGACGTGAAGAAGCATTCCAAGACTATATAGGAAAGGAAAGTTTGCATGAAATTTCAAATGATAATGGTCTGAGACTGATAGATCTGACTATGTGTAACTTAATGGTCATTGGAAGCACCTGGCATCAAAGGAAGAAGGTGAGGAAAATGACATGGTGTTCACCAGATGGTGTAACACAAAACCAAATTGACCATGTGCTGATAGACAGAAGACATGCCTCTGATATACTACAAGCAGATAGCTGTCGAGGAGCAGACAGTGATTATTTAGTACGCATTAAATACAGACAGAGAATAGCTACATATAGGGAAGGAAGAAGAGCGAAAGTGACCTCAAGGTATGATGATGAGAAGTTAAAAAGAGATGAAGCCATTGCCAAACAATTCCGTTTAATGGTAGGCAACCAACTTGAACAAAGAAGTCAAAGGTGGGAAATCGAAGGTATTGAAGGGAAATGGAGTATAATAAAGGAGATCCTACATGAAACAGCACAGGAAGTGCTGGGAGAGAAGACGGAGATCCAAAGAGGTAAATGGTTTGATGAGGAATGTAAAGCAGCAATAAATGAAAGAAATGAGGCACGAAAGAGAATGCTTAATAGGAAAACCAGATATAACACAGAACAATGTAGACTTAAAAGAAAGGAAGCAGACTGTGTGTGCAGGAGAAAGAAACGATGCTTTGAGAAAGAGTGGATTGAGGAACTTGAAGAATATAGTAGTAATCAGCAAGTAAGGAAAATGTATATGAGGGTGAAGGATATAAGGAAAGGCTTCCAACCGAAGACAGCTTTCTGTAAGGACCAAGCAGGAAACCTAATAGGCGGGGAAAATGAGATCTTAGAGAGATGGGCAGAATACTTCAGTCAGCTACTTAATGTGGAAGATGGGTTCCAAGATCTAGAATTGAATGATGAAGAGGAGTACCATGATGACGAAACCGGAACATCTCCAACACTGGAAGAAGTTAGAACAGTTATTAAGCCTCTAAAGAATAACAAAGCCCCAGGGATTAATAACATCACTGCTGAAATGGTTAAGAACTCAGGGAAATCAACTAATTAAGTATATACACAAATTGTTATCTGATATATGGGAACATGAACTATAGCCCTAGTGAGCGTAATATACAAAGTGCTTGCAAAAATCCTAGCAGGAAGATTGTCACCACTGACTGAGGGAATAATAGGGGATTATCAGTGTGGTTTTAGACCAAACAGATCCACTTCGGATCAAATCTTTATAGTCAGGCAGATAATGGAGAAATGTTATGAATATTCATCAGTTATTTATAGACTTTAAGCAGGCATATGACAGTATCATACGAGGAAAATTGTATGAGGCAATGAAGGAGCTAGGGATCCTAAACAAGCTAATAAGATTAACCAGAATGACGCCTCGGGGTACTAAATGCAAGGTGAAGATTGAAGCAGAGCTCACAAGGGAATTTGCAGTAAACCAAGGTTTGAGACAAGGAGATGTGCTATCTACGATATTATTCAATATAGTTTTAGAAAAGATCATGAGTGTAACCCAGTAGGAACTCTCTTCAACACAGTGAACCAAAATCTAGCATATGCTGATGACATTGATATGATGGCACGAAGATTGCAAGAAGTGAAGGAAGGACTGGAAAGATTGGAGAACACAGCTAGTGAGATGGGACTCCAAATAAAAAAACACAAGACTAAATACATGTTCTCAGCGCGAAATATGGAATTCACGGAAGGCCAATATATACAATTTGATGGAGGCACGTATGAAAAATTCAAAATTTTCAATATCTTGGAACATAAGTTACCATGTATAATAATATTAAGGAGGAAAGAAAAGCAAGAATTGCAGCTGGTAATCGAAGCTATTTTTCATTGTTAAGAGTTTTCAAATCTCGCAGCCTGAGTAGAAATTTGAAAATCAAAGTATATCAGCTAGTCTTAATGTCAGTGGTGACATATGGAGCAGAGACATAGACTTTGGTGCAAGCAGATGAAGAACTTTTGCGAAGATGGGAAAGAAGGATACTGAGGAAAATATGCGGGCCAGTAAATGAGAATGGTCAACGGCGAATAAGGAGAAACGATGAAATTAGAACACTCTACTACAAAAAAACAGATATAGTTTCCGATATAAGAAGCATGAGACTCAGGTGGTTAGGACATGTGGAAAGAATACCTGAAAACACAGCTGCTAAAAAGGTCAATAAAGGGACAGCAGGAGGGTGAAGATTAAGAGGAAGGCCAAGGAAAAGATGGTTGGAGGTTGATGAGGAAGACCTTACGAGGATGGGAGTAAGACGGTGGAGACGTCGAGCAGAAGACAGAAGAGAATGTGCTATCATTGTAAGAGAGGCGAAGGCCCTTTAGGGGCTGTAGCAGCCAAGAAGAGCCTGAAAAGCGTCTTAATTCTGACATTTCTACTGCTAGATCAAAACTTAATTTTTCGAGAAATTAGCGTTCAATGCTAATACTCGTATGAAACTCATTTTCTCTACAGAGCAAGCCAGAGCTGATTTTCATTAAAATGTTGAATTATTATTATTTTCAAAGCTTGAGAAGCGTTCTAATTATTGCATTTTGACTACACGATGATAACTTAATTATTCGAGAAATTCGCGTTCAATGCTAATACTCGTTTGAAACTCATATTTTCTACAGAGCAAGGCAGAAATGATTTTCATTAAAATGTTGATTCATTATTCTTTTCAGAGCCTGAAAAACGTTTTCATTCTGACATTTCGACTATGGGTTCAAAACTTGATTTTTGGAAAAATTCGCGTTAAGTGCTAATACTCGCTTGAAACTTATTTTCTCTACAGAGCAAGCCAGAGATGATTTTCTTTAAATGTTGAATTATTATGTTTTTCAGACCTTGAGAAGCGTTTTAATTATTACATTTCGACTACAGGATGATAACTCGAGTTTTGGAGAAATTCGCTATAAATGCAAATACTCGCTTGAAACCCATTTTCTCTACAGAGCAAGCCAGAGATGATAATCATTAAAATGATAAATTATTATTCTTTTCAGAGCTTGAGAAGCGTCTTAATTCTGACATTTCTACTACAAGATCAAAACTTAATTTTTCGAGAAATTCGCGTTCAATGCTAATACTCGTATGAAACTCATTTTCGCTACAGAGCAAGCCAGAGCTGATTTTCATTAAAATGTTGAATTATTATGCTTTTCAGAGTCTGAGAAACGTTTCAATTCTTACATTTCGACTATAGGTTCAAAACTTGATTTTTTGAAAAAATCTTGTTAAATGCAAATACTTAAATTGAAACCCATTTTCTCTACAGAGCATGCCAGAGATGACTTTCATTAAAATTTTGATTTATTATGCTTTTCAGAGCTTGAGAAGCGTTTTAATTATTACGTTTCAACTACATGATGATAACTTGATTTTTCGAGAATTTCGCGTTCAATGCTAATACTCGTTGTAAACTAATTTTCTCTACAAACCAAGCCATAAATGATTTCTATTAAGATATTGAATTATTATGCTTTTCAGAGCTTGAGACGCGTTTTAATTATTACATTTCGACTACAGGATGAAAACTTAATTTTTCGAGAAATTCGCGTTCCGTGCTAATACTCGTATGAAACTCATTTTCTCTACAGAGCAAGCCAGAGCTGATTTTCATTAGGATGTAGAATTATTATGTTTCTCAGAACCTGAGAAACGTTTTAATTCTGACATTTCGACTATAGGTTCAAAACTTGATCTTTCGAAAAATTCGTATTAAATGCAAATACTCACTTGGAACCCTATTTCTGTACAGAGCAAGCAAGAAATGATTTTCATTAAAATGTAAAATTATTATGATTTTCAGAGCTTTAGAAGCGTTTTAATTATTACATTTCGACTACAGGATGATAACTCGATTTTTGTAGATATTCGCGATAAATGAATATACTCGCTTGAAACCCATTTTCTCTACAGAGCAAGCCAGATATGATAATCATTAAAATGTTGAATTATTATGCTTTTCAGAACTTGAGAAGCTTTTTAATTATTACATTTCAACTACATGATGATAACTTGATTTTTCGAGAAATTCGCGTTAAATGCTAATACTCGTTTGAAACTCATTTTCTCTACAAACCAAGCCATAGATGATTTGTATTAAAATATTGAATTACTATGCTTTTCAGAGCTTGAGAAACGTTTTAATTATTACATTTCGTCTACAGGATGATAACTTAATTTTTCGAGAAATTCACGTTCAATGCTAATACTCGTTAGAAATTCATATTCTCTACAGAGCAAGCCAGAGATGATTTTTATTAAAATGTTGTATTATTAAACTTTTAAGAGCCTGAGAATCGTTTTAATTCTGACATTTCTACAGTAGGTTCTAAAGTTGTTATCTCCAGAAACTCGCTTTCAATGCTAATATTCGTTTGAAACTCATTTTCTCTACAGAGCAAGCCAGAGATCATTTCCATTAAAATGGTAAACAATTATGCTTTTCAGAGCCTGAAAAGGTTTTGAATATTTACATTTTGACTATAGGGTGATAAGTTGTCTTTTCGAAAAATTCGCGTTCAATGATAATACTCTTTTGAAACTCATTTTCTCTACAGAGCAACCAGATATGATTTTCATTAAAATGTTATATTATTGTGCTTTTCATAGCCTGAACATCGTTTTAATTCTGACATTTCTACATAGGATTAGAACTTGAATTTTCGAGATATTCGCGTTAAATGCGAATATTCGTTGTAATCTAATTTTCGCTACAGATCAAGCCAGAGATGATTTTCATAAAAATATTATATTATTATGCAGTTCAGAGCTTAAAAGCATTTTCATTATCACATTTCGAATGTAGGATCAAGACTTGATTATTCGAGAAAATCGCGTTCAATCATAAAACTCGCTTCAAACTTATTTTCCCTACTGACCAAGCCAGAGATGATTTTCATTAAAAATGTTGAATTATTATATTTTTCAGAGACTGATAACCCTCCAGAGATTGCGCCTTATAGTAGCACTGACCGTGCGGGCGGAGGGGTTTGCGTGCTTTGTTGAGGCTGAGAGCTATGCCAGCGGTAGATTTTCTACCAGCAAGGTCACCCATGCTGGACAGGTCTCAGAAAAGAAGCCAGACTAAGGCGTTCTGCAACGTCCAATTTTACCTATTTTATCCTATTCCAATATTCCTACCTAAAGTTCAAATCACAAACCCTGAGACCTTCTGTGAACAAAACCACGCGCATACAGAAAGCATTGCAAACTCATAGAAGTAAAATAATCCACACGAAAATCCAGCGTTGTTACAGGATTCATTACATAAGGTAAAACAATGGCCAATTTGTAGTATGGGATACGCTGCCGCAAATGACGTCTCACTTTAAACCCAATGCTCTTTCTTTTTTTACTTATTGCTTCACCTTTATGGTTAACTCTTTGCACCAGTAATCATTTCCCATAAATTTGGCTTCTTTCTTGCATGTGAATTGAATATATTTTACTTGCATTTTTTTAGACAAAATGATATAACATGGTAATGTATATTTCTAAGGATGATATAGATACGAGAGTATTTGAAATTTTTTTGTAAATTTTATGTAAATTGTATCTTATGTAAATAAAATATATAATGGGCATAAACAGCCATATGCATTGCTCTAAGTCCAATAAATATATTGATGATGATCAAAACAAGACAAAGAAAGTTCTTAAATTTATTGCGGTTGGAAACTTTGACAAGCATCCTAATGACGATTTTTGTTCCGCCAAATATAGTGCACTTCGTAAAATAACTTGGTGACATGGCAAGGCAAGATAAGTGTGAACATTTTGTAGTAATATGCATTGTAAGTTTCAATGAGCTTAGAGATTTGTGTACATAATGATATTTTATAACATTGGTTATTTTCTAAAAATAATCATGTGAACAGCAAGAAAGTAGTGCAACTTAGTAATATATCCTTAGAAAAATAACATGCCGTGTTCTATGCGTGCGGGAAAGTCTCAGTGTTCTCCGAGCTTGTTTTCAAAACACCAGCAAGGACAGCCTTTGAAAAGGGGTGAGAAACAGATTCATGTAACGTTCTGAGAAACCAGTAAATGAAGTGGTTAAGTTCGTATCCCAGTGCAGTGGTGTGTCAGTGTCTGCAGTTTTAAGGGTTATGAAAGAGAGAATAACCGGGAGAGTAACAATGTATGCGGCTGCATATTCGTTTGATGTTTTGAGAGCGGGTTCTCACATTCAGAGGCTCTTATATAAAATGAATAAGTGCGGCGAACTATGAGTGTAACGGCAGATGATTTCGGTCATGAATCAGCTGACGCGGAGTGATACATCGAATCGGTGAGACCGTTTGTTTACAGAAGGTCTCAGGGTTGGTGACTTACACTATAGTCCCTAAGTCCCGTCCTCAGGGTTACGAGAGGGATGGAGCGGATTCCTCAGCCGTAGTGTTGGCAACAGTACATATGTTTTTCCTTGGTTATTTTCTTGGCTATCATGTGTAAGTTCTAACCCAAACTGTCAGGTTAATACTTTATACTTCTCTTTCATATCTAATCTTATATTAATTTTTATATTACTGTAACACATATTATCATATTATTGTACTTTTTGAATTCTTCTGATTGCATATTTTCTGTACCAAACAGTGTTATAATACAAGACACTGTAAATGGGCATTTGCCTGTAGTGTCATGTCTTTAAATAAATAAATAAAGGAGCAAACCTGATACAAACCTTGGTCCTCCAGGTTGGGGGTTGAGCATGGGACTAGCGACCCTATCCCATAAAACAATCATTGTTGCGGAACTCAGAAACAATGATAGCCGGACGTATTCTATGGAAAGAAAAAGGCATGCTAAAGGACTACGTAAACGGAAGAATGATATATACCTGGCCACATGGAATGTTAGAACATTAAGTAAACCAGGTGCATTGGAAAACCTAAAGGAGGAAATGAAGAAATACATAATAATAGTAGCGGCATTGCAGGAGATCAGGTGGCAAGGAAATGGAATGTTATCTACTGGGGATTACACATTAATGTATAGTGGAAGCAGTGAAAATACAAGAGGTGGCACAGGATTCCTACTAAACAATAAATATAAAACTGTAGTAAAGAAATTCAAACCAATAAATGAGAGCTTATGTACGCTGAGAATGAAAGCCAAGTTCTTCAACATTACCTTAGTATGTGTATATGCCGAAACGGAAGAGGCAGAAGAAGATGAAAAGGATGGATTCTACCAGCAGCTGGATCAGGTAATCGATTGTATACCAAAACATGACATTAAGATAATAATGGGAGACTTTAATGCCAAGGTTGGACGTGAAGAAGCATTCCAAGACTCTATAGGAAAGGAAAGTTTGCATGAAATTTCAAATGATAATGGTCTGAGACTGATAGATCTGACTATGTGTAACTTAATGGTCATTGGAAGCACCTGGCATCAAAGGAAGAAGGTGAGGAAAATGACATGGTGTTCACCAGATGGTGTAACACAAAACCAAATTGACCATGTGCTGATAGACAGAAGACATGCCTCTGATATACTACAAGCAGATAGCTGTCGAGGAGCAGACAGTGATTATTTAGTACGCATGAAATACAGACAGAGAATAGCTACATATAGGGATGGAAGAAGAACGAAAGTGACCTCAAGGTATGATGATGAGAAGTTAAAAAGAGATGAAGCCATTGCCAAACAATTCCGTTTAATGGTAGGCAACCAACTTGAACAAAGAAGTCAAAGGTGGGAAATCGAAGGTATTGAAGGGAAATGGAGTATAATAAAGGAGATCCTACATGAAACAGCACAGGAAGTGCTGGGAGAGAAGACGAAGATCCAAAGAGGTAAATGGTTTGATGAGGAATGTAAAGCAGCAATAAATGAAATAAATGAGGCACGATAGAGAATGCTTAATAGGAAAACCAGATATAACACAGAACAATGTAGACTTAAAAGAAAGGAAGCAGACTGTGTGTGCAGGAGAAAGAAACGATGCTTTGAGAAAGAGTGGATTGAGGAACTTGAAGAATATAGTAGTAATCAGCAAGTAAGGAAAATGTATATGAGGGTGAAGGATATAAGGAAAGGCTTCCAACCGAAGACAGCTTTCTGTAAGGACCAAGCAGGAAACGTAATAGGCGGGGAAAATGAGATCTTAGAGAGATGGGCAGAATACTTCAGTCAGCTACTTAATGTGGAAGATGGGTTCCAAGATCTAGAATTGAATGATGAAGAGGAGTACCATGATGACGAAACCGGAACATCTCCAACACTGGAAGAAGTTAGAACAGTTATTAAGCCTCTAAAGAATAACAAAGCCCCAGGGATTAATAACATCACTGCTGAAATGGTTAAGAACTCAGGGAAATCAACTAATTAAGTATATACACACAAATTGTTATCTGATATATGGGAACATGAACTATAGCCCTAGTGAGCGTAATATACAAAGTGCTTGCAAAAATCCTAGCAGGAAGATTGTCACCACTGACTGAGGGAATAATAGGGGATTATCAGTGTGGTTTTAGACCAAACAGATCCACTACGGATCAAATCTTTATAGTCAGGCAGATAATGGAGAAATGTTATGAATATTCATCAGTTATTTATAGACTTTAAGCAGGCATATGACAGTATCATACGAGGAAAATTGTATGAGGCAATGAAGGAGCTAGGGATCCTAAACAAGCTAATAAGATTAACCAGAATGACGCCTAGGGGTACTAAATGCAAGGTGAAAATTGAAGCAGAGCTCACAAGGGAATTTGCAGTAAACCAAGGTTTGAGACAAGGAGATGTGCTATCTACGATATTTTTCAATATAGTTTTAGAAAAGATCATGAGTGTAACCCAGTAGGAACTCTCTTCAACACAGTGAACCAAAATCTAGCATATGCTGATGACATTGATATGATGGCACGAAGATTGCAAGAAGTGAAGGAAGGACTGGAAAGATTGGAGAACACAGCTAGTGAGATGGGACTCCAAATAAAAAAAACCCAAGACTAAATACATGTTCTCAGCGCGAGATATGGAATTCACGGAAGGCCAATATATACAATTTGATGGAGGCACGTATGAAAAATTCAAAATTTTCAATATCTTGGAACATAAGTTACCATGTATAATAATATTAAGGAGGAAAGAAAAGCAAGAATTGCAGCTGGTAATCGAAGCTATTTTTCATTGTTAAGAGTTTTCAAATCTCGCAGCCTGAGTAGAAATTTGAAAATCAAAGTATATCAGCTAGTCTTAATGTCAGTGGTGACATATGGAGCAGAGACATAGACTTTGGTGCAAGGAGATGAAGAACCTTTGCGAAGATGGGAAAGAAGGATACTGAGGAAAATATGCGGGCCAGTAAATGAGAATGGTCAACGGCGAATAAGGAGAAACGATGAAATTAGAACACTCTACTACAAAAAAACAGATATAGTTTCCGATATAAGAAGCATGAGACTCAGGTGGTTAGGACATGTGGAAAGAATACCTGATAACAGAGCTGCTAAAAAAATCAATAAAGGGACACCAGGAGGGTGAAGATTAAGAGGAAGGCCAAGGAAAAGATGGTAGGAGGTTGATGAGGAAGACCTTAGGAGGATGGGAGTAAGACGGTGGAGACGTCGAGCAGAAGACAGAAGAGAATGTGCTATCATTGTAAGAGAGGCGAAGGCCCTTTAGGGGCTGTAGCAGCCAAGAAGAGCCTGAAAAGCGTCTTAATTCTGACATTTCTACTGCTAGATCAAAACTTAATTTTTCGAGAAATTAGCGTTCAATGCTAATACTCGTATGAAACTCATTTTCTCTACAGAGCAAGACAGAGCTGATTTTCATTAAAATGTTGAATTATTATGCTTTTCAAAGCTTGAGAAGCGTTCTAATTATTGCATTTTGACTACACGATGATAACTTAATTATTCGAGAAATTCGCGTTCAATGCAAATACTCGTTTGAAACTCATATTTTCTACAGAGCAAGGCAGAAATGATTTTCATTAAAATGTTGATTCATTATTCTTTTCAGAGCCTGAAAAACGTTTTCATTCTGACATTTCGACTATGGGTTCAAAACTTGATTTTTCGAAAAATTCGCGTTAAATGCTAATACTTGCTTGAAACTTATTTTCTCTACAGAGCAAGCCAGAGATGATTTTCTTTAAATGTTGAATTATTATGTTTTTCAGACCTTGAGAAGCGTTTTAATTATTACATTTCGACTACAGGATGATAACTCGAGTTTTGGAGAAATTCGCTATAAATGCAAATACTCGCTTGAATCCCATTTTCTCTACAGAGCAAGCCAGAGATGATAATCATTAAAATGATAAATTATTATTCTTTTCAGAGCTTGAGAAGCGTCTTAATTCTGACATTTCTACTACAAGATCAAAACTTAATTTTTCGAGAAATTCGCGTTCAATGCTAATTCTCGTATGAAACTCATTTTCTCTACAGAGCAAGCCAGAGCTGGTTTTCATTAGAATGTTGAATTATAATGCTTTTCAGAGCCTGAGAAACGTTTTAAATATTACATTTCGACTACAGGATGATAACTTAATTTTTCGAGAAATTCGCGTTCAATACTAATACTCGTATGAAACTCATTTTCTCTACAGAGCAAGCCAGAGCTGATTTTCATTAAAATGTTGAATTATTATGCTTTTCAGAGTCTGAGAAACGTTTCAATTCTTACATTTCGACTATAGGTTCAAAACTTGATTTTTTGAAAAAAAAAAAAGCATAATAATTCAACATTTTAATGAAAATCAGCTCTGGCTTGCTCTGTAGAGAAAATGAGTTTCCTACGAGTATTAGCATTGAACGCGAATTTCTCGAAAAATTAAGTTTTGATCTTGTAGTAGAAATGTCAGAATTAAGACGCTTCTCAAGCTCTGAAAAGCATAATAATTTATCATTTTAATGATTATCATCTCTGGCTTGCTCTGTAGAGAAAATGCGTTTCAAGCGAGTATTTGGATTTATCGCGAATTTCTCCAAAAATCGAGTTATCATCCTGTAGTCGAAATGTAATAATTAAAACGCTTCTAAAGCTCTGAAAAGCATAATAATTCAACATTTTAATGAAAATCATCTCTGGCTTGCTCTGTAGAGAAATAGGGTTTCAAGTGAGTATTTTCATTTAATACGAATTTTTCGAAAGATCAAGTTTTGAACCTATAGTCGAAATGTCAAAATTAAAACGTTTCTCAGGTTCTGAAAATCATAATAATTCAACATTCTAAAGAAAATCAGCTCTGGCTTGCTCTGTAGAGAAAATGAGTTTCATACGAGTATTAGCATTGAACGCGAATTTCTCGAAAAATTAAGTTATCATCCTGTAGTCGAAATGTAATAATTAAAACGCTTCTCAAGCTCTGAAAAGCATAGTAATTCAATATCTTAATAAAAATCATCTATGGCATGGTTTGTAGAGAAAATGATTTTCAAACGAGTATTAGCATTGAACGAGAATTTTTCGAAAAATCAAGTTATCATCATGTAGTTGAAACGTAATAATTAAAACGCTTCTCAAGCTCTGAAAAGCATAATAAATCAACATTTTAATGAAAAAAAATAACCCTTAAGTAAAAAAAATAAGAAAAGTGGAATACCCCCAACAATAAAATTCTAAATAAAACACTTATAAATAAAATACTAGCATATTCAGATATAAAAATTAAAGCAAACCCCCCAGCACTATATACTCAACATTAAATCCAGAAACAAGTTCAGACTCACCCTCAGCAAAATCAAAAGGAGTTCGGTTAGTCTCAGCTAAGCAAGAACTCAATCAGGCTAACGCCAACGGTATAGCAATAGAAATAAATCATAAATAATCCTGAAAAACATTAAATAAAAGTAAATTATAACCACCAATTAAAAAAATAAAAGATAATAAAATTAATAACCTCATAAGAAATAGTTTGAACAACTGCTCGAAGACCACCAAGTAATGCATAATTAGAATTAGATGATCACCCAGCAGATATTACTCTATATACTCCTATTCTCATACAACATAAAAAGAAAAACACCCCCAAATAAAAATTAAATAATAAGGTGTGATATGGAAAATCAAACCAAACAACCTAAGATAAAAATAAAATAAAAACTGGAGATATATAATATGGGTAATAATTTCTCAAAGTAGGTAATGTTTGCTCCTTAGTAAATAATTTAACTGCATTAGCAAAAGGCTGAAAAATACCACAAATTCCAACCCGATTAGGTCCCTTACGAATTTGAGTATAGCCTAATACCCTACGCTCAAATAAAGTAAAAAAAGCAACTCTAATTAAAACACACACAACTAAAATAATAAAAGAAATAACTCCAATAAATAAATCTAATATCATCTACTATAAAAAGAAATTGATCTTCATTTTTGAATTCTAAATTCAATGCACTTCTCTGCCATAATAGTAATTATTATTCATCAATATCACATATATAATATAAGTACTTGGTCCTTTCGTACTAAAACACTTTTAATATTAAGAGATAGAAACCAACCTGGCTCACGCCGGTTTGAACTCAGATCATGTAAGAAATTAAAGGTGGAACAGACCATCAAATTTGAAATGCTACACCCAAATGATATCTTAATCCAACATCGAGGTCGCAACCCCTCCTGTCGATAGGATCTCTCAAGAAAGATTACGCTGTTATCCCTAAGGTAACTTATTCTTTAAATCACTAAAAATGGATCCCAAATAACAAAAATTATTGAATATTAAATAAAAAAGAGCTAATTATTATCTTCCCATCACCCCAACGAAATATTATTTAATAATATATATAGTTATACTGTTAATCAAAACATCATTAAAATAATATAAAGATCTATAGGGTCTTATCGTCCCCTTAAAAAAATAAAGCCTTTTCACTTTAAAGTAAAATTATATATTAATTAACTAAAGACAGTCTATTCCTCGTCCAACCATTCATTCTAGCCCAAATTAAAAGACTAATGATTATGCTACCTTCGCACGGTCAAAATACCGCGGCCATTAAACAAGTGTCATTGGGCAGGTTATACTTCATATAAAAATCATGAAAAGATGTTTTTGATAAACAGGCGAGAATAAATTTTGCCTAATTCCTTTAATTAATTAAATAAATATACTAATAGAATCATAATTTCAAAATAAAATCAATTAAAACATATAATTAAGTAAGAAAGTAAAACCAAACTAAATTTTTAATAAAATTTCAAATAAATTATAACAAAATTACAAAAATTAGCAATCTCCAAACCAATAAATATAATAGTTTACCATAAAGTTATAACCAACATATTAACCAGAAGCACATCCCCCTAGTCATAACTAAACATTAATATTATAATATATATTAATATAAAAAATATTAAAATGTAAAGCTATATTAAATATAATTCCCTAATAACTAGATATATGGTAAATCGAATAACATTTTATTACAAGTAGCAATTTTAACAGAAAAATATAACACTTTTACCTTAAAATTAACCTACTAGCTCCTCACCCTTCGAGCAAACAGAATATTCAATTAAAATTTAATCCTCCCTGATACAAAAGGTACGATTATTAACATCTCCTATAATAAAAATCAATATTTCATATATTTAATAAATCCCATCACTGTACTAATAATCTATAACAAACTAATTTATATATACTAAATATATAACCAACCCCAATAAAATTCCTTTTCATATATAAACAATTTATAAACAAAATTTAAATAGTAATAAAATTTCTATCAAAATATGTCGAATTGCACGACTAACTACTCAATGTAAATGAATATTCTAACAGAAATATTTTGATACTATTCAAACTAGGCACACCTTCCGGTACGCCTACTATGTTACGACTTATCTCACCTATATAAATGAGAGCGACGGGCGATGTGTGCATGCCCTAGAGCTAATAAACCAAAATGTTATTCTAAAACAAAATTACAATTAAATCCAATTTCAAATATAATTCCAATATATTATCCAAATCAACATAATGTAACCCATCCCCACCCACTAATAAGCTGCACCTTGACCTGAAATATATTCCAATAGAAAAAAATAATATATATATTTAAATATTCAAATTACGGCTGTATACAAACTGATATTTTACAATAATAGGCCAAATAAAACGCGGAATATCGATTACGGAACAGGTTCCTCTAAATAGAATAAAGCACCGCCAAATCAAATTCTTTGAGTTTCAAGATCATAACTAATACTACTCAAACCAAATTCACAATGATAATAATAGAGTATCTAATCCTAGTTTAATATATCACCTTTATAGAATTAATAAAAATAAAGAACAAATTATATTAAAAATTTCACCTAATAAATAAAATATAAACAACCAAAAATCAATTATTACTACAATTAAGCCAACAACTCTCCACTTATGTCCCCACGTCTAACCGCGGCAGCTGGCACGAATTTAGCCGGACAAAATAAATATTAAAATTTAAAATCCTGTAATCTAATTTACATTAAAATTAAACAAACCCACACACTGCGAACTAAATCCAAATATACCGTCTCAACCCATAAAAAATTGGCGGAAGTTTTACCTCTCTTTAATAAATACATATGTAAAATTTAACTAGGGAGATTTAAGCTAGAATAAAACTTTAGTTTTAAAATATAAAGAGAGGTTCCTTATTATTACATAATATGTATTATATTAAATTAAATTATAATTAGAAATTATCTCACGAAAATTTCCTCCCTTTTTATTTTTACTCACTTTCCCATACTATATAGAACACAATTTTTTTTCCATTCAAAATTGTGTTCTATATAGATATATTAACTTCTTTTTTCTCTAGACTCAATAAGTATTAAAATGACATGTTAATTAAGTCAATTACTTTAAGTTAGACTACAAAAACTTAAAAAAAATTGGATAAAATTAAAAGCAATTCTGAAGTATTTTATATTATTTAATAAATAGGTTCTACTTATTAATCATAAGAATAAAAGTCTAATAAATAATATTATTAGCCCACTATTATAATTTTTTTATAAATAAGATGTCTGAAAAAGGATTACCATGATAGGGTAAAGTATACATGAAATTTAACATGTTCTTATTAATTTATTTTCAATAAAAAATGAATTCTTATAACTGAAAGAATTAAACTTTCTCCAATGGTATCAAACCCCATAATGCATCATACACCAAAATATAGTAAAAAGGTAAGCTAATTAAGCTAGAGGGCTCATACCCCACATATGAAGGTCTATAATTAATCCTTCCCTTTTTAATACTCACAACCCCCAAGAAAATAATATTCCTATTGACCCTCACAATAGGAACCCTACTTTCTATTTCTTCCACCTCATGATATGGAGCCTGAATAGGCTTAGAAATTAATTTAATATCTTTTATTCCATTAATTTCTACACCAAATAATCAACGAAATACAGAAGCATCACTTAAATACTTCCTAATTCAAGCATTAGCATCATCAATAATTTTGGCCGCAGCATTAATTATAATTAATGCTGCAAATTCCAATATACAAACCCAACTTCTGACTATAGCTTTATTAATAAAAATAGGAGCTGCTCCATTTCACATTTGAATACCAGAAGTTATGGAAGGAATAACATGAATTAACTGTCTAGTAATAACAACTATTCAAAAAATTGCTCCATCAACATTACTTAGTTATGTAATTGACAATTTAAGCATAATTCTAATTTTAACAATTAGAACATCAGCAATTATTGGAGCAATTGGAGGATTAAATCAAACCTCGTTACGAAAAATTATAGCCTTTTCATCAATTAACCGCATATCATGAATTATCCTAAGAATAACATCAGAAGATAACACCTGGTTAATATATTTACTACTATACGTCCTTATAACCACCTCTACCATTATTTTATTTTCAATAAACAAAACATACTACGTCCATCAAGTGTTTATATTAAAACTTCCCCCCATCAAAAAAATGTCCTTATTCATATCAATACTATCTCTTGGTGGGCTACCACCCCTACTAGGATTTTTACCAAAATGAATAGTTATTATCCAAACAACCAACCATAAGCAATTAGTTATAATTATAATCCTAATTAGTATATCACTATTAACCCTATACTATTACTTACGAACCTCACTTACATCAATTTTAATAAATTATAAAACTAATATATGAAATATTATTAATAACAAACCATTAAATTTAAAAGAACAAGTATTATCGGTAGTTACAATTTTTCTCTCAGTGTGTGGACTACCTATAATTCAACCAATTTATATATCTTTATAAGGTCTTAAGTTAATTTTAAACTAATGACCTTCAAAGTCATAAATAAAGGGGATTATTTTAGGCCTTAATACATACAACGTATCACCCTGAAATTGCAGTTCAAAATTATTATTCTTAACTATAAAGCCAAAATTTAATGAGAGAGTTTAAAACTCATAAATAAATTTACAGTTTATCACCTATATAACTTCAGTCATCTCATTCTTGCAACGATGATTATTTTCTACTAACCATAAAGATATTGGTACAATATATTTAATTTTCGGAGTATGATCAGGAATAGTTGGAACATCATTAAGTATCTTAATCCGTATAGAATTAGGCCAGCCAGGAAGTTTAATTGGAGATGATCAAATCTACAATGTAATTGTAACTGCACACGCATTTATTATAATTTTTTTCATAGTAATACCCATTATAATTGGGGGATTTGGAAACTGATTAGTGCCTTTAATAATTGGAGCCCCGGACATAGCCTTCCCACGATTAAATAATATAAGATTATGACTACTACCCCCGTCATTAACTCTACTATTATCAGGAAGAATTGTAGAAAGTGGTGCAGGAACTGGTTGAACAGTGTATCCTCCCCTATCTGCAGGAATTGCACATGCTGGAGCCTCTGTTGATTTATCGATTTTTTCATTACATTTAGCAGGAGTATCCTCTATTCTAGGGGCAGTAAATTTTATTACAACAGTAATTAATATACGAACTATTGGAATATCTATAGAACGAGTACCATTATTTGTATGGTCAGTAGTAATTACTGCAGTTCTACTATTATTATCACTACCAGTTCTAGCAGGAGCAATTACTATATTATTAACAGATCGAAATTTAAATACCTCATTTTTTGATCCCTCCGGTGGTGGAGACCCAATCTTATATCAACACCTATTCTGATTCTTTGGACACCCAGAAGTATATATCCTAATTCTACCAGGATTTGGAATAATTTCACATATTGTAACTCAAGAAAGAGGTAAAAAAGAAACATTTGGAGTTCTTGGAATAATTTATGCAATAATAGCAATTGGATTCCTAGGATTTATTGTATGGGCACATCATATATTTACTGTAGGAATAGATGTTGATACACGAGCATATTTTACTGCAGCTACAATAATTATTGCTGTACCAACAGGAATTAAGGTATTTAGATGAATTGCAACACTACATGGAACACAAATTAATTACTCCCCATCAATATTATGAGCATTAGGATTTATTTTCTTATTTACAATAGGGGGATTAACAGGAGTAGTATTAGCAAATTCATCACTAGATATTGTACTACATGACACATACTATGTTGTAGCACATTTTCACTATGTACTGTCTATAGGAGCAGTATTTGCTATTATAGCAGGACTAGTACATTGATTTCCACTATTTACAGGAGTAATAATAAATCCAGATTGATTAAAAATTCAATTCATCTCAATATTTATTGGAGTCAACTTAACATTCTTTCCACAACATTTTCTAGGATTAAGAGGAATACCACGACGATATTCGGATTATCCAGATGCATATACAATATGAAATATTGTTTCAAGATTAGGATCAATCTTATCATTTACAGCAGTAATCATTATAATTTTTATTACCTGAGAAGGTATGACAAGCGCCCGACCAACATTATTTAATCTACAACAAACATCATCAATTGAATGATATCAAATATCACCTCCTTCTGAACATACGTATTCAGAACTTCCAATACTACTTACTAACAACTAATTTTTAAGGTGGCAGAGAAGTGCATTGAATTTAAGCTTCAAATATAAGGGGTGTCCCTTACTTAAAAGTGGCAACCTGAAATCAAATAGGATTACAAGATAGATCCTCCCCATTAATAGAACAAATAATATTTTTCCATGACCACACAATATTAATTTTAATTATAATTACAGTATTAGTAGGATATTTAATAGCATCATTATTTAATAACAAATTAACAAATCGAATACTTTTAGAAGGACAAACATTAGAAACAATATGAACAATTATACCAGCAATTACCCTAGTTTTTATTGCCCTACCCTCTCTACGTTTATTATACTTGTTAGATGAAATTAATCAACCTTCATTAACTCTTAAAACTATTGGGCATCAATGATACTGAAGTTATGAATACTCCGATTTTATAAAAGCAGAATTTGATTCATATATAGCCCCAACAAATGAAATATCTTTAGACTCGTTTCGATTATTAGATGTAGATAATCGAACAGTACTACCAATTAATATAGATATTCGAGTACTAACTACATCTGCAGATGTATTACATTCATGAGCCATGCCATCCATAGGAATTAAGAAAGATGCCACTCCAGGACGACTTAATCAGGCAGGGGTAAATATTAGTCGAATTGGTCAATTTTTTGGACAATGTTCAGAAATTTGTGGATCTAATCATAGATTTATACCAATTATTGTTGAAACTACAACTCACAAATCTTTTATTAATTGATTAATAAAAATTATACAAGAATCATTAGATGACTGAAAAGTAAGTAATTGTCTCTTAAACCACAAAATGGTAATATAACAACTACTTCTAATGAAAAGAGTTAGTTAATATATAACATAGGAATGTCAAACCTAAATTATCCTTGTAGATACTTTTTATTCCACAAATATATTCATTAAACTGAATTATTTTATTCACAATATTTATATTAATTTATTTTTTATATTTAATTGTCAACTATTATAATTATAATAAATTATTAAATAATAACAATTTTAAAATAGAAAATAAACCAAAAATTAAATACTGAAAATGATAACAAGATTATTCTCATCATTCGACCCAACATCATCAATTATAAATATATATATCACTACATTGAATAAGAACATTCTTGGGATTATTAATAATTCCAGCCCCATTTTGATTAATACAGTCACGAACCTCTATGTTATATAATATAATAATAGTAAAATTACATGAAGAGTTTAAAACATTTTTAGGAATAATTAGTCACCAAGGAAGAACTCTAATATTTATTAGTATATTTTCAATAATCTTATTTAATAATTCAATAGGATTATTACCCTATGTATTTACTAGATCAAGTCACTTAGTTTTTACTCTAACCCTAGCCCTACCAATATGATTATCATTTATACTATTCGGGTGAATTAATAATACAAAACATATATTAGCACACCTAGTACCGGAAGGTGTGCCAACACTATTAATACCAATTATAGTAGGTATTGAAATCATTAGAAATCTAATTCGTCCAATAACTCTATCAGTACGATTAGCAGCCAACATAATAGTTGGACACTTAATAATATCAATAATTGGAAATACAGGAACAATATTAGAAATTATTGGGCTTTCAATACTAATTTTAGCACAAATTATATTAATTATTATAGAAACAGTCGTAGCATTTATTCAGTCTTATATATTTGCCTTATTAATTGCTATTTATTCTAGAGAATCAAAATAACTAATGTCAACAAATCAAAATCACCCATATCACTTAGTAGATCAAAGCCCATGACCAGCAACAGGAGCCATTAGAGCAATAATATTAACAACAGGGATAATTAGATGATTTCACCAACAAAATATAGTACTATTATTAATAGGGATAACAACTATACTCCTTACAATAATTCAATGATGACGAGATATTTCACGAGAAAGAACATATCAAGGATTACATACAAATCAAGTTATAATAGGACTACGATGAGGTATAATTTTATTTATTATTTCAGAAGTACTATTTTTTGTATCATTCTTTTGAGCATTTTTCCATAGAAGCTTATCCCCGACAATTGAACTAGGAATATTATGACCACCAAGGGGGATTACTCCATTTAATCCAATACAAGTACCTTTATTAAATACAGCAATTCTGCTAGCCTCAGGAGTAACAGTAACATGAGCACACCATGGACTATTAGAAAAAAACCGTTCACATACAATGCAAGCACTTATATTAACATTAATATTAGGAGTATATTTTACTATTCTTCAAGCATATGAATATTATGAATCCCCATTTACTATTGCTGATGCAGTATATGGATCCACATTCTTTATAGCAACAGGATTTCACGGACTACATGTTATTATTGGATCAACCTTCCTAGGGGTATGCTTAGCTCGACACATCTTATGTCATTTTTCACCAACACATCACTTCGGGTTTGAAGCAGCAGCATGATATTGACATTTCGTAGATGTAGTATGATTATTCCTTTATATTTCAATTTATTGATGAGGTAGATAATTTACTTAGTATATTTAAAGTACACTTAACTTCCAATTAAAAAGATTATAATAAAATAAAGTAAATAATTAATGTAATCATAAGTACCTCATTATTAATTATAATAATCACATCAATTGTAATAATATTATCCACATTACTATCAAAAAAAATAATTACAGACCGAGAAAAAAGATCACCGTTTGAATGTGGATTTGACCCAAAATCCTCAGCACGAATTCCATTCTCTATAAATTTTTTTCTAATTGCAGTAATTTTTCTAATTTTTGATGTAGAAATCGTATTACTATTACCAATAACAGTTATTATTACTAATTCAAAATTAATATATTGACTATGTGTTAGACTCCTATTCCTATTAATTTTACTTTTAGGTTTATATCATGAATGAACCCAAGGATCACTAGAATGAGCATGCTGGAGTAATAGTTAATAATAACATTTGAGTTGCATTCAAAAGGTATTGAATAATTCAATTTACTTTATTAAGCAAGAAGCAAAAGCAATCAGCTTCGACCTGAATAAATTGGTATATATTACCCTTGCTTACTTGACTGAAGCCAAAGAAAGGCGGCATATTAATGTTAATAATAAAATTAGGATTATTTCCTCAGTTAAGGGGTATCTTATTAAGTGGGGGCTGCTAACTTCCATCTTTAGTGGTGAAATTCCATTAATACTCTTCACAATATTTCTTTAGTATAAAATTACATTATCTTTTCATGATAAAGCTGGACTTTAAATAAGTTCAAGAAGTGTTTACAGAATTATTTTATTCTTCCTAATAACTTCAATATTATGCTTTAATAAGCTATATAAACACACATAAATTATTAATAAAATTACTATTAAAAATGAAAATATAAAATAAATATTAAAATAGTTAGAATGTATTAGTTGGATATTTAAAGAACCACTCTTTATATATTTATATACTCCCTGCCCCTCCATAAGTTCACTTCATCCATAATCAATAGCCTTAATATATATACCTCCAGTAATAAATGAACTACCAATTAATCCACCAGAGGATAAATAAGGTAAAAATCATATTCCTCCTAATAAATAGTATACTATTTTATTATTAAAAAATGGATAAACTTCGAACAAGAAAGATGTAATATTATATCCAATTCACCCTCCCAATAAAATACAAATTACTGCCCCTATCTTCAACTTAAAAGGAATAATAATAACAAAAACAGAAGGAAAAATTAATCATATTAATCCAGAACCACCTACAACAGATAATAATAATAAGCCTAATATACCTTTAAATATACCTCACCCCCCATCATCAGAAAAGAATTGAAATGATGTACCTCTATAAGATTTACCAACTAAATAATAATTTAATCGAAAACTATAAGCTATGGTTATACCCGTAGAAATTCATAATAAAACAAATATTACTAAATTAAAAGAAGATATACTTAATATTTCCAAAATTAAATCCTTAGAATAAAATCCAGCCAAAAATGGTATTCCACATAGGGCAAGACTAGAAATTATTATACAAGAAATAGTTATTGGCATTTTATTAATTAAACCCCCCATACAACGAATATCCTGAACATCACCTATAACATGAATTACTACACCAGCACATAAAAACAATAAAGACTTAAATATAGCGTGCGTCAACAAGTGAAAAAATGATAACTCCTTTAATCCCATAGATAATGTTAATATTATTAACCCAAGTTGTCTTAATGTAGATAAAGCAATAATTTTCCTTAAATCATATTCAAAATTAGCACCAACCCCAGCTATAAATATAGTTAGCCCCGATAATAATAAAAGTACCCTCCCAAGAACAGTATATATCAATATATCTCCAAAACGAATTAATAAATAAACCCCAGCAGTAACCAAAGTAGAAGAATGAACTAATGCAGAAACTGGGGTTGGTGCAGCTATAGCTGCCGGCAACCATGCAGAAAACGGAATTTGTGCACTCCTTGTTATTCCAGCAATAATAATAAATCTAGTAATTAATATTATATCAAAATCAGAAATTAATCATAAATAATAAATATAATTTCATCTACCATAGTTTAATATTCAAGCAATAGATAATAAAATAAATACATCACCAATTCGATTGGACAGAGCAGTTAGTATTCCAGCAGAATAGGAACGAACATTCTGATAATAAATTACTAGACAGTAAGAAACTAATCCTAGGCCATCCCATCCTAAAATAATTCTAATAATATTAGGAGAAATAATTAAAAACATTATAGATCCAACAAATAATAAAACTAAAATAATAAATCGATTTATATTATAGTCCCCCTCTATATAAGAACCTCTATAATTAATAACCATAGAAGAAATATATATAACTAAGCCTATAAAAATTAAAGATATTCAATCAAATAATATTGTTATAATAATACTAGAACTATTCAAATTAACAATATTTCACTCAATAAAAATTGTAACATCCTTAATTAAAAATATTATCCCTAATAATAATAAAATTATTCTACTAATCAATAAAATAATTGATATTATACTTGTAATAAAAAAATTAAAAACCATTGATTTAAGAACTTTTAGTTACCACTAAGTCCACAACTTACTATTCTACTTAAACTACTTAAATATTTTAAATTCAATGAAATATTGGAGAACAAAAAAATAATTAAAAAATTTAATGGAAATGAATGACAAAATAATAATAAATATTCACGTATATATCTTCTTCAGCAAGAAAATACACCAGAATAATATATTCCATGCTGAGTATAAGAATATAAATATAAAGTATAACCAGCACTTAAAAAAGAAAGTAATGCAACACCTACAAAACTAAAGTAGGATCACCCAATAATTCTATTTAATAAACTAATTTCTCCCAACAGGTTAATAGAAGGAGGGGCAGCCATATTAGTAATTCTTAATATAAATCATCATAAAGATAATCTAGGAATATAATTAATTATTCCCCTATTAATTAATATACTACGACTACCTAATCGTTCATAAGTAATATTTACTAGACAAAATATCCCAGAAGAACAAAGACCATGTGCTACTATTAAAGTAAGGCCACCATTTATCCCTCATGCTCCTATAGTTATAATCCCTATTAAAACAAGACCTATGTGTGCTACAGATGAATATGCAACCAAGGCGCTTAAATCAATTTGACGTATACAAACAAGACTAATTATTCAAATTCCAACAACTCTAATACCAAATCAAAAAATATTATATTTAATAGCTAATCTCTCAATACAAGAAATAATTCGCAAAATCCCATATCCTCCAAGCTTTAATAAAATTCCGGCCAAAATTATAGACCCACTAACTGGTGCCTCAACATGAGCCCTAGGTAATCACAAATGAACCAAAAATATAGGTATTTTTACTAAAAAAGCAAACACCATTCTAATATATCAAACAAAATAATTTATATCAATATTAATATATCTAAATATATATATATATAGACCACCCACTTTATAATTTAACATAAAAATACCAACCAAAAGAGGTAAAGAAGCAAGTAATGTATAAAAAGTAAATATACCCCCGCTTGTACTCGCTCTGGTTGATATCCTCACCCTAAAATTAAAAATAAAGTGGGTACTAATGATCCCTCAAAAAACAAATAAAATAAAAAAAAATTTATTCTTATAAAAGTTAATATTAATAATAATAATAAAATAATTAACAAAAACATAAATCTACAAGGATAAAAATAAATAGATATAATACTATTTCTAGCCACTATTATTAAAAAAATAATTCAAATACTAAGTAAAATTAAAGAGTAAGACATCACATCTAAGCCAATAAAATAACCAACCCCCATACTCCGATACCAAATCACACTATTAATAAAAACAAAAAACAACCAAAAACAATAGAAATTTGAACCAATATTCATAAAGAACTATTAAATCTCAAAAGGATTAAAAATATAAAATAAAAAATATATTTTAACCTTTTAGTAATACAAAAGAATTAAAATAATCATTACCATGAGTACGTGTAACTGATACTATAACAGATAAACCAAGAGCTCCCTCACATACACAAAATGAAATAAATAATAAACAAAAATAAGCTTCTTCCTGATTATTAATAAAATAATAAGTTATATATAAATATAAGGATAACACAATAAATTCAAGTCTTAATAGAGTTACTAATAAATGCCTACGTTGAGAAATAAAACATAAAAATCTAATAAATAAAATAATTAATATAAATAATACTCATAACATAAGTTTTTATAGTTTAATAAAAACAATGGTCTTGTAAATCATAAATGAATTAATAATTCTAAAAACATCAAGGAAGATATAATTATATCATCATTAGCTCCCAAAGCCAATATTTTTATTAAACTACTCCTTGATATTAAAATACAATTAATATTAATTACTATTATATTATTATTAGCAATAATAATACTATATATAAAACATCCACTATCTATGGGGATTATACTAATTATACAAACTGTTACTGCATGCCTAACAATATCAACATTCCTAAAATCCACATGACTTTCCTATGTATTATTCCTAGTATTTTTAGGAGGAATACTAGTTCTATTTATTTACACAACAAGACTTACACCAAATGAAATATTCAAAATAAGAAGAAAAATAATGGTTTTGGGCGTAACCCTAATGTTATTATGTTTATTTATATTAATAATGAGAGATCCATTATTAACCCCCTCAATACTACAAAATATAGATACATATACAACCTGAAGAAGTATACCCCCCCTACCAGGAATAAAATTATATAATGAATCCATTATAATAATAACTACTATAACAGTAGTATATTTATTTATTACATTAATTGCAATTGTAAAAATTACTAGACTTTCACATGGGCCCCTAAAAATAATTAAATAATTACAAATGACAAAGCCAGCACGGATTTATCACCCCCTACTTAAACTAGCAAATAATGCATTAGTGGACTTACCAGCCCCACTAAATATTTCCTACTGATGAAACTTTGGTTCACTTATAGGAATGTGTCTCTCAATCCAAATCTTAACAGGTCTTTTTTTAGCAATACATTATATCTCAAGAACAGATTTAGCCTTTTCTAGAGTAATACACATCTGCCGAGATGTAAACTATGGATGAATACTACGAACTATTCACGCTAACGGAGCTTCCATATTCTTTATTTGTATATATATACATGTTGGACGAGGGATATATTATGGATCCTATTTATACTTTCACACATGATCTATTGGGGTCATAATTATATTAGCAACAATAGCAACAGGATTTGTTGGATATGTACTACCATGGGGTCAAATATCATTTTGAGGTGCCACAGTAATTACTAACTTACTCTCGGCAATTCCATATTTAGGAACTATACTAGTTCAATGAATTTGGGGTGGGTTTGCAGTAGATAGTGCCACACTGACTCGATTCTTCGCCTTCCATTTTTTATTACCATTTATTTTAATAGCAATATCCATAGTTCATCTACTTTTTTTGCATCAAACCGGATCTAACAATCCACTATCTATTAATAGTAACATGGATAAAATTCCATTCCACCCATACTTCTCCATAAAAGACACATTAGGGTTTATACTTATAATTTTAAGATTAATACAACTCTCATTAATATTTCCAACAACCCTAGGAGATCCTGAAAACTTTACCCCTACAAATCCACTAGTAACCCCTGTACACATTCAACCAGAATGATACTTTCTATTTGCATATGCCATTCTACGATCAATTCCAAATAAGCTTGGGGGGGTAGTAGCACTAGTATTATCTATTATAATTTTATTTATTATACCAATACATCATAAAAGAAATTTTCGTGGACTACAATTTTACCCTTTAAATCAAGTATTATTTTGATTAATATTTGCAACCTTTATTTTATTAACTTGAATTGGAGCCCGACCCGTAGAAACTCCATACATTACTACTGGGCAAGTATTAACAATTATATATTTTATATATTTCATTATATCCCCGGCAACCCTACTATTATGAGATAAAATTTTAAAAAAATGACTTCTTGACTGAAACTTTAAGTGTATGTCTTGAAAACATAAAATAGAATATAAATATTCTAGAAGTCTTCACATTCTAATTGTTATGCAACTAAATATAAATTGATACAATCAATTACCTAAAACCAACAAAAATAAAAAAAATTTAAAGAAACCGGAAGAAAACTCCTCCAAGCTAAATATATAAGTTTATCATAACGAAATCGTGGTAGTGTACCTCGAACTCAAATATAAATAAATCCTAAAAAAATAACCCTTAAGTAAAAAAAAAAAAAGAAAAGTGGTATCCCCCAACAATAAAATTCTAAATAAAACACTTATAAATAAAATACTAGCATATTCAGATATAAAAATTAAAGCAAACCCCCCAGCACTATACTCAACATTAAATCCAGAAACAAGTTCAGACTCACCATCAGCAAAATCAACAGGAGTTCGGTTAGTCTCAGCTAAGCAAGAACTCAATCAGGCTAACGCCAACGGTATAGCAATAAAAATAAATCATAAATAATCCTGAAAAACATTAAATGAAAGTAAATTATAACCACCAATTAAAAAAATAAAAGATAATAAAATTAATACTAATCTAACCTCATAAGAAATTCTCGAAAAATTAAGTTTTGATCTTGTAGTAGAAATGTCCGAATTAAGACGCTTTTCAGGCTCTTCTTGGCTGCTACAGCCCCTAAAGGTCCTTCGCCTCTCTTACAATGATAGCACATTCTCTTCTGTCTTCTGCTCGACGTCTCCACAGTCTTACTCCCATCCTCCTAAGGTCTTCCTCAACAACCTCCAACCATCTTTTCCTTGGCCTTCCTCTTAATCTTCACCCTCCTGGTGTCCTTTATTGACCTTTTAACAGCTCTGTCTTCAGGTATTCTTTCCTAGTCTCATGCTTCTTATTTCGGAAACTATATCTGTTTTTTTGTAGTAGAGTGTTCTAATTTCATCGTTTCTCCTTATTCGCCATTGACCATTCTCATTTACTGGCCCGTATATTTTCCTCAGTATCCTTCTTTCCCATCTTCGCAAAAGTTCTTCATCTGCTTGAACCAAAGTCTATGTCTTTGCTCCATATGTCACCACTGACATTACGACTAGCTGATATACTTTCATTTTCAAATTTCTACTCAGGCTGCGAGATTTGAAAACTCTTAACAATGAGAAATACCTTCGATTACCAGCTGCAATTCTTGCTTTTCTTTCCTCCTTAATATTATTATACATGGTAACTTATGTTCCAAGATATTGAAAATTTTGAATTTTTCATACGTGCCTCCATCAACTTGTATATATTGGCCTTCCGTGAATTCCATATTTCGCGCTGAGAACATGTATTTAGTCTTGTGTTTTTTTATTTGGAGTCCCATCTCACTAGCTGTGTTCTCCAATCTTTCCAGTCCTTCCTTCACTTCTTGCAATCTTCGTGCCATCATATCAATGTCATCAGCATATGCTAGATTTTGGTTCACTGTGTTGAAGAGAGTTCCTACTGGGTTACACTCATGATCTTTTCTAAAACTATATTGAATAATATCGTAGATAGCACATCTCCTTGTCTCAAACCTTGGTTTACTGCAAATTCCCTAGTGAGCTCTGCTTCAATCTTCACCTTGCATTTAGTACCCCTAGGCGTCATTCTGGTTAATCTTATTAGCTTGTTTAGGATCCCTAGCTCCTTCATTGCCTCATACAATTTTCCTCGTATGATACTGTCATATGCCTGCTTAAAGTCTATAAATAACTGATGAATATTCATAACATTTCTCCATTATCTGCCTGACTATAAAGATTTGATCCGTAGTGGATCTGTTTGGTCTAAAACCACACTGATAATCCCCTATTATTCCCTCAGTCAGTGGTGACAATCTACCTGCTAGGATTTTTGCAAGCACTTTGTATATTACGCTCACTAGGGCTACAGTTCATGTTCCCATATATCAGATAACAATTTGTGTATATACTTAATTAGTTGATTTCCCTGAGTTCTTAACCATTTCAGCAGTGATGTTATTAATCCCTGGGGCTTTGTTATTCTTTAGAGGCTTAATAACTGTTCTAACTTCTTCCAGTGTTGGAGATGTTCCGGTTTCGTCATCATGGTACTCCTCTTCATCATTCAATTCTAGATATTGGAACCCATCTTCCACATTAAGTAGCTGACTGAAGTATTCTGCCCATCTCTCTAAGATCTCATTTTCCCCGCCTATTAGGTTTCCTGCTTGGTCCTTACAGAAAGCTGTCTTCGGTTGGAAGCCTTTCCTTATATCCTTCACCCTCATATACATTTTCCTTACTTGCTGATTACTACTATATTCTTCAAGTTCCTCAATCCACTCTTTCTCAAAGCATCGTTTCTTTCTCCTGCACACACAGTCTGCTTCCTTTCTTTTAAGTCTACATTGTTCTGTGTTATATCTGGTTTTCCTATTAAGCATTCTCTTTCCAGCCTCATTTCTTTCATTTATTGCTGCTTTACATTCCTCATCAAACCATTTACCTCTTTGGATCTTCGTCTTCTCTCCCAGCACTTCCTGTGCTGTTTCATGTAGGATCTCCTTTATTATACTCCATTGCCCTTCAATACCTTCGATTTCCCACCTTTGACTTCTTTGTTCAAGTTGGTTGAATACCATTAAACGGAATTGTTTGGCAATGGCTTCATCTCTTTATAACTTCTCATCATCATACCTTGATGTCACTTTCGCTCTTCTTCCATCCCTATATGTAGCTATTCTCTGTCTGTATTTAATGCGTACTAAATAATCACTGTCTGCTCCTCGACAGCTATCTGCTTGTAGTATATCAGAGGCATGTCTTCTGTCTATCAGCACATGGTCAATTTGGTTTTGTGTTACACCATCTGGTGAACACCATGTCATTTTCCTCACCTTCTTCCTTTGATGCCAGGTGCTTCCAATGACCATTAAGTTACACATAGTCAGATCTATCAGTCTCAGACCATTATCATTTGAAATTTCAAGCAAACTTTCCTTTCCTATAGAGTCTTGGAATGCTTCTTCACGTCCAACCTTGGCATTAAAGTCTCCCATTATTATCTTAATGTCATGTTTTGGTATACGATCGATTACCTGATCCAGCAGCTGGTAGAATCCATCCTTTTCATCTTCTTCTGCCTCTTCCGTTTCGGCATATACACATACTAAGGTAATGTTGAAGAACTTGGCTTTCATTCTCAGCGTACATAAGCTCTCATTTATTGGTTTGAATTTCTTTACTACAGTTTTATATTTATTGTTTAGTAGGAATCCTGTGCCACGTCTTGTATTTTCACTGCTTCCACTATACATTAATGTGTAATCCCCAGTAGATAACATTCCATTTCCTTGCCACCTGATCTCCTGCAATGCCGATACTATTATTCTGTATTTCTTCATTTCCTCCTTTAGGTTTTCCAATGCACCTGCTTTACTTAATGTTCTAACATTCCATGTAGAGAGGTATATATCATTCTTCCGTTTACGTAGTCCTTTAGCATGCCTGTGTCTTTCCATAGAATACGTCCGGCTATCATTGTTTCTGAGGTCCGCAACAATGATTGTTTTATGGGATAGGGTCGTTAGTCCCATGCTCAACCCCCAACCTGGAGGACCAAGGTTTGTATCAGGTTTGCTCCTTTATTTATTTATTTAAAGACATGACACTACAGGCAAATGCCCATTTACAGTGTCTTGTATTATAACACTGTTTGGTACACAAAATATGCAATCAGAAGAATTCAAAAAGTACAATAATATGATAATATGTGTTACAGTAATATAAAAATTAATATAAGATTAGATATGAAAGAGAAGTATAAAGTATTAACCTGACAGTTTGGGTTAGAACTTACACATGATAACCAATAAATAACCAAGGAAAAACATATGTACTGTTGCCAACACTACGGCTGAGGAATCCGTTCCATCCCCCTCGTAACCCTGAGGACGGGACTTAGGGACTATAGTGTAAGTCACCAAAACTGAGACCTTCTGTAAACAAACGGTCTCACCGATTCGATGTATCACTCCGCGTCAGCTGATTCATGACCGGAATCATCTGCCGTTACACTCATAGTTCGCCGCACCTATTCATTTTATATAAGAGCCTCTGAATGTGAGAACCCGCTCTCAAAACATCAAACGAATATGCAGCCGCATACATTGTTACTCTCCCGGTCATTCTCTCTTTCATAACCCTTCAAACTGCAGACACTGACACACCACTGCACTGGGATACGAACTTAACTACTTCATTTACTGGTTTCTCAGAACGTTACATGAATCTGTTTCTCACCCCTTTTCAAAGGCTGTCCTTGCTGGTGTTTTGAAAACAAGCTCGGAGAACACTGAGACTTTCCCGCACGCATAGAACACGGCATGTTATTTTTCTAAGGATATATTACTAAGTTGCACTACTTTCTTGCTGTTCACATGATTATTTTTAGAAAATAACCAATGTTATAAAATATCATTATGTACACAAATCTCTAAGCTCATTGAAAGTTACAATGCATATTACTACAAAATGTTCACACTTATCTTGCCTTGCCATGTCACCAAGTTATTTTACGTAGTGCACTATATTTGGCGGAACAAAAATCGTCATTAGCATGCTTGTCAAAGTTTCCAACCGCAATACATTTAAGAACTTTCTTTGTCTTGTTTTGATCATCATCAATATATTTATTGGACTTAGAGCAATGCATATGGCTGTTTATGCCCATTATATATTTTATTTACGTAAGATACAATTTACATAAAATTTACAAATAAATTTCAAATACTCTCCTATCTATATCATCCTTAGAAATATACATTACCATGTTATATCATTTTGTCTAAAAAAATGCAAGTAAAATATATTCAATTCACATGCAAGAAAGAAGCCAAATTTATGGGAAATGATTACTGGTGGAAAGAGTTAACCATAAAGGTGAAGCAATAAGTAAAAAAAGAAAGAGCATTGGGTTTAAAGTGAGACGTCATTTGCGGCAGCGTATCCCATACTACAAATTGGCCATTGTTTTACCTTATGTAATGAATCCTGTAACAACGCTGGATTTTCGTGTGGATTATTTTACTTCTATGAGTTTGCAATGCTTTCTGTATGAGCGTGGTTTTGTTCACAGAAGGTCTCAGGGTTGGTGATTTGAACTTTAGGTAGTAATATTGGGATAGGATACAATAGGTAAAATTGGACGTTGCAGAACGCCTTAGTCTGGCTTCTTTTCTGAGACCTGTCCAGCATGGGTGACCTTGCTGGTAGAAAATCTACCGCTGGCATAGCTCTCAGCCTCAACAAAGCACGCAAACCCCTCCGACCGCACGGTCAGTGCTACTGTAAGGCGGCATTCCCTGGAGGGGTTTTCAGGCTCTGAGAAATATAATGATTCAACATTTTAATGAAAATCATCTCTGGCTTGGTCAGTAGGGAAAATGAGTTTGAAGCGAGTGTTATGATTGAATGCGAATTTCTCGAATAATCAAGTTTTGATCCTACATTCGAAATGTGATAATTAAAATGCTTTTAAGCTCTGAACTGCATAATAATAAAACATTTTAATGAAAATCATTTCTGCCTTGCTCTGTAGAAAAAATGAGTTTCAAACGAGTATTAGCATTGAACGCGAATTTCTCGAAAAATCAAGTTATCATCGTGTAGTCAAAATGCAATAATTAGAACGCTTCTCAAGCTTTGAAAAGCATAATAATTCAACATTTTAATGAAAATCATCTCTGGCTTGCTCTGTAGAAAAATAGGGTTTCAAGTGAGTATTTGCCTTTCACACGAATTTCTCGAAAGATCAAGTTTTGAACCTATAGTCAAAATGTCAAAATTAAAACGTTTCTGAGGCTCTGAAAAGCATAATAATTCAACATTCTAATGAAAATCAGCTCTGGCTTGCTCTGTAGAGAAAATGAGTTTCATACGAGTATTAGCATTGAACGGGAATTTCTCGAAATATTAAGTTGTGATCTTGCAGTAGAAATGTCAGAATTAAGACGCTTTTCAGGCTCTTCTTGGCTGCTACAACCCCTAAAGAGCCTTCGCCTCTCTTACAATGATAGCACATTCTCTTCTGTCTTCTGCTCGACGTCTCCACAGTCTTACTCCCATCCTCCTAAGGTCTTCCTCAACAACCTCCAACCATCTTTTCCTTGGCCTTCCTCTTAATCTTCACCCTCCTGGTGTCCCTTTATTGACCTTTTTAACAGCTCTGTCTTCAGGTATTCTTTCCACATGTCCTAGTCTCATGCTTCTTATATCGGAAACTATATCTGTTTTTTTGTAGTAGAGTGTTCTAATTTCATCGTTTCTCCTTATTCGCCATTGATCATTCTCATTTACTGGCCCGTATATTTTCCTCAGTATCCTTCTTTCCCATCTTCGCAAAAGTTCTTCATCTGCTTGCACCAAAGTCTATGTCTCTGCTCCATATGTCACCACTGACATTACGACTAGCTGATATACTTTCATTTTCAAATTTCTACTCAGGCTGCGAGATTTGAAAACTCTTAACAATGAGAAATACCTTCGATTACCAGCTGCAATTCTTGCTTTTCTTTCCTCCTTAATATTATTATACATGGTAACTTATGTTCCAAGATATTGAAAATTTTGAATTTTTCATACGTGCCTCCATCAACTTGTATATATTGGCCTTCCGTGAATTCCATATTTCGCGCTGAGAACATGTATTTAGTCTTGGTTTTTTTATTTGGAGTCCCATCTCACTAGCTGTGTTCTCCAATCTTTCCAGTCCTTCCTTCACTTCTTGCAATCTTCGTGCCATCATATCAATGTCATCAGCATATGCTAGATTTTGGTTCACTGTGTTGAAGAGAGTTCCTACTGGGTTACACTCATGATCTTTTCTAAAACTATATTAAATAATATCGTAGATAGCACATCTCCTTGTCTCAAAACTTGGTTTACTGCAAATTCCCTTGTGAGCTCTGCTTCAATCTTCACCTTGCATTTAGTACCCCTAGGCGTCATTCTGGTTAATCTTATTAGCTTGTTTAGGATCCCTAGCTCCTTCATTGCCTCATACAATTTTCCTCGTATGATACTGTCATATGCCTGCTTAAAGTCTATAAATAACTGATGAATATTCATAACATTTCTCCATTATCTGCCTGACTATAAAGATTTGATCCGTAGTGGATCTGTTTGGTCTAAAACCACACTGATAATCCCCTATTATTCCCTCAGTCAGTGGTGACAATCTTCCTGCTAGGATTTTTGCAAGCACTTTGTATATTACGCTCACTAGGGCTATAGTTCATGTTCCCATATATCAGATAACAATTTGTGTATATACTTAATTAGTTGATTTCCCTGAGTTCTTAACCATTTCAGCAGTGATGTTATTAATCCCTGGGGCTTTGTTATTCTTTAGAGGCTTAATAACTGTTCTAACTTCTTCCAGTTTTGGAGATGTTCCGGTTTCGTCATCATGGTACTCCTCTTCATCATTCAATTCTAGATCTTGGAACCCATCTTCCACATTAAGTAGCTGACTGAAGTATTCTGCCCATCTCTCTAAGATCTCATTTTCCCCGCCTATTAGGTTTCCTGCTTGGTCCTTACAGAAAGCTGTCTTCGGTTGGAAGCCTTTCCTTATATCCTTCACCCACATATACATTTTCCTTACTTGCTGATTACTACTATATTCTTCAAGTTCCTCAATCCACTCTTTCTCAAAGCATCGTTTCTTTCTCCTGCACACACAGTCTGCTTCCTTTCTTTTAAGTCTACATTGTTCTGTGTTATATCTGGTTTTCCTATTAAGCATTCTCTTTCGTGCCTCATTTCTTTCATTTATTGCTGCTTTACATTCCTCATCAAACCATTTACCTCTTTGGATCTTCGTCTTCTCTTCCAGCACTTCCTGTGCTGTTTCATGTAGGATCTCCTTTATTATACTCCATTTCCCTTCAATACCTTCGATTTCCCACCTTTGACTTCTTTGTTCAAGTTGGTTGCCTATCATTAAACGGAATTGTTTGGCAATGGCTTCATCTCTTTTTAACTTCTCATCATCATACCTTGAGGTCACTTTCGCTCTTCTTCCATCCCTATATGTAGCTATTCTCTGTCTGTATTTAATGCGTACTAAATAATCACTGTCTGCTCCTCGACAGCTATCTTCTTGTAGTATATCAGAGGCATGTCTTCTGTCTATCAGCACATGGTCAATTTGGTTTTGTGTTACACCATCTGGTGAACACAATGTCATTTTCCTCACCTTCTTCCTTTGATGCCAGGTGCTTCCAATGACCATTAAGTTACACATAGTCAGATCTATCAGTCTCAGACCATTATCATTTGAAATTTCATGCAAACTTTCCTTTCCTATAGAGTCTTGGAATGCTTCCTCACGTTCAATCTTGGCATTAGAGTCTCCCATTATTATCTTAATGTCATGTTTTGATATACGATCGATTACCTGATCCAGCTGCTGGTAGAATCCATCCTTTTCATCTTCTTCTGCCTCTTCCGTTTCGGCATATACACAAACTAAGGTAATGTTGAAGAACTTGGCTTTCATTCTCAGCGTACATAAGCTCTCATTTATTTGTTTGAATTTCTTTACTACAGTTTTATATTTATTGTTTAGTAGGAATCCTGTGCCACCTCTTGTATTTTCACTGCTTCCACTATACATAAATGTGTAATCCCCAGTAGATAACATTCCATTTCCTTGCCACCTGATCTCCTGCAATGCCGCTACTATTATTCTGTATTTCTTCATTTCCTCCTTTAGGTTTTCCAATGCACCTGGTTTACTTAATGTTCTAACATTCCATGTGGCCAGGTATATATCGTTCTTCCGTTTACGTAGCCCTTTAACATGCCTGTGTCTTTCCATAGAATACGTCCGGCTATCATTGTTTCTGAGTTCCGCAACAAAGATTGTTTTATGGGATAGGGTCGTTAGTCCCATTCTCAACCCCCAACCTGGAGGACCAAGGTTTGTATCAGGTTTTCTCCTTTATTTATTTATTTAAAGACATGACACTACAGGCAAATGCCCATTTACAGTGTCTTGTATTATAACACTGTTTGGTACACAAAATATGCAATCAGAATTTTTCAAAAAGTACAATAATATGATAATATGTGTTACAGTAATATAAAAATTATATGAAAGAGAAGTATAAAGTATTAACCTGACAGTTTGGGTTAGAACTTACACATGATAACCAAGAAAATAACCAAGGAAAAACATATGTACTGTTGCCAACACTACGGCTGAGGAATCCGCTCCATCCCCCTCGTAACCCTGAGGACGGGACTTAGGGACTATAGTGTAAGTCACCAAAACTGAGACCTTCTGTAAACAAACGGTCTCACCGATTCGATGTATCACTCCGCGTCAGCTGATTCATGACCGAAATCATCTGCCGTTACACTCATAGTTCGCCGCACCTATTCATTTTATATAAGAGCCTCTGAATGTGAGAACCCGCTCTCAAAACATCAAACGAATATGCAGCCCCATACATTGTTACTCTCCCGGTCATTCTCTCTTTCATAACCCTTCAAACTGCAGACACTGACACACCACTGCACTGGGATACGAACTTAACCACTTCATTTACTGGTTTCTCAGAACGTTACATGAATCTGTTTCTCACCCCTTTTCAAAGGCTGTCCTTGCTGGTGTTTTGAAAACAAGCTCGGAGAACACTGAGACTTTCCCGCACGCATAGAACACGGCATGTTATTTTTCTAAGGATATATTACTAAGTTGCACTACTTTCTTGCTGTTCACATGATTATTTTTAGAAAATAACCAATGTTATAAAATATCATTATGTACACAAATCTCTAAGCTCATTGAAAGTTACAATGCATATTACTACAAAATTTTCACACTTATCTTGCCTTGCCATGTCACCAAGTTATTTTACGTAGTGCACTATATTTGGCGGAACAAAAATCGTCATTAGCATGCTTGTCAAAGTTTCCAACCGCAATACATTTAAGAACTTTCTTTGTCTTGTTTTGATCATCATCAATATATTTATTGGACTTAGAGCAATGCATATGGCTGTTTATGCCCATTATATATTTTATTTACGTAAGATACAATTTACATAAAATTTACAAATAAATTTCAAATACTCTCCTATCTATATCATCCTTAGAAATATACATTACCATGTTATATCATTTTGTCTAAAAAAATGCAAGTAAAATATATTCAATTCACATGCAAGAAAGAAGCCAAATTTATGGGAAATGATTACTGGTGCAAAGAGTTAACCATAAAGGTGAAGCAATAAGTAAAAAAAGAAAGAGCATTGGGTTTAAAGTGAGACGTCATTTGCGGCAGCGTATCCCATACTACAAATTGGCCATTGTTTTACCTTATGTAATGAATCCTGTAACAACGCTGGATTTTCGTGTGGATTATTTTACTTCTATGAGTTTGCAATGCTTTCTGTATGAGCGTGGTTTTGTTCACAGAAGGTCTCAGGGTTGGTGATTTGAACTTTAGGTAGTAATATTGGGATAGGATACAATAGGTAAAATTGGACGTTGCAGAACGCCTTAGTCTGGCTTCTTTTCTGAGACCTGTCCAGCATGGGTGACCTTGCTGGTAGAAAATCTACCGCTGGCATAGCTCTCAGCCTCAACAAAGCACGCAAACCCCTCCGACCGCACGGTCAGTGCTACTGTAAGGCGGCATTCCCTGGAGGGGTTTTCAGGCTCTGAGAAATATAATGATTCAACATTTTAATGAAAATCATCTCTGGCTTGGTCAGTAGGGAAAATGAGTTTGAAGCGAGTGTTATGTTTGAATGCGAATTTCTCGAATAATCAAGTTTTGATCCTACATTCGAAATGTGATAATTAAAATGCTTTTAAGCTCTGAACTGCATAATAATAAAACATTTTAATGAAAATCATTTCTGCCTTGCTCTGTAGAAAAAATGAGTTTCAAACGAGTATTAGCATTGAACGCGAATTTCTCGAAAAATCAAGTTATCATCGTGTAGTCAAAATGCAATAATTAGAACGCTTCTCAAGCTTTGAAAAGCATAATAGTTCAACATTTTAATGAAAATCATCTCTGGCTTGCTCTGTAGAAAAATAGGGTTTCAAGTGAGTATTTGCCTTTCACACGAATTTCTCGAAAGATCAAGTTTTGAACCTATAGTCGAAATGTCAAAATTAAAACGTTTCTGAGGCTCTGAAAAGCATAATAATTCAACATTCTAATGAAAATCAGCTCTGGCTTGCTCTGTAGAGAAAATGAGTTTCATACGAGTATTAGCATTGAACGGGAATTTCTCGAAATATTAAGTTGTGATCTTGCAGTAGAAATGTCAGAATTAAGACGCTTTTCAGGCTCTTCTTGGCTGCTACAACCCCTAAAGAGCCTTCGCCTCTCTTACAATGATAGCACATTCTCTTCTGTCTTCTGCTCGACGTCTCCACAGTCTTACTCCCATCCTCCTAAGGTCTTCCTCAACAACCTCCAACCATCTTTTCCTTGGCCTTCCTCTTAATCTTCACCCTCCTGGTGTCCCTTTATTGACCTTTTTAACAGCTCTGTCTTCAGGTATTCTTTCCACATGTCCTAGTCTCATGCTTCTTATATCGGAAACTATATCTGTTTTTTTGTAGTAGAGTGTTCTAATTTCATCGTTTCTCCTTATTCGCCATTGATCATTCTCATTTACTGGCCCGTATATTTTCCTCAGTATCCTTCTTTCCCATCTTCGCAAAAGTTCTTCATCTGCTTGCACCAAAGTCTATGTCTCTGCTCCATATGTCACCACTGACATTACGACTAGCTGATATACTTTGATTTTCAAATTTCTACTCAGGCTGCGAGATTTGAAAACTCTTAATAATGAGAAATACCTTCGATTACCAGCTGCAATTCTTGCTTTTCTTTCCTCCTTAATATTATTATACATGGTAACTTATGTTCCAAGATATTGAAAATTTTGAATTTTTCATACGTGCCTCCATCAACTTGTATATATTGGCCTTCCGTGAATTCCATATTTCGCGCTGAGAACATGCATTTAGTCTTGGTTTTTTTTATTTGGAGTCCCATCTCACTAGCTGTGTTCTCCAATCTTTCCAGTCCTTCCTTCACTTCTTGCAATCTTCGTGCCATCATATCAATGTCATCAGCATATGCTAGATTTTGGTTCACTGTGTTGAAGAGAGTTCCTACTGGGTTACACTCATGATCTTTTCTAAAACTATATTAAATAATATCGTAGATAGCACATCTTCTTGTCTCAAAACTTGGTTTACTGCAAATTCCCTTGTGAGCTCTGCTTCAATCTTCACCTTGCATTTAGTACTCCTAGGCGTCATTCTGGTTAATCTTATTAGCTTGTTTAGGATCCCTAGCTCCTTCATTGCCTCATACAATTTTCCTCGTATGATACTGTCATATGCCTGCTTAAAGTCTATAAATAACTGATGAATATTCATAACATTTCTCCATTATCTGCCTGACTATAAAGATTTGATCCGTAGTGGATCTGTTTGGTCTAAAACCACACTGATAATCCCCTATTATTCCCTCAGTCAGTGGTGACAATCTTCCTGCTAGGATTTTTGCAAGCACTTTGTATATTACGCTCACTAGGGCTATAGTTCATGTTCCCATATATCAGATAACAATTTGTGTATATACTTAATTAGTTGATTTCCCTGAGTTCTTAACCATTTCAGCAGTGATGTTATTAATCCCTGGGGCTTTGTTATTCTTTAGAGGCTTAATAACTGTTCTAACTTCTTCCAGTTTTGGAGATGTTCCGGTTTCGTCATCATCTCTTCATCATTCAATTCTAGATCTTGGAACCCATCTTCCACATTAAGTAGCTGACTGAAGTATTCTGCCCATCTCTCTAAGATCTCATTTTCCCCGCCTATTAGGTTTCCTGCTTGGTCCTTACAGAAAGCTGTCTTCGGTTGGAAGCCTTTCCTTATATCCTTCACCCACATATACATTTTCCTTACTTGCTGATTACTACTATATTCTTCAAGTTCCTCAATCCACTCTTTCTCAAAGCATCGTTTCTTTCTCCTGCACACACAGTCTGCTTCCTTTCTTTTAAGTCTACATTGTTCTGTGTTATATCTGGTTTTCCTATTAAGCATTCTCTTTCGTGCCTCATTTCTTTCATTTATTGCTGCTTTACATTCCTCATCAAACCATTTACCTCTATGGATCTTCGTCTTCTCTTCCAGCACTTCCTGTGCTGTTTCATGTAGGATCTCCTTTATTATACTCCATTTCCCTTCAATACCTTCGATTTCCCACCTTTGACTTCTTTGTTCAAGTTGGTTGCCTATCATTAAACGGAATTGTTTGGCAATGGCTTCATCTCTTTTTAACTTCTCATCATCATACCTTGAGGTCACTTTCGCTCTTCTTCCATCCTTATATGTAGCTATTCTCTGTCTGTATTTAATGCGTACTAAATAATCACTGTCTGCTCCTCGACAGCTATCTTCTTGTAGTATATCAGAGGCATGTCTTCTGTCTATCAGCACATGGTCAATCTGGTTTTGTGTTACACCATCTGGTGAACACAATGTCATTTTCCTCACCTTCTTCCTTTGATGCCAGGTGCTTCCAATGACCATTAAGTTACACATAGTCAGATCTATCAGTCTCAGACCATTATCATTTGAAATTTCATGCAAACTTTCCTTTCCTATAGAGTCTTGGAATGCTTCCTCACGTTCAATCTCGGCATTAGAGTCTCCCATTATTATCTTAATGTCATGTTTTGATATACGATCGATTACCTGATCCAGCTGCTGGTAGAATCCATCCTTTTCATCTTCTTCTGCCTCTTCCGTTTCGGCATATACACAAACTAAGGTAATGTTGAAGAACTTGGCTTTCATTCTCAGCGTACATAAGCTCTCATTTATTTGTTTGAATTTCTTTACTACAGTTTTATATTTATTGTTTAGTAGGAATCCTGTGCCACCTCTTGTATTTTCACTGCTTCCACTATACATAAATGTGTAATCCCCAGTAGATAACATTCCATTTCCTTGCCACCTGATCTCCTGCAATGCCGCTACTATTATTCTGTATTTCTTCATTTCCTCCTTTAGGTTTTCCAATGCACCTGGTTTACTTAATGTTCTAACATTCCATGTGGCCAGGTATATATCGTTCTTCCGTTTACGTAGCCCTTTAACATGCCTGTGTCTTTCCATAGAATACGTCCGGCTATCATTGTTTCTGAGTTCCGCAACAAAGATTGTTTTATGGGATAGGGTCGTTAGTCCCATTCTCAACCCCCAACCTGGAGGACCAAGGTTTGTATCAGGTTTTCTCCTTTATTTATTTATTTAAAGACATGACACTACAGGCAAATGCCCATTTACAGTGTCTTGTATTATAACACTGTTTGGTACACAAAATATGCAATCAGAATTTTTCAAAAAGTACAATAATATGATAATATGTGTTACAGTAATATAAAAATTATATGAAAGAGAAGTATAAAGTATTAACCTGACAGTTTGGGTTAGAACTTACACATGATAACCAAGAAAATAACCAAGGAAAAACATATGTACTGTTGCCAACACTACGGCTGAGGAATCCGCTCCATCCCCCTCGTAACCCTGAGGACGGGACTTAGGGACTATAGTGTAAGTCACCAAAACTGAGACCTTCTGTAAACAAACGGTCTCACCGATTCGATGTATCACTCCGCGTCAGCTGATTCATGACCGAAATCATCTGCCGTTACACTCATAGTTCGCCGCACCTATTCATTTTATATAAGAGCCTCTGAATGTGAGAACCCGCTCTCAAAACATCAAACGAATATGCAGCCGCATACATTGTTACTCTCCCGGTCATTCTCTCTTTCATAACCCTTCAAACTGCAGACTTTGACACACCACTGCACTGGGATACGAACTTAACCACTTCATTTACTGGTTTCTCAGAACGTTACATGAATCTGTTTCTCACCCCTTTTCAAAGGCTGTCCTTGCTGGTGTTTTGAAAACAAGCTCGGAGAACACTGAGACTTTCCCGCACGCATAGAACACGGCATGTTATTTTTCTAAGGATATATTACTAAGTTGCACTACTTTCTTGCTGTTCACATGATTATTTTTAGAAAATAACCAATGTTATAAAATATCATTATGTACACAAATCTCTAAGCTCATTGAAAGTTACAATGCATATTACTACAAAATGTTCACACTTATCTTGCCTTGCCATGTCACCAAGTTATTTTACGTAGTGTACTATATTTGGCGGAACAAAAATCGTCATTAGCATGCTTGTCAAAGTTTCCAACCGCAATAAATTTAAGAACTTTCTTTGTCTTGTTTTGATCATCATCAATATATTTATTGGACTTAGAGCAATGCATATGGCTGTTTATGCACATTATATATTTTATTTACGTAAGATACAATTTACATAAAATTTACAAATAAATTTCAAATACTCTCCTATCTATATCATCCTTAGAAATATACATTACCATGTTATATCATTTTGTCTAAAAAAATGCAAGTAAAATATATTCAATTCACATGCAAGAAAGAAGCCAAATTTATGGGAAATGATTACTGGTGCAAAGAGTTAACCATAAAGGTGAAGTAATAAGTAAAAAAAGAAAGAGCATTGGGTTTAAAGTGAGACGTCATTTGCGGCAGCGTATCCCATACTACAAATTGGCCATTGTTTTACCTTATGTAATGAATCCTGTAACAACGCTGGATTTTCGTGTGGATTATTTTAATTCTATGAGTTTGCAATGCTTTCTGTATGAGCGTGGTTTTGTTCACAGAAGGTCTCAGGGTTGGTGATTTGAACTTTAGGTAATAATATTGGGATAGGATACAATAGGTAAAATTGGACGTTGCAGAACGCCTTAGTCTGGCTTCTTTTCTGAGACCTGTCCAGCATGGGTGACCTTGCTGGTAGAAAATCTACCGCTGGCATAGCTCTCAGCCTCAACAAAGCACGCAAACCCCTCCGACCGCACGGTCAGTGCTACTAAAAGGCGGCGTTCCCTGGAGGGGTTTTCAGGCTCTGAAAAATATAATGATTCAACATTTTAATGAAATATCATCTCTGGCTTGGTCAGTAGGGAAAATGAGTTTGAAGCGAGTGTTATGATTGAATGCGAATTTCTCGAATAATCAACTTTTGATCCTACTTTCGAAATGTGATAATTAAAATGCTTTTAAGCTCTGAACTGCATAATAATAAAACATTTTAATGAAAATCTTTTCTGCCTTGCTCTGTAGAAAAAATGAGTTTCAAACGAGTATTAGCATTGAACGCGAATTTCTCGAAAAATCAAGTTATCATCGTGTAGTCAAAATGCAATAATTAGAACGCTTCTCAAGCTTTGAAAAGCATAATAATTCAACATTTTAATGAAAATCATCTCTGGCTTGCTCTGTAGAAAAATAGGGTTTCAAGTGAGTATTTGCCTTTCACACGAATTTCTCGAAAGATCAAGTTTTGAACCTATAGTCGAAATGTCAAAATTAAAACGTTTCTGAGGCTCTGAAAAGCATAATAATTCAACATTCTAATGAAAATCAGCTCTGGCTTGCTCTGTAGAGAAAATGAGTTTCATACGAGTATTAGCATTGAACGGGAATTTCTCGAAAAATTAAGTTGTGATCTTGCAGTAGAAATGTCAGAATTAAGACGCTTTTCAGGCTCTTCTTGGCTGCTACAGCCCCTAAAGAGCCTTCGCCTCTCTTACAATGATAGCACATTCTCTTCTGTCTTCTGCTCGACGTCTCCACCGTCTTACTCCCATCCTCCTAAGGTCTTCCTCAACAACCTCCAACCATCTTTTCCTTGGCCTTCCTCTTAATCTTCACCCTCCTGGTGTCCCTTTATTGACCTTTTTAACAGCTATGTCTTCAGGTATTCTTTCCACATGTCCTAGTCTCATGCTTCTTATATCGGAAACTATATCTGTTTTTTTGTAGTAGAGTGTTCTAATTTCATCGTTTCTCCTTATTCGCCATTGATCATTCTCATTTACTGGCCCGTATATTTTCCTCAGTATCCTTCTTTCCCATCTTCGCAAAAGTTCTTCATCTGCTTGCACCAAAGTCTATGTCTCTGCTCCATATGTCACCACTGACATTACGACTAGCTGATATACTTTCATTTTCAAATTTCTACTCAGGCTGCGAGATTTGAAAACTCTTAACAATGAGAAATACCTTCGATTACCAGCTGCAATTCTTGCTTTTCTTTCCTCCTTAATATTATTATACATGGTAACTTATGTTCCAAGATATTGAAAATTTTGAATTTTTCATACGTGCCTCCATCAACTTGTATATATTGGCCTTCCGTGAATTCCATATTTCGCGCTGAGAACATGTATTTAGTCTTGGGTTATTTTATTTGGAGTCCCATCTCACTAGCTGTGTTCTCCAATCTTTCCAGTCCTTCCTTCACTTCTTGGAATCTTCGTGCCATCATATCAATGTCATCAGCATATGCTAGATTTTGGTTCACTGTGTTGAAGAGAGTTCCTACTGGGTTACACTCATGATCTTTTCTAAAACTATATTAAATAATATCGTAGATAGCACATCTCCTTGTCTCAAAACTTGGTTTACTGCAAATTCCCTTGTGAGCTCTGCTTCAATCTTCACCTTGCATTTAGTACCCCTAGGCGTCATTCTGGTTAATCTTATTAGCTTGTTTAGGATCCCTAGCTCCTTCATTGCCTCATACAATTTTCCTCGTATGATACTGTCATATGCCTGCTTAAAGTCTATAAATAACTGATGAATATTCATAACATTTCTCCATTATCTGCCTGACTTTAAATATTTGATCCGTAGTGGATCTGTTTGGTCTAAAACCACACTGATAATCCCCTATTATTCCCTCAGTCAGTGGTGACAATCTTCCTGCTAGGATTTTTGCAAGCACTTTGTATATTACGCTCACTAGGGCTATAGTTCATGTTCCCATATATCAGATAACAATTTGTGTATATACTTAATTAGTTGATTTCCCTGAGTTCTTAACCATTTCAGCAGTGATGTTATTAATCCCTGGGGCTTTGTTATTCTTTAGAGGCTTAATAACTGTTCTAACTTCTTCCAGTGTTGGAGATGTTCCGGTTTCGTCATCATGGTACTCCTCTTCATCATTCAATTCTAGATATTGGAACCCATCTTCCACATTAAGTAGCTGAAAGAAGTATTCTGCCCATCTCTCTAAGATCTCATTTTCCCCGCCTATTAGGTTTCCTGCTTGGTCCTTACAGAAAGCTGTCTTCGGTTGGAAGCCTTTCCTTATATCCTTCACCCTCATATACATTTTCCTTACTTCCTGATTACTACTATATTCTTCAAGTTCCTCAATCCACTCTTTCTCAAAGCATCGTTTCTTTCTCCTGCACACACAGTCTGCTTCATTTCTTTTAAGTCTACATTGTTCGGTGTTATATCTGGTTTTCCTATTAAGCATTCTCTTTCGTGCCTCATTTCTTTCATTTATTGCTGCTTTACATTCCTCATCAAACCATTTACCTCTTTGGATCTTCGTCTTCTCTCCCAGCACTTCCTGTGCTGTTTCATGTAGGATCTCCTTTATTATACTCCATTTCCCTTCAATACCTTCGATTTCCCACCTTTGACTTCTTTGTTCAAGTTGGTTGCCTACCATTAAACGGAATTGTTTGGCAATGGCTTCATCTCTTTATAACTTCTCATCATCATACCTTGATGTCACTTTCGCTCTTCTTCCATCCCTATATGTCTATTCTCTGTCTGCATTTAATGCGTACTAAATAATCACTGTCTGCTCCTCGACAGCTATCTGCTTGTAGTATATCAGAGGCATGTCTTCTGTCTATCAGCACATGATCAATTTGGTTTTGTGTTACACCATCTGGTGAACACCAGGTCATTTTCCTCACCTTCTTCTTTTGATGCCAGGTGCTTCCAATGACCATTAAGTTACACATAGTCAGATCTATCAGTCTCAGACCATTATCATTTGAAATTTCATGCAAACTTTCCTTTCCTATATAGTCTTGGAATGCTTCTTCACGTCCAACCTTGGCATTAAAGTCTCCCATTATTAACTTAGTGTCATGTTTTGGTATACGATCGATTACCTGATCCAGCTGCTGGTAGAAATCATCCTTTTCATCTTCTTCTGCCTCTTCCGTTTCGGCATATACACATACTAAGGTAATGTTGAAGAACTTGGCTTTCATTCTCAGCGTACATAAGCTCTCATTTATTGGTTTGAATTTCTTTACTACAGTTTTATATTTATTGTTTAGTAGAAATCCTGTGCCACCTCTTGTATTTTCACTGCTTCCACTATACATTAATGTGTAATCCCCAGTAGATAACATTCCATTTCCTTGCCACCTGATCTCCTGCAATGCCGCTACTATTATTCTGTATTTCTTCATTTCCTCCTTTAGGTTTTCCAATGCACCTGCTTTACTTAATGTTCTAACATTCCATGTGGCCAGGTATATATCATTCTTCCGCTTACGTAGTCCTTTAGCATGCCTGTGTCTTTCCATAGAATACGTCCGGCTATCATTGTTTCTGAGTTCCGCAACAATGATTGTTTTATGGGATAGGGTCGTTAGTCCCATGCTCAACACCCAACCTGGAGGAAAAAGGTTTGTATCAGGTTTGCTCCTTTATTTATTTATTTAAAGACATTACACTACAGGCAAATGCCCATTTACAGTGTCTTGTACTATAACACTGTTTGGTACACAAAATATGCAATCAGAAGAATTCAAAAAGTACAATAATATGATATTATGTGTTACAGTAATATAAAAATTATATGAAAGAGAAGTATAAAGTATTAACCTGACAGTTTGGGTTAGAACTTACACATGATAACCAAGAAAATAACCAAGGAAAGACATATGTACTGTTGCCAACACTACGGCTGAGGAATCCGCTCCATCCCCCTCGTAACCCTGAGGACGGGACTTAGGGACTATAGTGTAAGTCACCAACCCTGAGACCTTCTGTTAACAAACGGTCTCACCGATTCGATGTATCACTCCGCGTCAGCTGATTCATGACCGAAATCATCTGCCGTTACACTCATAGTTCGCCGCACTGATTCATTTTATATAAGAGCCTCTGAATGTGAGAACCCGCTCTCAAAACATCAAACGAATATGCAGCCGCATACATTGTTACTCTCCCGGTCATTCTCTCTTTCATAACCCTTCAAACTGCAGACACTGACACACCACTGCACTGGGATACGAACTTAACCACTTCATTTACTGGTTTCTCAGAACGTTACATGAATCTGTTTCTCACCCCTTTTCAAAGGCTGTCCTTGCTGGTGTTTTGAAAACAAGCTCGGAGAACACTGAGACTTTCCCGCACGCATAGAACACGGCATGCTATTTTTCTAAGGATAAGTCAGGCAATATTACTAAGTTGCACTACTTTCTTGCTGTTCTCATGATTATTTTTAGAAAATAACCAATGTTATAAAATATCATTATGTACACAAATCTCTAAGCTCATTGAAAGTTACAATATATTTGGTGGAACAAAAATCGTCATTAGCATGCTTGTCAAAGTTTCCAACCGCAATAAATTTAAGAACTTTCTTTGTCTTGTTTTGATCATCATCAATATATTTATTGGACTTAGAGCAATGCATGTGGCTGTTTATGCCCATTATATATTTTATTTACATAAGATACAATTTACATAAAATTTACAAAAAAATTTCAAATACTCTCCTATCTATATCATCCTTAGAAATTTACATTACCATGTTATATCATTTTGTCTAAAAAAATGCAAGTAAAATATATTCAATTCAATACTGACCAAGCCAGAGATGATTTTCATTAAAATGTTGAATCATTATATTTTTCAGAGCCTGAAAACCCCTCCAGGGAACGCCGCCTTATAGTAGCACTGGCCGTGCGGGCGGAAGGGTTTGCGTGCTATGTTGAGGCTGAGAGCTATGCAAGGTAGATTTTCTACCAGCAAGGTCACCCATGCTGGACAGGTCTCAGAAAAGAAGCCAGACTAAGGCGTTCTGCAACGTCCAATTTTACCTATTGTATCCTATCCCAATATTACTACCTAAAGTTCAAATCACAAACCCTGAGACCTTCTGTGAACAAAACCACGTGCATACAGAAAGCATTGCAAATTCATAGAAGTAAAATAATCCACACGAAAATCCAGCGTTGTTACAGGATTCATTACATAAGGTAAAACAATGGCCAATTTGTAGTATGGGATACGCTGCCGCAAATGACGTCTCACTTTAAACCCAATGCTCTTTCTTTTTTTACTTATTGCTTCACCTTTATGGTTAACTCTTTGCACCAGTAATCATTTCCCATAAATTTGGCTTCTTTCTTGCATGTGAATTGAATATATTTTACTTGCATTTTTTTAGACAAAATGATGTAACATGGTAATGTATATTTCTAAGGATGATATAGATAGGAGAGTATTTGAAATTTTTTTGTAAATTTTATGTAAATTGTATCTTATGTAAATAAAATATATAATGGACATAAACAGCCATATGCATTGCTCTAAGTCCAAAAAATATATTGATGATGATCAAAACAAGACAAAGAAAGTTCTTAAATTTATTGCGGTTGGAAACTTTGACAAGCATCCTAATGACGATTTTTGTTCCGCCAAATTTAATGCACTACGTAAAATAACTTGGTGACATGGCAAGGCAAGATAAGTGTGTACATTTTGTAGTAATATGCATTGTAACTTTCAATGAGCTTAGAGATTTGTGTACATAATGATATTTTATAACATTGGTTATTTTCTAAAAATAATCATGTGAACAGCAAGAAAGTAGTGCAAAATTAGTAATATTGCCTAACGTATACTTAGAAAAATAACATGCCGTGTTGTATGCGTGCGGGAAAGTCTCAGTGTTCTCCGAGCTTGTTTTCAAAACACCTTTGAAAAGGGGTGAGAAACAGATTCATGTAACGTTCTGAGAAACAAGTAAATGAAGTGGTTAAGTTCGTATCCCAGTGCAGTGGTGTGTCAGTGTCTGCAGTTTGAAGGGTTATGAAAGAGAGAATGACCGGGAGAGTAACAATGTATGCGGCATCATATTCGTTTGATGTTTTGAGAGCGGGTTCTCACATTCAGAGGCTCTTAGATAAAATGAATAGGTGCGGCGAACTTTGAGTGTAACGGCAGATGATTTCGGTCATGAATCAGCTGACGCGGAGTGATACATCGAATCGGTGAGACCTTTTGTTTACAGAAGGTCTCAGGGTTGGTGACTTACACTATAGTCACTAAGTCCCGTCCTCAGGGTTACGAGGGGGATGGAGCGGATTCCTCAGCCGTAGTGTTGGCAACAGTACATATGTTTTTCCTTGGTTATTTTCTTGGTTATCATGTGTAAGTTCTAACCCAAACTGTCAGGTTAATACTTTATACTTCTCTTTCATATCTAATCTTATATTAATTTTTATATTACTGTAACACATATTATCATATTATTGTACTTTTTGAATTCTTCTGATTGCATATTTTGTGTACCAAACAGTGTTATAATACAAGACACTGTAAATGGGCATTTGTCTGTAGTGTCATGTCTTTAAATAAATAAATAAAGGAGCAAACCTGATACAAACCTTGGTCCTCCAGGTTGGGTGTTGAGCATGGGACTAACGACCCTATCCCATAAAACAATCATTGTTGCGGAACTCAGAAACAATGATAGCCGGACGTATTCTATGGAAAGACACAGGCATGCTAAAGGACTACGTACCTGGCCACATGGAATGTTAGAACATTAAGTAAAGCAGGTGCATTGGAAAACCTAAAGGAGGAAATGAAGAAATACAGAATAATAGTAGCGGCATTGCAGGAGATCAGGTGGCAAGGAAATGGAATGTTATCTACTGGGGATTACACATTAATGTATAGTGGAAGCAGTGAATATACAAGAGGTGGCACAGGATTCCTACTAAACAATAAATATAAAACTGTAGTAAAGAAATTCAAACCAATAAATGAGAGCTTATGTACGCTGAGAATGAAAGCCAAGTTCTTCAACATTACCTTAGTATGTGTATATGCCGAAACGGAAGAGGCAGAAGAAGATGAAAAGGATGGATTCTACCAGCAGCTGGATCAGGTAATCGATCGTATACCAAAACATGACATTAAGATAATAATGGGAGACTTTAATGCCAAGGTTGGACGTGAAGAAGCATTCCAAGACTCTATAGGAAAGGAAAGTTTGCATGAAATTTCAAATGATAATGGTCTGAGACTGATAGATCTGACTATGTGTAACTTAATGGCCATTGGAAGCACCTGGCATCAAAGGAAGAAGGTGAGGAAAATGACATGGTGTTCACCAGATGGTGTAACACAAAACCAAATTGACCATGTGCTGATAGACAGAAGACATGCCTCTGATATACTATAAGCAGATAGCTGTCGAGGAGCAGACAGTGATTATTTAGTACGCATTAAATACAGACAGAGAATAGCTACATATAGGGATGGCAGAAGAGCGAAAGTGACCTCAAGGTATGATGATGAGAAGTTGAAAAGAGATGAAGCCATTGCCAAACAATTCCGTTTAATATTTTTCAACCAACTTGAACAAAGAAGTCAAAGGTGGGAAATCGAAGGTATTGAAGGGAAATGGAGTATAATAAAGGAGATCCTACATGAAACAGCACAGGAAGTGCTGGGAGAGAAGACGAAGATCCAAAGAGGTAAATGGTTTGATGAGGAATGTAAAGCAGCAATAAATGAAAGAAATGAGGCACGAAAGAGAATGCTTAATAGGAAAACCAGATATAACACAGAACAATGTAGACTTAAAAGAAAGGAAGCAGACTGTGTGTGCAGGAGAAAGAAACGATGCTTTGAGAAAGAGTGGATTGAGGAACTTGAAGAATATAGTAGTAATCAGCAAGTAAGGAAAATGTATATGAGGGTGAAGGATATAAGGAAAGGCTTCCAACCGAAGACAGCTTTCTGTAAGGACCAAGCAGGAAACCTAATAGGCGGGGAAAATGAGATCTTAGAGAGATGGGCAGAATACTTCAGTCAGCTACTTAATGTGGAAGATGGGTTCGAAGATCTAGAATTGAATGATGAAGAGGAGTACCATGATGACGAAACCGGAACATCTCCAACACTGGAAGAAGTTAGAACAGTTATTAAGTCTCTAAAGAATAACAAAGCCCCAGGGATTAATAACATCACTGCTGAAATGGTTAAGAACTCAGGGAAATCAACTAATTAAGTATATACACAAATTGTTATCTGATATATGGGAACATGAACTATAGCCCTAGTGAGCGTAATATACAAAGTGCTTGCAAAAATCCTAGCAGGAAGATTGTCACCACTGACTGAGGGAATAATAGGGGATTATCAGTGTGGTTTTAGACCAAACAGATCCACTACGGATCAAATATTTAAAGTCAGGCAGATAATGGAGAAATGTTATGAATATTCATCAGTTATTTATAGACTTTAAGCAGGCATATGACAGTATCATACGAGGAAAATTGTATGAGGCAATGAAGGAGCTAGGGATCCTAAACAAGCTAATAAGATTAACCAGAATGACGCCTGGAATTCACGAAAGGCCAATATATACAAGTTGATGGAGGCACGTATGAAAAATTCAAAAGTTTTCAATATCTTGGAACATAAGTTACCATGTATAACAATATTAAGGAGGAAAGAAAAGCAAGAATTGCAGCTGGTAATCGAAGCTTTTTCTCATTGTTAAGAGTTTTCAAATCGCGCAGCCTGAGTAGAAATTTGAAAATCAAAGTATATCAGCTAGTCGTAATGTCAGTGGTGACATATGGAGCAGAGACATAGACTTTGGTGCAAGCAGATGAAGAACTTTTGCGAAGATGGGAAAGAAGGATACTGAGGAAAATATACGGGCCAGTAAATGAGAATGATCAATGGCGAATAAGGAGAAACGATGAAATTAGAACACTCTACTACAAAAAAAAATATATATATAGTTTCCGATATAAGAAGCATGAGACTCAGGTGGCTAGGACATGTGGAAAGAATACCTGAAAACAGAGCTGTTAAAAAGGTCAATAAAGGGACACCAGGAGGGTGAAGATTAAGAGGAAGGCCAAGGAAAAGATGGTTGGAGGTTGTTGAGGAAGACCTTAGGAGGATGTTAGTAAGACGGTGGAGACGTCGAGCAGAAGACAGAAGAGAATGTGCTATCATTGTAAGAGAGGCGAAGGCCCTTTAGGGGCTGTAGCAGCCAAGAAGAGCCTGAGAGGCGCCTTTCTACTGCAATATCAAAACTTAATTTTTCGAGAAATTAGCGTTCAATGCTAATACTCGTATGAAACTCATTTTCTCTACAGAGCAAGCCAGAGCTGATTTTTACTAGAATGTTGAATTATTATGTTTTTCAGAGCCTGAGAAACGTTTTAATTCTGACATTTCGACTATAGGTTCAAAACTTGATTTTTTGAAAAATTCGTATTAAATTCAAATACTCACTTGAAACCCATTTTCTCTACAGAGCAAGCCAGAGATGATTTTCTTTAAATTGTTGAATTATTATGTTTTTCAGAGCTAGAGAAGCGTTTTAAATATTACATTTCGACTACAGGATGATAACTTAATTTTTCGAGAAATTCGTGTTCAACGCTAATACTCGTTTGAAACTCATTTTCCCTACGGAGCAAGCCAGAGATTATTTTCATTAAAATGTTGCATTATTATGCTTCTCAGAGCCGGGGAAACGTTTTAATTCTGACATTTCGACAAATAGGTTGAAAACTTGATTCTACGAAAAATGCTAATACTCGCCTGAAACCCATTTTCTCTACAGAGCACGCCAGAAATGATTTTCATTAAATGTTGAATTATTATGTTTTTCAGAGCTTGAGAAACGTTTTAATTATTACATTTCGACTATAGGATGAAAACTAGATTTATCGTGTAATTCGCGTTCAATGAAAATACTCGCTTGAAACTCATTCCTTACAGAGCAAGCCATAGATAATCTTTTTAAAATGTTGAATTATTAAACTTATAAGAGCCTGAGAATCGTTTTCATTCTGACATTTTGACAATAGGTTCTAAACTTGAATTCTCGAGAAACTCGCGATCAATGCTAATATTCGTTTGAAACTCATTTTCTCTACAGAGCAAGCCAGTGATCATTTCCATTAAAATGTTAAATTATTATGCTTATCAGAGCCTGAAAAGCTTTTTAATTATTACATTTCGACTATAGTGTTATAACTTGATTTTTCGAGAAATTCGCGTTCAATGGTTATATTCGTTTGAAACTAATTTTCTCTACAGAACAAGCCAAAGATGATTTTCAATAAAATGGTAAACTATTATTTTTTTCAGAGCCTGAAAAGCTTTTTAATTTTTACATTTCGACTATAGGGTGATAAGTTGTCTTTTCGAGAAATTCGCGTTCAATGATAATACTCTTTTGAAACTCATTTTCTCTACAGAGCAACCAGATATAATTTTCATTAAAATGTTATATTATTGTGCTTTTCATAGCCTGAACATCGTTTTAATTCTGACATTTCTACATAGGAAAAGAACTTGAATTTTCGAGATATTCGCATTAAATGCTAATATTCGTTGTAAACTAATTTTCGCTACAGTTGAAGCCAGAGATGATTTTCATTAAAATGTTGAATTATTATATTTATCAGAGCCTGAAAACCCCTCCAGGGAACGGCGCCTTATAGTAGCACTGACCGTGCGGGCGGAGGGGTTTGCGTGCTTTGTTGAGGCTGAGAGCTATGCCAGCGGTAGATTTTCTACCAGCAAGGTCACCCATGCTGGACAGGTCTCAGAAGAGTAGCCCGACTAAGGCGTTCTGGAACGTCCCATATTACCTATTGTATCCTATCCCAATATTCCTACCTAAAGTTCAAATCACAAACCCTGAGACCTTTTGTAAACAAAACCTCGTGCGTACATAAAGCATTGCAAACTCATAGAAGTAAAATAATCCACACGAAAATCCAGCGTTGTTACAGGATTCATTACATAAGGTAAAACAATGGCCAATTTGTAGTATGGGATACGCTGCCGGAAATGACGTCTCACTTTAAACCCAATGCTCTTTCTTTTTTTACTTATTGCTTCACCTTTATGGTTAACTCTTTGCACCAGTAATCATTTCCCATAAATTTGGCTTCTTTCTTGCATGTGAATTGAATATATTTTACTTGCATTTTTTTAGACAAAATGATATAACATGGTAATGTATATTTCTAAGGATGATATAGATAGGAGTGTATTTGAAATTTGTTTGTAGATTTTATGTAAATTGTATCTTATGTAAATAAAATATATAATAGGCATAAACAGCCATATGCATTGCTCTAAGTCCAATAAATATATTGATGATGATCAAAACAAGACAATGAAAGTTCTTAAATTTATTGCGGTTGGAAACTTTGACAAGCATCCTAATGACGATTTTTGTTCCGCCAAATATAGTGCACTTCGTAAAATAACTTGGTGACATGGCAAGGCAAGATAAGTGTGAACATTTTGTAATAATATGCATTGTAACTTTCAATGAGCTTAGAGATTTGTGTACATAATGATATTTTATAACATTGGTTATTTTCTAAAAATAATCATGTGAACAGCGAGAAAGTAGTGCAAGTTAGTAATATTGCCTGACTTATCCTTAGAAAAATAACATGCCGTGTTCTATGCGTGCGGTAAAGTCTCAGTGTTCTCCGAGCTTGTTTTCAAAACACCAGCAAATGACAGGTTTTGAAAATAGGTGAGAAACAGATTCATGTAACGTTCTGAGAAACCAGTAAATGAAGTGGTTAAGTTCGTATCCCAGTGCAGTGGTGTGTCAGTGTCTGCAGTTTGAAGGGTTATGAAAGAGAGAATGACCGGGAGAGTAACAATGTATGCGGCTGCATATTCGTTTGATGTTTTGAGAGCGGGTTCTCACATTCAGAGGCTCTTATATACAATGAATAGGTGCGGCGAACTATGAGTGTAACGGCAGATGATTTCGGTCATGAATCAGCTGACGCGGAGTGATACATCGAATCGGTGAGCCCGTTTGTTTACAGAAGGTCTCAGGGTTGGTGACTTACACTATAGTCCCTAAGTCCCGTCCTCAGGGTTACGAGGGGGATGGAGCGGATTCCTCAGCCGTAGTGTTGGCAACAGTACATATGTTTTTCCTTCGTTATTTTCTTGGTTATCATGTGTAAGTTCTAACCCAAACTGTCAGGTTAATACTTTATACTTCTCTTTCATATCTAATCTTATATTAATTTTTATATTAGTGTAACACATATTATCATATTATTGTACTTTTTGAATTCTTCTGATTGCATATTTTGTGTACCAAACAGTGTTATAATACAAGACACTGTAAATGGGCATTTGCCTGTAGTGTCATGTCTTTAAATAAATAAATAAAGGAGCAAACCTGATACAAACCTCTGTCCTCCAGGTTGGGTGTTGAGCATGGGACAAACGACCCTATCCCATAAAACAATCATTGTTGCGGAACTCAGAAACAATGATAGCCGGACGTATTCTATGGAAAGACACAGGCATGCTAAAGGACTACTTAAACGGAAGAATGATATATACCTGGCCACATGGAATGTTAGAACATTAAGTAAACCAGGTGCATTGGAAAACCTAAAGGAGGAAATGAAGAAATACAGAATAATAGTAGCGGCATTGCAGGAGATCAGGTGGCAAGGAAATGGAATGTTATCTACTGGGGATTACACATTAATGTATAGTGGAAGCAGTGAAAATACAAGACGTGGCAAAGGATTCATACTAAACAATAAATATAAAACTGTAGTAAAGAAATTCAAACCAATAAATGAGAGCTTATGTACGCTGAGAATGAAAGCCAAGTTCTTCAACATTACCTTAGTATGTGTATATGCCGAAACGGAAGAGGCAGAAGAAGATGAAAAGGATGGATTCTACCAGCAGCTGGATCAGGTAATCGATCGTATACCAAAACATGACATTAAGATAATAATGGGAGACTTTAATGCCAAGGTTGGACTTGAAGAAGCATTCCAAGACTCTATAGGAAAGGAAAGTTTGCATGAAATTTCAAATGATAATGGTCTGAGACTGATAGATCTGACTATGTGTAACTTAATGGCCATTGGAAGCACCTGGCATCAAAGGAAGAAGGTGAGGAAAATGACATGGTGTTCACCAGATGGTGTAACACAAAACCAAATTGACCATGTGCTGATAGACAGAAGACATGCCTCTGATATACTACAAGCAGATAGCTGTCGAGGAGCAGACAGTGATTATTTAGTACGCATTAAATACAGACAGAGAATAGCTACATATAGGGATGGCAGAAGAGCGAAAGTGACCTCAAGGTATGATGATGAGAAGTTAAAAAGAGATGAAGCCATTGCCAAACAATTCCGTTTAATGGTATTCAACCAACTTGAACAAAGATGTCAAAGGTGGGAAATCGAAGGTATTGAAGGGAAATGGAGAATAATAAAGGAGATCCTACATGAAACAGCACAGGAAGTGCTGGGAGAGAAGACGAAGATCCAAAGAGGTAAATGGTTTGATGAGGAATGTAAAGCAGCAATAAATGAAAGAAATGAGGCACGAGAGAGAATGCTTAATAGGAAAACCAGATATAACACAGAACAATGTAGACTTAAAAGAAATGAAGCAGACTGTGTGTGCAGGAGAAAGAAACGATGCTTTGAGAAAGAGTGGATTGAGGAACTTGAAGAATATAGTAGTAATCAGCAAGTAAGGAAAATGTATATGAGGGTGAAGGATATAGGGAAAGGCTTCCAACCGAAGACAGCTTTCTGTAAGGACCAAGCAGGAAACCTAATAGGCGGGGAAAATGAGATCTTAGAGAGATGGGCAGAATACTTCAGTCAGCTACTTAATGTGGAAGATGGGTTCCAATATCTAGAATTGAATGATGAAGAGGAGTACCATGATGACGAAACCGGAACATCTCCAACACTGGAAGAAGTTAGAACAGTTATTAAGCCTCTAAAGAATAACAAAGCCCCAGGGATTAATAACATCACTGCTGAAATGGTTAAGAACTCAGGGAAATCAACTAATTAAGTATATACACAAATTGTTATCTGATATATGGGAACATGAACTATAGCCCTAGTGAGCGTAATATACAAAGTGCTTGCAAAAATCCTAGCAGGTAGATTGTCACCACTGACTGAGGGAATAATAGGGGATTATCATTGTGGTTTTAGACCAAACAGATCCACTACGGATCAAATCTTTATAGTCAGGCAGATAATGGAGAAATGTTATCAATATTCATCAGTTATTTATAGACTTTAAGCAGGCATATGACAGTATCATACGAGGAAAATTGTATGAGGCAATGAAGGAGCTAGGGATCCTAAACAAGCTAATAAGATTAACCAGAATGACGCCTGGAATTCACGGAAGGCCAATATATACAAGTTGATGGAGGCACGTATGAAAAATTCAAAAGTTTTCAATATCTTGGAACATAAGTTACCATGTATAACAATATTAAGGAGGAAAGAAAAGCACGAATTGCAGCTGGTAATCGAAGCTATTTCTCATTGTTAAGAGTTTTCAAATCTCGCAGCCTGAGTAGAAATTTGAAAATCAAAGTATATCAGCTAGTCGTAATGTCAGTGGTGACATATGGAGCAGAGACATAGACTTTGGTGCAAGCAGATGAAGAACTTTTGCGAGGATGGGAAAGAAGGATACTGAGGAAGATATACGGGCCAGTAAATGAGAATGGTCAATGGCGAATAAGGAGAAACGATGAAATTAGAACACTCTACTACAAAAAAAAACAGATATAGTTTCCGATATAAGAAGCATGAGACTCAGGTGGCTAGGACATGTGGAAAGAATACCTGAAAACAGAGCTGTTAAAAAGGTCAATAAAGGGACACCAGGAGGGTGAAGATTAAGAGGAAGGCCAAGGAAAAGATGGTTGGAGGTTGTTGAGGAAGACCTTAGGAGGATGGGAGTAAGACTGTGGAGACGTCGAGCAGAAGACAGAAGAGAATGTGCTATCATTGTAAGAGAGGCGAAGGCCCTTTAGGGGCTGTAGCAGCGAAGAAGTGCCTGAAAAGCGTCTTAATTCTGACATTTGAACTGCAAGATCAAAACTTGATTTTTCGAGAAATTCGCGTTCAATCATAACACTCGCTTCAAACTGATTTTCCCTACTGACCAAGCCAGAGATGATTTTCATTAAAAGGTTGAATCATTATATTTTTCAGAGCCTGAAAACCTCTCCAGGGAACGCCGCCTTATAGTAGCACTGACCGTGCGGGCGGAGGGGTTTGCGTGCTTTGTTGAGGCTGAGAGCTATGCCAGCGGTAGATTTTCTGCCAGCAAGGTCACCCATGCTGGACAGGTCTCAGAAAAGATGCCAGACTAAGGCGTTCTGCAACGTCCAATTTTACCTATTGTATCCTTTCCCAATATTACTACATAAAGTTCAAATCACAAACCCTGAGACCTTCTGTGAACAAAACCACGCGCATACAGAAAGCATTGCAAACTCATAGAAGTAAAATAATCCACACGAAAATCCAGCGTTGTTACAGGATTCTGACATTTCTACATAGGATAAGAACTTGAATTTTCGAGATATTCGCGTTAAATTCTAATATTCGTTGTAAACTACTTTTCGCTTCAGTTGAAGCCAGAGATGATTTTCATTAAAATGTTGAATTATTATATTTTTCAGAGCCTGAAAACCCCTCCAGGGAACGGCGCCTTATAGTAGCACTGACCGTGCGGGCGGAGGGGTTTGCTTGCTTTGTTGAGGCTGATAGCTATGCCAGCGGTAGATGTTCTACCAGCAAAGTCACCCATGCTGGACAGGTCTCATAAGAGAAGCCAGACTAAGGCGTTCTGCAACGTCCCATATTACCTATTGTATCCTATCCCAATATTCCTACCTAAAGTTCAAATCACAAACCCTGAGACCTTCTGTAAACAAAACCACGTGCATACAGAAAGCATTTCAAACTCATAGAAGTAAAATAATCCACACGAAAATCCAGCGTTGTTACAGGATTCATTACATAAGGTAAAACAATGGCCAATTTGTAGTATGGGATACGCTGCCGCAAATGACGTCTCACTTTAAACCCAATGCTCTTTCTTTTTTTACTTATTGCTTCACCTTTATGGTTAACTCTTTGCACCAGTAATCATTTCCCATAAATTTGGCTTCTTTCTTGCATGTGAATTGAATATATTTTACTTGCATTTTTTTAGACAAAATGATATAACATGGTAATGTATATTTCTAAGGATGATATAGATAGGAGTGTATATGAAATTTGTTTGTAGATTTTATGTAAATTGTATCTTATGTAAATAAAATATATAATGGGCATAAACAGCCATATGCATTGCTCTAAGTCCAATAAATATATTGATGATGATCAAAACAAGACAAAGAAAGTTCTTAAATTTATTGCGGTTGGAAACTTTGACAAGCATCCTAATGACGATTTTTGTTCCGCCAAGTATAGTGCACTTCGTAAAATAACTTGGTGACATGGCAAGGCAAGATAAGTGTGAACATTTTGTAGTAATATGCATTGTAACTTTCAATGAGCTTAGAGATTTGTGTACATAATGATATTTTATAACATTGGTTATTTTCTAAAAATAATCATGTGAACAGCAAGAAAGTAGTGCAACTTAGTAATATATCCTTAGAAAAATAACATGCCGTGTCCTATGCGTGCGGGAAAGTCTCAGTGTTCTCCGAGCTTGTTTTCAAAACACCAGCAAGGACAGCCTTTGAAAAGGGGTGAGAAACAGATTCATGTAACGTTCTGAGAAACCAGTAAATGAAGTGGTTAAGTTCGTATCCCAGTGCAGTGGTGTGTCAGTGTCTGCAGTTTGAAGGGTTATGAAAGAGAGAATGACCGGGAGAGTAACAATGTATGCGGCTGCATATTCGTTTTATGTTTTGAGAGCGGGTTCTCACATTCAGAGGCTCTTATATAAAATGAATAAGTGCGGCGAACTATGAGTGTAACGGCAGATGATTTCGGTCATGAATCAGCTGACGCGGAGTGATACATCGAATCGGTGAGACCGTTTGTTTACAGAAGGTCTCAGGGTTGGTGACTTACACTATAGTCCCTAAGTCCCGTCCTCAGGGTTACGAGAGGGATGGAGCGGATTCCTCAGCCGTAGTGTTGGCAACAGTACATATGTTTTTCCTTGGTTATTTTCTTGGCTATCATGTGTAAGTTCTAACCCAAACTGTCAGGTTAATACATTATACTTCTCTTTCATATCTAATCTTATATTAATTTTTATATTACTGTAACACATATTATCATATTATTGTACTTTTTGAATTCTTCTGATTGCATATTTTCTGTACCAAACAGTGTTATAATACAAGACACTGTAAATGGGCATTTGCCTGTAGTGTCATGTCTTTAAATAAATAAATAAAGGAGCAAACCTGATACAAACCTTGGTCCTCCAGGTTGGGGGTTGAGCATGGGACTAGCGACCCTATCCCATAAAACAATCATTGTTGCGGAACTCAGAAACAATGATAGCCGGACGTATTCTATGGAAAGACACAGGCATGCTAAAGGACTACGTAAACGGAAGAATTATATATACCTGGCCACATGGAATGTTAGAACATTAAGTAAAGCAGGTGCATTGGAAAACCTAAAGGAGGAAATGAAGAAATACATAATAAGAGTAGCGGCATTGCAGGAGATCAGGTGGCAAGGAAATGGAATGTTATCTACTGGGGATTACACATTAATGTATAGTGGAAGCAGTGAAAATACAAGAGGTGGCACAGGATTCCTACTAAACAATAAATATAAAACTGTAGTAAAGAAATTCAAACCAATAAATGAGAGCTTATGTACGCTGAGAATGAAAGCCAAGTTCTTCAACATTACCTTAGTATGTGTATATGCCGAAACGGAAGAGGCAGAAGAAGATGAAAAGGATGGATTCTACCAGCAGCTGGATCAGGTAATCGATCGTATACCAAAACATGACATTAAGATAATAATGGGAGACTTTAATGCCAAGGTTGGACGTGAAGAAGCATTCCAAGACTATATAGGAAAGGAAAGTTTGCATGAAATTTCAAATGATAATGGTCTGAGACTGATAGATCTGACTATGTGTAACTTAATGGTCATTGGAAGCACCTGGCATCAAAGGAAGAAGGTGAGGAAAATGACATGGTGTTCACCAGATGGTGTAACACAAAACCAAATTGACCATGTGCTGATAGACAGAAGACATGCCTCTGATATACTACAAGCAGATAGCTGTCGAGGAGCAGACAGTGATTATTTAGTACGCATTAAATACAGACAGAGAATAGCTACATATAGGGAAGGAAGAAGAGCGAAAGTGACCTCAAGGTATGATGATGAGAAGTTAAAAAGAGATGAAGCCATTGCCAAACAATTCCGTTTAATGGTAGGCAACCAACTTGAAGAAAGAAGTCAAAGGTGGGAAATCGAAGGTATTGAAGGGAAATGGAGTATAATAAAGGAGATCCTACATGAAACAGCACAGGAAGTGCTGGGAGAGAAGACGAAGATCCAAAGAGGTAAATGGTTTGATGAGGAATGTAAAGCAGCAATAAATGAAATAAATGAGGCACGAAAGAGAATGCTTAATAGGAAAACCAGATATAACACAGAACAATGTAGACTTAAAAGAAAGGAAGCAGACTGTGTGTGCAGGAGAAAGAAACGATGCTTTGAGAAAGAGTGGATTGAGGAACTTGAAGAATATAGTAGTAATCAGCAAGTAAGGAAAATGTATATGAGGGTGAAGGATATAAGGAAAGGCTTCCAACCGAAGACAGCTTTCTGTAAGGACCAAGCAGGAAACCTAATAGGCGGGGAAAATGAGATCTTAGAGAGATGGGCAGAATACTTCAGTCAGCTACTTAATGTGGAAGATGGGTTCCAAGATCTAGAATTGAATGATGAAGAGGAGTACCATGATGACGAAACCGGAACATCTCCAACACTGGAAGAAGTTAGAACAGTTATTAAGCCTCTAAAGAATAACAAAGCCCCAGGGATTAATAACATCACTGCTGAAATGGTTAAGAACTCAGGGAAATCAACTAATTAAGTATATACACAAATTGTTATCTGATATATGGGAACATGAACTATAGCCCTAGTGAGCGTAATATACAAAGTGCTTGCAAAAATCCTAGCAGGAAGATTGTCACCACTGACTGAGGGAATAATAGGGGATTATCAGTGTGGTTTTAGACCAAACAGATCCACTTCGGATCAAATCTTTATAGTCAGGCAGATAATGGAGAAATGTTATGAATATTCATCAGTTATTTATAGACTTTAAGCAGGCATATGACAGTATCATACGAGGAAAATTGTATGAGGCAATGAAGGAGCTAGGGATCCTAAACAAGCTAATAAGATTAACCAGAATGACGCCTCGGGGTACTAAATGCAAGGTGAAGATTGAAGCAGAGCTCACAAGGGAATTTGCAGTAAACCAAGGTTTGAGACAAGGAGATGTGCTATCTACGATATTATTCAATATAGTTTTAGAAAAGATCATGAGTGTAACCCAGTAGGAACTCTCTTCAACACAGTGAACTAAAATCTAGCATATGCTGATGACATTGATATGATGGCGCGAAGATTGCAAGAAGTGAAGGAAGGACTGGAAAGATTGGAGAACACAGCTAGTGAGATGGGACTCCAAATAAAAAAACACAAGACTAAATACATGTTCTCAGCGCGAAATATGGAATTCACGGAAGGCCAATATATACAATTTGATGGAGACACGTATGAAAAATTCAAAATTTTCAATATCTTGGAACATAAGTTACCATGTATTATAATATTAAGGAGGAAAGAAAAGCAAGAATTGCAGCTGGTAATCGAAGCTATTTTTCATTGTTAAGAGTTTTCAAATCTCGCAGCCTGAGTAGAAATTTGAAAATCAAAGTATATCAGCTAGTCTTAATGTCAGTGGTGACATATGGAGCAGAGACATAGACTTTGGTGCAAGCAGATGAAGAACTTTTGCGAAGATGGGAAAGAAGGATACTGAGGAAAATATGCGGGCCAGTAAATGAGAATGGTCAACGGCGAATAAGGAGAAACGATGAAATTAGAACACTCTACTACAAAAAAACAGATATAGTTTCCGATATAAGAAGCATGAGACTCAGGTGGCTAGGACATGTGGAAAGAATACCTGAAAACAGAGCTGCTAAAAAGGTCAATAAAGGGACACCAGGAGGGTGAAGATTAAGAGGAAGGCCAAGGAAAAGATGGTTTAAGAGAGGCGAAGGCCCTTTAGGGGCTGTAGCAGCCAAGAAGAGCCTGAAAAGCGTCTTAACTCTGACATTTCTACTGCTAGATCAAAACTTAATTTTTCGAGAAATTAGCGTTCAATGCTAATACTCGTATGAAACTCATTTTCTCTACAGAGCAAGCCAGAGCTGATTTTCATTAAAATGTTGAATTATTATTATTTTCAAAGATTGAGAAGCGTTCTAATTATTGCATTTTGACTACACGATGATAACTTAATTATTCGAGAAATTCGCGTTCAATGCTAATACTCGTTTGAAACTGATATTTTCTACAGAGCAAGGCAGAAATGATTTTCATTAAAATGTTGATTCATTATTCTTTTCAGAGCCTGAAAAACGTTTTCATTCTGACATTTCGACTATGGGTTCAAAACTTGATTTTTCGAAAAATTCGCGTTAAATGCTAATACTCGCTTGAAACTTATTTTCTCTACAGAGCAAGCCAGAGATGATTTTCTTTAAATGTTGAATTATTATGTTTTTCAGACCTTGAGAAGCGTTTGAATTATTACATTTCGACTACAGGATGATAACTCGAGTTTTGGAGAAATTCGCTATAAATGCAAATACTCGCTTGAAACCCATTTTCTCTACAGAGCAAGCCAGAGATGATAATCATTAAAATGATAAATTATTATGCTTTTCAGAGCTTGAGAAGCGTCTTAATTCTGACATTTCTACTACAAGATCAAAACTTAATTTTTCGAGAAATTCGCGTTCAATGCTAATTCTCGTATGAAACTCATTTTCTCTACAGAGCAAGCCAGAGCTGATTTTCATTAAAATGTTGAATTATTATGCTTTTCAGAGTCTGAGAGACGTTTCAATTCTTACATTTCGACTATAGGTTCAAAACTTGATTTTTTGAAAAAATCTTGTTAAATGCAAATACTCAATTGAAACCCATTTTCTCTACAGAGCATGCCAGATATGACTTTCATTAAAATTTTGATTTATTATGCTTTTCAGAGCTTGAGAAGCGTTTTAATTATTACGTTTCAACTACAGGATGATAACTCGATTTTTGGAGATATTCGCGATAAATGCAAATACTCGCTTGAAACCCATTTTCTCTACAGAGCAAGCCATAGATGATTTTTATTAAAATGTTGAATTATTATGCTTTTCAGAGTCTGAGAGACGTTTCAATTCTTACATTTCGACTATAGGTTCAAAACTTGATTTTTTGAAAAAATCTTGTTAAATGCAAATACTCAATTGAAACCCATTTTCTCTACAGAGCATGCCAGAGATGACTTTCATTAAAATTTTGATTTATTATGCTTTTCAGAGCTTGAGAAGCGTCTTAATTCTGACAATTCTACTACAAGATTAAAACTTAATTTTTCGAGAAATTCGCGTTCAATGCTAATTCTCGTATGAAACTCATTTTCTCTACAGAGCAAGCCAGAGATGATAATCATTAAAATGATAAATTATTGTGCTTTTCAGAGCTTGAGAAGCGTCTCAATTTTGACATTTCTACTACAAGATCAAAACTTAATTTTTCGAGAAATTCGCGTTCAATGCTAATACTCGTATGAAACTCATTTTCCCTACAGAGCAAGCCAGAGCTGATTTTCATTAGAATGTTGAATTATTATGCTTTTCAGAGCCTGAGAAACGATTTAATTCTGACATTTCGACTATAGGTTCAAAACTTGAATTTTTAAAAATTCGTGTTAAATTCAAATACTCACTTGTAACTCATTTTCTCTACAGAGCATGCCAGCAATGACTTTCATTAAAATGTTGATTTATTATGCTTTTCAGAGCTTGAGAAGCGTTTTAATTATTACATTTCAACTACATGATGATAACTTGATTTTTCGAGAAATTCGCGTTCAATGCTAATACTCGTTTGAAACTCATTTTCTCTACAAACCAAGCCATAGATGATTTTTATTAAAATATTGAATTATTATGCTTCTCAGAGCTTGAGAAACGTTTTAATTATTACATTTCGACTACAGGATGATAACTTAATTTTTCCAGAAATTCACGTTCAATGCTAATACTCGTTAGAAATTCATATTCTCTACAGAGCAAGCCAGAGATGATTTTCATTTAAATGTTGTATTATTAAACTTTTAAGGGCCTCAGAATCGTTTTAATTCTGACATTTCGACAATAGGTTCTAAAGTTGTTATCTCCAGAAACTCGCGTTCAATGCTTCTATTCGTTTGAAACTCATTTTCTCTACAGAGCAAGCCATAGATCATTTCCATTAAAATGGTAAACAATTATGCTTTTCAGAGCCTGAAAAGCTTTTGAATATTTACATTTTGACTATAGGGTGATAAGTTTTCTTTTCGAAAAATTCGCGTTCAATGATAATACTCTTTTGAAACTCATTTTCTCTACAGAGCCACCAGATATGATTTTCATTAAAATGTTATATTATTGTGCTTTTCATAGCCTGAACATCGTTTTAATTCTGACATTTCTACATAGGATTAGAACTTGAATTTTCGAGATATTCGCGTTAAATGCGAATATTCGTTGTAATCTAATTTTCGCTACAAATCAAGCCAGAGATGATTTTCATAAAAATGTTATATTATTATGCAGTTCAGAGCTTAAAAGCATTTTCATTATCACATTTCGAATGTAGGATCAAGATTTGATTATTCGAGAAAATCGCGTTCAATCATAAAACTCGCTTCAAACTTATTTTCCCTACTGACCAAGCCAGAGATGATTTTCATTAAAAATGTTTAATTATTATATTTTTCAGAGACTGAAAACCCCTCCAGAGATTGCGCCTTATAGTAGCACTGACCGTGCGGGCGGAGGGGTTTGCGTGCTTTGTTGAGGCTGAGAGCTATGCCAGCGGTAGATTTTCTACCAGCAAGGTCACCCATGCTGGACAGGTCTAAGAAAAGAAGCCAGACTAAGGCGTTCTGCAACGTCCAATTTTACCTATTTTATCCTATGCCAATATTCCTACCTAAAGTTCAAATCACAAACCCTGAGACCTTCTGTGAACAAAACCACGCGCATACAGAAAGCATTGCAAACTCATAGAAGTAAAATAATCCACACGAAAATCCAGCGTTGTTACGGGATTCATTACATAAGCTAAAACAATGGCCAATTTGTAGTATGGGATACGCTGCCGCAAATGACGTCTCACTTTAAACCCAATGCTCTTTCTTTTTTTACTTATTGCTTCACCTTTATGGTTAACTCTTTGCACCAGTAATCATTTCCCATAAATTTGGCTTCTTTCTTGCATGTGAATTGAATATATTTTACTTGCATTTTTTTAGACAAAATGATATAACATGGTAATGTATATTTCTAAGGATGATATAGATAGGAGAGTATTTGAAATTTTTTTGTAAATTTTATTTAAATTGTATCTTATGTAAATAAAATATATAATGGGCATAAACAGCCATATGCATTGCTCTAAGTCCAATAAATATATTGATGATGATCAAAACAAGACAAAGAAAGTTCTTAAATTTATTGCGGTTGGAAACTTTGACAAGCATCCTAATGACGATTTTTGTTCCGCCAAATATAGTGCACTTCGTAAAATAACTTGGTGACATGGCAAGGCAAGATAAGTGTGAACATTTTGTAGTAATATGCATTGTAAGTTTCAATGAGCTTAGAGATTTGTGTACATAATGATATTTTATAACATTGGTTATTTTCTAAAAATAATCATGTGAACAGCAAGAAAGTAGTGCAACTTAGTAATATATCCTTAGAAAAATAACATGCCGTGTTCTATGCGTGCGGGAAAGTCTCAGTGTTCTCCGAGCTTGTTTTCAAAACACCAGCAAGGACAGCCTTTGAAAAGGGGTGAGAAACAGATTCATGTAACGTTCTGAGAAACCAGTAAATGAAGTGGTTAAGTTCGTATCCCTGTGCAGTGGTGTGTCAGTGTCTGCAGTTTTAAGGGTTATGAAAGAGAGAATGACCGGGAGAGTAACAATGTATGCGGCTGCATATTCGTTTGATGTTTTGAGAGCGGGTTCTCACATTCAGAGGCTCTTATATAAAATGAATAAGTGCGGCGAACTATGAGTGTAACGGCAGATGATTTCGGTCATGAATCAGCTGACGCGGAGTGATACATCGAATCGGTGAGACCGTTTGTTTACAGAAGGTCTCAGGGTTGGTGACTTACACTATAGTCCCTAAGTCCCGTCCTCAGGGTTACGAGAGGGATGGAGCGGATTCCTCAGCCGTAGTGTTGGCAACAGTACATATGTTTTTCCTTGGTTATTTTCTTGGCTATCATGTGTAAGTTCTAACCCAAACTGTCAGGTTAATACATTATACTTCTCTTTCATATCTAATCTTATATTAATTTTTATATTACTGTAACACATATTATCATATTATTGTACTTTTTGAATTCTTCTGATTGCATATTTTGTGTACCAAACAGTGTTATAATACAAGACACTGTAAATGGGCATTTGCCTGTAGTGTCATGTCTTTAAATAAATAAATAAAGGAGCAAACCTGATACAAACCTTGGTCCTCCAGGTTGGGTGTTGAGCATGGGACTAGCGACCCTATCCCATAAAACAATCATTGTTGCGGAACTCAGAAACAATGATAGCCGGACGTATTCTATGGAAAGACACAGGCATGCTAAAGGACTACGTAAACGGAAGAATGATATATACCTGGCCACATGGAATGTTAGAACATTAAGTAAAGCAGGTGCATTGGAAAACCTAAAGGAGGAAATGAAGAAATACATAATAATAGTAGCGGCATTGCAGGAGATCAGGTGGCAAGGAAATGGAATGTTATCTACTGGGGATTACACATTAATGTATAGTGGAAGCAGTGAAAATACAAGAGGTGGCACAGGATTCCTACTAAACAATAAATATAAAACTGTAGTAAAGAAATTCAAACCAATAAATGAGAGCTTATGTACGCTGAGAATGAAAGCCAAGTTCTTCAACATTACCTTAGTATGTGTATATGCCGAAACGGAAGAGGCAGAAGAAGATGAAAAGGATGGATTCTACCAGCAGCTGGATCAGGTAATCGATCGTATACCAAAACATGACATTAAGATAATAATGGGAGACTTTAATGCCAAGGTTGGACGTGAAGAAGCATTCCAAGACTATATAGGAAAGGAAAGTTTGCATGAAATTTCAAATGATAATGGTCTGAGACTGATAGATCTGACTATGTGTAACTTAATGGTCATTGGAAGCACCTGGCATCAAAGGAAGAAGGTGAGGAAAATGACATGGTGTTCACCAGATGGTGTAACACAAAACCAAATTGACCATGTGCTGATAGACAGAAGACATGCCTCTGATATACTACAAGCAGATAGCTGTCGAGGAGCAGACAGTGATTATTTAGTACGCATTAAATACAGACAGAGAATAGCTACATATAGGGAAGGAAGAAGAGCGAAAGTGACCTCAAGGTATGATGATGAGAAGTTAAAAAGAGATGAAGCCATTGCCAACCAATTCCGTTTAATGGTAGGCAACCAACTTGAAGAAAGAAGTCAAAGGTGGGAAATCGAAGGTATTGAAGGGAAATGGAGTATAATAAAGGAGATCCTACATGAAACAGCACAGGAAGTGCTGGGAGAGAAGACGAAGATCCAAAGAGGTAAATGGTTTGATGAGGAATGTAAAGCAGCAATAAATGAAATAAATGAGGCACGAAAGAGAATGCTTAATAGGAAAACCAGATATAACACAGAACAATGTAGACTTAAAAGAAAGGAAGCAGACTGTGTGTGCAGGAGAAAGAAACGATGCTTTGAGAAAGAGTGGATTGAGGAACTTGAAGAATATAGTAGTAATCAGCAAGTAAGGAAAATGTATATGAGGGTGAAGGATATAAGGAAAGGCTTCCAACCGAAGACAGCTTTCTGTAAGGACCAAGCAGGAAACCTAATAGGCGGGGAAAATGAGATCTTAGAGAGATGGGCAGAATACTTCAGTCAGCTACTTAATGTGGAAGATGGGTTCCAAGATCTAGAATTGAATGATGAAGAGGAGTACCATGATGACGAAACCGGAACATCTCCAACACTGGAAGAAGTTAGAACAGTTATTAAGCCTCTAAAGAATAACAAAGCCCCAGGGATTAATAACATCACTGCTGAAATGGTTAAGAACTCAGGGAAATCAACTAATTAAGTATATACACAAATTGTTATCTGATATATGGGAACATGAACTATAGCCCTAGTGAGCGTAATATACAAAGTGCTTGCAAAAATCCTAGCAGGAAGATTGTCACCACTGACTGAGGGAATAATAGGGGATTATCAGTGTGGTTTTAGACCAAACAGATCCACTTCGGATCAAATCTTTATAGTCAGGCAGATAATGGAGAAATGTTATGAATATTCATCAGTTATTTATAGACTTTAAGCAGGCATATGACAGTATCATACGAGGAAAATTGTATGAGGCAATGAAGGAGCTAGGGATCCTAAACAAGCTAATAAGATTAACCAGAATGACGCCTCGGGGTACTAAATGCAAGGTGAAGATTGAAGCAGAGCTCACAAGGGAATTTGAGGTAAACCAAGGTTTGAGACAAGGAGATGTGCTATCTACGATATTATTCAATATAGTTTTAGAAAAGATCATGAGTGTAACCCAGTAGGAACTCTCTTCAACACAGTGAACTAAAATCTAGCATATGCTGATGACATTGATATGATGGCACGAAGATTGCAAGAAGTGAAGGAAGGACTGGAAAGATTGGAGAACACAGCTAGTGAGATGGGACTCCAAATAAAAAAAACACAAGACTAAATACATGTTCTCAGCGCGAAATATGGAATTCACGGAAGGCCAATATATACAATTTGATGGAGGCACGTATGAAAAATTCAAAATTTTCAATATCTTGGAACATAAGTTACCATGTATAATAATATTAAGGAGGAAAGAAAAGCAAGAATTGCAGCTGGTAATCGAAGCTATTTTTCATTGTTAAGAGTTTTCAAATCTCGCAGCCTGAGTAGAAATTTGAAAATCAAAGTATATCAGCTAGTCTTAATGTCAGTGGTGACATATGGAGCAGAGACATAGACTTTGGTGCAAGCAGATGAAGAACTTTTGCGAAGATGGGAAAGAAGGATACTGAGGAAAATATGCGGGCCAGTAAATGAGAATGGTCAACGGCGAATAAGGAGAAACGATGAAATTAGAACACTCTACTACAAAAAAACAGATATAGTTTCCGATATAAGAAGCATGAGACTCAGGTGGCTAGGACATGTGGAAAGAATACCTGAAAACAGAGTTGCTAAAAAGGTCAATAAAGGGACACCAGGAGGGTGAAGATTAAGAGGAAGGCCAAGGAAAAGATAATTGGAGGTTGATGAGGAAGATTTTAGGAGGATGGGAGTAAGACGGTGGAGACGTCGAGCAGAAGACAGAAGAGAATGTGCTATCATTGTAAGAGAGGCGAAGGCCCTTTAGGGGCTGTAGCAGCCAAGAAGAGCCTGAAAAGCGTCTTAATTCTGACATTTCTACTGCTAGATCAAAACTTAATTTTTCGAGAAATTAGCGTTCAATGCTAATACTCGTATGAAACTCATTTTCTCTACAGAGCAAGCCAGAGCTGATTTTCATTAAAATGTTGAATTATTATTATTTTCAAAGCTTGAGAAGCGTTCTAATTATTGCATTTTGACTACACGATGATAACTTAATTAATCGTGAAATTCGCGTTCAATGCTAATACTCGTTTGAAACTGATATTTTCTACAGAGCAAGGCAGAAATGATTTTCATTAAAATGTTGATTCATTATTCTTTTCAGAGCCTGAAAAACGTTTTCATTCTGACATTTCGACTATGGGTTCAAAACTTGATTTTTCGAAAAATTCGCGTTAAATGCTAATACTCGCTTGAAACTTATTTTCTCTACAGAGCAAGCCAGAGATGATTTTCTTTAAATGTTGAATTATTATGTTTTTCAGACCTTGAGAAGCGTCTTAATTCTGACATTTCTACTACAAGATCAAAACTTAATTTTTCGAGAAATTCGCGTTCAATGCTAATTCTCGTATGAAACTCATTTTCTCATCAGAGCAAGCCAGAGCTGATTTTCATTAGAATGTTGAATTATAATGCTTTTCAGAGCCTGAGAAACGTTTTAAATATTAATAATGAGAGATCCATTATTAACCCCCTCAATACTACAAAATATAGATACATATACAACCTGAAGAAGTATACCCCCCTACCAGGAATAAAATTATATAATGAATCCATTATAATAATAACTACTATAACAGTAGTATATTTATTTATTACATTAATTGCAATTGTAAAAATTACTAGACTTTCACATGGGCCCCTAAAAATAATTAAATAATTACAAATGACAAAGCCAGCACGGATTTATCACCCCCTACTTAAACTAGCAAATAATGCATTAGTGGACTTACAAGCCCCACTAAATATTTCCTACTGATGAAACTTTGGTTCACTTATAGGAATGTGTCTCTCAATCCAAATCTTAACAGGTCTTTTTTTAGCAATACATTATATCTCAAGAACAGATTTAGCCTTTTCTAGAGTAATACACATCTGCCGAGATGTAAACTATGGATGAATACTACGAACTATTCACGCTAACGGAGCTTCCATATTCTTTATTTGTATATATATACATGTTGGACGAGGGATATATTATGGATCCTATTTATACTTTCACACATGATCTATTGGGGTCATAATTATATTAGCAACAATAGCAACAGGATTTGTTGGATATGTACTACCATGGGGTCAAATATCATTTTGAGGTGCCACAGTAATTACTAACTTACTCTCGGCAATTCCATATTTAGGAACTATACTAGTTCAATGAATTTGGGGTGGGTTTGCAGTAGATAGTGCCACACTGACTCGATTCTTCGCCTTCCATTTTTTATTACCATTTATTTTAATAGCAATATCCATAGTTCATCTACTTTTTTTGCATCAAACCGGATCTAACAATCCACTATCTATTAATAGTAACATGGATAAAATTCCATTCCACCCATACTTCTCCATAAAAGACACATTAGGGTTTATACTTATAATTTTAAGATTAATACAACTCTCATTAATATTTCCAACAACCCTAGGAGATCCTGAAAACTTTACCCCTACAAATCCACTAGTAACCCCTGTACACATTCAACCAGAATGATACTTTCTATTTGCATATGCCATTCTACGATCAATTCCAAATAAGCTTGGGGGGGTAGTAGCACTAGTATTATCTATTATAATTTTATTTATTATACCAATACATCATAAAAGAAATTTTCGTGGACTACAATTTTACCCTTTAAATCAAGTATTATTTTGATTAATATTTGCAACCTTTATTTTATTAACTTGAATTGGAGCCCGACCCGTAGAAACTCCATACATTACTACTGGGCAAGTATTAACAATTATATATTTTATATATTTCATTATATCCCCGGCAAACCTACTATTATGAGATAAAATTTTAAAAAAATGACTTCTTGACTGAAACTTTAAGTGTATGTCTTGAAAACATAAAATAGAATATAAATATTCTAGAAGTCTTCACATTCTAATTGTTATGCAACTAAATATAAATTGATACAATCAATTACCTAAAACCAACAAAAAAAAAAAAAATTTAAAGAAACCGGAAGAAAACTCCTCCAAGCTAAATATATAAGTTTATCATAACGAAATCGTGGTAGTGTACCTCGAACTCAAATATAAATAAATCCTAAAAAAATAACCCTTAAGTAAAAAAAAAAAAGAAAACTGGTATCCCCCAACAATAAAATTCTAAATAAAACACTTATAAATAAAATACTAGCATATTCAGATATAAAAATTAAAGCAAACCCCCCAGCACTATACTCAACATTAAATCCAGAAACAAGTTCAGACTCACCATCAGCAAAATCAACAGGAGTTCGGTTAGTCTCAGCTAAGCAAGAACTCAATCAGGCTAACGCCAACGGTATAGCAATAAAAATAAATCATAAATAATCCTGAAAAACATTAAATAAAAGTAAATTATAACCACCAATTAAAAAAATAAAAGATAATAAAATTAATACTAATCTAACCTCATAAGAAATTCTCGAAAAATTAAGTTTTGATCTTGTAGTAGAAATGTCCGAATTAAGACGCTTTTCAGGCTCTTCTTGGCTGCTACAGCCCCTAAAGGTCCTTCGCCTCTCTTACAATGATAGCACATTCTCTTCTGTCTTCTGCTCGACGTCTCCACAGTCTTACTCCCATCCTCCTAAGGTCTTCCTCAACAACCTCCAACCATCTTTTCCTTGGCCTTCCTCTTAATCTTCACCCTCCTGGTGTCCCTTTATTGACCTTTTAACAGCTCTGTCTTCAGGTATTTTTTCCTAGTCTCATGCTTCTTATTTCGGAAACTATATCTGTTTTTTTGTAGTAGAGTCTTCTAATTTCATCGTTTCTCCTTATTCGCCATTGACCATTCTCATTTACTGGCCCGTATATTTTCCTCAGTATCCTTCTTTCCCATCTTCGCAAAAGTTCTTCATCTGCTTGAACCAAAGTCTTTGTCTTTGCTCCATATGTCACCACTGACATTACGACTAGCTGATATACTTTCATTTTCAAATTTCTACTCAGGCTGCGAGATTTGAAAACTCTTAACAATGAGAAATACCTTCGATTACCAGCTGCAATTCTTGCTTTTCTTTCCTCCTTAATATTATTATACATGGTAACTTATGTTCCAAGATATTGAAAATTTTGAATTTTTCATACGTGCCTCCATCAACTTGTATATATTGGCCTTCCGTGAATTCCATATTTCGCGCTGAGAACATGTATTTAGTCTTGTGTTTTTTTATTTGGAGTCCCATCTCACTAGCTGTGTTCTCCAATCTTTCCAGTCCTTCCTTCACTTCTTGCAATCTTCGTGCCATCATATCAATGTCATCAGCATATGCTAGATTTTGGTTCACTGTGTTGAAGAGAGTTCCTACTGGGTTACACTCATGATCTTTTCTAAAACTATATTGAATAATATCGTAGATAGCACATCTCCTTGTCTCAAACCTTGGTTTACTGCAAATTCCCTTGTGAGCTCTGCTTCAATCTTCACCTTGCATTTAGTACCCCTAGGCGTCATTCTGGTTAATCTTATTAGCTTGTTTAGGATCCCTAGCTCCTTCATTGCCTCATACAATTTTCCTCGTATGCCTGCTTAAAGTCTATAAATAACTGATGAATATTCATAACATTTCTCCATTATCTGCCTGACTAAAAAAGATTTGATCCGTAGTGGATCTGTTTGGTCTAAAACCACACTGATAATCCCCTATTATTCCCTCAGTCAGTGGTGACAATCTACCTGCTAGGATTTTTGCAAGCACTTTGTATATTACGCTCACTAGGGCTATAGTTCATGTTCCCATATATCAGATAACAATTTGTGTATATACTTAATTAGTTGATTTCCCTGAGTTCTTAACCATTTCAGCAGTGATGTTATTAATCCCTGGGGCTTTGTTATTCTTTAGAGGCTTAATAACTGTTCTAACTTCTTCCAGTGTTGGAGATGTTCCGGTTTCGTCATCATGGTACTCCTCTTCATCATTCAATTCTAGATATTGGAACCCATCTTCCACATTAAGTAGCTGACTGAAGTATTCTGCCCATCTCTCTAAGATCTCATTTTCCCCGCCTATTAGGTTTCCTGCTTGGTCCTTACAGAAAGCTGTCTTCGGTTGGAAGCCTTTCCTTATATCCTTCACCCTCATATACATTTTCCTTACTTGCTGATTACTACTATATTCTTCAAGTTCCTCAATCCACTCTTTCTCAAAGCATCGTTTCTTTCTCCTGCACACACAGTCTGCTTCCTTTCTTTTAAGTCTACATTGTTCTGTGTTATATCTGGTTTTCCTATTAAGCATTCTCTTTCCAGCCTCATTTCTTTCATTTATTGCTGCTTTACATTCCTCATCAAACCATTTACCTCTTTGGATCTTCGTCTTCTCTCCCAGCACTTCCTGTGCTGTTTCATGTAGGATCTCCTTTATTATACTCCATTTCCCTTCAATACCTTCGATTTCCCACCTTTGACTTCTTTGTTCAAGTTGGTTGAATACCATTAAACGGAATTGTTTGGCAATGGCTTCATCTCTTTATAACTTCTCATCATCATACCTTGATGTCACTTTCGCTCTTCTTCCATCCCTATATGTAGCTATTCTCTGTCTGTATTTAATGCGTACTAAATAATCACTGTCTGCTCCTCGACAGCTATCTGCTTGTAGTATATCAGAGGCATGTCTTCTGTCTATCAGCACATGGTCAATTTGGTTTTGTGTTACACCATCTGGTGAACACCATGTCATTTTCCTCACCTTCTTCCTTTGATGCCAGTTGCTTCCAATGACCATTAAGTTACACATAGTCAGATCTATCAGTCTCAGACCATTATCATTTGAAATTTCATGCAAACTTTCCTTTCCTATAGAGTCTTGGAATGCTTCTTCACGTCCAACCTTGGCATTAAAGTCTCCCATTATTATCTTAATGTCATGTTTTGGTATACGATCGATTACCTGATCCAGCAGCTGGTAGAATCCATCCTTTTCATCTTCTTCTGCCTCTTCCGTTTCGGCATATACACATACTAAGGTAATGTTGAAGAACTTGGCTTTCATTCTCAGCGTACATAAGCTCTCATTTATTGGTTTGAATTTCTTTACTACAGTTTTATATTTATTGTTTAGTAGGAATCCTGTGCCACCTCTTGTATTTTCACTGCTTCCACTATACATTAATGTGTAATCCCCAGTAGATAACATTCCATTTCCTTGCCACCTGATCTCCTGCAATGCCGATACTATTATTCTGTATTTCTTCATTTCCTCCTTTAGGTTTTCCAATGCACCTGCTTTACTTAATGTTCTAACATTCCATGTAGAGAGGTATATATCATTCATCCGTTTACGTAGTCCTTTAGCATGCCTGTGTCTTTCCATAGAATACGTCCGGCTATCATTGTTTCTGAGTTCCGCAACAATGATTGTTTTATGGGATAGGGTCGTTAGTCCCATGCTCAACCCCCAACCTGGAGGACCAAGGTTTGTATCATGTTTGCTCCTTTATTTATTTATTTAAAGACATGACACTACAGGCAAATGCCCATTTACAGTGTCTTGTATTATAACACTGTTTGGTACACAAAATATGCAATCAGAATTTTTCAAAAAGTACAATAATATGATAATATGTGTTACAGTAATATAAAAATTATATGAAAGAGAAGTATAAAGTATTAACCTGACAGTTTGGGTTAGAACTTACACATGATAACCAAGAAAATAACCAAGGAAAAACATATGTACTGTTGCCAACACTACGGCTGAGGAATCCGCTCCATCCCCCTCGTAACCCTGAGGACGGGACTTAGGGACTATAGTGTAAGTCACCAAAACTGAGACCTTCTGTAAACAAACGGTCTCACCGATTCGATGTATCACTCCGCGTCAGCTGATTCATGACCGAAATCATCTGCCGTTACACTCATAGTTCGCCGCACCTATTCATTTTATATAAGAGCCTCTGAATGTGAGAACCCGCTCTCAAAACATCAAACGAATATGCAGCCGCATACATTGTTACTCTCCCGGTCATTCTCTCTTTCATAACCCTTCAAACTGCAGACACTGACACACCACTGCACTGGGATACGAACTTAACCACTTCATTTACTGGTTTCTCAGAACGTTACATGAATCTGTTTCTCACCCCTTTTCAAAGGCTGTCCTTGCTGGTGTTTTGAAAACAAGCTCGGAGAACACTGAGACTTTCCCGCACGCATAGAACACGGCATGTTATTTTTCTAAGGATATATTACTAAGTTGCACTACTTTCTTGCTGTTCACATGATTATTTTTAGAAAATAACCAATGTTATAAAATATCATTATGTACACAAATCTCTAAGCTCATTGAAAGTTACAATGCATATTACTACAAAATGTTCACACTTATCTTGCCTTGCCATGTCACCAAGTTATTTTACGTAGTGCACTATATTTGGCGGAACAAAAATCGTCATTAGCATGCTTGTCAAAGTTTCCAACCGCAATACATTTAAGAACTTTCTTTGTCTTGTTTTGATCATCATCAATATATTTATTGGACTTAGAGCAATGCATATGGCTGTTTATGCCCATTATATATTTTATTTACGTAAGATACAATTTACATAAAATTTACAAATAAATTTCAAATACTCTCCTATCTATATCATCCTTAGAAATATACATTACCATGTTATATCATTTTGTCTAAAAAAATGCAAGTAAAATATATTCAATTCACATGCAAGAAAGAAGCCAAATTTATGGGAAATGATTACTGGTGCAAAGAGTTAACCATAAAGGTGAAGCAATAAGTAAAAAAAGAAAGAGCATTGGGTTTAAAGTGAGACGTCATTTGCGGCAGCGTATCCCATACTACAAATTGGCCATTGTTTTACCTTATGTAATGAATCCTGTAACAACGCTGGATTTTCGTGTGGATTATTTTACTTCTATGAGTTTGCAATGCTTTCTGTATGAGCGTGGTTTTGTTCACAGAAGGTCTCAGGGTTGGTGATTTGAACTTTAGGTAGTAATATTGGGATAGGATACAATAGGTAAAATTGGACGTTGCAGAACGCCTTAGTCTGGCTTCTTTTCTGAGACCTGTCCAGCATGGGTGACCTTGCTGGTAGAAAATCTACCGCTGGCATAGCTCTCAGCCTCAACAAAGCACGCAAACCCCTCCGACCGCACGGTCAGTGCTACTGTAAGGCGGCATTCCCTGGAGGGGTTTTCAGGCTCTGAGAAATATAATGATTCAACATTTTAATGAAAATCATCTGTGGCTTGGTCAGTAGGGAAAATGAGTTTGAAGCGAGTGTTATGATTGAATGCGAATTTCTCGAATAATCAAGTTTTGATCCTACATTCGAAATGTGATAATTAAAATGCTTTTAAGCTCTGAACTGCATAATAATAAAAGATTTTAATGAAAATCATTTCTGCCTTGCTCTGTAGAAAAAATGAGTTTCAAACGAGTATTAGCATTGAACGCGAATTTCTCGAAAAATCAAGTTATCATCGTGTAGTCAAAATGCAATAATTAGAACGCTTCTCAAGCTTTGAAAAGCATAATAATTCAACATTTTAATGAAAATCATCTCTGGCTTGCTCTGTAGAAAAATAGGGTTTCAAGTGAGTATTTGCCTTTCACACGAATTTCTCGAAAGATCAAGTTTTGAACCTATAGTCGAAATGTCAAAATTAAAACGTTTCTGAGGCTCTGAAAAGCATAATAATTCAACATTCTAATGAAAATCAGCTCTGGCTTGCTCTGTAGAGAAAATGAGTTTCATACGAGTATTAGCATTGAACGGGAATTTCTCGAAATATTAAGTTGTGATCTTGCAGTAGAAATGTCAGAATTAAGACGCTTTTCAGGCTCTTCTTGGCTACTACAACCCCTAAAGAGCCTTCGCCTCTCTTACAATGATAGCACATTCTCTTCTGTCTTCTGCTCGACGTCTCCACAGTCTTACTCCCATCCTCCTAAGGTCTTCCTCAACAACCTCCAACCATCTTTTCCTTGGCCTTCCTCTTAATCTTCACCCTCCTGGTGTCCCTTTATTGACCTTTTTAACAGCTCTGTCTTCAGGTATTCTTTCCACATGTCCTAGTCTCATGCTTCTTATATCGGAAACTATATCTGTTTTTTTGTAGTAGAGTGTTCTAATTTCATCGTTTCTCCTTATTCGCCATTGATCATTCTCATTTACTGGCCCGTATATTTTCCTCAGTATCCTTCTTTCCCATCTTCGCAAAAGTTCTTCATCTGCTTGCACCAAAGTCTATGTCTCTGCTCCATATGTCACCACTGACATTACGACTAGCTGATATACTTTCATTTTCAAATTTCTACTCAGGCTGCGAGATTTGAAAACTCTTAACAATGAGAAATACCTTCGATTACCAGCTGCAATTCTTGCTTTTCTTTCCTCCTTAATATTATTATACATGGTAACTTATGTTCCAAGATATTGAAAATTTTGAATTTTTCATACGTGCCTCCATCAACTTGTATATATTGGCCTTCCGTGAATTCCATATTTCGCGCTGAGAACATGTATTTAGTCTTGGTTTTTTTTATTTGGAGTCCCATCTCACTAGCTGTGTTCTTCAATCTTTCCAGTCCTTCCTTCACTTCTTGCAATCTTCGTGCCATCATATCAATGTCATCAGCATATGCTAGATTTTGGTTCACTGTGTTGAAGAGAGTTCCTACTGGGTTACACTCATGATCTTTTCTAAAACTATATTAAATAATATCGTAGATAGCACATCTCCTTGTCTCAAAACTTGGTTTACTGCAAATTCCCTTGTGAGCTCTGCTTCAATCTTCACCTTGCATTTAGTACCCCTAGGCGTCATTCTGGTTAATCTTATTAGCTTGTTTAGGATCCCTAGCTCCTTCATTGCCTCATACAATTTTCCTCGTATGATACTGTCATATGCCTGCTTAAAGTCTATAAATAACTGATGAATATTCATAACATTTCTCCATTATCTGCCTGACTATAAAGATTTGATCCGTAGTGGATCTGTTTGGTCTAAAACCACACTGATAATCCCCTATTATTCCCTCAGTCAGTGGTGACAATCTTCCTGCTAGGATTTTTGCAAGCACTTTGTATATTACGCTCACTAGGGCTATAGTTCATGTTCCCATATATCAGATAACAATTTGTGTATATACTTAATTAGTTGATTTCCCTGAGTTCTTAACCATTTCAGCAGTGATGTTATTAATCCCTGGGGCTTTGTTATTCTTTAGAGACTTAATAACTGTTCTAACTTCTTCCAGTGTTGGAGATGTTCCGGTTTTGTCATCATGGTACTCCTCTTCATCATTCAATTCTAGATCTTGGAACCCATCTTCCACATTAAGTAGCTGACTGAAGTATTCTGCCCATCTCTCTAAGATCTCATTTTCCCCGCCTATTAGGTTTCCTGCTTGGTCCTTACAGAAAGCTGTCTTCGGTTGGAAGCCTTTCCTTATATCCTTCACCCTCATATACATTTTCCTTACTTGCTGATTACTACTATATTCTTCAAGTTCCTCAATCCACTCTTTCTCAAAGCATCGTTTCTTTCTCCTGCACACACAGTCTGCTTCCTTTCTTTTAAGTCTACATTGTTCGGTGTTATATCTGGTTTTCCTATTAAGCATTCTCTTTCGTGCCTCATTTCTTTCATTTATTGCTGCTTTACATTCCTCATCAAACCATTTACCTCTTTGGATCTTCGTCTTCTCTCCCAGCACTTCCTGTGCTGTTTCATGTAGGATCTCCTTTATTATACTCCATTTCCCTTCAATACCTTCGATTTCCCACCTTTGACTTCTTTGTTCAAGTTGGTTGCCTACCATTAAACGGAATTGTTTGGCAATGGCTTCATCTCTTTATAACTTCTCATCATCATACCTTGAGGTCACTTTCGCTCTTCTTCCATTCCTATATGTAGCTATTCTCTGTCTGTATTTAATGCGTACTAAATAATCACTGTCTGCTCCTCGACAGCTATCTTCTTGTAGTATATCAGAGGCATGTCTTCTGTCTATCAGCACATGGTCAATTTGGTTTTGTGTTACACCATCTGGTGAACACAATGTCATTTTCCTCACCTTCTTCCTTTGATGCCAGGTGCTTCCAATGACCATTAAGTTACACATAGTCAGATCTATCAGTCTCAGACCATTATCATTTGAAATTTCATGCAAACTTTCCTTTCCTATAGAGTCTTGGAATGCTTCCTCACGTTCAATCTTGGCATTAAAGTCTCCCATTATTATCTTAATGTCATGTTTTGATATACGATCGATTACCTGATCCAGCTGCTGGTAGAATCCATCCTTTTCATCTTCTTCTGCCTCTTCCGTTTCGGCATATACACAAACTAAGGTAATGTTGAAGAACTTGGCTTTCATTCTCAGCGTACATAAGCTCTCATTTATTTGTTTGAATTTCTTTACTACAGTTTTATATTTATTGTTTAGTAGGAATCCTGTGCCACCTCTTGTATTTTCACTGCTTCCACTATACATAAATGTGTAATATAAATCCGTTTCCTACTCATCGCCTTGCGGGGAAGCGAGTATTTGAGGATCTAGGTGTGCCATTCTTATTACAGGAAGGGATGTATTGTAGGGGGGATGGGGGGATTTCCCCACTCTGGGTACTTGTGTCCCCCTCTGCTTGATAAATTTTATCCATGGGGGGGGGAATGTTATATGGCATAAAGTCATTATCTCATGCCACTACGGATCAAATCTTTATAGTCAGGCAGATAATGGAGAAATGTTATGAATATTCATCAGTTATTTATAGACTTTAAGCAGGCATATGACAGTATCATACGAGGAAAATTGTATGAGGCAATGAAGGAGCTAGGGATCCTAAACAAGCTAATAAGATTAACCAGAATGACGCCTGGAATTCACGGAAGGCCAATATATACAAGTTGATGGAGGCACGTATGAAAAATTCAAAAGTTTTCAATATCTTGGAACATAAGTTACCATGTATAACAATATTAAGGAGGAAAGAAAAGCAAGAATTGCAGCTGGTAATCGAAGATATTTCTCATTGTTAAGAGTTTTCAAATCTCGCAGCCTGAGTAGAAATTTGAAAATCAAAGTATATCAGCTAGTCGTAATGTCAGTGGTGACATATGGAGCAGAGACATAGACTTTGGTGCAAGCAGATGAAGAACTTTTGCGAAGATGGGAAAGAAGGATACTGAGGAAAATATACGGGCCAGTAAATGAGAATGGTCAATGGCGAATAAGGAGAAACGATGAAATTAGAACACTCTACTACAAAAAAACAGATATAGTTTCCGATATAAGAAGCATGAGACTCAGGTGGCTAGGACATGTGGAAAGAATACCTGAAAACAGAGCCGTTAAAAAGGTCAATAAAGGGACACCAGGAGGGTGAAGATTAAGAGGAAGGCCAAGGAAAAGATGGTTGGAGGTTGTTGAGGAAGACCTTAGGAGGATGGGAGTAAGACGGTGGAGACGTCGAGCAGAAGAGAGAAGAGAATGTGCTATCATTGTAAGAGAGGCGAAGGCCCTTTAGGGGCTGTAGCAGCCCAGAAGAGCCTGAAAAGCGTCTTAATTCTGACATTTCAACTGCAAGATCAAAACTTAATTTTTCGAGAAATTCGCGTTCAATGCTAATACTCGTATGAAACTCATTTTCTCTACAGAGCAACCAGATATAATTTTCATTAAAATGTTATATTATTGTGCTTTTCATAGCCTGAACATCGTTTTAATTCTGACATTTCTACATAGGAAAAGAACTTGAATTTTCGAGATATTCGCATTAAATGCTAATATTCGTTGTAAACTAATTTTCGCTACAGTTGAAGCCAGAGATGATTTTCATTAAAATGTTGAATTATTATATTTATCAGAGCCTGAAAACCCCTCCAGGGAACGGCGCCTTATAGTAGCACTGACCGTGCGGGCGGAGGGGTTTGCGTGCTTTGTTGAGGCTGAGAGGTATGCCAGCGGTAGATTTTCTACCAGCAAGGTCACCCATGCTGGACAGGTCTCAGAAGAGTAGCCCGACTAAGGCGTTCTGGAACGTCCCATATTACCTATTGTATCCTATCCCAATATTCCTACCTAAAGTTCAAATCACAAACCCTGAGACCTTTTGTAAACAAAACCACGTGCGTACATAAAGCATTGCAAACTCATAGAAGTAAAATAATCCACACGAAAATCCAGCGTTGTTACAGGATTCATTACATAAGGTAAAACAATGGCCAATTTGTAGTATGGGATACGCTGCCGCAAATGACGTCTCACTTTAAACCCAATGCTCTTTCTTTTTTTACTTATTGCTTCACCTTTATGGTTAACTCTTTGCACCAGTAATCATTTCCCATAAATTTGGCTTCTTTCTTGCATGTGAATTGAATATATTTTACTTGCATTTTTTTAGACAAAATGATATAACATGGTAATGTATATTTCTAAGGATGATATAGATAGGAGTGTATTTGAAATTTGTTTGTAGATTTTATGTAAATTGTATCTTATGTAAATAAAATATATAATAGGCATAAACAGCCATATGCATTGCTCTAAGTCCAATAAATATATTGATGATGATCAAAACAAGACAAAGAAAGTTCTTAAATTTATTGCGGTTGGAAACTTTGACAAGCATCCTAATGACGATTTTTGTTCCGCCAAATATAGTGCACTTCGTAAAATAACTTGGTGACATGACAAGGCAAGATAAGTGTGAACATTTTGTAATAATATGCATTGTAACTTTCAATGAGCTTAGAGATTTGTGTACATAATGATATTTTATAACATTGATTATTTTCTAAAAATAATCATGTGAACAGCAAGAAAGTAGTGCAACTTAGTAATATTGCCTGACTTATCCTTAGAAAAATAACTTGCCGTGTTCTATGCGTGCGGTAAAGATTCAGTGTTCTCCGAGCTTGTTTTCAAAACACCAGCAAGGACTGATTTTGAAAAGGGGTGAGAAACAGATTCATGTAACGTTCTGAGAAACCAGTAAATGAAGTGGTTAAGTTCGTATCCCAGTGCAGTGGTGTGTCAGTGTCTGCAGTTTGAAGGGTTATGAAAGAGAGAATGACCGGGAGAGTAACAATGTATGCGGCTGCATATTCGTTTTATGTTTTGAGAGCGGGTTCTCACATTCAGAGGCTCTTATATAAAATGAATAGGTGCGGCAAACTATGAGTGTAACGGCAGATGATTTCGGTCATGAATCAGCTGACGCGGAGTGATACATCGAATCGGTGAGACCGTTTGTTTACAGAAGGTCTCAGGGTTGGTGACTTACACTATAGTCCCTAAGTCCCGTCCTCAGGGTTACGAGGGGGATGGAGCGGATTCCTCAGCCGTAGTGTTGGCAACAGTACATATGTTTTTCCTTGGTTATTTTCTTGGTTATCATGTGTAAGTTCTAACCCAAACTGTCAGGTTAATACTTTATACTTCTCTTTCATATCTAATCTTATATTAATTTTTATATTACTGTAACACATATTATCATATTATTGTACTTTTTGAATTCTTCTGATTGCATATTTTGTGTACCAAACAGTGTTATAATACAAGACACTGTAAATGGGCATTTGCCTGTAGTGTCATGTATTTAAATAAATAAATAAAGGAGCAAACCTGATACAAACCTTGGTCCTCCAGGTTGGGTGTTGAGCATGGGACTAACGACCCTATCCCATAAAACAATCATTGTTGCGGAACTCAGAAACAATGATAGCCGGACGTATTCTATGGAAAGACACAGGCATGCTAAAGGACTACGTAAACGGAAGAATGATATATACCTGGCCACATGGAATGTTAGAACATTAAGTAAAGCAGGTGCATTGGAAAACCTAAAGGAGGAAATGAAGAAATACAGAATAATAGTAGCGGCATTGCAGGAGATCAGGTGGCAAGGAAATGGAATGTTATCTACTGGGGATTACACATTAATGTATAGTGGAAGCAGTGAAAATACAAGAGGTGGCACAGGATTCCTACTAAACAATAAATATAAAACTGTAGTAAAGAAATTCAAACCAATAAATGAGAGCTTATGTACGCTGAGAATGAAAGCCAAGTTCTTCAACATTACCTTAGTATGTGTATATGCCGAAACGGAAGAGGCAGAAGAAGATGAAAAGGATGGATTCTACCAGCAGCTGGATCAGGTAATCGATCGTATACCAAAACATGACATTAAGATAATAATGGGAGACTTTAATGCCAAGGTTGGACGTGAAGAAGCATTCCAAGACTCTATAGGAAAGGAAAGTTTGCATGAAATTTCAAATGATAATGGTCTGAGACTGATAGATCTGACTATGTGTAACTTAATAGTCATTGGAAGCACCTGGCATCAAAGGAAGAAGGTGAGGAAAATGACATGGTGTTCACCAGATGGTGTAACACAAAACCAAATTGACCATGTGCTGATAGACAGAAGACATGATTCTGATATACTACAAGCAGATAGCTGTCGAGGAGCAGACAGTGATTATTTAGTACGCATTAAATACAGACAGAGAATAGCTACATATAGGGAAGGAAGAAGAGCGAAAGTGACCTCAAGGTATGATGATGAGAAGTTATAAAGAGATGAAGCCATTGCCAAACAATTCCGTTTAATGGTAGGCAACCAACTTGAACAAAGAAGTCAAAGGTGGGAAATCGAAGGTATTGAAGGGAAATGGAGTATAATAAAGGAGATCCTACATGAAACAGCACAGGAAGTGCTGGGAGAGAAGACGAAGATCCAAAGAGGTAAATGGTTTGATGAGGAATGTAAAGCAGCAATAAATGAAATAAATGAGGCACGAAAGAGAATGCTTAATAGGAAAACCAGATATAACACCGAACAATGTAGACTTAAAAGAAAGGAAGCAGACTGTGTGTGCAGGAGAAAGAAACGATGCTTTGAGAAAGAGTGGATTGAGGAGCTTGAAGAATATAGTAGTAATCAGCAAGTAAGGAAAATGTATATGAGGGTGAAGGATATAAGGAAAGGCTTCCAACCGAAGACAGCTTTCTGTAAGGACCAAGCAGGAAACCTAATAGGCGGGGAAAATGAGATCTTAGAGAGATGGGCAGAATACTTCAGTCAGCTACTTAATGTGGAAGATGGGTTCCAAGATCTAGAATTGAATGATGAAGAGGAGTACCATGATGACGAAACCGGAACATCTCCAACACTGGAAGAAGTTAGAACAGTTATTAAGTCTCTAAAGAATAACAAAGCCCCAGGGATTAATAACATCACTGCTGAAATGGTTAAGAACTCAGGGAAATCAACTAATTAAGTATATACACAAATTGTTATCTGATATATGGGAACATGAACTATAGCCCTAGTGAGCGTAATATACAAAGTGCTTGCAAAAATCCTAGCAGGAAGATTGTCACCACTGACTGAGGGAATAATAGGGGATTATCAGTGTGGTTTTAGACCAAACAGATCCACTACGGATCAAATATTTAAAGTCAGGCAGATAATGGAGAAATGTTATGAATATTCATCAGTTATTTATAGACTTTGAGCAGGCATATGACAGTATCATACGAGGAAAATTGTATGAGGCAATGAAGGAGCTAGGGATCCTAAACAAGCTAATAAGATTAACCAGAATGACGCCTGGAATTCACGAAAGGCCAATATATACAAGTTGATGGAGGCACGTATGAAAAATTCAAAAGTTTTCAATATCTTGGAACATAAGTTACCATGTATAACAATATTAAGGAGGAAAGAAAAGCAAGAATTGCAGCTGGTAATCGAAGCTATTTCTCATTGTTAAAAGTTTTCAAATCGCGCAGCCTGAGTAGAAATTTGAAAATCAAAGTATATCAGCTAGTCGTAATGTCAGTGGTGACATATGGAGCAGAGACATAGACTTTGGTGCAAGCAGATGAAGAACTTTTGCGAAGATGGGAAAGAAGGATACTGAGGAAAATATACGGGCCAGTAAATGAGAATGATCAATGGCGAATAAGGAGAAACGATGAAATTAGAACACTCTACTACAAAAAAAAAAAAATATATAGTTTCCGATATAAGAAGCATGAGACTCAGGTGGCTAGGACATGTGGAAAGAATACCTGAAAACAGAGCAGTTAAAAAGGTCAATAAAGGGACACCAGGAGGGTGAAGATTAAGAGGAAGGCCAAGGAAAAGATGGTTGGAGGTTGTTGAGGAAGACCTTAGGAGGATGTTAGTAAGACGGTGGAGACGTCGAGCAGAAGACAGAAGAGAATGTGCTATCATTGTAAGAGAGGCGAAGGCCCTTTAGGGGCTGTAGCAGCCAAGAAGAGCCTGAGAAGCGCCTTTCTACTGCAATATCAAAACTTAATTTTTCGAGAAATTAGCGTTCAATGCTAATACTCGTATGAAACTCATTTTCTCTACAGAGCAAGCCAGAGCTGATTTTTACTAGAATGTTGAATTATTATGTTTTTCAGAGCCTGAGAAACGTTTTAATTCTGACATTTCGACTATAGGTTCAAAACTTGATTTTTTGAAAAATTCGTATTAAATTCAAATACTCACTTGAAACCCATTTTCTCTACAGAGCAAGCCAGAGATGATTTTCTTTAAATTGTTGAATTATTATGTTTTTCAGAGCTAGAGAAGCGTTTTAAATATTACATATCGACTACAGGATGATAACTTAATTTTTCGAGAAATTCGTGTTCAACGCTAATACTCGTTTGAAACTCATTTTCCCTACGGAGCAAGCCAGAGATTATTTTCATTAAAATGTTGCATTATTATGCTTCTCAGAGCCGGGGAAACGTTTTAATTCTGACATTTCGACAAATAGGTTGAAAACTTGATTCTACGAAAAATGCTAATACTCGCCTGAAACCCATTTTCTCTACAGAGCACGCCAGAAATGATTTTCATTAAATGTTGAATTATTATGTTTTTCAGAGCTTGAGAAACGTTTTAATTATTACATTTCGACTATAGGATGAAAACTTGATTTATCCTGTAATTCGCGTTCAATGAAAATACTCGCTTGAAACTCATTCCTTACAGAGCAAGCCATAGATAATCTTTTCAAAATGTTGAATTATTAAACTTTTAAGAGCCTGAGAATCGTTTTCATTCTGACATTTTGACAATAGGTTCTAAACTTGAATTCTCGAGAAACTCGCGTTGAATGCTAATATTCGTTTGAAACTCATTTTCTCTACAGAGCAAGCCAGTGATCATTTCCATTAAAATGTTAAATTATTATGCTTATCAGAGCCTGAAAAGCTTTTTAATTGTTACATTTCGACTATAGTGTTATAACTTGATTTTTCGAGAAATTCGCGTTCATTGGTTATATTCGTTTGAAACTAATTTTCTCTACAGAACAAGCCAAAGATGATTTTCATTAAAATGGTAAACTATTATTTTTTTCAGAGCCTGAAAAGCTTTTTAATTTTTACATTTCGACTATAGGGTGATAAGTTGTCTTTTCGAGAAATTCGCGTTCAATGATAATACTCTTTTGAAACTCATTTTCTCTACAGAGCAACCAGATATGATTTTCATTAAAATGTTATATTATTGTGCTTTTCATAACCTGAACATCGTTTTAAATCTGACATTTCTACATAGGATAAGAACTTGAATTTTCGAGATATTCGCGTTAAATGCTAATATTCGTTGTAAACTATTCGTTGTAAGCTACAGTTGAAGCCAGAGATGATTTTCATTAAAATTTTGAATTATTATATTTTTCAGAGAATGAAAACCCCTCCAGGGAACGAATTCTTATAGTAGCACTGACAGTGCGAGCGGAGGGGTTTGCGTGCTTTGTTGAGGCTGAGAGTTATGCCACCGGTAGATTTTCTACCAGCAAGGTCACCCATGCTGGACAGGTCTCAGAAGAGTAGCCCGACTAAGGCGTTCTGGAACGTTCCATATTACCTATTGTATCCTATCCCAATATTCCTACCTAAAGTTCAAATCACAAACCCTGAGACCTTCTGTAAACAAAACCACGTGCATACAGAAAGCATTGCAAACTCATAGAAGTAAAATAATCCACACGAAAATCCAGCGTTGTTACATGATTCATTACATAAGGTAAAACAATGGCCAATTTCTAGTATGGGATACGCTGCCGCAAATGACGTCTCACTTTAAACCCAATGCTCTTTCTTTTTTACTTATTGCTTCACCTTTATGGTTAACTCTTTGCACCAGTAATCATTTCCCATAAATTTGGCTTCTTTCTTGCATGTGAATTGAATATATTTTACTATCATTTTTTTAGACAAAATGATATAACATGGTAATATATATTTCTAAGGATGATATAGATAGGAGTGTATATGAAATTTGTTTGTAGATTTTATGTAAATTGTATCTTATGTAAATAAAATATATAATGGGCATAAACAGCCATATGCATTGCTCTAAGTCCAATAAATATATTGATGATGATCAAAACAAGACAAAGAAAGTTCTTAAATTTATTGCGGTTGGAAACTTTGACAAGCTTCCTAATGACGATTTTTGTTCCGCCAAATATAGTGCACTTCGTAAAATAACTTGGTGACATGGCAAGGCAAGATAAGTGTGAACATTTTGTAGTAATATGCATTGTAACTTTCAATGAGCTTAGAGATTTGTGTACATAATGATATTTTATAACATTGGTTATTTTCTAAAAATAATCATGTGAACAGCAAGAAAGTAGTGCAACTTAGTAATATTGCCTGACTTATCCTTAGAAAAATAACATGCCGTGTTCTATGCGTGCGGGAAAGTCTCAGTGTTCTCCGAGCTTGTTTTCAAAACACCAGCAAGGACAGCCTTTGAAAAGGGGTGAGAAACAGATTCATGTAACGTTCTGAGAAACCAGTAAATGAAGTGGTTAAGTTCGTATCCCAGTGCAGTGGTGTGTCAGTGTCTGCAGTTTGAAGGGTTATGAAAGAGAGAATGACCGGGAGAGTAACAATGTATGCGGCTGCATATTCGTTTGATGTTTTGAGAGCGGGTTCTCACATTCAGAGGCTCTTATATAAAATGAATAGGTGCGGCGAACTATGAGTGTAACGGCAGATGATTTCGGTCATGAATCAGCTGACGCGGAGTGATACATCGAATCGGTGAGACCGTTTGTTTACAGAAGGTCTCAGGGTTGGTGACTTACACTATAGTCCCTAAGTCCCGTCCTCAGGGTTACGAGGGGGATGGAGCGGATTCCTCAGCCGTAGTGTTGGCAACAGTACATATGTTTTTCCTTGGTTATTTTCTTGGTTATCATGTGTAAGTTCTAACCCAAACTGTCAGGTTAATACTTTATACTTCTCTTTCATATCTAATCTTATATTAATTTTTATATTACTGTAACACATATTATCATATTATTGTACTTTTTGAATTCTTCTGATTGCATATTTTGTGTACCAAACAGTGTTATAATACAAGACACTGTAAATGGGCATTTGCCTGTAGTGTCATGTATTTAAATAAATAAATAAAGGAGCAAACCTGATACAAACCTTGGTCCTCCAGGTTGGGTGTTGAGCATGGGACTAACGACCCTATCCCATAAAACAATCATTGTTGCGGAACTCAGAAACAATGATAGCCGGACGTATTCTATGGAAAGACACAGGCATGCTAAAGGACTACGTAAACGGAAGAATGATATATACCTGGCCACATGGAATGTTAGAACATTAAGTAAAGCAGGTGCATTGGAAAACCTAAAGGAGGAAATGAAGAAATACAGAATAATAGTAGCGGCATTGCAGGAGATCAGGTGGCAAGGAAATGGAATGTTATCTACTGGGGATTACACATTAATGTATAGTGGAAGCAGTGAAAATACAAGAGGTGGCACAGGATTCCTACTAAACAATAAATATAAAACTGTAGTAAAGAAATTCAAACCAATAAATGAGAGCTTATGTACGCTGAGAATGAAAGCCAAGTTCTTCAACATTACCTTAGTATGTGTATATGCCGAAACGGAAGAGGCAGAAGAAGATGAAAAGGATGGATTCTACCAGCAGCTGGATCAGGTAATCGATCGTATACCAAAACATGACATTAAGATAATAATGGGAGACTTTAATGCCAAGGTTGGACGTGAAGAAGCATTCCAAGACTCTATAGGAAAGGAAAGTTTGCATGAAATTTCAAATGATAATGGTCTGAGACTGATAGATCTGACTATGTGTAACTTAATAGTCATTGGAAGCACCTGGCATCAAAGGAAGAAGGTGAGGAAAATGACATGGTGTTCACCAGATGGTGTAACACAAAACCAAATTGACCATGTGCTGATAGACAGAAGACATGCCTCTGATATACTACAAGCAGATAGCTGTCGAGGAGCAGACAGTGATTATTTAGTACGCATTAAATACAGACAGAGAATAGCTACATATAGGGAAGGAAGAAGAGCGAAAGTGACCTCAAGGTATGATGATGAGAAGTTATAAAGAGATGAAGCCATTGCCAAACAATTCCGTTTAATGGTAGGCAACCAACTTGAACAAAGAAGTCAAAGGTGGGAAATCGAAGGTATTGAAGGGAAATGGAGTATAATAAAGGAGATCCTACATGAAACAGCACAGGAAGTGCTGGGAGAGAAGACGAAGATCCAAAGAGGTAAATGGTTTGATGAGGAATGTAAAGCAGCAATAAATGAAAGAAATGAGGCACGAAAGAGAATGCTTAATAGGAAAACCAGATATAACACCGAACAATGTAGACTTAAAAGAAAGGAAGCAGACTGTGTGTGCAGGAGAAAGAAAAGATGCTTTGAGAAAGAGTGGATTGAGGAGCTTGAAGAATATAGTAGTAATCAGCAAGTAAGGAAAATGTATATGAGGGTGAAGGATATAAGGAAAGGCTTCCAACCGAAGACAGCTTTCTGTAAGGACCAAGCAGGAAACCTAATAGGCGGGGAAAATGAGATCTTAGAGAGATGGGCAGAATACTTCAGTCAGCTACTTAATGTGGAAGATGGGTTCCAAGATCTAGAATTGAATGATGAAGAGGAGTACCATGATGACGAAACCGGAACATCTCCAACACTGGAAGAAGTTAGAACAGTTATTAAGTCTCTAAAGAATAACAAAGCCCCAGGGATTAATAACATCACTGCTGAAATGGTTAAGAACTCAGGGAAATCAACTAATTAAGTATATACACAAATTGTTATCTGATATATGGGAACATGAACTATAGCCCTAGTGAGCGTAATATACAAAGTGCTTGCAAAAATCCTAGCAGGAAGATTGTCACCACTGACTGAGGGAATAATAGGGGATTATCAGTGTGGTTTTAGACCAAACAGATCCACTACGGATCAAATATTTAAAGTCAGGCAGATAATGGAGAAATGTTATGAATATTCATCAGTTATTTATAGACTTTAAGCAGGCATATGACAGTATCATACGAGGAAAATTGTATGAGGCAATGAAGGAGCTAGGGATCCTAAACAAGATAATAAGATTAACCAGAATGACGCCTGGAATTCACGGAAGGCCAATATATACAAGTTGATGGAGGCACGTATGAAAAATTCAAAAGTTTTCAATATCTTGGAACATAAGTTACCATGTATAACAATATTAAGGAGGAAAGAAAAGCAAGAATTGCAGCTGGTAATCGAAGCTATTTCTCATTGTTAAAAGTTTTCAAATCGCGCAGCCTGAGTAGAAATTTGAAAATCAAAGTATATCAGCTAGTCGTAATGTCAGTGGTGACATATGGAGCAGAGACATAGACTTTGGTGCAAGAAGATGAAGAACTTTTGCGAAGATGGGAAAGAAGGATACTGAGGAAAATATACGGGCCAGTAAATGAGAATGATCAATGGCGAATAAGGAGAAACGATGAAATTAGAACACTCTACTACAAAAAAAAAAAAAAATATATAGTTTCCGATATAAGAAGCATGAGACTCAGGTGGCTAGGACATGTGGAAAGAATACCTGAAAACAGAGCAGTTAAAAAGGTCAATAAAGGGACACCAGGAGGGTGAAGATTAAGAGGAAGGCCAAGGAAAAGATGGTTGGAGGTTGTTGAGGAAGACCTTAGGAGGATGTTAGTAAGACGGTGGAGACGTCGAGCAGAAGACAGAAGAGAATGTGCTATCATTGTAAGAGAGGCGAAGGCCCTTTAGGGGCTGTAGCAGCCAAGAAGAGCCTGAGAAGCGCCTTTCTACTGCAATATCAAAACTTAATTTTTCGAGAAATTAGCGTTCAATGCTAATACTCGTATGAAACTCATTTTCTCTACAGAGCAAGCCAGAGCTGATTTTTACTAGAATGTTGAATTATTATGTTTTTCAGAGCCTGAGAAACGTTTTAATTCTGACATTTCGACTATAGGTTCAAAACTTGATTTTTTGAAAAATTCGTATTAAATTCAAATACTCACTTGAAACCCATTTTCTCTACAGAGCAAGCCAGAGATGATTTTCTTTAAATTGTTGAATTATTATGTTTTTCAGAGCTAGAGAAGCCTTTTTAAATATTACATTTCGACTACAGGATGATAACTTAATTTTTCGAGAAATTCGTGTTCAACGCTAATACTCGTTTGAAACTCATTTTCCCTACGGAGCAAGCCAGAGATTATTTTCATTAAAATGTTGCATTATTATGCTTCTCAGAGCCGGGGAAACGTTTTAATTCTGACATTTCGACAAATAGGTTGAAAACTTGATTCTACGAAAAATGCTAATACTCGCCTGAAACCCATTTTCTCTACAGAGCACGCCAGAAATGATTTTCATTAAATGTTGAATTATTATGTTTTTCAGAGCTTGAGAAACGTTTTAATTATTACATTTCGACTATAGGATGAAAACTTGATTTATCCTGTAATTCGCGTTCAATGAAAATACTCGCTTGAAACTCATTCCTTACAGAGCAAGCCATAGATAATCTTTTTAAAATGTTGAATTATTAAACTTTTAAGAGCCTGAGAATCGTTTTCATTCTGACATTTTGACAATAGGTTCTAAACTTGAATTCTCGAGAAACTCGCGTTGAATGCTAATATTCGTTTGAAACTCATTTTCTCTGCAGAGCAAGCCAGTAATCATTTCCATTAAAATGTTAAATTATTATGCTTATCAGAGCCTGAAAAGCTTTTTAATTATTACATTTCGACTATAGTGTTATAAATTGATTTTTCGAGAAATTCGCGTTCAATGGTTATATTCGTTTGAAACTAATTTTCTCTACAGAACAAGCCAAAGTTCATTTTCAATAAAATGGTAAACTATTATTTTTTTCAGAGCCTGAAAAGCTTTTTAATTTTTACATTTCGACTATAGGGTGATAAGTTGTCTTTTCGAGAAATTCGCGTTCAATGATAATACTCTTTTGAAACTCATTTTCTCTACAGAGCAACCAGATATAATTTTCATTAAAATGTTATATTATTGTGCTTTTCATAGCCTGAACATCGTTTTAATTCTGACATTTCTACATAGGAAAAGAACTTGAATTTTCGAGATATTCGCGTTAAATGCTAATATTCGTTGTAAACTATTCGTTGTAAGCTACAGTTGAAGCCAGAGATGATTTTCATTAAAATGTTGAATTATTATATTTATCAGAGCCTGAAAACCCCTCCAGGGAACGGCGCCTTATAGTAGCACTGACCGTGCGGGCGGAGGGGTTTGCGTGCTTTGTTGAGGCTGAGAGCTATGCCAGCGGTAGATTTTCTACCAGCAAGGTCACCCATGCTGGACAGGTCTCAGAAGAGTAGCCCGACTAAGGCGTTCTGGAACGTCCCATATTACCTATTGTATCCTATCCCAATATTCCTACCTAAAGTTCAAATCACAAACCCTGAGACCTTTTGTAAACAAAACCACGTGCGTACATAAAGCATTGCAAACTCATAGAAGTAAAATAATCCACACGAAAATCCAGCGTTGTTACAGGATTCATTACATAAGGTAAAACAATGGCCAATTTGTAGTATGGGATACGCTGCCGCAAATGACGTCTCACTTTAAACCCAATGCTCTTTCTTTTTTTACTTATTGCTTCACCTTTATGGTTAACTCTTTGCACCAGTAATCATTTCCCATAAATTTGGCTTCTTTCTTGCATGTGAATTGAATATATTTTACTTGCACTTTTTTAGACAAAATGATATAACATGGTAATGTATATTTCTAAGGATGATATAGATAGGAGTGTATTTGAAATTTGTTTGTAGATTTTATGTAAATTGTATCTTATGTAAATAAAATATATAATAGGCATAAACAGCCATATGCATTGCTCTAAGTCCAATAAATATATTGATGATGATCAAAACAAGACAAAGAAAGTTCTTAAATTTATTGCGGTTGGAAACTTTGACAAGCATCCTAATGACGATTTTTGTTCCGCCAAATATAGTGCACTTCGTAAAATAACTTGGTGACATGGCAAGGCAAGATAAGTGTGAACATTTTGTAATAATATGCATTGTAACTTTCAATGAGCTTAGAGATTTGTGTACATAATGATATTTTATAACATTGGTTATTTTCTAAAAATAATCATGTGAACAGCGAGAAAGTAGTGCAAGTTGGTAATATTGCCTGACTTATCCTTAGAAAAATAACATGCCGTGTTCTATGCGTGCGGTAAAGTCTCAGTGTTCTCCGAGCTTGTTTTCAAAACACCAGCAAATGACAGGTTTTGAAAATAGGTGAGAAACAGATTCATGTAACGTTCTGAGAAACCAGTAAATGAAGTGGTTAAGTTCGTATCCCAGTGCAGTGGTGTGTCAGTGTCTGCAGTTTTAAGGGTTATGAAAGAGAGAATGACCGGGAGAGTAACAATGTATGCGGCTGCATATTCGTTTGATGTTTTGAGAGCGGGTTCTCACATTCAGAGGCTCTTATATACAATGAATAGGTGCGGCGAACTATGAGTGTAACGGCAGATGATTTCGGTCATGAATCAGCTGACGCGGAGTGATACATCGAATCGGTGAGACCGTTTGTTTACAGAAGGTCTCAGGGTTGGTGACTTACACTATAGTCCCTAAGTCCCGTCCTCAGGGTTACGACGGGGTTGGAGCGGATTCCTCAGCCGTAGTGTTGGCAACAGTACATATGTTTTTCCTTCGTTATTTTCTTGGTTATCATGTGTAAGTTCTAACCCAAACTGTCAGGTTAATACTTTATACTTCTCTTTCATATCTAATCTTATATTAATTTTTATATTAGTGTAACACATATTATCATATTATTGTACTTTTTGAATTCTTCTGATTGCATATTTTGTGTACCAAACAGTGTTATAATACAAGACACTGTAAATGGGCATTTGCCTGTAGTGTCATGTCTTTAAATAAATAAATAAAGGAGCAAACCTGATACAAACCTCTGTCCTCCAGGTTGGGTGTTGAGCATGGGACAAACGACCCTATCCCATAAAACAATCATTGTTGCGGAACTCAGAAACAATGATAGCCGGACGTATTCTATGGAAAGACACAGGCATGCTAAAGGACTACTTAAACGGAAGAATGATATATACCTGGCCACATGGAATGTTAGAACATTAAGTAAACCAGGTGCATTGGAAAACCTAAAGGAGGAAATGAAGAAATACAGAATAATAGTAGCGGCATTGCAGGAGATCAGGTGGCAAGGAAATGGAATGTTATCTACTGGGGATTACACATTAATGTATAGTGGAAGCAGTGAAAATACAAGAGGTGGCACAGGATTCATACTAAACAATAAATATAAAAGTGTAGTAAAGAAATTCAAACCAATAAAAGAGAGCTTATGTACGCTGAGAATGAAAGCCAAGTTCTTCAACATTACCTTAGTATGTGTATATGCCGAAACGGAAGAGGCAGAAGAAGATGAAAAGGATGGATTCTACCAGCAGTTGGATCAGGTAATCGATCGTATACCAAAACATGACATTAAGATAATAATGGGAGACTTTAATGCCAAGGTTGGACTTGAAGAAGCATTCCAAGACTCTATAGGAAAGGAAAGTTTGCATGAAATTTCAAATGATAATGGTCTGAGACTGATAGATCTGACTATGTGTAACTTAATGGCCATTGGAAGCACCTGGCATCAAAGGAAGAAGGTGAGGAAAATGACATGGTGTTCACCAGATGGTGTAACACAAAACCAAATTGACCATGTGCTGATAGACAGAAGACATGCCTCTGATATACTACAAGCAGATAGCTGTCGAGGAGCAGACAGTGATTATTTAGTACGCATTAAATACAGACAGAGAATAGCTACATATAGGGATGGCAGAAGAGCGAAAGTGACCTCAAGGTATGATGATGAGAAGTTAGAAAGAGATGAAGCCATTGCCAAACAATTCCGTTTAATGGTATTCAACCAACTTGAACAAAGATGTCAAAGGTGGGAAATCGAAGGTATTGAAGGGAAATGGAGAATAATAAAGGAGATCCTACATGAAACAGCACAGGAAGTGCTGGGAGAGAAGACGAAGATCCAAAGAGGTAAATGGTTTGATGAGGAATGTAAAGCAGCAATAAATGAAAGAAATGAGGCACGAAAGAGAATGCTTAATAGGAAAACCAGATATAACACAGAACAATGTAGACTTAAAAGAAATGAAGCAGACTGTGTGTGCAGGAGAAAGAAACGATGCTTTGAGAAAGAGTGGATTGAGGAGCTTGAAGAATATAGTAGTAATCAGCAAGTAAGGAAAATGTATATGAAGGTGAAGGATATAAGGAAAGGCTTCCAACCGAAGACAGCTTTCTGTAAGGACCAAGCAGGAAACCTAATAGGCGGGGAAAATGAGATCTTAGAGAGATGGGCTGAATACTTCAGTCAGCTACTTAATGTGGAAGATGGGTTCCAAGATCTAGAATTGAATGATGAAGAGGAGTACCATGATGACGAAACCGGAACATCTCCAACACTGGAAGAAGTTAGAACAGTTATTAAGCCTCTAAAGAATAACAAAGCCCCAGGGATTAATAACATCACTGCTGAAATGGTTAAGAACTCAGGGAAATCAACTAATTAAGTATATACACAAATTGTTATCTGATATATGGGAACATGAACTATAGCCCTAGTGAGCGTAATATACAAAGTGCTTGCAAAAATCCTAGCAGGTAGATTGTCACCACTGACTGAGGGAATAATAGGGGATTATCAGTGTGGTTTTAGACCAAACAGATCCACTACGGATCAAATCTTTATAGTCAGGCAGATAATGGAGAAATGTTATCAATATTCATCAGTTATTTATAGACTTTAAGCAGGCATATGACAGTATCATACGAGGAAAATTGTATGAGGCAATGAAGGAGCTAGGGATCCTAAACAAGCTAATAAGATTAACCAGAATGACGCCTGGAATTCACGGAAGGCCAATATATACAAGTTGATGGAGGCACGTATGAAAAATTCAAAAGTTTTCAATATCTTGGAACATAAGTTACCATGTATAACAATATTAAGGAGGAAAGAAAAGCACGAATTGCAGCTGGTAATCGAAGCTATTTCTCATTGTTAAGAGTTTTCAAATCTCGCAGCCTGAGTAGAAATTTGAAAATCAAAGTATATCAGCTAGTCGTAATGTCAGTGGTGACATATGGAGCAGAGACATAGACTTTGGTGCAAGCAGATGAAGAACTTTTGCGAGGATGGGAAAGAAGGATACTGAGGAAGATATACGGGCCAGTAAATGAGAATGGTCAATGGCGAATAAGGAGAAACGATGAAATTAGAACACTCTACTACAAAAAAAAACAGATATAGTTTCCGATATAAGAAGCATGAGACTCAGGTGGGTAGGACATGTGGAAAGAATACCTGAAAACAGAGCTGTTAAAAAGGTCAATAAAGGGACACCAGGAGGGTGAAGATTAAGAGGAAGGCGAAGGAAAAGATGGTTGGAGGTTGTTGAGGAAGACCTTAGGAGGATGGGAGTAAGACTGTGGAGACGTCGAGCAGAAGACAGAAGAGAATGTGCTATCATTGTAAGAGAGGCGAAGGCCCTTTAGGGGCTGTAGCAGCGAAGAAGTGCCTGAAAAGCGTCTTAATTCTGACATTTGAACTGCAAGATCAAAACTTGATTTTTCGAGAAATTCGCGTTCAATCATAACACTCGCTTCAAACTGATTTTCCCTACTGACCAAGCCAGAGATGATTTTCATTAAAATGTTGAATCATTATATTTTTCAGAGCCTGAAAACCCCTCCAGGGAACGCCGCCTTATAGTAGCACTGACCGTGCGGGCGGAGGGGTTTGCGTGCTTTGTTGAGGCTGAGAGCTATGCCAGCGGTAGATTTTCTGCCAGCAAGGTCACCCATGCTGGACAGGTCTCAGAAAAGAAGCCAGACTAAGGCGTTCTGCAACGTCCAATTTTACCTATTGTATCCTTTCCCAATATTACTACATAAAGTTCAAATCACAAACCCTGAGACCTTCTGTGAACAAAACCACGCGCATACAGAAAGCATTGCAAACTCATAGAAGTAAAATAATCCACACGAAAATCCAGCGTTGTTACAGGATTCTGACATTTCTACATAGGATAAGAACTTGAATTTTCGAGATATTCGCGTTAAATTCTAATATTCGTTGTAAACTACTTTTCGCTTCAGTTGAAGCCAGAGATGATTTTCATTAAAATGTTGAATTATTATATTTTTCAGAGCCTGAAAACCCCTCCAGGGAACGGCGCCTTATAGTAGCACTGACCGTGCGGGCGGAGGGGTTTGCTTGCTTTGTTGAGGCTGATAGCTATGCCAGCGGTAGATGTTCTACCAGCAAAGTCACCCATGCTGGACAGGTCTCATAAGAGAAGCCAGACTAAGGCGTTCTGCAACGTCCCATATTACCTATTGTATCCTATCCCAATATTCCTACCTAAAGTTCAAATCACAAACCCTGAGACCTTCTGTAAACAAAACCACGTGCATACAGAAAGCATTGCAAACTCATAGAAGTAAAATAATCCACACGAAAATCCAGCGTTGTTACAGGATTCATTACATAAGGTAAAACAATGGCCAATTTGTAGTATGGGATACGCTGCCGCAAATGACGTCTCACTTTAAACCCAATGCTCTTTCTTTTTTTACTTATTGCTTCACCTTTATGGTTAACTCTTTGCACCAGTAATCATTTCCCATAAATTTGGCTTCTTTCTTGCATGTGAATTGAATATATTTTACTTGCATTTTTTTAGACAAAATGATATAACATGGTAATGTATATTTCTAAGGATGATATAGATAGGAGTGTATATGAAATTTGTTTGTAGATTTTATGTAAATTGTATCTTATGTAAATAAAATATATAATGGGCATAAACAGCCATATGCATTGCTCTAAGTCCAATAAATATATTGATGATGATCAAAACAAGACAAAGAAAGATCTTAAATTTATTGCGGTTGGAAACTTTGACAAGCATCCTAATGACGATTTTTGTTCCGCCAAATATAGTGCACTTCGTAAAATAACTTGGTGACATGGCAAGGCAAGATAAGTGTGAACATTTTGTAGTAATATGCATTGTAACTTTCAATGAGCTTAGAGATTTGTGTACATAATGATATTTTATAACATTGGTTATTTTCTAAAAATAATCATGTGAACAGCAAGAAAGTAGTGCAACTTAGTAATATATCCTTAGAGAAATAACATGCCGTGTTCTATGCGTGCGGGAAAGTCTCAGTGTTCTCCGAGCTTGTTTTCAAAACACCAGCAAGGACAGCCTTTGAAAAGGGGTGAGAAACAGATTCATGTAACGTTCTGAGAAACCAGTAAATGAAGTGGTTAAGTTCGTATCCAAGTGCAGTGGTGTGTCAGTGTCTGCAGTTTGAAGGGTTATGAAAGAGAGAATGATCGGGAGAGTAACAATGTATGCGGCTGCATATTCGTTTGATGTTTTGAGAGCGGGTTCTCACATTCAGAGGCTCTTATATAAAATGAATAGGTGCGGCGAACTATGAGTGTAACGGCAGATGATTTCGGTCATAAATCAGCTGACGCGGAGTGATACATCGAATCGGTGAGACCGTTTGTTTACAGAAGGTCTCAGGGTTGGTGACTTACACTATAGTCCGTAAGTCCCGTCCTCAGGGTTACGAGGGGGATGGAGCGGATTCCTCAGCCGTAGTGTTGGCAACAGTACATATGTTTTTCCTTGGTTATTTTCTTGGATATCATGTGTAAGTTCTAACCCAAACTGTCAGGTTAATACTTTATACATCTCTTTCATATCTAATCTTATATTAATTTTTATATTACTGTAACACATATTATCATATTATTGTACTTTTTTAGTTCCTCTGATTGCATATTTTGTGTACCAAACAGTGTTATAATACAAGACACTGTAAATGGGCATTTGCGTGTAGTGTCATGTCTTTAAATAAATAAATAAAGGAGCAAACCTGATACAAACCTTGGTCCTCCAGGTTGGGTGTTGAGCATGGGACTAACAACCCTATCCCATAAAACAATCATTGTTGCGGAACTCAGAAACAATGATAGCCGGACGTATTCTATGGAAAGACACAGGCATGCTAAAGGACTACGTATACACATAAATGTATAGTGGAAGCACTGAAAATACAAGAGGTGGCACAGGATTCATACTAAACAATAAATATAAAACTGTAGTAAAGAAATTCAATCCAATAAATGAGAGCATATGTACGCTGAGAATGAAAGCCAAGTTCTTCAACATTACCTTAGTATGTGTATATGCCGAAACGGAAGAGGCAGAAGAAGATGAAAAGGATGGATTCTACCAGCAGCTGGATCAGGTAATCGATCGTATACCAAAACATGACATTAAAATAATAATGGGAGACTTTAATGCCAAGGTTGGACGTGAAGAAGCATTCCAAGACTCTATAAGAAAGGAAAGTTTGCATGAAATTTCAAATGATAATGGTCTGAGACTGATAGATCTGACTATGTGTAACTTAATGGTCATTGGAAGCACCTGGCATCAAAGCAAGAAGGTGATTAAAATGACATGGTGTACACCAGATGGTGTAACACAAAACCAAATTGACCATGTGCTGATAGACAGAAGACATGCCTCTGATATACTACAAGCAGATAGCTGTCGAGGAGCAGACAGTGATTATTTAGTACGCATTAAATACAGACAGAGAATAGCTACATATAGGGATGTAAGAAGAGCGAAAGTGACCTCAAGGTATGATGATGAGAAGTTAAAAAGAGATGAAGCCATTGCCAAACAATTCCGTTTAATGGTAGGCAACAAACTTGAACAAAGAAGTCAAAGGTGGGAAATCGAAAGTGTTGAAGGGCAATGGAGTATAATAAAGGAGATCCTACATGAAACAGCACAGGAAGTGCTGAGAGAGAAGCCGAAGATCCAAAGAGGTAAATGGTTTGATGATGAATGTAAAGCAGCAATAAATGAAAGAAATGAGGCTGGAAAGAGAATGCTTAATAGGAAAACCAGATATAACACCGAACAATGTAGACTTAAAAGAAATGAAGCAGACTGTGTGAGCAGGAGAAAGAAACGATGCTTTGAGAAAGAGTGGATTGAGGAACTTGAAGAATATAGTAGTAATCAGGAAGTAAGGAAAATGTATATGAGGGTGAAGGATATAAGGAAAGGCTTCCAACCGAAGACAGCTTTCTGTAAGGACCAAGCAGGAAACCTAATAGGCGGGGAAAATGATATCTTAGAGAGATGGGCAGAATACTTCAGTCAGCTACTTAATGTGGAAGATGGGTTCCAAGATCTAGAATTGAATGATGAAGAGGAGTACCATGATGACGAAACCGGAACATCTCCAACACTGGAAGAAGTTAGAACAGTTATTAAGCCTCTAAAGAATAACAAAGCCCCAGGGATTAATAACATCACTGCTGAAATGGTTAAGAACTCAGGGAAATCAACTAATTAAGTATATACACAAATTGTTATCTGATATATGGGAACATGAACTATAGCCCTAGTGAGCGTAATATACAAAGTGCTTGCAAAAATCCTAGCAGGAAGATTGTCACCACTGACTGAGGGAATAATAGGGGATTATCAGTGTGGTTTTAGACCAAACAGATCCACTACGGATCAAATCTTTATAGTCAGGCAGATAATAGAGAAATGTTATGAATATTCATCAGTTATTTATAGACTTTAAGCAGGCATATGACAGTATCATACGAGGAAAATTGTATGAGGCAATGAAGGAGCTAGGGATCCTAAACAAGCTAATAAGATTAACCAGAATGACGCCTGGAATTCACGGAAGGCCAATATATACAAGTTGATGGAGGCACGTATGAAAAATTCAAAAGTTTTCAATATCTTGGAACATAAGTTACCATGTATAACAATATTAAGGAGGAAAGAAAAGCAAGAATTGCAGCTGGTAATCGAAGCTATTTCTCATTGTTAAGAGTTTTCAAATCTCGCAGCCTGAGTAGAAATTTGAAAATCAAAGTATATCAGCTAGTCGTAATGTCAGTGGTGACATATGGAGCAGAGGCATAGACTTTGGTGCAAGCAGATGAAGAACTTTTGCGAAGATGGGAAAGAAGGATACTGAGGAAAATATACGGGCCAGTAAATGAGAATGGTCAATGGCGAATAAGGAGAAACGATGAAATTAGAACAATCTACTACAAAAAAAAAAACAGATATAGTTTCCGATATAAGAAGCATGAGACTCAGGTGGCTAGGACATGTGGAAAGAATACCTGAAAACAGAGCTGTTAAAAAGGTCAATAAAGGGACACCAGGAGGGTGAAGATTAAGAGGAAGGCCAAGGAAAAGATGGTTGGAGGTTGTTGAGGAAGACCTTAGGAGGATGGGAGTAAGACGGTGGAGACGTCGAGCAGAAGACAGAAGAGAATGTGCTATCATTGTAAGAGAGGCGAAGGCCCTTTAGGGGCTGTAGCAGCCAAGAAGAGCCTGAAAAACTTTTTAATTCTGACATTTCGACTATGGGTTCAAAACTTGATTTTTTGAAAAATTCGCGTTAAATGCTAATACTCGCTTGTAACCTATTTTCTCTGCAGAGCAAGCCAGAGATGATTTTCCTTAAATGTTGAATTATTATGTTTTTCAGTGCTTGAGAAGCGTTTTAATTATTACATTCCGACAACAGGATGATAACTCGATTTTTGGAGAAATTCGCGTTAAATGCAAATACTCGCTTAAAACCCATTTTCTCTACAGAGCAAGCCAGAGATGATAATCATTAAAATGATAAATTATTATGCTTTTCAGAGCTTGAGAAGCGTCTTAATACTGACATTTCTACTACAAGATCAAAACTTAATTTTTCGAGAAAATCGCGTTCAATGCTAATACTCGCTTGATACTTTTTTTCTCTACAGAGCAAGCCAGAGATGATTTTCTTTAAATTGTTGAATTATTATGTTTTTCAGAGCTTGAGAAGCGTTTTAATTATTACATTTCGACTACAGGATGATAACTTGATTTTTCGAGAAATTCGAATTCAATGCTAATACTCGTTTTAAACTCATTTTCCCTACGGAGCAAGCCAGAGATGATTTTCATTAAAATGTTGAATTATTATTACATAATAATAATAATTACATAATTACATAATTCAGAGCCGGGGAAACGTTTTAATTCTGACATTTCGACAAATAGGTTGAAAATTTGATTCTACGAAAAATTCGCGTTAAATGCTAATACTCGCTTGAAACCCATTTTCTCTACAGAGCACGCCAGAAATGATTTTCATTAAATGTGGAATTATTATGTTTTTCAGAGCTTGAGAAACGTTTTAATTATTACATTTGAGCTATAGGATGAAAACTTGATTTATCGTGTAATTCGCGTTCAATGATAATACTCGCTTGAAACTCATTCCTTACAGAGCAAGCCATAGATAATCTTTTTAAAATGTTGAGTTATTAAATTTTAAGAGCCTGAGAATCGTTTTAATTCTGACATTTTGACAATAGGTTCTAAACTTGAATTCTCGAGAAACTCGCGTTCAATGCTAATATTCGTTTAAACTCATTTTCTCTACAGAGCAAGCCAGTGATCATTTCCATTAAAATGTTAAATTATTATGCTTATCAGAGCCTGAAAAGCTTTTTAATTGTTACATTTCGACTATAGTGTTATAACTTGATTTTTCGAGAAATTCGCGTTCATTGGTTATATTCGTTTGAAACTAATTTTCTCTACAGAACAAGCCAAAGATGATTTTCATTAAAATGGTAAACTATTATTTTTTTCAGAGCCTGAAAAGCTTTTTAATTTTTACATTTCGACTATAGGGTGATAAGTTGTCTTTTCGAGAAATTCGCGTTCAATGATAATACTCTTTTGAAACTCATTTTCTCTACAGAGCAACCAGATATGATTTTCATTAAAATGTTATATTATTGTGCTTTTCATAGCCTGAACATCGTTTTAAATCTGACATTTCTACATAGGATAAGAACTTGAATTTTCGAGATATTCGCGTTAAATGCTAATATTCGTTGTAAACTATTCGTTGTAAGCTACAGTTGAAGCCAGAGATGATTTTCATTAAAATGTTGAATTATTATATTTTTCACAGAATGAAAACCCCTCCAGGGAACGACTTCTTATAGTAGCACTGACAGTGCGAGCGGAGGGGTTTGCGTGCTTTGTTGAGGCTGACAGTTATGCCACCGGTAGATTTTCTACCAGCAAGGTCACCCATGCTGGACAGGTCTCAGAAGAGTAGCCCGACTAAGGCGTTCTGGAACGTTCCATATTACCTATTGTATCCTATCCCAATATTCCTACCTAAAGTTCAAATCACAAACCCTGAGACCTTCTGTAAACAAAACCACGTGCATACAGAAAGCATTGCAAACTCATAGAAGTAAAATAATCCACACGAAAATCCAGCGTTGTTACAGGATTCATTACATAAGGTAAAACAATGGCCAATTTCTAGTATGGGATACGCTGCCGCAAATGACGTCTCACTTTAAACCCAATGCTCTTTCTTTTTTACTTATTGCTTCACCTTTATGGTTAACTCTTTGCACCAGTAATCATTTCCCATAAATTTGGCTTCTTTCTTGCATGTGAATTGAATATATTTTACTTGCATTTTTTTAGACAAAATGATATAACATGGTAATATATATTTCTAAGGATGATATAGATAGGAGTGTATATGAAATTTGTTTGTAGATTTTATGTAAATTGTATCTTATGTAAATAAAATATATAATGGGCATAAACAGCCATATGCATTGCTCTAAGTCCAATAAATATATTGATGATGATCAAAACAAGACAAAAAAAGTTCTTAAATTTATTGCGGTTGGAAACTTTGACAAGCTTCCTAATGACGATTTTTGTTCCGCCAAATATAGTGCACTTCGTAAAATAACTTGGTGACATGGCAAGGCAAGATAAGTGTGAACATTTTGTAGTAATATGCATTGTAACTTTCAATGAGCTTAGAGATTTGTGTACATAATGATATTTTATAACATTGGTTATTTTCTAAAAATAATCATGTGAACAGCAAGAAAGTAGTGCAACTTAGTAATATTGCCTGACTTATCCTTAGAAAAATAACATGCCGTGTTCTATGCGTGCGGGAAAGTCTCAGTGTTCTCCGAGCTTGTTTTCAAAACACCAGCAAGGACAGCCTTTAAAAAGGGGTGAGAAACAGATTCATGTAACGTTCTGAGAAACCAGTAAATGAAGTGGTTAAGTTCGTATCCCAGTGCAGTGGTGTGTCAGTGTCTGCAGTTTGAAGGGTTATGAAAGAGAGAATGACCGGGAGAGTAACAATGTATGCGGCTGCATATTCGTTTTATGTTTTGAGAGCGGATTCTCACATTCAGAGGCTCTTATATAAAATGAATAGGTGCGGCAAACTATGAGTGTAACGGCAGATGATTTCGGTCATGAATCAGCTGACGCGGAGTGATACATCGAATCGGTGAGACCGTTTGTTTACAGAAGGTCTCAGGGTTGGTGACTTACACTATAGTCCCTAAGTCCCGTCCTCAGGGTTACGAGGAGGATGGAGCGGATTCCTCAGCCGTAGTGTTGGCAACAGTACATATGTTTTTCCTTGGTTATTTTCTTGGTTATCATGTGTAAGTTCTAACCCAAACTGTCAGGTTAATACTTTATACTTCTCTTTCATATCTAATCTTATATTAATTTTTATATTACTGTAACACATATTATCATATTATTGTACTTTTTGAATTCTTCTGATTGCATATTTTGTGTACCAAACAGTGTTATAATACAAGACACTGTAAATGGGCATTTGCCTGTAGTGTCATGTATTTAAATAAATAAATAAAGGAGCAAACCTGATACAAACCTTGGTCCTCCAGGTTGGGTGTTGAGCATGGGACTAACGACCCTATCCCATAAAACAATCATTGTTGCGGAACTCAGAAACAATGATAGCCGGACGTATTCTATGGAAAGACACAGGCATGCTAAAGGACTACGTAAACGGAAGAATGATATATACCTGGCCACATGGAATGTTAGAACATTAAGTAAAGCAGGTGCATTGGAAAACCTAAAGGAGGAAATGAAGAAATACAGAATAATAGTAGCGGCATTGCAGGAGATCAGGTGGCAAGGAAATGGAATGTTATCTACTGGGGATTACACATTAATGTATAGTGGAAGCAGTGAAAATACAAGAGGTGGCACAGGATTCATACTAAACAATAAATATAAAACTGTAGTAAAGAAATTCAAACCAATAAATGAGAGCTTATGTACGCTGAGAATGAAAGCCAAGTTCTTCAACATTACCTTAGTATGTGTATATGCCGAAACGGAAGAGGCAGAAGAAGATGAAAAGGATGGATTCTACCAGCAGCTGGATCAGGTAATCGATCGTATACCAAAACATGACATTAAGATAATAATGGGAGACTTTAATGCCAAGGTTGGACGTGAAGAAGCATTCCAAGACTCTATAGGAAAGGAAAGTTTGCATGAAATTTCAAATGATAATGGTCTGAGACTGATAGATCTGACTATGTGTAACTTAATAGTCATTGGAAGCACCTGGCATCAAAGGAAGAAGGTGAGGAAAATGACATGGTGTTCACCAGATGGTGTAACACAAAACCAAATTGACCATGTGCTGATAGACAGAAGACATGCCTCTGATATACTACAAGCAGATAGCTGTCGAGGAGCAGACAGTGATTATTTAGTACGCATTAAATACAGACAGAGAATAGCTACATATAGGGAAGGAAGAAGAGCGAAAGTGACCTCAAGGTATGATGATGAGAAGTTATAAAGAGATGAAGCCATTGCCAAACAATTCCGTTTAATGGTAGGCAACCAACTTGAACAAAGAAGTCAAAGGTGGGAAATCGAAGGTATTGAAGGGAAATGGAGTATAATAAAGGAGATCCTACATGAAACAGCACAGGAAGTGCTGGGAGAGAAGACGAAGATCCAAAGAGGTAAATGGTTTGATGAGGAATGTAAAGCAGCAATAAATGAAAGAAATGAGGCACGAAAGAGAATGCTTAATAGGAAAACCAGATATAACACCGAACAATGTAGACTTAAAAGAAAGGAAGCAGACTGTGTGTGCAGGAGAAAGAAACGATGCTTTGAGAAAGAGTGGATTGAGGAGCTTGAAGAATATAGTAGTAATCAGCAAGTAAGGAAAATGTATATGAGGGTGAAGGATATAAGGAAAGGCTTCCAACCGAAGACAGCTTTCTGTAAGGACCAAGCAGGAAACCTAATAGGCGGGGAAAATGATATCTTAGAGAGATGGGCAGAATACTTCAGTCAGCTACTTAATGTGGAAGATGGGTTCCAAGATCTAGAATTGAATGATGAAGAGGAGTACCATGATGACGAAACCGGAACATCTCCAACACTGGAAGAAGTTAGAACAGTTATTAAGTCTCTAAAGAATAACAAAGCCCCAGGGATTAATAACATCACTGCTGAAATGGTTAAGAACTCAGGGAAATCAACTAATTAAGTATATACACAAATTGTTATCTGATATATGGGAACATGAACTATAGCCCTAGTGAGCGTAATATACAAAGTGCTTGCAAAACTCCTAGCAGGAAGATTGTCACCACTGACTGAGGGAATAATAGGGGATTATCAGTGTGGTTTTAGACCAAACAGATCCACTACGGATCAAATATTTAAAGTCAGGCAGATAATGGAGAAATGTTATGAATATTCATCAGTTATTTATAGACTTTGAGCAGGCATATGACAGTATCATACGAGGAAAATTGTATGAGGCAATGAAGGAGCTAGGGATCCTAAACAAGCTAATAAGATTAACCAGAATGACGCCTGGAATTCACGAAAGGCCAATATATACAAGTTGATGGAGGCACGTATGAAAAATTCAAAAGTTTTCAATATCTTGGAACATAAGTTACCATGTATAACAATATTAAGGAGGAAAGAAAAGCAAGAATTGCAGCTGGTAATCGAAGCTATTTCTCATTGTTAAAAGTTTTCAAATCGCGCAGCCTGAGTAGAAATTTGAAAATCAAAGTATATCAGCTAGTCGTAATGTCAGTGGTGACATATGGAGCAGAGACATAGACTTTGGTGCAAGCAGATGAAGAACTTTTGCGAAGATGGGAAAGAAGGATACTGAGGAAAATATACGGGCCAGTAAATGAGAATGATCAATGGCGAATAAGGAGAAACGATGAAATTAGAACACTCTACTACAAAAAAAAAAAAATATATAGTTTCCGATATAAGAAGCATGAGACTCAGGTGGCTAGGACATGTGGAAAGAATACCTGAAAACAGAGCAGTTAAAAAGGTCAATAAAGGGACACCAGGAGGGTGAAGATTAAGAGGAAGGCCAAGGAAAAGATGGTTGGAGGTTGTTGAGGAAGACCTTAGGAGGATGTTAGTAAGACGGTGGAGACGTCGAGCAGAAGACAGAAGAGAATGTGCTATCATTGTAAGAGAGGCGAAGGCCCTTTAGGGGCTGTAGCAGCCAAGAAGAGCCTGAGAAGCGCCTTTCTACTGCAATATCAAAACTTAATTTTTCGAGAAATTAGCGTTCAATGCTAATACTCGTATGAAACTCATTTTCTCTACAGAGCAAGCCAGAGCTGATTTTTACTAGAATGTTGAATTATTATGTTTTTCAGAGCCTGAGAAACGTTTTAATTCTGACATTTCGACTATAGGTTCAAAACTTGATTTTTTGAAAAATTCGTATTAAATTCAAATACTCACTTGAAACCCATTTTCTCTACAGAGCAAGCCAGAGATGATTTTCTTTAAATTGTTGAATTATTATGTTTTTCAGAGCTAGAGAAGCGTTTTAAATATTACATTTCGACTACAGGATGATAACTTAATTTTTCGAGAAATTCGTGTTCAACGCTAATACTCGTTTGAAACTCATTTTCCCTACGGAGCAAGCCAGAGATTATTTTCATTAAAATGTTGCATTATTATGCTTCTCAGAGCCGGGGAAACGTTTTAATTCTGACATTTCGACAAATAGGTTGAAAACTTGATTCTACGAAAAATGCTAATACTCGCCTGAAACCCATTTTCTCTACAGAGCACGCCAGAAATGATTTTCATTAAATGTTGAATTATTATGTTTTTCAGAGCTTGAGAAACGTTTTAATTATTACATTTCGACTATAGGATGAAAACTTTATTTATCCTGTAATTCGCGTTCAATGAAAATACTCGCTTGAAACTCATTCCTTACAGAGCAAGCCATAGATAATCTTTTTAAAATGTTGAATTATTAAACTTTTAAGAGCCTGAGAATCGTTTTCATTCTGACATTTTGACAATAGGTTCTAAACTTGAATTCTCGAGAAACTCGCGTTGAATGTTAATATTCGTTTGAAACTCATTTTCTCTACAGAGCAAGCCAGTGATCATTTCCATTAAAATGTTAAATTATTATGCTTATCAGAGCCTGAAAAGCTTTTTAATTGTTACATTTCGACTATAGTGTTATAACTTGATTTTTCGAGAAATTCGCGTTCATTGGTTATATTCGTTTGAAACTAATTTTCTCTACAGAACAAGCCAAAGATGATTTTCATTAAAATGGTAAACTATTATTTTTTTCAGAGCCTGAAAAGCTTTTTAATTTTTACATTTCGACTATAGGGTGATAAGTTGTCTTTTCGAGAAATTCGCGTTCAATGATAATACTCTTTTGAAACTCATTTTCTCTACAGAGCAACCAGATATGATTTTCATTAAAATGTTATATTATTGTGCTTTTCATAGCCTGAACATCGTTTTAAATCTGACAGTTCTACATAGGATAAGAACTTGAATTTTCGAGATATTCGCGTTAAATGCTAATATTCGTTGTAAACTATTCGTTGTAAGCTACAGTTGAAGCCAGAGATGATTTTCATTAAAATGTTGAATTATTATATTTTTCAGAGAATGAAAACCCCTCCAGGGAACGACTTCTTATAGTAGCACTGACAGTGCGAGCGGAGGGGTTTGCGTGCTTTGTTGAGGCTGACAGTTATGCCACCGGTAGATTTTCTACCAGCAAGGTCACCCATGCTGGACAGGTCTCAGAAGAGTAGCCCGACTAAGGCGTTCTGGAACGTTCCATATTACCTATTGTATCCTATCCCAATATTCCTACCTAAAGTTCAAATCACAAACCCTGAGACCTTCTGTAAACAAAACCACGTGCATACAGAAAGCATTGCAAACTCATAGAAGTAAAATAATCCACACGAAAATCCAGCGTTGTTACATGATTCATTACATAAGGTAAAACAATGGCCAATTTCTAGTATGGGATACGCTGCCGCAAATGACGTCTCACTTTAAACCCAATGCTCTTTCTTTTTTACTTATTGCTTCACCTTTATGGTTAACTCTTTGCACCAGTAATCATTTCCCATAAATTTGGCTTCTTTCTTGCATGTGAATTGAATATATTTTACTTGCATTTTTTTAGACAAAATGATATAACATGGTAATATATATTTCTAAGGATGATATAGATAGGAGTGTATATGAAATTTGTTTGTAGATTTTATGTAAATTGTATCTTTTGTAAATAAAATATATAATGGGCATAAACAGCCATATGCATTGCTCTAAGTCCAATAAATATATTGATGATGATCAAAACAAGACAAAGAAAGTTCTTAAATTTATTGCGGTTGGAAACTTTGACAAGCTTCCTAATGACGATTTTTGTTCCGCCAAATATAGTGCACTTCGTAAAATAACTTGGTGACATGGCAAGGCAAGATAAGTGTGAACATTTTGTAGTAATATGCATTGTAACTTTCAATGAGGTTAGAGATTTGTGTACATAATGATATTTTATAACATTGGTTATTTTCTAAAAATAATCATGTGAACAGCAAGAAAGTAGTGCAACTTAGTAATATTGCCTGACTTATCCTTAGAAAAATAACATGCCGTGTTCTATGCGTGCGGGAAAGTCTCAGTGTTCTCCGAGCTTGTTTTCAAAACACCAGCAAGGACAGCCTTTGAAAAGGGGTGAGAAACAGATTCATGTAACGTTCTGAGAAACCAGTAAATGAAGTGGTTAAGTTCGTATCCCAGTGCAGTGGTGTGTCAGTGTCTGCAGTTTGAAGGGTTATGAAAGAGAGAATGACCGGGAGAGTAACAATGTATGCGGCTGCATATTCGTTTGATGTTTTGAGAGCGGAATCTCACATTCAGAGGCTCTTATATAAAATGAATAGGTGCGGCGAACTATGAGTGTAACGGCAGATGATTTCGGTCATGAATCAGCTGACGCGGAGTGATACATCGAATCGGTGAGACCGTTTGTTTACAGAAGGTCTCAGGGTTGGTGACTTACACTATAGTCCCTAAGTCCCGTCCTCAGGGTTACGAGGGGGATGGAGCGGATTCCTCAGCCGTAGTGTTGGCAACAGTACATATGTTTTTCCTTGGTTATTTTCTTGGTTATCATGTGTAAGTTCTAACCCAAACTGTCAGGTTAATACTTTATACTTCTCTTTCATATCTAATCTTATATTAATTTTTATATTACTGTAACACATATTATCATATTATTGTACTTTTTGAATTCTTCTGATTGCATATTTTGTGTACCAAACAGTGTTATAATACAAGACACTGTAAATGGGCATTTGCCTGTAGTGTCATGTATTTAAATAAATAAATAAAGGAGCAAACCTGATACAAACCTTGGTCCTCCAGGTTGGGTGTTGAGCATGGGACTAACGACCCTATCCCATAAAACAATCATTGTTGCGGAACTCAGAAACAATGATAGCCGGACGTATTCTATGGAAAGACACAGGCATGCTAAAGGACTACGTAAACGGAAGAATGATATATACCTGGCCACATGGAATGTTAGAACATTAAGTAAAGCAGGTGCATTGGAAAACCTAAAGGAGGAAATGAAGAAATACAGAATAATAGTAGCGGCATTGCAGGAGATCAGGTGGCAAGGAAATGGAATGTTATCTACTGGGGATTACACATTAATGTATAGTGGAAGCATTGAAAATACAAGAGGTGGCACAGGATTCCTACTAAACAATAAATATAAAACTGTAGTAAAGAAATTCAAACCAATAAATGAGAGCTTATGTACGCTGAGAATGAAAGCCAAGTTCTTCAACATTACCTTAGTATGTGTATATGCCGAAACGGAAGAGGCAGAAGAAGATGAAAAGGATGGATTCTACCAGCAGCTGGATCAGGTAATCGATCGTATACCAAAACATGACATTAAGATAATAATGGGAGACTTTAATGCCAAGGTTGGACGTGAAGAAGCATTCCAAGACTCTATAGGAAAGGAAAGTTTGCATGAAATTTCAAATGATAATGGTCTGAGACTGATAGATCTGACTATGTGTAACTTAATAGTCATTGGAAGCACCTGGCATCAAAGGAAGAAGGTGAGGAAAATGACATGGTGTTCACCAGATGGTGTAACACAAAACCAAATTGACCATGTGCTGATAGACAGAAGACATGCCTCTGATATACTACAAGCAGATAGCTGTCGAGGAGCAGACAGTGATTATTTAGTACGCATTAAATACAGACAGAGAATAGCTACATATAGGGAAGGAAGAAGAGCGAAAGTGACCTCAAGGTATGATGATGAGAAGTTATAAAGAGATGAAGCCATTGCCAAACAATTCCGTTTAATGGTAGGCAACCAACTTGAACAAAGAAGTCAAAGGTGGGAAATCGAAGGTATTGAAGGGAAATGGAGTATAATAAAGGAGATCCTACATGAAACAGCACAGGAAGTGCTGGGAGAGAAGACGAAGATCCAAAGAGGTAAATGGTTTGATGAGGAATGTAAAGCAGCAATAAATGAAAGAAATGAGGCACGAAAGAGAAAGCTTAATAGGAAAACCAGATATAACACCGAACAATGTAGACTTAAAAGAAAGGAAGCAGACTGTGTGTGCAGGAGAAAGAAACGATGCTTTGAGAAAGAGTGGATTGAGGAGCTTGAAGAATATAGTAGTAATCAGCAAGTAAGGAAAATGTATATGAGGGTGAAGGATATAAGGAAAGGCTTCCAACCGAAGACAGCTTTCTGTAAGGACCAAGCAGGAAACCTAATAGGCGGGGAAAATGAGATCTTAGAGAGATGGGCAGAATACTTCAGTCAGCTACTTAATGTGGAAGATGGGTTCCAAGATCTAGAATTGAATGATGAAGAGGAGTACCATGATGACGAAACCGGAACATCTCCAACACTGGAAGAAGTTAGAACAGTTATTAAGTCTCTAAAGAATAACAAAGCCCCAGGGATTAATAACATCACTGCTGAAATGGTTAAGAACTCAGGGAAATCAACTAATTAAGTATATACACAAATTGTTATCTGATATATGGGAACATGAACTATAGCCCTAGTGAGCGTAATATACAAAGTGCTTGCAAAAATCCTAGCAGGAAGATTGTCACCACTGACTGAGGGAATAATAGGGGATTATCAGTGTGGTTTTAGACCAAACAGATCCACTACGGATCAAATATTTAAAGTCAGGCAGATAATGGAGAAATGTTATGAATATTCATCAGTTATTTATAGACTTTAAGCAGGCATATGACAGTATCATACGAGGAAAATTGTATGAGGCAATGAAGGAGCTAGGGATCCTAAACAAGCTAATAAGATTAACCAGAATGACGCCTGGAATTCACGGAAGGCCAATATATGCAAGTTGATGGAGGCACGTATGAAAAATTCAAAATTTTCAATATCTTGGAACATAAGTTACCATGTATAATAATATTAAGGAGGAAAAAAAAGCAAGAATTGCAGCTGGTAATCGAAGCTATTTCTCATTGTTAAGAGTTTTCAAATCTCGCAGCCTGAGTAGAAATTTGAAAATCAAAGTATATCAGCTAGTCGTAATGTCAGTGGTGACATATGGAGCAGAGACATAGACTTTGGCGCAAGCAGATGAAGAACTTTTGATAAGATAGGAAAGAAGGATACTGAGGAAAATATACGGGCCAGTAAATGAGAATGGTCAATGGCGAATAAGGAGAAACGATGAAATTAGAACACTCTACTACAAAAAAACAGATATAGTATCCGATATAAGAAGCATGAGACTCAGGTGGCTAGGACATGTGGAAAGAATACCTGAAGACAGAGCTTTTAAAAAGGTCAATAAAGGGACACCAGGAGGGTGAAGATTAAGAGGAAGGCCAAGGAAAAGATGGTTGAAGGTTGTTGAGGAAGACCTTAGGAGGATGGGAGTAAGACTGTGGAGACGTCGAGCAGAAGACAGAAGAGAATGTGCTATCATTGTAAGAGAGGCGAAGGCCCTTTAGGGGCTGTAGCAGCAAAGAAGAGAATGAAAAGCGTCTTAATTCTGACATTTCTACTGCAAGATCAAAACTTAATTTTTCGAGAAAATCGCGTTCAATGCTAATACTCGTTTGAAACTCATTTTTTCTACAGAGCAAGGCAGAGATGATTTTCTTTAAATGTTGAATTATTATGTTTTTCAGAGATTGAGAAGCGTTTTAATTATTACATTTCGACTACAGGATGATAACTTGATTTTTGGAGAAATTCGCGTTAAATGCAAATACTCGCTTAAAACCTATTTTCTCTACAGAGCAAGCCAGAGATGATAATCATTAAAATGATAAATTATTATGCTTTACAGAGCTTGAGAAACGTCTTAATTCTGACATTTCTACTACAAGATCAAAACTTAATTTTTCGAGAAATTCGCGTTCAATACTAATACTCGTATGAAACTCATTTTCTCTACAGAGCAAGCCAGGGCTGATTTTCATTAGAATGTTGAATTATTATGCTTTTCAGAGCCTGAGAAACGTTTTAATTCTGACATTTCGACTATAGGTTCAAAACTTGATGTTTTGAAAAATTCGTGTTAAATGCAAATACTCACTTGAAACACATTTTCTCTACAGAGCATGCCAGAGATGACTTTCATTAAAATGTTGATTTATTATGCTTTTCAGAGCTTGAGAAGCGTTTTAATTATTACCTTTCAACTACATGATGATAACTTGATTTTTCGAGAAATTCTCGTTCAATGTTAATACTCGTTTGAAACTCATTTTCTCTACAAACCAAGCCATAGATGATTTTTATTAAGTTATTGAATTATTATGCTTTACAGAGCTTCAGAAGCGTTTTAATTATTACATTTCGACTACAGGATGATAACTTTATTTTTCGAGAAATTCGCGTTTAATGCTAATACTCGTTAGAAATTCATTTTCTCTACAGAGCAAGCCAGAGATGATTTTCTTTAAATTGTTGAAATATTATGTTTTTCAGAGCTTGAGAAGCGTTTTAAATATTACATTTCGATTACAGGATATTAACTTGACTTTTCGAGAAATTCGCGTTCAGTGATAATACTCGCTTGAAACTCATTCCTTACAGAGCAAGCCATAGATAATCTTTTTAAAATGTTGAATTATTAAACTTTTAAGAGCCTGAGAATCGTTTTAATTCTGACATTTTGACAATAGGTTCTAAACTTGATATCTCGAGAAACTCGCGTTCAATGCTAATATTCGTTTGAAACTCATTTTCTCTACAGAGCAAGCCAGTGATCATTTCCATTAAAATGTTAAATTATTATGCTTATCAGAGCCTGAAAAGCTATTTAATTATTACATTTCGACTATAGTGTTATAACTTGATTTTTCGAGAAATTCGCGTTCAATGGTTATATTCGTTTGAAACGAATTTTCTCTACAGAACAAACCAAAGATGATTTTCATTAAAATGGTAAACTATTATTTTTTTCAGAGCCTGAAAAGCTTTTTAATTTTTACATTTCGACTATAGGGTGATAAGTTGTTTTTTCGAGAAATTCGAGTTCTCTACAGAGCAACCAGATATGATTTTCATTAAAATGTTAGATTATTGTGCTTTTCATAGCCTGAACATCGTTTTAATTCTGACATTTCTACATAGGATAAGAACTTGAATTTTCGAGATATTCGCATTAAATGCTAATATTCGTTGTAAACTAATTTTCGCTACAGTTGAAGCCAGAGATGATTTTCATTAAAATGTTGAATTATTATATTTTTCAGAGCCTGAAAACCCCTCCAGGGAACGGCGCCTTATAGTAGCACTGACCGTGCGAGCGGAGGGGTTTGCGTGTTTTGTTGAGCCTGATAGCTATGCCAGCGGTAGATTTTCTACCAGCATGGTCCCCCATGTTGGACAGGTCTCAGAAGAGATGCCCGACTAAGGCGTTCTGGAACGTCCCATATTACCTATTGTATCCTATCCCAATATTCCTACCTAAAGTTCAAATCACAAACCCTGAGACCTTCTGTAAACATAACCACGTGCATACAGAAAGCATTGCAAACTCATAGAAGTAAAATAATCCACACGAAAATCCAGCGTTGTTACAGGATTCATTACATAAGGTAAAACAATGGCCAATTTGTAGTATGGGATACGCTGCCGCAAATGACGTCTCACTTTAAACCCAGTGCTCTTTCTTTTTTTACTTATTGCTTCACCTTTATGGTTAACTCTTTGCACCAGTAATCATTTCCCATAAATTTGGCTTCTTTCTTGCATGTGAATTGAATATATTTTACTTGCATTTTTTTAGACAAAATGATATAACATGGTAATATATATTTCTAAGGATGATATAGATAGGAGTGTATATGAAATTTGTTTGTAGATTTTATGTAAATTGTATCTTATGTAAATAAAATATATAATGGGCATAAACAGCCATATGCATTGCTCTAAGTCCAATAAATATATTGATGATGATCAAAACAAGACAAAGAAAGTTCTTAAATTTATTGCGGTTGGAAACTTTGACAAGCTTCCTAATGACGATTTTTGTTCCGCCAAATATAGTGCACTTCGTAAAATAACTTGGTGACATGGCAAGGCAAGATAAGTGTGAACATTTTGTAGTAATATGCATTGTAACTTTCAATGAGCTTAGAGATTTGTGTACATAATGATATTTTATAACATTGGTTATTTTCTAAAAATAATCATGTGAACAGCAAGAAAGTAGTGCAACTTAGTAATATTGCCTGACTTATCCTTAGAAAAATAACATGCCGTGTTCTATGCGTGCGGGAAAGTCTCAGTGTTCTCCGAGCTTGTTTTCAAAACACCAGCAAGGACAGCCTTTGAAAAGGGGTGAGAAACAGATTCTTGTAACGTTCTGAGAAACCAATAAATGAAGTGGTTAAGTTCGTATCCCAGTGCAGTGGTGTGTCAGTGTCTGCAGTTTCAAGGGTTATGAAAGAGAGAATGACCGGGAGAGTAACAATGTATGCGGCTGCATATTCGTTTGATGTTTTGAGAGCGGGTTCTCACATTCAGAGGCTCTTATATACAATGAATAGGTGCGGCGAACTATGAGTGTAACGGCAGATGATTTCGGTCATGAATCAGCTGACGCGGAGTGATACATCGATTCGGTGAGACGGTTTGTTTATAGAAGGTCTCAGGGTTGGTGACTTACACTATAGTCCCTAAGTCCCGTCCTCAGGGTTACGAGGGGGATGGAGCGGATTCCTCAGCCGTAGTGTTGGCAACAGTACATATGTTTTTCCTTGGTTATTTTCTTGGTTATCATGTGTAAGTTCTAACCCAAACTGTCAGGTTAATACTTTATACTTCTCTTTCATATCTAATCTTATATTAATTTTTATATTACTGTAACACATATTATCATATTATTGTACTTTTTGAATTCTTCTGATTGCATATTTTGTGTACCAAACAGTGTTATAATACAAGACACTGTAAATGGGCATTTGCGTGTAGTGTCATGTCTTTAAATAAATAAATAAAGGAGCAAACCTGATACAAACCTTGGTCCTCCAGGTTGGGGGTTGAGCATGGGACTAACGACCCTATCCCATAAAACAATCATTGTTGCGGAACTCAGAAACAATGATAGCCGGACGTATTCTATGGAAAGACACAGGCATGCTAAAGGACTACGTAAACGGAAGAATGATATATACCTGGCCACATGGAATGTTAGAACATTAAGTAAAGCAGGTGCATTGGAAAACCTAAAGGAGGAAATGAAGAAATACAGAATAATAGTAGCGGCATTGCAGGAGATCAGGTGGCAAGGAAATGGAATGTTATCTACTGGGGATTACACATTAATGTATAGTGGAAGCAGTGAAAATACAAGAGGTGGCACAGGATTCATACTAAACAATAAATATAAAACTGTAGTAAAGAAATTCAAACCAATAAATGAGAGCTTATGTACGCTGAGAATGAAAGCCAAGTTCTTCAACATTACCTTAGTATGTGTATATGCCGAAACGGAAGAGGCAGAAGAAGATGGAAAGTTTGGATTCTACCAGCAGCTGGATCAGGTAATCGATCGTATACCAAAGCATGAAATTAAGATAATAATGGGAGACTCTAATGCCAAGGTTGGACGTCAAGAAGCATTCCAAGACTATATAGGAAAGGAAAGTTTGCATGAAATTTCAAATGATAATTGTCTGAGACTGATAGATCTGACTATGTGTAACTTAATGGTCATTGGAAGCACCTGGCATCAAAGGAAGAAGGTGAGGAAAATGACATGGTGTTCACCAGATGGTGTAACACAAAACCAAATTGACCATGTGCTGATAGACAGAAGACATGCCTCTGATATACTACAAGCAGATAGCTGTCGAGGAGCAGACAGTGATTATTTAGTACGCATGAAATACAGACAGAGAATAGCTACATATAGGGATGGAAGAAGAGCGAAAGTGACCTCAAGGTATGATGATGAGAAGTTAAAAAGAGATGAAGCCATTGCCAAACATTTCCGTTTAATGGTAGGCAACCAACTTGAAGAAAGAAGTCAAAGGTGGGAAATCGAAGGTATTGAAGGGAAATGGAGTATAATAAAGGAGATCGTGCATGAAACGGCACAGAAAGTGCTGGGAGAGAAGACGAAGATCCATAGAGGTAAATGGTTTGATGAGGAATGTAAAGCAGCAATAAATGAAATAAATGAGGCACGAAAGAGAATGCTTAATAGGAAAACCAGATATAACACAGAACAATGTAGACTTAAAAGAAAGGAAGCAGACTGTGTGTGCAGGAGAAAGAAACGATGCTTTGAGGAACTTGAAGAATATAGTAGTAATCAGCAAGTAAGGAAAATGTATATGAGGGTGAAGGATATAAGGAAAGGCTTCCAACCGAAGACAGCTTTCTGTAAGGACCAAGCAGGAAACCTAATAGGCGGGGAAAATGAGATCTTAGAGAGATGGGCAGAATACTTCAGTCAGCTACTTAATGTGGAAGATGGGTTCCAAGATCTAGAATTGAATGATGAAGAGGAGTACCATGATGACGAAACCGGAACATCTCCAACACTGGAAGAAGTTAGAACAGTTATTAAGCCTCTAAAGAATAACAAAGCCCCAGGGATTGATAACGTCACTGCTGAAATGGTTAAGAACTCAGGCAAATCAACTAATTAAGTATATACACAAATTGTTATCTGATATATGGGAACATGAACTATAGCCCTAGTGACCGTAATATACAAAGTGCTTGCAAAAATCCTAGCAGGAAGATTGTCACCACTGACTGAGGGAATAATAGGGGATTATCAGTGTGGTTTTAGACCAAACAGATCCACTACGGATCATATCTTTATAGTCAGGCAGATAATGGAGAAATGTTATGAATATTCATCAGTTATTTATAGACTTTAAGCAGGCATATGACAGTATCAAACGAGGAAAATTGTATGAGGCTATGAAGGAGCTAGGGATCCTAAACAAGCTAATAAGATTAACCAGAATGACGCCTAGGGGTACTAAATGCAAGTTGAAGATTGAAGCAGAGCTCACAAGGAGAATTTGCATTAAACCAAGGTTTGAGACAAGGAGATGTGCTATCTACGATATTATTCAATATAGTTTTAGAAAAGATCATGAGTGTAACCCAGTAGGAACTCTCTTCAACACAGTGAACCAAAATCTAGCATATGCTGATAACATTGATATGATGGCACGAAGATTGCAAGAAGTGAAGGAAGGACTGGAAAGATTGGAGAACACAGCTAGTGAGATGGGACTCCAAATAAAAAAACCCAAGACTAAATACATGTTCTCAGCACGAAATTTGGAATTCACGGAGGGCCAATATATGCAAGTTGATGGAGGCACGTATGGTAAATTCAAAATTTTCAATATCTTGGAACATATGTTACCATGTATAATAATATTAAGGAGGAAAGAAAAGCAAAAATTGCAGCTGGTAATCGAAGCTATTTCTCATTGTTAAGAGTTTTCAAATCTCGCAGCCTGAGTAGAAATTTGAAAATGAAAGTATATCAGCTAGTCGTAATGTCAGTGGTGACATATGGAGCAGAGACATAGACTTTGGTGCAAGCAGATGAAGAACTTTTGCGAAGATAGGAAAGAAGGATACTGAGGAAAATATACGGGCCAGTAAATGAGAATGGTCAATGGCGAATAAGGAGAAACGATGAAATTAGAACACTCTACTACAAAAAAACAGATATAGTATCCGATATAAGAAGCATGTGACTCAGGTGGGTAGGACATGTGGAAAGAATACCTGAAGACAGAGCTGTTAAAAAGGTCAATAAAGGGACACCAGGAGGGTGAAGATTAAGAGGAAGGCCAAGGAAAAGATGGTTGGAGGTTGTTGAGGAAGACCTTAGGAGGATGGGAGTAAGACTGTGGAGACGTCGAGAAGAAGACAGAAGAGAATGTGCTATCATTGTAAGAGAGGCGAAGGCCCTTTAGGGGCTGTAGCAGCAAAGAAGAGCCTGAAAACCGTCTTAATTCTGACATTTCTACTGCAAGATCAAAACTTAATTTTTCGAGAAAATCGCGTTCAATACTAATACTCGTTTGAAACTCATTTTTTCTACAGAGCAAGGCAGAGATGACTTTCTTTAAATGTTGAATTATTATGTTTTTCAGAGCTTGAGAAGCGTTTTAATTCTGACATTTCGACTATAGGTTCAAAACTTGTTTTTTTGAAAAATTCGTGTTAAATGCAAATACTCACTTGAAACCCATTTTCTCTACAGAGCATGCCAGAGATGACTTTCATTAAAATGTTGATTTATTATGCTTTTCAGAGCTTGAGAAGCGTTTTAATTATTACATCTCAACTTCATGATGATAACTTGATTTTTCGAGAAATTCTCGTTCAATGCTAATACTCGTTTGAAACTCATTTTCTCTACAAACCAAGCCATAGATGATTTTTAATAAGTTATTGAATTATTATGCTTTACAGAGCTTGAGAAGCGTTTTAATTATTACATTTCGACTACAGGATGATAACTTTATTTTTCGAGAAATTCGCGTTTAATGCTAATACTCGTTAGAAATTCATTTTCTCTACAGAGCAAGCCAGAGATGATTTTCTTTAATTGTTGAAATATTATGTTTTTCAGAGCTTGAGAAGCGTTTTAAATATTACATTTCGATTACAGGATATTAACTTGATTTTTCGAGAAATTCGCGTTCAATGATAATACTCGCTTGAAACTCATTCCTTACAGAGCAAGCCATAGATAATCTTTTTAAAATGTTGAATTATTAAACTTTTAAGAGCCTGAGAATCGTTTTAATTCTGACATTTTGACAATAGGTTCTAAACTTGATATCTCGAGAAACTCGCGTTGAATGCTAATATTCGTTTGAAACTCATTTTCTCTACAGAGCAAGCCAGTGATCATTTCCATTAAAATGTTAAATTATTATGCTTATCAGAGCCTGAAAAGCTATTTAATTATTACATTTCGACTATAGTGTTATAACTAGATTTTTCGAGAAATTCGCGTTCAATGGTTATATTCGTTTGAAACTAATTTTCTCTACAGAGCAACCAGATATGATTTTCATTAAAATGTTATATTATTGTGCTTTTCATAACCTGAACATCGTTTTAATTCTAACATTTCTACATAGGATAAGAACTTGAATTTTCGAGATATTCGTATTAAATGCTAATATTCGTTGTAAACTAATTTTCGCTACAGTTGAAGCCAGAGATGATTTTCATTAAAATTTTGAATTATTATATTTTTCAGAGCCTGAAAACCCCTCCAGGGAACGGCGCCTTATAGTAGCACTGACCGTGCGAGCGGAGGGGTTTGCGTGCTTTGTTGAGGCTGATAGCTATGTCAGTGGTAGATTTTCTACCAGCAAGGTCCCCCATGTTGGACAGGTCTCAGAAGAGATGCCCGACTAAGGCGTTCTGGAACGTCCCATATTACTTATTGTATCCTATCCCAATATTCCTACCTAAAGTTCAAATCACAAACCCTGAGACCTTCTGTAAACAAAACCACGTGCATACAGAAAGCATTGCAAACTCATAGAAGTAAAATAATCCACACGAAAATCCAGCGTTGTTACAGGATTCATTACATAAAGTAAAACAATGGCCAATTTGTAGTATGGGATACGCTGCCGCAAATGACGTCTCACTTTAAACCCAATGCTCTTTCTTTTTTTACTTATTGCTTCACCTTTATGGTTAACTCTTTGCACCAGTAATCATTTCCCATAAATTTGGCTTCTTTCTTGCATGTGAATTGAATATATTTTACTTGCATTTTTTTAGACAAAATGATATAACATGGTAATGTATATTTCTAAGGATGATATAGATAGGAGTGTATTTGAAATTTGTTTGTAGATTTTATGTAAATTGTATCTTATGTAAATAAAATATATAATGTGCATAAACAGCCATATGCATTGCTCTAAGTCCAATAAATATATTGATGATGATCAAAACAAAACAAAGAAAGTTCTTAAATTTATTGCGGTTGGAAACTTTGACAAGCATCCTAATGACGATTTTTGTTCCGCCAAATATAGTGCACTTCGTAAAATAACTTGGTGACATGGCAAGGCAAGATAAGTGTGAACATTTTGTAGTAATATGCATTGTAACTTTCAATGAGCTTAGAGATTTGTGTACATAATGATATTTTATAACACTGGTTATTTTCTAAAAATAATCATGTGAACAGCAAGAAAGTAGTGCAACTTAGTAATATATCCTTAGAAAAATAACATGCCGTGTTCTATGCGTGCGGGAAAGTCTCAGTGTTCTCCGAGCTTGTTTTCAAAACACCAGCAAGGACAGCCTTTGAAAAGGGGTGAGAAACAGATTCATGTAATGTTCTGAGAAACCAGTAAATGAATTGGTTAAGTTCGTATCCCAGTGCAGTGGTGTGTCAGTGTCTGCAGTTTGAAGGGTTATGAAAGAGAGAATGACCGGGAGAGTAACAATGTATGCGGCTGCATATTCGTTTGATGTTTTGAGAGCGGGTTCTCACATTCAGAAGCTCTTATATAAAATGAATAGGTCGGCGAACTATGAGTGTAACGGCAGATGATTTCGGTCATGAATCAGCTGACGCGGAGTGATACATCGAATCGGTGAGACCGTTTGTTTACAGAAGGTCTCAGGGTTGGTGACTTACACTATAGTCCCTAAGTCCCGTCCTCAGGGTTACGAGGGGGATGGAGCGGATTCCTCAGCCGTAGTGTTGGCAACAGTACATATGTTTTTCCTTGGTTATTTTCTTGGTTATCATGTGTACGTTCTAACCCAAACTGTCAGGTTAATGTTTTATACTTCTCTTTCATATCTAATCTTATATTAATTTTTATATTACTGTAACACATATTATCATATTATTGTACTTTTTGAATTCTTCTGATTGCATATTTTGATTACCAAACAGTGTTATAATACAAGACACTGTAAATGGGCATTTGCCTGTAGTGTCATGTCTTTAAATAAATAAATAAAGGAGCAAACCTGATACAAACCTTGGTCCTCCAGGTTTGGTGTTGAGCATTTGACTAACGACCCTATCCCATAAAACAATCATTGTTGCGGAACTCAGAAACAATGATAGCCGGACGTATTCTATGGAAAGACATAGGCATGCTAAAGGACTATGTAAACGGAAGAATGATATATACCTGGCCACATGGAATGTTAGAACATTAAGTAAAGCAGGTGCATTGGAAAACCTAAAGGAGGAAATGAAGAAATACAGAATAATAGTAGCGGCATTGCAGGAGATCAGGTGGCAAGGAAATGGAATGTTATCTACATTAATGTATAGTGGAAGTATAGTGTATAGTATTGAAGAATATAGTAGTAATCAGCAAGTAAGGAAAATGTATATGAGGGTGAAGGATATAAGGAAAGGCTTCCAACCGAAGACAGCTTTCTGTAAGGACCAAGCAGGATACCTAATAGGCGGGGAAAATGAGATCTTAGAGAGATGGGCAGAATACTTCAGTCAGCTACTTAATGTTGAAGATGGGTTCCAAGATCTAGAATTGAATGATGAAGAGGAGTACCATGATGACGAAACCGGAACATCTCCAACACTGGAAGAAGATAGAACAGTTATTAAGCCTCTAAAGAATAACAAAGCCCCAGGGATTAATAACGTCACTGCTGAAATGGTTAAGAACTCAGGGAAATCAACTAATTAAGTATATACACAAATTGTTATCTGATATATGGGAACATGAACTATAGCCCTAGTGAGCGTAATATACAAAGTGCTTGCAAAAATCCTAGCAGGAAGATTGTTACCACTGACTTAGGGAATAATAGGGGATTATCAGTGTGGTTTTAGACCAAACAGATCCACTACGGATCAAATCTTTATAGTCATGCAGATAATGGAGAAATGTTATGAATATTCATCAGTTATTTATAGACTTTAAGCAGGCATATGACAGTATCATACGAGGAAAATTGTATGAGGCAATGAAGGAGCTAGGGATTTTAAACAAGCTAATAAGATTAACCAGAATGACGCCTAGGGGTTCTAAATGCAAGGTGTAGATTGAAGCAGGGCTCACAAAGAGAATTTGCAGTAAACCAAGGTTTGAGACAAGGAGATGTGATATCTACGATATTATTCAATATAGTTTTAGAAAAGATCATGAGTGTAACCCAGTAGGAACTCTCTTCAACACAGTGAACCAAAATCTAGCATATGCTGATGACATTGATATGATGGCACGAAGATTGCAAGAAGTGAAGGAAGGACTGGAAAGATTGAAGAACACAGCTAGTGAGATGGGACTCCAAATAAAAAAACCCAAGACTAAATACATGTTCTCAGCACGAAATATGGAATTCACGGAAGGCCAATATATGCAAGTTGATGGAGGCACGTATGAAAAATTCAAAATTTTCAATATCTTGGAACATAAGTTACCATGTATAATAATATTAAGGAGGAAAAAAAAGCAAGAATTGCAGCTGGTAATCGAAGATATTTCTCATTGTTAAGAGTTTTCAAATCTCGCAGCCTGAGTAGAAATTTGAAAATCAAAGTATATCAGCTAGTCGTAATGTCAGTGGTGACATATGGAGCAGAGACATAGACTTTGGCGCAAGCAGATGAAGAACTTTTGATAAGATAGGAAAGAAGGATACTGAGGAAAATATACGGGCCAGTAAATGAGAATGGTCAATGGCGAATAAGGAGAAACGATGAAATTAGAACACTCTACTACAAAAAAACAGATATAGTATCCGATATAAGAAGCATGAGACTCAGGTGGCTAGGACATGTGGAAAGAATACCTGAAGACAGAGCTTTTAAAAAGGTCAATAAAGGGACACCAGGAGGGTGAAGATTAAGAGGAAGGCCAAGGAAAAGATGGTTGAAGGTTGTTGAGGAAGACCTTAGGAGGATGGGAGTAAGACTGTGGAGACGTCGAGAAGAAGACAGAAGAGAATGTGCTATCATTGTAAGAGAGGCGAAGGCCCTTTAGGGGCTGTAGCAGCAAAGAAGAGAATGAAAAGCGTCTTAATTCTGACATTTCTACTGCAAGATCAAAACTTAATTTTTCGAGAAAATCGCGTTCAATGCTAATACTCGTTTGAAACTCATTTTTTCTACAGAGCAAGGCAGAGATGATTTTCTTTAAATGTTGAATTATTATGTTTTTCAGAGATTGAGAAGCGTTTTAATTATTACATTTCGACTACAGGATGATAACTTGATTTTTGGAGAAATACGCGTTAAATGCAAATACTCGCTTAAAACCTATTTTCTCTACAGAGCAAGCCAGAGATGATAATCATTAAAATGATAAATTATTATGCTTTACAGAGCTTGAGAAACGTCTTAATTCTGACATTTCTACTACAAGATCAAAACTTAATTTTTCGAGAAATTCGCGTTCAATACTAATACTCGTATGAAACTCATTTTCTCTACAGAGCAAGCCAGGGCTGATTTTCATTAGAATGTTGAATTATTATGCTTTTCAGAGCCTGAGAAACGTTTTAATTCTGACATTTCGACTATAGGTTCAAAACTTGATGTTTTGAAAAATTCGTGTTAAATGCAAATACACACTTGAAACACATTTTCTCTACAGAGCATGCCAGAGATGACTTTCATTAAAATGTTGATTTATTATGCTTTTCAGAGCTTGAGAAGCGTTTTAATTATTACCTTTCAACTACATGATGATAACTTGATTTTTCGAGAAATTCTCGTTCAATGTTAATACTCGTTTGAAACTCATTTTCTCTACAAACCAAGCCATAGATGATTTTTATTAAGTTATTGAATTATTATGCTTTACAGAGCTTGAGAAGCGTTTTAATTATTACATTTCGACTACAGGATGATAACTTTATTTTTCGAGAAATTCGCGTTTAATGCTAATACTCGTTAGAAATTCATTTTCTCTACAGAGCAAGCCAGAGATGATTTTCTTTAAATTGTTGAAATATTATGTTTTTCAGAGCTTGAGAAGCGTTTTAAATATTACATTTCGATTACAGGATATTAACTTGACTTTTCGAGAAATTCGCGTTCAGTGATAATACTCGCTTGAAACTCATTCCTTACAGAGCAAGCCATAGATAATCTTTTTAAAATGTTGAATTATTAAACTTTTAAGAGCCTGAGAATCGTTTTAATTCTGACATTTTGACAATAGGTTCTAAACTTGATATCTCGAGAAACTCGCGTTCAATGCTAATATTCGTTTGAAACTCATTTTCTCTACAGAGCAAGCCAGTGATCATTTCCATTAAAATGTTAAATTATTATGCTTATCAGAGCCTGAAAAGCTATTTAATTATTACATTTCGACTATAGTGTTATAACTTGATTTTTCGAGAAATTCGCGTTCAATGGTTATATTCGTTTGAAACGAATTTTCTCTACAGAACAAACCAAAGATGATTTTCATTAAAATGGTAAACTATTATTTTTTTCAGAGCCTGAAAAGCTTTTTAATTTTTACATTTCGACTATAGGGTGATAAGTTGTTTTTTCGAGAAATTCACGTTTTCTACAGAGCAACCAGATATGATTTTCATTAAAATGTTAGATTATTGTGCTTTTCATAGCCTGAACATCGTTTTAATTCTGACATTTCTACATAGGATAAGAACTTGAATTTTCGAGATATTCGCATTAAATGCTAATATTCGTTGTAAACTAATTTTCGCTACAGTTGAAGCCAGAGATGATTTTCATTAAAATGTTGAATTATTATATTTTTCAGAGCCTGAAAACCCCTCCAGGGAACGGCGCCTTATAGTAGCACTGACCGTGCGAGCGGAGGGGTTTGCGTGTTTTGTTGAGCCTGATAGCTATGCCAGCGGTAGATTTTCTACCAGCAAGGTCCCCCATGTTGGACAGGTCTCAGTAGAGATGCCCGACTAAGGCGTTCTGGAACGTCCCATATTACCTATTGTATCCTATCCCAATATTCCTACCTAAAGTTCAAATCACAAACCCTGAGACCTTCTGTAAACATAACCACGTGCATACAGAAAGCATTGCAAACTCATAGAAGTAAAATAATCCACACGAAAATCCAGCGTTGTTACAGGATTCATTACATAAGGTAAAACAATGGCCAATTTGTAGTATGGGATACGCTGCCGCAAATGACGTCTCACTTTAAACCCAGTGCTCTTTCTTTTTTTACTTATTGCTTCACCTTTATGGTTAACTCTTTGCACCAGTAATCATTTCCCATAAATTTGGCTTCTTTCTTGCATGTGAATTGAATATATTTTACTTGCATTTTTTTAGACAAAATGATATAACATGGTAATGTATATTTCTAAGGATGATATAGATAGGAGTGTATTTGAAATTTGTTTGTAGATTTTATGTAAATTGTATCTTATGTAAATAAAATATATAATGTGCATAAACAGCCATATGCATTGCTCTAAGTCCAATAAATATATTGATGATGATCAAAACAAAACAAAGAAAGTTCTTAAATTTATTGCGGTTGGAAACTTTGACAAGCATCCTAATGACGATTTTTGTTCCGCCAAATATAGTGCACTTCGTAAAATAACTTGGTGACATGGCAAGGCAAGATAAGTGTGAACATTTTGTAGTAATATGCATTGTAACTTTCAATGAGCTTAGAGATTTGTGTACATAATGATATTTTATAACATTGGTTATTTTCTAAAAATAATCATGTGAACAGCAAGAAAGTAGTGCAACTTAGTAATATATCCTTAGAAAAATAACATGCCGTGTTCTATGCGTGCGGGAAAGTCTCAGTGTTCTCCGAGCTTGTTTTCAAAACACCAGCAAGGACAGCCTTTGAAAAGGGGTGAGAAACAGATTCATGTAACGTTCTGAGAAACCAGTAAATGAAGTGGTTAAGTTCGTATCCCAGTGCAGTGGTGTGTCAGTGTCTGCAGTTTGAAGGGTTATGAAAGAGAGAATGACCGGGAGAGTAACAATGTATGCGGCTGCATATTCGTTTGATGTTTTGAGAGCGGGTTCTCACATTCAGAGGCTCTTATATAAAATGAATAGGTGCGGCGAATTATGAGTGTAACGGCAGATGATTTCGGTCATGAATCAGCTGACGCGGAGTGATACATCGAATCGGTGAGACCGTTTGTTTACAGAAGGTCTCAGGGTTGGTGACTTACACTATAGTCCCTAAGTCCCGTCCTCAGGGTTACGAGGGGGATGGAGCGGATTCCTCAGCCGTAGTGTTGGCAACAGTACATATGTTTTTCCTTTTTTACTTTCTTGGTTATCATGTGTAAGTTCTAACCCAAACTGTCAGGTTAATGCTTTATACTTCTCTTTCATATCTAATCTTATATTAATTTTTATATTACTGTAACACATATTATCATATTATTGTACTTTTTGAATTCTTCTGATTGCATATTTTGTGTACCAAACAGTGTTATAATACAAGACACTGTAAATGGGCATTTGCCTGTAGTGTCATGTCTTTAAATAAATAAATAAAGGAGCAAACCTGATACAAACCTTGGTCCTCCAGGTTGGGGGTTGAGCATGGGAGTAACGACCCTATCCCATAAAACAATCATTGTTGCGGAACTCAGAAACAATGATAGCCGGACGTATTCTATGGAAAGACATAGGCATGCTAAAGGACTACGTAAACGGAAGAATGATATATACCTGGCCACATGGAATGTTAGAACATTAAGTAAAGCAGGTGCATTGGAAAACCTAAAGGAGGAAATGAAGAAATACAGAATAAAAGTAGCGGCATTGCAGGAGATCAGGTGGCAAAGAAATGGAATGTTATCTGCTGGGGATTACACATTAATGTATAGTGGAAGCAGTGAAAATACAAGAGGTGGCACAGGATTCCTACTAAACAATAAATATAAAACTGTAGTAAAGAAATTCAAACCAATAAATGAGAGGTTATGTACGCTGAGAATGAAAGCCAAGTTCTTCAACATTACCTTAGTATGTGTATATGCCGAAACGGAAGAGGCAGAAGAAGATGGAAAGTTTGGATTCTACCAGCAGCTGGATCAGGTAATCGATCGTATACCAAAACATGACATTAAGATAATAATGGGAGACTTTAATGCCAAGGTTGGACGTGAAGAAGCATTCCAAGACTCTATAGGAAAGGAAAGTTTGCATGAAATTTCAAATGATAATGGTCTGAGACTGATAGATCTGACTATGTGTAACTTAATGGTCATTGGAAGCACCTGGCATCAAAGGAAGAAGGTGTGAAAAATGACATTGTGTTCACCAGATGGTGTAACACAAAACCAAATTGACCATGTGCTGATAGACAGAAGACATGCCTCTGATATACTACAAGAAGATAGCTGTCGAGGAGCAGACAGTTATTATTTAGTACGCATTAAATACAGACAGAGAATAGCTACATATAGGGATGGAAGAAGAGCGAAAGTGACCTCAAGGTATGATGATGAGAAGTTAAAAAGAGATGAAGCCATTGCCAAACAATTCCGTTTAATGGTAGGCAACCAACTTGAACAAAGAAGTCAAAGGTGGGAAATCGAAGGTATTGAAGGGAAATGGAGTATAATAAAGGAGATCCTACATGAAACAACACAGGAAGTGCTGGGAGAGAAGACGAAGATCCAAAGAGGTAAATGGTTTGATGAGGAATGTAAAGCAGCAATAAATGAAAGAAATGAGGCTGGAAAGAGAATGCTTAATAGGAAAACCAGATATAACACAGAACAATGTAGACTTAAAAGAAAGGAAGCAGACTGTGTGTGCAGGAGAAAGAAACGATGCTTTGAGGAACTTGAAGAATATAGTAGTAATCAGCAAGTACGGAAAATGTATATGAGGGTGAAGGATATAAGGAAAGGCTTCGAAACCGAAGACAGTTTTCTGTAAGGACCAAGCAGGAAACCTAATAGGCGGGGAAAATGAGATCTTAGAGAGATGGGCAGAATACTTCAGTCAGCTACTTAATGTGGAAGATGGGTTCCAAGATCTAGAATTGAATGATTAAGAGGAGTACCATGATGACGAAACCGGAACATCTCCAACACTGGAAGAAGTTAGAGGAAGACCTTAGGAGGATGGGAGTAAGACGGTGGAGACGTCGAGCAGAAGACAGAAGTGAATGTGCTATCATTGTAAGAGAGGCGAAGGCCCTTTAGGGGCTGTAGCAGCCAAGAAGAGCCTGAAAAGCGTCTTAATTCTGACATTTCTACTGCTAGATCAAAACTTAATTTTTCGAGAAATTAGCGTTCAATGCTAATACTCGTATGAAACTCATTTTCTCTACAGAGCAAGCCAGAGCTGATTTTCATTAAAATGTTGAATTATTATGCTTTTCAAAGTTTAAGAAGCGTTCTAATTATTGCATTTTGACTACACGATGATAACTTAATTATTCGAGATATTCGCGTTCAATGCTAATACTCGTTTGAAACTCATATTTTCTACAGAGCAAGGCAGAAATGATTTTCATTAAAATGTTGATTCATTATTCTTTTCAGAGCCTGAAAAACGTTTTAAATTTGACATTTCGACTATGGGTTCAAAACTTGATTTTTCGAAAAATTCGCGTTAAATGCTAATACTGGCTTGAAACTTATTTTCTCTACAGAGCAAGCCAGAGATGATTTTCTTTAAATGTTGAATTATTATGTTTTTCAGACCTTGAGAAGCGTTTTCTATTTTCTAAAAATAATCATGTGAACAGCAAGAGAGTAGTGCAACTTAGTAATATATCCTTAGAAAAATAACATGCCGTGTTCTATGCGTGCGGGAAAGTCTCAGTGTTCTCCGAGCTTGTTTTCAAAACACCAGCAAGGACAGCCTTTGAAAAGGGGTGAGAAACAGATTCATGTAACGTTCTGAGAAACCAGTAAATGAAGTGGTTAAGTTCGTATCCCAGTGCAGTGGTGTGTCAGTGTCTGCAGTTTGAAGGGTTATGAAAGAGAGAATGACCGGGAGAGTAACAATGTATGCGGCTGCATATTCGTTTGATGTTTTGAGAGCGGGTTCTCACATTCAGAGGCTCTTATATAAAATGAATAGGTTCGGCGAACTATGAGTGTAACGGCAGATGATTTCGGTCATGAATCAGCTGACGCGGAGTGATACATCGAATCGGTGAGACGGTTTGTTTACAGAAGGTCTCAGGGTTGGTGACTTACACTATAGTCCCTAAGTCCCGTCCTCAGGGTTACGAGGGGGATGGAGCGGATTCCTCAGCCGTAGTGTTGGCAACAGTACATATGTTTTTCCTTGGTTATTTTCTTGGTTATCATGTGTAAGTTCTAACTCAAACTGTCAGGTTAATACTTTATACTTCTCTTTCATATCTAATCTTATATTAATTTTTATATTACTGTAACACATATTATCATATTATTGTACTTTTTGAATTCTTCTGATTGCATATTTTGTGTACCAAACAGTGTTATAATACAAGACACTGTAAATGGGCATTTGCCTGTAGTGTCATGTCTTTAAATAAATAAATAAAGGAGCAAACCTGATACAAACCTTGGTCCTCCATGTTGGGGGTTGAGCATGGGACTAGCGACCCTATCCCATAAAACAATCATTGTTGCGGAACTGAGAAACAATGATAGCCGGACGTATTCTATGGAAAGACACAGGCATGCTAAAGGACTACGTAAACGGAAGCCCTAAAGGAGGAAATGACCATTGGAAAACCTAAAGGAGGAAATGAAGAAATACATAATAAAAAAAGCGGCATTGCAAAAGATCAGGTGGCAAGGAAATGGAATGTTATCTACTGGGGATTACACATTAATGTATAGTGGAAGCAGTGAAAATACAAGAGGTGGCACAGGATTCCTACTAAACAATAAATATAAAACTGTATTAAAGAAATTCAAACCAATAAATGAGAGCTTATGTACGCTGAGAATGTAAGAAAAGTTCTTCAACATTACCTTAGTATGTGTATATGCCGAAACGGAAGAGGCAGAAGAAGATGAAAAGGATGGATTCTACCAGCAGCTGGATCAGGTAATCGATCGTATACCAAAACATGACATTAACATAATAATGGGAGACTTTAATGCCAAGGTTGGACGTGAAGAAGCATTCCAAGACTATATAGGAAAGGAAAGTTTGCATGAAATTTCAAATGATAATGGTCTGAGACTGATAGATCTGACTATGTGTAACTTAATGGTCATTGGAAGCACCTGGCATCAAAGGAAGAAGGTGAGGAAAATGACATGGTGTTCACCAGATGGTGTAACACAAACCAAATTGACCATGTGCTGATAGACAGAAGACATGCCTCTGATATACTACAAGCAGATAGCTGTCGAGGAGCAGACAGTGATTATTTAGTACGCATGAAATACAGACAGAGAATAGCTACATATAGGGATGGAAGAAGAGCGAAAGTGACCTCAAGGTATGATGATGAGAAGTTAAAAGAGATGAAGCCATTGCCAAACAATTCCGTTTAATGGTAGGCAACCAACTTGAACAAACAAGTCAAAGGTGGGAAATCGAAGGTATTGAAGGGAAATGGAGTATAATAAAGGAGATCCTACATGAAACAGCACAGGAAGTGCTGGGAGAGAAGACGAAGATCCAAAGAGGTAAATAGTTTGATGAGGAATGTAAAGCAGCAAGAAATGAAAGAAATGAGGCTGGAAAGAGAATGCTTAATAGGAAAACCAGATATAACACAGAACAATGTAGACTTAAAAGAAAGGAAGCAGACTGTGTGTGCAGGAGAAAGAAACGATGCTTTGAGAAAGAGTGGATTGAGGAACTTGAAGAATATAGTAGTAATCAGCAAGTAAGGAAAATGTATATGAGGGTGAAGGATATAAGGAAAGGCTTCCAACCGAAGACAGCTTTCTGTAAGGACCAAGCAGGAAACCTAATAGGCGGGGAAAATGAGATCTTAGAGAGATGGGCAGAATACTTCAGTCAGCTACTTAATGTGGAAGATGGGTTCCAAGATCTAGAATTGAATGATGAAGAGGAGTACCATGATGACGAAACCGGAACATCTCCAACACTGGAAGAAGTTAGAACAGTTATTAAGCCTCTAAAGAATAACAAAGCCCCAGGGATTAAAACATCACTGCTGAAATGGTTAAGAACTCAGGGAAATCAACTAATTAAGTATATACACAAATTGTTATCTGATATATGGGAACATGAACTATAGCCCTAGTGAGCGTAATATACAAAGTGCTTGCAAAAATCCTAGCAGGAAGATTGTCACCACTGACAGAGGGTATAATTGGGGATTATCAGTGTGGTTTTAGACCAAACAGATCCACTACGGATCAAATCTTTATAGTCAGGCAGATAATGGAGAAATGTTATGAATATTCATCAGTTATTTATAGACTTTAAGCAGGCATATGACAGTATCATAGGAGGAAAATTGTATGAGGCAATGAAGGAGCTAGGGATCCTAAACAAGCTAATAAGATTAACCAGAATGACGCCTAGGGGTACTAAATGCAAGGTGAAGATTGAAGCAGAGCTCACAAGGGAATTTGCAGTAAACCAAGGTTTGAGACAAGGAGATGTGCTATCTACGATATTATTCAATATAGTTTTAGAAAAGATCATGAGTGTAACCCAGTAGGAACTCTCTTCAACACAGTGAACCAAAATCTAGCATATGCTGATGACATTGATATGATGGCACGAAGATTGCAAGAAGTGAAGGAAGGACTGGAAAGATTGGAGAACACAGCTAGTGAGATGGGACTCCAAATAAAAAAACCCAAGACTAAATACATGTTCTCAGCGCGAAATATGGAATTCACGGAAGGCCAATATATACAATTTGATGGAGGCACGTATGAAAAATTCAAAATTTTCAATATCTTGGAACATAAGTTACCATGTATAATAATATTAAGGAGGAAAGAAAAGCTAGAATTGCAGCTGGTAATTGAAGCTATTTTTCATTGTTAAGAGTTTTCAAATCTCGCAGCCCGAGTAGAAATTTGAAAATCAAAGTATATCAGCTAGTCGTAATGTCAGTGGTGACTAATGGAGCAGAGACATAGACTTTGGTGCAAGCAGATGAAGAACTTTTGCGAAGATGGGAAAGAAGGATACTGAGGAAAATATACGGGCCAGTAAATGAGAATGGTCAACGGCGAATAAGGAGAAACGATGAAAGAGAACACTCTACTACAAAAAAACAAATATAGTTTCCGATATAAGAAGCATGAGACTCAGGTGGCTAGGACATGTGGAAAGAATACCTGAAAACAGAGCTGTTAAAAAGGTCAATAAAGGGACACCAGGAGGGTGAAGATTAAGAGGAAGGCCAAGGAAAAGATGGTTGGAGGTTGTTGAGGAAGACCTTAGGAGGATGTTAGTAAGACGGTGGAGACGTCGAGCAGAAGACAGAAGTGAATGTGCTATCATTGTAAGAGAGGCTTTCAGCCAAGAAGAGCCTGAAAAGCGTCTTAATTCTGACATTTCTACTGCAAGATCAAAACTTAATTTTTCGAGATATTAGCGTTCAATGCTAATACTCGTATGAAACTCATTTTCTCTACAGAGCAAGGCAGAAATGATTTTCATTAAAATGTTGATTCATTATTCTTTTCAGAGCCTGAAAAACGTTTTAAATTTGACATCTCGACTATGGGTTCAAAACTTGATTTTATGAAAAATTCGCGTTAAATGCTAATACTCGCTTGAAACTTATTTTCTCTACATAGCAAGCCAGAGATGATTTTCTTTAAATGTTGAATTATTATGTTTTTCAGAACTTGAGAAGCGTTCTAATTATTGCATTTTGACTACACGATGATAACTTAATTATTCGAGAAATTCGCGTTCAATGCTAATACTCGTTTGAAACTCATATTTTCTACAGAGCAAGGCAGAAATGATTTTCATTAAAATGTTGATTCATTATTCTTTTCAGAGCCTGAAAAACGTTTTAAATTTGACATTTCGACTATGGGTTCAAAACTTGATTTTATGAAAAATTCGCGTTAAATGCTAATACTCGCTTGAAACTTATTTTCTCTACATAGCAAGCCAGAGATGATTTTCTTTAAATGTTGAATTATTATGTTTTTCAGAACTTGAGAAGCGTTTTAATTATTACATTTCGACTATAGGATGATAACTCGATTTTTGGAGAAATTCGCGTTCAATACTAATACTCGTATGGAACTCATTTTCTCTACAGAGCAAGCCAGAGCTGATTTTCATTAAAATGTTGAATTATTATGCTTTTCAGAGTCTGAGAAACTATTCAATTCTTACATTTCGACTATAGGTTCAAAACTTGATTTTTTGATAAAATCTTGTTATATGCAAATACTCACTTGAAACCCATTTTCTCTACAGAGCATGCCAGAGATGACTTTCATTAAAATTTTGATTTATAATGCTTTCAGAGCTTGAGAAGCGTTTTAATTATTACGTTTCAACTACATGATGATAACTTGATTTTTCGAGAAATTCGCGTTCAATGCTAATACTCGTTGTAAACTAATTTTCTCTACAAACCAAGCCATCAATGATTTCTATTAAGATATTGAATTATTATGCTTTTCAGAGCTTGAGAAGCGTTTTAACTATTACATTTCGACTACAGGATGATAACTTAATTTTTCGAGTAATTCGCGTTCAACGCTAATACTCGTATGAAACTCATTTTCTCTACAGAGCAAGCCAGAGCTGATTTTCATTAGAATGTTGAATTATTATGTTTTTCAGAACCTGAGAAACGTTTTAATTCTGACATTTCGACTATAGGTTCAAAACTTGATCTTTCGAAAAATTCGTATTAAATGCAAATACTCACTTGAAACCCTATTTCTCTACAGAGCAAGCCAGAAATGATTTTCATTAAAATTTAGAATTATTATGCTTTTCAGAGCTTTAGAAGCGTTTTAATTATTACATTTCGACTACAGGATGATAACTCGATTTTTCGAGATATTCGCTATAAATGCAAATACTCGCTTCAAACCCATTTTCTCTACAGAGCAAGCCAGAGATGATAATCATTAAAATGATAAATTATTATGCTTTTCAGAGCTTGAGAAGCGTCTTAATTTTGACATTTCTACTACAAGATCAAAAGTTAATTTTTCGAGAAATTCGCGTTCAATGCTAATACTCGTATGAAACTCATTTTCTCTACAGAGCAAGCCCGAGCTGATTTTCATTAGAATGTTGAATTATTAAGCGTTTCAGAGCCTGAGAAACGTTTTAATTCTGACATTTCGACTATAGGTTCAAAACTTGAATTTTTGAAAAATTCGTGTTAAATTCAAATACTCACTTGAAACCCATTTTCTCTACAGAGCATGCCAGAAATGGCTTTCATTAAAATGTTGATTTATTTTGCTTTTCAGAGCTTGAGAAGCGTTTTAATTATTACATTTCAACTACATGATGATAACTTGATTTTTCGAGAAATTCGCGTTCAATGCTAATACTCGTTTGAAACTCATTTTCTCTACAAACCAAGCCATAGATGATTTTTATTAAAATATTGAATTATTATGCTTTTCAGAGCTTGAGAAACGTTTTAATTATTACATTTCGTCTACAGGATGATAACTTAATTTTTCGAGAAATTCACGTTCAATGCTAATACTCGTTAGAAATTCAGATTCTCTACAGAGCAAGCCAGAGATGATTTTCATTAAAATGTTGTATTATTAAACTTTTAAGAGCCTGACAATCGTTTTAATTCTGACATTTCGACAATAGGTTCTAAAGTTGTTATCTCCAGAAACTCGCGTTCAATGCTAATACTCGTTAGAAATTCATTTTCTCTACAGAGCAAGCCAGAGATGATTTTCTTTAAATTGTTGAAATATTATGTTTTTCAGAGCTTGAGAAGCGTTTTAAATATTACATTTCGATTACAGGATATTAACTTGACTTTTCGAGAAATTCGCGTTCAGTGATAATACTCGCTTGAAACTCATTCCTTACAGAGCAAGCCATAGATAATCTTTTTAAAATGTTGAATTATTAAACTTTTAAGAGCCTGAGAATCGTTTTAATTCTGACATTTTGACAATAGGTTCTAAACTTGATATCTCGAGAAACTCGCGTTCAATGCTAATATTCGTTTGAAACTCATTTTCTCTACAGAGCAAGCCAGTGATCATTTCCATTAAAATGTTAAATTATTATGCTTATCAGAGCCTGAAAAGCTATTTAATTATTACATTTCGACTATAGTGTTATAACTTGATTTTTCGAGAAATTCGCGTTCAATGGTTATATTCGTTTGAAACGAATTTTCTCTACAGAACAAACCAAAGATGATTTTCATTAAAATGGTAAACTATTATTTTTTTCAGAGCCTGAAAAGCTTTTTAATTTTTATATTTCGACTATAGGGTGATAAGTTGTTTTTTCGAGAAATTCGCGTTCTCTACAGAGCAACCAGATATGATTTTCATTAAAATGTTAGATTATTGTGCTTTTCATAGCCTGAACATCGTTTTAATTCTGACATTTCTACATAGGATAAGAACTTGAATTTTCGAGATATTCGCATTAAATGCTAATATTCGTTGTAAACTAATTTTCGCTACAGTTGAAGCCAGAGATGATTTTCATTAAAATGTTGAATTATTATATTTTTCAGAGCCTGAAAACCCCTCCAGGGAACGGCGCCTTATAGTAGCACTGACCGTGCGAGCGGAGGGGTTTGCGTGTTTTGTTGAGCCTGATAGCTATGCCAGCGGTAGATTTTCTACCAGCAAGGTCCCCCATGTTGGACAGGTCTCAGAAGAGATGCCCGACTAAGGCGTTCTGGAACGTCCCATATTACCTATTGTATCCTATCCCAATATTCCTACCTAAAGTTCAAATCACAAACCCTGAGACCTTCTGTAAACATAACCACGTGCATACAGAAAGCATTGCAAACTCATAGAAGTAAAATAATCCACACGAAAATCCAGCGTTGTTACAGGATTCATTACATAAGGTAAAACAATGGCCAATTTGTAGTATGGGATACGCTGCCGCAAATGACGTCTCACTTTAAACCCAGTGCTCTTTCTTTTTTTACTTATTGCTTCACCTTTATGGTTAACTCTTTGCACCAGTAATCATTTCCCATAAATTTGGCTTCTTTCTTGCATGTGAATTGAATATATTTTACTTGCATTTTTTTAGACAAAATGATATAACATGGTAATATATATTTCTAAGGATGATATAGATAGGAGTGTATATGAAATTTGTTTGTAGATTTTATGTAAATTGTATCTTATGTAAATAAAATATATAATGGGCATAAACAGCCATATGCATTGCTCTAAGTCCAATAAATATATTGATGATGATCAAAACAAGACAAAGAAAGTTCTTAAATTTATTGCGGTTGGAAACTTTGACAAGCTTCCTAATGACGATTTTTGTTCCGCCAAATATAGTGCACTTCGTAAAATAACTTGGTGACATGGCAAGGCAAGATAAGTGTGAACATTTTGTAGTAATATGCATTGTAACTTTCAATGAGCTTAGAGATTTGTGTACATAATGATATTTTATAACATTGGTTATTTTCTAAAAATAATCATGTGAACAGCAAGAAAGTAGTGCAACTTAGTAATATTGCCTGACTTATCCTTAGAAAAATAACATGCCGTGTTCTATGCGTGCGGGAAAGTCTCAGTGTTCTCCGAGCTTGTTTTCAAAACACCAGCAAGGACAGCCTTTGAAAAGGGGTGAGAAACAGATTCTTGTAACGTTCTGAGAAACCAATAAATGAAGTGGTTAAGTTCGTATCCCAGTGCAGTGGTGTGTCAGTGTCTGCAGTTTCAAGGGTTATGAAAGAGAGAATGACCGGGAGAGTAACAATGTATGCGGCTGCATATTCGTTTGATGTTTTGAGAGCGGGTTCTCACATTCAGAGGCTCTTATATAAAATGAATAGGTTCGGCGAACTATGAGTGTAACGGCAGATGATTTCGGTCATGAATCAGCTGACGCGGAGTGATACATCGAATCGGTGAGACGGTTTGTTTACAGAAGGTCTCAGGGTTGGTGACTTACACTATAGTCCCTAAGTCCCCTCCTCAGGGTTACGAGGGGGATGGAGCGGATTCCTCAGCCGTAGTGTTGGCAACAGTACATATGTTTTTCCTTGGTTATTTTCTTGGTTATCATGTGTAAGTTCTAACCCAAACTGTCAGGTTAATACTTTATACTTCTCTTTCATATCTAATCCTATATTAATTTTTATATTACTGTAACACATAATATCATATTATTGTACTTTTTGAATTCTTCTGATTGCATATTTTGTGTACCAAACAGTGTTATAATACAAGACACTGTAAATGGGCATTTGCCTGTAGTGTCATGTCTTTAAATAAATAAATAAAGGAGCAAACCTGATACAAACCTTGGTCCTCCAGGTTGGGGGTTGAGCATGTGACTAGCGACCCTATCCCATAAAACAATCATTGTTGCGGAACTCAGAAACAATGATAGCCGGACGTATTCTATGGAAAGACACAGGCATGCTAAAGGACTACGTAAACGGAAGAATGATATATACCTGGCCACATGGAATGTTAGAACATTAAGTAAACCAGGTGCATTGGAAAACCTAAAGGAGGAAATGAAGAAATACATAATAATTAAAGCGGCATTGCAGGAGATCAGGTGGCAAGGAAATGGAATGTTATCTACTGGGGATTACACATTAATGTATAGTGGAAGCAGTGAAAATACAAGAGGTGGCACAGGATTCCTACTAAACAATAAATATAAAACTGTAGTAAAGAAATTCAAACCAATAAATGAGAGCTTATGTACGCTGAGAATGAAAGCCAAGTTCTTCAACATTACCTTAGTATGTGTATATGCCGAAACGGAAGAGGCAGAAGAAGATGAAAAGGATGGATTCTACCTGCAGCTGGATCAGGTAATCGATCGTATACCAAAACATGACATTAAGATAATAATGGGAGACTTTAATGCCAAGGTTGGACGTGAAGAAGCATTCCAAGACTCTATAGGAAAGGAAAGTTTGCATGAAATTTCAAATGATAATGGTCTGAGACTGATAGATCTGACTATGTGTAACTTAATGGTCATTGGAAGCACCTGGCATCAAAGGAAGAAGGTGAGGAAAATGACATGGTGTTCACCAGATGGTGTAACACAAAACCAAATTGACCATGTGCTGATAGACAGAAGACATGCCTCTGATATACTACAAGCAGATAGCTGTCGAGGAGCAGACAGTGATTATTTAGTACGCATTAAATACAGACAGAGAATAGCTACATATAGGGATGGAAGAAGAGCGAAAGTGACCTCAAGGTATGATGATGAGAAGTTAAAAAGAGATGAAGCCATTGCCAAACAATTCCGTTTAATGGTAGGCAACCAACTTGAACAAAGAAGTCAAAGGTGGGAAATCGAAGTTATTGAAGGGAAATGGAGTATAATAAAGGAGATCCTACATGAAACAGCACAGGAAGTGCTGGGAGAGAAGACGAAGATCCAAAGAGGTAAATGGTTTGATGAGGAATGTAAAGCAGCAATAAATGAAAGAAATGAGGCTGGAAAGAGAATGCTTAATAGGAAAACCAGATATAACACAGAACAATGTAGACTTAAAAGAAAGGAAGCAGACTGTGTGTGCAGGAGAAAGAAACGATGCTTTGAGAAAGAGTGGATTGAGGAACTTGAAGAATATAGTAGTAATCAGCAAGTAAGGAAAATGTATATGAGGGTGAAGACAGCTTTCTGTAAGGACCAAGCAGGAAACCTAATAGGCGGGGAAAATGAGATCTTAGAGAGATGGGCAGAATACTTCAGTCAGCTACTTAATGTGGAAGATGGGTTCCAAGATCTAGAATTGAATGATGAAGAGGAGTACCATGATGACGAAACCGGAACATCTCCAACACTGGAAGAAGTTAGAACAGTTATTAAGCCTCTAAAGAATAACAAAGCCCCAGGGATTAATAACATCACTGCTGAAATGGTTAAGAACTCAGGGAAATCAACTAATTAAGTATATACACAAATTGTTATCTGATATATGGGAACATGAACTATAGCCCTAGTGAGCGTAATATACAAAGTGCTTGCAAAAATCCTAGCAGGAAGATTGTCACCACTGACTGAGGGAATAATAGGGGATTATCAGTGTGGTTTTAGACCAAACAGATCCACTACGGATCAAATCTTTATAGTCAGGCAGATAATGGAGAAATGTTATGAATATTCATCAGTTATTTATAGACTTTAAGCAGGCATATGACAGTATCATACGAGGAAAATTGTATGAGGCAATGAAGGAGCTAGGGATCCTAAACAAGCTAATAAGATTAACCAGAATGACGCCTAGGGGTACTAAATGCAAGGTGAAGATTGAAGCAGAGCTCACAAGGGAATTTGCAGTAAACCAAGGTTTGAGACAAGGAGATGTGCTATCTACGATATTATTCAATATAGTTTTAGAAAAGATCATGAGTGTAACCCAGTAGGAACTCTCTTCAACACAGTGAACCAAAATCTAGCATATGCTGATGACATTGATATGATGGCACGAAGATTTCAAGAAGTAAAGGAAGGACTGGAAAGATTGGAGAACACAGCTAGTAAGATGGGACTCCAAATAAAAAAAAACCAAGACTAAATACATGTTCTCAGCGCGAAATATGGAATTCACGGAAGGCCAATATATACAATTTGATGGAGCACGTATGAAAAATTCAAAATTTTCAATATCTTGGAACATAAGTTACCATGTATAATAATATTAAGGAGGAAAGAAAAGCAAGAATTGCAGCTGGTAATCGAAGCTATTTTTCATTGTTAAGAGTTTTCAAATCTCGCAGCCTGAGTAGAAATTTGAAAATCAAAGTATATCAGCTAGTCTTAATGTCAGTGGTGACATATGGAGCAGAGACATAGACTTTGGTGCAAGCAGATGAAGAACTTTTGCGAAGATGGGAAAGAAGGAAACTGAGGAAAATATGCGGGCCAGTAAATGAGAATGGTCAACGGCGAATAAGGAGAAACGATGAAATTAGAACACTCTACTACAAAAAACAGATATAGTTTCCGATATAAGAAGCATGAGACTCAGGTGGTTAGGACATGTGGAAAGAATACCTGAAAACACAGCTGCTAAAAAGGTCAATAAAGGGACACCAGGAGGGTGAAGATTAAGAGGAAGGCCAAGGAAAAGATGGTTGGAGGTTGTTGAGGAAGACCTTAGGAGGATGGGAGTAAAACGGTGGAGACGTCGAGCAGAAGACAGAAGAGAATGTGCTATCATTGTAAGAGAGGCGAAGGCCCTTTAGGGGCTGTAGCAGCCAAGAAGAGCCTGAAAAGCGTCTTAATTCTGACATTTCTACTGCAAGATCAAAACTTAATTTTTCGAGAAATTGGCGTTCAATGCTAATACTCGTATGAAACTCATTTTCTCTACAGAGCAAGCCAGAGCTGATTTTCATTAAAATGTTGAATTATTATGCTTTTCAAAGCTTGAGAAGCGTTCTAATTATTGCATTTTGACTACACGATGATAACTTAATTATTCTAGAAATTCGCGTTCAATGCTAATACTCGTTTGAAACTCATATTTTCTACAGAGCAAGGCAGAAATGATTTTCATTAAAATGTTGATTCATTATTCTTTTCAGAGCCTGAAAAACGTTTTAAATTTGACATTTCGACTATGGGTTCAAAACTTGATTTTTCGAAAAATTCCGGTTAAATGCTAATACTCGCTTGAAATTTATTTTCTCTACAGAGCAAGCCAGAGATGATTTTCTTTAAATGTTAAATTATTATGTTTTTCAGACCTTGAGAAGCGTTTTAATTATTACATTTCAACTACAGGATGATAACTCGATTTTTGGAGAAATTCGCGTTCAATACTAATACTCGTATGGAACTCATTTTCTCTACAGAGCAAGCCAGAGCTGATTTTCATTAAAATGTTGAATTATTATGCTTCTCAGAGTCTGAGAAACGTTTCAATTCTTACATTTCGACTATAGGTTCAAAACTTGATTTTTTGATAAAATCTTGTTATATGCAAATACTCACTTGAAACCCATTATCTCTACAGAGCATGCCAGAGATGACTTTTTATTAAAATTTTGATTTATTATGCTTTTCAGAGCATGAGAAGCGTTTTAATTATTACGTTTCAACTACATGATGATAACTTGATTTTTCGAGAAATTCGCGTTCAATGCTAATACTCGTTGTAAACTAATTTTCTCTACAAACCAAGCCATAAATGATTTCTATTAAGATATTGAATTATTATGCATTTCAGAGCTTGAGAAGCGTTTTAATTATTACATTTCGACTACAGGATGATAACTTAATTTTTCGAGAAATTCGCGTTCAATGCTAATACTCGTATGAAACTCATTTTCTCTACAGAGCAAGCCAGAGCTGATTTTCATTAGAATGTTGAATTATTATGTTTTTCAGAACCTGAGAAACATTTTAATTCTGACATTTCGACTATAGGTTCAAAACTTGAATTTTTGAAAAATTCGTGTTAAATTCAAATACTCACTTGAAACCCATTTTCTCTACAGAGCATGCCAGAAATGACTTTCATTAAAATGTTGATTTATTATGCTTTTCAGGGCTTGAGAAGCGTTTTAATTATTACATTTCAACTACATGATGATAACTTGATTTTTCAAGAAATTCGCGTTCAATGCTAATACTCGTTTGAAACTCATTTTCTCTACAAACCAAGCCATAGATGATTTTTATTAAAATATTGAATTATTATGCTTTTCAGAGCTTGAGAAACGTTTTAATTATTACATTTCGTCTACAGGATGATAACTTAATTTTTCGAGAAATTCACGTTCAATGCTAATACTCGTTAGAAATTCATATTCTCTACAGAGCATGCCAGAGATCATTTCCATTAAAATGGTAAACAATTATGCTTTTCAGAGCCTGAAAAGCTTTTGAATATTTACATTTTGACTATAGGGTGATAAGTTGTCTTTTCGAAAAATTCGCGTTCAATGATAATACTCTTTTGAAACTCATTTTCTCTACAGAGCAACCAGATATGATTTTCATTAAAATGTTATATTATTGTGCTTTTCATAGCCTGAACATTGTTTTAATTCTGACATTTCTACATAGGATTAGAACTTGAATTTTCGAGATATTCGCGTTAAATGCGAATATTCGTTGTAATCTAATTTTCGCTACAGATCAAGACAGAGATGATTTTCATAAAAATGTTATATTATTAAGCAGTTCAGAGCTTAAAAGCATTTTCATTATCACATTTCGAATGTAGGATCAAAACTTGATTATTCGAGAAAATCGCGTTCAATCATAAAACTCGCTTCAAACTTATTTTCCCTACTGACCAAGCCAGAGATGATTTTCATTAAAAATGTTGAATTATTATATTTTTCAGAGACTGAAAACCCCTCCAGAGAACGCGCCTTATAGTAGCACTGACCGTGCGGGCGGAGGGGTTTGCGTGCTTTGTTGAGGCTGAGAGCTATGCCAGCGGTAGATTTTCTACCAGCAAGGTCACCCATGCTGGACAGGTCTCAGAAAAGAAGCCAGACTAAGGCGTTCTGCAACGTCCAATTTTACCTATTGTATCCTATTCCAATATTCCTACCTAAAGTTCAAATCACAAACCCTGAGACCTTTTGTGAACAAAACCACGCGCATACAGAAAGCATTGCAAACTCATAGAAGTAAAATAATCCACACGAAAATCCAGCGTTGTTACAGGATTCATTACATAAGGTAAAACAATGGCCAATTTGTAGTATGGGATACGCTGCCGCAAATGACGTCTCACTTTAAACCCAATGCTCTTTCTTTTTTTACTTATTACTTCACCTTTATGGTTAACTCTTTGCACCAGTAATCATTTCCCATAAATTTGGCTTCTTTCTTGCATGTGAATTGAATATATTTTACTTGCATTTTTTTAGACAAAATGATATAACATGGTAATGTATATTTCTAAGGATGATATAGATAGGAGAGTTTTTGAAATTTTTTTGTAAATTTTATGTAAATTGTATCTTATGTAAATAAAATATATAATGTGCATAAACAGCCATATGCATTGCTCTAAGTCCAATAAATATATTGATGATGATCAAAACAAGACAAAGAAAGTTCTTAAATTTATTGCGGTTGGAAACTTTGACAAGCATTCTAATGACGATTTTTGTTCCGCCAAATATAGTGCACTTCGTAAAATAACTTGGTGACATGGCAAGGCAAGATAAGTGTGAACATTTTGTAATAATATGCATTGTAACTTTCAATGAGCTTAGAGATTTGTGTACATAATGATATTTTATAACATTGGTTATTTTCTAAAAATAATCATGTGAACAGCAAGAAAGTAGTGCAACTTAGTAATATATCCTTAGAAAAATAACATGCCGTGTTCTATGCGTGCGGGAAAGTCTCAGTGTTCTCCGAGCTTGTTTTCAAAACACCAGCAAGGACAGCCTTTGAAAAGGGGTGAGAAACAGATTCATGTAACGTTCTGAGAAACCAGTAAATGAAGTGGTTAAGTTCGTATCCCAGTGCAGTGGTGTGTCAGTGTCTGCAGTTTGAAGGGTTATGAAAGAGAGAATGACCGGGAGAGTAACAATGTATGCGGCTGCATATTCGTTTGATGTTTTGAGAGCGGGTTCTCACATTCAGAGGCTCTTATATAAAATGAATAGGTTCGGCGAACTATGAGTGTAACGGCAGATGATTTCGGTCATGAATCAGCTGACGCGGAGTGATACATCGAATCGGTGAGACGGTTTGTTTACAGAAGGTCTCAGGGTTGGTGACTTACACTATAGTCCCTAAGTCCCGTCCTCAGGGTTACGAGGGGGATGGAGCGGATTCCTCAGCCGTAGTGTTGGCAACAGTACATATGTTTTTCCTTGGTTATTTTCTTGGTTATCATGTGTAAGTTCTAACCCAAACTGTCAGGTTAATACTTTATACTTCTCTTTCATATCTAATCTTATATTAATTTTTATATTACTGTAACACATATTATCATATTATTGTACTTTTTGAATTCTTCTGATTGCATATTTTGTGTACCAAACAGTGTTATAATACAAGACACTGTAAATGAGCATTTGCCTGTAGTGTCATGTCTTTAAATAAATAAATAAAGGAGCAAACCTGATACAAACCTTGGTCCTCCAGGTTGGGTGTTGAGCATGGGACTAGCGACCCTATCCCATAAAACAATCATTGTTGCGGAACTCAGAAACAATGATAGCCGGACGTATTCTATGGAAAGACACAGGCATGCTAAAGGACTACGTAAACGGAAGAATGATATATACCTGGCCACATGGAATGTTAGAACATTAAGTAAACCAGGTGCATTGGAAAACCTAAAGGAGGAAATGAAGAAATACATAATAATAGAAGCGGCATTGCAGGAGATCAGGTGGCAAGGAAATGGAATGTTATCTACTGGGGATTACACATTAATGTATAGTGGAAGCAGTGAAAATACAAGAGGTGGCACAGGATTCCTACTAAACAATAAATATAAAACTGTAGTAAAGAAATTCAAACCAATAAATGAGAGGTTATGTACGCTGAGAATGAAAGCCAAGTTCTTCAACATTACCTTAGTAATGCCGAAACGGAAGAGGCAGAAGAAGATGAAAAGGATGGATTCTACCTGCAGCTGGATCAGGTAATCGATCGTATACCAAAACATGACATTAAGATAATAATGGGAGACTTTAATGCCAAGGTTGGACGTGAAGAAGCATTCCAAGACTCTATAGGAAAGGAAAGTTTGCATGAAATTTCAAATGATAATGGTCTGAGACTGATAGATCTGACTATGTGTAACTTAATGGTCATTGGAAGCACCTGGCATCAAAGGAAGAAGGTGAGGAAAATGACATGGTGTTCACCAGATGGTGTAACACAAAACCAAATTGACCATGTGCTGATAGACAGAAGACATGCCTCTGATATACTACAAGCAGATAGCTGTCGAGGAGCAGACAGTGATTATTTAGTACGCATTAAATACAGACAGAGAATAGCTACATATAGGGATGGAAGAAGAGCGAAAGTGACCTCAAGGTATGATGATGAGAAGTTAAAAAGAGATGAAGCCATTGCCAAACAATTCCGTTTAATGGTAGGCAACCAACTTGAACAAAGAAGTCAAAGGTGGGAAATCGAAGGTATTGAAGGGAAATGGAGTATAATAAAGGAGATCCTACATGAAACAGCACAGGAAGTGCTGGGAGAGAAGACGAAGATCCAAAGAGGTAAATGGTTTGATGAGGAATGTAAAGCAGCAATAAATGAAAGAAATGAGGCTGGAAAGAGAATGCTTAATAGGAAAACCAGATATAACACAGAACAATGTAGACTTAAAAGAAAGGAAGCAGACTGTGTGTGCAGGAGAAAGAAACGATGCTTTGAGAAAGAGTGGATTGAGGAACTTGAAGAATATAGTAGTAATCAGCAAGTAAGGAAAATGTATATGAGGGTGAAGGATATAAGGAAAGGCTTCCAACCGAAGACAGCTTTCTGTAAGGACCAAGCAGGAAACCTAATAGGCGGGGAAAATGATATCTTAGAGAGATGGGCAGAATACTTCAGTCAGCTACTTAATGTGGAAGATGGGTTCCAAGATCTAGAATTGAATGATGAAGAGGAGTACCATGATGACGAAACCGGAACATCTCCAACACTGGAAGAAGTTAGAACAGTTATTAAGCCTCTAAAGAATAACAAAGCCCCAGGGATTAATAACATCACTGCTGAAATGGTTAAGAACTCAGGGAAATCAACTAATTAAGTATATACACAAATTGTTATCTGATATATGGGAACATGAACTATAGCCCTAGTGAGCGTAATATACAAAGTGCTTGCAAAAATCCTAGCAGGAAGATTGTCACCACTGACTGAGGGAATAATAGGGGATTATCAGTGTGGTTTTAGACCAAACAGATCCACTACGGATCAAATATTTAAAGTCAGGCAGATAATGGAGAAATGTTATGAATATTCATCAGTTATTTATAGACTTTAAGCAGGCATATGACAGTATCATACGAGGAAAATTGTATGAGGCAATGAAGGAGCTAGGGATCCTAAACAAGCTAATAAGATTAACCAGAATGACACCTAGGGGTACTAAATGCAAGGTGAAGATTGAAGCAGAGCTCACAAGGGAATTTGCAGTAAACCAAGGTTTGAGACAAGGAGATGTGCTATCTACGATATTATTCAATATAGTTTTAGAAAAGATCATGAGTGTAACCCAGTAGGAACTCTCTTCAACACAGTGAACCAAAATCTAGCATATGCTTATGACATTGATATGACGGCACGAAGATTGCAAGAAGTGAAGGAAGGACTGGAAAGATTGGAGAACACAGCTAGTGAGATGGGACTCCAAATAAAAAAACCTAAGACTAAATACATGTTCTCAGCGCGAAATATGGAATTCACGGAAGGCCAATATATACAAGTTGATGGAGGCACGTATGAAAAATTCAAAATTTTCAAATATCTTGGAACATAAGTTACCATGTATAATAATATTAAGGAGGAAAGAAAAGCAAGAATTGCAACTGGTAATCGAAGCTATTTTTCATTGTTAAGAGTTTTCAAATCTCGCAGCCTGAGTAGAAATTTGAAAATCAAAGTATATAAGCTAGTCTTAATGTCAGTGGTGACATATGGAGCAGAGACATAGACTTTGGTGCAAGCAGATGAAGAACTTTTGCGAAGATGGGAAAGAAGGATACTGAGGAAAATATGCGGGCCAGTAAATGAGAATGGTCAACGGCGAATAAGGAGAAACGATGAAATTAGAACACTCTACTACGAAAAAACAGATATAGTTTCCGATATAAGAAGCATGAGACTCAGGTGGTTAGGACATGTGGAAAGAATACCTGAAAACAGAGCTGCTAAAAAGGTCAATAAAGGGAAACCAGGAGGGTGAAGATTAAGAGGAAGGCCAAGGAAAAGATGGTTGGAGGTTGATGAGGAAGACCTTAGGAGGATGGGAGTAAGACGGTGGAGACGTCGAGCAGAAGACAGAAGAGAGAGGCGAAGGCCCTTTAGGGGCTGTAGCAGCCAAGAAGAGCCTTAAAAGCGTCTTAATTCTGACATTTCTACTGCTAGATCAAAACTTAATTTTTCGAGAAATTAGCGTTCAATTCTATTACTCGTATGAAACTCATTTTCTCTACAGAGCAAGCCAGAGCTGATTTTCATTAAAATGTTGAATTATTATGCTTTTCAAAACTTGAGAAGCGTTCTAATTATTGCATTTTGACAACACGATGATAACTTAATTATTCGAGAAATTCGCGTTCAATGCTAATACTCGTTTGAAACTCATATTTTCTACAGAGCAAGGCAGAAATGATTTTCATTAAAATGTTGATTCATTATTCTTTTCAGAGCCTGAAAAACGTTTTCATTCTGACATTTCGACTATGGGTTCAAAACTTGATTTTTCGAAAAATTCGCGTTAAATGCTAATACTCGCTTGAAACTTATTTTCTCTACAGAGCAAGCCAGAGATGATTTTCTTTAAATGTTGAATTATTATGTTTTTCAGACCTTGAGAAGCGTTTTAATTATTACATTTCGACTACAGGATGATAACTCGATTTTTGGAGAAATTCGCTATCAATGCAAATACTCGCTTGAAACCCATTTTCTCTACAGAGCAAGCCAGAGATGATAATCATTAAAATGATAAATTATTATGCTTTCAGAGCTTGAGAAGCGTCTTAATTCTGACATTTCTACTAAAAGATCAAAACTTAATTTTTCGAGAAATTCGCGATCAATGCTAATTCTCGTATGAAACTCATTTTCTCTACAGAGCAAGCCAGAGCTGATTTTCATTAGAATGTTGAATTATAATGCTTTTCAGAGCCTGATAAACGTTTTAAATATTACATTTCGACTACAGGATGATAACTTAATTTTTCGAGAAATTCGCGTTCAATACTAATACTCGTATGAAACTCATTTTCTCTACAGAGCAAGCCAGAGCTGATTTTCATTAAAATGTTGAATTATTATGCTTTCCAGAGTCAGAGAAACGTTTCAATTCTTACATTTCGACTATAGGTTCAAAACTTGATTTTTTGAAAAAATCTTTTAAAATGCAAATACTCAAATTGAAACCCATTTTCTCTACAGAGCATGCCAGAGATGACTTTCATTAAAATTTTGATTTATTATGCTTTTCAGAGCTTGAGAAGCGTTTTAATTATTACGTTTCAACTACATGATGATAACTTGATTTTTCGAGAAATTCGCGTTCATAGCTAATACTCGTTGTAAACTAATTTTCTCTACAAACCAAGCCATAAATGATTTCTATTAAGATATTGAATTATTATGCTTTTCAGAGCTTGAGACGCGTTTTAATTATTATATTTCGACTACAGGATGATAACTTAATTTTTCGAGAAATTCGCGTTCAATGCTAATACTCGTATGAAACTCATTTTCTTTACAGAGCAAGCCAGAGCTGATTTTCATTAGAATGTTGAATTATTATGTTTTTCAGAAACTGAGAAACGTTTTAATTCTGACATTTCGACTATAGGTTCAAAACTTGATCTTTCGAAAAATTCGTATTAAATGCAAAGACTCACTTGAAACCCTATTTCTGTACAGAGCAATCCAGAAATGATTTTCATTAAAATGTAGAATTATTATGCTTTTCAGAGCTTTAGAAGCGTTTTAATTATTACATTTCGACTACAGGATGATAACTCGATTTTTGTAGATATTCGCGATAAATGCATATACTCGCTTGAAACCCATTTTCACTACAGAGCAAGCCAGATATGATAATCATTAAAATGATAAATTATTATGCTTTTCAGAGCTTGATAAGCGTCTTAATTTTGACATTTCTACTACAAGATCAAAACTTAATTTTTCGAGAAATTCGCGTTCAATGCTAATACTCGTATGAAACTCATTTTCTCTACAGAGCAAGCCAGAGCTGATTTTCATTAGAATGTTGAATTATAATGCTTTTCAGAGCCTGAGAAACGTTTTAATTCTGACATTTCGACTATAGATTCAAAACTTGAATTTTTGAAAAATTCGTGTTAAATTCAAATACTCACTTGAAACCCATTTTCTCTACAGAGCATGCCAGAAATGACTTTCATTAAAATGTTGATTTATTATGCTTTTCAGAGCTTGAGAAGCGTTTTAATTATTACATTTCAACTACATGATGTTAACTTGATTTTTCGAGAAATTCGCGTTCAATGCTAATACTCGTTTGAAACTCATTTTCTCTACAAACCAAGCCATAGATGATTTTTATTAAAATATTGAATTATTATGCTTTTCAGAGCTTGAGAAACGTTTTAATTATTACATTTCGTCTACAGGATGATAACTTAATTTTTCGAGAAATTCACGTTCAATGCTAATACTCGTTAGAAATTCATATTCTCTACAGAGCAAGCCAGAGATGATTTTCATTAAAATGTTGTATTATTAAACTTTTTAGAGCCTGAGAATCGTTTTAATTCTGACATTTCTACAATAGGTTCTAAAGTTGTTATCTCCAGAAACTCGCGTTCAATGCTAATATTCGTTTTAAACTCATTTTCTCTACAGAGCAAGCCAGAGATCATTTCCATTAAAATGGTAAACAATTATGCTTTTCAGAGCCTGAAAAGCTTTTGAATATTTACACTTTGACTATAGGGTGATAAGTTGTCTTTTCGAAAAATTCGCGTTCAATGATAATACTCTTTTGAAACTCATTTTCTCTACAGAGCAACCAGATATGATTTTCATTAAAATGTTATATTATTGTGCTTTTCATAGCCTGAACATCGTTTTAATTCTGACATTTCTACATAGGATTAGAACTTGAATTTTCGAGACATTCGCGTTAAATGCGAATATTCGTTGTAATCTAATTTTCGCTACAGATCAAGCCAGAGATGATTTTCATAAAAATGTTATATTATTATGCAGTTCAGAGCTTAAAAGCATTTTCATTATCACATTTCGAATGTAGGATCAAAACTTGATTATTCGAGAAAATCGCGTTCAATCATAAAACTCGCTTCAAACTTATTTTCCCTACTGACCAAGCCAGAGATGATTTTCATTAAAAATGTTGAATTATTATATTTTTCAGAGACTGAAAACCCCTCCAGAGAACGCGCCTTATAGTAGCACTGACCGTGCGGGCGGAGGGGTTTGCGTGCTTTGTTGAGGCTGAGAGCTATGCCAGCGGAAGATTTTCTACCAGCAAGGTCACCCATGCTGGACAGGTCTCAGAAAAGATGCCAGACTAAGGCGTTCTGCAACGTCCAATTTTACCTATTGTATCCTATTCCAATATCCCTACCTAAAGTTCAAATCACAAACCCTGAGACCTTCTGTGAACAAAACCACGCGCATACAGAAAGCATTGCAAACTCATAGAAGTAAAATAATCCACACGAAAATCCAGCGTTGTTACAGGATTCATTACATAAGGTAAAACAATGGCCAATTTGTAGTATGGGATACGCTGCCGCAAATGACGTCTCACTTTAAACCCAATGCTCTTTCTTTTTTTACTTATTGCTTCACCTTTATGGTTAACTCTTTGCACCAGTAATCATTTCCCATAAATTTGGCTTCTTTCTTGCATGTGAATTGAATATATTTTACTTGCATTTTTTTAGACAAAATGATATAACATGGTAATGTATATTTCTAAGGATGATATAGATAGGAGAGTATTTGAAATTTTTTTGTAAATTTTATGTAAATTGTATCTTATGTAAATAAAATATATAATGGGCATAAACAGCCATATGCATTGCTCTAAGTCCAATAAATATATTGATGATGATCAAAACAAGACAAAGAAAGTTCTTAAATTTATTGCGGTTGGAAACTTTGACAAGCATCCTAATGACGATTTTTGTTCCGCCAAATATAGTGCACTTCGTAAAATAACTTGGTGACATGGCAAGGCAAGATAAGTGTGAACATTTTGTAATAATATGCATTGTAACTTTCAATGAGCTTAGAGATTTGTGTACATAATGATATTTTATAACATTGGTTATTTTCTAAAAATAATCATGTGAACAGCAAGAAAGTAGTGCAACTTAGTAATATATCCTTAGAAAAATAACATGCCGTGTTCTATGCGTGCGGGAAAGTCTCAGTGTTCTCCGAGCTTGTTTTCAAAACACCAGCAAGGACAGCCTTTGAAAAGGGGTGAGAAACAAATTCATGTAACGTTCTGAGAAACCAGTAAATGAAGTGGTTAAGTTCGTATCCCAGTGCAGTGGTGTGTCAGTGTCTGCAGTTTTAAGGGTTATGAAAGAGAGAATGACCGGGAGAGTAACAATGTATGCGGCTGCATATTCGTTTGATGTTTTGAGAGCGGGTTCTCACATTCAGAGGCTCTTATATAAAATGAATAGGTTCGGCGAACTATGAGTGCAACGGCAGATGATTTCGGTCATGAATCAGCTGACGCGGAGTGATACATCGCATCGGTGAGACGGTTTGTTTACAGAAGGTCTCAGGGTTGGTTTTATTTATTTATTTTATTTTATTTTTTTCTTAATTGTGGGAGTGTCATCACTTAGGCTATTTTGCTCCCGTCACATTATACGGGGGCCAGCCCCTTATCATTACAAACAACAACTCTATCGTTGCATAACTAAAAATCGTAAAATGTTCTGACTTCTGTTAAAAGCTGAGGCTGTGAATGGGCACTCAGCACACACAAGGACAAGAAACAGGACAACACACACAAAATTATACTGGCCATAGTGCCAGTCGCCAGAGCCTCGTTAGTCTCTAGTCCAGGGTGCACTACGTGGAAGTGAGGTTGACATTTGGGTGTACTACGTGGAAGAGCACCCCTTACACCCCTCTCAGGGTTGGTGACTTACACTATAGTCCCTAAGTCCCGTCCTCAGGGTTACGAGGGGGATGGAGCGGATTCCTCAGCCGTAGTGTTGGCAACAGTACATATGTTTTTCCTTCGTTATTTTCTTGGTTATCATGTGTAAGTTCTAACCCAAACTGTCAGGTTAATACTTTATACTTCTCTTTCATATCTAATCTTATATTAATTTTTATATTACTGTAACACATATTATCATATTATTGTACTTTTTGAATTCTTCTGATTGCATATTTTGTGTACCAAACAGTGTTATAATACAAGACACTGTAAATGGGCATTTGCCTGTAGTGTCATGTCTTTAAATAAATAAATAAAGGAGCAAACCTGATACAAACCTTGGTCCTCCAGGTTGGGTGTTGAGCATGGGACTAGCGACCCTATCCCATAAAACAATCATTGTTGCGAAACTCAGAAACAATGATAGCCGGACGTATTCTATGGAAAGACACAGGCATGCTAAAGGACTACGTAAACGGAAGAATGATATATACCTGGCCACATGGAATGTTAGAACATTAAGTAAACCAGGTGCATTGGAAAACCTAAAGGAGGAAATGAAGAAATACATAATAATAATAGCGGCATTGCAGGAGATCAGGTGGCAAGGAAATGGAATGTTATCTACTGGGGATTACACATTAATGTATAGTAGAAGCAGTGAAAATACAAGAGGTGGCACAGGATTCCTACTAAACAATAAATATAAAACTGTAGTAAAGAAATTCAAACCAATAAATGAGAGGTTATGTACGCTGAGAATGAAAGCCAAGTTCTTCAACATTACCTTAGTATGTGTATATGCCGAAACGGAAGAGGCAGAAGAAGATGAAAAGTATGGATTCTACCAGCAGCTGGATCAGGTAATCGATCGTATACCAAAACATGACATTAAGATAATAATGGGAGACTTTAATGCCAAGGTTGGACGTGAAGAAGCATTCCAAGACTATATAGGAAAGGAAAGTTTGCATGAAATTTCAAATGATAATGGTCTGAGACTGATAGATCTGACTATGTGTAACTTAATGGTCATTGGAAGCACCTGGCATCAAAGGAAGAAGGTGAGGAAAATGACATGGTGTTCACCAGATGGTGTAACACAAAACCAAATTGACCATGTGCTGATAGACAGAAGACATGCCTCTGATATACTACAAGCAGATAGCTAACGAGGAGCAGACAGTGATTATTTAGTACGCATTAAATACAGACAGAGAATAGCTACATATAGGGATGGAAGAAGAACGAAAGTGACCTCAAGGTATGATGATGAGAAGTTAAAAAGAGATGAAGCCATTGCCAAACAATTCCGTTTAATGGTAGGCAACGAACTTGAACAAAGAAGTCAAAGGTGGGAAATCGAAGGTATTGAAGGGAAATGTAGTATAATAAAGGAGATCCTACATGAAACAGCACAGGAAGTGCTGGGAGAGAAGACGAAGATCCAAAGAAGTAAATGGTTTGATGAGGAATGTAAAGCAGCAATAAATGAAAGAAATGAGGCTGGAAAGAGAATGCTTAATAGGAAAACCAGATATAACACAGAACAATGTAGACTTAAAAGAAAGGAAGCAGGTGTGTGCAGGAGAAAGAAACGATGCTTTGAGAAAGAGTGGATTGAGGAACTTGAAGAATATAGTAGTAATCAGCAAGTAAGGAAAATGTATATGAGGGTGAAGGATATAAGGAAAGGCTTCCAACCGAAGACAGCTTTCTGTAAGGACCAAGCAGGAAACCTAATAGGCGGGAAAATGAGATCTAAGAGAGATGGGCAGAATACTTCAGTCAGCTACTTAATGTGGAAGATGGGTTCCAAGATCTAGAATTGAATGATGAAGAGATGATGACGAAACCGGAACATCTCCAAAACTGGAAGAAGTTAGAACAGTTATTAAGCCTCTAAAGAATAACAAAGCCCCAGGGATTAATAACATCACTGCTGAAATGGTTAAGAACTCAGGGAAATCAACTAATTAAGTATATACACAAATTGTTATCTGATATATGGGAACATGAACTATAGCCCTAGTGAGCGTAATATACAAAGTGCTTGCAAAAATCCTAGCAGGAAGATTGTCACCACTGACTGAGGGAATAATAGGGGATTATCAGTGTGGTTTTAGAACAAACAGATCCACTACGGATCAAATCTTTATAGTCAGGCAGATAATGGAGAAATGTTATGAATATTCATCAGTTATTTATAGACTTTAAGTAGGCATATGACAGTATCATACGAGGAAAATTGTATGAGGCAATGAAGGAGCTAGGGATCCTAAACAAGCTAATAAGATTAACCAGAATGACGCCTAGGGGTACTAAATGCAAGGTGAAGATTGAAGCAGAGCTCACAAGGGAATTTGCAGTAAACCAAGGTTTGAGACAAGGAGATGTGCTATCTACGATATTATTCAATATAGTTTTAGAAAAGATCATGAGTGTAACCCAGTAGGAACTCTCTTCAACACAGTGAACCAAAATCTAGCATATGCTGATGACATTGATATGATGGCACGAAGATTGCAAGAAGTGAAGGAAGGACTGGAAAGATTGGAGAACACAGCTAGTGAGATGGGACTCCAAATAAAAAAACCCAAGACTAAATACATGTTCTCAGCGCGAAATATGGAATTCACGGAAGGCCAATATATACAAGTTGATGGAGGCACGTATGAAAAATTCAAAATTTTCAATATCTTGGAACATAAATTACCATGTATAATAATATTAAGGAGGAAAGAAAAGCAAGAATTGCAGCTGGTAATCGAAGCTACTTCTCATTGTTAAGAGTTTTCAAATCTCGCAGCCTGAGTAGAAATTTGAAAATCAAAGTATATCAGCTAGTCGTAATGTCAGTGGTGACATATGTAGCATAGACATAGACTTTGGTGCAAGCAGATGAAGAACTTTTGCGAAGATGGGAAAGAAGGATACTGAGGAAAATATACGGGCCAGTAAATGAGAATGGTCAATGGCGAATAAGGAGAAACGATGAAATTAGAACACTCTACTAAAAAAAAAACAGATATAGTTTCCGAAATAAGAAGCATGAGACTTGGACATGTGGAAAGAATACCTGAAGAGAGAGCTGTTAAAAAGGTCAATAAAGGGACACCAGGAGGGTGAAGATTAAGAGGAAGGCCAAGGAAAAGATGGTTGGAGGTTGTTGAGGAAGACCTTAGGAGGATGGGAGTAAGACTGTGGAGACGTCGAGCAGAAGACAGAAGAGAATGTGCTATCATTGTAAGAGAGCCGAAGGCCCTTTAGGGGCTGTAGCAGCCAAGAAGAGCCTTAAAAGCGTCTTTATTCTGACATTTCTACTGCAAGATCAAAACTTAATTTTTCGAGAAATTGGCGTTCAATGCTAATACTCGTATGAAACTCATTTTCTCTACAGAGCAAGCCAGAGCTGATTTTCATTAAAATGTTGAATTATTATCCTTATCAAAGCTTGAGAAGCGTTCTAATTATTGCATTTTGACTACACGATGATAACTTAATTATTCGAGAAATTCGCGTTCAATGCTAATACTCGTTTGAAACTCATATTTTCTACAGAGCAAGGCAGAAATGATTTTCATTAAAATGTTGATTCATTATTCTTTTCAGAGCCTGAAAAACGTTTTCATTCTGACATTTCGACTATGGGTTCAAAACTTGATTTTTCGAAAAATTCGCGTTAAATGCTAATACTCGCTTGAAACTTATTTTCTCTACAGAGCAAGTCAGAGATGATTTTCTTTAAATGTTGAATTATTATGTTTTTCAGACCTTGAGAAGCGTTTTAATTATTACATTTCGACTACAGGATTATTACTCGATTTTTGGAGAAATTCGCTATAAAGGCAAATACTCGCTTGAAACCCATTTTCTCTACAGAGCAAGCCAGAGATGATAATCATTAAAATGATAAATTATTATGCTTTTCAGAGCTTGAGAAGCGTCTTAATTCTGACATTTCTACTACAAGATTAAAACTTAATTTTTCGAGATATTCGCGTTCAATGCTAATTCTCGTAAGAAACTCATTTTCTCTACAGAGCAGGCCAGAGCTGATTGTCATTAGAATGTTGAATTATAATGCTTTTCAGAGCCTGAGAAACGTTTTAATTATTACATTTCGACTACAGGATGATAACTTAATATTTCGAGAAATTCGCGTTCAATACTAATACTCGTATGAAACCCATTTTCTCTACAGAGCAAGCCAGAGCTGATTTTCATTAAAATGTTGAATTATTATGCTTTTCAGAGTCTGAGAGAAGTTTCAATTCTTACATCTCGACTATAGGTTCAAAACTTGATTTTTTGACAAAATCTTGTTAAATGCAAATACTCAATTGAAACCCATTTTCTCTACAGAGCATGCCAGAGATGACTTTGATTAAAATTTTGATTTATTATGCTTTTCAGAGCTTGAGAAGCGTTTTAATTTTTACGTTTCAACTACAGGATGATAACTCGATTTTTGGAGATATTCGCGATAAATGCAAATACTCGCTTGAAACCCATTTTCTCTACAGAGCAAGCCAGAGATGATAATCATTAAAATGATAAATTATTGTGCTTTTCAGAGCTTGAGAAGCGTCTTATTTTTGACATTTTCTACTACAAGATCAAAATTTAATTTTTCGAGAAATTCGCGTTCAATGGTAATGCTCGTATGAAACTCATTTTCTCTACAGAGCAAGCCAGATCTGATTTTCATTAGAATGTTGAATTATTATGCTTTTCAGAGCCTGAGAAACGTTTTAATTTTGACATTTCGACTATAGGTTCAAAACTTGAATTTTTGAAAAATTCGTGTTAAATTCAAATACTCACTTGAAACCCAATTTCTCTACAGAGCATGCCAGAAATGACTTTCATTAAAATGTTGATTTATTATGCTTTTCAGAGCTTGAGAAGCGTTTTAATTATTACATTTCAACTACATGATGATAACTTGATTTTTCGAGAAATTCGCGTTCAATGCTAATACTCGTTTGAAACTCATTTTCTCTACAAACCAAGCCATAGATGATTTTTATTAAAATATTGAATTATTATGCTTTTCAGAGCTTGAGAAACGTTTTAATTATTACATTTCGACTACAGGATGATAACTTAATTTTTCCAGAAATTCACGTTCAATGCTAATACTCGTTAGAAATTCATATTCTCTACAGAGCAAGCCAGAGATGATATTCATTAAAATGTTGTATTATTAAACTTTTAAGGGCCTGAGAATCGTTTTAATTCTGACATTTCGACAATAGGTTCTAAAGTTGTTAACTCCAGAAACTCGCGTTCAATGCTAATATTCGTTTGAAACTCATTTTCTCTACAGAGCAAGCCATAGATCATTTCCATTAAAATGGTAAACAATTATGCTTTTCAGAGCCTGAAAAGCTTTTGAATATTTACATTTTGACTATAGGGTGATAAGTTGTCTTTTCGAAAAATTCGCGTTCAATGATAATACTCTTTTGAAACTCATTTTCTCTACAGAGCAACCAGATATGATTTTCATTAAACTGTTATATTATTGTGCTTTTCATAGCCTGAACATCGTTTTAATTCTGACATTTCTACATAGGATTAGAACTTGAATTTTCGAGATGTTCGCGTTAAATGCGAATATTCGTTGTAATCTAATTTTCGCTACAGATCAAGCCAGAGATGATTTTCATAAAAATGTTATATTATTATGCAGTTCAGAGCTTAAAAGCATTTTCATTATCACATTTCGAATGTAGGATCAAAACTTGATTATTCGAGAAAATCGCGTTCAATCATAAAACTCGCTTCAAACTTATTTTCCCTACTGACCAAGCCAGAGATGATTTTCATTAAAATGTTGAATTATTATATTTTTCAGAGCCTGAAAACCCCTCCAGGGAACGGTGCCTTATAGTAGCACTGACCATGCGGGCGGAGGGGTTTGCTTGCTTTGTTGAGGCTGATAGCTATGCCAGCGGTAGATTTTCTACAAGCAAAGTCACCCATGCTGGACAGGTCTCATAAGAGAAGCTAAACTAAGGCGTTCTACAACCTCCCATATTACCTATTGTATCCTATCCCAATATTCCTACCTAAAGTTCAAATCACAAACCCTGAGACCTTCTGTAAACAAAACCACGTGCATACAGAAAGCATTGCAAACTCATAGAAGTAAAATAATCCACACGAAAATCCAGCGTTGTTACAGGATTCATTACATAAGGTAAAACAATGGCCAATTTGTAGTATGGGATACGCTGCCGCAAATGACGTCTCACTTTAAACCCAATGCTCTATCTTTTTTTACTTATTGCTTCACCTTTATGGTTAACTCTTTGCACCATTAATCATTTCCCATAAATTTGGCTTCTTTCTTGCATGTGAATTGAATATATTTTACTTGCATTTTTTTAGACAAAATGATATAACATGGTAATGTATATTTCTAAGGATGATATAGATAGGAGTGTATTTGAAATTTGTTTGTAGATTTTATGTAAATTGTAACTTATGTAAATACAATATATAATGGGCATAAACAGCCATATGCATTGCTCTAAGTCCAATAAATATACTGATGATGATCAAAACAAGACAAAGAAAGTTCTTAAATTTATTGCGGTTGGAAACTTTGACAAGCATTCTAATGACGATTTTTGTTCCGCCAAATATAGTGCACTTCGTAAAATAACTTGGTGACATGGCAAGGCAAGATAAGTGTGAACATTTTGTAATAATATGCATTGTAACTTTCAATGAGCTTAGAGATTTGTGTACATAATGATATTTTATAACATTGGTTATTTTCTAAAAATAATCATGTGAACAGCAAGAAAGTAGTGCAACTTAGTAATATATCCTTAGAAAAATAACATGCCGTGTTCTATGCGTGCGGGAAAGTCTCAGTGTTCTCCGAGCTTGTTTTCAAAACACCAGCAAGGACAGCCTTTGAAAAGGGGTGAGAAACAGATTCATGTAACGTTCTGAGAAACCAGTAAATGAAGTGGTTAAGTTCGTATCCCAGTGCAGTGGTGTGTCAGTGTCTGCAGTTTGAAGGGTTATGAAAGAGAGAATGACCGGGAGAGTAACAATGTATGCGGCTGCATATTCGTTTGATGTTTTGAGAGCGGGTTCTCACATTCAGAGGCTCTTATATAAAATGAATAGGTTCGGCGAACTATGAGTGTAACGGCAGATGATTTCGGTCATGAATCAGCTGACGCGGAGTGATACATCGAATCGGTGAGACGGTTTGTTTACAGAAGGTCTCAGGGTTGGTGACTTACACTATAGTCCCTAAGTCCCGTCCTCAGGGTTACGAGGGGGATGGAGCGGATTCCTCAGCCGTAGTGTTGGCAACAGTACATATGTTTTTCCTTGGTTATTTTCTTGGTTATCATGTGTAAGTTCTAACCCAAACTGTCAGGTTAATACTTTATACTTCTCTTTCATATCTAATCTTATATTAATTTTTATATTACTGTAACACATATTATCATATTATTGTACTTTTTGAATTCTTCTGATTGCATATTTTGTGTACCAAACAGTGTTATAATACAAGACACTGTAAATGAGCATTTGCCTGTAGTGTCATGTCTTTAAATAAATAAATAAAGGAGCAAACCTGATACAAACCTTGGTCCTCCAGGTTGGGTGTTGAGCATGGGACTAGCGACCCTATCCCATAAAACAATCATTGTTGCGGAACTCAGAAACAATGATAGCCGGACGTATTCTATGGAAAGACACAGGCATGCTAAAGGACTACGTAAACGGAAGAATGATATATACCTGGCCACATGGAATGTTAGAACATTAAGTAAACCAGGTGCATTGGAAAACCTAAAGGAGGAAATGAAGAAATACATAATAATAGAAGCGGCATTGCAGGAGATCAGGTGGCAAGGAAATGGAATGTTATCTACTGGGGATTACACATTAATGTATAGTGGAAGCAGTGAAAATACAAGAGGTGGCACAGGATTCCTACTAAACAATAAATATAAAACTGTAGTAAAGAAATTCAAACCAATAAATGAGAGGTTATGTACGCTGAGAATGAAAGCCAAGTTCTTCAACATTACCTTAGTAATGCCGAAACGGAAGAGGCAGAAGAAGATGAAAAGGATGGATTCTACCTGCAGCTGGATCAGGTAATCGATCGTATACCAAAACATGACATTAAGATAATAATGGGAGACTTTAATGCCAAGGTTGGACGTGAAGAAGCATTCCAAGACTCTATAGGAAAGGAAAGTTTGCATGAAATTTCAAATGATAATGGTCTGAGACTGATAGATCTGACTATGTGTAACTTAATGGTCATTGGAAGCACCTGGCATCAAAGGAAGAAGGTGAGGAAAATGACATGGTGTTCACCAGATGGTGTAACACAAAACCAAATTGACCATGTGCTGATAGACAGAAGACATGCCTCTGATATACTACAAGCAGATAGCTGTCGAGGAGCAGACAGTGATTATTTAGTACGCATTAAATACAGACAGAGAATAGCTACATATAGGGATGGAAGAAGAGCGAAAGTGACCTCAAGGTATGATGATGAGAAGTTAAAAAGAGATGAAGCCATTGCCAAACAATTCCGTTTAATGGTAGGCAACCAACTTGAACAAAGAAGTCAAAGGTGGGAAATCGAAGGTATTGAAGGGAAATGGAGTATAATAAAGGAGATCCTACATGAAACAGCACAGGAAGTGCTGGGAGAGAAGACGAAGATCCAAAGAGGTAAATGGTTTGATGAGGAATGTAAAGCAGCAATAAATGAAAGAAATGAGGCTGGAAAGAGAATGCTTAATAGGAAAACCAGATATAACACAGAACAATGTAGACTTAAAAGAAAGGAAGCAGACTGTGTGTGCAGGAGAAAGAAACGATGCTTTGAGAAAGAGTGGATTGAGGAACTTGAAGAATATAGTAGTAATCAGCAAGTAAGGAAAATGTATATGAGGGTGAAGGATATAAGGAAAGGCTTCCAACCGAAGACAGCTTTCTGTAAGGACCAAGCAGGAAACCTAATAGGCGGGGAAAATGATATCTTAGAGAGATGGGCAGAATACTTCAGTCAGCTACTTAATGTGGAAGATGGGTTCCAAGATCTAGAATTGAATGATGAAGAGGAGTACCATGATGACGATACCGGAACATCTCCAACACTGGAAGAAGTTAGAACAGTTATTAAGCCTCTAAAGAATAACAAAGCCCCAGGGATTAATAACATCACTGCTGAAATGGTTAAGAACTCAGGGAAATCAACTAATTAAGTATATACACAAATTGTTATCTGATATATGGGAACATGAACTATAGCCCTAGTGAGCGTAATATACAAAGTGCTTGCAAAAATCCTAGCAGGAAGATTGTCACCACTGACTGAGGGAATAATAGGGGATTATCAGTGTGGTTTTAGACCAAACAGATCCACTACGGATCAAATATTTAAAGTCAGGCAGATAATGGAGAAATGTTATGAATATTCATCAGTTATTTATAGACTTTAAGCAGGCATATGACAGTATCATACGAGGAAAATTGTATGAGGCAATGAAGGAGCTAGGGATCCTAAACAAGCTAATAAGATTAACCAGAATGACACCTAGGGGTACTAAATGCAAGGTGAAGATTGAAGCAGAGCTCACAAGGGAATTTGCAGTAAACCAAGGTTTGAGACAAGGAGATGTGCTATCTACGATATTATTCAATATAGTTTTAGAAAAGATCATGAGTGTAACCCAGTAGGAACTCTCTTCAACACAGTGAACCAAAATCTAGCATATGCTTATGACATTGATATGACGGCACGAAGATTGCAAGAAGTGAAGGAAGGACTGGAAAGATTGGAGAACACAGCTAGTGAGATGGGACTCCAAATAAAAAACCTAAGACTAAATACATGTTCTCAGCGCGAAATATGGAATTCACGGAAGGCCAATATATACAAGTTGATGGAGGCACGTATGAAAAATTCAAAATTTTCAAATATCTTGGAACATAAGTTACCATGTATAATAATATTAAGGAGGAAAGAAAAGCAAGAATTGCAACTGGTAATCGAAGCTATTTTTCATTGTTAAGAGTTTTCAAATCTCGCAGCCTGAGTAGAAATTTGAAAATCAAAGTATATAAGCTAGTCTTAATGTCAGTGGTGACATATGGAGCAGAGACATAGACTTTGGTGCAAGCAGATGAAGAACTTTTGCGAAGATGGGAAAGAAGGATACTGAGGAAAATATGCGGGCCAGTAAATGAGAATGGTCAACGGCGAATAAGGAGAAACGATGAAATTAGAACACTCTACTACGAAAAAACAGATATAGTTTCCGATATAAGAAGCATGAGACTCAGGTGGTTAGGACATGTGGAAAGAATACCTGAAAACAGAGCTGCTAAAAAGGTCAATAAAGGGAAACCAGGAGGGTGAAGATTAAGAGGAAGGCCAAGGAAAAGATGGTTGGAGGTTGATGAGGAAGACCTTAGGAGGATGGGAGTAAGACGGTGGAGACGTCGAGCAGAAGACAGAAGAGAGAGGCGAAGGCCCTTTAGGGGCTGTAGCAGCCAAGAAGAGCCTTAAAAGCGTCTTAATTCTGACATTTCTACTGCTAGATCAAAACTTAATTTTTCGAGAAATTAGCGTTCAATTCTATTACTCGTATGAAACTCATTTTCTCTACAGAGCAAGCCAGAGCTGATTTTCATTAAAATGTTGAATTATTATGCTTTTCAAAACTTGAGAAGCGTTCTAATTATTGCATTTTGACAACACGATGATAACTTAATTATTCGAGAAATTCGCGTTCAATGCTAATACTCGTTTGAAACTCATATTTTCTACAGAGCAAGGCAGAAATGATTTTCATTAAAATGTTGATTCATTATTCTTTTCAGAGCCTGAAAAACGTTTTCATTCTGACATTTCGACTATGGGTTCAAAACTTGATTTTTCGAAAAATTCGCGTTAAATGCTAATACTCGCTTGAAACTTATTTTCTCTACAGAGCAAGCCAGAGATGATTTTCTTTAAATGTTGAATTATTATGTTTTTCAGACCTTGAGAAGCGTTTTAATTATTACATTTCGACTACAGGATGATAACTCGATTTTTGGAGAAATTCGCTATCAATGCAAATACTCGCTTGAAACCCATTTTCTCTACAGAGCAAGCCAGAGATGATAATCATTAAAATGATAAATTATTATGCTTTCAGAGCTTGAGAAGCGTCTTAATTCTGACATTTCTACTAAAAGATCAAAACTTAATTTTTCGAGAAATTCGCGATCAATGCTAATTCTCGTATGAAACTCATTTTCTCTACAGAGCAAGCCAGAGCTGATTTTCATTAGAATGTTGAATTATAATGCTTTTCAGAGCCTGATAAACGTTTTAAATATTACATTTCGACTACAGGATGATAACTTAATTTTTCGAGAAATTCGCGTTCAATACTAATACTCGTATGAAACTCATTTTCTCTACAGAGCAAGCCAGAGCTGATTTTCATTAAAATGTTGAATTATTATGCTTTCCAGAGTCAGAGAAACGTTTCAATTCTTACATTTCGACTATAGGTTCAAAACTTGATTTTTTGAAAAAATCTTTTAAAATGCAAATACTCAAATTGAAACCCATTTTCTCTACAGAGCATGCCAGAGATGACTTTCATTAAAATTTTGATTTATTATGCTTTTCAGAGCTTGAGAAGCGTTTTAATTATTACGTTTCAACTACATGATGATAACTTGATTTTTCGAGAAATTCGCGTTCATAGCTAATACTCGTTGTAAACTAATTTTCTCTACAAACCAAGCCATAAATGATTTCTATTAAGATATTGAATTATTATGCTTTTCAGAGCTTGAGACGCGTTTTAATTATTATATTTCGACTACAGGATGATAACTTAATTTTTCGAGAAATTCGCGTTCAATGCTAATACTCGTATGAAACTCATTTTCTTTACAGAGCAAGCCAGAGCTGATTTTCATTAGAATGTTGAATTATTATGTTTTTCAGAAACTGAGAAACGTTTTAATTCTGACATTTCGACTATAGGTTCAAAACTTGATCTTTCGAAAAATTCGTATTAAATGCAAAGACTCACTTGAAACCCTATTTCTGTACAGAGCAATCCAGAAATGATTTTCATTAAAATGTAGAATTATTATGCTTTTCAGAGCTTTAGAAGCGTTTTAATTATTACATTTCGACTACAGGATGATAACTCGATTTTTGTAGATATTCGCGATAAATGCATATACTCGCTTGAAACCCATTTTCACTACAGAGCAAGCCAGATATGATAATCATTAAAATGATAAATTATTATGCTTTTCAGAGCTTGAGAAGCGTCTTAATTTTGACATTTCTACTACAAGATCAAAACTTAATTTTTCGAGAAATTCGCGTTCAATGCTAATACTCGTATGAAACTCATTTTCTCTACAGAGCAAGCCAGAGCTGATTTTCATTAGAATGTTGAATTATAATGCTTTTCAGAGCCTGAGAAACGTTTTAATTCTGACATTTCGACTATAGATTCAAAACTTGAATTTTTGAAAAATTCGTGTTAAATTCAAATACTCACTTGAAACCCATTTTCTCTACAGAGCATGCCAGAAATGACTTTCATTAAAATGTTGATTTATTATGCTTTTCAGAGCTTGAGAAGCGTTTTAATTATTACATTTCAACTACATGATGTTAACTTGATTTTTCGAGAAATTCGCGTTCAATGCTAATACTCGTTTGAAACTCATTTTCTCTACAAACCAAGCCATAGATGATTTTTATTAAAATATTGAATTATTATGCTTTTCAGAGCTTGAGAAACGTTTTAATTATTACATTTCGTCTACAGGATGATAACTTAATTTTTCGAGAAATTCACGTTCAATGCTAATACTCGTTAGAAATTCATATTCTCTACAGAGCAAGCCAGAGATGATTTTCATTAAAATGTTGTATTATTAAACTTTTTAGAGCCTGAGAATCGTTTTAATTCTGACATTTCTACAATAGGTTCTAAAGTTGTTATCTCCAGAAACTCGCGTTCAATGCTAATATTCGTTTTAAACTCATTTTCTCTACAGAGCAAGCCAGAGATCATTTCCATTAAAATGGTAAACAATTATGCTTTTCAGAGCCTGAAAAGCTTTTGAATATTTACACTTTGACTATAGGGTGATAAGTTGTCTTTTCGAAAAATTCGCGTTCAATGATAATACTCTTTTGAAACTCATTTTCTCTACAGAGCAACCAGATATGATTTTCATTAAAATGTTATATTATTGTGCTTTTCATAGCCTGAACATCGTTTTAATTCTGACATTTCTACATAGGATTAGAACTTGAATTTTCGAGACATTCGCGTTAAATGCGAATATTCGTTGTAATCTAATTTTCGCTACAGATCAAGCCAGAGATGATTTTCATAAAAATGTTATATTATTATGCAGTTCAGAGCTTAAAAGCATTTTCATTATCACATTTCGAATGTAGGATCAAAACTTGATTATTCGAGAAAATCGCGTTCAATCATAAAACTCGCTTCAAACTTATTTTCCCTACTGACCAAGCCAGAGATGATTTTCATTAAAAATGTTGAATTATTATATTTTTCAGAGACTGAAAACCCCTCCAGAGAACGCGCCTTATAGTAGCACTGACCGTGCGGGCGGAGGGGTTTGCGTGCTTTGTTGAGGCTGATAGCTATGCCAGCGGAAGATTTTCTACCAGCAAGGTCACCCATGCTGGACAGGTCTCAGAAAAGATGCCAGACTAAGGCGTTCTGCAACGTCCAATTTTACCTATTGTATCCTATTCCAATATCCCTACCTAAAGTTCAAATCACAAACCCTGAGACCTTCTGTGAACAAAACCACGCGCATACAGAAAGCATTGCAAACTCATAGAAGTAAAATAATCCACACGAAAATCCAGCGTTGTTACAGGATTCATTACATAAGGTAAAACAATGGCCAATTTGTAGTATGGGATACGCTGCCGCAAATGACGTCTCACTTTAAACCCAATGCTCTTTCTTTTTTTACTTATTGCTTCACCTTTATGGTTAACTCTTTGCACCAGTAATCATTTCCCATAAATTTGGCTTCTTTCTTGCATGTGAATTGAATATATTTTACTTGCATTTTTTTAGACAAAATGATATAACATGGTAATGTATATTTCTAAGGATGATATAGATAGGAGAGTATTTGAAATTTTTTTGTAAATTTTATGTAAATTGTATCTTATGTAAATAAAATATATAATGGGCATAAACAGCCATATGCATTGCTCTAAGTCCAATAAATATATTGATTATGATCAAAACAAGACAAAGAAAGTTCTTAAATTTATTGCGGTTGGAAACTTTGACAAGCATCCTAATGACGATTTTTGTTCCGCCAAATATAGTGCACTTCGTAAAATAACTTGGTGACATGGCAAGGCAAGATAAGTGTGAACATTTTGTAATAATATGCATTGTAACTTTCAATGAGCTTTGTGTACATAATGATATTTTATAACATTGGTTATTTTCTAAAAATAATCATGTGAACAGCAAGAAAGTAGTGCAACTTAGTAATATATCCTTAGAAAAATAACATGCCGTGTTCTATGCGTGCGGGAAAGTCTCAGTGTTCTCCGAGCTTGTTTTCAAAACACCAGCAAGGACAGCCTTTGAAAAGGGGTGAGAAACAAATTCATGTAACGTTCTGAGAAACCAGTAAATGAAGTGGTTAAGTTCGTATCCCAGTGCAGTGGTGTGTCAGTGTCTGCAGTTTTAAGGGTTATGAAAGAGAGAATGACCGGGAGAGTAACAATGTATGCGGCTGCATATTCGTTTGATGTTTTGAGAGCGGGTTCTCACATTCAGAGGCTCTTATATAAAATGAATAGGTTCGGCGAACTATGAGTGCAACGGCAGATGATTTCGGTCATGAATCAGCTGACGCGGAGTGATACATCGCATCGGTGAGACGGTTTGTTTACAGAAGGTCTCAGGGTTGGTTTTATTTATTTATTTTATTTTATTTTTTTCTTAATTGTGGGAGTGTCATCACTTAGGCTATTTTGCTCCCGTCACATTATACGGGGGCCAGCCCCTTATCATTACAAACAACAACTCTATCGTTGCATAACTAAAAATCGTAAAATGTTCTGACTTCTGTTAAAAGCTGAGGCTGTGAATGGGCACTCAGCACACACAAGGACAAGAAACAGGACAACACACACAAAATTATACTGGCCATAGTGCCAGTCGCCAGAGCCTCGTTAGTCTCTAGTCCAGGGTGCACTACGTGGAAGTGAGGTTGACATTTGGGTGTACTACGTGGAAGAGCACCCCTTACACCCCTCTCAGGGTTGGTGACTTACACTATAGTCCCTAAGTCCCGTCCTCAGGGTTACGAGGGGGATGGAGCGGATTCCTCAGCCGTAGTGTTGGCAACAGTACATATGTTTTTCCTTCGTTATTTTCTTGGTTATCATGTGTAAGTTCTAACCCAAACTGTCAGGTTAATACTTTATACTTCTCTTTCATATCTAATCTTATATTAATTTTTATATTACTGTAACACATATTATCATATTATTGTACTTTTTGAATTCTTCTGATTGCATATTTTGTGTACCAAACAGTGTTATAATACAAGACACTGTAAATGGGCATTTGCCTGTAGTGTCATGTCTTTAAATAAATAAATAAAGGAGCAAACCTGATACAAACCTTGGTCCTCCAGGTTGGGTGTTGAGCATGGGACTAGCGACCCTATCCCATAAAACAATCATTGTTGCGAAACTCAGAAACAATGATAGCCGGACGTATTCTATGGAAAGACACAGGCATGCTAAAGGACTACGTAAACGGAAGAATGATATATACCTGGCCACATGGAATGTTAGAACATTAAGTAAACCAGGTGCATTGGAAAACCTAAAGGAGGAAATGAAGAAATACATAATAATAATAGCGGCATTGCAGGAGATCAGGTGGCAAGGAAATGGAATGTTATCTACTGGGGATTACACATTAATGTATAGTAGAAGCAGTGAAAATACAAGAGGTGGCACAGGATTCCTACTAAACAATAAATATAAAACTGTAGTAAAGAAATTCAAACCAATAAATGAGAGGTTATGTACGCTGAGAATGAAAGCCAAGTTCTTCAACATTACCTTAGTATGTGTATATGCCGAAACGGAAGAGGCAGAAGAAGATGAAAAGTATGGATTCTACCAGCAGCTGGATCAGGTAATCGATCGTATACCAAAACATGACATTAAGATAATAATGGGAGACTTTAATGCCAAGGTTGGACGTGAAGAAGCATTCCAAGACTCTATAGGAAAGGAAAGTTTGCATGAAATTTCAAATGATAATGGTCTGAGACTGATAGATCTGACTATGTGTAACTTAATGGTCATTGGAAGCACCTGGCATCAAAGGAAGAAGGTGAGGAAAATGACATGGTGTTCACCAGATGGTGTAACACAAAACCAAATTGACCATGTGCTGATAGACAGAAGACATGCCTCTGATATACTACAAGCAGATAGCTAACGAGGAGCAGACAGTGATTATTTAGTACGCATTAAATACAGACAGAGAATAGCTACATATAGGGATGGAAGAAGAACGAAAGTGACCTCAAGGTATGATGATGAGAAGTTAAAAAGAGATGAAGCCATTGCCAAACAATTCCGTTTAATGGTAGGCAACGAACTTGAACAAAGAAGTCAAAAGTGGGAAATCGAAGGTATTGAAGGGAAATGTAGTATAATAAAGGAGATCCTACATGAAACAGCACAGGAAGTGCTGGGAGAGAAGACGAAGATCCAAAGAAGTAAATGGTTTGATGAGGAATGTAAAGCAGCAATAAATGAAAGAAATGAGGCTGGAAAGAGAATGCTTAATAGGAAAACCAGATATAACACAGAACAATGTAGACTTAAAAGAAAGGAAGCAGGTGTGTGCAGGAGAAAGAAACGATGCTTTGAGAAAGAGTGGATTGAGGAACTTGAAGAATATAGTAGTAATCAGCAAGTAAGGAAAATGTATATGAGGGTGAAGGATATAAGGAAAGGCTTCCAACCGAAGACAGCTTTCTGTAAGGACCAAGCAGGAAACCTAATAGGCGGGAAAATGAGATCTAAGAGAGATGGGCAGAATACTTCAGTCAGCTACTTAATGTGGAAGATGGGTTCCAAGATCTAGAATTGAATGATGAAGAGATGATGACGAAACCGGAACATCTCCAAAACTGGAAGAAGTTAGAACAGTTATTAAGCCTCTAAAGAATAACAAAGCCCCAGGGATTAATAACATCACTGCTGAAATGGTTAAGAACTCAGGGAAATCAACTAATTAAGTATATACACAAATTGTTATCTGATATATGGGAACATGAACTATAGCCCTAGTGAGCGTAATATACAAAGTGCTTGCAAAAATCCTAGCAGGAAGATTGTCACCACTGACTGAGGGAATAATAGGGGATTATCAGTGTGGTTTTAGAACAAACAGATCCACTACGGATCAAATCTTTATAGTCAGGCAGATAATGGAGAAATGTTATGAATATTCATCAGTTATTTATAGACTTTAAGTAGGCATATGACAGTATCATACGAGGAAAATTGTATGAGGCAATGAAGGAGCTAGGGATCCTAAACAAGCTAATAAGATTAACCAGAATGACGCCTAGGGGTACTAAATGCAAGGTGAAGATTGAAGCAGAGCTCACAAGGGAATTTGCAGTAAACCAAGGTTTGAGACAAGGAGATGTGCTATCTACGATATTATTCAATATAGTTTTAGAAAAGATCATGAGTGTAACCCAGTAGGAACTCTCTTCAACACAGTGAACCAAAATCTAGCATATGCTGATGACATTGATATGATGGCACGAAGATTGCAAGAAGTGAAGGAAGGACTGGAAAGATTGGAGAACACAGCTAGTGAGATGGGACTCCAAATAAAAAAACCCAAGACTAAATACATGTTCTCAGCGCGAAATATGGAATTCACGGAAGGCCAATATATACAAGTTGATGGAGGCACGTATGAAAAATTCAAAATTTTCAATATCTTGGAACATAAATTACCATGTATAATAATATTAAGGAGGAAAGAAAAGCAAGAATTGCAGCTGGTAATCGAAGCTACTTCTCATTGTTAAGAGTTTTCAAATCTCGCAGCCTGAGTAGAAATTTGAAAATCAAAGTATATCAGCTAGTCGTAATGTCAGTGGTGACATATGTAGCATAGACATAGACTTTGGTGCAAGCAGATGAAGAACTTTTGCGAAGATGGGAAAGAAGGATACTGAGGAAAATATACGGGCCAGTAAATGAGAATGGTCAATGGCGAATAAGGAGAAACGATGAAATTAGAACACTCTACTAAAAAAAAAACAGATATAGTTTCCGAAATAAGAAGCATGAGACTTGGACATGTGGAAAGAATACCTGAAGAGAGAGCTGTTAAAAAGGTCAATAAAGGGACACCAGGAGGGTGAAGATTAAGAGGAAGGCCAAGGAAAAGATGGTTGGAGGTTGTTGAGGAAGACCTTAGGAGGATGGGAGTAAGACTGTGGAGACGTCGAGCAGAAGACAGAAGAGAATGTGCTATCATTGTAAGAGAGCCGAAGGCCCTTTAGGGGCTGTAGCAGCCAAGAAGAGCCTTAAAAGCGTCTTTATTCTGACATTTCTACTGCAAGATCAAAACTTAATTTTTCGAGAAATTGGCGTTCAATGCTAATACTCGTATGAAACTCATTTTCTCTACAGAGCAAGCCAGACCTGATTTTCATTAAAATGTTGAATTATTATCCTTATCAAAGCTTGAGAAGCGTTCTAATTATTGCATTTTGACTACACGATGATAACTTAATTATTCGAGAAATTCGCGTTCAATGCTAATACTCGTTTGAAACTCATATTTTCTACAGAGCAAGGCAGAAATGATTTTCATTAAAATGTTGATTCATTATTCTTTTCAGAGCCTGAAAAACGTTTTCATTCTGACATTTCGACTATGGGTTCAAAACTTGATTTTTCGAAAAATTCGCGTTAAATGCTAATACTCGCTTGAAACTTATTTTCTCTACAGAGCAAGTCAGAGATGATTTTCTTTAAATGTTGAATTATTATGTTTTTCAGACCTTGAGAAGCGTTTTAATTATTACATTTCGACTACAGGATTATTACTCGATTTTTGGAGAAATTCGCTATAAAGGCAAATACTCGCTTGAAACCCATTTTCTCTACAGAGCAAGCCAGAGATGATAATCATTAAAATGATAAATTATTATGCTTTTCAGAGCTTGAGAAGCGTCTTAATTCTGACATTTCTACTACAAGATTAAAACTTAATTTTTCGAGATATTCGCGTTCAATGCTAATTCTCGTAAGAAACTCATTTTCTCTACAGAGCAGGCCAGAGCTGATTGTCATTAGAATGTTGAATTATAATGCTTTTCAGAGCCTGAGAAACGTTTTAATTATTACATTTCGACTACAGGATGATAACTTAATATTTCGAGAAATTCGCGTTCAATACTAATACTCGTATGAAACCCATTTTCTCTACAGAGCAAGCCAGAGCTGATTTTCATTAAAATGTTGAATTATTATGCTTTTCAGAGTCTGAGAGAAGTTTCAATTCTTACATCTCGACTATAGGTTCAAAACTTGATTTTTTGACAAAATCTTGTTAAATGCAAATACTCAATTGAAACCCATTTTCTCTACAGAGCATGCCAGAGATGACTTTGATTAAAATTTTGATTTATTATGCTTTTCAGAGCTTGAGAAGCGTTTTAATTTTTACGTTTCAACTACAGGATGATAACTCGATTTTTGGAGATATTCGCGATAAATGCAAATACTCGCTTGAAACCCATTTTCTCTACAGAGCAAGCCAGAGATGATAATCATTAAAATGATAAATTATTGTGCTTTTCAGAGCTTGAGAAGCGTCTTATTTTTGACATTTTCTACTACAAGATCAAAATTTAATTTTTCGAGAAATTCGCGTTCAATGGTAATGCTCGTATGAAACTCATTTTCTCTACAGAGCAAGCCAGATCTGATTTTCATTAGAATGTTGAATTATTATGCTTTTCAGAGCCTGAGAAACGTTTTAATTTTGACATTTCGACTATAGGTTCAAAACTTGAATTTTTGAAAAATTCGTGTTAAATTCAAATACTCACTTGAAACCCAATTTCTCTACAGAGCATGCCAGAAATGACTTTCATTAAAATGTTGATTTATTATGCTTTTCAGAGCTTGAGAAGCGTTTTAATTATTACATTTCAACTACATGATGATAACTTGATTTTTCGAGAAATTCGCGTTCAATGCTAATACTCGTTTGAAACTCATTTTCTCTACAAACCAAGCCATAGATGATTTTTATTAAAATATTGAATTATTATGCTTTTCAGAGCTTGAGAAACGTTTTAATTATTACATTTCGACTACAGGATGATAACTTAATTTTTCCAGAAATTCACGTTCAATGCTAATACTCGTTAGAAATTCATATTCTCTACAGAGCAAGCCAGAGATGATATTCATTAAAATGTTGTATTATTAAACTTTTAAGGGCCTGAGAATCGTTTTAATTCTGACATTTCGACAATAGGTTCTAAAGTTGTTAACTCCAGAAACTCGCGTTCAATGCTAATATTCGTTTGAAACTCATTTTCTCTACAGAGCAAGCCATAGATCATTTCCATTAAAATGGTAAACAATTATGCTTTTCAGAGCCTGAAAAGCTTTTGAATATTTACATTTTGACTATAGGGTGATAAGTTGTCTTTTCGAAAAATTCGCGTTCAATGATAATACTCTTTTGAAACTCATTTTCTCTACAGAGCAACCAGATATGATTTTCATTAAAATGTTATATTATTGTGCTTTTCATAGCCTGAACATCGTTTTAATTCTGACATTTCTACATAGGATTAGAACTTGAATTTTCGAGATGTTCGCGTTAAATGCGAATATTCGTTGTAATCTAATTTTCGCTACAGATCAAGCCAGAGATGATTTTCATAAAAATGTTATATTATTATGCAGTTCAGAGCTTAAAAGCATTTTCATTATCACATTTCGAATGTAGGATCAAAACTTGATTATTCGAGAAAATCGCGTTCAATCATAAAACTCGCTTCAAACTTATTTTCCCTACTGACCAAGCCAGAGATGATTTTCATTAAAATGTTGAATTATTATATTTTTCAGAGCCTGAAAACCCCTCCAGGGAACGGTGCCTTATAGTAGCACTGACCATGCGGGCGGAGGGGTTTGCTTGCTTTGTTGAGGCTGATAGCTATGCCAGCGGTAGATTTTCTACAAGCAAAGTCACCCATGCTGGACAGGTCTCATAAGAGAAGCTAAACTAAGGCGTTCTACAACCTCCCATATTACCTATTGTATCCTATCCCAATATTCCTACCTAAAGTTCAAATCACAAACCCTGAGACCTTCTGTAAACAAAACCACGTGCATACAGAAAGCATTGCAAACTCATAGAAGTAAAATAATCCACACGAAAATCCAGCGTTGTTACAGGATTCATTACATAAGGTAAAACAATGGCCAATTTGTAGTATGGGATACGCTGCCGCAAATGACGTCTCACTTTAAACCCAATGCTCTATCTTTTTTTACTTATTGCTTCACCTTTATGGTTAACTCTTTGCACCATTAATCATTTCCCATAAATTTGGCTTCTTTCTTGCATGTGAATTGAATATATTTTACTTGCATTTTTTTAGACAAAATGATATAACATGGTAATGTATATTTCTAAGGATGATATAGATAGGAGTGTATTTGAAATTTGTTTGTAGATTTTATGTAAATTGTAACTTATGTAAATACAATATATAATGGGCATAAACAGCCATATGCATTGCTCTAAGTCCAATAAATATACTGATGATGATCAAAACAAGACAAAGAAAGTTCTTAAATTTATTGCGGTTGGAAACTTTGACAAGCATCCTAATGACGATTTTTGTTCCGCCAAATATAGTGCACTTCGTAAAATAACTTGGTGACATGGCAAGGCAAGATAAGTGTGAACATTTTGTAGTAATATGCATTGTAACTTTCAATGAGCTTAGAGATTTGTGTACATAATGATATTTTATAACACTGGTTATTTTCTAAAAATAATCATGTGAACAGCAAGAAAGTAGTGCAACTTAGTAATATATCCTTAGAAAAATAACATGCCGTGTTCTATGCGTGCGGGAAAGTCTCAGTGTTCTCCGAGCTTGTTTTCAAAACACCAGCAAGGACAGCCTTTGAAAAGGGGTGAGAAACAGATTCATGTAATGTTCTGAGAAACCAGTAAATGAATTGGTTAAGTTCGTATCCCAGTGCAGTGGTGTGTCAGTGTCTGCAGTTTGAAGGGTTATGAAAGAGAGAATGACCGGGAGAGTAACAATGTATGCGGCTGCATATTCGTTTGATGTTTTGAGAGCGGGTTCTCACATTCAGAGGCTCTTATATAAAATGAATGGGTGCGGCGAACTATGAGTGTAACGGCAGATGATTTCGGTCATGAATCAGCTGACGCGGAGTGATACATCGAATCGGTGAGACCGTTTGTTTACAGAAGGTCTCAGGGTTGGTGACTTACACTATAGTCCCTAAGTCCCGTCCTCAGGGTTACGAGGGGGATGGAGCGGATTCCTCAGCCGTAGTGTTGGCAACAGTACATATGTTTTTCCTTGGTTATTTTCTTGGTTATCATGTGTAAGTTCTAACCCAAACTGTCAGGTTTATACTTTATACTTCTCTTTCATATCTAATCTTATATTAATTTTTATATTACTGTAACACATATTATCATATTATTGTACTTTTTGAATTCTTCTGATTGCATATTTTGTGTACCAAACAGTGTTATAATACAAGACACTGTAAATGGGCATTTGCCTGTAGTGTCATGTCTTTAAATAAATAAATAAAGGAGCAAACCTGATAGAAACCTTGGTCCTCCAGGTTGGGTGTTGAGCATGGGACTAGCGACCCTATCCCATAAAACAATCTTTGTTGCGGAACTGCTGAACTGCGGAAGCAGTGAAAATACAAGAGGTGGCACAGGATTCCTACTAAACAATAAATATAAAACTGTAGTAAAGAAATTCAAACCAATAAATGAGAGCTTATGTACGCTGAGAATGAAAGCCAAGTTCTTCAACATTACCTTAGTATGTGTATATGCCCCAACGGAAGAGGCAGAAGAAGATGAAAAGGATGGATTCTACCAGCAGCTGGATCAGGTAATCGATCGTATACCAAAACATGACATTAAGATAATAATGGGAGACTTTAATGCAAAGGTTGGACGTGAAGAAGCATTCCAAGACTCTATAGGAAAGGAAAGTTTGCATGAAATTTCAAATGATAATGGTCTGAGACTGATAGATCTGGCTATGTGTAACTTAATGGTCATTGGAAGCATCTGGCATCAAAGGAAGAAGGTGAGGAAAATGACATGGTGTTCACCAGACGGTGTAACACAAAACCAAATTGACCATGTGCTGATAGACAGAAGACATGCCTCTGATATACTACAAGCAGATAGCTGTCGAGGAGCAGACAGTGATTATTTAGTACGCATTAAATACAGACAGAGAATAGCTACATATAGGGATGGAAGAAGAGCGAAAGTGACCTCAAGGTGTGATGATGAGAAGTTTTAAAGAGATGAAGCCATTGCCAAACAATTCCGTTTAATGGTAGGCAACCAACTTGAACAAAGAAGTCAAAGGTGGGAAATCGAAGGTATTGAAGGGAAATGGAGTATAATAAAGGAGATCCTACATGAAACAGCACAGGAAGTGCTGGGAGAGAAGAGGAAGATCCAAAGAGGTAAATGGTTTGATGAGGAATGTAAAGCAGCAATAAATGAAATAAATGAGGCACGAAAGAGAATGCTTAATAGGAAAACCAGATATAACACAGAACAATGTAGACTTAAAAGTAAGGAAGCAGACTGTGTGTGCAGGAGAAAGAAACGATGTTTTGAGAAAGAGTGGATTGAGGAACTTGAAGAATATAGTAGTAATCAGCAAGTAAGGAAAATGTATATGAGGGTGAAGGATATAAGGAAAGGCTTCCAACCGAAGACAGCTTTCTGTAAGGACCAAGCAGGAAACCTAATAGGCGGGGAAAATGAGATCTAAGAGAGATGGGCAGAATACTTCAGTCAGCTACTTAATGTGGAAGATGGGTTCCAAGATCTAGAATTGAATGATGTAGAGGAGTACCATGATGACGACACAGGAACATCTCCAACACTGGAATAAGTTAGAACAGTTATTAAGCCTCTAAAGAATAACAAAGCCCCAGGGATTAATAACATCACTGCTGAAATGGTTAAGAACTCAGGAAAATCAACTAATTAAGTATATACACAAATTGTTATCTGATATATGGGAACATGAACTATAGCCCTAATGAGCGTAATATACAAAGTGCTTGCAAAAATCCTAGCAGGAAGATTGTCACCACTGACTGAGGGAATAATAGGGGATTATCAGTGTGGTTTTAGACCAAACAGATCCACTACGGATCAAATATTTATAGTCAGGCAGAAAATGGAGAATTGTTTTGAATATTCTTCAATTATTTATAGACTTTAAGCAGGCATATGACAGTATCATACGAGGAAAATTGTATGAGGCTATGAAGGATCTAGGGATCCTAAACATGCTAATAAGATTAACCAGAATGACGCCTAGGGGTACTAAATGCAAGGTGAAGATTGAAGCAGAGCTCACAAGGGAATTTGCAGTAAACCAAGGTTTGAGACAAGGAGATGTGCTATCTACGATATTATTCAATATAGTTTTAGAAAAGATCATGAGTGTAACCCAGTAGGAACTCTCTTCAACACAGTGAACCAAAATCTAGCATATGCTGATGACATTGATATGATGGCACGAAGATTGCAAGAAGTGAAGGAAGGACTGGAAAGATTGGAGAACACAGCTAGTGAGAAGGGACTCCAACTAAAAAAACCCAAGACTAAATACAAGTTCTCAGCGCGAAATATGGAATTCACGGAAGGCCAATATATACAAGTTGATGGAGGCACGTATGAAAAATACAAAATTTTCAATATCTTGGAACATAAGTTACCATGGAGGAAAGAAAAGCAAGAATTGCAGCTGGTAATCGAAGCTATTTCTCATTGTTAAGAGTTTTCAAATCTCGCAGCCTGAGTAGAAATTTGAAAATCAAAGTATATCAGCTAGTCGTAATGTCAGTGGTGACATATGGAGCAGAGACATAGACTTTGGTGCAAGCAGATGAAGAACTTTTGCGAAGATGGGAAAGAAGGATACTGAGGAAAATATACGGGCCAGTAAATGAGAATGGTCAATGGCGAATAAGGAGAAACGATGAAATTAGAACACTCTACTACAAAAAAACAGTTATAGTTTCCGATATAAGAACCATGAGACTCAGGTGGCTAGAACATGTGAAAAGAATACCTGTTGACAGAGCTGTTAAAAAGGTCAATAAAGGGACACCAGGAGGATGAAGATTAAGAGGAAGGCCAAGGAAAAGATGGTTGGAGGTTGTTGAGGAAGACCTTAGGAGGATGGGAGTAAGACGGTGGAGACGTCGAGCAGAAGACAGAAGAGAATGTGCTATCATTGTAAGAGAGGCGAAGGCCCTTTAGGGGCTGTAGCAGCCAAGAAGAGCCTGAAGAGCGACTTAATTCTGACATTTCTACTGCAAAATCAAAACTTAATTTTTCGAGAAATTCGGGTTCAATGCTAATACTCGTATGAAACTCTTTTTCTCTACAGAGCAAGCCAGAGCGTATTTTCATTAAAATGTTGAATTATTATGCTTTTCAGAATCTGATAAACGTTTTAATTCTGACATTTCGACTATAGGTTCAAAACATGATTTTTTGAAAAGTTCGTGTTAAATGCAAATACTCACTTGAAACCCAATTTCTCTACAGATCATGCCAGAGATGACTTTCATTAACATGTTGATTTATTATGCTTTTCAGAGCTTGAGAAGCGTATTAACTATTACATTTCGACTACAGGATGAAAACTTGATTTATCGTGTAGTTCGCGTTCAATGATAATACTCGCTTGAAACTCATTCCTTACAGAGCAAACCATAGATAATCTTTTTAAAATGTTGAATTATTAAACTTTTAAGAGCCTGAGAATCGTTTTAATTCTGACATTTCGACTTTAGATTCAAAACTTGATTTTTTGAAAAATTCGTGTTAAATGCAAATACTCACTTGAAACCCATTTTCTCTACAGAGCAAGCCAGAAATGATTTTCATTAAAATGTTGATTTAATATGTTTTTCAGAGCCTGAGAAACGTTTTAATTCTGACATTTCGGCTATGGGTTTAATACTTGATTTTTCGAAAAATTCGCGTTAAATGCTAATACTCGATTGATACTTATTTTCTCTACAGAGCAAGCCAAAGATGATTTTCTTTAAATTGTTGAATTATTATGTTTTTCAGAGCTTGAAAAGCGTTTTAAATATGACATTTCGACTACAGGATGATAACTTGATTTTTCGAGAAATTCGCGTTCAATGATAATACTCGCTTGAAACTCATCCCTTACAGAGCAAGCCATAGATAATCTTTTTAAAATGTTGAATTATTAAACTTTTAAGAGCCTGAGAATCGCTTTAATTCTGACATTTTGACAATAGGTTCTAAACTTGATATCTCGAGAAACTCCCGATCAATGCTAATATTCGTTTGAAACTCATTTTCTCTACAGAGCAAGCCAGTGATCATTTCCATTAAAATGATAAATTATTATGCTTATCAGTGCCTGAAAAGCTTTTCAATTATTACTTTTCGTTTATAGTGTTATAACTTGATTTTTCGAGAAATTCGCGTTCAATGGTTATATTCGTTTGGAACTAATTTTCTCTACAGAACAAGCCAAAGATGATTTTCATTAAAATGGTAAACTATTATTTTTTTCAGAGCCTGAAAGGCTTTTTAATTTTTACATTTCGACTATAGGGTGATAAGTTGTCTTTTCGAGAAATTCGCGTTCAATGATAATACTCTTTTGAAACTCATTTTCTCTACAGTGCAACCAGATATGATTTTCATTAAAATGTTATTTATTGTGCTTTTCATAGCCTGAACATCGTTTTAATTCTGACATTTCTACATAGGATAAGAACTTGAATTTTCGAGATATTCGCGTTAAATGCTAATATTCGTTGCAAACAAATTTTCGCTGCAGTTGAAGCCAGAGATGATTTTCATTAAAATGTTGAATTATTATATTTTTCAGAGCCTGAAAACCCCTCCAGGGAACGGTGCCTTATAGTAGCACTGACCATGCGGGCGGAGGGGTTTGCTTGCTTTGTTGAGGCTGATAGCTATGCCAGTTGTAGATTTTCTACCAGCAAAGTCACCCATGCTGGACAGGTCTCATAAGAGAAGCCCGACTAAGGCGTTCTGCAACCTCCCATATTACCTATTGTATCCTATCCCAATATTCCTACCTAAAGTTCAAATCACAAACCCTGAGACCTTCTGTAAACAAAACAACGTGCATACAGAAAGCATTGCAAACTCATAGAAGTAAAATAATCCACACGAAAATCCAGCATTGTTACAGGATTCATTACATAAGGAAAAACAATGGCCAATTTGTAGTATGGGATACGCTGCCGCAAATGACGTCTCACTTTAAACCAAATGATCTTTCTTTTTTTACTTATTGCTTCACCTTTATGGTTAACTCTTTGCACCAGTAATCATTTCCCATAAATTTGGCTTCTTTCTTGCATGTGAATTGAATATATTTTACTTGCATTTTTTTAGACAAAATGATATAACATGGTAATGTATATTTCTAAGGATGATATAGATAGGAGTGTATTTGAAATTTGTTTGTAGATTTTATGTAAATTGTAACTTATGTAAATACAATATATAATGGGCATAAACAGCCATATGCATTGCTCTAAGTCCAATAAATATACTGATGATGATCAAAACAAGACAAAGAAAGTTCTTAAATTTATTGCGGTTGGAAACTTTGACAAGCATCCTAATGACGATTTTTGTTTCGCCAAATATAGTGCACTTCGTAAAATAACTTGGTGACATGGCAAGGCAAGATAAGTGTGAACATTTTGTAGTAATATGCATTGTAACTTTCAATGAGGTTAGAGATTTGTGTACATAATGATATTTTATAACATTGGTTATTTTCTAAAAATAATCATGTGAACAGCAAGAAAGTAGTGCAACTTAGTAATATTGCCTGACTTATCATTAGAAAAATAACATGCCGTGTTCCATGCGTGCGGGAAAGTCTCAGTTTTCTCCGAGCTTGTTTTCAAAACACCAGCAAGGACAGCTTTTGAAAAGGGGTGAGAAACAGATTCATGTAACGTTCTGAGAAACCAGTAAATGAAGTGGTTAAGTTCGTATCCCAGTGCAGTGGTGTGTCAGTGTCTGCAGTTTTAAGAGTTATGAAAGAGAGAATGACCGGGAGAGTAACAATGTATGCGGTTGCATATTCGTTTGATGTTTTGACAGCGGGTTCTCACATTCAGAGGCTCTTATATAAAATGAATGGGTGCGGCGAACTATGAGTGTAACGGCAGATGATTTCGGTCATGAATCAGCTGACGCGGAGTGATACATCGAATCGGTGAGACGGTTTGTTTACAGAAGGTCTCAGGGTTGGTGACTTACACTATAGTCCCTAAGTCCCGTCCTCAGGGTTACGAGGGGGATGGAGCGGATTCCTCAGCCGTAGTGTTGGCAACAGTACATATGTTTTTCCTTGGTTATTTTCTTGGTTATCATGTGTAAGTTCTAACCCAAACTGTCAGGTTAATACTTTATACTTCTCTTTCATATCTAATCTAATACTATTTTTTATATTACTGTAACACATATTATCATATTATTGTACTTTTTGAATTTTTCTGATTGCATATTTTGTGTACCAAACAGTGTTATAATACAAGACACTGTAAATGGGCATTTGCCTGTAGTGTCATGTCTTTAAATAAATAAATAAAGGAGCAAACCTGATACAAACCTTGGTCCTCCAGGTTTGGTGTTGAGCATGGGACTAACGAACCTATCCCATAAAACAATCTTTGTTGCGGAACTGCGGAAGCAGTGAAAATACAAGAGGTGGCACAGGATTCCTACTAAACAATAAATATAAAACTGTAGTAAAGAAATTCAAACCAATAAATTTTCGCTACAGATCAAGCCAGAGATGATTTTCATAAAAATGTTATATTATTATGCAGTTCAGAGCTTAAAATCATTTTAGTTATCACATTTCGAATGTAGGATCAAAACTTGATTATTCGAGAAAATCGCGTTCAATCATAACACTCGCTTCAAACTCATTTTCCCTACTGACCAACCAGAGATGATTTTCATTAAAATGTTGAATTATTATATTTTTCAGAGCCTGAAAACCCCTCCAGGGAACGCCGCCTTATAGTAGCACTGACCGTGCGGGCGGAGGGGTTTGCGTGCTATGTTGAGGCTGAGAGCTATGCCAGCGGTATATTTTCTACCAGCAAGGTCACCCATGCTGGACAGGACTCAGAAAAGAAGCCAGACTAAGGCGTTCTGCAACGTCCAATTTTACCTATTGTATCCTATCCCAATATTACTACCTAAAGTTCAAATCACAAACCCTGAGACCTTCTGTGAACAAAACCACGCGCATACAGAAAGCATTGCAAACTCATAGAAGTAAAATAATCCACACGAAAATCCAGCGTTGTTACAGGATTCATTACATAAGGTAAAACAATGGCCAATTTGTAGTATGGGATACGCTGCCGTAAATGACGTCTCACTTTAAACCCAATGCTCTTTCTTTTTTTACTTATTGCTTCACCTTTATGGTTAACTCTTTGCACCAGTAATCATTTCCCATAAATTTGGCTTCTTTCTTGCATGTGAATTGAATATGTGTACCAAACAGTGTTATTATACAAGACACTGTAAATGGGCATTTGCCTGTAGTGTCATGTCTTTAAATAAATAAATAAAGGAGCAAACCTGATACAAACCTTGGTCCTCCAGGTTGGGTGTTGAGCATGGGACTAACGACCCTATCCCATAAAACAATCTTTGTTGCGGAACTCAGAAACAATGATAGCCGGACGTATTCTATGGAAAGACACAAGCATGCTAAAGTACTACGTAAACGGAAGAATGATATATACCTGGCCACATGGAATGTAAGAACATTAAGTAAACCAGGTGCATTGGAAAACCTAAAGGAGGAAATGAAGAAATACAGAATAATAGTAGCGGCATTGCAGGAGATCAGGTGGCAAGGAAATGGAATGTTATCTACTGGGGATTACACATTAATGTATAGTGGAAGCAGTGAAAATACAAGAAGTGGCACAGGATTCCTACTAAACAATAAATATAAAACTGTAGTAAAGAAATTCAAACCAATAAATGAGAGGTTATGTACGCTGAGAATGAAAGCGAAGTTCTTCAACATTACCTTAGTATGTGTATATGCCCCAACGGAAGAGGCAGAAGAAGATGAAAAGGATGGATTCTACCAGCAGCTGGATCAGGTAATCGATCGTATACAAAAAAATAACATTAAGATAATAATGGGAGACTTTAATGCCAAGGTTGGACGTGAGGATGCATTCCAAGACTCTATAGGAAAGGAACGTTTGCATGAAATTTCAAATGATAATGGTCTGAGACTGATAGATCTGACTATGTGTAACTTAATGGTCATTGGAAGCACCTGGCATCAAAGGAAGAAAGTGAGGAAAATGACATGGTGTTCACCAGATGGTGTACACAAAACCAAATTGACCATGTGCTGATAGACAGAAGACATGCCTCTGATATACTACAAGCAGATAGCTGTCGAGGAGCAGACAGTGATTATTTAGTACGCATTAAATACAGACAGAGAATAGCTACATATAGGGATGGAAGAAGAGCGAAAGTGACTTCAAGGTATGATGATGAGAAGTTAAAAAGAGATGAAGCCATTGCCAAACAATTCCGTTTAATGGTAGGCAACCAACTTGAACAAAGAAGTCAAAGGTGGGAAATCGAAGGTATTGAAGGGAAATGGAGTATAATAAAGGAGATCCTACATGAAACAGCACAGGAAGTGCTGGGAGAGAAGAGGAAGATCCAAAGAGGTAAATGGTTTGATGAGGAATGTAAAGCAGCAATAAATGAAATAAATGAGGCACGAAAGAGAATGCTTAATAGGAAAACCAGATTTAACACAGAACCATGTAGCCTTAAAAGAAAGGAAGCAGACTGTGTGTGCTGGAGAAAGAAACGATGCTTTGAGAAAGAGTGGATTGAGGAACTTGAAGAATATAGTAGTAATCAGCAAGTAAGGAAAATGTATATGAGGGTGAAGGATATAAGGAAAGGCTTCCAACCGAAGACAGCTTTCTGTAAGGACCAAGCAGGAAACCTAATAGGCGGGGAAAATGAGATCTTAGAGAGATGGGCAGAATACTTCAGTCAGCTACTTAATGTGGAAGATGGGTTCCAAGATCTAGAATTGAATGATGAAGAGATGATGACGAAACCGGAACATCTCCAAAACTGGAAGAAGTTAGAACAGTTATTAAGCCTCTAAAGAATAACAAAGCCCCAGGGATTAATAACATCACTGCTGAAATGGTTAAGAACTCAGGGAAATCAACTAATTAAGTATATACACAAATTGTTATCTGATATATGGGAACATGAACTATAGCCCTAGTGAGCGTAATATACAAAGTGCTTGCAAAAATCCTAGCAGGAAGATTGTCACCACTGACTGAGGGAATAATAGGGGATTATCAGTGTGGTTTTAGACCAAACAGATCCACTACGGATCAAATCTTTATAGTCAGGCAGATAATGGAGAAATGTTATGAATATTCATCAGTTATTTATAGACTTTAAGCAGGAATATGACAGTATCATATGAGGAAAATTGTATGAGGCCATGAAGGAGCTAGGGATATTAAACAAGCTAATAAGATTAACCAGAATGACGCCTAGGGGTACTAAATGCAAGATGAAGATTGAAGCAGAGCTCACAAGGGAATTTGCAGTAAACCAAGGTTTGAGACAAGGAGATGTGCTATCTACGATATTATTCAATATAGTTTTAGAAAAGATCATGAGTGTAACCCAGTAGGAACTCTCTTCAACACAGTGAACCAAAATCTAGCATATGCTGATGACATTGATATGATGGCACGAAGATTGCAAGAAGTGATGGAAGGACTGGAAAGATTGGAGAACACAGCAAGTGAAATGGGTCTCCAAATAAAAAAACCCAAGACTAAATACATGTTCTCAGCGCGAAATATGGAATTCACGGAAGGCCAATATATACAAGTTGATGGAGGCACGTAAGAAAAATTCAAAATTTTCAATATCTTGGAACATAAATTACCATGTATAATAATATTAAGGAGGAAAGAAAAGCAAGAATTGCAGCTGGTAATCGAAGCTATTTCTCATTGTTAAGAGTTTTCAAATCTCGCAGCCTAATTAGAAATTTGAAAATCAAAGTATATCAGCTAGTCGTAATGTCAGTGGTGACATATGGAGCAGAGTCATAGACTTTGGTGCAAGCAGATGAAGAACTTTTGCGAAGATGGGAGAGAAGGATACTGAGGAAAATATACGGGCCAGTAAATGAGAATGGTCAATGGCGAATAAGGAGAAACGATGAAATTAGAACACTCTACTACAAAAAACAGATATATAATTTCCGATATAAGAAGCATCAGACTCAGGTGGCTAGGACATGTGGAAAGAATACCTGAAAACAGAGCTTCACCAGGAGGGTGAAGATTAAGAGGAAGGCCAAGGAAAAGATGGTTGGAGGTTGTTGAGGAAGACCTTAGGAGGATGGGAGTAAGACGGTGGAGACGTCTAGCAGAAGACAGAAGAGAATGTGCTATCATTGTAAGAGAGCCGAAGGCCCTCTAGGGGCTGTAGCAGCCAAGAAGAGAATGAAAAGCGTCTTAATTCTGACATTTCTACTGCAAGATCAAATCTTAATTTTTCGAAAAATTCGTATGAAACTCATTCTCTCTACAGACCAAGCCAGAGATGATTTTCATTAAAATGTTGAATTATTATGCTTTCCAAAGCTTGAGAAACGTTCTAATTATTGCATTTTGACTACACGATGATAATTCGATTTTTGGAGAAATAAGTGTTAAATGCAAATACTCTCTTAAAACCCATTTTCTCTACAGAGCAAGCCAGAGATGATAATCATTAAAATGAAAAATTATTATGCTTTTCAGAGCTTGAGAAACGACTTAATTCTAACATTTCTACTACAAGATAAAAAAATTTAATTTTTCGAGAAATTCGCGTTCGATGCTCATACTCGTATGATACTCATTTTTACTACAGAGCAAGGCAGAAATGATTTTTTTTAAATGTTGAATTATTATGTTTTTCAGAGCTTGAGAATCGTTTTAATTAGTACATTTCGACTACAGGATGATACCTCGATTTTTGGAGAAATTCGCGTTAAATGCAAATACTCGCTTAAAACCCATTTTCTTTACAGAGCATGCCAGAGATGATAATCATTAAAATGATAAATTATTATGCTTTTCAGAGCTTGAGAAACGTCTTAATTCTGACATTTCTACTACAAGATCAAAACTTAATTTTTCAAGAAATTCGCGTTCAATGCTAATAATCGTATGAAACTCATTTTCTCTACAGAGCAAGCCAGAGCTGATTTTCACTAGAATGTTGAATTATTATGTTTTTCAGAGCCTGAGAAACGTTTCAATTTTGACATTTCGACTATAGGTTCAAAACTTGATCTTTCGAAAAATTCGTGTTAAATGCAAATACTCACTTGAAACACAATTTCTCTACAGAGCAAGCGAGAGATGATTTTCATTAAAATGTTGAATTATTATGCTTTTCAAAGCTTGAGAAGCGTTCTAATTATTGCATTTTGACTTCACGATGATAACTTGATTTTTCGAGAAACTCGCGTTCAATGCTAATACTCGTTTGAAACTCATTTTCTCTACAGAGCAAGCCAGACATGATTTTCTTCAAATGTTGAATTATTATGATTTTCAGAGATTTAGAAGCGTTTTAATTATTACATTTCGACTACAGGATTATAACTCGATTTTTTGAGAAATTCGCTATAAATGCAAATACTCGCTTGAAACCCATTTTCTCTACAGAGCAAGCCAGAGTTGATAATCATTAAAATGTTAAATTATTATGCTTTTCAGAGCTTGAGAAACTTCTTAATTCTGACATTTCTACTACAAGATCCAAATTTAATTTTTCGACAAAATCGCGTTAAATGCTAATACTCGTATGAAACTCATTTTCTCTACAGAGCAAGCCAGAGCTGATTTTCATTAGAATGTTGAATTACTATGCTTTTCAGAGCCTGAGAAACGTTTTAATTCTGACATTTAGACTATAGGTTCAAAATTTGATTTTTTTAAAAATTCGCGTTAAATGCTAATACTCGCTTGATACTTGCTTTCTCTACAGAGCAAGCCAGAGATGATTTTCTTTAAATTGTTGAATTATTATGTTTTTCAGAGCTTGAGAAGCGTTTTAAATATTACATTTCGACTACATGATGATAACTTGATTTTTCGAGAAATTCGCGTTCAATGCCAATACTCGTAATCTCATTTTCTCTACAAACCAAGCCAAGATGATTTTTATTAAGATATTGAATTATTATGCTTTTCAGAGCTTGAGAAGCGTTTTAATTATTACATTTCGACTACAGGATGATAACTTAATTTTTCGAGAAATTCGCGTTCAATGCTAATACTCGTATGAAACTAATTTTCTCTACAGAGCAAGCCAGAGCTGATTTTCATTAGAATGTTGAATTATTATGTTTTTCAGAGCCTGAGAAACGTTTTAATTTTGACATTTCGACTATAGGTTCAAAACTTGATTTTTCGAAAAATTCGTGTTAAATGCAAATACCTACTTGAAACCCAATTTCTCTACAGAGCAAGCCAGAGATGATTTTCATTAAAATGTTGAATTATTATGCTTTTCAAAGCTTGAGAAGCGTTCTAATTATTGCATTTTGACTTCACGATGATAACTTGATTTTTCGAGAAATTCGCGTTCAATGCTAATACTCGTTTGAAACTCATTTTCTCTACAGAGCAAGCCAGACATGATTTTCTTCAAATGTTGAATTATTATGATTTTCAGAGATTTAGAAGCGTTTTAATTATTACATTTCGACTACAGGATTATAACTCGATTTTTTGAGAAATTCGCTATAAATGCAAATACTCGCTTGAAACCCATTTTCTCTACAGAGCAAGCCAGAGTTGATAATCATTAAAATGTTAAATTATTATGCTTTTCAGAGCTTGAGAAACTTCTTAATTCTGACATTTCTACTACAAGATTCAAATTTAATTTTTCGAGAAAATCGCGTTAAATGCTAATACTCGTATGAAACTCATTTTCTCTACAGAGCAAGCCAGAGCTGATTTTCATTAGAATGTTGAATTACTATGCTTTTCAGAGCCTGAGAAACGTTTTAATTCTGACATTTAGACTATAGGTTCAAAATTTGATTTTTTAAAAATTCGCGATAAATGCTAATACTCGCTTGATACTTGCTTTCTCTACAGAGCAAGCCAGAGATGATTTTCTTTAAATTGTTGAATTATTATGTTTTTCAGAGCTTGAGAAGCGTTTTAAATATTACATTTCGACTACATGATGATAACTTGATTTTTCGAGAAATTCGCGTTCAATGCCAATACTCGTAAACCCATTTTCTCTACAAACCAAGCCAAGATGATTTTTATTAAGATATTGAATTATTATGCTTTTCAGAGCTTGAGAAGCGTTCTAATTATTACATTTCGACTACAGGATGATAACTTAATTTTTCGAGAAATTCGCGTTCAATGCTAATACTCGCATGAAACTAACTTTCTCTACAGAGCAAGCCAGAGCTGATTTTCATTAGAATGTTGAATTATTATGTTTTTCAGAGCCTGAGAAACGTTTTAATTTTGACATTTCGACTATAGGTTCAAAACTTGATCTTTCGAAAAATTCGTGTTAAATGCAAATACTCACTTGAAACCCAATTTCTCTACAGAGCAAGCCAGAGATGATTTTCATTAAAATGTTGAATTATTATGCTTTTCAAAGCTTGAGAAGCGTTCTAATTATTGCATTTTGACTTCACGATGATAACTTGATTTTTCGAGAAATTCGCGTTCAATGCTAATACTCGTTTGAAACTCATTTTCTATACAGAGCAAGGCAGACATGATTTTCTTCAAATGTTGAATTATTATGATTTTCAGAGATTTAGAAGCGTTTTAATTATTACATTTCGACTACAGGATTATAACTCGATTTTTGGAGAAATTCGCTATAAATGCAAATACTCGCTTGAAACCCATTTTCTCTACAGAGCAAGCCAGAGTTGATAATCATTAAAATGATAAATTATTATGCTTTTCAGAGCTTGAGAAACTTCTTAATTCTGACATTTCTACTACAAGATCCAAATTTAATTTTTCGAGAAATTCGCGTTAAATGCTAATACTCGTATGAAACTCATTTTCTCTACAGAGCAAGCCAGAGATGATTTTCATTAGAATGTTGAATTACTCTACTTTTCAGAGCCTGAGAAACGTTTTAATTCTGACATTTAGATTATAGGTTCAAAACTTGATTTTTCGAAAAATTCGCGTTAAATGCTAATACTCGCTTGATACTTGCTTTCTCTACAGAGCAAGCCAGAGATGATTTTCTTTAAATTGTTGAATTATTATGTTTTTCCGAGCTTGAGAAGCGTTTTAAATATTACATTTCGACTACATGATGATAACTTGATTTTTCGAGAAATTCGCGTTCAATGTCAATACTCGTTGTAAACTCATTTTCTCTACAAACCAAGCCAAGTTGATTTTTATTAAGATATTGAATTATTATGCTTTTCAGAGCTTGAGAAGCGTTTTAATTATTACATTTCGACTGCAGGATGATAACTTAATTTTTCGAGAAATTGGTGTGAAATGCAAATACTCACTTGAAACCCAATATCTCTACAGAGCAAGCCAGAGATGATTTTCATTAAAATGATGAATTATTATGCTTTTCAAAGCTTGAGAAGCGTTCTAATTATTGCATTTTGACTTCACGATGATAACTTGATTTTTCGAGAAATTCGCGTTCAATGCTAATACTCGTTTGAAACTCATTTTCTCTACAGAGCAAGCCAGACATGATTTTCTTCAAATGTTGAATTATTATGATTTTCAGAGATTTAGAAGCGTTTTAATTATTACATTTCGACTACAGGATTATAACTCGATTTTTTGAGAAATTTGCTATAAATGCAAATACTCGCTTGAAACCCATTTTCTCTACAGAGTAAGCCAGAGTTGATAATCATTAAAATGATAAATTATTATGCTTTTCAGAGCTTGAGAAACTTCTTAATTCTGACATTTCTACTACAAGATCCAAATTTAATTTTTCGAGAAATTCGCGTTAAATGCTAATACTCGTATGAAACTCATTTTCTCTACAGAGCAAGCCAGAGCTGATTTTCATTAGAATGTTGAATTACTCTGCTTTTCAGAGCCTGAGAAACGTTTTAATTCTGACATTTAGACTATAGGTTCAAAACTTGATTTTTCGAAAAATTCGCGTTAAATGCTAATACTCGCTTGATACTTGTTTTCTCTACAGAGCAAGCCAGAGATGATTTTCTTTAAATTGTTGAATTATTATGTTTTTCAGAGCTTGAGAAGCGTTTTAAATATTACATTTCGACTACATGATGATAACTTGATTTTTCGAGAAATTCGCGTTCAATGCCAATACTCGTTGAAAACTCATTTTCTCTACAAACCAAGCCAAGATGATTTTTATTAAGATATTGAATTATTATGCTTTTCAGAGCTTGAGAAGCGTTTTAATTATTACATTTCGACTACAGGATGATACCTTAATTTTTCGAGATATTCGCGTTCAATGCTAATACTCGCATGAAACTAATTTTCTCTACAGAGCAAGCCAGAGCTGATTTTCATTAGAATGTTGAATTATTATGTTTTTCAGAGCCTGAGAAACGTTTTAATTTTGACATTTCGACTATAGGTTCAAAACTTGATCTTTCGAAAAATTCGTGTTAAATGCAAATACTCACTTGAAACCCAATTTCTCTACAGAGCAAGCCAGAGATGATTTTCATTAAAATGTTGAATTATTATGCTTTTCAAAGCTTGAGAACCGTTCTAATTATTGCATTTTGACTTCACGATGATAACTTGATTTTTCGAGAAATACGCGTTCAATGCTAATACTCGTTTGAAACTCATTTTCTCTACAGAGCAAGCCAGAGCTGATTTTCATTAGAATGATGAATTACTATGCTTTTCAGAGCCTGAGAAACGTTTTAAATCTGACATTTCGACTATAGGTTCAAAACTTGATTTTTCGAAAAATTCGCGTTAAATGCTAATACTCGCTTGATACTTGTTTTCTCTACATTGCAAGCCAGAGATGATTTTCTTTAAATTGTTGAATTATTATGTTTTTCAGAGCTTGAGAAGCGTTTTAATTATTACATTTCGACTATAGGATGAAAACATGATTTATCGTGTATTTCGCGTTCAATGATAATACTCGCTTGAAACTCATTCCTTACAGAGCAAGACATAGATAATCTTTTTAAAATGTTGAATTATTAAACTTTTAAGAGCCCGAGAATCGATTTAATTGTGACATTTTGACAATAGGTTTCTAAACTTGATATCTCGAGAAACTCGCGTTCAATGCTAATATTCGTTTGAAACTCATTTTCTCTACACAGCAAGCCAGTGATCATTTCCAATAAAATGTTAAATTCTTATGCTTATCAGAGACTGAAAAGCTTTTTAATTATTACATTTCGACTATAGTGTTATAACTTGATTTTTCGAGAAATTCGCGTTCAATGGTTATATTTGTTTGAAACTAATTTTCTCTACAAAACAAGCCAAAGATGAGTTTCATTAAAATGGTAAACTATTCCTTTTTTCAGAGCCTGAAAAGCTTTTTAATTTTTACATTTCGACTATAGGGTGATAAGTTGTCTTTTCGAGAAATTCATGTTCAATGATAATACTCTTTTGAAACTCATTTTCTCTACAGAGCAACCAGATAAGATTTTGATTAAAATGTTATATTATTGTGCTTTTCATAGCCTGAACATCGTTTTAATTCTGACATTTCTACATGGGATAAGAACTTGAATTTTCGAGATATTCGCATTAAATGCTGATATTCATGGTAAACTAATTTTCGCTACAGTTGAAGCCAGAGATGATTTTCATTAAAATGTTGAATTATTATATTTTTCAGAGCCTGAAAACCCCTCCAGTGAACGGCGGGCGGAGGGGTTTGCGTGCTTTGTTGAGGCTGATAGCTATGCCAGCGGTAGATTTTCTACCAGCAAGGTCACCCATGCTGGACAGGTCTCAAAAGAGAAGCCAGACTGAGGCGTTCTGCAACGTCCCATATTACCTATTGTATCCTATCCCAATATTCCTACCTAAAGTTCAAATCACAAACCCTGAGACCTTCTGTAAACAAAACCACGTGCATACAGAAAGCATTGCAAACTCATAGAAGTAAAATAATCCACACGAAAATCCAGCGTTGTTACAGGATTCATTACATAAGGTAAAACAATGGCCAATTTGTAGTATGGGATACGCTGCCGCAAATGACGTCTCACTTTAAACCCAATGCTCTTTCTTTTTTTACTTACTGCTTCACCTTCATGGTTAACTCTTTGCACCAGTAATCATTTCAAATAAATTTGGCTTCTTTGTTGCATGTGAATTGAATATATTTTACTTACATTTTTTAAGACAAAATGATATAACATGGTAATGTATATTTCTAAGGATGATATAGATAGGAGTGTATTTGAAATTTGTTTGTATATTTTATGTAAATTTTATCTTATGTAAATAAAATATATAATGGGCATAAACAGCCATATGCATTGCTCTAAGTCCAATAAATATATTGATGATGATCAAAACAAGACAAAGAGAGTTCTTAAATTTATTGCGGTTGGAAACTTTGACAAGCATCCTAATGACGATTTTTGTTCCGCCAAATATAGTGCACTTCGTAAAATAACTTGGTGACATGGCAAGTCAAGATAAGTGTGAACATTTTGTAGTAATATGCACTGTAACTTTCAATGAGCTTAGAGATTTGTGTACATAATGATATTTTATAACATTGGTTATTTTCTAAAAATAATCATGTGAACAGCAAGAAAGTAGTGCAACTTAGTAATATATCCTTAGAAAAATAACATGCCGTGTTCTATGCGTGCGGGAAAGTCTCAGTGTTCTCCGAGCTTGTTTTCAAAACACCAGCAAGGAGAGCCTTTGAAAAGGGGTGAGAAACAGATTCATGTAACGTTCTGAGAAACCAGTAAATGAAGTGGTTAAGTTCGTATCCCAGTGCAGTGGTGTGTCAGTGTCTGCAGTTTGAAGGGTTATGAAAGAGAGAATGACCGGGAGAGTAACAATGTATGCGGCTGCATATTCGTTTGATGTTTTGAGAGCGGGTTCTCACATTCAGAGGCTCTTATATAAAATGAATAGATGCGGCGAACTATGAGTGTAACGGCAGATGATTTCGGTCATGTATCAGCTGACGCGGAGTGATACATCGAATCGGTGAGACCGTTTGTTTACAGAAGGTCTCAGGGTTGGTGACTTTACTATAGTCCCTAAGACCTGTCCTCAGGGTTACGAGGGGGATGGAGCGGATTCCTCAGCCGTAGTGTTGGCAACAGTACATATCTGGTTGCTCTGTAGAGAAAATGAGTTTCTAAAGAGTATTATCATTGAATGCGAATTTCTCGAAAAGACAACTTATCACACTATAGTCGAAATGTAAAAATTAAAAAGCTTTTCAGCCTCTAAAAAAAAAAATAGTTTACCATTTTAATGAAAATCATCTTTGGCTTGTTCTGTAGCGAGAATTAGTTTCAAACGAATATAACCATTGAACGCGAATTTCTCGAAAAATCAAGTTATAACACTATAGTCGAAATGTAATAATTAAAAAGCTTTTCAGGCTCTGATAAGCATAATAATTTAACATTTTAATAGAAATGATCACTGGCTTGCTCTGTAGAGAAAATGAGTTTCAAACGTATATTAGCATTGAACGCGAGTTTCTCGAGAATTCATGTTTAGAACCTATTGTCAAAATGTAATAATTAAAACGTTTCTCAAGCTCTGAAGAACATAATAATTCAACATTTAATGAAAATCATTTCTGGCGTGGTCTGTAATGAAAATGGGTTTCAAGCGAGTATTAACATTTAACGCGAATTTTTCTTAGAATCAAGTTTTCAACCTATTTGTCGAAATGTCAGAATTAAAACGTTTCCCCGGCTCTGAGAAGCATAATAATGCAACATTTTAATGAAAATCATCTATGGCTTTCTCCGTAGGGAAAATGAGTTTCAAACTAGTATTAGCATTGAATTCGAATTTCTCGAAAAATCAAGTTATCATCCTGTAGACGAAATGTAATATTTAAAACGCTTCTAAAGCTCTGAAAAACATAAAAATTCAACATTTAAAGAAAATCATCTCTGACTTGCTCTGTAGAGAAAATAAGTTTCAAGCGAGTATTAGCATTGAACGCGAATTACACGATAAATCAAGTTTTAAACCTATAGTCGAAATGTAATAATTAAAACGTTTCTCAAGCTCTGAAGAACATAATAATTCAACATTTAATGAAAATCATTTCTGGCGTGGTCTGTAATGAAAATGGGTTTCAAGCGAGTATTAACATTTAACGCGAATTTTTCGTAGTATCAAGTTTTCAACCTATTTGTCGAAATGTCAGAATTAAAACCTTTCCCCGGCTCTGAAAAACATAATAATTCAACAATTTAAAGAAAATCATCTCTGGCTTGCTCTGTAGAGAAAATAAGTATCAAGCGAGTATTATCATTTAACGCGAATTTTTAGAAAAATCAAGTTTTGAACCCATAGCCGGAATGTCAGAATTAAAACGTTTCCCAGGCTCTGAAAAACATATTAAATCAACATTTTAATGAAAATCATCTCTGGCTTGCTCTGTAGAGAAAATGAATTTCTAACGAGTATTAGCATTAAACGCGAATTTCTCCAAAAATCGAGTTATCATCCTGTAGTCGAAATGTAATAATTAAAACGCTTCTAAAGCTCTGAAAAACATAAAAATTCAACATTTAAAGAAAATCATCTCTGACTTGCTCTGTAGAGAAAATAAGTTTCAAGCGAGTATTAGCATTTAACGCGAATTTTTCGAAAAATCTAGTTATGAACCCATAGTCGAAATGTCAGATTTAAAACGTTTTTCAGGCTCTGAAAAGAATAATAAATCAACATTTTATTGAAAATCATTTCTGCCTTGCTCTGTAGAAAAAATGAGTTTCAAACGAGTATTAGCATTGAACGCGAATTTCTTTAAAAATCAAGTTATCATCGTGTAGTCAAAATGTAATAATTAGAACGGTTCTCAAGCTTTGAAAAGCATAATAATTCAACATTTTAATGAAAATAATCTCTGGCTTGCTCTGTAGAAAAATAGGGTTTCAAGTGAGTATTTGCATTGAACGCGAATTTCTCGAAAAATTAAGTTTTGATCTTGCAGTAGAAATGTCAGAATTAAGACGCTTTTCAGTTTCTTCTTGGCTGCTACAGCCCCTAAAGGGCCTTCGCCTCTCTTACAATGATAGCACATTCTCTTCTGTCTTCTGCTCGACGTCTCCACAGTCTTACTCCCATCCTCCTAAGGTCTTCCTCAACAACCTCCAACCATCTTTTCCTTGACCTTCCTCTTAATCTTCACCCTCCTGGTGTCCCTTTATTGACCTTTTTAACAGCTCTGTCTCAGGTATTCTTTCCACATGTCCTAGTCTCATGCTTCTTATATCGGAAACTATATCTGTTTTTTTGTAGTAGAGTGTTCTAATTTCATCGTTTCTCCTTATTCGCCATTGACCATTCTCATTTACTGGCCCGTATATATTCCTCAGTATCCTTCTCTCCCATCTTCGCAAAAGTTCTTCATCTGCTTGCACCAAAGTCTATGTCTCTGCTCCATATGTCACCACTGACATTACGACTAGCTGATATACTTTGATTTTCAAATTTCTACTCAGGCTGCGAGATTTGAAAACTCTTAACAATGAGAGATAGCTTCGATTACCAGCTGCAATTCTTGCTTTTCTTTCCTCCTTAATATTATTATACATGGTAACTTATGTTCCAAGATATTGAAAATTTTGAATTTTTCATACGTGCCTCCATCAACTTGTATATATTGGCCTTCCGTGAATTCCATATTTCGCGCTGAGAACATGTATTTAGTCTTGGGTTTTTTTATTTGGAGTCCCATCTCACTAGCTGTGTTCTCCAATCTTTCCAGTCCTTCCTTCACTTCTTGCAATCTTCGTGCCGTCATATCAATGTCATAAGCATATGCTAGATTTTGGTTCACTGTGTTGAAGAGAGTTCCTACTGGGTTACACTCATGATCTTTTCTAAAACTATATTGAATAATATCGTAGATAGCACATCTCCTTGTCTCAAACCTTGGTTTACTGCAAATTCCTTTGTGAGCTCTGCTTCAATCTTCACCTTGCATTTAGTATCCCTAGGCGTCATTCTGGTTAATCTTATTAGCTTGTTTAGGATCCCTAGCTCCTTCATTGCCTCATACACTTTTCCTCGTATGCCTGCTTAAAGTCTATAAATAACTGATGAATATTCATAACATTTCTCCATTATCTGCCTGACTATAAAGATTTGATCCGTAGTGGATCTGTTTGGTCTAAAACCACAATGATAATCCCCTATTATTCCCTCAGTCAGTGGTGACAATCTACCTGCTAGGATTTTTGCAAGCACTTTGTATATTACGCTCACTAGGGCTATAGTTCATGTTCCCATATATCAGATAACAATTTGTGTATATACTTAATTAGTTGATTTCCCTGAGTTCTTAACCATTTCAGCAGTGATGTTATTAATCCCTGGGGCTTTGTTATTCTTTAGAGGCTTAATAACTGTTCTAACTTCTTCCAGTGTTGGAGATGTTCCGGTTTCGTCATCATGGTACTCCTCTTCATCATTCAATTCTAGATCTTGGAACCCATCTTCCACATTAAGTAGCTGACTGAAGTATTCTGCCCATCTCTCTAAGATCTCATTTTCCCCGGCTATTAGGTTTCCTGCTTGGTCCTTACAGAAAGCTGTCTTCGGTTGGAAGCCTTTCCTTATATCCTTCACCCTCACATACATTTTCCTTACTTGCTGATTACTACTATATTCTTCAAGTTCCTCAATCCACTCTTTCTCAAAGCATCGTTTCTTTCTCCTGCACACACAGTCTGCTTCCTTTCTTTTAAGTCTACATTGTTCTGTGTTAAATCTGGTTTTCCTATTAAGCATTCTCTTTCGTGCCTCATTTCTTTCATTTATTGCTGCTTTACATTCCTCATCAAACCATTTACCTCTTTGGATCTTCGTCTTCTCTCCCAGCACTTCCTGTGCTGTTTCATGTAGGATCTCCTTTATTATACTCCATTGCCCTTCAACACCTTCGATTTCCCACCTTTGACTTCTTTGTTCAAGTTGGTTGCCTACCATTAAACGGAATTGTTTGACAATGGCTTCATCTCTTTTTAACTTCTCATCATCATACCTTGAGCTCACTTTCGCTCTTCTTCCATCCCTATATGTAGCTATTCTCTGTCTGTATTTAATGCGTACTAAATAATCACTGTCTGCTCCTCGACAGCTATCTGCTTGTAGTATATCAGAGGTATGTCTTCTGTCTATCAGCACATGGTCAATTTGGTTTTGTGTTACACCATCTGGTGAACACCATGTCATTTTCCTCACCTTCTTCCTTTGATGCCAGGTGCTTCCAATGACCATTAAGTTACACATAGTCAGATCTATCAGTCTCAGACCATTATCATTTGAAATTTCATGCAAACTTTCCTTTCCTATAGAGTCTTGGAATGCTTCTTCACGTCCAACCTTGGCATTAAAGTCTCCCACTATTATCTTAATATCATGTTTTGGTATACGATCGATTACCTGATCCAGCTGCTGGTAGAATCCATCCTTTTCATCTTCTTCTGCCTCTTCCGTTGGGGCATATACACATACTAAGGTAATGTTGAAGAACTTGGCTTTCATTCTCAGCGTACATAACCTCTCATTTATTGGTTTGAATTTCTTTACTACAGTTTTATATTTATTGTTTAGTAGGAATCCTGTGCCACCTCTTGTATTTTCACTGCTTCCACTATACATTAATGTGTAATCCCCAGTAGATAACATTCCATTTCCTTGCCACCTGATCTCCTGCAATGCCGCTACTATTATTCTGTATTTCTTCATTTCCTCCTTTAGGTTTTCCAATGCACCTGCTTTACTTAATGTTCTAACATTCCATGTGGCCAGGTATATATCATTCTTCCGTTTACGTAGTCCTTTAGCATGCCTGTGTCTTTCCATAGAATACGTCCGGCTATCATTGTTTCTGAGTTCCGCAACAAAGATTGTTTTATGGGATAGGGTCGTTAGTCCCATGCTCAACACCCAACCTGGAGGACCAAGGTTTGTATCAGGTTTGCTCCTTTATTTATTTATTTAAAGACATGACACTACAGGCAAATGCCCATTTACAGTGTCTTGTATTATAACACTGTTTGGTACACAAAATATGCAATCAGAAGAATTCAAAAAGTACAATAATATGATAATATGTGTTACAGTAATATAAAAATTAATATAAGATTAGATATGAAAGAGAAGTATAAAGTATTAACCTGACAGTTTGGGTTAGAACTTACACATGATAACCAAGAAAATAACCAAGGAAAAACATATGTACTGTTGCCAACACTACGGCTGAGGAATCCGCTCCATCCCCCTCGTAACCCTGAGGACGGGACTTAGGGACTATAGTGTAAGTCACCAACCCTGAGACCTTCTGTAAACAAGCGATCTCACCGATTCGATGTATCACTCCGCGTCAGCTGATTCATGACCGAAATCATCTGCCGTTACATTCATAGTTCGCCGCACCTATTCATTTATATAAGAGCCTCTGAATGTGAGAACCCGCTCTCAAAACATCAAACGAATATGCAGCCGCATACATTGTTACTCTCCCGGTCATTCTCTCTTTCATAACCCTTCAAACTGCAGACACTGACACACCACTGCACTGGGATACGAACTTAACCACTTCATTTACTGGTTTCTCAGAACGTTACATGAATCTGTTTCTCACCCCTTTTCAAAGGCTGTCCTTGCTGGTGTTTTGAAAACAAGCTCGGAGAACACTGAGACTTTCCCGCACGCATAGAACACGGCATGTTATTTTTCTAAGTATATATTACTAAGTTGCTCTACTTTCTTGCTGTTCACATGATTATTTTTAGAAAGTAACCAATGTTATAAAATATCATTATGTACACAAATCTCTAAGCTCATTGAAAGTTACAATGCATATTACTACAAAATGTACACACTTATCTTGCCTTGCCATGTCACCAAGTTATTTTACGTAGTTCACTATATTTGGCGGAACAAAAATCGTCATTAGGATGCTTGTCAAAGTTTCCAACCGCAATAAATTTAAGAACTTTCTTTGTCTTGTTTTGATCATCATCAATATATTTATTGGACTTAGAGCAATGCATATGGCTGTTTATGCCCATTATATATTTTATTTACATAAGATACAATTTACATAAAATTTACAAAAAAATTTCAAATACTCTCCTATCTATATCATCCTTAGAAATATACATTACCATGTTATATCATTTTGTCTTAAAAAAAATGCAAGTAAAATATATTCAATTCACATGCAAGAAAGAAGCCAAATTTATGGGAAATGATTACTGGTGCAAAGAGTTAACCATAAAGGTGAAGCAATAAGTAAAAAAAGAAAGAGCATTGGGTTTAAAGTGAGACGTCATTTGCGGCAGCGTACCCATACTACAAATTGGCCATTGTTTTACCTTATGTAATGAATCCTGTAACAACGCTGGATTTTCGTGTGGATTATTTTACTTCTGTGAGTTTGCAATGCTTTCTGTATGAGCGTGGTTTTGTTCACAGAAGGTCTCAGGGTTTGTGATTTGAACTTTAGGTAGCAATATTGGGATAGGATACAATAGGTAAAATTGGACGTTGCAGAACGCCTTAGTCTGGCTTCTTTTCTGAGACCTGTCAAGCATGGGTGACCTTGCTGGTAGAAAATCTACCGCTGGCATAGCTCTCAGCCTGAACATAGCACGCAAACCCCTCCGCCCGCACGGTCAGTGCTACTATAAGGCGGCGTTCCCTGGAGGGGTTTTCAGGCTCTGAATAATATAATAATTCAACATTTTAATGAAAATCATATCTGGCTTGGTCAGTAGGGAAAATGAGTTTGAAGCGAGTGTTATGATTGAACGCGATTTTCTCGAATAATCAAGTCTTGATCCTACATTCGAAATGTGATAACTAAAATGCTTTTAAGCTCTGAACTGCATAAGAATATAACATTTTTATGAAAATCATCTCTGGCTTGATCTGTAGCGAAAATTAGATTACAACGAATATTAGCATTTAACGCGAATATCTCGAAAATTCAAGTTCTAATCCTATGTAGAAATGTCAGAATTAAAACGATGCTCAGGCTATGAAAAGCACAATAATATAACATTTTAATGAAAATCTTATCTGGTTGCTCTGTAGAGAAAATGAGTTTCAAAAGAGTATTACACTGGGGAACAGTGAAATTGCGGCACAGTGTTTGAGAGCTAATTTAGGGCAATTTCATGCTGCTGAATAATGATATAATAATATATTTCCTGAATTGGCTCTAATTTATGAAATAAATGCAACTAAACCAAAATGGCGGAAACATAAGACATACATATAAATGAACTTCCAACAACAATTTAATATTTCGTTTTGTGATTACAATCATTATTACGTATAAAAATAAATTTATATAGGCCTATGATCAAAATAATTAAGAAAATATGTACACAATGAAGTAACAAACTATGTGAAACGTTTTCTATACGATTTCCTGCTGTATTGCTTTTTAGGACAATCCCTCTGTAAGCTCCAACAGTAGTCGGCCATCACGTAGCGATCCCACAGTCCCTGGTACCTCTCTTCCATTATCCTTATATCCTGATGGAACCTTTCTCCCCGTTCTTCACTAAAATCACCAACGTTCTCAGGGAATCTGTCAATGTGGCTATGTAGAAAATGTATCTTCACACTCCCAATTTAGCTCCCAATTTCTCAACATTTTTCAACATATTTCCAACTATATCGGGGTACTTTTCTGCTCTGTGATTCCCCAAAAAGTTTTTGACGACGGACACAATGCTCAGCCAGGCCTCAGATTCGATGTAAGACATGTAAGTTGTAAAATTGGCATAATTTATAAGTGTACGAATTTGTGGTGGTCCGTCAAAGATTCCTGCCTTCAATTTTTCAATACTTAGTCCTGGAAAAGTGTGGCATATGTATTTGAAACAATCACCACTTGTATCTAAGGCCTTGACAAACTGTTTTATCAACCCAAGTTTAATATGCAGTGCCGGAAGGATGATTTTGTCCCTATCTATCAGCGGTTCATGAATGATATTAGCTTTTCCACTAATATTTTCCCTTGGGGGCCAAACTTTTATCATCCAATGCTTTTCTCTAACACGACTATTCCACAAACATAGGAAACAGGGATACTTTGCGTACCCACTTTGCTGTCCTAGTAAAAAAAAATTCAACATCTTCAAATCCACACACACGAGCCACTTATGTTCAGCATATTCAATTTTTTTCTAAAACCAGTTTTATGTTTTGGTATTTTTCCTTAAGGTTTGTTGAGTGTCCGATATATTGCCTAGCAATGCTTCATAAGTTGCCTAGCAACAATTTACAAATAAATAAATAAGTTTCTTATGGGAATTTGAGACCATTATCAAATTTTGATATTACCGAGAAAAGCGTAGAGTAATTTTACCTCCTACATTTTCCATGGTGTGTTTATTTTTATAACTGGAGTCAATTCAACTGAACCAATCATACAATTGGCAATCACAGCTGTTTTGTGTGCTGAAACTGTTATTAAACTTTATGCCGCAAAATAAAATCTTTTTTTTGTTCCCCAGTGTTATCATTGAACGCGAATTTTTCGAAAAGACAACTTATCACCTTATAGTCAAAATGTAAATATTAAAAAGCTTTTCAGGCTCTGAAAAGCATAATAGTTTACCATTTTAAGGGAAATGATCTCTGGCTTGCTCTGTAGAGAAAATGAGTTTCAAACGAATATTAGCATTGAACGTGAGTTTCTCGAGATATCAACTTTAGAACCTATTGTCGAAATGTCAGAATTAGAACGATTCTCAGGCTCTTAAAAGTTTAATAATTCAACATTTTAATGAAAATCATCTCTGGCTTGCTCTGTAGAGAATATGAATTTCTAACGAGTATTAGCATTGAACGTGAATTTCTCGAAAAATTAAGTTATCATCCTGTAGTCGAAATGTAATAATTAAAACGTTTCTCAAGCTCTGAAAAGCATAATAAATCAATATATTAATAAAAATCATCTATGGCTTGGTTTGTAGAGAAAATGAGTTTCAAACGAGTATTAGCATTGAACGCGAATTTCTCGAAAAATCAAGTTATCATCATGTAGTTGAAATGTAATAAATAAAACGCTTCTCAAGCTCTGAAAAGCATAATAATTCAACATTTTAATGAAAGTCATTTCTGGCATGCTCTGTAGAGAAAATGGGTTTCAAGTGAGTATTTGAATTTAACACGAATTTTTCAAAAATTCAAGTTTTGAACCTATAGTCAAAATGTCAGAATTAAAACGTTTCTCAGGCTCTGAAAAGCATAATAATTCAACATTCTAATGAAAATCAGCTCTGGCTTGCTCTGTAGAGAAAATGAGTTTCATACGAGTATTAGCATTGAACGCGAATTTCTCGAAAAATTAAGTTTTGATCTTGTAGTAGAAATGTCAGAATTAAGACGCTTCTCAAGCTCTGAAAAGCATAATAATTTATCATTTTAATGATTATCATCTCTGGCTTGCTCTGTAGAGAAAATGCGTTTCAAGCGAGTATTTGGATTTATCGCGAATTTCTCCAAAAATCGAGTTATCATCCTGTAGTCGAAATGTAATAATTAAAACGCTTCTAAAGCTCTGAAAAGCATAATAATTCAACATTTTAATGAAAATCATCTCTGGCTTGCTCTGTAGAGAAATAGGGTTTCAAGTGAGTATTTTCATTTAATACGAATTTTTCGAAAGATCAAGTTTTGAACCTATATTCGAAATGTCAAAATTAAAACGTTTCTCAGGTTCTGAAAATCATAATAATTCAACATTCTAAAGAAAATCAGCTCTGGCTTGCTCTGTAGAGAAAATGAGTTTCATACGAGTATTAGCATTGAACGCGAATTTCTCGAAAAATTAAGTTATCATCCTGTAGTCGAAATGTAATAATTAAAACGCTTCTCAAGCTCTGAAAAGCATAGTAATTCAATATCTTAATAAAAATCATCTATGGCATGGTTTGTAGAGAAAATGAGTTTCAAACGAGTATTAGCATTGAACGAGAATTTTTCGAAAAATCAAGTTATCATCATGTAGTTGAAACGTAATAATTAAAACGCTTCTCAAGCTCTGAAAAGCATAATAAATCAACATTTTAATGAAAAAAAAATAACCCTTAAGTAAAAAAAATAAGAAAAGTGGTATACCCCAAACAATAAAATTCTAAATAAAACACTTATAAATAAAATACTAGCATATTCAGATATAAAATTAAAGCAAACCCCCCAGCACTATATACTCAACATTAAATCCAGAAACAAGTTCAGACTCACCCTCAGCAAAATCAAAAGGAGTTCGGTTAGTCTCAGCTAAGCAAGAACTCAATCAGGCTAACGCCAACGGTATAGCAATAAAAATAAATCATAAATAATCCTGAAAAACATTAATTAAAAGTAAATTATAACCACCAATTAAAAAAATAAAAGATAATAAAATTAATACTAATCTAACCTCATAAGAAATAGTTTGAACAACTGCTCGAAGACCACCAAGTAATGCATAATTAGAATTAGATGATCACCCAGCAGATATTACTCTATATACTCCTATTCTCATACAACATAAAAAGAAAAACACCCCCAAATAAAAATTAAATAATAAGGTGTGATATGGAAAAACAAACCAAACAACCTAAGATAAAAATAAAATAAAAACTGGAGATATATAATATGGGTAATAATTTCTCAAAGTAGGTAATGTTTGCTCCTTAGTAAATAATTTAACTGCATCAGCAAAAGGCTGAAAAATACCACAAATTCCAACCCGATTAGGTCCCTTACGAATTTGAGTATAGCCTAATACCCTACGCTCAAATAAAGTAAAAAAAGCAACTCTAATTAAAACACACACAACTAAAATAATAAAAGAAATAACTCCAATAAATAAATCTAATATCATCTACTATAAAAAGAAATTTATCTTCATTTTTGAATTCTAAATTCAATGCACTTCTCTGCCATAATAGTAATTATTATTCATCAATATCACATATATAATATAAGTACTTGGTCCTTTCGTACTAAAACACTTTTAATATTAAGAGATAGAAACCAACCTGGCTCACGCCGGTTTGAACTCAGATCATGTAAGAAATTAAAGGTGGAACAGACCATCAAATTTGAAATGCTACACCCAAATGATATCTTAATCCAACATCGAGGTCGCAACCCCTCCTGTCGATAGGATCTCTCAAGAAAGATTACGCTGTTATCCCTAAGGTAACTTATTCTTTAAATCACTAAAAATGGATCCCAAATAACAAAAATTATTGAATATTAAATAAAAAAGAGCTAATTATTATCTTCCCATCACCCCAACGAAATATTATTTAATAATATATATAGTTATACTGTTAATCAAAACATCATTAAAATAATATAAAGATCTATAGGGTCTTATCGTCCCCTTAAAAAAATAAAGCCTTTTCACTTTAAAGTAAAATTATATATTAATTAACTAAAGACAGTCTATTCCTCGTCCAACCATTCATTCTAGCCCAAATTAAAAGACTAATGATTATGCTACCTTCGCACTGTCAAAATACCGCGGCCATTAAACAAGTGTCATTGGGCAGGTTATACTTCATATAAAAATCATGAAAAGATGTTTTTGATAAACAGGCGAGAATAAATTTTGCCTAATTCCTTTAATTAATTAAATAAATATACTAATAGAATCATAATTTCAAAATAAAATCAATTAAAACATATAATTAAGTAAGAAAGTAAAACCAAACTAAATTTTTAATAAAATTTCAAATAAATTATAACAAAATTACAAAAATTAGCAATCTCCAAACCAATAAATATAATAGTTTACCATAAAGTTATAACCAACATATTAACCAGAAGCACATCCCCCTAGTCATAACTAAACATTAATATTATAATATATATTAATATAAAAAATATTAAAATGTAAAGCTATATTAAATATAATTCCCTAATAACTAGATATAAGGTAAATCGAATAACATTTTATTACAAGTAGCAATTTTAACAGAAAAATATAACACTTTTACCTTAAAATTAACCTACTAGCTCCTCACCCTTCGAGAAAACAGAATATTCAATTAAAATTTAATCCTCCCTGATACAAAAGGTACGATTATTAACATCTCCTATAATAAAAATCAATATTTCATATATTTAATAAATCCCATCACTGTACTAATAATCTATAACAAACTAATTTATATATACTAAATATATAACCAACCCCAATAAAATTCCTTTTCATATATAAACAATTTATAAACAATTTAAATAGTAATAAAATTTCTATCAAAATATGTCGAATTGCACGACTAACTACTCAATGTAAATGAATATTCTAACAGAAATATTTTGATACTATTCAAACTAGGCACACCTTCCGGTACGCCTACTATGTTACGACTTATCTCACCTATATAAATGAGAGCGACGGGCGATGTGTGCATGCCCTAGAGCTAATAAACCAAAATGTTATTCTAAAACAAAATTACAATTAAATCCAATTTCAAATATAATTCCAATATATTATCCAAATCAACATAATGTAACCCATCCCCACCCACTAATAAGCTGCACCTTGACCTGAAATATATTCCAATAGAAAAAAATAATATATATATTTAAATATTCAAATTACGGCGGTATACAAACTGATATTTTACAATAATAGGCCAAATAAAACGCGGAATATCGATTACGGAACTGGTTCCTCTAAATAGAATAAAGCACCGCCAAATTCTTTGAGTTTCAAGATCATAACTAATACTACTCAAACCAAATTTACAATGATAATAATAGAGTATCTAATCCTAGTTTAATATATCACCTTTATAGAATTAATAAAAATAAAGAACAAATTATATTAAAAATTTCACCTAATAAATAAAATATAAACAACCAAAAATCAATTATTACTACAATTAAGCCAACAACTCTCCACTTATGTCCCCACGTCTAACCGCGGCAGTTGGCACGAATTTAGCCGGACAAAATAAATATTAAAATTTAAAATCCTGTAATCTAATTTACATTAAAATTAAACAAACCCACACACTGCGAACTAAATCCAAATATACCGTCTCAACCCATAAAAAATTGGCGGAAGTTTTACCTCTCTTTAATAAATACATATGTAAAATTTAACTAGGGAGATTTAAGCTAGAATAAAACTTTAGTTTTAAAATATAAAGAGAGGTTCCTTATTATTACATAATATGTATTATATTAAATTAAATTATAATTAGAAATTATCTCACGAAAATTTCCTCCCTTTTTATTTTTACTCACTTTCCCATACTATATAGAACACAATTTTTTTTCCATTCAAAATTGTGTTCTATATAGATATATTAACTTCTTTTTTCTCTAGACTCAATAAGTATTAAAAAGACATGTTAATTAAGTCAATTACTTTAAGTTAGACTACAAAAACTTAAAAAAAATTGGATAAAATTAAAAGCAATTCTGAAGTATTTTATATTATTTAATAAATAGGTTCTACTTATTAATCATAAGAATAAAAGTCTAATAAATAATATTATTAGCCCACTATTATAATTTTTTTATAAATAAGATGTCTGAAAAAGGATTACCATGATAGGGTAAAGTATACATGAAATTTAACATGTTCTTATTAATTTATTTTCAATAAAAAAAGAATTCTTATAACTGAAAGAATTAAACTTTCTCCAATGGTATCAAACCCCATAATGCATCATACACCAAAATATAGTAAAAAGGTAAGCTAATTAAGCTAGAGGGCTCATACCCCACATATGAAGGTCTATAATTAATCCTTCCCTTTTTAATACTCACAACCCCCAAGAAAATAATATTCCTATTGACCCTCACAATAGGAACCCTCCTTTCTATTTCTTCCACCTCATGATATGGAGCCTGAATAGGCTTAGAAATTAATTTAATATATTTTATTCCATTAATTTCTACACCAAATAATCAACGAAATACAGAAGCATCACTTAAATACTTCCTAATTCAAGCATTAGCATCATCAATAATTTTGGCCGCAGCATTAATTATAATTAATGCTGCAAATTCCAATATACAAACCCAACTTCTGACTATAGCTTTATTAATAAAAATAGAAGCTGCTCCATTTCACATTTGAATACCAGAAGTTATAGAAGGAATAACATGAATTAACTGTCTAGTAATAACAACTATTCAAAAAATTGCTCCATCAACATTACTTAGTTATGTAATTGACAATTTAAGCATAATTCTAATTTTAACAATTAGAACATCAGCAATTATTGGAGCAATTGGAGGATTAAATCAAACCTCGTTACGAAAAATTATAGCCTTTTCATCAATTAACCGCATATCATGAATTATCCTAAGAATAACATCAGAAGATAACACCTGGTTAATATATTTACTACTATACGTCCTTATAACCACCTCTACCATTATGTTATTTTCAATAAACAAAACATACTACGTCCATCAAGTGTTTATATTAAAACTTTCCCCCATCAAAAAATGTCCTTATTCATATCAATACTATCTCTTGGTGGGCTACCACCCCTACTAGGATTTTTACCAAAATGAATAGTTATTATCCAAACAACCAACCTTAAGCAATTAGTTATAATTATAATCCTAATTAGTATATCACTATTAACCCTATACTATTACTTACGAACCTCACTTACATCAATTTTAATAAATTATAAAACTAATATATGAATATTATTAATAACAAACCATTAAATTTAAAAGAACAAGTATTATCGGTAGTTACAATTTTTCTCTCAGTGTGTGGACTACCTATAATTCAACCAATTTATATATCTTTATAAGGTCTTAAGTTAATTTTAAACTAATGACCTTCAAAGTCATAAATAAAGGGGATTATTTTAGGCCTTAATACATACAACGTATCACCCTGAAATTGCAGTTCAAAATTATTATTCTTAACTATAAAGCCAAAATTTAATGAGAGAGTTTAAAACTCATAAATAAATTTACAGTTTATCACCTATATAACTTCAGTCATCTCATTCTTGCAACGATGATTATTTTCTACTAACCATAAAGATATTGGTACAATATATTTAATTTTCGGAGTATGATCAGGAATAGTTGGAACATCATTAAGTATCTTAATCCGTATAGAATTAGGCCAGCCAGGAAGTTTAATTGGAGATGATCAAATCTACAATGTAATTGTAACTGCACACGCATTCATTATAATTTTTTTCATAGTAATACCCATTATAATTGGGGGATTTGGAAACTGATTAGTGCCTTTAATAATTGGAGCCCCGGACATAGCCTTCCCACGATTAAATAATATAAGATTTTGACTACTACCCCCGTCATTAACTCTACTATTATCAGGAAGAATTGTAGAAAGTGGTGCAGGAACTGGTTGAACAATGTATCCTCCCCTATCTGCAGGAATTGCACATGCTGGAGCCTCTGTTGATTTATCGATTTTTTCATTACATTTAGCAGGAGTATCCTCTATTCTAGGGGCAGTAAATTTTATTACAACAGTAATTAATATACGAACTATTGGAATATCTATAGAACGAGTACCATTATTTGTATGGTCAGTAGTAATTACTGCAGTTCTACTATTATTATCACTACCAGTTCTAGCAGGAGCAATTACTATATTATTAACAGATCGAAATTTAAATACCTCATTTTTTTATCCCTCCGGTGGTGGAGACCCAATCTTATATCAACACCTATTCTGATTCTTTGGACACCCAGAAGTATATATCCTAATTCTACCAGGATTTGGAATAATTTCACATATTGTAACTCAAGAAAGAGGTAAAAAAGAAACATTTGGAGTTCTTGGAATAATTTATGCAATAATAGCAATTGGATTCCTAGGATTTATTGTATGGGCACATCATATATTTACTGTAGGAATAGATGTTGATACACGAGCATATTTTACTGCAGCTACAATAATTATTGCTGTACCAACAGGAATTAAGGTATTTAGATGAATTGCAACACTACATGGAACACAAATTAATTACTCCCCATCAATATTATGAGCATTAGGATTTATTTTCTTATTTACAATAGGGGGATTAACAGGAGTAGTATTAGCAAATTCATCACTAGATATTGTACTACATGACACATACTATGTTGTAGCACATTTTCACTATGTACTGTCTATAGGAGCAGTATTTGCTATTATAACAGGACTAGTGCATTGATTTCCACTATTTACAGGAGTAATAATAAATCCAGATTGATTAAAAATTCAATTCATCTCAATATTTATTGGAGTCAACTTAACATTCTTTCCACAACATTTTCTAGGATTAAGAGGAATACCACGACGATATTCGGATTATCCAGATGCATATACAATATGAAATATTGTTTCAAGATTAGGATCAATCTTATCATTTACAGCAGTAATCATTATAATTTTTATTACCTGAGAAGGTATGACAAGCGCCCGACCAACATTATTTAATCTACAACAAACATCATCAATTGAATGATATCAAATATCACCTCCTTCTGAACATACGTATTCAGAACTTCCAATACTACTTACTAACAACTAATTTTTAAGGTGGCAGAGAAGTGCATTGAATTTAAGCTTCAAATATAAGGGGTGTCCCTTACTTAAAAGTGGCAACCTGAAATCAAATAGGATTACAAGATAGATCCTCCCCATTAATAGAACAAATAATATTTTTCCATGACCACACAATATTAATTTTAATTATAATTACAGTATTAGTAGGATATTTAATAGCATCATTATTTAATAACAAATTAACAAATCGAATACTTTTAGAAGGACAAACATTAGAAACAATATGAACAATTATACCAGCAATTACCCTAGTTTTTATTGCCCTACCCTCTCTACGTTTATTATACTTGTTAGATGAAATTAATCAACCTTCATTAACTCTTAAAACTATTGGGCATCAATGATACTGAAGTTATGAATACTCCGATTTTATAAAAGCAGAATTTGATTCATATATAGCCCCAACAAATGAAATATCTTTAGACTCGTTTCGATTATTAGATGTAGATAATCGAACAGTACTACCAATTAATATAGATATTCGAGTACTAACTACATCTGCAGATGTATTACATTCATGAACCATGCCATCCATAGGAATTAAGAAAGATGCCACTCCAGGACGACTTAATCAGGCAGGGGTAAATATTAGTCGAATTGGTCAATTTTTTGGACAATGTTCAGAAATTTGTGGATCTAATCATAGATTTATACCAATTATTGTTGAAACTACAACTCACAAATCTTTTATTAATTGATTAATAAAAATTATACAAGAATCATTAGATGACTGAAAAGTAAGTAATTGTCTCTTAAACCACAAAATGGTAATATAACAACTACTTCTAATGAAAAGAGTTAGTTAATATATAACATAGGAATGTCAAACCTAAATTATCCTTGTAGATACTTTTTTATTCCACAAATATATTCATTAAACTGAATTATTTTATTCACAATATTTATATTAATTTATTTTTTATTTTTAATTGTCAACTATTATAATTATAATAAATTATTAAATAATAACAATTTTAAAATAGAAAATAAACCAAAAATTAAATACTGAAAATGATAACAAGATTATTCTCATCATTCGACCCAACATCATCAATTATAAATATATCACTACATTGAATAAGAACATTCTTGGGATTATTAATAATTCCAGCCCCATTTTGATTAATACAGTCACGAACCTCTATGTTATATAATATAATAATAGTAAAATTACATGAAGAGTTTAAAACATTTTTAGGAATAATTAGTCACCAAGGAAGAACTCTAATATTTATTAGTATATTTTCAATAATCTTATTTAATAATTCAATAGGATTATTACCCTATGTATTTACTAGATCAAGTCACTTAGTTTTTACTCTAACCCTAGCCCTACCAATATGATTATCATTTATACTATTCGGGTGAATTAATAATACAAAACATATATTAGCACACCTAGTACCGGAAGGTGTGCCAACACTATTAATACCAATTATAGTAGGTATTGAAATCATTAGAAATCTAATTCGTCCAATAACTCTATCAGTACGATTAGCAGCCAACATAATAGTTGGACACTTAATAATATCAATAATTGGAAATACAGGAACAATATTAGAAATTATTGGGCTTTCAATACTAATTTTAGCACAAATTATATTAATTATTATAGAAACAGCCGTAGCATTTATTCAGTCTTATGTATTTGCCTTATTAATTGCTATTTATTCTAGAGAATCAAAATAACTAATGTCAACAAATCAAAATCACCCATATCACTTAGTAGATCAAAGCCCATGACCAGCAACAGGAGCCATTAGAGCAATAATATTAACAACAGGGATAATTAGATGATTTCACCAACAAAATATAGTACTATTAATAATAGGGATAACAACTATACTCCTTACAATAATTCAATGATGACGAGATATTTCACGAGAAGGAACATATCAAGGATTACATACAAATCAAGTTATAATAGGACTACGATGAGGTATAATTTTATTTATTATTTCAGAAGTACTATTTTTTGTATCATTCTTTTGAGCATTTTTCCATAGAAGCTTATCCCCGACAATTGAACTAGGAATATTATGACCACCAAGGGGGATTACTCCATTTAATCCAATACAAGTACCTTTATTAAATACAGCAATTCTGCTAGCCTCAGGAGTAACAGTAACATGAGCACACCATGGACTATGAGAAAAAAACCATTCACATACAATGCAAGCACTTATATTAACATTAATATTAGGAGTATATTTTACTATTCTTCAAGCATATGAATATTATGAATCCCCATTTACTATTGCTGATGCAGTATATGGATCCACATTCTTTATAGCAACAGGATTTCACGGACTACATGTTATTATTGGATCAACCTTCCTAGGGGTATGCTTAGCTCGACACATCTTATGTCATTTTTCACCAACACATCACTTCGGGTTTGAAGCAGCAGCATGATATTGACATTTCGTAGATGTAGTATGATTATTCCTTTATATTTCAATTTATTGATGAGGTAGATAATTTACTTAGTATATTTAAAGTACACTTAACTTCCAATTAAAAAGATTATAATAAAATAAAGTAAATAATTAATGTAATCATAAGTACCTCATTATTAATTATAATAATCACATCAATTGTAATAATATTATCCACATTACTATCAAAAAAAATAATTACAGACCGAGAAAAAAGATCACCGTTTGAATGTGGATTTGACCCAAAATCCTCAGCACGAATTCCATTCTCTATAATTTTTTTTCTAATTGCAGTAATTTTTCTAATTTTTGATGTAGAAATCGTATTACTATTACCAATAACAGTTATTATTACTAATTCAAAATTAATATATTGACTATGTGTTAGACTCCTATTCCTATTAATTTTACTTTTAGGTTTATATCATGAATGAACCCAAGGATCACTAGAATGAGCATGCTGGAGTAATAGTTAATAATAACATTTGAGTTGCATTCAAAAGGTATTGAATAATTCAATTTACTTTATTAAGCAAGAAGCAAAAGCAATCAGCTTCGACCTGAATAAATTGGTATATATTACCCTTGCTTACTTGACTGAAGCCAAAGAAAGGCGGCATATTAATGTTAATAATAAAATTAGGATTATTTCCTCAGTTAAGGGGTATCTTATTAAGTGGGGGCTGCTAACTTCCATCTTTAGTGGTGAAATTCCATTAATACTCTTCACAATATTTCTTTAGTATAAAATTACATTATCTTTTCATGATAAAGCTGGACTTTAAATAAGTTCAAGAAGTGTTTACAGAATTATTTTATTCTTCCTAATAACTTCAATATTATGCTTTAATAAGCTATATAAACACACATAAATTATTAATAAAATTACTATTAAAAATGAAAATATAAAATAAATATTAAAATAGTTAGAATGTATTAGTTGGATATTTAAAGAACCACTCCTTATATATTTAGATACTCCCTGCCCCTCCATAAGTTCACTTCATCCATAATCAATAGCCTTAATATATATACCTCCAGTAATAAATGAACTACCAATTAATCCACCAGAGGATAAATAAGGTAAAAATCATATTCCTCCTAATAAATAGTATACTATTTTATTATTAAAAAATGGATAAACTTCGAACAAGAAAGATGTAATATTATATCCAATTCACCCTCCCAATAAAATACAAATAACTGCCCCTATCTTCAACTTAAAAGGAATAATAATAACAAAAACAGAAGGAAAAATTAATCATATTAATCCAGAACCACCTACAACAGATAATAATAATAAGCCTAATATACCTTTAAATATACCTCACCCCCCATCATCAGAAAAGAATTGAAATGATGTACCTCTATAAGATTTACCAACTAAATAATAATTTAATCGAAAACTATAAGCTATGGTTATACCCGTAGAAATTCGTAATAAAACAAATATTACTAAATTAAAAGAAGATATACTTAATATTTCCAAAATTAAATCCTTAGAATAAAATCCAGCCAAAAATGGTATTCCACATAGGGCAAGACTAGAAATTATTATACAAGAAATAGTTATTGGCATTTTATTAATTAAACCCCCCATACAACGAATATCCTGAACATCACCTATAACATGAATTACTACACCAGCACATAAAAACAATAAAGACTTAAATATAGCGTGCGTCAACAAGTGAAAAAATGATAACTCCTTTAATCCCATAGATAATGTTAATATTATTAACCCAAGTTGTCTTAATGTAGATAAAGCAATAATTTTCCTTAAATCATATTCAAAATTAGCACCAACCCCAGCTATAAATATAGTTAGCCCCGATAATAATAAAAGTACCCTCCCAAGAACAGTATATATCAATATATCTCCAAAACGAATTAATAAATAAACCCCAGCAGTAACCAAAGTAGAAGAATGAACTAATGCAGAAACTGGGGTTGGTGCAGCTATAGCTGCCGGCAACCATGCAGAAAACGGAATTTGTGCACTCCTTGTTATTCCAGCAATAATAATAAATCTAGTAATTAATATTATATCAAAATCAGAAATTAATCATAAATAATAAATATAATTTCATCTACCATAGTTTAATATTCAAGCAATAGATAATAAAATAAATACATCACCAATTCGATTGGACAGAGCAGTTAGTATTCCAGCAGAATAGGAACGAACATTCTGATAATAAATTACTAGACAGTAAGAAACTAATCCTAGGCCATCCCATCCTAAAATAATTCTAATAATATTAGGAGAAATAATTAAAAACATTATAGATCCAACAAATAATAAAACTAAAATAATAAATCGATTTATATTATAGCCCCCTCTATATAAGAACCTCTATAATTAATAACCATAGAAGAAATATATATAACTAAGCCTATAAAAATTAAAGATATTCAATCAAATAATATTGTTATAATAATACTAGAACTATTCAAATTAACAATATTTCACTCAATAAAAATTGTAACATCCTTAATTAAAAATATTATCCCTAATAATAATAAAATTATTCTACTAATCAATAAAATAATTGATATTATACTTGTAATAAAAAAATTAAAAACCATTGATTTAAGAACTTTTAGTTACCACTAAGTCCACAACTTACTATTCTACTTAAACTACTTAAATATTTTAAATTCAATGAAATATTGGAGAACAAAAAATAATTAAAAAATTTAATGGAAATGAATGACAAAATAATAATAAATATTCACGAATATTACTTCTTCAGCAAGAAAATACACCAGAATAATATATTCCATGCTGAGTATAAGAATATAAATATAAAGTATAACCAGCACTTAAAAAAGAAAGTAATGCAACACCTACAAAACTAAAGTAGGATCACCCAATAATTCTATTTAATAAACTAATTTCACCCAACAGGTTAATAGAAGGAGGGGCAGCCATATTAGTAATTCTTAATATAAATCATCATAAAGATAATCTAGGAATATAATTAATTATTCCCCTATTAATTAATATACTACGACTACCTAATCGTTCATAAGTAATATTTACTAGACAAAATATCCCAGAAGAACAAAGACCATGTGCTACTATTAAAGTAAGGCCACCATTTATCCCTCATGCTCCTATAGTTATAATCCCTATTAAAACAAGACCTATGTGTGCTACAGATGAATATGCAACCAAGGCCCTTAAATCAATTTGACGTATACAAACAAGACTAATTATTCAAATTCCAACAACTCTAATACCAATTCAAAAAATATTATATTTAATAGCTAATCTCTCAATACAAGAAATAATTCGCAAAATCCCATATCCTCCAAGCTTTAATAAAATTCCGGCCAAAATTATAGACCCACTAACTGGTGCCTCAACATGAGCCCTAGGTAATCACAAATGAACCAAAAATATAGGTATTTTTACTAAAAAAGCAAACACCATTCTAATATATCAAACAAAATAATTTATATCAATATTAATATATCTAAATATATATATATATAGACCACCCACTTTATAATTTAACATAAAAATACCAACCAAAAGAGGTAAAGAAGCAAGTAATGTATAAAAAAGTAAATATACCCCCGCTTGTACTCGCTCTGGTTGATATCCTCACCCTAAAATTAAAAATAAAGTGGGTACTAATGATCCCTCAAAAAACAAATAAAATAAAAAAAAATTTATTCTTATAAAAGTTAATATTAATAATAATAATAAAATAATTAACAAAAACATAAATCTACAAGGATAAAAATAAATAGATATAATACTATTTCTAGCCACTATTATTAAAAAAATAATTCAAATACTAAGTAAAATTAAAGAGTAAGACATCACATCTAAGCCAATAAAATAACCAACCCCCCATACTCCGATACCAAATCACACTATTAATAAAAACAAAAAACAACCAAAAACAATAGAAATTTGAACCAATATTCATAAAGAACTATTAAATCTCAAAAGGATTAAAAATATAAAATAAAAAATATATTTTAACCTTTTAGTAATACAAAAGAATTAAAATAATCATTACCATGAGTACGTGTAACTGATACTATAACAGATAAACCAAGAGCTCCCTCACATACACAAAATGAAATAAATAATAAACAAAAATAAGCTTCTTCCTGATTATTAATAAAATAATAAGTTATATATAAATATAAGGATAACACAATAAATTCAAGTCTTAATAGAGTTACTAATAAATGCCTACGTTGAGAAATAAAACATAAAAATCTAATAAATAAAATAATTAATATAAATAATACTCTTAACATAAGTTTTTATAGTTTAATAAAAACAATGGTCTTGTAAATCATAAATGAATTAATAATTCTAAAAACATCAAGGAAGATATAATTATATCATCATTAGCTCCCAAAGCCAATATTTTTATTAAACTACTCCTTGATATTAAAATACAATTAATATTAATTACTATTATATTATTATTAGCAATAATAATACTATATATAAAACATCCACTATCTATGGGGATTATACTAATTATACAAACTGTTACTGCATGCCTAACAATATCAACATTCCTAAAATCCACATGACTTTCCTATGTATTATTCCTAGTATTTTTAGGAGGAATACTAGTTCTATTTATTTACACAACAAGACTTACACCAAATGAAATATTCAAAATAAGAAGAAAAATAATGGTTTTGGGCGTAACCCTAATGTTATTATGTTTATTTATATTAATAATGAGAGATCCATTATTAACCCCCTCAATACTACAAAATATAGATACATATACAACCTGAAGAAGTATACCCCCCTACCAGGAATAAAATTATATAATGAATCCATTATAATAATAACTACTATAACAGTAGTATATTTATTTATTACATTAATTGCAATTGTAAAAATTACTAGACTTTCACATGGGCCCCTAAAAATAATTAAATAATTACAAATGACAAAGCCAGCACGGATTTATCACCCCCTACTTAAACTAGCAAATAATGCATTAGTGGACTTACAAGCCCCACTAAATATTTCCTACTGATGAAACTTTGGTTCACTTATAGGAATGTGTCTCTCAATCCAAATCTTAACAGGTCTTTTTTTAGCAATACATTATATCTCAAGAACAGATTTAGCCTTTTCTAGAGTAATACACATCTGCCGAGATGTAAACTATGGATGAATACTACGAACTATTCACGCTAACGGAGCTTCCATATTCTTTATTTGTATATATATACATGTTGGACGAGGGATATATTATGGATCCTATTTATACTTTCACACATGATCTATTGGGGTCATAATTATATTAGCAACAATAGCAACAGGATTTGTTGGATATGTACTACCATGGGGTCAAATATCATTTTGAGGTGCCACAGTAATTACTAACTTACTCTCGGCAATTCCATATTTAGGAACTATACTAGTTCAATGAATTTGGGGTGGGTTTGCAGTAGATAGTGCCACACTGACTCGATTCTTCGCCTTCCATTTTTTATTACCATTTATTTTAATAGCAATATCCATAGTTCATCTACTTTTTTTGCATCAAACCGGATCTAACAATCCACTATCTATTAATAGTAACATGGATAAAATTCCATTCCACCCATACTTCTCCATAAAAGACACATTAGGGTTTATACTTATAATTTTAAGATTAATAAAACTCTCATTAATATTTCCAACAACCCTAGGAGATCCTGAAAACTTTACCCCTGCAAATCCACTAGTAACCCCTGTACACATTCAACCAGAATGATACTTTCTATTTGCATATGCCATTCTACGATCAATTCCAAATAAGCTTGGGGGGGTAGTAGCACTAGTATTATCTATTATAATTTTATTAATTATACCAATACATCATAAAAGAAATTTTCGTGGACTACAATTTTACCCTTTAAATCAAGTATTATTTTGATTAATATTTGCAACCTTTATTTTATTAACTTGAATTGGAGCCCGACCCGTAGAAACTCCATACATTACTACTGGGCAAGTATTAACAATTATATATTTTATATATTTCATTATATCCCCGGCTTCTTGACTGAAACTTTAAGTGTATGTCTTGAAAACATAAAATAGAATATAAATATTCTAGAAGTCTTCACATTCTAATTGTTATGCAACTAAATATAAATTGATACAATCAATCCCCTAAAACCAACAAAAAAAAAATAATAATTTAAAGAAACCGGAAGAAAACTCCTCCAAGCTAAATATATAAGTTTATCATAACGAAATCGTGGTAGTGTACCTCGAACTCAAATATAAATAAATCCTAAAAAAATAATCCTTAAGTAAAAAAAAAAGAAAAGTGGTATTACCCCAAACAATAAAATTCTAAATAAAACACTTATAAATAAAATACTAGCATATTCAGATATAAAAATTAAAGCAAACCCCTCAGCACTATACTCAACATTAAATCCAGAAACAAGTTCAGACTCACCATCAGCAAAATCAACAGGAGTTCGGTTAGTCTCAGCTAAGCAACAACTCAATCAGGCTAACGCCAACGGTATGGCAATAAAAATAAATCATAAATAATCCTGAAAAACATTAAATAAAAGTAAATTATAACCACCAATTAAAAAAATAAAAGATAATAAAATTAATACTAATCTAACCTCATAAGAAATTCTCGAAAAATTAAGTTTTGATCTTGTAGTAGAAATGTCCGAATTAAGACGCTTTTCAGGCTCTTCTGGGCTGCTACAGCCCCTAAAGGGCCTTCGCCTCTCTTACAATGATAGCACATTCTCTTCTGTCTTCTGCTCGACGTCTCCACAGTCTTACTCCCATCCTCCTAAGGTCTTCCTCAACAACCTCCAACCATCTTTTCCTTGGCCTTCCTCTTAATCTTCACCCTCCTGGTGTCCCTTTATTGACCTTTTTAACAGCTCTGTCTTCAGGTATTCTTTCCACATGTCCTAGTCTCATGCTTCTTATTTCCGAAACTATATCTGTTTTTTTTGTAGTAGACTGTTCTAATTTCATCGTTTCTCCTTATTCGCCATTGACCATTCTCATTTACTGGCCCGTATATTTTCCTCAGTATCCTTCTTTCCCATCTTCGCAAAAGTTCTTCATCTGCTTGCACCAAAGTCTATGTCTCTGCTCCATATGTCACCACTGACATTACGACTAGCTGATATACTTTCATATTCAAATTTCTACTCAGGCTGCGAGATTTGAAAACTCTTAACAATGAGAAATACCTTCGATTACCAGCTGCAATTCTTGCTTTTCTTTCCTCCTTAATATTATTATACATGGTAATTTATGTTCCAAGATATTGAAAATTTTGAATTTTTCATACGTGCCTCCATCAACTTGTATATATTGGCCTTCCGTGAATTCCATATTTCGCGCTGCGAACATGTATTTAGTCTTGGGTTTTTTTATTTGGAGTCCCATCTCACTAGCTGTGTTCTCCAATCTTTCCAGTCCTTCCTTCACTTCTTGCAATCTTCGTGCCGTCAAATCAATGTCATCAGCATATGCTAGATTTTGGTTCACTGTGTTGAAGAGAGCTCCTACTGGGTTACACTCATGATCTTTTCTAAAACTATATTGAATAATATCGTAGATAGCACATCTCCTTGTCTCAAACCTTGGTTTACTGCAAATTCCCTAGTGAGCTCTGCTTCAATCTTCACCTTGCATTTAGTACCCCTAGGCGTCATTCTGGTTAATCTTATTAGCTTGTTTAGGATCCCTAGCTCCTTCATTGCCTCATACAATTTTCCTCGTATGATACTGTCATATGCCTGCTTAAAGTCTATAAATAACTGATGAATATTCATAACATTTCTCCATTATCTGCCTGACTATAAAGATTTGATCCGTAGCGGATCTGTTTGGTCTAAAACCACACTGGTAATCCCCTATTATTCCCTCAGTCAGTGGTGACAATCTACCTGCTAGGATTTTTGCAAGCACTTTGTATATTACGCTCACTAGGGCTATAGTTCATGTTCCCATATATCAGATAACAATTTGTGTATATACTTAATTAGTTGATTTCCCTGAGTTCTTAACCATTTCAGCAGTGATGTTATTAATCCCTGGGGCTTTGTTATTCTTTAGAGGCTTAATAACTGTTCTAACTTCTTCCAGTGTTGGAGATGTTCCGGTTTCGTCATCATGGTACTCCTCTTCATCATTCAATTCTAGATCTTGGAACCCATCTTCCACATTAAGTAGCTGACTGAAGTATTCTGCCCATCTCTCTAAGATCTCATTTTCCCCGGCTATTAGGTTTCCTGCTTGGTCCTTACAGAAAGCTGTCTTCGGTTGGAAGCCTTTCCTTATATCCTTCACCCTCATATACATTTTCCTTACTTGCTGATTACTACTATATTCTTCAAGTTCCTCAATCCACTCTTTCTCAAAGCATCGTTTCTTTCTCCTGCACACACAGTAGGCTTCCTTTCTTTTAAGTCTACATTGTTCTGTGTTAAATCTGGTTTTCCTATTAAGCATTCTCTTTCGTGCCTCATTTTTTTCATTTATTGCTGCATTACATTCCTCATCAAACCATTTACCTCTTTGGATCTTCGTCTTCTCTCCCAGCACTTCCTGTGCTGTTTCATGTAGGATCTCCTTTATTATACTCCATTTCCCTTCAATACCTTCGATTTCCCACCTTTGACTTCTTTGTTCAAGTTGGTTGCCTACCATTAAACGGAATTGTTTGGCAATGGCTTCATCTCTTTTTAACTTCTCATCACCATACCTTGAGGTCACTTTCGCTCTTCTTCCATCCCTATATGTAGCTATTCTCTGTCTGTATTTAATGCGTACTAAATAATCACTGTCTGCTCCTCGACAGCTATCTGCTTGTAGTATATCAGAGGCATGTCTTCTGTCTATCAGCACATGGTCAATTTGGTTTTGTGTTACACCATCTGGTGAACACCATGTCATTTTCCTCACCTTCTTCCTTTGATGCCAGGTGCTTCCAATGACCATTAAGTTACACACAGTCAGATCTATCAGTCTCAGACCATTATCATTTGAAATTTCATGCAAACTTTCCTTTCCTATAGAGTCTTGGAATGCTTCCTCACGTCCAACCTTGGCATTAAAGTTTCCCATTATTATCTTAATGTCATGTTTTGGTATATGATCGATTACCTGATCCAGCTGCTGGTAGAATCCATCCTTTTCATCTTCTTCTGCCTCTTCCGTTTCGGCATATACACATACTAAGGTAATGTTGAAGAACTTGGCTTTCATTCTCAGCGTACATAAGCTCTCATTTATTGGTTTGAATTTCTTTACTACAGTTTTATATTTATTGTTTAGTAGGAATCCTGTGCCACCTCTTGTATTTTCACTGCTTCCACTATACATTAATGTGTAATCCCCAGTAGATAACATTCCATTTCCTTGCCACCTGATCTCCTGCAATGCCGCTACTATTATTCTGTATTTCTTCATTTCCTCCTTTAGATTTTCCAATGCACCTGGTTTACTTAATGTTCTAACATTCCATGTGGCCAGGTATATATCATTCTTCCGTTTACGTAGTCCTTTAGCATGCCTGTGTCTTTCCATAGAATACGTCCGGCTATCATTGTTTCTGAGTTCCGCAACAATGATTGTTTTATGGGATAGGGTCGTTAGTCCCATGCTCAACCCCCAACCTGGAGGACCAAGGTTTGTATCAGGTTTGCTCCTTTATATATTTATTTAAAGACATGACACTACACGCAAATGCCCATTTACAGTGTCTTGTATTATAACACTGCTTGGTACACAAAATATGCAATCAGAAGAATTCAAAAAGTACAATAATATGATAATATGTGTTACAGTAATATAAAAATTAATATAAGATTAGATATGAAAGAGAAGTATAAAGTATTAACCTGACAGTTTGGGTTACAACTTACACATGATAACCAAGAAAATAACCAAGGAAAAACATATGTACTGTTGCCAACACTACGGCTGAGGAATCCGCTCCATCCCTCTGGTAACCCTGAGGACGGGACTTAGGGACTATAGTGTAAGTCACCAAAACTGAGACCTTCTGTAAACAAACGGTCTCACCGATTCGATGTATCACTCCGCGTCAGCTGATTCATGACCGAAATCATCTGCCGTTACACTCATAGTTCGCCGCACCTATTCATTGTATATAAGAGCCTCTGAATGTGAGAACCCGCTGTCAAAACATCAAACGAATATGCAGCCGCATACATTGTTACTCTCCCGGTCATTCTCTCTTTCATAACCCTTCAAACTGCAGACACTGACACACCACTGCACTGGGATACGAACTTAACCACTTCATTTACTGGTTTCTCAGAACGTTACATGAATCTGTTTCTCACCCCTTTTCAAAGGCTGTCCTTGCTGGTGTTTTGAAAACAAGCTCGGAGAACACTGAGACTTTCCCGCACGCATAGAACACGGCATGCTATTTTTCTAAGGATAAGTCAGGCAATATTACTAAGTTGCACTACTTTCTTGCTGTTCTCATGATTATTTTTAGAAAATAACCAATATTATAAAATATCATTATGTACACAAATCTCTAACCTCATTGAAAGTTACAATGCATGTTACTACAAAATGTTCACACTTATCTTGCCTTGCCATGTCACCAAGTTATTTTACGAAGTGCACTATATTTGGCGGAACAAAAATCGTCATTAGGATGCTTGTCAAAGTTTCCAACCGCAATAAATTTAAGAACTTTCTTTGTCTTGTTTTGATCATCATCAATATATTTATTGGACTTAGAGCAATACATATGGCTGCTTATGCCTATTATATATTTTATTTACATAAGATACAATTTACATAAAATCTACAAACAAATTTCAAATACACTCCTATCTATATCATCCTTAGAAATATACATTACCACGTTATATCATTTTGTCTAAAAAAATGCAAGTAAAATATATTCAATTCACATACAAGAAAGAAGCCAAATTTATGGGAAATGATTACTGGTGCGAAGATTTAACCATAAAGGTGAAGCAATAAGTAAAAAAAGAAAGAGCATTGGGTTTAAAGTGAGACGTCATTTGCGGCAGCGTATCCCATACTACAAATTGGCCATTGTTTTACCTTATGTAATGAAACCTGTAACAACGCTGGATTTTCGTGTGGATTATTTTACTTCTATGAGTTTGCAATGTTTTCTGTATGCACGTGGTTTTGTTTACAGAAGGTCTCAGGGTTTGTGATTTGAACCTTAGGTAGGAATATTGGGATAGGATACAATAGGTAATATGGGACGTTGCAGAACGCCTTAGTCTGGCTTCTCTTCTGAGACCTGTCCAGCATGGGTGACCTTGCTGGTAGAAAATCTACCGCTGGCATAGCTATCAGACTCAACAAAGCACGCAAACCCCTCCGCCCGCACGGTCAGTGCTACTATAAAGCGCCGTTCCCTGGAGGGGTTTTCAGTCTCTGATAAATATAATAATTCAACATTTTAATGAAAATCATCTCTGGCTTCAAATGTAGCGAAAATTAGTTTACAACGAATATTAGTATTTAACACGAATATCTCGAAATATCAAGTTCTTATCCTATGTAGAAATGTCAGAAATAAAACGATGTTCAGGCTATGAAAAGCACAATAATATAACATTTTAATGAAAATCATATCTGGTTGCTCTGTAGAGAAAATGAGCTTCAAAAGAGTATTATCATTGAACGCGAATTTTTCAAAAATACAACTTATCACCCTATTGTCGAAATGTAAAAATTAAAAAGCTTTTCAGGCTCTGAAAAAAATAATAGTTTACCATTTTAATGAAAATCATCTTTGGCTCGTTCTGTAGAGAAAATTAGTTTCAAACGAATATAACCATTGAACGCAAATTTCTCGAAAAATCAAGTTATAACACTATAGTCGAAATGTAAATATTAAAAAGCTTTTCAGGCTCTGATAAGCATAATAATTTAACATTTTAATGGAAATGATCACTGGCTTGCTCTGTAGAGAAAATGAGTTTCAAACGAATATTAGCATTGAACGCGAGTTTCTCGAGATATCAAGTTTAGAACCTATTGTCAAAATGTCAGAATTAAAACGATTCTCAGGCTCTTAAAAGTTTAATAATTCAACATTTTAAAAAGATTATCTATGGCTTGCTCTGTAAGGAATGAGTTTCAAGCGAGTATTATCATTGAACGGGAATTTTTCGAAAAATCAAGTTTTGAACCCATAGCCGAAATGTCAGAATTAAAACGTTTCTCATGCTCTGAAAAACATATTAAATCAACATTTTAATGAAAATCATCTCTGGCTTGCTCTGTAGAGAAAATGGGTTTCAAGAAAGTATTTGCATTTAACACGAATTTCTCAAAAAATCAAGTTTTGAACCTATAGTCGAAAGGTCAGAATTAAAACGTTTCTCAGGCTCTGAAAAGCATAATAATTCGACATTCTAATGAAAATCAGCTCTGGCTTGCTCTGTAGAGAAATAGGGCTTCAAGTGAGTATTTGCATTTAATACGAATTTTTGGAAAGATCAAGTTTTGAACCTATAGTCGAAATGTCAAAATTAAAACGTTTCTCAGTTTCTGAAAAATATAATAATTCAACATTCTAAAGAAAATCAGCTCTGGCTTGCTCTGTAGAGAAAATGAGTTTCAAACGAGTATTACCATTAAACGAGAATTTCTCGAAAAATATAGTTATCATCATGTAGTTGAAACGTAATAATTAAAACGCTTCTCAAGCTCTGAAAAGCATAATAAATCAACATTTTAATGAAAGTCATCTCTGGCATGCTCTGTAGAGAAAATGGGTTTCAAGAAAGTATTTGCATTTAACACGAATTTCTCAAAAAATCAAGTTTTGAACCTATAGTCGAAATGTCAGAATTGAAACGTTTCTCAGGCTCTGAAAAGCATAATAATTTATCATTTTATTGATTATCATCTCCGGCTTGCTCTGTAGAGAAAATGCGTTTCAAGCGAGTATTAGCATTGAACCCGAATTTCTCGAAAAATTAAGTTTTGATCTTGTAGTAGAAATGTCAGAATTAAGACGTATTTCAGGCTCTTCTTGGCTGCTACAGCCCCTAAAGGGCCTTCGCCTCTCTTACAATGATAGCACATTCTCTTCTGTCTTCTGCTCGACTTCTCCACAGTCTTACTCCCATCCTCCTAAGGTCTTCCTCAACAACCTCCAACCATCTTTTCCTTGGCCTTCCTCTTAATCTTCACCCTCCTGGTGTCCCTTTATTGACCTTTTTAACAGCTCTGTCTTCAGGTATTCTTTCCACATGTCCTAGTCTCATGCTTCTTATTTCCGAAACTATATCTGTTTTTTGTAGTAGAGTGTTCTAATTTCATCGTTTCTCCTTATTCGCCATTGACCATTCTCATTTACTGGCCCGTATATTTTCCTCAGTATCCTTCTTTCCCATCTTCGCAAAAGTTCTTTATCTGCTTGCTCCAAAGTCTATGTCTCTGTTCCATATGTCACCACTGACATTACGACTAGCTGATATACTTTGATTTTCAAATTTCTACTCAGGCTGCGAGATATGAAAACTCTTAACAATGAGAAATAGCTTCGATTACCAGCTGCAATTCTTGCTTTTCTTTCCTCCTTAATATTATTATACATGGTAACTTATGTTCCAAGATATTGAAAATTTTGAATTTTTCATACGTGCCTCCATCAACTTGTATATATTGGCCTTCCGTGAATTCCATATTTCGCGCTCAGAACATGTATTTAGACTTGGTTTTTTTTATTTGGAGTCCCATCTCACTAGCTGTGTTCTCCAATCTTTCCAGTCCTTCCTTCACTTCTTGCAATCTTCGTGCCATCATATCTATGTCATCAGCATATGCTAGATTTTGGTTCACTGTGTTGAAGAGAGTTCCTACTGGGTTACACTCATGATCTTTTCTAAAACTATATTGAATAATATCGTAGATTGCACATCTCCTTGTCTCAAACCTTGGTTTACTGCAAATTCCCTAGTGAGCTCTGCTTCAATCTTCACCTTGCATTTAGTACCCCTAGGCGTCATTCTGGTTAATCTTATTAGCTTGTTTAGGATCCCTAGCTCCTTCATTGCCTCATACAATTTTCCTCGTATGATACTGTCATATGCCTGCTTAAAGTCTATAAATAACTGATGAATATTCATAACATTTCTCCATTATCTGCCTGACTATAAAGATTTGATCCGTAGTGGATCTGTTTGGTCTAAAACCACAATGATAATCCCCTATTATTCCCTCAGTCAGTGGTGACAATCTACCTGCTAGGATTTTTGCAAGCACTTTGTATATTACGCTCACTAGGGCTATAGTTCATGTTCCCATATATCAGATAACAATTTGTGTATATACTTAATTAGTTGATTTCCCTGAGTTCTTAACCATTTCAGCAGTGATGTTATTAATCCCTGGGGCTTTGTTATTCTTTAGAGGCTTAATAACTGTTCTAACTTCTTCCAGTGTTGGAGATGTTCCGGTTTCGTCATCATGGTACTCCTCTTCATCATTCAATTCTAGATCTTGGAACCCATCTTCCACATTAAGTAGCTGACTGAAGTATTCTGCCCATCTCTCTAAGATCTCATTTTCCCCGCCTATTAGGTTTCCTGCTTGGTCCTTACAGAAAGCTGTCTTCGGTTGGAAGCCTTTCCTTATATCCTTCACCCTCATATACATTTTCCTTACTTGCTGATTACTACTATATTCTTCAAGTTCCTCAATCCACTCTTTCTCAAAGCATCGTTTCTTTCTCCTGCACACACAGTCTGCTTCCTTTCTTTTAAGTCTACATTGTTCTGTGTTAAATCTGGTTTTCCTATTAAGCATTCTCTTTCGTGCCTCATTTCTTTCATTTATTGCTGCTTTACATTCCTCATCAAACCATTTACCTCTTTGGATCTTCGTCTTCTCTCCCAGCACTTCCTGTGCTGTTTCATGTAGGATCTCCTTTATTATACTCCATTGCCCTTCAACACCTTCGATTTCCCACCTTTGACTTCTTTGTTCAAGTTGGTTGCCTACCATTAAACGGAATTGTTTGGCAATGGCTTCATCTCTTTTTAACTTCTCATCATCATACCTTGAGGTCACTTTCGCTCTTCTTCCATCCCTATATGTAGCTATTCTCTGTCTGTATTTAATGCGTACTAAATAATCACTGTCTGCTCCTCGACAGCTATCTGCTTGTAGTATATCAGAGGTATGTCTTCTGTCTATCAGCACATGGTCAATTTGGTTTTGTGTTACACCATCTGGTGAACACCATGTCATTTTCCTCACCTTCTTCCTTTGATGCCAGGTGCTTCCAATGACCATTAAGTTACACATAGTCAGATCTATCAGTCTCAGACCATTATCATTTGAAATTTCATGCAAACTTTCCTTTCCTATAGAGTCTTGGAATGCTTCTTCACGTCCAACCTTGGCATTAAAGTCTCCCATTATTATCTTAATATCATGTTTTGGTATACGATCGATTACCTGATCCAGCTGCTGGTAGAATCCATCCTTTTCATCTTCTTCTGCCTCTTCCGTTTCGGCATATACACATACTAAGGTAATGTTGAAGAACTTGGCTTTCATTCTCAGCGTACATAAACTCTCATTTATTGGTTTGAATTTCTTTACTACAGTTTTATATTTATTGTTTAGTAGGAATCCTGTGCCACCTCTTGTATTTTCACTGCTTCCACTATACATTAATGTGTAATCCCCAGTAGATAACATTCCATTTCCTTGCCACCTGATCTCCTGCAATGCCGCTACTATTATTCTGTATTTCTTCATTTCCTCCTTTAGGTTTTCCAATGCACCTGGTTTACTTAATGTTCTAACATTCCATGTGGCCAGGTATATATCATTCTTCCGTTTACGTAGTCCTTTAGCATGCCTGTGTCTTTCCATAGAATACGTCCGGCTATCATTGTTTCTGAGTTCCGCAACAATGATTGTTTTATGGGATAGGGTCGTTAGTCCCATGCTCAACACCCAACCTGGGGGACCAAGGTTTGTATCAGGTTTGCTCCTTTATTTATTTATTTAAAGACATGACACTACAGGCAAATGCCCATTTACAGTGTCTTGTATTATAACACTGTTTGGTACACAAAATATGCAATCAGAAGAATTCAAAAAGTACAATAATATGATATTATGTGTTACAGTAATATAAGATTAGATATGAAAGAGAAGTATAAAGTATTAACCTGACAGTTTGGGTTAGAACTTACACATGATAACCAAGAAAATAACCAAGGAAAAACATATGTACTGTTGCCAACACTACGGCTGAGGAATCCGCTCCATCCCCCTGGTAACCCTGAGGACGGGACTTAGGGACTATAGTGTAAGTCACCAACCCTGAGACCTTCTGTAAACAAACGGTCTCACCGATTCGATGTATCACTCCGCGTCAGCTGATTCATGACCGAAATCATCTGAATTACACTCATAGTTCGACGCACTTATTCATTTTATATAAGAGCCTCTGAATGTGAGAACCCGCTGTCAAAACATCAAACGTATATGCAGCCGCATACATTGTTACTCACCCAGTCATTCTCTCTTTCATAACCCTTAAAACTGCAACAACTGACACACCACTGCACTGGGATACGAACTTAACCACTTCATTTACTGGTTTCTCAGAACGTTACATGAATCTGTTTCTCACCCCTTTTCAAAGGCTGTCCTTGCTGGTGTTTTGAAAACAAGCTCGGAGAACACTGAGACTTTCCCGCACGCATAGAACACGGCATGCTATTTTTCTAAGGATAAGTCAGGCAATATTACTAAGTTGCACTACTTTCTTGCTGTTCTCATGATTATTTTTAGAAAATAACCAATGTTATAAAATATCATTATGTACACAAATCTCTAAGCTCATTGAAAGTTACAATGCATATTACTACAAAATGTTCACACTTATCTTGCCTTGCCATGTCACCAAGTTATTTTACGTAGTGCACTATATTTGGTGGAACAAAAATCGTCATTAGCATGCTTGTCAAAGTTTCCAACCGCAATAAATTTAAGAACATTCTTTGTCTTGTTTTGATCATCATCAATATATTTATTGGACTTAGAGCAATGCATGTTGCTGTTTATGCCCATTATATATTTTAATTACATAAGATACAATTTACATAAAATTTACAAAAAAATTTCAAATACTCTCCTATCTATATCATCCTTAGAAATATACATTACCATGTTATATCATTTTGTCTAAAAAAATGCAAGTAAAATATATTCAATTCAATACTGACCAAGCCAGAGATGATTTTCATTAAAATGTTGAATCATTATATTTTTCAGAGCCTGAAAACCCCTAAAGGGAACGCCGCCTTATAGTAGCACTGGCCGTGCGGGCGGAGGGGTTTGCGTGCTATGTTGAGGCTGAGAGCTATGCCAGCGGTAGATTTTCTGACAGCAAGGTCACCCAGGTCTCAGAAAAGAAGCCAGACTAAGGCGTTCTGCAACGTCCAATTTTACCTATTGTATCCTATCCCAATATTACTACCTAAAGATCAAATCACAAACCCTGAGACCTTCTGTGAACAAAACCACGTGCATACAGAAAGCATTGCAAACTCATAGAAGTAAAATAATCCACACGAAAATCCAGCGTTGTTACAGGATTCATTACATAAGGTAAAACAATGGCCAATTTGTAGTATGGGATACGCTGCCGCAAATGACGTCTCACTTTAGACCCAATGCTCTTTCTTTTTTTACTTATTGCTTCACCTTTATGGTTAACTCTTTGCACCAGTAATCATTTTCCATAAATTTGGCTTCTTTCTTGCATGTGAATTGAATATATTTTACTTGCATTTTTTTAGACAAAATGATATAACATGGTAATGTATATTTCAAAGGATGATATAGATAGGAGAGTATTTGAAATTTTTTTGTAAATTTTATGTAAATTGTATCTTATGTAAATAAAATATATAATGGACATAAACAGCCATATGCATTGCTCTAAGTCCAATAAATATATTGATGATGATCAAAACAAGACAAAGAAAGTTCTTAAATTTATTGCGGTTTGAAACTTTGACAAGCATCCTAATGACGATTTTTGTTCCGCCAAATATAGTGCACTACGTAAAATAACTTGGTGACATGGCAAGGCAAGATAAGTGTGTACATTTTGTAGTAATATGCATTGTAACTTTCAATGAGCTTAGAGATTTGTGTACATAGTGATATTTTATAACATTGGTTACTTTCTAAAAATAATCACGTGAACAGCAAGAAAGTAGTGCAACTTAGTAATATTGCCTAACGTATCCTTAGAAAAATAACATGCCGTGTTGTATGCGTGCGGGAAAGTCTCAGTGTTCTCCGAGCTTGTTTTCAAAACACCTTTGAAAAGGGGTGAGAAACAGATTCATGTAACGTTCTGAGAAACCAGTAAATGAAGTGGTTAAGTTCGTATCCCAGTGCAGTGGTGTGTCAGTGTCTGCAGTTTTAAGGGTTATGAAAGAGAGAATGACCGGGAGAGTAACAATGTATACGGCTGCATATTCGTTTGATGTTTTAAGAGCGGGTTCTCACATTCAGAGGCTCTTATATAAAATGAATAGGTGCGGCGAACTATGAGTGTAACGGCAGATGATTTCGGTCATGAATCAGCTGACGCGGAGTGATACATCGAATCGGCGAGACCGTTTGTTTACAGAAAGTCTCAGGGTTGGTGACTTACACTATAGTCCCTAAGTCCCGTCCTCAGGGTTACGAGGGGGATGGAGCGGATTCCTCAGCCGTAGTGTTGGCAACAGTACATATGTTTTTCCTTGGTTATTTTCTTGGTTATCATGTGTAAGTTCTAACCCAAACTGTCAGGTTAATACTTTATACTTCTCTTTCATATAATTTTTATATTACTGTAACACATATTATCATATTATTGTACTTTTTGAAAAATTCTGATTGCATATTTTGTGTACCAAACAGTGTTATAATACAAGACACTGTAAATGGGCATTTGCCTGTAGTGTCATGTCTTTAAATAAATAAATAAAGGAGCAAACCTGATACAAACCTTGGTCCTCCAGGTTGGGTGTTGAGCATGGGACTAACGACCCTATCCCATAAAACAATCATTGTTGCGGAACTCAGAAACAATGATAACCGGACGTATTCTATGGAAAGACACAGGCATGCTAAAGGACTACGTACCTGGCCACATGGAATGTTAGAACATTAAGTAAAGCAGGTGCATTGGAAAACCTAAAGGAGGAAATGAAGAAATACAGAATAATAGTAGCGGCATTGCAGGAGATCAGGTGGCAAGGAAATGGAATGTTATCTACTGGGGATTACACATTAATGTATAGTGGAAGCAGTGAAAATACAAGAGGTGGCAAAGGATTCCTACTAAACAATAAATATAAAACTGTAGTAAAGAAATTCAAACCAATAAATGAGAGCTTATGTACGCTGAGAATGAAAGCCAAGTTCTTCAACATTACCTTAGTATGTGTATATGCCGAAACGGAAGAGGCAGAAGAAGATGAAAAGGATGGATTCTACCAGCAGCTGGATCAGGTAATCTATCGTATACCAAAACATGACATTAAGTAATAATGGGAGACTTTAATGCCAAGGTTGGACGTGAAGAAGCATTCCAAGACTCTATAGGAAAGGAAAGTTTGCATGAAATTTCAAATGATAATAGTCTGAGACTGATAGATCTGACTATGTGTAACTTAATGGCCATTGGAAGCACCTGGCATCAAAGGAAGAAGGTGAGGAAAATGACATGGTGTTCACCAGATGGTGTAACACAAAACCAAATTGACCATGTGCTGATAGACAGAAGACATGCCTCTGATATACTACATGCAGATAGCTGTCGAGGAGCAGACAGTGATTATTTAGTACGCATTAAATACAGACAGAGAATAGCTACATATAGGGATGGAAGAAGAGCGAACGTGACCTCAAGGTATGATGATGAGAAGTTAAAAAGAGATGAAGCCATTGCCAAACAATTCCGTTTAATGGTATTCAACCAACTTGAACAAAGAAGTCAAAGGTGGGAAATCGAAGGTATTGAAGGGAAATGGAGTATAATAAAGGAGATCCTACATGAAACAGCACAGGAAGTGCTGGGAGAGAAGACGAAGATCCAAAGAGGTAAATGGTTTGATGAGGAATGTAAAGCAGCAATAAATGAAAGAAATGAGGCTGGAAAGAGAATGCCTAAAAGGAAAACCAGATATAACACAGAACAATGTAGACTTAAAAGAAAGGAAGCAGGTGTGTGCAGGAGAAAGAAACGATGCTTTGAGAAAGAGTGGATTGAGGAACTTGAAGAATATAGTAGTAATCAGCAAGTAAGGAAAATGTATATGAGGGTGAAGGATATAAGGAAAGGCTTCCAACCGAAGACAGCTTTCTGTAAGGACCAAGCAGGAAACCTAATAGGCGGGGAAAATGAGATCTTAGAGAGATGGGCAGAATACTTCAGTCAGCTACTTAATGTGGAAGATGGGTTCCAAGATCTAGAATTGAATGATGAAGAGGAGTATCATGATGACGAAACCGGAACATCTCCAACACTGGAAGAAGTTAGAACAGTTATTAAGCCTCTAAAGAATAACAAAGCCCCAGGGATTAATAACATCACTGCTGAAATGGTTAAGAACTCAGGGAAATCAACTAATTAAGTATATACACAAATTTTTATCTGATATATGGGAACATGAACTATAGCCCTAGTGAGCGTAATATACAAAGTGCTTGCAAAAATCCTAGCAGGAAGATTGTCACCACTGACTGAGGGAATAATAGGATATTATCAGTGTGGTTTTAGACCAAACAGATCCACTACGGATCAAATCTTTATAGTCAGGCAAATAATGGAGAAATGTTATGAATATTCATCAGTTATTTATAGACTTTAAGCAGGCATATGACAGTATCATACGAGGAAAATTGTATGAGGCAATGAAGTAGCTAGGGATCCTAAACAAGCTAATAAGATTAACCAGAATGACACCTGGAATTCACGGAAGGCCAATATATACAAGTTGATGGAGGCACGTATGAAAAATTCAAAAGTTTTCAATATCTTGGAACATAAGTTACCATGTATAACAATATTAAGGAGGAAAGAAAAGCAAGAATTGCAGCTGGTAATCGAAGCTTTTTCTCATTGTTAAGAGTTTTCAAATCTCGCAGCCTGAGTAGAAATTTGAAAATCAAAGTATATCAGCTAGTCGTAATGTCAGTGGTGACATATGGAGCAGAGACATAAACTTTGGTGCAAGCAGATGAAGAACTTTTGCGAAGATGGGAAAGAAGGATACTGAGGAAAATATACGGGCCAGTAAATGAGAATGGTCAACGGCGAATAAGGAGAAACGATGAAATTAGAACACTCTACTACTAAAAAACAGATATAGTTTCCGATATAGGAAGCATGAGACTCAGGTGGGTAGGACATGTGGAAAGAATACCTGAAAACAGAGCTGTTAAAAAGGTCAATAAAGGGACACCAGGAGGGTGAAGATTAAGAGGAAGGCCAAGGAAAAGATGGTTGGAGGTTGTTGAGGAAGACCTTAGGAGGATGGGAGTAAGACGGTGGAGACGTCGAGCAGAAGACAGAAGAGAATGTGCTATCATTGTAAGAGAGCCGAAGGCCCTTTAGGGGCTGTAGCAGACAAGAAGAGCCTGAAAAGCGTCTTAATTCTGACATTTCTACTGCAAGATCAAAACTTAATTTTTCGAGAAATTCGCGTTCAATGCTAATACTCGTATGAAACTCATTTTCTCTACAGAGCAAGCCAGAGCTGATTTTTACTAGAATGTTGAATTATTATGTTTTTCAGAGCCTGAGAAACGTTTTAATTTTGACATTTCGACTATAGGTTCAAAACTTGATCTTTCGAAAAATTCGTGTTAAATGCAAATACTCACTTGAAACCCAATTTCTCTACAGAGCAAGCCAGAGATGATTTTCATCAAAATGTTGAATTATTATGCTTTTCAAAGCTTGAGAAGCGTTCTAATTATTACATTTTGACTACACGATGATAACTTGATTTTTCGAGAAATTCGCGTTCAATGCTAATACTCGTTTGAAACTCATTTTTTCTACAGAGCAAGGCAGAAATGATTTTCATTAAAATGTTGATTAATTATTCTTTTCAGAGCCTGAAAAACGTTTTAATTCTGACATTTCGACTATGGGTTCAAAACTTGATTTTTTGAAAAATTCGCGTTAAATGCTCATACTCGCTTGAAACTTATTTTCTCTACAGAGCAAGCCAGAGATGATTTTCTTTAAATGATGAATTATTATGTTTTTCAGAGCTTGACAAGCGTTTTAATTATTACATTTCGACTTCAGGATAATAACTCGATTTTTGGAGAAATTCGCGTTATATTCAAGTACTCGCTTAAAACCCATTTTCTCTACAGAGCAAGCCAGAGATGATAATCATTAAAATGATAAATTATTATGCTTTTCAGAGCTTGAGAAACGTCTTAATTCTGACATTTCTACTACAAGATCAAAACTTAATTTTTCGAGAAAATCGCGTTCAATGCTAATACTCGTATGAAACTCATTTTCTCTACAGAGCAAGCCAGAGCTGATTTTCATTAGAATGTTGAATTATTAAGCTTTTCAGAGCCTGAGAAACGTTTTAATTCTGACATTTCGACTATAGGATCAAAACTTGATTTTTTGAAAAATTCGTATTAAATTCAAATACTCACTTGAAACCCATTTTCTCTACAGAGCAAGCCAGAGATGATTTTCTTTAAATTGTTGAATTATTATGTTTTTCAGAGCTAGAGAAGCGTTTTAAATATTACATTTCGACTACAGGATGATAACTTAATTTTTCCAGAAATTCGTGTTCAACGCTAATACTCGTTTGAAACTCATTTTCCCTACGGAGCAAGCCAGAGATTATTTTCATTAAAATGTTGCATTATTATGCTTCTCGGAGCATAACTTTTTAATTCTGACATTTCGACAAATAGGTTGAAAACTTGATTCTACGAAAAATGCTAATACTCGCTTGAAACCCATTTTTTCTACAGAGCACGCCAGAAATGATTTTCATTAAATGTTGAATTATTATGTTTTTCAGAGCTTGAGAAACGTTTTAATTATTACATTTCGACTATAGGATGAAAACTTGATTTATCGTGTAATTCGCGTTCAATGATAATACTCGCTTGAAACTCATTCCTTACAGAGCAAGCCATAGATAATCTTTTTAAAATGTTGAATTATTAAACTTTTAAGAGTCTGAGAATCGTTTTAATTCTGACATTTTGACAATAGGTTCTAAACTTGAATTCTCGAGAAACTCGCGTTCAATGCTAATATTCGTTTGAAACTCATTTTCTCTACAGAGCAAGCCAGTGATCATTTCCATTAAAATGTTAAATTATTATACTTATCAGAGCCTGAAAAGCTTTTTAATTATTACATTTCGACTATAGTGTTATAACTTGATTTTTCGAGAAATTCGCGTTAAATGCTAATATTCGTTGTAAACTAATTTTCGCTACAGTTGAAGCCAGAGATGATTTTCATTAAAATGTTGAATTATTATATTTATCAGAGCCTGAAAACCCCTCCAGGGAACGGCGCCTTATAGTAGCACTGACCGTGCGGGCGGAGGGGTTTGCGTGCTTTGTTGAGGCTGAGAGCTATACCAGCGGTAGATTTTCTACCAGCAAGGTCACCCATGCTGGACAGGTCTCAGAAGAGTAGCCCGACTAAGGCGTTCTGGAACGTCCCATATTACCTATTGTATCCTATCCCAATATTCCTACCTAAAGTTCAAATCACAAACCCTGAGACCTTCTGTAAACAAAACAACGTGCATACAGAAAGCATTGCAAACTCATAGAAGTAAAATAATCCACACGAAAATCCAGCGTTGTTACAGGATTCATTACATAAGGTAAAACAATGGCCAATTTGTAGTATGGGATACGCTGCCGCAAATGACGTCTCACTTTAAACCCAATGCTCTTTCTTTTTTTACTTATTGCTTCACCTTTATGGTTAACTCTTTGCACCAGTAATCATTTCCCATAAATTTGGCTTCTTTCTTGCATGTGAATTGAATATATTTTACTTGCATTTTTTTAGACAAAATGATATAACATTGTAATGTATATTTCTAAGGATGATATAGATAGGAGTGTATTTGAAATTTTTTTGTAGATTTTATGTAAATTGTATCTTATGTAAATAAAATATATAATAGGCATAAACAGCCATATGCATTCCTCTAAGTCCAATAAATATATTGATGATGATCAAAACAAGACAAAGAAAGTTCTTAAATTTATTGCGGTTGGAAACTTTGACAAGCATCCTAAAGACGATTTCTGTTCCGCCAAATATAGTGCACTTCGTAAAATAACTTGGTGACATGGCAAGGCAAGATAAGTGTGAACATTTTGTAATAATATGCATTGTATCTTTCAATGAGCTTAGAGATTTGTGTACATAATGATATTTTATAACATTGGTTATTTTCTAAAAATAATCATGTGAACAGCAAGAAAGTAGTGCAACTTAGTAATATTGCCTGACTTATCATTAGAAAAATAACATGCCGTGTTCTATGCGTGCGGTAAAGTCTCAGTGTTCTCCGAGCTTGTTTTCAAAACACCAGCAAGGACAGATTTTGAAAAGGGGTGGGAAACAGATTCATGTACCGTTCTGAGTAACCAGTAAATGAAGTGGTTAAGTTCGTATCCCAGTGCAGTGGTGTGTCAGTGTCTGCAGTTTGAAGGGTTATGAAAGAGAGAACGACCGGGAGAGTAACAATGTATGCGGCTGCATATTCGTTTGATGTTTTGAGAGCGGGTTCTCACATTCAGAGGCTCTTATATACAATGAATAGGTGCGGCGAACTATGAGTGTAACGGCAGATGATTTCGGTCATGAATCAGCTGACGCGGAGTGATACATCGAATCGGTGAGACCGTTTGTTTACAGAAGGTCTCAGGGTTGGTGACTTACACTATAGTCCCTAAGTCCCGTCCTCAGGGTTACGAGGGGGATGGAGCGGATTCCTCAGCCGTAGTGTTGGCAACAGTACATATGTTATTCCTTGGTTATTTTCTTGGTTATCATGTGTAAGTTCTAACCCAAACTGTCAGGTTAATACTTGATACTTCTCTTTCATATCTAATCTTATATTAATTTTTATATTACTGTAACACATATTATCATATTATTGTACTTTTTGAATTCTTCTGATTGCATATTTTGTGTACCAAACAGTGTTATAATACAAGACACTGTAAATGGGCATTTGCCTGTAGTGTCATGTCTTTAAATAAATAAATAAAGGAGCAAACCTGATACAAACCTTGGTCCTCCAGGTTGGGTGTTGAGCATGGGACTAACGACCCTATCCCATAAAACAATCATTGTTGCGGAACTCAGAAACAATGATAACCGGACGTATTCTATGGAAAGACACAGGCATGCTAAAGGACTACGTACCTGGCCACATGGAATGTTAGAACATTAAGTAAAGCAGGTGCATTGGAAAACCTAAAGGAGGAAATGAAGAAATACAGAATAATAGTAGCGGCATTGCAGGAGATCAGGTGGCAAGGAAATGGAATGTTATCTACTGGGGATTACACATTAATGTATAGTGGAAGCAGTGAAAATACAAGAGGTGGCACAGGATTCCTACTAAACAATAAATATAAAACTGTAGTAAAGAAATTCAAACCAATAAATGAGAGCTTATGTACGCTGAGAATGAAAGCCAAGTTCTTCAACATTACCTTAGTATGTGTATATGCCGAAACGGAAGAGGCAGAAGAAGATGAAAAGGATGGATTCTACCAGCAGCTGGATCAGGTAATCGATCGTATACCAAAACATGACATTAAGATAATAATGGGAGACTTTAATGCCAAGGTTGGACGTGAAGAAGCATTCCAAGACTCTATAGGAAAGGAAAGTTTGCATGAAATTTCAAATGATAATGGTCTGAGACTGATAGATCTGACTATGTGTAACTTAATGGCCATTGGAAGCACCTGGCATCAAAGGAAGAAGGTGAGAAAAATGACATGGTGTTCACCAGATGGTGTAACACAAAACCAAATTGACCATGTGCTGATAGACAGAAGTCATGCCTCTGATATACTAGAAGCAGATAGCTGTCGAGGAGCAGACAGTGATTATTTAGTACGCATTAAATACAGACAGAGAATAGCTACATATAGGGATGGCAGAAGAGCGAAAGTGACCTCAAGGTATGATGATGAGAAGTTAAAAAGAGATGAAGCCATTGCCAAACAATTCCGTTTAATGGTATTCAACCAACTTGAACAAAGAAGTCAAAGGTGGGAAATCGAAGGTATTGAAGGGAAATGGAGTATAATAAAGGAGATCCTACATGAAACAGCACAGGAAGTGCTGGGAGAGAAAACGAAGATCCAAAGAGGTAAATGGTTTGATGAGGAATGTAAAGCAGCAATAAATGAAAGAAATGAGGCACGAAAGAGAATGCTTAATAGGAAAACCAGATATAACACAGAACAATGTAGACTTAAAATAAAGGAAGCAGGTGTGTGCAGGAGAAAGAAACGATGCTTTGAGAAAGAGTGGATTGAGGAACTTGAAGAATATAGTAGTAATCAGCAAGTAAGGAAAATGTATATGAGGGTGAAGGATATAAGGAAAGGCTTCCAACCGAAGACAGCTTTCTGTAAGGACCAAGCAGGAAACCTAATAGGCGGGGAAAATGAGATCTTAGAGAGATGGGCAGAATACTTCAGTCAGCTACTTAATGTGGAAGATGGGTTCCAAGATCTAGAATTGAATGATGAAGAGGAGTACCATGATGACGAAACCGGAACATCTCCAACACTGGAAGAAGTTAGAACAGTTATTAAGCCTCTAAAGAATAACAAAGCCCCAGGGATTAATAACATCACTGCTGAAATGGTTAAGAACTCAGGGAAATCAACTAATTAAGTATATACACAAATTGTTATCTGATATATGGGAACATGAACTATAGCCCTAGTGAGCGTAATATACAAAGTGCTTGCAAAAATCCTAGCAGGAAGATTGTCACCACTGACTGAGGGAATAATAGGGGATTATCAGTGTGGTTTTAGACCAAACAGATCCACTACGGATCAAATCCTTATAGTCAGGCAGATAATGGAGAAATGTTATGAATATTCATCAGTTATTTATAGACTTTAAGCAGGCATATGACAGTATCATACGAGGAAAATTGTATGAGGCAATGAAGGAGCTAGGGATCCTAAACAAGCTAATATGATTAACCAGAATGACGCCTGGAATTCACGGAAGGCCAATATATACAAGTTGATGGAGGCACGTATGAAAAATTCAAAAGTTTTCAATATCTTGGAACATAAGTTACCATGTATAACAATATTAAGGAGGAAAGAAAAGCAAGAATTGCAGCTGGTAATCGAAGCTATTTCTCATTGTTAAGAGTTTTCAAATCTCGCAGCCTGAGTAGAAATTTGAAAATCAAAGTATATCAGCTAGTCGTAATGTCAGTGGTGACATATGGAGCAGAGACATAGACTTTGGTGCAAGCAGATGAAGAACTTTTGCGAAGATGGGAAAGAAGGATACTGAGGAAAATATACGGGCCAGTAAATGAGAATGGTCAATGGCGAATAAGGAGAAACGATGAAATTAGAACACTCTACTACAAAAAAAAACAGATATAGTTTACGATATAAGAAGCATGAGACTCAGGTGGCTAGGACATGTGGAAAGAATACCTGAAAACAGAGCTGTTAAAAAGGTCAATAAAGGGACACCAGGAGGGTGAAGATTAAGAGGAAGGCCAAGGAAAAGATGGTTGGAGGTTGTTGAGGAAGACCTTAGGAGGATGGGAGTAAGACGGTGGAGACGTCGAGCAGAAGACAGAAGAGAATGTGCTATCATTGTAAGAGAGGCGAAGGCCCTTTAGGGGCTGTAGCAGCCAAGAAGAGCCTGAAAAGCGTCTTAATTCTGACATTTCTACTGCAAGATCAAAACTTAATTTTTCGAGAAATTCGCGTTCAATGCTAATACTCGTATGAAACTCATTTTCTCTACAGAGCAAGCCAGAGCTGATTTTTACTAGAATGTTGAATTATTATGTTTTTCAGAGCCTGAGAAACGTTTTAATTTTGACATTTCGACTATAGGTTCAAAACTTGATCTTTCGAAAAATTCGTGTTAAATGCAAATACTCACTTGAAACCCTATTTCTCTACAGAGCAAGCCAGAGATGATTTTCATCAAAATGTTGAATTATTATGCTTTTCAAAGCTTGAGAAGCGTTCTAATTATTACATTTTGACTACACGATGATAACTTGATTTTTCGAGAAATTCGCGTTCAATGCTAATACTCGTTTGAAACTCATTTTTTCTACAGAGCAAGGCAGAAATGATTTTCATTAAAATGTTGATTTATTATTCTTTTCAGAGCCTGAAAAACGTTTTAATTCTGACATTTCGACTATGGGTTCAAAACTTGATTTTTTGAAAAATTCGCGTTAAATGCTAATACTCGCTTGAAACTTATTTTCTCTACAGAGCAAGCCAGAGATGATTTTCTTTAAATGATGAATTATTATGTTTTTCAGAGCTTGAGAAGCGTTTTAATTATTACATTTCGACTTCAGGATAATAACTCGATTTTTGGAGAAATTCGCTTTAAATTCAAGTACTCGCTTAAAACCCATTTTCTCTACAGAGCAAGCCAGAGATGATAATCATTAAAATGATAAATTATTATGCTTTTCAGAGCTTGAGAAACGTCTTAATTCTGACATTTCTACTACAAGATCAAAACTTAATTTTTCGAGAAAATCGCGTTCAATGCTAATACTCGTATGAAACTCATTTTCTCTACAGAGCAAGCCAGAGCTGATTTTCATTAGAATGTTGAATTATTAAGCTTTTCAGATCCTGAGAAACGTTTTAATTCAGACATTTCGACTATAGGTTCAAAACTTGATTTTTTGAAAAATTCGTATTAAATTCAAATACTCACTTGAAACCCATTTTCTCTACAGAGCAAGCCAGAGATGATTTTCTTTAAATTGTTGAATTATTATGTTTTTCAGAGCTAGAGAAGCGTTTTAAATATTACATTTCGACTATAGGATGATAACTTAATTTTTCGAGAAATTCGTGTTCAACGCTAATACTCGTTTGAAACTCATTTTCCCTACGGAGCAAGCCAGAGATTATTTTCATTAAAATGTTGCATTATTATGCTTCTCAGAGCCGGGGAAACGTTTTAATTCTGACATTTCGACAAATAGGTTGAAAACCTGATTCTACGAAAAATGCTAATACTCGCCTGAAACCCATTTTCTCAACAGAGCACGCCAGAAATGATTTTCATTAAATGTTGTATTATTATGTTTTTCAGAGCTTGAGAAACGTTTTAATTATTACATTTCGACTATAGGATGAAAACTTGATTTATCGTGTAATTCGCGTTCAATGAAAATACTTGCTTGAAACTCATTCCTTACAGAGCAAGCCTTAGATAATATTTTTAAAATGTTGAATTATTAAACTTTTAAGAGCCTGAGAATCGTTTTAATTATGACATTTTGACAATAGGTTCTAAACTTGAATTCTCGAGAAACTCGCGATCAATGCTAATATTCGTTTGAAACTCATTTTCTCTACAGAGCAAGCCAGTGATCATTTCCATTAAAATGTTAAATTATTATGCTTATCAGAGCCTGAAAAGCTTTTTAATTATTACATTTCGACTATAGTGTTATAACTTGATTTTTCGAGAAATTCGCGTTCAATGGTTATATTCGTTTGAAACTAATTTTCTCTACAGAACAAGCCAAAGATGATTTTCAATAAAATGGTAAACTATTATTTTTTTCAGAGCCTGAAAAGCTTTTTAATTTTTACATTTCGACTATAGGGTGATAAGTTGTCTTTTCGAGAAATTCGCGTTCAATGATAATACTCTTTTGAAACTCATTTTCTCTACAGAGCAACCAGATATAATTTTCATTAAAATGTTATATTATTGTGCTTTTCATAGCCTGAACATCGTTTTAATTCTGACATTTCTACATAGGAAAAGAACTTGAATTTTCGAGATATTCGCGTTAAATGCTAATATTCGTTGTAAACTAATTTTCGCTACAGTTGAACCCAGTGATGATTTTCATTAAAATGTTGAATTATTATATTTATCAGAGCCTGAAAACCCCTCCAGGGAACGGCGCCTTATAGTAGCACTGACCGTGCGGGCGGAGGGGTTTGGGTGCTTTGTTGAGGCTGAGAGCTATGCCAGCGGTAGATTTTCTACCAGCAAGGTCACCCATGCTGGACAGGTCTCAGAAGAGTAGCCCGACTAAGGCGTTCTGGAACGTCCCATATTACCTATTGTATCCTATCCCAATATTCCTACCTAAAGTTCAAATCACAAACCCTGAGACCTTTTGTAAACAAAACCACGTGCATACAGAAAGCATTGCAAACTCATAGAAGTAAAATAATCCACACGAAAATCCAGCGTTGTTACAGGATTCATTACATCAGGTAAAACAATGGCCAATTTGTAGTATGGGATACGCTGCCGCAAATGACGTCTCACTTTAGACCCAATGCTCTTTCTTTTTTTACTTATTGCTTCACCTTTATGGTTAACTCTTTGCACCAGTAATCATTTCCCATAAATTTGGCTTCTTTCTTGCATGTGAATTGAATATATTTTACTTGCATTTTTTTAGACAAAATGATATAACATGGTAATGTATATTTCTAAGGATGATATAGATAGGAGAGTATTTGAAATTTTTTTGTAAATTTTATGTAAATTGTATCTTATGTAAATAAAATATATAATGGGCATAAACAGCCATATGCATTGCTCTAAGTCCAATAAATATATTGATGATGATCAAAACAAGACAAAGAAAGTTCTTAAATTTATTGCGGTTGGAAACTTTGACAAGCATCCTAATGACGATTTTTGTTCCGCCAAATATAGTGCACTACGTAAAATAACTTGGTGACATGGCAAGGCAAGGTAAGTGTGTACATTTTAAACTAATATGCATTGTAACTTTCAATGAGCTTAGAGATTTGTGTACATAATGATATTTTATAACATTGGTTACTTTCTAAAAATAATCACGTGAACAGCAAGAAAGTAGTGCAACTTAGTAATATTGCCTAACGTATCCTTAGAAAAATAACATGCCGTGTTGTATGCGTGCGGGAAAGTCTCAGTGTTCTCCGAGCTTGTTTTCAAAACACCTTTGAAAAGGGGTGAGAAACAGATTCATGTAACGTTCTGAGAAACCAGTAAATGAAGTGGTTAAGTTCGTATCCCAGTGCAGTGGTGTGTCAGTGTCTGCAGTTTTAAGGGTTATGAAAGAGAGAATGACCGGGAGAGTAAAAATGTATGCGGCTGCATATTCGTTTGATGTTTTGAGAGCGGGTTCTCACATTCAGAGGCTCTTATATACAATGAATAGGTGCGGCGAACTATGAGTGTAACGGCAGATGATTTCGGTCATGAATCAGCTGACGCGGAGTGATACATCGAATCGGTGAGACCGTTTGTTTACAGAAGGTCTCAGGGTTGGTGACTTACACTATAGTCCCTAAGTCCCGTCCTCAGGGTTACGAGGGGGATGGAGCGGATTCCTCAGCCGTAGTGTTGGCAACAGTACATATGTTTTTCCTTGGTTATTTTCTTGGTTATCATGTGTAAGTTCTAACCCAAACTGTCAGGTTAATACTTGATACTTCTCTTTCATATCTAATCTTATATTAATTTTTATATTACTGTAACACATATTATCATATTATTGTACTTTTTGAATTCTTCTGATTGCATATTTTGTGTACCAAACAGTGTTATAATACAAGACACTGTAAATGGGCATTTGCCTGTAGTGTCATGTCTTTAAATAAATAAATAAAGGAGCAAACCTGATACAAACCTTGGTCCTCCAGGTTGGGTGTTGAGCATGGGACTAACGACCCTATCCCATAAAACAATCATTGTTGCGGAACTCAGAAACAATGATAACCGGACGTATTCTATGGAAAGACACAGGCATGCTAAAGGACTACGTACCTGGCCACATGGAATGTTAGAACATTAAGTAAACCAGGTGCATTGGAAAACCTAAAGGAGGAAATGAAGAAATACAGATTAATAGTAGCGGCATTGCAGGAGATCAGGTGGCAAGGAAATGGAATGTTATCTACTGGGGATTACACATTAATGTATAGTGGAAGCAGTGAAAATACAAGAGGTGGCACAGGATTCCTACTAAACAATAAATATAAAACTGTAGTAAAGAAATTCAAACCAATAAATGAGAGCTTATGTACGCTGAGAATGAAAGCCAAGTTCTTCAACATTACCTTAGTATGTGTATATGCCGAAACGGAAGAGGCAGAAGAAGATGAAAAGGATGGATTCTACCAGCAGCTGGATCAGGTAATCGATCGTATACCAAAACATGACATGAAGATAATAATGGGAGACTTTAATGCCAAGGTTGGACGTGAAGAAGCATTCCAAGACTCTATAGGAAAGGAAAGTTTGCATGAAATTTCAAATGATAATGGTCTGAGACTGATAGATCTGAGTATGTGTAACTTAATGGCCTTTGGAAGCACCTGGCATCAAAGGAAGAAGGTGAGGAAAATGACATGGTGTTCACCAGATGGTGTAACACAAAACCAAATTGACCATGTGCTGATAGACAGAAGACATGCCTCTGATATACTACAAGCAGATAGCTGTCGAGGAGCAGACAGTGATTATTTAGTACGCATTAAATACAGACAGAGAATAGCTACATATAGGGATGGCAGAATAGCGAAAGTGACCTCAAGGTATGATGATGAGAAGTTAAAAAGAGATGAAGCCATTGCCAAACAATTCCGTTTAATGGTATTCAACCAACTTGAACAAAGAAGTCAAAGGTGGGAAATCGAAGGTATTGAAGGGAAATGGAGTATAATAAAGGAGATCCTACATGAAACAGCACAGGAAGTGCTGGGAGAGAAGACGAAGATCCAAAGAGGTAAATGGTTTGATGAGGAATGTAAAGCAGCAATAAATGAAATAAATGAGGCACGAAAGAGAATGCTTAATAGGAAAACCAGATATAACACAGAACAATGTAGACTTAAAAGTAAGGAAGCAGACTGTGTGTGCAGGAGAAAGAAACGATGCTTTGAGAAAGAGTGGATTGAGGAACTTGAAGAATATAGTAGTAATCAGCAAGTAAGGAAAATGTATATGAGGGTGAAGGATATAAGGAAAGGCTTCCAACCGAAGACAGCTTTCTGTAAGGACCAAGCAGGAAACCTAATAGGCGGGGAAAATGAGATCTTAGAGAGATGGGCAGAATACTTCAGTCAGCTACTTAATGTGGAAGATGGGTTCCAAGATCTAGAATTGAATGATGAAGAGGAGTACCATGATGACGAAACCGGAACATCTCCAACACTGGAAGAAGTTAGAACAGTTATTAAGCCTCTAAAGAATAACAAAGCCCCAGGGATTAATAACATCACTGCTGAAATGGTTAAGAACTCAGGGAAATCAACTAATTAAGTATATACACAAATTGTTATCTGATATATGGGAACATGAACTATAGCCCTAGTGAGCGTAATATACAAAGTGCTTGCAAAAATCCTAGCAGGAAGATTGTCACCACTGACTGAGGGAATAATAGGGGATTATCAGTGTGGTTTTAGACCAAACAGATCCACTACGGATCAAATCTTTATAGTCAGGCAGATAATGGAGAAATGTTATGAATATTCATCAGTTATTTATAGACTTTAAGCAGGCATATGACAGTATCATACGAGGAAAATTGTATGAGGCTATGAAGGAGCTAGGGATCCTAAACAAGCTAATAAGATTAACCAGAATGACGCCTGGAATTCACGGAAGGCCAATATATACAAGTTGATGGAGGCACGTATGAAAAATTCAAAAGTTTTCAATATCTTGGAACATAAGTTACCATGTATAACAATATTAAGGAGGAAAGAAAAGCAAGAATTGCAGCTGGTAATCGAAGCTATTTCTCATTGTTAAGAGTTTTCAAATCTCGCAGCCTGAGTAGAAATTTGAAAATCAAAGTATATCAGCTAGTCGTAATGTCAGTGGTGACATATGGAGCAGAGACATAGACTTTGGTGCAAGCAGATGAAGAACTTTTGCGAAGATGGGAAAGAAGGATACTGAGGAAAATATACGGGCCAGTAAATGAGAATGGTCAATGTCGAATAAGGAGAAACGATGAAATTAGAACACTCTACTACAAAAAAACAGATATAGTTTCCGATATAAGAAGCATGAGACTCAGGTGGCTAGGACATGTGGAAAGAATACCTGAAAACAGAGCCGTTAAAAAGGTCAATAAAGGGACACCAGGAGGGTGAAGATTAAGAGGAAGGCCAAGGAAAAGATGGTTGGAGGTTGTTGAGGAAGACCTTAGGAGGATGGGAGTAAGACGGTGGAGACGTCGAGCAGAAGACAGAAGAGAATGTGCTATCATTGTAAGAGAGGCGAAGGCCCTTTAGGGGCTGTAGCAGCCAAGAAGAGCCTGAAAAGCGTCTTAATTCTGACATTTCTACTGCAAGATCAAAACTTAATTTTTCGAGAAATTCGCGTTCAATGCTAATACTCGTATGAAACTCATTTTCTCTACAGAGCAAGCCAGAGCTGATTTTTACTAGAATGTTGAATTATTATGTTTTTCAGAGCCTGAGAAACGTTTTAATTTTGACATTTCGACTATAGGTTCAAAACTTGATCTTTCGAAAAATTCGTGTTAAATGCAAATACTCACTTGAAACCCTATTTCTCTACAGAGCAAGCCAGAGATGATTTTCATCAAAATGTTGAATTATTATGCTTTTCAAAGCTTGAGAAGCGTTCTAATTATTACATTTTGACTACATGATGATAACTTGATTTTTCGAGAAATTCGCGTTCAATGCTAATACTCGTTTGAAACTCATTTTTTCTACAGAGCAAGGCAGAAATGATTTTCATTAAAATGTTGATTTATTATTCTTTTCAGAGCCTGAAAAACGTTTTAATTCTGACATTTCGACTATGGGTTCAAAACTTGATTTTTTGAAAAATTCGCGTTAAATGCTAATACTCGCTTGAAACTTATTTTCTCTACAGAGCAAGCCAGAGATGATTTTCTTTAAATGATGAATTATTATGTTTTTCAGAGCTTGAGAAGCGTTTTAATTATTACATTTCGACTTCAGGATAATAACTCGATTTTTGGAGAAATTCGCTTTAAATTCAAGTACTCGCTTAAAACCCATTTTCTCTACAGAGCAAGCCAGAGATGATAATCATTAAAATGATAAATTATTATGCTTTTCAGAGCTTGAGAAACGTCTTAATTCTGACATTTCTACTACAAGATCAAAACTTAATTTTTCGAGAAAATCGCGTTCAATGCTAATACTCGTATGAAACTCATTTTCTCTACAGAGCAAGCCAGAGCTGATTTTCATTAGAATGTTGAATTATTAAGCTTTTCAGAGCCTGAGAAACGTTTTAATTCTGACATTTCGACTATAGGTTCAAAACTTGAGTTTTTGAAAAATTCGTAAACAAAAAAATTGGTAAAGTGCTCCCCTGTGCATAGCACCACGCCATGAAGGCGTATAGGGGGTGTGGGGGTAACGCCCCACACTTTCTTGATCCCGGTCGTGAGTGGGGGTGATGTGATCAGCATCACGCCCCTGACCGCCTTTACCCCCCAGGGTTTCCCCCAGGTACCCATGTTATTCAACGCTGGGTGGGCGCCGGGGCCGCTTCCATCGTTAGAAAAGTTCCCGGATTTGAACCGGCCGGGGATCGAACCCGGGACCTTGAGCATGGTAGTCAGACGCGTTACCGACTGAGCCACCGCGGCCAGAGATGAGATAATTCGTATTAAATTCAAATACTCACTTGAAACCCATTTTCTCTACAGAGCAAGCCAGAGATGATTTTCTTTAAATTGTTGAATTATTATGTTTTTCAGAGCTAGAGAAGCGTTTTAAATATTACATTTCGACTACAGGATGATAACTTAATTTTTCGAGAAATTCGTGTTCAACGCTAATACTCGTTTGAAACTCATTTTCCCTACGGAGCAAGCCAGAGATTATTTTCATTAAAATGTTGCATTATTATGCTTCTCAGAGCCGGGGAAACGTTTTAATTCTGACATTTCGACAAATAGGTTGAAAACTTGATTCTACGAAAAATGCTAATACTCGCTTGAAACCCATTTTCTCTACAGAGCACGCCAGAAATGATTTTCATTAAATGTTGAATTATTATGTTTTTTAGAGCTTGAGAAACGTTTTAATTATTACATTTCGACTATAGGATGAAAACTTGATTTATCGTGTAATTCGCGTTCAATGATAATACTCGCTTGAAACTCATTCCTTACAGAGCAAGCCATAGATAATCTTTTTAAAATGTTGAATTATTAAACTTTTAAGAGTCTGAGAATCGTTTTAATTCTGACATTTTGACAATAGGTTCTAAACTTGAATTCTCGAGAAACTCGCGTTCAATGCTAATATTCGTTTGAAACTCATTTTCTCTACAGAGCAAGCCAGTGATCATTTCCATTAAAATGTTAAATTATTATACTTATCAGAGCCTGAAAAGCTTTTTAATTATTACATTTCGACTATAGTGTTATAACTTGATTTTTCGAGAAATTCGCGTTAAATGCTAATATTCGTTGTAAACTAATTTTCGCTACAGTTGAAGCCAGAGATGATTTTCATTAAAATGTTGAATTATTATATTTATCAGAGCCTGAAAACCCCTCCAGGGAACGGCGCCTTATAGTAGCACTGACCGTGCGGGTGGAGGGGTTTGCGTGCTTTGTTGAGGCTGAGAGCTATACCAGCGGTAGATTTTCTACCAGCAAGGTCACCCATGCTGGACAGGTCTCAGAAGAGTAGCCCGACTAAGGCGTTCTGGAACGTCCCATATTACCTATTGTATCCTATCCCAATATTCTTACCTAAAGTTCAAATCACAAACCCTGAGACCTTCTGTAAACAAAACCACGTGCATACAGAAAGCATTGCAATTTCATAGAAGTAAAATAATCCACACGAAAATCCAGCGTTGTTACAGGATTCATTACATAAGGTAAAACAATGGCCAATTTGTAGTATGGGATACGCTGCCGCAAATGACGTCTCACTTTAAACCCAATGCTCTTTCTTTTTTTACTTATTGCTTCACCTTTATGGTTAACTCTTTGCACCAGTAATCATTTCCCATAAATTTGGCTTCTTTCTTGCATGTGAATTGAATATATTTTACTTGCATTTTTTTAGACAAAATGATATAACATGGTAATGTATATTTCTAAGGATGATATAGATAGGAGTGTATTTGAAATTTGTTTGTAGATTTTATGTAAATTGTATCTTATGTAAATAAAATATATAATAGGCATAAACAGCCATATGCATTGCTCTAAGTCCAATAAATATATTGATGATGATCAAAACAAGACAAAGAAAGTTCTTAAATTTATTGCGGTTGGAAACTTTGACAAGCATCCTAATGACGATTTTTGTTCCGCCAAATATAGTGCACTTCGTAAAATAACTTGGTGACATGGCAAGGCCAGATAAGTGTGAACATTTTGTAGTAATACGCAATGTAACTTTCAATGAGCTTAGAGATTTGTGTACATAATGATATTTTATAACATTGGTTATTTTCTAAAAATAATCATGTGAACAGCAAGAAAGTAGTGCAACTTAGTAATATTGCCTGACTTATCCTTAGAAAAATAACATGCCGTGTTCTATGCGTGCGGGAAAGTCTCAGTGTTCTCCGAGCTTGTTTTCAAAACACCAGCAAGGACAGCCTTTGAAAAGGGGTGAGAAACAGATTCATGTAACGTTCTGAGAAACCAGTAAATGAAGTGGTTAAGTTCGTATCCCAGTGCAGTGGTGTGTCAGTGTCTGCAGTTTGAAGGGTTATGAAAGAGAGAATGACCGGGAGAGTAACAATGTATGCGGCTGCATATTCGTTTGATGTTTTGACAGCGGGTTCTCACATTCAGAGGCTCTTATATAAAATGAATAATTGCGGCGAACTATGAGTGTAACGGCAGATGATTTCGGTCATGAATCAGCTGACGCGGAGTGATACATCGAATCGGTGAGACCGTTTGTTTACAGAAGGTCTCAGGGTTGGTGACTTACACTATAGTCCCTAAGTCCCGTCCTCAGGGTTACGAGGGGGATGGAGCGGATTCCTCAGCCGTAGTGTTGGCAACAGTACATATGTTTTTCCTTGGTTATTTTCTTGGTTATCATGTGTAAGTTCTAACCCAAACTGTCAGGTTAATACTTTATACTTCTCTTTCATATCTAATCTTATATTAATTTTTATATTACTGTAACACATATTATCATATTATTGTACTTTTTGAATTCTTCTGATTGCATATTTTGTGTACCAAACAGTGTTATAATACAAGACACTGTAAATGGGCATTTGCCTGTAGTGTCATGTCTTTAAATAAATAAATAAAGGAGCAAACCTGATACAAACCTTGGTCCTCCAGGTTGGGTGTTGAGCATGGGACTAACGACCCTATCCCATAAAACAATCATTGTTGCGGAACTCAGAAACAATGATAACCGGACGTATTCTATGGAAAGACACAGGCATGCTAAAGGACTACGTACCTGGCCACATGGAATGTTAGAACATTAAGTAAAGCAGGTGCATTGGAAAACCTAAAGGAGGAAATGAAGAAATACAGAATAATAGTAGCGGCATTGCAGGAGATCAGGTGGCAAGGAAATGGAATGTTATCTACTGGGGATTACACATTAATGTATAGTGGAAGCAGTGAAAATACAAGAGGTGGCACAGGATTCCTACTAAACAATAAATATAAAACTGTAGTAAAGAAATTCAAACCAATAAATGAGAGCTTATGTACGCTGAGAATGAAAGCCAAGTTCTTCAACATTACCTTAGTATGTGTATATGCCGAAACGGAAGAGGCAGAAGAAGATGAAAAGGATGGATTCTACCAGCAGCTGGATCAGGTAATCGATCGTATACCAAAACATGACATTAAGATAATAATGGGAGACTTTAATGCCAAGGTTGGACGTGAAGAAGCATTCCAAGACTCTATAGGAAAGGAAAGTTTGCATGAAATTTCAAATGATAATGGTCTGAGACTGATAGATCTGACTATGTGTAACTTAATGGCCATTGGAAGCACCTGGCATCAAAGGAAGAAGGTGAGGAAAATGACATGGTGTTCACCAGATGGTGTAACACAAAACCAAATTGACCATGTGCTGATAGACAGAAGACATGCCTCTGATATACTACAAGCAGATAGCTGTCGAGGAGCAGACAGTGATTATTTAGTACGCATTAAATACAGACAGAGAACAGCTACATATATGGATGGCAGAAGAGCGAAAGTGACCTCAAGGTATGATGATGAGAAGTTAAAAAGAGATGAAGCCATTGCCAAACAATTCCGTTTAATGGTATTCAACCAACTTGAACAAAGAAGTCAAAGGTGGGAAATGGAAGGTATTGAAGGGAAATGGAGTATAATAATAAAGGAGATCCTACATGAAACAGCACAGGAAGTGCTGAAAGAGAAGACGAAGATCCAAAGAGGTAAATGGTTTGATGAGGAATGTAAAGCAGCAATAAATGAAAGAAATGAGGCACGAAAGAGAATGCTTAATAGGAAAACCAGATATAACACAGAACAATGTAGACTTAAAAGAAAGGAAGCAGGTGTGTGCAGGAGAAAGAAACGATGCTTTCAGAAAGAGTGGATTGAGGAACTTGAAGAATATAGTAGTAATCAGCAAGTAAGGAAAATGTATATGAGGGTGAAGGATATAAGGAAAGGCTTCCAACCGAAGACAGCTTTCTGTAAGGACCAAGCAGGAAACCTAATAGGCGGGGAAAATGAGATCTTAGAGAGATGGGCAGAATACTTCAGTCAGCTACTTAATGTGGAAGATGGGTTCCAAGATCTAGAATTGAATGATGAAGAGGAGTACCATGATGACGAAACCGGAACATCTCCAACACTGGAAGAAGTTAGAACAGTTATTAAGCCTCTAAAGAATAACAAATCCCCATGGATTAATAACATCACTGCTGAAATGGTTAAGAACTCAGGGAAATCAACTAATTAAGTATATACACAAATTGTTATCTGATATATGGGAACATGAACTATAGCCCTAGTGAGCGTAATATACAAAGTGCTTGCAAAAATCCTAGCAGGAAGATTGTCACCACTGACTGAGGGAATAATAGGGGATTATAAGTGTGGTTTTAGACCAAACAGATCCACTACGGATCAAATCTTTATAGTCAGGCAGATAATGGAGAAATTTTATGAATATTCATCAGTTATTTATAGACTTTAAGCAGGCATATGACAGTAACATACGAGGAAAATTGTATGAGGCAATGAAGGAGCTAGGGATCCTAAACAAGCTAATAAGATTAACCAGAATGACGCCTGGAATTCACGGAAGGCCAATATATACAAGTTGATGGAGGCACGTATGAAAAATTCAAAAGTTTTCAATATCTTGGAACATAAGTTACCATGTATAACAATATTAAGGAGGAAAGAAAAGCAAGAATTGCAGCTGGTAATCGAAGCTATTTCTCATTGTTAAGAGTTTTCAAATCTCGCAGCCTGAGTAGAAATTTCAAAATCAAAGTATATCAGCTAGTCGTAATGTCAGTGGTGACATATGGAACAGAGACATAGACTTTGGTGCAAGCAGATGAAGAACTTTTGCGAAGATGGGAAAGAAGGATACTGAGGAAAATATACGGGCCAGTAAATGAGAATGGTCAATGGCGAATAAGGAGAAACGATGAAATTATAACACTCTACTACAAGAAAACAGATATAGTTTCCGATATAAGAAGCATGAGACTCAGGTGGCTAGGACATGTGGAAAGAATACCTGAAAACAGAGCTGTTAAAAAGGTCAATAAAGGGACACCAGGAGGGTGAAGATTAAGAGGAAGGCCAAGGAAAAGATGGTTGGAGGTTATTGAGGAAGACCTTAGGAGGATGGGAGTAAGACGGTGGAGACGTCGAGCAGAAGACAGAAGAGAATGTGCTATCATTGTAAGAGAGGCGAAGGCCCTTTAGGGACTGTAGCAGCCAAGAAGAGCCTGAAAAGCGTCTTAATTCTGACATTTCAACTGCAAGATCAAAACTTAATTTTTCGAGAAATTCGCGTTCAATGCTAATACTCGTATGAAACTCATTTTCTCTACAGAGCAAGCCAGAGCTGATTTTTACTAGAATGTTGAATTATTATGTTTTTCAGAGCCTGAGAAACGTTTTAATTTTGACATTTCGACTATAGGTTCAAAACTTGATCTTTCGAAAAATTCGTTTTAAATGCAAATACTCACTTGAAACCCTATTTCTCTACAGAGCAAGCCAGAGATGATTTTCATCAAAATGTTGAATTGTTATGCTTTTCAAAGCTTGAGAAGCGTTCTAATTATTACATTTTGACTACACGATGATAACTTGATTTTTCGAGAAATTCGCGTTCAATGCTAATACTCGTTTGAAACTCATTTTTTCTACAGAGCAAGGCAGAAATGATTTTCATTAAAATGTTGATTTATTATTCTTTTCAGAGCCTGAAAAACGTTTTAATTATGACATTTCGACTATGGGTTCAAAACTTGATTTTTTGAAAAATTCGCGTTAAATGCTAATACTCGCTTGAAACTTATTTTCTCTACAGAGCAAGCCAGAGATGATTTTCTTTAAATGATGAATTATTATGTTTTTCAGAGCTTGAGAAGCGTTTTAATTATTACATTTCGACTTCAGGATAATAACACGATTTTTGGAGAAATTCCCGTTAAATTCAAGTACTCGCTTAAAACTCATTTTCTCTACAGAGCAACCAGATATGATTTTCATTAAAATGTTATATTATTATGCTTTTCATAGTCTGAACATCGTTTTAATTCTGACATTTCTACATAGGATTAGAACTTGAATTTTCGAGATATTCGCGTTAAATGCGAATATTCGTTGTAATCTAATTTTCGCTACAGATCAAGCCAGAGATGATTTTCATAAAAATGTTATATTATTATGCAGTTCAGAGCTTAAAAGCATTTTAATTATCACATTTCGAATCTAGGATCAAAACTTGATTATTCGAGAAATTCGCGTTCAATCATAACACTCGCTTCAAACTGATTTTCCCTACTGACCAAGCCAGAGATGATTTTCATTAAATGTTGAATCATTATATCTTTCAGAGCCTGAAAACCCCTCCAGGGAACGCCGCCTTATAGTAGCACTGACCGTGCGGGCGGAGGGGTTTGCGTGCTTTGTTGAGGCTGAGAGCTATGCCAGCGGTAGATTTTCTGCCAACAAGGTCACCCATGCTGGACAGGTCTCAGAAAAGAAGCCAGACTAAGGCGTTCTGCAACGTCCAATTTTACCTATTGTATCCTTTCCCAATATTACTACCTAAAGTTCAAATCACAAACCCTGAGACCTTCTGTGAACAAAACCACGCGCATACAGAAAGCATTGCAAACTCATAGAAGTAAAATAATCCACACGAAAATCCAGCGTTGTTACAGGATTCATTACATAAGGTAAAACAATGGCCAATTTGTAGTATGGGATACGCTGCCGCAAATGACGTCTCACTTTAAACCCAATGCTCTTTCTTTTTTTACTTATTGCTTCACCTTTATGGTTAACTCTTTGCACCAGTAATCATTTCCCATAAATTTGGCTTCTTTCTTGCATGTGAATTGAATATATTTTACTTGCATTTTTTTAGACAAAATGATATAACATGGTAATGTATATTTCTAAGGATGATATAGATAGGAGTGTATTTGAAATTTGTTTGTAGATTTTATGTAAATTGTATCTTATGTAAATAAAATATATAATAGGCATAAACAGCCATATGCATTGCTCTAAGTCCAATAAATATATTGATGATGATCAAAACAAGACAAAGAAAGTTCTTAAATTTATTGCGGTTGGAAACTTTGACAAGCATGCTAATGACGATTTTTGTTCCGCCAAATATAGTGCACTTCGTAAAATAACTTGGTGACATGGCAAGGCAAGATAAGTGTGAACATTTGGAATAATATGCATTGTAACTTTCAATGAGCTTAGAGATTTGTGTACATAATGATATTTTATAACATTGGTTATTTTCTAAAAATAATCATGTGAACAGCAAGAAAGTAGTGCAACTTAGTAATATTGCCCGACTTATCCTTAGAAAAATAACATGCCGTGTTCTATGCGTGCGGGAAAGTCTCAGTGTTCTCCGAGCTTGTTTTCAAAACACCAGCAAGGACAGCCTTTGAAAAGGGGTGAGAAACAGATTCATGTAACGTTCTGAGAAACCAGTAAATGAAGTGGTTAAGTTCGTATTCCAGTGCAGTGGTGTGTCAGTGTCTGCAGTTTTAAGGGTTATGAAAGAGAGAATGACCGGGAGAGTAACAATGTATACGGCTGCATATTCGTGTGATGTTTTGAGAGCGGGTTCTCACATTCAGAGGCTCTTATATAAAATGAATAGGTGCGGCGAACTATGAGTGTAACGGCAGATGATTTCGGTCATGAATCAGCTGACGCGGAGTGATACATCGAATCGGTGAGACCGTTTGTTTATAGAAGGTCTCAGGGTTGGTGACTTACACTATAATCCCTAAGTCCCGTCCTCAGGGTTACGAGGGGGATGGAGCGGATTCCTCAGCCGTAGTGTTGGCAACAGTACATATGTTTTTCCTTGGTTATTTTCTTGGTTATCATGTGTAAGTTCTAACCCAAACTGTCAGGTTAATACTTTATACTTCTCTTTCATATCTAATCTTATATTAATTTTTATATTACTGTAACACATATTATCATATTATTGTACTTTTTGAATTCTTCTGATTGCATATTTTGTGTACCAAACAGTGTTATAATACAAGACACTGTAAATGGGCATTTGCCTGTAGTGTCATGTCTTTAAATAAATAAATAAAGGAGCAAACCTGATACAAACCTTGGTCCTCCAGGTTGGGTGTTGAGCATGGGACTAACGACCCTATCCCATAAAACAATCATTGTTGCGGAACTCAGAAACAATGATAACCGGACGTATTCTATGGAAAGACACAGGCATGCTAAAGGACTACGTACCTGGCCACATGGAATGTTAGAACATTAAGTAAAGCAGGTGCATTGGAAAACCTAAAGGAGGAAATGAAGAAATACAGAATAATAGTAGCGGCATTGCAGGAGATCAGGTGGCAAGGAAATGGAATGTTATCTACTGGGGATTACACATTAATGTATAGTGGAAGCAGTGAAAATACAAGAGGTGGCACAGGATTCCTACTAAACAATAAATATAAAACTGTAGTAAAGAAATTCAAACCAATAAATGAGAGCTTATGTACGCTGAGAATGAAAGCCAAGTTCTTCAACATTACCTTAGTATGTGTATATGCCGAAACGGAAGAGGCAGAAGAAGATGAAAAGGATGGATTCTACCAGCAGCTGGATCAGGTAATCGATCGTATACCAAAACATGACATTAAGATAATAATGGGAGACTTTAATGCCAAGGTTGGACGTGAAGAAGCATTCCAAGACTCTATAGGAAAGGAAAGTTTGCATGAAATTTCAAATGATAATGGTCTGAGACTGATAGATCTGACTATGTGTAACTTAATGGCCATTGGAAGCACCTGGCATCAAAGGAAGAAGGTGAGGAAAATGACATGGTGTTCACCAGATGGTGTAACACAAAACCAAATTGACCATGTGCTGATAGACAGAAGACATGCCTCTGATATACTACAAGCAGATAGCTGTCGAGGAGCAGACAGTGATTATTTAGTACGCATTAAATACAGACAGAGAATAGCTACATATAGGGATGGCAGAATAGCGAATGTGACCTCAAGGTATGATGATGAGAAGTTAAATAGAGATGAAGCCATTGCCAAACAATTCCGTTTAATGGTATTCAACCAACTTGAACAAAGAAGTCAAAGGTGGGAAATCGAAGGTATTGAAGGGAAATGGAGTATAATAAAGGAGATCCTACATGAAACAGCACAGGAAGTGCTGGGAGAGAAGACGAAGATCCAAAGAGGTAAATGGTTTGATGAGGAATGTAAAGCAGCAATAAATGAAAGAAATGAGGCACGAAAGAGAATGCTTAATAGGAAAACCAGATATAACACAGAACAATGTAGACTTAAAAGAAAGGAAGCAGACTGTGTGTGCAGGAGAAAGAAACGATGCTTTGAGAAAGAGTGGATTGAGGAACTTGAAGAATATAGTAGTAATCAGCAAGTAAGGAAAATGTATATGAGGGTGAAGGATATAAGGAAAGGCTTCCATCCGAAGACAGCTTTCTGTAAGGACCAAGCAGGAATCCTAATAGGCGGGGAAAATGATATCTTAGAGAGATGGGCAGAATACTTCAGTCAGCTACTTAATGTGGAAGATGGGTTCCAAGATCTAGAATTGAATGATGAAGAGGAGTACCATGATGACGAAACCGGAACATCTCCAACACTGGAAGAAGTTAGAACAGTTATTAAGCCTCTAAAGAATAACAAAGCCCCAGGGATTAATAACATCACTGCTGAAATGGTTAAGAACTCAGGGAAATCAACTAATTAAGTATATACACAAATTGTTATCTGATATATGGGAACATGAACTATAGCCCTAGTGAGCGTAATATACAAAGTGCTTGCAAAAATCCTAGCAGGAAGATTGTCACCACTGACTGACGGAATAATAGGGGATTATCAGTGTGGTTTTAGACCAAACAGATCCACTACGGATCAAATCTTTATAGTCAGGCAGATAATGGAGAAATGTTATGAATATTCATTAGTTATTTATAGACTTTAAGCAGGCATATGACAGTATCATACGAGGAAAATTGTATGAGGCAATGAAGGAGCTAGGGATCCTAAACAAGCTAATAAGATTAACCAGAATGACGCCTAGGGGTACTAAATGCAAGGTGAAGATTGAAGCAGAGCTCACAAGGGAATTTGCAGTAAACCAAGGTTTGAGACAAGGAGATGTGCTATCTACGATTAATATCGTTTTATATATATAGTTTTAGAAAAGATCATGAGTGTAACACAGTGAACCAAAATCTAGCATATGCTGATGACATTGATATGATGGCACGAAGATTGCAAGAAGTGAAGGAAGGACTGGAAAGATTGGAGAACACAGCTAGTGAGATGGGACTCCAAATAAAAAAACCCAAGACTAAATACATGTACTCAGCGCGAAATATGGAATTCACGGAAGGCCAATATATACAAGTTGATGGAGGCACGTATGAAAAATTCAAAATTTTCAATATCTTTTAACATAAGTTACCATGGATAATAATATTAAGGAGGAAAGAAAAGCAAGAATTGCAGCTGGTAATCGAAGCTATTTCTCATTGTTAAGAGTTTTCAAATCTCGCAGCCTGAGTAGAAATTTGAAAATCAAAGTATATCAGCTAGTCGTAATGTCAGTGGTGACATATGGAGCAGAGACATAGACTTTGGTCCAAGCAGATGAAGAACTTTTGCGAAGATGGGAAAGAAGGATACTGAGGAAAATATACGGGCCAGTAAATGAGAATGGTCAATGGCGAATAAGGAGAAACGATGAAATTAGAACACTCTACTACAAAGAAACAGATATAGTTACCGATATAAGAAGCATGAGATTCAGGTTCCTAGGACATGTGGAAAGAATACCTGAAAACAGAGCTGTTAAAAAGGTCAATAAAGGGATACCAGGAGGGTGAAGATTAAGAGAAAGGCCAAGGAAAAGATGGTTGGAGGTTGTTGAGGAAGACCTTAGGATGATGGGAGTAAGACGGTGGAGACGTCGAGCAGAAGACAGAAGAGAATGTGCTATCATTGTAAGAGAGGCGAAGGCCCTTTAGGGGCTGTAGCAGCCAAGAAGAGCCTCAAAACCGTCTTAATTCTGACATTTCTACTGCAAGATCAAAACTTAATTTTTCGAGAAATTCGCGTTCAATGCTAATACTCGTATGAAACTCATTTTCTCTACAGAGCAAGCCAGAGCTGATTTTCATTAGAATGTTGAATTAATATGTTTTTCAGAGCCTGAGAAACGTTTTAATTTTGACATTTCGACTATAGCTTCAAAACTTGATCTATCGAAAAATTCGTGTTAAAGGCAAATACTCACTTGAAACCCCATTTTTCTACAGAGCAAGCCAGAGATGATTTTCATTAAAATGTTGAATTATTATGCTTTTCAAAGCTTGAGAACCGTTCTAATTACTACATTTTGACTACACGATGATAACTTCATTTTTAAAGAAATTCGCGTTCAATGCTAATACTCGTTTGAAACTCATTTTTTCTACAGAGCAAGGCAGAAATGATTTTCATTAAAATGTTGATTTATTATTCTTTTCAGAGCCTGAAAAACGTTTTAAATCTGACATTTCGACTATGGGTTCAAAACTTGATTTTTCGAGAAATTCGCGTTAAATGCTAATACTCGCTTGAAACTTATTTTCTGTAAAGAGCAAGTCAGAGATGATTTTCTTTATATGTTGAATTTTTATGTTTTTCAGAGCTTTAGAAGCGTTTTAATTATTACATTTCGACTACAGGATGATAACTCGATTTTTGGAGAAATTCGCGATAAATGCAAATACTCGCTTGAAACCCATTTTCTCTACAGAGCAAGCCAGAGATGATAATCATTAAAATGATAAATTATTATGCTTTTCAGAGCTTGAGAAGCGTCTTAAATCTGAAATTTCTACTACAAGATCAAAACTTAATTTTTAGAGAAATTTGCGTTCAATGCTAATACTCTTATGAAACCCATTTTCTCTACAGAACAAGACAGAGATGATTTTCTTTAAATGTTGAATTATTATGCTTTTCAGAGCCTGAGAAACGTTTTAATTCTGACATTTCGACTATAGGTTCAAAACTTGATTTTTTGAAAAATTCGTGTTAAATGCAAATACTCACTTGAAACCCATTTTCTCTACAGAGCATGCCAGAGATGACTTTCATTAAAATGATGATTTATTATGCTTTTCAGAGCTTGAGAAGCGTTTTAATTATTACATTTCGACTACAGGATGATAACTTTATTTTTCGAAAAAATTCACGTTTAATGCTAATACTCGCTAGAAATTCATTTTTTCTACAGAGCAAGCCAGAGGTGATTTTCATTAAAATGTTGATTTAATATGCTTCTCAGAGCCGGGGAAACGTTTTAATTCTGACATTTCGACAAATAGGTTGAAAACTTGATTCTACGAAAAATTCGCGTTAAATGCTAATACTCGTTTGAAACCCATTTTCTCTTCAGAGCAGGCCAGAAATGATTTTCATTAAATGTGGAATTATTATGTTTTTCAGAGCTTGAGAAACGTTTTAATTATTACATTTCAACTATAGGATGAAAACTTGATTTATCGTGTAATTCGCGTTCAATGATAATACTCGCTTGAAAATCATTCCTTACAGAGCAAACCATACATAATCTTTTTAAAATGTTGAATTATTAAACTTTTAAGAGCCGGGGAAACGTTTAAATTCTGACATTTCGACAAATAGGTTGAAAACTTGATTCTACGAAAAATTCGCGTTAAATGCTAATACTCGTTTGAAACTCATTTTCTCTACAGAGCAAGCCAGAGCTGATTTTCATTAGAATGTTGAATTATTATGCTTTTCAGAGCCAGAGAAACGCTTTAATTCTGACATTTCGACTTTAGATTCAAAACTTGATTTTTTGAAAAATTCTTGTTAAATGCAAATACTCGCTTGAAACCCATTATCTCTACAGAGCATGCCAGAGATGACTTTCATTAAAATGTTGATTTATTAAGCTTTTCAGAGCTTGAGAAGCGTTTTAATTATTACGTTTCAACTACATGATGATAACTTGATTTTTCGAGAAATTTTCGTTCAATGCTAATTCTCGTTTGAAACTCATTTTCTCTACAAACCAAGCCAGAGATGATTTTTATTAAGATATTGAACTATTATGCTTTTCAGAGCTTGAGAAGCGTTTTAATTATTACATTTCGACTACAGGATGATAACTTTTCTTTTCGAGAAATTTTCGTTCAATGCTAATACTCGTTTGAAACTCATTTTCTCTACAAACCAAGCCATGGATGATTTTTATTAAGATATTGAATTATTATGCTTTTCAGAGCTTGAGAAGCGTTTTAAATATTACATTTCGACTACAGGATGATAACTTGATTTTTCGAGAAATTCGCGTTCAATGATAATACTCGCTTGAAACTCATTCCTTACAGAGCAAGCCATACATAATATTTTTAAAATGTTGAAATATTAAACTTTTAAGAGCCTGAGAATCGCTTTAATTCTGACATTTTGACTATAGGTTCTAATTTTGATATCTCGAGAAACTCGCGTTCAATGCTAATATTCGTTTGAAACTCATTTTCTCTACAGAGCAAGCCAGTGATCATTTCCATTAAAATGTAATTATTATGCTTATCAGTGCCTGAAAAGCTTTTTAATTATTACATTTCGACTATAGTGTTATAACTTGATTTTTCGAGAAATTCGCGTTCAATGGTTATATTCGTTTGAAACTAATTTTCTCTACAGAACAAGCCAAAAATGATTTTCAATAAAATGGTAAACTATTATTTTTTTCAGAGCCTGAAAGGCTTTTTAATTTTTACAATTCGACTATATAGTGATAAGTTGTCTTTACGAGAAATTCGCGTTCAATAATAATACTCTTTTGAAACTCATTTTCTCTACAGAGCAAACAGATATGATTTTGATTAAAATGTTAATTATTGTGCTTTTCATAGCCTGAACATCGTTCTAATTCTGACATTTCTACATAGGATAAGAACTTGAATTTTCGAGATATTCGCGTTAAATGCTAATATTCGTTGTAAACTAATTTTCGCTGCAGTTGAAGCCAGAGATGATTTTCATTAAAATGTTGAATTAATATATTTTTCAGAGCCTGAAAACCCCTCCAGGGAACGGCGCCTTATAGTAGCACTGACCGTGCGGGCGGAGGGGTTTGCTTGCTTTGTTGAGTCTGATAGCTATGCCAGCGGTAGATTTTCTACCAGCAAAGTCACCCATGCTGGACAGGTATCATAAGAGAAGCCAGACTAAGGCGTTCTGCAACGTCCCATATTACCTATTGTATCCTATCCCAATATTCCTACCTAAAGTTCAAATCACAAACCCTGAGACCTTCTGTAAACAAAACCACGTGCATACAGAAAGCATTGCAAACTCATAGAAGTAAAATAAACCACACGAAAATCCAGCGTTGTTACAGGATTCATTACATAAGGTAAAACAATGGCCAATTTGTAGTATGGGCTACGCTGCCGCAAATGACGTCTCACTTTAAACCCAATGCTCTTTCTTTTTTTACTTATTGCTTCACCTTTATGGTTAACTCTTTGCACCAGTAATCATTTCCCATAAATTTGGCTTCTTTCTTGCATGTGAATTGAATATATTTTACTTGCATTTTTTTAGACAAAATGATATAACATGGTAATGTATATTTCTAAGGATGATATAGATAGGAGTGTATTTGAAATTTGTTTGTAGATTTTATGTAAATTGTATCTTATGTAAATAAAATATATAATGGGCATAAACAGCCATATGCATTGCTCTAAGTCCAATAAATATATTGATGATGATCAAAACAAGACAAAGAAAGTTCTTAAATTTATTGCGGTTGGAAACTTTGACAAGCATCCTAATGACGATTTTTGTTCCGCCAAATATAGTGCACTTCGTAAAATAACTTGGTGACATGGCAAGGCAAGATAAGTGTGAACATTTTGTAGTAATATGCATTGTAACTTTCAATGAGCTTAGAGATTTGTGTACATAATGATATTTTATAACATTGGTTATTTTCTAAAAATAATCATGTGAACAGCAAGAAAGTAGTGCAACTTAGTAATATTGCCTGACTTATCCTTAGAAAAATAACATGCCGTGTTCTATGCGTGCGGGAAAGTCTCAGTGTTCTCCGAGCTTGTTTTCAAAACACCAGCAAGGACAGCCTTTGAAAAGGGGTGAGAAACAGATTCATGTAACGTTCTGAGAAACCAGTAAATGAAGTGGTTAAGTTCGTATCCCAGTGCAGTGGTGTGTCAGTGTCTGCAGTTTTAATTGTTATGAAAGAAAGAATGACCGGGAGAGTAGCAATGTATGCGGCTGCATATTCGTTTGATGTTTTAAGAGCGGGTTCTCACATTCAGAGGCTCTTATATAAAATGAATAAGTGCGGCGAACTATGAGTGTAACGGCAGATGATTTCGGTGTTGAATCGGCTGACGCGGAGTGATACATCGAATCGGTGAGACCGTTTGTTTACAGAAGGTCTCAGGGTTGGTGACTTACACTATAGTCCCTAAGTCCCGTCCTCAGGGTTAAGAGAGGGATGGAGCGGATTCCTCAGCCGTAGTGTTGGCAACAGTACATATGTTTTTCCTTGGTTATTTTCTTGGTTATCATGTGTAAGTTCTAACCCAAACTGTCAGGTTAATACTTTATACTTCTCTTTCATATCTAATCTTATATTAATTTTTATATTACTGTAACATATATTATCATATTATTGTACTTTTTGAATTCTTCTGATTGCATATTTTGTGTACCAAACAGTGTTATAATACAAGACACTGTAAATGGGCATTTGCCTGAAGTGTCATGTCTTTAAATAAATAAATAAAGGAGCAAACCTGATACAAACCTTGGTCCTCCACGTTGGGTGTTGAGCATGGGACTAACGACCCTATCCCATAAAACAATCATTGTTGCGGAACTCAGAAACAATGATAGCCGGACGTATTCTATGGAAAGACACAGGCATGCTAAAGGACTACGTAAACGGAAGAATGATATATACCTGGCCACATGGAATGTTAGAACATTAAGTAAAGCAGGTGCATTGGAAAACCTAAAGGAGGAAATGAAGAAATACAGAATAATAGTAGCGGCATTGCAGGAGATCAGGTGGCAAGGAAATGGAATGTTATCTACTGGGGATTACACATTAATGTATAGTGGAAGCAGTGAAAATACAAGAGGTGGCACAGGATTCCTACTAAACAATAAATATAAAACTGTAGTAAAAAAATTCAAACCAATAAATGAGAGCTTATGTACGCTGAGAATGAAAGCCAAGTTCTTCAACATTACCTTAGTATGTGTATATGCCCCAACGGAAGAGGCAGAAGAAGATGAAAAGGATGGATTCTACCAGCAGCTGGATCAGGTAATCGATCGTATACCAAAACATTACATTAAGATAATAATGGGAGACTTCAATGCCAAGGTTGGACGTGAAGAAGCATTCCAAGACTCGAAAAGAAAAGTTTGCATGAAATTTCAAATGATAATGGTCTGAGACTGATAGATCTGACTATGTGTAACTTAATGGTCATTGGAAGCACCTGGCATCAAAGGAAGAAGGTGAGGAAAATGACATGGTGTTCACCAGATGGTGTAACACAAAACCAAATTGACCATGTGCTGATAGACAGAAGACATGCCTCTGATATACTACAAGCAGATAGCTGTCGAGGAGCAGACAGTGATTATTTAGAACGCATTAAATACAGACAGAGAATAGCTACATATAGGGATGGAAGAAGAGCGAAAGTGACCTCAAGGTATGATGATGAGAAGTTATAAAGAGATGAAGCCATTGCCAAACAATTCCGTTTAATGGTAGGCAACAAACTTGAACAAGGAAGTCAAAGGTGGGAAATCGAAGGTATTGAAGGGAAAAGGAGTATAATAAAGGAGATCCTACATGAAACAGCACAGGATGTGCTGGGAGAGAAGACGAAGATCCAAAGAGGTAAATGGTTTGATGAGGAATGTAAAGCAGCAATAAATAAAAGAAATGAGGCTGGAAAGTGAATGCTTAATAGGAAAACCAGATATAACACAGAACAATGTAGACTTAAAAGAAATGAAGCAGACTGTGTGTGCAGGAGAAAGAAACGATGCTTTGAGAAAGAGTCGATTGAGGAACTTGAAGAATATAGTAAGGAAGCAAGTAAGGAAAATGTATATGAGGGTGAAGGATATAAGGAAAGGCTTCCAACCGAAGACAGCTTTCTGTAAGGACCAAGCAGGAAACCTAATAGGCGGGGAAAATGAGATCTTAGAGAGATGGGCAGAATACTTCAGTCAGCTACTTAATGTGGAAGATGGGTTCCAAGATCTAGAATTGAATGATGAAGAGGAGTACCATGATGACGAAACCGGAACATCTCCAACACTGGAAGAAGTTAGAACAGTTATTAAGCCTCTAAAGAATAACAAAGCCCCAGGGATTAATAACTTCACTGCTGAAATGGTTAAGAACTCAGGGAAATCAACTAATTAAGTATATACACAAATTGTTATCTGATATATTGGAACATGAACTATAGCCCTAGTGAGCGTAATATACAAAGTGCTTGCAAAAATCCTAGCAGGAAGATTGTCACCACTGACTGAGGGAATATTAGGAGATTATCGGTGTGGTTTTAGACCAAACAGATCCACTACGGATCAAATCTTTATAGTCAGGCAGATAATGCAGAAATGTTATGAATATTCATCAGTTATTTATAGACTTTAAGCAGGCATATGACAGTATCATACGAGGAAAATTGTATGAGGCAATGAAGGAGCTAGGGATCCTAAACAAGCTAATAAGATTAACCAGAATGACGCCTAGGGGTACTAAATGCAAGGTGAAGATTGAAGCAGAGCTCACAAGGGAATTTGCAGTAAACCAAGGTTTGAGACAAGAAGATGTGCTATCTACGATATTATTCAATATAGTTTTAGAAAAGATCATGAGTGTAACCCAGTAGGAACTCTCTTCAACACAGTGAACCAAAATCTAGCATATGCTGATGACATTGATATGATGGCACGAAGATTGCAAGAAGTGAAGGAAGGACTCGAAAGATTGGAGAACACAGCTAGTGAGATGGGACTCCAAATAAAAAAACCCAAGACTAAATACATGTTCTCAGCGCGAAATATGGAATTCACGGAAGGCCAATATATACAAGTTGATGGAGGCACGTATGAAAAATTCAAAATTTTCAATATCTTGGAACATAAGTTACCATGTATAACAATATTAAGGAGGAAAGAAAAGCAAGAATTGCAGCTGGTAATCAAAGCTATTTCTCATTGTTAAGAGTTTTCAAATCTCGCAGCCTGAGTAGAAATTTCAAAATCAAAGTATATCAGTTAGTCGTAATGTCAGTGGTGACATATGGAGCAGAGACATAGACTTTGGTGCAAGCAGATGAAGAACTTTTGCGAAGATGGGAAAGAAGGATACTGAGGAAAATATACGGGCCAGTAAATGAGAATGGTCAATGGCGAATAAGGAGAAACGATGAAATTAGAACACTCTACTACAAAAAAAACAGATATAGTTTCCGATATAAGAAGCATGAGACTAGGACATGTGGAAAGAATACCTGAAGACAGAGCTGTTAAAAAGTCAATAAAGGGACACCAGGAGGGTGAAGATTAAGAGGAAGGCCAAGGAAAAGATGGTTGGAGGTTGTTGAGGAAGACCTTAGGAGGATGGGAGTAAGACGGTGGAGACGTCGAGCAGAAGACAGAAGAGAATGTGCTATCACTGTAAGAGAGGCGAAGGCCCTTTAGGGGCTATAGCAGCCAAGAAGAGCCTGAAAAGCGTCTTAATTCTGACATTTCTACTACAAGATCAAAACTTAATTTTTTGAGATATTCAGGTTCAATGCTAATACTCGTATGAAACTCATTTTCTCTACAGAGCAAGCCAGAGCTGATTTTCATTAAAATGTTGAATTATTATGCTTTTCAGAGCTTGAGAAACGTTTCAATTCTGACATTTCGACTATAGGTTCAAAACTTGATTTTTTGAAATAATCTTGTTAAATGCAAATACTCTCTTGAAACTCATTTTCTCTACAGAGCATGCCAGAGATGACTTTCATTAAAATGTTGATTTATTATGCTTTTCAGAGCTTGAGAAGCGTTTTTATTATTACGTTTCAACTATAGGATGATAACTCGATTTTTGGAGAAATTCGCGATAAATGCAAATACTCGCTTGAAACCCATTTTCTCTACAGAGCAAGCCAGAGATGATAATCATTAAAATGATAAATTATTATGCTTTTCAGAGCTTGAGAAGCGTCTTAATTCTGACATTTCTACTATAAGATCATAACTTAATTTTTCGAGAAATTCGCGTTCAATGCTAATACTCGTATGAAACTCATTTTCTCTACAGAGCAAGCCAGAGCTGATTTTCATTAGAATGTTGAATTATTATGCTTTTCAGAGCCTGAGAAACGTTTTAATTCTGACATTTCGACTATAGGTTCAAAACTTGAATTTTTGAAAAATTCGTGTTAAATTCAAATACTCACTTGAAACCCATTTTCTCTACAGAGCATGCCAGAAATGACTTTCATTAAAATGTTGATTTATTATGCTTTTCAGAGCTTGAGAAGCGTTCTAATTATTACATTTCAACTACATGATGATAACTTGATTTTTCGAGAAATTCGTTTGAAACTCATTTTCTCTACAAACCAAGCCATAGATGATTTTTATTAAAATATTGAATTATTATGCTTTTCAGAGCTTGAGAAACGTTTTAATTATTACATTTCGACTACAGGATGATAACTTAATTTTTCGAGAAATTCACGTTCAATGCTAATACTCGTTAGAAATTCATATTCTCTACAGAGCAAGCCAGAGATGATTTTCATTAAAATGTTGAATTATTAAACTTTTAAGAGCCTGAGAATCGTTTTAATTCTGACATTTCGACAATTTTACCTATTGTATCCTATCCCAATATTACTACCTAAAGTTCAAATCACAAACCCTGAGACCTTCTGTGAACAAAACCACGCGCATACAGAAAGCATTGCAAACTCATAGAACTTGGTGACATGGCAAGGCAAGATAAGTGTAAATAACATGCCGTGTTCTATGCGTGCGGGAAAGTCTCAGTGTTCTCCGAGCTTGTTTTCAAAACACCAGCAAGGACAGCCTTTGAAAAGGGGTGAGAAACAGATTCATGTAACGTTCTGAGAAACCAGTAAATGAAGTGTTTAAGTTCGTATCCCAGTGCAGTGGTGTGTCAGTGTCTGCAGTTTTAAGGGTTATGAAAGGGAGACTGACCGGGAGAGTAACAATGTATGCTTCTGTATATACTTTTGATGTTTTGAGAGCGGGTTCTCACATTCAGAGGCTCTTATATAGAATGTGAGGCGAACTATGAGTGTAACGGCTGATGATTTCGGTCATGAATCAGCTGACGCGGAGTGATACATCGAATCGGTGAGACCGTTTGTTTACAGAAGGTCTCAGGGTTGGTGACTTACACTATAGTCCTTAAGTCCCGTCCTCAGGGTTACGAGGTTGATGGAGCGGATTCCTCAGCCGTAGTGTTGGCAACAGTACATATGTTTTTCCTTGGTTATTTTCTTGGTTATCATGTGTAAGTTCTAACCCAAACTGTCAGGTTAATACTTTATACTTCTCTTTCATATCTAATCTTATATTAATTTTTATATTACTGTAACACATATTATCATATTATTGTACTTTTTGAATTCTTCTGATTGCATATTTTGTGTACCAAACAGTGTTATAATACAAGACACTGTAAATGGGCCTTTTGCGTGTAGTGTCATGTCTTTAAATAAATAAATAAAGGAGCAAACCTGATACAAACCCTGGTCCTCCAGGTTGTGGGTTGAGCATGGGGCTAACGACCCTATCCCATAAAACAAACATTGTTACGAAACTCAGAAGCAATGATAGCCGGACGTATTCTATGGAAATACACAGGCATGCTAAAGGACTACGTAAACGAAAATAACCAAGGAAAACCATATGTACTGTTGCCAAAACTACGGCTGAGGAATCCGCTCCATCCAACTTGTAACCCTGAGGACCGGACTAGGGACTAGGTAGGAATATTGGGATAGGATACAATAGGTAAAAATGGGACGTTGCAGAACGCGTTAGTCTGGCTTCTCTTCTGAGACCTGTCGAGCATGGGTGCCTTGTAGAAAATATACCGCGGGCATAGCTCTCAGCCTCAACAAAGCACGCAAACCCCTCCGCCCGCACGGTCAGTGCTACTATAAGGCGGCGTTCCCTGGAGGGGTTTTCATGCTCTGAAAAGTATAATAATTAAACATTTTAATGAAAATCATCTCTGGTTTGGTCTGTAGACAAAATGTGTTTCAAGCGTGTATTAGCATTGAACGTTAATTTCTCGAAAAATCAAGTTTTGATCTTATAGTCAAAATGAAAGATTTAAAACGCTTTTCAGAATCTGAAAAGCATAATAATTCATCATTTTAATTAAAATCATCTCTAGCTTGGTCTGTAGTGGAAATGAGTTTGAAGATAATATAAACATTGAACGTGAACTTCTCGAAAAATCAAGCTGTTTTCCTATAGTCGAAATGTAATAATTAAATCGCTTTTTATGCTCTGAAAAGCATAAAAATACATTTTAATGAAAATCATCTCTGGCTTGCACTGTAGAGGAAATTAGTTTCTTTCGAGTATTACCATTGAACGTGAATATCTCTAAATATTAAGTTTTGAACTTATTGTCAAAATGTTATAATTAAAACGCTTTTCATGCTCTGAAAAGCATAATAATTCAACAATTTACTGAAATTCATCTCTGGTTTGCTCTGTAGAAAAAATGAGTTTCAAGCGAGTATTAGCATTTAAAGCGAATTTCTCGAAAAATCAATTTTTATACCTATAGTCGAAATGTCAGAATTTAAACGCCTCTTGGGCTCTGAAAAAGTAAACTAGTCTGTTCGAAATAAAGTAAAAATTCAAAAAGTTCAAAATTCGTGTTTACGCTTCGTTTATACCATTAAACAATTCGATCATATTCTTCCAACCCTGAACGAGAACAAAATGCTAAACATGAACAGACGTCGCAGACTTCATTTCACTTGCTTTATAGAGAATCTTTTGCATAAAAAAATTCCCGAAAATTTATTTCTGAAACTAAAAACCAGAAGGGAAATACACAACTACAAAACAAGAGGAACAGCGAAACTTGAACTCTTCAATCACTCACTGGAAATTTTCAAATCGTCTTTTACACTTTCAGCGGCAAAAACCATGAATGATCTTCCGCCCTCCATTACCTCCCTCCCCAGTCCTAACAAATTTAAGAATAAACTAAAGAATTTTCTGTTAGATGAGCAATATCTCTGTTCAAGCTCCAACGAGTAACACTACACAATGCAGTTTAGATTACATACGAGCCTCGCCAATCCTTGACAAATCTACAACTATATTGTAATATTTACGTATGTGTTGTTCTATCGTACCTCACAAAACTACCATAATCATGGACATCTATCTCAACATCCGTGCGTAAATGTCCTGCTCAGAAATGTTTAGTATGTGTGTTTTAATGAATGTGTGTGTGCGTGAATGTGTGTTTTTTTCTCTCTCTCTTTTACGTGTTGCATTGACTTTTTTTTTTAAATCTCGTCTTTTGTTCTTTCCTTGTAACGATTTTTTTTATTTCTTTTATTTTTTTTATTTTATTGTATTTTCTTCTCTTTTTTGTAATTTTTTTCATGTACACTAGGTAAATGTCAAACGGGGTTAGGTGGTAGAACAGCCACAGGCTGAACCTCGCCCATTAATAAAGAAAATTTGAATTTGAATTCGAATGATTCAACATTATAATATACCAACATTTTAATAAAAATCATCTCTGGCTTGCTCTGTAGACGAAATGAGTTTCAAACATTTATTAGCATCGAACGCGAATTTCTCGAAAAATCAAGTTATCATCCTGTAGTCGAAATGTAATAATTCAAACGTATATTAGGTTCTGAAAAGCATAATAATTCAACACTTTAATGAAAATCATGTCTGCCTTGCTCTGTAGAGAAAATAAGTTTCAAGCGATATGTTAGCAATCAACGTGATATTATCGAAAAATCAAGTTGCTATCCGATAGTCGAAATGTAATAATTAAAACGCTTTTCATGCTCTGAAAATCATAATTCAATATTTTTATGAAAATCATCTCAGGCTTGCGCTATAGAGGAAATGAGTTTCAAGTAAGTTTTAGCATTTAACACGAATTTTTCGAAAAATCAAGTTTTGAACCAATGGCCAAAATGAAAAAAATTAAAACGCTTTTCAGGGTCTGAAATGCATAATAATTCAACATTTTAACGAAAATCATGTCTGCCTTGCTATGTAGAGAAAATGAGTTTCAAGCGATATATTAGCGTGAACGTGAATTTCTTGTAAAATCAAGTTATCATCCAATAGTCGAAATGTCAGAAATAAAACGCTTTTCAGGTTCTGAAATACATAATTCAACATTCTAATGAAAAACATCTCTCGCTTTTTATGTTGAAAAAATGAGTTTCAAGGGAATATTGGCATAGAACTTGAATTTCTCGAAAAATCAAGTTATCATAATATGAGAATTAAAACGCTTTTCAGGCTCTGAAAAGCATAATAATTCAACATTTTAATGAAAATCATCTTTGGCTTGTTTCTTCTTCTTCCATTAGTATCACAACCCTTTGTGGGTTTTAGCTTTCTCAGACAAATCGTTCCAATCTTTCCTCTTCTTTGCCATTTCTTTCCAATTTCTAACTTTGAGAATCTTTAAATCTTCGCATACATCTTCAATCCATTTCATCCTAGGTCTTCCAATTGGTCGCCTTCCCAAAGGTTTCCATTCTAGTATACGTTTTATAGTTCTCATGTTATCCATTCTTTGTATGTGGCCTAGCCATTTAATTCTTTGACTTTTAATATATCGTATAATGTCTGCACCCTTGATTAATTTTTCTAGTTCGACATTATTTCTATTCTCCATATATCATGTTCTAATGTTCTATCTGTACCGGGCCGAAGATCTTCCTTAAAATTTGTCTCTCAAATATACTTAGTTTGTTTCTATCTTTCTGTGTTAAGGTCCAGGTTTCAGCAGCATATGTAACCACTGGTCTTATCATAGTAAGATATATTTTCATTTTTGTATTTCGTTTCAGAAGTTTCGATTTTAACAGGGATACATTTGCATAATAGTCCTTATTACCTTTCTTTATTCTTTCATCTATTTCAGATTCTATTTTATTGGTTTCATTAAGTGTAGATCCAAGGTATGTAAAAATACTAACACATTCAAAGGAGTAATTATTTATTAATATTGATCTGTTATTATTCATGTTTGTTCTATTAATATTCATGTATTTAGTTTTCTTTTCATTAATTTGTAGTCCTACTCTTGCAGCTTCCTCAACTAGACTTATAAACGTTTCTGAAAGAGCATTCTTAGTTCTTGCTACAATAGCTACATCATCAGCATATGCTGTGACTTGTTTTAGTCTAGTACTGATGTCTCCTCTCACATCTAATTTTTTAATCACCGAGTCCAAAACTAAATTAAATAGTGTTGCTGAAAGTGGATCTCCTTGGCGGACTCCTGTCATGACATCGAAATAGTCCGATCTTGCATTTTCAATTTTAACTGAGGCTCTAGTGTTTTTTTGAATTGTCATTCGAATTAATCTTACTAATTTATTTGGTATTCCAATATCTTGTAACCTTTGTAATGTTGTTAGTCTATGTATTGAATCGAAGGCTTGTTTGAAATCAATAAACAAAACATGCAAATCTATATCATATTCATAGCATTTCTCAAAAATCAAACGCATCATCTGGATGTTATCTGTAGTACTTCTGTTGTTCCTAAATCCACTTTGATACTCTCCTATAATGTCTTCAGCATAATCAGCTAGTCTGATGTTAATTATTGCTGCAAGTATTTTATATAGATTGTTTAATAGTGATATGCCTCTATAATTTTCACAGACTGTTTTATCTCCTTTTTTAAGTATAGGGCACACTAGTGCCATGTTCCAATCATTTGTTCTCGATTCCATATATTAATTATAAGTTTATGTATTCTCCCTGGAAATGTTCTTTCCATGTATTCATTATTTCTGCTTGTTCAGTTAGGATTTTACCGTCTTTGGATTTTAAGTTTCTAGTTCTTGGTTTATACTGTTGTGTTATAACTTTCTGGATTCGATAGAATTTTCTATATTCTTTTTTGGTGTTTAGTTCTTGTAACATTTCTATTTGTGTTTTTACTGCTTGCCGTTTCTTCTCCCTACACATTTTCTTAGCATGCTTTTTCAGATTTTCATATTTTTGTCTATTTGATCTTGTAGTTCTATTAAGACATCTATTTCTAGCTTTATTTTTTGCTTTAACCACCGTTTTACATTCTTCATCATACAAATCTTCATTTTTTTCATATGCTTTGGTTCCTAAAACCCGATTAGTAGTACTATCTATGATGTTTCTTAAATTATCCCACTCCACTTCTACATCATCTTCTTCTCCTGTTTCTTCAAGTTTCGATTGTATTTCTTGTCTGCATGGGTTTTGTATATAATATTTCTTCAATTTTTCTATATTCCATTTCTTAGTTTTCTTGTATACTCCTTCATTAACCATGCTAATTCTTTGTCTTATTTTAGTTCTGACAAGATAGTGATCCGTATCACAACTAGGTCCTCTATATGTCTTGACATCAATTATTAATGTAGCTCTCCTCTTATTGATCAATACATGATCAATTTGATTACATCGTTGTTCACCGGGTATTTTCCAAGTCCCTTTGTGAATTTTTTTATGTTTAAATCTAGTGCTACTGATATCAAGGTTTTGTAATTATGCAAGTTGTATCAGCCTTTCTCCATTGTCACTTGTTTCTTTGTGTAGGGAAAATCTGCCTGATACTCCACTGCTGCTGGATTCATTACCTATTCTCGCATTAAAATTCCCCCAGTAGAATTAGTGTATCATGTTTTGGTACTCTATCACATACATCTGACAGTTCACTATAGAAATGTTCAATATCTTCTTTGTTTGTGTCTTCAGTTGGTGCATATATACATATAAAGGTCATATTGTTAAATTTTCCTTTTATTCTTAATTTACATATTCGGTCATTTATTGATTCAAATCCGAGTATACAATTCCTCACATTTCCAGTAACTAAAAAATTGTGAAATACGTTTTAATTATTACGTTTCGACTATAGGATGATTACTTGATTTTTTCAGATATTCGCGTTCGATGCTAATACTCGTTTGAAATTCATTTCCTCTACAGTGCAAGCGAGAGATGATTTTTATTAAAATGTTGAATTATTATGCTTTTCAGAGCATGAAAACTGTTTTAATTCTGACATTTCGACAATAAGTTCAAAACTTGATAGTTCGAGATATTCACGTTCAATGGTAATACTCGTTTGAAACTCATTTCCTCTACAGTGCAAGCCAGAGATCTCGGTACTGGGCAACATTCCAAGGAGCAGAGCTCTATGCTGCCGAGCGCATCCCGAGGTTGCGGATAGGGGACGGCCTACAGATATGTAGGCTAGCTGCGACAAATAAGCAGTTGCGGACAAGGAGCGTCAGTGTCAACAGGATGTGGAGAGAGTTATTTCTGGCAGGATAACTCTCATTAAAAACCACAAAAATCCAGCGACGACACTGAGACATGGCGAGTAAGTGCCGCCATTAAATAAGCACTGCCCTGCTGCCTTGCAGGTAAGAGAGGGATCTCTAAAGGCCAAGGGAAGGAAAACCCTGACAGAAAACTAAGGGGTAGGTAGAGCCCTTAGGCGTGGTGAAGCCAGTCTTCCTAGGAGTAGGATCCTCGAATACAAATCCCTGGTCCTATAGGTTGGGGGTTGGGCGTAAGGCCAGCAACCTTACCCAGTAAAACAACCTCCCGCTACGAACTCTCAGACAAGCAAAGCCGGAAGGATCTATGAGAGACGACCCAAGCAATGTAAAAGGCCAAGGAATGTGGATATTAATGTGGCAAACTGGAATGTCTGTACCATGTTCCAACCAAGCAAAATGAATGAAATTGCAGATGAATTAATAAAATATAACATGCAAATAACAGCATTACAAGAGATAAGATGGAATGGGGATGGATGGATTAAAAAGAAAGAATACTCTCTTATGTATAGTGGGCATCCAACAATTAAAGGAAGAAATGGCACAGGTTTTTTAGTTACTGGAAATGGGAGATCAGGTGGCAAGGAAATGGAATGTTATCTACTGGGGATTACACATTAATGTATAGTGGAAGCAGTGAAAATACAAGAGGTGGCACAGGATTCATACTAAACAATAAATATAAAACTGTAGTAAAGAAATTCAAACCAATAAATGAGAGCTTATGTACGCTGAGAATGAAAGCCAAGTTCTTCAACATCACCTTAGTATGTGTATATGCCGAAACGGAAGAGGCAGAAGAAGATGAAAAGGATGGATTCTACCAGCAGCTGGATCAGGTAATCGATCGTATACCAAAACATGACATTAAGATAATAATGGGAGACTTTAATGCCAAGGTTGGACGTGAAGAAGCATTCCAAGACTCTATAGGAAAGGAAAGTTTGCATGAAATTTCAAATGATAATGGTCTGAGACTGATAGATCTGACTATGTGTAACTTAATGGTCATTGGAAGCACCTGGCAACAAAGGAAGAAGGTGAGGAAAATGACATGGTGTTCACCAGATGGTGTAACACAAAACCAAATTGACCATGTGCTGATAGACAGAAGACATGCCTCTGATATACTACAAGCAGATAGCTGTCGAGGAGCAGACAGTGATTATTTAGTACGCATTAAATACAGACAGAGAATAGCTACATATAGGGATGGAAGAAGAGCGAAAGTGACCTCAAGGTATGATGATGAGAAGTTATAAAGAGATGAAGCCATTGCCAAACAATTCCGTTTAATGGTAGGCAACCAACTTGAACAAAGAAGTCAAAGGTGGGAAATCGAAGGTATTGAAGGGAAATGGAGTATAATAAAGGAGATCCTACATGAAACAGCACAGGAAGTGCTGGGAGAGAAGACGAAGATCCAAAGAGGTAAATGGTTTGATGAGGAATGTAAAGCAGCAATAAATGAAAGAAATGAGGCACGAAAGAGAATGCTTAATAGGAAAACCAGATATAACACAGAACAATGTAGACTTAAAAGAAAGGAAGCAGACTGTGTGTGCAGGAGAAAGAAACGATGCTTTGAGAAAGAGTGGATTGAGGAACTTGAAGAATATAGTAGTAATCAGCAAGTAAGGAAAATGTATATGAGGGTGAAGGATATAAGGAAAGGCTTCCATCCGAAGACAGCTTTCTGTAAGGACCAAGCAGGAATCCTAATAGGCGGGGAAAATGAGATCTTAGAGAGATGGGCAGAATACTTCAGTCAGCTACTTAATGTGGAAGATGGGTTCCAAGATCTAGAATTGAATGATGAAGAGGAGTACCATGATGACGAAACCGGAACATCTCCAACACTGGAAGAAGTTAGAACAGTTATTAAGCCTCTAAAGAATAACAAAGCCCCAGGGATTAATAACATCACTGCTGAAATGGTTAAGAACTCAGGGAAATCAACTAATTAAGTATATACACAAATTGTTATCTGATATATGGGAACATGAACTATAGCCCTAGTGAGCGTAATATACAAAGTGCTTGCAAAAATCCTAGCAGGAAGATTGTCACCACTGACTGACGGAATAATAGGGGATTATCAGTGTGGTTTTAGACCAAACAGATCCACTACGGATCAAATCTTTATAGTCAGGCAGATAATGGAGAAATGTTATGAATATTCATTAGTTATTTATAGACTTTAAGCAGGCATATGACAGTATCATACGAGGAAAATTGTATGAGGCAATGAAGGAGCTAGGGATCCTAAACAAGCTAATAAGATTAACCAGAATGACGCCTAGGGGTACTAAATGCAAGGTGAAGATTGAAGCAGAGCTCACAAGGGAATTTGCAGTAAACCAAGGTTTGAGACAAGGAGATGTGCTATCTACGATTAATATCGTTTTATATATATAGTTTTAGAAAAGATCATGAGTGTAACACAGTGAACCAAAATCTAGCATATGCTGATGACATTGATATGATGGCACGAAGATTGCAAGAAGTGAAGGAAGGACTGGAAAGATTGGAGAACACAGCTAGTGAGATGGGACTCCAAATAAAAAAACCCAAGACTAAATACATGTACTCAGCGCGAAATATGGAATTCACGGAAGGCCAATATATACAAGTTGATGGAGGCACGTATGAAAAATTCAAAATTTTCAATATCTTTTAACATAAGTTACCATGGATAATAATATTAAGGAGGAAAGAAAAGCAAGAATTGCAGCTGGTAATCGAAGCTATTTCTCATTGTTAAGAGTTTTCAAATCTCGCAGCCTGAGTAGAAATTTGAAAATCAAAGTATATCAGCTAGTCGTAATGTCAGTGGTGACATATGGAGCAGAGACATAGACTTTGGTCCAAGCAGATGAAGAACTTTTGCGAAGATGGGAAAGAAGGATACTGAGGAAAATATACGGGCCAGTAAATGAGAATGGTCAATGGCGAATAAGGAGAAACGATGAAATTAGAACACTCTACTACAAAGAAACAGATATAGTTACCGATATAAGAAGCATGAGATTCAGGTTCCTAGGACATGTGGAAAGAATACCTGAAAACAGAGCTGTTAAAAAGGTCAATAAAGGGATACCAGGAGGGTGAAGATTAAGAGAAAGGCCAAGGAAAAGATGGTTGGAGGTTGTTGAGGAAGACCTTAGGATGATGGGAGTAAGACGGTGGAGACGTCGAGCAGAAGACAGAAGAGAATGTGCTATCATTGTAAGAGAGGCGAAGGCCCTTTAGGGGCTGTAGCAGCCAAGAAGAGCCTCAAAACCGTCTAAATTCTGACATTTCTACTGCAAGATCAAAACTTAATTTTTCGAGAAATTCGCGTTCAATGCTAATACTCGTATGAAACTCATTTTCTCTACAGAGCAAGCCAGAGCTGATTTTCATTAGAATGTTGAATTAATATGTTTTTCAGAGCCTGAGAAACGTTTTAATTTTGACATTTCGACTATAGCTTCAAAACTTGATCTATCGAAAAATTCGTGTTAAAGGCAAATACTCACTTGAAACCACATTTTTCTACAGAGCAAGCCAGAGATGATTTTCATTAAAGTGTTGAATTATTATGCTTTTCAAAGCTTGAGAACCGTTCTAATTATTACATTTTGACTACACGATGATAACTTCATTTTTAAAGAAATTCGCGTTCAATGCTAATACTCGTTTGAAACTCATTTTTTCTACAGAGCAAGGCAGAAATGATTTTCATTAAAATGTTGATTTATTATTCTTTTCAGAGCCTGAAAAACGTTTTAAATCTGACATTTCGACTATGGGTTCAAAACTTGATTTTTCGAGAAATTCGCGTTAAATGCTAATACTCGCTTGAAACTTATTTTCTGTAAAGAGCAAGTCAGAGATGATTTTCTTTATATGTTGAATTTTTATGTTTTTCAGAGCTTTAGAAGCGTTTTAATTATTACATTTCGACTACAGGATGATAACTCGATTTTTGGAGAAATTCGCGATAAATGCAAATACTCGCTTGAAACCCATTTTCTCTACAGAGCAAGCCAGAGATGATAATCATTAAAATGATAAATTATTATGCTTTTCAGAGCTTGAGAAGCGTCTTAAATCTGAAATTTCTACTACAAGATCAAAACTTAATTTTTAGAGAAATTTGCGTTCAATGCTAATACTCTTATGAAACCCATTTTCTCTACAGAACAAGACAGAGATGATTTTCTTTAAATGTTGAATTATTATGCTTTTCAGAGCCTGAGAAACGTTTTAATTCTGACATTTCGACTATAGGTTCAAAACTTGATTTTTTGAAAAATTCGTGTTAAATGCAAATACTCACTTGAAACCCATTTTCTCTACAGAGCATGCCAGAGATGACTTTCATTAAAATGATGATTTATTATGCTTTTCAGAGCTTGAGAAGCGTTTTAATTATTACATTTCGACTACAGGATGATAACTTTATTTTTCGAAAAAATTCACGTTTAATGCTAATACTCGCTAGAAATTCATTTTTTCTACAGAGCAAGCCAGAGGTGATTTTCATTAAAATGTTGATTTAATATGCTTCTCAGAGCCGGGGAAACGTTTTAATTCTGACATTTCGACAAATAGGTTGAAAACTTGATTCTACGAAAAATTCGCGTTAAATGCTAATACTCGTTTGAAACCCATTTTCTCTTCAGAGCAGGCCAGAAATGATTTTCATTAAATGTGGAATTATTATGTTTTTCAGAGCTTGAGAAACGTTTTAATTATTACATTTCAACTATAGGATGAAAACTTGATTTATCGTGTAATTCGCGTTCAATGATAATACTCGCTTGAAAATCATTCCTTACAGAGCAAACCATACATAATCTTTTTAAAATGTTGAATTATTAAACTTTTAAGAGCCGGGGAAACGTTTAAATTCTGACATTTCGACAAATAGGTTGAAAACTTGATTCTACGAAAAATTCGCGTTAAATGCTAATACTCGTTTGAAACTCATTTTCTCTACAGAGCAAGCCAGAGCTGATTTTCATTAGAATGTTGAATTATTATGCTTTTCAGAGCCAGAGAAACGCTTTAATTCTGACATTTCGACTTTAGATTCAAAACTTGATTTTTTGAAAAATTCTTGTTAAATGCAAATACTCGCTTGAAACCCATTATCTCTACAGAGCATGCCAGAGATGACTTTCATTAAAATGTTGATTTATTAAGCTTTTCAGAGCTTGAGAAGCGTTTTAATTATTACGTTTCAACTACATGATGATAACTTGATTTTTCGAGAAATTTTCGTTCAATGCTAATTCTCGTTTGAAACTCATTTTCTCTACAAACCAAGCCAGAGATGATTTTTATTAAGATATTGAACTATTATGCTTTTCAGAGCTTGAGAAGCGTTTTAATTATTACATTTCGACTACAGGATGATAACTTTTCTTTTCGAGAAATTTTCGTTCAATGCTAATACTCGTTTGAAACTCATTTTCTCTACAAACCAAGCCATGGATGATTTTTATTAAGATATTGAATTATTATGCTTTTCAGAGCTTGAGAAGCGTTTTAAATATTACATTTCGACTACAGGATGATAACTTGATTTTTCGAGAAATTCGCGTTCAATGATAATACTCGCTTGAAACTCATTCCTTACAGAGCAAGCCATACATAATATTTTTAAAATGTTGAAATATTAAACTTTTAAGAGCCTGAGAATCGCTTTAATTCTGACATTTTGACTATAGGTTCTAATTTTGATATCTCGAGAAACTCGCGTTCAATGCTAATATTCGTTTGAAACTCATTTTCTCTACAGAGCAAGCCAGTGATCATTTCCATTAAAATGTAATTATTATGCTTATCAGTGCCTGAAAAGCTTTTTAATTATTACATTTCGACTATAGTGTTATAACTTGATTTTTCGAGAAATTCGCGTTCAATGGTTATATTCGTTTGAAACTAATTTTCTCTACAGAACAAGCCAAAAATGATTTTCAATAAAATGGTAAACTATTATTTTTTTCAGAGCCTGAAAGGCTTTTTAATTTTTACAATTCGACTATATAGTGATAAGTTGTCTTTACGAGAAATTCGCGTTCAATAATAATACTCTTTTGAAACTCATTTTCTCTACAGAGCAAACAGATATGATTTTGATTAAAATGTTAATTATTGTGCTTTTCATAGCCTGAACATCGTTTTAATTCTGACATTTCTACATAGGATAAGAACTTGAATTTTCGAGATATTCGCGTTAAATGCTAATATTCGTTGTAAACTAATTTTCGCTCCAGTTGAAGCCAGAGATGATTTTCATTAAAATGTTGAATTAATATATTTTTCAGAGCCTGAAAACCCCTCCAGGGAACGGCGCCTTATAGTAGCACTGACCGTGCGGGCGGAGGGGTTTGCTTGCTTTGTTGAGTCTGATAGCTATGCCAGCGGTAGATTTTCTACCAGCAAAGTCACCCATGCTGGACAGGTATCATAAGAGAAGCCAGACTAAGGCGTTCTGCAACGTCCCATATTACCTATTGTATCCTATCCCAATATTCCTACCTAAAGTTCAAATCACAAACCCTGAGACCTTCTGTAAACAAAACCACGTGCATACAGAAAGCATTGCAAACTCATAGAAGTAAAATAAACCACACGAAAATCCAGCGTTGTTACAGGATTCATTACATAAGGTAAAACAATGGCCAATTTGTAGTATGGGCTACGCTGCCGCAAATGACGTCTCACTTTAAACCCAATGCTCTTTCTTTTTTTACTTATTGCTTCACCTTTATGGTTAACTCTTTGCACCAGTAATCATTTCCCATAAATTTGGCTTCTTTCTTGCATGTGAATTGAATATATTTTACTTGCATTTTTTTAGACAAAATGATATAACATGGTAATGTATATTTCTAAGGATGATATAGATAGGAGTGTATTTGAAATTTGTTTGTAGATTTTATGTAAATTGTATCTTATGTAAATAAAATATATAATGGGCATAAACAGCCATATGCATTGCTCTAAGTCCAATAAATATATTGATGATGATCAAAACAAGACAAAGAAAGTTCTTAAATTTATTGCGGTTGGAAACTTTGACAAGCATCCTAATGACGATTTTTGTTCCGCCAAATATAGTGCACTTCGTAAAATAACTTGGTGACATGGCAAGGCAAGATAAGTGTGAACATTTTGTAGTAATATGCATTGTAACTTTCAATGAGCTTAGAGATTTGTGTACATAATGATATTTTATAACATTGGTTATTTTCTAAAAATAATCATGTGAACAGCAAGAAAGTAGTGCAACTTAGTAATATTGCCTGACTTATCCTTAGAAAAATAACATGCCGTGTTCTATGCGTGCGGGAAAGTCTCAGTGTTCTCCGAGCTTGTTTTCAAAACACCAGCAAGGACAGCCTTTGAAAAGGGGTGAGAAACAGATTCATGTAACGTTCTGAGAAACCAGTAAATGAAGTGGTTAAGTTCGTATCCCAGTGCAGTGGTGTGTCAGTGTCTGCAGTTTTAATTGTTATGAAAGAAAGAATGACCGGGAGAGTAGCAATGTATGCGGCTGCATATTCGTTTGATGTTTTAAGAGCGGGTTCTCACATTCAGAGGCTCTTATATAAAATGAATAAGTGCGGCGAACTATGAGTGTAACGGCAGATGATTTCGGTGTTGAATCGGCTGACGCGGAGTGATACATCGAATCGGTGAGACCGTTTGTTTACAGAAGGTCTCAGGGTTGGTGACTTACACTATAGTCCCTAAGTCCCGTCCTCAGGGTTAAGAGAGGGATGGAGCGGATTCCTCAGCCGTAGTGTTGGCAACAGTACATATGTTTTTCCTTGGTTATTTTCTTGGTTATCATGTGTAAGTTCTAACCCAAACTGTCAGGTTAATACTTTATACTTCTCTTTCATATCTAATCTTATATTAATTTTTATATTACTGTAACATATATTATCATATTATTGTACTTTTTGAATTCTTCTGATTGCATATTTTGTGTACCAAACAGTGTTATAATACAAGACACTGTAAATGGGCATTTGCCTGAAGTGTCATGTCTTTAAATAAATAAATAAAGGAGCAAACCTGATACAAACCTTGGTCCTCCACGTTGGGTGTTGAGCATGGGACTAACGACCCTATCCCATAAAACAATCATTGTTGCGGAACTCAGAAACAATGATAGCCGGACGTATTCTATGGAAAGACACAGGCATGCTAAAGGACTACGTAAACGGAAGAATGATATATACCTGGCCACATGGAATGTTAGAACATTAAGTAAAGCAGGTGCATTGGAAAACCTAAAGGAGGAAATGAAGAAATACAGAATAATAGTAGCGGCATTGCAGGAGATCAGGTGGCAAGGAAATGGAATGTTATCTACTGGGGATTACACATTAATGTATAGTGGAAGCAGTGAAAATACAAGAGGTGGCACAGGATTCCTACTAAACAATAAATATAAAACTGTAGTAAAAAAATTCAAACCAATAAATGAGAGCTTATGTACGCTGAGAATGAAAGCCAAGTTCTTCAACATTACCTTAGTATGTGTATATGCCCCAACGGAAGAGGCAGAAGAAGATGAAAAGGATGGATTCTACCAGCAGCTGGATCAGGTAATCGATCGTATACCAAAACATTACATTAAGATAATAATGGGAGACTTCAATGCCAAGGTTGGACGTGAAGAAGCATTCCAAGACTCGAAAAGAAAAGTTTGCATGAAATTTCAAATGATAATGGTCTGAGACTGATAGATCTGACTATGTGTAACTTAATGGTCATTGGAAGCACCTGGCATCAAAGGAAGAAGGTGAGGAAAATGACATGGTGTTCACCAGATGGTGTAACACAAAACCAAATTGACCATGTGCTGATAGACAGAAGACATGCCTCTGATATACTACAAGCAGATAGCTGTCGAGGAGCAGACAGTGATTATTTAGAACGCATTAAATACAGACAGAGAATAGCTACATATAGGGATGGAAGAAGAGCGAAAGTGACCTCAAGGTATGATGATGAGAAGTTATAAAGAGATGAAGCCATTGCCAAACAATTCCGTTTAATGGTAGGCAACAAACTTGAACAAGGAAGTCAAAGGTGGGAAATCGAAGGTATTGAAGGGAAAAGGAGTATAATAAAGGAGATCCTACATGAAACAGCACAGGAAGTGCTGGGAGAGAAGACGAAGATCCAAAGAGGTAAATGGTTTGATGAGGAATGTAAAGCAGCAATAAATAAAAGAAATGAGGCTGGAAAGTGAATGCTTAATAGGAAAACCAGATATAACACAGAACAATGTAGACTTAAAAGAAATGAAGCAGACTGTGTGTGCAGGAGAAAGAAACGATGCTTTGAGAAAGAGTCGATTGAGGAACTTGAAGAATATAGTAAGGAAGCAAGTAAGGAAAATGTATATGAGGGTGAAGGATATAAGGAAAGGCTTCCAACCGAAGACAGCTTTCTGTAAGGACCAAGCAGGAAACCTAATAGGCGGGGAAAATGAGATCTTAGAGAGATGGGCAGAATACTTCAGTCAGCTACTTAATGTGGAAGATGGGTTCCAAGATCTAGAATTGAATGATGAAGAGGAGTACCATGATGACGAAACCGGAACATCTCCAACACTGGAAGAAGTTAGAACAGTTATTAAGCCTCTAAAGAATAACAAAGCCCCAGGGATTAATAACTTCACTGCTGAAATGGTTAAGAACTCAGGGAAATCAACTAATTAAGTATATACACAAATTGTTATCTGATATATTGGAACATGAACTATAGCCCTAGTGAGCGTAATATACAAAGTGCTTGCAAAAATCCTAGCAGGAAGATTGTCACCACTGACTGAGGGAATATTAGGAGATTATCGGTGTGGTTTTAGACCAAACAGATCCACTACGGATCAAATCTTTATAGTCAGGCAGATAATGCAGAAATGTTATGAATATTCATCAGTTATTTATAGACTTTAAGCAGGCATATGACAGTATCATACGAGGAAAATTGTATGAGGCAATGAAGGAGCTAGGGATCCTAAACAAGCTAATAAGATTAACCAGAATGACGCCTAGGGGTACTAAATGCAAGGTGAAGATTGAAGCAGAGCTCACAAGGGAATTTGCAGTAAACCAAGGTTTGAGACAAGAAGATGTGCTATCTACGATATTATTCAATATAGTTTTAGAAAAGATCATGAGTGTAACCCAGTAGGAACTCTCTTCAACACAGTGAACCAAAATCTAGCATATGCTGATGACATTGATATGATGGCACGAAGATTGCAAGAAGTGAAGGAAGGACTGGAAAGATTGGAGAACACAGCTAGTGAGATGGGACTCCAAATAAAAAAACCCAAGACTAAATACATGTTCTCAGCGCGAAATATGGAATTCACGGAAGGCCAATATATACAAGTTGATGGAGGCACGTATGAAAAATTCAAAATTTTCAATATCTTGGAACATAAGTTACCATGTATAACAATATTAAGGAGGAAAGAAAAGCAAGAATTGCAGCTGGTAATCAAAGCTATTTCTCATTGTTAAGAGTTTTCAAATCTCGCAGCCTGAGTAGAAATTTCAAAATCAAAGTATATCAGTTAGTCGTAATGTCAGTGGTGACATATGGAGCAGAGACATAGACTTTGGTGCAAGCAGATGAAGAACTTTTGCGAAGATGGGAAAGAAGGATACTGAGGAAAATATACGGGCCAGTAAATGAGAATGGTCAATGGCGAATAAGGAGAAACGATGAAATTAGAACACTCTACTACAAAAAAAACAGATATAGTTTCCGATATAAGAAGCATGAGACTAGGACATGTGGAAAGAATACCTGAAGACAGAGCTGTTAAAAAGTCAATAATGGGACACCAGGAGGGTGAAGATTAAGAGGAAGGCCAAGGAAAAGATGGTTGGAGGTTGTTGAGGAAGACCTTAGGAGGATGGGAGTAAGACGGTGGAGACGTCGAGCAGAAGACAGAAGAGAATGTGCTATCACTGTAAGAGAGGCGAAGGCCCTTTAGGGGCTATAGCAGCCAAGAAGAGCCTGAAAAGCGTCTTAATTCTGACATTTCTACTACAAGATCAAAACTTAATTTTTCGAGATATTCAGGTTCAATGCTAATACTCGTATGAAACTCATTTTCTCTACAGAGCAAGCCAGAGCTGATTTTCATTAAAATGTTGAATTATTATGCTTTTCAGAGCTTGAGAAACGTTTCAATTCTGACATTTCGACTATAGGTTCAAAACTTGATTTTTTGAAATAATCTTGTTAAATGCAAATACTCTCTTGAAACTCATTTTCTCTACAGAGCATGCCAGAGATGACTTTCATTAAAATGTTGATTTATTATGCTTTTCAGAGCTTGAGAAGCGTTTTTATTATTACGTTTCAACTATAGGATGATAACTCGATTTTTGGAGAAATTCGCGATAAATGCAAATACTCGCTTGAAACCCATTTTCTCTACAGAGCAAGCCAGAGATGATAATCATTAAAATTATAAATTATTATGCTTTTCAGAGCTTGAGAAGCGTCTTAATTCTGACATTTCTACTATAAGATCATAACTTAATTTTTCGAGAAATTCGCGTTCAATGCTAATACTCGTATGAAACTCATTTTCTCTACAGAGCAAGCCAGAGCTGATTTTCATTAGAATGTTGAATTATTATGCTTTTCAGGGCCTGAGAAACGTTTTAATTCTGACATTTCGACTATAGGTTCAAAACTTGAATTTTTGAAAAATTCGTGTTAAATTCAAATACTCACTTGAAACCCATTTTCTCTACAGAGCATGCCAGAAATGACTTTCATTAAAATGTTGATTTATTATGCTTTTCAGAGCTTGAGAAGCGTTCTAATTATTACATTTCAACTACATGATGATAACTTGATTTTTCGAGAAATTCGTTTGAAACTCATTTTCTCTACAAACCAAGCCATAGATGATTTTTATTAAAATATTGAATTATTATGCTTTTCAGAGCTTGAGAAACGTTTTAATTATTACATTTCGACTACAGGATGATAACTTAATTTTTCGAGAAATTCACGTTCAATGCTAATACTCGTTAGAAATTCATATTCTCTACAGAGCAAGCCAGAGATGATTTTCATTAAAATGTTGAATTATTAAACTTTTAAGAGCCTGAGAATCGTTTTAATTCTGACATTTCGACAATTTTACCTATTGTATCCTATCCCAATATTACTACCTAAAGTTCAAATCACAAACCCTGAGACCTTCTGTGAACAAAACCACGCGCATACAGAAAGCATTGCAAACTCATAGAACTTGGTGACATGGCAAGGCAAGATAAGTGTAAATAACATGCCGTGTTCTATGCGTGCGGGAAAGTCTCAGTGTTCTCCGAGCTTGTTTTCAAAACACCAGCAAGGACAGCCTTTGAAAAGGGGTGAGAAACAGATTCATGTAACGTTCTGAGAAACCAGTAAATGAAGTGTTTAAGTTCGTATCCCAGTGCAGTGGTGTGTCAGTGTCTGCAGTTTTAAGGGTTATGAAAGGGAGACTGACCGGGAGAGTAACAATGTATGCTTCTGTATATACTTTTGATGTTTTGAGAGCGGGTTCTCACATTCAGAGGCTCTTATATAGAATGTGAGGCGAACTATGAGTGTAACGGCTGATGATTTCGGTCATGAATCAGCTGACGCGGAGTGATACATCGAATCGGTGAGACCGTTTGTTTACAGAAGGTCTCAGGGTTGGTGACTTACACTATAGTCCTTAAGTCCCGTCCTCAGGGTTACGAGGTTGATGGAGCGGATTCCTCAGCCGTAGTGTTGGCAACAGTACATATGTTTTTCCTTGGTTATTTTCTTGGTTATCATGTGTAAGTTCTAACCCAAACTGTCAGGTTAATACTTTATACTTCTCTTTCATATCTAATCTTATATTAATTTTTATATTACTGTAACACATATTATCATATTATTGTACTTTTTGAATTCTTCTGATTGCATATTTTGTGTACCAAACAGTGTTATAATACAAGACACTGTAAATGGGCCTTTTGCGTGTAGTGTCATGTCTTTAAATAAATAAATAAAGGAGCAAACCTGATACAAACCCTGGTCCTCCAGGTTGTGGGTTGAGCATGGGGCTAACGACCCTATCCCATAAAACAAACATTGTTACGAAACTCAGAAGCAATGATAGCCGGACGTATTCTATGGAAATACACAGGCATGCTAAAGGACTACGTAAACGAAAATAACCAAGGAAAACCATATGTACTGTTGCCAAAACTACGGCTGAGGAATCCGCTCCATCCAACTTGTAACCCTGAGGACCGGACTAGGGACTAGGTAGGAATATTGGGATAGGATACAATAGGTAAAAATGGGACGTTGCAGAACGCGTTAGTCTGGCTTCTCTTCTGAGACCTGTCGAGCATGGGTGCCTTGTAGAAAATATACCGCGGGCATAGCTCTCAGCCTCAACAAAGCACGCAAACCCCTCCGCCCGCACGGTCAGTGCTACTATAAGGCGGCGTTCCCTGGACGGGTTTTCATGCTCTGAAAAGTATAATAATTAAACATTTTAATGAAAATCATCTCTGGTTTGGTCTGTAGACAAAATGTGTTTCAAGCGTGTATTAGCATTGAACGTTAATTTCTCGAAAAATCAAGTTTTGATCTTATAGTCAAAATGAAAGATTTAAAACGCTTTTCAGAATCTGAAAAGCATAATAATTCATCATTTTAATTAAAATCATCTCTAGCTTGGTCTGTAGTGGAAATGAGTTTGAAGATAATATAAACATTGAACGTGAACTTCTCGAAAAATCAAGCTGTTTTCCTATAGTCGAAATGTAATAATTAAATCGCTTTTTATGCTCTGAAAAGCATAAAAATACATTTTAATGAAAATCATCTCTGGCTTGCACTGTAGAGGAAATGAGTTTCTTTCGAGTATTACCATTGAACGTGAATATCTCTAAATATTAAGTTTTGAACTTATTGTCAAAATGTTATAATTAAAACGCTTTTCATGCTCTGAAAAGCATAATAATTCAACAATTTACTGAAATTCATCTCTGGTTTGCTCTGTAGAAAAAATGAGTTTCAAGCGAGTATTAGCATTTAAAGCGAATTTCTCGAAAAATCAATTTTTATACCTATAGTCGAAATGTCAGAATTTAAACGCCTCTTGGGCTCTGAAAAAGTAAACTAGTCTGTTCGAAATAAAGTAAAAATTCAAAAAGTTCAAAATTCGTGTTTACGCTTCGTTTATACCATTAAACAATTCGATCATATTCTTCCAACCCTGAACGAGAACAAAATGCTAAACATGAACAGACGTCGCAGACTTCATTTCATTTGCTTTATAGAGAATCTTTTGCATAAAAAAATTCCCGAAAATTTATTTCTGAAACTAAAAACCAGAAGGGAAATACACAACTACAAAACAAGAGGAACAGCGAAACTTGAACTCTTCAAACACTCACTGGAAATTTTCAAATCGTCTTTTACACTTTCAGCGGCAAAAACCATGAATGATCTTCCGCCCTCCATTACCTCCCTCCCCAGTCCTAACAAATTTAAGAATAAACTAAAGAATTTTCTGTTAGATGAGCAATATCTCTGTTCAAGCTCCAACGAGTAACACTACACAATGCAGTTTAGATTACATACGAGCCTCGCCAATCCTTGACAAATCTACAACTATATTGTAATATTTACGTATGTGTTGTTCTATCGTACCTCACAAAACTACCATAATCATGGACATCTATCTCAACATCCGTGCGTAAATGTCCTGCTCAGAAATGTTTAGTATGTGTGTTTTAATGAATGTGTGTGTGCGTGAATGTGTGTTTTTTTCTCTCTCTCTTTTACGTGTTGCATTGACTTTTTTTTTTAAATCTCGTCTTTTGTTCTTTCCTTGTAACGATTTTTTTTATTTCTTTTATTTTTTTTATTTTATTGTATTTTCTTCTCTTTTTTGTAATTTTTTTCATGTACACTAGGTAAATGTCAAACGGGGTTAGGTGGTAGAACAGCCACAGGCTGAACCTCGCCCATTAATAAAGAAAATTTGAATTTGAATTCGAATGATTCAACATTATAATATACCAACATTTTAATAAAAATCATCTCTGGCTTGCTCTGTAGACGAAATGAGTTTCAAACATTTATTAGCATCGAACGCGAATTTCTCGAAAAATCAAGTTATCATCCTGTAGTCGAAATGTAATAATTCAAACGTATATTAGGTTCTGAAAAGCATAATAATTCAACACTTTAATGAAAATCATGTCTGCCTTGCTCTGTAGAGAAAATAAGTTTCAAGCGATATGTTAGCAATCAACGTGATATTATCGAAAAATCAAGTTGCTATCCGATAGTCGAAATGTAATAATTAAAACGCTTTTCATGCTCTGAAAATCATAATTCAATATTTTTATGAAAATCATCTCAGGCTTGCGCTATAGAGGAAATGAGTTTCAAGTAAGTTTTAGCATTTAACACGAATTTTTCGAAAAATCAAGTTTTGAACCAATGGCCAAAATGAAAAAAATTAAAACGCTTTTCAGGGTCTGAAATGCATAATAATTCAACATTTTAACGAAAATCATGTCTGCCTTGCTATGTAGAGAAAATGAGTTTCAAGCGATATATTAGCGTGAACGTGAATTTCTTGTAAAATCAAGTTATCATCCAATAGTCGAAATGTCAGAAATAAAACGCTTTTCAGGTTCTGAAATACATAATTCAACATTCTAATGAAAAACATCTCTCGCTTTTTATGTTGAAAAAATGAGTTTCAAGGGAATATTGGCATAGAACTTGAATTTCTCGAAAAATCAAGTTATCATAATATGAGAATTAAAACGCTTTTCAGGCTCTGAAAAGCATAATAATTCAACATTTTAATGAAAATCATCTTTGGCTTGTTTCTTCTTCTTCCATTAGTATCACAACCCTTTGTGGGTTTTAGCTTTCTCAGACAAATCGTTCCAATCTTTCCTCTTCTTTGCCATTTCTTTCCAATTTCTAACTTTGAGAATCTTTAAATCTTCGCATACATCTTCAATCCATTTCATCCTAGGTCTTCCAATTGGTCGCCTTCCCAAAGGTTTCCATTCTAGTATACGTTTTATAGTTCTCATGTTATCCATTCTTTGTATGTGGCCTAGCCATTTAATTCTTTGACTTTTAATATATCGTATAATGTCTGCACCCTTGATTAATTTTTCTAGTTCGACATTATTTCTATTCTCCATATATCATGTTCTAATGTTCTATCTGTACCGGGCCGAAGATCTTCCTTAAAATTTGTCTCTCAAATATACTTAGTTTGTTTCTATCTTTCTGTGTTAAGGTCCAGGTTTCAGCAGCATATGTAACCACTGGTCTTATCATAGTAAGATATATTTTCATTTTTGTATTTCGTTTCAGAAGTTTCGATTTTAACAGGGATACATTTGCATAATAGTCCTTATTACCTTTCTTTATTCTTTCATCTATTTCAGATTCTATTTTATTGGTTTCATTAAGTGTAGATCCAAGGTATGTAAAAATACTAACACATTCAAAGGAGTAATTATTTATTAATATTGATCTGTTATTATTCATGTTTGTTCTATTAATATTCATGTATTTAGTTTTCTTTTCATTAATTTGTAGTCCTACTCTTGCAGCTTCCTCAACTAGACTTATAAACGTTTCTGAAAGAGCATTCTTAGTTCTTGCTACAATAGCTACATCATCAGCATATGCTGTGACTTGTTTTAGTCTAGTACTGATGTCTCCTCTCACATCTAATTTTTTAATCACCGAGTCCAAAACTAAATTAAATAGTGTTGCTGAAAGTGGATCTCCTTGGCGGACTCCTGTCATGACATCGAAATAGTCCGATCTTGCATTTTCAATTTTAACTGAGGCTCTAGTGTTTTTTTGAATTGTCATTCGAATTAATCTTACTAATTTATTTGGTATTCCAATATCTTGTAACCTTTGTAATGTTGTTAGTCTATGTATTGAATCGAAGGCTTGTTTGAAATCAATAAACAAAACATGCAAATCTATATCATATTCATAGCATTTCTCAAAAATCAAACGCATCATCTGGATGTTATCTGTAGTACTTCTGTTGTTCCTAAATCCACTTTGATACTCTCCTATAATGTCTTCAGCATAATCAGCTAGTCTGATGTTAATTATTGCTGCAAGTATTTTATATAGATTGTTTAATAGTGATATGCCTCTATAATTTTCACAGACTGTTTTATCTCCTTTTTTAAGTATAGGGCACACTAGTGCCATGTTCCAATCATTTGTTCTCGATTCCATATATTAATTATAAGTTTATGTATTCTCCCTGGAAATGTTCTTTCCATGTATTCATTATTTCTGCTTGTTCAGTTAGGATTTTACCGTCTTTGGATTTTAAGTTTCTAGTTCTTGGTTTATACTGTTGTGTTATAACTTTCTGGATTCGATAGAATTTTCTATATTCTTTTTTGGTGTTTAGTTCTTGTAACATTTCTATTTGTGTTTTTACTGCTTGCCGTTTCTTCTCCCTACACATTTTCTTAGCATGCTTTTTCAGATTTTCATATTTTTGTCTATTTGATCTTGTAGTTCTATTAAGACATCTATTTCTAGCTTTATTTTTTGCTTTAACCACCGTTTTACATTCTTCATCATACAAATCTTCATTTTTTTCATATGCTTTGGTTCCTAAAACCCGATTAGTAGTACTATCTATGATGTTTCTTAAATTATCCCACTCCACTTCTACATCATCTTCTTCTCCTGTTTCTTCAAGTTTCGATTGTATTTCTTGTCTGCATGGGTTTTGTATATAATATTTCTTCAATTTTTCTATATTCCATTTCTTAGTTTTCTTGTATACTCCTTCATTAACCATGCTAATTCTTTGTCTTATTTTAGTTCTGACAAGATAGTGATCCGTATCACAACTAGGTCCTCTATATGTCTTGACATCAATTATTAATGTAGCTCTCCTCTTATTGATCAATACATGATCAATTTGATTACATCGTTGTTCACCGGGTATTTTCCAAGTCCCTTTGTGAATTTTTTTATGTTTAAATCTAGTGCTACTGATATCAAGGTTTTGTAATTATGCAAGTTGTATCAGCCTTTCTCCATTGTCACTTGTTTCTTTGTGTAGGGAAAATCTGCCTGATACTCCACTGCTGCTGGATTCATTACCTATTCTCGCATTAAAATTCCCCCAGTAGAATTAGTGTATCATGTTTTGGTACTCTATCACATACATCTGACAGTTCACTATAGAAATGTTCAATATCTTCTTTGTTTGTGTCTTCAGTTGGTGCATATATACATATAAAGGTCATATTGTTAAATTTTCCTTTTATTCTTAATTTACATATTCGGTCATTTATTGATTCAAATCCGAGTATACAATTCCTCACATTTCCAGTAACTAAAAAATTGTGAAATACGTTTTAATTATTACGTTTCGACTATAGGATGATTACTTGATTTTTTCAGATATTCGCGTTCGATGCTAATACTCGTTTGAAATTCATTTCCTCTACAGTGCAAGCGAGAGATGATTTTTATTAAAATGTTGAATTATTATGCTTTTCAGAGCATGAAAACTGTTTTAATTCTGACATTTCGACAATAAGTTCAAAACTTGATAGTTCGAGATATTCACGTTCAATGGTAATACTCGTTTGAAACTCATTTCCTCTACAGTGCAAGCCAGAGATCTCGGTACTGGGCAACATTCCAAGGAGCAGAGCTCTATGCTGCCGAGCGCATCCCGAGGTTGCGGATAGGGGACGGCCTACAGATATGTAGGCTAGCTGCGACAAATAAGCAGTTGCGGACAAGGAGCGTCAGTGTCAACAGGATGTGGAGAGAGTTATTTCTGGCAGGATAACTCTCATTAAAAACCACAAAAATCCAGCGACGACACTGAGACATGGCGAGTAAGTGCCGCCATTAAATAAGCACTGCCCTGCTGCCTTGCAGGTAAGAGAGGGATCTCTAAAGGCCAAGGGAAGGAAAACCCTGACAGAAAACTAAGGGGTAGGTAGAGCCCTTAGGCGTGGTGAAGCCAGTCTTCCTAGGAGTAGGATCCTCGAATACAAATCCCTGGTCCTATAGGTTGGGGGTTGGGCGTAAGGCCAGCAACCTTACCCAGTAAAACAACCTCCCGCTACGAACTCTCAGACAAGCAAAGCCGGAAGGATCTATGAGAGACGACCCAAGCAATGTAAAAGGCCAAGGAATGTGGATATTAATGTGGCAAACTGGAATGTCTGTACCATGTTCCAACCAAGCAAAATGAATGAAATTGCAGATGAATTAATAAAATATAACATGCAAATAACAGCATTACAAGAGATAAGATGGAATGGGGATGGATGGATTAAAAAGAAAGAATACTCTCTTATGTATAGTGGGCATCCAACAATTAAAGGAAGAAATGGCACAGGTTTTTTAGTTACTGGAAATGGGAGATCAGGTGGCAAGGAAATGGAATGTTATCTACTGGGGATTACACATTAATGTATAGTGGAAGCAGTGAAAATACAAGAGGTGGCACAGGATTCATACTAAACAATAAATATAAAACTGTAGTAAAGAAATTCAAACCAATAAATGAGAGCTTATGTACGCTGAGAATGAAAGCCAAGTTCTTCAACATCACCTTAGTATGTGTATATGCCGAAACGGAAGAGGCAGAAGAAGATGAAAAGGATGGATTCTACCAGCAGCTGGATCAGGTAATCGATCGTATACCAAAACATGACATTAAGATAATAATGGGAGACTTTAATGCCAAGGTTGGACGTGAAGAAGCATTCCAAGACTCTATAGGAAAGGAAAGTTTGCATGAAATTTCAAATGATAATGGTCTGAGACTGATAGATCTGACTATGTGTAACTTAATGGTCATTGGAAGCACCTGGCAACAAAGGAAGAAGGTGAGGAAAATGACATGGTGTTCACCAGATGGTGTAACACAAAACCAAATTGACCATGTGCTGATAGACAGAAGACATGCCTCTGATATACTACAAGCAGATAGCTGTCGAGGAGCAGACAGTGATTATTTAGTACGCATTAAATACAGACAGAGAATAGCTACATATAGGGATGGAAGAAGAGCGAAAGTGACCTCAAGGTATGATGATGAGAAGTTATAAAGAGATGAAGCCATTGCCAAACAATTCCGTTTAATGGTAGGCAACCAACTTGAACAAAGAAGTCAAAGGTGGGAAATCGAAGGTATTGAAGGGAAATGGAGTATAATAAAGGAGATCCTACATGAAACAGCACAGGAAGTGCTGGGAGAGAAGACGAAGATCCAAAGAGGTAAATGGTTTGATGAGGAATGTAAAGCAGCAATAAATGAAAGAAATGAGGCACGAAAGAGAATGCTTAATAGGAAAACCAGATATAACACAGAACAATGTAGACTTAAAAGAAAGGAAGCAGACTGTGTGTGCAGGAGAAAGAAACGATGCTTTGAGAAAGAGTGGATTGAGGAACTTGAAGAATATAGTAGTAATCAGCAAGTAAGGAAAATGTATATGAGGGTGAAGGATATAAGGAAAGGCTTCCATCCGAAGACAGCTTTCTGTAAGGACCAAGCAGGAATCCTAATAGGCGGGGAAAATGAGATCTTAGAGAGATGGGCAGAATACTTCAGTCAGCTACTTAATGTGGAAGATGGGTTCCAAGATCTAGAATTGAATGATGAAGAGGAGTACCATGATGACGAAACCGGAACATCTCCAACACTGGAAGAAGTTAGAACAGTTATTAAGCCTCTAAAGAATAACAAAGCCCCAGGGATTAATAACATCACTGCTGAAATGGTTAAGAACTCAGGGAAATCAACTAATTAAGTATATACACAAATTGTTATCTGATATATGGGAACATGAACTATAGCCCTAGTGAGCGTAATATACAAAGTGCTTGCAAAAATCCTAGCAGGAAGATTGTCACCACTGACTGACGGAATAATAGGGGATTATCAGTGTGGTTTTAGACCAAACAGATCCACTACGGATCAAATCTTTATAGTCAGGCAGATAATGGAGAAATGTTATGAATATTCATTAGTTATTTATAGACTTTAAGCAGGCATATGACAGTATCATACGAGGAAAATTGTATGAGGCAATGAAGGAGCTAGGGATCCTAAACAAGCTAATAAGATTAACCAGAATGACGCCTAGGGGTACTAAATGCAAGGTGAAGATTGAAGCAGAGCTCACAAGGGAATTTGCAGTAAACCAAGGTTTGAGACAAGGAGATGTGCTATCTACGATTAATATCGTTTTATATATATAGTTTTAGAAAAGATCATGAGTGTAACACAGTGAACCAAAATCTAGCATATGCTGATGACATTGATATGATGGCACGAAGATTGCAAGAAGTGAAGGAAGGACTGGAAAGATTGGAGAACACAGCTAGTGAGATGGGACTCCAAATAAAAAAACCCAAGACTAAATACATGTACTCAGCGCGAAATATGGAATTCACGGAAGGCCAATATATACAAGTTGATGGAGGCACGTATGAAAAATTCAAAATTTTCAATATCTTGGAACATAAGTTACCATGGATAACAATATTAAGGAGGAAAGAAAAGCAAGAATTGCAGCTGGTAATCGAAGCTATTTCTCATTGTTAAGAGTTTTCAAATCTCGCAGCCTGAGTAGAAATTTGAAAATCAAAGTATATCAGCTAGTCGTAATGTCAGTGGTGACATATGGAGCAGAGACATAGACTTTGGTCCAAGCAGATGAAGAACTTTTGCGAAGATGGGAAAGAAGGATACTGAGGAAAATATACGGGCCAGTAAATGAGAATGGTCAATGGCGAATAAGGAGAAACGATGAAATTAGAACACTCTACTACAAAGAAACAGATATAGTTACCGATATAAGAAGCATGAGATTCAGGTTCCTAGGACATGTGGAAAGAATACCTGAAAACAGAGCTGTTAAAAAGGTCAATAAAGGGATACCAGGAGGGTGAAGATTAAGAGAAAGGCCAAGGAAAAGATGGTTGGAGGTTGTTGAGGAAGACCTTAGGATGATGGGAGTAAGACGGTGGAGACGTCGAGCAGAAGACAGAAGAGAATGTGCTATCATTGTAAGAGAGGCGAAGGCCCTTTAGGGGCTGTAGCAGCCAAGAAGAGCCTCAAAACCGTCTAAATTCTGACATTTCTACTGCAAGATCAAAACTTAATTTTTCGAGAAATTCGCGTTCAATGCTAATACTCGTATGAAACTCATTTTCTCTACAGAGCAAGCCAGAGCTGATTTTCATTAGAATGTTGAATTAATATGTTTTTCAGAGCCTGAGAAACGTTTTAATTTTGACATTTCGACTATAGCTTCAAAACTTGATCTATCGAAAAATTCGTGTTAAAGGCAAATACTCACTTGAAACCACATTTTTCTACAGAGCAAGCCAGAGATGATTTTCATTAAAATGTTGAATTATTATGCTTTTCAAAGCTTGAGAACCGTTCTAATTATTACATTTTGACTACACGATGATAACTTCATTTTTAAAGAAATTCGCGTTCAATGCTAATACTCGTTTGAAACTCATTTTTTCTACAGAGCAAGGCAGAAATGATTTTCATTAAAATGTTGATTTATTATTCTTTTCAGAGCCTGAAAAACGTTTTAAATCTGACATTTCGACTATGGGTTCAAAACTTGATTTTTCGAGAAATTCGCGTTAAATGCTAATACTCGCTTGAAACTTATTTTCTGTAAAGAGCAAGTCAGAGATGATTTTCTTTATATGTTGAATTTTTATGTTTTTCAGAGCTTTAGAAGCGTTTTAATTATTACATTTCGACTACAGGATGATAACTCGATTTTTGGAGAAATTCGCGATAAATGCAAATACTCGCTTGAAACCCATTTTCTCTACAGAGCAAGCCAGAGATGATAATCATTAAAATGATAAATTATTATGCTTTTCAGAGCTTGAGAAGCGTCTTAAATCTGAAATTTCTACTACAAGATCAAAACTTAATTTTTAGAGAAATTTGCGTTCAATGCTAATACTCTTATGAAACCCATTTTCTCTACAGAACAAGACAGAGATGATTTTCTTTAAATGTTGAATTATTATGCTTTTCAGAGCCTGAGAAACGTTTTAATTCTGACATTTCGACTATAGGTTCAAAACTTGATTTTTTGAAAAATTCGTGTTAAATGCAAATACTCACTTGAAACCCATTTTCTCTACAGAGCATGCCAGAGATGACTTTCATTAAAATGATGATTTATTATGCTTTTCAGAGCTTGAGAAGCGTTTTAATTATTACATTTCGACTACAGGATGATAACTTTATTTTTCGAAAAAATTCACGTTTAATGCTAATACTCGCTAGAAATTCATTTTTTCTACAGAGCAAGCCAGAGGTGATTTTCATTAAAATGTTGATTTAATATGCTTCTCAGAGCCGGGGAAACGTTTTAATTCTGACATTTCGACAAATAGGTTGAAAACTTGATTCTACGAAAAATTCGCGTTAAATGCTAATACTCGTTTGAAACCCATTTTCTCTTCAGAGCAGGCCAGAAATGATTTTCATTAAATGTGGAATTATTATGTTTTTCAGAGCTTGAGAAACGTTTTAATTATTACATTTCAACTATAGGATGAAAACTTGATTTATCGTGTAATTCGCGTTCAATGATAATACTCGCTTGAAAATCATTCCTTACAGAGCAAACCATACATAATCTTTTTAAAATGTTGAATTATTAAACTTTTAAGAGCCGGGGAAACGTTTAAATTCTGACATTTCGACAAATAGGTTGAAAACTTGATTCTACGAAAAATTCGCGTTAAATGCTAATACTCGTTTGAAACTCATTTTCTCTACAGAGCAAGCCAGAGCTGATTTTCATTAGAATGTTGAATTATTATGCTTTTCAGAGCCAGAGAAACGCTTTAATTCTGACATTTCGACTTTAGATTCAAAACTTGATTTTTTGAAAAATTCTTGTTAAATGCAAATACTCGCTTGAAACCCATTATCTCTACAGAGCATGCCAGAGATGACTTTCATTAAAATGTTGATTTATTAAGCTTTTCAGAGCTTGAGAAGCGTTTTAATTATTACGTTTCAACTACATGATGATAACTTGATTTTTCGAGAAATTTTCGTTCAATGCTAATTCTCGTTTGAAACTCATTTTCTCTACAAACCAAGCCAGAGATGATTTTTATTAAGATATTGAACTATTATGCTTTTCAGAGCTTGAGAAGCGTTTTAATTATTACATTTCGACTACAGGATGATAACTTTTCTTTTCGAGAAATTTTCGTTTAATGCTAATACTCGTTTGAAACTCATTTTCTCTACAAACCAAGCCATGGATGATTTTTATTAAGATATTGAATTATTATGCTTTTCAGAGCTTGAGAAGCGTTTTAAATATTACATTTCGACTACAGGATGATAACTTGATTTTTCGAGAAATTCGCGTTCAATGATAATACTCGCTTGAAACTCATTCCTTACAGAGCAAGCCATACATAATATTTTTAAAATGTTGAAATATTAAACTTTTAAGAGCCTGAGAATCGCTTTAATTCTGACATTTTGACTATAGGTTCTAATTTTGATATCTCGAGAAACTCGCGTTCAATGCTAATATTCGTTTGAAACTCATTTTCTCTACAGAGCAAGCCAGTGATCATTTCCATTAAAATGTAATTATTATGCTTATCAGTGCCTGAAAAGCTTTTTAATTATTACATTTCGACTATAGTGTTATAACTTGATTTTTCGAGAAATTCGCGTTCAATGGTTATATTCGTTTGAAACTAATTTTCTCTACAGAACAAGCCAAAAATGATTTTCAATAAAATGGTAAACTATTATTTTTTTCAGAGCCTGAAAGGCTTTTTAATTTTTACAATTCGACTATATAGTGATAAGTTGTCTTTACGAGAAATTCGCGTTCAATAATAATACTCTTTTGAAACTCATTTTCTCTACAGAGCAAACAGATATGATTTTGATTAAAATGTTAATTATTGTGCTTTTCATAGCCTGAACATCGTTTTAATTCTGACATTTCTACATAGGATAAGAACTTGAATTTTCGAGATATTCGCGTTAAATGCTAATATTCGTTGTAAACTAATTTTCGCTGCAGTTGAAGCCAGAGATGATTTTCATTAAAATGTTGAATTAATATATTTTTCAGAGCCTGAAAACCCCTCCAGGGAACGGCGCCTTATAGTAGCACTGACCGTGCGGGCGGAGGGGTTTGCTTGCTTTGTTGAGTCTGATAGCTATGCCAGCGGTAGATTTTCTACCAGCAAAGTCACCCATGCTGGACAGGTATCATAAGAGAAGCCAGACTAAGGCGTTCTGCAACGTCCCATATTACCTATTGTATCCTATCCCAATATTCCTACCTAAAGTTCAAATCACAAACCCTGAGACCTTCTGTAAACAAAACCACGTGCATACAGAAAGCATTGCAAACTCATAGAAGTAAAATAAACCACACGAAAATCCAGCGTTGTTACAGGATTCATTACATAAGGTAAAACAATGGCCAATTTGTAGTATGGGCTACGCTGCCGCAAATGACGTCTCACTTTAAACCCAATGCTCTTTCTTTTTTTACTTATTGCTTCACCTTTATGGTTAACTCTTTGCACCAGTAATCATTTCCCATAAATTTGGCTTCTTTCTTGCATGTGAATTGAATATATTTTACTTGCATTTTTTTAGACAAAATGATATAACATGGTAATGTATATTTCTAAGGATGATATAGATAGGAGTGTATTTGAAATTTGTTTGTAGATTTTATGTAAATTGTATCTTATGTAAATAAAATATATAATGGGCATAAACAGCCATATGCATTGCTCTAAGTCCAATAAATATATTGATGATGATCAAAACAAGACAAAGAAAGTTCTTAAATTTATTGCGGTTGGAAACTTTGACAAGCATCCTAATGACGATTTTTGTTCCGCCAAATATAGTGCACTTCGTAAAATAACTTGGTGACATGGCAAGGCAAGATAAGTGTGAACATTTTGTAGTAATATGCACTGTAACTTTCAATGAGCTTAGAGATTTGTGTACATAATGATATTTTATAACATTGGTTATTTTCTAAAAATAATCATGTGAACAGCAAGAAAGTAGTGCAACTTAGTAATATTGCCTGACTTATCCTTAGAAAAATAACATGCCGTGTTCTATGCGTGCGGGAAAGTCTCAGTGTTCTCCGAGCTTGTTTTCAAAACACCAGCAAGGACAGCCTTTGAAAAGGGGTGAGAAACAGATTCATGTAACGTTCTGAGAAACCAGTAAATGAAGTGGTTAAGTTCGTATCCCAGTGCAGTGGTGTGTCAGTGTCTGCAGTTTTAATTGTTATGAAAGAAAGAATGACCGGGAGAGTAGCAATGTATGCGGCTGCATATTCGTTTGATGTTTTAAGAGCGGGTTCTCACATTCAGAGGCTCTTATATAAAATGAATAAGTGCGGCGAACTATGAGTGTAACGGCAGATGATTTCGGTGTTGAATCGGCTGACGCGGAGTGATACATCGAATCGGTGAGACCGTTTGTTTACAGAAGGTCTCAGGGTTGGTGACTTACACTATAGTCCCTAAGTCCCGTCCTCAGGGTTAAGAGAGGGATGGAGCGGATTCCTCAGCCGTAGTGTTGGCAACAGTACATATGTTTTTCCTTGGTTATTTTCTTGGTTATCATGTGTAAGTTCTAACCCAAACTGTCAGGTTAATACTTTATACTTCTCTTTCATATCTAATCTTATATTAATTTTTATATTACTGTAACATATATTATCATATTATTGTACTTTTTGAATTCTTCTGATTGCATATTTTGTGTACCAAACAGTGTTATAATACAAGACACTGTAAATGGGCATTTGCCTGAAGTGTCATGTCTTTAAATAAATAAATAAAGGAGCAAACCTGATACAAACCTTGGTCCTCCACGTTGGGTGTTGAGCATGGGACTAACGACCCTATCCCATAAAACAATCATTGTTGCGGAACTCAGAAACAATGATAGCCGGACGTATTCTATGGAAAGACACAGGCATGCTAAAGGACTACGTAAACGGAAGAATGATATATACCTGGCCACATGGAATGTTAGAACATTAAGTAAAGCAGGTGCATTGGAAAACCTAAAGGAGGAAATGAAGAAATACAGAATAATAGTAGCGGCATTGCAGGAGATCAGGTGGCAAGGAAATGGAATGTTATCTACTGGGGATTACACATTAATGTATAGTGGAAGCAGTGAAAATACAAGAGGTGGCACAGGATTCCTACTAAACAATAAATATAAAACTGTAGTAAAAAAATTCAAACCAATAAATGAGAGCTTATGTACGCTGAGAATGAAAGCCAAGTTCTTCAACATTACCTTAGTATGTGTATATGCCCCAACGGAAGAGGCAGAAGAAGATGAAAAGGATGGATTCTACCAGCAGCTGGATCAGGTAATCGATCGTATACCAAAACATTACATTAAGATAATAATGGGAGACTTCAATGCCAAGGTTGGACGTGAAGAAGCATTCCAAGACTCGAAAAGAAAAGTTTGCATGAAATTTCAAATGATAATGGTCTGAGACTGATAGATCTGACTATGTGTAACTTAATGGTCATTGGAAGCACCTGGCATCAAAGGAAGAAGGTGAGGAAAATGACATGGTGTTCACCAGATGGTGTAACACAAAACCAAATTGACCATGTGCTGATAGACAGAAGACATGCCTCTGATATACTACAAGCAGATAGCTGTCGAGGAGCAGACAGTGATTATTTAGAACGCATTAAATACAGACAGAGAATAGCTACATATAGGGATGGAAGAAGAGCGAAAGTGACCTCAAGGTATGATGATGAGAAGTTATAAAGAGATGAAGCCATTGCCAAACAATTCCGTTTAATGGTAGGCAACAAACTTGAACAAGGAAGTCAAAGGTGGGAAATCGAAGGTATTGAAGGGAAAAGGAGTATAATAAAGGAGATCCTACATGAAACAGCACAGGAAGTGCTGGGAGAGAAGACGAAGATCCAAAGAGGTAAATGGTTTGATGAGGAATGTAAAGCAGCAATAAATAAAAGAAATGAGGCTGGAAAGTGAATGCTTAATAGGAAAACCAGATATAACACAGAACAATGTAGACTTAAAAGAAATGAAGCAGACTGTGTGTGCAGGAGAAAGAAACGATGCTTTGAGAAAGAGTCGATTGAGGAACTTGAAGAATATAGTAAGGAAGCAAGTAAGGAAAATGTATATGAGGGTGAAGGATATAAGGAAAGGCTTCCAACCGAAGACAGCTTTCTGTAAGGACCAAGCAGGAAACCTAATAGGCGGGGAAAATGAGATCTTAGAGAGATGGGCAGAATACTTCAGTCAGCTACTTAATGTGGAAGATGGGTTCCAAGATCTAGAATTGAATGATGAAGAGGAGTACCATGATGACGAAACCGGAACATCTCCAACACTGGAAGAAGTTAGAACAGTTATTAAGCCTCTAAAGAATAACAAAGCCCCAGGGATTAATAACTTCACTGCTGAAATGGTTAAGAACTCAGGGAAATCAACTAATTAAGTATATACACAAATTGTTATCTGATATATTGGAACATGAACTATAGCCCTAGTGAGCGTAATATACAAAGTGCTTGCAAAAATCCTAGCAGGAAGATTGTCACCACTGACTGAGGGAATATTAGGAGATTATCGGTGTGGTTTTAGACCAAACAGATCCACTACGGATCAAATCTTTATAGTCAGGCAGATAATGCAGAAATGTTATGAATATTCATCAGTTATTTATAGACTTTAAGCAGGCATATGACAGTATCATACGAGGAAAATTGTATGAGGCAATGAAGGAGCTAGGGATCCTAAACAAGCTAATAAGATTAACCAGAATGACGCCTAGGGGTACTAAATGCAAGGTGAAGATTGAAGCAGAGCTCACAAGGGAATTTGCAGTAAACCAAGGTTTGAGACAAGAAGATGTGCTATCTACGATATTATTCAATATAGTTTTAGAAAAGATCATGAGTGTAACCCAGTAGGAACTCTCTTCAACACAGTGAACCAAAATCTAGCATATGCTGATGACATTGATATGATGGCACGAAGATTGCAAGAAGTGAAGGAAGGACTGGAAAGATTGGAGAACACAGCTAGTGAGATGGGACTCCAAATAAAAAAACCCAAGACTAAATACATGTTCTCAGCGCGAAATATGGAATTCACGGAAGGCCAATATATACAAGTTGATGGAGGCACGTATGAAAAATTCAAAATTTTCAATATCTTGGAACATAAGTTACCATGTATAACAATATTAAGGAGGAAAGAAAAGCAAGAATTGCAGCTGGTAATCAAAGCTATTTCTCATTGTTAAGAGTTTTCAAATCTCGCAGCCTGAGTAGAAATTTCAAAATCAAAGTATATCAGTTAGTCGTAATGTCAGTGGTGACATATGGAGCAGAGACATAGACTTTGGTGCAAGCAGATGAAGAACTTTTGCGAAGATGGGAAAGAAGGATACTGAGGAAAATATACGGGCCAGTAAATGAGAATGGTCAATGGCGAATAAGGAGAAACGATGAAATTAGAACACTCTACTACAAAAAAAACAGATATAGTTTCCGATATAAGAAGCATGAGACTAGGACATGTGGAAAGAATACCTGAAGACAGAGCTGTTAAAAGTCAATAAAGGGACACCAGGAGGGTGAAGATTAAGAGGAAGGCCAAGGAAAAGATGGTTGGAGGTTGTTGAGGAAGACCTTAGGAGGATGGGAGTAAGACGGTGGAGACGTCGAGCAGAAGACAGAAGAGAATGTGCTATCACTGTAAGAGAGGCGAAGGCCCTTTAGGGGCTATAGCAGCCAAGAAGAGCCTGAAAAGCGTCTTAATTCTGACATTTCTACTACAAGATCAAAACTTAATTTTTCGAGATATTCAGGTTCAATGCTAATACTCGTATGAAACTCATTTTCTCTACAGAGCAAGCCAGAGCTGATTTTCATTAAAATGTTGAATTATTATGCTTTTCAGAGCTTGAGAAACGTTTCAATTCTGACATTTCGACTATAGGTTCAAAACTTGATTTTTTGAAATAATCTTGTTAAATGCAAATACTCTCTTGAAACTCATTTTCTCTACAGAGCATGCCAGAGATGACTTTCATTAAAATGTTGATTTATTATGCTTTTCAGAGCTTGAGAAGCGTTTTTATTATTACGTTTCAACTATAGGATGATAACTCGATTTTTGGAGAAATTCGCGATAAATGCAAATACTCGCTTGAAACCCATTTTCTCTACAGAGCAAGCCAGAGATGATAATCATTAAAATGATAAATTATTATGCTTTTCAGAGCTTGAGAAGCGTCTTAATTCTGACATTTCTACTATAAGATCATAACTTAATTTTTCGAGAAATTCGCGTTCAATGCTAATACTCGTATGAAACTCATTTTCTCTACAGAGCAAGCCAGAGCTGATTTTCATTAGAATGTTGAATTATTATGCTTTTCAGGGCCTGAGAAACGTTTTAATTCTGACATTTCGACTATAGGTTCAAAACTTGAATTTTTGAAAAATTCGTGTTAAATTCAAATACTCACTTGAAACCCATTTTCTCTACAGAGCATGCCAGAAATGACTTTCATTAAAATGTTGATTTATTATGCTTTTCAGAGCTTGAGAAGCGTTCTAATTATTACATTTCAACTACATGATGATAACTTGATTTTTCGAGAAATTCGTTTGAAACTCATTTTCTCTACAAACCAAGCCATAGATGATTTTTATTAAAATATTGAATTATTATGCTTTTCAGAGCTTGAGAAACGTTTTAATTATTACATTTCGACTACAGGATGATAACTTAATTTTTCGAGAAATTCACGTTCAATGCTAATACTCGTTAGAAATTCATATTCTCTACAGAGCAAGCCAGAGATGATTTTCATTAAAATGTTGAATTATTAAACTTTTAAGAGCCTGAGAATCGTTTTAATTCTGACATTTCGACAATTTTACCTATTGTATCCTATCCCAATATTACTACCTAAAGTTCAAATCACAAACCCTGAGACCTTCTGTGAACAAAACCACGCGCATACAGAAAGCATTGCAAACTCATAGAACTTGGTGACATGGCAAGGCAAGATAAGTGTAAATAACATGCCGTGTTCTATGCGTGCGGGAAAGTCTCAGTGTTCTCCGAGCTTGTTTTCAAAACACCAGCAAGGACAGCCTTTGAAAAGGGGTGAGAAACAGATTCATGTAACGTTCTGAGAAACCAGTAAATGAAGTGTTTAAGTTCGTATCCCAGTGCAGTGGTGTGTCAGTGTCTGCAGTTTTAAGGGTTATGAAAGGGAGACTGACCGGGAGAGTAACAATGTATGCTTCTGTATATACTTTTGATGTTTTGAGAGCGGGTTCTCACATTCAGAGGCTCTTATATAGAATGTGAGGCGAACTATGAGTGTAACGGCTGATGATTTCGGTCATGAATCAGCTGACGCGGAGTGATACATCGAATCGGTGAGACCGTTTGTTTACAGAAGGTCTCAGGGTTGGTGACTTACACTATAGTCCTTAAGTCCCGTCCTCAGGGTTACGAGGTTGATGGAGCGGATTCCTCAGCCGTAGTGTTGGCAACAGTACATATGTTTTTCCTTGGTTATTTTCTTGGTTATCATGTGTAAGTTCTAACCCAAACTGTCAGGTTAATACTTTATACTTCTCTTTCATATCTAATCTTATATTAATTTTTATATTACTGTAACACATATTATCATATTATTGTACTTTTTGAATTCTTCTGATTGCATATTTTGTGTACCAAACAGTGTTATAATACAAGACACTGTAAATGGGCCTTTTGCGTGTAGTGTCATGTCTTTAAATAAATAAATAAAGGAGCAAACCTGATACAAACCCTGGTCCTCCAGGTTGTGGGTTGAGCATGGGGCTAACGACCCTATCCCATAAAACAAACATTGTTACGAAACTCAGAAGCAATGATAGCCGGACGTATTCTATGGAAATACACAGGCATGCTAAAGGACTACGTAAACGAAAATAACCAAGGAAAACCATATGTACTGTTGCCAAAACTACGGCTGAGGAATCCGCTCCATCCAACTTGTAACCCTGAGGACCGGACTAGGGACTAGGTAGGAATATTGGGATAGGATACAATAGGTAAAAATGGGACGTTGCAGAACGCGTTAGTCTGGCTTCTCTTCTGAGACCTGTCGAGCATGGGTGCCTTGTAGAAAATATACCGCGGGCATAGCTCTCAGCCTCAACAAAGCACGCAAACCCCTCCGCCCGCACGGTCAGTGCTACTATAAGGCGGCGTTCCCTGGAGGGGTTTTCATGCTCTGAAAAGTATAATAATTAAACATTTTAATGAAAATCATCTCTGGTTTGGTCTGTAGACAAAATGTGTTTCAAGCGTGTATTAGCATTGAACGTTAATTTCTCGAAAAATCAAGTTTTGATCTTATAGTCAAAATGAAAGATTTAAAACGCTTTTCAGAATCTGAAAAGCATAATAATTCATCATTTTAATTAAAATCATCTCTAGCTTGGTCTGTAGTGGAAATGAGTTTGAAGATAATATAAACATTGAACGTGAACTTCTCGAAAAATCAAGCTGTTTTCCTATAGTCGAAATGTAATAATTAAATCGCTTTTTATGCTCTGAAAAGCATAAAAATACATTTTAATGAAAATCATCTCTGGCTTGCACTGTAGAGGAAATGAGTTTCTTTCGAGTATTACCATTGAACGTGAATATCTCTAAATATTAAGTTTTGAACTTATTGTCAAAATGTTATAATTAAAACGCTTTTCATGCTCTGAAAAGCATAATAATTCAACAATTTACTGAAATTCATCTCTGGTTTGCTCTGTAGAAAAAATGAGTTTCAAGCGAGTATTAGCATTTAAAGCGAATTTCTCGAAAAATCAATTTTTATACCTATAGTCGAAATGTCAGAATTTAAACGCCTCTTGGGCTCTGAAAAAGTAAACTAGTCTGTTCGAAATAAAGTAAAAATTCAAAAAGTTCAAAATTCGTGTTTACGCTTCGTTTATACCATTAAACAATTCGATCATATTCTTCCAACCCTGAACGAGAACAAAATGCTAAACATGAACAGACGTCGCAGACTTCATTTCACTTGCTTTATAGAGAATCTTTTGCATAAAAAAATTCCCGAAAATTTATTTCTGAAACTAAAAACCAGAAGGGAAATACACAACTACAAAACAAGAGGAACAGCGAAACTTGAACTCTTCAAACACTCACTGGAAATTTTCAAATCGTCTTTTACACTTTCAGCGGCAAAAACCATGAATGATCTTCCGCCCTCCATTACCTCCCTCCCCAGTCCTAACAAATTTAAGAATAAACTAAAGAATTTTCTGTTAGATGAGCAATATCTCTGTTCAAGCTCCAACGAGTAACACTACACAATACAGTTTAGATTACATACGAGCCTCGCCAATCCTTTGACAAATCTACAACTATATTGTAATATTTACGTATGTGTTGTTCTATCGTACCTCACAAAACTACCATAATCATGGACATCTATCTCAACATCCGTGCGTAAATGTCCTGCTCAGAAATGTTTAGTATGTGTGTTTTAATGAATGTGTGTGTGCGTGAATGTGTGTTTTTTTCTCTCTCTCTTTTACGTGTTGCATTGACTTTTTTTTTTAAATCTCGTCTTTTGTTCTTTCCTTGTAACGATTTTTTTTATTTCTTTTATTTTTTTTATTTTATTGTATTTTCTTCTCTTTTTTGTAATTTTTTTCATGTACACTAGGTAAATGTCAAACGGGGTTAGGTGGTAGAACAGCCACAGGCTGAACCTCGCCCATTAATAAAGAAAATTTGAATTTGAATTCGAATGATTCAACATTATAATATACCAACATTTTAATAAAAATCATCTCTGGCTTGCTCTGTAGACGAAATGAGTTTCAAACATTTATTAGCATCGAACGCGAATTTCTCGAAAAATCAAGTTATCATCCTGTAGTCGAAATGTAATAATTCAAACGTATATTAGGTTCTGAAAAGCATAATAATTCAACACTTTAATGAAAATCATGTCTGCCTTGCTCTGTAGAGAAAATAAGTTTCAAGCGATATGTTAGCAATCAACGTGATATTATCGAAAAATCAAGTTGCTATCCGATAGTCGAAATGTAATAATTAAAACGCTTTTCATGCTCTGAAAATCATAATTCAATATTTTTATGAAAATCATCTCAGGCTTGCGCTATAGAGGAAATGAGTTTCAAGTAAGTTTTAGCATTTAACACGAATTTTTCGAAAAATCAAGTTTTGAACCAATGGCCAAAATGAAAAAAATTAAAACGCTTTTCAGGGTCTGAAATGCATAATAATTCAACATTTTAACGAAAATCATGTCTGCCTTGCTATGTAGAGAAAATGAGTTTCAAGCGATATATTAGCGTGAACGTGAATTTCTTGTAAAATCAAGTTATCATCCAATAGTCGAAATGTCAGAAATAAAACGCTTTTCAGGTTCTGAAATACATAATTCAACATTCTAATGAAAAACATCTCTCGCTTTTTATGTTGAAAAAATGAGTTTCAAGGGAATATTGGCATAGAACTTGAATTTCTCGAAAAATCAAGTTATCATAATATGAGAATTAAAACGCTTTTCAGGCTCTGAAAAGCATAATAATTCAACATTTTAATGAAAATCATCTTTGGCTTGTTTCTTCTTCTTCCATTAGTATCACAACCCTTTGTGGGTTTTAGCTTTCTCAGACAAATCGTTCCAATCTTTCCTCTTCTTTGCCATTTCTTTCCAATTTCTAACTTTGAGAATCTTTAAATCTTCGCATACATCTTCAATCCATTTCATCCTAGGTCTTCCAATTGGTCGCCTTCCCAAAGGTTTCCATTCTAGTATACGTTTTATAGTTCTCATGTTATCCATTCTTTGTATGTGGCCTAGCCATTTAATTCTTTGACTTTTAATATATCGTATAATGTCTGCACCCTTGATTAATTTTTCTAGTTCGACATTATTTCTATTCTCCATATATCATGTTCTAATGTTCTATCTGTACCGGGCCGAAGATCTTCCTTAAAATTTGTCTCTCAAATATACTTAGTTTGTTTCTATCTTTCTGTGTTAAGGTCCAGGTTTCAGCAGCATATGTAACCACTGGTCTTATCATAGTAAGATATATTTTCATTTTTGTATTTCGTTTCAGAAGTTTCGATTTTAACAGGGATACATTTGCATAATAGTCCTTATTACCTTTCTTTATTCTTTCATCTATTTCAGATTCTATTTTATTGGTTTCATTAAGTGTAGATCCAAGGTATGTAAAAATACTAACACATTCAAAGGAGTAATTATTTATTAATATTGATCTGTTATTATTCATGTTTGTTCTATTAATATTCATGTATTTAGTTTTCTTTTCATTAATTTGTAGTCCTACTCTTGCAGCTTCCTCAACTAGACTTATAAACGTTTCTGAAAGAGCATTCTTAGTTCTTGCTACAATAGCTACATCATCAGCATATGCTGTGACTTGTTTTAGTCTAGTACTGATGTCTCCTCTCACGTCTAATTTTTTAATCACCGAGTCCAAAACTAAATTAAATAGTGTTGCTGAAAGTGGATCTCCTTGGCGGACTCCTGTCATGACATCGAAATAGTCCGATCTTGCATTTTCAATTTTAACTGAGGCTCTAGTGTTTTTTTGAATTGTCATTCGAATTAATCTTACTAATTTATTTGGTATTCCAATATCTTGTAACCTTTGTAATGTTGTTAGTCTATGTATTGAATCGAAGGCTTGTTTGAAATCAATAAACAAAACATGCAAATCTATATCATATTCATAGCATTTCTCAAAAATCAAACGCATCATCTGGATGTTATCTGTAGTACTTCTGTTGTTCCTAAATCCACTTTGATACTCTCCTATAATGTCTTCAGCATAATCAGCTAGTCTGATGTTAATTATTGCTGCAAGTATTTTATATAGATTGTTTAATAGTGATATGCCTCTATAATTTTCACAGACTGTTTTATCTCCTTTTTTAAGTATAGGGCACACTAGTGCCATGTTCCAATCATTTGTTCTCGATTCCATATATTAATTATAAGTTTATGTATTCTCCCTGGAAATGTTCTTTCCATGTATTCATTATTTCTGCTTGTTCAGTTAGGATTTTACCGTCTTTGGATTTTAAGTTTCTAGTTCTTGGTTTATACTGTTGTGTTATAACTTTCTGGATTCGATAGAATTTTCTATATTCTTTTTTGGTGTTTAGTTCTTGTAACATTTCTATTTGTGTTTTTACTGCTTGCCGTTTCTTCTCCCTACACATTTTCTTAGCATGCTTTTTCAGATTTTCATATTTTTGTCTATTTGATCTTGTAGTTCTATTAAGACATCTATTTCTAGCTTTATTTTTTGCTTTAACCACCGTTTTACATTCTTCATCATACAAATCTTCATTTTTTTCATATGCTTTGGTTCCTAAAACCCGATTAGTAGTACTATCTATGATGTTTCTTAAATTATCCCACTCCACTTCTACATCATCTTCTTCTCCTGTTTCTTCAAGTTTCGATTGTATTTCTTGTCTGCATGGGTTTTGTATATAATATTTCTTCAATTTTTCTATATTCCATTTCTTAGTTTTCTTGTATACTCCTTCATTAACCATGCTAATTCTTTGTCTTATTTTAGTTCTGACAAGATAGTGATCCGTATCACAACTAGGTCCTCTATATGTCTTGACATCAATTATTAATGTAGCTCTCCTCTTATTGATCAATACATGATCAATTTGATTACATCGTTGTTCACCGGGTATTTTCCAAGTCCCTTTGTGAATTTTTTTATGTTTAAATCTAGTGCTACTGATATCAAGGTTTTGTAATTATGCAAGTTGTATCAGCCTTTCTCCATTGTCACTTGTTTCTTTGTGTAGGGAAAATCTGCCTGATACTCCACTGCTGCTGGATTCATTACCTATTCTCGCATTAAAATTCCCCCAGTAGAATTAGTGTATCATGTTTTGGTACTCTATCACATACATCTGACAGTTCACTATAGAAATGTTCAATATCTTCTTTGTTTGTGTCTTCAGTTGGTGCATATATACATATAAAGGTCATATTGTTAAATTTTCCTTTTATTCTTAATTTACATATTCGGTCATTTATTGATTCAAATCCGAGTATACAATTCCTCACATTTCCAGTAACTAAAAAATTGTGAAATACGTTTTAATTATTACGTTTCGACTATAGGATGATTACTTGATTTTTTCAGATATTCGCGTTCGATGCTAATACTCGTTTGAAATTCATTTCCTCTACAGTGCAAGCGAGAGATGATTTTTATTAAAATGTTGAATTATTATGCTTTTCAGAGCATGAAAACTGTTTTAATTCTGACATTTCGACAATAAGTTCAAAACTTGATAGTTCGAGATATTCACGTTCAATGGTAATACTCGTTTGAAACTCATTTCCTCTACAGTGCAAGCCAGAGATCTCGGTACTGGGCAACATTCCAAGGAGCAGAGCTCTATGCTGCCGAGCGCATCCCGAGGTTGCGGATAGGGGACGGCCTACAGATATGTAGGCTAGCTGCGACAAATAAGCAGTTGCGGACAAGGAGCGTCAGTGTCAACAGGATGTGGAGAGAGTTATTTCTGGCAGGATAACTCTCATTAAAAACCACAAAAATCCAGCGACGACACTGAGACATGGCGAGTAAGTGCCGCCATTAAATAAGCACTGCCCTGCTGCCTTGCAGGTAAGAGAGGGATCTCTAAAGGCCAAGGGAAGGAAAACCCTGACAGAAAACTAAGGGGTAGGTAGAGCCCTTAGGCGTGGTGAAGCCAGTCTTCCTAGGAGTAGGATCCTCGAATACAAATCCCTGGTCCTATAGGTTGGGGGTTGGGCGTAAGGCCAGCAACCTTACCCAGTAAAACAACCTCCCGCTACGAACTCTCAGACAAGCAAAGCCGGAAGGATCTATGAGAGACGACCCAAGCAATGTAAAAGGCCAAGGAATGTGGATATTAATGTGGCAAACTGGAATGTCTGTACCATGTTCCAACCAAGCAAAATGAATGAAATTGCAGATGAATTAATAAAATATAACATGCAAATAACAGCATTACAAGAGATAAGATGGAATGGGGATGGATGGATTAAAAAGAAAGAATACTCTCTTATGTATAGTGGGCATCCAACAATTAAAGGAAGAAATGGCACAGGTTTTTTAGTTACTGGAAATGGGAGATCAGGTGGCAAGGAAATGGAATGTTATCTACTGGGGATTACACATTAATGTATAGTGGAAGCAGTGAAAATACAAGAGGTGGCACAGGATTCATACTAAACAATAAATATAAAACTGTAGTAAAGAAATTCAAACCAATAAATGAGAGCTTATGTACGCTGAGAATGAAAGCCAAGTTCTTCAACATCACCTTAGTATGTGTATATGCCGAAACGGAAGAGGCAGAAGAAGATGAAAAGGATGGATTCTACCAGCAGCTGGATCAGGTAATCGATCGTATACCAAAACATGACATTAAGATAATAATGGGAGACTTTAATGCCAAGGTTGGACGTGAAGAAGCATTCCAAGACTCTATAGGAAAGGAAAGTTTGCATGAAATTTCAAATGATAATGGTCTGAGACTGATAGATCTGACTATGTGTAACTTAATGGTCATTGGAAGCACCTGGCAACAAAGGAAGAAGGTGAGGAAAATGACATGGTGTTCACCAGATGGTGTAACACAAAACCAAATTGACCATGTGCTGATAGACAGAAGACATGCCTCTGATATACTACAAGCAGATAGCTGACGAGGAGCAGACAGTGATTATTTAGTACGCATTAAATACAGACAGAGAATAGCTACATATAGGGATGGAAGAAGAGCGAAAGTGACCTCAAGGTATGATGATGAGAAGTTATAAAGAGATGAAGCCATTGCCAAACAATTCCGTTTAATGGTAGGCAACCAACTTGAACAAAGAAGTCAAAGGTGGGAAATCGAAGGTATTGAAGGGAAATGGAGTATAATAAAGGAGATCCTACATGAAACAGCACAGGAAGTGCTGGGAGAGAAGACGAAGATCCAAAGAGGTAAATGGTTTGATGAGGAATGTAAAGCAGCAATAAATGAAAGAAATGAGGCACGAAAGAGAATGCTTAATAGGAAAACCAGATATAACACAGAACAATGTAGACTTAAAAGAAATGAAGCAGACTGTGTGTGCAGGAGAAAGAAACGATGCTTTGAGAAAGAGTGGATTGAGGAACTTGAAGAATATAGTAGTAATCAGCAAGTAAGGAAAATGTATATGAGGGTGAAGGATATAAGGAAAGGCTTCCAACCGAAGACAGCTTTCTGTAAGGACCAAGCAGGAAACCTAATAGGCGGGGAAAATGAGATCTTAGAGAGATGGGCAGAATACTTCAGTCAGCTACTTAATGTGGAAGATGGGTTCCAAGATCTAGAATTGAATGATGAAGAGGAGTACCATGATGACGAAACCGGAACATCTCCAACACTGGAAGAAGTTAGAACAGTTATTAAGCTTCTAAAGAATAACAAAGCCCCAGGGATTAATAACGTCACTGCTGAAATGGTTAAGAACTCAGGGAAATCAACTAATTAAGTATATACACAAATTGATATCTGATATATGGGAACATGAACTATAGCCCTAGTGAGCGTAATATACAAAGTGCTTGCAAAAATCCTAGCAGGAAGCTTGTCACCACTGACTGAGGGAATAATAGGGGATTATCAGTGTGGTTTTAGACCAAACAGATCCACTACGGAACAAATATTAAAGTCAGGCAGATAATGGAGAAATGTTATGAATATTCATCAGTTATTTATAGACTTTAAGCAGGCATATTACAGTATCATATGAGGAAAATTGTATGAGGCTATGAAGGAGCTAGGGATCCTAAACAAGCTAATACGATTAACCAGAATGACGCCTAGGGGTACTAAATGCAAGGTGAAGATTGAAGCAGAGCTCACAAGGGAATTTGCAGTAAACCAAGGTTTGAGACAAGGAGATGTGCTATCTACGATATTATTCAATATAGTTTTAGAAAAGATCATGAGTGTAACGCAGTAGGAACTCTCTTCAACACAGTGAACCAAAATCTAGCATATGCTGATGACATTGATATGATGGCACGAAGATTGCAAGAAGTGAAGGAAGGACTGGAAAGATTGGAGAACACAGCTAGTGAGATAGGACTCCAAATAAAAAAACCCAAGACTAAATACATGTTCTCAGCGCGAAATATGGAATTCACGGAAGGCCAATATATACAAGTTGATGGAGGCACGTATGAAAAATTCAAAATTTTCAATATCTTGGAACATAAGTTACCATGTATAACAATATTAAGGAGGAAAGAAAAGCAAGAATTGCAGCTGGTAATCGAAGCTATTTCTCATTGTTAAGAGTTTTCAAATCTCGCAGCCTGAGTAGAAATTTGAAAATCAAAGTATATCAGTTAGTCGTAATGTCAGTGGGGACATATGGAGCAGAGACATAGACTTTGGTGCAAGCAGATGAAGAACTTTTGCGAAGATGGGAAAGAAGGATACTGAGGAAAATATACGGGCCAGTAAATGAGAATGGTCAATGGCGAATAAGGAGAGACGATGAAATTAGAACACTCTACTACAAAAAAAAAACAGATATAGTTTCCGATATAAGAAGCATGAGACTAGGACATGTGGAAAGAATACCTGAAGACAGAGCTGTTAAAAAGGTCAATAAAGGGACACCAGGAGGGTGAAGATTAAGAGGAAGGCCAAGGAAAAGATGGTTGGAGGTTGTTGAGGAAGACCTTAGGAGGATGGGAGTAAGACCGTGGAGACGTCGAGCAGAAGACAGAAGAGAATGTGCTATCACTGTAAGAGAGGCGAAGGCCCTTTAGGGGCTGTAGCAGCCAAGAAGAGCCTGAAAAGCGTCTTAATTCTGACATTTCTACTACAAGATCAAAACTTAATTTTTCGAGATATTCGGGTTCAATGCTAATACTCGTATGAAACTCATTTTCTCTACAGAGCAAGCCAGAGCTGATTTTCATTAAAATGTTGAATTATTATGCTTTTCAGAGCTTGAGAAACGTTTCAATTCTGACATTTCGACTATAGGTTCAAAACTTGATTTTTTGAAATAATCTTGTTAAATGCAAATACTCACTTGAAACTCATTTTCTCTACAGAGCATGCCAGAGATGACTTTCATTAAAATGTTGATTTATTATGCTCTTCAGAGCTTGAGAAGCGTTTTAATTATTACGTTTCAACTACAGGATGATAACTCGATTTTTGGAGAAATTCGCGATAAATGCAAATACTCGCTTGAAACCCATTTTCTCTACAGAGCAAGCCAGAGATGATAATCATTAAAATGATAAATTATTATGCTTTTCAGAGCTTGAGAAGCGTCTTAATTCTGACATTTCTACTACAAGATCAAAACTTAATTTTTCGAGAAATTCGCGTTCAATGCTAATACTCGTATGAAACTCATTTTCTCTACAGAGCAAGCCAGAGCTGATTTTCATTAGAATGTTGAATTATTATTCTTTTCAGAGCCTGAGAAACGTTTTAATTCTGACATTTCGACTATAGGTTCAAAACTTGAATTTTTGAAAAATTCGTGTTAAATTCAAATACTCACTTGAAACCCATTTTCTCTACAGAGCATGCCAGAAATGACTTTCATTAAAATGTTGATTTATTATGCTTTTCAGAGCTTGAGAAGCGTTCTAATTATTACATTTCAACTACATGATGATAACTTGATTTTTCGAGAAATTCGTTTGAAACTCATTTTCTCTACAAACCAAGCCATAGATGATTTTTATTAAAATATTGAATTATTATGCTTTTCAGAGCTTGAGAAACGTTTTAATTATTACATTTCGACTTCAGGATGATAACTTAATTTTTCGAGAAATTCACGTTCAATGCTAATACTCGTTAGAAATTCATATTCTCTACAGAGCAAGCCAGAGATGATTTTCATTAAAATGTTGAATTATTAAACTTTTAAGAGCCTGAGAATCGTTTTAATTCTGACATTTCGACAATAGGTGCTAAAGTTGTTATCTCGAGAAAGTCGCGTTCAATGCTAATATTCGTTTGAAACTCATTTTCTCTACAGAGCAAGCCAGAGATCATTTCCATTAAAATGGTAAACAATTATGCTTTTCAGAGCCTGAAAAGCTTTTTAATATTTACATTTTGACTATAGGGTGACAAGTTGTCTTTTCGAAAAATTCGCGTTCAATGATAATACTCTTTTGAAACTCATTTTCTCTACAGAGCAACCAGATATGATTTTCATTAAAATGTTATATTATTGTGCTTTTCATAGCCAGAACATCGTTTTAATTCTGACATTTCTACATAGGATTAGAACTTGAATTTTCGAGATATTCGCGTTAAATGCGAATATTCGTTGTAATCTAATTTTCGCTACAGATCAAGCCAGAGATGATTTTCATAAAAATGTTATATTATTATGCAGTTCAGAGCTTAAAAGCATTTTAATTATCACATTTCGAATGTAGGATCAAAACTTGATTATTCGAGGAAATCGCGTTCAATCATAAAACTCGCTTCAAACTCATTTTCCCTACTGACCAAGCAAGAGATGATTTTCATTAAAATGTTGAATTATTATATTTTTCAGAGCCTGAAAACCCCTCCAGGGAACGGCGCCTTATAGTAGCACTGACCGTGCGGGCGGAGGGGTTTGCGTGCTTTGTTGAGGCTGAGAGCTATGCCAGCGGTAGATTTTCTACCAGCAAGGTCACCCATGCTGGACAGGTCTCAGAAAAGAATCCAGACTAAGGCGTTCTGCAACGTCCAATTTTACCTATTGTATCCTATCCCAATATTACTACCTAAAGTTCAAATCACAAACCCTGAGACCTTCTGTGAACAAAACCACGCGCATACAGAAAGCATTGCAAACTCATAGAAGTAAAATAATCCACACGAAAATCCAGCGTTGTTACAGGATTCATTACATAAGGTAAAACAATGGCCAATTTGTAGTATGGGATACGCTGCCGCAAATGACGTCTCACTTTAAACCCAATGTTCTTTCTTTTTTTACTTATTGCTTCACCTTTATGGTTAACTCTTTGCACCAGTAATCATTTCCCATAAATTTGGCTTCTTTCTTGCATGTGAATTGAATATATTTTACTTGCATTTTTTTAAACAAAATGATATAACATGGTAATGTATATTTCTAAGTATTTGAAATTTTTTTGTAAATTTTATGTAAATTGTGTCTTATGTAAATAAAATATATAATGGGCATAAACAGCCATATGCATTGCTCTAAGTACAATAAATATATTGATGATGATCAAGACAAGACAAAGAAAGTTCTTAAATTTATTGCGGTTGGAAACTTTGACAAGCATCCTAATGACGATTTTTGTTCCGCCAAATATAGTGCACTTCGTAAAATAACTTGGTGACATGGCAATTCAAGATAAGTGTGAACATTTTGTAGTAATATGCATTGTAACTTTCAATGAGCTTAGAGATTTGTGTACATAATGATATTTTATAACATTGGTTATTTTCTAAAAATAATCATGTGAACATCAAGAAAGTAGTGCAACTTAGTAATATTGCCTGACTTATCCTTAGAAAAATAACATGCCGTCTTCTATGCGTGCGGGAAAGTCTCAGTGTTCTCCGAGCTTGTTTTCAAAACACCAGCAAGGACAGCCTTTGAAAAGGGGTGAGAAACAGATTCATGTAACGTTCTGAGAAACCAGTAAATGAAGTGGTTAAGTTCGTATCCCAGTGCAGTGGTGTGTCAGTGTCTGCAGTTTCAAGGGTTATGGAAGAAAGAATTACCGGGAGAGTAACAATGTATGCGGCTGCATATTCGTTTGATGTTTTGAGAGCGGTTTTTCACATTCAGAGGCTCTTATATACAACGAATAGGTGCGGCGAACTATGAGTGTAACGGCAGATGATTTCGGTCATGAATCAGGTGACGCGGAGTGATACATCGAATCGGTGAGACCGTTTGTTTACAGAAGGTCTCAGGGTTGGTGACTTACACTATAGTCCCTAAGTCCCGTCCTCAGGGTTACGAGGGGGATGGAGCGGATTCCTCAGCCGTAGTGTTGGCAACAGTACATATGTTTTTCCTTGGTTATTTTCTTGGTTATCATGTGTAAGTTCTAACCCAAACTGTCAGGTTAATACTTTATACTTCTCTTTCATATCTAATCTTATATTAATTTTTATATTACTGTAACACATATTATCATATTATTGTACTTTTTGAATTCTTCTGATTGCATATTTTGTGTACCAAACAGTGTTATAAAACAAGACACTGTAAATGGGCATTTGCCTGTAGTGTCATGTCTTTAAATAAATAAATAAAGGAGCAAACCTGATACAAACCTTGGTCCTCCAGGTTAGGTGTTGAGCATAGGACTAACGACCCTATCCCATAAAACAATCATTGTTGCGGAACTCAGAAACAATGATAGCCGGACGTATTCTATGGAAAGACACAGGCATGCTAAAGGACTACGTAAACGGAAGAATGATATATACCTGGCCACATGGAATGTTAGAACATTAAGTAAAGCAGGTGCATTGGAAAACCTAAAGGAGGAAATGAAGAAATACAGAATAATAGTAGCGGCATTGCAGGAGATCAGGTGGCAAGGAAATGGAATGTTATCTACTGGGGATTACACATTAATGTATAGTGGAAGCAGTGAAAATACAAGAGGTGGCACAGGATTCATACTAAACAATAAATATAAAACTGTAGTAAAGAAATTCAATCCAATAAATGAGAGCTTATGTACGCTGAGAATGAAAGCCAAGTTCTTCAACATTACCTTAGTATGTGTATATGCCGAAACGGAAGAGGCAGAAGAAGATGAAAAGGATGGATTCTACCAGCAGCTGGATCAGGTAATCGATCGTATACCAAAAAATGACATTAAGATAATAATGGAGACTTTAATGCCAAGGTTGGACGTGAAGAAGCATTCCAAGACTCTATAGGAAAGGAAAGTTTGCATGAAATTTCAAATGATAATGGTCTGAGACTGATAGATCTGACTATGTGTAACTTAATGGTCATTGGAAGCACCTGGCATCAAAGGAAGAAGGTGAGGAAAATGACATGGTGTTCACCAGATGGTGTAACACAAAACCAAATTGACCATGTGCTGATAGACAGAAGACATGCCTCTGATATGCTACAAGCAGATAGCTGTCGAGGAGCAGACAGTGATTATTTAGTACGCATTAAATACAGACAGAGAATAGCTACATATAGGGATGGAAGAAGAGCGAAAGTGACCTCAAGGTATGATGATGAGAAGTTATAAAGAGATGAAGCCATTGCCAAACAATTCCGTTTAATAGTAGGCAACCAACTTGAACAAAGAAGTCAAAGGTGGGAAATCGAAGGTATTGAAGGGAAATGGAGTATAATAAAGGAGATCCTACATGAAACAGCACAGGAAGTGCTGGGAGAGAAGACGAAGATCCAAAGAGGTAAATGGTTTGATGAGGAATGTAAAGCAGCAATAAATGAAAGAAATGAGGCTGGAAAGAGAATGCTTAATAGGAAAACCAGATATAACACAGAACAATGTAGACTTAAAAGAAAGGAAGCAGACTGTGTGTGCAGGAGAAAGAAACGATGCTTTGAGAATGAGTGGATTGAGGAACTTGAAGAATATAGTAGTAATCAGCAAGTAAGGAAAATGTATATGAGGGTGAAGGATATAAGGAAAGGCTTCCAACCGACGACAGCTTTCTGTAAGGACCAAGCAGGAAACCTAATAGGCGGGGGAAATGAGATCTTAGAGAGATGGGCAGAATACTTCAGTCAGCTACTTAATGTGGAAGATGGGTTCCAAGATCTAGAATTGAATGATGAAGAGGAGTACCATGATGACGAAACCGGAACATCTCCAACACTGGAAGAAGTTAGAACAGTTATTAAGCCTCTAAAGAATAACAAAGCCCCAGGGATTAATAACATCACTGCTGAAATGGTTAAGAACTCAGGGAAATCAACTAATTAAGTATATACACAAATTGTTATCTGATATATGGGAACATGAACTATAGCCCTAGTGAGCGTAATATACAAAGTGCTTGCAAAAATCCTAGCAGGAAGATTGTCACCACTGACTGAGGGAATAATAGGGGATTATCAGTGTGGTTTTAGACCAAACAGATCCACTACGGATCAAATCTTTATAGTCAGGCAGATAATGGAGAAATGTTATGATTATTCATCAGTTATTTATAGACTTTAAGCAGGCATATGACAGTATCATACGAGGAAAATTGTATGAGGCAATGAAGGAGCTAGGGATCCTAAACAAGCTAATAAGATTAACCAGAATGACGCCTAGGGGTACTAAATGCAAGGTGAAGATTGAAGCAGAGCTCACAAGGGAATTTGCAATAAACCAAGGTTTGAGACAAGGAGATGTGCTATCTACGATATTATTCAATATAGTTTTAGAAAAGATCATGAGTGTAACCCAGTAGGAACTCTCTTCAACACAGTGAACCAAAATCTAGCATATGCTGATGACATTGATATGATGGCACGAAGATTGCAAGAAGTGAAGGAAGGACTGGAAAGATTGGAGAACACAGCTAGTGAGATGGGACTCCAAATAAAAAAACCCAAGACTAAATACATGTTCTCCGCGCGAAATATGGAATTCACGGAAGGCCAATATATTCAAGTTGATGGAGGCACGTATGAAAAATTCAAAATTTTCAATATCTTGGAACATAAGTTACCATGTATAATAATATTAAGGAGGAAAGAAAAGCAAGAATTGCAGCTGGTAATCGCAACTATTTCTCATTGTTAAGAGTTTTCAAATCTCGCAGCCTGAGTAGAAATTTGAAAATCAAAGTATATCAGCTAGTCGTAATGTCAGTGGTGACATATGGAGCAGAGACATAGACTTTGGTGCAAGCAGATGAAGAACTTTTGCGAAGATGGGAAAGAAGGATACTGAGGAAAATATACGGGCCAGTAAATGAGAATGGTCAATGGCGAATAAGGAGAAACGATGAAATTAGAACACTCTACTACAAAAAAACAGATATAGTTTCCGAAATAAGAAGCATGAGACTTGGACATGTGGAAAGAATACCTGAAGACAGAGCTGTTAAAAAGGTCAATAAAGGGACACCAGGAGGGTGAAGATTAAGAGGAAGGCCAAGGAAAAGATGGTTGGAGGTTGTTGAGGAAGACCTTAGCAGGATGGGAGTAAGACGGTGGAGACGTCGAGCAGAAAACAGAAGAGAATGTGCTATCATTGTAAGAGAGGCGAAGGCCCTTTAGGGGCTGTAGCAGCCAAGAAGAGCCTGAAGAACGTTTTAATTCTGACATTTCGACTATGGGTTCAAAACTTGATTTTTTGAAAAATTCGCGTTAAATGCTAATACTCGCTTGAAACTTATTTTCTCTACAGAGCAAGCCAGAGATGATTTTCCTTAAATGTTGAATTATTATGTTTTTCAGTGCTTGAGAAGCGTTTTAATTATTACAATCCGACTACAGGATGATAACTCGATTTTTGGAGAAATTCGCGTTAAATGCAAATACTCCCATAAAACCCATTTTCTATACAGAGCAAGCCAGAGATGATAATCATTAAAAAGATAAATTATTATGCTTTTCAGAGCTTGAGAAGCGTCTTAATACTGACATTTCTACTACAAGATCAAATCTTAATTTTTCGAAAAAATTCACGTTTAATGCTAATACTCGTTAGAAATTCATTTTCTCTACAGAGCAAGCCAGAGATGATTTTCATTAAAATGTTGATTTAATATGTTTTTCAGAGCCTGAGAAACGTTTTAATTCTGACATTTCGGCTATGGGTTCAAAACTTGATTTTTCGAAAAATTCGCGTTAAATGCTAATACTCGCTTGATACTTATTTTCTCTACAGAGCAAGCCAGAGATGATTTTCTTTAAATTGTTGAATTATTATGTTTTTCAGAGCTTGAGAAGCATTTTAAATATTACATTTCGACTACAGGATGATAACTTGATTTTTCGAGAAATTCGAATTCAATGCTAATACTCGTTTGAAACTCATTTTCCCTACGGAGCAAGCCAGAGATGATTTTCATTAAAATGTTTAATTATTATGCTTCTCAGAGCCGGGGAAACGTTTTAATTCTGACATTTCGAGAAATAGGTTGAAAATTTGATTCTACGAAAAATTCGCGTTAAGTGCTAATACTCGCTTGAAACCCATTTTCTCTACAGAGCACGCCAGAAATGATTTTCATTAAATGTGGAATTATTATGTTTTTCAGAGCTTGAGAAACGTTTTAATTATTACATTTGAGCTATAGGATGAAAACTTGATTTATCGTGTAATTCGCGTTCAATGATAATACTCGCTTGAAACTCATTCCTTACAGAGCAAGCCATAGATAATCTTTTTCAAATGTTGAATTATTAACCTTTTAAGAGCCTGAGAATCGTTTTAATTCTGACATTTTGACAATAGGTTCTAAACTTGAATTCTCGAGAAACTCGCGTTCAATGCTAATATTCGTTTGAAACTCATTTTCTCTACAGAGCAAGAGGGTGATCATTACCATTAAAATGTTAAATTATTATTCTTATCAGAGAATGAAAAGCTTTTTAATTGTTACATTTCGACTATAGTGTTATAACTTGATTTTTCGAGAAATTCGCGTTCAATGGTTATATTCGTTTGAAACTAATTTTCTCTACAGAACAAGCCAAAGATGATTTTCATTAAAATGGTAAACTATTATTTTTTTCAGAGCCTGAAAAGCTTTTTAATTTTTACATTTCGACTATAGGGTGATAAGTTGTCTTTTCGAGAAATTCGCGTTCAATGATAATACTCTTTTCAAAATTAATTTTCTCTACAGAGCAACCAGATATAATTTTCATTAAAATGTTATATTATTGTGCTTTTCATAGCCTGAACATCGTTTTAATTCTGATTTTTCTACATTGGATAAGAACTTGAATTTTCGAGATATTCGCGTTAAATGCTAATATTCATTGTAAACTAATTTTCGCTACAGTTGAAGCCAGAGATGATTTTCATTAAAATGTTGAATTATTATATTTATCAGAGCCTGAAAACCCCTCCAGGGAACGACTTCTTATAGTAGCACTGACCGTGCGGGCGGAGGGGTTTGCGTGCTTTGTTGAGGCTGAGAGCTATGCCAGCGGTAGATTTTCTACCAGCAAGGTCACCCATGCTGGACAGGTCTCAGAAGAGTAGCCCGACTATGGCGTTCCGGAACGTCCCATATTACCTATTGTATCCTATCCCAATATTCCTACCTAAAGTTCAAATCACAAGCCCTGAGACCTTCTGTAAACAAAACCACGTGCATACAGAAAGCATTGCAAACTCATAGAAGTAAAATAATCCACACGAAAATCCAGCGTTGTTACAGGATTCATTACATAAGGTAAAACAATGGCCAATTTGTAGTATGGGATACGCTGCCGCAAATGACGTCTCACTTTAAACCCAATGCTCTTTCTTTTTTTACTTATTGCTTCACCTTTATGGTTAACTCTTTGCACCAGTAATCATTTCCCATAAATTTGGCTTCTTTCTTGCATGTGAATTGAATATATTTTACTTGCATTTTTTTAGACAAAATGATATAACATGGTAATGTATATTTCTAAGGATGATATAGATAGGAGTGTATTTGAAATTTGTTTGTAGATTTTATGTAAATTGTATCTTATGTAAATAAAATATATAATAGGCATAACCAGCCATATGCATTGCTCTAAGTCCAATAAATATATTGATGATGATCAAAACAAGACAAAGAAAGTTCTTAAATTTATTGCGGTTGGAAACTTTGACAAGCATCCTAATGACGATTTTTGTTCCGCCAAATATAGTGCACTTCGTAAAATAACTTGGTGACATGGCAAGGCAAGATAAGTGTGAACATTTTGTAATAATATGCATTGTAACTTTCAATGAGCTTAGAGATTTGTGTACATAATGATATTTTATAACATTGGTTATTTTCTAAAAATAATCATGTGAACAGCAAGAAAGTAGTGCAACTTAGTAATATTGCCTGACTTATCCTTAGAAAAATAACATGCCGTGTTCTATGCGTGCGGGAAAGTCTCAGTGTTCTCCGAGCTTGTTTTCAAAACACCAGCAAGGACAGCCTTTGAAAAGGGGTGAGAAACAGATTCATGTAACGTTCTGAGAAACCAGTAAATGAAGTGGTTAAGTTCGTATCCCAGTGCAGTGGTGTGTCAGTGTCTGCAGTTTCAAGGGTTATGGAAGAAAGAATGACCGGGAGAGTAACAATGTATGCGGCTGCATATTCGTTTTATGTTTTGAGAGCGGTTTTTCACATTCAGAGGCTCTTATATACAACGAATAGGTGCGCAGGAACTATGAGTGTAACGGCAGATGATTTCGGTCATGAATCAGGTGACGCGGAGTGATACATCGAATCGGTGAGACCGTTTGTTTACAGAAGGTCTCAGGGTTGGTGACTTACACTATAGTCCCTAAGTCCCGTCCTCAGGGTTACGAGGGGGATGGAGCGGATTCCTCAGCCGTAGTGTTGGCAACAGTACATATGTTTTTCCTTGGTTATTTTCTTGGTTATCATGTGTAAGTTCTAACCCAAACTGTCAGGTTAATACTTTATATCTAATCTTATATTAATTTTTATATTACTGTAACACATATTATCATATTATTGTACTTTTTGAATTCTTCTGATTGCATATTTTGTGTACCAAACAGTGTTATAATACAAGACACTGTAAATGGGCATTTGCCTGTAGTGTCATGTCTTTAAATAAATAAATAAAGGAGCAATCCTGATACAAACCTTGGTCCTCCAGGTTTTGTGTTGAGCATGGGACTAACGACCCTATCCCATAAAACAATCATTGTTGCTGAACTCAGAAACAATGATAGCCGGACGTATTCTATGGAAAGACACAGGCATGCTAAAGGACTACTTAAACGGAAGAATGATATATACCTGGCCACATGGAATGTTAGAACATTAAGTAAACCAGGTGCATTGGAAAACCTAAAGGAGGAAATGAAGAAATACAGAATAATAGTAGCGGCATTGCAGGAGATCAGGTGGCAAGGAAATAGAATGTTATCTACTGGGGATTACACATTAATGTATAGTGGAAGCAGTGAAAATACAAGAGGTGGCACAGGATTCCTTACTAAACAATAAATATAAAACTGTAGTAAAGAAATTCAATCCAATAAATGAGAGCTTATGTACGCTGAGAATGAAAGCCAAGTTCTTCAACATTACATTAGTATGTGTATATGCCGAAACGGAAGAGGCAGAAGAAGATGAAAAGGATGGATTCTACCAGCAGCTGGATCAGGTAATCGATCGTATACCAAAACATGACATTAAGATAATAATGGGAGACTTTAATGCCAAGGTTGGACGTGAAGAAGCATTCCAAGACTCTATAGGAAAGGAAAGTTTGCATGAAATTTCAAATGATAATGGTCTGAGACTGATAGATCTGACTATGTGTAACTTAATGGTCATTGGAAGCACCTGGCATCAAAGGAAGAAGGTGAGGAAAATGACATGGTGTACACCAGATGGTGTAACACAAAACCAAATTGACCATGTGCTGATAGACAGAAGACATGCCTCTGATATACTACAAGCAGATAGCTGTCGAGGAACAGACAGTGATTATTTATTACGCATTAAATACAGACAGAGAATAGCTACATATAGGGATGGAAGAAGAGCGAAAGTGACCTCAAGGTATGATGATGAGAAGTTATAAAGAGATGAAGCCATTGCCAAACAATTCCGTTTAATGGTAGGCAACCAACTTGAACAAAGAAGTCAAAGGTGGGAAATCGAAGGTATTGAAGGGAAATGGAGTATAATAAAGGAGATCCTACATGAAACAGCACAGGAAGTGCTGGGAGAGAAGACGAAGATCCAAAGAGGTAAATGGTTTGATGCGGAATGTAAAGCAGCAATAAATGAAAGAAATGATGCTGGAAAGAGAATGCTTAATAGGAAAACCAGATATAACACAGAACAATGTAGACTTAAAAGAAAGGAAGCAGACTGTGTGTGCAGGAGAAAGAAACGATGCTTTGAGAAAGAGTGGATTGAGGAACTTGAAGAATATAGTAGTAATCAGTAAGTAAGGAAAATGTATATGAGGGTGAAGGATATAAGGAAAGGCTTCCAACCGAAGACAGCTTTCTGTAAGAACCAAGCAGGAAACCTAATAGGCGGGGAAAATGAGATCGTAGAGAGATGGGCAGAATACTTCAGTCAGCTACTTAATGTGGAAGATGGGTTCCAAGATCTAGAATTGAATGATGAAGAGGAGTACCATGATGATGAAACCGGAACATCTCCAACACTTGAAGAAGTTAGAACAGTTATTAAGCCTCTAAAGAATAACAAAGCCCCAGGGATTAATAACGTCACTGCTGAAATGGTTAAGAACTCAGGGAAATCAGCTAATTAAGTATGTACACAAATTGTTATCTGATATATGGGAACATGAACTATAGCCCTAGTGAGCGTAATATACAAAGTGCTTGCAAAAATCCTAGCAGGAAGATTGTCACCACTGACTGAGGGAATAATAGGGGATTATCAGTGTGGTTTTAGACCAAACAGATCCACTACGGATCAAATATTTATAGTCAGGCAGATAATGGAGAAATGTTATGAATATTCATCAGTTATTTATAGACTTTAAGCAGGCATATGACAGTATCATACGAGGAAAATTGTATGAGGCTATGAAGGAGCTAGGGATCCTAAACAAGCTAATAAGATTAACCAGAATGATGCCTAGGGGTACTAAATGCAAGGTGAAGATTGAAGCAGAGCTCACAAGGGAATTTGCAGTAAACCAAGGTTTGAGACAAGGAGATGTGCTATCTACGATATTATTCAATATAGTTTTAGAAAAGATCATGAGTGTAACCCAGTAGGAACTCTCTTCAACACAGTGAACCAAAATCTAGCATATGCTGATGACATTGATATGATGGCACGAAGATTGCAAGAAGTGAAGGAAGGACTGGAAAGACTGGAGAACACAGCTAGTGAGATGGGACTCCAAATAAAAAAACCCAAGACTAAATACATGTTCTCAGCGCGAAATATGGAATTCACGGAATTCCAATATATACAAGTTGATGGAGGCACGTATGAAAAATTCAAAATTTTCAATATCTTGGAACATAAGTTACCATGGATAATAATATTAAGGAGGAAAGAAAAGCAAGAATTGCAGCTGGTAATCGAAGCTATTTCTCATTGTTAAGAGTTTTCAAATCTCGCAGCCTGAGTAGAAATTTGAAAATCAAAGTATATCAGCTAGTCGTAATGTCAGTGGTAACATATGGAGCAGAGACATAGACTTTGGTGCAAGCAGATGAAGAACTTTTGCGAAGATGGGAAAGAAGGATACTGAGGAAAATATACGGGGCAGTAAATGAGAATGGTCAATGGCGAATAAGGAGAAACGATGAAATTAGAACACTCTACAACAAAAAAACAGATATAGTATCCGATATAAGAAGCATGAGACTCAGGTGGCTAGGACATGTGGAAAGAATACCTGAAGACAGAGCTGTTAAAAAGGTCAATAAAGGGACACAAGGAGGGTGAAGATTAAGAGGAAGGCCAAGGAAAAGATGGTTGGAGGTTGTTGAGGAAGACCTTAGGAGGATGGGAGTAAGACGGTGGAGACGTCGAGCAGTAGACAGAAGAGAATGTGCTATCATTGTAAGAGAGGCGAAGGCCCTTTAGGGGCTGTAGCAGCCAAGAAGAGCCTGAAAAGCGTCTTAATTCTGACATTTCTACTGCAAGATCAAAACTTAATTTTTCGAGAAATTCGCGTTCAATGCTAATACTCGTATGAAACTCATTTTCTCTACAGAGCAAGCCAGAGCTGATTTTTATTAAAATGTTGAATTATTATGTTTTTCAGAGCCTGAGAGACGTTTTAATTTTGACATTTCGACTATAGGTTCAAAACTTGATCTTTCGAAAAATTCGTGTTAAATGCAAATACTCACTTGAAACCCTATTTCTCTACAGAGCAAGCCAGAGATGATTTTCATTAAAATGTTGAATTATTATGCTTTTCAAAACTTGAGAAGCGTTCTAATTATTGCATTTTGACTACACGATAATAACTTGATTTTTCGAGAAATTCGCGTTCAATGCTAATACTCGTTTGAAACTCATTTTTTCTACAGAGCAAGGCAGAAATGATTTTAATTAAAATGTTGAATTATTATTCTTTTCAGAGCCGGAAAAACGATTTAATTCTGACATTTCGACTATGGGTTCAAAACTTGATTTTTTTAAAAATTTGCGTTAAATGCTAATACTCGCTTGAAACTTATTTTCTCTACAGAGCAAGCCAGAGATGATTTTCTTTAAATGTTGAATTATTATGTTTTTCAGAGCTTGGGAAGCGTTTTAATTATTACATTTCGACTACAGGATGATAACTCGATTTTTGGAGAAATTCGCGTTAAATGCAAATACTCGCTTAAAACCCATTTTCTCTACAGAGCAAGCCAGAGATGATAATCATTAAAATGATAAATTATTATGCTTTTCAGAGCTTGAGTAACGTCTTAATTCTGACATTTCTACTACAAGATCAAAACTTAATTTTTCGAGAAATTAGCGTTCAATACTAATACTCGTATGAAACTCATTTTCTCTACAGAGCAAGCCAGAGCTGATTTTCATTAGAATGTTGAATTATTATGCTTTTCAGAGCCTGAGAAACATTTTAATTCTGACATTTCGACTATAGGTTCAAAACTTGATTTTTTGAAAAATTCGTGTTAAATTTAAATACTCACTTGAAACCAATTTTCTCTACAGAGCATGCCAGAGATGACTTTCATTAAAATGTTGATTTATTATGCTTTTCAGAGCTTGAGAAGCGTTTTAATTATTACGTTTCAACTACATGATGATAACTTGATTTTTCGAGAAATTCTCGTTCAATGCTAATACTCGTTTGAAACTCATTTTCTCTACAAACCAAGCCATAGATGATTTTTATTAAGGTATGGAATTATTATGCTTTACAGAGCTTGAGAAGCGTTTTAATTATTACATTTCGACTACAGGATGATAACCTTATTTTTGGAGAAATTCGCGTTTAAGGCTAATACTCGTTAGAAATTCATTTTCTCTACAGAGTAAGCCAGAAATGATTTTCCTTAAAATGTTGATTTAATATGTTTTTCAGAGCCTGAGAAACGTTTTAATTCTGACATTTCGGCTATGGCTTCAAAACTTGATTTTTCGAAAAATTCGCGTTAAGAAGCCATATCATGGGCAGCGGAAAAACAGACCTTCATTCAGAACACTTTTACTCGAAAACTATTTGAGGCATTTGAATGAGCTTTGTGGTGAATTGATCAGAAAGGATGAATCTTAACCGTGATTATCGAAATTTTTTTATCACTTCCATATTTTAATAGATATTAGCTGTCAAATATCTCAGTTTTTGGATCGGCGTATAGAGCCCGATTCTAAGTTACTGTAAAAATTTAACCTTGCAAGCCTTTCTTGCATCCTTCCTGAGTAAACTGTTTTTTTATTTTTCAAATTGAGAGGCCCATTGTGACAATACGCCATTGCAAACATTGATATGCATTTTCAAACACCTTTGAGAATGGCTTTATTCGAGCCATAGCGGGGCTGGCCATCGGCTGGCGGGGTTATGTTCAAGTCCTACAAGTTCAGCCGTCTGCCGATAGATGACTCTGACCAGGTTTTACTACTGTGGGCGTGGCTTGGATTACTTCTTCTTCTTCCCTTGGCATTGTCTTTTCCCTTGGGGGCAGCTTTTGACCGTGCTCCGACCATTTCGGAAAATCCAAAGTTGATTTCCTTCACCCGGCTGTTTTTTCATTGTGTTTCATTTGTCTTAATTCTATTTTCCAAAAGAATAAATACATTAATACAGAGACTGTCCCAGTTGAATCTTACATAAATTATAGCAAAATTAAATTTGTTTTAAGTCAATTACATCCTCAAATAGGGCAATCGGGACTGGGGCTACAGGATACAGTGGGATCCAGACCACTGTGTAGTTCTACCGGGGATCGAACCTGAGACCCCTTGAATACAAGGCTAGATAATTACTACTAATTTCATCGAGGAAACTCAAGGACTTATTTGGGGAGGGGTCCGGACCCCTCCCCAAGAAAGACTTACCAAGTGAAAAAATTAAATAATGAAAATATATTTGTGTAGCATTTATTACATAATCGATTGTTATAATTTCCTTTGAACTTATTGATTGATTTGTTGTTTCTAAGTCCACTTTTTGCACAGAAAGGCTAATCGGGACTGGACTTACAGCTTAAAGTGAGATTTGAACCACTACTTGCATCCACCGGGTATCCAACCCGGGATTCCTTGATTACAAGGCAACGACGATACCACTGCGCCATCGAGGAGGCCCACTCTTTGAACTTATTGGAAGAAAGATTGGAAGTAGGGGGCTCAGAAGGACAGTACCAATTACCAAAGATTTATGCTTGCACGCTACTATTTATAACAATATGCATAAAATATTAATCAGGAACTTTACTTTTCGCTAACCGGATCTAACATTCTCTTTTATTCAATAAATATTCAATTCTTCATCAATTTGAAATGAATTTCTTTGCCAGGGCACTTGTTTTTTATGCAAATTATGCCGATCTTAACTACAGGTAAGCTAGATAATGAATACTTGTTGTTATCCGATCTTTTTACCTATTTATGTGATAATAATATAATTTTAACTTAAACATCATATTATTATTATTATTCCTGACACAATTGGTTCGGTGTATTTCTAGATACGTGCCTTGGGAGGCCCTACAGAAATTACAGCGAAAGGAAGTGAGACAGTCGGGTACTCTTTCAAACTCTAAATCTTGTTCTTGTCCCAAGTTATGTAAACGATCTCTCGTTTTCGTCTCGATCTCTGAATATAATTTCAATTATAGTCACATTAACTTCAACGCATTTTAAAAATACAATTTGTGTCTATACAAAGAACACGCTTGGGCAATACATTCACATTTAGAGAACATCGATCTATTTCATATAGAGGTAAGACAACTATGCTGAAAGTAGATATTTAAATTTTAAATATAATTCACTGCGCATTCAATTATACTATATGTAATGTTATGTTATAATAATGGAACCTACATCTTGCAATTTTTTTAATTCTAGTTTCATTAATATTTTACTTTGGATATTATGTGAATACATTAATCGTGATGGAGGGAGAAAACACACCGGAACGACAAGTGACCGGCGACATGTGTCGCTTGAGAATTTCACCAATCGAGCGTAGGCATGTGCGGCCTGTCATGCCGCTACGGTGTGAGACGTTGCTGCTGATTATCTCGTTCCCAAGCGACATATGTTGCTTGTCGCTTCGGTGTGAGTTCTCCCTAAGAGGGCGAGTGACAATGAATTCAATTACATCTTCATAGCTTGTTCATGACTGAAAGAAGCTACTCGTGTCGCATGTCGCTCGGACTGGGACTCTCTCTCAATATCGTGTATCTTGTCGACTCGGTTTGTTGTTCGTGCATGTTTTGCTTTAAACTGTATAGGCTCTTGTTGCTTGATGTGAATGTTCCGTGTCGCTTGGGAACGAGCCAATCAACAGCAACGTTTCTCAATGTAGCTGCAGACCGAAGTGACAAGCGACACATACCTCTAGAGAACAATCCAATCAACAGCAACGTCTCACACAGCTGTAGAATAACATGTCACACAAGCCTGCGTTCAATTGGTGAAATCCTCAAGCGACACAGATATTTCACACCGTCTAAAGCAAAATATTCACTGTGCATGCGCGAACAACAGGCCAGGGCGACACGATGGACGGTATGAAAAAGAACTCAGTCCTAGGGACACACAAGCAACAGACAACACAAGCTGAATGGTTGATTGCGTTTATTACTGAGAGCCAGTTACCAAGAGACACGTGTCGCTTGTCGCGTGTTGCTTCGATATCAAATATCCCTAAAAGTAAGCAGCTTTTGAAGCACAGTATGAATAGTTAGTAGGTAAACAGCAGTGACAAAACATATGATTGATTAATTGATTGATAGATAGATAGATAGATAGATAGAAAAAATTGCCTATAAATCCGCACCCTAATCATAACTTATTAAACATATCAAAACATATTTTTCATTCATCAATTTTTTACGCTTACAATAACCTCTAATTATTACTAAATCAATTTTTGTATTTTCCATCTAATATCTTATTATATTTAGCTCTTGCCAGTAGGCACTTTATCTTCTTATGTATATATTTTTTTTGGCCTCCATCTCATCAGACTTATCATTCATTAATTTCCTCAATTATCTCATCCAACTCGTTTGTATTTCTACCCTTCTACATAAGAGTTGTAGCTTTCCTGGCGACGTCAATCGACGTTAGCTTCCATCGTATACATTGCTCTCGTCTTCAGGTAGGAGATGTTGTTGCTATGTATGTGCTCGAAACGTTGGAAGATAACGCCGATTTAATCTGGCTGGTACACCTGTTCAAACCCTTCTACATGCTAAATTGAAACAACAATCTTTCGTAATCATTAAACAGGATGGAATAAATAGCGGGGAGGCTTTTGTAATATTAATAATTTGAATTAGTTCCCCATTAAAAACTGAGCATCCTCGATGGCGCAGTGGTAGCGTCGTCGCCTTGTAATCAAGGGATCCCGGGTTCCATGCCTGGCTCAGTCCCGATTAGCCTTACTGTGCATAAAGTGGACTTAAAACACGAAATCAATAAATCATTAAGAATTCATTTTAAAATTTTATAATGAATTTCGGGTGAAAGATTCAATATACTAACCTCTATTATTAATTCAATGCCTAGAGAATTATATAAAATGGGGGGGGGGGTTGTATTTATATACACGAACGCTCGGGAGCCAATATAAGTTTACAACCTGCAAATCGGGTTTTCTCTACCGATTCAACCAATTCAATATCTCCAATGTTGTTTGTGTTGCACCTGATTCAAAATCGGTCATAATTTATTTCGGAAATTAGTTTTGGGAGGATAAAGACAGTCGATAGGAGAGCTTGACTGCCGTTCAATTCCCGGAGGAGATGGTGAGGAAAGTGGCCTCTCCCACTGCATGAGGTGCATCTACGTACAAGGGACTCTACTATATAACTACGTGGGAGCATAGAGACGATTTGCATCGCCTCTATAAATAAGCGAGACTGTGAATATGTAAAGAGCCACCACCACCCACCCACCAATACGCCTTCAAAACACATTGCATAATGCAGGTTGGTGGCTTTACCAATTTCTTTCAAATACAAGTAGTTAATTATAGTAACAAAACAGCTTTTTATATATAATTGGATTTTTCAAAATTACAACAAAATAACAAAGCAACCAATTTTGTTGTAATTCTATAAAGAATAAGTTAACATAGGCCAGAATCGGTAAACTTCCCGTTCGGACAAATGTCGCAGTTGAAGTAGCAGTCTAAACAAGTAAAAAACTGCTTACTGACACGTAATCTGACTTAAATTTGGCATAAAGCAGTCTATTTTTTTTAGTTTGAAAGACCTTGTGACATTTGTCGAGCCGGGATGAAGTTCTTCATAACTAATGGGATAAAGAAGAAGGAAAATTTAATTCGTAACACTACTAACGGACTTATTACGCCATTCGCATGATGTAATTAATAAATACAATTATTCTAATTACATGATTATTAAAAAGCAACCATTTCTTTGTAAATAATAATTTAAAATTCCTGTTTTTGACCAATCCCTCCCCTGTTGTAGGTTTGTTATCCATGAAATATCAATCTGGAATTTTTTTGTTTCACAGGTACCTGTCATAGAGTAATCTTTACGCTGTAAATATCAATTTTTTTAGCTCCCCGATCGGAGACATCTGGGCTCAAAATTTTGAAAAAGAGAATCAAGAAACGATCAAAGAGCTATAACAGTAATTCAGCCGAAATACTCTGATATTACATAACTTCCCTAAAAAAAAAGTAGTGGCCGCGGTGGCTCAGTCGGTAACGCGTCTGACTACCATGCTAAAGGTCCCGGGTTCGATCCCCGGCCGGTTCAAATCCGGGAACTTTTCTAACGGTGGAAGCGGCCCCGGCGCCTACCCAGCGTCGAATAACATGGGTACCTGGGGGAAACCCTGGGGGGTAAAGGCGGTCAGGGGCGTGATGCTGATCACATCACCCCCACTCACGACCGGATCAAGAAAGTGTGGGGCGTTACCCCCACACCCCCTATACGCCTTCATGGCGTGGTGCTAAGCACAGGGGAACACTTTACCTTTTACCTTACCCTAACAAAAATATCCTAAACTTTGAATTTTGGTCAAAATCAATATGTTGAAAAAATACGCGAAACATACAATGTAGCTTGAAATGTGCTGAAAACAATGTTTTTTACCCAAGCTATCATTTTTCTTAGATGAGTTATCATAATTACCGCAACTGTCTACAAAGGCTAAAAATGCCACAAATCATAAGTCAAACAGGGCCGCAATTTTTAAACGAAGTCATGTAAAGGAAAATACTACCCTTGCATAGGGGTTACAACAACAAAAATATAGGCTATATAAATAGAAAAAGTTGACCATTTTCTCAATTATTATCTTTTTGGACCACATGGTATTAAATGGCCATATTTTGCTTTAGACCTAATATTAATTAAAATATGCAAGTTTGATTAAATTAGTGCATATATTGTGTATCAGTGAAAGTTTTATAAAAATAGATCAAATACATTCACAGAGTTGGTTTTATGCAAGGATAATGTTGGAAAATTTTCTGCTTGAAATCATTCACACTGAGAATCGAACCTGGGTTTACTACGTGGCAGTCCGATGTCATATTTTCTCTGCTTTTCTCATAAATCAGTATTTACTTAGTTCCATATTTTTTAACAATCACATTCAGAACATAAACATCCATGTCTTAATCGGGATTCGAACCCGGACCCCTGCTGTCGTAGCGCGCTGTGCTAACTACCTCGCCCCGGAGGTCAAATAGTAGACTACTGGGACTCCTTATTCGTTGATGAGAAGAAGCTTTCACAATTATGTATGTTACAAGCCACATATTGTTGCTGCAGGACTCTATATTATCGTCTGGAATTTTGACACGAAATGGTAAGATCAGCTTTTGGCAATGAAGACCCGAACAGCAAAACCTAGGACATGTCTGAGAAAAGAAATGCCAAGGGTTTTACAACCTGTCAATCACTAACTGCCCGTGTACCGGAGGAGGCGTGTTCTTGAGGGCCTCGCGAAGCGGGCCTGGACAAAACATCTGGTGGTGTAAACGCTGTGCGCGCTCTATCGGCAGAAGGAAGGCGAATTCGGAAAAGGCCTTTCCATGATATACAGTCTTAAATGCTAATACTCGCTTGATACTTATTTTCTCTACAGAGCAAGCCAGAGATGATTTTCTTTAAATTGTTGAATTATTATGTTTTTCAGAGCTTGAGAAGCGTTTTAAATATTACATTTCGACTACAGGATGATAACTTGATTTTTCGAGAAATTCGCGTTAAATGATAATACTCGCTTGAAACTCATTCCTTACAGAGCAAGCCATAGATAATCTTTTTAAAATGTTGAATTATTAAACTTTTAAGAGCCTGAGAATCGTTTTAATTCTGACATTTTGACAATAGGTTCTAAACTTGATATCTCGAGAAACTCGCGTTCAATGCTAATATTCGTTTGAAACTCATTTTCTCTACAGAGCAAGCCAGTGATCATTTCCATTAAAATGTTAAATTATTATGTTTATCAGAGCCTGAAAAGCTATTTAATTATTACATTTCGACTATAGTGTTATAACTTGATTTTTCGAGAAACTCGCGATCAATGCTAATATTCGTTTGAAACTCATTTTCTCTACAGAGCAAGCCAGTGATCATTTCAATTAAAATGTTAAATTATTATGCTTATCAGTGCCTGAAAAGCTTTTCAATTATTACTTTTCGATTATAGTGTTATAACTTGATTTTTCGAGAAATTCGCGTTCAATGATAATACTCTTTTGAAACTCATTTTCTCTACATAGCAACCAGATATGATTCTCATTAAAATGTTATTTATTGTGCTTTTCATAGCTTGAACATCGTTTTAATTCTGACATTTCTACATAGGATAAGAACTTGAATTTTCGAGATATTCGCGTTAAATGCTAATATTCGTTGTAAACAAATTTTCGCTGCAGTTGAAGCCAGAGATGATTTTCATTAAAATGTTGAATTATTATATTTTTCAGAGCCTGAAAACCCCTCCAGGGAACGGTGCCTTATAGTAGCACTGACCATGCGGGCGGAGGGGTTTGCTTGCTTTGTTGAGGCTGATAGTTATGCCAGCGGTAGATTTTCTACCAGCAAAGTCACCCATGCTGGACAGGTCTCATAAGAGAAGCCCGACTAAGGCGTTCTGCAACCTCCAATATTATATATTGTATCCTATCCCAATATTCCTACCTAAAGTTCAAATCAAAAACCCTGAGACCTTCTGTAAACAAAACAACGTGCATACAGAAAGCATTGCAAACTCATAGAAGTAAAATAATCCACACGAAAATCCAGCGTTGTTACAGGATTCATTACATAAGGTAAAACAATGGCCAATTTGTAGTATGGGATACGCTGCCGCAAATGACGTCTCACTTTAAACCCAATGCTCTTTCTTTTTTTACTTATTGCTTCACCTTTATGGTTAACTCTTTGCACCAGTAATCATTTCCCATAAATTTGGCTTCTTTCTTGCATGTGAATTGAATATATTTTACTTGCATTTTTTTAGACAAAATGATATAACATGGTAATGTATATTTCTAAGGATGATATAGATAGGAGTGTATTTGAAATTTGTTTGTAGATTTTATGTAAATTGTATCTTATGTAAATACAATATATAATGGGCATAAACAGCCATATGCATTGCTCTAAGTCCAATAAATATATTGATGATGATCAAAACAAGACAAAGAAAGTTCTTAAATTTATTGCGGTTGGAAACTTTGACAAGCATCCTAATGACGATTTTTGTTCCGCCAAATATAGTGCACTTCGTAAAATAACTTGGTGACATGGCAAGGCAAGATAAGTGTGAACATTTTGTAGTAATATGCATTGTAACTTTCAATGAGCTTAGAGATTTGTGTACATAATGATATTTTATAACATTGGTTATTTTCTAAAAATAATCATGTGAACAGCAAGAAAGTAGTGCAACTTAGTAATATTGCCTGACTTATCCTTAGAAAAATAACATGCCATGTTCTATGCGTGCGGGAAAGTCTCAGGGTTCTCCGAGCTTGTTTTCAAAACACCAGCAAGGACAGCCTTTGAAAAGGGGTGAGAAACAGATTCATGTAACGTTCTGAGAAATCAGTAAATGAAGTGGTTAAGTTCGTATCCCAGTGCAGTGGTGTGTCAGTGTCTGCAGTTTTAAGGGTTATGAAAGAGAGAATGACCGGGAGAGTAACAATGTATGCGGCTGCATATTCGTTTGATGTTTTGAGAGCGGGTTCTCACATTCAGAGGCTCTTATATAAAATGAATATGGTTCGGCGAACTATGAGTGTAACGGCAGATGATTTCGGTCATGAATCAGCTGACGCGGAGTGATACATCGAATCGGTGAGACCGTTTGTTTACAGAAGGTCTCAGGGTTGGTGACTTACACTATAGTCCCTAAGTCCCGTCCTCAGGGTTACGAGGGGGATGGAGCGGATTCCTCAGCCGTAGTGTTGGCAACAGTACATATGTTTTTCCTTGGTTATTTTCTTGGTTATCATGTGTAAGTTCTAACCCAAACTGTCAGGTTAATACTTTATATCTAATCTTATATTAATTTTTATATTACTGTAACACATATTATCATATTATTGTACTTTTTGAATTCTTCTGATTGCATATTTTGTGTACCAAACAGTGTTATAATACAAGACACTGTAAATGGGCATTTGCCTGTAGTGTCATGTCTTTAAATAAATAAATAAAGGAGCAAACCTGATACAAACCTTGGTTCTCCAGGTTGGGTGTTGAGCATGGGACTAACGACCCTATCCCATAAAACAATCTTTGTTGCGGAACTGCGGAACTGCGGAAGGAGTGAAAATACAAGAGGTGGCACAGGATTCCTACTAAACAATAAATATAAGACTGTAGTAAAGAAATTCAAACCAATAAATGAGAGGTTATGTACGCTGAGAATGAAAGCCAAGTTCTTCAACATTACCTTAGTATGTGTATATGCCGAAACGGAAGAGGCAGAAGAAGATGAAAAGGATGGATTCTACCAGCAGCTGGATCAGATAATCGATCGTATACCAAAACATGACATTAAGATAATAATGGGAGACTTTAATGCCAAGGTTGGACGTGAAGAAGCATTCCAAGACTATATAGGAAAGGAAAGTTTGCATGAAATTTCAAATGATAATGGTCTGAGACTGATAGATCTGACTATGTGTAACTTAATGGTCATTGGAAGCACCTGGCATCAAAGGAAGAAGGTGAGGAAAATGACATGGTGTTCACCAGATGGTGTAACACAAAACCAAATTGACCATGTGCTGATAGACAGAAGACATGCCTCTGATATACTACAAGCAGATAGCTGTCGAGGAGCAGACAGTGATTATTTAGTACGCATTAAATACAGACAGAGAATAGCTACATATAGGGATGGAAGAAGAGCGAAAGTGACCTCAAGGTATGATGATGAGAAGTTAAAAAGAGATGAAGCCATTGCCAAACAATTCCGTTTAATGGTAAGCAACCAACTTGAACAAAGAAGTCAAAGGTGGGAATTCGAAGGTATTGAAGGGAAATGGAGTATAATAAAGGAGATCCTACATGAAACAGCACAGGAAGTGCTGGGAGAAAAGACGAAGATCCAAAGAGGTAAATGGTTTGATGAGGAATGTAAAGCAGCAATAAATGAAAGAAATGAGGCACGAAAGAGAATGCTTAATAGGAAAACCAGATATAACACCGAACAATGTAGACTTAAAAGAAAGGAAGCAGACTGTGTGTGCAGGAGAAAGAAACGATGCTTTGAGAAAGAGTGGATTGAGGAACTTGAAGAATATAGTAGTAATCAGCAAGTAAGGAAAATGTATATGAGGGTGAAGGATATAAGGAAAGGCTTCCAACCGAAGACAGCTTTCTGTAAGGACCAAGCAGGAAACCTAATAGGCGGGGAAAATGAGATCTTAGAGAGATGGGCAGAATACTTCAGTCAGCTACTTAACCCTTAAACGGGCAAACATTTAAGACATGCTGAAAAAATTAATTAATAGGATACATGGTATGTTTTCAGTATAATTATGACAAAAATATTTTATTTTTACATATTTATGTATTACATAATGAGATACATAATGTGTCCTGTGAGATACATTGCCCATTAGAGACATACATGTAATTATACATAGGTAAACAGTGCTCCTACAATGATTTGAATCGTACCATATAAAATATAATCGTTCCACATTTCCTTGTTAGTATAATGAATATTCAAAAATATATTTACTAAGAAAATGAAGAAAAACGTAAAATGAAGTATTTTTGTGTTATAATAATGTGCTACAATCACCAATTACATAACGTTTTACAGACATATGCTTGTTATTTATCTTCTACCTACTTTTGGTGAAATGCTGAAAAGCAGTTCCTTGTTTTTGAACCTGTCAACCATTCACACATAATATGCAAAGACCTTTCTCTGTAATTTTTGACCAATGCCCAACACTGTCATATCTTATATCTTGAAGTGGACGTGGTGCTATTCGATGCTTTACTTATTTCTGTGGTAAGTCTGTTTGAGATGGTCTTCCCCGTTTTGGTGTATGTGAGTGAATGAGACCATTAGCTATGTCCATCCTGAAAGTTTTCAATGTTTTCAAACTTTTTTCTTCCTTTTGCTTCGACATTACGACGATCCTTGGATGTACAAGAGCTAGCCAGAGTCACAGTTTATTCTGTCCACATGGGTGGCGTGGATCTGACAGATATGCTCATAGCATTGTACAGAACACCTCTGAAAATACGGCTTGAATCTGGAAACAAATTCTTGAGTCATCGTAGATAATGAATTTCTTCATTTCTAAGAAATGAAATTGAAATAAGAAATTATGTTATTGTTTGCATTTATGTTGGATAATTGTAATTTCTAATCCTTGAAAAAAATACAAGATGCACTAAAGTCATCCTGTGTCAAAATTGATGTATCTCTTCACATGATACATTTACTGGTTTTCAATTTTCAAATTTGAAAATAAAATGTGGCATTGTCTGAAATTATCACAAATCCGTGCTTTTACTTTCTTCTTCCCTCTTCCGATTTGGTCAGTTTTGTTGCTTTGTGGGGGTGATGTTAGTTCATCCTCACTGGAACTTTGTTCCTCACCAAGAGATGACAGTTCTGGTGGTGGAGCATGATCTGGATCAATGTCACTGTCATCGCAAGGAATATCACCCTCGTCGCTAGATGAGGATCCAATATCTGACACATTAGGATTTCCAGGAGGAACCAGTACTCCATGGAGACCATAAAACTTCCATGGTGGTATTGTGATATCCTGTGAAAGAAGAGGCAGTTGCATGAAAACAAATGTAAAATGCAGACAAAACATTTTCCATTTCATTCAAATGCACATAATCTATTGGAAATTATTATTTTAGAAATTATGTAACTATTCTTGTTGTTCAAAGTGGAGTCAACGTAAGTGCTGTCATAATATTCTAGTAAAAAAGAAAGAGAAAATATTGAGAAAGTAAAGCGAGAAAAAAGAACGAGACACGATGCAATTTCTTTTACAATGATACTATATTTCTACATATGTTCATATGTAAAAGAAAACATTTGTATATTAGAAAATAACCCTACAAATTACAACAACATAAAATACGACATTTGTACTGAGCAAAAGCAATGGTAGAGTACACAGAATGTACAAGAGAACATGCATTCTACATGTATTTCCTTCTGTATTTGCATAGAATGTGATAAGGTGAAATTGTCCTTTTTTGGGCAATGTATCCCTGTAGATACACACAAATAAAGAACTGGCTCACAACGTACTTGGTAACAATTTCAAGTATTATAAATATTAGAAGTTTTCTAATAACTTCGATACACATTTATTTCATGCTCACGTCTTACAAAACAAAATAAAAATAGGTCAACAAGAAATAAACTTACCACCCCATTGCTAGAGCTCCTACTGCAAGATGCCATGGTCCTCTCCATGCAACTGTGCGTGCAGTTCTACAAACATCCAACAGATGGCACACGAGTAGAATCGTCAAAACGCACGTATCTCACGATCCACACTGCCCGTTTGCTCAACTCAAGCGCAGAGATCGTTTAAGAACGCATCGAATGCAGTGTATCCCACAAGATACAACGGCCAATTAAGGGTTAATGTGGAAGATGGGTTCCAAGATCTAGAATTGAATGATGAAGAGGAGTACCATGATGACGAAACCGGAACATCTCCAACACTGGAAGAAGTTAGAACAGTTATTAAGCCTCTAAAGAATAACAAAGCCCCAGGGATTAATAACATCACTGCTGAAATGGTTAAGAACTCAGGGAAATCAACTAATTAAGTATATACACAAATTGTTATCTGATATATGGGAACATGAACTATAGCCCTAGTGAGCGTAATATACAAAGTGCTTGCAAAAATCCTAGGAGGAAGATTGTCACCACTGACTGAGGGAATAATAGGGGATTATCAGTGTGGTTTTAGACCAAACAGATCCACTACGGATCAAATATTTATAGTCAGGCAGATAATGGAGAAATGTCATGAATATTCATCAGTTATTTATAGACTTTAAGCAGGCATATGACAGTATCATACGAGGAAAATTGTATGAGGCAATGAAGGAGCTAGGGATCCTAAACAAGCTAATAAGATTAACCAGAATGACGCCTAGGCGTACTAAATGCAAGGTGAAGATTGAAGCAGAGCTCACAAGGGAATTTGCAGTAAACCAAGGTTTGAGACAAGGAGATGTGCTATCTACGATATTATTCAATATAGTTTTAGAAAAGATCATGAGTGTAACCCAGTAGGAACTCTCTTCAACACAGTGAACCAAAATCTAGCATATGCTGATGACATTGATATGATGGCACGAAGATTGCAAGAAGTGAAGGAAGGACAGGAAAGATTGGAGAACACAGCTAGTGAGATGGGACTCCAAATAAAAAAAAACAAGACTAAATACATGTTCTCAGCGCGAAATATGGAATTCACGGAAGGCCAATATATACAAGTTGATGGAGGCACGTATGAAAAATTCAAAATTTTCAATATCTTGGAACATAAATTACCATGTATAATAATATTAAGGAGGAAAGAAAAGCAAGAATAGCAGCTGGTAATCGAAGCTATTTCTCATTGTTAAGAGTTTTCAAATCTCGCAGCCTGAGTAGAAATTTGAAAATCAAAGTATATCAGCTAGTCGTAATATCAGTGGTGACATATGTAGCATAGACATAGACTTTGGTGCAAGCAGATGAAGAACTTTTGCGAAGATGGGAAAGAAGGATACTGAGGAAAATATACGGGCCAGTAAATGAGAATGATCAATGGCGAATAAGGAGAAAAGATGAAATTAGAACACTCTACTACAAAAAAACAGATATAGTTTCCGAAATAAGAAGCATGAGACTTGGACATGTGGAAAGAATACCTGAAGACAGAGCTGTTAAAAAGGTCAATAAAGGGACACCAGGAGGGTGAAGATTAAGAGGAAGGCCAAGGAAAAGATGGTTGGAGGTTGTTGAGGAAGACCTTAGGAGGATGGGAGTAAGACTGTGGAGACGTCGAGCAGAAGACAGAAGAGAATGTGCTATCATTGTAAGAGAGCCCCTTTAGGGGCTGTAGCAGCCAAGAAGAGCCTGAAAAGCGTCTTTATTCTGACATTTCTACTGAAGATCAAAACTTAATTTTTCGATAAATTGGCGTTCAATGCTAATACTCGTATGAAACTCATTTTCTCTACAGAGCAAGCCAGAGCTGATTTTTATTAAAATGTTGAATTATTATGTTCTTCAAAGCCTGAGAAACGTTTTAATTTTGACATTTCGACTATAGGTTCAAAACTTGATCTTTCGAAAAATTCGTGTTAAATGCAAATACTCACTTGAAACCCTATTTCACTACAGAGCAAGCCAGTGATGATTTTCATTAAAATGTTGAATTATTATGCTTTTCAAAGCTTGAGAAGCGTTCTAATTTTTGCATTTTGACTACACGATGATAACTTGATTTTTCGAGAAATTCGCTTTCAATGCTAATACTCGTTTGAAACTCATTTTTTCTACAGAGCAAGGCAGAAATGATTTTTATTAAAATGTTGATTTATTATTCTTTTCAGAGCCTGAAAAACGATTTAATTCTGACATTTCGACTATGGGTTCAAAACTTGATTTTTTGAAAAATTCGCGTTAAATGCTAATACTCGCTTGAAACTTATTTTCTCTACAGAGCAAGCCAGAGATGATTTTCTTTAAAATGTTGAATTATTATGTTTTTCAGAGCTTTAGAAGCGTTTTAATTATTACATTTCGACTGCAGGATGATAACCCGATTTTTGGAGATATTCGCGATAAATGCAAATACTCGCTTGAAACCCATTTTCTCTACAGAGCAAGCCAGAGATGATAATCATTAAAATTATAAATTATTATGCTTTTCAGAGCTTGAGAAGCGTCTTAATTTTGACATTTCTACTACAAGATCAAAACTTAATTTTTCGAGAAATTCGCGTTCAATGCTAATACTCGTATGGAACTCATTTTCTCTACAGAGCAAGTCAGAGCTGATTTTCATTAGAATGTTGAATTATTATGCTTTTCATAGCCTGAGAATCGTTTTAATTCTGACATTTCGACTATAGGTTCAAAACTTGAATTTTTGAAAAGTTCGTGTTAAATTCAAATACTCACTTGAAACCCATTTTCTCTACAGAGCATGCCAGAGATGATAATCATTAAAATGATAAATTATTATGCTTTTCAGAGCTTGAGAAGCGTTTTAATTTTTACATTTCAACTACATGATGATAACTTGATTTTTCGAGAAATTCGCGTTCAATGCTAATACTCGTTTGAAACTCATTTTCTCTACAAACCAAGCCATAGATGATTTTTATTAAAATATTGAATTATTATGCTTTTCAGAGCTTGAGAAACGTTTTAATTATTTCATTTCGACTACGGGATGATAACTTAATTTTTCGAGAAATTCACCTTCAATGCTAATACTCGTTAGAAATTCATATTCTCTACAGAGCAAGCCAGAGATGATTTTCATTAAAATGTTGTATTATTGTGCTTTTCATAGCCTGAACATCGTTTTAATTCTGACATTTCTACATAGGATTAGAACTTGAATTTTCGAGATATTCGCGTTCAATGCGAATATTCGTTGTAATCTAATTTTTGCTACAGATCAAGCCAGAGATGATTTTCATAAAAATGTTATATTATTATGCAGTTCAGAGCTTAAAAGCATTTTTATTATCACATTTCGAATATAGGATCAAAACTTGATTATTCGAGAAAATCGCGTTCAATCATAAAACTCGCTTCAAACTTATTTTCCCTACTGACCAAGCCAGAGATGATTTTCATTAAAATGTTGAATTATTATATTTTTCAGAGCCTGAAAACCCCTCCAGGGAACGCGCCTTATAGTAGCACTGACCGTGCGGGCGGAGGGGTTTGCGTGCTTTGTTGAGGCTGAGAGCTATGCCAGCGGTAGATTTTCTACCAGCAAGGTCACCCATGCTGGACAGGTCTCAGAAAAGAAGCCAGACTAAGTCGTTCTGCAACGTCCAATTTTACCTATTGTATCCTATCCCAATATTACTACCTAAAGTTCAAATCACAAACCCTGAGACCTTCTGTGAACAAAACCACGCGCATACAGAAAGCATTGCAAACTCATAGAAGTAAAATAATCGACACGAAAATCCAGCGTTGTTACAGGATTCATTACATAAGGTAAAACAATGGCCAATTTGTAGTATGGGATTCGCTGCCGCAAATGACGTCTCACTTTAAACCCAATGCTCTTTCTTTTTTTACTTATTGCTTCACCTTTATGGTTAACTCTTTGCACCAATAATCATTTCCCATAAATTTGGCTTCTTTCTTGCATGTGAATTGAATATATTTTACTTGCATTTTTTTAGACAAAATGATATAACATGGTAATGTATATTTCTAAGAATGATATAGATAGGAGAGTATTTGAAATTTTTTTGTAAATTTTATGTAAATTGTATCTTATGTAAATAAAATATATAATGGGCATAAACAGCCATATGCATTGCTCTAAGTCCAATAAATATATTGATGATGATCAAAACAAGACAAAGAAAGTTCTTAAATTTATTGCGGTTGGAAACTTTGACAAGCATCCTAATGACGATTTTTGTTCCGCCAAATATAGTGCACTACGTAAAATAACTTGGTGACATGGCAAGGCAAGATAAGTGTGAACATTTTGTAGTAATATGCATTGTAACTTTCAATGAGGTTAGAGATTTGTGTACATAATGATATTTTATAACATTGGTTATTTTCTAAAAATAATCATGTGAACAGCAAGAAAGTAGTGCAACTTAGTAATATATCCTTAGAAAAATAACATGCCGTGTTCTATGCGTGCGGGAAAGTCTCAGTGTTCTCCGAGCTTGTTTTCAAAACACCAGCAAGGACAGCCTTTGAAAAGGGGTGAGAAACAGATTCATGTAACGTTCTGAGAAACCAGTAAATGAAGTGGTTAAGTTCGTATCCCAGTGCAGTGGTGTGTCAGTGTCTGCAGTTTTAAGGGTTATGAAAGAGAGAATGACCGGGAGAGTAAAAATGTATGCGGCTGCATATTCGTTTGATGTTTTGAGAGCGGGTTCTCACATTCAGAGGCTCTTATATAAAATGAATATGGTTCGGCGAACTATGAGTGTAACGGCAGATGATTTCGGTCATGAATCAGCTGACGCGGAGTGATACATCGAATCGGTGAGACCGTTTGTTTACAGAAGGTCTCAGGGTTGGTGACTTACACTATAGTCCCTAAGTCCCGTCCTCAGGGTTACGAGGGGGATGGAGCGGATTCCTCAGCCGTAGTGTTGGCAACAGTACATATGTTTTTCCTTGGTTATTTTCTTGGTTATCATGTGTAAGTTCTAACCCAAACTGTCAGGTTAATACTTTATACTTCTCTTTCATATCTAATCTTATATTAATTTTTATATTACTGTAACACATATTATCATATTATTGTACTTTTTGAATTCTTCTGATTGCATATTTTGTGTACCAAACAGTGTTATAATACAAGACACTGTAAATGGGCATTTGCCTGTAGTGTCATGTCTTTAAATAAATAAATAAAGGAGCAAACCTGATACAAACCTTGGTCCTCCAGGTTGGGGGTTGAGCATGGGACTAGCGACCTTATCCCATAAAACAATCATTGTTGCGGAACTCAGAAACAATGATAGCCGGACGTATTCTATGGAAAGACACAGGCATGCTAAAGGACTACGTAAACGGAAGAATGATATATACCTGGCCACATGGAATGTTAGAACATTAAGTAAACCAGGTGCATTGGAAAACCTAAAGGAGGAAATGAAGAAATACAGAATAATAATAGCGGCATTGCAGGAGATCAGGTGGCAAGGAAATGGAATGTTATCTACTGGGGATTACACATTAATGTATAGTGGAAGCAGTGAAAATACAAGAGGTGGCACAGTTTTCCTACTAAACGATAAATATAAAACTGTAGTAAAGAAATTCAAACCAATAAATGAGAGCTTATGTACGCTGAGAATGAAAGCCAAGTTCTTCAACATTACCTTAGTATGTGTATATGCCGAAACGGAAGAGGCAGAAGAAGATGAAAAGGATGGATTCTACCAGCAGCTGGATCAGGTAATCGATCGTATACCAAAACATGACATTAAGATAATAATGGGAGACTTTAATGCCAAGGTTGGACGTGAAGAAGCATTCCAAGACTATATAGGAAAGGAAAGTTTGCATGAAATTTCAAATGATAATGGTCTGAGACTGATAGATCTGACTATGTGTAACTTAATGGTCATTGGAAGCACCTGGCATCAAAGGAAGAAGGTGAGGAAAATGACATGGTGTTCACCAGATGGTGTAACACAAAACCAAATTGACCATGTGCTGATAGACAGAAGACATGCCTCTGATATACTACAAGCAGATAGCTTTCGAGGAGAAGACAGTGATTATTTAGTACGCATTAAATACAGACAGAGAATAGCTACATATAGGGATGGAAGAAGAGCGAAAGTGACCTCAAGGTATGATGATGAGAAGTTAAAAAGAGATGAAGCCATTGCCAAACAATTCCGTTTAATGGTAGGCAACCAACTTGAACAAAGAAGTCAAAGGTGGGAAATCGAAGGTATTGAAGGGAAATGGAGTATAATAAAGGAGATCCTACATGAAACAGCACAGGAAGTGCTGGGAGAGAAGACGAAGATCCAAAGAGGTAAATGGTTTGATGAGGAATGTAAAGCAGCAATAAATGAAAGAAATGAGGCTGGAAAGAGAATGCTTAATAGGAAAACCAGATATAACACAGAACAATGTAGACTTAAAAGAAAGGAAGCAGACTGTGTGTGCAGGAGAAAGAAACGATGCTTTGAGAAAGAGTGGATTGAGGAACTTGAAGAATATAGTAGTAATCAGCAAGTAAGGAAAATGTATATGAGGGTGAAGGATATAAGGAAAGGCTTCCAACCGAAGACAGCTTTCTGTAAGGACCAAGCAGGAAACCTAATAGGCGGGGAAAATGAGATCTAAGAGAGATGGGCAGAATACTTCAGTCAGCTACTTAATGTGGAAGATGGGTTCCAAGATCTAGAATTGAATGATGAAGAGGAGTACCATGATGACGAAACCGGAACATCTCCAACACTGGAAGAAGTTAGAACAGTTATTAAGCCTCTAAAGAATAACAAAGCCCCAGGGATTAATAACATCACTGCTGAAATGGTTAAGAACTCAGGGAAATCAACTAATTAAGTATATACACAAATTGTTATCTGATATATGGGAACATGAACTATAGCCCTAGTGAGCGTAATATACAAAGTGCTTGCAAAAATCCTAGCAGGAAGATTGTCACCACTGACTGAGGGAATAATAGGGGATTATCAGTGTGGTTTTAGACCAAACAGATCCACTACGGATCAAATCTTTATAGTCAGGCAGATAATGGAGAAATGTTATGAATATTCATCAGTTATTTATAGACTTTAAGCAGGCATATGACAGTATCATACGAGGAAAATTGTATGAGGCAATGAAGGAGCTAGGGATCCTAAACAAGCTAATAAGATTAACCAGAATGACGCCTAGGGGTACTAAATGCAAGGTGAAGATTGAAGCAGAGCTCACAAGGGAATTTGCAGTAAACGAAGGTTTGAGACAAGGAGATGTGCTATCTACGATATTATTCAATATAGTTTTAGAAAAGATCATGAGTGTAACCCAGTAGGAACTCTCTTCAACACAGTGAACCAAAATCTAGCATATGCTGATGACATTGATATGATGGCACGAAGATTGCAAGAAGTAAAGGAAGGACTGGAAAGATTGGAAAACACAGCTAGTGAGATGGGACTCCAAATAAAAAAACCCAAGACTAAATACATGTTCTCAGCGCGAAATATGGAATTCACGGAAGGCCAATATATACAAGTTGATGGAAGCACGTATGAAAAATTCAAAATTTTCAATATCTTGGAACATAAGTTACCATGTACAATAATAATAAGGAGGAAAGAAAAGCAAGAATTGCAGCTGGTAATCGAAGCTATTTTTCATTGTTAAGAGTTTTCAAATCTCGCAGCCCGAGTAGAAATTTGAAAATCAAAGTATATCAGCTAGTCTTAATGTCAGAGGTGACATATGGAGCAGAGACATAGACTTTGGTGCAAGCAGATGAAGAACTTTTGCGAAGATGGGAAAGAAGGATACTGAGGAAAATATGCGGGCCAGTAAATGAGAATGGTCAACGGCGAATAAGGAGAAACGATGAAATTAGAACACTCTACTACAAAAAAACAGATATAGTTTCCGATATAAGAAGCATGAGACTCATGTGGTTAGGACATGTGGAAAGAATACCTGAAAACAGAGCTGCTAAAACGGTCAATAAAGGGACACCAGGAGGGTGAAGATTAAGAGGAAGTCCAAGGAAAAGATGGTTGGAGGTTGTTGAGGAAGACCTTAGGAGGATGGGAGTAAGACGGTGGAGACGTCGAGCAGAAGACAGAAGAGAATGTGCTATCATTGTAAGAGAGGCGAAGGCCCTTTAGGGGCTGTAGCAGCCAAGAAGAGCCTGAAAAGCGTCTTAATTCTGACATTTCTACTGCTAGATCAAAACTTAATTTTTCGAGAAATTCGCGTTCAATGCTAATACTCGTATGAAACTCATTTTCTCTACAGAGCAAGCCAGAGCTGATTTTCATTAAAATGTTGAATTATTATGTTTTTCAGACCTTGAGAAGCGTTTTAATTATTACATTTCGACTACAGGATGATAACTCGATTTTTGGAGAAATTCGCTATAAATGCAAATACTCGCTTGAAACCCATTTTCTCTACAGAGCAAGCCAGAGATGATAATCATTAAAATGATAAATTATAATGCTTTTCAGAGCTTGAGAAGCGTCTTCATTTTGACATTTCTACTACAAGATCAAAAACTTAATTTTTCGAGAAATTCGCGTTCAATGCTAATACTCGTATGAAATTCATTTTCTCTACAGAGCAAGCCAGAGCTGATTTTCATTAGAATGTTGAATTATTATGCTTTTCAGAGCCTGAGAAACGTTTTAATTCTGACATTTCGACTATAGGTTCAAAACTTGAATTTTTGAAAAATTCGTGTTAAATTCAAATACTCACTTTAAACCCATTTTCTCTACAGAGCATGCCAGAAATGACTTTCATTAAAATGTTGATTTATTATGATTTTCAGAGATTGAGAAGCGTTTTAATCATTACATTTCAACTACATGATGATAACTTGATTTTTCGAGAAATTCGCGTTCAATGCTAATACTCGTTTGAAACTCATTTTCTCTACAAACCAAGCCATAGATGATTTTTATTAAAATATTGAATTATTATGCTTTTCAGAGTTTGAGAAACGTTTTAATTATTACATTTCGACTACAGGATGATAACTTAATTTTTCGAGAAATTCACGTTCAATGCTAATACTCGTTAGAAATTCATATTCTCTACAGAGCAAGCCAGAGATGATTTTCATTAAAATGTTGTATTATTAAACTTTTAACAGCCTGAGAATTGTTTTAATTCTGACATTTCGACAATAGGTTCTAAAGTTGTTATCTCCAGAAACTCGCGTTCAATGCTAATATTCGTTTGAAACTCATTTTCTCTACAGAGCAAGCCAGAGATCATTTCCATTAAAATGGTAAACAATTATGCTTTTCAGAGCCTGAAAAGCTTTTTAATATTTACATTTTGACTATAGGGTGATAAGTTGTCTTTTCGAAAAATTCGCGTTCAATGATAATACTCTTTTGAAACTCATTTTCTCTACAGAGCAACCAGATATGATTTTCATTAAAATGTTATATTATTGTGCTTTTCATAGCCTGAACATCGTTTTAATTCTGACATTTCTACATAGGATTAGAACTTGAATTTTCGAGATATTCGCGTTAAATGCGAATATTCGTTGTAATCTAATTTTCGCTACAGATCAATCCAGAGATGATTTTCATAAAAATGTTATATTATTATGCAGTTCAGAGCTTAAAAGCATTTTAATTATCACATTTCGAATGTAGGATCAAAACTTGATTATTCGAGAAAATCGCGTTCAATCATAAAACTCGCTTCAAACTTATTTTCCCTACTGACCAAGCCAGAGATGATTTTCATTAAAATGTTGAATTATTATATTTTTCAGAGCCTGAAAACCCCTCCAGGGAACGGCGCCTTATAGTAGCACTGACCGTGCGGGCGGAGGGGTTTGCGTGCTTTGTTGAGGCTGAGAGCTATGCCAGCGGTAGATTTTCTACCAGCAAGGTCACCCATGCTGGACAGGTCTCAGAAAAGAAGCCAGACTAAGTCGTTCTGCAACGTCCAAGTTTACCTATTGTATCCTATCCCAATATTACTACCTAAAGTTCAAATCACAAACCCTGAGACCTTCTGTGAACAAAACCACGCGCATACAGAAAGCATTGCAAACTCATAGAAGTAAAATAATCGACACGAAAATCCAGCGTTGTTACAGGATTCATTACATAAGGTAAAACAATGGCCAATTTGTAGTATGGGATTCGCTGCCGCAAATGACGTCTCACTTTAAACCCAATGCTCTTTCTTTTTTTACTTATTGCTTCACCTTTATGGTTAACTCTTTGCACCAATAATCATTTCCCATAAATTTGGCTTCTTTCTTGCATGTGAATTGAATATATTTTACTTGCATTTTTTTTAGACAAAATGATATAACATGGTAATGTATATTTCTAAGAATGATATAGATAGGAGAGTATTTGAAATTTTTTTGTAAATTTTATGTAAATTGTATCTTATGTAAATAAAATATATAATGGGCATAAACAGCCATATGCATTGCTCTAAGTCCAATAAATATATTGATGATGATCAAAACAAGACAAAGAAAGTTCTTAAATTTATTGCGGTTGGAAACTTTGACAAGCATCCTAATGACGATTTTTGTTCCGCCAAATATAGTGCACTACGTAAAATAACTTGGTGACATGGCAAGGCAAGATAAGTGTGAACATTTTGTAGTAATATGCCTTGTAACTTTCAATGAGGTTAGAGATTTGTGTACATAATGATATTTTATAACATTGGTTATTTTCTAAAAATAATCATGTGAACAGCAAGAAAGTAGTGCAACTTATTAATATATCCTTAGAAAAATAACATGCCGTGTTCTATGCGTGCGGGAAAGTCTCAGTGTTCTCCGAGCTTGTTTTCAAAACACCAGCAAGGACAGCCTTTGAAAAGGGGTGAGAAACAGATTCATGTAACGTTCTGAGAAACCAGTAAATGAAGTGGTTAAGTTCGTATCCTAGTGCAGTGGTGTGTCAGTGTCTGCAGTTTTAAGGGTTATGAAAGAGAGAATGACCGGGAGAGTAAAAATGTATGCGGCTGCATATTCGTTTGATGTTTTGAGAGCGGGTTCTCACATTCAGAGGCTCTTATATAAAATGAATATGGTTCGGCGAACTATGAGTGTAACGGCAGATGATTTCGGTCATGAATCAGCTGACGCGGAGTGATACATCGAATCGGTGAGACCGTTTGTTTACAGAAGGTCTCAGGGTTGGTGACTTACACTATAGTCCGTAAGTCCCGTCCTCAGGGTTACGAGGGAGATGGAGCGGATTCCTCAGCCGTAGTGTTGGCAACAGTACATATGTTTTTCCTTGGTTATTTTCTTGGTTATCATGTGTAAGTTCTAACCCAAACTGTCAGGTTAATACTTTATACTTCTCTTTCATATCTAATCTTATATTAATTTTTATATTACTGTAACACATATTATCATATTATTGTACTTTTTGAATTCTTCTGATTGCATATTTTGTGTACCAAACAGTGTTATAATACAAGACACTGTAAATGGGCATTTGCCTGTAGTGTCATGTCTTTAAATAAATAAATAAAGGAGCAAACCTGATACAAACCTTGGTCCTCCAGGTTGGGGGTTGAGCATGGGACTAGCGACCTTATCCCATAAAACAATCATTGTTGCGGAACTCAGAAACAATGATAGCCGGACGTATTCTATGGAAAGACACAGGCATGCTAAAGGACTACGTAAACGGAAGAATGATATATACCTGGCCACATGGAATGTTAGAACATTAAGTAAACCAGGTGCATTGGAAAACCTAAAGGAGGAAATGAAGAAATACAGAATAATAATAGCGGCATTGCAGGAGATCAGGTGGCAAGGAAATGGAATGTTATCTACTGGGGATTACACATTAATGTATAGTGGAAGCAGTGAAAATACAAGAGGTGGCACAGTTTTCCTACTAAACGATAAATATAAAACTGTAGTAAAGAAATTCAAACCAATAAATGAGAGCTTATGTACGCTGAGAATGAAAGCCAAGTTCTTCAACATTACCTTAGTATGTGTATATGCCGAAACGGAAGAGGCAGAAGAAGATGAAAAGGATGGATTCTACCAGCAGCTGGATCAGATAATCGATCGTATACCAAAACAAGACATTAAGATAATAATGGGAGACTTTAATGCCAAGGTTGGACGTGAAGAAGCATTCCAAGACTATATAGGAAAGGAAAGTTTGCATGAAATTTCAAATGATAATGGTCTGAGACTGATAGATCTGACTATGTGTAACTTAATGGTCATTGGAAGCACCTGGCATCAAAGGAAGAAGGTGAGGAAAATGACATGGTGTTCACCAGATTGAGTAACACAAAACCAAATTGACCATGTGCTGATAGACAGAAGACATGCCTCTGATATACTACAAGCAGATAGCTGTCGAGGAGCAGACAGTGATTATTTAGTACGCATTAAATACAGACAGAGAATAGCTACATATAGGGATGGAAGAAGAGCGAAAGTGACCTCAAGGTATGATGATGAGAAGTTAAAAAGAGATGAAGCCATTGCCAAACAATTCCGTTTAATGGTAGGCAACCAACTTGAACAAAGAAGTCAAAGGTGGGAAATCGAAGGTATTGAAGGGAAATGGAGTATAATAAAGGAGATCCTACATGAAACAGCACAGGAAGTGCTGGGAGAGAAGACGAAGATCCAAAGAGGTAAATGGTTTGATGAGGAATGTAAAGCAGCAATAAATGAAAGAAATGAGGCTGGAAAGAGAATGCTTAATAGGAAAACCAGATATAACACAGAACAATGTAGACATAAAAGAAAGGAAGCAGACTGTGTGTGCAGGAGAAAGAAACGATGCTTTGAGAAAGAGTGGATTGAGGAACTTGAAGAATATAGTAGTAATCAGCAAGTAAGGAAAATGTATATGAGGGTGAAGGATATAAGGAAAGGCTTCCAACCGAAGACAGCTTTCTGTAAGGACCAAGCAGGAAACCTAATAGGCGGGGAAAATGAGATCTTAGAGAGATGGGCAGAATACTTCAGTCAGCTACTTAATGTGGAAGATGGGTTCCAAGATCTAGAATTGAATGATGAAGAGGAGTACCATGATGACGAAACCGGAACATCTCCAACACTGGAAGAAGTTAGAACAGTTATTAAGCCTCTAAAGAATAACAAAGCCCCAGGGATTAATAACATCACTGCTGAAATGGTTAAGAACTCAGGGAAATCAACTAATTAAGTATATACACAAATTGTTATCTGATATATGGGAACATGAACTATAGCCCTAGTGAGCGTAATATACAAAGTGCTTGCAAAAATCCTAGCAGGAAGATTGTCACCACTGACTGAGGGAATAATAGGGGATTATCAGTGTGGTTTTAGACCAAACAGATCCACTACGGATCAAATATTTATAGTCAGGCAGATAATGGAGAAATGTTATGAATATTCATCAGTTATTTATAGACTTTAAGCAGGCATATGACAGTATCATACGAGGAAAATTGTATGAGGCAATGAAGGAGCTAGGGATCCTAAACAAGCTAATAAGATTAACCAGAATGACGCCTAGGGGTACTAAATGCAAGGTGAAGATTGAAGCAGAGCTCACAAGGGAATTTGCAGTAAACCAAGGTTTGAGACAAGGAGATGTGCTATCTACGATATTATTCAATATAGTTTTAGAAAAGATCATGAGTGTAACCCAGTAGGAACTCTCTTCAACACAGTGAACCAAAATCTAGCATATGCTGATGACATTGATATGATGGCACGAAGATTGCAAGAAGTGAAGGAAGGACTGGAAAGACTGGAGAACACAGCTAGTGAGATGGGACTCCAAATAAAAAAACCCAAGACTAAATACATGTTCTCAGCGCGAAATATGGAATTCACGGAAGGCCAATATATACAAGTTGATGGAGGCACGTATGAAAAATTCAAAATTTTCAATATCTTGGAACATAAGTTACCATGTATAATAATATTAAGGAGGAAAGAAAAGCAAGAATTGCAGCTGGTAATCGAAGCTATTTCTCATTGTTAAGAGTTTTCAAATCTCGCAGCCTGAGTAGAAATTTGAAAATCAAAGTATATCAGCTAGTCGTAATGTCAGTGGTGACATATGTAGCATAGACATAGACTTTGGTGCAAGCAGATGAAGAACTTTTGCGAAGATGGGAAAGAAGGATACTGAGGAAAATATACGGGCCAGTAAATGAGAATGGTCAATAGCGAATAAGGAGAAACGATGAAATTAGAACACTCTACTACAAAAAAACAGATATAGTTTCCGAAATAAGAAGCATGAGACTTGGACATGTGGAAAGAATACCTGAAGACAGAGCTGTTAAAAAGGTCAATAAAGGGACACCAGGAGGGTGAAGATTAAGAGGAAGGCCAAGGAAAAGATGGTTGGAGGTTGTTGAGGAAGACCTTAGGAGGATGGGAGTAAGACTGTGGAGACGTCGAGCAGAAGACAGAAGAGAATGTGCTATCATTGTAAGAGAGCCGAAGGCCCTTTAGGGGCTGTAGCAGCCAAGAAGAGCCTGAAAAGCGTCTTTATTCTGACATTTCTACTGAAGATCAAAACTTAATTTTTCGATAAATTGGCGTTCAATGCTAATACTCGTATGAAACTCATTTTCTCTACAGAGCAAGCCAGAGCTGATTTTTATTAAAATGTTGAATTATTATGTTTTTCAGAGCCTGAGAAACGTTTTAATTTTGACATTTCGACTATAGGTTCAAAACTTGATCTTTCGAAAAATTCGTGTTAAATGCAAATACTCACTTGAAACCCTATTTCACTACAGAGCAAGCCAGTGATGATTTTCATTAAAATGTTGAATTATTATGCTTTTCAAAGCTTGAGAAGCGTTCTAATTTTTGCATTTTGACTACACGATGATAACTTGATTTTTCGAGAAATTCGCTTTCAATGCTAATACTCGTTTGAAACTCATTTTTTCTACAGAGCAAGGCAGAAATGATTTTTATTAAAATGTTGATTTATTATTCTTTTCAGAGCCTGAAAAACGATTTAATTCTGACATTTCGACTATGGGTTCAAAACTTGATTTTTTGAAAAATTCGCGTTAAATGCTAATACTCGCTTGAAACTTATTTTCTCTACAGAGCAAGCCAGAGATGATTTTCTTTAAAATGTTGAATTATTATGTTTTTCAGAGCTTTAGAAGCGTTTTAATTATTACATTTCGACTGCAGGATGATAACCCGATTTTTGGAGATATTCGCGATAAATGCAAATACTCGCTTGAAACCCATTTTCTCTACAGAGCAAGCCAGAGATGATAATCATTAAAATTATAAATTATTATGCTTTTCAGAGCTTGAGAAGCGTCTTAATTTTGACATTTCTACTACAAGATCAAAACTTAATTTTTCGAGAAATTCGCGTTCAATGCTAATACTCGTATGGAACTCATTTTCTCTACAGAGCAAGTCAGAGCTGATTTTCATTAGAATGTTGAATTATTATGCTTTTCATAGCCTGAGAATCGTTTTAATTCTGACATTTCGACTATAGGTTCAAAACTTGAATTTTTGAAAAGTTCGTGTTAAATTCAAATACTCACTTGAAACCCATTTTCTCTACAGAGCATGCCAGAGATGATAATCATTAAAATGATAAATTATTATGCTTTTCAGAGCTTGAGAAGCGTTTTAATTTTTACATTTCAACTACATGATGATAACTTGATTTTTCGAGAAATTCGCGTTCAATGCTAATACTCGTTTGAAACTCATTTTCTCTACAAACCAAGCCATAGATGATTTTTATTAAAATATTGAATTATTATGCTTTTCAGAGCTTGAGAAACGTTTTAATTATTTCATTTCGACTACGGGATGATAACTTAATTTTTCGAGAAATTCACCTTCAATGCTAATACTCGTTAGAAATTCATATTCTCTACAGAGCAAGCCAGAGATGATTTTCATTAAAATGTTGTATTATTGTGCTTTTCATAGCCTGAACATCGTTTTAATTCTGACATTTCTACATAGGATTAGAACTTGAATTTTCGAGATATTCGCGTTCTATGCGAATATTCGTTGTAATCTAATTTTTGCTACAGATCAAGCCAGAGATGATTTTCATAAAAATGTTATATTATTATGCAGTTCAGAGCTTAAAAGCATTTTAATTATCACATTTCGAATATAGGATCAAAACTTGATTATTCGAGAAAATCGCGTTCAATCATAAAACTCGCTTCAAACTTATTTTCCCTACTGACCAAGCCAGAGATGATTTTCATTAAAATGTTGAATTATTATATTTTTCATAGCCTGTAAACCCCTACAGGGAACGCGCCTTATAGTAGCACTGACCGTGCGGGCGGAGGGGTTTGCGTGCTTTGTTGAGGCTGAGAGCTATGCCAGCGGTAGATTTTCTACCAGCAAGGTCACCCATGCTGGACAGGTCTCAGAAAAGAAGCCAGACTAAGTCGTTCTGCAACGTCCAATTTTACCTATTGTATCCTATCCCAATATTACTACCTAAAGTTCAAATCACAAACCCTGAGACCTTCTGTGAACAAAACCACGCGCATACAGAAAGCATTGCAAACTCATAGAAGTAAAATAATCGACACGAAAATCCAGCGTTGTTACAGGATTCATTACATAAGGTAAAACAATGGCCAATTTGTAGTATGGGATTCGCTGCCGCAAATGACGTCTCACTTTAAACCCAATGCTCTTTCTTTTTTTACTTATTGCTTCACCTTTATGGTTAACTCTTTGCACCAATAATCATTTCCCATAAATTTGGCTTCTTTCTTGCATGTGAATTGAATATATTTTACTTGCATTTTTTTAGACAAAATGATATAACATGGTAATGTATATTTCTAAGAATGATATAGATAGGAGAGTATTTGAAATTTTTTTGTAAATTTTATGTAAATTGTATCTTATGTAAATAAAATATATAATGGGCATAAACAGCAATATGCATTGCTCTAAGTCCAATAAATATATTGATGATGATCAAAACAAGACAAAGAAAGTTCTTAAATTTATTGCGGTTGGAAACTTTGACAAGCATCCTAATGACGATTTTTGTTCCGCCAAATATAGTGCACTACGTAAAATAACTTGGTGACATGGCAAGGCAAGATAAGTGTGAACATTTTGTAGTAATATGCATTGTAACTTTCAATGAGGTTAGAGATTTGTGTACATAATGATATTTTATAACATTGGTTATTTTCTAAAAATAATCATGTGAACAGCAAGAAAGTAGTGCAACTTATTAATATATCCTTAGAAAAATAACATGCCGTGTTCTATGCGTGCGGGAAAGTCTCAGTGTTCTCCGAGCTTGTTTTCAAAACACCAGCAAGGACAGCCTTTGAAAAGGGGTGAGAAACAGATTCATGTAACGTTCTGAGAAACCAGTAAATGAAGTGGTTAAGTTCGTATCCCAGTGCAGTGGTGTGTCAGTGTCTGCAGTTTTAAGGGTTATGAAAGAGAGAATGACCGGGAGAGTAAAAATGTATGCGGCTGTATATTCGTTTGATGTTTTGAGAGCGGGTTCTCACATTCAGAGGCTCTTATATAAAATGAATATGGTTCGGCGAACTATGAGTGTAACGGCAGATGATTTCGGTCATGAATCAGCTGACGCGGAGTGATACATCGAATCGGTGAGACCGTTTGTTTACAGAAGGTCTCAGGGTTGGTGACTTACACTATAGTCCCTAAGTCCCGTCCTCAGGGTTACGAGGGGGATGGAGCGGATTCCTCAGCCGTAGTGTTGGCAACAGTACATATGTTTTTCCTTGGTTATTTTCTTGGTTATCATGTGTAAGTTCTAACCCAAACTGTCAGGTTAATACTTTATACTTCTGTTTCATATCTAATCTTATATTAATTTTTATATTACTGTAACACATATTATCATATTATTGTACTTTTTGAATTCTTCTGATTGCATATTTTGTGTACCAAACAGTGTTATAATACAAGACACTGTAAATGGGCATTTGCCTGTAGTGTCATGTCTTTAAATAAATAAATAAAGGAGCAAACCTGATACAAACCTTGGTCCTCCAGGTTGGGGGTTGAGCATGGGACTAGCGACCTTATCCCATAAACAATCATTGTTGCGGAACTCAGAAACAATGATAGCCGGACGTATTCTATGGAAAGACACAGGCATGCTAAAGGACTACGTAAACGGAAGAATGATATATACCTGGCCACATGGAATGTTAGAAAATTAAGTAAACCAGGTGCATTGGAAAACCTAAAGGAGGAAATGAAGAAATACATAATAATAATAGCGGCATTGCAGGAGATCAGGTGGCAAGGAAATGGAATGTTATCTACTGGGGATTACACATTAATGTATAGTGAAAGCAGTGAAAATACAAGAGGTGGCACAGGATTCCTACTAAACAATAAATATAAAACTGTAGTAAAGAAATTCAAACCAATAAATGAGAGCTTATGTACGCTGAGAATGAAAGCCAAGTTCTTCAACATTACCTTAGTATGTGTATATGCCGAAACGGAAGAGGCAGAAGAAGATGAAAAGGATGGATTCTACCAGCAGCTGGATCAGATAATCGATCGTATACCAAAACATGACATTAAGATAATAATGGGAGACTTTAATGCCAAGGTTGGACGTGAAGAAGCATTCCAAGACTATATAGGAAAGGAAAGTTTGCATGAAATTTCAAATGATAATGGTCTGAGACTGATAGATCTGACTATGTGTAACTTAATGGTCATTGGAAGCACCTGGCATCAAAGGAAGAAGGTGAGGAAAATGACATGGTGTTCACCAGATGGTGTAACACAAAACCAAATTGACCATGTGCTGATAGACAGAAGACATGCCTCTGATATACTACAAGCAGATAGCTGTCGAGGAGCAGACAGTGATTATTTAGTACGCATTAAATACAGACAGAGAATAGCTACATATAGGGATGGAAGAAGAGCGAACGTGACCTCAAGGTATGATGATGAGAAGTTAAAAAGAGATGAAGCCATTGCCAAACAATTCCGTTTAATGGTAGGCAACCAACTTGAACCAAGAAGTCACAGGTGGGAAATCGAAGGTATTGAAGGGAAATGGAGTATAATAAAGGAGATCCTACATGAAACAGCACAGGAAGTGCTGGGAGAGAAGACGAAGATCCAAAGAGGTAAATGGTTTGATGAGGAATGTAAAGCAGCAATAAATGAAAGAAATGAGGCTGGAAAGAGAATGCTTAATAGGAAAACCAGATATAACACAGAACAATGTAGACATAAAAGAAAGGAAGCAGACTGTGTGTGCAGGAGAAAGAAACGATGCTTTGAGAAAGAGTGGATTGAGGAACTTGAAGAATATAGTAGTAATCAGCAAGTAAGGAAAATGTATATGAGGGTGAAGGATATAAGGAAAGGCTTCCAACCGAAGACAGCTTTCTGTAAGGACCAAGCAGGAAACCTAATAGGCGGGGAAAATGAGATCTTAGAGAGATGGGCAGAATACTTCAGTCAGCTACTTAATGTGGAAGATGGGTTCCAAGATCTAGAATTGAATGATGAAGAGGAGTACCATGATGACGAAACCGGAACATCTCCAACACTGGAAGAAGTTAGAACAGTTATTAAGCCTCTAAAGAATAACAAAGCCCCAGGGATTAATAACATCACTGCTGAAATGGTTAAGAACTCAGGGAAATCAACTAATTAAGTATATACACAAATTGTTATCTGATATATGGGAACATGAACTATAGCCCTAGTGAGCGTAATATACAAAGTGCTTGCAAAAATCCTAGCAGGAAGATTGTCACCACTGACTGAGGGAATAATAGGGGATTATCAGTGTGGTTTTAGACCAAACAGATCCACTACGGATCAAATCTTTATAGTCAGGCAGATAATGGAGAAATGTTATGAATATTCATCAGTTATTTATAGACTTTAAGCAGGCATATGACAGTATCATACGAGGAAAATTGTATGAGGCAATGAAGGAGCTAGGGATCCTAAACAAGCTAATAAGATTAACCAGAATGACGCCTAGGGGTACTAAATGCAAGGTGAAGATTGAAGCAGAGCTCACAAGGGAATTTGCAGTAAACCAAGGTTTGAGACAAGGAGATGTGCTATCTACGATATTATTCAATATAGTTTTAGAAAAAATCATGAGTGTAACCCAGTAGGAACTCTCTTCAACACAGTGAACCAAAATCTAGCATATGCTGATGACATTGATATGATGGCACGAAGATTGCAAGAAGTATAGGAAGGACTGGAAAGATTGGAGAACACAGCTAGTGAGATGGGACTCCAAATAAAAAAACCCAAGACTAAATACATGTTCTCAGCGCGAAATATGGAATTCACGGAAGGCCAATATATACAATTTGATGGAAGCACGTATGAAAAATTCAAAATTTTCAATATCTTGGAACATAAGTTACCATGTATAATAATATTAAGGAGGAAAGAAAAGCAAGAATTGCAGCTGGTAATCGAAGCTATTTTTCATTGTTAAGAGTTTTCAAATCTCGCAGCCTGAGTAGAAATTTGAAAATCAAAGTATATCAGCTAGTCTTAATGTCAGAGGTGACATATGGAGCAGAGACATAGACTTTGGTGCAAGCAGATGAAGAACTTTTGCGAAGATGGGAAAGAAGGATACTGAGGAAAATATGCGGGCCAGTAAATGAGAATGGTCAACGGCGAATAAGGAGAAACGATGAAATTAGAACACTCTACTACAAAAAAACAGATATAGTTTCCGATATAAGAGGCATGAGACTCATGTGGTTAGGACATGTGGAAAGAATACCTGAAAACAGAGCTGCTAAAACGGTCAATAAAGGGACACCAGGAGGGTGAAGATTAAGAGGAAGTCCAAGGAAAAGATGGTTGGAGGTTGTTGAGGAAGACCTTAGGAGGATGGGAGTACGACGGTGGAGACGTCGAGCAGAAGACAGAAGAGAATGTGCTATCATTGTAAGAGAGGCGAAGGCCCTTTAGGGGCTGTAGCAGCCAAGAAGAGCCTGAAAAGCGTCTTAATTCTGACATTTCTACTGCTAGATCAAAACTTAATTTTTCGAGAAATTAGCGTTCAATGCTAATACTCGTATGAAACTCATTTTCTCTACAGAGCAAGCCAGAGCTGATTTTCATTAAAATGTTGAATTATTATGTTTTTCAGACCTTGAGAAGCGTTTTAATTATTACATTTCGACTACAGGATGATAACTCGATTTTTGGAGAAATTCGCTATAAATGCAAATACTCGCTTGAAACCCATTTTCTCTACAGAGCAAGCCAGAGATGATAATCATTAAAATGATAAATTATAATGCTTTTCAGAGCTTGAGAAGCGTCTTAATTTTGACATTTCTACTACAAGATCAAAAACTTAATTTTTCGAGAAATTCGCGTTCAATGCTAATACTCGTATGAAACTCATTTTCTCTACAGAGCAAGCCAGAGCTGATTTTCATTAGAATGTTAAATTATTATGCTTTTCAGAGCCTGAGAAACGTTTTAATTCTGACATTTCGACTACAGGTTCAAAACTTGAATTTTTGAAAAATTCGTGTTAAACTCAAATACTCACTTGAAACCCATTTTCTCTACAGAGCATGCCAGAAATGACTTTCATTAAAATGTTGATTTATTATGATTTTCAGAGCTTGAGAAGCGTTTTAATCATTACATTTCAACTACATGATGATAACTTGATTTTTCGAGAAATTCGCGTTCAATGCTAATACTCGTTTGAAACTCATTTTCTCTACAAACCAAGCCATAGATGATTTTTATTAAAATATTGAATTATTATGCTTTTCAGAGCTTGAGAAACGTTTTAATTATTACATTTCGACTACAGGATGATAACTTAATTTTTCGAGAAATTCACGTTCAATGCTAATACTCGTTAGAAATTCATATTCTCTACAGAGCAAGCCAGAGATGATTTTCATTAAAATGTTGTATTATTAAACTTTTAACAGCCTGAGAATTGTTTTAATTCTGACATTTCGACAATAGGTTCTAAAGTTGTTATCTCCAGAAACTCGCGTTCAATACTAATATTCGTTTGAAACTCATTTTCTCTACAGAGCAAGCCAGAGATCATTTCCATTAAAATGGTAAACAATTATGCTTTTCAGAGCCTGAAAAGCTTTTTAATATTTACATTTTGACTATAGGGTGATAAGTTGTCTTTTCGAAAAATTCGCGTTCAATGATAATACTCTTTTGAAACTGATTTTCTCTACAGAGCAACCAGATATGATTTTCATTAAAATGTTATATTATTGTGCTTTTCATAGCCTGAACATCGTTTTAATTCTGACATTTCTACATAGGATTAGAACTTGAATTTTCGAGATATTCGCGTTAAATGCGAATATTCGTTGTAATCTAATTTTCGCTACAGATCAATCCAGAGATGATTTTCATAAAAATGTTATATTATTATGCAGTTCAGAGCTTAAAAGCATTTTAATTATCACATTTCGAATGTAGGATCAAAACTTGATTATTCGAGAAAATCGCGTTCAATCTTAAAACTCGCTTCAAACTTATTTTCCCTACTGACCAAGCCAGAGATGATTTTCATTAAAATGTTGAATTATTATATTTTTCAGAGCCTGAAAACCCCTCCAGGGAACGGTGCCTTATAGTAGCACTGACCATGCGGGCGGAGGGGTTTGCTTGCTTTGTTGAGGCTGATAGCTATGCCAGCGGTAGATTTTCTACCAGCAAAGTCACCCATGCTGGACAGGTCTCATAAGAGAAGCCCGACTAAGGCGTTCTGCAACCTCCCATATTACCTATTGTATCCTATCCCAATATTCCTACCTAAAGTTAAAATCACAAACCCTGAGACCTTCTGTAAACAAAACAACGTGCATACAGAAAGCATTGCAAACTCATAGAAGTAAAATAATCCACACGAAAATCCAGCGTTGTTACAGGATTCATTACATAAAAACAAAACAATGGCCAATTTGTAGTATGGGATACGCTGCCGCAAATGACGTCTCACTTTAAGCCCAATGCTCTTTCTTTTTTTACTTATTGCTTCACCTATATGGTTAACTCTTGCACCAGTAATCATTTCCCATAAATTTGGCTTCTTTCTTGCATGTGAATTGAATATATTTTACTTGCATTTTTTTAGACAAAATGATATAACATGGTAATGTATATTTCTAAGGATGATATAGATAGGAGTGTATTTGAAATTTGTTTGTAGATTTTATGTAAATTGTATCTTATGTAAATACAATATATAATGGGCATAAACAGCCATATGCATTGCTCTAAGTCCAATAAATATATTGATGATGATCAAAACAAGACAAAGAAAGTTCTTAAATTTATTGCGGTTGGAAACTTTGACAAGCATCCTAATGACGATTTTTGTTCCGCCAAATATAGTGCACTTCGTAAAATAACTTGGTGACATGGCAAGGCAAGATAAGTGTGAACATTTTGTAGTAATATGCATTGTAACTTTCAATGAGGTTAGAGATTTGTGTACATAATGATATTTTATAACATTGGTTATTTTCTAAAAATAATCATGTGAACAGCAAGAAAGTAGTGCAACTTAGTAATATTGCCTCACTTATCCTTAGAAAAATAACATGCCATGTTCTATGCGTGCGGGAAAGTCTCAGGGTTCTCCGAGCTTGTTTTCAAAACACCAGCAAGGACAGCCTTTGAAAAGGGGTGAGAAACAGATTCATGTAACGTTCTGAGAAACCAGTAAATGAAGTGGTTAAGTTCGTATCCCAGTGCAGTGGTGTGTCAGTGTCTGCAGTTTGAAGGGTTATGAAAGAGAGAATGACCGGGAGAGTAACAATGTATGCGGCTGCATATTCGTTTGATGTTTTGAGAGCGGGTTCGCACATTCAGAGGTTCTTATATAAAATGAATATGTGAGTATAAATAGATAGGAGAGTATTTGAAATTTTGAAATAAGTAATAATATGCATTGTAACTTTCAATGAGGTTAGAGATTTGTGTACATAATGATATTTTATAACATTGGTTATTTTCTAAAAATAATCATGTGAACAGCAAGAAAGTAGTGCAACTTAGTAATATTGCCTGACCTATCATTAGAAAAATAACATGCCGTGTTCTATGCGTGCGGGAAAGTCTCAGTTTTCTCCGAGCTTGTTTTCAAAACACCAGCAAGGACAGCCTTTGAAAAGGGGTGAGAAACAGATTCATGTAACGTTCTGAGAAACCAATAAATGAAGTGGTTAAGTTCGTATCCCAGTGCAGTGGTGTGTCAGTGTCTGCAGTTTTAAGGGTTATGAAAGAGAGAATGACCGGGAGAGTAAAAATGTATGCGGCTGCATATTCGTTTGATGTTTTGAGAGCGGGTTCTCACATTCAGAGGCTCTTATATAAAATGAATATGGTTCGGCGAACTATGAGTGTAACGGCAGATGATTTCGGTCATGAATCAGCTGACGCGGAGTGATACATCGAATCGGTGAGACCGTTTGTTTACAGAAGGTCTCAGGGTTGGTGACTTACACTATAGTCCGTAAGTCCCGTCCTCAGGGTTACGAGGGGGATGGAGCGGATTCCTCAGCCGTAGTGTTGGCAACAGTACATATGTTTTTCCTTGGTTATTTTCTTGGTTATCATGTGTAAGTTCTAACCCAAACTGTCAGGTTAATACTTTATACTTCTGTTTCATATCTAATCTTATATTAATTTTTATATTACTGTAACACATATTATCATATTATTGTACTTTTTGAATTCTTCTGATTGCATATTTTGTGTACCAAACAGTGTTATAATACAAGACACTGTAAATGGGCATTTGCCTGTAGTGTCATGTCTTTAAATAAATAAATAAAGGAGCAAACCTGATACAAACCTTGGTCCTCCAGGTTGGGGGTTGAGCATGGGACTAGCGACCTTATCCCATAAAACTCATTGTTGCGGAACTCAGAAACAATGATAGCCAGACGTATTCTATGGAAAGACACAGGCATGCTAAAGGACTACGTAAACGGAAGAATGATATATACCTGGCCACATGGAATGTTAGAACATTAAGTAAACCAGGTGCATTGGAAAACCTAAAGGAGGAAATGAAGAAATACATAATAATAATAGCGGCATTGCAGGAGATCAGGTGGCAAGGAAATGGAATGTTATCTACTGGGGATTACACATTAATGTATAGTGGAAGCAGTGAAAATACAAGAGGTGGCACAGGATTCCTACTAAACAATAAATATAAAACTGTAGTAAAGAAATTCAAACCAATAAATGAGAGCTTATGTACGCTGAGAATGAAAGCCAAGTTCTTCAACATTACCTTAGTATGTGTATATGCCGAAACGGAAGAGGCAGAAGAAGATGAAAAGGATGGATTCTACCAGCAGCTGGATCAGATAATCGATCGTATACCAAAACAAGACATTAAGATAATAATGGGAGACTTTAATGCCAAGGTTGGACGTGAAGAAGCATTCCAAGACTATATAGGAAAGGAAAGTTTGCATGAAATTTCAAATGATAATGGTCTGAGACTGATAGATCTGACTATGTGTAACTTAATGGTCATTGGAAGCACCTGGCATCAAAGGAAGAAGGTGAGGAAAATGACATGGTGTTCACCAGATGGTGTAACACAAAACCAAATTGACCATGTGCTGATAGACAGAAGACATGCCTCTGATATACTACAAGCAGATAGCTGTCGAGGAGCAGACAGTGATTATTTAGTACGCATTAAATACAGACAGAGAATAGCTACATATAGGGATGGAAGAAGAGCGAACGTGACCTCAAGGTATGATGATGAGAAGTTAAAAAGAGATGAAGCCATTGCCAAACAATTCCGTTTAATGGTAGGCAACCAACTTGAACCAAGAAGTCACAGGTGGGAAATCGAAGGTATTGAAGGGAAATGGAGTATAATAAAGGAGATCCTACATGAAACAGCACAGGAAGTGCTGGGAGAGAAGACGAAGATCCAAAGAGGTAAATGGTTTGATGAGGAATGTAAAGCAGCAATAAATGAAAGAAATGAGGCTGGAAAGAGAATGCTTAATAGGAAAACCAGATATAACACAGAACAATGTAGACATAAAGAAAGGAAGCAGACTGTGTGTGCAGGAGAAAGAAACGATGCTTTGAGAAAGAGTGGATTGAGGAACTTGAAGAATATAGTAGTAATCAGCAAGTAAGGAAAATGTATATGAGGGTGAAGGATATAAGGAAAGGCTTCCAACCGAAGACAGCTTTCTGTAAGGACCAAGCAGGAAACCTAATAGGCGGGGAAAATGAGATCTTAGAGAGATGGGCAGAATACTTCAGTCAGCTACTTAATGTGGAAGATGGGTTCCAAGATCTAGAATTGAATGATGAAGAGGAGTACCATGATGACGAAACCGGAACATCTCCAACACTGGAAGAAGTTAGAACAGTTATTAAGCCTCTAAAGAATAACAAAGCCCCAGGGATTAATAACATCACTGCTGAAATGGTTAAGAACTCAGGGAAATCAACTAATTAAGTATATACACAAATTGTTATCTGATATATGGGAACATGAACTATAGCCCTAGTGAGCGTAATATACAAAGTGCTTGCAAAAATCCTAGCAGGAAGATTGTCACCACTGACTGAGGGAATAATAGGGGATTATCAGTGTGGTTTTAGACCAAACAGATCCACTACGGATCAAATCTTTATAGTCAGGCAGATAATGGAGAAATGTTATGAATATTCATCAGTTATTTATAGACTTTAAGCAGGCATATGACAGTATCATACGAGGAAAATTGTATGAGGCAATGAAGGAGCTAGGGATCCTAAACAAGCTAATAAGATTAACCAGAATGACGCCTAGGGGTACTAAATGCAAGGTGAAGATTGAAGCAGAGCTCACAAGGGAATTTGCAGTAAACCAAGGTTTGAGACAAGGAGATGTGCTATCTACGATATTATTCAATATAGTTTTAGAAAAGATCATGAGTGTAACCCAGTAGGAACTCTCTTCAACACAGTGAACCAAAATCTAGCATATGCTGATGACATTGATATGATGGCACGAAGATTGCAAGAAGTGAAGGAAGGACTGGAAAGACTGGAGAACACAGCTAGTGAGATGGGACTCCAAATAAAAAAACCCAAGACTAAATACATGTTCTCAGCGCGAAATATGGAATTCACGGAAGGCCAATATATACAAGTTGATGGAGGCACGTATGAAAAATTCAAAATTTTCAATATCTTGGAACATAAGTTACCATGTATAATAATATTAAGGAGGAAAGAAAAGCAAGAATTGCAGCTGGTAATCGAAGCTATTTCTCATTGTTAAGAGTTTTCAAATCTCGCAGCCTGAGTAGAAATTTGAAAATCAAAGTATATCAGCTAGTCGTAATGTCAGTGGTGACATATGTAGCATAGACATAGACTTTGGTGCAAGCAGATGAAGAACGTTTGCGAAGATGGGAAAGAAGGATACTGAGGAAAATATACGGGCCAGTAAATGAGAATGGTCAATGGCGAATAAGGAGAAACGATGAAATTAGAACACTCTACTACAAAAAAACAGATATAGTTTCCGAAATAAGAAGCATGAGACTTGGACATGTGGAAAGAATACCTGAAGACAGAGCTGTTAAAAAGGTCAATAAAGGGACACCAGGAGGGTGAAGATTAAGAGGAAGGCCAAGGAAAAGATGGTTGGAGGTTGTTGAGGAAGACCTTAGGAGGATGGGAGTAAGACTGTGGAGACGTCGAGCAGAAGACAGAAGAGAATGTGCTATCATTGTAAGAGAGCCGAAGGCCCTTTAGGGGCTGTAGCAGCCAAGAAGAGCCTGAAAAGCGTCTTTATTCTGACATTTCTACTGAAGATCAAAACTTAATTTTTCGATAAATTGGCGTTCAATGCTAATACTCGTATGAAACTCATTTTCTCTACAGAGCAAGCCAGAGCTGATTTTTATTAAAATGTTGAATTATTATGTTTTTCAGAGCCTGAGAAACGTTTTAATTTTGACATTTCGACTATAGGTTCAAAACTTGATCTTTCGAAAAATTCGTGTTAAATGCAAATACTCACTTGAAACCCTATTTCACTACAGAGCAAGCCAGTAATGATTTTCATTAAAATGTTGAATTATTATGCTTTTCAAAGCTTGAGAAGCGTTCTAATTTTTGCATTTTGACTACACGATGATAACTTGATTTTTCGAGAAATTCGCTTTCAATGCTAATACTCGTTTGAAACTCATTTTTTCTACAGAGCAAGGCAGAAATGATTTTTATTAAAATGTTGATTTATTATTCTTTTCAGAGCCTGAAAAACGATTTAATTCTGACATTTCGACTATGGGTTCAAAACTTGATTTTTTGAAAAATTCGCGTTAAATGCTAATACTCGCTTGAAACTTATTTTCTCTACAGAGCAAGCCAGAGATGATTTTCTTTAAAATGTTGAATTATTATGTTTTTCAGAGCTTTAGAAGCGTTTTAATTATTACATTTCGACTGCAGGATGATAAACCGATTTTTGGAGATATTCGCGATAAATGCAAATACTCGCTTGAAACCCATTTTCTCTACAGAGCAAGCCAGAGATGATAATCATTAAAATTATAAATTATTATGCTTTTCAGAGCTTGAGAAGCGTCTTAATTTTGACATTTCTACTACAAGATCAAAACTTAATTTTTCGAGAAATTCGCGTTCAATGCTAATACTCGTATGGAACTCATTTTCTCTACAGAGCAAGTCAGAGCTGATTTTCATTAGAATGTTGAATTATTATGCTTTTCAGAGCCTGAGAAACGTTTTAATTCTGACATTTCGACTATAGGTTCAAAACTTGAATTTTTGAAAAATTCGTGTTAAATTCAAATACTCACTTGAAACCCATTTTCTCTACAGAGCATGCCAGAGATGATAATCATTAAAATGATAAATTATTATGCTTTTCAGAGCTTGAGAAGCGTTTTAATTTTTACATTTCAACTACATGATGATAACTTGATTTTTCGAGAAATTCGCGTTCAATGCTAATACTCGTTTGAAACTCATTTTCTCTACAAACCAAGCCATAGATGATTTTTATTAAAATATTGAATTATTATGCTTTTCAGAGCTTGAGAAACGTTTTAATTATTTCATTTCGACTACGGGATGATAACTTATTTTTTCGAGAAATTCACCTTCAATGCTAATGTTAGAAATTCATATTCTCTACAGAGCAAGCCAGAGATGATTTTCATTAAAATGTTGTATTATTGTGCTTTTCATAGCCTGAACATCGTTTTAATTCTGACATTTCTACATAGGATTAGAACTTGAATTTTCGAGATATTCGCGTTCAATGCGAATATTCGTTGTAATTTAATTTTTGCTACAGATCAAGCCAGAGATGATTTTCATAAAAATGTTATATTATTATGCAGTTCAGAGCTTAAAAGCATTTTAATTATCACATTTCGAATATAGGATCAAAACTTGATTATTCGAGAAAATCGCGTTCAATCATAAAACTCGCTTCAAACTTATTTTCCCTACTGACCAAGCCAGAGATGATTTTCATTAAAATGTTGAATTATTATATTTTTCAGAGCCTGAAAACCCCTCCAGGGAACGCGCCTTATAGTAGCACTGACCGTGCGGGCGGAGGGGTTTGCGTGCTTTGTTGAGGCTGAGAGCTATGCCAACGGTAGATTTTCTACCAGCAAGGTCACCCATGCTGGACAGGTCTCAGAAAAGAAGCCAGACTAAGTCGTTCTGCAACGTCCAATTTTACCTATTGTATCCTATCCCAATATTACTACCTAAAGTTCAAATCACAAACCCTGAGACCTTCTGTGAACAAAACCACGCGCATACAGAAAGCATTGCAAACTCATAGAAGTAAAATAATCGACACGAAAATCCAGCGTTGTTACAGGATTCATTACATAAGGTAAAACAATGGCCAATTTGTAGTATGGGATTCGCTGCCGCAAATGACGTCTCACTTTAAACTCAATGCTCTTTCTTTTTTTACTTATTGCTTCACCTTTATGGTTAACTCTTTGCACCAATAATCATTTCCCATAAATTTGGCTTCTTTCTTGCATGTGAATTGAATATATTTTACTTGCATTTTTTTAGACAAAATGATGTAACATGGTAATGTATATTTCTAAGAATGATATAGATAGGAGAGTATTTGAAATTTTTTTGTAAATTTTATGTAAATTGTATCTTATGTAAATAAAATATATAATGGGCATAAACAGCCATATGCATTGCTCTAAGTCCAATAAATATATTGATGATGATCAAAACAAGACAAAGAAAGTTCTTAAATTTATTGCGGTTGGAAACTTTGACAAGCATCCTAATGACGATTTTTGTTCCGCCAAATATAGTGCACTACGTAAAATAACTTGGTGACATGGCAAGGCAAGATAAGTGTGAACATTTTGTAGTAATATGCATTGTAACTTTCAATGAGGTTAGAGATTTGTGTACATAATGATATTTTATAACATTGGTTATTTTCTAAAAATAATCATGTGAACAGCAAGAAAGTAGTGCAACTTATTAATATATCCTTAGAAAAATAACATGCCGTGTTCTATGCGTGCGGGAAAGTCTCAGTGTTCTCCGAGCTTGTTTTCAAAACACCAGCAAGGACAGCCTTTGAAAAGGGGTGAGAAACAGATTCATGTAACGTTCTGAGAAACCAGTAAATGAAGTGGTTAAGTTCGTATCCCAGTGCAGTGGTGTGTCAGTGTCTGCAGTTTTAAGGGTTATGAAAGAGAGAATGACCGGGAGAGTAAAAATGTATGCGGCTGTATATTCGTTTGATGTTTTGAGAGCGGGTTCTCACATTCAGAGGCTCTTATATAAAATGAATATGGTTCGGCGAACTATGAGTGTAACGGCAGATGATTTCGGTCATGAATCAGCTGACGCGGAGTGATACATCGAATCGGTGAGACCGTTTGTTTACAGAAGGTCTCAGGGTTGGTGACTTACACTATAGTCCCTAAGGCCAATATATACAAGTTGATGGAGGCAAGCAGATGAAGAACTTTTGCGAAGATGGGAAAGAAGGATACTGAGGAAAATATGCGGGCCAGTAAATGAGAATGGTCAACGGCGAATAAGGAGAAACGATGAAATTAGAACACTCTACTACAAAAAAACAGATATAGTTTCCGATATAAGAAGCATGAGACTCATGTGGTTAGGACATGTGGAAAGAATACCTGAAAACAGAGCTGTTAAAAAGGTCAATAAAGGGACACCAGGAGGGTGAAGATTAAGAGGAAGTCCAAGGAAAAGATGGTTGGAGGTTTTTGAGGAAGACCTTAGGAGGATGGGAGTACGACGGTGGAGACGTCGAGCAGAAGACAGAAGAGAATGTGCTATCATTGTAAGAGAGGCGAAGGCCCTTTAGGGGCTGTAGCAGCCAAGAAGAGCCTGAAAAGCGTCTTAATTCTGACATTTCTACTGCTAGATCAAAACTTAATTTTTCGAGAAATTAGCGTTCAATGCTAATACTCGTATGAAACTCATTTTCTCTACAGAGCAAGCCAGAGCTGATTTTCATTAAAATGTTGAATTATTATGTTTTTCAGACCTTGAGAAGCGTTTTAATTATTACATTTCGACTACAGGATGATAACTCGATTTTTGGAGAAATTCGCTATAAATGCAAATACTCGCTTGAAACCCATTTTCTCTACAGAGCAAGCCAGAGATGATAATCATTAAAATGATAAATTATAATGCTTTTCAGAGCTTGAGAAGCGTCTTAATTTTGACATTTCTACTACAAGATCAAAAACTTAATTTTTCGAGAAATTCGCGTTCAATGCTAATACTCGTATGAAACTCATTTTCTCTACAGAGCAAGCCAGAGCTGATTTTCATTAGAATGTTAAATTATTATGCTTTTCAGAGCCTGAGAAACGTTTTAATTCTGACATTTCGACTACAGGTTCAAAACTTGAATTTTTGAAAAATTCGTGTTAAACTCAAATACTCACTTGAAACCCATTTTCTCTACAGAGCATGCCAGAAATGACTTTCATTAAAATGTTGATTTATTATGATTTTCAGAGCTTGAGAAGCGTTTTAATCATTACATTTCAACTACATGATGATAACTTGATTTTTCGAGAAATTCGTGTTCAATGCTAATACTCGTTTGAAACTCATTTTCTCTACAAACCAAGCCATAGATGATTTTTATTAAAATATTGAATTATTATGCTTTTCAGAGTTTGAGAAACGTTTTAATTATTACATTTCGACTACAGGATGATAACTTAATTTTTCGAGAAATTCACGTTCAATGCTAATACTCGTTAGAAATTCATATTCTCTACAGAGCAAGCCAGAGATGATTTTCATTAAAATGTTGTATTATTAAACTTTTAACAGCCTGAGAATTGTTTTAATTCTGACATTTCGACAATAGGTTCTAAAGTTGTTATCTCCAGAAACTCGCGTTCAATACTAATATTCGTTTGAAACTCATTTTCTCTACAGAGCAAGCCAGAGATCATTTCCATTAAAATGGTAAACAATTATGCTTTTCAGAGCCTGAAAAGCTTTTTAATATTTACATTTTGACTATAGGGTGATAAGTTGTCTTTTCGAAAAATTCGCGTTCAATGATAATACTCTTTTGAAACTCATTTTCTCTACAGAGCAACCAGATATGATTTTCATTAAAATGTTATATTATTGTGCTTTTCATAGCCTGAACATCGTTTTAATTCTGACATTTCTACATAGGATTAGAACTTGAATTTTTGAGATATTCGCGTTAAATGCGAATATTCGTTGTAATCTAATTTTCGCTACAGATCAATCCAGAGATGATTTTCATAAAAATGTTATATTTATTATGCAGTTCAGAGCTTAAAAGCATTTTAATTATCACATTTCGAATGTAGGATCAAAACTTGATTATTCGAGAAAATCGCGTTCAATCTTAAAACTCGCTTCAAACTTATTTTCCCTACTGACCAAGCCAGAGATGATTTTCATTAAAATGTTGAATTATTATATTTTTCAGAGCCTGAAAACCCCTCCAGGGAACGGTGCCTTATAGTAGCACTGACCATGCGGGCGGAGGGGTTTGCTTGCTTTGTTGAGGCTGATAGCTATGCCAGCGGTAGATTTTCTACCAGCAAAGTCACCCATGCTGGACAGGTCTCATAAGAGAAGCCCGACTAAGGCGTTCTGCAACCTCCCATATTACCTATTGTATCCTATCCCAATATTCCTACCTAAAGTTAAAATCACAAACCCTGAGACCTTCTGTAAACAAAACAACGTGCATACAGAAAGCATTGCAAACTCATAGAAGTAAAATAATCCACACGAAAATCCAGCGTTGTTACAGGATTCATTACATAAAAACAAAACAATGGCCAATTTGTAGTATGGGATACGCTGCCGCAAATGACGTCTCACTTTAAACCCAATGCTCTTTCTTTTTTTACTTATTGCTTCACCTATATGGTTAACTCTTGCACCAGTAATCATTTCCCATAAATTTGGCTTCTTTCTTGCATGTGAATTGAATATATTTTACTTGCATTTTTTTAGACAAAATGATATAACATGGTAATGTATATTTCTAAGGATGATATAGATAGGAGTGTATTTGAAATTTGTTTGTAGATTTTATGTAAATTGTATCTTATGTAAATACAATATATAATGGGCATAAACAGCCATATGCATTGCTCTAAGTCCAATAAATATATTGATGATGATCAAAACAAGACAAAGAAAGTTCTTAAATTTATTGCGGTTGGAAACTTTGACAAGCATCCTAATGACGATTTTTGTTCCGCCAAATATAGTGCACTTCGTAAAATAACTTGGTGACATGGCAAGGCAAGATAAGTGTGAACATTTTGTAGTAATATGCATTGTAACTTTCAATGAGGTTAGAGATTTGTGTACATAATGATATTTTATAACATTGGTTATTTTCTAAAAATAATCATGTGAACAGCAAGAAAGTAGTGCAACTTAGTAATATTGCCTCACTTATCCTTAGAAAAATAACATGCCATGTTCTATGCGTGCGGGAAAGTCTCAGGGTTCTCCGAGCTTGTTTTCAAAACACCAGCAAGGACAGCCTTTGAAAAGGGGTGAGAAACAGATTCATGTAACGTTCTGAGAAACCAGTAAATGAAGTGGTTAAGTTCGTATCCCAGTGCAGTGGTGTGTCAGTGTCTGCAGTTTGAAGGGTTATGAAAGAGAGAATGACCGGGAGAGTAACAATGTATGCGGCTGCATATTCGTTTGATGTTTTGAGAGCGAGTTCGCACATTCAGAGGTTCTTATATAAAATGAATATGTGAGTATAAATAGATAGGAGAGTATTTGAAATTTTGAAATAAGTAATAATATGCATTGTAACTTTCAATGAGGTTAGAGATTTGTGTACATAATGATATTTTATAACATTGGTTATTTTCTAAAAATAATCATGTGAACAGCAAGAAAGTAGTGCAACTTAGTAATATTGCCTGACCTATCATTAGAAAAATAACATGCCGTGTTCTATGCGTGCGGGAAAGTCTCAGTTTTCTCCGAGCTTGTTTTCAAAACACCAGCAAGGACAGCCTTTGAAAAGGGGTGAGAAACAGATTCATGTAACGTTCTGAGAAACCAATAAATGAAGTGGTTAAGTTCGTATCCCAGTGCAGTGGTGTGTCAGTGTCTGCAGTTTTAAGGGTTATGAAAGAGAGAATGACCGGGAGAGTAACAATGTATGCGGCTGCATATTCGTTTGATGTTTTGAGAGCGGGTTCTCACATTCAGAGGCTCTTATATAAAATGAATGGGTGCGGCGAACTATGAGTGTAACGGCAGATGATTTCGGTCATGAATCAGCTGACGCGGAGTGATACATCGAATCGGTGAGACGGTTTGTTTACAGAAGGTCTCAGGGTTGGTGACTTACACTATAGTCCCTAAGTCCCGTCCTCAGGGTTACGAGGGGGATGGAGCGGATTCCTCAGCCAAAGTGTTGGCAACAGTACATATGTTTTTCCTTGGTTATTTTCTTGGTTATCATGTGTAAGTTCTAACCCAAACTGTCAGGTTAATACTTTATACTTCTCTTTCATATCTAATCTTATATTAATTTTTATATTACTGTAACACATATTATCATATTATTGTACTTCTTGAATTCTTCTGATTGCATATTTTGTGTACCAAACAGTGTTATAATACAAGACACTGTAAATGGGCATTTGCCTGTAGTGTCATGTCTTTAAATAAATAAATAAAGGAGCAAACCTGATACAAACCTTGGTCCTCCAGGTTGGGTGTTGAGCATGGGACTAACGACCCTATCCCATAAAACAATCTTTGTTGCGGAACTGCGGAACTGCGGAAGCAGTGAAAATACAAGAGGCGGCACAGGATTCCTACTAAACAATAAATATAAAACTGTAGTAAAGAAATTCAAACCAATAAATGAGAGGTTATGTACGCTGAGAATGAAAGCCAAGTTCTTCAACATTACCTTAGTATGTGTATATGCCGAAACGGAAGAGGCAGAAGAAGATGAAAAGGATGGATTCTACCAGCAGCTGGATCAGGCAATCGATCGTATACCAAAACATGACATTAAGATAATAATGGGAGACTTTAATGCCAAGGTTGGACGTGAAGAAGCATTCCAAGACTCTATAGGAAAGGAAAGTTTGCATGAAATTTCAAATGATAATGGTCTGAGACTGATAGATCTGGCTATGTGTAACTTAATGGTCATTGGAAGCACCTGGCATCAAAGGAAGAAGGTGAGGAAAATGACATGGTGTTCACCAGATGGTGTAACACAAAACCAAATTGACCATGTGCTGATAGACAGAAGACATGCCTCTGATATACTGCAAGCAGATAGCTGTCGAGGAGCAGACAGTGATTATTTAGTACGCATTAAATACAGACAGAGAATAGCTACATATAGGGATGGAAGAAGAGCGAAAGTGACCTCAAGGTATGATGATGAGAAGTTAAAAAGAGATGAAGCCATTGCCAAACAATTCCGTTTAATGGTAGGCAACCAACTTGAACAAAGAAGTCAAAGGTGGGAAATCGAAGGTATTGAAGGGAAATGGAGTATAATAAAGGAGATCCTACATGAAACAGCACAGGAAGTGCTGGGAGAGAAGACGAAGATCCAAAGATGTAAATGGCTTGATGAGGAATGTAAAGCAGCAATAAATGAAAGAAATGAGGCTGGAAAGAGAATGCTTAATAGGAAAACCAGATATAACACAGAACAATGTAGACTTAAAAGTAAGGAAGCAGACTGTGTGTGCAGGAGAAAGAAACGATGCTTTGAGAAAGAGTGGATTGAGGAACTTGAAGAATATAGTAGTAATCAGCAAGTAAGGAAAATGTATATGAGGGTGAAGGATATAAGGAAAGGCTTCCAACCGAAGACAGCTTTCTGTAAGGACCAAGCAGGAAACCTAATAGGCGGGGAAAATGAGATCTAAGAGAGATGGGCAGAATACTTCAGTCAGCTACTTAATGTGGAAGATGGGTTCCAAGATCTAGAATTGAATGATGAAGAGGAGTACCATGATGACGAAACCGGAACATCTCCAACACTGGAAGAAGTTAGAACAGTTATTAAGCCTCTAAAGAATAACAAAGCCCCAGGGATTAATAACATCACTGCTGAAATGGTTAAGAACTCAGGAAAATCAACTAATTAAGTATATACACAAATTGTTATCTGATATATGGGAACATGAACTATAGCCCTAGTGAGCGTAATATACAAAGTGCTTGCAAAAATCCTAGCAGGAAGATTGTCACCACTGACTGAGGGAATAATAGGGGATTATCAGTGTGGTTTTAGACCAAACAGATCCACTACGGATCAAATATTTATAGTCAGGCAGATAATGGAGAATTGTTATGAATATTCTTCAGTTATTTATAGATTTTAAGCAGGCATATGACAGTATCATACGAGGAAAATTGTATGAGGCTATGAAGGAGCTAGGGATCCTAAACAAGCTAATAAGATTAACCAGAATGACGCCTAGGGGTACTAAATGCAAGGTGAAGATTGAAGCAGAGCTCACAAGGGAATTTGCAGTAAACCAAGGTTTGAGACAAGGAGATGTGGTATCTACGATATTATTCAATATAGTTTTAGAAAAGATCATGAGTGTAACCCAGTAGGAACTCTCTTCAACACAGTGAACCAAAATCTAGCATATGCTGATGACATTGATATGATGGCACGAAGATTGCAAGAAGTGAAGGAAGGACTGGAAAGATTGGAGAACACAGTTAGTGAGAAGGGACTCCAAATAAAAAAACCCAAGACTAAATACATGTTCTCAGCGCGAAATATGGAATTCACGGAAGGCCAAAATATACAAGTTGATGGAGGCACGTATGAAAAATACAAAATTTTCAATATCTTGGAACATAAGTTACCATGTATAATAATATTAAGGAGGAAAGAAAAGCAAGAATTGCAGCTGGTAATCGAAGCTATTTCTCATTGTTAAGAGTTTTCAAATCTCGCAGCCTGAGTAGAAATTTGAAAATCAAAGTATATCAGCTAGTCGTAATGTCAGTGGTGACATATGGAGCAGAGACATAGATTTTGGTGCAAGCAGATGAAGAACTTTTGCGAAGATGGGAAAGATGGATACTGAGGAAAATATACGGGCCAGTAAATGAGAATGGTCAATGGCGAATAAGGAGAAACGATGAAATTAGCACACTCTACTACAAAAAAACAGATATAGTTTCCGATATAAGAACCATGAGACTCAGGTGGCTAGGACATGTGGAAAGAATACCTGAAGACAGAGCTGTTAAAAATATCAATAAAGGGACACCAGAAGGATGAAGATTAAGAGGAAGGCCAAGGAAAAGATGGTTGGAGGTTGTTGAGGAAGACCTTAGGAGGATGGGAGTAAGACGGTGGAGACGTCGAGCAGAAGACAGAAGAGAATGTGCTATCATTGTAAGAGAGGCGAAGGCCCTTTAGGGGCTGTAGCAGCCAAGAAGAGCCTGAAAAGCGACTTAATTCTGACATTTCTACTGCAAAATCAAAACTTAATTTTTCGAGAAATTCGGGTTCAATGCTAATACTCGTATGAAACTCATTTTCTCTACAGAGCAAGCCAGAGCTGATTTTCATTAAAATGTTGAATTATTATGCTTTTCAGAATCTGATAAACGTTTTAATTCTGACATTTCGACTATAGGTTCAAAACTTGATTTTTTGAAAAATTCGTGTTAAATGCAAATACTCACTTGAAACCCATTTTCTCTACAGATCATGCCAGAGATGACTTTCATTAACATGTTGATTTATTATGCTTTTCAGAGCTTGAGAAGCGTATTAATTATTACATTTCGACTACAGGATGATAACTTTATTTTTCGAGAAATTCTCGTTCAATGCTAATACTCGTTTGAAACTCATCTTCTCTACAAACCAAACCATAGATGATTTTTATTTAGATATTGAATTATTATGCTTTTCAGAGTTTGAGAAGCGTTTTAATTATCACATTTCGACTACAGGATGATAACTTTATTTTTAGAAAAAATTCACGTTTAATGCTAATACTCGTTTGAAATTCATTTTCTCTACAGAGCAAGCCAGAGATGATTTTCATTAAAATGTTGATTTAGTATGTTTTCAGAGCCTGATAAACGTTTTCATTCTGACATTTCGGCTATGGGTTCAAAACTTGATTTTTCGAAAAATTCGCGTTAAATGCTAATACTCGCTTGATACTTATTTTCTCTACAGAGCAAGCCAGAGATGATTGTTTTTAAATTGTTGAATTATTATGTTTTTCAGAGCTTGAGAAGCGTTTTAAATATTACATCTCGACTACAGGATGATAACTTGATTTTTCGAAAAATTCGAATTCAATGCTAATACTCGTTTGAAACTCATTTACCCTACGGAGCAAGCCAGAGATGATTTTCATTAAAATGTTGAATTATTATGCTTCTCAGAGCCTGAGAATCGTTTTAATTCTGACATTTCGACTTTAGATTCAAAACTTGATTTTTTGAAAAATTCGTGTTAAATGCAAATACTCACTTGAAACCCATTTTCTCTACAGAGCATGCCAGAGATGACTTTCATTAAAATGTTGATTTATGAAGCTTTTCAGAGCTTGAGAAGCGTTTTAATTATTACGTTTCAACTACATGATGATAACTTGATTTTTCGAGAAATTCGCGTTCAATGATAATACTCGCTTGAAACTCATTCCTTACAGAGCAAGCCATTGATAATCTTTTTAAAATGTTGAATTATTAAACTTTTAAGAGCCTGAGAATCGCTTTAATTCTGACATTTTGACAATAGGTTCTAAACTTGATATCTCGAGAAACTCGCGATCAATGCTAATATTCGTTTGAAACTCATTTTCTCTACAGAGCAAGCCAGTGATCATTTCCATTAAAATGTTAAATTATTATGCTTATCAGTGCCTGAAAAGCTTTTCAATTATTACTTTTCGATTATAGTGTTATAACTTGATTTTTCGAGAAATTCGCGTTCAATGGTTATATTCGTTTGAAACTAATTTTCTCTACAGAACAAAAAAAAAAAGATGATTTTCATTAAAATGGTAAACTATTATTTTTTTCAGAGCCTGAAAGGCTTTTTAATTTTTACATTTCGACTATAGGGTGATAAGTTGTCTTTTCGAGAAATTCGCGTTCAATGATAATACTCTTTTGAAACTCATTTTCTCTACATAGCAACCAGATATGATTTTCATTAAAATGTTATTTATTGTGCTTTTCATAGCTGGAACATCGTTTTAATTCTGACATTTCTACATAGGATAAGAACTTGAATTTTCGAGATATTCGCGTTAAATGCTAATATTCGTTGTAAACAAATTTTCGCTGCAGTTGAAGCCAGAGATGATTTTCATTAAAATGTTGAATTATTATATTTTTCAGCGCCTGAAAACCCCTCCAGGGAACGGTGCCTTATAGTAGCACTGACCATGCGGGCGGAGGGGTTTGTTTGCTTTGTTGAGGCTGATAGTTATGCCAGCGGTAGATTTTCTACCAGCAAAGTCACCCATGCTGGACAGGTCTCATAAGAGATGCCCGACTAAGGCGTTCTGCAACCTCCCATATTACCTATTGTATCCTATCCCAATATTCCTACCTAAAGTTCAAATCACAAACCCTGAGACCTTCTGTAAACAAAACAACGTGCATACAGAAAGCATTGCAAACTCATAGAAGTAAAATAATCCACACGAAAATCCAGCGTTGTTACAGGATTCATTACATAAGGTAAAACAATGGCCAATTTGTAGTATGGGATACGCTGCCGCAAATGACGTCTCACTTTAAACCCAATGCTCTTTCTTTTTTTACTTATTGCTTCACCTTTATGGTTAACTCTTTGCACCAGTAATCATTTCCCATAAATTTGGCTTCTTTCTTGCATGTGAATTGAATATATTTTACTTGCATTTTTTTAGACAAAATGATATAACATGGTAATGTATATTTCTAAGGATGATATAGATAGGAGTGTATTTGAAATTTGTTTGTAGATTTTATGTAAATTGTATCTTATGTAAATACAATATATAATGGGCATAAACAGCCATATGCATTGCTCTAAGTCCAATAAATATATTGATGATGATGAAAACAAGACAAAGAAAGTTCTTAAACTTATTGCGGTTGGAAACTTTGACAAGCATCCTAATGACGATTTTTGTTCCGCCAAATATAGTGCACTTCGTAAAATAACTTGGTGACATGGCAAGGCAAGATAAGTGTGAACATTTTGTAGTAATATGCATTGTAACTTTCAATGAGCTTAGAGATTTGTGTACATAATGATATTTTATAACATTGGTTATTTTCTAAAAATAATCATGTGAACAGCAAGAAAGTAGTGCAACTTAGTAATATTGCCTGACTTATCCTTAGAAAAATAACATGCCATGTTCTATGCGTGCGGGAAAGTCTCAGGGTTCTCCGAGCTTGTTTTCAAAACACCAGCAAGGACAGCCTTTGAAAAGGGGTGAGAAACAGATTCATGTAACGTTCTGAGAAACCAGTAAATGAAGTGGTTAAGTTCGTATCCAAGTGCAGTGGTGTGTCAGTGTCTGCAGATTTAAGGGTTATGAAAGAGAGAATGACCGGGAGAGTAAAAATGTATGCGGCTGCATATTCGTTTGATGTTTTGAGAGCGGGTTCTCACATTCAGAGGCTCTTATATAAAATGAATATGGTTCGGCGAACTATGAGTGTAACGGCAGATGATTTCGGTCATGAATCAGCTGACGCGGAGTGATACATCGAATCGGTGAGACCGTTTGTTTACAGAAGGTCTCAGGGTTGGTGACTTACACTATAGTCCCTATGTCCCGTCCTCAGGGTTACGAGGGGGATGGAGCGGATTCCTCAGCCGTAGTGTTGGCAACAGTACATATGTTTTTCCTTGGTTATTTTCTTGGTTATCATGTGTAAGTTCTAACCCAAACTGTCAGGTTAATACTTTATACTTCTCTTTCATATCTAATCTTATATTAATTTTTATATTACTGTAACACATATTATCATATTATTGTACTTTTTGAATTCTTCTGATTGCATATTTTGTGTACCAAACAGTGTTATAATACAAGACACTGTAAATGGGCATTTGCCTGTAGTGTCATGTCTTTAAATAAATAAATAAAGGAGCAAACCTGATACAAACCTTGGTCCTCCAGGTTGGGGGTTGAGCATGGGACTAGCGACCTTATCCCATAAAACAATCATTGTTGCGGAACTCAGAAACAATGATAGCCGGACGTATTCTATGGAAAGACACAGGCATGCTAAAGGACTACGTAAACGGAAGAATGATATATACCTGGCCACATGGAATGTTAGAACATTAAGTAAACCAGGTGCATTGGAAAACCTAAAGGAGGAAATGAAGAAATACAGAATAATAATAGCGGCATTGCAGGAGATCAGGTGGCAAGGAAATGGAATGTTATCTACTGGGGATTACACATTAATGTATAGTGGAAGCAGTGAAAATACAAGAGGTGGCACAGGATTCCTACTAAACAATAAATATAAAACTGTAGTAAAGAAATTCAAACCAATAAATGAGAGGTTATGTACGCTGAGAATGAAAGCCAAGTTCTTCAACATTACCTTAGTATGTGTATATGCCGAAACGGAAGAGGCAGAAGAAGATGAAAAGGATGGATTCTACCAGCAGCTGGATCAGATAATCGATCGTATACCAAAACAAGACATTAAGATAATAATGGGAGACTTTAATGCCAAGGTTGGACGTGAAGAAGCATTCCAAGACTATATAGGAAAGGAAAGTTTGCATGAAATTTCAAATGATAATGGTCTGAGACTGATAGATCTGACTATGTGTAACTTAATGGTCATTGGAAGCACCTGGCATCAAAGGAAGAAGGTGAGGAAAATGACATGGTGTTCACCAGATTGAGTAACACAAAACCAAATTGACCATGTGCTGATAGACAGAAGACATGCCTCTGATATACTACAAGCAGATAGCTGTCGAGGAGCAGACAGTGATTATTTAGTACGCATTAAATACAGACAGAGAATAGCTACATATAGGGATGGAAGAAGAGCGAAAGTGACCTCAAGGTATGATGATGAGAAGTTAAAAAGAGATGAAGCCATTGCCAAACAATTCCGTTTAATGGTAGGCAACCAACTTGAACAAAGAAGTCAAAGGTGGGAAATCGAAGGTATTGAAGGGAAATGGAGTATAATAAAGGAGATCCTACATGAAACAGCACAGGAAGTGCTGGGAGAGAAGACGAAGATCCAAAGAGGTAAATGGTTTGATGAGGAATGTAAAGCAGCAATAAATGAAAGAAATGAGGCACGAAAGAGAATGCTTAATAGGAAAACCAGATATAACACAGAACAATGTAGACATAAAAGAAAGGAAGCAGACTGTGTGTGCAGGAGAAAGAAACGATGCTTTGAGAAAGAGTGGATTGAGGAACTTGAAGAATATAGTAGTAATCAGCAAGTAAGGAAAATGTATATGAGGGTGAAGGATATAAGGAAAGGCTTCCAACCGAAGACAGCTTTCTGTAAGGACCAAGCAGGAAACCTAATAGGCGGGGAAAATGAGATCTTAGAGAGATGGGCAGAATACTTCAGTCAGCTACTTAATGTGGAAGATGGGTTCCAAGATCTAGAATTGAATGATGAAGAGGAGTACCATGATGACGAAACCGGAACATCTCCAACACTGGAAGAAGTTAGAACAGTTATTAAGCCTCTAAAGAATAACAAAGCCCCAGGGATTAATAACATCACTGCTGAAATGGTTAAGAACTCAGGGAAATCAACTAATTAAGTATATACACAAATTGTTATCTGATATATGGGAACATGAACTATAGCCCTAGTGAGCGTAATATACAAAGTGCTTGCAAAAATCCTAGCAGGAAGATTGTCACCACTGACTGAGGGAATAATAGGGGATTATCAGTGTGGTTTTAGACCAAACAGATCCACTACGGATCAAATCTTTATAGTCAGGCAGATAATGGAGAAATGTTATGAATATTCATCAGTTATTTATAGACTTTAAGCAGGCATATGACAGTATCATACGAGGAAAATTGTATGAGGCAATGAAGGAGCTAGGGATCCTAAACAAGCTAATAAGATTAACCAGAATGACGCCTAGGGGTACTAAATGCAAGGTGAAGATTGAAGCAGAGCTCACAAGGGAATTTGCAGTAAACCAAGGTTTGAGACAAGGGGATGTGCTATCTACGATATTATTCAATATAGTTTTAGAAAAGATCATGAGTGTAACCCAGTAGGAACTCTCTTCAACACAGTGAACCAAAATCTAGCATATGCTGATGACATTGATATGATGGCACGAAGATTGCAAGAAGTAAAGGAAGGACTGGAAAGATTGGAGAACACAGCTAGTGAGATGGGACTCCAAATAAAAAAAAACAAGACTAAATACATGTTCTCAGCGCGAAATATGGAATTCACGGAAGGCCAATATATACAATTTGATGGAAGCACGTATGAAAAATTCAAAATTTTCAATATCTTGGAACATAAGTTACCATGTATAATAATATTAAGGAGGAAAGAAAAGCAAGAATTGCAGCTGGTAATCGAAGCTATTTCTCATTGTTAAGAGTTTTCAGATCTCGCAGCCTGAGTAGAAATTTGAAAATCAAAGTATATCAGCTAGTCTTAATGTCAGAGGTGACATATGGAGCAGAGACATAGACTTTGGTGCAAGCAGATGAAGAACTTTTGCGAAGATGGGAAAGAAGGATACTGAGGAAAATATGCGGGCCAGTAAATGAGAATGGTCAACGGCGAATAAGGAGAAACGATGAAATTAGAACACTCTACTACAAAAAAACAGATATAGTTTCCGATATAAGAAGCATGAGACTCATGTGGTTAGGACATGTGGAAAGAATACCTGAAAACAGAGCTGCTAAAAAGGTCAATAAAGGGACACCAGGAGGGTGAAGATTAAGAGGAAGTCCAAGGAAAAGATGGTTGGAGGTTGTTGAGGAAGACCTTAGGAGGATGGGAGTAAGACGGTGGAGACGTCGAGCAGAAGACAGAAGAGAATGTGCTATCATTGTAAGAGAGGCGAAGGCCCTTTAGGGGCTGTAGCAGCCAAGAAGAGCCTGAAAAGCGTCTTAATTCTGACATTTCTACTGCTAGATCAAAACTTAATTTTTCGAGAAATTAGCGTTCAATGCTAATACTCGTATGAAACTCATTTTCTCTACAGAGCAAGCCAGAGCTGATTTTCATTAAAATGTTGAATTATTATGTTTTTCAGACCTTGAGAAGCGTTTTAATTATTACATTTCGACTACAGGATGATAACTCGATTTTTGGAGAAATTCGCTATAAATGCAAATACTCGCTTGAAACCCATTTTTCTACAGAGCAAGCCAGAGATGATAAGCATTAAAATGATAAATTATAATGCTTTTCAGAGCTTGAGAAGCGTCTTAATTTTGACATTTCTACTACAAGATCAAAAACTTAATTTTTCGAGAAATTCGCGTTCAATGCTAATACTCGTATGAAACTCATTTTCTCTACAGAGCAAGCCAGAGCTGATTTTCATTAGAATGTTGAATTATTATGCTTTTCAGAGCCTGAGAAACGTTTTAATTCTGACATTTCGACTATAGGTTCAAAACTTGAATTTTTGAAAAATTCGTGTTAAATTCAAATACTCACTTGAAACCCATTTTCTCTACAGAGCATGCCAGAAATGACTTTCATTAAAATGTTGATTTATTATGATTTTCAGAGCTTGAGAAGCGTTTTAATTATTACATTTCAACTACATGATGATAACTTGATTTTTCGAGAAATTCGCGTTCAATGCTAATACTCGTTTGAAACTCATTTTCTCTACAAACCAAGCCATAGATGATTTTTATTAAAATATTGCATTATTATGCTTTTCAGAGCTTGAGAAACGTTTTAATTATTACATTTCGACTACAGGATGATAACTTAATTTTTCGAGAAATTCACGTTCAATGCTAATACTCGTTAGAAATTCATATTCTCTACAGAGCAAGCCAGAGATGATTTTCATTAAAATGTTGTATTATTAAACTTTTAACAGCCTGAGAATTGTTTTAATTCTGACATTTCGACAATAGGTTCTAAAGTTGTTATCTCCAGAAACTCGCGTTCAATACTAATATTCGTTTGAAACTCATTTTCTCTACAGAGCAAGCCAGAGATCATTTCCATTAAAATGGTAAACAATTATGCTTTTCAGAGCCTGAAAAGCTTTTTAATATTTACATTTTGACTATTGGGTGATAAGTTGTCTTTTCGAAAAATTCGCGTTCAATGATAATACTCTTTTGAAACTGATTTTCTCTACAGAGCAACCAGATATGATTTTCATTAAAATGTTATATTATTGTGCTTTTCATAGCCTGAACATCGTTTTAATTCTGACATTTCTACATAGGATTAGAACTTGAATTTTCGAGATATTCGCGTTAAATGCGAATATTCGTTGTAATCTAATTTTCGCTACAGATCAATCCAGAGATGATTTTCATAAAAATGTTATATTATTATGCAGTTCAGAGCTTAAAAGCATTTTAATTATCACATTTCGAATGTAGGATCAAAACTTGATTATTCGAGAAAATCGCGTTCAATCTTAAAACTCGCTTCAAACTTATTTTCCCTACTGACCAAGCCAGAGATGATTTTCATTAAAATGTTGAATTATTATATTTTTCAGAGCCTGAAAACCCCTCCAGGGAACGGTGCCTTATAGTAGCACTGACCATGCGGGCGGAGGGGTTTGCTTGCTTTGTTGAGGCTGATAGCTATGCCAGCGGTAGATTTTCTACCAGCAAAGTCACCCATGCTGGACAGGTCTCATAAGAGAAGCCCGACTAAGGCGTTCTGCAACCTCCCATATTACCTATTGTATCCTATCCCAATATTCCTACCTAAAGTTAAAATCACAAACCCTGAGACCTTCTGTAAACAAAACAACGTGCATACAGAAAGCATTGCAAACTCATAGAAGTAAAATAATCCACACGAAAATCCAGCGTTGCTACAGGATTCATTACATAAGGTAAAACAATGGCCAATTTGTAGTATGGGATACGCTGCCGCAAATGACGTCTCACTTTAAACCCAATGCTCTTTCTTTTTTTACTTATTGCTTCACCTTTATGGTTAACTCTTTGCACCAGTAATCATTTCCCATAAATTTGGCTTCTTTCTTGCATGTGAATTGAATATATTTTACTTGCATTTTTTTAGACAAAATGATATAACATGGTAATGTATATTTCTAAGGATGATATAGATAGGAGTGTATTTGAAATTTGTTTGTAGATTTTATGTAAATTGTATCTTATGTAAATACAATATATAATGGGCATAAACAGCCATATGCATTGCTCTAAGTCCAATAAATATATTGATGATGATCAAAACAAGACAAAGAAAGTTCTTAAATTTATTGCGGTTGGAAACTTTGACAAGCATCCTAATGACGATTTTTGTTCCGCCAAATATAGTGCACTTCGTAAAATAACTTGGTGACATGGCAAGGCAAGATAAGTGTGAACATTTTGTAGTAATATGCATTGTAACTTTCAATGAGCTTAGAGATTTGTGTACATAATGATATTTTATAACATTGGTTATTTTCTAAAAATAATCATGTGAACAGCAAGAAAGTAGTGCAACTTAGTAATATTGCCTGACTTATCATTAGAAAAATAACATGCCGTGTTCTATGCGTGCGGGAAAGTCTCAGTTTTCTCCGAGCTTGTTTTCAAAACACCAGCAGATTCATGTAACGTTCTGAGAAACCAATAAATGAAATGGTTAAGTTCGTATCCCAGTGCAGTGGTGTGTCAGTGTCTGCAGTTTTAAGGGTTATGAAAGAGAGAATGACCGGGAGAGTAACAATGTATGCGGCTGCATATTCGTTTGATGTTTTGAGAGCGGGTTCTCACATTCAGAGGCTCTTATATAAAATGAATGGGTGCGGCGAACTATGAGTGTAACGGCAGATGATTTCGGTCATGAATCAGCTGACGCGGAGTGATACATCGAATCGGTGAGACGGTTTGTTTACAGAAGGTCTCAGGGTTGGTGACTTACACTATAGTCCCTAAGTCCCGTCCTCAGGGTTACGAGGGGGATGGAGCGGATTCCTCAGCCGTAGTGTTGGCAACAGTACATATGTTTTTCCTTGGTTATTTTCTTGGTTATCATGTGTAAGTTCTAACCCAAACTGTCAGGTTAATACTTTATACTTCTCTTTCATATCTAATCTTATATTAATTTTTATATTACTGTAACACATATTATCATATTATTGTACTTTTTGAATTCTTCTGATTGCATATTTTGTGTACCAAACAGTGTTATAATACAAGACACTGTAAATGGGCATTTGCCTGTAGTGTCATGTCTTTATATAAATAAATAAAGGAGCAAACCTGATACAAACCTTGGTCCTCCAGGTTGGGTGTTGAGCATGGGACTAACGACCCTATCCCATAAAGCAATCTTTGTTGCGGAACTGCGGAACTGCGGAAGCAGTGAAAATACAAGAGGCGGCACAGGATTCCTACTAAACAATAAATATAAAACTGTAGTAAAGAAATTCAAACCAATAAATGAGAGGTTATGTACGCTGAGAATGAAAGCCAAGTTCTTCAACATTACCTTAGTATGTGTATATGCCCCAACGGAAGAGGCAGAAGAAGATGAAAAGGATGGATTCTACCAGCAGCTGGATCAGGTAATCGATCGTATACCAAAACATGACATTAAGATAATAATGGGAGACTTTAATGCCAAGGTTGGACGTGAAGAAGCATTCCAAGACTCTATAGGAAAGGAAAGTTTGCATGAAATTTCAAATGATAATGGTCTGAGACTGATAGATCTGGCTATGTGTAACTTAATGGTCATTGGAAGCACCTGGCATCAAAGGAAGAAGGTGAGGAAAATGACATGGTGTTCACCAGATGGTGTAACACAAAACCAAATTGACCATGTGCTGATAGACAGAAGACATGCCTCTGATATACTACAAGCAGATAGCTGTCGAGGAGCAGACAGTGATTATTTAGTACGCATTAAATACAGACAGAGAATAGCTACATATAGGGATGGAAGAAGAGCGAAAGTGACCTCAAGGTATGATGATGAGAAGTTAAAAAGAGATGAAGCCATTGCCAAACAATTCCGTTTAATGGTAGGCAACTAACTTGAAGAAAGAAATCAAAGGTGGGAAATCGAAGGTATTGAAGGGAAATGGAGTATAATAAAGGAGATCCTACATGAAACAGCACAGGAAGTGCTGGGAGAGAAGACGAAGATCCAAAGAGGTAAATGGCTTGATGAGGAATGTAAAGCAGCAATAAATGAAATAAATGAGGCACGAAAGAGAATGCTTAATAGGAAAACCAGATATAACACAGAACAATGTAGACTTAAAAGTAAGGAAGCAGACTGTGTGTGCAGGAGAAAGAAACGATGCTTTGAGAAAGAGTGGATTGAGGAACTTGAAGAATATAGTAGTAATCAGCAAGTAAGGAAAATGTATATGAGGGTGAAGGATATAAGGAAAGGCTTCCAACCGAAGACAGCTTTCTGTAAGGACCAAGCAGGAAACCTAATACGCGGGGAAAATGAGATCTAAGAGAGATGGGCAGAATACTTCAGTCAGCTACTTAATGTGGAAGATGGGTTCCAAGATCTAGAATTGAATGATGAAGAGGAGTACCATGATGACGAAACCGGAACATCTCCAACACTGGAAGAAGTTAGAACAGTTATTAAGCCTCTAAAGAATAACAAAGCCCCAGGGATTAATAACATCACTGCTGAAATGGTTAAGAACTCAGGAAAATCAACTAATTAAGTATATACACAAATTGTTATCTGATATATGGGAACATGAACTATAGCCCTAGTGAGCGTAATATACAAAGTGCTTGCAAAAATCCTAGCAGGAAGATTGTCACCACTGACTGAGGGAATAATGGGGGATTATCAGTGTGGTTTTAGACCAAACAGATCCACTACGGATCAAATATTTATAGTCAGGCAGATAATGGAGAATTGTTATGAATATTCTTCAGTTATTTATAGACTTTAAGCAGGCATATGACAGTATCATACGAGGAAAATTGTATGAGGCAATGAAGGAGCTAGGGATCCTAAACAAGCTAATAAGATTAACCAGAATGACGCCTAGGGGTACTAAATGCAAGGTGAAGATTGAAGCAGAGCTCACAAGGGAATTTGCAGTAAACCAAGGTTTGAGACAAGGAGATGTGCTATCTACGATATTATTCAATATAGTTTTAGAAAAGATCATGAGTGTAACCCAGTAGGAACTCTCTTCAACACAGTGAACCAAAATCTAGCATATGCTGATGACATTGATATGATGGCACGAAGATTGCAAGAAGTGAAGGAAGGACTGGAAAGATTGGAGAACACAGCTAGTGAAATGGGACTCCAAATAAAAAAAACAAGACTAAATACATGTTCTCAGAGCGAAATATGGAATTCACGGAAGACCAATATATACAAGTTGATGGAGGCACGTATGAAAAATTCAAAAGTTTCTAATATCTTGGAACATAAGTTACCATGTATAATAATATTAAGGAGGAAAGAAAAGCAAGAATTGCAGCTGGTAATCGAAGCTATTTCTCATTGTTAAGAGTTTTCAAATCTCGCAGCCTGAGTAGAAATTTGAAAATCAAAGTATATCAGCTAGTCGTAATGTCAGTGGTGATATATGGAACAGAGACATAGACTTTGGTGCAAGCAGATGAAGAACTTTTGCGAAGATGGGAAAGAAGGATACTGAGGAAAATATACGGGCCAGTAAATGAGAATGGTAAATGGCGAATAAGGAGAAACGATGAAATTAGAACACTCTACAAAAAAACAGATATAGTTTCCGATATAAGAAGCATGAGACTAGGACATGTGGAAAGAATACCTGAAGACAGAGCTGTTAAAAAAGTCAATAAAGGGACACCAGGAGGGTGAAGATTAAGAGGAAGGCCAAGGAAAAGATGGTTGGAGGTTGTTGAGGAAGACCTTAGGAGGATGGGAGTAAGACGGTGGAGACGTCGAGCAGAAGACAGAAGAGAATGTGCTATCATTGTAAGAGAGCCGAAGGCCCTTTAGGGGCTGTAGCAGCCAAGAAGAGCCTGAAAAGCGCCTTAATTCTGACATTTCTACTGCAAGATCAAAACTTAATTTTTCGAGAAATTCGCGTTCAATGCTAATACTCGTATGAAACTCATTTTCTCTACAGAGCAAGCCAGAGCTGATTTTCATTAAAATGTTGAATTATTATGTTTTTCAGAACCTGAGAAACGTTTTAATTTTGGCATTTCGACTATAGGTTCAAAACTTGATCTTTCGAAAAATTCGTGTTAAATACAAATACTCACTTGAAACCCGATTTCTCTACAGAGCAAGCCAGAGATGATTTTCATTAAAATGTTGAATTATTATGCTTTTCAAAGCTTGAGAAGCGTTCTAATTATTGCATTTTGACTACACGATGATTACTTGATTTTTCGAGAAATTCGCGTTCAATGCTAATACTCGTTTGAAACTCATTTTTTCTACAGAGCAAGGCAGAAATGATTTTCATTAAAATGTTGATTTATTATGCTTTTCAGAGCCTGAAAAATATTTTAATTCTGACATTTCGACTATAGGTTCAAAACTTGATTTTTTGAAAAATTCGTGCTAAATGCAAATACTCGATGATGAATGGGTGCGGCGAACTATGAGTGTAACGGCAGATGATTTCGGTCATGGATCAGCTGACGCGGATTGTTACATCGAATTATCTTAATGTCATGTTTTGGTATACGATCGATTACCTGATCCAGCTGCTTGTAGAATCCATCCTTTTCATCTTCTTCTGCCTCTTCCGTTTCGGCATATACACATACTAAGGTAATGTTGAAGAACTTGGCTTTCATTCTCAGCGAACATAAGCTCTCATTTATTGGTTTGAATTTCTTTACTACAGTTTTATATTTATTGTTTAGTATGACTCCTGTGCCACCTCTTGTATTTTCCCTGCTTCCACTATACATTAATGTGTAATCCCCAGTAGATAACATTCCATTTCCTCGCCACCTGATCTCCTGCAATGCCGCTACTATTATTCTGTATTTCTTCATTTCCTCCTTTAGGTTTTCCAATGCACCTGGTTTACTTAATGTTCTAACATTCCATGTGGCCAGGTATATATCATTCTTCCGTTTAAGTAGTCCTTTAGCATGCCTGTGTCTTTCCATAGAATACGTCCGGCTCTCATTGCTTCTGAGTTCCGCAACAATGATTGTTTTATGGGATAGGGTCGTTAGTCTCATGCTCAACCCCCAACCTGGAGGACCAAGGTTTGTATCAGGTTTGCTCTTTAATTTATTTATTTAAAGACATGACACTTCAGGCAAATGCCCATTTACCAAACACTGTTTGGTACAGAAGAATTCAAAAAGTACAATAATATGATAATATGTGTTACAGTAATATAAAAATTAATATAAGATAGGGTATGAAAGAGAAGTATAAAGTATTAACCTGACAGTTTGGGTTAGAACTTACACATGATAACCAAGAAAATAACCAAGGAAAAACATATGTACTTCTGCCAACACTACGGCTAAGGAATCCGCTCCATCCCCCTCGTAACCCTGAGGACGGGACTTAGGGACTATAGTGTAAGTCACCAACCCTGAGACCTTCTGTAAAAGTTTAATAATTCAACATTTTAATGAAAATCATCTCTGGCTTGCTCTGTAGAGGATATGAATTTCTAACGAGTATTAGCATTAAACGTGAATTTCTCGAAAAATTAAGTTATCATCCTGTAGTCTAAATGTAATAATTAAAACGTTTCTCAAGCTCTGAAAAGCAAAATAATTCAATATTTCAATAAAAATTATCTATGGCTTGGTTTGTAGACAAATTGAGTTTCAATCGAGTATTAACATTGAACACGAATTTCTCGAAAAATCAAGTTATCATCATGTAGTTGAAACGTAATAATTAAAACGCTTCTCAAGCTCTGAAAAGCATAATATATCAACATTTTAATGAAAGTCATTTCTGGCATGCTCTGTAGAGAAAATGGGTGTCAAGTGAGTATTTGAATTTAGCACGAATTTTTCAAAAAATCAAGTTTTGAACCTATAGTCGAACTGTCAGAATTAAAACGTTTCTCAGGCTCTGAAAAGCATAATAATTCAACGTTCTAATGAAAATCAGCTCTGGCTTGCTCTGTAGAGAAATTGAGTTTCATACGAGTTTTAGCATTGAACGCGAATTTCTCGAAAAATTAAGTTTTGATCTTGTAGTAGAAATGTCAGAATTAAGACGCTTCTCAAGCTCTGAAAAGCATAATAATTTATCATTTTAATGATTATCATCTCTGGCTTGCTCTGTAGAGAAAATGGGTTTCAAGCGAGTATTTGCATTTATCGCAAATTTCTCCAAAAATCGAGTTATCATCCTGTAGTCGAAATGTAATAATTAAAACGCTTCTAAATCTCTGAAAAACAAAAATTCAACATTTAAAGAAAATAATCTCTGGCTTGCTCTGTAGAGAAAATAAGTTTCAAGCGAGTATTAGCATTGAACGCAAATTTTAAGTTTTGATCTTGTAGTAGAAATGTCAGAATTAAGACGCTTTTCAGGCCCTTCTTAGCTGCTACAGCCCCTAAAGGGCCTTCGCCTCTCTCACAATGAAAGCACATTCTCTTCTGTCTTCTGCTGGACGTCTCCACAGTCTTAATCCCATCCTCCTAAGGTCTTCCTCAACAACCTCCAACCATCTTTTCCTTGGCTTTTCTCTTAATCTTTACCATCCTGGTGTCCCTTTATTGACCTTTTTAACAGCTCTGTCTTCAGGTATTCTTTCCACATGTCCTAGTCTCATGCTTCTTATATCGGAAACTATATCTGTTTTTTTGTAGTAGAGTGCTCTAATTTCATCGTTTCTCCTTATTCGCCATTGACCATTCTCATTTACTGGCCCGTATATTTTCCTCAGTATCCTTCTTTCCCATCTTGGCAAAAGTTCTTCATCTGCTTGCACCAAAGTCTATGTCTCTGCTCCATATGTCCCCACTGACATTACGACTAGCTGATATACTTTGATTTTCAAATTTCTACTCAGGCTGCGAGATTTGAAAAGTCTTAACAATGAAAAATAGCTTCGATTACCAGCTGCAATTCTTGCTTTTCTTTCCTCCTTAATATTATTATACATGGTACTTATGTTCCAAGATATTGAAAACTTTTGAATTTTTCATAATTGCCTCCATCAACTTGTATATATTGGCCTTCCGTGAATTCCATATTTCGCGCTGAGACCATGTATTTAGTCTTGGTTTTTTTTATTTGGAGTCCCATCTCACTAGCTGTGTTCTTCAATCTTTCCAGTCCTTCCATCACTTCTTGCAATCTTCGTGCCATCATATCAATGTCATCAGCATATGCTAGATTTTGGTTCACTGTGTTGAAGAGAGTTCCTACTGGGTTACACTCATGATCTTTTCTAAAACTATATTGAATAATATCGTAGATAGCACATCTCCTTGTCTCAAACCTTGGTTTACTGTAAATTCCCTTGCGAGCTCTGCTTCAATCTTCACCTTGCATTTAGTACCCCTAGGCGTCATTCTGGTTAATCTTATTAGGTTGTTTAGGATCCCTAGCTCCTTCAATGCCTCATACAATTTTCCTCGTATGATACTGTCATATGCCTGCTTAAAGTCTATAAATAACTGATGAATATTCATAACATTTTTCCATTATCTGCCTGACTATAAAGATTTGATCCGTAGTGGATCTGTTTGGTCTAAAACCACACCGATAATCTCCTAATATTCCCTCAGTCAGTGGTGACAATCTTCCTGCTAGGATTTTTGCAAGCACATTGTATATTACGCTCACTAAGGCTATAGTTCATGTTCCCATATATCAGATAACAATTTGTGTATATACTTAATTAGTTGATTTCCCTGAGTTCTTAACCATTTCAGCAGTGATGTTATTAATCCCTGGGGATTTGTTATTCTTTAGAGGCTTAATAACTGTTCTAACTTCTTCCAGTGTTGGAGATGTTCCGGTTTCGTCATCATGGTACTCCTCTTCATCATTCAATTCTAGATCTTGGAACCCATTTTCCACATTAAGTAGCTGACTGAAGTATTCTGCCCATCTCTCTAAGATCTCATTTTCCCCGCCTATTAGGTTTCCTGCTTGGTCCTTACAGAAAGCTGTCTTCGGTTGGAAGCCTTTCCTTATATCCTTCACCCTCATATACATTTTCCTTACTTGCTGATTACTACTATATTCTTCAAGTTCCACAATCCACTCTTTCTCAAAGCATCGTTTCTTTCTCCTGCACACACAGTCTGCTTCCTTTCTTTTAAGTCTACATTGTTCTGTGTTATATCTGGTTTTCCTATTAAGCAATCTCTTTCGTGCCTCATTTCTTTCATTTATTGCTGCTTTACATTCCTCATCAAACCATTTACCTCTTTGGATCTTCCTCTTCTCTCCCAGCACTTCGTATGCTGTTTCATGTAGGATCTCCTTTATTATACTCCATTTCCCTTCAATACCTTCGATTTCCCACCTTTGACTTCTTTGTTCAAGTTGGTTGCCTACCATTAAACGGAATTGTTTGGCAATGGCTTCATCTCTTTTTAACTTCTCATCATCACACCTTGAGGTCACTTTCGCTCTTCTTCCATCCCTATATGTAGCTATTCTCTGTCTGTATTTAATGCGTACTAAATAATCACTGTCTGCTCCTCGACAGCTATCTGCTTGTAGTATATCAGAGGCATGTCTTCTGTCTATCAGCACATGGTCAATTTGGTTTTGTGTTACACCATCTGGTGAACACCATGTCATTTTCCTCACCTTCTTCCTTTGATGCCAGGTGCTTCCAATGACCATTAAGTTACACATAGCCAGATCTATCAGTCTCAGACCATTATCATTTGAAATTTCATGCAAACTTTCCTTTCCTATAGAGTCTTGGAATGCTTCTTCACGTCCAACCTTGGCATAAAAGTCTCCCATTATTATCTTAATGTCATGTTTTGGTATACGATCGATTACCTGATCCAGCTGCTGGTAGAATCCATCCTTTTCATCTTCTTCTGCCTCTTCCGTTGGGGCATATACACATACTAAGGTAATGTTGAAGAACTTGGCTTTCATTCTCAGCGTAGATAGGCTCTCATTTATTGGTTTGAATTTCTTTACTACAGTTTTATATTTATTGTTTAGTTGGAATCCTGTGCCACCTCTTGTATTTTCACTGCTTCCAATATACATTAATGTGTAATCCCCAGGAGATAACATTCCATTTCCTTGCCACCTGATCTCCTGCAATACCGCTACTATTATTCTGTATTTCTTCATTTCCTCCTTTAGGTTTTCCAATGCACCTGGTTTACTTAATGTTCTAACATTCCATGTGGCCAGGTATATATCATTCTTCCGTTTACGTAGTACTTTAGCATGCCTGTGTCTTTCCATAGAATACATCCGGCTTTCATTGCTTCTGAGTTCCGCAACAATGATTGTTTTATGGGATAGGGTCGTTAGTCCCATGCTCAACCCCAACCTGGAGGACCAAGGTTTGTATCAGGTTTGCTCCTTTATTTATTTATTTAAAGACATGACACTACAGGCAAATGCCCATTTACAGTGTCTTGTATTATAACACTGTTTGGTACACAAAATATGCAATCAGAAGAATTCAAAAAGTACAATAATATGATAATATGTGTTACAGTAATATAAAAATTAATATAAGATTAGATATGAAAGAGAAGTATAAAGTATTAACCTGACAGTTTGGGTTAGAACTTACACATGATAACCAAGAAAATAACCAAGGAAAAACATATGTACTGTTGCCAACACTACGGCTGAAGAATCCGCTCCATCCCCCTCGTAACCCTGAGGACGGGACTTAGGGACTATAGTGTAAGTCACCAACCCTGAGACCTTCTGTAAACAAACCGTCTCACCGATTCGATGTATCACTCCGCGTCAGCTGATTCATGACCGAAATCATCTGCCGTTACACTCATAGTTCGCCGCACCTATTCATTGTATATAAGAGCCTCTGAATGTGAGAACCCGCTCTCAAAACATCAAACGAATATGCAGCCGCATACATTGTTACTCTCCCGGTCATTCTCTCTTTCATAACCCTTCAAACTGCAGACACTGACACACCACTGCACTGGGATACGAACTTAACCACTTCATTTACTGATTTCTCAGAACGTTACATGAATCTGTTTCTCACCCCTTTTCAAAGGCTGTCCTTGCTGGTGTTTTGAAAACAAGCTCGGAGAACACTGAGACTTTCCCGCACGCATAGAACACGGCATGTTATTTTTCTAAGGATAAGTCAGGCAATATTACTAAGTTGCACTACTTTCTTGCTGTTCACATGATTATTTTTAGAAAATAACCAATGTTATAAAATGTCATTATGTACACAAATCTCTAACCTCATTGAAAGTTACAATGCATATTACTACAAAATGTTCACACTTATCTTGAATTGCCATGTCACCAAGTTATTTTACGAGGTGCACTATATTTGGCGGAACAAAAATCGTCATTAGGATGCTTGTCAAAGTTTCCAACCGCAATAAATTTAAGAACTTTCTTTGTCTTGTTTTGATCATCATCAATATATTTATTGGACTTAGAGCAATGCATATGGCTGTTTATGCCCATTATATATTTTATTTACATAAGATACAATTTACATAAAATCTACAAACAAATTTCAAATACTCTCCTATCTATATCATCCTTAGAAATATACATTACCATGTTATATCATTTTGTCTAAAAAAATGCAAGTAAAATATATTCAATTCACATGCAAGAAAGAAGCCAAATTTATGGGAAATGATTACTGGTGCAAAGAGTTAACCATAAAGGTGAAGCAATAAGTAAAAAAAGAAAGAGAATTGGGTTTAAAGTGAGACGTCATTTGCGACAGCGTATCCCATACTACAAATTGGCCATTGTTTTACCTTATGTAATAAATCCTGTAACAACGCAGGATTTTCGTGTGGATTATTTTACTTCTATGAGTTTGCAATGCTTTCTGTATGCACGTGGTTTTGTTTACAGAAGGTCTCAGGGTTTGTGATTTGAACTTTAGGTAGGAATATTGGTATAGGATTCAATAGGTAAAACGGGACGTTGCAGAACGCCTTAGTCTGGCTTCTTTTCTGAGACCTGTCCAGCATGGGTGACCTTGCTGGTAGAAAATCTACCGCTGGCATAGCTCTCAGCCTCAACAAAGCACGCAAACTCCTCGGCCCGCACGGTCAGTGCTACTATAAGGCGGCGTTCCCTGGAGGGATTTTCAGGCTCTGAAAAATATAATAATTCAACATTTTAATGAAAATCATCTCTGGCTTGGTCAGTAGGGAAAATGAGTTTGAAGCGAGTGTTATGATTGAACGCGAATTTCTCGAATAATCACGTTTTGATCCTACATTCGAAATGTGATAATTAAAATGCTTTTAAGCTCTGAACTGCATAATAATATAACATTTTTATGAAAATCATCTCTGGCTTGATCTGTAGCGAAAATTAATTTACAACGAATATTCGCATTTAACGCGAATATCTCGAAAATTCAAGTTCATATCCTATGTAGAAATGTCAGAATTAAAACGATGTTCAGGCTATGAAAAGCACAATAATATAACATTTTAATGAAAATTATATCTGGTTGCTCTGTAGAGAAAATGAGTTTCAAAAGATTATTATCATTGAACGCGAATTTTTCGAAAAGACAACTTATCACCCTATAGTAGGGCACTATACCCGGTTCTAAGCCCTCATTTGGGGCTCGAATCATCATGTGGGGCTCAGTGTTGCCAACTCACCCCACGAAAATTTCACCAACTGATATTTTGAAGCCTTTCACGGTGTATGTTAACCTCACAAGCAGTGTTGCCAACTCGGGCGCGGCGTAGCCTTTCACGGTGTATGTTAACCTCACCAGCAGTGTTTCCAACTCGGCGTAGCCTTTCACGGTGTATAATTTTTTAGCTTTTTTTTTGTGTGTGAGTGTACATGTGTTCGGGCGAGGCGTAGCCTTTTACGGTGTATGTTAACCCCACTAGCTTCAGCGTACATGAGAGTTCTGAATCTTTTTTTGAGGCTCGAATCATCATTTGAGGCTCGTCGTAGCCTTTTATGATGTATATTTTGAGGGCACAGAGTTGGCAACACTGTGGCCTATTACTGTAGCTTTTTATGAGGGGCCTATGTGCGCCCAGTGTTGCAAACTCTGTGGGCCCTTGTCGTAGTTTTTTATGATGTATATTTTGAGGACAGAGTTGGCAACACTATGGACCCTTACTGTAGCCTTTTATGAGGGGGGTCCATTGCCCTCTGTTTACATCTGGCAACACTGCCGTAGATTTTCTGACAGTGTTGTTAACCTACTGGGTTTTTCACTGTAAATTTTCATTAAAGGGCCTGAGGGGCCCATGTACCCTTTATGTTTGGCAACACTGTTGGGGGCCTAGTGTTGGCGACCTGTGGGCCCTTACTGTAGCCTTTTATGTGGGGGGTTTATTGTTTTTTTTTTATATTTGGCAACTCTATTGGATGTTTTTTTTTTTTGAGGCTTGGGTTTTGCCAACCTATTCGAAGAAAATTCCACTATATGATCTTTCACTGGCTAAGCTAACCTACAAATAGGAATTGGCAGCACTGACGAGGCTCGAATTATTATTTGAGGCTCGAATCATCATTTGACGCTCGAATCATCATTTGAGGCTCGAAATCGAATCGCTAAATATAAAATAAAATAACAATGCCTATGAACCTGTTTGGCTTCAGGAAGCAGGCTATGGAGGCATTCGCCCAAAGTGCACCGTCGCCACCTGCGAGCTTGGACCTGTTGCCCTCCCTATTATTTAAACTCAACGGTTTGTTGATTATACACTTGAATAGCATTCTGACCCAGTACGACGAGGATGTGGGCAAGACTTTCTACATATTCAACAACAACTTGAATTATTACCAGTTCCCCATCTCCGGCAAACTGCAGTTTGACATGAATCCCGAGAATAAAGGAGAGGCCAAAATTTCTTCTGGCAGGAACATCTATCGCATCAAACACGATAGGATGAACAGTGCCACCACGTACGATGTATCTGCTGGCGATCGTCTGTATATAGAGCTCTTGGACGACTACGACAAACTCATCCCTCTTTTCATAGAAATGAAAATTAGCTATCCTATAATAAATAACAATAATGACTAACGATATTTTTGGCCACACGAAACGCGACGACCATGGCGACGAGCTTCTCATGCTCGACGTCAGGGTTAAAAAGCTGCGAAGCGACCTGCAGGCCCTACAGTCCACGCTCAACTCCAGCCTCCAGACCGAGATATCCAGCTTGCAGTCTCAGTGCCTGGACCCTGTACTCAAGATTGATGCAGAGCTAAAATCGCTGCTGCAAAAATACACTGACCTTGCGTCGATAGACAATCTCGACAAGCTGGCACTGAGTGTGGGCAATCTGCAGAACGAACTTCTGAAGCTGCAACAAACGCAAACCTCAGACGTTGAACAGCTGAAACAACGCTTGCAGGACCAAACAAGCAACATCCAGACCGAACTGCAAACTATCATCCAGAGCATTAAAACACAAGACGACTACGATCGCGTGAACGCTAGTATTGCTAAATTGCGCGAACAGTTTCAATCTTTCAAAATCCCTACGTTGGAAAGCATCAAGGCTGAGCTACAAACGGACGCTTTGCATGCGGCCATCAACGAAGTAAAAACTAAACTCCAAACACTGGAGGATTTTATCGACAATTTACCGTCGTCTAGCGAACTGAACGCCATTGCCCGTAGCGTGGCCAACATCAAACTCCAACTTGAAACCTACGAGGATTTCGGGAAGCTGCAAGGCACCATAACCCATATTGAGGATGCACTTGCTGTTATTAGAAATGATCTGGCGAACGTTCACGATGAGCTGGAAACCAAACTGCCGGGCATCAGGGATACACTGGCCAACGTTCAACAGCAAATCGCCAAGCTGGAAAATCTGAATGCAGAATCCGAGTTGTCTCATTTCCATCACTTGATCGACGACATACAGACTAAGTTGGAAACCCTGCAGCAATCTACCCCCACCCAGGATGACATAACACAACTGCAAAAAGGCATACGTGCTGCTGCCGATGCCTCCGAGTTGGACGCGGTGAAAAAAGCTTTGGAGTCGCTCCAAAACACGGTGGCCACCTTACCTACCTCTCAGGAACTGAAAAGCGTGAAAAGAACTCTAAACCGAATACTCAAATCCGACGACATCAAAAACATTCAAACCGAAATTGAATCGATACGGGGGTCTGTCGCGACTTTACCTACCAACCAGAACATCACCGAGCTGCATGAATTGTTTCCGGAAATTAGAACCCAGGTCCACGACCTTGTAATACAGAGCTCCAAGTTGACGCTTGTAGAAAGCCTGCAGCAGATTATTGCCAGCGTGAAAGAGCAAATTGGGAGTATCGAGGCGAGTCAGGAATCGGCTATAGCCAATTTCAGCACCCAACTACATGACTTAAATGAAAAATTTAAAAGTCTTATTGTCGATGTGAAGATCAAGCCTGACTACGACACTGTTGTTCACGCTATCGAGGAACACTTGGAATCGGTAAACGGCAGATTGGAGGATATAGAGACCGAGGTTCGAATTAACGTGAATACTCTGAACGCCAGCATCGACAATCTCAAGTTTACGATTGTCATCGAACTGTACAGCATACCAAACAGAGAGTTCTCCTCACCTTTCAATCCAGGTTACAAACTCTACATGTTGACTCCTGCAAAAGCCTATCACCAATTTTTCCTTGCTGGCACACTTCAGTTCGTCAAGGTTTCCTACTGGTCTTTGCCTCATGCAACCCACTACCCAACCATGACCATAACGAACATTAGCGACGAGCCTAAAATAAGAGGAGTTGAGCTGGTCGATTTCACACACCCCGAAAGTCGCGAGACTGCCTATGCCGAAGATGCCACTCAAATTATCGACATAGAAATATGTGACAAGCTGTATATAGAAAACCCAGCATTGTCTGCAGCCAGAAATCCCATCCAGGCTATATTCTTATTTTCGCGCCATGTCTAGGCAGGGTATCGTGAACGAGCTGCATAAACCTGCACGACGAAACTACAAACGACTGGCGGTGGTGACCAAAGGCGTGGATGACCTTTGGCAGGCTGACCTTGTGGAAATGAGTAGCGGCAACCTAAAAAATTTACATAAAATCAACAAAGGATACAAGTATCTTCTTACTGTTATAGATACATTTTCAAAATTTGCGTGGGCTTTGCCCCTCAAGGCTAAAACAGGTGTGTGCGTAATGGAAGCATTCAAAACTATTTTCAATGAAAGTGGCAGGCGACCTCGATTTCTTCAAACGGATAACGGAAAGGAATTTTACAACTCGATATTTCAACAGTTTGTTCAGAAGCAAAATATTCAACATTACTCGACTTTCAGTCACATCAAAGCCAGCATAGTGGAACGTTTTAACCGTACTCTCAAAACACGCATGTGGAAACGATTCACGCTTCAAGGTAACCACAAGTGGGTCAATGTGCTTCCGGAACTCGTAAACGACTATAATCACAGTTTGCATAGCACGATACGCATGAAGCCTGCCGATGTCAGCAAGTCTGATGAGGCACAATTGATCTCTACTGTTTATTGCCCCAAGTACCGGCCCACTAACAAAAAACCGAAATTCAAAATTGGAGACCAAGTAAGAATTAGTAAATTTAAGCGCATGTTTGAAAAAGGCTTTACCAAAAACTGGAGTACGGAACTTTTCACTGTTGCTCGATTGTTACCCGGTAACCGTCACACGTATATAATAAAAGATAATTGCGACGAAATTTTGAAAGGGCGATTCTACGAGGAGGAACTCTCTAAAACAAAATACCCCAATACGTATCTTATCGAAAAAGTATTACGTAGAAAAGGTGACAAACTGTTGGTGAAATGGTTGGGACTCGAGGAAAAAAGTTGGATCGACGCAAACGAGGTGATTGTGTAACGGGTGCTTGGGATGTGGTGAGGCGACTGCCAGATTTTCCCCCGGAGCGTCAGGCTAGGAAAAACGGCGAACTGTTGCCGGACAACATTCTCTGCCTTATTGTCGGACCTTCAGGGTGTGGGAAAACAACTTTACTTATTGATAATTTTCTTCTTGCTCCCGACTGGTTAGATTGGAAGAACAGGCACTTGTATGTTTTTTCCAAAAGTTTGGAGCAAGCAAAATATCAACAGCTGACAAAACTGTACGAAGGGCTGAGCATAGCTACTTTTGCCTCCGAAGTAATGCCACTAGACTGCTGCCATGAAAATTCGGTGGTGGTCTTCGACGATGTCATCCTGGAGAACCATAACGAAATTCGCAATTTTTTTACACAGGGGCGGCACAGAGGCATGGACTGCTTCTACCTTGCTCAGACTTTTTCTAAAATTCCCAAGCAGCTTCTCCGAGACAACGCTAATTTTATTTGCTTGTTTCGTCAAGACCACACCAATTTAAAACATGCTTACGATGATTATGTAGGCGGGGACATGAACTACAATCAGTTTTCCAAATTTTGCTCTTCATGCTGGAATCAAGATGATTTCGGATTCGCCACGATAGACATGACGAGGAAACCCAATGACGGAAAATACAGAAACAAAATAAACAACTTTCTAAACGTTGCGACGTTACAAGAAACGTCTTGACGTATTATAAATAACAAATAATGAAACGCAAACTCGCAGACGACAACTTGAAGCTGCGCGACTACCTGGCCAAACGCTTCAGGGGTTGGAAATCAGAGAATCGCGGAATTTACGAAGAGAAAAAGCGACAGGACCAACCTATTATTGATGCTATAAGTGGACTAGGTAAAGACATCAAAGATGTTACCGAGCAAAATAAAGATTTAATCAACGAGCTCGTGCCACTTGCTGCTCGAAATTATGCTGTGCCTACACCGATATCCAGTATTCACACTACCCCGTTCGAACTTGGAGCTGCACCTCTGAGACGTCAGGTTCTAGGCAGTACCTCTTCGGACAAGGTAGTTGAATTAGGTCCGTTGGCGAGAGATTACCTGAGCACCGGGAAATTTGAAAAGGACGAGGTGTTTGGATTGTACCCCTCTGTGGAACCTAACGAGGGTGTGGTTTGGAAAATTGGAAAGTCAAAAGTTACGTTCGAAGGTGACGACGTGAAAATTAATTTGGGCGAGAAGAACAGCTGGACTAGGTATCCTGGCACTGTGGGCCTGTGGGAACTTATCACCAAAAAGCAACCTAAAGATTACACAGACGAGGATTACCAAAGTTACACAGAAATTTTAATCATGACGGATGCCCTGTACCAAAACAACGATGCAACACAGAATCGCGTAAAATCAAGCAGTGGAGAAAAATACAGTAACCTCATCAAGCCAATATGGAACCAGCTCAAGACTGGCAGCGGTGTCAAACTCTACAATACCCTACCTAAAGAGTTTGTTTGGGTAGACGACGTAAGGAAGCTTGTAGATCGATTGCTGGTTATCGCAGGCGAAGAAAATGCAGGCAATCGCAACTTCCACAACGAGAAGGTGGGCATCATGGACATGATTAGCACCAAGCTTAGCAACTTTATTGTCAACGACAACAAAGGTATAGGTTACCTTATCAAAATCATCAACACCCTGCCTCCCAAATTCTGGAATGTGGCCGAGGGTCGAGGTCTCGTGAACGACATCATCAACAAGCTACCCTTCCAGATGCACCTACCAATACTGCGGACCGGGTACTAAACTGGAACGGCGACTGGAGAGAGGAGACAAGGGGGTAAATCTGCTGGATGCTGCATGCAAGGATCACGACATTGCTTACAACACATATACGAATCACGTCACGATGCTGATAGAAAATTGGAGCATGCCGCGTTCGGGAGACTCGTCAGCAGAGACGCCTCGCTGGGTGAACGGGTTGCAGCATTGGGCACGACCATTGCCATGAATACAAAACGAAAATTGGGGTGGGGGCTGTAATTAAATAACATACAGTAAAAAAATGTCTACGCATATAACAGACTTACCAACAGAAGTGTTATACAAAATATTTACATTTACTTTCGACGATAGTCACGAGGATGTTAAAAAGCTTATTGATTTAGTTAAAATAACACCACAATTTCGCTTGCCCTGTGAAATGCTACTTCTGGATCATCTGAGAAAAATAAGCGGTGTAAAATCTTCTTCTTCTCCCTATGCTTTTTTTCGGGCTGCTGATGAAAAATTGGCTGATAAGATGGACGAACTTCAAGAGTGGAGACAGGGGAGGAGACGATATACAGACGACTGGTATGCTTCAAATGCTGAAACCAGCAGGATCATCGATCACTTGATCGCATTAGGCAATGCCGAAATTTTTTTCTATAAATAACACACTGTAAAAAATCTACGAGACCAAAAAAAATATTTCTTCGATATGAGTGAAAAAATTAGTGACGTCCAGGCATTAAAACAAATGCTAAATTTGTCAGTCGAATATATAAAAATTCAGGAATTGGAAGTGGACAAACCTTATGCAATAACTTCTGGTTCAATTGTTGCAACCCAGTTTGGTCCTAAAGTACGTCTGTTGCTCAACGGACAATACAGTCTATTTTTACCAGATCGATACGCTAGCATGTTATCCGACGAGAAGCTATCCATTTTAATCGAGAACACAACTCGAATCGTGTACAAGGGGACAAAAGAACTTCTTGGTAAGAAAACAAAGCACATAATCGAATTTGTTTAATAGCTGCAAAGTATATATAAATAACATACCGTAAAAAAATTACACGGGAGGGAAAACAAAAAATCTCTGAACATATATAAAATAACATACCGTAAAAAAAAAATTACATCATGAAGGCCAAGGGCGTCGTGTACCAGATACCATATTCGAATCTGAAAACGCTGGGTGCCCTCGATGGGTTACTCACCAAGAAACAACGCGAGAAGAAACGTTCATGCTTGTCTAAAGGACACGGAATGAAATTGCTGCTCAGCACTCCACAATTGAAAAAGTTGCAGCATTCGCGGAAGCAGCAGAAGATTGTAGGTTTCATATTCAGCATTCCGGCCATCTTGGCAGCTTTGGGTGCAGTGGGCAGCTTGGCAGGAGGCAGTGCTGCCATTGCCAAAACCGTCATCGATGCAAAAAAGAACAAGGCCGAGCTGGAAGAACAGAAACGTCACAACCTGGCTATGGAAAAGAAGGGGAAAGGTGTGACCAAAAAGCGAAAAAACAACCTCGATGCTTTGAAGAAATATAAAAAAAAGAAGAAGCCCTGTCCAACTTCGATATTGAATCTCTGATCGAACTGTTGGGAATAAGGAACTTTAGGGGTGTTTTCATGTCCGATTCTCTACCCTCTGCTGTGAAGAAAAAGGAGTATGGCGTGGTCAACCTGGACAGTTACAAAAATCCTGGTACACATTGGATATGCTACCTCAAAATTGACGATGACAAAGCATTTGTTTTCGATTCGTTCGGTGGCATACCGCCTGCCAGGTTGGTGAAGTATCTCAGTGTTGCCAACCTCTACTACAATGACGAACGCATCCAGGGTTTCACCGATGTTAACTGCGGCCACCTATGCCTTTCCGTTCTCGCATACATGTCTAAAATAAATAACCCCTCAGTGGAGCATTTTCAGAAAGCATTGTGGTACCTAAAACACCATGGGAGTGTTCCATCTCACCAGCGAGACTTCGGTCTTGAAACTCGCGTTGCATGACGACATCATCTATCCTAAATCTATTGCTCTTCGTGCATTCTACAGCATGTACCTGATACCCAATGTCACGGAGCACAATAACAAAATTACTGTTGGAAATGAAAAAATAGTTATCACGCCAGGACAGTACAATCTGTCTACCTTGCAAGCCCAATTGCCAAGAAATATACTGCTATCTCAAAATTCTGTAACTCACAGAATTGAAATTGTGTCTGCTACGGAAACAGTAGACCTAGGCACTGTTGGAGAGCTTCTGGGATTCGAGAACAACACAAAGCTCGAACCTGGCATCAAGCACATCGGTGCCAACATTCCTAAATTTCTAGCCATCGAGACTCTGAACATACATTGCAACGTGGCAGAAGGCATGATCACCAAATCCTCGGATGGCATCCCAGGCAGCCACAAGCAGACAGGTATCATCGCTACGTTCAAACCAAACTCTGAATTCATGGAACCGATTATATACACACCCTCACCACCGATATACTTCCCCATATCTCGTAATCGCATAGACAACATAGAATTGGCAGTGACAAACGAGAAGGGGGAGGTGGTGAATTTTGCCGGAGCTACTACCACCGCCGTCGTGGAGATTAACGTATAATAAATAACAATCATGGAGCAAATCGAAAGTTACGAGTTGCAGTCCTTCCCACCCAATCGTCGCACGTTCGCCAATTTGAACGAACCGAACAGGGAGATTGAATACGATGTGGACGTCGGGGATGGGTTCATTCACCCTCACAGAGCTGATTTGTATATCAAGTTTGATGTGGTGAAGAGAGATAACGGGGAAGCATTTAACGCCAATGCAAATTTAAAACTTGTGGACAATTTTGTACCGCATCTGTTCTCGCAAGTGGAAGTTAGAAAGCATGGCACCGTCATCGATAGGGTTGACTACCCCGGGATTACTTCTACAGCTGTGGGAACACTGAAGCTCTCCAAGACCGATGCAGCATACTACCAGGCAGGGGGATTCGAAGCAGGTACAAAAATCAAAACTCGAAGCCACACAGTACTGTTTCCCATGCGCTTGCTTCCAGGCTTTTTCTCCGACTACACGGAGATTATGTGGAAGGGTGGTTTACGCGTCACTTTTCACAGAAGCGCCAACGACAACGATGTGCTGATGCGTTACAGCACCTTGGGTGCAGACGGTACAGCACTTGCCAACACACTACCCGACGCTGCCAAGTGCGTCATCCAGTCCATGGAGCTGCGCATGCCTGTGGTAGAATACGAATCTAATTACGGTCTCAAGTACAAAGCCGACATCTTGAAGAACCCCCAAGTACCCATCCAATTTTACGGCTACCAGTGCGTGCAGAAACCTGCTTCCGGCAACCATTTTGAATTTGATGTTACTACGCAGTTCAACAGCATCCGGTACGATATGCCAGAGTTTACCGTCGTGCTCTTCCAGACAGGGAAAGATAATAAACAAGAGAAAGATTCTAGCCAGTTCGATAATTGCAAAATTAAGAATGTTTACCTCAAAAATGGCAGGAATGAAGTTTTCCCACGCGAGAACTACAATCTAAACATTACGAACAACGATTACCTGAAACTTTACGAGGCGTACACAGCTTACAAGAGAGTGACCTCCAGCAATGTGGACGTGTACTACAACCCCAACGAGTTCATAGCTCGCAGACCCATGTTCGTCATCAACACATCTAAGAGGAAGCAGGTGGTTGTCAACAATCGTACCAACATAAAGATCGTATGCGAGTTCCACGACGCCTTGCCTGCAGATACTCTGTGCAGCGTCATTCTTATTGCAGAGAAAACATTTGTGTATGACGTCAAGAATGAAAGAGTAACTGAACAGTTTTAGATACAAAAAAAAAATTAAAAAAATAGCACACAATAAGAAATGTGGAATTTTATATACACAAGTACAAACTACAATAAGCAGTTTCCCAGAAGTTTAATTTTGCTGTGCCATGCATGTAATCGAGGAAGTTGAAGTAAATTAAAATTGATTTTTTTTTCATTTTGCATTGCCTATTACTTTTTGTTGCACTCTGGGCAGGCCTTACTAGTTTGGAGGCGATAGTGGCCCCACGGAAGTGTATGGACCCCACATTCAAGAATACACCTCTTGTCGTCGTGTGCATCCAGAGCAACTTTCCTGACAATATTAGTTGTAAACACATGATCGACGCTTTGGATACGATGCTCTTTTTGTAGAATGGGCGATTTTGTTCTGAGGCACTCGAGGTAATCCTCAAACTTGAGGTGCTCCCGAACCACTTGCCTGCTTACACCCTTTGCCTTTTTTGTTACAGAACCCTCAGCCCGGATCGCATACGCTTTGGCACGAAGTCCAGCAAACCCCACAATCACATCCCCGTCTTTCTCGTCCTTGAGTTTGCCGGGCTCTTTTTTGTTTCGGGGCAGGATGCCGTACCGGTTCGGCTGGGGATAGCCCGATGTGTCGAAGAGCTTGACAAGAGCTGGAACTTTGGCTATATCACCATACGCATCGGCCGTGCGAACATGGTACACCAAGCTGTCTGTGTCTGTGTAGAGGAGCGAGATATTGTGGTTGTAGTGTGCACGTAGTATGTCGTAATATGTCTCGAACATGCACAACTTGCTCAGATCCAAAACTGCAGCTCCCACATAGATGGGCTTGTTGAGTAGCACCTCGCCCCGGTTCATGTGAATCAGAGACATCTGTTCGTTGTAAATTGTTCGAGAGCTGAACAGCGGGCTTGCAACAAGTCGACGACACTGTGTTTTCTTCGTCACCAACCTCACATCAACGTGATTTCGCACATTCTCCATGGTCTTCCCAAATATCGCATTGTTCATTAATTTGAAAAAATCGCGATCAAGTTCCGTAGTGGCAGCAGTGCGATGTTTGGTGTTCAGTTTGATGTACGGCTTCAACCATGGAGACTGCCTGAACAAGAGCACGTGGTAAACTGCTTTGACCGAGACCCCTTGCTGCATTAACCACTGGAGGTTCCGGTAGTGTAGCACATAACGTTTTTTGGGCTCCAAGTCCATGACGAGCTTCGGTTGATCCGAGCCAGGTGGACACTTGAATTCCGGAGCAGGCGAAAGGTCACAGAATGTATCCTGCAGCTTCTCGGGGAAGTCAAGGTCCACCTCGGCAAAAAACCCAAACTCGTCGCACTCTTTTTCGATGTCGTGGTATAAAGGATCAACCCACTCAAACTGTCCTGTTGGGAGTGGCTGCATCATGGAGTGCCCGTAAAGATTATTCACATCAGTGTACATGATGTAGCTTGATGGTTGGGAGGGGTCGTAACCAGTGGCCATGTGGTGATTGTTGGCGTGTGCGAAGCGTTGCGCCACTTGGACCATGCCGCCCCGGATAGCTTTCTCGATGAAAAGCATGATATTAATATCGGAGATAAGTGAAAGTTTAATTTTAGTCAGCAGGAGCATGGCCGACCATGCCAGTCCAGGAAGGCTGTAAAAATATACAGGGTCCAGGTTGTAAATGTTTATCGCAGTCGCCCGAAACGCCTGGAACACATCGGCAAGAAGCGTCACATCAAGCTTCAGGTATGCATCGTGGTAATCACCAAAAGTTCGGCAACCCAACTTGACCCACATAGACTGAGCATGCTTGTACTCCTCGTCGGTAATACCTGAACCTCTCAGCTGGCTGTAGAATTTATCCTGGGGAGGCAGCAACTCTTCTTCGAACTTGGAAGGGTCGGTGACGTATTCGTAGGGGTAGACCCCTTTACGTCTGATGAGTGCGACATCTAAGTTCGGGAAATTTGATGTGGTAATGGCTAGTTGGTCGTCTCTGAGCTTCCCAGCAAGAGCATCCAGGCTTGCCTGGAGGAACCTTAGAGAGTCGAGGAACCGAAGCTCGATGCTCCTGCTTTTTGAGTCGGGGATCGGCACCCACTTGCTGACGCTAATATAACGCTCCTCGTTTTGTGCCAGGACATCGATTCTTGCATTGTCGTACCCTAGATGTGTGACCAAGTGATGGAAATCATATCCCGAGCCATTGTGAAAAAAGACCGGTATGAAGCGCGGGTCGCTGGCTCTCAAGTTACATCTGTTGCACCACGGGCCAATGTAGCTTCCGGTCCCATAATGGTCATGGTGGTGGACCTTTTTGTTATCGTCAGTGAAGACCGAGTTGCAAACAGGACAATTTAGAGCTATTTCGTGCTGATGCTTGTCTTTGGGAGACAGAGGCAGCATGGGCTTGGGGGCCAACAGCACCTTCCCTATCTTGATGGCTTCCTGTTGCATTCTCTCCAGGAAGTGTTTGACCGGGTCGGGACCGCGATACACATAGGGCTCGGAGGCAATATGTTGGTCTCGCCACACCACAACATAGGAGTAACTCGAGGCCTCGTGGATTTGGAAAGGAATAGTAGAGGATGTTTCGGGGTTAGGATGGCAGTTAGACAGAGGTTGAAGAAAGGCCTCGAAGTCTGCTACAATATAGGCAGGATGCTTCACCATAGCACTGTGCATGCGAAAACACTCTACTGCACCAGGTTCGGGCAGGATAGTTCGTGCAGGCTTGTTGGTACCACAGTAGAGCATGTGGCGAGCTAGCTTCTCAGCAGCAATGTTGGGTCCTCGAGAGTGTTTGAATTTATATTGTTTTTGGTTGTCGAAAGTGGACAGGCACCTGCGACACACCTCGACATGGTGACTATCACTACTCCGTTGGCTCGAAACAAGCCGAGAGAGGGAACGGATAAGGGTGTAATGGTGATGGGTTTCGTCCTTGATGAGCAGGAGGTTGATTTCTCGTGCCTCGTTGTTGTTGCTCACGTTGCTCACCCGGATGGGGTGGACCTCATGTTTGTTCTCGGTGAGACCGTAAACATTGATGGCTAATTGCAGGCCCAACAAGTCACGAGCACGAACCTCAAACTTGCGAATATGCGAGACTTCTACAGGGTAGGCAATCCCGGCCATTGCATCCTCCAGTTCCGACTCATACTGCGTGTAGTGGTTAACACGGTACGAGTGGTTTCTCCAGTGAACAGGGTGCAATGCTGCCAGCACCGACCAGAGGAAGCATTTGGTGTCTTTGTTCTGAATATTGAGAACAGCTTTCTTTGCTTCAACCTCGGGTGGCAGGGCAATATAGCTAGACCCTGCCAGTGGCAGGAATTTGTTAAGTTTCAGACAAAGTTCGTGGGGGTCGCCACACAGCGAACCGCCCGAGCCTTCAGCCTGATGCTCCTCGTGCTTTGCCACAAGCTTCTCGACAAACTTGTCGTAGATGCTGTCGAGGTCAGTGACATCTACCTGATGCAGTGTTTTTGCTTTTGTGGCATGGAAGAATTTATATATTTCATCAGACGGTTTCTTATACTTGCAGCATAGCACAGCATAGAATTTAGTGGAGTGTGTAGCCAATGCATCGTTGAGGATGGATATTATCTTAGCTCGCTCGCTCTCCAGAAAACTACGCACATCGCAGAAGCTGTCTGATGTTATGTTAAAGTCTTCTAATAAATGCTCAAACGCAAATCGGTCTGCTTTCTTCGCCAGCTTGACGCGTTTGGCAGGTGGCGATGCATCGAGGGAGGTTACTTCTACCTTTCGCTTGGAAGGTTGCGGTAGAGATGTTCCAGTGCTCTTGCAAGTAAGCTGGTGTCGCTTGAAGTTGGCAATAGAAATATTTTTTCCACACTTAGAGCACAGTTTGGTCGCACATATTTGTTTTCCCGGCACACAAGTACGATAGTGCCTTTGAAAATGTTTACTTGACACAGCAGTTTGGCACGTAGGGCAATTTTTTACAGAACGCATAATGCAGAGATTTTTTGGGGGTATGTTATTTAATATCCAATGCTGTGCAATGCAAAATATAATTGTTCACTTTTTTTTAACTATTCTCTATGACCTTACTTGGGTTTTTTTCGCCAAATTATATGCTTCTAGTCTCCTATACAATACAATATACGTACAATATTGTCAACAGTATCATATTTGAGCAGGTCGCTTGTCACCTAAACACTACAGCTCACAGGTTGGTAAAATTTCACATGAAAGCAGATAATACGCTTAAGTCTTATTTATATGTAATTTTCACGGGCGTACAATATTGTCAACAGTATCATATTTGAGCAGGTCGCTTGTCACCTAAACACTACAGCTCACAGGTTGGTAAAATTTCACATGAAAGCAGATAATACGCTTAAGTCTTATTTATATGTAATTTTCACGGGCGTACAATATTGTCAACAGTATCATATTTGAGCAGGTCGCTTGTCACCTAAACACTACAGCTCACAGGTTGGTAAAATTTCACATGAAAGCAGATAATACGCTTAAGTCTTATTTATATATAATTTTCACGGGCGTACAATATTGTCAACAGTATCATATTTGAGCAGGTCGCTTGTCACCTAAACACTACAGCTCACAGGTTGGTAAAATTTCACATGAAAGCAGATAATACGCTTAAGTCTTATTTATATGTAATTTTCACGGGCGTACAATATTGTCAACAGTATCATATTTGAGCAGGTCGCTTGTCACCTAAACACTACAGCTCACAGGTTGGTAAAATTTCACATGAAAGCAGATAATACGCTTAAGTCTTATTTATATGTAATTTTCACGGGCGTACAATATTGTCAACAGTATCATATTTGAGCAGGTCGCTTGTCACCTAAACACTACAGCTCACAGGTTGGTAAAATTTCACATGAAAGCAGATAATACGCTTAAGTCTTATTTATATGTAATTTTCACGGGCGTACAATATTGTCAACAGTATCATATTTGAGCAGGTCGCTTGTCACCTAAACACTACAGCTCACAGGTTGGTAAAATTTCACATGAAAGCAGATAATACGCTTAAGTCTTATTTATATGTAATTTTCACGGGCGTACAATATTGTCAACAGTATCATATTTGAGCAGGTCGCTTGTCACCTAAACACTACAGCTCACAGGTTGGTAAAATTTCACATGAAAGCAGATAATACGCTTAAGTCTTATTTATATGTAATTTTCACGGGCGTACAATATTGTCAACAGTATCATATTTGAGCAGGTCGCTTGTCACCTAAACACTACAGCTCACAGGTTGGTAAAATTTCACATGAAAGCAGATAATACGCTTAAGTCTTATTTATATGTAATTTTCACGGGCGTACAATATTGTCAACAGTATCATATTTGAGCAGGTCGCTTGTCACCTAAACACTACAGCTCACAGGTTGGTAAAATTTCACATGAAAGCAGATAATACGCTTAAGTCTTATTTATATGTAATTTTCACGGGCGTACAATATTGTCAACAGTATCATATTTGAGCAGGTCGCTTGTCACCTAAACACTACAGCTCACAGGTTGGCAAAATCTGACATGAAAGCAGATAATACGCTTAAGTCTTATTTATATATAATTTTCACGGGCGTACAATATTGTTAAGAGCGTCAGTTTCCGTAGAGCTCTCTTTTTCCATCCTCCCTCTATACAGTGAAGCTGTAAAAAAAAACGCAATTAGCTAACCTAGCACACAACATACCTTCCTAATTAATATGGATATTGTCACACATTCCTCTTATTTTATACTGTTGTAAATGGAAAAGATTATGTACGGTAAATGTTTTGTACATTATAGGGAAAAAATGCAAAATATCCCCCAATTTTAATTCGATCCACCTCTGAATTGAATTTTTACATATTCTCACGCCGGCACATATGTTGTTCTATTTTGCTTCTTTTACTTGCCTTGCTTAATTAACTCTCGCTAATTAGCATTTTTTTGGAAGAAGTCAACTAGAACAACATATGGCGGTATGAGAAATATGCAAATTAAAGAATATTTTAGTAATATAAGGGCCCTAGCAATTAGCTTCGTCGACTAAGAGTATTCTTTTAAACGTCTTCAGCTAGATCGTATTACTACGCGAGGACGTTTAAAATGTTTGGGTGTTGAAAAAGTTTGACCTACTTTTTATTTCTATTGTTTGCTAATAGATGGCGCTGATAGTACCCCCTCCCCTCCCTCTCCCTCCTCCTCCTCCTCCTCTGCTGTATGACAAATAGCACAAACATAAAATCAAGATTTTGGAGAGCAAAACATAAAATTTGCATGCATCTGATGTCGAACTAGGAACTTTATCTTTCGGGGAGTCAACATTATTTTTTTACTCAGTCATCATATAACATGAACACACGCAAACATTCACATGTGCTTTTATTATTTTGTGTTCAGTAAGTACAAGTATATTCTTACATAAATTATTGTTTAATTTAATAAATTGTAAACTCGGAGCCTGCTATACTAACATTCCTTCTGTGTTTCATTATACTATTGAAAGCGAATATTGCGTGCATACGGAAATAACACAGAAAAAAAAGCGGATGGAAGCAATTTAAAATCAGTGGAGCAAGGTTAGTATTACGAGAACGTAAAAACATGTGCTTTCATTTAACTTCGAAAAATAAGAATAAATGTGTGCATACAGAACACATATGCTTTCTTTTCACAGTTGTAAAATCATATAAATTGTACATGAAGTAAGTTGCGGGAAGGCTCTCTCTTTTATGTCTGTGTATATGTATGTTGTACAATTAGGTACAAGTATTGTACAATTAGGTACAAATTGTTGTACAATTATTTCCCCCAGTTGCCCAGTTGGAGTTGGGGGCACAACACTGGTACTATTTGTCCGTTTCTTCTTTTAAAAAAAAAATACCCACAGTGCTTACTCATGTATTTTGTTTAATATTTTATTTCAAATTCACTGTCAGAAACTAGTGTTGCCAGTTCCTGGATGTAGGTTTACCTACTCTGTTGGTTGTCACTGTCAAGCTCCCAGTATTCGTACAGCATAAAACGCCATAAACCCCCTCCCCTCAAAATATATACATTGTATACGCCAAGATGCCCTATTTGTAGGTTAGCTTAGCCTGTGAAAGATCATATAGTGGAATTTTTGTGAAGTGGGTTGGCAATACCGACGATCATCAAATAATGATTTCGAGCCTCAAATGATGATTCGAGCGTCAAATGATGATTCGAGCCTCAAATAATAATTCGAGCCTCGTCAGTGCTGCCAATTCCTATTTGTAGGTTAGCTTAGCCAGTGAAAGATGATATAGTGGAATTTTCTTCGAATAGGTTGGCAAAACCCAAGCCTCAAAAAAAAAACATCCAAGAGAGTTGCCAAATATAAAAAAAAACAATAAACCCCCCTCATAAAAGGCTACAGTAAGGGCCCACAGGTCGCCAACACTAGGCCCCCAACAGTGTTGCCAAACATAAAGGGTACATGGGCCCCTCAGGCCCTTTAATGAAAATTTACAGTGAAAAACCCAGTAGGTTAACAACACTGTCAGAAAATCTACGGCAGTGTTGCCAGATGTAAACAGAGGGCAATGGACCCCCCTCATAAAAGGCTACAGTAAGGGTCCATAGTGTTGCCAACTCTGTCCTCAAAATATACATCATAAAAAACTACGACAAGGGCCCACAGAGTTTGCAACACTGGGCGCACATAGGCCCCTCATAAAAAGCTACAGTAATAGGCCACAGTGTTGCCAACTCTGTGCCCTCAAAATATACATCATAAAAGGCTACGACGAGCCTCAAATGATGATTCGAGCCTCAAAAAAAGATTCAGAACTCTCATGTACGCTGAAGCTAGTGGGGTTAACATACACCGTAAAAGGCTACGCCTCGCCCGAACACATGTACACTCACACACAAAAAAAAAAGCTAAAAAATTATACACCGTGAAAGACTACGCCGAGTTGGAAACACTGCTGGTGAGGTTAACATACACCGTGAAAGCCTACGCTTCGCCCGAGTTGGCAACACTGCTTGTGAGGTTAACATACACCGTGAAAGGTTTCAAAATATCAGTTGGTGAAATTTTCGTGGGGTGAGTTGGCAACACTGAGCCCCACATGATGATTCGAGCCCCAAATGAGGGCTTAGAACCGGGTATAGTGCCCTACTCCCTATAGTCAAAATGTAAAAATTAAAAAGCTTTTCAGGCTCTGAAAAGCATAATAGTTTACCATTTTAATGGAAATGATCTCTAGCTTCCTCTGTAGAGAAATTGGGTTTCAAACGAATATTAGCATGGAACGCGAGTTTCTCGAGTTATCAACTTTAGAACCAATTGTCGTAATGTCAGAATTAAAACGATTCTAAGGCTCTTAAAAGTTTAATAATTCAACATTTTAATGGAAATCATCTCTGGCTTGCTCTCTAGAGAATATGAATTTCTAACGAGTATTAGCATTGAACGTGAATTTCTCGAAAAATCGAGTTATCATCCTGTAGTCTAAATGTAATAATTAAAACCTTTCTCAAGCTCTGAAAAGCATAATAATTCAATATTTCAATAAAAATCATTTATGGCTTGGTTTGTAGACAAAATGAGTTTCAATCGAGTATTAACATTGAACACGAATTTCTCGAAAAATCAAGTTATCATCATGTAGTTGAAACGTAATAATTAAAACGCTTCTCAAGCTCTGAAAAGCATAATATATCAAAATTTATTGAAAGTCATTTCTGGCATGCTCTGTAGAGAAAATGGGTTTCAAGTGAGTATTTGAATTTAGCACGAATTTTTCAAAAAATCAAGTTTTGAACCTATAGTCGAACTGTCAGAATTAAAACGTTTCTCTGGCTCTGAAAAGCATAATAATTCAACGTTCTAATGAAAATCAGCTATGGCTTGCTCTGTAGAGAAAATGCGTTTCATACGAGTTTTTAGCATTGAACGCGAATTTCTCGAAAAATTAAGTTTTGATCTTGTAGTCGAAATGTAATAATTAAAACGCTTCTAAAGCTCTGAAAAACATAAAAATTCAATATTTAAAGAAAATCATCTCTGGCTTGCTCTGTAGAGAAAATAAGTTTCAAGCGAGTATTTGCATTTAACGCGAGTTTCTCGAGATATCAAGTTTAAACCTCTTGTCGTAATGTCAGAAATAAACCGATTCTCAGGCTCTTAAAAGTTTAATAATTCGACATTTTAAAAAAATTATCTATGGCTTGCTCTGTAAGGAATGAGTTTCAAGCGAGTACTATCATTGAACGCGAATTTTTCGAAGAATCAAGTTTTGAACTCATAGCCGAAATGTCAGAATTAAAACGTTTCTCAGGCTCTGAAAAACATAATAAATCAACATTTTAATGAAAATCATCTCGGGCTTGCTCTGCAGAGAAAATGAATTTCTAACGAGAATTAGCATTGAACGTGAATTTCTCGAAAAATTAAGTTTTCATCATGTAGTTGAAGCGTAATAATTAAAACGCTTCTCAAGCTCTGAAAAGAATAATAAATCAACATTTTAATGAAAGTCATTTCTGGCATGCTCTGTAGAGAAAATAAGTTTCAAGCGAGTATTAGCATTTAACGCGAATTTTTCGAAAAATCAAGTTTTGAACCCATAGTCGAAATGTCAGATTTAAAACGTTTTTCAGGATCTGAAAAGAATAATAAATCAACAATTTAATGAAAATCATTTCTGCCTTGCTCTGTAGAAAACATGAGTTTCAAACGAGTATTAGCATTGTACGCAAATTTCTTTAAAAATCAAGTTATCATCGTGTAGTCAAAATGTAATAATTAGAACGGTTCTCAAGCTTTGAAAAGCATAATAATTCAACATTTTAATGAAAATCATCTCTGGCTTGCTCTGTAGAGAAATAGGGTTTCAAGTGAGTATTTGCATTCAACACGAATTTTTCGAAAAATCAAGTTTTGAACCTATAGTCGAAATGTTAAAATTAAAACGTTTCTCAGGCTCTGAAAAGCATAATAATTCAACATTCTAATGAAAATCAGCTCTGGCTTGCTCTGTAGAGAAAATGAGTTTCATACGAGTTTTAGGATTGAACGCGAATTTCTCGAAATATTAAGTTTTGCTCTTGTAGTAGAAATGTCAGATTTAAGACGCTTCTCAAGCTCTGAAAAGCATAATAATTTATCATTTTAATGATTATCATCTCTGGCTTGCTATGTAGAGAAAATGGGTTTCAAGCGAGAATTTGCATTTATCGCGAATTTCTCCAAAAATCGAGTTATCATCCTGTAGTCGAAATGTAATAATTAAAACGCTTCTAAAGCTCTGAAAAACATAAAAATTCAAAATTAAAGAAAATCATCTCTGGCTTGCTCTGTAGAGAAAATAAGTTTCAAGCGAGTATTTGCATTTAACGCGAATTTTTCGAAAAATCAAGTTTTGAACCCATAGTCGAAATGTCAGATTTAAAACGTTTTTCAGGCTCTGAAAAGAATAATAAATCAACATTTTAATGAAAATCATTTCTGTCTTTCTTTGTAGAAAAAATGAGTTTCAAACGAGTATTAGCATTGAACGCGAATTTTTCGAAAAATCAAGGTATCATCGTGTAGTCAAAATGTAATAATTAGAACGCTTCTCAAGCTTTGGAAAGCATAATAATTCAACATTTTTATGAAAATCATCTCTGGCTTGCTCTGTAGAGAAATTGGGTTTCAAGTGAGTATTTGCATTTAACACGAATTTTTCGAAAAATCAAGTTTTGAACCTGTAGTCGAAATGTCAACATTAAAACGTTTCTCAGGCTCTGAAAAGCATAATAATTCAACATTCTAATGAAAATCAGCTCTGTCTTGTTCTGTAGAGAAAATGGGTTTCAAGCGAGTATTTGCATTTATCGCGAATTTCTCCAAAAAACGCGTTATCATCCTGTAGTCGAAATGTAATAATTAAAACGCTTCTAAAGCTCTGAAAAACATAAAAATTCAACATTTAAAGAAAATCATCTCTGGCTTGCTCTGTAGAGAAAATAAGTTTCAAGCGAGTATTAGCATTTAACGCGAATTTTTCGAAAAATCAAGTTTTGAACCCATAGTCGAAATGTCTGATTTAAAACGTTTTTCAGGATCTGAAAAGAATAATAAATCAACATTTTAATGAAAATCATTTCTGCCTTGCTCTGTAGAAAAAATGAGTTTCAAACGAGTATTAGCATTGAACGCGAATTTCTTTAAAAATCAAGTTATCATCGTGTAGTCAAAATGTAATAATTAGAACGGTTCTCAAGCTTTGAAAAGCATAATAATTCAACATTTTAATGAAAATCATCTCTGGCTTGCTCTGTAGAGAAATAGGGTTTGAAGTGAGTATTTGCATTGAACGCAAATTTCTCGAAAAATTAAGTTTTGATCTTGTAGTATAAATGTCAGAATTAAGACGCTTTTCACGCTCTTCTTGGCTGCTACAGCCCCTAAAGGGCCTTCGCCTCTCTCACAATGATAGCACATTCTCTTCTGTCTTCTGCTAGACGTCTCCACGGTCTTAATCCCATCCTCCTAAGGTCTTCCTCAACAACCTCCAACCATCTTTTACTTGGCCTTCCTCTTAATCTTCACCATCCTGGTGTCCCTTTATTGACCTTTTTAACAGCTCTGTCTTCAGGTATTCTTTCCACATGTCCTAGTCTCATGCTTCTTATATCGGAAACTATATCTGTTTTTTGTAGTAGAGTGCTCTAATTTCATCGTTTCTCCTTATTCGCCATTGACCATTCTCATTTACTGGCCCGTATATTTTCCTCAGTATCCTTCTTTCCCATCTTGGCAAAAGTTCTTCATCTGCTTGCACCAAAGTCTATGTCTCTGCTCCATATGTCACCTCTGACATTACAACTAGCTGATATACTTTGATTTTCAAATTTCTACTCAGGCTGCGAGATTTGAAAACTCTTAACAATGAGAAATAGCTTCGATTACCAGCTGCAATTCTTGCTTTTCTTTCCTCCTTAATATTATTATACATGGTAACTTATGTTCCAAGATATTGAAAACTTTTGAATTTTTCATAATTGCCTCCATCAACATGTATATATTGGCCTTCCGTGAATTCCATATTTCGCGCTGAGAACATGTATTTAGTCTTGTTTTTTTTTATTTAGAGTCCCATCTCACTAGCTGTTTTCTCCAATCTTTCCAGTCCTTCCATCACTTCTTGCAATCTTCGTGCCATCATATCAATGTCATCAGCATATGCTAGATTTTGGTTCACTGTGTGAAGAGAGTTCCTACTGGGTTACACTCATGATCTTTTCTAAAACTATATTGAATAATATCGTAGATAGCACATCTCCTTGTCTCAAACCTTGGTTTACTGCAAATTCCCTTGTGAGCTCTGCTTCAATCTTCACCTTGCATTTAGTACCCCTAGGCGTCATTCTGGTTAATTTTATTAGCTTGTTCAGGATCCCTAGCTCCTTCAATGCCTCATACAATTTTCTTCGTATATGCCTGCTTAACGTCTATAAATAACTGATGAATATTAATGTTATATTCATAACATTTCTCCATTATCTGCCTGACTATAAATATTTGTTCCGTAGTGGATCTGTTTGGTCTAAAACCACACCGATAATCTCCTAATATTCTTTCAGTCAGTGGTGACAATCTTCTTGCTAGGATTTTTGCAAGCACTTTGTATATTACGCTCACTAGCTATAGTTCATGTTCCCATATATCAGATAACAATTTGTGTATATACTTAATTAGTTGATTTCCCTGAGTTCTTAACCATTTCAGCAGTGATGTTATTAATCCCTGGGGCTTTGTTATTCTTTAGAGGCTTAATAACTGTTCTAACTTCTTCCAGTGTTGGAGATGTTCCGGTTTCGTCATCATGGTACTCCTCTACATCATTCAATTCTAGATCTTGGAACCCATCTTCCACATTAAGTAGCTGACTGAAGTATTCTGCCCATCTCTCTAAGATCTCATTTTCCCCGCCTATTAGGTTTCCTGCTTGGTCCTTACAGAAAGCTGTCTTCGGTTGGAAGCCTTTCCTTATATCCTTCACCCTTATATACATTTTCCTTACTTGCTGATTACTACTATATTCTTCAAGTTCCTCAATCCACTCTTTCTCAAAGCATCGTTTCTTTCTCCTGCACACACAGTCTGCTTCCTTACTTTTAAGTCTACATTGTTCTGTGTTATATCTGGTTTTCCTATTAAGCGTTCTCTTTCGTGCCTCATTTCTTTCTTTTATTGCTGCTTTACATTCCTCATCAAACCATTTACCTCTTTGGATCTTCGTCTTCTCTCCCAGCACTTCCTGTGCTGTTTCATGTAGGAACTCCTTTATTATACTCCATTTCCCTTCAATACCTTCGATTTCCCACCTTTGACTTCTTTGTTCAAGTTGGTTGCCTACCATTAAAAGGAATTGTTTGGCAATGGCTTCACCTCCTTTTATCTTCTCATCATCATACCTTGAGGTCACTTTCGCTCTTCTTCCATCCCTATATGTAGCTATTCTCTGTCTGTATTTAATGCGTACTAAATAATCACTGTCTGCTCCTCGACAGCTATCTGCTTGTAGTATATCAGAGGCATGTCTTCGGTCTATCAGCACATGGTCAATTTGGTTTTGTGTTACACCATCTGGTGAACACCATGTCATTTTCCTCACCTTCTTCCTTTGATGCCAGGTGCTTCGAATAACCATTAAGTTACACATAGCCCGATCTATCAGTCTCAGACCATTATCATTTGAAATTTCATGCAAACTTTCCTTTCCTATAGAGTCTTGGAATGCTTCTTCACGTCCAACCTTGGCATTAAAGTCTCCCATTATTATCTTAATGTCATGTTTTGGTATACCATCGATTACCTGATCCAGCTGCTGGTAGAATCCATCCTTTTCATCTTCTTCTGCTTCTTCCGTTTCGGCATTTACACATACTAAGGTAATGTTGAAGAACTTGGCTTTCATTCTCAGCGTACATAGGCTCTCATTTATTGGTTTGAATTTCTTTACTACAGTTTTATATTTATTGTTTAGTAGGAATCCTGTGCCACCTCTTGTATTTTCACTGCTTCCACTATACATTAATGTGTAATCCCCAGTAGATAGCATTCCATTTCCTTGCCACCTGATCTCCTGCAATGCCGCTACTATTATTCTGTATTTCTTCATTTCCTCCTTTAGGTTTTCCAATGCACCTGGTTTACTTAATGTTCTAACATTCCATGTGGCCAGGTATATATCATTCTTCCGTTTAAGTAGTCCTTTAGCATGCCTGTGTCTTTCCATAGAATACGTCCGGCTATCATTGTTTCTGAGTTCCGCAACAATGATTGTTTTATGGGATAGGGTCGTTAGTCCCATGCTCAACACCCAACCTGGAGGACCAAGGTTTGTATCAGGTTTGCTCCTTTATTTATTTATTTAAAGACATGACACTACAGGCAAATGCCCATTTACAGTGTCTTGTATTATAACACTGTTTGGTACACAAAATATGCAATCAGAAGAATTCAAAAAGTACAATAATATGATAAAATGTGTTACAGTAATATAAAAATTAATATAAGATTAGATATGAAAGAGAAGTATAAAGTATTAACCTGACAGTTTGGGTTAGAACTTACACATGATAACCAATAACCAAGGAAAAACATATGTACTGTTGCCAACACTACGGCTGAGGAATCCGTTCCATCCCCCTCGTAACCCTGAGGACGGGACTTAGGGACTATAGTGTAAGTCACCAACCCTGAGACCTTCTGTAAACAAACGGACTCACCGATTCGATGTATCACTCCGCGTCAGCTGATTCATGACCGAAATCATCTGCCGTTACACTCATAGTACGCCACACCTATTCATTTTATATAAGAGCCTCTGAATGTGAGAACCCGCTCTCAAAACATAAAACGAATATGCAGCCGCATACATTGTTACTCATCCGGTCATTCTCTCTTTCATAACCCTTAAATCTGCAGACACTGACACACCACTGCACTGGGATACGAACTTAACCACTTCATTTACTGGTTTCTCAGAACGTTACATGAATCTATTTCTCACCCCTTTTCAAAGGCTGTCCTTGCTGGTGTTTTGAAAACAAGCTCGGAGAACACTGAGACTTTCCCGCAGGCATAGAACACGGCATGTTATTTTTCTAAGGATATATTACTAACTTGCACTACTTTCTTGCTGTTCACATGATTATTTTTAGAAAATAACCAATGTTATAAAATATCATTATGTACACAAATCTCTAAGCTCATTGAAAGTTACAATGCATATTACTACAAAATGTTCACACTTATCTTGCCTTGCCATGTCACCAAGTTATTTTACGAAGTGCACTATATTTGGCGGAACAAAAATCGTCATTAGGATGCTTGTCAAAGTTTCCAACCGCAATAAATTTAAGAACTTTCTTTGTCTTGTTTTCATCATCATCAATATATTTATTGGACTTAGAGCAATGCATATGGCTGTTTATGCCTATTATATATTTTATTTACATAAGATACAATTTACATAAAATCTACAAACAAATTTCAAATACTCTCCTATCTATATCATCCTTAGAAATATACATTACCATGTTATATCATTTTGTCTAAAAAAATGCAAGTAAAATATATTCAATTCACATGCAAGAAAGAAGCCAAATTTATGGGAAATGATTACTGGTGCAAAGAGTTAACCATAAAGGTGAAGCAATAAGTAAAAAAAGAAAGAGCATTGGGTTTAAAGTGAGACGTCATTTGCGACAGCGTATCCCATACTACAAATTGGCCATTGTTTTACCTTATGTAATGAATCCTGTAACAACGCTGGATTTTCGTGTGGATTATTTTACTTCTATGAGTTTGCAATGCTTTCTGTATGCACGTGGTTTTGTTTACAGAAGGTCTCAGGGTTTGTGATTTGAACTTTAGGTAGGAATATTGGGATAGGATACAATAGGTAAAACGGGACGTTGCAGAACGCCTTAGTCTGGCTTCTTTTCTGAGACCTGTCCAGCATGGGTGACCTTGCTGGTAGAAAATCTACCGCTGGCATAGCTCTCAGCCTCAACAAAGCACGCAAACCCCTCCGCCCGCACGGTCAGTGCTACTATAAGGCGGCGTTCCCTGGAGGGGTTTTCAGGCTCTGAAAAATATAATAATTCAACATTTTAATGAAAATCATCTCTGGCTTGGTCAGTAGGGAAAATGAGTTTGAAGCGAGTGTTATGATTGAACGCGAATTTCTCGAATAATCAAGATTTGATCCTACATTCGAAATGTGATAATTAAAATGCTTTCAAGCTCTGAACTGCATAATAATATAACATTTTTATGAAAATCATCTCTGGCTTGATCTGTAGCGAAAATTAATTTACAACGAATATTCGCATTTAACGCGAATATCTCGAAAATTGAAGTTCTTATCCTATGTAGAAATGTCAAAATTAAAACGATGTTCAGGCTATGAAAAGCACAATAATATAACATTTTAATGAAAATCATATCTGGTTGCTCTGTAGAGAAAATGAGTTTCAAAAGAGTATTATCATTGAACGCGAATTTTTCGAAAAGACAACTTATCACCCTATAGTCAAAATGTAAAAATTAAAAAGCTTTTCAGGCTCTGAAAAGCATAATAATTCAACATTCTAATGAAAATCAGCTCTGGCTTGCTCTGTAGAGAAAATGAGTTTCATACGAGTTTTAGCATTGAACGCGAATTTCTCGAAAAATTAAGTTTTGATCTTGTAGTATAAATGTCAGAATTAAGACGCTTCTCAAGCTCTGAAAAGCATAATAATTTATCATTTTACTGATTATCATCTCTGGCTTGCTCTGTAGAGAAAATGGGTTTCAAGCGAGAATTTGCATTCATCGCGAATTTCTCCAAAAATCGAGTTATAATCCTGTAGTCGAAATGTAATAGTTAAAACGCTTCTAAAGCTCTGAAAAACATAAAAATTCAACATTTAAAGAAAATCATCTCTGGCTTGCTCTGTAGAGAAAATAAGTTTCAAGCGAGTATTTGCATTTAACGCGAATTTTTCGAAAAATCAAGTTTTGAACCCATAGTCGAAATGTCAGATTTAAAACGTTTTTCAGGCTCTGAAAAGAATAATAAATCAACATTTTAATGAAAATCATTTCTGCCTTTCTCTGTAGAAAAAATGAGTTTCAAACGAGTATTAGCATTGAACGCGAATTTCTCGAAAAATCAAGTTATCATCGTGTAGTCAAAATGTAATAATTAGAATGCTTCTCAAGCTTTGGAAAGCGCAATAATTCAACATTTTTATGAAATAAAATAAAATGAATATTATTATACATGGTAACTTATGTTCCAAGATATTGAAAACTTTTGAATTTTTCATAATTCCCTCCATCAACTTGTATATATTGGCCTTCCGTGAATTCCATATTTCGCGCTGAGATCATGTATTTAGTCTTGGGTTTTTTTATTTGGAGTTCCATCTCACTAGCTGTGTTCTCCAATCTTTCCAGTCCTTCCATCACTTCTTGCAATCTTCGTGCCATCATATCAATGTCATCAGCATATGCTAGATTTTGGTTCACTGTGTTGAAGAGAGTTCCTACTGGGTTACACTCATGATCTTTTCTAAAACTATATTGAATAATATCGTAGATAGCACATCTCCTTGTCTCAAACCTTGGTTTACTGCAAATTCCCTTGTGAGCTCTGCTTCAATCTTCACCTTGCATTTAGTACCCCTAGGCGTCATTCTGGTTAATCTTATTAGCTTGTTTAGGATCCCTAGCTCCTTCATTGCCTCATACAATTTTCCTCGTATGATACTGTCATATGCCTGCTTAAAGTCTATAAATAACTGATGAATATTCATAACATTTCTCCATTATCTGCCTGACTATAAATATTTGATCCGTAGAGGATCTGTTTGGTCTAAAACCACACCGATAATCTCCTAATATTCCCTCAGTCAGTGGTGACAATCTTCCTGCTAGGATTTTTGCAAGCACTTTCTATATTACGCTCACTAAGGCTATAGTTCATGTTCCCATATATCAGATAACAATTTGTGTATATACTTAATTAGTTGATTTCCCTGAGTTCTTAACCATTTCAGGAGTGATGTTATTAATCCCTGGGGCTTTGTTATTCTTTAGAGGCTTAATAACTGTTCTAACTTCTTCCAGTGTTGGAGATGTTCCGGTTTCGTCATCATGGTACTCCTCTTCATCATTCAATTCTAGATCTTGGAACCCATCTTCCACATTAAGTAGCTGACTGAAGTATTCTGCCCATCTCTCTAAGATCTCATTTTCCCCGCCTATTAGGTTTCCTGCTTGGTCCTTACAGAAAGCTGTCTTCGGTTGGAAGCCTTTCCTTATATCCTTCACCCTCATATACATTTTCCTTACTTGCTGATTACTACTATATTCTTCAAGTTCCTCAATCCACTCTTTCTCAAAGCATCGTTTCTTTCTCCTGCACACACAGTCTGCTTCCTTACTTTTAAGTCTACATTGTTCTGTGTTATATCTGGTTTTCCTATTAAGCATTCTCTTTCGTGCCTCATTTCTTTCATTTATTGCTGCTTTACATTCCTCATCAAACCATTTACCTCTTTGGATCTTCGTCTTCTCTCCCAGCACTTCCTGTGCTGTTTCATGTAGGATCTCCTTTATTATACTCCATTTCCCTTCAATACCTTCGATTTCCCACCTTTGACTTCTTTGTTCAAGTTGGTTGCCTACCATTAAACGGAATTGTTTGGCAATGGCTTCATCTCGTTTTAACTTCTCATCATCATACCTTGAGGTCACTTTCGCTCTTCTTCCATCCCTATATGTAGCTATTCTCTGTCTGTATTTAATGCGTACTAAATAATCACTGTCTGCTTCTCGACAGCTATCTGTTTGTAGTATATCAGAGGCATGTCTTCTGTCTATCAGCACATGGTCAATTTGGTTTTGTGTTACACCATCTGGTGAACACCATGTCATTTTCCTCACCTTCTTCCTTTGATGCCAGGTGCTTCGAATAACCATTAAGTTACACATAGCCCGATCTATCAGTCTCAGACCATTATCATTTGAAATTTCATGCAAACTTTCCTTTCCTATAGAGTCTTGGAATGCTTCTTCACGTCCAACCTTGGCATTAAAGTCTAAAATTATTATCTTAATGTCATGTTTTGGTATACGATCGATTGCCTGATCCAGCTGCTGGTAGAATCCATCCTTTTCATCTTCTTCTGCCTCTTCCGTTTCGGCATATACACATACTAAGGTAATGTTGAAGAACTTGGCTTTCATTCTCAGCGTACATAGGCTCTCATTTATTGGTTTGAATTTCTTTACTACAGTTTTATATTTATTGTTTAGTAGGAATCCTGTACCACCTCTTGTATTTTCACTGCTTCCACTATACATTAATGTGTAATTCCCAGTAGATAACATTCCATTTCCTTGCCACCTGATCTCCTGCAATGCCGCTACTTTTATTCTGTATTTCTTCATTTCCTCCTTTAGGTTTTCCTATGCACCTGGTTTACTTAATGTTCTAACATTCCATGTGGATAGGTATATTTCATTCTTCCGTTTAAGTAGTCCTTTAGCATGCCTGTGTCTTTCCATAGAATACGTCCTGCTTTCATTGTTTCTGAGTTCCGCAACAATGATTGTTTTATGGGATAGGGTCGTTAGTCCCATGCTCAACCCCCAACCTGGAGGACCAAGGTTTGTATCAGGTTTGCTCCTTTATTTATTTATTTAAAGACATGACACTACAGGCAAATGCCCATTTACAGTGTCTTGTTTTATAACACTGTTTGGTACACAAAATATGCAATCAGAAGAATTCAAAAAGTACAATAATATGATAATATGTGTTACAGTAATATAAAAATTAATATAAGATTAGATATGAAAGAGAAGTATAAAGTATTAACCTGACAGTTTGGGTTAGAACTTACACATGATAACCAAGAAAATAACCAAGGAAAAACATATGTACTGTTGCCAACACTACGGCTGAGGAATCCGCTCCATCCCCCTCGTAACCCTGAGGACGGGACTTAGGGACTATAGTGTAAGTCACCAACCCTGAGACCTTCTGTAAACAAACGGTCTCACCGATTCGATGTATCACTCCGCGTCAGCTGATTCATGACCGAAATCATCTGCCGTTACACTCATAGTTCGCCGCACCTATTCATTTTATATAAGAGCCTCTGAATGTGAGAACCCGCTCTCAAAACATCAAACGAATATGCAGCCGCATACATTGTTACTCACCCGGTCATTCTCTCTTTCATAACCCTTAAAACTGCAGACACTGACACACCACTGCACTGGGATACGAACTTAACCACTTCATTTACTGGTTTCTCAGAACGTTACATGAATCTGTTTCTCACCCCTTTTCAAAGGCTCTCCTTGCTGGTGTTTTGAAAACAAGCTCGGAGAACACTGAGACTTTCCCGCACGCATAGAACACGGCATGTTATTTTTCTAAGGATATATTACCAAGTTGCACTACTTTCTTGCTGTTCACATGATTATTTTTAGAAAATAACCAATGTTATAAAATATCATTATGTACACAAATCTCTAAGCTCATTGAAAGTTACAATGCATATTACTACAAAATGTTCACACTTATCTTGCCTTGCCATGTCACCAAGTTATTTTACGAAGTGCACTATATTTGGCGGAACAAAAATCGTCATTAGGATGCTTGTCAAAGTTTCCAACCGCAATAAATTTAAGAACTTTCTTTGTCTTGTTTTGATCATCATCAATATATTTATTGGACTTAGAGCAATGCATATGGCTGGTTATGCCTATTATATATTTTATTTACATAAGGTACAATTTACATAAAATCTACAAACAAATTTCAAATACTCTCCTATCTATATCATCCTTAGAAATATACATTACCATGTTATATCATTTTGTCTAAAAAAATGCAAGTAAAATATATTCAATTCACATGCAAGAAAGAAGCCAAATTTATGGGAAATGATTACTGGTGCAAAGAGTTAACCATAAAGGTGAAGCAATAAGTAAAAAAAGAAAGAGCATTGGGTTTAAAGTGAGACTTCATTTGCGACAGCGTATCCCATACTACAAATTGGCCATTGTTTTACCTTATGTAATGAATCCTGTAACAACGCTGGATTTTCGTGTGGATTATTTTACTTCTATGAGTTTGCAATGCTTTCTGTATGCACGTGGTTTTGTTTACAGAAGGTCTCAGGGTTTGTGATTTGAACTTTAGGTAGGAATATTGGGATAGGATACAATAGGTAAAACGGGACGTTGCAGAACGCCTTAGTCTGGCTTCTTTTCTGAGACCTGTCCAGCATGGGTGACCTTGCTGGTAGAAAATCTACCGCTGGCATAGCTCTCAGCCTCAACAAAGCCCGCAAACCCCTCCGCCCGCACGGTCAGTGCTACTATAAGGCGGCGTTCCCTGGAGGGATTTTCAGGCTCTGAAAAATATAATAATTCAACATTTTAATGAAAATCATCTCTGGCTTGGTCAGTAGGGAAAATGAGTTTGAAGCGAGTGTTATGATTGAACGCGAATTTCTCGAATAATCAAGATTTGATCCTACATTCGAAATGTGATAATTAAAATGCTTTTAAGCTCTGAACTGCATAATAATATAACATTTTTATGAAAATCATCTCTGGCTTGATCTGTAGCGAAAATTAATTTACAACGAATATTCGCATTTAACGCGAATATCTCGAAAATTGAAGTTCTTATCCTATGTAGAAATGTCAAAATTAAAACGATGTTCAGGATATGAAAAGCACAATAATATAACATTTTAATGAAAATCATATCTGGTTGCTCTGTAGAGAAAATGAGTTTCAAAAGAGTATTATCATTGAACCCGAATTTTTCGAAAAGACAACTTATCACCCTATAGTCAAAATGTAAAAATTAAAAAGCTTTTCAGGCTCTGAAAAGCATAATAGTTTACCATTTTAATGGAAATGATCTCTAGCTTGCTCTGTAGAGAAATTGAGTTTCAAACGAATATTAGCATTGAACGAATATTAGCATTGAACGCGAATTTCTCGAAAAATCAAGATTTGATCCTACATTCGAAATGTGATAATTAAAATGCTTTTAAGCTCTGAACTGCATAATAATATAACATTTTTATGAAAATCATCTCTGGCTTGATCTGTAGCGAAAATTAATTTACAACGAATATTCGCATTTAACGCGAGTTTCTCGAGATATCAACTTTAGAACCTATTGTCGAAATGTCAGATTTAAAACGTTTTTCAGGCTCTGAAAAGAATAATAAATCAACATTTTAATGAAAATCAACTCTAGCTTGCTCTGTAGAGAATATGAATTTCTAACGAGTATTAGCATTGAACGTGAATATCTCGAAAAATTAAGTTATCATCCTGTAGTCGAAATGTAATAATTAAAACGTGTCTCAAGCTCTGAAAAGCATAATAATTCAATATTTTAATAAAAATCATCTATGGCTTGGTTTGTAGAGAAAATGAGTTTCAAACGAGTATTAGCATTGAACACGAATTTCTCGAAAAATCAAGTTATCATCATGTAGTTGAAACGTAATAATTAAAACGCTTCTCAAGCTCTGAAAAGCATAATAAATCAACATTTTAATGAAAGTCATTTCTGGCATGCTCTGTAGAGAAAATGGGTTTCAAGTGAGTATTTGAATTTAACACGAATTTTTCAAAAAATCAAGTTTTGAACGTATAGTCGAAATGTCAGAATTAAAACGTTTCTCAGGCTCTGAAAAGCATAATAATTCAACATTCTAATGAAAATCAGCTCTGTCTTGTTCTGTAGAGAAAATGGGTTTCATACGAGTATTAGCATTGAACGCAAATTTCTCGAAAAATTAAGTTTTGATCTTGTAGTAGAAATGTCCGAATTAAGACGCTTTTCAGGCTCTTCTTGGCTGCTACAGCCCCTAAAGGGCCTTCGCCTCTCTCACAATGATGGCACATTCTCTTCTGTCTTCTGCTCGACGTCTCCACAGTCTTAATCCCATCCTCCTAAGGTCTTCCTCAACAACCTCCAACCATTTTTTCCTTGGCCTTCCTCTTAATCTTCACCATCCTGGTGTCCCTTTATTGACCTTTTTAACAGCTCTGTTTTCAGGTATTCTTTCCACATGTCCTAGTCTCATGCTTCTTATATCGGAAACTATATCTGTTTTTTTGTAGTAGAGTGCTCTAATTTCATCGTTTCTCCTTATTCGCCATTCACCATTCTCATTTACTGGCCCGTATATTTTCCTCAGTATCCTTCTTTCCCATCTTGGCAAAAGTTCTTCATCTGCTTGCACCAAAGTCTATGTCTCTGCTCCATATGTCACCTCTGACATTACGACTAGCTGATATACTTTGATTTTCAAATTTCTACTCAGGCTGCGAGATTTGAAAACTCTTAACAATGAGAAATAGCTTCGATTACCAGCTGCAATTCTTGCTTTTCTTTCCTCCTTAATATTATTATACATGGTAACTTATGTTCCAAGATATTGAAAACTTTTGAATTTTTCATAATTGCCTCCATCAACTTGTATATATTGGCCTTAAGTGAATTCCATATTTCGCGCTGAGAACATTTATTTAGTCTTGGTTTTTTTTATTTGGAGTCCCATCTCACTAGCTGTGTTCTCCAATCTTTCCAGTCCTTCCATCACTTCTTGCAATCTTCGTGCCATCATATCAATGTCATCAGCATATGCTAGATTTTGGTTCACTGTGTTGAAGAGAGTTCCTACTGGGTTACACTCATGATCTTTTCTAAAACTATATTGAATAATATCGTAGATAGCACATCTCCTTGTCTCAAACCTTGGTTTACTGCAAATTCCCTTGTGAGCTCTGCTTCAATCTTCACCTTGCATTTAGTACCCCTAGGCGTCATTCTGGTTAATCTTATTAGCTGGTTTAGGATTCCTAGCTCCTTCATTGCCTCATACAATTTTCCTCGTATGATACTGTCATATGCCTGCTTAAAGTCTATAAATAACTGATGAATATTCATAACATTTCTCCATTATCTGCCTGACTATAAATATTTGATCCGTAGTGGATCTGTTTGGTCTAAAACCACACCGATAATCTCCTAATATTCCCTCAGTCAGTGGTGACAATCTTCCTGCTAGGATTTTTGCAAGCACTTTGTATATTACGCTCACTAGGGCTATAGTTCATGTTCCCATATATCAGATAACAATTTGTGTATATACTTAATTAGTTGATTTCCCTGAGTTCTTAACCATTTCAGCAGTGATGTTATTAATCCCTGGGGCTTTGTTATTCTTTAGAGGCTTAATAACTGTTCTAACTTCTTCCAGTGTTGGAGATGTTCCGGTTTCGTCATCTTGGAACCCATCTTCCACATTAAGTAGCTGACTGAAGTATTCTGCCCATCTCTCTAAGATCTCATTTTCCCCGCCTATTAGGTTTCCTGCTTGGTCCTTACAGAAAGCTGTCTTCGGTTGGAAGCCTTTCCTTATATCCTTCACCCTCATATACATTTTCCTTACTTGCTGATTACTACTATATTCTTCAAGTTCCTCAATCCACTCTCTCTCAAAGCATCGTTTCTTTCTCCTGCACACACAGTCTGCTTCCTTACTTTTAAGTCTACATTGTTCTGTGTTATATCTGGTTTTCCTATTAAGCATTCTCTTTCGTGCCTCATTTCTTTCATTTATTGCTGCTTTACATTCCTCATCAAACCATTTACCTCTTTGGATCTTCGTCTTCTCTCCCAGCACTTCCTGTGCTGTTTCATGTAGGATCTCCTTTATTATACTCCATTTCCCTTCAATACCTTCGATTTCCCACCTTTGACGTCTTTGTTCAAGTTGGTTGCCTACCTTTAAACGGAATTGTTTGGCAATGGCTTCATCTCTTTTTAACTTCTCATCATCATACCTTGAGGTCACTTTCGCTCTTCTTCCATCCCTATATGTAGCTATTCTCTGTCTGTATTTAATGCGTACTAAATAATCACTGTCTGCTCCTCGACAGCTATCTGCTTGTAGTATATCAGAGGCATGTCTTCTGTCTATCAGCACATGGTCAATTTGGTTTTGTGTTACACCATCTGGTGAACACCATGTCATTTTCCTCACCTTCTTCCTTTGATGCCAGGTGCTTCGAATAACCATTAAGTTACACATAGCCCGATCTATCAGTCTCAGACCATTATCATTTGAAATTTCATGCAAACTTTCCTTTCTTATAGAGTCTTGGAATGCTTCTTCACGTCCAGCCTTGGCATTAAAGTCTCCCATTATTATCTTAATGTAATGTTTTGGTATACGATCGATTGCCTGATCCAGCTGCTGGTAGAATCCATCCTTTTCATCTTCTTCTGCCTCTTCCGTTTCGGCATATACACATACTAAGGTAATGTTGAAGAACTTGGCTTTCATTCTCAGCGTACATAGGCTCTCATTTATTGGTTTGAATTTCTTTACTACAGTTTTATATTTATTGTTTAGTAGGAATCCTGTGCCACCTCTTGTATTTTCACTGCTTCCACTATACATTAATGTGTAATCCCCAGTAGATAACATTCCATTTCCTTGCCACCTGATCTCCTGCAATGCCGCTACTGTTATTCTGTATTTCTTCATTTCCTCCTTTAGGTTTTCCAATGCACCTGGTTTACTTAATGTTCTAACATTCCATGTGGCCAGGTATATTTCATTCTTCCGTTTAAGTAGTCCTTTAGCATGCCTGTGTCTTTCCATAGAATACGTCCGGCTTTCATTGTTTCTGAGTTCCGCAACAATGATTGTTTTATGGGATAGGGTCGTTAGTCCCATGCTCAACCCCCAACCTGGAGGACCAAGGTTTGTATCAGGTTTGCTCCTTTATTTATTTATTTAAAGACATGACACTACAGCCAAAGGCCCTTTTACAGTGTCTTGTATTATAACACTGTTTGGTACACAAAATATGCAATCAGAAGAATTCAAAAAGTACAATAATATGATAATATGTGTTACAGTAATATAAAAATTAATATAAGATTAGATATGAAACAGAAGCATAAAGTATTAACCTGACAGTTTGGGTTAGAACTTACACATGATAACCAAGAAAATAACCAAGGAAAAACATATGTACTGTTGCCAACACTACGGCTGAGGAATCCGCTCCATCCCCCTCGTAACCCTGAGGACGGGACTTAGGGACTATAGTGTAAGTCACCAACCCTGAGACCTTCTGTAAACAAACGGTCTCACCGATTCGATGTATCACTCCGCGTCAGCTGATTCATGACCGAAATCATCTGCCGTTACACTCAAAGTTCGCCGCACCTATTCATTTTATCTAAGAGCCTCTGAATGTGAGAACCCGCTCTCAAAACATCAAACGAATATGATGCCGCATACATTGTTACTCACCCGGTCATTCTCTCTTTCATAACCCTTAAAACTGCAGACACTGACACACCACTGCACTGGGATACGAACTTAACCACTTCATTTACTGGTTTCTCAGAACGTTACATGAATCTGTTTCTCACCCCTTTTCAAAGGCTCTCCTTGCTGGTGTTTTGAAAACAAGCTCGGAGAACACTGAGACTTTCCCGCACGCATAGAACACGGCATGTTATTTTTCTAAGGATAAGTCAGGCAATATTACTAAGTTGCACTTCTTTCTTGCTGTTCACATGATTATTTTTAGAAAATAACCAATGTTATAAAATATCATTATGTACACAAATCTCTAAGCTCATTGAAAGTTACAATGCATATTACTACAAAATGTTCACACTTATCTTGCCTTGCCATGTCACCAAGTTATTTTACGAAGTGCACTATATTTGGCGGAACAAAAATCGTCATTAGGATGCTTGTCAAAGTTTCCAACCGCAATAAATTTAAGAACTTTCTTTGTCTTGTTTTGATCATCATCAATATATTTATTGGACTTAGAGCAATGCATATGGCTGGTTATGCCTATTATATATTTTATTTACATAAGGTACAATTTACATAAAATCTACAAACAAATTTCAAATACTCTCCTATCTATATCATCCTTAGAAATATACATTACCATGTTATATCATTTTGTCTAAAAAAATGCAAGTAAAATATATTCAATTCACATGCAAGAAAGAAGCCAAATTTATGGGAAATGATTACTGGTGCAAAGAGTTAACCATAAAGGTGAAGCAATAAGTAAAAAAAGAAAGAGCATTGGGTTTAAAGTGAGACTTCATTTGCGACAGCGTATCCCATACTACAAATTGGCCATTGTTTTACCAAATGTAATGAATCCTGTAACAACGCTGGATTTTCGTGTGGATTATTTTACTTCTATGAGTTTGCAATGCTTTCTGAATGCACGTGGTTTTGTTTACAGAAGGTCTCAGGGTTTGTGATTTGAACTTTAGGTAGGAATATTGGGATAGGATACAATAGGTAAAACGGGACGTTGAAGAACGCCTTAGTCTGGCTTCTTTTCTGAGACCTGTCCAGCATGGGTGACCTTGCTGGTAGAAAATCTACCGCTGGCATAGCTCTCAGCCTCAACAAAGCCCGCAAACCCCTCCGCCCGCACGGTCAGTGCTACTATAAGGCGGCGTTCCCTGGAGGGGTTTTCAGGCTCTGAAAAATATAATAATTCAACATTTTAATGAAAATCATCTCTGGCTTGGTCAGTAGGGAAAATGAGTTTGAAGCGAGTGTTATGATTGAACGCGAATTTCTCGAATAATCAAGATTTGATCCTACATTCGAAATGTGATAATTAAAATGCTTTTAAGCTCTGAACTGCATAATAATATAACATTTTTATGAAAATCATCTCTGGCTTGATCTGTAGCGAAAATTAATTTACAACGAATATTCGCATTTAACGCGAATATCTCGAAAATTGAAGTTCTTATCCTATGTAGAAATGTCAAAATTAAAACGATGTTCAGGATATGAAAAGCACAATAATATAACATTTTAATGAAAATCATATCTGGTTGCTCTGTAGAGAAAATGAGTTTCAAAAGAGTATTATCATTGAACCCGAATTTTTCGAAAAGACAACTTATCACCCTATAGTCAAAATGTAAAAATTAAAAAGCTTTTCAGGCTCTGAAAAGCATAATAGTTTACCATTTTAATGGAAATGATCTCTAGCTTGCTCTGTAGAGAAATTGAGTTTCAAACGAATATTAATATTGAACGCGAGTTTCTCGAGATATCAACTTTAGAACCTATTGTCGAAATGTCAGAATTAAAACGATTCTCAGGCTGTTAAAAGTTTAATAATTCAACATTTTAATGAAAATCATCTCTGGCTTGCTCTGTAGAGAATATGAATTTCTAACGAGTATTAGCATTGAACGTGAATATCTCGAAAAATTAAGTTATCATCCTGTTGTCGAAATGTAATAATTAAAACGTTTCTCAAGCTCTGAAAAGCATAATAATTCAATATTTTAATAAAAATCATCTATGGCTTGGTTTGTAGAGAAAATGAGTTTCAAACGAGTATTAGCATTGAACACGAATTTCTCGAAAAATCAAGTTATCATCATGTAGTTGAAACGTAATAATTAAAACGCTTCTCAAGCTCTGAAAAGCATAATAAATCAACATTTTAATGAAAGTCATTTCTGGCATGCTCTGTAGAGAAAATGGGTTTCAAGTGAGTATTTGAATTTAACACGAATTTTTCAAAAATCAAGTTTTGAACCTATAGTCGAAATGTCAGAATTAAAACGTTTCTCAGGCTCTGAAAAGCATAATAATTTATCATTTTAATGATTATCATCTCTGGTTTGCTCTGTAGAGAAAATGGGTTTCAAGCGAGTATTTGCATTTATCGCGAATTTCTCGAAAAATCAAGTTATCATCGTGTAGTCAAAATGTAATAATTAGAACGCTTCTCAAGCTTTGGAAAGCATAATAATTCAACATTTTTATGAAAATCATCTCTGGCTTGCTCTGTAGAGAAATAGGGTTTCAAGTGAGTATTTGCATTTAACACGAATTTTTCGAAAAATCAAGTTTTGAACCTATAATCGAAATGTCAACATTAAAACGTTTCTCAGGCTCTGAAAAGCATAATAATTCAACATTCTAATGAAAATCAGCTCTGTCTTGTTCTGTAGAGAAAATGGGTTTCATACGATTATTAGCATTGAACGCAATTTTCTCGAAAAATTAAGTTTTGATCTTGTAGTAGAAATGTCCGAATTAAGACGCTTTTCAGGCTCTTCTTGGCTGCTACAGCCCCTAAAGGGCCTTCGCCTCTCTCACAATGATGGCACATTCTCTTCTGTCTTCTGCTCGACGTCTCCACAGTCTTAATCCCATCCTCCTAAGGTCTTCCTCAACAACCTCCAACCATCTTTTCCTTGGCCTTCCTCTTAATCTTCACCATCCTGGTGTCCCTTTATTGACCTTTTTAACAGCTCTGTTTTCAGGTATTCTTTCCACATGTCCTAGTCTCATGCTTCTTATATCGGAAACTATATCTGTTTTTTTGTAGTAGAGTGCTCTAATTTCATCGTTTCTCCTTATTCGCCATTCACCATTCTCATTTACTGGCCCGTATATTTTCCTCAGTATCCTTCTTTCCCATCTTGGCAAAAGTTCTTCATCTGCTTGCACCAAAGTCTATGTCTCTGCTCCATATGTCACCTCTGACATTACGACTAGCTGATATACTTTGATTTTCAAATTTCTACTCAGGCTGCGAGATTTGAAAACTCTTAACAATGAGAAATAGCTTCGATTACCAGCTGCAATTCTTGCTTTTCTTTCCTCCTTAATATTATTATACATGGTAACTTATGTTCCAAGATATTGAAAACTTTTGAATTTTTCATAATTGCCTCCATCAACTTGTATATATTGGCCTTAAGTGAATTCCATATTTCGCGCTGAGAACATTTATTTAGTCTGGGTTTTATTTATTTGTAGTCCCATCTCACTAGCTGTGTTCTCCAATCTTTCCAGTCCTTCCATCACTTCTTGCAATCTTCGTGCCATCATATCAATGTCATCAGCATATGCTAGATTTTGGTTCACTGTGTTGAAGAGAGTTCCTACTGGGTTACACTCATGATCTTTTCTAAAACTATATTGAATAATATCGTAGATAGCACATCTCCTTGTCTCAAACCTTGGTTTACTGCAAATTCCCTTGTGAGCTCTGCTTCAATCTTCACCTTGCATTTAGTACCCCTAGGCGTCATTCTGGTTAATCTTATTAGCTGGTTTAGGATTCCTAGCTCCTTCATTGCCTCATACAATTTTCCTCGTATGATACTGTCATATGCCTGCTTAAAGTCTATAAATAACTGATGAATATTCATGACATTTCTCCATTATCTGCCTGACTATAAATATTTGATCCGTAGTGGATCTGTTTGGTCTAAAACCACACCGATAATCTCCTAATATTCCCTCAGTCAGTGGTGACAATCTTCCTGCTAGGATTTTTGCAAGCACTTTGTATATTACGGTCACTAGGGCTATAGTTCATGTTCCCATATATCAGATAACAATTTGTGTATATACTTAATTAGTTGATTTCCCTGAGTTCTTAACCATTTCAGCAGTGATGTTATTAATCCCTGGGGTTTGTTATTCTTTAGAGGCTTAATAACTGTTCTAACTTCTTCCAGTGTTGGAGATGTTCCGGTTTCGTCATCATGGTACTCCTCTACATCATTCAATTCTAGATCTTGGAACCAATCTTCCACATTAAGTAGCTGACTGAAGTATTCTGCCCATCTCTCTAAGATCTCATTTTCCCCGCCTATTAGGTTTCCTGCTTGGTCCTTACAGAAAGCTGTCTTCGGTTGGAAGCCTTTCCTTATATCCTTCACCCTCATATACATTTTCCTTACTTGCTGATTACTACTATATTCTTCAAGTTCCTCAATCCACTCTCTCTCAAAGCATCGTTTCTTTCTCCTGCACACACAGTCTGCTTCCTTACTTTTAAGTCTACATTGTTCTGTGTTATATCTGGTTTTCCTATTAAGCATTCTCTTTCGTGCCTCATTTCTTTCATTTATTGCTGCTTTACATTCCTCATCAAACCATTTACCTCTTTGGATCTTCGTCTTCTCTCCCAGCACTTCCTGTGCTGTTTCATGTAGGATCTCCTTTATTATACTCCATTTCCCTTCAATACCTTCGATTTCCCACCTTTGACGTCTTTGTTCAAGTTGGTTGCCTACCTTTAAACGGAATTGTTTGGCAATGGCTTCATCTCTTTTTAACTTCTCATCATCATACCTTGAGGTCACTTTCGCTCTTCTTCCATCCCTATATGTAGCTATTCTCTGTCTGTATTTAATGCGTACTAAATAATCACTGTCTGCTCCTCGACAGCTATCTGCTTGTAGTATATCAGAGGCATGTCTTCTGTCTATCAGCACATGGTCAATTTGGTTTTGTGTTACACCATCTGGTGAACACCATGTCATTTTCCTCACCTTCTTCCTTTGATGCCAGGTGCTTCGAATAACCATTAAGTTACACATAGCCCGATCTATCAGTCTCAGACCATTATCATTTGAAATTTCATGCAAACTTTCCTTTCTTATAGAGTCTTGGAATGCTTCTTCACGTCCAGCCTTGGCATTAAAGTCTCCCATTATTATCTTAATGTAATGTTTTGGTATACGATCGATTGCCTGATCCAGCTGCTGGTAGAATCCATCCTTTTCATCTTCTTCTGCCTCTTCCGTTTCGGCATATACACATACTAAGGTAATGTTGAAGAACTTGGCTTTCATTCTCAGCGTACATAGGCTCTCATTTATTGGTTTGAATTTCTTTACTACAGTTTTATATTTATTGTTTAGTAGGAATCCTGTGCCACCTCTTGTATTTTCACTGCTTCCACTATACATTAATGTGTAATCCCCAGTAGATAACATTCCATTTCCTTGCCACCTGATCTCCTGCAATGCCGCTACTGTTATTCTGTATTTCTTCATTTCCTCCTTTAGGTTTTCCAATGCACCTGGTTTACTTAATGTTCTAACATTCCATGTGGCCAGGTATATTTCATTCTTCCGTTTAAGTAGTCCTTTAGCATGCCTGTGTCTTTCCATAGAATACGTCCGGCTTTCATTGTTTCTGAGTTCCGCAACAATGATTGTTTTATGGGATAGGGTCGTTTGTCCCATGCTCAACCCCCAACCTGGAGGACCAAGGTTTGTATCAGGTTTGCTCCTTTATTTATTTATTTAAAGACATGACACTACAGGCAAATGCCCATTTACAGTGTCTTGTATTATAACACTGTTTGGTACACAAAATATGCAATCAGAAGAATTCAAAAAGTACAATAATATGATAATATGTGTTACAGTAATATAAAAATTAATATAAGATTAGATATGAAACAGAAGTATAAAGTATTAACCTGACAGTTTGGGTTAGAACTTACACATGATAACCAAGAAAATAACCAAGGAAAAACATATGTACTGTTGCCAACACTACGGCTGAGGAATCCGCTCCATCCCCCTCGTAACCCTGAGGACGGGACTTAGGGACTATAGTGTAAGTCACCAACTCTGAGACCTTCTGTAAACAAACGGTCTCACCGATTCGATGTATCACTCCGCGTCAGCTGATTCATGACCGAAATCATCTGCCGTTACACTCATAGTTCGCCGCACCTATTCATTTTATATAAGAGCCTCTGAATGTGAGAACCCGCTCTCAAAACATCAAACGAATATGCAGCCGCATACATTGTTACTCACCCGGTCATTCTCTCTTTCATAACCCTTAAAACTGCAGACACTGACACACCACTGAACTGGGATACGAACTTAACCACTTCATTTACTGGTTTCTCAGAACGTTACATGAATCTGTTTCTCACCCCCTTTTCAAAGGCTCTCCCTGCTGGTGTTTTGAAAACAAGCTCCGAGAACACTGAGACTTTCCCGCACGCATAGAACACGGCATGTTATTTTTCTAAGGATATATTACTAAGTTGCACTACTTTCTTGCTGTTCACATGATTATTTTTAGAAAATAACCAATGTTATAAAATATCATTATGTACACAAATCTCTAAGCTCATTGAAAGTTACAATGCATATTACTACAAAATGTTCACACTTATCTTGCCTTGCCATGTCACCAAGTTATTTTACGAAGTGCACTATATTTGGCGGAACAAAAATCGTCATTAGGATGCATGTCAAAGTTTCCAACCGCAATAAATTTAAGAACTTTCTTTGTCTTGTTTTGATCATCATCAATATATTTATTGGACTTAGAGCAATGCATATGGCTGGTTATGCCTATTATATATTTTATTTACATAAGATACAATTTACATAAAATCTACAAACAAATTTCAAATACTCTCCTATCTATATCATCCTTAGAAATATACATTACCATGTTATATCATTTTGTCTAAAAAAAATGCAAGTGAAATATATTCAATTCACATGGAAGAAAGAAGCCAAATTTATGGGAAATGATTACTGGTGCAAAGAGTTAACCATAAAGGTGAAGCAATAAGTAAAAAAAGAAAGAGCATTGGGTTTAAAGTGAGACGTCATTTGCGACAGCGTATCCCATACTACAAATTGGCCATTGTTTTACCTTATGTAATGAATCCTGTAACAACGCTGGATTTTCGTGTGGATTATTTTACTTCTATGAGTTTGCAATGCTTTCTGTATGCACGTGGTTTTGTTTACAGAAGGTCTCAGGGTTTGTGATTTGAACTTTAGGTAGGAATATTGGGATAGGATACAATAGGTAAAACGGGACGTTGAAGAACGCCTTAGTCTGGCTTCTTTTCTGAGACCTGTCCAGCATGGGTGACCTTGCTGGTAGAAAATCTACCGCTGGGATAGCTCTCAGCCTCAACAAAGCACGCAAACCCCTCCGCCCGCACGGTCAGTGCTACTATAAGCCGGCGTTCCCTGGAGGGGTTTTCTGGCTCTGAAAAATATAATAATTCAACATTTTAATGAAAATCATCTCTGGCTTGGTCAGTAGGGAAAATGAGTTTGAAGCGAGTGTTATGATTGAACGCGAATTTCTCGAATAATCAAGATTTGATCCTACATTCGAAATGTGATAATTAAAATGCTTTTAAGCTCTGAACTGCATAATAATATAACATTTTTATGAAAATCATCTCTGGCTTGATCTGTAGCGAAAATTAATTTACAACGAATATTTGCATTTATCCCGAATATCTCGAAAATTCAAGTTCTTATCCTATGTAGAAATGTCAAAATTAAAACGATGTTCAGGATATGAAAAGCACAATAATATAACATTTTAATGAAAATCATATCTGGTTGCTCTGTAGAGAAAATGAGTTTCAAAAGAGTATTATCATTGAACCCGAATTTTTCGAAAAGACATCTTATCACCCTATAGTCAAAATGTAAAAATTAAAAAGCTTTTCATTATCTGAAAAGCATAATAGTTTACCATTTTAATGGAAATGATCTCTGGCTTGCTCTGTAGAGAAATTGAGTTTCAAACGAATATTAGCATTGAACGCGAGTTTCTCGAGATATCAACTTTAGAACCTATTGTCGAAATGTCAGAATTAAAACGATTCTCAGGCTGTTAAAAGTTTAATAATTCAACATTTTAATGAAAATCATCTCTGGCTTGCTCTGTAGAGAATATGAATTTTTAACGAGTATTAGCATTGAACGTGAATATCTCGAAAAATTAAGTTATCATCCTGTTGTCGAAATGTAATAATTAAAACGTTTCTCAAGCTCTGAAAAGCATAATAATTCAATATTTTAATAAAAATCATCTATGGCTTGGTTTGTAGAGAAAATGAGTTTCAAACGAGTATTAGCATTGAACACGAATTTCTCGAAAAATCAAGTTATCATCACGTAGTTGAAGCGTAATAATTAAAACGCCTCTCAAGCTCTGAAAAGCATAATAAATCAACATTTTAATGAAAGTCATTTCTGGCATGCTCTGTAGAGAAAATGGGTTTCAAGTGAGTATTTGAATTTAACACGAATTTTTCAAAAAATCAAGTTTTGAACCTATAGTCGAAATGTCAGAATTAAAACGTTTCTCAGGCTCTGAAAAGCATAATAATTCAACATTCTAATGAAAATCAGCTCTGGCTTGCTCTGTAGAGAAAATGAGTTTCATACGAGCTTTAGCATTGAACGCGAATTTCTCGAAAAATTAAGTTTTGATCTTGTAGTAGAAATGTCAGAATTAAGACGCTTCTCAAGCTCTGAAAAGCATAATAATTTATCATTTTAATGATTATCATCTCTGGTTTGCTCTGTAGAGAAAATGGGTTTCAAGCGAGTATTTGCATTCATCGCGAATTTCTCCAAAAATCGAGTTATCATCCTGTAGTCGAAATGTAATAATTAAAACGCTTCTAAAGCTCTGAAAAACATAAAAATTCAACATTTTAATGAAAATCATTTCTGCCTTTCTCTGTAGAAAAAATGAGTTTCAAACGAGTATTAGCATTGAACGCGAATTTCTCGAAAAATCAAGTTATCATCGTGTAGTCAAAATGTAATAATTAAAACGCTTCTCAAGCTCTGAAAAACATAATAATTTAACATTTTAACGAAAATCATCTCTTACTTGCTCTGTAGAGAAAATAAGTTTCAAGCGAGTATTAGCATTTAACACGAATTTTTCGAAAAATCAAGTTTTGAACCTATAGTCAAAATGTCAAATTTAAAACATTTCTCATTCTCTGAAAAGCATAATAATTCAACATTTTAATGAAAATCATCTATGGCTTGCTCTCTAGAGAAAATGGGTTTCAAGTGAGTATTTGCATTTAACACGAATTTTTCGAAAAATCAAGTTTTGAACCTATAGTCGAAATGTCAGAATTAAAACGTTTCTCATTCTCTGAAAAGCATAATAATTCAACATTTTAATGAAAATCATCTCTGGCTTGCTCTGTAGAGAAAATGAGTTTCATACGAGTATTAGCATTGAACGCGAATTTCTCGAAAAATTAAGTTTTGATCTTGTTATAGAAATGTCATAATTAAGACCCTTTTCAGGCAAGAGCTTACTTACTTCTTTTCTGCTACAGTCCCTTAAGGGCCTTCGCCTCTTTCACAATGATAGCACATTCTCTTCTGTCTTCTGTCTCCACCGTCTTACTCCCATCCTCCTAAGGTCTTCCTCAACAACCTCCAACCATATTTTCCTTGACCTTCCTCTTAATATTCACCCTCCTGGTGTCCCTTTATTGACCTCTTTAACAGCTCTGTCTTCCGGTATTCTTTCCACATGTCCTAGCCACCTGAGTCTCATGGCTCTTATATCGGAAACTATATCTGTTTCTTTGTAGTAGAGTGCTCTAATTTCATCGTTTCTCCTCATTCGCCACTGACCATTCTCATTTACTGGCCCGTATATTTTCCTCAGTATCCTTCTTTCACATCTTCGCAAAAGTTCTTCATCTGCTTGCACCAAAGTCTATGCCTCTGCTCCATATGTCACCACTGGCATTACGACTAGCTGATATACTTGGATTTTCTACTCAGGCTGCGAGATTTGAAAACTCTTAACAGTGAGAAATAGCTTCGATAACCAACTGCAATTCTTGCTTTTATTTCCTCCTTAATATTATTATACATGGTAAATTATGTTCCAAGATATTGAAAACTTTTGAATTTTTCATACGTGCCTCCATCAACTTGTATATGTTGGCTATCCGAGAATTCCATATTTCGCGCTGAGAACATGTATTTTGTCTTGGGTTATTTTATTTGGAGTCCCATCTCACTAGCTGTGTTCTCCAATCTTTCCAGTCCTTCCTTCACTTCTTGCAATCTTCGTGCCATCATATCAATGTCATCAGCATATGCTAGATTTTGGTTCACTCTGTTGAAGAGAGTTCCTACTGGGTTACACCCTTGACCCACTCGTCTCATGATCTTTTTTAAAACTATATTGAATAATATCGTAGATAGCACATCTCCTTGTCTCAAACCTTGGTTTACTGCAAATTCCCTTGTGAGCTCTGCTTCAATCTTCACCTTGCATTTAGTACCCCTAGGCGTAATTCTGGTTAATCTTATTAGCTTGTTTAGGATCCCTAGCTCCTTCATTGCCTCATACAATTTTCCTCATATGATACTGTCATATGCCTCCTTAAAGTCTATAAATAACTGATGAATATTAATGTTATTTCTCCATTATCTGCCTGAGTAGTGTAAGTTGATCGTTTCTACGCCGTACTTGGTACGAGCCCTTTTTTTCCCTCTTTTTTTATCAATTGAATATCAGTTTTTGACATATTTTGACAATTTTTTGTCGATGTTTTAGCGTTTAGCGATGTTTCAGTGAAATTTCCCTTTTTTCCCACCTCGTACTTGGTACGAATGCCACGATCTTACGTGATATAACTTAACCTATCTTTTTTTATTACGTGCTAAACTACACATGTTGTGCAGGTGCCCGGGTTCAAACGCACCAAGTGAGGATCACCAAAACCTCAAAAACTCACTTTCTCTCCACGTTCCGCGCCTCATTTATTGCGCTGACGATGTTTCACAGCGAAGAAAACAGCACCAAAACCTCAAAAACTCACTTCCATCAATTGAGGTTCACCAAAACCTAAAAAAAAACTCACTTTCTCTCCACGTTCCGTGCCTGACGAAGGTGGTATGGTACGTTCTGGAACCATCCTTTTCACGTACTTTTTTTTATTTTACGACGTTTTACGGGCTAAACTAACCTACAAAGAGAAAAGTGGACAGAAAAAAAAGCTCTGGCATCACTTTTTAAGCTATTTTTTACCTCCTGCAAATTTTGCTCTTATGCTAACTCGTCCTTTGACCTACACTTTTGAAATGACTTACGACATTTTCCTATAAGTCTGTCTCCTCTTACTGTAAGGTCCCTCAGTGTAATCTACTACGACCTTGCTCTCAGCGTAATCTGCTACGATGTTTTTTTTAAAAAAAACTCATGTGTGATCTTCTGCGGTGTGTGTGTGTGTATGTGTGTGTGTGTGTGTGTGATAATCAAAATTATTTTTGTTAAGGCTCTCAAAAAAAGAAAAAAAATATCCCGGCAGAGAGGGGTGCGTGGTGCACAACACCAGTTCTAATGGTCATGGCTATCAAAGCCATGCTTTTGTAGAGTTTCATGAGTTATTTTTTTTATTATTTGCGCACCGAACTAACTTACATTTGGATGCCGATCGTGGTGTGCAACGTTAATTTGATCGGAGGTGCCTTATCGGCTGGATCGTCGTCATTCTGCAGTACCGTCGAGGCGAAGTCCAAATTGTACACGCGCTTGCCGAAATGCTTTCGTATGCGCGGAAGGGTGTGTTCGGACCAGTGTGGAAATTTATTTTTTGCACCGAGGTTTGTGGGAGTCTTCGTACTCGAATTGTGCGAAGGGCTTGTGGTCGAAGATTCGTCCGTCGTGCTGGCGATGCTCGTCATCGCAAGTGGTCGTCGTTCCCCCTGAATTCGTTGGTCGCGACACTAAGGCTTCGATCAAAAACGGATTCAAAACAATTCTGTTGGGCTGGCGCAAATCCAAAACTAATCCACTAGGGTGATGAATTAATTGCAAATTTGCTGCATCGACATCGGACGACGATCTAAACCAGGCGCGGCATTTTTTACACACTCTGTAGTTCGTGATGGGTTGCAACGAGGAATGTTCGGTGAATACGAGTATAACTTTCAAATCCGAAGAAATGAGCGTCGGGGTTGTGTTGGTAAGCGTCTGCAGGAAACACATCGTGTGGCAAAATTCGCAGCACGAGTCCGGTACGTCGCAACAGGAGAATTCGATGCGAATGCGCGGGATGAAATGGAGCAAGCACGCTTCGTTCTCCTGCTGGTCGATCTGGTCGAGGATCAAGCTGAATCCCAATTTTGGAGAAACGATCGCTTTCACGGTGTTTGCCTCGGTTCCAAATTGCCTGGCTCCGAAATTGCGATCTTTCATGTGAAAGTAAGAAAAAAGCGTTCGCACGACGTCGACCCACGGCGAGGGGATCTTTACCCAGTTCACGCGTTCGATACGCTCCCGAACGAACGCGGAATCCTTTTTGGGAAAGTAACGTTCTTTGCTCGCGTCCAGGTTGAGAGAATCGATGTACGTGGCCCAAGACCACACGTGGTGGTGCTGCTGCTGCTCCTCGCTGCTACCCTCTACGATCTGGTGGAAACGAAAATTTTCGGGCAGGATCGTCCGTTCGAAGGTTTTGTACTGGGTCGATATTCTCTTTTCAGTCCTCAGGAGGCGCAGAAATTGAGTTTTGAACGCATCGGTTTCGGTTACGTCCTGGTACAAATCTTTCAGGACGTTCAACTTGTTTTCCAGAACCGTGTAATGCAGCACCAGGTAATTGATGTTGCAGTGTATGATGAAGAACGTTGGGATGATGCAGCAGAATCGATAGATCAGACCCCAGCCGAGAAAGTAATGCGTGTGGAAACGATGCTGGGTCGTCCACGTGAATTCGTTCAGACCGTGGCTGTCGCAGACGGTGTTCGGAAAAATCGTTCGCAAGTACATGGCCGGATCCTTTCCGAAAACCTTCTCGAAAACGTGACGCCAAGCCAGAGCGTTGATGCAGTCGCTCTTGAAACTAGCCAGCTGGGGGCTGACAGATCGAGCTTCCTCCCCAGATCGAATTGAGTCGCGTGCTTTTCCACGAACTCCAGGTAGGCCTTCGCCGTGGGCCACACGATGCTCGTGACGATCTGATTTTTGTATTCCCCCGAGAAATTCTATATAAAATAACATACCTGAAATTCTATTCACAGTATAGATTGAATTTTTTTGAGTTTTGTAATCACCCCAAGAAATTCTATATAAAATAACATACCTGAAAATTGTATTCACAGTATAGATTGAATTTTTGAGTTTTGTAATCACCCCGAGAAATTCCATATAAAATAAAATACCTGGAAATTATTTTTTTTGGTTTGTGTGATCTGAGAAAGCATAATGGAATCCACCAGTTTGATCGAATGTGTTACTTGCGAAAAATTATTATCTAAAACTAATATTAGCAAGCACAGGGTAAGATGTAGCGAAACAGGTTCGAGAATTAATCGTTCCTTACCTTCTAAGTCTTGTGCTCGATGTGGAAAGATGATTAGCATTACAAATTTAAGTAAACACCTGAAAATTTGCAAACCATCGACCGGACAAGCATCGAAAAGGAAAATCGATGATCCAGAAACGGAAGCTTCCACTTCCAAGCAAATTAAATTATCTAATGAACCCAAACCAATTAGATCTGCATTCAACGACCAACTCCAGGATTTTTCAATTAAGTCAGAACCAGGCCGTGACATCCTTAGTTTCTTGGATGAAACTAAAACATCTGTACTAAATATTTTAAAAGATAAACTTGAAAACAACTCTATAAAAGTATACGTTGTTCTGTTTTCTGAATACGAGAAAGTTGATGGCACAACGAGTATTTTTTATCATCGTACAAAAAACCAGACACTTTATTTTGCTGACGTCGAAAATTTGGACAACTTCTATTATAAAGTTTCCAACGAGCTGGTTAAGAAACATGACGATTTCGAGGCTAAAGGGTCGGGATGGTCTCTGTGTGGAAGTCCTCACACGTTAACCGTTTACGTGAACCGATTCTCGCCTCTTCGCGCATCCAGCTACGTTCCTCTTCCACCGAACATTCAACACAAGAGGGCTGTGTTAAATATACAGAACAGCGATAAAAAATGTTTCCTTTGGTGTATGTTGGCAGAACTTCATCCGATTCATTGGTCGAATCATCCAGAACGGATTTATCATTACAAGCAATACGAGTCCGAATTTGAAAGTGTAATGTCTGACATTGAATACCCGGTGACATTGTCGGATATAACAAAGTTCGAAAATCGTGCAGGAAAACGCATCGCTATTAATATGTATTCCTTCACGTCAGACTCGTGCATCCCGTCAGGATAAGCGATATCGACGATGACGATGCTCGTGTAATAAATCTCCTTCTAATTTCAAACGAGGATGTTCATCACTACACGCTAATTCGTTCTCTATCACGTTTGGTCAGAAGTCAAACTACCAAGTATGAACATTGCATCGAAGTTTGCCCGAGATGTCTAACCATGTTCGACGATCGAAAACAACTCGATTATCAAAATTACACCGGACGTCAAATTGCTATCGATAAACTTGCAGAACATAAAATTTATTGCGATGACAACAGACCGGCTAGAATGTTGATGCCCGAAACGAACGAAGTCGAAGAATTCAAAATGCACAAGGCATTGTCGGAACATCCCGCAATCATTGTCGCAGATTTCGAGTCTTTCCTGAAACCACTCTCCTACTGCGAACCGGATCCTGAAATTTCCTCCACAACGCCGTACCAGCTTCATCAACCTAATAGTTTCGGCTATGTTGTTGTGCGACGTGATAAAATAAATGAAGCATATATATACCGCGGGCCAAATGTAATCGAACACTTCCTGGAAAAAATGGTGGAGGAGGTTGAGGTAATTGGTAGCGTACTGCTTACATCAAAACCGATGGCACCTTTAACTGAAAATGAACTTCAAAATTACAATTCCACTGAGGTGTGTCCGGTATGTGATCAAAGTTTCACTGATGAGAACAAAAAAATATTCCACCACGATCATTTCAGCGGAAACTACATAGGTGGAATTTGCAACACGTGCAATCTTAAAATCCAGAAACCTAAATTCATCCCCATATTCTTTCACAACGGAAGCGGATATGATTTTCACCACCTGGTGAGACATCTTGGCTACGATCCGAAACGTATAGGTGTCTTGGCCGAGAATGAAGAACGCTACATTAGTCTCAGCAAGCAAGTGTCGATTCCGGGAACGAAAAATACAATCGAGATGCGCTTCCTGGATTCGTATAGATTTCTCTCTGCAAGTCTGGATGCTTTAGCGAACAAACTCACCGACGATCAATTTAAAATAACTAGAGCTAGTTTTCCCAACGTAGACATAGAACTCGTTAGACGTAAAGGGGTTTATCCTTACGAATATGTTAGTGATGGTTCTAAATTTAACGACGACGCTCTCCCACCTCCAAGAGAATTTTACAGCAGACTCAGAGAGAAAGGAATCACGGACGAAGAATACCAACACGCGCAACTCATGTGGGAGAAATTAGAATGTAGGACACTCGGAGACTACCACGACGCATACTTAAAATTAGACGTGACGATACTCGCGGATGTTTTTCAAGCGTTCAGGAAAACGGCAACGAATATTTATAAATTAGATCCAGCGTATTTCTACAGTCTACCGGGATTAGCGTGGTCGGCAATGTTATTCCAGACGAAGGTCAAGCTGGAACTGATATCGGACGTTGACATGTTGCTATTCATCGAAAGAGGGATACGAGGTGGAATGGTGCAATGCGTACAGAGACATGCAAAAGCTAATAACGTACACATGAAAGAAGATTACGATTCAAATCGAGCATCGAATTACATCTTCTACGCCGACGTTAATAATCTCTACGGACATGCCATGGTTCAGAAACTTCCTTACGGGGGATTCGAATGGTTAGATCCCACTTCGATAGACATTATTCATTTCGACGATAGCGAGTGTGGTTTCTTCGCAGAGGTAGATCTCCAATTCTCCGACCACCTGCACGACACGTTTTCGGATTTGCCTCCGACTCCCGAAATCAAATGTCCACCCGACTCGGTTCAAGACAAGCTTTTGTTAACATTGGACCCTAAACAGAGATACGTCGTCCACTACAAGATTCTCCGGTTTTTGATTGGGAAGGGTGTTCAGATAGTAAATGTTAGAAGAATACTAAAGTTTAAACATTCCACGTGGTTAAGACCTTACATAGATACTAACACACAACATAGAACAGCTGCCACTTCCAATTTAGACAAGGACTTTTTTAAATTAATGAACAATGCGGTGTACGGAAAGACCATGGAGAATGTTAGAAAGCACGTAGACGTGAAATTAATTTCCGATAAGAATAAATGTCGGAAGTGGATAGCCGATCCTAGATTCAAGTCGATAAAAATTTACAACGAGAATTTGGCACTTTTCAATCTAGATATAAAATTGATGAAATTCAGAAAACCAATTTACATTGGCGCAACGGTTCTCGACTTGTCGAAACTTTACATGTTCGAATTTCATTACGACGTGATGAAACCCTTCTACAATGATAAGATATCACTTTTGTACACGGACACCGACAGCTTCATTTACAGCATACAAACACCTAACCTCTATGAAGACATAAAAAATCCTTCCATGCTTGAGTATTTCGATACTTCTGCGTATCCTCAACCCAACAGATTTGGAATTCCATCTCGTAACAAAAAAGTCCTAGGTAAACTGAAAGATGAATGTAACGGTGATATTATTGTCGAGTTCGCGGGTTTGCGTTCGAAGATGTATGCCATGAGAACAGAGAGTAGCGTCACGAAGAAAGCAAAAGGTGTGGGCAAAAATACGGTGGAGAACAAACTCACCTTCCACGATTACATCGATTGCCTTTACTCACAATCGACGATACTAAGTATAGAACAAAGAATCCAAAGTGTAGACCACGTGATTACAACAAACAAAGTTAGGAAAGTAGCATTAGATCCGCATGACGATAAAAGATGTATTTTGTCTTGTGTAATCCACACGTTGCCTTGGGGACACTATCGTTTAGAAATTGTGACTGTTTTCAAATTGTAAAATGTATAATCACTTCTTGTGTAAAAGAAAAAGAAGGAAATGTCATAGCATACTGTTTTGTTGCGTAGCAACCAGTTGTTGAAAACAATTGAAGAGGAGATAACAAGAACGTTTTGCATATAGTTCGAATCATAGTAATTGGTGCATAATTTAATGTATTTATTCAGTGAAAATAATAAGTATACTCATCAGAGAACAGTGTTGTAATTTTGAACTATATACATTATTGTTATTTCATAATTTGCTGTGAAGTAGAACATTGATTTACTGAGTATAATGTAAAATGCTCAAGCCTCTACGACACTAGCAAAAAGTGGCGACCATGTGACAGGATTCTGAAGTTAAGTAGTTCTTCGGATAAATGGTGTGAAATATAATCTCAGTAGGTCTGGGATTGAAGCGGATTCTAACTGTATTTGATTTATATTCAAGTATTTAAGTGTGTAAGTTTATTTTCGTTAATGAAAAATGTCTTCCAGAGATTCATCTAAATCTCGTAGCAGAAAGAAAACTGCTATGCAATACGAGGGCACACATCTAGCAACGTTTACAAACGTTCAAGGTCAAGAAGTTAATTCTGATGATAAGACTGATACCAGTACTCGCAAGGTGGAATGTTGTGGTGATACGAAAGCTGACATCAGATTTGTTCAGTGCTATAAATGTCTTTCATGGTTTCACTTTTCTTGTCTTAAATTGTCACTTGTTCATTGGTCTATTTATTCTACTACGGTAGAGTATTACTTTTGTAAATCTTGTGAACCTAGCTATAATCCATATGAATTGTCAGCTTACAAAGAGAGTATTAGTCCTAATTTTAACGATCTGCTAGAAACAATCAAGAACATTCAGTTTGTGGTAGTTAATTCTAGCAAAGAATTAAAATCTCAGCTTGAGGATTCAAACAAAGAATTAAAATCTCAGCTTGAGGATTCAAACAAAGAATTAAAATCTCAGCTTGAAGCCTCCAATAGAGAATTGAAATCTTCCAGCGAAGAATTAAAAGCTCAGCTTGAAGATTCCAACAAAGATTTAAAATCTCAGCTAGAAGCTTCCAACGAAGAGTTGAAATCCAAAATTGAAGCTTCCAATGTCGAGTTACAGTCTAAAATTGAATCTATGAATTTTGATTTTAAGCAGGTTAATAACCGTATAGACGTGTTGGCTTCTGATGTAGCAATAAGAATCGAATCTTTAGCAGAAACATGTGTAAGTTCAAATGCAGAATTAAACCAGAAGTTGCAAGAAAGCTTGCGAAATTATGACTGTAAAATATCAGACATTCTTAGTATACAAGATCTTCGTGAGAAACAAATAAATGAAATTGAAGGTTCTTTGCAAGGTGCAAAAGACGATATAGGTAAACTCAAATGTGGATTTGATGATTGTTGTTCGCAAGTTGAAACATTCGATTCCAAGGTTTCACAGTGTTTCGAAATTGTTAATCAGTACGATAATAATTTGAAACAGCTTGCATTACGTGTTGATGTCATTGAGAATAATATGCACAAACCAATTAATGTAAATTATGGTGGTGCTGATTGTGCTGTTACAGGTACTTCTCATAACAAATATTCTAATACGAACACTCAAGTTCATGGTATTGATAAAGTTACAAATCGCCAATCGAGAAGATTAAATGTAAGGCGTGATTCTGGAACTGGTCATAATCATGATTCTGGTTTGAGTGATTCAGATGGAAGTTCTATTAACTCTACGGATACTACTAAAGTAAAGACGTTTTATGTAAGGGAACCACATCTTAAGCATGTAAGTTGGAAGCAAAATCGCAAACAATCTAGTTTACATAATGCTAGAAAGACGCAAGAAAATTCTAATTGCTCTTGTATGAATAGATCTAGCTGTATTTTAAACAAACGCAGAGTAGAAACTGAGAATAACATTGATGTTTCCTCGAATAACGCATTTCCTGAAACAACATCAAATATGTTAGGTAGGCCAGAGGACTTCCGCAGTTATGGAGGATATTGTAATTTGAATTACACAAACTATCCTTGCACTTGGTGTTCCGGTTCTACTAATTATACTCAAATTCATCCAGACAGGTCTGATAACACAGCTTCAAGAATGAATAATACACAGAGAGCATTTGATTCTCATAATGATAACGATGAGTCTAGAAGGAAAAGGTTTAATCGTACTTACCCTTGCACATATTTTGCTGGTAATCAACAGTCACCAAACATTCATGATAGTGCATTTGTGAATGGAATAGAAAATTGTAATGATGCACATAATTTTCAAGAAGATTGTAATACAGATAGAAGACCGAATTCTGATTCTTTGCCCTTGTACATGAGGAAAGATAGACATTTGAAGTTAAATGAATTGTCTTTATTACCAAAGTTCTCAGGTCGAGTTGAAAAGCAATCTGCAAGAGAATACTTGGAACAATTAAACTCAACATTAGATCTGATAGGAGTGCCTGCTGATAAACGATTGCAGAGCATTCAGAATTGTTTTACAAATCGAGCAGCTTATTGGTTTAGAACACACAAAAGATATTTCTGTTCTTACACTGATTTCGAAAGTAAGTTTATTCAGCAGTTTGCTTCGCCTGAAATGTTACAGTCACAGTTAACTGTTTTAAGGAATCAAAAATACGACCAAAATGCACATGGAAGTTTAGAAACCTTTGCACTAAAAACACATTCTACATATTGTAATTTAGTGAACAATCCGAATGATGTTGATGTTATACAATTGATAATGAGCCAGTTGCCTGATAATGTTGCTAACAATATCGCTTGTCATAGTGTTCAGACGATGGATCAGCTTACAAATATGCTTCGTAAATTAGATGTTATTAGAACTAGTAGGAAAGAACTTATGCATTTACCTGAAGATTTAGATTGCGACAAGTCTAACAAAGGTCTTAAGAAGAATGAACATCAAAGATTAAATGTACGACAAGTAAATATTCGACAAGCAAGAAGTACTAGTTTTTCTTTTACTCAAACTCTGCCTTCTGATAATTTGGATGCCTCTGTTGGAAATAGTTCAGACAATGTAAACCAATCTATGAGTTCAAGATATAATGCAAATAATGCTACTAATTTTGGAAATTTCCGACGAAATAGAAATCAGATGTTTCCTAGGAATTTTTACAATACTGGCAGGTTTTACCGTAATAATAATAGAAATATCCCGAATGAGAATTCCAGACAAGATAATGGTCTTAATTTTAGGCAGCCTAACTACAGATTTTCTAGGAATGGTTACTATAATAGTAACAGATCTTTGTTTCCTTCTGTTTACGAAAACTGTCCACCACAAAATCGAGATGTGCCAGTGGTGAGTGATACAATGAGGTATCAGCCCAGCAATATGCAAAGTAATATAATGACGAGTACATCTAATACTGCTGTAAATCCTAATTTGACTCAAAATCCAACTTCTGATGTTCAGTCTTTACAATTTAATGATGCTAGGCAACAGCAGTTGGAAAGGCAGTCTACTTTAAATTAAAGTGGCAGTCGGAAGAGCCTCTTTCCCTCTGCACTACCTACAAGAGGCACAAGGAAGAGTCAAATGATTTATTTAATGTTTGTGATGCTATGCAATTTTCGAATGAAAATGCATTAAGTAACTTGCAAATTAATTTTTTGTTAGAATGGTTTGAGGAAGAACCTGACTGGGTTATTAACGATGAAGATATTCCTGTACCTTTAACAGAAGTTCCAATTGTACATGGAATTATATGTCAATTGCCTATCATTTGTATAATAGATTGTGGTAGCCAAGCAAATGTTATGAATTATGAGGTTTGGTGTAAGATATCATCATGTATTGGTAATCTTACGTTGGACAAGGTGGATGACATTAGATTATCTGGATTTGCTGGAAATAAAAAGTGCAAAATTGTCGGTTGTAAGACGATAAATATTCAGATTGACAGCGAATACTTCCCAATGGAATTTTTCATTTTAAAAGAACTTAATGCAGACATTATTTTAGGTGTTCCTTTCTTACGAAAGTACAAAGCAATTGTGGATTTTAGGAATCAGAATATAAGTTTAATAACTTCATCAGGAAAGCAAGTGTGTAAAACATTAGATAATAAGAATTCTAGTACGATAAGTGTTGAATCTGACAAGCTTGTATCTGATGTGAAGCATGATACTGACATAACTGAGAATGAATTCCAGTCATGTAGAATGTTAAAATATGTACATATGTTAGATATTGAAACAAATTATATGCCTTCCCAGAGGGATATTCACGAGAAAGTATTTGCAATTGAAGATATCGGTGATTCACAGAAACGTGATTTATTTTCACTCTTATGGAATTATCACGAACAATTTTCTGACAAACCAAGACATGCCAAGGTAGAACCATATAAGATACAGTTAGACAGTAACGTAACTATTGCTACGGCACCTTATCCTATACCAATTTCTAGGAGAAAGAATTTAGAAGAAGAACTCGCCAAATGGGAAAGTTGGGGTATCATGTATCAAGAATCTTCCCCATATTTAAATCCTCTACACATTGTGCCAAAACAAGGTGGTTTATGGAGACCAGTAGTGGATTTTAGAAATTTGAATAAGCATGTCATCAGTCCTCAAGTTAGAGTTGAACCAATTCATGAAATGTTACAACGATTTTTGGGATCAAAATATTTCTCTTCTATTGATTTATCGTGTGGCTATTTCCAGATCCCATTAACTCCAGAATCACATCTTTATACTGCTTTCTCATATCGTGGTAGACAGTATTTATTTCGATATCTTCCTTTCGGCATACGATCTGCTGTGTCCATTTTTCAAGACAGGATGAACAAAATTTTCACGAGAGAATTCAACAACTTTGTTGTTTGCTATTTAGACGATCTCTTGATCTTTAGTAAAACTTGGCAGGAGCATTTAACACACCTGGAAGCTGTTCTGCAAAAATTGAAAGATGTTAATATGTCCATCAAGTTTTCAAAGTGCAAATTTGCTTCTAAAGAAATTGCTTTTCTTGAACATATTGTTTCTGGAAATGAAATTAAGGTAGATAGTAACAAGAATTCTGCTATAATAAATTTTCCAACACCAAATAACAAAAGGTCACTTCGAAAATTCTTGGGTTTAGTTAACTGGAGAAGAAAATTCGTGAATAAATTTGCAGAAGTTGCCCATCCACTTTATGAACTTCTAAAGTCGAATATTCTCTGGACGTGGAAGGAAGTGCATGTAGAAGCTTTTGAAAGGTTACGTGATTTGGTTATATCTCCAGAAGCTTTAGCACAGCCTAATTTTTCTAAACCTTTTAACATAAATGTAGATGGTTCAAAGAAAGGTGTTTTATGGCAAAATGGAGAGACATCAGAAGATAATCCCAGGATTATTCAATATGCAAGTAGAGTTCTTCGTGGTAATGAGTTATCTTACAGTACACATGAAATCGAATGTTTAGCAATTATTTTTGCTTTTGAGAAATTTTATATTTATGTAGCCGGAACTAAAATTAATTTGTTCACAGATCACAAATCTCTTTCTTCGCTGGAGTCAGCAAGAACTTTAAATCCACGTTTAAATAGATGGTGTTTAAAACTGCAAGGTTTTGATTATGATATCCACCATGTTTCGGGAGTAAACAATCAAGCGGCTGACACATTAAGTCGATATCCCGATACTACTACAGGAAATATTTCTTTATCCGAGTTGTTTATTAATAACTTAAAATTGGATATTATTGAAGAAGATACTTTGGAATTCTGGAAGGAGTCTCAACATCGTGACGCATATTGTAGTGCTTTAATTCAGAAGATTGAGAACGGAAATCTTTCCAGGTCTTGTAAGACTCAGTATGCTCTCCAAGATAGCATTTTATTTTTAAAATGTGTTTCTGAAGATAATTGGAGATTAGTTGTGCCAGTTTCATTAATACCGAAAATCTTACATAAACTGCATGATTTGCAAGGACATTTTGGATATAGAAAGGTTTTCAGTAAATGTAAGAAATTATATTATTGGCCAAAGATGAACTTTAGTATTAAACAGTATTTGAATAATTGTTTAACTTGTGCCAGAACTAAACAAGCTGTTTTGAAAAATGAAAAGGATGATTTACACGTTTATTCTACCAGTCCACATTATTTGATTTCAGTTGATTTGATAGGACCACTTCCGAAATCTCAAGGTTACACATTTATATTGACTGTAATAGATGTAATGTCTAAGTTTCTTATGGCATATACTTTAAGGAAAGCAACATCTAGAGAAGTAATTAATAAATTTAAACTGCAATATTTTTATCATTATCCTGTATGTAATAGTCTACTGTCTGATAATGGTTCGCAATTCAAGTCACAAGAATGGAAAACTTTTGTGGAAGAATTTAAAATAAGGCATATCACAACTTCAGTTTATTCTCCGTTTGCCAATCCTATTGAACGATACAACAAGGAGTTAATTAGATTATTACGACTGTACATAAGCAAAAATCATGAACATTGGTCAAAATATTTAAGTTTTGTTTTAGGACTTTTAAATAATTCCGTATCTGAAGTAACGGGATACACTCCAAATGAATTATTTTTGCATTATGAAATAAGAGATCCTGTTTTAAACCAAATTGATTGGCCTGAGACATTGAAAGCAGTTCCTTGGAAATATAAATGTTTAATTGCCAAATCTCGTTTGAAGGAAAAATATAAAATTAAGACTAAGGAAACTAGTGATAGATACACAAGGATAGAGAGAAATGATATAGTATTAGTCAAAAACCATGGACAAAGCAGTGCTGAGTGTAAACGAATACACAAATTTATGGACTTGTGGCTTGGTCCATATTTAGTTAAAGAAATTAATGGTAACTGTTGTGAATTGTTATCGTTGGATGGAAAGAGAACTGTACAAACACATAATGTATCCAATTTAAAGAAATTCAATTGCAGTGAGGAAAGAAAGGACGAATTATGTAAACTTAAGTAATTTCAAAAGATTTCAACAGCCTTTTATTAAGAAATGTTAATATGTTTTAAATAATTATGATATGTTTTAAATATTTTCTTTGTTAATTAATGACAATATGTATGTCAGGAGAAAGTCTGTTTTCTTTGTAGTTTTTCATGTTATCTAAAAATTTTAAAACCGATGTTCTAAAATTTTTCTCCGAAGGAGGGAGAATGTTGTGACTGTTTTCAAATTGTAAAATGTATAATCACTTCTTGTGTAAAAGATAAAGAAGGAAATGTTATAGCATACTGTTTTGTTGCGTAGCAACCAGTTGTTGAAAACAATTGAAGAGGAGATAACAAGAACGTTTTGCATATAGTTCGAATCATAGTAATTGGTGCATAATTTAATGTATTTATTCAGTGAAAATAATAAGTATACTCATCAGAGAACAGTGTTGTAATTTTGAACTATATACATTATTGTTATTTCATAATTTGCTGTGAAGTAGAACAGTGATTTACTGAGTATAATGTAAAATGCTCAAGCCTCTACGACACTAGCAAAATTAGTAAAAATTGTAGCCAATGGAATTGAAAAAAAAAAACTTTAACTGTCTCACATACACAATAAAATAAATAGCAAGGACAATGAATCGTTTTGGTTTCCGAAAGCAAACAATGGAGACTGTACACCGCACGACGACAGATCTACCTTCCGTGTTATCTAAACTCAACGGCCTGTTGATCATTCATCTCAACAGTATTTGGACAAAATTGGATGATGATGTGGGCAAGATGTTTTACGTCTTCAATAACAATTTACATTTCTACGAAATTCCGATCGACGGGAAACTTCAAATCACCGTGAATCCGGAGAACGAAGGGCGAAATATTAAAATTTCTAGCGGCAAGAACATTTTTCGAATGAAGCACGACAAGGTGCTTTCTAACATGGCGTTCGATGTGTCTGCAGGAGATTGTCTTTACGTGGAACTCCTAGGAGATTACGACAAACTCGTTCCTCTCTTCGTAGAATTACGAATCGTCTATCCTATTATAAATAACCGTTAACCAAAATGCCTAACGACATTTTCGGCCACACCAAGCGTGTAGACCACGCAGAAGAGATTCTCATGTTGGATGTCCGAGTCAAAAAGTTGAGGAGCGATTTGATTGCTTTGCAGGAGACAAGTGAGGTGCCACCTTCGTTGAATCCCATCACGCTGGTGCTTCTCTTCAAACGTAATCTCTAAAAAAAATGTCTAGGCAAGCCATCGTCCAAGAATTGCATAAACCTGCACGCCGCAACTACGAACGTTTAGCGGTGGTAACCAAGGGCATCGATGACCTCTGGGAAAGCGACCTCGTCGAGATGAGTAGCGGCAAGTTAAAAAACGTACATAAATTGAACAAGGGCATCAAGTACCTTCTCACCGTCATAGACACATTTTCGAAATTCGCATGGGCTCTGCCTTTGAAGGCGAAAACGGGAACGTGCGTCACGGAAGCATTCAAGACAATTTTTCGCGAAAGCGGCGGCAGACGACCTCGGTTTCTGCACACGGACAAGGGGAAGGAATTCTACAACGCCGTATTCCAAAAGTTTATTCGGAAACACGACGTTCGACATTACTCGACCTTCAGTGACGTCAAAGCCAGCATCGTGGAAAGATTCAATCGCACTCTGAAATCGCGCATGTGGTCACGCTTCACGCTTCAGGGAAGCTACAAGTGGGTCACCATTCTTCCGGAACTCGTTAACGACTATAATCACACGGTGCACAGAACGATAGGCATGAAGCCAGCTGACGTTACCAAGTCCGACGAGCAACGTTTAATTTCTAGCGTTTACTGTCCAAAGTACACGCCCACGACAAAAAAAGCTAAATACAAAATTGGAGACCAGGTGAGGGTCAGTAAATTGAAGCGAACGTTCGACAGGGGTTTCACACGAAACTGGAGCACTGAACTTTTTACCGTGGTTCGAGTTTTACCCGGGAACCGTCACACGTATATAATAAAGGACAGTGGCGGTGAAATTTTATTGGGGCGCTTCTACGAGGAGGAACTCTCTAAAACTAAATACCCCGACACGTACCTTATCGAAAAAGTTTTGCTTAAGAGAGGTGACAAACTTTTGGTGAAATGGCTGGGACTTCCGGAAACAAGTTGGATCGATTCGAACGAAGTGATTCTATGAGTACGTGGAATGTTGTGAAACGTCTACCTGATTCGGAAAATCGAACGAAGAAAAGGAACGGCGAATTGCTCCCCGACAGCATACGATGTCTGATCGTAGGACCTTCGGGGTGCGGAAAGACGACACTGCTCATTGATAATTTTATCCTCGCACCCAATTGGTTAGACTGGGAAAACAGACACCTCTACGTATTTTCGAAAAGTCTCGAACAACCGAAATACCAGCAACTTATGAAACTGTACGAGGGACTGGGCATTGCAACTTTCGCATCTGAAATCATTCCACTGGACGATTGTCTCGAGAATTCCGTTGTGGTGTTCGACGACATGATCTTGGAAAATCAAAACGAGATTCGTAATTTTTTCACTCGAGGACGTCACAAAGGATTGGATTGTTTCTACCTGGCACAAATTTTTCCAAGGTTCCGAAACAACTGCTACGCGACAATGCTAATTTCATATGTTTGTTTCGACAAGACCACACCAATTTAAAACACGCACACGATGATTACGTAGGGGCTGACATGAATTACAATCTATTTTCTAAATTCTGCTCCCACTGTTGGAACAGTGACGATTTCGGATTCGTGACCATCGACATGAATCGAAAAGCAAACCATGGAAAATATAGGAATAAAATAAACGTTTATCTAGACGTCTCAAAGGCTAACAAGAGGACAATTTCAGATTTGCAACAAGAAGAAAAAATCCAAAAAAAAATCAAAAGTCGAGAATCTAAAAAATAAAATTTGAAAAAACGTTCTTTTTTTTCAAACGTCTGACAAGCATATATAAAATAACCATTACAACAAAAAGTGAGTGTTAGAAAAAGTGGATAGTCTCAAGTGGGTGACAGCAAGAAAACTACAAGAACCGAACGTATAGGCTGAGAATTCGACGTTTCAGAAACGTTTCAACGTATATAGAAAAATGTCAAAACGTCAATTTCAAGAAGAGGACAATCTCAAGTTGCGGGAATACCTCGTGAAACGCTTCAAAGGTTGGAAATCCGAGAATCGCGGATCCTACGAAGAGAAGAAACGTCAGGATCAACCTGTGATCGATGCCATCAGCGGTCTAGGTAAAGAAATTAAAAGTGTCACGGAACAAAATAAAAATTTGATCAACGAACTCGTACCGCTCGCAGCTAAAAGTTACACTGTACCCACGCCCATTTCGAGCATTCCTTCGACGCCGTTCGAACTGAAGGACGTACCGGTACGACGTCGAGCCATAGGTAGCACGTCTTCGGATAAGATCGAGTTGGGACCTTTGGCACGAGACTACCTGAGCACGGGGAAGTTCGACAAGGACTAAGTGTTCGGATTGTATCCGAGCATGGAAACCAACGAAGGTGTCGTGTGGAAGTTTGGAAAATCGAAGGTGACCTTCGAAGGCAACGACATTAAAGTTAATTTAGGCGAGAAGGATAGTTGGACCAGGTATCCGGGTACGGTGGGACTGTGGGAACTCGTTGCCAAAAAACAGCCGAAAGATTACACCGACGAAGATTACCAGAGTTACAGGGAAATTCTGATCATGACGGATGCCATGTACCAGAACAACGACGCCTCGCAGAATAGGGTGAAATCGAGCAGCGGTGAGAAGTACAGGAATCTCATCAAACCGATTTGGAACCAGGTGAAAAGTGGAAGCGGCGTCAAACGCTACAACACGTTACCCAAAGAATTCGTTTGGGTGGACGACGTGAAGAAGCTCGTGGACCGATTGTTGGTGATAGCCGGCGAAGAGAATGCAGGCAATCGTAATTTTTACAACGAGAAGGTTGGCATCGTGGACATGATCAGCGCCAAACTTTCCAACTTCATCGTGAACGACGACAAGGGCATAGGTTACCTGATCAAAATCATCAACACGCTGCCTCCGAGATTCTGGAACGTGGCCGAAGGAAAGGGACTCGTGAACGACATCATCAACAAGTTACCTTTCGAGATGCATTTACCTGGCTACCAGTACTGCGGACCGGGTACCAAACGCGAGAAAAGATTGGAGAGAGGAGACAAGGGTGTGAATCCGTTGGACGCCGCATGCAAAGATCATGACATCGCTTACAACACCACTCGCACGGATCTGGATGCACGTCACGAAGCAGACAAGAAATTGGAACATGCAGCTTTCGAAAGATTCGTCAGCAGAGATGCATCGTTGGGTGAACGAGTTGCAGCACTGGGCACCACCATAGCCATCAACACGAAACAAAAATTTGGGTGGGGTGTATAAATAAATAACATACAGTAAAAAAAAAACATGTCTTGTATAACCGATTTGCCACACGAACTGCTATGTAAAATATTCAAACACGCAGTAAACGGAGATGTTAATAAACTTTTAATCATAGCGAGATCAACGCCGGATTTTCGCATCCCTTGTGAAATGGCTGTCAAGGACCGTCTTCGGGAGATCAGTGGCATGAGGTGCGGTGATCTCGACACTCTTCTTTCGGCCGCAGGGGAAAAATTAAACGAGAGAATGGACGAACTGCACGAGGCGAGGCAGGGGAGAAGACGATACACGGATGATTGGCGCAAGTCTAAACAGGAGACCGAAGAAATCATCACGCACATCATCGCGTTTTCCGAAGCACGGACTTTCTTCCTCTAACACAGACAAAAAAATCTTCGATACAAATCTCGTGAAAAAAAAAGTATATATAAATAACACACATCGTGAAAAAAAATTAAATTTCTCTAACACTCTGAAATTTCTCTTCGATATGAGTGAAAAAAAAATGAGTGACCTCCAAGCATTAAAACAAATGCTAAATTTGTCAGTCGAATATGTAAAAATTCAGGAATTGAAAGTGAACAAACCTTACACGATAACTTCCGGTTCAATTGTTTCTACCCAGTATGGTCCCAAGGTACGTCTGTTGCTCGACGGACAATACAGTCTATTTTTACCAGATCGATACGCTAACATGTTATCCGACGAGAAGCTATCTATTTTAATCGAGAACAAAACTCGAATCGTGTACAAGGGGACAAAGGAACTTCTTGGTAAGAAAACGAAGCACGTAATAGAATTTGTGTAACGACTGCGCGGAGTATATAAAATAACATCCCTTGAAAAAAAAATTACACGAAACAAAAAAAAATCTCGGAACATATATATATATAAATAACATACCTTGAAAAAAAATATATATAGAGCATCAACATGAAGCCCAAGGGTGTCGTGTACCAGATACCATATTCGAATCTTAAAAATCTAGGTGCCCTCGATGGGTTACTCACCAAGAAACAACGCGAGAAGAAACATTCTTGCTTGACCAAAGGACATGGAATGAAATTACTTCTCAGCACTCCACAATTGAGACGCTTGCAGCGTTCGCGGAAACAGCAAAAGATCGGAGGTTTCATATTCAGCATCCCGGCCATCCTGGCAGCATTGGGGGCCGTTGGAAGTTTGGCCGGCGGTAGCGCCGCCATCGCGAAAACCGTCATCGACTCGAAGAAGAACAAGGCGGAATTGGAAGAACAGAAACGTCACAACCTGGCCATGGAGAAGAAAGGGGGGAAGGGCGTGATGAAAAAGTTTAAAAAAAAGAAGCAGCACTCACCAACCGAGACATTGAATCTCTGATCGAACCGTTAAAAAATCAAACACTTCAGAGGAGTTTTCATGTCCGACTCGTTACCTTCAACCGTTAAAAGAAGAGAATGCGGAGTAGTCAACTTGGACAGTCAAGAAAATTCAGGCACGCATTGGATATGTTACCACAAAAATGACAAAGCATTCGTTTTCGATTCTTTCGGAGGTGTTCCACCTACAAATTTAGTTCATTATCTGAAAACGAACAAAACCTCTATATACTACAACGACGAACGCATTCAAAATTTCGGAGACGAGAACTGCGGTCATCTCTGCCTCTCCATGCTCGCGTTTCTCTCTAAAATAAATAAGCCATCGGTGGAAGATTTCCAGAAAGCATTGTGGAACCTGAAACAGCATCACGATGGGCGTGTTCCATCTCACGAGCGAATCTTCGATCTTGAAACTCACGCTGCACGACGACATCGTCTATCCTAAATCCATAGCTCTGCGTGCATTCTACAGCATGTACCTCATACCTAACGTCACGCAGCACAACAACAAAATTAGCGTCGGAAGCGAACATATCGTCGTCACGCCAGGTCAATACAATTTTTCTACTTTGCAAGCTCAATTACCCAAAGGCACGTACCTTTCTCAAAATTCGGTCACGCACAGAGTGGAAATCGTGTCCGCGACGGAGACCGTGGACCTGGGCACCATAGGAGAACTTTTAGGTTTCGAGAACAACACAAAACTCGAAGCTGGCATCAAGCACGTAGCAACAAACATTCCTAAATTTCTAGCCATCGAAACTTTGAACGTTCACTGTAACGTGGCGGAAGGCATGATCACGAAATCCTCGGACGGATTGCTGGGAAGTCACAAGCAGACGGGAATCATCGCCACGTTCAAACCCAGTTCCGAGTTCATGGAACCGATCATCTACACACCCTCTTCGCCGATCTATTTTCCAGTATGTCGCAACCGCATAGACGACATAGAGTTGGTGGTCACGAACGAGAAAGGAGAGGTGGTGGATTTCGCAGGTGCAACGACCACTGCCATCGTGGAGATCAACGTATAATAAATAACACACATAGTGAAAAAGGAGCAAATCGAAAGTTACGAGTTGCAATCTTTCCCTCCCAACCGTCGCACGTTCGCAAATTTAAACGAAGCGAACCGGGAGATCGAATACGACGTGGACGTAGGCGACGGGTTCGTTCATCCTCACAGAGCGGACCTCTACCTTCAATTCGACGTGGTGAAGAAGGAAAGCGGAGAAGCGTTTCCGCCCAATGCCAATTTGAAACTCGTGGACAACTTCGTGCCTCACCTGTTCTCGCAGGTGGAGGTGAGGAAACACAACACCGTCATCGACAGAATCGATTATCCAGGCATCACGTCGACGGCAGTGGGAACATTGAAATTATCCAAAACGGACGCAGCATACTACCAGGCGGGAGGGTTCGAAGCGGGAACCAAAATATCGACGAGAAGTCACACGGTGCTCTTTCCCATGCGTCTGCTTCCGGGATTCTTCTCGGACTACAAGGAGATCATGTGGAAGGGAGGACTGAGGATCACGTTTCGAAGAGCGGCCAACGACAACGACGCACTGATGCGATACACCAACTTGAACGCAGACGGCACGCCGCTGCCCAACACTTTATCCGAAGCAGCCAAGTGCGTCATCCGGAGCATGGAATTGAGAATGCCGATCGTGGAATACGAAACGAACTACGCCCTCAAGTACAAAGCGGAGATCTTGAAGAGTCCACAGGTGCCGATTCACTTTCACGGTTATCACTGCGTGCAGAAGATAGCGTCGGGAAGTCACATGGAATTCGACGTGACGACGCAGTTCAACAACATACAGTTCGACATGCCAGATTTCGTCATTGTACTTTTTCAGACCGGGCGCGATAACAATCAGGAAAAAGATTACAGCAAGTTCGACGACTGCAAGATCAAGAACGTTTATCTCAAGAATGGCAGGAACGAAGTGTTCCCGCGCGAGAATTACAACCTCGACATGACCAAAGACGATTACCTCAAACTTTACGAAGCTTACACGGCTTACAAGCGCGTGACCGAGGAAACCGTGGACGTATACTACACTCCCAGCGAATTCAAAATCCGCAGGCCGATGTTCGTCATCAATACCACAAAAAGGAAGCAGGTCGTGGTCAACGATCGAACCAACATCAAGGTCGTCTGCGAGTTCCACGACGCGTTGCCCGATGATACCGTGTGCAGCGTCATCCTCATTGCAGAGAAGTCTTTCGCCTACGACGTGAAGAACGAGAGGGTCACGCAGCAGTTTTAAAAAATAATTCGTAAATAAAAATAATTGCCACATACTAAAAAAATCAACACATTTTTTAGGTTATATAAAATACAATGTAAGTTAGTTCGGTGCGCAAATAAAAAAAAAATAACTCATGAAACTCTACAAAAGCATGGCTTTGATAGCCATGACCATTAGAACTGGTGTTGTGCACCACGCACCCCTCTCTGCCGGGATATTTTTTTTTTCCTTTTTTGAGGGCCTTAACAAAAATAATTTTGATTATCACACACACACACACACACATACACACACACACACCGCAGAAGATCACACATGAGTTTTTTTTAAAAAAAACATCGTAGCAGATTACGCTGAGAGCAAGGTCGTAGTAGATTACACTGAGGGACCTTACAGTAAGAGGAGACAGACTTATAGGAAAATGTCGTAAGTCATTTCAAAAGTGTAGGTCAAAGGACGAGTTAGCATAAGAGCAAAATTTGCAGGAGGTAAAAAATAGCTTAAAAAGTGATGCCAGAGCTTTTTTTTCTGTCCACTTTTCTCTTTGTAGGTTAGTTTAGCCCGTAAAACGTCGTAAAATAAAAAAAAGTACGTGAAAAGGATGGTTCCAGAACGTACCATACCACCTTCGTCAGGCACGGAACGTGGAGAGAAAGTGAGTTTTTTTTTAGGTTTTGGTGAACCTCAATTGATGGAAGTGAGTTTTTGAGGTTTTGGTGCTGTTTTCTTCGCTGTGAAACATCGTCAGCGCAATAAATGAGGCGCGGAACGTGGAGAGAAAGTGAGTTTTTGAGGTTTTGGTGATCCTCACTTGATGCGTTTGAACCCGGGCACCTGCACAACTTGTGTAGTTTAGCACGTAATAAAAAAAGATAGGTTAAGTTATATCACGTAAGATCGTGGCATTCGTACCAAGTACGAGGTGGGAAAAAAGGGAAATTTCACTGAAACATCGCTAAACGCTAAAACATCGACAAAAAATTGTCAAAATATGTCAAAAACTGATATTCAATTGATAAAAAAAGAGGGAAAAAAAGGGCTCGTACCAAGTACGGCGTAGAAACGATCAACTTACACTACTTGCCTGACTATAAAGATTTGATCCGTAATGGATCTGTTTGGTCTAACACAACACTGATAATCCCCTATTATTCCCTCAGTCAGTGGTGACAATCTTCCTGCTAGGATTTTTGCAAGCACTTTGTATATTACGCTCACTAGGGCTATAGTTCATGTTCACATATATCAGATAACAATTTGTGTATATACTTAATTAGTTGATTTCCCTGAGTTCTTAACCATTTCAGCAGTGATGTTATTAATCCCTGGGGCTCTGTTATTCTTTAGAGGCTTAATAACTGTTCTAACTTCTTCCAGTGTTTTAGATGTTCCGGTTTCGTCATCATGGTACTCCTCTTCATCATTCAATTCTAGATCTTGGAACCCATCTTCCACATTAAGTAGCTGACTGAAGTATTCTGCCCATCTCTCTAAGATCTCATTTTCCCCGCCTATTAGGTTTCCTGCTTGGTCTTTACAGAAAGCTGTCTTCGGTTGGAAGCCTTTCCTGATATCCTTCACCCTCATATACATTTTCCTTACTTGCTGATTACTACTATATTCTTCAAGTTCCTCAATCCACTCTTTCTCAAAGCATCGTTTCTTTCTCCTGCACACACAGTCTGCTTCCTTTCTTTTAAGTCTACATTGTTCTGTGTTATATCTGGTTTTCCTATTAAGCATTCTCTTTCGTGCCTCATTTCTTTAATTTATTGCTGTTTTACATTCCTCATCAAACCATTTACCTCTTCGGATCTTCGTCTTCTCTCCCAGCACTTCCTGTGCTGTTTCATGTAGGATCTCCTTTATTATACCCCATTTCCCTTCAATACTTTCGATTTCCCACCTTTGACTTCTTTGTTCAAGTTGGTTGCCTTCCATTAAACGGAATTGTTTGGCAATGGCTTCATCTCTTTTTAACTTCTCATTATCATACCTTGAGGTCACTTTCGCTCTTCTTCCATCCCTATATGTAGCTATTCTCTGTCTGTATTTAATGCGTACTAAATAATCACTGTCTGCTCCTTGACAGCTATCTGCATGTAGTATATCAGAGGCATGTCTTCTGTCTATCAGCACATGGTCAATTTGGGTTTGTGTTACACAATCTGGTGAACACCATGTCATCTTCCTCACCTTCTTCCTTTAATGCCAGGTGCTTCTAATGACCATTAAGTTACACATAGCCAGATCTATCAGTCTCAGACCATTATCATTTGAAATTTCATGCAAACTTTCCTTTTCTATAGAGTCTTGGAATGCTTCTTCACGTCCAACCTTGGCATTAAAGTCTCCCATTATTATCTTAATGTCATGTTTTGGTATACGATCGATTACCTGATCCAGCTGCTGGTAGAATCCATCCTTTTCATCTTCTTCTGCCTCTTCCGTTTCGGCATATACACATACTAATGTAATGTTGAAGAACTTGGCTTTCATTCTCTGCGTACATAACCTCTCATTTATTGGTTTGAAGTTCTTTACTACAGTTTTATATTTATTGTTTAGTAGGAATCCTGTGCCACCTCTTGTATTTTCACTGCTTCCACTATACATTAAAGTGTAATCCCCAGTAGATAACATTCCATTTCCTTGCCACCTGATCTCCTGCAATGCCGCTACTATTATTCTGTATTTCTTCATTTCCTCCTTTAGGTTTTCCAATGCACCTGGTTCACTTAATGTTCTAACATTCCATGTGGCCAGGTATGTATCATTCTTTCGTTTACGTAGTCCTTTAGCATGCCTGTGTCTTTCCATAGAATACGTCCGGCTATCTTTGTTTCTGAGTTCAGTAACAATGTTTGTTTCATGGGATAGGGTCGTTAGCCCCATGCTCAACCCCCAACCTGGAGGACCAAGTTTTGTATCAGGTTTGCTCCTTTATTTATTTATTTAAAGACATGACACTACAGGCAAATGCCCATTTACAGTGTCTTGTATTATAACACTGTTTGGTACACAAAATATGCAATCAGAAGAATTCAAAAAGTACAATAATATAATATGGTAATATGTGTTACAGTAATATAAAAATTAATATAAGATTAGATGTGAAAGAGAAGTGTAAAGTATTAACCTGACAGTTTGGGTTAGAACTTACACATGATAACCAAGGAAAAACATATGTACTGTTGCCAACACTACGGCTGAGGCATCCGCTCCATCCCCCTCGTAACCCTGAGGACGGGACTAGGGACTAGGTAGGAATATTGGGATAGGATATAATAGATAAAATGGGACGTTTCAGAACGCCTTAGTCTGGCTTCTCTTCTGAGACCTGTCCAGCATGTGTGACCTTGCTGGTAGAAAATCTACCGCTGGCATAGCTCTCAGCCTCAACAAAGCACGCAAACCCCTCCACCCGCACGGTCAGTGCTACTATAAGGCTACGTTCCCTGGAGGTATTTTCAGGCTCTGAAATGTATAATAATTCAACTTTGCTTTGTAGAGGAAGTGAGTTTCAAACGAGTATTAGCATTTAACGCGAATTTTTCGAAAAATCAAGTTTTGAATCTATAGAAGAAATGTAATAATTAAAAAGCTTTTCAGGCTCTGAAAAGCATAATAATTCAACATTTTAATGAAAACCATCTCAGGCTTGCTTTGTAGAGAAAATGAGTTTCATGCGAGTATTTCTATTAAACGTGAATTTCTCGAAAAATTAAGTTATCATCCTATAGTCGAAATGTCAGAATTAATATGCTTCTCAGGCTCTTAAAAAAACATAATAATTCAACATTTTAATGAAAATCATCTCTGGCTTGCTCTTTAGAGAAAAAGAGTTTCAAGCGAGTATTGCCATTTGACGCGATTTTCTGGAAAAATCAAGTTTGGAACCTATAGTCGAAATGTCAGAATTAATACAATTCTCAGGCACTGAAAAGCATAATAATTCAACATTTTAATGAAAAACGTCTCCGGCTTGCTTTGTAGAGAAAATGAGTTTCAAGCGAGTATTAGCATTGAACGCGAATTTCTCGAAAAATCAAGTTATTATCCTGTAGTTGAAATGTAATAATTAAAACGCTTCTCAAGATCTGAAAAGCATAATAATTCAACATTTTAATGAAAATCATCTCTGGATTGCTCTGTAGAGAAAATGGTTGCAAGGGATTATTAGCATTTAACACGAAATTTTCGAAAAATCAAGTTTTGAACCTATAGTCGAAATGTCAGCAATAAAACGCTTCTCACTCTCTGAAAAGCATAATAAATCAACATTTTAATGAAAATCATCTCTGGCTTGCTCTGTAGAGAAAATGAGTTTCAAATGAGTATTAGCATTGAACGCGAATTTCTCGAAAAATCAAGTTTTGATCTTGTAGTAGAAATGTCAGAATTAAGACGCTTTTCAGGGTTTTACTTACTTACTTCTTGGCTCATACAACCCCTAGAGGGCCTTGGACTCTCTCACAATGATAGCACATTTTCTTCTGTCTTCTGCTCGACGTCTCCACCGTCTTACTTACATCCTTCTAAGGTCCTCCTCAACGTCCTCCAACCATCTTTTCTTTGGCCTTCCTCTTAATCTTCTCCCTCCTGGTGTACCTTTATAGACCTTTTTAACAGCTCTGTCTTCAGGCATTCTTTCCACATGTCCTAGCCACCTGAGTCTCATGCCTCTTATATCGGAAACAATATCTGTTTTTTTTTTGTTTTTTTTGTAGTAGAGTGCTCTAATTTCATCGTTTCTCCTTATTCGCCATTGAGCATTCTCATTTACTGGCGCGTATATTTTCCTCAGTATCCTTCTTTCCCATCTTCGCAAAAGTTCTTCATCTGCTTGCACCAAAGTCTATGTCTCTGCTCCATATGTCACCATTGGCATTACGACTAGCTGATATACTTTGATTTTCAAATTTCTACTCAGGCTGCGAGATTTGAAAACTCATAACAGTGAGAAATAGCTTCGATTACCATCTGCAATTCTTGCTTTTATTTCCTCCTTAATATTATTATCCATGGTAACTAATGTTCCAAGATATTGAAAACTTTTGAATTTTTCATAGGTGCCTCCATCAACTTGTATATGTTGGCCTTCCGTGAATTCCATATTTCGCGCTGAGAACATGTATTTAGTCTTGTTTTTTTTATTTGGAGTCCCATCTCACTAGCTGTGTTCTCCAATCTTTCCAGTCCTTCCTTCACTTCTTGCAATCTTCGTGCCATCATATCAATGTCATCATCATATGCTAGATTTTGGTTCACTCTGTTGAAGAGAGTTCCTACTGGGTTACACCCTTGACCCACTCGTCTCATGATCTTTTCTAAAACTATATTGAATAATATCGTAGATAGCACATCTCCTTGTCTCAAACCTTGGTTTACTGCAAATTCCCTTGTAAGCTCTGCTTCAATCTTCACCTTGCACTTAGTACCGCTAAGCGTCATTCTGGTTAATCTTATTAGCTTGTTTAGGATCCCTAGCTCCTTCATTGCCTCATAGAATTTTCCTCGAATGATACTGTCATATTCCTGCTTAAAGTCTATAAATAACTGATGAATATTAAAGTTAAATTCATAACATTTCTCCATTATCTGCCTGACTATAAACATTTGATCGTAGTGGATCTGTTTGGTCTAAAAATACACTGATAATCCCCGATTATTCCCTCAGTCAGTGGTGATAATCTTCCTGCTAGGATTTTTGCAAGCACTTTGTATATTACGCTCACTAAAGCTATAGTTCATGTTCCCATATATCAGATAACAATTTGTGTATATACTTAATTAGTTGATTTCACTGAGTTCTTAACCATTTCAGCAGTGATATTATTAATCCCTGGGGCTTTGTTATTCTTTAGAGGCTTAATAACTGTTCTAATTTCTTCCAGTGTTGGAGATGTTCCGGTTTCGTGCCTCATTTCTTTAATTTATTGCTGTTTTACATTCCTCATCAAACCATTTACCTCTTCGGATCTTCGTCTTCTCTCCCAGCACTTCCTGTGCTGTTTCATGTAGGATCTCCTTTATTATACTCCATTTCCCTTCAAATACTTTCGATTTCCCACCTTTGACTTCTTTGTTCAAGTTGGTTGCCTGCCATTAAACGGAATTGTTTGGCAATGGCTTCATCTCGTTTTAACTTCTCATCATCATACCATGAGGTCAGTTTCGCTCTTCTTCCATCCCTATATGTAGCTATTCTCTGTCTGTATTTAATGAGTACTAAATAATGGTCAGAATCACTGTCTGCTCCTCGACAGCTATCTGCTTGTAGTATATCAGAGGCATGTCTTCTGTCTATCAGCACATGGTCAATTTGGTTTTGTGTTACACCATCTGGTGAACACCATGTCATTTTCCTCACCTTCTTCCTTTGATGCCAGGTGCTTCGAATAACCATTAAGTTACACATAGCCCGATCTATCAGTCTCAGACCATTATCATTTGAAATTTCATGCAAACTTTCCTTTCCTATAGAGTCTTGGAATGCTTCTTCACGTCCAACCTTGGCATTAAAGTCTCCCATTATTATCTTAATGTCATGTTTTGGTATACGATCGATTACCTGATCCAGCTGCTGGTAGAATCCATCCTTTTCATCTTCTTCTGCCTCTTCCGTTTCGGCATATACACATACTAATGTAATGTTGAAGAACTTGGCTTTCATTCTCAGCGTACATAGGCTCTCATTTATTGGTTTGAAGTTCTTTACTACAGTTTTATATTTATTGTTTAGTAGGAATCCTGTGCCACCTCTTGTATTTTCACTGCTTCCACTATACATTAATGTGTAATCCCCAGTAGATAACATTCCATTTCCTTGCCACCTGGTCTCCTGCAATGCCGCTACTATTATTCTGTATTTCTTCATTTACTCCTTTAGGTTTTCCAATGCACCTGGTTTACTTAATGTTCTCACATTCCATGTGGCCAGGTATATATCATTCTTCCGTTTACGTAGCCCTTTAGCATGCCTGTGTCTTTCCATAGAATACGTCCGGCTATAATTGTTTCTGAGTTCCGTAACAATGTTTGTTTCATGGGATAGGGTCGTTAGCCCCATGCTCAACCCCCAACCTGGAGGACCAAGGTTTGTATCAGGTTTGCTCCTTTATTTATTTATTTAAAGACATGACACTAGAGGCAAATTCCCATTTACAGTGTCTTGTATTATAACGCTGCTTGGTACACAAAAAAGGCAATCAGAAGAATTCAAAAAGTACAATAATATGATAATATGTGTTACAGTAATATAAAAATTATAAGATTAGATATGAAAGATAAGTATAAAGTATTAACCTGACAGTTTGGGTTAGAACTTACACATGATAACCAAGAAAATAACCAAGGAAAAACATATGTACTGTTGCCAACACTACGGCTGAGGAATCCGGTCCATCCACCTCGTAACCCTGAGGACGGGACTAGGGACTAGGTAGGAATATTGGTATTGGATACAATAGATAAAATGGGACGTTGCAGAACGCCTTGGTCTGGCTTCTCTTCTGAGACCTGTCCAGCATGTGTGACCTTGCTGGTAGAAAATCTACCTCTTGCATAGCTCCCAGCCTCAACAAAGCACGCAAACCCCTCCGCCCGCACGGTCAGTGCTACTATAAGGCGGCGTTCCCTGGAGGGATTTTCAGGCTCTGTTCCCCACTTTTTCGCCCTTAGATGGCAGATGCTGATAAGGGATGAGCCTTCCCCCCGAAATAAAATTCTGGCTACGGGCCTGCTGTTCTGCATCGTGACTGTAAGGTCCGATGCATCATGCTTTGGGCTCCGTCTACGGGACGCACGCAGGCTCGAGTTTCCTGAGGGAAGAGTAACAACTTTTCTCCTGAGATTTCGGCCTGTGTATGAGACCGGTGTCGACCCACCATCGTGAGGAATTTGGGAAGCAAACGGAAACCTACAACAAAGATTAGGGGTTCGTCATGCTGACCGCACGTAACTGGTTGGACTGAAAGTTTGGCCGGCAGTCGGTATGTGGGCCCTGGCCCTCAGGGGCTGTAACACCGCGGGTTTACTTACGTATATTGGCGTGGCCGTGTGTGGGTCCACCGAGGCTTGGCCTCTCCTCCAAATTTTGTCACTTTATTTTGACCAATTCACTGGGAATTTTTTAAGAGTACTTTGATCTTGAAGATCATACTATAATTAGTTGGACGGAAATTTCACTTGGGAAGCAATCAATTACCATTAGGAAAAATCACAATAGGAGAGAGCAACTAATGTGATGCAGGAACTTGTTAAATGCAACTGGATATATGTTTCCACAGGGGATTCACATCACCACTGAGAGTTTGTCCCCACCCTTGCCGGCCCCCGTGGCCGAGTGGTTATCTCATTTCGCTACGACGCTAGTGGTCCCGGGTTCGAATTTCATCATATCATCATTAGCCAAGAGTGGCAGAAAGGCGAAGTAAAATAAACAAAATCAATCAACCTTGGCCGATTAAAGCTGCTGTGAACTCCAACGATGAGAACTGTGCAAAGGGACTTGATTCAGATCATAACCAAGAAAACTACTTCATCAAAGTGTAAGTTCAATATTAAACTATTGTTTCCTGACATCTTTGTTACTACTGTACATTTTGTTACATTATTTTGTTCGTCTTTCTCCTTTTCAGTTTTTCCATATGTTATTACTCATGTCCAAGATTCCTCTTTTTATATTCCAGGTAGTTTCGCTCCTGCCCATCTCTAATTATTATAGGGACTCTATTCGTTAATAGTTGAAATAATAATTGTTACTAATTCTTGCCTTATTATTAGCATTATTATTATATATCAATTTTGTATAAAAAACACCCCCCTTCAAAAAAAATACTTTCTTTCAACTGATATTCTCTACCTCTACCTAATATTCTCAATTGATAATCCCAACCTCAACAAGAAAATTCAACATAATTATAGTAGCCACTGTAATAAACCAAATTTATTCAATCAAAACTTCAGTGATGAAGGTTCTGTCTCGGGAGCCTGCCACTCTCCTCGCTCCATGCAAGAGTCTACCAGCAAGCAGTGAAATACGAAACCAGAGTGAAAAGAAACAGGTGGGTGCCCTTTTCCTGGAAACCTCAAAGCGGGAGTCACGGAGGAGGGGAGGGAGGAAAGTTCTCTGGCCTCTGGTTAAGGACAGCCGAAAATAATTATTAGTCCCCTGATATGTCGCTAGGTGTCTCTGTATCGCATCGCGCCAGGAAACTACTTCCTTGCCAACTTCCAGACCACTCTTAAGCAAACCATTGACCAGTCACGCTTGCGCAAATAACAGGCTGGGGCAGCACAATGCACGGTATTGATAAAACGGCCCATTCCGAGCGACAAACGACACCTGCAATTTGTCGTGTCGCTTTCATTCGGAAGGTGTTGTTTATTTTTCAATGTTGGTTTCCAAGAAAAAAACATATCACTGCAGTCTGAAACAGGATTGGCAAAATTTATGTTTTTTTAAAAACGAACTAAACAAACTGTCTTTTTGTTTTAAACATAGTTTTAAACATGAGTTAAAAAAACATGTTTTAAACATGTTTTAAAAGTGTTTTAAACAAAAGAAAGTCAACCTTTTCCCAGTAAATTAAAAGTTAAAGTCGTTATAAAAAAATACTCATCTTTACGAGTACAGTGATGGCAAGACAGTTTATTTACTCATTTTCTACCTAAAGCAAACCAGACATGATTTTCAGAGAAATTTTGAATTATTAAGCTTTACAGATCCTGAAAAGCGTTTTAATTCTGACATTTCATATATAGGACCAAAACTTGGTTTTTCGAGAAATTAGCGTTCAATGCTGATACTCTTTAGAAACTCATCTTCTACCCAAAGCAAACCAGAGATGATTTACACTAAATGTCGAGTTATTAAGCTTTTCAGAGCCTGAAAAGTGTTTTAATTCTGACATTTCGACAATAGGACCAAAACTTGATTCTTCGAGAAATTAGCGTTCAATGTTAACATTCGGTTGAAACTCATTTTCTACAAAGCGAACCACAGATGATTTTTAGAAAAAAATTGAATTATTATGCTTTTCAGAGCCTGAAAACCGTTTTAATTCTGACATTTCGACAATATGACCAAAACTTGGCTTTCGTGAAATTTGCGATCAATGCTTATACCCTTTTGAAACTCATTTTCTAACCGAAGCAAACAATATATCATTTTCAGAAAAAAATTGAATTATTAAGCTTTTCAGAGCCCGAAAACCTTTTTAATTCTGATATTTCATATATAGGACCACAACTTGGTGTTTCTAGAAATTCGCTTTCAATGCTAATAAATACCCTTTTGAAACTCATTTTCTACCCAAAGCAAACCAGAGATGATTTTCAGAGAAATGTTGAATTATTAAGCTTTTCAGAGCCTGAAATGCGTTTTAATTCTCACATTTCGACAATATGTCCAAAACTTGATTTTTCGAGATATTCGCGTCCAATGCTAACATTCGATTGAAACTCATTTTCTACACAAAGCTAAACCAGAGATGATTTTCAGAAAAATGTTAAATTATTATGCTTTTCAGAGCTTGGAAAGCTTTTTAATTCTGACAATTCATCTATGGGACCAAAACTTGGTTTTTCGAGAAATTAGCGTTTAATACTAATACTCGTTTGAAAGTAATTTTCTACTTAAAGCAAACCAGAGATGATTTTCAGAAAAATGTTAAATTATTAAGTTTTCAGAGCCTGAGAAGCGTTTTAATTCTGACATTTCATCTATAGAACCAAAACTTGGTTTCTCGAGAAATTCGCAATCAATGCTAATAAATACTCTTTTGAAACTCATTTTCTACCCAAATTAAACCACTGATTTTCACAGAAATCTTGATTTATTAAGCTTTTCTGAACCTGGCATTTCGACGATAGGACCAAACCTTGATTTTTCGAGATATTCGCGTTAAATGCTAATACATGCTTTAAACTCATTTTCTCTACAGAGCAAGCCAGAGATGATTTTCATTTAAAATGTTGAATTATTATGCATTTCAGAGCCTCAAAAGCGCTTCAATTCTGACATTTCGACTATAGGAGCAAAACTTGATTTTTCGAGAAATTCGCGTTCAATGCTAATACTCGTTTGAAATTCAATTTCTCTATAGAGCAAGTCAGAGATGATTTTCATTAAAATGTTATATTATTGTGCTTCCCATAGCCTGAAAAGCGTTTTAATTATGACATTTCGACTATTGGATGAAAACATGAATTTTCGAGATATTCGCGTTAAATGCTAATATTCGTTTTAAACTAATTTTCTCTACAGACCAAGTTGGAGATGATTTTCATAAAAATGTTGATTTAATATGATTTTCAGAACCTGAAAAGCGTTTTAAATATCACATTTCGTCTGCAGGATCAAAACTTGATTTTTCGAGATATTCGCGTTAAATGCTAATATTCGTTTTAAACTCATTTTCTCTACAGACCAAGCCAGAAATGATTTTCATTAAAATGTTGAATTATTATGCTTTTCAGAGCCTGAAATGCGTTTTAATTATTACATTTTGACTATAGGATGATAACTTGATTTTTCGAGAAATTCGTGTTCAATGCTAATCTAATACTCGCTTGAAACTCATTTTTCCTACTGACCTAGCCATTGATGATATTCAATAAAATGTTGAATTATGATGCTTTTCAGAGCCTGAGAAGCGTTTTAATTATTACATTTCGACTACAGGATGATAACTTGATTTTTCGAGAATTTGGCGTTGAATGTTAATATTTTTTTCAAACACATTCTTTCTACAGAGCAACCAGAGATTATTTTCATTAAAATGTTATATTATTGTGCTTTTCATAGCCTGAACATCGTTTTAATTCTTACATTTCGACTATAAGATGAAAATTTGATTTTTCGAGATATTCGTTTTAAATGCTAATATTCGTTATAAACTAATTCTTGTTACAGATCAAGCCAGAGATGATTTTCATAAAAATGTTATATTATTATGCATTTCAGAGCCTGAAAATAGACTAATCGGGACTGGATCTACATTTATAGTGGGGTTGAACTAACTATTAGGCGTCCACCGGATACCAAACTCGGGACATTTCAAATTACAAGGGTCACCTTTACTATTATGCTATAGGGGATGCAAAATATATCTGAAACTAAGAAGAAATTTTGAATGGAATGTAGAACGTAGCAGGTATCGTTCACACTGAAGAGGAAGAAGCCAGGAAATTCTTCCTCCCCCTTTGTAACCTGTAAATCTCTAATTTGATTCTCAGCGAAGGCAAGAATTTTATCCAAAATTTTATATCACTTTTTTATTGTTAATAAAGAATTCGAAGTAATAATTTGTCTTTAAATCTCAAGTTAGCAAATCAGCCAAAATTATGTTTTTATACTAAATTTTACATTAATTGAAGATTTGCAAAGAAACAGTAAACCTTTTCGTTGGTTGGTTGATTTAGTGTTTTAAGCCCACTTTATGCACAGTAAGGCTAATCGGGACTGGACCTACAGTTTAAAGTTGAATCCGAACCACTATGTGCCTCCACCGGGTATCGAACCCGGGACCCCTTGAGTACAAGGCGACGACGCTACCACTGCGACATCGGGGAGGCCAATCTAAACCTTTTCGTGATCGTTCCACTCCAAAAAACAGATGTTTCTGTAAGAGCCACATCAAGTTTATGCTTGGAAGTAGTGATGTTCTATGACACACACATATACATACATACACACACACACATGTATATGTAAGCAACGACAATATTATTATAACTTGGAGAGGATGTGATTTGCGAGCGGAACAAGCATGGGAATTTAACGAAGTTTCCTTCCGAATCATCAATTATGTATGCATGTGTGTATAAGTAAAGTTAAAAGAAGTACGGTTACATTAAATTAATTGAAGTAGTATTAATTGACATATTCAATTTAATTGATATATCTTTATTATATGAATAGGTAAAAAGGCGGTATAACGATAGTGATATAACATCATATATTCATTATCTAGCTTACGTGTAGTTAAGGTCGGCAAAATTTGTAATAAAAATAAATAAAGGAACTGTCCTGGCAAGGAAATTAATGTGAAGTAGATAAAGAATTGAATATTTATTGAATATCAAAGAAGGATGGTAGATTCAATTGAAGAAAAGTAAAATTCCTGGTAATATTTTATGCATATTATTATACGTAGTAATAAATCTTCTTTGGTACTATCGTTCAAAGTCGTATGATCCCAATATAATCCTTGCCTTGCCTTCCAATAAGTTCTGCGGAAATAAGTAACTATCTATTAAATAAGTATATTTTCATTATTTAATTGTAGTTATTATATTATTTAGTTATTTTCATTATTTTGAACTTAATAAGTCTTTCAAAATACGTCCTTGACGGTAGGGTTCGATATAAAGTGTCGCTGATTCCAATTCACGGTAAATATGCTCTGCTTTTCTACACCTAAACATCCGGCAAACGGATGGTCTTTCTGCTTTCTTGGTTTCTTGCCTGGGGAAGAGGCAATAATACGCTGGTCAAGTCGTCTGCTGGTCCCGCGCATGGGTGCGGCCATATTGGCAATAAACAACCGGTTGCTACGGTCGTTGCTAAGGTCGGTAACATGGAGTTTGCTATAGAGCTTTGCTGAGGTTTTGGAAAGATGAGCCGGAAACAATGAAGGAGGGAGGGTTAGCATGTAAGGAGAACCACTTTCGTAGTTTCAGATACACAAGATAAGAAGTCGTCGTCGAAGGAAGGGTGCAAGCAAGCATGAGGGAAAGAATATGATGTTAAGGAAAGCGATACATAGATGTCGCACGTGTTGTGACTAGCACTTCTTCGAAAATTTTGCAATAACTTTGTGTATGTGCGAAGAGATGTTTATTATCTTTCTTTCAGTGGCGGCAATTAGGGGGGGCGAGGGGGCAATTCTCCCACTTTATCGCCCACTTTTGCCCCCGCACTATGTAAAATCTTATCTACAAAGGGAAATATACTGTTTTTGCCTCCCAGTTTTGACACCTTGCCCCCCCCCCCCGGTTTTGGAACCCAATCGCCGCCACTGCTTTCTTTATATTTACGTGAACCAGATTAAATATTTTACATAACCAATGTAGCCTCTATTCATTTGTTACGAGCCTTTTACGAGGACAAAAGGGTTGAACACAACATGTGCCCTTTCCTCTGTCCATCATTATCTTGTTATTATTTCAACTTATCACTTTATCATGTTCTTTTATGCAAAAATATTAGAATGAAAACAATTTTTTGTAATTAATAATGGGCTGCCAAGCTGAAAACACCTTCAGGTCGATCAGTAGGCTCCAGGCGCCAGGAATGTATCCAGTAGCGTAACTAACATGCTCTGCGCCCCCCTCCCCCCCGTGCAACTTTCAGTTGTGCCCCCATACTCGTCTAAAAATATACAAATATATTTCTTTTCTAAAATATTAATTCACGTCCACATTGACATTAGGTATATAAAAACATGAAAATGCATACATGTAATTTGAATCAATGTAAAAACTGATACGAAAGGTTAAGACAACAGAGAAGCTGTAAAAAATTATATATGAAAACAGACTATTATTACAAAAATTACGATATTGTCAAATGATCATTAGCAGTCCTCTGCATTTTTTCATGGAAGCAAATTCTTGTTTGCTAGTTTTCGAGCTCGATCGCTCTCACTCCTGACATTGTGCTTCTCAAGAAATTTTGGATGAATTTTAACTTGGAAAATCATTTCGTCGAGGAAGATTTTTTTTAAAACTTCTCTTTTCCGTTTGGTAAAAATTGTAAGTAGGGTGAAAATTAGCGTTGCCAGTGTGTTCTCTTGCCTGTCGTCTACCTTTCGGCTACGTAAACCATTCAGCTAATGAAGTTTTGTTTTCTAATCTGGTAATCCACTTTCTACTTGTGATTAACATTTTATGTTGTTTGCAGTTAGGGGCATAAAATATAGTATGTTCGGTTGAAAATATATTTTAACGCCGAAAGTGAACTATCGGTCTTTCTTAGTTTATCATTCTTACTGCGCCCCGAAGCTCGTGCGCCTCCCACCCGCGCACAGCGGGGGTGTTATTTACGCCACTGCATTTATCATATGTTCAATCTTTCGTTCAATAGTCCTTAATGCACACAGCGATATGCATAACTCGAAAAAGGGGTGAATTTCCAAGAAGCGGGAAAGATTTATTTCGTATTATCTCAATTCCTCATAATCTATAATTGGGAGTAAAATATTTTTCGGTTAGAAATCGCTTATTTACGAGTTACGATTAATCAGAATTTCTGGAAATTCAAGAACATAATATATTTTGGAAAGTGACATTCGTTTAAGATGTAAATGCGAACCTAATTTCCTAAAATAACAGACGTGATACACCTTGAGTTTACACATTTACTTTGGATGCAATAATAATAATTATAATACAGTGGAGGCACATAGTGGTTCGGATTACAATTTAAACTGTAGGTCCAGTCCCGATTAGCCTTGCTGTGCATAAACTGGACTTAAAACACCAAATCAACCAATCAGTAATAATAATAATAAACCATTGTTATCTTCATATGCATGTATTATTGTTGTTGATATTAGTAGTAACAATACTCGTCCCTATTCATTTGTGGTTGCTGTTCCGGCTATTGACTGAAATCGCTTTAGACACTCCCAATATTACTACTACTACTATTAAATTATGTCAATGGCCTGACTACCCCTACAAGAATTTCTTTCGACGTCTATGACTATGTACTACACATATGTATTCTTCCGATCGAGAAAATGCATTGTAGTTTTTGAATACCGATTAGTGCAAAGGCACGAAATATGCCTAATGTGCACAATGATTGTAATCATACGCATAGCAATAAGACATATGCGACTTACGTTTATTTTCCCGTCAACAAGCCTATGTAGCGGAAACCGAAGACATCGTAAGTTGCCGGTCACTTTCATGGAAAGTGCCTGCTTTTGTTCTTCCATTTTTTCTTTAACTTGTCACCTGTAAGCAACCTGTATTTTATGTACGTATTTTTCTGAATCTAATCTTTACAATGGTGTAAGATACATATTACCATTTTCGTTGAAAAACCCTGTCACTAAAAACAAAAGGTATCCCTTGCGGTCCGCTTCCAATACTCACTGCATGGGGAAAGTACGGACAACGCGTTGTATATTGCCAGGTATACTGTTGCTATGGCAACGGCGCCGGAAGTGACGTTCACTAGACCAGCGTATTCAAGCAGTGACAGAAATCTCTGCCGAAGAGGGGACGGAACCCAGCTGTGCAGAGGATTCAAACACCCGCGCGAACTAGCCCTCCCCGACAGCCTGGGGCAATTTTGCAACAGAGGCATCTAGTGGCCAAGTGGCGAACCGCTTGTGATTTCAGAACATGCTGGCGGCCGTATCTTTCGCCGTTGATAATACATGAGTTTTTTAAACAATCATTTTTGGCTGTGCAAGTGTCTTTTGAAAGAAAAGCCCATTCTAGATTGGTCATAAATGAATTGAGCATTACGTTAGTATGCATCATAATAGCCATTTTCGTTTGTGCTACCCGCAAATTGCAAAACCATTCTGTGCTTATTTACGTATTTTCTTATGGGAAATTGAAAAAATAATGCAATTTGTGCACATTTATCAAATTGAAATTGCATAAATGTGTCACGTACTCAAAGTTTCATAAAGTAAGTTCACATCTACTTCGTGTTTTCCGGCAAATTTTTGTCCTAAAACGTTATATTCAACAAAATGCAAAAAAGCCCATGTTAAATTTAAGCGCTTTTCACGGCGACCTACGCCAAACTCCACCGCCCTCTTAAGATCGAATGCTTCTGTGCGAAATCCCGATATCGCTTATCTCATCAGTTTCAAAATTCCCTTATTGTTTGAAGTAAATTCGTGCAAGTGAAAGTGGCATGTCATATCATAGGGTTTCCCTAAATCCCTCAGGCGGAATTGCGACGTTGAAAGCACATATATTTACTAGCATTTCTTATGTGTAATTACTTCAGCAGATTTGTTGGCAAAGATTCACTTAAGCATACTTTATAATATAATAATATCACTAGTTTTATAGAACTATATTTCCCTTACTTTTCCATTTACAACATAATTGAATATATCTAAACTTTCGTACGTTTTGAGTTCGTCGTGTGGGTACATGAGATACTTATATCATAGAATAGTTAGGTTATAGAAGGGGAAGCTACATTTAAACCCCGCTGCGCTTGGAAATTGCAGTTCCGTCGGTGTCAATAGATGGCGCGGCCGTCTTCTTTTGCTGCTCGCAGTAAATAGGGAGGGAGATTCATTGACCTACTGGAGTTTCCTTCACCTCAGAAAGGAGGGGGTGGGTTGTGAAACAGGTTTTCTGAAAACGAGGGGGGAATATATTTCGTTTTCTGATTTCATGCAGTTCGTGAATTTACGGAGTGAAGACTTTGCCAGGCAGCTACATACCCTACCAGGGTGCGAAATCATTGAAGATTGATGTTTTTTTGGGGGGGAGCAAGAAGATTGTGGTCTACACAGACATACACAAACTATACATATATATTATGTATGTGCATGCAAATTAGAGAATAGTAGAGTTAAACAGGTTATATTTTTTCAAATTTTCTACCAAGCAACTGAGAAGATAGAGCCTATATGATTAATATTTATAATGTTATTAAATATAAAAATAAATTACTGAATATGTAAAAATACATTAGTATTAAATACATATAAGGGAATTTATTTCATATTTTTTTATGTATCAGATATTTATAATTGCTTTCTCGATTGCGCAGAAAATACGTTTTCGCCTTGTAATCAAAAAGTCCCGGGTTCGATACCTGGTGGAGGCACACAGTGGTTCGGATCCCACTTTAAACTATCGTTTGATTGACTTGTTGTTGACACCTACTTGTGGGTGATCGCGGCGATAGGGTTGAAATAAAACATTACCTCTTCTGCCTTTAGAATCGGTTTGGATGGATATTGCTTAAATATGTCTGCATTATACAGTGACGCAACTACAGGGGGGGGCAGGGGATCATTGCGAGCAATTACCCCTTAGATTTCAAATCTTATGCAAAAAAAAATTCATTTTGTAAAATTTTCTTGCTTGCTTGCTTCTTGCTTTCTTGCATTATCTGCTTTTCTTGTTTTCGTCAAGTTCAGAGCTGTAGCTAGGGGCGGAGGAAGTCAGCCATTGGGGCCAAATGATCTAAAAAGTTGTAAAAGAGAGAATGCCATGGCGTCCAGTGAAATTAATTGCGCACTATTAAATCAATATTGTTTTCAATTGCAAAAATTGGATCTAAAAATTTTTGAGGTATGTATCTGCATTTTTTCCTAACCTTCTCATCGGACAAAAATGTATGATATAAAGTAATCCCCTCACATTAGCCTTCTAATACTAATAGTAACAAATGTATTCAACAAAGTTCTCATTTCTGTTTTGGGGGTTGAACTGGACCTCTAGATTTCCAGTGTTAACCCACCATCACAAGATCAATTGGAATCTAGTAGAAGGAAATATGGCGGACTCCAGCTTTGAAAGATGGGTAATAGGGCGGTGATGACAGGCACGTATCCATAGGGGGCTTAGGGGGCTAGAGCCCCCCACCTAAAGTTTTAGGTTTACACTAGATAAAATGGAGTTTTTGGTTTCTTGTGGTGTGAAATAAAATAATGTGACAATAATTTAAGTAGAGAAATAATTATCGAGGCAAGACGGAGAATGTTCCGTAAACCTGTTATTGATAATAGCACGTATCCAAAATGGGGCACAGGGGGCTCCACCCTCTCCCTAGGAAATTTTTCAGTTTACGTTAGATAGAATTAGGTTTTTGGCTTCTTGAACAATGTGAAAATAATGTAAGGAGAGAAATAATTATCGAGGCAAGACGGAGAATGTTTTATACCCCTGTTATTGTTCATAGCACGTATCCAAGGTGGGGATGAGGTGGCTCGAGACCCCCTCCCCCACTAAAGAAATTTTTAAATTTACACTAGATAAAATGAGATTTTTGGCGTCTTGAATAATGTGAAGATCATAAATTTATAAATCTGATAGAAAGAATTATCGAGACAAGACTGAGAGTGTTCTATAACCTTATTATTGTCAATAGCACGCATCCAAGATGGGAAATCAGGAGGCTCGAACCCCCCCCCCTTTCAGGATTTTTTCTGTTTACACTAGATAAAATTAGGATTTTGGCTTCTTGAATAATGTGATGATAATTTGGGAGAAATAATTATCGGGACAAGACAGAGAATGTTCTATAACCCTATCATTGTTAATAGCACGTATCCAAGGTGGGGTTGAGGTGGCTCGATCCCCCCCCCCCCCGCGGAATGTTTTTCTTTACACTAGATAAAATTAGGTTTTTGGCTTTTTGAATAATGTGACGATGATTTAAGGAGATAGACAATTATCGAGGCAAGACGGAGAATGTTCTATAACCCTGTTGTTGATAATATTGCACGTAAACTTTTCTTGCGCTTTCGGTGTTGTCGCAGCGCACTTGAGCACTATGTAGAGACTTGTCAGCATTTGGAAGCTGCACAACAAAGGTAGCGCCACATGTAGGGCGATTCGTTGTAATTTCTAATCTCTGGAAGGCGGGAGAGGGTACATTCTTGAATGAGAGAAGGAGTCAACTACTGACAATATTAACGAATCGTTTTATCTGCGGAACGTTCTAGAATATAATGAGGATATAAATACGCGGATTTAATTTTTCGGTTGATATGTACAAAGAATCTGTTAATGAGATTTCAGAGGTAAGTGTGACAATTCATACAGTCGATTGGTGATCAGATCAGTCAGCGTCCTCTGGTTGCTTTATAAGATATAGTGATCCGAAAATGAAAACATTGACGACATCAGAACTTCCGGGGCCTCAGTGTAGTGCTAGTTCGGTTCGAGGGCCGAAGAGATCAAGGCCTGCCCTCTCTCTCTCTCTCTCTCTCTCTCTCTCTCTCGTGAATATTTCAGCAGAACCGGAATTGGAGTGGTTTATTAAAACAGAAATAAGCTGCATAGATCAACTGAACTAAATTTCGTATATGCAGTACGAGAATTTCATGCTATAAAAAAATCCTTTTGTTTAAGCCTACTGGGTTCGAAACACATTCAAACACTTAACTTCCGTAAAGAGACAGCCGAAAAATGTATGAATGTCGAGAAGAGAAAGCAAGAAGATGTTGCATATGTAAACATTTTAGGCGGAAATTGCAGGCTCTACCAGGACCCAAATCAGGGCTCTACCAACTGAGCCACCTAGCCATCCTTGACTTCAACCGATTTTTCGTTAAAATGTCTACATAGTACATGTCCTGAATATATTAAATCATAAGGTGTTGCCTGTATAGTGAACAAGCACAGAAAATATAGGAGAGAGGAGAAAACTGAGGAGCATTCCCACTGGTTGAGGATAATTTTTTTCTGTGGTCAACAAGAGCTACTACTTCGAGGTGACAATGACAGTGGCCTAATAAGGGAGATATCACACCGTGTCGCCTGAAGATTAGGTTTGTGCGGCCTTTTGTGTCGCTACGGTGTGAAACGTTGCTGTTGATTGGCCCATTCCAATCGATATGTATCGCGTGTCCTTTCGGTCTGAAACCTTCCCAAGTCTTGAAGATCCAAGTCACAAGGATGGAAAATTAGGGTCTTGTTAAGGTTAGGTGGGAAGGCAGGCAGACGACAGCACCCTAAAGGATCTAAATTTGCAGGAAAAACGTATCTTACTTTAATCTCCAATACGGAATGATAAAACTTCTGGTGAGTTGATTTTAAAAAATGTGTCTGAGATAAAGAGTGGCGTGCCCAGGATTTTCGGAAGGGAGAGGGGTTACGCATACTATTTTTTGTGGTCAGTCCTGATTTTACAATTTTTTCCTGTCTTTGACGTTCCTCTTTTTTCTTTTTTTTTAAAGAAAGGGAATACTGGGTCAAATGGGGTTATGACCTCACCAACCCTCCCTTGGGCACGTCACTGGAGATAAATGAGTAAGCATTTGATCATACTGGGAGACGAAACATTAGATGTGTTGGGAACGGAAGGGTTTTCACTGTGCATTAATTGTTTCGTGATCTACCTGTATTCGAGAAGACTTCCTTTGTTTCTTGCCGATATATGACAAGACAGCGGAAGTTGTGACAGGCATTGTTGAACACTTGTGAGTGCTAAGGCCTGAATCTGAACAATTTGGTGGGTTTCGACTTTTATAAGAGCTTCAAACATGGAAGGACGAGACACGTTAGTGGTGTTCAGGCTCGAATCAGAGAGAAATATTCGAGAGCTGTCTGCGTCCAGTTCGCAGCCCACAATTTGAATCTCGCATTGTCGAGTGGATTGTCCATCCCTTGCATATGTAACAGCTTCGTAAAAACACTCAAAGGCACCGTAGATGTATTTATGCCTGATGAGAAGAAATGGACAAACACACATACTGAGATGGTTCCGGCACACAATGTTAATGCATGGAAACAGAGGAGTCGAGTGGTAAAAAATGTTTCGATTTCACGTTCTGATTAAAATGACAGCCTTACAGTGGCGACGATTTAAGGGATAGTTGCTGCCCATTTTTTATTTTCTTGCCTCAACATTATGGCCTCTTAATGTTAAGCCTTGACTACCAAGAGAAAGTAAACTTTCCTTGCAACGCACTCCGCACCCTCCCCCTCCCCCGTTTTGGAACCCAATTGCCACCACTGGTCTTGAACAAACAATTGTGAAGTTGTTCTTACTATATCCCTTTAAAAAATGGTGTTGACCCCCCCCCCCGAAAGGAATTCCTGGATACGTGCCTGGGTGATGGTACTCCATTCACTGAAAATTCGTCACTTAATGAAAGTCGATCGGAAAGACTGAATTCCGAAAAGAATTTCAATTTTAATAATAGTGGACATTATTAATAATAATTTCAACAATAGCATTTCTTTTCGATATATTTCATGAAACAAGACCTTTTTATATTAATAGATCATCAGTGCTGGAGTTGTGGGTGTGGAGAAGGAGTGCAGAGGGGTGCTTTTCCCCCAGTTATGTAAATATTCATTAACCATCCACTCCTGCTAGGATAATTTGGATAAGCATCCCCCACTTCTTCATTGTCTCCATACTGATGTACGCAAAGATCCTCCTCGACCAAGCATACCAGCTATAGGAGTTTCCACTTCGAGCACTGTAGATCATAAAATAAAAACACACTGGAAAGAAATAAATGTCCACAGAATTTCAATATGGAAGAAAAATGAACTTCACAAAATGCCCCCAAATAATGGTAACATTTAACCCATACGCTGTGAACTCTTAGGGCAAAGGGATAATTCGACTCCACATCCTACTGAGTTCTGGGACCACTTTAAAGTAACATGGAACAGGTGTAAACTGATTATTTTTTCAGCTCTTATTTGAATATAAAAAAACGCCATCTTGAAAATATTTGATGTTAAGTTACATTCAAATACCACACGTAAAATTAGAATTAGTGATAAAAGTTCATGATTTATCAAATTTAATTCCTTATATTGTGCAGCAACAATCGCACCGACTGGTTGAGTAACTGAATCTTTCTATACTGGATTCATAACTGTAGACATTTTATGCATACGCTCACCACAAACGGAGTAGCTACAAAGTTATGAGTAGACCTCGGATTTTAGGTTTTTAACCTATTTTTTCCTTCACAGGTATGCAACAAATAATAAGTTATGTCACTAACTAACTAACTAACTAACTCTCTAGCCTTCTTAAACCCGATGGTTCATGGCTGCAGCAACACAGGCCTTCCATCTTTCCCTATCTTGAGCAAGTTCTATATACTCTTTTCCATCCCTACCGATTTCTTTTAGGTCCATCTCAACGGTGTCCCTCCATCTTCGTCTTGGCTTTCCTACAGGTCTCTTACAATCAGGTTTCCCAACAAGAATCCTGTAAACTCCTCTTTCCTCTCCCATTCGTGCCACATGGCCTGCCCACCTAAGTCTTCTTGATTTAATTATTCTAATAATATCTGGACATGAATACAAATTATGAAGTTCTAAATTATGTAACTTTTCTCCACTCACCTGTCTCCTCATCCCTTTTAGGTCCAAAGATTTTCTTAAGGATCTTATTTTCAAATACTCTCAATTTATGTTCCTCTTTCAATGTAAGGGACCAAGTTTCACATCTATATAATACTACAGACAAAATTACGGTTTTGTATATTTTAACTTTTAGTTTCTTAGATATTAAACGAGAAGACAAAAGTTTATGAAGAGAGAAGTAACATGCATTTCCTGAATTAAGCCTACTTTTTATTTCTTCTTTAATATAATTTTCATTTGTTAATATTACTCCTAAGTATTTGAATTTGGAAACTGGTTCAAACGAGTTGTTATCAATAATTAGATTTTGATTATTACCTAACACTTGGTTTCGGTCTGTAAGCATATATTTAGTTTTCTCTTTGTTAACTTCCAAACCTATCTCTTTAGCAGTTTTGAAAAATATTTTAGCATTATTCTTAATTGTATTCACATCATCCCCCAGTAAGTCTACATCATCTGCATATGCTAACAACTGAGTCACACCATTTAATTTTAGTCCTTCTTTAGTTTCTTTTATCTTCCTAACAGCATATTCTAAGGCAAAATTAAAGAGCAATGGAGATAATGCATCTCCTTGTTTTAACCCATCATGAATTGTAAATTCATCACGAATTTTACTTTCTGTTTCACTGGTGCATATTTTTATCATACTAACAAGCTTCTTAGGTATTCCAAACTCTACTAATATATTATATAATTTATCTCTTTTGAACGAATCATACGTTTTTTTTAAATCAATGAATAGCTGATGGACATTTTGATTATATTCCCACTTTTTTCAAGTGTCTGTCTGATGTGAAAAATTTGATCTGTAGTTGATCTGTTACGTTTAAATCCACATTGATAATCACCTATAATTTCATTAGCATATGGGGTTAGTCTTGTTAAAAGAATGTTAGATAATATTGTATATGTTGTTGAGAGTAGAGAAATACCACGGTAATTATTGCAGTTCATTTTATCACCTTTTTTAAACACAGGAACAATTATGGATTCTTTCCACTGTTGAGGGATTTCTTCTTTATTCCATATTAAACAAATTAATTTATGAATTTGACATATTAATGAATTTCCACCATATTTAATTAACTCAGCTGGTATTAAATCAATGCCAGGTGCTTTGTTATTCTTTAGCCTTTTAATAGCATCTTTAACTTCAGTCAAGTTAGGTTCTGGAACTAAAGGTTCTGCTGTGTGGACTTCATTTACTTCTGATTTATCTCCTACATGGACATTTAAAAGGTCATTAAAGTAGTTCTTCCATCTATTTAGAATATCGCTTGGGTCAGCTAGAAAATCACCGTCTTTATCTTTTATCAAATTTACTTTAGGTTGCCACCCCTTTCTAAACTCATTTACACCTTTATATAAATCTCTGATATTTTTATTTTTGCTGTTTGTTTCAATTTCGTTAATTTTGCTTTTCAAGTAATCTCTTTTTTTACTTCTAAACGTGCGGTTAACTTCTCGCTTTATTCTATTATAATTGTTTAGATTTGTATCATCAGAGTTATTTAACTCTGATGAACTTGGGACTACACTGAGCTTGCGAGCGAAGCGAGCAAGAAAATTTTACGAAATGTAATTTTATTTGTAAAAAATTTGAAATCGAGGGAGCAATTACCCTTTTTTGTCGCCTGCAAGTGCCCTTAGCGGTCTGGAAGAAAAATGCAAGGAACACTTGAAAACTAATTCCATCTTGAGTATCCATTTTGTTCTACTATTCTTAGATTCTGCTAGTTATGTTTCTTTACTCCAATGTTTGCCCCCACCCCCAGATTGGACTTCCGTCCAATGACCCTGCCCCCTGTGGTTGCAGCACTGTTTGTGGGTGTCTCTTCATCAATTTCACGTCATCACTCATTTTTACGATTAGCTAGATGTGACAGAAAAGCAACGCTAAGTAACAAAAATCAAATATCCACTCCCTCTCTCTGTCACATGAATCGCTATTACCAAAAGGTAGACTTGGGAAACAAAAAAATATGCAGTTCAAACTTCATAGCAACACATCCAAGAAAAAACATCCAAATACATTAGGCACTTGTAATACAAGACTACTCAAAATGTCACAACTGTTCTACATACTGAAAATTGAGAAATCATTTCCCGAAGTTTGAATATGGAAGAGAATTTTTTTCCCCAAATCCTGATCCGACATTATACGGAATCCCACACACCTTCATAAATCACAAAATCAATAAATGTCTTTGTTATGTTGCTAGAGTAATACAGGATCTTATTGTAAAGATTAGTGAGAATTCCAGGTAGATATGTATTCTGTATTTTTTACAGGGGGGCAAAGCAGGCTCTCAGGATGGGGCAGTTGCCATTCTGCCCCCCTCTAGCTACGGGCCTGCTGTGACGTCACCTACGTAGGTGAAACTTCTACCGAGAGTCACCATTTCAGCACTGAAAAACATGTTAGCAGGGACGGCGACAGGTTGTCCACTCAATCAAATTCACTATGTACATACACTTGGGGATATGTGAATGTTGCAATAAATAAGTGTATACTGGTGTTCATTACATGTATATTTTACTCATGAATATTATCTATACTAGAAATGTTCGCATATCATCATCCCATAAAAAGCTGTCTTAACTTTGTCATTAGAAAGCAAAAAGAATTGCTAGAGAACTTGAAACAAAATAAACTGTCATCAATTGAATACTTCTATGATTAGAAGCAGCTAGTAAGCTTAGGAGATGCAAAATTATGCAGGGTATGGTCAAGATGAGATCAGGATTTAGGGTGACCTTGAGGGCTGCAGCTCTGGGCCTTCTCTGGGAAAAACTGCTTTGAAAAGTATTGCATAAAGAAAAAAAGGAGGTACTTCGGATGTGATGAAAAAATGTAGAAATACGTATAACTAACCACCTCATGTAGTTTATCGAAAAGTTATAACTGAAACTGTGGAGGGGATTGGGGTAGGGTCTTGGTGTTGTAAGCTCCGGGCCTTCACATAGAAATCCCGGCCTGCGCATGATTAAAATAATCTCTAAATGAACCAATAAAAAAAACATCTTAGCGTTGCTTCCTCCAGCAACACAATAAATTATTTCGACTTTGTAATTACGTCTACATTGAAATTCCAGAAGTGTCTCTTTCCTTATTTCATTACAATTTTTACATACATGGCATCTTCAAATATCTACGTTGTATACAAACAACAACTTTGTATTCGTTCTACTAATAAATACTAATAAGAAGTAATCACAATAATCATTACAATACCGAGGTGTATAAATTTTGATGTAACAGTTATGTGGGTTTGAAAAATCTACACAATTATTGAATTGATAATAGCCAATCAGTTAAGTAATGATGATATTTCTCTTGTGATTAACCTACTTAGAATTAAAAGAAGAAAGGGGTTGGTAGGAAAGCTTTATTTTGAGGGCGTCAGAGAACTAATCACGATGAGAATGGTTTAAACTTTAGAAGCTTCAGAGGTTCAGCCGAAAAGGTCAACAGAATCTGTAGATGCAGATGAAGTAAAGAAAAAAGGTGTCACGAAGTATCCATTAGAAAATTTTGTTTCTTTGTTCTTAAATCCACGTTTATGCTCAGATAGGCTAATCGGGACTAAACCTATAGTTTAAAGTGGAGTCCGAACCAGAGTGCATTGTGTTTCCACCAGGGGAGGGGCTAGTAGAAGCCAGAACCTCTTCATTATAAGGCGACAACGTTATGCCATTCGAGAAAAAATATACATAAAGAACTCACAGAAAACGTTTCATTTTATCACGACAGAAGATGCGTTTATTTAAGAGTGTGTATTGCCAGAGACAAATATTTGAGATTTTCGGAAAACAACTTTATTGTTCACGGAGTTAGTTGCCGCGGTGGCTTAGTCGGTAACGCGTCTGAGTACCATGCTAAAGGTCCTGGGTTCGATCCCCGGCCTGTTCAAATCCGGGAACTTTTCTAACGTTGAAAGCGGCCCCGGCGCCCACCCAGCGTCAAATAACATGGGTACCTGGGGGAAACTCTGGGGGGTAAAGGCGGTCAGGGGCGTGATGCTGATCACATCACCCCCACTCATGACCGGATCAAGAAAGTATGGGGCGTTACCCCCACACCCCCTATACGCCTTCATGGCGTTGTGCTATGCACAGGGGAGCACTTTACCTCTTTTCTTTATTGTAACATTGATTTGCTTTATTTTACTTCTCTTCTTGTGCCAATCACCGCTACTAGTTAGCAGTCTTAAAAATATTCCCGAATCAAACGATAATAAATATTATATATATTAAATCGTCTACTTTACCATATTGATAGAGCACTTATTTCGGGAGAAATGAGATAAGGTCAGATGGTGTTTTACCGTTTACTGAGCTAACAAAATAAGAGTATGAGGAGAAGGGTAGGTGGCTGAGGGATGCGCCAGCACTTACCTCTGCTTCCTGGCGGCGGCACTGGCTGCTACTATCAATGATCCACCAACTGATTACGACTGAAATAAGGGCCTGGTGACAAGGCACCCTTCGCTTAAATAGTAGCCAGTTCCGCTGTACTTTGCAACCTCCGTTTCCTGTGGAATTCTCCTCTGCAAGTCGGAGCATTCCAGGAGACGGGGGAAACCGGACGAGAAGTACACCAGGAAGCAAACGTTCTGCATCCGCATCCCTAGCCATCTACAATATATTGTAATATTGGGTAATGTTTGTTAGAAGTTTTAATTTAAATTTTAGATTAACTGAATACTTAAAATACTATTTTTATATTTATAAAGTTACTGGACAAATGACAGTTATACAAAATTTTATTGCTTGAGACCTCAATTCGAGATGTTGGAATGAGCTCTAATTTATATGACTGAAAATGTAAGAAGATAACCATCAACAAAATTTTCAATACGCAGTTATTCTCACGAAATACTTTAAAAATTAGTATTTAAAAAAACAATCGTTTATTTTTTAAAAATAGATTTATTGATTTAGTGTGAAAGTTTATATTATTTGGAGCACTTCTGAGAAAACCAGACATTGATAGGTGTCACCGTTCCCGAGAAATATCAAACCAAAAGTATCTAATACGGTGAACTATTTTGAACATGGGAGACATCAGCACGCACATAGCGATTGGCTCCTCGACTGAAAATTCCTTAAATGGTATTACAATTTTATTACCATGTCTCTTGCTTTTATCAAAAAGTGTAAGAATTCGTCAATCATTAGGTACTTAGCCGCTGGACAGTGATCAAGATGGTGGGTACGAAGTCCTCTATTTGGAGACATATGTTATAGCGGTTCTTTGATTAAATACATTAAAACTTATATCAGTTTAACGCTTATAAATTAGGCTATAATTTTTATTCCAAATAATTTTCTGTCCCATAATTTATTCGATAGTTACAATGGAGAAAATTCTAAAAGTACAGGAAGACTTGTCTTTATTTTAAAAGATGATTTCTTACATAACGTGAAAACCACTTACATTCGTGTCATTGCCTATTCTTTCAATTTTCATTTATTTCGAATTGAAATAAATGAAAATCCCGCATCTCCAACCACGTATCATTCTCTAGGCGTTACGACGTCACGGTGCCCGCTAGAACCCGCATCTATCACCACGTGGGATCGTACTACGGGTAATGTAGCTCATTCATCCCACCAACTATTGGCATACTCACTGTTCATGGCAAACCTGATGGTAAGGTGCAAGTGGTACTGACTAAACACATACGTGTGGCTAGGGTTACCAGATCGCTGTAAGGGAAATGTAGGACATGCTGTACCAAAATGTAGGACATTAAGTCAAAATGTAGAACACAAAACATTCTCAAGAAATAATACATATTTCTATAGAAAACTTTAGAAAGTAGTTGAAAAGTGACACTTTTCAATTTTAAAAAAAATAATTCTTAATGAATTTTTAAATGCAAAATTTCAAAACTTGCAATCATACTAATCAATGCACCTCTCACTACATGATTTAAGCGGTACTTCTCAGAGGAGACATTTTTTACAAAAAATTCAGGTTTAGCCAAACTATATTTATGTTACAGTGGACAGTCAAACTCTTTGAAATTATAGGGACCAGTACCAAACATTTTACAGACTTCATGAAAAAATAATTTCTCTCGTGAGTCTGTTGTGCTGATGGTAATGAAAGTACTCTTTCAACATTTGAATTATGACCTGTAATGGCAAACAAATATTCAGCAGTTACCGTAATTGAAAATGGTTCGAGAAGTTTCATCTTGAGTAGTGTCCAGGGTGTCTACCAAAATAACACATCCAGAATTTTTTACTTATTCTGGACTTTTCTGCACCTTTTTTCCGTTTTTCTTAATGTCTATTCATTCGACCCCTACTTAGGTAAAGTTGAAAATTAGTAATTAAGAAAATAAATATTTATTTAATGAAAAACCCTACCAAAGAGTCAGTTAAGATGAAAACTGAAGCTGAATTTAAGAAGAGAATTAAATCTGCTTTCGTATTAATGCATCCTGAACCGTGTTTGGCAGATAAGCGAGGCTTTGGCGTCTGGACTCACTGCATTCATTTTTTATTTAAAATTATTTAGAGGGTACCCTTTCAGATACAGTAAAAATGACAAACATAGTTTTAATAACTCCAGTGGCAACAGCTGAATCTGAACGATGTTTCAGCACATTGAAGCGTATTAAAACCTGCTTAAGAAATGCAATGGGACAAGACAGACCAAATGCCTTGACACTTGCTTACAATAGAGATAGAATACATTTCAAACATAGAGGGCTTCAACGAAAAAGTAATAACAAAATTTGCTGAGCAGAAGAACAGGAGTCAACGTTCGTAGAAAGGTATGTTTCACAACAATACCTGCTTCTTTTGTAATCATCTGAATTGTCATTATATTTTACATTTAAAAAAAATAAGTCCAGTTTTGTAGTTTAGAAGAAGATAAATACCCGTTTTTTTTTGTAATTCATGTAATTTGTCATTACATTTTAAATTCTTTCAAAAACGTAACTACAGTTTTGTAGTCTAGAAGAAAAAATACCTATTTTTTGTAATTCATGTGAATTGTCATTATATTTTAAATTCTTTAAAAAATAAGTCCCGGCCACATTTGAGGCCACGAGACGCCACTGGTCATTAGATAGCAAAAATTCTTGACCACAAGAATAATTTATTGCCTTTTTATTTACTTCTTGACGTACTTGTTAATTTCTTTACTTTCTCTTGACTACCATGACTTTCTTGACTGGCAGACACCCTGAATAATTTTGGTCTCTATACCCCTGCTTTACAATCAAATTATATTGAATATTGAATAAGAATGGGCAACACCTTGTTCCATCAGTATAGACCCTAAGGCAAGAAATTCTGCTCAGGCATTGAACAGTGACGTTATCAGAAAGTGGTCCCAAAACTTTGTTTATTAAGTGCTTCCGTTTTCCTGTTTGTTTAATAGCAGGACAAACTTTTTTTTTCTTTTTGGGCAATGACTCAATAACTGAATCAAAATAAATTTCACTATTGAGTTTGGACGTAAGGCTAAAATGTAGGACACGTCCGGGAAAAACCGGACGTCTGGTAACCCTACGTGTGGCAAGACACAACACTTCAGTTTTAAACCCCCAAAGACTGGATCAACATGGCTTATTGGAAAGGGTGTCTCTGCACTACAGCTGAAGATCTGCGATGAGAGGTTACGCTCGAGACTGTACAAAGAGTTTGACTTGCGACTCGCCTCGACACGGTCTCCCCAAGGCGTCCTCTTATCTCTCTTCGTAATCCTCGTACTCGCTCCTCGATTGACTGACTTAGAAGTGACCACTGACCTCTCTCCTTCCAGACATTTATTCCAATCGAATTTACTCAGTAATGCCGACTCAGTTATCTGTAGACTCTTCCTTGATTGCGATCGTTTACACCTGTTTGCAACGATGGCGATCAAGGAAGCTCGGCAATGTTTGACAAGACATTCCTTTGATGGTTCTAGCAATTTCCTGATTGGAAAGGTGATGGCTAAATGTCTAGGATTTTAGAGTTCGTTGTACGTTACATTAAAAAGATTCTACAGATTGTTACGATGCCCCTCTCCGGAAAACAATTTATTTGAATTCGTCTTTATATGTGATCCAATCTTATAGGGGTATCGTTCATTACCAAAACATAAAATCTTACAGATCATTACGCATTATTGAACAACGAAACATTACCTTTTCTTCAGTCTATCTAATGAGGATCAAAAGTTTAATAGAAATAATAACTGCTTAGATATAAGCCAGTAACTAAGAGTCTGTGAATCCGATGATTGAGGGGAAACACAGGGGAGAAGGGCGTGAACTTTTGTGATTTTTTTCTTCTAGTAGAGGTCTAACAACTGACCAAAATCCATCCTTTACGGAATCATTCCCAACATTCGTCGTTTTCAACTTAATTTTTTTGGCTAACACAGAAGTTTTCACAACACTCCCAAATCTCGACCCCATGAACTCGGCTAAAATATGAAAACAGTAACGTATAAATTAGCAATAACAGTACAAAATAAAGCCAATTATAAAGAGGAATATCACCTGTCCCTGAACAGTACGTACGTATGTCTATCCTCTAACGCGACACAAATGAAAACACTCATTATAGGGACGCTAGAGCTCAGTTCATTGCTGATGCAGGACAAATTTCAATTTCATTTTTCTCCCTTATATCAAAAAACACCTCGATAGAACTTTCTTAGTATGAAGAGGAAGGATGGTAGTTAAAAATATTCAAAAATGAGAAAAATCGATGGGGGGGGGATGTTTTGAGTTGTTCAAATTTTACAAAGTTTCAACATTTTATCATCTCATAATATGCAACCGTTTTTCCTATTTACAACGAGCTCAAGAACACTTCTGTATCTTCGTTCGTTCCCGAGATATACTTAATTGAAAAGAGCATGTTGCTCAAAAAAGACATTTTGAACAACCCTCATATAATTCGTAATAATCATATTTTAGCAAAATCCTTTCACAGGTATCGGTTTTGGAGCTAAGCAAAGCTGTGTAACAAATATCATCAATATCGGTGACTATGAGGGTCAACTCTTGCCTGATTTGACAACTCCTGCCTGATATATATATAATGTCATTAAATGTGTGTCAATTATTAAATTTCAAATTATTTTATAAACTATACAATATATTATATCGACTGTCTTTCATTCAAAATGTATAATTGCAAATAGATGAACAATGATTTGCATAAGGGAGGAGGGATAAAAAATAAGAGCTATTAAGAAGATAATAGTTTCATGTATAAAATTCACTTATAAATGCTATTCCGTGTTTAATTAATATATCTATGTACTTCGTGGTTGCTAACGAAAGACGTTGAGAAATGGAGAAGAAATAACAAGTCGGTCTAATTTCTGTGTTCTGGGGATTGCTGGGTTTAGTGTTGTTAGAGGTGAGGGTCTTTGTTGTCCGTTCTTTTTGTATGTTCTCGATATTATTCCAGTCATGTATATTCGAATCTCAAACTAATTGTTTATATTTGTTATTAAAACAAAAACTCTCAACCCAGGAAGAACTTTGTGGGGGGGATTTCAAGACAAGATCCCCCCGTCCCCCCGGGATTCCGCACCCTGGTTTGGAACATTTATGTTACATATTATGCTGTTCATTAGATCACATTTTTGTAATCTGTAATTTTCAGGCAGTATATTGTTTGAAATAAAATATTCCAAACCATTTCAAAGGTAGAATTACAAGTATTGTCAACTGACCCCGAACATATCGTCAATTCACTCCTCATACAGGTGGAATTGACAATTGTCACTCTTCAAAAAAATAAAATAAAATAACATAAAATAAAAAAGCAATAATTTTACAAGTTTTTAGGAGCATGGTGATTTAAAAATTTGTAGTAAGGGCAAAAAAAAAGGTAAAGTGGTCCCCTGTGCTTAGCACCACGCCATGAAGGCGTATAGGGGGTGTGGGGGTAACGCCCCACACTTTCTTGATCCGGTCATGAGTTGTAGTGGTTGAGGAAAATACAAATATTGCTCGTAGGATTTCATCAATAGTATATCTTAATTTTTAAAAGCTGCAAAAATTTAAACATAAAAACATGGTTAAGTACGATTTGATGTTGCTCTTAAAGTAGGGTGACCATAATATTTTGACCCAAAGGTCACTTTATTCCCTCCTGAAAAATTGGTTAGCTATAAAATTATTGTCATTAACGTATTATTATTATTATTATTATTATTATTATTATTATTATTATTATTATTATTTATAGTAGCCGCTGTAGCTCAGTCGGTGGTCGGCCTCCGTGGTAGACTAGTTAGCATAGCGCGCTACGAAGCCAGGGGTCCTGGGTTCGAATCCCGGCTAGGACTTGGATGTTTGTGTTGTCCGTAAATTGAGAAAACCTAGAATATAGAGAAAAACTGATATGTACGAATGTTGAGAAAATGTGTGTGAATGACGGGGATACCACCGAATAGAGGTATTTCTTTATTTTATATATAAAAAAGTCGGTATGGCGTCTGACTATCATGCGAGAGGCCCGGATTCGATCCCCACGTATCCAAGGTGGGGATCAGGGGCTCGAGCCCTCCCCCTCCTTTAGGAAATTGTTTTGTTTACACTAGATAAAATTACGTCGGTTTTTTTCTTCTTGAATAATGTGATAATTAATTTTAGATATATAATTGTCGACGCAAGACGGAGAATGTTCTATAACCCTGTTATTGTTAATAGTGCGTATCCAAGGTGGGCATCAGGTATCTCGAGCCCCCTCCCCCAGGAAATTTTTCAGTTTACACGAGATAAAATTAGGTTTTTGTCTTCTTCAATAATGTGACGATAATTTAAGGAGATAAATAATTATAATTATCGAGGCAAGACGGAGAATGTTCTATAACCCTGTTATTGTTTATAGCGCGTATCCAAGGTGGGGATCGTGACTTGTGCCCCCCCCCCCCCAATCAGGAAATTTTTCAGTTTACACTAGATAAAATTAGGTTTTTTGTCTTCTTGAATAATGTGACGATAATTTTAGGAGAGAAATACTTATCTAGGCAAGACGGAGAATGTTCTATAACCCTGTTGCTGATAATATTGCACGTAAACTTTTCTTACGCTTTCGGTGTTATCGTAGGGAACTTGAACACTATGTAGAGACTTCTCAGCATTTGGAAGGTGCACAACAAAGGTAGCGCCACAGGTAGGGCGATTCGGAATCATTGTAATTGTTAAATCTCTGGAAAACGCGAGAGGGAACGTTCTTGAAAAGAGAAGGAGTCGAACTACTGGCAATATTAACAAATCGTTTTATCTGCGGAACGTTCTAGAATATAATGAGGATATTAATACGCGGCTTCAATTCCCCGGTTGATCTGTACAACATAATAGGTGGAGACTTCAGAGGTAAGTATGACAATTCATACAGTAGATTAGTGATCAGTCAGTGTTCATTGGTTGCTTTATAAGATCTAGTGATTCGAAAATGAAATGGACTAAATACCGTAAAGTAACGATGTCTACTACTAGTTCCAGTTCGGTCCCAAAGCTAAAGACATTGACAACAGCGGAACGTCGAGTAGTGCTACGAGTACTTCGGGTCGAAAGACGAAGAGATCGAAGTATCGGGCTGGGGATTGGAGCGATTTATTAAAAAAGAAATAAGCTGCACAGATCAACTGAAAATCAAAGTTTTGAGTGATGATTTGGTTGTGCCAGGACCAAATTTTGTGTATGTAGTCCGAGAATTTCATTGCATAAAAAAAATACTTTTGTTTAAGGCTACTGGGTTCGACACACACTCAACAGACAATTTTGAACACTTGCGAGTGCTTAGGCCTGAATATGAACAATTTGGTGGGTTTTGGCTTTTATAAGAGCTGCAAACATGGAAGGACAAGACACATTAGTGGTGTTCAGGCTCGAATGAGAGGGAAATATTCGTGAACTGTCTGCGTCCAGTTCCCAGCACACAGTTTGAATCTCGCGTTGTCGAGTGGATTGTGCATTTTCGTGCATGTGTAACACCTTCGTAAAAACACTTCTGGTACATAGATGTTTTGATGCCTGATGAGAAGAAATGGACAAACACACATACTGAGATGGTTCCGGCACACAATGTTAATGCATGGAAACAGATAGTGTTGCTCACGGGACGGGACATGTCCCGTCTCGTCTCGTGTCTCGTCTCGTTTTCGAGACGAGACACGATACGGGACAAACCTTTTGAAATTCGAGACGGGACGAGACGGAATGCCTGTCTCGTCTCGTTTTCGAGACGAGACACGAGACGGGACGGGACGGCTTTTGAAAAGTATCGTCTCGTCTCGAATGTCTCGAAAAAATAAAAGCAAAATATTTAATCAGTTGCAAATACTTGTTTGCTTGGAATAAAATATTTCAATTAGAAACGTTGATAAGCGTGAAGTCAAAAGAAGACCATTCTAGAGGGAGTAATGAATGAATTGAATACCTAACTTATTTTCAATACTCTTTCGAAACACAGCAATACTACCCATTTTTTCAATTTATTCCAGATTAATAATTTTATGTTACGATGGCACTCCAAATACTAAAACAATTCTGAATAACATCAAGTAAACGAGCAGGTAGAGAAGGTGGAAGGAGAGGCCAAAACATCGTGGAGTATCTGAGTCCGAGATTTATCTTGTAAAAATAATCACAGCTTTATAGGTTGGAAAGATAAACGAACCGACGGATAGGGTTTATTATTATTATTATTTATTTTTTACATCAAAGGATGTACAGAAGTGAATGTTATTAGGAAGTAGGAAAAACATTGTATAAGTATTTATTGCTCATCTCGTGTGCGAGCCATCGGCTGTGCGCACTACAAAAAAAAAAGTAAAGTGCTCCCCTGTGCATAGCACCACGCCATGAAGTCATATAGGGGGTGTGGGGTTATAGCAGTTCTGGTAAATTAACACTTATTCCTCTTCCTTATCCCGTCTCTTTACAGCACTTCTTTTCCCCCTAAATGTTTGTAAATACACACCCACTTTTTTCAATAGTTCTATGCTCCTTTGCAATACAATTGATTCGAACACACTTTCCAAGCTTCTCCTCCTGCAGAACGCGCGCGTCCTGACATAAGAATAAATGCTCTGTCCCATCATCACCATTGCATTTTTTACTGTATTGTGTCTCCATCCCCCCAGCTTCATCCATGCCACCATCCTCACCTTCTTGATGTACGCTACTTGTCCGCATTCCCGCGGTCCCCTTCTTTGGAGTTCGAGCGATCTCTTAGTTTCACATTCCGCTATTATTTCCTGCCTATCTATATCCTCTAATCTTTGTTTCACTAATTGCAATGTCCCCTGGTCGATGTGTTCCCCCTCCCAGATCCATCCCAGTCCAATTTCGTATAGTTTGCCTCTGATCTCTTTCGCCCATGTTCCCATTTCCTCCCCTGTACCCGTTGAATCAGCGCTTGCTCTTTTACCGAGTTCTCCCTTCTCGATATTAATGTCGCCCAGTATTTAACCCTTCTCAACATGCCCCACGTATGCTCCCTGACCAGTCCAAGTTCCCGTAGTACGCCGCAGTTTGCAGTGCCCATGCTGATATGCAAAGCCCTCTCGTAAAATGTGCATTGGATTCTGTTTAGTACATCGCCCCCTTTGCTCCCCATATCTCCCTCCCGTACCCTATTGCCCCTATTAATAATGTACGATATAGTTTTTCCACAAAATGTATATCGTATTTCTCCAATTTCCATACTGTCCGCATTATTTCATTTGGTATTGCCCCCGTCCTTCCTTGTACCGTTTGCATATGTCTTGTCCATGTCCCTGCCATAGTGAAAACTAGTCCCAAGTATTTTATTATTTTTACCCTTTACAATTCTTGCCCTCTGAAAGTCCACCTTTCATCTTTTCCATATACATATCCGTTTTTGAACAGCATAATTTTTGTTTTTGTGAGATTTACTTGCAGTTTGGATTCTCTGCTGTATTTTTCCAACCCGTCCAGAGCCCTTTGTAGGCCGGCATTTGTCTCTGAGATCAGAACCATATCATCTGCGAACAGGAGCGCCGGTACCCTTGTCGTCCCCACCTTGGGGGTGTCGGCTTGTTCACTCTATATACGCCACTATAATATATATAGAGAGAGAGTGAAGAGCAGGGGTGACAGAACACATCCTTGCTTTACCCCCGCTTCCGATTTTCGTTTCTCTGTCACGGTATCCACTTGACACCGTACACAAAATTCTACCTTCGAGTATTGTAGGAAACATGGCAGTACAAATTGATGAGGAGTTGTTGTGAAAGTTATTAGGGAGTCCAAGATATTAGCAAGACTAAGAGAAGGAGATAATTAGGAATAAATAATCTTGCATTATCCCACTCCGAGCAGCTGAGAGCTAAAGAGGAGGAGAAAATACGAGAAATTTGGAAAGAACTAATTTGGTGATTTTAGTGTTTACAGGGAACCATGACAAGATTTTAACACATGAGTGTTTGCACGGATTGCAAAATTATTAGAATGTTATGGAAATTTCGGAAATGTCTTTGTTGAGAAAATTCTTGTTCTTTCCCTCAGGCATTCCACAGGTGGTTCGATTCGATTTTTTAACGTCTGTTTAAAGATTATTTCCAATGCTTTTATTTTTATTCAAGGAGAATACTATTCCTTGGATTGTAATAACGAATTACTGAGGTTGAAATAGAATAGATTTCAAGTGATGGAAGATAACTAAGTTCTGTATAATTGTCGTAGGAGGAAACTTTGTTCTATGAGGGGACTCCCCCATGGTACAGTGATAGCGTCGTCGCCTTGTAATCAAGGGATCTCGGGTATGATACCCGGTGAAGGCACATAGTGATTTGGATCCCACTTTAAACTGTGGGTCCAGTCCCGATTAGCCTTTCTGTAAATCAGATGAACGAATGTTGTATCTGTTCTTTTTATTCTGTGAATTTAGCCAAGTTTTTGAGCAAAATACATATCTACTGTCTACATTTTCACTCGTTACCAAACAAATTTCACAAAGTAGTTTTTATCAAACTTCAGAGGGAAGCTGACAGCAATGCCAGGTGGGGGGGAGCTCAGCGCACCACCTGCCTGGTTATGGCCAGGGTGTATTACGAGACTATTTCTCGCCGCTCACCACTGACAGAGGTTTCGCTTTGAACAATGAACATCGTTTCTTCAGGGGCGAGGTTGACCTGCAGTATCGGGTAAGTGCCATAAATCCAGGCCTAGGAATGACGTTTGATGCAAGGGAGGGGCAATAAAAATTCTGTAATTTGCTTTGCTTGCCGACAGGAAGTTTTGCAGGAACAATAATACGAGGGACACTTAGGATTCTTTTCAGCTGCTAGGAAAAGCTGAGAGAAATGGAAAACGGCAGACTTTGAATGAAAGAAGGACAGTGAACCCCTTGTAAGATAAACAAGTCCTTTGTATTATTCGCCGACACGCAAACTTCAATTTCGAAGCTGAAGCTATCAGCGGTGAAGTTATTAGAGGGTTGGAAGCAGTGACGACGCCAAAAAAGGGGGGCAGGAGGGTGCCCCAAGTCAGACACTTCGCCCCCGTTCCCCCCAACTGAAGTTAATTAAATATCGAATAATAAGAGTGTTCATTTATAAGAGTATGACGATTTTCACCTTTTCAAAGTGGTGTATTCTGCATGATATCACTTTCCTGCTTATAATACCAACTTGACTAAATTTGTTTTAGTATATATACGAATGTGTGTGAGTGACTTTCGTTCAAGATTCCAGCGCTGACCTGGGCATAGGTGATTTCTCATTCATTTACGTCCTGTAATCGTCGTGATTAACCTAAGTTTTAACCAGTTTTAAGAACTGGGAGAAAGGTTTGAATGTGGATGGTTTTGAAACATCACGGATATTTTGAGAACCACAAAATATCATCTGTAGTACGGGCAAATTATTCTAATCGTGGGTCGCTAGTGACAACGCTAATTAGTAAAAGACATTTAAAGTTGATTCAAGATTTGGCTGGTTGGTTGATTTGGTGTTTTAAGTCCACTTTATGCACAGTATGGCTAATCGGGACTGGACCTACAATTTAAAGTGCCTCCACTGGGTATCGAACCCGGGACCAAAGGTGATCGGAGAAAAACTGACACTACATGTCAGTTGTTGTGGATTCATCGCGGTCTCTTACTATTCAGGGACTTCAATTTCGAGATGATGAGCCTGAGGCAAACCTTAACAAAGGGAATTTCTTCAATACTCTTGAAGTTAATTTCAAAATGAGGGGATATTATTCGGAAATGTATTGAACTTGAACCTTAAAATGCAAATTACACTTAAAATTCGATTCAAAACACATTGCGGGCAGGTTCGCTCTTTCTCGTATATATCAAAGTCGAAGAACTTATTCCCACGAACTCCATAGGTGCCTGTAATTGTGTAGCACAGACATACGTTGGAGTGGTAGAGTAAGAGTAAGTAATGTCAGGGTCAGAATATTTCTTTTTCAGATTTTTTTTCCTGAGATAACATTTCTCTGAAATGCGAAACACAAATTTTGCCCAAAATTCTTCTGCGTTACAAAGATGGCACGGAAGTACTTCACTTAATGGATTTCTTTGAAATCCTAGGAAAATATAATTTGGAATTTCACAAGGTTCACACTCTAGGTGTACTCTCTGTAACAATTCCAGTTTCCAATGCAGCGTGTGAATGTGAAAGAACATTTTCGTCCTTAAAATCTTTGAAAAGGCTTGCTCGAAACAGGATGCTGGATGCAAACTGCCTCATTTGGCTGTCCTTGCCATTGAGAAGAAATGTCAAGTCCTGGACGTACCAAAGGTGGGCAATGTATTCTCCAAAGCACATAGAGCAGAATTCTTCTACAGGAGAATTGCACTTCACTGAGTGACTTTCATTGTTTCAAATACTTAAGAAGATTAATTTCTTCCAACGTCACGTTCATTTTGCAAGAAAATTAAACTCTTCGAAGCACATTTTTTCGTCCATTATATTATTATCTTATAACTTGAATATTTATATCAGTAGTTTCATCTCATGAAAGACGATGAATTATAAAATTATGAATGTCTTCCAATACTGAAAAAGCCCACTAGAGACAACGCAACTTACGAATAAAAAAGAAGTAATGCCTTTATTAAATAGATTCATATGGCGATAAACTCCTAATCAAGAAAATTTAGGCAGTAAACGTCCACATGAATATAATAATAATAATAATTATTATAACTATTATTGTATATGTATATTTATATATGTTATATATGTAGTGTTTTCGGGCGTTTTAATGTGACTGCCCCCCCAACAATATTTTGTTGCCCATCCTTCCGCCCCTCCCCCCCCCCCCCCCCCCCGTCACATTTCCCTGGCGCCGTCACTAGTTGGAAGTAAATTTATTAGGACGAGTAAAGTAATATTAGCTGTTGACAGTGTTGCACCAAAGGACGTGATATGTGCTACTGTTTGTATAAATGATAGGAAATTTAAGCATAAATGTATAATTGTTGAGACTTGAGAGTTGTTTCCGCCATTTGATCGTAGGAAGAGGTTTTCTGAGACAGAGTGGGATTGTTTTACACATACACGAGAAAGGGTGGTTGTTTAAAGATAGAGAAGTATTTTGCACGTTTTTTAAAAGTGCAGATAAAACGAGAATTTAGCCTTACTCTTATGAAAAGAAATAAAGCAGTACAGGGAAAGAATAACTCTTCACATTTCTCGCACCTGGTGGGATGCAACCCACATGCACAAGAGTATTGCAGGAAGTCTATGAACGAGGATGAAGAGGGATATGTGAAATTTGACTTACCTGCGGGTGAATTAGTGGATTCTAATATTCTTAACGTTGATATTGTATTTTCTTTGGGTCCACTTGATTTACAAATAGACTAAATTGGCTAATAGGCTAAACCTTCAGTTTAAAGTGCGATCCGGTCCACTTTGTGCCTCAATTGGGTATCGAACGCGAGGACTCTTCATTACAAGACCTCGGCGTTATTACTACGCCATCGGGGAGGCATCCAATTTACACAAATAGGTTGATTCCAATAACACGTTATATGCATAATCTGACAATGATGCACTTTTGGTGCATCTAAACATATTTTTTTTCAACTATAGAATGTCTAAAAAAGTCATTGAAGTTTGGATTTTTATAACTTCAGGAGACACGGGTCTGAAAATGTGCGATATAAAATAAATGCAGGTTTGCCTTCCATACGTGGTGGTTTTGTCACGTTTCTTCGCTTCGTGAAAGAGACACTTTTGCAGGACGGCTTCTTGCATCCGCCTGGGGTCTTGCTCTAGCTTAACAAAAATATATATATTTTTAGCATAATCGAGGGTCACTTATTCCTGCCAAACAAAGATTCTATTGCGACCATACGGCTTTGCATGACAGTATCGATGAAAATTTTTTTACAGAAATACTAATTAGGAACCTTTTTTATCGTCAACTGGATTTAATATCCTTTTTTGTTATTCAGCAAATATTCAATTCATCACCTTTTTTGACAATTAATATCCTTGCCAGGACAGCTGTACTTATGCAAATTTTGGCGATCTTAACTACACGTAAACTAGATATTAGCTAATATTCGTGCTGTTATATTACTATTCTTGTACCGTCTTTGTAACATTTCATGTAATAATAATAATAGAATTAATTAATTTGCATATTCGAGTGAATAGACCTATGAATTATATTAATGTATTAATTTAAACAATTTCTTGATCGTTGTCGTTAATGTTATTATCATTTTTTTCTGAAACACTTGGCTCGGACACCCTAACCTCCCCCTACATATATTTCTAGATGCGTGACTGCCGAAGGATAAATTTTATCAAGCGGTAGTGGTATCGGGCTTAGAGGCTAAAAGAAAAACAAACAAGTATGTGCGTCAAAAGCTGAACATAAGAAACAGCACAATATCACAAAGAAACACTTTATGAAACTTATATCATAGAAGGAGATGTTTAACAGTATTAAGAACAATAAATGCTTTCTATTTGTAATATACTAAGTAACTTATTGCAATTTTGAATAGTCTTTTGTGTTCGTACTACACATTAAAAATATTTTTTGTTGCTCCCAGCGCCAAGCTTAGAATTTTTTTAAAAAATGTAAATTTCCATAGTGCATGAAAGTTCGACATTCAGAAAGAAAGAAGGTCTAGTGGAAAACATTTGAAGACTTCCAAAAGGTATAGCAGTAATGAAAAAGAGCACTCACTTATGTACGATGGATATACACTTGTATGGAAGCGAGAAAAAACACAAGGTAGATTTCATAAGATACCTAGCTATCAGTAACCAAGAAACTGCATTTTTAATATTAATGTCCTCCAGATTAACGAACCTTATTTATTCTCACCACGCAATGGGTAAAATATTTGGAGCTTTATCCCACTTTACGGAAAAATATTGTTTCTGCTACTTTTGACTTTTGTTGGCATGATATCCCGGATCATTTTTACGAGACGAGACGAGACAAAACGAGACGGGACGAGACGAGACGGGACACGAGACGGGACAAACGAATATTTTCGAGACGAGACACGAGACGAGACAGCATTTTCACGAGACGGGACGAGACAGACCAAAGTCTCGTCTCGTCTCGTCTCGTGGGCAACACTAGAAACAGAGCAGTTGAGTGGTAGAAAATGTCCCGATTTCACGTTCTGATTAAAATGACAGCCTTAAACAGTGGCGACGATTTAGGAGATAGATGCTCCCCATTCTTTTGTCTCACACTATCACACTATGGCCTCTTAATACTTGTCCCCTTGCCCCTCCCCACCACATTTTGGAACCCAATTGCCACCACTGGCTTTAAATATACAATTGTGATACCCCTTTAAAAAATGGTGTTCAGCTCCCCCCTCCACCGAAAGGAATTCCTGGATACGTGCCTACTGCTTCCCGTAAAATATCACTGCACTCTCCACGTTTCTCTTCTGTCTTTTCTTTGTCGCCGTCAATATCTTCAACACGTTGTATTTTTATATATATATTTGTCACATATTTGTTTTAATTAGTATTCTGCTCGTTCCGCCACCTGAACGCAGCTGCTAGGCCTTAAAGGGCAGTGCAGTTATACCGGAAGAAGGCTCGGAAATGGCAGGCTTCAGAAGTTAACTCATCCAAATTAAATTAAACAGGTATGTGCTCTGTGCTTTGTTTAAATCATAGTTCACAAATAATTTGATTAAAAGTTTTAAAAGTATCTGTTTTATTTAATAGCGTATTAATTGGTGCATTCTTCTCCAGCATAGCTATAGGCAGTGACCACACTACAGGGGAGGGGGACAGAACGCCCCCTATTCTCGTTCGCCAATTTCTCTCTCTCTCTCTATCTCTCTTATCTGCCCCCAGCAAAACGACAAAAATAAATAAATGAATGAATGCTCTTTTAGCCAAAATATGCATTTTTGTGTCGTATGTAACGGAATAATAAACATGATTGCCCCGGGAAAATATGATTTACCCCTCCATCTTTACTATTGCGCCGTCACTAGCAACAACATATTTTGATTTCTATTGTTCCCACATATTTATTTTAATGTTAGTATTGTGAATCATATTCCACTGTGTTACCTCACGTAGCCACCCCCTTCCACACACGTACGATTTCAGTTGTAAGTTTTAGACTAAGCTTGTCAAATGTCCACTTATATCTTTGTATTCTTGAGCCATTTAAAAAAAATCATTTCGCCCCTTCTTCTGGACTATTTCATAGCAATGTTCTCCCACTGGAATCCCCTTTGCAGATCGAGATCCGGGGCTATAGCCTTCCCAAGCCACCGTCCCCTCCAAATACTTCCTTGGCCTCATGAAAGAAAAATATATGTATTTAAAAAAAAGGTAAAGTGCTCCCCTGTGCTTAGCACCACGCCATGAAGGCGTATAGAGGGTGTGGGGGTAACGCCCCACACTTTCTTGATCCGGTCGTGAGTGGGGGTGATGTGATCAGCATCATCACACCCCTGACCGCCTTTACCCCCCAGGGTTTCCCCCAGGTACCCATGTTATTCGACACTGGGTGGGCGCCGGGGCCGCTTCCAACGTTAGAAAAGTTCCCGGATTTGAACCGGCCGGGGCTCGAACCCGGGACGTTTAGCATGGTAGTCAGACGCGTTACCGACTGAGCCACTAAGGCCACTAAAATATATGTATTTCTACGAAATATTAATTTGACTTGGCAGTTTCTTTTTTCGAACAGGAATAAGTTTTAGTGATATGGTCGAAATCTTACTTTCAAGTAAATCTCAAGAATTTATTGGTATGTTTGTTATTCTGATTTAAATTTTAATAGCTTATAAATTTACACTAGCAATTTTGAGTAAAGGTTTTGCATAACCCTAAAAGTACATTTAGAGACTGCAAGGTCAACTCTCGATATTTCAGATATATTAATAATTTCATCACAACGGCTTGTAATAATTATTTATTACTTCAATAACCTCCTCGCAAATGTTTCTCGCATATTAAAACATAGATGCCATTTTCTGTTTATTTCCTTGTAATGCTGACCTCCGTGGCGAAGTGGTTAGCACAAAGCTTTACGGTGCAAAGGGCCCCTCAGGTTCGAATCCCCCGCCCGGGCATGAGTCTACTTTCCTTTCATCAATTTCATCATATCATCACGCATCCTCATCTTTGCGATTAGCCAGATGTGACAGATAAGCGAAGTAAAATAAAGTAAGTCTATTAATCAATTATTTTTTAAAACTCTTGAATTCTACTTTAGCATGCCACGTTTTTGTTAAAATTATATTACGATTTGTAAAATGACGAAATTCTAAAGCAGAACACGCAACTTTCTTTGTAGCGCATCGGTCAAAAAGTTTCAGGAATATGGAATTTCAAAATACATTTTTTCACATGTACTTCGCCCCCTTTTAAAAGTAGCGCGTTTTCAATTATGTAACTAATCATTAAAAGGATGCCTCAATACCATCTTGGAGGATGACAATTATTATTTTTCCCCTCCTAAAAGTAATAATATACTTTCGCTCTCTGAATCTCCCATATAAACGATAGGGACCGTCTGCTTCAGCCGAGCTCACTGCTTCTCCGGTGACGTCACGCGTTCGTGCAAGATCGGCAATCTTCGGAAGTCTTTTCCTAATCTCTATGTACCTTGGCAAATTGCTTGGTTAGGAGAATGAAGTTTCCCGCAGACGGGGAAGGGGAATTTTGCCAGATTTTACAACTATGCCAGCGCCAACAATTTTCAAGTCATTCTTGTTTGAGACAGTAGTGCGTGCGAATGCGTAGAATCGGAATTACATGAAGAAATTAAATATCTAGGGAACGAGGGAAATTTCGTAAGTTTGAATCAGGATTCCGAAAAGCTAGAAGAAAAGGAATAAGATACATGTTTCAAAAAGTCAGAAGGGTGTCTTCGAAAAACTGTTACTACCTTTAATAACGTTTCAAATTTCGCCACGACTGATATATGAAAATAATGGCGAAACACTTGAAACCATGGGGTTTAGTGTTAGTGATATGGTCGAAATCTTACTTTCAAGTAAATCTAAAGAATTTATTGGTATGTTTGTTATTCTGATTTAATGATACACGTGATCCAGAAAACACACACTGTACTCCGTTGAGTTGGTGCTTTAAGTTAACTTTGTGCACAGTAAGGCCAATCAGGCCAGGGCCTACAGTTTAAACTGGGATCCGAACCACTTGTACCTCCACCGGGTATCGAACCCAGAACCCCTTGATTACAAGGCGACGACGGTACCACTGCGCCATCGGGGAGGCCCACACACTGTACTCGTTATTTCAAAAGTAGTAATGGAAATTTCCACAAGCGAAGTTGAAATATTTTTAAAAAAATAGTTTTTTGAGAACTGAATTTGAAAATGCAGGTGCCAGTTGAAAATGTCTACAGTTTACATTCCCAATTTCGCCTTCAAATAAACACTCAAAGAATCTAACAATTGCATAGGAAAGGCAACCTTACTTTCGAGTAAAAGATTCCGAAGAACTTTGCGGTGGCGGAAACGCATCAACCATCCCATCTATTCACCCCACACCTAACAGCGGTGCTTGGAAGGGAACCAGCGAAAAAGAGAGCCCTTGCCATTGGTAACAGCCTTGCTAGGATACAAGAGATCTGACCAATAAGGACGTTCGAAACCCACGTGACTGTCACCGAAAGAGGTCTCCCCCCCCCCAATTTGTGCTGGAAACAGCAAAAGAAGACGGCCGCGCCATCTATTGACAACCGACGGAACTGCAATTTCCAAGCGCAGCGAGGTTTAAATGTAGCTTCCCCTTCTATAACCTAACTATTCTATGCTTATATGTAGTATGTATACAACTAGCGGCCACAAAGACAAGGTCATATTTTAATAACCTGCTCTGCAGTGGATCATCCGACGGATTCTAGACGCCCACTCCTTCATAGTAGAACTTTAACAAATAGCTACCTTTCTTGAAATCGTCGCACAACTGATGAAAACAAGCGTCCACTTCTTACTTCGTATGCCATTGATTTTTGCACTGGCAACAACGAGGACTGGTCTAAACCGGGAATTCCGGGGGGACCGGGCAAGACCCCACCAATGTTTATGTTTACATTTTTAACATGGTTCATATGGCAGATCGTGTTTGAAACGTAACACTAGCCTAGCCTCGCAAATTCGGAAGCCTCGCTTTTGTTAAATTGAACGCGGAGGAACGCGAGAACTTGCAGGGGTTATTTTTCTATGCTGTAGTAGTTGTAGCATATGGTTGTAGCATGGTTGTATAGATCGACCACAAGGAAAAAAACCTTGCGACAAAAAGTCCCCGCGCAGCTTTCCCTTCTTCCCACCACCTCGGGCCATAAGGAAGCATGGTCCACTCTCCCCCTCCTCTATTCGCGGGAGTACCGCCCACAGGAGTCGCGGGTCTGCGCAGGTTGTTTTGCTCGTGGTTCCACTATAGTTCTATGTATTGTCACTAATGTCCATAATCGATGACTGTTTTTTAAAATAATCGAATTACTCGATTATTTTGGTTCGATTATGCCCAGGGCTTCTATCTGTGATTCTGGCAACAGTTGATTTCCTTTCCTTCGGCCTTCGAGTTTTTCTTGGAACACTTCTGTTAAAGTAGAAGCAGACGACTTTAAAATTAATAATCCTTGATCTATTTGTAATTGGTGAGTTTTCTCAAATTGTTTGGTGGATTTACCTTTCAATTTTAGTTTGAAATATAAAGAATGCGTTTTTCACTCAACTTTGGGAAAAATTTTTAACACAAAATCTAAAGACTTCACGGTCAGAATAACGCAGAGCATAATCCAATACAAGATAATGTAATTAGGAGTTGAAGAACATGGCAAAATTGAAGTCCCACTTCCGATTTTTCCATACTCTTCATTATGCATCACCTGTTGTTCGTCACCGTGGCGGATCCATTAAAATTTCAGGTAATGCACTCAAAATTATTTCCTTTTGCCCTTTGTTCGATACTACTTAACTATAGGTGAGACACCTAAAAATCATTTATTTCGCACTTTTTTACATTGCTAACATACTATTCTGCATTGCGGAACATTTCTTTAGGTGAAATAATGGTACTAGTTAGGGTAAGAATTTACAAGGTAAGAATTTACAATATAGAGAAAGTCTCCAATTTCGTAAATTTTCGGTATACTAACTAATTTTGGCCTCCTAATCATGAATCTGTTGTAAAAAACCGGGGGTCACGTCTGGAAATTGTACAAAAATTGTTCGTTAGCGCCAAAAGCCATCCACGGGTAGCCCCACAAACCATTGACGTTAGCCCCAAAAACCATCCACGGGTAGCCCCACAAACCATTGACGTTAGCCCCAAAAACCATCCATGGGTAGGTAAGAGTCTAGTTTACGTCCTTTTCCTAAGGAATACATGTCATATATCGTTGGAAAGGTTATTTTATAAGGAATTCAACAAAGTAAATCCCAAGGCGAGGAAAAATTTCCTGGGGGAGAAAATCGAGAAAAACCGATGTTTTCCGGATATGCGTGATTGAACGTACTGAGGACATTTTTCGATGATGAAGCACATATTTAGGGGTGAAATGAGTGCTAATGGAACCTAACCTAACCTCGTAGGCATACCTCGTTCCCGTGAATGGTTAGTGACAAAGTGTAAAAAGAAAAACTTACTCTACGGATGCCGGAGCGCCGGCTGTCTGCTAGCACGGTTTTGTAAACGGGCAAGAAGGAGTGCGCAAGAAAGACGTAAACGAGTAAGAAGGAGTGGCCAAGAAGGACGTAAACTAGACTCTAGCCCATGGGTAGCCCCACAAACCATTGACGTTAGCCCCAAAAACCATCCACGGGTAGCCCCACGAACCATTCACACGAGGTTAGGTTAGGCCTGTTAGGTTAGGTTCCATTAGCACTCATTTCACCCCTAAATTCATCGAAAAAAATAGGGATCGTACTAGAATTGAACATCATAAATCATTTTCTTGTAAAACAACGGCGTGGTTGGACACAATGACAGGAGATTACATTTTTGTTCGTAAAACTACGCATATACACCTATATATAAAAAAAATTCAATCGGCTTTTTTTCAAATTTTCAGACGTAACCCCCATTTTTTTTCAACAGATTCGTGATTAGGAGGTCAAAATTAGTTAGTATACCGAAAATTAAGAAAATTGGAGACTTTCTCTATATTGTAAATTCGCTCCGCGTAGTTTTACGAACAAAAATGTAATCTCCTGTCATTGTATCCAACCACGCCGTTGTTTTACAAGAAAATGATTTATGATGTTCAATTCTAGAGTCGTTTTCACGTTCAGAAGACACAATGGGCTCTTATGGGCAATGCTTTTCTTATGGGAAATACGAGCGCGCTGTTGTCAAATTTCTGGATTTACAAATTTAGCTTAAGTAAAATCGGTACCTGCAGTTTTGCAGGAAATTTTGTAGAGAATACGATGGTGAACACAAAAATCTGGTAACTTGCTTACATAATTTTAGATAAATTAAAAACGCAAATTTTCTGTGAAAACACAATTTTTACATTGTTTTCATTCCTAACGTTGAAACATGCCGTAAAATTGAAGCTTTCATTATGAAAAAAATTGACAATGTTTTTTAATTGTCATAGGTGACGGTGGTACTCAGAATTTATCAATACTTTAAAGCATATTTGCATTAAAAAATATTCAAATAAAGTATGTGGAGATTTTTTATATTCGTGCAGTAGAAAATGTCGTCGCTGGACATTTTTTGTTCTGTAATTCCAAGTAAAAACTTCCAGCGACAAAGTTGTGGATAAAATAATGAAATTATTTTTTATAACCACTCAAAGGTTCCCTGAAATATTATTTCCATGCATTTGGAGTTTCTTTTTAACCCGAACCGCGCGCGAAGTAAGGAGACGTTGTCTGGCCATCTTGAGCTGACTCACCGCAGCATTCCGGCTAATCACCACCAAGTTTTCCAGTTATTTTATTTCCATTCAGTAAAAATATGAACTTCATGCAGTTTGTTATAATAGAATTGAAATTACTTAAATTTAATAATTGACAATTATTTCCAATGCTGCTGTTGTGAGCAACATTAGTGCTGTCGCAAATACACGTTGTTTTAGTTTACATTACTGTCGACATTAATACTGAAATGAAGATCACCTTTCAGTTTCCAACGTACACAGAAATTCATAGACACCATATTAACCTTTGAAAGGCTTTCCAACACGTGACAAAATATGGGGCTTCAAGATAGAAATATGACATGCCTTGCTTGAGTCATTCACGTCTTATCAGTTCACGTGGGCCATATCTCATTTGTTTGTTTGGGTTGCAACTTTAAATCTAACCCATGTGCCAGGGTCCCCTTACTTGAGTGAGAGATCTGCTTTGGTCTGTTTAGACTTTTTCCCTCTCCCGAAAAAGTGTGTGAGCTCTCAGTGATTTTTACTTTTTTAAGTGATTTCTGAAGGGTCATATTCGTGCATTACACTCGCGTGTGTAGTGATCGCAATGGATCATAGTAAAAAGGGTAACTGTAACGTTCACAGTATAATATTAATGTTAATAATTACATATAATTATCATTATATATACAAAATATGTAACACCTTCATTGTGAAGGAAGGTCATCATTTCCCGGCGACATGAGCTAGCGCTGTATTGGCAACACTGTGCGGTTTCTCCATAAGCGCCGTTGTCTCTTCTGAACGTGAAAACGACTCTAGTACGATCCCTATTTTTTTCGATGAATTTAGGGGTGAAATCAGTGCTAATGGAACCTAACCTAACCTCGTGTGAATGGTTCGTGGGGCTACCCGTGGATGGTTTTTGGGGCTAACGTCAATGGTTTGTAGGGCTACCCATGGATGGTTTTTGGGGCTAACGTCAATGGTTTGTGGGGCTACCCGTGGATGGTTTTTGGGGCTAACTTCAATGGTTTGTGGGGCTACCCGTGGATGGCTTTTGGCGCTAACGAACAATTTTTGTACAATTTCGAGACGTGACCCCCCGGTTTTTAACAACAGATTCATGATTAGGAGGCCAAAATTAGTTAGTATACCGAAAATTTACGAAATTGGAGACTTTCTCTATATTGTAAATTCTTACCAACTACGCATATACACCTTTATATAAAAAAAATTCAATCGGCTTTTTTTCAAATTTTCAGACGTGACCCCCGTTTTTTTTCAACAGATTCGTGATTAGGAGGTCAAAATTAGTTAGTATACCGAAAATTAAGAAAATTGGAGACTTTCTCTATATTGTAAATTCGCTCCCTAGTTAGATATAGCGGAAACATTTTACACATTTTACTCGTTTATTTTGAAATAAAATTCAGTTCTACTTACCTCATATGCATAGCGGCACATTTTTCAACTTGGGATTACTTTTTTTTTCAATCAAAAAAGCATTATTTTTAACATAAGAATTTATTGGTCGTTGCTAATTGGCGGCCAAATTTTGACTCACGTTGCCTATCGTCAGCTGATAATTTATTGGTCGTTGCTAATTGGCGGCCAAATTTTGACTCACGTTGCCTATCGTCAGCTGATATGCAGTGTTTCCAAACTTATGGACCGATAAATGCCGCACAAACTATTCACAAAAGGTTTTTAAGCGAAAATTGATCCACAAACCATCCACGGAAGGTTAGGTTCAGTTAGGTTAGGCAAACAGAAAATTGAATTGGAGAAAAAGAAAACGCTCACACGTCGTCTTGTAAAACTACCGCGTGGTTGTTACACTAACACTTAGTAACCGAAAAATGATTGTTTTTAATCCACAAACCATTCACGGAAGGTTAGGTTAGGTGGAGCGAATTGACAATATAGAGTAAGTCTCCAAGTTTGTTAATTTTCGGTATACTAACTAATTTTGGCCTCCTAATCATGAATCTTTTTTATTAACCCGGGGGTCACGTCTGGAAATTGGAAAAAAATCCAATTTAATTTATATATATATATATATATATATATATATATATGTATAGGTGTATATGCGTAGTTTTTCGAACGAAAATGTAATCTCCTGTCATTGTTTCCAACCATGCCTTTGTTTTACAAGAAAATGGTTTAGTACGAACCCTATTTTTTCAATGAATTTAGGGGTGAAATGAGTGCTAATGGAACCTAACCTAACCTCGTGTGAATGGTTCGTGGGGCTACCCGTGGATGGTTTTTGGGGCTAACAAACAATGTTTCATCAAACTGTACAATTTCCAGCAACAGCTTTCGTGTCTCAGACGGACATTATTATAGAAAAATACATGATTTAGCGGCCAAATACATTGAAAATGCGAGAAAACACTTCTACGACCTTCCAAAATTACACAAACTCAATTCCGTAAGTACTTTATCCTGTAAATTTGAAGAAATCCATTTCCCGTATATGACATTTTTACCTTAATTTGCCCCTACTATGCATTTATTTTAGAGAAAAATCACAAAAAAATATGAACAGTCAGCCTCAAATGTATATGTAGTTCTGTCTGCATAATATCATGTAACTCAATACTGGCAATACTTTATCAATGACGTAATTGGGAAGGGTGGAGACATGGGCCCATACCTAAACCACCTCTTCCTGTGTCATGTAAATTGGATACGTTGCTAAATTATCGGTCCAAGTTCCGATTGTTTAATTCCCATGTAATCATATTAAAAACATTTTTTACACGTTTCAATTTATGATAACACATACTTCAGAGTCCTGGGGATTACTTACCGTATGTTTTCTGGAGAACTTGGAGCAAAATTTACAATACCGGACCCCTCCCTGATTTTCGTAATATTTCGCATACTCACTAATTGAGGCCTCCTAATCACGAATTTGAAGTTAAAATTTGGGGGTCACATGTAGATATTGCAAAATAAGTGAAATTGAGTGGTCCCCAATCGGAACAGAAACAATGGATTTCTCCACGAAAACTATGGTTATTTCAATATTTTACGTTTTAGAATGAAATTTTAACTATGTTGGCCTAACCTAACCTAACCTTACCGAGGGGCTATACGTGTATGCTTTGTGGGGCACTGTAAAAAATGTCAGTTTCATAGCATTTGAGCGACAAATTTTAACTACACAATCGTGATCAAGTGTCCTAAAATAATTAACTATGCGAAATATGGACGAATGCCCTGTATTATTAATATATACCCAAGTAAAAGTTACTAAAATAACTTATGAAAGAAAGAACTTTATTTCCTACCTTCAAAGTCACCATCTTCCTCACAGCACGCAGATTACTGAACAAGGAACACTACGTTGAACAAGCATGTTTTCCATATACTTTATTGGGACTACTTTTTTCGTGAGTATAAGCACTAGGATAGAAATTAGGGAAGGGTCCGGTATTATAAATTCTTACTGAAAACATTTTTGGAGGCCCTTGACCCACTGTACACCTTCAATAATTACGCCGAATTTCTTTTTAATCGACAAATTTCAAAATTTATGTAATATACAAAACACAGCATTAGAAAAGACAAATAATTTGAGTTATTTGATCCCAAAGTATCGCCCGCATAAGTAAAACAAACTCCTATTCCAGACTACTTCGACAGTTTTTTTCTCATAAAAATTCTCAAATATCAGGAAATGTAACACTCCTGATGTAACAAAAACTTCAAATTACTATCACTACCAAACCTAACCTTCGTAACCTAACAACTATTTCCAATATGAACAAAAATATACAATTTTTGAAAGTACTTACTGGAGATGGGATAAAGGGAAACTTCACAAGACCACAGAAATATAATTTTAAAATTTCATGTCAAGAGACTGATACAAAGGTTCAAAAAAATGTTACTGTCAGAGTAGAGCATATCCAACTTCCATTTGGAACACCTAAGAAGGAATTCCACCAATTAATTGCCTCTCTGCTCGGTTCCGTTTTTCAACTTCATCCATAGATTCCTGTGATATCGTCTGGTGCATATTGCACATTTCTTGTTCCTGGTCACTAAACCATCCTCTTACAACTCACGGAAATAAATCTGCTCGCGAATGATAAATGAAAATCTGAATGATGCCCAATATTCATTTTGCTTATCGCACTGAACAAAAACACCTTCTGATGTCAAGCTAAATGCTTTCATTGTTTGGCTAAACTTAGTGTATTTAGGCTAAAAATTTTAAACCTAACAAGCCTAACCTAGCCGTGAAAGCACTCCGCACTTACATCAGAAGATGAAAACGATGCTTGATAGGAAGGTGACACCGATGAAAATAATGTAATAAATAGTACAGTGGGGTCCATGAGTATTAATGTGCAAGTTGCCCATCCCCATGTTCGTGCATTTTATTTTACCCAATAAGAGCTTCAATAATTAAAAGAGAACTTCTGGACTGGCATACATAAAAATCTATCACTGAAGAATACACAGAATATAAGAGAAAAATTAATAAAAATAGTCATGGACAATTTGCAGGGTATATTCATGGATCCCACTGTACCACCAAAGAACTCTAATTACTCCACTATTGTACATCTCCGAGAGCTAAAAACAATAGAAATAATTTGCGTGGAACTTAATGAATCCGCAAAAAATTTTACTTTCTCATAGAGGTATCTTTTTTTTTCCTTTTGCATACTCCTGTGAGATTCTTTGTTTGTATGCAGCCATTTGTTTACTGCCATCTTGGATATGGGCTGCTGCTTCCTTCTACTTCACATGCCTGGGGTGCAAAAAGTGGCTAAGTGTTTTGGTAACTATTAGATAAGCCGGAGACATATTTCTTGAAACTTACAGGAGAAAAGACTAGAAAGTACTTACAGAATTGAGTTCTTGTGGACTTTCTGAAGCCGCGAAAATTGTTTTTTCGAATCATGCAACTTATTTGGCCTGGAAGTAAGGTATTTTTCGTTATTCATGCATCTCCGTTGCACGATAGCTCGTGCCACCATTACCGTCAACTACGTGAATCAAATGTTCCGTGCGTTCGATTACGTAACCTCCTGTCAGTGCAGCAACCACGCGGTAGTTTTACAAGATGACTTGTGAGCGGGAATTTTTTTTTTTTTTTCAAATTTAATTTCCTATGTTTGCCTAACCTAACTGAACCTAACCTAACCTTACCTTCCGTGAATGGTTTGTGGATTAATAACAATCATTTTTCAGTTAATAAGTGTTACTGTAACAACCACATGGTAGTTTTACAAGATGACGTGTGAGCGGGTTTTTCTTTTTTCAATTCAATTTTCTATGTTTGCTGAACCTAACCTAACATTCCGTGAATGGTTTGTGGATCAATTTTCGCTTAAAAACCTCTTGGGAATAGTTTGTGAGGCACTTATCGGTTCATAAGTTTGGAAACACTGCACATCAGCTGACGATACTGCATATCAGCTGACGATAGACGTGAGTCAAGATTTGCCAGCCGAATTAGCAACGACCAATAAATAATTATAATGTTAAAAATAACGCTTTTTTCATGGAAAGAAAAGTGATCCAAATTTGAAAAATGTTCCGCCATGTATATGAGGTAAGTAGAAATTAATTTTATTTGAAAATAAACAAGTTAAATGTGTCTCCGGCTTATCTAACTGGTACCAGTGTTTTAATTGTTGGATTAGACACATCAGGTTTACAACCCTTACCAGCAAGAAATAATCCCTAAGTGGCTTCAACATTGATCATGTAATATCCGGTCTCAAACCAGGGTTAGGGCCCAGTTTTCCCCATGTGTTTTTTTTTCCTTCAGAAAAATCCACCAAAAACCCGTTGTTTTTTTTGTTTTTTTTTCAGAAAATGTTTTAAATACTTGTGAGGTTCTTCAATTTTTTTTGGAAAACCTGTAAAGAAAAGGCTTAGGAGAGCTTATAATACTAAAAATAATGAATGTTGTACAAGCCAGTGTTTTTTTCAGGCTTTTTTCCTCAAATCATGCTAGAAATGTACTTTTAACACAAATTAAAAGATTATATATTCAAGAAACAAAAAAGAGTCTCAGAAATTTTTAGATATATCGTTTGCATTGATTGATGCAGCATACTTGAACAAAATATTGAAATATGGGAGCACTTTGGTTATCAGTCACTTCCTTATGTGGGGGAAACCATAGTGGCACATCATAGTTTCAATTGTGATGATCAATTGATATAAGAAATTTTTGCATGTTTAAGCAGTACAAGGGAAAATTGAGTACATTTTATTGAAATGTCAGTTAATTGTGGCATAATTAAATTGGAACACTCTTCATATGATATACGCTACATCATATTGACTATACGAGTTCAGTCTAAACGTTGAGATTTTTACTGACATGAGTTAGGTCCTTTGTGCAAAATTTCAGAATGTTTCATAATAACCTATCTGAGATATTTATCTGTGAAAACTAAAAATTCCATAACGGCCATATATGAGCCCATGCTGTAAAAAAGGGTTGCATTTCTAAGCACTTATATTTTATTTGCAGAGACCATGCAGGTAGGTCTGCACATAAAGAAAAAATCAAGCCTTAGACTAAACCCCTTCATGAAAAAAATTATCTAAAAAATCCAGTTTTTTAATTATTATTAGTCAAATTTCCACCATAATTGGTAACACGTTACTATAGGGGTGACGAATTTCTTACTTTTTACACGAGAAAGTACTTACGCAAATCAGTTTCTGTAGCGTTGTGGAAGTTCGTGAATGTAGTTTTCATCCATTTTAATGCGAATGCATGTTGTTTTCTGTGAAAATCTGACATGCTGTTTCTGCTGCCGCCATTTGCTTTCTGCAAGAGCACAATGTTCCGTGTGTTAGATAACATAAACCCTGTAGTCAGTGTTTCAAACTTTCCGTGTTTTCACTATAACATGACGTGTCGAGTATTTTTAATTTTTTTAAAGATTTTTTTAACTATGCTTGCCTAACCTAACCTTACGGAAAATGTTTTGTGGGGCTTACGTGAATGGTTTTTGGGGCTATTTGTGGATGGTTTGTGGGGCTAACGTGAATGGTTTGTGGGGCTAACGTCAATTGTTTGCTAGGCACTTCAAATCCAGGCACGAAAGTAGGTATTTTCCAGTGAACAAGGTCGCAACACTGCATAAATTGACAAAACACACTCACAACGCACGATGAACCAGTTCGCTATCACCATAATGTGTGTTACAGAATCGAAATAACGAGTAACAGTAAGTACTCGTAAATGTAAGAAATAGTCAATATTTTCGTTAGAAATTTATTATTTCACCTAAAGAAATGTTCCGCAATGCAGAATAGTACGTTAGTAATGTAAAAAAGTGCGAAATAAATGATTTTGTCACCCCTATAGTAAAGTAGTACCCCTTTTTTTTTTACCGAGTAAAGTGTTGTTCAATACTATCTTTCACTTTAACAGTTTTTCATGAAAAAAATCTGATGCAATCCACTTCACTCATTTGCATAAACAGAAGTCCTTGGTTATTCTACATTATATTTCTGATTGCAGGTAATGATGGACTAATGTTCTTGTACATTATTATTTAGAGTTGCATGCATGCTGTACATACATATTGTTAAAATGAAGTCCTAAAAGTGGTATTTCAAAAGTTTTCTTATTTTATGCTTCTAGACTATGGCTGGTGGAGATAGTGTAGATCCCTCTCAGTTTAAGGGGCTGGCCCGATATTTCAATTCTCATACTATTCAAGGAAGGGCAAATGTGAGTATTTTGTTACATATCACTTATAAAATTGCATATGGGATACTAAAATGGTGTGCATGTTTGTGCAAAAGTATTGAGGTGTAAAAATGTAAGGTGTTGTTTTGTATACCATGATGTTGTTATATTGGTACTTATTAGAAAATTAGTGACATATTGCCCAGTTTATTAGTGACAGATACATAACATCACCCTGCATTTTGGGAAAAACAATTGGATGATTCCAAATCAATAGGTGATTCTGGAAGTATTTTGAGTGCTGATCATGAATATGACATCCAATTTTTCCCATCTCATCAGGAATTTTCACAATTTCACAATCAAATTTCTCATTTTCACCATTCCATGACACCTACCTATTACAGAACACAACAAAATAAATTTAAGCAAGGGAAATGTCGGTTGTTTACAAAGCAATAAGATAAACGTCCCTAAGTTCGACAGGTTAAGGAAATTTTTTGCACTTAATTGGTTGTAGTGGCTTTTGTATTTCATAAATGTGAGTAATCTTTTTTTTTGCCTGAAAGTTTAAAGATTCTACTTTCACCCCAAAAGTATTTTGCATTCCAACAGTTACGTTACATAATTATTAAAAAATCAAAAAGTAAATCCTACAATATGTCCCTAAGTTCGACACCCCCTTATATCTCAACATCAGACACTAAATATGCAGATGTTAATAATACCAATAACTGCACATGTCCTATTGGCATTTCAATATATTTAACTGAATTTACAGTTTTATCAAGGCATGAACTGAACAAAAAAAGATTTGTTGTTAACCCCCTCCCCCTCTTTTATGCTCAACAAAATTTAAAATATTAACATGAATTACTTACCATGCCAAAGGCTAGGTACATCAAAGCAAATAAAACACTGAAAATGTTGATTGCGTTTATATTACAACTTTGAAACAGTGTTACAGGGTGATTCCCAATGGTGTATCAAAAACAAGGAAAAAATTTTGAGGACTAAGTATAACATTTACTTAGCCAAGCCTAGATGCTAAGGAACAATTGCTGTTGGTATATGGGATATTGGTAACATTATATATAACCCTAATAATTTAACATAAACTTTAAACAAATGCAAAACAACTTTCTGTCTGAAGTTAGGTGTGAGTCCTCAAAATCAAAGACCTAACTCTCTTAGACATTTACTTTTTTTCTTGAAAACATATCTGACCCTTTCCCCTTCATTACCAAATCTGGTAACTCAACAGGACCAATAATTTGACGGTCTGATATGAATAGAACATCACTTTCATTGGTGACAAATTCCTTCTTGGCCACATCAACACTATTAAGTCCAATAACTTTTATACATCTTCCAGGATCTCCTGAACAACACAGAGGTACATCACTTTCATTGACAATCTCAAATGTCATTTCATCTGACTCCTCCTCTTGCCAGTGAGAATCACTTTCTTTCCATGACAGTGCACTTTCATCTGAAGATTCTGAGTCACTCATTTCAACCCATTTCTTTCCCTTTTTGCCTAACTCTTTGTCTTCTCGTTCTGTGCAGCAAGTTTCTTTAGCTCTCTAGCTCCTTTGCCTCCTCTACTTGATGCTTTTTCTCCTCCTCTGTTAGCAGTGGTAGCGTCATCGCCTTGTAATCAAGGGGTCCCGGATTTGATCCCCGATGTAGGCACATAGTGGTTCGGATCCCACTTTAAGCTGTAGGTCCAGTCCCGATTAGCCTTACTGTGCATAAAGTGGACTTAAAACACGAAATCAATCCTGCTCTTTTGTAAAGTATTTGATCATTTAAGGAGATGTAATCACAGCAGGCAGTCTTTCTCTTTGCTTTCTTGGAGGTTTTTGGACTTGGCCAAAAGAAACTAAAGTAAGGAACAAATTAGGCTGAGTTTAATATAAATTAATTATCAAGCGGCTCCAATGTACATACAACCTTTGTTCCTCGCTGGGCAAGAACTTTGCCTCCTTTAGGATTCAGAAAGAACCAAGCTTTTCCTTTTCTTACTCATTGTGAGGATCACAAAAAACTGATTTTAATCAGAGAATAAATTAAAATTAAGCTTACTTTTATTCTCATTTTTGCAATTTTGCAACGGGATCCCAAGCAGTTGGGAAATACCGAATGGTCATTTTTAAAAGTTGTTAATTCTCGATGTTTTCTGCATTGTAAATGGCTAGAACTTATCGAAAAGTGTTTATTTTTGTACCAGAAATGCAAAAACAATCACTTAATGTGAAAATGACATGTAGAATTTGAGATTTCCAGAGCTTCGGGAAATTTTGAACATTTCCCACCCCGACCCAAAAAATATCTGTCCTACACACCTCATTTTTCACAAAATCGTAGAACAAGGAAAATCGTGTACTGTATGAGGCCAATTTTTAGTTCAGTGTAATATTTATCATTAATCAGGCCAATTTTGCAACATTTTCACAGAATTGTTAAGAACATTAAAAAATCGTACATAAGACAAAATTTTCATCATTCGGCAATTGAATTTGCATGGAATTTTAGTTCAGTTTATCACATTAAGCCAATATAAACACGTAATTATAACGTGACATTTTTTGGTATAATTATTGCAATTTTGTATAGTTCAGGTACCTCACATTTAGTGATGCAGGAAGAAAGAGTGATTTCATGGAAATAGCAATGACAGAAGAAAAACTATGCAAAAAGCTCAGAAATGACGTTTCAGGGAATGTCCCAAAATTCGGCATGCACGGCACCAAACTTCGACACCCCTCTGTCAGATTAATGTTGCAATTGCCGTAGGGCAATGAAACTGGTATTTTTATGAATGGTAAACAACATGCCTTTCAATGCACATCAAAACCCAACATTGTGTATTTTCGAATAAGGTTCGACACTTGTCGAAATTTGGTGCACCATCCATGTTTTGTGCTCATATGTTCGACACCCCCCCTTATTTTGTTACGTGAACAACCTTTGTCTGCCGCAACAGACTAGGAAGCTCAGAAAACAGCCCTAAAACAATAATAAAGTATTGAAATTTGTTTTGAAACAACACAAAACTAGTAAAAACCTTACGTAGAAAACTTACCTTCTTACGAAATCCACTAAAAATCAGTTGATTTTTCGCAGTTAGCAAATAGTGCCGTCACAATTTCTCCCGCGCTGATGCTATGTCTCAACTGGAGCAACCACCCTTTTCAAGACGTGGGGTAAACCTGTACACTGTCGCATGATACATACACGATTTTCTGCATTGCATCGTTTCCTTATCTTTTACGATTTTTCAAATACCCTGTCGAACTTAGGCACATTGTTGAAATTAGGGACCTTAGGTGATTGTGGAAGTATTTTGAATGCTGATGATGGATATGATATAAATTTCTTTCCATCACGTCTGAATTGTTCCCTAGATCATGATTTTTCTCCACGTTGTCAAGTTCAATCAACCTACTACACTATAACATTGAGTGTTAGACATTTTTTGAAGGAAATTCTTATGAGGGATTTCGAAATGGAACTTACGTAATGAAAGTTTACAACTTTCATGCCAATTTGTCTTGTGATGGTAGAAGGTGGAATAGATGCTTACCATTTTATGTGCATTTATAGTTCAAAATTAGAGGATTTGTATTGTCGATAACCAATATTTTTCCACCATCTAAACAGAGCCATCTATTGAGGAAATGGTGGAACTACTCATTTTCTTGTGATATTAAGGCAGTTATTATATTCCTATTTTCTGAAAAAACTAGGTGTGATGGGTAAAAATGTCATCTAATTGCCTCCTGCAAACACTTCAACACACTCAGATACAGAGTTGGGTTTATTGTTTCACGCACATATTCATGGTAGACAATACCTCTGGCATAGAAGAAAACAATCAACAATGTTTTGATTTTTGGTGGTTGCCTCGACTTTTTTTGTTGCTGGCAACCCTGAACTTTGCCATTCAGCGCTTTGCCGCTTGGTTCTTGGGTCGAATTCATAACACCATGTTTCATCCTCAGCAATTATGTACCACGCAAAGGCTGCTTTCAGCCCTTTACAACAGCTTTGCAGCCACGGATGCTCTGTGTTCCTTCTGCTCTTCTGTGAAAAAGTGAGGGACAATTTTCCTTTTCCCTAAATCATGCCAAGCCATCTAGCTGTCAGTTCATTGGCTAGCATGCACACATTGAGGTGGAGGCCTTCACGCTACATGTGTTCCACCTTGTCATCAGTATGGGTTGTTGATAGCCACTCAACAAGAGCGAGACTCATCCTCCACAGACTCCCTGACATTCACAAAATGCTTGTGCCACTCAAACACTCATTCTCTTGATAACGACTGCTCACCATATGCCTGCTGTATGAGGTTCCAGGTTTCCGTGGCTGTTTTTCCTAACTTCACACAAAACTTTATGTTCACATGCTGCTCGATTTTCACATCCATGCCCTATCATCACCACGAGCACAATACTGCTACAACACTATGCAGTACCCTGGCACCTGGCAGAATCTCACGGAAATACTTTCAAGGTGACAGGAAGAGCTGCAATCAACCATACCACCTGCCGTGAAATTTGATTTCTAATTTATTCTAATACTACTACCAATTGTAGCCTCTGTCTTAAAACTTTCCAGACAAAGATTGTATAATTCTTGGTAGTTCATTGAATGTGCTTATGGTCCCAGGTTCGAATCCTGACGACCGTAAAAATGTCACTGACTGACAATGATATGCAGTGGCGAAGCGTAGAGTTGCTAGCAGGGTAGGCACAAAGTGCGATAATATCCATTACTTGCTTAAATCTGTAAAAAGAAAGGGGGGGGGGGCTATGTCATGGAGAGTAGTTCAATGTCTCTCCAGGCCGCTTCTTTACTTGCCAGTGGCGTGACGTTTTCAAAAGTGTTGTTACCAGCCATAAGTACGATAATTATGTCTTAGACATTCTCCTCACGCCCACCAGATGTCATCGATCTAGATTTTTGTTCATTTAGTTGTTTTTTTGTTTGTATTTTTTCAACCCCTGATTTTTTTGCACACACCTCCAGAAAGAACTACCAATCATGAGACATCGCAAAAATCCAACGAATAGTGCTTGAGCCCTGTTGTCAATCTTCATCACTTTTTTCTAAATTTCTTTATTTATTTTGCAATGAGGTGAAAAGGACTAGAAGAACCCCATAATTTCCGGGTCAGTATGACGTTTGTGCAGTGAGCAGACGACAGAATTCCTCACTTTCAGCGACTGTCAGTTTGGTACGTTCTACTGTTGCCAACTTAGTTTTTTTTTTTTAGAAAGACTTCCTCACACCGAGGAAAACATTATTGTTATCTGTTGTCTAACTAAAGGAATGGTTGTAGTTTATTCCAGTCTTGGCTTTCTAGATAAATGAATTTCTGACACCTGTATGTGCAAGTAAACATAATATAAATTTTAGATATTTTAGTCTCATTTGTTCTGCTCTATGTTAATTGTGACGATGAGAATGTATAGAGAATGAATTAAAGAGGATCAGGAAACATTGACATGACCACAATTAGGTCACCTGGCTTCGTAACGTGTCAGGATGACCACTACAGGGCTTTCAAGAAAAAACATAGGTAAAGGTGACCTTTCTCATTCAGTGTGAATACTTTGCATCCTAGTTTATTTTACCCACCTTTACGTGATAATAGATAAAAGCATCCTTATTTGGGACCCTTCTATGATAGCAACAGGAAAGGTTACTATGTAACGTATAAACAGGTTATAATAAATGTAATTGCTTGAGAGAATAGAATCCCAATTTTTAGGCACAATTTAGCTCTTTTGTGCCAATCCAAAGTGACAACACTGGCCTGCTCCGCCAGACCTGAATCAGACATAGCCCCCACAATAACCCCATAACACTGTCCTAAACCCAAAAAAAGTCTTCCCATGCATTGTACTCTCATTGCCCGCCCTCTTCTCTTGTTATCCCTTCAGGGTAAATGAAACTGCCTACCTCTTTGCTAGTGTCGGCTGCATAAAAAAATGTCTGCTTGTAATATCTATTTGACGACAGTGTTAACACATTAAATAACGTTTCAACAACTTTTAATTTAGTATAGTTGAAAACATTTTAGAAATATTACATTTAAGGTGAGGAGTTTAGATCTGCCATTTCAGATACTCAGACTCGAAACATATCTACAAGTCACAAATGTTATGGGATAAGCTAATCTATGAAAAATTGTTAATTGTATAAGAATTTCAAACTTAAATTTACGTAATCAATTTTAATATTATCTTGCAATAATCTTCCGTCTGTCAGATAGATTGTTCTGCAAAGGACACTAATAAAGTAAAAAGATTGAAAGAATTCTCTTTAATTTTTCCACGTCATTTTCTCCTCCTTCCTCGATAAAAATAAAAGCTAAACTGTGAGAAACTTGTCTCAGGGCATTTATGTATAAATTAAATGGGATTTGGATAAATAAAAGTTGCAATTTCTCACATCTACGGAGCCAATAATTCACGTACAATTCCCAGAATTCCCGTTGAGTAGCCACCCTGTAAAATAACCTGTGGCGCAACAGCAATGTGAGGGCCAGGGCCTACCTACTGACTGCCTGTCTCACTCTCACCTGCTGAGGTGGGAGATCATCCAACCAGTTACAGGGTGACGTGTGGTCAGCAAGATGAACCAACCCCCAGTTGTAGGTTTCCATCACCAGTGACAAAAAGTACATAAAAAAAAATTTACTCTCTGTCAGTAAAACTGTTTAAGTCCACTTTATGCTCAGATATGCTATACCTGCCGCGAAATTAGTTTGGTATTGACGCTTGTGAAGCACGTGGAGAAACTAGGTCTATGTTCTTGCTTAGTGTGTGGCAATAGTGTGCCGCACTTCCATTTGTGACCACGTTTCCAGCACACGTCTTTCTGCAATACTAGTTTGCACTCGAATGAGCTTGGGCACGTCGGTCTGCTGCTTATCTGTATTCTACGGCACACTTCTCTGCTCTCGCTCCTCCCGTCGTGAATTCAGGAAAGATTGTCTTTTGTTACGGCAATGTGTTTTCTCAATTTGTAATACAGCTTCGCTGTGAAAAAAATGACAACTTACTTTCGGAATGTCCCTCGAATCTATTGAATAATATCAAGACAAAGTGGAACAGATATTTGCATTCGTAAACATTAACAAAATTTGACATGGCATGCTCCCAACCTCAGTTTTCTGCTACAGTCTCATTGCAATTCACCCCCCATCCCCACTCGGCCCTGTCCATTTAAACTCGTGATAGATGATTGTTAATCTGCCATTGAGTGAAGTTAATGTTCACTTTTTGAAATATAATAATAATAAATATTAAATATTTTTACATACTAATTACTTGAATCAATCAATCCTAAAAGCGTACTTTCTTCGGTAAGCGACGTTTCTCTGCCAGCCCTGCTTAATTTTCACTTTTCCTCTATTGATTTATACGAGGGGCATTCAGGTAAGTTCAGATTAGTAGAGACCTTGACACAATGACACTGAAATAAGTTAATTGCTGAAAACTCCTGTTTATGAATGTGCAGTAATATCTGGACACATTTCTCACCCATCCGATATAGCGAAATAATGCAAATTTTTGCATTTTTCACGTTTTTATAAAAAAATGTTCTTAAACAATTAAAAAATAATGCAAAATCCAACATTATTGTGTTTTTAGGTTTAAAGAAACAAGATATGCCATATTTGTGCATGTAGAACATGCCTCTTCTTCAGCTGAATAAAGAGATGAGTCTACATGTGCAAGGTCGGGAGTGTATAGTAGTTGTGCAATATCTCATTTGAAGTGATTCAAAGAACCCACATGCACTCAGCTGTATGGGGTAGTGCACATTAGATCGGCCTTCAGTGAATTGTCTGCACCATCGTAAGACCATACTTCTGCTCATGATGTCCGGTTTGTACACCTCATGCAATTGCTGGTGGCTCTATGCTGATGTCCTGTTTCTGAGCATGCAAAAATCTGATTACTGTATGTACGATCTTTCTCCTAGCACTGACCTAACACTACTGTGCTGGGATTGCAGAAGATTCTTGTCTATAAATTTCTTGCCTGAAATTTTCAATACAGTATGTATATACCCTTAACTAACTAACTAACTCCCTAGCCTTCTCAAACTTGAAGGTTCATGACTGCAGCAACACAGGCCTTCCATCTTTCCCTATCTTGAGCAAGTTCTATATACTCTTTTCCATCCCTACAGATTTCCCTTAGGTCCATCTCAACGTTGTCCCTCCATCTTCGTCTTGGCCTTCCTACAGGTCTCTTACCATCAGGTTTCCCAACAAGAATCCTGTAAACTCGTCTTTCATCTCCCATTCGTGCCACATGTCCTGCCCACCTAAGTCTTCTTGATTTAATTATTCTAATAATATCTGGACATGAATACAAATTATGTAGTTCTAAATTATGTAACCTTCTCCACTCACCTGTCTCCTCATCCCTTTTAGGTCCAAAGATTTTCCTAAGGATCTTATTTTCAAATATGTATATACCCTTTTCGTCAGCAATAATGGTATAACTTTGTGTTGTGAGTTTCACAGTATACATGGATGTACTGTGAATGTTTGTACTGAAGGAGAAGTTCCATTGATAATGTAAGGAAATATAAGACTTTGTTTTGTACGATTCCATTGTTTCACTTGCAGAACATTTACTCCCGAGAATCAGGTTTAAGGGATTTTAGGAGTTTTGTTGCCAAGCAGATACTGTATGTTGCCTTGTGTGCATTGACTAAGTCACGAATTTGCCCCGTCTAAATCTCGCTCATATGTGCAAAGGTTAAGTTGTTTCATTTACAGAGAGAAGTGAAGTATGATACAAGTGTTAATGCATCAAAATATGAGTCTGCACTCATGGGTCTTGCAAGCAGAGGGATCCAAACTTCAGTGGAAATATCAACATATAGTAATGAGAAAGTCTAAGGAGATTGATAAATTACAAAATTTCTTTTTTTTTTTGTCAATGTCACCACTCAAATCTCATTTAGTCACAACTTTTAAAATAATCAATTTTTTTATTGAAAACTGGCTGCATATGAAAAAATTCCTGTAATAAATTCTCCCTATCTTGTGAATTGCAATAATTTTCCGACTTCACTATTTTGCAGTTTCAAATCATAGAGAAATGAAGTCAGATTCTCTCAAGATAATATTGTTACTTAACACAATCCATACCTGGATCTGTATGTGAGTTTATTGGATTTAGTTTACAATTGTCAGGGAAAAATATAAAATTTATCCTGGAAAACCTGGAAAAGTCAGGGAATTTCATTTTTGCTTGTATGTAGCCACCCTGTTACCTATATTTTTGTTTTATAAATTTCAAATATTTCTTTCATCTGGACATGAAGGGGTAGCTGGTTTGTTCCTCAGTGAAGACATATTGCATAATGATTTGGATTCCATTTTGATACTGTAGGCTCAGTCCTGATTAACTTCCCTGAGCATAAAATGAACTGATAACAAATTTTCACGTTGATGTCATAAAAAGTGAAGCAGATGTTAATATTAACTACCAGATGTTTCAGAACAATTAACGCTAGGACAACTGTGATTTCCTAGCTACCTATTAGGATGAACCCACCAAATTCCACCTCCTACAGTGGCTAATAGAGGGGTACATAAGGAACAAAGAGTCTGGTCAGAAGAACCGTTTTATTCATATTGAGTTAAATCATGGAAGATGTGGAGTTAGCATTGTCAAAATTATAATTAAATATATATATATAAATATTTTTAAGAAATCACCTGTCAACATAATGGTGTGTCTGAGTATTTCATGTATTTATTTAATTTATTCATTAATTTATTCATGGTGTATTTTTATTTATTTTTGAGTTTTTGTATTTGTAGAAACATTTTTCCTTACCATTTAGTTTACGTATGCTTTTTTCATTGGTGGGAACTTTTGAAAAATATAATTACGTTATTCTATCACGAAGTTAGAATTACATGAACACTCACTTGGAAATGAGACAACGCCGGCCTCTGTGGCATAGTTGTTAGCACTTTGCACTGCAATGCCAGGGTTTCAGAGTTCGAATCCAAGTTTGGGCATGAATGTTTGCGAGTGTCGATTCATCAATTTCATCATTTCATCACTCTTTCCCATGTTCGCAATTAGCCAAAAGTGGCACAAAAGCGAAGTAAAATAAAAAAAAAATCAATGAATAAAAATCAATAAAGGAGGAAACATAAAACTGCTGACACTCACATGTATTGTCATCATCTTGCACATCTTCATCTGAAGAATAATTGTAGACAAGTTCGTAAGTGGTTTGTAATGAACATCTATTCTGGCATTGTCATTATCTACTCTGCACTCATCATATGCAGTAATAATGTCATCTCCCCCAAGATTCGATATGTGACAAAAATCATGGAGATAATGATCCAGTAAGCAACATTCGGGTGACACATTGGACATTGCACTCAGCCAAATAGATTAAATGAATAGAGGATGCCAATATTTCACTCGTAGCTAATTTGTTGACCCATCTAACATTCATCTTAAAATAAGACAAACAATAATGGGTAAAGATGATCTAAGGTTCACTCACACGTAGAATATGTTACTGCTAACAGATGCATCTACCTAAAAACTGTACCCATAAAAATGACAGGTGATTGCAGTTATGATAGTAATCCAATGTATTATCCTTTACATGTGAGATAAAAGTTTAATGTTAGAAAACAGAGAACATGGAAGCTGTGGAGTAAAACTAGCATTGTGAAAATTACCCATCAAATTGACGGGTCCTGTCCTTCTAGTGTTAGAAACTTTGCTATTCATAATGCAGAACTACATGTGTATACACCGCACTTAATATTGGGTTGGTGCGAATGAAATGTCCGCTTTGACGTCTGGTGGGAAACTCACCTCAACAACACAACACAGGGATTGACTGAGGTCACGGGTCTAACGTCATAAACTCTGTATACGTTCAGCAAACAGGCTGGAGCACCCAGACAGTCAGGAGGCAGGGTGTTGCTGAACAGGGTCGTCTGAAAGTGCACCATGGAGAACACACAATTGCGAGTGATTTGTCTTTAAGAATTCAAACTGGAAGATTCTGCTCAGCAAGCCATCAAAAATACTAACAGTGCATTTTGGCCAGGAATGGTAAATGAACGCACCATTCGCTGCTGGTTTGTCAAATTTCGTTCCGGTGACACAGCATTGCAAAATGAACCCCGTGGCCATCGACCAACATCATGTTCGGATGAGCTCCTCAGAAACGCCGTGGAAGCGGACCCTCGGAAAAGTGTTCGTGCCATTGCAGACGACTTAGGCATACACCATACCACTGTCGTTCGGCGGCTCCGTGCGATCGGTAAAGTGAAAAAGTTGGACTCATGGGTACCACATGATTTGACACCGGCCAACAAGACTTGCCGTCTGGAGGTGTGCAGTTCTCTGAGTGTAAGGAATAACCGGGATGGTTTCCTGCTTCGGATTGTCACTTCAGATGAAAAATGGATCTGCTATGACAATCGTAAACGATCAGGACAATGGTTGGATCATGATCAACGTCCAGGGTGGTCTCCGAAACCACCTCTCCACCCACGGAAGGTGCTGTTGCTGGTATCGTGGTCTATGGTGGGTGTGATCCATCTTGTCTTTCTCAGGCGAGGTGAAACCATCAATGGAGATCGTTACAGTGCTGAACTCCATGAAATTCACCGAAAACTTCTCCGGAAGCATCCAGCAATGGTCCACAGACATAGTGTCCTCATGTTGCACGACAATGCTCGCTCACATGTCGCGCAAAGGATGGAGCAGGCTCTCCATGAGTTGCAATATGAAACCCTTCCTCATCCAGCATATTCTCCCGACCTCTCTCCCAGTGACTATCATCTCTTCCGGCATCGCGATCACTTCCTGACAGGGAAGACCTTTGCTGTTGATCGGGCGGTGCAACATGCCGTTGAGGAGATCTTTGCGTCGCAGACTCCAGACTTATTTCGCCATGTAATCCAATTGTTGGCTGAGCGATGACAAAAGTGTGTGGCTGCAGACGGTGACTATTTTGATTAACCAGGTATTGTAGTTTTGATTTTTTTGGCCTTTGGCAATGACGCACCTGGGCCGGACATTTCATTCGCACCAACCCAATACTTAAGATCAGTATGCTACCACAAGGTAAATTTAGAGCCCAAAGTAATTTATAATTGCAAATGCTGCTGTTGAAAAATAGCCGAATCTTTGATTGAATGTTATGTATAAGAAATGAACCTCCCTGATGGCATAAAGTAAGTCAAGGGTTTCCAGGTTAAATCTTAAATGGATACACTCTGCGTCAGGTCCAATTTTAAGCTGTAGGTCTAATCGAAATTAGCATATCTGAGCATAAAGTGTACTTAAACAAACAGTTTTACTGACAGTCAGATTTTTTTTTTAATGCACTTATTGTCACTGGTCATGGAAACCTACAACAACTGGGGGTTGGTTCATCTTGCTGACCAAACGTCACCCTGTAACTGATTGGATGATATCCCACCTCAGCAGGTGAGAGTGAGACAGGCAGTCAGTAGGTAGGCCCTGGCACTCACGGGCTGTTGCGCCACAGGTTATTTTACAGGGTTTCTACTCACTGGTAATTCTGGGAATTGTGCGTGAATTATTGGCTCCGTAGACGTGAAAAATTGCAACTTTTTTTTATCCAAATCCCATTGAATTTATACATAAATGCCCTGAGACAAGTTTCTCACAGTTTAGCTTTAATTTTTATCGAGGAAGGAGGAGAAAACAACGTGGAAAAATTAAAGAGAATTCTTTCAATCTTTTTACTTTGTTAGTGTCTTTTGCAGAACAATCTATCTGACAGACGGAAGATTATTGCAAGATAATACTGAAATTGATTACGTAAATTTGAGTTTGAAATTCTTATACAATTAACAATTTTTCGTAGATTAGTGTATCCCATAACATTTGTGACTTGTAGATATGTTTCAAGTCTGAGTATCTGAAATGGCAGATCTAAACTCCTCACTTTAAATGAAATATTTTGAATACATATACAGTTTAATTTTATGTAGTTAGAATATTTGGGAACATTGGAATCATAGAATATTTGGGTACATTGGAATCGCACAGACACTTTATATTGTTAATATAGTCGATTGTGTGTGTCTGAGAAGTGGTAATACATAAGGTTGAAATAGAAAAAACATCTGCTTGTACTCTTGAATTTTTGGAAAGTTCGCCTTGAAAACCGGGAATTATGCTTGAATTTTATGATGCTTCTAGAGTGGCCACCCTGTTTTATCATTTGTGGCCAATCTTTTTTTTAATTTCTGCCTCATATTTTAGGGCCACAGTGTAGTAGGGCAGTGTTTCTCAACTGCCATCCTGGCCCAATGTCAGGCTGTCAGAGTTCATTAGATCCCATGATTGCCAACTATTTTAAACCCAATTTTATATTTGTCAACAAGTCTTATACAATACCATATGCCATAATTTATTTATTAATATTTAAAGAGTGCATATTAATCTATAAATTGCAAAAAAAACTAGGAAGGGATAAAGTTTTTGAGCAGGGCATCAACTTTATAAGATGAATTTACCACACTCTAGTGTCTCAACAGTTGATAACCACTACACATACACAGCCATCGTGGCTGAAGAACTGTCAACACCTGGCAAAAGTATTGAAGCATTTTTTTCGCATGTCACCTTGTAATCAAGAGGTCCTGGGTTCAATACCTTATGGAGGCACATGACACATTGGTTTGGATCCCACCTTAAACTCTAGGTCCAGTCCCGATTAGCCTTACTGAGCGTAAGGTGGACTTAAAACACCAAATCATCAATCACAATAACAAATCTAATAATTTGAATACAAAAATTATGGAGTTAGCAACCAATGTGATGGATGATTTGCACTCTTCCTAGGTGTTGCCTAATGGTCTCCACATAGCATGGTCTTGGGATTCTGCTCTGTATCTACAGGCTGGGATTCGAGAGGTTAAGAGTAAATGTGTCACTACATATACACGGTCCGTCGACTGGACAATTACCAACAGGTTCATTGTGGAAATTGTAGTAACTACACTTTCTTCAAGAAAATTCCCAAGGGCTTAACACTTATAATAGACACACTTTCCTTGCCTTTTTCGCCGAAAATCCATCTATTTCATCGAAGTCCAATTCACGAAGACGTTCATGTTCAGTGCTTAATAAACAAAGATTGGATTGAATGACATGAAAGGATACATACAAATATCCACGTATTCAGAATACATGTCTTATGATTGTTACTTCATGAGAACCTAGTTTAACTGCTGCTTATACATAAATAAATACACACATACATGCAAATTGAATTATCAGAACAACAATACAAATTTAACGAACGGCTCACACAAGCCTTTCCGATCCTGCTGTGCTGTAGCACATCCCTGGGTACCAACATTTTGTGGTATTCCTTTAAAAGAAATCCGATAGCCGAGTCATAACTTGATTGATTGATTGTTAAAAAATTTTGGGTGCATCACCTAGTCAAGACTTATGAGGGAACATAAACATACGAGGCGCATCCAGAAAGTAAGTTTCCCTATTTTTTAAAAAAAAAAAAACAGCACAGTTTCAGGAAACCATTTATTGGCAACAGGTACAGCAAAGGTTCAGCTATTTTTCAACATAGCAACCACCAGAATTGAGACACTTGTCGTATCGTGGTATCAACTTTTGGATCCCACTGTCGTAGAACTCTGCCGCCTGTGAATGGAACCAGCGTGTGACAGACGTCTTCAGCTCTTCGTCGTTGCCAAAACGCTCATCGGAGGACAGGAATTTCTTGAGGTGCAAGAAAACGTGAAAATCGCTGGGAGCCAGATCAGGACTGTAAGGTGGATGCTCAAACAACCCCCAGCCAAATTCCATCAAAACGGCTGCTGTGCGCCGAGCCGTATGTGGACAAGCATTGTCATGGAGGAGCACAACACCTGCAGCAAGCACGCCACGCCTCTTGTTTTGAATGGCACGTCGCAATTTCCTTAGTGTTTCACAGTAATGGTCAGCGTTCACCGTTTCACCTCTGGGGAGGAAGTCAATGAGCAAAATGCCCTTCCTGTCCCAAAACACGGTGCACATCACTTTCTGTACCGACAGCGTCTGTTTGAATTTCTTCTTGACCAGAGATCCACTATGCCGCCAATGCATTGATTGCTGCTTGGTTTCCGGGGTGAAGTGCGAAATCCACGTCTCATCGCCCGTGACGATCCTGTCGAGGAAATCATCGCTGTCATCATGGTACCGTTGCAGGAATGTCAGTGCTGCTCCTGAACGTTTCATTTTGTGTTCGGGTGTCAGGTTTTTTGGCACCCACCTGGCACACAATTTTTTGAACAGCAGGCGCTGCGTGACAATCTCATGCAACACGGATCGCGATATCTGCGGAAAAAGGCTACTCAACTCCGTAATCGTGAAGCGACGGTTATCTACGATGCGCTGCCGCACCAGCTCAACCAGATCATCAGTGATGAGGGACGGACACCCACTGCGCTCTTCATCATGGACACTTTTGACGACCTTCCGAAAACTGCCGACACCAGCGACACCCCTTCTGCTTACTCATAATGTTCGGCCCAAAGACCTCACAGAGCTGACGATGAATGTCAATTGGCGCAATGCTTTGTGCATTCAGGAACTTTATCACCGACCGAACCTCGCATGCGGCGGGAGAAGGAATACGAGCTTCCATTTTGGACCACTGCTGTCTCGCTACTGGCATGCGGCGGGAGAAGGAATACGAGCTTCCACTTCGGACCACTGCTGCCTCGCTACTGGCACCGGGCATGATCTGTCCGCCTGTCATATGATTGATACGTCTTAGCTCTGCTGCGCATGCGCAATTTACACAGCTCATTATGTTTACTTTCACGGGAAAAAAATAGGGAAACTTACTTTCTGGATGCGCCTCGTATATATATATATAAACGGCCATGTGCTTTGCCTAATATGCCAGTAAAAGAACATTATACAGGGAAAGAACATACATTTGTACTTGCCTTAAAAGTCCTCAATACTACGTGAAGTAAGCCGTCTAGTTACGAACACATCAGTGCTCAACAATAACACGTAAGTCACACACTGTTGAGAAAAGTACTCAATGGCCAAAAGCTGAAAGGAAATAGTCAACTCATTCCGACGTCCGTTAGCTTATGTTAGCATGGTTCACAAAAGCACTGCTTAAAGTTAGGTCCCGTAGTTCACTGATGCACCGAGAGAGTGCTAGCATCTCCACAAATATTTTCCATAGAAAAACTCTCAGTTCTTATACAATGTTATTAACGAAAGAAAGTTATGTTCTTCATACGATTATTTATTATCTTAATTGTATCTGAGAATTGATTGTTTGAATAAGTGTGCCTTATTTCCACACCACAGCCAATTCAATCCATGGTATAAAGTATACTGTGCTTGAGATATCTACAATCAGATCGACTGAGAGCTGTACTACAATTGGATCCAGAAGAGTATACAACAATATTTAATTTTTTTATTTTTAAAATATGACTTATGTAATTTTTCACAAGCATAGCCATCTGGTTAAAAGATTGATTTTTTTTGTGGAGGCCCTTCACAGCTTTCTTTTGGTGGGGGCCTCGGAACAGTTGCCCATAGGTTAATCTGACCCTGTGTACTCGACCATTACAAGATACCATTCGCTGTATGAAATGTACTATTCTACTTCCATGTGGCTTGCTTTTTCAGTATCACACAAAGTAAATATATTTCATTGCATAAATTGCTCAATTTTGTGAACAGAAAAGGTATGCTTGATACACATGTTTAATGTACAATTGGCTAATCTCCTTCTGGAAGAATGGACCATTCCTCAAAACTAATTAGTTGATGACACTGAAATGAAAAGAATATATAGATTTAAGTTGTATCATATAGTAGTTAAATATGTTTGTTGAAAAGTTTTAGTATCTCAGCTAATGACCATCTACAGTCTGAATCACAAACCTTACAACCCTCTGTAAAGAAACCGTCTCACTTCTAGTAATGTATCACTCCATGTCAGCTGTTTGTGAATGGCATGGCCATCATATGGTCTTCACTCGCACTTCACCTGACCTTTCATTTTATGTTCTTGTTGAAGAATGAATATATGCAAAATAATCTAACATGATTATTTTAGGTGGTTTTCATTTTATTTTATTTGCGACGTTTCGTTCTTTTTTACCAGATCTTTTTCAAGCTACACTAATATACAATAACATAACCTCACATGGTTAGTCACTCTACACTTCTAAGGAATGAAGAGGTTGTGTTATTGTATGTATATCTTAGTGTAGCTTGAAAAAGTTCTGGGAAACCAGAACGAAACATTGCAGATAAAATAGAAACTACTAAAAATAACAGTGTTAGATTAATTTGCATCTATAAAAAGTGGTTATGCGAACCTTTAACAAGAACATAGAATGAATATATTTTTCTACGCCAAAATTCCATTTATCTGAAACTGGATTAACAGATCCCCCTTCCCCCTCCTCTCTCAGTATGACAACCCCAAAGTGAAACTTAAGGAGAGAAAGAGAGAGAATCGTTCCAGTAAATTCAAGCCTTTTGGTTTTGTGGCTGCCCCTTCCACCAAGTTATTGCCCAACATTTTTGACATACAGAGTATTGTTTCACTCCTTTGTCCAACAAATATTCCACCAGTTTTAGCAGAAGCTAAAAAAGGGAAGCCAAGGAATAAAAAAAGAGATTTTTTATCTTTCTTTCGGTTTCTCATGCACTAGAAAACAAGACCATAATAACAACATCATTTACCTAAGTCTCATGCTAAACTAACTAACTCTCTAGCCTTCTTAAACCCGAATGTTCATGGCTGCAGCAACACAGGCCTTCCATCTGTCCCTATCTTGAGCAAGATCTATATACCCTTTTTCATCCCTACCGATTTCCTTTAGGTCTATCTCAACGTTGTCCCTCCATCTTCGTCTTGGCCTTCCTACAGGTCTCTTACCATCAGGTTTCCCAACAAGAATCCTGTAAACTCCTCTTTCCTCTCCCATTCATGCCACATGTCCTGCCCACCTAAGTCTTCTCGATTTTATCATCCTAATAATATCTGGACATGAATACAAATTATGTAGCCTTCTCCACTCACCTGTCTCCTCATCCTTTTTAGGCCCAAATATTTTCCTAAGGATCTTATTTTCAAATACTCTCAACTTATGTTCCTCTTTCAATGTAAGGGACCAAGTTTCACACCCATATAATACAAAAAAAGGTAAAGTGCTCCCCTGTGCATAGCACCATGCCATGAAGACGTATAGGGGGTGTGGGGGTAATGCCCCACACTTTCTTGATCCGGTCGTGAGTGGGGGTGATGTGATCAGCATCATGCCCCTGACTGTCTTTACCCCTTAGGGTTTCCCCCAGGTACCCATGTTATTCGATGCTGGGTGGGCGCCGGGGCCGCTTCCATCGTTAACAAAATTCCCGGATTTCAACCGGCCGGGGATCGAACCCGGGACATTTACTATGGTAGTCAGACACGCTACCGACTGAGCCACCGCGGCCCATATAATACTACAGGCAAAATTACTGTTTTGTATATTTTAACTTTCAGTTTCTTAGATATTAAACAAGAAGACAAAAGTTTATGAAGAGAGAAGTAACATGCATTTCCTGAATTAAGCCTACTTTTTATTTCCTCTTTAATATAATTTTCATTTGTTAATATTACTCCTAAGTATTTGAATTTGGAAACTGGTTCAAACGAGTTGTTATCAATAATTAGATTTTGATTATTACCTAACACTTGGTTTCGACCTGCAATCATATATTTAGTTTTATCTTTGTTAACTTCCAAACCTATCTCTTTAGCAGTTTTGAAAAATGTTTTAGCATTATTCTTGATTGTATTTATATCATCCCCTAATAAGTCTACATTATCTGCATATGCTAACAACTGAGTCATACCATTTAATTCTAGTCCTTCGTTAGTTTCTTTTACCTTCCTAACAGCATATTCTAAGGTAAAATTAAAGAGCAATGGAGATAATGCATCTCCTTGTTTAAACCCATCATGAATTGTAAGTTTGTCAGACACATTAATACCCACACGAATTTTACTTTCTGTTTCACTGGTGTATACTTTCATCATACTAACAAGCTGCTTAGGTATTCCAAACTCTACTAATATTATATAATTTATCTCTTTTGACCGAATCATATGCTTTTTTGAAATCAATGAATAGCTGATGGACATTTTGATTATATTCCCACTTTTTTTCAAGTGTCTGTTTAATGTTAAAAATTTGATCTGTTACGTTTAAATCCACATTGATAATCACCTATAATTTCATTAGCATATGGGGTTAATCTTGTTAAAAGAATGTTAGCCAAACACTCTGATTCATGGATACAATACTGCCTTTCATTTTACTTGAGTTTCTGGCTTGCATACTCAATGACTGCCTTTTCCTCCTCAAACAAATGCATATATGAAAGAAATCCACATTGTCCATAAACATTAGAATTTTATTTAATAATACACTGAACTTGTAACATCATTTGAATTCATAAATACAACTACATGCAATCATGAGTGTATAATAAAGAAAGAAACTACAGGGTGGCTCAATAAGTCCCTTAACACCCCCGGTACAAGTCCACTGCAGCGCAACATTGAAATGGCGACGACCAATCGTTGCCAAGTCAAGGGGGAACCACATTGTTGCCACCCGCTCAGTTGGTGGCCATCTTGAAACCAATGTGAAAATTTTAAATGGGTAGGAGGTCATGGGACACATCAGTGTGGGCTAGAATTTCACCAGGAAACCAGCTGTGACATTTGTTTGCACCTAAATTTAATTGTTGCAGAGATAACAGTACCACAAAAGTTATAACACATGCTCAAAATGGCATCTCTATTGTGCAACACACGTTCAAATGTCTCTCCCATGACCATACCACATTCTGCAGAACCTCAGGAGAGGTTTGGAGTTTAGTGAGTGGGCCCTAGGACAACTGCAACATGACCCAGCCTTGGATAGCAAGATTCTGTTCAGTGATGAGGCCAATTTTTATGTGTCAGGGGAGGTGAATATGCAAAATCTGTGGTACTGGTCACCCGATAATCCACATTGGACAGATCCCAGCAAGATGACAGGAGATGGGAAGCTATTGATGTGGTGTGGCACTTGGGATTCCTGACTTGTTGGTCCATTTTTCATTGAGGGCTACTTGCTTCTAAGGGAGGAGATCTTACCATCCTTGCTGTCCAAGGATGGGAGCTATCCTGAATGATTCCAGCACCGCACTATGGGATGATGGTCTGTCAGTACCTGGATCAACAATTCCCTCACCACTGGATTGGTTGCCGAGGGGCTGTGGAATGGCCAGCAAACCTGACACCATTGGACTTTTACGTCTGGTTGCATCTGATAGCCATGGTGTATGCTACGAAAATCTGGGATGTTGGCCCATTCGCACACCCGCATAATGGATGCCTGTGCTGCAATCTCCCTTGAGGTTCTGCTGAATGTGGTAAGGTCATGGGGGAGATATTTACACGTGTGTGTTGTGCAACAGGGATATATATTTCCAAAATCTATAATGTGCTCCACGTTACTCGCTAAATTGTCTTGACTACAAGCATGTGGTACTTCATTTTTCTCTGAAATTGATATTCTGGAAAAATATCCTAAATTTTCTCATCAATTAATTTCGAGAGTTACAAAATGCCAACTCAAAGTATTACAAATATATAGAAACAGAGAACCTAATGTAAATATGCTTTACAGGTTTAAAAGTTAGAATTATGTGACTTTGCAAGACACTGCATATACACGTATGATATCCATTAGTGTAAAGATAATGCTGTGTAAAATATTCTGTCTGTAAACATGCTAATAAAATTCGCCCATTGCTTTAGAGTTACAGACAAGCCTTGTCAGGCTTGCAAACTTTTTTTTGTCTGTGCGGTGGTAATGAAATTATATTTCAAGTTTCCCATGGTAATTAAGGGTTCAGTTCTTCCTTATAAAGAGAAAGCAGTGTGGCTGGCTACTCACCGGGAATTCCTTGAATTCTGGGAATTATACGTGAATTATTGGCTCCGGGAATTATAAGTGAATTATGCGTGAATTTTTCTCTGTAGAGTGAAAAATTGCAAATTGTATTAATCCAAATCCCATTAAATTTATACATATTTATTAATGCCAAGAGACAAGTTTTTCACAGTTTAGTTTTTTCCTCGAGGAAGAAAAGGGAAAGGAAGCTGCGTGGAAATCAGAACAGAATTCTCTCATTTCTTTTGCTTTGTTAATGCCCTGTGCAGAACAGTCTATCTGACAGATGGAAGATTACTGCAATATATCTTGAAGTTGATAGGAATAAGTAAGTTTGAAATTCTTATACAATTAACAATTTGTCGTAGATTAATATATCCCACAACATTTGTGCCTTGTGTTTGTAGATGTATTTTGATTCTGAGCATGTGAAATAGCAAATGTAAACCCTGCACCTTAAATTTAATATTTAAATATGTATACCATTAACAGAATTAATTTAGAATTTTTGGATAAATTGGAATCGCACAGATTCTTTATATTGTTAATACATTTGTGCATGGGGGGGGGGGGGGTGAGAGGAGGTAATACATAAGGTTGAGAAAGAGAGAACATCTGCTTGTACCCTTGAAGTTTTGGAAAGTTCGCCTTGAAAACCAGGAATTATACTCGAATTTTATCAAGGTCCTAGATAAGCCACCATGGAAGGTGACACTGTGTATGCAGATAACCTATTCTTATATAACCTTATAAATATTTTGTTTCAGTTCTTAGAACAGTTTGCACATAACAATAGAGATAGGAAGAACTCAAAATCTTCAATAAGCAATACATTGCACTTTGTTATATTTTTATAATTTTATGAGTGATATACTTCGTAATATATATATTTTTTTCAATTTCAATTTTCTTTATTCTTGGGCGAGGTTCAGCAAATGCTGATCTACCACCTAACCTGACAAAGAAAGATGTAGCAGATTACCCATTATACGTGAAGATTATAAGACACTACAGAAATAAAAAAAACATAAAAGGAACTATAAAAAGAAACTACTACTACACAAAGAAAATCACAAAAAGAAAACAGATGTTGAAATATATACAGTGCGTGTGTGCAAGAAAATGAAAAAATAATAATATATGTGTCTTGTTACTTAGTTTCGGTCCAGTTTTTTCTTCAATAATTCCCAGGAAACAGTTTTTAGTCATACGTGGTCTTACAACTTGTGTATAACAAACTGAATTATATTTTAAAAAATTCTGGTTCAACCTTTTGATTTAGTTCATCAGTTATGACTAGGGTGCAGATTTTTGCAGATTACCAGATAATCCTTTCTGGTAAAACACATTCCCGGTAGAGGTACATAGTGGTTCAGATCCACTTTAAACTGTAGGTCCAGTCCCAATTAGCCATACTATGCATAAAGTGTACTTTAAAAAATGCAATCAATCAATCAATCTAGTAAAATAAAGGCTCCTGTGTTTTAAGTTTGCTTCATGGTGTTTCTAGTCCAAAAATGCATTTTATAGTGCCTATAAATGGATATTTTGAGGGTTAGTGCCTATTTTGCTTGATCATGCCTAAAATTGCCTATTCTGCAATTATTTTTTTCTTTCTTCAGCTATCTTATGCACTTTTATGTATAAACTGTAATGCTAATGCATTATAACAGTGGTGTGCCTAGGATTTTCGAAAAGTATGGTTTACATGTACTATTTTGAGTATTCAGATTTCATTTTACCATGTTTTCTGACCTTTGATGTTCTTTTTTTTAGGAATACTATGCCAAGGGAAAGGGGGGAAGTTATGACTCCCACCAACTTCCCTTGGGCATGTCCTGAATATAACTGCATTGGAAGAACAAAATTGAAATATGTTCGCATTCAATGTCTATTGTAATGTCTTTATTATTATTTTGGGGTGCCTTTTAAGTGCCTATTTTCATCATTTTTTGTGCCATTTTGCCTGCCTATTTGAGAGGTTTTTGCTGCCTATAAATCTGCACCCTAGCTATTGCATTTATATGAGATGCTATATTCAGGGTGGCGACAGTCCTGGAAAACCGGGAAAGGTCAGGGAATTTGAGGTGTCAAAAAAAGTCAGGGAAATGTCAGGGAATTTCGTCTTCATTGATTTTTTTTTATTTATTAATTTATTTAAAGATATCGTTATGAAACTCTGCACGGGAACAGGAAATCTCGTTCGTAAGTTTCGGCCTCAACTTTTAGACCCCTTTTATGTGCAATACAACCATGGCGCCAAAAACCAGTGATGCCAGGAGGAGGGAGAGCGAAATTTCTCTCTCCCGGGCTTCTCGGCAGAATTTTAAATTCGAACACTCTTTGGAGGAAAATTGTTATAACTTGCGCACTATAGGAGCAATCTACTTCGAATAACGTTTGTTTTGCAGCTAAAACATCAGTGCATGCAACCCGTGTTCAATTCAGAACACAGGGCCGAGGAATGGGGGCACATGTCCCCCGAATTTCAATGGAAGACATAAAAATCTGGAGTTTACCCCCTCTTCTGCCGCTATTTTGGGGAGAAGGCACGAACTATAGTATTCTTTTCAAAGAATGGCCATTTCTCAAGAGAATGAAACATGTTTCATGTTCTTGGGTGCAATACAAGTTGAATAATTAGCCAAAATGTGATTTTTTTTATGCGAAAAATAGATAATTTGCATTTTTGGAGGAAAATTTTTATAACTCTGGCACTATAGGAACAATCTACTTTGGATAAGTTTTGTTTTGGAGCTAAAACAACAGAGCATGCAACAGTGTACAATTCAGAATGCCAAACCGAGGAAGAGGGGTTTGGGGGGCGCAACCTACGAATTTCATGTTTTTGGGTGCCATACAAGTTGAATATTAAGCCAAAATGTGAAACACTGTTTTTTACGAAAAATAGATAATTTGCATATTGCTCAGAAAATTGTTATAACTTGGCGCTATGGGAGCAATCTACTTCGGATAAGTTTTGTTTTGCAGCTAAAACATCAGAGCATGCAACCGTGTACAATTTAGAATGCCGAACCGAGGAAGGGGCTTTGGGGGGTGCGACCCCCGAATTTCAATAGAAAACACATAAAAATCTATAGTTTGCCCCCCTCTTCTCCCACTATTTTGGGGAGAAGCCGCAAACTTTAGTATTCTCTTCAAAGAATGGACGTTTCCAAAGAGATTGAAATATGTTTCATGTTCCTGGGTACCATACAAGTTGAATAATGAGCCAAAATGTGAAACACTGTTCAGAAATGTGGCATGGATATGTTGCGGAGAGGGGGGGGGGGGGGTTGGTCATCAATATGAATTTCTCAGGCTTGCTCCAGACCGACCTGTGTCAGAGTTTCCACCCAAACAAAAGAGTATGAAGATCCAAAAAGCACATTCATTTCATAATCAGCACCATGATACCATATGGTATCATCGGGGGAGTAAAGGTTAAGCCTCTAAATATTACGTGGGAAATGCATTAAATTATCATTTTTTCTTGTCCGTAGGGGAGTAGTAAGGCGACTTGTCAACAGATGGAGGGGATAAGAGCGGGTGGCGCCGTCCGATAGTTGTCGGGCATCGTAGTAATGCATTTTGTTGGGCAAACTGAAGGAACATGGAAACAAATAGGTTCCATTGATACATACGATTTTTGTCGAATATATCCACCTGACAAAGTATCTAACTACAACATGCGACAGAAATTGCATGGACTGCAACATCCAACAAAAATCGAATGCATAAACAAGAAGAGCTTTAGACTGCAAATACGCTGCTGGAATTTTATTACTCTTCTGGCTCACTTCACTTTATTTAATGTAGCAGTGCTTACGAAGGTTTTCTTTCATCATCTTGATGTATTACTGGTTTTGCACGAGTTCACATACTTTTACAATGACATTGCACTATTCTTAGATATCAAGAAGAATCCAACCAAATATATTGAATACTATCACGAAAAAGTGATAGTAAGGCATTTTGTTGGGCAAACTGAAGGAACATTGAAACAAATAGGCTCCATTTATAACCGATGCACAGGAGACCCCGGCCACATTTCTCCAGTCGATACGGGAGTTCCAGCCAGGCAGACCAGATGGCAGAAGAAGAGGCCAGGACAGGCTACTACTCCAAGATGACTATGCAATGAGGGCAGCCCACCATTATTACCAACCCTACTCCTGAGCCACTCGACACCTGAGTTAGCAGTTGGAAGAGGGAAGAAGATGCCATGGACACCAAATGAAGCAGCGAGGGCACAACTCACTTGCCCAGAGCCAATCCAGACAGGAGAAGAAGCGGCAGCGGAGAACTACGGCAATGGGAGAACGAAAGAGAGAGGCAGATGTGACCCGAACACTTAAATCTACGGGTTCTAGGGTTACATTCTGACCTAAGTTAACATCACGAGGCAAGACACACCAGAAGTCCTGCAGGAGGTAACGCAACAGCTAGCCGAAAAATTTGCTTCACTACATTTCAGCAAATTTTATTCGGGAGCAGCGGGATGTATAACCGATGCACCAACTATCATTAACGTCTAACATCGGTCTTTCTACGCCCCCCCCCCCCCCCCCCCAAGATCTCATTTTTCTGCTCTCCGAGAAAAGACGGCGTTCTTTCCCATGAAGCCCCGCATATATCACCGCCCCTACTCCAAGGTGAAGGAACCAGTGTGTCTCGCAATAAACTCCCATATCTGTCCCGTCCAAATTCATCCAAATTCGGCTCACGTCAACATAAATTCAAGCCCAGATGGAGCCTATCGTGGAACTTCGGGCATTTTAAAATTTAAAAACCCAATAAAGACTTTGCCCTTCGTCGGAAACAAAGATCCTCTGTTCTCGTGAGAGTTTGCAGGTGGCCAGGCTCAGAATCAAGACAATTGCCCTACACATGGCGGCCTGGACGAGACGTCATAAATTCCACGATCACCGCCCGCCAGTCTGGCTCAGTGACAGCAAATTGACAAGAGTAAATAGCACAGAATCTTGAACTACAACCCTGCCTGAACATTTCTCTTCGTATCTCTTCGCTTCAGTGGGATTTTGGCAGCCAAGGAAGGCATAACTTTAACGAAGTGTCCCAGTTGTGAGCAATAAAAATTGAGTTGTGAGCATGTAAGGATCCGCCCTGGATCGTACTTGGTTCGATGGGTCTATTGAGCCTCGGCTTCACACTCAGTATCGCTTCGGGGCTTGGGTCTCCTCGGCTCAAGGTTCGGGTTATTCCGGCTTCTTCAATCCTCGATGTAAGGTCCCTCGTAATTCTAGGTCAAAGGTTCTCAATGTACTTATAGATCTTGACCAAGATTCTATAAGTAATCGACAATCCTTTTTCCCACTAGGTTCTGTCGATATTCAGTTAAGTACCCAACTTCCTTTTCTCTTTTCAGCCTCTGACCAGAGAACTGAAAATTAATCCGTGACCACAGAATAAGAAAAGGTGTTCCCTGACCAGGGACACAAACGTTGACTACTAACAGTCTATCGACCGATCCCGAATTCTGGTGTATCCTACGACAATCACAATCCTCTCAATTATATCTCCTGACCAGGAGCATAGAACCGAGAGAACATAAGCCTTCTGACCAGAAGAGCTAAGTAATTGTCCTAACGATAATCCAGAATAAACTAATTCCTAGTAGCGACGTGGAAGTAAGCGCAGAAATATGGGTGTGAAAAGAAAAGACGGTAATACGAGTTCCGTATTTATCTGGAGTTCGAATACAAGAGGCCACGGGCCACCGAGCTTTGTTGCTTATATAGGATTTCTCGGTGCCGTGAAGGATTTACCAACTTTTATCTTTACCTCAATTTTACATTACAATAAAATACATATTAATAAAATATCAAAGAGGAACATAATTAGCTATATACAGAAATTATTATTTTTACCCTTTTGTGGATATTAAACATGCAATATAATTTTAATTGTTACACTCAGCATTTAATTTGACTAGGGAGTAAGGCTTCTTCCAACTCCCCTCTCTCCCTGCAACGGCCACGCGAAAAGACAACAAAGAAAAGAAAGAAAGTTTACAACGTTAAAATGTTAAGCAAAATTTTCTTTTAAATACAGGTTTTGTCTTGCGCGGGCATAACTTTCGTTTACCTTAACGTAACTAAATTCTGATTACACCGTCTTGAAGTAAAAGAATCAGGGATTAATATGATATTAGTTAAATTATTGTCCGCCAAGGGACACGACAGATATAGCGTGGGAAAGACAGACTAATCTTTCGTCTTTTTCCCGGTTTCAACGTTTACATAAAGTTGAGTCTGCCTGGCTTCTACACAATAGCGATTGTTTTCTCGCATTGTTGTCACCGATAAAGAAATTCCAGCTCAGCTTGCTGGCAGAAAGAAACAAACTCTTTGAACTTATATTTAACATCTGGATGTATACTCTATATACGAGGTGGGTTCCTCTTTTCTTGGTAATTAACCATTAACACCCAAAAATTATAAATACCAAACAAAGGAAAATATTAAGTTTATATACATCCTTGTAACGTGAACACTGCTACACGTTACAATTGCCCCGCTTCCTACGAGAAAATTTGAACAATTTTCTCTTTCATAGAAAAATTGTGAAAATTTTCAAAACTTCACTTAATGTTCATAAACAATTCACTGACAACTCTTGACGTTCCACACTAGTCACAAGAAATCTGGCTTTCTCCGAGTATTTCTCTCCGTCGTTCCTGGGAGCAGGTGAACTTCTTTAGGTTCTGGTAGTTAACCCGATCTATAGGCTCCTTTGTAGACGGCTGCAGGAGAAGTGCGGAGTTGTCCCTCATCTGGGTAGCGATGTATGGACCGACGTACACCTCGAAGAGTTTGGAGATGGTTTGGAGACGACTGGAGCTCAGCTTACGGTTCTTCACTAGGACCAGATCTCCTTCCTTCAAGATCAATGCTTGTCCTTGATTCTTCACTCTTCTCTTCTTCTGTTGGGCTTTTTCTCTCCCTTGAGCTTGATATAATTTAAAGGCCCAAGTCGTCTTCTCATCCTGTGGTACAGGCCAATAAAACCTTTCTTGAGTTTCCTCCGGGATGGCTCTATTGAAGAAAATTTCAGAAGGAGCATATCCCGTAACAGAGGAGACGGAATTGTTCAATAACCAAACCAAATCATTGATGAAGGTGGCCCAACGAGTATGCTCTCTGTAGCAAAACAGCCGCAAAAGACGGACGACTTCTTGGTTCATTCTCTCTACCACATTACTGCTGGGATGATAGGCTGTAGTGCAGACATGAGTAATGCCCTTCCTTCTCATATACTCGCTCCAGGTTGTCGAAGTGAACTGGGTACCTCGGTCTGAGAGGATGACTTTTACTCGAGGATAGTGAGCAAAATACGTCTTCTCCAATAAGTTCACGATCTCCTGAGATGTAGCTCTCCTCAGAGGATAGGCCGAAACGAATTTCGTGCCAATGTCAACGGCGGTAAAAATGTAGGAGAACCCATGGGAAGTTGGTAGCTGGCCTATAATATCAATAGACAGCATCTCATGAGGGTCCTTGGGTGAAATGTGAAGCTTCTCTCTCAGGATTCCTATCTTATCCATTTTTGTCTTGGCACACATCTCACAGTCCTTAACATACCGAATAACATCTCCGGATAGTTTGGGCCAAAAATATCTATATTTTATTTTAGCTTTGGTTTTTGTAATGCCAAAGTGTCCTAGGTTATCGTGATTTTCTCTAAGTATCTGGGAAACAAATATTGCCGGCACACAAAGCTTCCAAATAATGGATTCACCCTGAACTCTTCTGAACAATAAACCTCCATGTAGACAATAATTCTTCCTAGTTCTACCTTGAGTAATGGTATCAGTCTCTTCTGGAGCTTCCAAGATGCTCAAGATGCTTTGACAAAACAAGTCCTCCCTCTGAGCTTCAATCCACTTTTCCAGTTCCTCAGTTTCTTCCCGTTCTTGCCAAATATAGTTCACCTTAAAAAGTGTCTTCGGAATATCTCCTTCTGGTGAATCGGACACAGGATACCGGGAAAGAGTGTCAGCTATCTCATTATCCTTTCCTCTGACGTAAATAATCTGGAATTGGTAAGCCTGTAGTTTCAAAGCCCATCTAGTTAACCTGCTATTAAGATCCTGAGAGTTTTTTAACCAGACGAGTCCCTTGTGGTCCGAGTATATTTTAAATGATTGGCCTTTTAGATAAACAGAAAATTTCTCCACACCAAAAATGATACTCAGACACTCCAGTTCATGGATGGAATAATGTCTCTCATTGTTCCTCAGTTTTCGACTTGCATATTGGATAACATTTACAATTTTCTCGCCACCCTCTGGTTCTTGGAACAATATGCAGCCTAGCCCTTTAGCAGAGGCGTCGCACTGTAGACAAAAGCTTAAATTAAAGTCTGGCTGAGACAATGCACCAGTAGTAACTAACGTAATCTTAATTTTCTGGAACGCCTGTTCTTCCTCTTCACCCCAGCTCCACTTAACATCCTTCCTTAGGAGGTGACTTAAGGGTTCTACATCCTGTGCTAATCCAGGGTAAAATGTTCTTCTCCAATTAGCAAGACCTAAGAACTTCCGGAGGTCTTTCCTACAGGCTGGCCGAGGAAATCTCAAAATGGCTTCATTACCAGCAGGGTCAGGTTTTACTTCTTCTCCTGATACTATATGCCCTAAAAAGCGAATCTCCTTTTTGACAAATTCACATTTCCTTAATTTAATGGTCATCCCACATTCTCTCAATCGTTCTATGACCAATTGTAAATGCTGTAAATGCTCTAGAAGCGTCTTGGAGTGAACAAGTAAATCATCCAGATACACGGTAAGATACTCCTCACTCTCTGGACCAAAATATTTGTGCATGACTGAGACAAAAGTGCTGACCGCATTCGAAAGTCCAAAAGGCATCCGAGTAAATTCATATAAGCGACCTCGATAAGAAAAAGCGGTGTATTTTCTGTGGCCAGGGTGTATTTTTACTTGAAGGTAGCCAGACGCGAGATCCAAGCTGGAAAAGTACCTGGATCCTCGGAAACGTTGCAAAGACTCGTGGATGGGTTCGACGGAGCTTCTTGGAACTATCATTTTGTTGTTGAGCTGGCGAAAATCAATGCACGGGCGTATTTGTCCTTGAGGCTTATCCACTACTATCAAAGGATTCAAATAGGCAGAATTCGAAGGTTGAATGACTCCCCATTCCTTCCATAGATTTAGTTCCTTTTCTAAAGCTTCACGCTTGGCAACAGGGATCGGATAAGGCTTCCTAAACACTGGCTCTAAATCCTTCAACCATATCTCACACTGAACGTCTCTAGCACAGCCAGGTCTTTCTGAAAATACATGGTGATATTTCATAAGCAAATGGAACAAACTATCCTGTTCACTCTTGGACAAGAACTGACTTTCTTCAACCTTTTCCCTAATTTTATCTTCACTGGCACTCCACTTATCCAACACAGCGACGTTTACTCTGGCTTCCTTGCCTCCGTCGTAATCTATATTAACAGTGAGCGGGGTGCAGCTACTTTGCAGTGTCAACTCGTTCTCCAACAAACAGATATTGGCTCCATAGGGCTTAAGAAACGGCATGCCCAGTAAAACATCAACACCTAACTTCTTTATCACAAATACTTCAGTGTTCAATTCTTGGTCTCCAAATTTAATGCTAATATTCCTTCTCCCACAAATCCTTATCCGATTCGAACCGGTTACTCCAACTATTCGAATTTCTGGATCCTTCTGTAGTTTCATTCCCCTGTATTTCTCAAGTAGTTCCATCCAAATGTCGAAATTTAACAACGAAGCCTCGCTCCCAGTGTCGAGTAAGCAAACGACAGGAATGTCTGCAACTTGAGCTTTAACTTTGGGCGTACTATGGAAAGTAGTTAATTCAACAGACCTCTTAATCCCTTCTTCTACAGCTTTCTCTTCTACTTTGGTTAAGGAGTAGCTGTAATGGATTTCGTAAGCCCTGTTAAAAGTTTCGCCATTGGATATTATTCGTTCCTTACTACTTCCTTGCCCAAGCGGAACGGAACTTAAGCAAGATTCCCATTTAAACCTTGGTTAGAGGGAACCACTGGAGCGCTCCAATAGAACTGACGAGTCTGATCAACAGCTTGTTGTTGCTCGAAGGTCCTCGGTAACTCTGATTCATATGTCTGAGATCCTGAAGTCATGAATTGCCGGTTAGGAGAATTGTACTCTCTTCTTCGAGGAGGAGATGCTGAGTTTCTTCTTCTCTCGACGTAACCTCCTTCTGGTGCTCTCGTCTCGGGATCAGATCTGGGTTCTTGTCTATTAGGTCGACTTCTATACCACGTCCTTCCTCTAAACTCCCTAGTTTGACGGTAACCATTATTACCTGTCCTTGGTTCTTCATGGTTACGGACGTTGTTGTTAATATTTCTTCCCGCAGGTACGTGGTTTTCTCGGACGACTTGTCTCACTGCTGCATTTCTCTGTATTGGTTGCTGATTTCTAAACCTTCCATTATTACTGTTCCCAGCTTCATTTCTCTTGAACCAATCTGTTCTCCAGCTTTCGGCCTCCTCATTCACTTCATAACTTTTCAGGAACACTGCTAACTCTTCCATTGTCTTCGGTGGGTTAACGAGGCAAAGTTGTCTGACTTTATAAGACATCTGTTTAATTATCAAATTCAAGACCTCACTTTCTATGAGTACTGGAGAAAGATTCTTAAACCCAGCATAGATTCCCCACGCATACTCTTCCATGGTTTGATTGGAGCCTTTAGTGTACTTTCTATTTCTCAAGACGTCCAATTGTCTTTGCTTTGCTTCCTCTGAAGCAAATGTAGCAGTGAACTTTTTACAAAATCCATTGTAGTCCCTAAACTCTTCGTAATGGGCCTGGAACCAATGCTCGGCTTGTCCGGTAAACAATCTGGATAGTAACTGGAGACGATATTTCTCTGGAACTTGCATAAGCTCAAAGTTAACATTTAGTTCCTTCAAGTACTTCTGTGCACTTTGAGCTTCAATGTTACCACTGAACTTAGGGAGTTGATTTAAGTCAGATATTCGAGGTAATTTGACATATCGTCCTCCGATTTTTTTATCTAATTCCGAGTCTGAAGATGGAGTTGAATTCCTTCCAGGTTTCCGCCTCTTTCGACGAATCCTTCCCGGTGGTCTTTCGTCCTCCGAAGATGAATCACAAGAACGTCTCTTCCGATTTTTTTCTGTCTTCGAGGTTTTTCCAAACCTTCCAGCATCAGAGTTTCCAATGGAGGTCACAACTTTACTGTGATTAATTCTTTCTTCCATACCTCGAACAATTTGATCTTCCACTGTGGGCCTATCATTATTCTTCCTTGAGATCTTTCTCTTATTCGGAGGTCCACGTGCACCCTCACACTCAACGTAATCTGACGTCTCTCCAGCTGACTGATGGTTATCAAAGCGATAAGGTGACTTAACAGCGGTTTCCTGTTGAGATGAATCTACGTGAAGTCCTTGAAGCCTGTCTCTCAGGGAGCTTATGTTTTGTTCCACGTTTAATTTCAGCTGACGTAACTCGGTGGCCACACAAGTGTTATTCTTTGCAATGTTGTCCACATCTTCACGAACGCTGGTTATATTGTGGGTAACTTCTTCTCGGAAGCTGGAAATACTAGTATTTATCTCTTCACAAAAAGAGGAAGCCTTACTTTCTCCTTGACGTAGTTCTTCAGCAAAATTCTCTAACCTCTCGAAGCACTCAGCAACCTTAGAACTCACTTCCTCATTTTTCCCTAGATAAGCAGTCATCTGTTCCTTAATCTCGGTTACACTCACTCCCAGAGTGTCCATGGAACGAGTAATTCCTTCCATTTCACGCTCTCGCTCAACTGTAAGCGTTGTGTGCAGTACTTCCCATTTCTCATTATTTTGGGACTGTTCCCTGCTTAGAGTTTCATGCAGCTGTTTCCACCGTTCTTCATTTTCCGATCTATCAGCATGTCGCTGTCTTTCTTCTTCTACTTTCTCTTCTTGTCGCTTTCTTTCTTCTTCTGCTTTCTCTTCTTGTCGCTTTCTTTCTTCTTCTGCTTTCTCTTCTTTTCGTTTTCTTTCTTCTTCTGCTTTCTCTTCTTGTCGCTTTCTTTCTTCTTCTGCTTTCTCTTCTTGTCGTTTTCTTTCTTCTTCTGCCTTCTCTTCTTGTCGCTTTCTTTCTTCTTCTGCTTTCTCTTCTTGTCGTTTTCTTTCTTCTTCTGCCTTCTCTTCTTGTCGCTTTCTTTCTTCTTCGGCTTTCTCTTCTTGTCGTTTTCTTTCTTCTTCGGCTTTCTCTTCTTGTCGTTTTCTTTCTTCTTCTGCTTTCTCTTCTTGTCGCTTTCTTTCTTCTTCTGCTTTCTCTTCTTGTCGTTTTCTTTCTTCTTCGGCTTTCTCTTCTTGTCGCTTTCTTTCTTCTTCTGCTTTCTCTTCTTGTCGTTTTCTTTCTTCTTCGGCTTTCTCTTCTCTTAACATACTCCAGAACTGTTGCCACCTGTTCTCTTCAGCGATTTTTTTAGCTTTCTCTTCCGCCTTCCGAGCTTTTACCTCTGCAGCCTTTTCTATTTGACGTTTCCTTTCTTCTTCTGCTTTCTCTTTCTTTCTTTCCTTTTCTTCCATTTCGGACTAAACTGTCAACCACGGAGGAAGTTCAATAGCAGGTTCCTTATTCTCATCGTCATCGCCCTGGCAACCTTTACACCGGATGGCATCTAAATTTTGCCCTTCCACGGTTTCAGCCTCAAATTCGCAAACGAAATGCCTCCACTGGCTGCAGGAAATGCACCTAAATGCCCCTTTATCTTCATCTTGATCGGAGCAACAATCAAAGTGCAAAATCCCATGTTCCTCTACAATCGTCGGCAATGAATTGCATTTAGACTTTCTTGTTGCCATCTCGATGTTTCGTAATTTCTGAACAACCACCGGATATATACTACGAGCCCCACGTTGGGCGCCACTTGTAAGGATCCGCCCTGGATCGTACTTGGTTCGATGGGTCTATTGAGCCTCGGCTTCACACTCAGTATCGCTTCGGGGCTTGGGTCTCCTCGGCTCAAGGTTCGGGTTATTCCGGCTTCTTCAATCCTCGATGTAAGGTCCCTCGTAATTCTAGGTCAAAGGTTCTCAATGTACTTATAGATCTTGACCAAGATTCTATAAGTAATCGACAATCCTTTTTCCCACTAGGTTCTGTCGATATTCAGTTAAGTACCCAACTTCCTTTTCTCTTTTCAGCCTCTGACCAGAGAACTGAAAATTAATCCGTGACCACAGAATAAGAAAAGGTGTTCCCTGACCAGGGACACAAACGTTGACTACTAACAGTCTATCGACCGATCCCGAATTCTGGTGTATCCTACGACAATCACAATCCTCTCAATTATATCTCCTGACCAGGAGCATAGAACCGAGAGAACATAAGCCTTCTGACCAGAAGAGCTAAGTAATTGTCCTAACGATAATCCAGAATAAACTAATTCCTAGTAGCGACGTGGAAGTAAGCGCAGAAATATGGGTGTGAAAAGAAAAGACGGTAATACGAGTTCCGTATTTATCTGGAGTTCGAATACAAAAGGCCACGGGCCACCGAGCTTTGTTGCTTATATAGGATTTCTCGGTGCCGTGAAGGATTTACCAACTTTTATCTTTACCTCAATTTTACATTACAATAAACAGGGTGGCGACAGACCTGGAAAACCTGGAAAACCGGGAAAAGTCAGGGAATTTGAGGTGTCAAAAAAAGTCAGGGAAATGTCAGGGAATTTCGTCTTCATTGAATTCGAACACTCTATTGACGAAAATTGTTATAACTCGGGCACTATGGGAGCAATCTACTTCGGATAAGTTTTGTTTTGCAGCTAAAACATCAGAGCATGCAACCTTATATAATTTAGAACGCCGAACCGAGGAAGGGGGGTTTGGGGGGCGCGACCCCCGAATTTCAATGAAAAAAAATTGGAGTTTGCGCCTTCTTCTCCCGCTATTTGCTAAGATGGCGCGAACTTTAGTATTCTTTTCAAAGAATTGATATTTCTCAAGAGTATGAAACATGTTTCATGCTCGTGGGTGCCATACAAATTGAATAATAAGCCAAAATGTGATTTATTTTTTTACGAAAAATAAGTAGTTTGTATTTTTGGAGGAAATTTGTTATAACTCGGGCACTATGGGAGCAATCTACTTCGGATAAGTTTTGTTTTTCAGCTAAAGCATCATAGCATGCAACCGTATACAATTCAGAACACCGGACCGAAAAAGGGCGGCTGGGGGCAGGCACATCCCCCTGAATTTCAATGGAAAAAACATAAAAATTGGAGTTTGCCCCCTCTTCTTCCGCTATTTGCGGGCGAAGGCGCGAACTTTAGCATTCTTTTCAAAGAATGGAAATTTCTCAAGAGAATGAAACATGGTTCATGTTCTTGGGTGCCATACAATAATAAGCCAAGATGTTATTATTATTTTTTTTTTTGTTACGAGAAATATGTAATTTGCATTTTTGGAAGAAAATTTTTATAACTCGGGCACTATGGGAGCAATCTACTTGGAATAAGTTTTGTTTTTCAGCTAAAACATCAGAGCATGTAACCGTGTACAATTCGGAACGCCGAACCGAGGAAGGGGGTTTTGGGGGCGCGACCCCCGAATTTCAATAAAAAAACAATAAAAATCTGGAGTTTGCCTCCTCTTCTCCCGCTATTTGTTAAGAAGGCGCGAAATTTAGTATTCCTTTCAAAGAATGGGCATTTTTCAAGAGAATGAAACATGTTTCATGTTCTTGGGTGCAATACAAGTTGAATAATAAGCCAAAATGTAATTATTTTTTTTTTACGAAAATAAGGTAATTTGCATTTTTGGAGGAAATTTGTTATAACTCGCGCAATATGAGAGCAATGTACTTCGGATAAGTTTTGTTTTGCAGCTAAAACATCATAGCATGCAACCGTGTACAATTCAGAACACCGAACTGAGGAAGGGGGGCTTGGGGGCACGACCACTGAATTTAAAAAAATATCTGCAATTTGCCCTGTCTTCTCCCGCTATTTTGGGAAGAGGGCGCAAACCTTAGTATTCTCTTCAAAGAATGGACGTTTCCAAAGAGATTGAAACATGTTTCATATTCCTGGGTGCCATACAAGTTGAATAATGAGCCAAAATATGAAACTCTGTTCGGAAATGTGGCATGGATATGTTGCGGAGAGGGGGTAGGTTGGTCTTCAATATGAATTTCCCAGGCTTGCTCCAGACCTGTGTCAGAGTTTCCACCCAAACATAAGAGTATGAAGGTCCAAAAAGCACATTAATTTCGTAAACAGCACCATGATACCATATGGTATCATCGGGCCAGTACGACCTTACTTTGATGATACCATATGGTATCATCGGGGGAGTAAAGGCTAAGCCTCTAAATATTACGTGGAAAATGCATTGAATTATCATTTTTTCTTGTCCGTATGGGAGTAGTAAGGGGACTTGTCAACAGATGGAGGGGATACGAGCGGGTGGGGCCGTCCGATAGTTATCGGACGTCGTAGTAAGGCATTTTGTTGGGCAAACTGAAGGAACATGGAAACAAATAAGTTCCATTGATACATACAATTTTTGTCGAATATCTCCACCCGACCGAGTATCTCACTACAACATGCGACAGAAATTGCATTGACTGCAACATCCAACAAAAAGCGCATGCATAAACAAGAAGAGCTTTAGACTGCAAATATGCTGCTGGAATTTTATTACTCTTCTGGCTCACTTTGCCTTATTTAATGTAGCAGTGCTTACAAATGTTTTCTTTCATCATCCTGACGTATTACTGGTTTTGCACAAGTTAACATACGTTTACAATGACATTCCACTATTCTTAGATATCAAGAAGAATCCAACTAAATGGGATTTATATTGAATACTATCACGAAAAAGTGAAACATAAATCTGCATTGATGAACGTTATAAAAATAGGCAAGTGCATGCTCCCAACCTCAAATTTACCGCAACACTAGTATTGCAATGAAATTAACGCCACTCTGTCCTGTCTCTTTAAACTCGTGAGAGATGGTCACTAATCTCTCACTGAGTAAAGTTAATGTCCAATATTATGAAATAAATTACTAATAATAAATATGTAAATATTTTAATATCATACTCGTATTTACTCGAATTATTCAATCATAAAAGCAAATCACTTTCTTCAAGAATTGACTTTTCTCTGCCAGTCCTGCTAAATTTTCACTTTCCATCTACTGATTTATACGAGGGGTGGTCAGAAAGTAATTTCCAATTAGAAGAGACATTGATTTTTCGCAAACGCCACAACCGTGAAAAATGGTAATTGCTGGGAAGTTATGCTTAGAAATGTGCAGTGATGTCTGGACACATTTTTCGCCCGTTCGAAATATCGAAGTAATGCGAATTTGGCATAAAATGCGAATTGTTGGCGTTTTTAGCGATTTTTTAAAAGAAATGTCCTAAAACAACGAAAAATTCCATGAAATCCAACATTCTTGACTTTTCTAGGCCATGTTTGTGTACATAGAATATGCAAGATTTTCAACATTTTATTCAAGAGTAAACTATAGAGTTATACGTACATGGAATATTTCTGACAGCCACATTAAATCATGTATTTCCCACGATTTTTTCAACTTCTATCAAAACCACTTGCATCACAGAGCAAAGTGGCAGGGTTCTAACAGGAGATCGCGTGCGTATCTACAGTCACACGGGAGCCACATGTTCGTATTTGTCGCGCGAGATGTGTTTTGAATTACCAAGCTAAGTGCGCACCATAGGCATTTGTCGAGCGAGAAATAATGGAGCTCAGTCGTTAGGGCGTCTGACTACCATGCGAGAAACCCAGGGTCGATCCCCTGCGGGGGAGAACCGAGTTGTTTTCCACCTATTCAAACTGCTCCGGCACCCACCCAGCATCATATGAAGCTGGTACCTTGAGGTTACTTTGAGGGATAAAGGTAGCCAGGAGCATGGTGCTGATCACATCACCTTCAACCGTGATCAAGAAAGTGTGGGGCCCTAACTCCACACCCCTACTATACACCTTCATGGAAAAGTTCAGGGGAGCACTTTACTTTTACTTCCTCAAAAATCTGTTCCAACATATCAAATTGTCACGAAAATGCGTAGACCATGTGACCTACAATTTAAAATAATAGTTTAAAAGCACAATGGAGTATTAAGTTTCGGTATGTTTGGCAGGAAAATGTTCTAAAACAAAAACGTGAATTTTGGGAAACGTAACACTAACAAGTCAATAAAAGATATTGCCAATTTTTGGTACCATAATATATGTGTATCGGTCACGTGAGATTGATTGATTTTAATTTTTTGGGTCCGTCGCCACTTATGGTCATATGCACCCTTCATACGGGAAAAATTCCATTATCTAAAATTCCTTACCATAAAATTAAAAAAGGGGTATGGAAAATAACTTTCCCAAAATAATTTTCAAGATATCAAACTCTCACAAAGAGGCGTAAGCCATGTGACTTACAATTTCAAACAGTACTTTAAAAACACCATGAAGGTATAATTTCAGATATTTGCCAGAAAATGCGCTAAAATGAAAATGTTAATTTTGTGGAAAATAACACCGTATAGTAAAAAATAAAAAATAAAATACACCAATTTGAAAAGAAAAAAAATTCAAGGTCCCAACCGATTAGGCTTAAATAAAACTAGTATATCAGTTGTAAGTTATTGCATTAGCAACAGTGAGTCCTAACCTAATTTTCGGCATAATCACCACCGTTGTTCTAGCATTCGTCGTAGCATGGCACTAAATTTTGTATGCCCATGGCATATCTGTCAGACGGCAAAGACTGGAACTATCTCTATCACAGTGTAGCTGTCAAATCCTTGCCCTACCAGAAACCTCTTCAGTTAAACAAAGAGATGAAAGTTTGTACATTCAAGGTGAGGGCTGTACAGGGAGTGGTTCAAGATCTCTCACCTGAAGTGATGCAAAGGGCCCGTGTGTACTCAGCTGTATTGAGTTGTGCACATTCGACTGGCCTTCCGTGAATTGTCTGCACCATCGTCTGACCATACTATCCAGTCTGCACACGTCACACGATTGCTTGTGGCTCTGTGCCAAATTCTGAGCGTGCAATGTAGGCTACATGGCAGTCGGTGGTATGAGAGCTGCAATCTTTAACTTAGAACTGTCCTAAAACGGCTGCATTGCAACTGTACCAGATTACAGCTACATGCCACTTCTTCCTGCCTGCATGTGTGTGTGTCGCTCTCCAACCACTAGTGTTTGGAGCTTTTTTCAGCACTCCCCTCGTATATGAACTTTCAGAAGCTTATATTATTAGTTTTTCTGTGTGGTTAGCTAAATCAGGTACCTATACAATGCTATTCTATAAATTCCTTGCGTTAAATTTCTAATAGGCAACCTACATACCCTTTTCGTCAGCATTAATGGTATAACTGCATGTTGTCAGTTTCACAGTACTTTACTTGGATATACTGTACTGAAGCAGAAACCCCATTGATACGAGGGTCACTATTTATATTTTGAGCCTTGGCAACACTGATTGAAGTTAGGCGCGATTTGACGTTTGCACGGAATCGTCTGGCATTATTGACCATAACGTACTTCAAATGTTTTGTCAATAGCTTGATTTGTGTTGTTTATGTTGCCTTGGAGATTGCGTGACAACAATAAAATGGAATTAACTCGTGAAAATTTTCGTGCGATGATTTTTTACGATTTTCGACGTGGATTATCAAGACAAGAGTGCATCGATCAACTTACTTCCACATTTGGCGATGAAGCCCCATCCTTTGCCACTGTGAAACGCTGGTATAACGAATTTAATCGTGGCCGCCATTCGCTCACCGACGAGATTCGCGAAGGTCGTCCAAAATCAGTTGTTGTTCAAGAAAACATTGATGCTGTGCAAAACCTAAAACTGCAAGATCGTCATGTGACATACTGTGAGATTGAGGCAACCATAGGCATTAGTTCCACCAGCATATAAAAAATATTACATGATCATTTAGCTGTGAGAAAGGTATGTTCTCGTTGGATCCCACGCAATTTGACAAAAATTCAAAAAGACGCTCGCGTCAATTGGTGCAAACAAATGCTCAATAAATACAATCGTGGTGCTTCAAAAGACGTATATAAGATTGTAACAGGTGACGAATCATGGATATATGCATATGAACCGGAACATAAGCAGCAGTCGACTGTATGGGTATTTCAAGATGAACCCAATCCAACAAAAGTTGTTCGCGCTCGAAGCACATCGAAACAAATGGTCGCCTGTTTTTTCGGGAAAACTGGTCATGTGGCAACTGTGCCTTTAGAGGAACGTAGAACGGTCAACTCTGAATGGTACACAACAATTTGTTTGCCAGAGGTCTTTGATCAAATACGGAAAACAAACAAACGCCGTCGGATCATTCTTCATCAAGACAATGTCAGCTGTCACACATCTCGTCTAACAACCGACTTTATGAACAGTCAAAAAATCGAATTGATGGGTCATCCGCCGAACAGTCCTGATTTGACAGCCAATGACTTCTTCTTGTTCCCGAATGTCAAGAATAAATTGCGTGGACAACGATTTTCGTCGGCGGAAGACGCCGTTGATGCGTTCAAAAACCATATTATGGAGGTGTCTCAAGAAGATTGGAAAAACTGCTTTGACAAATGGTTCGAACGAATGCAAAAGTGTATTGACCATAATCGAGAATACTTCGAAAAACAATAAAGCAGTTTTCAATGCCAAATTCCTGTTTTTTCATTGTTAGGCTCAAAATATAAATAGTGACCCTCGTAATGTAAGGAAATATGACACTTTATTTTGTTCGATTCAATTGTTTCACTTATATGCAAGAGTTAAGTTGTTTGCTTTACAGAGAAGACAGAAGTATCATTATGCATTGAAAAATTAGTCCGCACTCATGGTTCTTGTAAGCAGAGGGTTCCAAACCTCAGTGGAAATATCAACATATAATACCGAGAATGTATAAGGAGACTTATAAATTACAAATTGTATTTCTTAATCAATCACTCTTCACTCTTATCTCATTTAGTCGTAACTTTAAAAATAATCGAATATTTTATTTTAAACTTACTGCATATGACAAAATTCCATGATCCTTCCCTAGCTTGTGAATTGTAATAATTTTCCAAATTCACTATTTTGCAGTTTGAATTCAAATCATAGAGAATAGAGAAATTAAGTCAATTTCATAGAAGATGATATTGGTACTTAACAAAACCATGCGTGGATCTGTATGAGTTTATTATTTCCATTTTGCAAAAACATCGATTTAGTTTAATTTGTAATTGTCAGGGAAAAATGTAAATTTTGTCCTGGAAAACCTGGAAAAGTCAGGGAATTTCATTTCTGCTTGTTTGTAGCCACCCTGAATAAAATACATATTAATAAAATATCAAAGAGGAACATAATTAGCTATATACAGAAATTATTATTTTTACCCTTTTGTGGATATTAAACATGCAATATAATTTTAATTGTTACACTCAGCATTTAATTTGACTAGGGAGTAAGGCTTCTTCCAACTCCCCTCTCTCCCTGCAACGGCCACGCGAAAAGACAACAAAGAAAAGAAAGAAAGTTTACAACGTTAAAATGTTAAGCAAAATTTTCTTTTAAATACAGGTTTTGTCTTGCGCGGGCATAACTTTCGTTTACCTTAACGTAACTAAATTCTGATTACACCGTCTTGAAGTAAAAGAATCAGGGATTAATATGATATTAGTTAAATTATTGTCCGCCAAGGGACACGACAGATATAGCGTGGGAAAGACAGACTAATCTTTCGTCTTTTTCCCGGTTTCAACGTTTACATAAAGTTGAGTCTGCCTGGCTTCTACACAATAGCGATTGTTTTCTCGCATTGTTGTCACCGATAAAGAAATTCCAGCTCAGCTTGCTGGCAGAAAGAAACAAACTCTTTGAACTTATATTTAACATCTGGATGTATACTCTATATACGAGGTGGGTTCCTCTTTTCTTGGTAATTAACCATTAACACCCAAAAATTATAAATACCAAACAAAGGAAAATATTAAGTTTATATACATCCTTGTAACGTGAACACTGCTACACGTTACAAGCAATCAAATTAATTAGAACAAGATACTTTTCTTTCTCGAGATCAGCTCTCAAACAAGGTGCTATTGTGTTTTTGTGCTAGGCGAATATCACCCCTCTGTGTATAGATTCTCGCCCTTACATGCAGAAGTGACCACGTGTGGGCGGAGCTAAAAGTTCGACGGCCAATAGAGTGAAGGACAATTCTTCCGGGAATGAAGGAAAAGACGAAGAAAAGACTTAGCAGACTGAGTTTTAGACACAGTCCGAAATACACAGTTCAACATAGACAGTTCGAGGACACAGTTCGATATTCGGAGTTCGATATTCACAGCTTAGAGACAGTTTTTGGAACATGCATTCACAGTTAAAATTTTCAGATAGAGAGTCTCGTTTCAGCACCTTTGTAGGTCAGAGAGAAACTGTTTTCTCTTCTCTGGACCAAGTCTAGATTCCTAGCTTTGTGATTTCAGACTTCTTTAACTTAACTGGTTAGGAAATGGTGCTTGAATATAGCGTTTATGTACAACGTCGACCATCAGCTAACTTGTTTTGACCCGGTGCATCGCGGGTCCGCGATAGTGTGTTGTTCTTAATGGCGCTTGTGTAGGCGAGCGACGTTGTAAGTATCTCAACAGTAATGTATTAAATGATGTCATAACATGTTTCAGTGTCCAGTGTTCTGATTTCTGATTATTGATTCCTGATTCTTGATTTCTGATTTCTGAGTCCTAATTGTCATGGTAATTTTGGCTAGTAAATGAAGACCGATGTAAAAGGAACTTGATCGTCCTTTTCCATCGGCCGAACTATTTTTGACTGTAGACACGATGAATAATACCGTGTCTAATTCTAATGGTACATTTATAAATTTTATTTACAGGAATGAACATACATGCCTATTAGTTAATTAGCGGAAAGCTTGGTTCAAACCCCTGAACGCCCCCCTTTATTTTTAATTATTAATATACATTGATACATACGATTTTTGTCGAATATATCCACCCGACAAAGTATCTCACTACAACATGCGACAGAAATTGAATGCATAAACAAGAAGAGCTTTAGACTTCAAATATGCTGCTGGAATTTTATTACTCTTCTGGCTCACTTCACCTTATTTAATGTAGCAGTGCTTACGAAGATTTTCTTTCATCATCTTGACATATTACTGGTTTCACACAAGTTAACGTACTTTTACAATGACATTGCACTATTCTTAGATATCAAGAAGAATTCAACCAAATATATTGAATACTATCACGAAAAAGTGAAACATAAATGTGCATTGGTGAACGTTATAAAAATTGGCAAGTGCATGCTCCCAACCTCAAATTTACTTCAACACTAGTATTGCAATGAAATTAACGCCACTCTCTATCCTGTCTGTTTAAACTCATGAGAGATGGTCATTAATCTCTCACTGAGTAAGGTTAATGTCCAATATTATGAAATAATAATAAATACGTAAATATTTTAATATCATATTTACTCGAATCATTCAATCATAAAAGCAAATAACTTTCTTCAAGATTTGACTTTTCTCTGCCAGCCCTGCTAAATTTTAATTTTCCATCTACTGATTTATACGAGGGGTGGCCAGAAAGTAATTTCCAATTAGTAGGGGACATTGATTTTTCACAAACGCCAAAACCGTGAAGAATGGTTATTGCTGTGAAGTTATGTTTAGGAATGTGCAGTGATGTTTGGACAAATTTTTCGCCCGTTTGAAATAATGTGATTTTGGCACACAATGCGAATTGTTGGCGTTTTTAGTGATTTTTTTAAAAGTAATATCCTAAAACAATGAACAATTCCATGAAATGAAAACATTCTTGTCTTTTCTAGGCCATGTTTGTGTACATAGAACATGCATGTTTTCCAACATTTTATTCAAGAGTAAACTATAATGCCTGTTTTATACATGGTTCCGACAGCAACATTAAATCATGTATTTCCCACGATTTTTTCAACTTCTATCAAAACCATTTGCATCACAGAGCAAAGTGGCAGGGTTCTAACAGGATATCGAGTGCGTATCTACTGCTACACGGGAGCCACATCTTCGTATTTGTCGCACGAGATATGTTTTGAATTACCAAGCTAAGTGCACACCGTCGGCATTTGTCGAGTGAGTAATAATGGAGCTCAGTTGTTAGGGCATCTGACTACTATGCAAGAGACCCGGGGTCGATCCCCTGAGGTGGAGAATGTTTTCCACCTATTCAAACTGCTCCCACCAAGCATCATATGAAGCTGGTACCTTGAGGAAACTTGGAGGGATAAAGGTAGTCAGAAGCATGGTGCTGATTACATCCATCACCCCTACCTTCAGCCGTGATCAAGAAAGTGTGGGGCCCTAACTCCTTCATGGAAAAGTGCAAGGGATCACTTTACTTTTACTTCCTCAAAAATCTGTTCCAACATATCAAACTTGTCACGAAAATACGTAGACCATGTAACCTACAATTTAAAATAATAGTTTAAAAGCACAAAGGAGTATTATGTTTCGGTATATTTGGCAGATAAATGTTCTAAAACAAAAATGCGAATTTTGGTAAACGTAACACTAACAAGTCAAAAAAAGATCATGCCAATTTTTGGTGCCATAATATATCCGTATCTGTCACCTGAGATTGATTGATTTTAATTTTTTGGGTGCGTCGCCACTTATTGTCATTATGCGCCCTTCAGTATATACAGGGAAAATTCCATTATCTAAAATCTTTACCTTAAAATTAAAAAAGGGATATGGAAAATAACTTTTCCAAAATAACTTTCAAGATATCAAACTCTCACGAAGAAGCGTAAGCCATGTGACTTACAATTTGAAACAGTAGTTTAAAAACACCATGAAGGTATAATTTCAGATATTTGCCAGAAAATGCGCTAAAATGAAAATGTGAATTTTGGGAAAAATAACACTGTATAGTAAAAAATAAGAAAATGCACCAATTTTTTTTTAAAAAAATATCAAGGTCCCTACCGATTAGGCATAAATAAAACAAGAATATCAGTTGTAATTTATTGCATTAGTAACAGTGAGTCCTAACCTAATTTTCGGCATAATCACCACCGTTGTTCTGGCATTTGTCATAGCATGGCACTAAATTTTGTATGTGTGTCTGACAGCAAAGACTGGAACTATCTCTACCGCAGTGTAGCTGTGAAATCCTTGCCCTGCCAGAAACCTCTTCAGTTAAACAAAGATATGAAAGTCTGTACATTCAAGGCCAGGGCTGTACAGGGAGTGGTCCAAGATCTCACCTGAACTGATGCAAAGGGCCCGTGTGTACTCATCTGTATAGGATTGTGCACATTTGATTGGCCTTCCGTGAATTGTCTGCACCGTCGTCTGACCTTACTATCACTCGCGATGTCCAGTCTGCACACCTCACACGATTCCTGGTGGCTCTGTGCCAACTTCCGAGCGTGCAATGTAGGCTACATCGCAGTCGGTGGGAGACTGTATGACAAATGCAATCTTTAACCTAGAACTGTCCTAAAATGGCTGCATTGCAACTGTACCAGATTACATCGACATGCCACTTCTTTCTGCCTGCATGTGTGTGTGTCGCTCTCAGACCACTAGTGCTGCGTATAGGCACCATTGGAGCTTTTTTCAGGATGCCCCTCATATATGAACTTTCAGAAGCTTTTATTATTATAGTGTTCCTGTTTTAATGTGTGGTTAGCTAAATTAGGTACCTATACAATGCAATTCTATAAATTCCTTGCGTTAATTTCTAATACCTACATACCTTTTTCGTCAGCATTAATGGTATAACTGCATGTTGTCAGTTTCACAGTACTTCACTTGGATATTCTGTACTGAAGCAGAAATCCCATTGATAATGTAAGGAAATATGACACTTTATTTTGTTCGATTCAATTGTTTCACTTATATGCAAGAGTTAAGTTGTTTGCTTTACAGAGAGGAGAGAAGTAGCTTTATGCATTGAAAAATGAGTCCGCATTCATGGTTCTTGCAAGCAGAGGGTTCCAAACCTCAGTGGAAATATCAACATACAGTACCGAGAATGTATAAGGAGACTGATAAATTACAAATTGTATTTCTTAATCAATCACTCTTATCTCATTTAGTCGTAACTTTAAAAATAATCAAGTATTTTATTTCAAACTTACTGCGTATGACAAAATTCCATAATCCTTCCCTAGCTTGTGAATTGTAATAATTTTCGCAATTCATTGTTTTGCAGTTTGAATTCAAATCATAAAGAATAGAGAAAATAAGTCAATTTCATAGAAGATAATATTGGTACTTAACAAAACCATACCTGAATCTGTGTGAGTTTATTATTTCTATTTGCAAAAACATCAATGTAGTTTAGTTTGTAATTGTCAGGAAAAAATGTAAATTTTGTCCTGGAAAACCTGGAAAAGTCAGGGAATTTCATTTCTGCTTTTTTGTAGCCACCCTGTATATTTATTTTGAATATAATTATTTGTAGCACAAATACAAATTTAGTTTATTTCGTGTATTAAATCACTTTCCTTGTATGTATTTACAGGTTGCTACAGCTACACTGGGCAGCATTGCGGTCCTTATACTCTACAACAAGTTGAAGCCAAAGAAAAAGCCTGTTGAATCTAAGTAATGTACACACCACTTTTAAGATTTGTAGTAATTGTAAATTGGCCCATTCTGTATGTCTTAATGTAATATCAGTTTACAATCATGTGTAATAAATATAATGAATGTTAGTTATTCATTTAATTTGTTATCCCATTCCTTAAAAGTTCCCATGTTTTACTTCCCAGTGCCACTTGATGATGAGGAACCTGATTATTGGACTTTTCGACCTTCAGTGCAACTATTTATGAATCCCAATCGAACTTATTTAGAGGGGAGATCTGGATACCCACCCCAGGACTTAAGCAACTCCAAAATAAACTCCAGCTTACCCGAGGGGGTGGGGGTTGCTATCATGCCCACCACCTCTATTTTTTTCGATTTTTCAACTGAAAATGTTTATAAAAAATTGAAAATAAATAACATTGTTCCCTTAATGTTCTCAATATTTCTGTACTAAGTTTCTTCATAAAACCATAAATGTAATGCAAAAAGGAGTAAAAATGCACTTGGTGGGCCTATCAGGTGCCATCTTCGAATGGGTGTTTTTCAAGAGACACTCATGCAAGTGACAGTGTACAATGGGTTGGCAATGAAGGTAATTTTTGTAATTACTATAATTAATAAGCAACCACCCCTCTACAATCAAAAAAGCATTAGTAAAAAAATATTATGGTTTTTGCAAATGGTAAAATAACTGTGTGACACTTATGCAATAATTGGTTATTATTCTTTATCAATGATGATAATTTTTGTAATTATTATAACACTGGGGAACAAAAAAAAGATTTTATTTTGCGGCATAAAGTTTAATAACAGTTTCAGCACACAAAACAGCTGTTATTGACAATTGTATGATTGGTTCAGTTGAATTGACTCCAGTTATAAAAATAAACACACCATGGAAAATATAGGAGGTAAAATTACTCTACGCTTTTCTCGGTAATATCAAAATTTGATAATGGGCTGAAATTCCCATAATAAACTTATTTATTTATTTGTAAATTGTTGCTAGGCAACTTATGAAGCATTGCTAGGCAATATATCGGACACTCAACAAACCTTAAGGAAGAATACCAAAACATAAAAATGGTTTTAGAAAAAAATTGAATATGCTGAACATAAGTGGCTCGTGTGTGTGGTTTTGAAGATGGTGATTTTTTTACTAGGACAGCAAAGTGGGTACACAAAGTATCCCTGTTTCCTATGTTTGTGGGATAGTCGTGCTAGAGAAAAGCATTGGACGATAAAAGTTTGGCCCCAAGGGAAAATATTAGTGGGAAAAGCTAATATCATTCATGAACCGCTGATAGATAGGGACAAAATCATCCTTCCGCCACTGCATATTAAACTTGGGTTGATAAAACAGTTTGTCAAGGCCTTAGATACAAGTGGTGATTGTTTCAAATATATATGCCACACTTTTCCAGGACTAAGTATTGAAAAATTGAAGGCAGGAATCTTTGACGGACCACCACAAATTCGTACACTCATAAATGATGCCAATTTTACAACTTACATGTCTTACATCGAATCTGAGGCCTGACTGAGCTTTGTGTCCGTCGTCAAAAACTTTTTGGGGAATCACAGAGCAGAAAAGTACCCCGATATAGTTGGAAATATGTTGAAAAATGTTGAGAAATTGGGAGCTAATATGAGTATGAAGATACATTTTCTACATAGCCACATTGACAGATTCCCTGAGAACGTTGGTGATTTTAGTGAAGAACGGGGAGAAAAGTTCCATCAGGATATAAGGATAATGGAAGAAAGGTACCAGGGACGGTGGGATCGTCACGTGATGGCCGACTACTGTTGGTGCTTACAGTACAGAGGGATTGTCCTCAAAAGCAATACAGCAGGAAATCGTATAGAAAACGTTTCACATCGTTTGTTACTTCATTGTGTACATATTTTCTTAATTATTTTGATCATAGGCCTATATAAATTTATTTTTATAATAATGATTGTAATCACAAAAAGAAATATTAAATTGTTGTTGGAAGTTCATTTATATGTATGTCTTATGTTTCCGCCATTTTGGTTTAGTTGCATTTATTTCATAAATTAGAGCCAATTCAGGAAATATATTATTATATCATTATTCAGCAGCATGAAATCGCCCTAAATTAGCTCTCAAACACTGTGCCGCAATTTCACTGTTCCCCAGTGTAATTAATAAATGACGGCACATATAAAATCAAAAAGGGAAGCAGTGTTTCAATAAGAAAATGGTTTCTTGAATTTTAGTGATATAGAAAGCATGGTCCTTTGAGGCAAATAACTTTCTCGTACAGCACAGGTAAGCTAGGGTTAAGTAAGCAAATGCAGTGTGTTCAGTAAGTCACAAAATCCATGGGAACGGCAAATGTTGGAAATGCACGCCACCAACAGACTTACACATGTGCTCATGTCAAATCATGTTGCGAAACATCGTCCTGAGAATTTTTTTCCCACACAATGCTGAATGCTTGTCTCTACTTCCACCAGTAAGTGCAGGTGTGCATGAAATAAGCAGTGTACTTGAGCTGCACATTGTAACAATTTTTCAACGTGTATATATACCTAAGTAGGGGGCAATTAAGTAAATATTAAGAAAAGGGTCAAGAAAAGTCATGAAAAAGTGAAGAATTTTAGATTAGTTATTGTGATAGACACCCTGCATTTGGATATATATTGCATTGCCATTGGGCTCGCCATTACCAAGATTGTACGAGGTGCATCCAGAAAGTAAGTTTCCCTATTTTTTTCCCGTGAAAGTAAACATAATGAGCCGTGTAAATTGCGCATGCGCAGCAGAGCTAAGACGTATCAATCATATGCCAGGAGGACAGATCCCGCCCGGTGCCATTAGCGAGGCAGCAGTGGTCCGAAGTGGAAGCTCGTATTCCTTCTCCCGCCGCATGCCAGTAGCGAGGCAGCAGTGGTCCGAAATGGAAGCTCGTATTCCTTCTCCCGCCGCATGCGAGGTTCGGTCGGTGATAAAGTTCCTGAATGCACAAAGCATTGCGCCAATTGACATTCATCGTCAGCTCTGTGAGGTCTATGGGCCGAACATTATGAGTAAGCAGATGGTGCGTCGCTGGTGTCGGCAGTTTTCGGAAGGTCGTCAAAGTGTCCATGATGAAGAGCGCAGTGGGTGTCCGTCCCTCATCACTGATGATCTGGTTGAGCTGGTGCGGCAGCGCATCGTAGATAACCGTCGCTTCACGATTACGGAGTTGAGTAGCCTTTTTCTGCAGATATCGCGATCCGTGTTGCATGAGATTGTCACGCAGCGCCTGCTGTTCAAAAAATTGTGTGCCAGGTGGGTGCCAAAAAACCTGATACCCGAACACAAAATGAAACGTTCAGGAGCAGCACTGACATTCCTGCAACGGTACCATGATGACGGCGATGATTTCCTCGACAGGATCATCACGGGCGATGAGACGTGGATTTCGCACTTCACCCCGGAAACCAAGCAGCAATCAATGCATTGGCGGCATAGTGGATCTCCGGTCAAGAAGAAATTCAAACAGACGCTGTCGGTACAGAAAGTGATGTGCACCGTGTTTTGGGACAGGAAGGGCATTTTGCTCATTGACTTCCTCCCCAGAGGTGAAACGGTGAATGCTGAACATTACTGTGAAACACTAAGGAAATTGCGACGTGCCATTCAAAACAAGAGGCGTGGCATGTTTGCTGCAGGTGTTGTGCTCCTCCATGACAATGCTTGTCCACATACGGCTCGGCGCACAGCAGCCGTTTTGACGGAATTTGGCTGGGGGTTGTTTGATCATCCACCTTACAGTCCTGATCTGGCTCCCAGCGATTTTCACGTTTTCTTGCACCTCAAGAAATTCCTGTCCTCCGGTGAGCATTTTGGCAACGACGAAGAGCTGAAGACGTCTGTCACACGCTGGTTCCATTCACAGGCAGCAGAGTTCTACGACAGTGGGATCCAAAAGTTGATACCACGATACGACAAGTGTCTCAATTCTGGTGGTTGCTATGTTGAAAAATAGCTGAACCTTTGCTGTACCTGTTGCCAATAAATGGTTTCCTGAAACTGTGTTGGTTTTTTTAAAAAAAATAGGGAAACTTACTTTCTGGATGCGCCTCGTAATTAAGCATTAATTGTAGCTGTTCCATAAATGAAAGCAACATTGGATATGACATACATATTTCCACATAAGCAAGCTTCAATTGTAAAACAGATGCATATTTTTACGACAGGTTTACAAGACTGATGAGTGCAGTGTAACAAAGTCGATATCTTCTTCATTCACTGCATACATACAATGCCTAAAACTACACAATTTTAATGTGTAAAGAAACTTAAATTATTTTAATAGAAACTGAAGGAATATCGTGTCATTCTACAGAATGGGGATCAGAACCAGTTGCTTCCACAATTAAACAATGGGTGATGTAACTTATTCATCCTTCATCCTCGATGAGAGCACTCGTCATTAACATGACGAGTTAAATGCTTGGCAGTGCGAAAGCCACAACTAAAACTAGACCCCTAACAGCAAAACTAACAACTAGAAAAGACAATGGTCACTCATTGGGTTTTATGAACCTTTGAACCTGAATCATGGCTGGGTTAGGATAATTACCTGTCTATCTGACGAATGATGATAATTTCGAAGAATAAAATAAACTAAGTCCTCTATAGGCTTTGTTGCAGGTTGACCAGCACCTCGCCTCACTTTCCCTCAACTCCTTTCTCTAACCTCTTCTCTCCTCAATCCAAATCAAAAGTCAGTCCCCTCTCAGTCTCTCTCACCTCTATATCACCCAGGCCATGGATACCTTCCTCAATGCTGAATTGTGATTTTTACTGCCTCTATTGCAAACAGCTCACTCCATAGGCTGATGGAACTTCCTATATCCTGAATACATCAGGAAGTTTGGAAAAAAGCACAACACTGTGCATTATTTACATACCACAGAGGTTGAGACAACTGAGATAAACAAGTGAATGCCCTGGTCAACAAGACTGAGAGGCTTTAAATAAAATATAATCTTATGGATTGATATGATATAAATGGAAAACTGAAAGAAATGTCATTTTATGAAATGACAGCTTGACACTGGGTTACTAAAATTACATACAACATTAACGTTTGAGTCTGCATATGGATTTAGAGGCAAGATACTTACGAGGTGCATCCAGAAAGTAAGTATGCACGCAGCAATGTTTCCCTACCACAGTTCTCTCACCACTAACTCCACACAACTGCGCTCGCGCCAGGTTATGGCTATGTGTTCCTCCTCCACTCCTGCGCAAGCTCGTCCCGCTCTGACCACTCGTGCCATCTTGGGGTACTTTCAGAACTTACTTTCTGGATGCACCTCGTATAATAGCATAGCTACATCAGTAAACCAATAGTGCACTAAGCAAGTAATATAGTTCTTACAATTCCATGCAAACATTGGTTTTAAATAATATACTGTTTATTGTTTTTATTATTACATTTATTTCATTCGTCTCATTTTGTGGGCCTCCCCAATTGCACATCATCACATTGTAATCAAGGGCTCCCAGGTTCGATACCTGGTTGATGCATATAGTGGTTTGGATCCCACTTTAAACTGTAGATCCAGTCCCGATTAGCCTTATTGTGCATAAAGTGGACTTCAAACACCAACTCAATCAATGTCTCATTTTAATGGTTTCAATTTTATTAAAGTAGTTTTGTATTGAGCATTTTCAAAACCATTTGCAATTTGTATTAAAAGTAAAAGCATTTATCATCAAATACAATAAATATTTCATAGACTTACATTAATTGGCATTGAAACCATATTACACTATTTTATCTGCTATTTATAGAAATAATTTCAAACAGAATATTACAATTACATTGGTGGTTTTTGAAACCAAAAAACATTGTTTTCTTGTTAACTTTAAAAACTAAGTAATTTAGAATTCAGTGAGCCTATGTCATGAATGATTCAACAGTCTCCTACAGAAGATTGCGAGCTGACCATGTGCAGTTCTACGATCGGCAAGCTGGTAAGCTTCATGATCTCTACCTAAAACCACAATCCACACAGTCAACACGAAGGTTCTCTCAGCAGTATGATGTCATCCTTGATTGATTTGCAGCGGCATGCCAAGGAATTTGTAAACGAAGTATATGGGTTGTCATGGCTGCTGTTATTTTTTAAAAACAATCAACTCCTATTTTACCTCACAGTTGGGCCACAAAGGGTTATGATTTTCAGCAATATCACTCTGTTCACCCTATTGCCTCTTTTAGGAGGTAATTAGTATTAGAGAAGCTACATTGAAAAACACATCCTAAGTGGTTTTGACGAGTAATTATCAGAAGAAGAATTTTCATGTTCTCCCTGTCATAAATGTCCAAAAGGAATGATTCTACTAAATAAGACCGTCTGTTCTTTACCACTTTATCACTCGATCATACGAACTTGAAATTTTGAAGAGTCATCAGCAATCTTGCGAACTTTGTTAACATACCTTCTGTATTTCACTAGTTTATTTTTACAAGCTGGAATAGACTTGAGGTGTGCAACTCAGAACCAGACTTCCGAGAACTTATTCTCTCCCATGGCAAATCTCATGTATTGTAAATTTGAAGTGGCATTGTTACATGTTGGAAATAATTTCTCATACCAACATTAGTTCCAGTTCGGTGACATCCACCTTTCTGTACATCTAGTACATGTACCAGTGCAAACTCACAGCACAAAGTATTTGAGCACAAGATGTAGTTTCATCAGTTAGAAGCCAAGCAAGAGGGGGATCTAGGCAGCCTGGTGTTAAACAGAAGCTAGAATTTTACAATGATATTTTCCCTAAGATTATGTTGCTTAATGGAAGTGCATAAACAGAAAGAGGAAAGCTCAGGGAAGATAACATGAGGCCAGCAATGCCAAAATGCCTTTGAATGGTGAAAATATAGAGTTAGAGGAAATAATCAAGATATTTGATTTGATTTGATTTAGTTTATTTTACTTCGCGTTTTGTGCCTGTTGGCTAATTTGCGAAGATGGGGATGAGTGATGAAATTGATGAATGGACATTCACAAACAACCAAGCCCGACCGGGATTCGAACCCGGGACCCTTGGCGTCACAGCGCGATGTTCTAACCACTCGGCCACAGGGTCGGGCATAATCAAGATATGGAACTGCTTGCGTAACAACTTTTCTCCTGATATTTCGGGCTGTGTATGAGACCTGTGGCCACCCACCATCGTCAGGAAATTGGGGCTATGAATGAGTTGTGTAACTTGGTCATGGAAACCTACAACAACGACTGGGAATTCGTCGTGCTGACCACATGTTACCCTGTAACTGGTTGGATGACCTCCCACCAGTGAGTAGGATCAGGTGGGACTGAGGTCAGCAGGTGGTAGGTAGGCTCGGTCCCTGAATTGACTGTTGTGTCATGGGTTATTATTTTTATATTTTATTCCTTTGTCACTATTGAAATATGTTGAGACAATTGAAATAAATATATGCTCTATGTGAAACTACTCGTGCGCAGTAACTGTAAAGTGAGATGAAAATAATGTGGGAAGAAAGAGCTGTGGCACAAGATTGGACAATAAATTCATGAAAGGTCATAGGAAATTATGTAAACACTACAGATGAACAACATTAGCATATCATGCAACATAGGCAAACAAGAGAATACCAGAAAGGAGAATAAGGGGAATAACAAATCCAAACATGAGACAGAAGCTGCATGGATTTAGAGGAGGCAGATCCAACAGGGGACCTGATTATCACCATTAGAAAACTGCATTGCATTTGCCTGTGTGATGTTTGGCTTATAGGCAGCTGCTCGGCCATGGAAACAAAGTTGCCGCACCTCGCGCCAAACAGTCATGATGCTTGGAGTAGATCCTCATACAGTTTGGAATTTCTGTGTGAAGGTGGCGATGGATGATTCACGATTACCCTGTACGACCCTCTTCAACACTAGACGCTCTCTGGAGGTCAGCTTGCACGCTTTTGGGTTGTACACGTACCTTCACGTTTCCACTTCACTATAACGTCGGAAACAGTGGACCTAGGGATGTTTAGGAGGGTGGAAATCTCACACAGAGACTTCTTACACAAGTGGCACTCAACCACCTGACAACATTGAAAGTCCGTGAGTTCCTCAGACCATCCCATACTGCTGTCTACAGACTACTAAGATGGCTGACCATGTGTTCCACACAGTAGATGGCAGTACTCTATCACTCTCTATGATAAACACGTTTTGAGGTGTGTCTGGATACTTTTGACCACATAGAATATATATTCCCTCATAAAAATATTGTGAATCTATACACAATTCAATTCTAGTCTCTTACCTTTTACAAGGAAAGTAAAATATCTTTTTTGAATTTTGAATTTTGAATTTAAAATTTTGGGTGTGTCAGCACTAAGGCTATTTTGCACCCTTCACATTATACGGGGTCCAGCCCCTTATCGTTACACATAACAACTCTAACGTTGCAGAACTAAAATCATAAAATATTAAAATCTTCTGTCTTTCGTTAAAAGCTGAGGCTGTAAAGGAGCACGAATAAGGACAAAACACAGGACAACACAAACAAAATTATAGTGGCTATGGGGCCAGTCGCCAGAGCCTCGTTAGTCTGCAGTCCAGGGTGTAATACATGGAAGTGAGGTTGACTATTGGGTGCACTATGTGGAAGGAGCACCCCTTACACCCCAGTAAAATATCTGAATAAATAATTATATACATGTAAAAATTTATTACTCCCATAACAATTTGTTGTTTTAAGTCAACTTTATGCACAGAAAGTCTAATCTGGACTGGACCTACAGTTTATCATGGGATACGAACCACTGTGCCATGTGCCTCTGCTGGGTATCAAACCTGGGACCCCTTGATTACAAGGTGACGACGTTACCATTATGCCATCGGTGAGTCCCTCACATAACAATTGTCCCAAGTATAAATATATATTTAAATAAGGGGCAAGAATGATTTATCTGCACTCACTCAAATGCATAGAACAATCCATTGATCGCGATAAATACATATTCTGAATTCACATTGACACACTTCACTTAAACATACCTTTTAATTTTATACATAACTCATACATGTTCTGTAATTGATTATCCTTCACTCTTATCAAAACACACAATTGAAGTGCCTGCAGATTTCATTGGTAAGTGGACACAAAAAAATTAGCGTGGATTAGCTTTGCAGTGTTCTAGAATGAAAATTTAATTTGACCAATCCCTCATTGTTCAGCAGATTGTATGTGCAAGCTAAAATCATACTAGCACTTCCTTATCAAGCTCAATGTAGATCCAGCACTTCCATGCATAGGAAAACACACCTGGTATCACACTCCATAGAAAGCCATCGAAAACCTGGACTTAAGGACAGATAGAAAGACACTTCTCCTGTCAGATGCTGCATGATAACTGTCCTGTCTTAAACTAGAGAAGTGAGATAGGTTCATTTATAAAAACTGCCACTAGAGGACAGACTTAAGCAGTGCAATTCTCTATTTTTCGGCATGAGTGAGGAATAGATGGGATGCAATGTAAAACCTGCAAATGCACTTGAAAGTAGATTGAGGCAGGGGTAAACTTCAAGTAAATATAAAAATACGGAATCATCACCAAGGTGGATTAAATCAGTTTAAAGAAATAATTTATGGAATAATGTACATAAAGATTTGTTATATATATCAAGATGTATGAAAACCTTGAATTGATGTTTTAAGTCCACTTTCTGCACGGATAGGCTAATCAGGATTGGACCTACAGTTTAAAGTACGATCTGAACCACTGTGGAATGTGCCTCCACCAGGTATTAAACCCAGAACTTATTGATTACAAGGAGACAACATTACCACTATGCCATCAGGGAGGCTGATATCAAAATCGCTTTTCGTGAAAGTACATTAATCTCGTAATCATTGAATGGTGTTTATTATGCTCTAAGAAATAAAAGAAAGTATACAAAATATGTGTACTGATGGATGAGAGTCATATGAAAGGAAACGTAAACTGTAAACACACTTAAATTGCTCTTGATTTAAAATTCAATCATTTTTATGGGCAAAAATAGCAAACATTTTGTGTGGATTAATACACATAATACTAATCATGTTATACTTTAAATAGTGTCATTATCATTAAACTCTAAATAAATATGTCAGCTTATATTTGCTAACTATCCTTTTAAAAAATGCCAAAATTCAGCTACAAAGACTACAAAAAATATTTTAAGTTAAAATTATATAGTACATCCAGAATGTTTTATTTTCACTGGAAGAAATGTTACTGAAATTATTATAGTTTCATTAACACACTGAACAAACATTTCCATAGTAGGTTCATATACACAGTATCAGATATGGAAAAATGTATATTTACATAAATATTTTTTATTGGCTTCTAATCAAATTATTCAAATATTTTTCAGGGCTGTTTACCAGAAGAAGCCTTTCTATAAGGAAGAAAAAACATTTTTTAAAAACAAAAATCATTATTTTTATCCACCCTGATCACCATAGTCCCTACATAATCCATCCGAGATGCAAACGCCATCTCCTGGGTTTGATTACTCCAGTCCTGATTAGCCTATTTCTGCTTTAAGTGACTTTATATTAAATTTAATTTAAATCCCATCTCTTGACAGTTTTTATAATTATTTTGCTAAAACTTGTGTAAAGTAAAGAATGTTGCATCGAGATGCTTCTCGTGCCATGCATTATTCTTTCATAAACGAGTTAACTTCCATATGATCTTTTTTCACAACATCATGTAAAGAAACATTAAAACAGCAGTTGACATAAACTACATAAATGGTCTCCATTACTATTGTAATTTATAAGATATTCTTGGTAATCTACCAGATATATACCAGAACTGACACAGTTTTACTACTACCAGGAAAGCACCAAGTGCATGTTTCTAAGCGACAGTTAATAGGAAGGTGTTTTCAAAAGTTAACATTATTGGAAACTGCTAAAAGAGAAAGGATTGCCCCCTCCCTATTTATCACACTCAAAATATTTCTGTTTTTCAAAAATAAATAAACCTGGTCGCCAAGAACAAACAACCCAGAGAGGCCTCGTGGATCTGAAATATACAACTTTTTGTTCATAATTAGGAACCCGTGGCTAAAAAAAGGGTAACGGTTCCAATTGTTTTATGATTTCTCCTAGCACAAAGACTAATTATTGTAGAATTTTGGAAATCATTGTCACACGAAATTTGAACCTGAGCACTGTTTGGACTCAAAAAAAGTTATTTATGTTGAAAAAACAACTTGAAAATTACCTTACGCACTTCTCATGGAGAAAATATTCTCCGTCGACAAGCGACAGTAAATATCGTAGAAACATGGGAATGAATGTAGAAGTAAATCGGAACCTTAGTATAATGCATTTAGGGACTTTATGTTAATGCTAAGGGAACCAAACTTAACCTGCCTAACCTAACCACGAAAGCATAGATTGAACAAAATCTTAAATAATCGCTAAAACTCCGCAGTATGTGTTAACAGACATACATGACAATCGAACCATGTAAAAATTGCATTCGTAGCATGATGAAATCACAATAAAACAAAAGGAACTTGTGCCAAAAAAGAGTGGATTATAAGTGATCATCTAGTCACTTGCATTCTCAAATCCATGATTATTATAGTGATTAGCACAAGATATAAAATATGTTCCTGAAAACACAATTACCCTAAAAGGTGCAGAAACCATGGGGGCCAGGGGGCCCCTCCAATTTTGTTTGGGCCCCCTATAAGGGGCCCAATGTATAATATTCATCATAATTTCATTTTGTGATAAAATATTACATGTGTGTTGGAAATTTCATAAATTCAATAAGGATTATGTGTGAGAACATCTTAAGTTCTTATTTCTTCATATATTTCAATTATTTACTTTATTTCAGATTATATAAGTGTAGCTCACTGGAACTTTTCACACAACAAGTGTGAAATCACACAGGATCACGTATTCTCCCATGTTACATGGCTTACCTCCGGTAAAGCAGCTTTTTTCATATTTGGTCTAGGAATTAATTTGTGCGAATGGACAAGAGATGGCGTAACGAGCGTATCGTCCCACAGTTCCGTGTAGCCACACATGCGTTAAAAACTCCTGTCAGCGTGCTTCATTCGTAGTATAGGGCAGTTGATTGACGCGTCAACAACAGCATTTTGTAGTCAACTGAACATGGCGCAGTTCGTGCCAGATAAAGTGTTTTTGCAGGGTGTTCTGCTTCATTACTTTAACATGCAGAAAAGTGCTACCGAAAGTCATCGTATTTTGGTGGAAGTATATGGTGACCATGCGCTAGCTGAGCGAACGTGTCAGAAGTGGTTTGCACGGTTTAGAAGTGGTGATTTCGGCCTGGAAGACCAAGAGCGACCTGGACAGCCAAAAAAATTTGAAGACGAAGAATTGAGAGCATTGCTCGATCAGGATTCGTGTCAAACGCAGGAAGAACTTGCAGAAGCATTAGGCGTTGATCAAACAACAGTTTCCAAACGCCTCAAAGCCATGGGAATGATTCAAAAGATGTCACATTGGGTTCCACATGAATTGAAAGACATAGACGTTGAAAGACGAAAAACCATTTGCGAATTGCTGCTTCAAAGACAGAAAAGAAAGGGGTTTTTGCATCGCATTGTTACTGGCGATGAGAAGCGGATCCATTACGAGAACCCGAAACGAAAAAAGGCCTGGGTGAAGCCAGGTGAACTAGGTCCATCACAACCAAAACGAGATATTCACTGTGCAAAGGTTATGCTGTGCATATGGTGGGATATGAAAGGTGTGGTGTACTATGAGCTGCTGCAACCGGGTGAAACTATTAATGGAGAACGTTATCGACGACAATTAATGCGTTTGAAGCAAGCTCTGGCCAGGAAACGACCAGAATGGGAGAACAGACATGATAAACTTATTTTTCAACATGATAACGCTCGCCCACATGTCGCAAAACTGGTCAAAACCTATTTAGAAAATGTCGGATGGGAAGTTTTACCCCACCCGCCGTATTCACCAGACGTTGCTCCTTCGGACTACTACTTGTTCGATTGCATGAATAACGATTTGATTGGACAGCGGTTCACTTCTTCAGAAGATATCGAAAAATGGGTCTCTGACTGGATCGCTTCAAAGGATGAGGACTTCTTTCACCACGGAATCCGTCACTTGCCTGACAGATGGGCGAAAGTGGTGGCTCGCGATGGACAATATTTTTCTTAAGGTATTTATGTATTTTGTGTTTGAACTACAGCTTCAATGTGTGCGGAACAACTGCACGAATTAATTCCTAGACCAAATATATACATAGAAAATGTCGGAAAATTTAAAGTTGTAGGATGTTTTTGTTTCATTGGCCTGCCTGCGTTGGTGTTTTATTTCTATTATATCTAATTAATATACAATAAATATATCCCCTAAATAGGAATTGTTGAATTAAACCAGTTCAAATTTTCAGAACAGGTGGGAAATTACACATGATTCCGCTCTGAAATGGTCACATCAACAATGTGGAACTATTACTCAGTTTGAATGTCTATAATGTCCAGCATGCTTGTGCATTTACTCTATTTCAGTATATCTTCTTTCAAACCCACAGAGAATTAAGGGAAATGCATGGTATATTATGATTATGTACAAGTGTAGAGGAAGAAACATGGGAATACTGTAGTCTTCATGCTCTTGAATGGGCCAGTCCGTTGGAAAATAGGTACCTTTGTTTTCCTTCGGAAATGTCAATTACAAGTTGAAAATATTCTGTTTTGAATATGCCACTGTTTTATATAATCAGTATTTTTTTAATACAAACATACCTATAAACATGTGCATTCTACTTTATACTGCATTGCTGTGGCTGAAAGTTGCAGCATTACATATTTATACCTGTGTGTAACCAATGTTTAATAAAATGTGTGTGTAAGGGTGGGGTGACATAGGTCATTGAGCAGGGCTCCAGAGCAGAGCATCCCCCTTGAGTTGCCGCAAACTAATTGAAGTTGCAGCATAATAAGTTTTTACTCAAGTGTGTTTATTCTTAGGTCCCAACTGTTGTTAAAGAAATCTCCTCTCACCTGCAAACGGAAAGAAAAGAATCCTGTATTTATACTTTGCTCAGCTTTGAGCCCCCCTAAATATCTGAAGAAATCGTCACCTATGTAACACTCTTTCACTATCTCGTTCTCTCACATGTTCTATTCACAGTAAACCATTTGTGTTTCTTTGAACTTATAAATAAGATACACTGATGACAGAGAATTTCAATTTAACAACTCCTTCATTTATAACAATAGTCTTGGTGAATTCAACAGATAACAGCTGGAAATATTTTTATTTTCTTGAAATTCAGTTGATTTTTTTGTGTATGTATTTCTGTGTCAAGAGTAATTTTGATGCACAAACATGAAGTGCAAACATTTTTATTTTCAGAACCATTCTCTTAAGCTGAAAGAATAGATGATATTCAACGAACAACTTCCCCTACAATTCATTGCTCAAAATCACTCTCTGCCAGCATATTTCAGGCAAACAGATCAGATCCTGCTTTTAAAACATGGTGGGAAGCATTGTGTGATGATCTTACCCAAATTGAGTCAAGGTATAATTACCATGATCATATGAGGAATGTGTAGGTATAACATTTTGCAAATTTCTTGTTGTAACAATGATTCTCGTACACTTTCCTTAACATGTGTGAATCTGTTTGCCCGACTTCATGCTGTTTCTTCCCAAAGTCCATTCAATTGCTTGTTGTACAAATTGCACAATAATATTGAAGAAGTCCTAAATATATTTTAATTTGCTGCAAAGAATTACATGCAACTGTGGGAAACATGTATCTTCTGATAATACATTGTGGATTAAAAAAAAAGAAGTAACAATTTGTTCAAACTTAAGTTTAAAGTTGAATCTTTAAGTCCCCTTTTATGCATAGATATTCTAGTTGGGATTGAACCTACAGTTTAAAGTGAGATCCGAACCACTATGGACCTCCACTGGGTATCAAACAGGGGTCCCTGTGATTACAAGGTGGTGACATTACCACTATGCCATTGGGTATAAACTAATATACAAGTTTCCCAGTGGCAGAAGCTTCTCATGGAGCTTTCTTCCGAGGTGAGCGTCAGCCACTGGGCAGGTCACAGGTAGCGGATAGCAAATGGCCACCAGCTCCGAACAAGGCATAGCCAAATAAGCAGTCTCAGACTGAGGCATCAGTGTCTGGGAAGGATGATCTCTGGCAGGACCATCCTCAGAAAAGCCCATTGACAGCACTGTGACATGGCGAGAAAGTGTCGCCATCAAATAAGCTATGCCCCTACTGCCTTGCAGTGATGGGAGAGATCCCCAAAGGCTAAGGGAAGGATACCCTGACAGAAAACCAAATGGGTGGGAGGAACTCTGTAGGCCTTGTGAAGACAGTCCTCCTAGGGTAAAATACCTCTGATAGAAAATTCTGTCCTCCAGAGTGTGGGTTGGGCATAGGGTTGACAGCCCTTCCCTATCAAAAGCACCTTGTTCAGAAATCAATAGAGCAATGATGGAAGTCATTATGGAAAAGGAAAAAAAGCAATGAATAAGGTACATGATTGGATACTAACTACTTGGAATGTAAGAAGTCTACATACATGGGCTGGTTCACTAAAAAATCTAACAAATGAACTTCATAAATATAGAGTACATATTGCAGCGCTCCGAGAAATGTGATGGAAAGGAAGTGACATCTTTGAAAATGATGACTATGTGATCTTCTACAGTGGCAGCATGGAAGCAAATATCTTTGGAATTTGTTTTGCTGTGTGCTGAAAAAGTTAAAACACCTTTTTATCAACTTTGAAGCAGTAGATGAACATGTGTGTTGTCTGAGGATCAAGGGAAAATTCTTTAACACGACTTTTATTTGTGTGCATGCACCCATGGAAGAGAAGGAAGAAAATGTTAAGAATGCATTTTATACCAAGATGGAAGTTGAATATCAAAGAGTACCTAATCATGACATCAAGATTATTATGGGAGACCTAAATGTTAAAGTAGGGAAGGATATGGAGTGCAGAAATATTGGAAGTCACAGTCTACACACTGAATCAAATGATATTGGCTTAAGGCTAATTGACTTTGCCCTTACAAATAACTTAACCTCAACTACAGTTGTGACGTCCCATGGACCGGAGTGTTCCTTTTGCTTGTTACCCCGTCAGTAGTTTTGACCTTGAGGATACCTCTCTTTCAGCACCTTCCTCAACTTCAGTGTGCTGTGAAAGCGTGAAGGTAAAGGTTGCATTATCTGCTTCTGTGGTGTTCTATTTATATACTGTGGTCCCGCGGATGTCACAACTGTGTTTGAGGGTTAAAATCACCGATGATTTATTACGATCAATAGACAAGAGAATTGCAGATTTTTTATTTGTGGCATATACTGAATAGAGGGACCCATGGTTTTGAAGAATGAATGTGAAACAATAACTAAGGACTAAATTCACGTTGATCAGCTGTGTGTAAATACTTAGTTAAGATAAATTTTGGATTGGTGTATTTGTTTTGCTTAAACTCACAATATAATCAAAATATTTTTTTGAGGGAAGTTAAAAAATAATGTTTCATTCTCAAAAGTACGTAATTGTGTTCAGTGAATAACAAAGCATAAGACATGATTAAATTCACATCATTTAAAATATGTCTTGATATATTTATATTCCTTTTTTACTTGAATTACTCTTTGCTGTTAATCTGTATTTTAAAGTTATTCCAAGACATGTAACAGTTGGGCTGAAAAGTTCGTAGGCTAACATAGTAAAAAATATTTTTTTGACAAAATTCGATTTTATTATTCAATATAGTTGCCTTTGAGGGCGATACAACGATTATAGCGGTCATACAATTTTTCGATGCCATTTTTATAGTACGATTTCTCTTTAGCCTCAAAATAGGCCTCAGTTTCGGCGATTACCTCTTCATCAGTGCTAAATTTCTTTCCAGCGAGCATTCTTTTAAGGTCTGCAAACAGGAAAAAGTCACTGGGGGCCAGATCTGGAGAATATGGTGGATGGGGAAGCAATTCGTAGTCTAATTCATATAATTTTGCCATCGTTTTCATTGATTTGTGACACGGTGCATTGTCTTGATGAAACAGCACTTTTTTCTTCTTCAAATGGGGCCATTTTTTCGTGATTTCATCCTTTAAATGCTCCAACAATGCTATGCAATAATCTCAGCTATCTCGATCAACTTCACTTTACGATCATTTAAAATTATTTTGTGGACTTTTTTGATGTTTTCGTCGGTAACAGCCTCTTTGGAGCGTCCACTGCGTGCATCGTCTTCGATGCTCATTTCGCCTCGTTTAAATTTAGCAAACCACTTCTCAACAGTTGATTTTCCTGGTGCAGAGTCCGAATAATGTTTATCAAGCCAAGCCTTGGCTTCAACAGTATTTTTTTTCGCCCAAAAGCAATGCTTTATATTAACACACGAAATTCTTTTTTATCCATTTTTTCACAATAACAAAAGCTGCTTCACTCACAATGCTATATCTCACGAACTAATTATCCGGCAGCTGTGAAATTTATACATGTGTCTTTTGAAGGTTAGTACTAAGTAAAAATCACATGTATTTAATTCTAGTAATGCCATCTATGAGTCAGCCTACGAACTTTTCAGCCCAACTGTTAAATATCAAATTAGTAGCTCCTTAGAGTCCCACAATGTGGCCATGTGGTTAAGGCATCAGGTTTTGGGCTTGAGCTAGGAAAGCATGCTGGTTCGATCCTAATTGGTAATAACTTTCTTCTGAGATTTCAGCCAATGTATGGGACAGGCCACCCACAATCGTGAGGAAATTTAGGAGCTAAGAATGAATAGCATAACCTGATCATGGGAACCTACAACAATGAATGGGGGTTCGTCATGCTTCCCACACTTCATCCCGTAACTGGTTGAATAATCGCTCACCTCTGCTGAGGCATGTGGGAGTTAGGCTGGCAGATCCTCAAGGGCTGTTGGGGAGGGGGAGGGGGAGTAGCTCCTAAGTACTACAGCACTTATGAGGAAATCTGCTTCGAAGTATACAGAACTCCATTTATCCCATTCATTCCAGAGGATAAATTATATTTTTTATCTCTAGCAGAAATATTCCATTCCTTTTGACAATATTTTCCAAATGGTTCGAGAAATATTACTTTTACCAATTTTTTTTTGGTAGAGATTCTTGACTGGCAAACACAAATCCATTTCTTCTTCCTGTTAGTTTTGTGACCAAGCAATTCCACGATCATATAGATACCTGCCTGCAGTACCTGGGAACTTGAGGTAAGATTCATCAGCATCTGACTCTTATTCAGAATCAGAAAAAAGCATCTACAATATTCAAGACTGACACATGAGTATTTTATGAATGACTAGTTTCTGTATTTAGTTCATATCACACTTGACAATTTCTCTTTCTAATCAAGGTGATATGAGGTATCAATGACACCATTTTCAGTGACATGTGATACTGTAGTTTTGAATATAAAATATGCATATGCCAAATTAATGCTCACAGTGAGGTAAAAAAGTCAGTTTTCATGTAATTAAATGCTACAAAAGGTGAGACTTTTACTTAAATATAACTGTAAGTAGAATTCCATTAAGAATGTGTATATAACTAGCTTTGATTCTGCTGGGGATAATAAAATTGTTATCTAGGCTAGTCTAAATTTTGAGGTTAGGCATACTGTGCTTCACATAACTGTCAGTTTAAATTATTTTATTGAATCAACCTGAAGAAAGTTAAGTCACACCCAGAACCCTTATTTCACAGTTAAAACTAACTGAAAAGAAGGGATAGGCCTTTAGTCAGGTAGGGGAAGTTATAAAACTGATTCTAATGCAATTTGGTTTTAAACTGATTACTCGTTTTCATTTAAATGAAATTTCAAAAGAAATTTGGTTCTGGGTGTGACATAGACAGATCAATCATTTCAAAGAGCTCTAATTCAACATATTTAACATTATGCCGGAAAAAGAAAGTCACTAGCCTAATATGGTTCATGTCCTAATTCCCTTCAAAGTTGGTCCCTTGGAATTTCACATGCTTAGCCCAATGAGCCTTCCATTGCTGGAAGCACTCCTGAAATACCTCTCTTGAAATGTCTCTCAACTTTGCGGTCGTGTTGCGCATAATGTCCTCTTGACTGTCTAAACGGAAGCCTTTAAGTGGAGATTTTAGCTTTGGGAACAACCAGAAGTCACATGGAGCCATGACCATCATCATTATCTCCAGTTATCTTGGTGTTGAGAAACTCTGCATCCCTGTTGACAGTCTCCAGCATTTCTTGTGCGATGTCACTTCAAAGTTCTCGCTGGGCAAATGTTTTGCTGCTATCTTGTGCATGCCTAAATTCTCCCGTAATATTGAATGCACAGAATATTTGCTAATACCAATGTCATCAGCAATACCCTGATTGTCAAACGACAATCTTCCATTATCATGGACCTCACTTTCTCAATGTTTTCTGCATTCTGCCTTGTTGATGGCCTCCCAGAATGCTGATCACAAAGTTCAAGAGGCATTTGGCAATGATGTCATGGGAGTTACTCAAATAATAAAGATGTGTGGCCATTTTTGAAGCAGTTGTACCAGTTCTTTATTATTTGAGTAACTCTCATGACATCATTGCCAAATGCCTCTTGAACTTTGTGAACTGTTTTAGTTTTCGTGTTGCCAAGCTTCTGGCAAAACTTGATGCAGTATCTCTGCTCCACATGTTCCGTGTATCCCAGCCAACAAGAAAATGTGACGTTACACAGAGACACACTCGCCAGCTGCCTCTCATTGACTGACGGGTCTAACACACCCAGCAACATGCATGCACATGCAGTGTAGCCAACCTACCACAGTTATTTTCCATGGGAGAAGAAAAGGTCGGATATTTTTAGACAGGTCATGTATTGTAGTGGCAGGAATGGCAGCTGAGCAGCTGTTTCCTGATAATGTTTCCAACTAACCACTTTTTGGTACATAAAAGCCCCTTGATGCACGTTACTAAAGACTTACTTAAAATTAAAGCATAATTGAAAATTCAAAACATTTTTAGATTAGTTCATCAAAATATAGACTTTAAGATTAAGTTTAATGCTGTTTAAATAGTATTTGGACTAACTTTACTTTTTAAAGTGGTAGGAGCACTTTGTCATGGATTGGCTCAGTAGTTTCCTTCTCCATACTAGAGTGGGTGAAAAATATACAAGCATGCAAGTGGCAGAACACTTAGATCCTTGAACAGCTTCTACATAGTTCCTTTGGTCTTTCCCCATCACAATTCTTAGAAATTTCTTTGGTGAGTTGACAGCTAGCCACATGTACTGCCGGCGGTACAAGCGTATGCTTTACTAGCAAACCAGCAGAGATTTTGTTTGGCGTACCCGGAGGCCAAAATTTCATCTTCAGTAATGTAGTCTTATTTACTTCCTTACGTCCTGTAAGTACCTGTATGACCTATTATTAACAATAATATGTCAGAAAATTGTATTTTTTCTTAGTAGGACTCTATGATTTACCATGAATTGATGCATAGGCCAACATGACAGCCGGCAGTACAGGGGATTTGAACCTGCTTATCATAGTTGATATGTTTCATGTGCTCGAACATTCACAGAGAAGATTTATCAACAGTAGTATTATTACAATTGCTTTCATTTGATAAGTGTCATTGTTGTCACCACTTCCTCCTTTTATTGTTTTCCTGTATTTTGTTGTTACTCCGCTTTTGGCAATTTGCAAATGAACATCACAATGATGGCACTCATTTGTTCAAGGTGCAGAGTTTGATTCAAAAAGTGAATGGAGCATATCAAACTACTATGCTCTATTTTTCTCTAACTTTATTTACAACATTGTATTGATAAACAGAAATATATAAATAAAAATGTATTAACATATAGTTTTGTTTTATTATTAGGAGCATATCATTGTAAAATTCATATTAATTGTGATAAAAAATTGAAGAAAACCCAATGAAAAGTATTTAGTGTGTAATTAGTTTATGCTGTAATGCACGTTGTAATATGTAAATGAGTATTATGTTTTATAAATATGTGATAAATAAAAGATATGTAAATATGGAAACATATATAAGAAAAGATAGGTAAGGTAAAAAGGTAAAGTTCGCTGTGAATAGATCACCGTACCATGAAAGCACATTTCAAAGATGTGGGGGTAGGGCCCTGCATATTCTCGATCTTGGCCATTTTGGAAGTGATGTGACCAGCTACATGCTTAGGCTGCCTTTACCTTGCAAAGTTGCTCCCATGTACCCATTGATTTGAGGCTTGGTGAGCCCAGGAACTGCTTTCTGCGGGGACAAGTTCAGAAAAATTCCGACCTTACATCACCTACCTCGGGAATCGAACTTGGGTTTCCTGTGTGGCGGTCAAGTGCCATACCAACTTTTTTGGGGTAAGAGGAATACCCCTAAGTGGTAGTATCTCCTGTTTCTCTAAAGTTTTTCTAAAGTTTCACACCTATCAATTTTCTCAATTATATGGATTCTCATTGGGACAAACACCCTATCCATATGTGAACCAGGATTCGAACCCCGATCTCTGGCATTGTAGTGCACTGTGTTAACCACTCCACCACGGATGTTGACAATGACTAGATCACAGCGGCTGTCTTGTGAGAAAAAATAGACAGATATAATTCATTTATGGAAAAATATTTTAGCTTATACTAACTTTTTTGTTATTAAGAAACAATGTGATTTGGTTATACATGTCAGTCTCAATATTTTTTTTAGACTAACTAACTAACTCTCTAGCCTTCTTAAACCCGAAGGTTCATGGCTGCAGCAACACTTCCATCTGTCCCTATCTTGAGCAAGATCTATATACTCTTTTCCATCCCTACCGATTTCCTTTAGGTCCATCTCAACGTTGTCCCTCCATCTTCGTCTTGGCCTTCCTACAGGTCTCTTACCATCTGGTTTCCCAACAAGAATCCTGTGAACTCCTCTTTCCTCTCCCATTCGTGCCACATGGCCTGCCCACATAAGTCTTCTTGATTTAATTATTCTAATAATATCTGGACATGAGTACAAATTATGTAGTTCTAAATTATGTAACCTTCTCCACTCACCTGTCTCCTCATCCCTTTTAGGTCCAAAGATTTTCCTAAGGATCTTATTTTCAAATACTCTCAATTTATGTTCCACTTTCAATGTAAGGGACCAAGTTTCACACCCATATAATACTACAGGCAAAATTACTGTTTTGTATATTTTAACTTTTAGTTTCTTAGATATTAAACGAGAAGAGAAAAGTTTATGAAGAGAGAAGTAACATGCATTTCCTGAATTAAGCCTACTTTTTATTTTCTCTTTAATATAATTTTAATTTGTTAATATTACTCCTAAGTATTTGAATTTGGAAACTGGTTCAAACGAGTTGTTATCAATAATTAGATTTTGATTATTACCTAACACTTGGTTTCGGCCTGTAAGCATATATTTAGTTTTCTCTTTGTTAACTTCCAAAGCTATCTCTTTAGCAGTTTTGAAAAATATTTTAGTATTATTCTTAATTGTATTCACATCATCCCCCAGTAAGTCTACATCATCTGCATATGCTAACAACTGAGTCGTACCATTTAATTTTAGTCCTTCTTTAGTTTCTTTTACCTTCCTAACAGCATATTCTAAGGCAAAATTAAAGTTCAATGGAGATAATGCATCTCCTTGTTTTAACCCATCATGAATTGTAAATTTGTCAGACATATTAATACCCACACAAATTTTACTTTCTGTTTCACTGGTGCATATTTTTATCATACTAACAAGCTTCTTAGGTATTCCAAACACTACTAATATATTATATAATTTATCTCTTTTGACCGAATCATATGCTTTTTTGAAATCAATGAATAGCTGATGGACATTTTGATTATATTCCCACTTTTTTTCAAGTGTCTGTCTGATGTGAAAAATTTGATCTGTAGTTGATCTGTTATGTTTAAATCCACATTGATAATCACCTATAATTTCATTAGCATATGTGGTTAGTCTTGTTAAAAGAATGTTAGACAATATTTTGTATGTTGTTGAGAGTAGAGAAATTCCACGGTAATTACTGCAGTTCATTTTATCACCTTTTTTAAACACAGGAACAATTATGGATTCTTTCCACTGTTGAGGGATTTCTTCTTTATTCCATATTAAACAAATTAATTTATGAATTTGACATATTAATGAATTTCCACCATATTTAATTAACTCAGCTGGTATTAAATCAATGCCAGGTGCTTTGTTATTCTTTAGCCTTTTAATAGCATCTCTAACTTCAGTCAAGTTAGGTTCTGGAACTAAAGGTTCTGCTGTGTGTACTTCATTAACTTCTGATTTATCTCCTACATGGACATTTAAAAGGTCATTAAAGTAGTTCTTCCATCTATTTAGAATATCGCTTGGGTCAGCTAGAAAATCACCGTCTTTATCTTTTATTACGTTTACTTTAGGTTGCCACCCCTTTCTAAATTCATTTACACCTTTATATAAATCTCTGATATTTTTATTTTTGCTGTTTGTTTCAATTTCGTTAATTTTGCTTTTCAAGTAATCTCTTTTTTTACTTCTAAACGTGCGGTTAACTTCTTGCTTTATTTTATTATAATTGCTTAGATTTGTATCATCCGAGTTATTTAGCCACCTAAGTCTAGCCTGATTTCTTATTTCTATTAGATTATGACTTTCATTATCAAACCATGGCTTACTTCTTCTTGGTTTATGGTATCCTATACTTTCTTCAGCTGCTGATTCTATTGCATTACGTATGTGCTCCCAATTCTTATTTACGTCTGTTTCATTTATATTTTCATCATCATTTAAATCCTGCAAAACATCAAATCTATTTGACAGTTTAATTTGGTAATCTTTCTTAATTCTTTCATCAGTAAACTTTCCTGTATCAAAATTTATAACTTTTAGATTTTGTTGCTTATAATTTATCCCTGCGAGAGTCTTTCTCTTAATTTAGCAATTACTAAATAATGGTCACTGGTACAGTCAGCACCTCTATGTGTATGAACGTCAATTATACTAGTATGCCTTCTCTTATCAATGAGAATATGATCTATCTGATTATGAGTTTTACCATCTGGAGAAGACCAGGTATATTTATGGATATCTTTATGTTTAAAAGTGGTACTTTTCACAATTAAATTCTTTGAGGTTGCAAAAGTAATCAATCTTATACCATTATCATTACTTAATTCATGAAGACTTTCTTTACCAATCGTGGGTTTAAATGTCTCTTCTTTGCCAATCTGTGCATTAGTCACCTAACAGAATTTTCATATCATACTGAGAAAATTTATCAAAGACCTGTTCTAACATAAAAATTATCTTTAGTATTATCATCTTTATCTTCCGTTTATTAAAATAATTTTACACCACCTACCCTGTAAAACTGCATATGATATCCTATCATTAATAAATTCTACTGTTTTAAGAGCCGAGATAATTCTATTACTTATGAAAAAGCCTGTTCCAAAATTATGATTTTCAGTACCACCATAGAAAAAAGTATAATTTTTAGTTTTACAATTCCCTTCTCCTGGCCACCTAACTTCCTGGACAGCTACTGCATCTAATTTATACTTCACTATCTCATTAACTGTACACTGAAATGCCCCAGGCCGATAAAGGCTCAGAACATTCCAGGTGCCTAATTTAATATCCTTATTCCTAACGTTTAGTCAAGGGACCTCCCAAAGTAGTCCCCACCCGGAGATCCGAATGGGGGACTATTTTACCTCCGGAATATTTTACCTTGGGAACATCCATGGCCTTATATTTCTGTTTCTTGACATGCCTTTTTACAGTGCAGAGTTGTCAGCTCTACGCCTAACCCCCAATATGAATGGAGGAACTACTACACAAGACAAACACAAACACATTAGACAGCACAATTACTACACAAGACGAACACAAACACATTAGACAGCACAACTACTACACAAGACACACAAACACATCACAACTATAACACAATATAAACACAAACACACCACAACTACTACACAATATAAACACCACACACACACACACATAAATCATTATTAACACATAACACATAACAATATATATATAATATTGTAATGTGTAAAAAAAAGTTTACACGTTTGCATAATGTTGCAATATGTACAATGAGGTAGGGGGAAATCAGAATTTTTATTATATTCCCACTTTTTTCAAGTGTCTGTCTGATAAAATAGGTTGCCTGAATTGAAATATAAACAAAATGTACATAATTACAATACAAGGTATAACAGAGAACTTATCTCATCATAGATTGTCTAAGTCATTAAATAGTTATGAAGTAATTGGCCAAAAACTTTTCAACAAAATTCCATTCTACTTGCATAATGAATCGTTACAGAGTTTTAAAAACAAATTGTACAACTGGTTAGTTTTGCACCCATTTTATGATATTAATGAGTTTCTTGAATGTCTAGTAGATATATGATTTAGTTTTGGTACATAATTTAATTAGCTTTGCATAGCCTATAGGTTTCACACTATTATGTGCATATCTTAACTCTTGACTTAGTCTATTGCTGTACTTGGCCTAATGACAATAAAATTTTATTATTATTATTGAAACGATGTTCTTGTAGAATCTCAATATTGTGGCTAATACACATTAGTCTTTATCATCAGTATGTTAAAACTGTTGCATAATTATGATCACATGACTTGTATTATTAGTAGTATTTTTCCAATGAGAGCAGGGTTCAAAATTATCAGCAGCAAGTCAAAAAATGAGACTAATTTTCAGTTTTATGATTACCTCAATCTATTATGTTATTATGTTGTATTTTTAGTGACTGTAGTTTTCTTATGATTACAAATATGATGGGAAATTTGCTCATCGTCTTGGATCTTTCTAATGCTGAAACATAATTAATTTAATGTCACATAACTGGATACTTTGCAGCACATTTACATTTCAAATTTGAAGCAGCCTCCCCGATGGCGCAGTGGTATCGTCGTCGCCTTGCAATCAAGGGGTCCCGGGTTCGATACCCGATGGAGGCGCAAGTGGTTCGGATCCCACTTTAAACTGTAGGTCCAGTCCCGATTAGCCTTACTGTGCATAAAGTGGACTTAAAACACCAAATCAACTTAACTCAACTCAACTCAAGTTTGAAGTGTGCACACTCGTTATATACACACAAAGCAAGATGAGATTAATTAAACTGGTCTGTAATTTTCAATGTTTTGTTAATCTTGTTTTTCTTATTTGTCTTGTTTTGTTTGTACATGGGATTTATCTTGGATTCTTTCATTTTATTTGGAAATAATCCTGTTGAGAGTGAGGTTTGGAATGTGGAAGTTGCTCTGTTTAATCTACACCGCAAAACCACTTATTATCATTTTATTGATGATATATTTTATTGGTAGTCACTGGATGCATGAACTTTGTTTTGTAACAAGAATTTACTATTGCTTCCTATGCCATCCTTTTACTGTTTTGGGAAGTCGTTAATTTTGTTCCAACATGCATTGACGGAACACACATAGAACCTGAAAGTGAAATTCTTGGGGATCACATTAGATAAAAGATTATCATGGGATGAAAATAGCAACATCTACTAGGGTGAATCAAATATAAAAGGGAATTTATTTTTCATCATTTATTGAAACAAAATACAAATACAAAACAAAGTAATTACTTTTCTACATAGCTCCCTTGAACTGAAATGCACTTTTGCCAGCGGATAGGGAGTTTGGCAATCCTTTTGTCCAAGAAAGTTCTTGGTCGTGTGTGCAGCCAGTTGAACGCGAACTCTTCCACTTCTGCGTCATCCTGAAAACACTTGCCTCCGAGTGCTTCTTTCAGGGGTCCAAACAAGTGATAATCACAAGGGGATAAGTCTGGATTGTATGGAGGATGTTCAAGTGGTGTCCAATGAATTTCGTCCAGTTTGTCACGTGTTGCACCAGCTGTGTGAGGTCTGGCATTGTCATGAAGCAGCAGAACACTTCTGATGGGTGTACCACGTCCTTTGGTCCGATAAGCAGCCTTAACACTTTCCAGGTGTTGACAATAGTAAGCAGCATTTACTGTTCTTCTTTCATGAAGATAATTAATAAAAATGACACCTCTGAACAGCCTGAATGTTGAGTGATGCTTTTCCTTGGCCACCGTTGATGTCTTTCATTTTCCACAGTTTCCCATCCTCCCAAAACCATGTTGTGCCATTCATACACACGGGTCTTTGAAAGGGTGGACTCACCAAACTGTGCTCGAAGTCTGGTCAAAATTTCACTTGGTTTTACCCCTTCGTTTGTAAGAAATTTGATAATGATGTGTTGTGCAATGGACCGGTGTACCTCCTGCTCACTAATTGTGCTACTGACTGATGTTAAAAGTTGACAAGGACTCCAGGGAAGTAACAGACTCCAGATACACCCACTATCATCACCTCAAGGCCACAGGACTCCACCACACTTTCCCTGCAAGTAAGAAATAAATTCCCGTTTATATTTGATTTACCCACGTATCATCACATATTTATCTCCTGAAATGACTAGCTGAAAATAATTTAACCAGGGACGGCGACAGGGGTGGGCACGGGTGGGCAAGCGCCCACCCAAAAATTCCTTTGCCCACCCAATTGCCCACCCAATCAAATTCAATAAGTACATATACTTGGAGATAGCTATATGAATGTTTCGATATTTTACTTGTGAATATTATCTATGCTAGAAATGTTCACATATTATCAACCCATATAAAGCCAATTTTGTCATTAGAAAGTGAAAGCAACTACTAGAGCTATTGAAACAAAAACTGTGATCAAATGAATACTTCCATGATTAAAAGCAGTTAGTAGGCTTAGGAGGCTCAAAATTATGCAGGGTAAGATCAAGATTAGATCAGAATTTAGGTTGAACTTGAGGACTGCAGCTCAGGGCCTCCACATACGTATATAAATCCCAGCCTGGGTATGGTTAAAATAATCTCCAAGTAAACGAATAAAAACATCATCTTAGCTTTACTTCCTCTGGGAACCCTATTGTTTATTTCGACTTTTTAAATTATTATTAGAATAATTTAATCACGAAGACTTAGATTGGCAGGCCATGTGACACGAATGGCAGAGGAAAGAATAGTTGACAGGATTCTTGTTGGGAAACCTGATGGTATGAGACCAGTGGGAAGGGCAAGACAAGGATGGAGGGATAACGTTGAGATGGACCTAAAAGAAATCGGCAAGGATGGGAAAGATTGGATTGATCTTGCCCCAAATAGGGACAGATTGAAGGCTTGTGTTGCTGCAGCCATAAACCTTTGGGTTTAACCCTCGAGTACTTGCGCGGCATCCCGTAACACGGATACTCGCACGGGTGACAGTTGTCACCCATAAGGTATTTTATTTATTTCGAAAAGACTAATTATAGTATGGTGAATTTTTTTGTTTTGTTATATTTACAATCTATTCTAGGGACACTTAAAATATTTTTTGAATTATTTTGATATGAAACAGGTGTTGTAAAGAAAAAAAATACCAAATCGTTTTTTAACAAATTTTGCATGGAAAAAATATCTTAAACTTTAGGCTACCGTAACTTTTTTTTAATGCAGGGTAACATTGTAGAACTACTTGCTCATCTGAAAGACTGCTTTATTGAGAATCAATAAACATATATATTAACATAATTTGGCCTTTATTACAGGGCAAAATAAATCGCTAAAGCGTACCCTGCATTTTACATATAGAAAGAGTATAGTCACAACAATGTTTGTTACTCGTAATAATTTTTTATGCATATTGTAGGTTGAAAATTTCAATGACCAAGAATTGATGAATGATCACTACAGATATGACGTCCAAATTTTTCACATTGTTTTCTGCTTGTTTTGTCTCTCGCCCTCCCACACAGATAGCAGCGACCTCTACTGTTACCTTCTTGTCTGCGCTCAGGCTGAGGAGTTTCTTGGGTTACAAGAAGGGCCTTTCCTCTTCTCTTCAGATGTGCAGGGATGAAAACATGCTGGATGAGACTCTCAATCAGAGGTTTTATGAGTTCCAACGCCAAACTCTTCAGGAATTCTAGTCTTGCAGGTGGTTTAGCTGCAGCTTTGTTGAACTTGTAAATGATTGAGGCGTTGACCACAAGTTTTGCCCTACAAGTTCTAGGACTTCTCTGATAGGCGCAAGCCGATCAATTTCTCTTCGCTGCTGACGATCTCCGATGTCATCAAAACGAAGACATCGCATGAGGAAATGAAATCTATTCTCACTAACAAGATAACAGACTTCCACACCAGTCCCTGCAAAGTTGTCCCACATTGCTTAGTTTTTTCCTTTTACTGCCAAAACAGCCAATTAGTAGCAAAAGGCCTATGAAAGCACGAATTTCAACAACATTCGTGTGTTTGGCGTCCCGCTCTCGGCTAAAATGCTCCTTTATATGGTCAATATAAATGTTGGTTGATGTAACTATAGTTCCAACAACGTTAAAAAGTACAAAGCAATCAAGGGCACTGCGTTCTTCCCTACCCTGTCCAGTTGGTTCTGGGAGCCGCAAAATAATGTTGTCAGCTATGGTTCGTACATTTCTGGGCTGAGAGGATAGTTCTTCCACTTCATTACATTCTTAAACTGGTCTCTTAAAATGTATAAATTTGCAAATGGGATGTCCTCTTCATCACTGGATTCTTCTTACGCATTTGGCGGCAGGTCATTTTCGGCATTTTTCACTTGGTCCGTTTGTGGCTCATCTGCTTCTTCTGTGTCAAAGACATCTAAATGGTCATCTCCGCCAACGTCACTATCATTCTCCACAACATCATCCTCATCGGAACTCTCACCAAGCAGTACGTCCAAAATAAGAGAGTTATTACAGAGTCGTGGACGCTTTGGTGCATTCATAACGCCGTTAATCGCGCGGGGGACAAGTGTCACCCAACTGACTTTCAAGCGCAATAACACGGGCCACTCCTCACTAGAACATACAAACTCGCACTAGTCAGGTAGCTGGAAATGTAGGGGGAAGGTACTGAAGCCTCTATCACTCCCTTCCATCACACTGCTTGGCGGTAACAAAAACAAATGGGCTGGGTGACAATGGTCACCCGCGCGAGTACTGGAGGGTTAAGTATGCTAGAGAGTATAATATAGTTTTAATTAGCTCTGCATTGAAATTCCAGAAGTGTCCCTTTTCTTATTTTATTACAATTTTTATATACCTGTTACCTTCAAATATCAATATGCTATGGGAAATACCAACTTTATATTCATTCTACTAATAAGAAGGAATCACAATAATCACTACAATACTGAAGTGAATAAATTTTAGTAAACCAGTTATGTATGAAAAAAGCTACAGAATTATTCAATTATCTACTAATGAGTGGCTTATCCTATTTAGAAATCCTCGCTCCACACATAAATTTGGCCACATTAATCAACCGAAAACATCAACAGAATCTGTACACGCAGCTGAAGTAAAGAAAAAAAGTTATGTCACAAAGTATCCAGAAGACAATTTTGTTAGTTTGTTTTTAAGCCCACTTTTATGCTCAGATAGGCTAATCGGGACTAAACCTACAGTTTAACGTGTAGTCCGAACCAGTGTGCATTGTGCTTCCACCAGAGGAGGAGTGAGTCGAACACAGGACTTCTTCATTATAATGCGACAGCGTTATGCCATTGGGGAAAAATATACAGAAAGAACTCGCACCAAACGTGGCATTTTATCACCACAGAAGATGCATCCATTTTAAGAGGGTGATTGCCTGAGACAAATATTTGAGACTTTCGGAAAACAATGTCATTGTTCACGGAATTAGCTGCCTTGATCCACTAATGAAACGCTGTGCAATTGAAACTACCACTTTAACTTTCTAAGAGCTATGGGCTAATGAAACTCCATTTTTGGAAGAGTAAGCTGTGGTTGATTTGTTTTATTTAAAGTCATTTTTCTGCTAATTTTGATAATGACGACGATAAGGTTCAATGGTGATTAGATGAAAGTAACGAAGGGGCGAAAACAAACACATGCTGACACTCAAAATACAACCTCATAAATTATTACTTTGACGGTGGTTCCAAGTGCTAGGGACTCGTTGCCCTGAAAGAATAAAGTTTCCAGGGTATGCTGCACAGGATAGAGGTTTACATTCTAGTGTGTTCGAAATGGTCACACCATACAACCCAAGTCATCTATCATCTATGAAAAATAAATGAATTGTTACTGGCACGGTGATCAACTTCGATGAATTCCTTGTGTCCTAAATAATTTTGTCACCTCAAAAAAGATGTTCATGTAACCATACGTGTATTGCTTCTCCTGCATTAGTAACATGACAGTTGAGAAAACAAATAGCAACTTAGCTAATAATCTCTTCAATTCTGAACAAAATTTTCAATCTTACTTGTTTATTACTTATGAGTGATATTTTGTCAAAATAGCCTTTCATTAGCTTAGGAATACTTCATGGACAATGAACAAAGGAGGAACGGGAGTGGCGGCGATTAGGAGGAGCGGGAAGTGGGGGATGCAGTTCCCCCGCCACGTTTTGCCACTTTTTGCCCCCCCCCCTCCACTATGGCCTCTTTATGCTAAGCCTTTTCTACCAAGAAAAAGTATATTGTCCTTTTCCCTCAAATGTTGGCACCCAATCGCCGCTACTACAAACATTCAGATAGATTTGTCAGTTGTACATACCTTGTAAGCTAAGAAAAGTGACCCCCAAGGAGTAAGAAAACTCAGTCAAAAACTCATACGATGAAAATAGTATGCTCAGGAACATGCATTTAAATTACGAGAAACTTCACGATTGTCTACCATCGGACTTTCTATCATTGTCGCCGAATACATAAAATCAAGTATGTGCCTTGTATTTGCAACACAAGCTTAAACCTAATTCACATTTATTTCACTGTATTAACATGCATGAAAGAATGTGACTGATTAGAATGTATGGCTGCGCATGTGTAAACACTTCGTTGAAATAATTGTGTCCATCAGAGACAACGCGAAAGGAAATGGAACAAGTTGCGAGAATAGATTGGAAAAGAATAAAGAGAAAAACAAGAAAAGGAAAGGGAAAAGAAGTAAGAGGAAAATCGGGAGTGTAAGAGAGAGGGGGATACATATACGTCTTACATACACATATACTACATATGGTCTTACATTTATACATTTACATTTATACTGCCCACCCTAATCTATCTTCTGCCTACCCGGTCGAAAATTTCTGGCGCCGCCCCTGAATTTAACTGAAATCAATAAATGTATATACTACGGGTTAATATATACCTACATAGAATACGGTATAATAGCTTGGGGAGGGGCATCCAAAAAGAAATACACAGAGAGAATATTATAGCTACACAAGAGGGCACTAAGGATAATGTACAATTTGGGATACATTTCCCCTGCTGGAATCTGTGACTAAGTGTATTGACCTCCCTGTTTTATCCAGTTTAGGAAAGGAAAATCAGATAAGTAGAACTTTTCAAGCTTCACTTTGTGTTTCGAAAGATACCCAGTGGATAATATAAGTATTTTAGTCCCACCCCATGAAATAGTTTTTCAAGAATCTTCGAAAACAGGAGCAGCTTGAATCCGTGATTTTGTTATGATCCTATGAATCACAAGAATCGTTCTTATGAATGGGTCAGCAGTTCAAAAGTGACTACGATTCATGAATCTGGCTGGCTATGATTGTGACAGTAATGTTTGAAATTTGTTAAGTGTTATTGAGTTACAATTGTAAGTACGTACAAAAAAGAAAGAAGTATGTGCGAACTGATACAAGGACAGTTTCGATAAGAATAAGCATTTAGTCAGGTAGCAATTTTGATAGTCAATCAGGGACGTAGCTAGGTTGATCAGTTTGGGAGGGCCCAAACAAAAGATTTTTTTCTATCGAACTATTATAAATTAACAAACTATTTATACACCATATAGACCTATATTGTATACATACATTATATAGCTATGTATGTATGTGTGTGTGTATATATATATATATAGTCTTGAAAGAAAAGGAGCAAGACCTCCTCGGTGGCACATTGTAGCATCGTCGCCTTGTAATCAAGGGGTTCCGGGTTCGATACCTGGTGGATGCTCATAGTGGTTCAAATCCCACTTTACACTGTAGAACCAGTCCCGATTAGTCTTACTGTGTATAAAGTTGACTTAAAACACCAACTCAATCAATCAATAAATTGGAAAGGAACATAATTTTCTTCTGTAGCCCCCAACAGTCTACGGATATACTCTTGCAAAATCCACAGCCATTATTGGGAAAACTAAATGCAGAATGAACTGATTAGCTTAATGGCTGATACACCAAGAACAATGTTATTAGTCTTTAGATTTGTAAATTTGCTGGGAAAAAATTGAGAAGTAGATAAAACCCTTTTCCGTGGTTTTAGATATAAAGTGCTGGAATCAGGTTACAAGTATTGACAACAGTTCAAATATGAAATGAGTGCGTAGTGAGTTCAAGCTAGGCATATCATGTATACAGTTTATACCGGAATCGAATCCGGTATCTCTTAGTCCAAGAGGACCGCGTTAAGCACAATTCTATAGGGTGGGCCCGAGTCTTCTATGGTATCTGATTATTCACTTGGAGAATGGTGACGATAAGAAATTTTATGCACACGTCTAATTTCTTAAAATTAATCTTATTTGTGTGTGGAAAGCTGAATATATGATGGCACTGGATAAAACAAAGTTCTCACATGCTCAAATGATTACGCTCTCGTCTTTGGTTAGGCAGGTTCGATTCCCGATGGAGGCACATAGTAGTTCGGATCTCACTTTAAACTGTAGGTCCAGTCCCGATTAGCCTTACTGTGCATAAAGTGGACTTACAACACCAGTTCAATTAATCAATCAATTGAAAGGTTCAAGGTTCGATACCTGGTGGTCAGGCCGGTAGCCAGAATTTGATTTCGGAAGGGGCTTATCCTTTATCGGCAGCTACCATCTAAAGGCGAAAAGTTTGTGGGGAGGAGTAAATGCGCTGAAGATGAATTTCTTGGTATATTGCAACTAACCATATACAAGATGTTTAATCCTGTTAATGAAGTAAATTTAATTACTACTACACATTATTCAAATCAGATATTTGTAGGATTTTGGGAAAGGACCGCAGCTCCCAAGCCCCTTCCCTGGGTATGTGCCTGATTGTATTAGTTCCAAAATTTCTGTGCTGTTCCAACATCGTGAGGACAATTTGGGAAGTATACTTGAAAGCGATATGGAAGCAAATTCTGCTCTCGAAACAATGGGACTCGATGTGATGAAAGAACCGAATGAAATAGCTCTTCGCAGGCATTGTCCCTCAATATTAATTTTACTGACTAATTGTAAGTTTTCTCGGCCTCCTCGATGACGCTGTGGTTGCGTCGCTGCCTTGAGGCACATAGTGGTTCGGATCCCCGATTAGCCTTACTGTGCATACTAAGTGGACTTCAAACACGAACTCGATAATTGGAAGGTTTTAGAAGAACTAAACATGGCTTTTTATGCATCGTACAACTTTGCTTCTTTTCACCCTACTTTTACAGTTTTTCTTCCTAAGAATTCCACTGAGTATAACACGCTACGAAACCAGAGGTCCAAGGTTCGGACATTGGACAGGTATGGTTGCATCATGTCTGTCCCATCGCCATTCCTTCGGCTCATCATTCATCCTCATCGTCACATTTAACCCAAGAGGTAGAAAAGCAGCGTAATATAGAAATATATAAATGATTGATTTGGTTTATTTTACTTCTCTTTTCTGACACTTTTTGGCTAATTGTGAAGATGACAATGAGTGATGTGAAATTGATGAGAGGACCATCATAAAGAACACACACGCCCAGTCCGGGATTCGAACCCAGGACCCCTGGCATCGTAATGTACCTTGTTAACCACTGCACAACAAATAGAAACAGAAAATGCTTGATAAGTAATTTGCTTCTCCATAACTCATGATTATATTATAAGTATTATTCGCTGTATGACTAGGGATTAATTATATTTGTGTCTAGCCAACCTAGCCACCTAAGCAGCAGCAGCTTCCACATTTGCAGGTGGAGGCTAAATGAAGAAAAATCACAGAAAGTCAGAAAGATATCCAAATTATGTAACATAATACTTATAGAGCATGCAGAAGGCTGTTAAAACAATTGCTACATACCTAGTTTCCTTCCTTAGTTGAAACGTGGTTTATTCTTCATATACATGAGATCAACCACCCTGGGAATTGAACCCAGGATCTTGTGTGGTAGTCAGACTCTCTTTTAGAATGCCAATATGTTGGATATTTGGTCGATCAGTCGATCCTGATCCATTGTTTCCAGAGGAAGACAATCTGGCAGCTTCTTTTTCGACATTTCACTCGCGATGTAGGAAAACGAAATCAAAAACTTTTGGTGATTCTATCTTCTCACGTTTACAGAAGAGTATCAACTCTCGGACCACAAATCCTACTTCAAACTATCTGACAGATATGAATTATCCACCAAATCAACAGATGAACCAACCGCTTCGATGTTTCTCCGAATTTTCAGAAAGTGGCATTTCCCCTCCTTTGCAGGGCAGGTCATTAGCGGGAGGGTTGAGTGCATGTGAGAAGAACCGTTATGTCATTCATTCCCACGCCGAAAAAGGGACAAGCAATAGAATTCTGTTCTTGGAATTTGAAACACATGGGAATATCTTTTCTGAACCATACAATAATTAACCCAGAAAGTTCTAGCCACCCATAGCTAAATCTTCCTGTTTGATTCGTCCTTTCGGAAATAGTTGCTGGTACAAATGATGTGTCAAGAAATGAGAGTCAGAAAGCAATAAGTGCACTTGACGAAAACTTTAAAAAACTAACACACACAAGTGTGGTGGTGGTAAACGTGCCCCACAGATATGATTTGAAGGAGACATCTAGTGTCAATGCAGAAGTAAAATCGGCAAATGGTCGTGTTAAGAAACTCTACAAACGCTATAATAATGTATCATTGATATATGTTGACAATATAAACAGGCAGATGCATAAGAGGGATGGTTTGCATCTAAATAATAAGGGGAAGAAATATTTGTGTGATCGGTGAATGGGAATTATAAACAGAAATGATGAAGTTAGTGTGCCCATCCCTCTTGCATGGACAGAAAGTGGACAAAAATCCCAGACAATATAAAAACGCCTCATTGCATGTAATGAAGCACATGCTACTTGGAATGCAAATGTATTACAAAAAAGTGCTGAGATTGAAGAAGACAGTAAACAGAACAACAACGAAAATGATGTGCAGCGTAATATTATCTACCAACCGAATTCCGAAAGTTCAAATACTCCACGTATATCAACAAGACAAAGGCGTGTTCCGAAAAAAACTTATTGATGATTTTTTATTGTAAGAGAAAATATTCGTAAATTTAGAAAATAACCCAGTCAACAATCTGAATCGTTTGCAATCCACACCAAATACCTCCCCATCACGTGTAAACAGTATTGATACACCCAGACTGAAGACTGCAAGTAAAGTAGATAAAAAAAATTCCAAAACAAATTACAAATAACTCTCTTCTGACAATTATGCACAATAATGTACAATCTGCCACAAACAAAGTAGATCTCATTGAATTATCTTGCATGAATTCCAAGCCGATATTCTGACATTAACTGAATTTGGTCTCACCGAAGATGAATCACAATTTTATACACTAGAAGAATATAGCTTGGTGTCAAAATTTACCAGGGAGGAACACAAAAGTGGAGGCTCCTTTCTCTCCTCTCTCTCTCTCTCTCTCTCTCTCTCTCTCTCTCTCTCTCTCTCTCTCTCTCTCTCTCTCTGCCATTTATACAAAATCTAGCCTGACAAGGACTAAGGACTAAACAGATTAAGTGGCTTCAACCATTATGCAATGAAATGATATTTGAAGCAGCTGGAATTGAAGTTAATATAAATAATCACATTTTTACAATAATAACATTATATAGATCCCCAAGCTGTAACATCAATGATTTTCTTTCAAAATTAGATGTTGTATTACAAATGGTTACACTGTCAAATTGCAATGTCATCATTCTAGGTGACATAAATATTGATCTCCTTCAAAACAATACAAGAAGTAAAGAGTACATAGATCTTCTTAAATAACATAGGCTTAATCAAATTGTAAAAAAAGAAAACACCAGGATAACACTCACTACTGAAACCCTTATAGATGATATTAGCACTAACATGCCTTCTGAATAAAAACAGAAGTGATTCACAATTTAATATCTGACCACACCGCACAACTAATGCAAGTAAACCTGCCCACAAACCATAATATAACAAAAAGATATGCAATAGAATGCAGAAATATTAATGAAGATAATATCAGATATTTATCCTATCTTCTAAAAAAAAGAAGAATGGACAGAAGTGTACCAGTCAGATACTACGGAAAAAATTGGGAAAAATTTAATAAACACACTAGTATATTACCTAAATGTTGCATGTCCTATTAAAAAGAAATATATATTTCAATAAAATGAACAAAGATTGGGTCTCAAACAAAATTCTGCAGAAAAAAATTGAACTAAAAAGCATCTATCATAAATTAATAGCTACCAAAGAGAAAATTTATAATGACATGTATAAAAGTAAGAGAAACTAAGTAACTAACTAACTCTCTAGCCTTCTTAAACCCGAAGGTTCATGGCTGCAGCAACACAGGCCTTCCATCTGTCCCTATCTTGAGCAAGATCTATATACTCTTTTCCATCTCTACCGATTTCCTTTAGGTCCATCTCAACGTTGTCCCTCCATCTTCGTCTTGGCCTTCCTACAGGTCTCTCACCATCAGGTTTCCCAACAAGAATCCTGTAAACTCCTCTTTCCTCTCCCATTCGTGCCACATGGCCTGCCCACCTAAGTCTTCTTGATTTAATTATTCTAATAATATCTGGACATGAATACAAATTATGTAGCTCTAAATTATGTAACCTTCTCCACTCACCTGTCTCCTCATCCCTTTTAGGTCCAAAGATTTTCCTAAGGATCTTATTTTCAAATACTCTCAATTTGTGTTCCACTTTCAATGTAAGGGACCAAGTTTCACACCCATATAATACTACAGGGAAAATTACTGTTTTGTATATTTTAACTTTTAGTTTCTTAGATATTAAACGAGAAGACAAAAGTTTATGGAGAGAGAAGTAACATGCATTTCCTGAATTAAGCCTACTTTTTATTTCCTCTTTAATATTATTTTCATTTGTTAATATTACTCCTAAGTATTTGAATTTGGAAACTGGTTCAAACGAGTTGTTATCAATAATTAGATTTTGATTATTACCTAACACTTGGTTTCGGCCTGTAAGCATATATTTAGTTTTCTCTTTGTTAACTTCCAAAGCTATCTCTTTAGCAGTTTTGAAAAATATTTTAGCATTATTCTTAATTGTATTCACATCATCCCCCAGTAAGTCTACATCATCTGCATATGCTAACAACTGAGTCACACCATTTAATTTTAGTCCTTCTTTAGTCTCTTTTACCTTCCTAACAGCATATTCTAAGGCAAAATTAAAGTGCAATGGAGATAATGCATCTCCTTGTTTTAACCCATCATGAATTGTAAATTTGTCAGACATTTTAATACCCACACGAATTTTACTTTCTGTTTCACTGGTGCATATTTTTATCATACTAACAAGCTTCTTAGGTATTCCAAACTCTACTAATATATTATATAATTGATCTCTTTTGACCGAATCATATGCTTTTTTGAAATCAATGAATAGCTGATGGACATTTCGATTATATTCCCACTTTTTTCAAGTGTCTGTCTGATGTGAAAAATTTGATCTGTAGTTGATCTGTTACGTTTAAATCCACATTGATAATCACCTATAATTTCATTAGCATATGGGGTTAGTCTTGTTAAAAGAATGTTAGATAATATTTTATATGTTGTTGAGAGTAGAGAAATTCCACGGTAATTTTTGCAGTTCATTTTATCACCTTTTTTAAACACAGGAACAATTATGGATTCTTTCCACTGTTGAGGGATTTCCTCTTTATTCCATATTAAACAAATTAATTTATGAATTTGACATATTAATGAATTTCCACCATATTTAATTAACTCAGCTGGTATTAAATCAATGCCAGGTGCTTTGTTATTATTTAGCCTTTTAATGGCATCTTTAACTTCAGTCAAGTTAGGTTTTGGAAGTAAAGGTTCTGCTGTGTGCACTTCATTTACTTCTGATTTATCTCCTACATGAACATTTAAAAGGTCATTAAAGTAGTTCTTCCATCTACTTAGAATATCGCTTGGGTCAGCTAGAAAATCACCGTCAAGTTTACTTTAGGTTGCCACCCCTTTCTAAATTCATTTACACCTTTATATAAATCTCTGATATTTTTGTTTTTGCTGTTTGTTTCAATTTCGTTAATTTTGCTTTTCAAGTAATCTCTTTTTTTAATTCTAAACGTGCGGTTAACTTCTCGCTTTATTCTATTATAATTGTTTAGATTTGTATCATCAGAGTTATTTAACCACCTAAATCTAGCCTGATTCCTTATTTCTATTAGATTATGACTTTCATTATCAAACCATGGCTTACTTTTTCTTAGTTTATGGTATCCTATACTTTCTTTAGCTGCTGATTCTATTGCATTATGTATGTGCTCCCAATTCTTATTTACATCTGTTTCATTTATATTTTCATCATCATTTAAATCCTGCAAAATATCAAATCTATTTGACAGTTTAATTTGGTAATCTTTCTTAATTTTTTCATCAGCATTTTTTTCTGTATTAAATTTTATAACTTTTAGATTTTGTTGCTTATGATTTATCACTGCGAGTCTTTCTCTTAATTTAGCAATTACTAAATAATGGTCACTGGCACAGTTAGCACCTCTATGTGTACGAATGTCAATTATACTAGTATGCCTTCTCTTATCAACGAGAATATGATCTATCTGATTATGAGTTTTACCATCTGGAGAAGACCAGTTATATTTATGGATATCTTTATGTTTAAAAGTGGTACTTTTCACAATTACATTCTTTGAGGTTGCAAAAGTAATCAATCTTATACCATTATCATTACTTAATTCATGAAGACTTTGTTTACCAATCGTGGGTTTAAATGTCTCTTCTTTGTCAATCTGTGCAGTACAGTCACCTAACAGAATTTTCTACTACTTTAATGACCTTTTAAAAGTTCATGTAGGAGATAAATCAGAAGTAAATGAAGTCCACACAGCAGAACCTTTAGTTCCAGAACCTAACTTGACTGAAGTTAAAGATGCCATTAAAAGGCTAAATAATAACAAAGCACCTGGCATTGATTTAATACCAGCTGAGTTAATTAAATATGGTGGAAATTCATTAATATGTCAAATTCATAAATTAATTTGTTTAATATGGAATAAAGAAGAAATCCCTCAACAGTGGAAAGAATCCATAATTGTTCCTGTGTTTAAAAAAGGTGATAAAATGAACTGCAATAATTACCGTGGAATTACTCTACTCTCAACAACATATAAAATATTATCTAACATTCTTTTAACAAGACTAACCCCATATGCTAATGAAATTATAGGAGATTATCAATGTGGATTTAAACATAACACATCAACTACAGATCAAATTTTTCACATCAGACAGACACTTGAAAAAAAGTGGGAATATAATCAAAATGTCCATCAGCTATTCATTGATTTCAAAAAAGCATGTGATTCGGTCAAAAGAGATCAATTATATAATATATTAGTAGAGTTTGGAATACCTAAGAAGCTTGTTAGTATGATAAAAATATGCACCAGTGAAACAGAAAGTAAAATTTGTGTGGGTATTAATATGTCTGACAAATTTACAATTCATGATGGGTTAAAACAAGGAGATGCATTATCTCCATTGCTCTTTAATTTTGCCTTAGAATATGCTGTTAGGAATATAAAAGAAACTAAAGAAGGACTAAAATTAAATTATGTGACTCAGTTGTTAGCATATGCAGATGATGTAGACTTACTGGGGGATGATGTGAATACAATTAAGAATAATACTAAAATATTTTTCAAAACTGCTAAAGAGATAGCTTTGGAAGTTAACAAAGAGAAAACTAAATATATTCTTACAGGCCGAAACCAAGTGTTAGGTAATAGTCAAAATCTAATTATTGATAACAACTCGTTTGAACCAGTTTCCAAATTCAAATACTTAGGAGTAATATTAACAAATTAAAATTATATTAAAGAGGAAATAAGAAGTAGGCTTAATTCAGGAAATGCATGTTACTTCTCTCTTCATAAACTTTTGTCTTCTCGTTTAATATCTAAGAAACTAAAAGTTAAAATATACAAAACATTAATTTTCCCTGTAGTATTATATGGATGTGAAACTTGGTCCCTTACATTGAAAGGGGAACATAAATTGAGAGTATTTGAAAATAAGATCCTTAGGAAAATCTTTGGACCTAAAAGGGATGAGGAGACAGGTGAGTGGAGAAGGTTACATAATTTAGAACTACATAATTTGTATTCATGTCCAGATATTATTAGAATAATTAAATCAAGAAGACTTATGTGGGCAGGCCATGTGGCACGAATGGGAGAGGAAAGAGGAGTTTACAGGATTCTTGTTGGGAAACCTGATGGTAAGAAACCTGTAGGAAGGCCAAGACGAAGATGGAGGGACAACGTTGAGATGGACCTAAAGGAAATCGGTAGGGATGGAAAAGAGTATATAGATCTTGCTCAAGATAGGGACAGATGGAAGGCCTGTATTGCTGCAGCCATGAACCTTCGGGTTTAAGAAGGCTAGGGAGTTAGTTAGTTAGTAACAGAATTTTCATATCATACTGAGAAAATTTATCAAAGACCTGTTCTAACTCTGTATAAAAATCATCTTTAGTTTTATCATCTTTATCTTCCGTTGGAGTATGTATGTTTAATAAAATAAATTTACACCACCTACCCTGTAATACTGCATATGATATCCTATCATTAATAAAATCTACTGTTTTAAGAGCCAAAATAATTCTATTATTTATGAAAAAGCCTGTTCCAAATTTATGATTTTCAGTACCACCATAGATTGATTGATTGATTGATTTAGTTAATTTTACTTCGCGTTTTGTGCCTCTTGGCTAATTTGCGAAGATGGGGATGAGTGAGGAAATGTTGAAATTGATGAATGGACATTCACAAACAACCAAGCCCGACCGGGATTCGAACCCGGGACCCTTGGCGTTGCAGCACGATGTGCTAACCACTCGGCCACAGGGTCGGGCAGTACCACCATAGAAAAAAGTATAATTTTTAGTTTTACAATTCCTCTCTCCTGGCCACCTAACTTCCTGGACAGCTACTACATCTAATTTATACTTAACTATCCCATTAACTGTACACTGAAATGTCCCAGGCCGGTAAAGGCTCAGAACATTCCAGGTGCCTAATTTAATATCCTTATTACTAATGTAGATCTTATCCTTAGTCCAGGTACCTCCCAAAGTAGTCCCCACCCAGAGATCCGAATGGGGGACTATTTTACCTCCGGAATATTTTACCTTGGGAACATCCATGGCCTTATATTGCTGTTTCTTGACATGTCTTTTTACAGTGCAGAGTTGTCAGCTCTACGCATAACCTCCAATATGAATGGAAAAAAAAAAAGAAAAAGTAAGAAAAAGGAATATGAAAAATTAATTAAATCTGAGAAAGCTCAGCACTTATAACAAAAAATGAAGAGCAATAGCAATAAATCTAAAATCATATGGGATATACTAAACAAGCAAAGAGGGAGAAATAATAATAAAGATAAAGAAAATATCTCACTAGCTATAAATGGAACTGAGGTTAAAGACCCAGAAATGATAGCAACAATATTCAATAACTCTCTTGTGAATGATAACCCAAACACTAGTTTGCAAACAAAACACAGTGAAAATTTGGGACGACACACTAATTCCGTTCAAAACTCTATGATACTGGAAGATTTGACCTTGAAAAAGCTATCAATTCCCTAAATAACAAGAAATCATGTGATATTGATGGTTGGTCTAACCATCTAGTAAAAAAATGTACACCCTGTCTACTCCTGCATCTACAATTTGCTACAAACTCATCATTAAGAAATGGTATATTCCCAAAGATCTTAAAAAAGAGTGTCATAAAACCGATATACAAAAAGGGGCCTAAAACAAACCCCTTAAATTACAGACCAATATAATTACTTCACCCTTCTCCAAAGTTCTCGAAAAAATAATTTCCAATAAAATTCATGACTTTTGCTCCAAATTTAATATTATAAATAAATATCAGCACGGTTTTCAAAAAGACAAATCAACTAATTCTGCAACTGTACAATTTATAAAAATAATCACTGAAGCCTTGGAGGACAACGAAATTCTGAGCACAGTATCCCTAGATCTGTCCAAAGCATTTGACTCTCTCAACCACAACACACTTATGCATAAACTATATAGTTTAGGTATCCGAGGTGGCATATTTAACCTAATTAAGTCATTTCTTTCCGATAGAATACAATGCACTCAAATTGACCACATAGATAACACTGGGGAACAAAAAAAAAGATTTTATTTTGTGGCATAAAGTTTAATAACAGTTTCAGCACACAAAACAGCTTTGATTGCCAATTGTATGATTGGTTCAGTTGAATTGACTCCAGTTAAAAAAATAAACACACCATGGAAAATGTAGGAGGTAAAATTACTCCACGCTTTTCTCGGTAATATCAAAATTTGATAATGGGCTGAAATTCCCATTAAGAAACTTATTAATATATTTTTAAATTGTTGCTAGGCAACTTATGAAGCATTGCTATAGGCAATACCAGGTGTACAACTTTGCTTCCGCCGTTTTTCCCCAAAAATATGACGCTGTAATGAAAAACATTGCTTACCCAGGCATTATTCAAAGTATTGTCCATCGCTGGCCACTACTTTCTCCCATCTTTCGGGCAGCGTACGAATGCCGCGTCTAAAAAATTGTTCATCTTTGGATGCGATTCCACGAATCGATCCATTTTTTGACTTCTTCATAAGATCGGAAGTGTTGGTCAGCCAGTTCATGAGCCATTGATCTAAACAGGTGATAATCAGAGGGAGCGATGTCTGGAGAATAAGGCGGGTGGGGTAGGACGTCCCATCTTAATGTTTCCAAGTACGTTTTCACCACTTTGGCAACGTCGGGTCGTGCGTTGTCATGCTGCAAAATCACTTTGTCGTGCCTCTCGTTGTATTGCGGCCGATTGTCCTTCAATGCTCGGCTCAAACGCATTAATTGCGTTTGATAACGAGCACCTGTGATTGTTTCACTTGGTTTTAACAGCTCATAGTACACGACGCCGAGCTGGTCCCACCAAATGCAGAGCATGATCTTGGAGCCATGAATATTCGGTTTGGCCATCGACGTGGAAGCATGGCCAGGATATCCCCATGATTTTTTGCATTTTGGGTTATCATAATGAACCCATTTTTCGTCCCCGGTCACAATCAGATGCAGAAATCCCTTTCGTTTTTGCCTCTGAAGCAACTGTTCACAAACACACAAACGCCGTTCAACGTCTCTTGGTTTCAGCTCATACGGGACCCAAGTTCTTTCTTTCTGAATCATACCCATGCCAATTCTTCTTGAGTTTGACGCGAGTCTTGACTCAGCAATGTCTCCAATTCTGCATCTTCGAAAACTTTCTGTCTTCCACCACTATGCCGGTCTTCGACGTTAAAGTCACCGTTCTTGAAGCGTTGAAACCATTCACGACAGGTTCTCTCACTTATAGCGTCCTCACCATACGTAGTGGAGAGCATTCGATGAGCCTCAGCCGCAGTTTTCTTCATATTGAAACAAAAAAGTAGAACCTCCCGCAAATGGCGAGAATTTGGCTCGTACACTGACATTTTCAATCGCGAACAACTTCACGATGCACACACCACTCGACTAATGTTTGAATGGGGTTATCTTGACAGAGGTCCAAGCTAACTGCGTGACGTCTGCGATCTGCTTCTTTCGACCGCTACTTCCTGTTGTTGCCACCTGTCGGAAAACGGCGGAAGCAAAGTTGTACACCTTGTATATCTCCTATGTTTGTGGGATAGTCGTGCTAGAGAAAAGCATTGGAAGATAAAAGTTTGGCCCCCAAGGGAAAATATTACAGTGGGAAAAGCTAATATCATTCGTGAACCGCTGATAGATAGGGACAAAATCATACTTCCGCCACTGCATATTAAACTTGGGTTGATAAAACAGTTTGTCAAGGCCTTAGATATAAGTGTTGATTGTTTCAAATATATATGCCACACTTTTCCAGGACTAAGTATAGAAAAATTGAAGGCAGGAATCTTTGACGGACCACAAATTCGTACACTTATAAATTATGCCAATTTTACAACTTACATGTCTTACATCTAATCTGAGGCCTGGCTGAGCTTTGTGTCCATCGTAAAAAACTTTGGGGGGAATCACAGAGCAAAAAACTACCGCGATATAGTTGGAAATACGTTGAAAAATTTTTAGAAATTGGGAGCTAATATGAGTGTGAAGATACATTTTCTACATAGCTACATTGACAGATTCCCAGAGAACCTTGGTGATTTTAGTGAAGAACAGGGAGAAAGATTTCAGGATGTAAGGGTAATGGAAGAAAGGTACTAGGGACGGTGGGATCGCCACATGTTGGCCGACTACTGTTGGAGCTTACAGAGGGATTGTCCTAAAAAGCAATACAGCAGGAAATCGTATAGAAAACGTTTCACATAGTTTGTTACTTCATTGTATACATATTTTCTTAATTATTATGATCATAGGCCTATATAAAATTATTTTTATAATAATTATTTTAATCACAAAAAGAAATATTAAATTGTTGTTGGAAGTTCATTTATATGTATGTCTTATGTTTCCGCCATTTTGATTTAGTTGCATTTATTTCATAAATTAGAGCCAATTCAGGAAATATATTATTATATCATTATTCAGCAACATGAAATCGCCCTAAATTAGCTCTCAAACACTGTGCCGCAATTTCACTGTTCCCCAGTGTAATTCATCTATCAAAACCTTTTACTAAACCTTTAAATCGTCAAAGGTAGGTGTCCCTCAAAGATCTGTACTTGGTCCATTATTATTCATCCTTTACATCAATGACATACCGAAGAACAACATGACTCAAACTATCACCTATGCAGATGACACTAACTTAATATGTAGGGCAAAAACAAAAGAATAATTAGAAATCCAATTTTAAATCTCAATTAATCAAATAACACAGTACTTGAACACAAATAGCCTAAATGTAAACCATCAAAAAACTAATTTCATGATTTTTAACCCTGGCAACAAGAAGAACTTTGATAACTTGACGGTTTATTTAGATGAAAATGAAATAGAGTATGCTAACCAAGTAAAATTCCTAGGATTGATCATCAATGATAAATTAAATTTGGCATGTAATATTGACTATATCTGTGATAAACTCACAAAAATTCTTTATCTTTTGAAAATCCTTTCACAATATAATATTAAGGAAATCAATATGAACCTGTATTATGGTCTTATTTATCCTCACTTAGAATACTGTATTTCAGCTTGGGGAGGGACAGCTCACATACCATACATACAAAAAGAGTGTTCACACTACACAAGAGGGCTGTTAGACTTATATGCAAAATACCATCCAGATCAACATGCAGAATTGCCTCTCACTATAACAAAATTATGACTGTATACTCGCTCTATGTTTATAAATCTATTATCTATGTACTTAATGACAAGACACAATTAAGAAATGAAGAAATTCATGGACATAATACAAGACAAAGACAAAACTTCCATATCCAGATTAACATATTAACTCTGACAGAAAGATCACCACATTCTGCAGGTATAAAATTCCACAACAACCTCCCCCCTTGGCTAAAAACTATCGCTCCCTTAAAGAAAAATGCAGTTAATCAAAAAATACATCACAGACAGAGCTCTGTACGATATTAATGAACCATAAATTAGATTGGGTACAAATATAAAGTAGACAAAGAAATGTAATAATACCATAGAAGGAACAATGTAATTGTAATTTTTAAAAAAAGTCATGCATGTACTTTATACAATAAAGATGTACGAGTATATGCTTATCATTGTTTTTAATATTGTGAATGTAATGTACAATTTTTTTTTATCACATATGTGCAGCATGTAAAAATCTTTTGTTCTTATACTGTAATTGCTTGTATATCATACCTTATATTTTCATGTACTGTATCTGGACGAAAATCCGTTGACCCATGAAAAAATGGGTCAACGGATGAATAAAGATTATGATTATGATTATCAATTTCTACTGTTTTCAGTAGACAAATTCTACTATTTTCAAATGTCTTCTACTGTGTACTGTGAAATGTACCTATTGTAGATCTACTGTACAGCTACTGTACTGAAAAAACAATGTGAATAATAATGCATAATATTTGCTACAATATATTATAAAATCATTTATTGACTCCAATAATAACTAACTAACTAACTAACTAACTCTCTAGCCTTCTTAAACCTGAAGGTTCATGGCTGCAGCAAGATCTATATACTCTTTTCCATCCCTAACGATTTCCCTTAGGTCCATCTCAACGTTGTCCCTCCATCCTTGTCTTGGCCTTCCTACAGGTCTCTTACCATCAGGTTTCCCAACAAGAATCCTGTAAACTCCTCTTTCCTCTCCCATTCGTGCCACATGGCCTGCCCACATAAGTCTTCTTGATTTAATTATTCTAATAATATCTGGACATGAATACAAATTATGTAGTTCTAAATTATGTAACCTTCTCCACTCACCTGTCTCCTCATCCCTTTCAGGTCCAAAGATTTTCCTAAGGATCTTATTTTCAAATACTCTCAATTTGTGTTCCTCTTTCAATGTAAGGGACCAAGTTTCACACCCATATAATACTACAGGCAAAATTACTGTTTTGTATATTTTAACTTTTAGTTTCTTAGATATTAAACGAGAAGACAAAAGTTTATGGAGAGAGAAGTAACATGCATTTCCTGAATTAAGCCTACTTCTTATTTCCTCTTTAATATAATTTTAATTTGTTAATATTACTCCTAAGTATTTGAATTTGGAAACTGGTTCAAACGAGTTGTTATCAATAATTAGATTTTGATTATTACCTAACACTTGGTTTCGGCCTGTAAGCATATATTTAGTTTTCTCTTGGTTAACTTCCAAAGCTATCTCTTTAGCAGTTTTGAAAAATATTTTAGTATTATTCTTAATTGTATTCACATCATCCCCCAGTAAGTCTACATCATCTGCATATGCTAACAACTGAGTCACACCATTTAATTTTAGTCCTTCTTTAGTTTCTTTTACCTTCCTAACAGCATATTCTAAGGCAAAATTAAAGAGCAATGGAGATAATGCATCTCCTTGTTTTAACCCATCATGAATTGTAAATTTGTCAGACATATTAATACCCACACAAATTTTACTTTCTGTTTCACTGGTGCATATTTTTATCATACTAACAAGCTTCTTAGGTATTCCAAACTCTACTAATATATTATATAATTGATCTCTTTTGACCGAATCATATGCTTTTTTGAAATCAATGAATAGCTGATGGACATTTTGATTATATTCCCACTTTTTTCAAGTGTCTGTCTGATGTGAAAAATTTGATCTGTAGTTGATCTGTTATGTTTAAATCCACATTGATAATTTCATATAATTTCATTAGCATATGGTGTTACTCTTGTTATCACAGGTAAATTAAAAAAAGTGGTGGCACTGCGATCTTCATAAAAAATAGTGTACAAAATATCAAAAAAGTGTTAGACCTTGCCCATGTAGCACACAAAGGTTGGGCCAATGTTGGTAAATGGTTACAAATTTTTTGTGCCAACAGTTGGTGAACTGTTGGCGATGTCCGCCTTGCCATCAATCTCCCAACCAACTATTTCCCAACGTTGGCCCAACTAGAATGGAAAAACTTTGCCAACCATCTCCCAACCAAATCAATTTCCCAACGTTGGCCCAACTACAATGGAAAAACTTTGCCAACCATCTCCCAACCACACTATTTCCCAACGTTGGCCCAACTACAATGAAAAAACTTTGCCAACAATCTTCCAACCAAATCTATTTCCCAGCATTGGGGTAATACAGTGGAAAAACTTCCCAACCATTAATACTCAAACCAAAAACCAACATGTCAATGTTAATACTTTTGGCAAGTTTGTTTATAATATTAATAAATATTTTGTCATGACAAATACTGTATGGAAAATATACTAGAAGTTAGTGGTGTAGAGCTTAATATAGGATTAGATACATTTAAGATTATAGCAGTATACAGATCACCAAACAATGACATAAATCTCTTTGTAAATGCTCTGGACAACATCAAACTATTAATAGTTGAAGATATAAACACAGATCTTCTAAAACAAGACACAAACTGTGCTCAATACTTGGATACCTTGAAGTCAAACAACCTAACTCAAATAATTCAAGAACCAACTCGAATAACAGAAAGTACAGAAACCCTGATTGACCATGTAATAACAAACATACAATCAAATCACATTAAAGCTGAAGTCCTACATACTCTTATCTCTGACCACACGTCTCAAAAAATTACAATACAAGGGAAAAGGTTAGAATACTCAAAAAGTTACACAATAGAATGTAGGGATACATGTGAGCAAAATATAGATTATCTTAAATACCTCTTATATCAGGAAAATTGGATAGACCTTTACCAACTAACTGACACGAATGATATCTGGGAATTGCTAATAAGCCACTTAACATATTATTTAAATGTAGCTTGTCCCAAAACAACAAAAAGAATATACCCTAATAAGAAGAAAGTGCCACTAACAGAAGAAATTATACTTTTGAAAAGTAATATGAAAATAGAATATGAAAAATTTAGAATTTCAAAAGACACTAAGCACCAGGAAAAGTACAAAAATGTAAAAAAAACTATTCAAGAAAGCCATAAAGAATCAAAAATCTAATATTTTCAGTAAACAAATAAAAAATCTGTTAATAAACAAAAAGCCATTTGGAAAATAGTAAACAATCACCGTGTATCATACACAAACAATGATAAGGCAAACATAAAAGTCATCAAGGATGACACTGAAGTAATTGACCCGAATATCATATGTAACTTATTCAACGAATATTTTATAAACTTAACCAACACAAACAGAGAGAATGAAAATAATGACAAAACACTCGAGATCCCAATTGAGAAATATCGGCCAAACAGTATATATATCCCAGAAGTAAGTGCTAATGAGTTAAAAAAAGTTATACAAGGTTTAAAAAACAAAAAATCACACGGACCTGATGAATGGTCAGCTGAACTTATTAAATCCTGCTCAGAATCTATTTTAGAACCCCTGCTGTATGCAGTCAACAATTCAATAAAAGTTGGTACATTCCCCTAAGTTCTAAAACACAGCACAGTGATACCCATATTCAAAAAAGGAGCTGCAACAGACATTGAGAACTACAGACCTATCTCCCTAACATCTGCTTTTTCAAAGATATTGGAAAAAATTTTATCAAATTATATTATAAAGTTTTGTAACAAATATAACATAATAAACAGAAACAAGCATGGATTCCAGAAAGGGAAATCAATAAACATAGCTCTAGCACAGTTAATCGATTATATAACCGAAACATTAGAGAAACACGAAGCTGCAAACACAATATATCTAGATCTTTCCAAGGCATTTGATAGGGTAAGACATGACCTGCTTATGGTCAAACTAAGCAATATAGGAATAAGAGGGATAGCTTATGAACTTATACAATCTTATCTACAAGACAGAATGCAAATTACTCAAATAAGCTACAACATGCATGGTATAGTCACTAACTTTAAATCACAAAGTAGGAAAGTGTTAATGGGGGTACCCCAAGGATCAACCCTGGGGCCCCTGCTCTTTATTTTGTACATAAACAATGTACCAGAATACCCAAACACAAAAATTGTCACCTATGCAGATGACACAACTGTTCTTGCCAGAGGTATCGACCCTAGGAAGCTTGAAATAAACACTTTTATCACCATAAACCAACTGGCACAATACTTAACTTCACATGGATTAATAATAAACAACAATAAAACAAAATTTATGATATTCAATACAATCCGAAACATGGATGCAAAACACTATGCATAGACAATGTGCTCATAGAAACTGTATCTTCAGTAAAGTTTTTGGGAATAACACTAGATCAAAAAAATAACGTGGGAAGAACAAATTAACAACATCTGCAGTAAATTATCATCTAATCTATACCTGCTAAAACAAATGGCTGAATATAATTTAACAGAAATTAACAAATGCATATATTATGGACTAATTTACCCCTATGTTGAATATGGCATAATAGCTTGGGGTGGATCATTTTATAATAATACTGTCAGAATACTGAGACTTCAAAAGAGAGCACTTAGAATAATGTACAAACTAGGCTGTAGGGAATCTTGCAAAGAGTTATTCAGGGAAAAACAAATAATGACAATATACTCCCTATACATCTATAAGGCTATAACGTTTGTTTTAAATACTGGAAGCATGACTAAAAATAACCAATTACACAACCACAATACAAGGGGGAAAGATAATTATTACCAGAACCAACACAGACTCAATATCTCAAAACAATCACCAATGAATGCCGGAAAAATATTCTACAACCAGCTGACTCATGACATAAAACTGATATCTCCAAAAGATAACAAATACAAACAATAAAAAAATATTTGACAGATAGAGCTCTCTACAGTATTGTAGAATTCATGGAACAAGACAATACAAGGCCAATGTACAAAAAAATATGTATTTTAATTGTATTCTTATTTCAATCATGCAACAATGATAATGTGTTTCTTATTTTTATTGTAGTGTAATGAAGTGTATTTTTTCATTTTTACTTTGGTGTAGTGATGTAATGTACTACACAATGTTTCTTCTTTTTGTTATGATGTACTTAACTAATTATTATTTCATTATGTATCTTGACGTTTTCCATGCCCTTTTAAACAAGGGTCAACGGAAGAAAAATAAAATTCAAATTCAAATTCAAATGTTAGACAATATTTTGTATGTTGTTGAGAGTAGAGAAATTCCACGGTAATTATTGCAGTTCATTTTATCACCTTTTTTAAACACAGGAACAATTATGGATTCTTTCCACTGTTGAGGGATTTCTTCTTTATTCCATATTAAAGAAATTAATTTATGAATTTGACATATTAATGAATTTCCACCATATTTAACTATGACTCCAAGAATAGACAAATTAATTCATGATACCATATTTTCAGTGATTTTGAAGTGAATTGGAAAAACAGTACATAGAACTGAATTTCTACTTTTTTTCTAATGAATACTACTGAAGTCAGATATATCTTAATGAATAAGTTACTACAATTCTTTCTTAAGAAATATTTCAACCTTAAAGCAGCAAGTAGTTTGAATACATGATCATATCAGTTGAGTTTTTTCAGCATGGAATTTCCATGGTTATTATTATATCTGTGCTATGCAATTGCAGAAAGGATCAATTTCTTGATCAACGTAGTCAACAGAGTTCGCTTGTTTTGATTTTTCAAGCATTGAGGGTCAGGTGTTCATTTAAACTAATTTTTTGCTGTTTTCATGTGAATATAGGAAGAACAATATGTCAACTTATGTATAAAAGAGTACGTTTTAAAATTTTCTACAATTGCGTTAACCACAATGAAGTTAAACACTCAAAACCTTCTTCACTATATTTCATTTCTATGTTGTGTGAACACATTCCTAAGTAGCAAGTTCCACATGCTTTACCATATGATTATTTTAGTTGTTTATATGATTTGTCCATTGCATTTTCAGTTGTATAGATAAGAAAATTTTCATTACTGACAAGACTACTGTTTTCAGACAGCAATATACTGAACACAATAAAAGATGTTAGTTGTACAATTATATTACTGATAAAGTTAAGAGTACAGTTCAATGTGGTTTAACTACTTAAGATAGAGGAAACAGTTGGATTACCAAAAACAGCGGAAAATATTAGCAGTACAGTTCATCTACTGAAAACAGTAGAAACAGTTGGGCTACTAAATACAGTAGAAAACATTAGCAGTACAGTTCAGCTACTGAAAACAGTAGCCTACTAAAAACAGTAAATGACAGTAGCATTACAGTTCATCTACTGAAAACAGTATCCTACAAAAAAACAGTAGAAGACAGTAGCATTACAGTTCATCTACTGAAAACAGTAGATGTTTTGAAACACCCATTGATCTACTGAAAACAGTAGACAGAATTTTCAGTAGTGCTTGCAAAGAAGTATTTGAGGAAAATCAAATCATGACTATATACTCTCTCTATATATATAAAGTAATTTTATATGTTGTATAAATACTGAAAATGCACCAAAAAGAACCAAATCTATAACTGCAACACAAGATGAAATAAAAATTACTTCCAGGAACATAGTAGACTTAAGATGTCAAATTTATCACCTGTAAATGCTAGAATAACTTTTTATAATAAACTGCCAAATGTCATTAAATCTATCACTCCCCAAAATAAACAAATGCAGGCAATGAAAACCTACCTTACAAACCTGTACAGTGTATCAGAATACATCAAAAACCCTACATGAAGTTTAGATACACAAGTAATAGGCAGGCACGTCACGTGATAATGGTCGCATGAGCACGTGAACACTCATGTATATGTTTTAAATTACGTACATATTAAATGCACACACACACACACACACACACATATTTATTCGAAAAAATACTTTTTTGATGTTCGAATATATACACACAATTTACTCGGAGTTGACATCTTTCACGTCTGATAACTTTTTTAGATAGTTGGTAACACTGACTCCCACGGTGTTCCACAGATTGCGTTGAACACAATTGCTGTAGGTGTCGCATCAAACTAACAGCTAACGGGCTGTTGGCTACTATACCGCGAAAATGTTCACTGGGCTGTGCGATCATATGGTACTGCGAGCCCTGATTCAAGCGGCATTACTTCTTGCATTCGGCACCAGAGTGCAGCATATACAGGGCATGTCTAGGGGGACTCGAGACGGTCTGCGCTACATAGTTGCAAACATTAGTGAGAATAAAAAAAAACCTGGCGGATTTTAAATTCCAGTTGGCACTAAAGTTCACGGAATAGTGACGAGCGACATTTCTTTAGAAACTAGTCTGCATGAGTTACATATCTTTCAAGGTTTATATGATTTGCGCAAGTGCGTCTAAGGGCCATTTAGACTATGTAATTGACGTTTTTAATGCAAAAAAAAAAGAACTCTCACCAATTTAAATTGCAAAGGAAAGTGCGGACTTTATTTACATCAATTGAACGCGCATTTTTCTGGTAACTATAATCAGAATAGTATGGAGTCCTAGGCCTAAATAGCTGTTACCGAAAACAGTTATCAATTGATGTTAGTATATACTTCTTACTATTCCCTACGTTATTAGAATATGCTTATTGTGAAGAACAAAATATAACTTTCAGAATACTAGAGATGCATTTTTGCTACACATAATACTTTCTTCTTTCAAGTTAGAAAGTTAAAATGAAATATGCATAAAATTATCTCATTTGAAATTAAGTAATTTTTTAATCTACATATAAATGCAGAAACATTGAAATTTAATTTATTGGTTGGAATAAACCTGATGTAAGTTGTTCATTACAGCACTTTTTAAAAATGTATTTTGCATTTTTCACCTGTAAATTTGATTCAGCAACTTTTAGCGCATGTTGAAGATTTAGCAACTTCTGCCTTTCAATTGTTGGCAACACTGTTGCTGTAGGAGAACTGCTAGGGGACACGTTATTTTTGGAAAGGTCAAGTTCCCTTCATTTTGCGGGGCAATAAAAAAGCCTATGCTCTTTGGCGGCAACCGGCAAAACGTGGTTAGAGTGGTGTCGACTGTTGAGAGCGCGATATCTATTGGCAAGAGGTTGGGTGCATTTATGTGAATTGGTTTCCAGACGTACATGTGTGTGTGTGTGTGTGCCGTGTGTGTGTGTGTGTAGTGTTGTGTTTTGTACACTATGAATACTGTTAGGAGTTTGAAAGAATCTTCATTTTTGCGAATGAGCGAAGTAGAACAAACAGAAGTAAAAAGGATGGGCCCTCACCAACCAGACCTCTGCATTGTACAAGAGGTAAGTACTCCCAAACTTCAATCATAAGCATCCCAACCGAGTTATTGTGGGCGGGGCGAGGTATAATACCCAAATATCTTACATACACAAAATATTTTTTTCTGAACTGGATAAATGTCGTTGGTTAACTGTCGGTGTAATAGAAAGTAGATTGCGAAGTATGGTAGTCTTGCATTGTACATACCTGGGATTGCATGTAATACAAATTAGTTTGCACTAGCCATTACTAATTGTAAATTGCATAATTAAAAGGGTGTTAATTGAATAAAAAAATCTTGTATTACTTCAAATATAGCGTGATTTTTTTGGAAAATAGTTTAAAATAAGTTGAACTGTTATACTTACTTTTTCAATTGAATATGAAGTTACAAGGGAGAGGAATAAATCTCCATTCAGTATAAAAATGTTATAGTGAACACCCGTATGTGAACCGCAGGTGACACCACTGGTAATAGGTGATATATTGTACAAGTAAAACATTGTAAATAGCTAAATTTTTTTGCACATTTTTTTTAATATTCAAGAAATATCTAAAAACGCAGGTATCCAATATGTAACAAAATTTGAATGATAGAGATCAATAAATATGTGGGTGTATGTTCATTACGTATAAATACCTATTCATTGTGTAAATGTTTCACAAAATTTTGCAACTGTAAACCTGTAGTCAAAATGTACCTGGTTATGGCTTTATATACACACATGTTATTGCTTTTATTTCTGTCATATCATTATAATTTTCCATTATTTGCTGGCCTATTTCATTGTGTATTGCAGAATTAAAACCACTAAGTTGCTGTTAAGTTAATTATATTAAAATTGCAGAATCAACAAAATATCGTAACACTGAAAATATGTAGTCCAAATGTTCCTAGCTGTAGTTTTATCTATGTGTACGTTAATGTGTACAGGGTGGTCTATAAGTATGGAAAAACCCATGAAATACGGGTGAAAGCGGACAGTGAAACTGACCCAGGCATGATACAGGGAAGGGGGAACACTGAATAAGGTATGTGACTAAAAGAGTGGCCATCTCGAAATCCACCATCTTGGGTTCAATTTTAGTATTTAAAATGGAAAGGTGGGCACGCGATGTATGAAAATAGGCTAGAATTTCAAGAGAAACACGTTGGTATGATTTATTTTTGTGTAACTTTAATCCTAAATCTGTTTCTTTATAAGATACAGAGTGCCATATTCATCTAACGCATGTGTTCTATGTGCTGTCCACCAACTGCCAGTGTTAGATCCAAGTAGTGGATCCACTTATGCTGAACCTTGATTAACACATAATAATAATAATAATAATAATAATAATAATAATAATAATAATATATCTTTATTGAGCGGGTGAGGTTCAGCGTACGCTGTTCTCCCACCTAACCCTTGTCAGAATACAGTCTACAGTTACAAACTGTATATATATCCAATAAGAAATAAAGAAAATAAATCAAAAATAATAATAATAATAATAGTAAATAATTAAGAAAGATGAAAGAAAAACGTATGGACAATTTGAAATCAAATAAGAACTGTAAAGATACAATTAATGAGTACTAAATTCTAAATACAATTTTAAGTATATATTATTTTTTTGCCTTTTGTTTCCCCCTTGATTATGTTCCAGGTTGTTTTTGTTTTATTGTCATAGTTTCTGATAAGGTTCTCGTTCTGTGTTTGTTTAACTGTATATATATATATATATCAGTGGCGTAGCGTTATAGTACGCCCGTACGCCCGGCGTTCCCAGATTTAAAATTTCAAAAAAGCTTAAATGCTGTGATTATAAAGTAAAACGTGACTAATTTCATAAATGTTTGACCTTCATGGCATTATAATAGCTATTTTTCGCGATCCGCTTGCAACGCTCCACTCTCAACACTCGTTCTAGCATCTCTTTTCAATGCCTTTCCCGGCCGGACGCCGAGCAGGTTCGGCGTACAGGACTCCTATATTCCTTGCTGCCTTTATGGAGGGAAAGCTTCCATTTCTACAGCACGCGCGTAAATGGGTTCTCTTACGCCAGCGTACGAGAGGTCTACCGTGATTGGTTCATGTGACCCTTCCTGCCTTCTGAAGCAGACGACAGCGGCAGAATTCCTACCCGGTTCTTCGCTCTTCGCGCTCATGCAACTCGTGCTGTGATGCTACAATACGCAATATTGACTGACGTAACTTTACCAATCTCAAATATACTGTTTCTTAATGGCCACTGCATTGTTTAATTTATCGTACAAACAGCGATGTGCATTAGAAACTAAAAGATCAACACAGTTGTTGTCAAATAAGTTGGTGAAGTCCTCGTGGTAGAAATTCAGCCTGTGGCTGCTCTACCACTTAACCCGCAAAACTATTATTTTTTTTTATTGTATTTTTTCGTTATTATCTAACTACTTAATATTGTGTCAATGGAAATGTTTAGCATTCATTTGAAAACTTAACATCGAATGGTCTCTGGACAAAATTATTTTAAAATGTTTATCAGCATTCTCAAGATGTAATAAACAGTGGTCTGAATTACTAATCGGCACTGTTACGTCAGTAGAGTGTACGATATTTGGATCATCCACTCTGCTTTTCACAGTGCGCCAAGACGACAGAGGTCCCTGGTTCGAATCCCTGCGTGAGTACGGGTGTTCTTTGTCAGTGTCCCTTCATCAATATCATCACTCATATTCATATTCGCAATTAACCAAAAGTGGTAGAAAAGCGAAATAAAATAAACCAAATCAATCAGTAGTTGGATCACCCACAACAATGACGTCTACTGTTGTGCAGAGGCGCTTGTGATTCAGGTAGGTTTTTAATGACTTGCGTCATGCAGAAAGGTATTAAAAAAGGTATAAAACACCAGAGTTCAAAACATTTGTGGCGGAGATCTTCAACCAGTATTGGAATAGTCGGGGGGTCAGCCCTACGTATCCCCAGCCGTTATAGTAGGTCTGAAAACCCAGCTGACTTTAGGCAAATAAATAATACCTGTGGCGACTAATACCATAAGTAAATTATTAAGCAAGAAAGGGCCGACCCTTCCTTCGGACTTGGCGTTCCCACCCGAAATGTCCATGCTACGCCACTGATATATATATAGGCACACACACACATGTACACGTAAATGCATATTTGTTAATGTTTGATGGTGCAAGAATAGAAATATTTGACATGAAGTAATATCAAATTCTTACATTTGAATGCCGGCACAAGGATCAACAATGCACTGTTTCAGATGGTGAAGATCCTGTATAATAATAATAATAATAATAAATTTTCTTTATTCAGCGGGCGAGGTTCAGCCAAGGGCTGCTCTGCCACCTAACCCTTGTCAATATGATAATACATATGTGATTATTATAAGCTTATGGAGCAGTAAGCTAAACGTAAAAAATAATAATAATAATACAAATAAAAAATAAAATAAAAATTAAGAAAGAAAAAATACATAGGAATTAGTTGCATACAAAAAAAAGTGTAACTAGAAATACAAAAAGACAATAATAATAATAATACAATAATACAATTCCTTATAGTGAGTGACTTGATACCTTTAGTATGTGCCCCGACTCTGCCATTGTTCCATTAACAGCAGATCTTTTATTTTTCCTTTGAAATATAATGGGTTGTTTACACTAGCGATATTTGCAGGCAATGCATTCCATGCTTTGGGAGCCGAAAAGGAGAAAGATGATTTGTAGGCCGTGGTAGAGTGATGGGGTAAATCGAAGTTGTTCCGCTTACGGGTAACATACTGATGGATTTCCCTACGGGAATGCATCTTCTCAAACAGGTACTGTGGTTTACCTTCTGTCAGTATGCGGCGTATAAAACAGAGATAGTGCAACTTCCTTCTGTTTGCCATGGTAAGAACCTGATTATTATTTAAGAATGGAAGAATATGATCGGATCTTTTGGCTTGAAAAATGTATCGGAAGCACGCATTTTGCACCATTTGTATTTTTTTACTGAGCTTTTGCGAGAGTTGAGGGCCGTAAACATTATCACAATAGTCGAACAAAGGGTAGATTAATGCTTGGGTGAGTCTTAGCTTGCATTCCGCAGGGAGGAAGTCACGGAAACGATTCAGATTCCTAAGTGTTCCATAAGCTTTCCTACATTGCGTCTTTACATGTTCTGTCCAATCAAAAATTTCGTCAAAAATCAGACCAAGATTTTTAGCAGTGTTATTCCTGACAATGGGCAAATTGTTCATTTTGAGCTCGATCTTAATGTTTTTAATTAATGACCTTGAATAATTAGAACCAATGATCATGAAAGTGGATTTTTCTGGATTTATTTTAAGACCGTTAGATACACACCAGTTACTGACGATGTTTAAGTCAGAATTTAGTGACTGAAGCTTATGTTCCAACGAAGCGTAATGATCTGAGAAATATAACTGGGTATCGTCTGCGTAAAAATGTGGAGTGAAGAATTTTATGACTTGCTGCAAATCTGCAGTGTAAAGGGTGAAGAGGAGGGGGCCTAATATCGATCCTTGCGGCACGCCTGCTTTCAGCGTTATAGGTTGAGACACTTTAGATGGTGAATTATGTAATACGACCCTTTGGCGTCTGTTAAATAGATATGTTTGAAACCAGTTTAATGTTGAAGGAGAAAACTTGTAATATTTAAGTTTGGCTAATAATAAATCATGCTGCACAGTGTCAAAAGCCTTACTGAGATCCAGAAGTACTAAAATAGTGACTTGCTGTTTATCAATGGCATAGAGAATATCATCCACAACTTTAGCAAGAGCGGTGGCTGTGCTGTGTTTCTCACGAAATCCGGACTGCAGCGGGGGCAGTAAATTATTCGTGTTAACGTAGCTTAACATCTGAGAATGCACTATTTTCTCGAGTACTTTAGATAGCACAGGCAAAAGACTGATAGGCCTAAAGTCATTGTAAGAAGTGGCGATCTGCTTTTTCTGAAGTGGCAGGATTCGTGCTTCTTTCCACATTTCAGGAAAGACGCCACTGGAAAGAGAGGAGTTAATGACGTGCGTTAGCGGAGATAAAACATAAGGCAAAGAAAGTTTGAGCATTTTAGTGCTGATACCATCTACTCCAAAACTATTTGAGCGTATACTATAAATAGTTCTATGTACATCTTTTTCAGTTACCTCAGTAAAGCTAAAATATTGTTCAGCGATGGAACAGGTTTTGTTCTCGAAATGATTTATTTGCTGAGCCTTAAGTGGAGGAGGAATTTCAGATTCATTGCAAATTTTACCAAAATGGTCATTAACAGCATCCAAATCTTCAGTGGTACTTATGAGCGAGAATGTATTATCGTGAGACTTTTTATTGTTAACAATACCCAATTGTTTCAACTCATTCCATGTTTCTCTCCGGTTTAAATTTTTCCCGCCAAATTTGAAGGTAAGATAACATTTCTTTTCTTGTCTTATGACAGTTGTTGTAAAGTTCCGGAGTTCTTTATATTGTTGCCAGTCGCTTGGATTGTTCGAACGTTTGAACTTTCGTAGCGCGTTATCTCTGATTCTCATCAACAATTTAACATTACTGGTGATCCACGGTGCATTTTTCTTAGTGTGCTTTACGATTTTTAGAGGTGCGTGCGTGTCAAAAACATTTTGTATATTTGAGGTCAAAAACTCCACTTTATTATTAACATCATCAAGTGAGTAAAGCTTCGACCAATCTACATCAGTTATATCTTTTGCAAAACTTTCTTCGTTGAAGGTATTAAAATTTCTACAATAAACGTAACTCGCTTGAGGTTCCGGCTTCTGCAACAAGAAATCAGCGTACGCAACGCAGTGGTCTGATTTACCGATTGGGACAGTGACGTCAGTTTTAAACAGTAATTCTGTATTGTCGACAGCTATGATGTCAAGCAGCGTTTTACTTTTTTCGGTGATACGGGTTGGTTTATTAACTATTTGCGTTAGACCAAATGAATCAAAAATCGATCTTAAAAGCCGTGTTTCTGGTTTATTCGGGGTGAGATAATCGCAGTTTACATCTCCTAAGAGGAAGAGATTATCAACTAGTGGATAGATTTCGGACATTAATTCTTCGAACAATGTAAGTTTTGTGTATGGGACATTTGGCGGTCTGTATATGGAACATACACCAAACTGTTTATTCATGTACTTCAGAATCAAAGTTAACGTTTCGATGCCTTCAGTATTTACTTTCGTCTCTATTGTTCGAACAGTTAAGTTAGATTTATGAAAAACTACAATTCCGCCACAGTTTTTCTTGGTTCTATTTTTTGTTAGCGTTTCATAACCCTGTATATTAATTAGAGATAGTGGTGTTCCGTCCTTTATCCAGCTTTCTGTAATGACAATCAAATCGAAGTCTCCCTCTTTTACAACAAGCCGCAGTTCGTCCATTTTCGGAACTAGCGATCTGACATTCGCGAGAGCGACACGGAAAAATGAGTCATTGCTTGGCCCTCCCCTTCCCAGCAGCTGGTCATTACCTCGGGGGTTAACGGGAATCATCCTCACATTTGAGCCCTTGCAAGGAATGCAGTGAAAAACTTTGGATGTTTTCAGGCTTACCAACTATTGAATACTTGCTATTAAAGAATAAAAGGCTTACCTTGTCTCGTGGAACAAATGACAGGTCGGGCAGGTTGTATCGTCCCCACTGGGCGGACTACTTTACCAAATTGATTGTCCGGCACTGGAGAGGTGTTTTGCTGACAGATTTGACCATGTCCGTGGCCAATTATGTTTGGGTGAGTGAGTCACGGACTATTTGTGTCTCAGAATCCATAAGCTTCTAAAACTTTGAAAGATATATTCGTGACTCACCCTGTCATACGCTTGTGACAAATTTAGAGTTAAAAGTGCTTCTGTAGTTTGCCTGTTTTGTTTGGTAATTATGACGTCCTTTATCGTTTGCAGTAATTGGTGTATGTTTTGATACGAATTGTATGTTTCCAATTAGTTTTCCATATATTTATTTAGGCGAATATTTATACATCTACTTATGAGTCTTATATCTATATTCAAAATTGATATAGGCATAAAATCTGTGAATAACTATGGACTTGTCTTTTTTGGAAATAATACTATGACTCCCGTGCTATAGCTCGACCACAAGGAAAAAAACCTTCCGTCCAAAGCGTTCGCGCATCTTCCCTGCCGTTATCGGTGTTCGGGGCAGTGTTGCCAGGTCAGATTTGAAAAATTCGGGAGATTGTTCCTTGGGAAACCAGAAGATCTGCTACAAAATCCGATTATCTAATAGTAGCGGATGAACGACGTTCTTGGGGGCGGACGGGCGGCATAGTCGTGCGCACCTGGGGGGGGGCAAGGGGAGTGGCGCGCATTGTTTACGGTGTAAACGCCACAGATACTTTTGTAACAATGGTGCTAAACCCAGCACCCTGTGTTTGGCGAAAATATACCGAAGATCTCCCTCCATTTGAGGAGTGGACATGTTTCAAACAAGAGAAAGTAAACCGCCCGAGGGAACCGACCAACATCTTTCATCTCTTCCGCATTTTCCGGTTAGAGGGTGCGTGGAAAACACCCTAAAATTTGTCCTTTCTCAGCACCGACAGAAGGGGTTTGCGATGCCTCTATTATCGCTAGGAAATTTTATGACAGAAAATGGTAGAAAGTTGTGTTCACAGATGAAGCTAACGTGCCGCCTTTCTATGTCGGCGATTTTCCACAATCTTTCAAGTCGAATGCTAACAATAACAAACAATTTGCCTTCTGGTGTTCTGTTCGGTGTACAGCTATCGATAGGAGTGGGCACGCGTCCTGCACCATAATGAGAAAATGCATTACGTATGTGAAATATATTTGGTGAATTAGACAGCATGTCTTCCTCAATAATTCAAGATAGCAACGCTTATGCTAGGGTGCCACCCATCCTCCCCATCTGCTAGAAATACACCCACACACCCACAAACACATACATGTATAACATAATTTGCCCACGCTACGAAGTCAGTGTTTCTACCTCGTAAGGCAAGGACGTTTCACTGTGTTTTTGTCACATCATCCATTTCATCAGTTTTTCATTCATCCATATTGTCGTACTTACCCGTAGAAGCACAAAAGCGACGGAAAATAACTAAAATAGAAATAGAGTTTAGGGTGGGATAAAATACAGCCATCTAAAAATAGTAATGTAGTAAAAGTAATAAAATAACGTCCTAGCACAATTGAGTAGCGTTTGACATAATTTCACAGTTCAAACAGCACTTTTCACGGCTGAGTGGAGTTCCACTCCACATGTCCCTTCCATGTTGAAGTAAGATGAGCAGGAAACGTGTTTTTAAGCTGGTCGTTGGAGGTTCCGTAGCAATAGTTTATCAAGGAATTCTCCCGAGAAATCAATAGGCCTGGCAACGCTGACGTGAGCCAGCGCGAATGTTGCTTCCCCCCACCCTTTCCCGCACCCGCCGGCGTGATGTGCTTCTGCGCAGGTTTTTTTGCGTGTGGTTCCACTATACTAGACTGTCCAATTGTCCAGGATGACAGCACTTCATTAACCATTGAGTTAATTCGTCTCCTATCAAATACCGGGAACACTGATAGAATTCGGATGGCAGATCATTATCGGCAGTAGTTTCATTCTTTGGCGCTTTGAAAACTGCAATATGTATCTCGTTTGTTTTTGTTTTTTTATTATTTAAAGTCAGTTTGGTAAGCTCTGTTCGGTCATTTTCAGTTAATGTTGTGGTAATGTGATTTAAAAAGTCACATTCTATGTCTTTCGATTTGAAGGCGTGACCAAGATTTTTATAATTATTAAAAAAGCTATCGTGTGTACTGTGGGGTTGGTTATAACTAACTTGTGAATGACATAGTTCCTGGTGTGTCGATGCTCTTGAAGAATATAACTTAATGTGGCTTGCTCATCGGGGTCCATAGGGAGAATCTTTCACTTGATCACTGCTGCTGATTTCCGTTTCCTGTGTATAACTAGTAGCTGCGCTTTGATTTCATAACTCCGATTAAAATTGCCTTGAAGTGCTAAACGATGGAGATAATTCAAAACAGCATATAGGAAATTATGCATATTTCGTTGATTTCGGCTAACCTCTCTACATATCGAAATTTGAGCTTAATGCGTGTTTCCCACCACTCTATTAATGTCTTTTGGCTTTCAGTTCGTTCCTAGTTTTTCTAATCATCTGTATGTAACTATCATTTTGTAATAGTGTGCAATTTAAAAGCCAATATCTTCTACATTGACGGGGTTATATGATATCTATATTTATTTTGAGAACAGGAACACTGTGATCACTAAAGCATACAGGAACATTCTGAACATTAATTATGTGATCATTGAAACGGGGTGCAATATAAAACCTATCTATTCTCGACGCACTATTTGTTGTGATATGTGTTTAACCTGGAGCATCCAAGCATCACATAATTGCAGTCCATGTGTTAAATTGTATAATGTACGTGAAAAAGTGTATCCAGGGGTCAGTCTTTCGTTCGAATTACGCAATTGAAATACTCCATGATTATTTTATGTAAGGTGTGGGTTGTTAATTGTGGCCCTATAACAGTAAAACAAATATTCTCGTGCATTCTCCCTGATGAAGCGTAAACGTTACAAAGGAACACCGAACCTACGAGTGAGATGTGGCACCACATTACTTAATTCTAAGTGCTTGCGAATTGCTATTGCTAAAGGAGTGAAATTGTCATAAATTTTATACATTCACAGGGAGAAGTGAGTAATTGCGACCTCGTGGAAGAAAACTATATGTCTATAGACTATTGAAGTACAGTCAACGGCAGGCTCGTACCCAACGGGAGGGGGCAAGGGGGCCATGCGCCCCCCTCGAGCCATGAAATTTTTTAATGCGAACCTATAAAAACCTACAAAAATAACATAGACGATTTTTAAGATTTTGTAAGAATTTCGATTTTCTTCCTTCATAAATGAATGTGTTCTTTTTGGAGAAAGTCAGACACTAGAAGTTTGCAGTCTACTATATTTAGTAATTTAAGTTTTATAACCATTTATGTGAAGCTACTACCGTAAATGTTCCAATTTGGTCGGGACAGTTCACCATTTTTACTCCCTGTTCTGACTTTTTAGAACTGCAGTCTTGATGAGAAAATTTCCTTTTTTTTGTTAATTCACATTCATACATGTTCTTCATTATAATGATCATTTCATAGCGTTAGTGGTCACGTTCATGGTACTAATTCCCATGGCGGAAGGGTTATCTCCTTATCTCCCACCTTCCCACTAACGATCTTGTTCTATTAAAAATTTCCCCCCATCAATATTTTCGGAGGGTAAGAGTTTGTGTTATAACAACAAAGATAAGCAATTCGTTTTGACTTCACACATACTTTTCTAAGAATAATATCACAAACACGTACAAAGAAGGAAGAACAAAGAATGATGTCTGTCTGCCTGTGAATGTTGCTTACATCTCTTGTTCTAACTTTCTCTCTCTCTCTCTCTCTCTCTCTCTCTCTCTCTCTCTCTCTCTCTCTCTCTCTCTCTCTCTCTATCTATCTATCTCCCCTCTTTAGGGCTGGTAACAGCATGTGGTTAAAACGTACTTCTACAGTCATAGATAAGATTTTAAAATTATATCAAATTGGACTAGTAAGAAATGGAGCCCTAGCTGCGAAGGGGGTTGTCATTGTCACCCTAGGCCCCTAGAACACAGAAATTAGACCGTCCTGTTATTTCTCTTCCATTTCTCACCTCCTTTCATTGGAAATACATGTTAATATGCTTACATGCTAATATAATAGGAAACTAATGTCTTCATAAAATCTCTCATTTTTGGTTCCTCCACCGAGTTATCTTTAATTTGCAACCGAGTTTACAGATTTAAACAATAAAACACACTGCTTGAATGAAGATAATGTGGGATGCCCAACCAAACCAACTGCCCTTTTGTTAGCCACATTTCTTCAATGTCTACATCTAGGTAAGGGGGGGGGTGCAAATTCGGTGCAGGAGGTGCGAAAATCTATTCTCGGTTTCAGGCTTGCCCCCCCCCCCCCTTCAAAAAAATCCTGGGTACGGATCTGGTCAACGGCAAAGATAATAGTAGTCAAAATGTCCATCACTATTTTAATTACTTTCTATTCCACAGCCCGTGTTGTTTTTAAGAAATGGAAGTCAGTTGATGCGAAGCAGATGTTTTCTTCTGCCAATTGACGTTTATGTTTCAATTCATGATTGATCATCAATTTGTGGAAAACAGACTGGAGGAGAATGGTGGTGGACAATTCTCCTACTCTTGCCGTTGAGTGTACTTGCATGTTATTTAAGTTTGTACTTGATAATGTAAATGTTTCCGTTATTATCATTATCCACACTTTAACGCAAACCTTAATTGGAGGTTTGGAGATAATTGCACTATTTCAGTAATTTCCATTGGGAATTTTACGTCTTATTACTATATTGTATTTTTACGTTCCTCCTCAAGATTACTTCCTAACGAAACTTCTCTGATATATTCCCTCTAGAAAACATTAATTACGTTTGTCACTAAACATATCGGGAGTAAGTTTATTTACAGCTGGACATTTTACTTTCGTTAAATTATCAGAAGTATTTGGTTTACTGTTATTTTTAATATCTGGTTCTGGGATACTCTAATATCATCTGTAACTAACATGGAACTTACGTGTTCATTCTTTTCCTTCTTTCTACGTAACACCATGGACTCCTCCGCCACTGCCCATAACCTTGATGTAGATCTATGTAGAACGTGATTTGCGTAGTGATGTAACTACTTGGAACTCTGTTTCCTTGAAGGAGGGAGAGGGTATGACGAGTGGATTATTCTGTTTGGTAGAGGGATTTGCTCGAAAACTTCACTTCCTGTAGTTGGGTTCACTGACTATCTTGATGACTTGTACGTACAGGGTCAACGAAGTTAGCAATAAGGTCTGTTTTATACAGCGTATAAAACTTGATACACTTGTAAGTTGATTTTTGACTGATTTGGTGTTTTACGTCCACTTTATGCACAGTAAGGCTAATCGGGACTGAACCTACAGTTTAAAGTGGTATCCGAACCACTATGTTCTTGCACCGGGTATCGAACCCGGGACCCCTTGATTACAAGGCAACGACGCTACCATTCTGCGCCATCGGGGAGGCCCTACTTGTAAGTTGAATTGTATATTTTGCAAAAATGATGTATAAAGAAACAAACTGCCAGAGTACTAATTGAGGTGAGTGTACCTGATTTTTCTTCGTTGGTAAGGTTGCAGTTTCCTTTGTTGTCTTCTTCTTCTGTTGATATTGCTGGTTCGTGTAGTTTTGTCGGTACAGGAAGCACTGTGGATTCGTATGCCAACATTTCATTCTCTATGTTCAAGTTGACTGGAACTCTGTGTGGACGGTTCTCTTGGCACCGACGTGTAGGCCAGTTAGCAAAAACGTGTCCTACATGTTGGCAGGTTCTCTACTGTCCAAGATATGTCACCCAATATTTGTCACCAGAGGGTATGGGTTTGCGTAAAATCATTTTTATCAGGACATGTCTGGTGAGTATGGCATAAATGTGATCGACGGAACATGTTTCTTCTTGAAGGCTGACCAACAAAAGCACCTCAACAAACACTGAGAATAACGGCTTCACCTAATTCCATAGGGACGACGTGGATGCGGACGATAACATGTCTCTTATGTGTCCTTTCTACTTCAACTTTATACCCTCCGTTTTGATCACAGTAGGATACTTCTGCATCGAAATCATTCAGTAGACGTTCACCCACAACCTTTGTCACAAATTAAACTTACAAGCACTTTCGAAAATAATATTTTTCAAAACTGTGTACTTGTTGCGCCGGAACTCGTAACATATCGTGGAACCACTTCTGGAATTCTAGGGACGTAGGCCTCGTTTTCACATCACGGAACACAAACTGCAAGGTATTTTGAATTTGTGAATTCATCTTGTTCATCTTGTAGGCTACCATCGAATCTTCAATTTCAATCGATAATGGACAAACACACACATACACACACACACACACACACACACAAAGAACACGAGAAGACCGTATTCGTCGCCAGCGAACTCTTGACTTACTTATGTCGTAAATCTCCCACTGGAGAAAATGGCTGCAACAAAGTTTCGCCACCGGGTCCTATTCTTGGCTATCGTGTGAAGATCTGCCCAAAACTGTCCCATCTCCCTCATCTCTTCCTCCATTCTCCTTCTCCAGCTCATCCTTGTCCTAACTTGTCGTCTACTGCCTTGGGGGTTCCATCTGAGGGCTTCCCTTTCCACCGCATTCGCCTTCCTCAGGCTACGGCCCATCCAGCTCCATTTCCGTCGTCTTATTTGCATATTAATGTGCTCCTCTTGCGTTTGCTATAGGAGGACCTTGTTAATGATGACGTCAGGCCAGTAGATTTGCAGAAATCTTCTGAGGCAGCGATTTATGAAGACGTGGAACTTCTGGAGATCTCATCAGTTACTTTCTAGTTTTCGCAGCCATAAAGAAGCACTGATTTTAAGTTACTGTGGAAGGTTTTAAGTTTGGTTTTAACTTAGATGTCACGAGCCCTCCATACTGGGTACAACTCTACGAAGGCGGCATTTGCTTCTTGGATGCGGCTCTTGACATCGGCACTGGCTCCACTATCCTTTGATATGACCCTGTCCAGATATTCAAACACATTCGCAGTTTCAATCTGCTCTCCATCTAGGTATTCGAATTGCCCGCGAACTCAGCCAATTCACATACCTATATCTTCACGAACGTACAGCAGGGCTGACTACGGACCTGCTCACTGCAAAAATTGCAGGTAGACACCACCCGACCACCAGGCTGATTGGCAATTGGATAATGTCTTCGTCTCATGTGGAGAGCTTCGGAACTTTGAAGTGTTTCTATTATCGGAAATGGGTGGCTAGTGCACGCTAGTACATTGGCATATCAATACCTAATACCACTAGACGAATTCCCGTCCTAACTCAATTTCCCAAACCGTGCCCTCTCGGTAAGACTAATTTCTTTTTAATTAAAATGGAACCCCATATGTTCAAATATGAAAAGCAAATTCAAATTAACCCCTTCCATATAAAAAATACGTCATAACCAAAGTATAAAAGTTTGATACCCGGTGGAGGCACATAGTGGTTCGGATCCCACTTTAAACTGTAGGTCCAGTCCCGATTAGCCTTACTGTGCAGAAAGTGGATTTAAAACACCTAATCAAATCAAATCAACCAAAGTATAAAATTCATTTTTTAAATTATTGTTATTTATTGCTGTTGAATCAAAAAGGTATAGTACGGTTAGGATGATTCTTGTAGATTGTACACTCCTATATGCTCTAAAACAAATAGTATTCAGCGTCGGCGGCTGAAACGGAACGGGTGGGCAGTTTGGCTCGCTCAAAATGTTGGGGAAAAATATATTTTCTACATAACTGAAAGAGCAGTTATTATTATTGATCCCTTCAATCCGAAAACATAAAGAAAGGCAACTTTAAGAGTAACTGTTAATTTCCGTTTGAAAAGAGTAACTCTTACCTGCAGCCAATTGCGGCCATTGGGGGAGCAAGGGGGGCTGCCCCCCCACTTTTCGCCACTTTTGTCCCCGCACTATGCTAAATCTTATATATGTACAAAGGGAAATATACTGTCTTTGCCCCCAGTTTTGCCACCTTGACCACCACCGGTTTTGGAACCCAATCGCCGCCACTGCTTGTAGCAGCTACTTACTTCCCAAGGGTGTCATAATTTTGGTCACGTGCTGTGAACAATACGTGATTTAAACGCACGCCAATGAAATAAGTGGCTGGGCAGAATTGCGCTCGTGCCACATGTGGGAAAAGCAAAGCAAGAGTGGGACGAAAGTTGCTGGTTCCCGCGCACTGTGTGGCAACGTCAACCGGGCTGCTTTTCGAGCATCAGACCGACCTCTCTCCGGGGAACTTTTGTGTCATCCCCGACCTTTCGAGCAAATACTGTCAGTTTTTATCACACGGATTTTAAAGACCAACTCTACGACGGGATCTTTCATTCTCTTAAACCTCCGAACACACGGGGTTGTGCTCCGACGTGGCAACAGCGCGAACTTCTGCCACCCGCCTAATTTCATGGCCATGCGTTTAGTGAAAATTTGTAAATTAATAACAATCAATTGGCTCGTTGAAAATACGATATTTATTGAAAAAAGCACTGTACAGGTATGAGAGGGCAAACTAATTTATCAGAGAAATCAGTCACACCGCCGAACTTGGAGGCGTGGCTGCGAGCTGTTGGCTGGCGATGGCGGCGGACGAGGACGCGGACGAGGACAGACTCTCGAGGGAAGAGTTGGCAAAGACGTGTCCGAGGGGAGAAGTCGTCAGGTTGTAGTACGGGGAACTGAAGAGCGCCGAGTACTGTTGGGTGGCAGCCGTGAAGTACGGGGTGGGGATGAATCCCTGCCGCTGCGCTATTTTCAGCCTCGACGTCAACTGTTTCTTCCACTTGGTCCTCCTGTTCTGGAACCAGGTTTTGATTTGGACTTCCGTCAGATTCAGGGCCTTCGAGAGTTCCATGCGTTTACTGACGCTCAGGTATTTGTCCGCCTAGAAAGCAAACAAAGTTTACATCAGTCGGAATCTACAAGTAAAAATGATCACTAGCAGTGAATAGTAATTTATTGGATGATTAGATACATAGTTTTATAGCAAACTCTCCTAGTTACTACTTGGTATAAACTTCTTCTGCAGTTTCATGCAGTGAATAGCCACTTGTGACGGGTGGCAACTGGAACTGACGGTTTTAAAATCAACACTGAACGGAAGTTGCTCGAGAGAACGACATTCACTGTAATCTGCATGTTCCCAGTCGGAATACCATTTTACTGTGGATAAGGAACTTCAAGGAGACGGCATCAGCAATGGAAAGAACAGCTGGTGGGCATCGTAAGGTTCGAAATCCCGAGAACATCCGAACGATTTCGGGTCTCTGTTTAGGGGAGTCAGTCAACGGCAAAGATAATGGTAGGCTAATTGTCCAGCAGTATTTTCATTACTTCTGTATTATATGTCCTGTGTTGTTTTAAGGAATGAAACTATGTTGGTTCAAAGCAGGCATTGTTCTCTGCTTATTGACGTCATTATTTCAATTCATTGTCATCACATTGTGTAATACAGACCGAAAAAAAATGGTGGTGGACAACTCGTCTACTGTTTCTTTCGCCTTTGGGTGTACAACATATATTAAATTGACTTCGTTGCACGAAAGAGTTTTGATTTTGTTTGTAATTATAAACCGTCAGGATTAGTTGCCGGATCCTGTACGGAAACGAAGGAATGCGGAAGTAACTGAAATACAAATATTGTCAGATATGAAACCTGAATAAGGTACATGTACGTATCAAATATATTAAAGCTCATATTAAAGCCCATCTCACTCCCGCTGCTCTGGGGGTCTCACTATCACACGCAACTCAACAGACCTCTTGGTCAAAAGCCGTATTTCGTCGTTTGACGTCAGGCTAAATACTTTAGTAGTTAGGCTAAATGTAGTATATTAATGCTAACAGATTTAAACCTAACAGGTTTATCCTAACTACGAAAGCATTCCGCGCTGGCATCAGAAGACGAAAAGCTGCCCTTGACCAAGATGTCTCTTGAGTGGGGTGCGACGAGTCATGCCCTTCTATCCTGGGGATACCGTTGGTATAATCTAGAAAGTCTCCGATAATTTGATCAGCTCCTGACACATAGACAACCGGGCATAGGCGTGTGCAGACCCTCGGATTAGGAGGGGATGAGGGCAAAAGCCGTGATGAAAGTTTAGTCGTTGAAAGAAACTACTCTCATCCATCTCACTGTTTTATCGTATTGATGGGTATAAAACGGTGAAATGCGCAGTGTGTCCATTAGTGTAATTTCAGGCGTAGATATGGAATTCATATTTACTTTCCAAGTAAATGAAAGCCGAACCTTAACAAAATTCAAGTTCATGACGTTGTCAATCTAGGACGCTCTATAAATGTTTATTCAGAAACTCTGCATTTTAAGTCATTAATGGACTCATGGTACAAACTTTTTTTCATCTAGTCCCCAAAACCAAAAGAATTTGGAAGCAATGGCTGCCAACTTTAAGTCAGACGTATATTTAACATTCCATGGGATGCATCTTCTTTTGCATCAGTGTCTGCTGTGATGTCAGACTTTCCTCCTGTTCTTGCATGAACGAAATATTGGCAAATCTTATGCATCTAGAAATCGAGCTATATTCCGGGTGTTACACTACTCGAAGTGGTCATTTGTTATGGAAACTTTGCTCTTTCGAAATCCCGAAATGAAATCACACATACGCCACTGAGCGGGCATGCCGATTTGTATTTGTAGTTCTGTAAATATAGATGATAATGCAGAGACTATTAGAGCTCTCTGAAGAACACATGCAAATGGCAATGCATAAAAGATACTTCAGACGTTAATGAAAATACAATTTACAGATTTCAGAAAATAGTTCTTTCAAGGTCTTCCTGAATAACACCAATATTTTCTGATTGTAGCGAATGCATACAATGCTGTGAAGTATTGTATGGAAACAAGTAAAAATTAACCGATTTTGTATGGTAAAGACAAAATCAAAATTCTGTGTGCTTTTTTAAAAAAAATACGTCTTCTGACTCGCACAAAATACTCTTTCTCTTACAATAAAGGAGTTTCGAGAGTGCAAGTGGAACAAGAAGAACAAGTTGGGTAATGAGCTGAGAGGGTTTTTATTTTAACGAGACTATTGTCATTGTTTCAGAGGGTGAGAGGGGTTTCAGCAGATGAATCTCATGTTGACGTACTTCTGGAATCGGATGCTTATGCAGACTCTGACATTATTTATGTTTGCGTCCGTCAATGGTTCAGTCATCAAAGATTTTCCTGTCGAAAAGCGTACAAACTTGTGAACTATATAAATAATTTGCTCATAGTGTTGATATTTTACATGTATTACAGTGTTAACAAGAAACTTGTACGTAGGTTGTTAGATGGACTTTAAGTTTGAACTTGGCAATGGAAATTTGGTCAAGAGTTTGTACGATTTTTGGATTTTTAGAATGTAAATATATGTAGTAAGTGTTTGTAAGTTACGTGTAAATGTTATCATAATAGAAAATGCCCTAGGTTAAAACTAATGTTTCAACCGCAAGGAAATAGTTTAGTTTACTGCTAACATGTACAGATTTTCATAGTAAAAAAACTATCCCCAAAAATAAAGTCCCAAATACTCAACTAATCGAAGATCCCGCCAGAGAAAGAAATGTAATTAGCATAGTGCTCTTAAAGAAAAACGAAGTATTTTGAAGCCCATGGTACTATCAACCAACTAAGGAGGGAGGGGGTGAGAAATGCATTTTATCCTATGTACTTTGTATTTCTACTTTGTATACTTCGATCTCTAGCAAATGTCTTGTCAAAACTCCCACATACTTTATTCTTTAGTAGTGTTTGAAAGAGTCGTGCAATGCAGGACGATGATGATGAGGATGGGAACATCCGAGTAGGATAAGAGAGCAGGAGGATGAAAGAGAGAAAGGGGTGGATTCCAGATTGGGTGGTGGTAATCACAATGATAGTTAACAGTTTGTTTGCCATAAAAACGTAATTCGCATAGTGCTCTTAAAGAAAAACGAACAAATGAAAACGTGGCCAGTTCGAAAGACGTCAGCGCGTCATCATTTCTTCTACGTGCCACCAGTAATTATTCATTTTCCCCTCTCCTTCAGGATGCGCCTCAATTTCTCTCATTTTCGCATATAATTCCTTTTAGGCCAGAAAAGCTAGCCGGTGGTTGAGCAGGTAGAGACTCTTTCAAGGTAGAATCTTCCGTAACGCCATCTCAGGAACGGGCGATTGAAAAACCATATGTTCGGGCATGACAAACATATGCACAATGGCGCATGTAATCCCAAATTAGTAAAGTTATTTTACGAAAACCTCAATGCGAGAATGTATGAGCAAAGCCAGATCATAAATGGTTTCAAAGTACAAAATAACGTCGAAATTGGCAAAATTCACCATGTTCTTTACTTTTTGAACAACCCCCTTTAAGCTTGAAAGATGCTATTTCTTTTAAAAGACAAGACCCATCGAACAACAATGGGTTGATTAACAGAAATGACAACAATGGACACATATGTATATTAATGACATTTGCTTTTATTTCCATCTATCTTTCTTGCTATCCCCAAAAATAAAGTCCCGAATACTCCACTAAGAGAAACAATGTGCTTCCCATCTCATCGGGAGCGTGACAACAATACAAGTCAAATTCACATCATTCTTTTCTTTAAAACAGTGCTTTGCATAATCTTTCAAAATAAAAGTCCAAATTACATATTAATCTTTACAAATGTTTGCATAACAAAATGTTTACTTTTCTCCTTGAGCTTGAAATTACTAAGGTTATTATTGAAATCGGATGTTAGCGTAGTTGGCGTAATCGTAGGTCGCGAGTTCGAATCTCGCAGTGTGTTCTCAATATTTTTTTTCTCTGGCGGGATGTTCGTGCAATTCTACATTCCGGGGTTTGACCCGGACACCACCACTAGTGTTGCAGTGACAGAGACATATATTTTTGTTTCGTTGCTTCCATTATTTTTCCTCTGTGTTCCTGAAGTAGATTTTTACTTGTTTATTGCCGACGGGTAGGCCTATTTTCGGGCTTGAATTGACGGCGCCGCATGAGGGATTTTTCCATGCCTAAGTCGCCTTAGAGAAATTGTCGATGAGGGAAGATTCGGCGAAGCTAGGGTTTGGTGCCTGCCAGTTGAAATTTGGAACCATATAAGTAATTGCGCGTAAGTTCGTTTTTCTTTAAGAGCACTATGCGAATTACGTTTTTATGGCAAACAAACTGTTAACTATAATTGTGATTACCACCACCCAATTTGGAATCCACCCCTTTTTCTCTTTCATCCTCCTGCTCTTTTATCCTACTTGGATGTTCCCATCCTTATCATCATCGTCTTGCATTGCACGACTGTTGCAAACACAACTAAAGAATAAAGTATGTTGGAGTTTTGACAAGACATTTGCTAGAGAACGAAGTGGGATAGTCCAAATACATAGGATAAAATGCACTCCTCACCCCCTCCCTCCCTAGTTGCTTGAAAGTTTCGTGGCAGAGTGGTTAGCACATCGCGCTACGACGCCATGGGTCCCGGATTCGAATCCTGGTCTGGAAATGGATAATTGTGAGTGTCCATTCATCAATTTAATCATATCATCCCTCATCTCCATCTTCGCAATTAGCTAAAAGTGGCACAAAAAGTGAAGTAAAATAAAGCAAATCAATCAATCTAGTTTCATGTTTCAAGTTTTGATTTGATTTGATTTTGATTTGATTTTAAAATTTTTGGGTGCGTCAGCACTAAGGCTATTTTGAACCCGTCACACTATACGGGGTCCAGACCCTTACCGTTACACGTAACAACTCTAACGTTGCTTAATTAAAATCATAAAACATTAAAATGTTCTGACTGTTGTTAAAAGCCGAGGCTGCAAAGAACACTCAGCACAAATAAGGACAAAACACAGGACAACACAAACAAAATTATACTGGCCATGGGGCCAGTCGCCAGAGCCTCGTTAGTCTTTAGTCCAGGGTGGAAGTGAGGTTGACGTTTGGGCGCCTACGTGGAAGGTACCCCTTACACCCCTCAAGTTTTAAGTAAGGAATAAAATTATACATAATAGGTATCATCTGTCACTGAATTTCGTTACAATTTTCGCTAATTAATTGGTAAACTAAATTAAATCCATAAACAGCTAAACTTATTGTAGGATGATGTGTGAGCCTTTCTAGTATCGACAATATTCATGTGAAAATTATGCACCGAGTCAAGACAAAATTATATTTTTATTGAGGCATTCGTATTTTCTCAAATACTTATTAATCCTTCTTGAATTTACCAGGTGGGCAATCGGGTGGGCAGAGGAATTTTTGGGTGAATGTTTGGCCACCCCCTCCCACCCGTTCCTGGCCACTACAAACAACGCAACTTAGGCAGTTCCCACGAATATAAGGAGCTAATGCCTTTTTTTAAACGAATCGTATGGTTACTTTCATCTGGTGCCTTCACTGAGTGGAACAAGCACTACCAAGTGAAAGAAAAGTAAAGGCTGAATCACACGGAACTGGATTTCCTACTGCAATGCCCTTGTTGGCCCTGAACTGGCTACCAAGATAGAAATTATGCCTGCCAGGTTGACTGCAAGGCTGGTTTTGACAACTAGGCCGTGTACTAATCGCAACTTTCTTCTATACTCGATGCTGTGGTAGCAACCAATCACAGTGAACGTTTGGTCATATGCAAACAATCTGCGAACTTGACAAGGTAAAATCCATAAAATTGGATTGTGTTCTTTTTGAGTGTTGGCTGTTCAATTTTTATAGTTCGTTGCTCAATAAAGAAAGTAGCAGGAAATAAGATGCATTCGAGTTTATTAATATTTAAAAAGTTATGCTTATTAAAGAGATTTCTACACGACAGATGTGATTAGCCGATAAATAAAATCTTAATTGTTACCACTGTATTATGTACATGTTTCATTTACTTAAAGAACAATATTTACTTTTATAAATGAATCCTGCGAATCTCATGAATGTACCCCAGTTCATTAAGAAGCACGTTAAGTATACCTTCATTACCGTTCTTTAGAGCCAATTTCTAGCCCATACTTTTCTCTTTTCTTCCCAAATCTTAAATTTCGGCAATTGAAAGGAAATACCAGCTGTAGCCATTCTCCTGCTATGTTCTTCGTCAAGTCACTTGTTAATCTTTTTACATTGGTTGCTCTGCACAATGCCATGTGGGAACAAAAGTCTATCAACAAGTACGGTAATGGGTATCGTGTGAGGCAAAACTACCAGGTGACAAAGTACGACACCAATAGCGCAAGTCCAACTGGCAAATATAGCAGGAAATCTAGTCTCGTGTGATTCAGGCTTTACGTTTGTGTATACGTGATCAGGGGTGTATAATCTAGGCTATCTGCGAATCCCGGATACTAAAATAAAGAAGAAAATTCGATCAGAAAAAGAGTATATGATTCATTTCAATAAGAATGGGTCAACTCAAATAATAAAAGTTTAAAAAATAAGATGTGATCAGCACCACGCCCCTAACCGCCTTTACCCCCCAGAGTTTCCTCCAGGTACCCACTTTATACGACGCTGGGTGAATCATAATCAATCCCAAAATAGGAGAGACCTATCTCTTTCTCAGCTCTTTTTTTTAAAATTCGAACGCTACAGGATGGTGAGATCATGTTGAACTCAACATATGTGATTTTCGTCTATATGCACCCCTATTTCGTGCCAATTACAATACAACAGTGAGATGGATGAGGTTTATCTTTCCCAGGCTGAAAGCTCATAAAATCCCTTTCCCTAATGGAGATTCTGCGCACGTCTATGCTTGAATTACTTCATTTGCTTCATACGGTATTGGCCCCATACTTTCATACATTTCTGAGGTTTAAAACATACCTTGAAATGGACAGAAGCGGGCCGGAACAGAATTCAGAATGTCGTAGTAAACAACAAAGTGTACAAGTACAATTACTAGAACAAAATTTAACCATTGAGTTAGAAACAACAATTATAAAAATCTATATATTTCTAGTTAATTAATTATCATTTCACACAAAGCTAAACATTACAGTAAATGTTACTGAAGCTTCATTTACTTGGTTTTCTCAAGTACTGACTTAATCCCACAGCAGAAGAAATGTTCATGTTGTTCTAAGAAAGAAACGCAACTGATAGTTTACACATGTTTTGAAAATCAATTTGGACACAACATTGAATGCTCCTTGTGGCAATTGTATCGTTAAAGATGAAATTCTGATTAAACAAAATTAACGAAGGAACGAACAACTACAGGTCAAGACTACAGTGAGGAACCCCCGGGGCATGAGACGACGACTAGACATGTTCTGGGACTCACGAGTCACGAGAAGTGTAGATGGACGCTCAACGTACCTTGAACTCCGTCTCCAGCCTCTCCAGTTGCTTAGCGCTGTAGGCTTGGCGAGGCTTCCGGTCGATCCCAGGCTTTCGTATGCGGCGTCCAGTCGGCTTGGGAGCTGAAAGATTGGGCATTCGTCTTACTAAATTATCTTCTCACTTAAGCAAACATGCACATTCCTATGGGCTTGAGGTTAATACTGGGAGCTGGGTATAACAAGTATTCGTATAAAATATTTAGAACTACTGTTTATTTCAAGGGCATCTCAAATACTACGACAATTTTTACCAGAATTAAGGGGGCGTGGGAGGGCCGTTACCCCCAACTTTTTCCTACTTTTGCCCCCAAACTTATCTACGAAGGGAAAGTAAACTGTCCTTGCACCGTCACTGCTTCTCACTTGCGTATGCGTATTTTTAAAATGCATAATCCTCAGTGTTGGATTAAATTTATTTGGAGATTCATTAAGTGCAAACAGTAGCGGTGATTGGGTAACAAAACTAATAACGGGGGGGACAAAGACAGTTTAATTTATCTTAATAGACAAGGCTTGGCATTAAGAGGCCATAGTGCGGGGGTAAAAATTGGCAAAATGTGGGGGCAAGTGCCTCCCCTAATCGCCGATACAGAGTCAAAATTGTGTCGGTGCTGCGTGAGAATCTTACCTTATGAATGTCTCAGTTACTTTGTTTAAAGTGGAAGCGACATTTTTCCAATACCATTTTCATGCCTTTCAAATAAATAAAAATGGATAAATAACAAATGTAGAAAAATATAGTTAATAGTTGTCAAAATAAAAATGAATGTGGCGTCCTACACAGGGACGATCCCAGAAAATTTTAAAGGGGTGGACAGGAGTCATAAATCAATAAATTAGGGTGAGTGTCTCTCTCTCTCTCTCTCTCTCTCTCTCCGCTTCCGATTTCTTCTATGCCTCTGTATCTCTTTGCTATTCCACGTCTTCCTATTTATCTTTCTCTACGCCAATTTTCTCTGTTTTCATTACTTTTCTTCTCCTCTTTCCATGGCAGCGGTTAGGAGGGGGGCGAGGAGCAAACCGCTAGTTTTGGATCCCAATCGCCGTCACTGCTGCTTTCCAACACATACAAGTGCGCGCGAGCGTTTATTCCACTTATTTTCTAATGACCTCTTTCTGCTCCAATCTAGAAAACAGCCGCGATCTCCAATCATGCGTCACTTACTGAAAAGGCACTTGTTAATGTCGTGGTTTTCAAACAACAGTTTACAATTATTATGTAATTTATTCTTTCTTCCTATGTCCGCCTTGATGTAATGGCCCCATTTCTCTTTTTTCTAAGATTTCCTTCCTTTCATGTCCCTATGTCTCACTGCTGATATATTTTTCTTACCCCTTTAAATTAAGAAGAAATTTTGCATGTACGTTATTAGGTGGACGTACAGCAGATGAAGGTACTCGTATACCATTTAGTGCACTCGTCAGTATGAAAAATATGTATTTTTTACTAATGTTAGAAGCGCCGAAAGTTTTTAGGTTACTAGAATTATCTTTATGTATGCAACCAACCTAACAGTAAAAATATTTGAAATGTAATTTTAGTGTTTTAAGTTCGGGAAGCAAATTATTTACATATTTCACATTTACATAATTGCTTAAGTTTCAACTGCCTTCCTATTAATTTACCACTCTTAACTTACTTTACAAGAAGTATTACCTTGGACGTTCTTTTCCAATTATAGAAGACAGACTTGCGTACTTTCGATGTGGCCTTTGTCCACGTCCTGTACGCTCGCATGCGTGACCTTTGGCCACGGTGTGGGCGTAATCATATTATAGATAGGGTAAAATGGCTGCATGTTGTATTGGATGAAGGGGAACAAGTGTATAAGTTCGCTAATTTGAAAAGTTAAGAAAGTAACTTTATGTGTGCATGGGCTCTAATAAGGTACAAATATTCAAAATAGTATCGTCTAATTTCTTAATTATAAACTGAGTAAAACTGAGTAAGTAATAACCGTTTGACGATAGTTAGTTGGATGTTTGCATAAACGAATTGAATAGCGACACTACATTGGAAATGCAATATTTACGTCCTTTGTATTTTTTACATTTTTAAACATAATTGAAAAATAATTGTTTTCCGTCATTCCCCTCAAATTCCTACCTTGCCTCTGTAATAAATTCTGACGCTCGTATTTTGAATTACGAAATGTCTGGTATAATTCACTTACAGTAGTTTTCGGGGTGAAAATAAACTTTCTTTAAGTTCCCTAGCAACCTCGGTTTCCATGGTGAACAACATGCACCGCAAACTCTAAATAATTGTTTGTTATTATACCTAAAACATTTAATTAAAACACGATGCAAATATTTTCGCCTTGAGTTTACCAATATAAACGTAATTGTATCTGGACTGAAACTCCTTACGTAGATGTCAGTCTTGTTTGAGGCACCTTTTCTAGCCAGGAGTTGATTCATCTGTTGTTGATCTGTGAGGAATAATGTAGCCAGACAATTAAGATTGAAGGAAACAATGTGTGCTGCAAAAATTCAAAATGAGAGATTTTTTTAATTTTCTCGGGGGGTCAGGGGCGCCGACTTGTCAAAATTATTGGGGGGGCTCTGATCACTGAAATAAATTAACGAATGACTCACTCCCTCCCTTTCTTAAAGTTTTGGCCTCAGTGTTCGGAATCTCGTAAAAGCCCATGAATTCCTCAAAAATATCAAAATTTTCATTCACAGTTCGAATGCAGAATGTCAATTGTTCACATTCTCGACTTTTAATATCTGCTACCACGGAGCGCAAAACAGATCTCCCTAATATATCAATGATCTCGTTCTGAATGTCATGTGAGAGCCATTTGTAGCCCGAACGTCCCATCCACTCCCCTAGTTCATGCACATCGTCTTTTGAAACTCTTTAGTAAAAATGTTTGTTAACAATACTCATAATTACTTGTATATACTTGCAAGGGAGGTTATCTAAGTGTCCCCCTCCGATTTCCATGAAACTTGGCAGGTGTATAGAGGGGCCCAAAAGAAAAAATACTGTTTTTGTTTCAGCTCAAAAACGCTTTTAGAGGGCAAAACCCCCCTCAAATGTCGAGATGAGGAGAAATTGAAGTGGGGATCTGACCCCGAAACCACGTATATCTGACATAGGAAGAACACGCACATATAATTGGAACACACACAGCACAGAACTGTAGGATTGTCGGTACCAAACGCAGTGCAATTGTAAAGAGATGCTGAATTCATAGGCACCGTTGTTCCCGGATAGGGAAGGGCATAACAATAGACGGACCAGAGCAGGGTAACGGAACGTGGTTAGCAGAAACAAAAAACACGTATTTCTTCCTTTGGGCTCCTCTATACACCTGCCAAGTTTCATAGAAATCGGAGGGGGACACAAGGGTCAGATCCCCACTTCAATTTGTCCTCATCTTGAGATTTGAGGGGGGGTTTGACCCCAAAAGCCGTTTTTTAGCCGAAACAAAAAAAACGCGCATTTCTTCCTTTGGGTCCCTCTATACACCTGCTAAGTTTTATTGGAATCGGAGGGGGACACAGGGGTCAGATCCCCACTTCAATTTGTCCTCATCTTGACATTTGAGGGGGGGGGGGTTGCCCCTAAAACCCGTTTTTTAGCCGAAACAAAAGAAACACATATTTCTTCCTTTGGGTCCCCTTATACACCTGCCACGTTATGGAAATCGGAGGGGGACACTTAGATAACCTCCCTCATGTGTTTTGCTGTCTCTGGTCATGGTCCGCACCCAAAGCTGATGGTTTAGCGGTTTCAGCCAACCAAAGTTGATGGTCTAGAACATTTCAAATGTGTATTTAAAGTTAAGTTCATGTGGCACAATTCAGAGTAAACTTTACAAGAGAAGCAAAGTAATACATTAGATCCTCTTAAGCAAATTATTTGGGGAGCTCTGCCCCCACATCGTAAACTTTAGGGGGGCTCAAGCCCCCCCCAAGCCCCATGGAGTCGGCGCCTATGTGGGGGGTCGTAATCTGGCATTCTTCGCCTCCGGGGCTTCCTTCATGGAGAACATTTATGTCAGTGAGTGAGTGAGTGGTGGGATTGGGGCTTTATAGATATTGGATATTGTAGCAACCGAAATTGTGTTTAACACCAACAATAGCGTAGAGATATTCTTTTGATCTCCATAATTCAAAAGAATAGTATTCTTGAATAGGTTATACAGTTCAGTTTGTATAATATTGAAAGTTTTTAACTGAAAAGTGTAGGTACTGCTATTTTGTTGATGGTCAATAAATTTTCCTTTTACACGTGGGTTTTCCAATTGATATGTATATACAGGGTGGTCCAAAAGTTCCGGAACGGTCACATATCGTGAGAAATACACATCGAATCGGAAAACGAAAAAATACGTGCTTAATAAGTGAAAGATAGCTAGCTAATCAATGATATCACACTTGATTGCCCACCCCCGCCCCCCGGGGCAACTGTGAAATTTTAAATGGAAATCCCCATTTTGTATTATAGAATCTGAAAGAGGACTTCATTCCGACTCCAACGAGCTATAAACCATCCTCCTAGCTCAATTAGGAACTGAGATATGGCGATTTTAAATTTTCGAAAATAATAATAATAATAATAATAAATAATAATAATAATAATAAAATTCAAAGGGACGCTCTGCCCCTAATTGAGCTAGAGTGGAAGCGATTGCAGATTCGGAATCTGCACCCCCTTCAGATTCCGAATCGCCATATCCCCGTTCCTAATTGAGCTAGAAAGATGGTTGGTTGATAGCTCGTTGGACTTGGAATGAAGTCTTCTTTCCGATTCTACAATACAAAATGGGGGTTTCCATTTAAAATTTCACAGTTGCCCCAAGGGGCGGGGGTGGGGAATCAAGTGTGATATCATTGAATAGCTGTCTTTCACTTATTAAACAGGTATTTTTTTCCGTTTTCCGACTCGATGTGTATATCTCACGATATGTGACCGTTCCGGGACTTTTGAACCACCCGGTATGAATCTTTGTCTTTAAATAATGTCTGATCAGGAAAGTTTTAAAACACATTCTGCATAAAATTTTCCACTCTTAAAAAATGCGAATTTTTACAAAAAATATAGCTGAAAAGTGCTAAAATTTTACGAATTTGGATAATGTTGAAATATCAAAGGCATTTCAAGCAATCGCTTGCATCTACAGGAAAATTAGGTATTCATTTATTTATTTTTTATTTTTTTTTTTAAATTTATTTTTGCTCATATGGTTCAGGAGCATTCCATTGTCACGGGTGGGACGCACAGACTACATTTTTTACATTAATGTAACTTCGTTTTATGCGATATTTTTCTTGCAGTTTCTGTCCAATGAATCTTGAAACTAAACAAACACTGTTAATTAAACATAATTACCCTTAAAATACGTACTTTTCTAGACTTATAACTCCAAGTGAACAATTTTGTGTCACGGGTGGGATAGATAAAACACTGCCTCTTTACTTTTAATAAGAAACTTATTTTAATTTGTGAATTTTCAAATTACGAAAAGAAAATTATTTAAGAAAATAAGATAAGGCAATGGGCATTTCCACTACTTTTTATAAATGTCTTTTTTTTAAATCTACACCATCGACAAATAACCCCTGCAATTTCCCACGTTCATGTGCGTTCGTTTTTAGGTAGAAAATCGAGTTTCTAATTTTCGAGCCGAGCGTTGCGCTCAAAACACACCTACGCCATGTTGTGACGTCGTCGTTCGGCTCGTTCTGTCGTCTGCACTTCGCGTTGGCTACATTTGGTGTTAGGACGTGTCTGTGTTTGGTATGAGATAATGGATTGGAAAAGATACGTAACTACTAGATAAGAAAATGGTCGTTACCACTAAGCAAGCACTAAGTCAGTGCTTTACTACAGTTTTCTCCGCTGAGATAACATTACAAATAAGATTTTTTTTGCCTTGTGCCGAGAGAAGTTTCCATCTTGCGAGTTACAAGTGGAAAATAAAGATTTCACTATTATGCACAAATACGAGTACCATGCTCCAATATGATATTCTCAATGTACCCACGAATGAAAGAAAGAACAAAAAACAGACGACTTCTTTAGGTGCGATTTACATGGCGAGACCACATGAATGATAAGCTACAAGAATAATGAAATTGGTCTGTGAAAGCTGCGTATGTAAAAGTGCTAGTTACTAAAAATACTGTTCTATTTTATTACATTGTAGTGCATTACCATGGGCGTATCCAGAAATTTTGTACGGAGGAGGGGGTTCAGGCTCTAATAAAAGTTAAAACATTAAAAATAATAATAATAGTTATGATTGTTATCGCACAACAATAACTATTATAAACTAATAAAATAAATAAATAAATAAAATAAAATATAATAATTTTATGACATCCTTCCTTGGTCAGGCTGTTCTATTCGGTCCACCAGATGAGCGAATATGCATCGTAACTATTTATTTATTTACATTTCAAATACAGTTAGTGTACTGAAGTGCAAAGTACTATATTTTGTTACTTACATTCACACGTCTTGTTCAAGAAAAATATTAAGTTAGGAGTAAAATTTAGTCATATAGTGCGACCAATTGTAAACGCCCTCCCTTGCCCGGGAAAACGAAAGCTACCACTACCTAGATAGAGATGGCAAAATCTCCCTCGGACAAGTGAAAGTGCTTAACGGTCCAGGTTGAGTTCGTGTATAGGGACGGTGACCAACAGTGCATAGCGATTAGCCATATCAAAAAGAAAACACATATACTTTCGATTACCACACTTTTACCTGTAGCCGGGAAGAGGCTAGCTGCATACCTGAAAATCATGGGTAGCGACATACGTATGAAATGATATTGGCCAAATTAACATAAAAAATAAAAAGGATATTAAATTCATAACAAACAAAAATCAATTTAGTACAGGTCCCCCCCTCTTGCATTCACACACATTCTCTCACAGATTCAATCTACGGGTTCATCAACAAAAATAGTACATAAAATGTACAGGTTTTTTGACGACGAGCCCTAATTATTGCATTCGCATTTACTTTTACATTGACTTTTGTCTAATCAGGTCATTTGTGAATTTGTTCCTGTGCTACTTCAAATCACTAGCCAGACCTTACTTAAGTTTACGTTTAATAATAGGTCGGTGCGGTGCAATACATTATTTGTCCAGAATAAACAAAGCATCTCAACGGCAATTACGCTCACGTGGGCGGACGTTTTTCCTTTTACTTGACCTCACGTGGACCTAAACATATCAATAACCATCGTTGAGTGACGCAAACATATACTCTCTAGCGGGCGGGACTTCAACACTTCGCCGCGACGAGCAATTAATGTTACCAGGCAAATACTACCTGACGTAGCTAGCAGCGACACAGCGCTGACACATATTAAACTGAACAAACCTCAAATAGATAAAACAATTAAGCAGGCGGCGCTTTACCCTAGCAGTACGCACTTCAATCAAATTAAAAAAGGAGCACAAACAACAGTGAACTTAAGAACATTAAAAAAATCACAAGAAATGAGTAAAATTGACCTGAGACAATTAAATACAAAATTAAGCGCAACGGGAGTCAGATACGAAGTGTCGAGTTGCGTGGGCGTTTTCAAAAACATCGACGAATTTCTAGGTTATTCTCTAAATATCAAACGAGCCGGTACGTGTTGACATTCATACAGATGAATACGTTACCATCTCTCTGGTTCCACGGCGCATCCTGGTGTCCTCGCAGGCGATTGAAATCACTTAGAATACACACGAAAGGTTTTCCTATTCTTCCTCGGTCGCGACGACGAGGAGGTGAAGAGCGTTCATGCATCTTGTTCCTCGGCGGATCGGTGACGATTTGTCGTCGGCGTCGCTCGGGGACGTCAAGGGCCTCGGCGTCTCTTCCTCTTCCTCTCGGGGTCGGTGAGCATCTCCGTGGTCAGGCGTGATTCAGACGTCGTATCTAGTCTGTGGACGGTCGTTCATGGGTCGTCGGTGTCTTCTCCATCACCGTCGGACGATCTCAAGCGCCGCGACGTCGACATGGCAGCGTTCGACATCTCTCTCCCTCTCTGGGGCGGCTGGTAGGCATCAGGCGGCGTAGCTCGGGTTTTCCGCATGATGTAGGCATTAGTCGTGGTGTCTCGTCTGGCATCGGGACGAACCGAGGGTGACCCCTCTCCTCTCTTTCCTTTTTAACCGGCCATGATTTTTGATGTTCCTTGTTTCACAAAAACTATAAACTGCGTAAGATTATAACGGAAACACAGTCTCGCTTCGACTTCCTCCAGCGATTGAGGTAAGCACACTCGTATCGATTTACTGCCTGCCACACACTGATGTTCGCGAAACAAAACTAAGTCCACGGTATACGGAGATATAGCACGGAGGTGCTTTCGCTACAAGAATCGCGGTAAACTGTGTGTCGAAAATGGCAGGTCCTTCGTTTTATCCGGATTTCGAAAAAGGACGCTTGGCGGTCGTTGAAGGGACGCTTCCGGAGAGGTCATTCCACTTCGCTCCATTGTCTCCCAGCCTGGACAGGCCGTGCTTCTGGTATGGTACCTTCGGATTAGGCCGCCGTCTCCCCGGCTCCCACAGCTCAACTGCAATCAACTGATCGATTATAACAAATTCGATCTGGCATCCGTAATTCTTGCTTGATTGCGACGAATCTCCACACATCCGTACTTGCATACATGTTGCTGCGCTGGTAAAAGTTTCACTTCAGTCCGGCCGCTCGAACCCGAGATATTTAAATGGTAGTCGTTAAGGTCGAATTTCCTAAGTTTCAGACAAAAAACGTGACCTTTCTGGTGCTCGCCCGTCAGACTCGCGACTCCCTTTCTTTCTCCCGTTGGCTTGGCAGATCAAATATATATATATATATATATATATATATATATATATATATATATATATATATATATATATATATATATACATACAAATAAAAACACTCAATACCTTGATTAAACATATTTTTCACCGCTATGGATTAGAATAATAATAATAATAATGAGGCAGGTCGACGATAAACGTGACTGTCACACAATCACATTAGAAATCTAATTATTGGAATTTTGAAAACTTGAAAAACCTATTTCTTGGATTAAGAAATAAAAATATGGATCCTGCAGGAGGGGAGTCATCGTTCATTTCAAGTAAAAAAAGGAAGAAAACTTGATATTTTTATTGTTAATAGGAGAAATAAAGATGTATTTGAACAGAAAGTGTGTTAGATAAAAAAAGATAAAGGAAAATATAGGAATCAAGTTGTATCTCCATCTTCTACCATTTAATCCAAGAAATAAATGGTTCCACAGTTTTCAATATTCCAAAAAAATATAGTTTTATGGGAGAGGTCACAATGTAAAATTTTCCCTTACCTTTTACAGTATTTTCGCGAATGATGTATGCAATAGTTAATAACAAATACAATAACTGTGAATTTTAGTATACCGAGTGAAATGCGAACAAAAAATATATGAATTAACTTTGTACTAGATATTCACTTATCTGTTTATTTTTATTAGTATATAATATTTATCATTGTAAAATAACAGTTTTATTATTATCAATTTTTATTATTGTTATTATTTCTACTATTCAAGTTTTATCATTTCCCGAGCTCCAGGAAAAAAATTCTGGAAACGCCCATGTTTGGAAGATTATGTAACTGAAATTTATTTCTGTCATTATTATTTACAATAAAAAATAATATACTTTCTGTTTTTTGTAACTTGAAATGAACGATGCCAACTTCTAGGAGCTGGTCAACGGACCGGTTCGAACCCCCGCCCTTCCCGACGCTCATTTGCATTACATACATTTATTTTCAGCTACGCAAGAAAAAAACAACGCTGGTTTATACCGTCGTGCAAAAAGGCACTGACATTTTTCTCCAGGTAAACTTATTGCACTGCAGTAATACCAGCGCTACTAATAATAACTGAAAATTAGGAATGATTACTACTGAGAAAATTCTTTCAACAGAATAATCAAATGATCTTGAATAAGTTGTCGATGAAAGTAAACACCGTGTCAAATTTCCCTTGCAAAATTTAACTCGCTGCTTCCGCACCTCTTATCTCTGATCCATCCAATATCAGTTGTGCAAAATATGGAGCTACCGTGAATGCATCTGCACATGTTAGATTGCCGGAATTGGCTTTCGTACATCTCTCGCATGTCATAATCGAAAAGTTAATTTTGATAATCACAGAGATTCCCCTTCAATATTCAGCGTTACAAACACGAGGAGCAACGAACGCCTTCGTACATGGATTTCTAGACCGCTAAGCAGACGACCGACTTCACTGCCGAACGAGAATGTCATAACTGGAATATCCAATCAGAGGCATTTCGGTTTTCGTGACGTACAGCATCAATTTAGCACAACTTCTACGGCCATTTTCTCGCAAACTATTTCGAATTAACACAAACTATTTTGCACAACGTTCATATAAAATGAATGGCATGCAGTGATACAGTTAAAATCATTTTAGGTTAGAGTGGAAATGTCCATTGACCTTTGAATATTCTAGTAGACTTGCAGGTAAAATGTAACAGGAGAAGAAGATATTAATTGATTTTTGTATCACGGGTGGGGCATAATACAAAGGAAAAGCGAATGAAAAAGTTTAAAAGAACAAACAATGTGTTCTTGGTGCTGGATTAAATTTATTTGAAGACTCATTAAATGCAAACGGCCGTTACAAGAACTATATAAGTGTTTAAATAAAATCTTTAAAGCATTGTGATATTTGTTTTTGTTTCAAGTTCCGTGTGACTTTTTAATGTTACTGCACTGTATCAATTTACATTAAGCTGCGAGGTTTATATATTCTATTTAAAACTTTGTAATAATTGTGCTTATATTCAGTGCCGGATATACAAACCGCAGAACCCCGCAGTGCTGGAAGCCCGGAGATAAGTAAACATTTAGGGGCCCTAAGCCATTCACACAGTAAAGGGTTCTTATATGCGTATGTAAGAAACAAACTTAGTTACTCAGGGGTACAGGAACGAATACAATATATACAGGTAAATCAAAAGTTAAATTCCATGTGCACATAGCACCGTGCCATGAAGACACATTTAGGGAATGTGGGGATAGGGGCCCATATATTTTCGATGTCGATTATCTTGGAGGTGATGTGATCAGCACCACGCTGCGGCCGCCATTCCCCACCCCCTTCTCTCCCGGGTACCATTTAATTTGAGCCGCTTTATGCTGGGACAAAGCCGGAAAAATTCCGACTTTAGATCACCCACCCCGGCTGTTCCGCGTGGCAGTCAGACTACAATCAAATCAGGCTAGAATTTCACGAGAAACGTAGTGCTGAAGGTTTCTTGAAGCTATCTTTAATCAGGAAGAGTTAGGACTGCATCTTTGTAATATATGTATCATTTTCCAGGTGTGAGAAAACATGGTATTTATCAGTGGCGGCCGGCAGCAACTATGTGGGTAGTGCCAACGTGATCAAGTAAATAGAAAAAAAAACCGCAATGCCCGCCCGCCCCCTCCTTGAGGTTGCGCCACTGGCCAAGATGTTTATCCTTGTTTGGTAACGTGGAAAACAACATGTGTTTAAGTAATAACGTACTAATCCGATTCATCTTCACTCACTTACCTATCTTTATACACTACACGACACTTCCCTAAAAATATAACAATTACAAGAGGAAAGGAAAAACAAATCCTATCACCTTCTCCTCCTCCATGCACACGTATTCTAACTGGATGTCGAAAATATCTTTGTTATGAAAAGAAAGGAAACTCGCATCATCATATGATTTTTTTAATTTATATTTTTAAAAAAGTCTGGATGGCCCTCTTGGTGCATCTATCTATTATCAAAAATGTTCATTTAACTTTGGAAAAATATTAGGTTAATTTCTCCAAAAGTAGGCAGAAATTACTTCCCCAACGGTCTTACAAACCAGTCGTATTTAGCGACTTTTTTCTGAAGGTGGCAACTGTGTCGTGTCAACACTGCGAGAGATTCCTCGATGGGCCAGGCGAAGACGGGCACGGTTTCTTATGGGTTAGCCCCGCCCCCTGCCACTTTGTTCTCGGCTCATGGTGGAAATGTTCCTCGCTGAGACTTCTTCAACTCTCTGCAAGTGTGTCAACTTGGTTAGGCCAGCTCTTGGGCGGCACGGACTGTTGCCTCCCGAGGGTAAGAACGAAACAGCTGGCGATGCAGTGAGGAGGTTGGGACGGTCGTCACGTCAGCTTGACCGATTGCAAGATTCGAATCTTCTTGTCTGTAAACTATCAATGTATTCATTTAACTTTACTTGGCGACGTATGCGTTTCTTCTGAGAGTAGTACCATGGCACGGCGACTCTACCCCTTGAGCCACCGCTGGTATTTATATAGGGTAGGGTGGTGGTACATTTTCGATATAGGTACTACTATTTCGATAACCCGTTCTAAAAAGTAGAATATTTTGCTTCCTGTTACTGGCAACTCTGATTTGAGGAGTGAGAGTTGTTGCGTGGGGTGTCAGGTGTGTTGTGCAGGAACATGGAGAAATTCTACGGAAAACCCGGAGAACCAGACGTAATTTTGTATGGCAATTTGAGTACGTTGTAGATAGAATAAGTACTTTGTATATAAATGTCTGCCTGTCATTTTGCGTGCCCAGTGTTTATGCTTGAACGTAGGACAGCGAAATTCAGGTCAAACGTGGACAAGCATGTGGTGGCTGTAGCATGTGACATGTGTAGCCATGTGGTGAGAGATAAGGGAACTACAGAAATATCTATGTGTTTCCATGTACAGAGTGGTACATATTCGATCGGCGGAAATGGTACAATTTCGATGAGCGAGGTATACAGTTTGAGTTCCATTACTGTAACGCGTGCAACACATTACTTCACGAAATCAATGCGTTGCTCAATTTATTTGTTACAGATGCCTCGCAAACGAACACCGAAGAGGGTATTATCAACAGTATTCGTCGAGTGTTCTCGAAAATGCCGTGCAGAGTATTCTAGAGGGACGCGGAGCATCGCAACTTTATCATGTTCCATTTGCCACCCTCCAAAACAAAGTAACGATGGCACGTCAAGAAGCAGCCGGTGTTCCTTCGCCTTCCAGGATTGATATTGGCCATCCAACAGTTTTCTCCAAGCAGATGGAAGACGCAATTGTGGAGAGACTGATGTATTTGGAAGGGTGAGGATTGGGATTGACACCGAAGGAAGTGCGGGTAGCTGCGTACCGTTTTGCAGTAGGAAATAATGTGACCCACCCTTAGGGCGAGAACAATATTGCTGGAATAGATTGGTTTCGGTCATTTATGAGAAAACATCCCACACTGACGTTAAGAAAACCGCAAGGCTTATCAAGATCTCGTGCTCAGGGATTAGAACAGACACTGAACGATATTTCACATTACTTTACAATGTTATGGAAGAAAGTGGAGTGCTACATACTTTAGGCATAGCTATACATACGTTTCCTACATTTGGAATTATGTAACGATGAGTAGTCAAACAGAGTTATTAAACTAACAGAATATGCCGTTTGTTTTTAACTTGCTCCTGTAGGCCTACGCCATAGAAGTTGCACGTGTAGTATATATTAAGGATACTGTTTCTTCACTCAATGTTGATCCAAATTGTACCGCACGGTGATCAGATTAGTACCTACCTAGGTACAATTCTAATCAAATTTTATCCGACCGAAATTTCGTTCTGCTGTGTACAGTAGCAGAACTAAAATTGTCATGTTATGCCAGTGTCTTTAGTAAAAGATAAGCATTTCAAAGGCACAAGAACTGTAATTTTGCTGCCTATTGTTTTAAAGTTATATTGAATTTAGTTGGTTGTGTGTGTGGGGTGGTAGGTAATATTTTGCGGGGGGGGGGGGGCAAGACTTCTAGATCCGACACGGCTTATATTGCCTGTTTGGTTAGCACAAATTTATATTCAGTATTAATCCGGTGCACAAGGTGACAATGATTTACGCTGTGCTATCGAGGGTAGGGTTATTTTGTGGAAGCAAGGAAGCAATGTTACACAGTAGAAGATTTTTTTTCAGAACCCAGCCCACAAGGATTGGCGCAGAGGGTGGAACGAGCAAGACTCAAGGCTTAATTCTCCTGGACGAATGCATTAGAACAGAAGGCAGAAAAGAAGAAAAACAAGAAAGAGGAAGTTTAAACAGCGGAATGCAAGACGGAATACTAATAACGGTTATGTAGAAATTTACAATAAATGGATGATATAAATTTTAATCCTTCCGAAATAGGAGTGTTCATTAATATAATTTGCATACGGTTGGAGAGTTTGTTACGAGCGGAATTCTGCAGGAGTTTCTCAATGAGTTTGTTTTAGCTGTTTCTAACCAGTTTGTAGGAACGAAGAGGGGAAATAAGTTAATTGCGATCATCCAAACAACCCTTCTCTTCTGGCTATTTGAAATGTTCGGAAGTGGGAGGCGTGTTATATGTTCATGATAATATGTAGTGGTCGGATGGTATATGCAAAGTAAAAAGTGAAAAATATTGTCAAATATTAAGAATTATGTAGTTTTTAGAATATAGATGCATATGGGGCATTGACACTGATGTGACACGTGAACTACATTTTTGATATCAAAGTAACTATTCTACAGACGGTTAAGCAAAATTCTTCTTACAGTTTCAATGCAATGAAATGTGAAACTTAACACTGTTGATTAAACATTACTACCTTTAAAATACTTTCCCAGATTTATAGCTTATAAGTGAACAATTTTGTGTCACGGTTGAACGAGACGAAACACTGCCTCTTTAATTAATAAGAAATTTATTTTGATTTCTGTGAATTGGCACATGATGAAAAATATTTTTTTATGACCATAAGAGAAGGTAATTGACCTTTGAATATTCTAGTGGAGTTGAGGCGGAAATGTAACAGTTATAGGAGAAATTAATTGTTTTTTGGTGTAACAGGTGGGACACAATAGAAAACACAAAGTAAATCAAAATGGTAAAATAAACTAACAATATTTTAAGTACCTTCTACAATCTAACTTAGTTATGTACGTATAATTCTTGAATTATTATGCAAATGACAATTTTAGATAGCTCACTCACAAGATAGGATAAAGTTACAGGATTGCATTTCATTGTAAAGATTGAGGTTTAGGGGCACTTTCAAATGGAATGCCCCATATCCAAAACTGCCACCTTATAAATAATAACTTGTAGGCTAGAGATGACTTCACTTCTAAGCAGAAGAACAATACATCACCTCACTTTTCTATTTGAACAATTAAGAACAAGTTATATTATTTCTCTCTCTTTTCGAAGGAATTATTTTTGTTCCCAATCCGAACTCCGATTAAGAAAGCAAGTCTGCAATTCCTCCCAGTACAAAATTTGCAGATATGGCTCTTCTATGAAGAATGTATGGCTTACATAAAAAGTAATTAAAGAAGGGCACATACACATTTTTTCTAAATTCCAACATGATTAAATTGACAACATATACTGTAGATAGATTGAGAACAGTTATTTGTATTTTGTTTAATATAGATCATATCGCCTCCAAAATAATGGATGTTGGGGACGCTACCTCCCCATCCGCCTTGATGGCAGGTTGTAATGACCGCAGGACGACTTTACCTTTTTAAATTTTATTCCATATCAGCTTTGGTATTGTACAGTATTGTGTAGGAATTGCATATGTACATTTTATATTCTTGTCAATTTTGCATGTATTTTAAATTTAAATTTCCAACTGCAATAAATGTTCTGCGCATTGTAAAAGGTCAGTGAATTGTAAAAAGTCAGATGCATTGTAAAAGGTCAGACGCATTGTAAAAAGTCAGATGCATTGTAAAAAATCAGATGCATTTTAAAGGTCAGATACATTGTTAAAAGTCAGAAGCATTGTAAAAAGTCAGAGACATTGTAAAAGGTCAGATGCATTGTAAAAGATCAGAAGCATTGTAAAAAGTCAGAAGGATTGTAAAAAGCCAGAGACATTGTAAAAGGTCAGATGCATTGTAAAAAATCAGATGCATTGTAAATAGTCAGAGGTATTGTAAAGAGTCAGATGCATTGTGAAGAGTCAAAGGTATTGTAAAAAGTCAGATGCATTGTGAAGAGACAGAGGTATTGTAAAGAGTCAGATGCATTGTGAAGAGTCAAAGGTATTGTAAAAAGTCAGATGCATTGTGAAGAGTCAGATGCATTGTAAAAATTCAGATGCATTGTAAAACGTTAGATGCAATGTAAAAAGTCAGAGGTATTGTGAAAAGTCAGATGCATTGAAAAAAGTCAGAGGCATTGTAAAGAGTCGGATGCATTGTGAAAAGTCAGATGCATTGTACAAGGTTAGATGCATTGTATAAGGTACAGATGCCTGTTGTGCACACCATAACAAGTAAATTTCAAAGGAGCATATATGAGGCAATGAAGGAGATGGAGGATTAAATAAAGCACTGAAATATTTTGTTTCTTTAAACTATTTTTGTTGAAACTAAAGAGAAATTTGCAAATCATTAGAAACTTCATCCAATTGCAGAGCTCATCGTATGAGCAAGAATTGGCATTGAAATAGAAAATAATTGCTTCACAACGTGAAAATTAGCTTTAAGCTACCCACAATACCAATTGAGCGTTTCGAAAATAAACACGAAATTTCACAACTTGAATAGGAGAGCTTAGGCTACGTGGTTACTGCCCAAAGTGCAAATTTATTCTCATTTAGCTCAACCAATTAGGAGGGGAGAACGAGGCGTAGAAGGCCAATGAGGTCCGTTAACGAGATCCGCACACAGGACCCGGGCTTTTGTGGACATCTTCCTGCAGGACCGTGGGGCAAATTGACGGCAACAACAGTTAAGAGCGATTTCTGGAAACGAACCTCACTTAAGTCTCCTTTCCTGCCTCAAACTGTTGACACGAGCAAATCACACGGGCTTCGCTCTCGTCGTTAACACCTTGACAAAATGTTTGTTTTCTTTTCAAAGCCCAGTTTTGTAATGTTTAAGAGTGACAAGGTAACAAAGAGTCGTCGTCAGCCAGCTAAACAGCGTTTGATCATGTCTTTAGCAGAGAGCTCGCTGGCAAGTCCCTTGGTTGCTTTATTCTTCTCACATGTCGCTGCAAGTTGCGTTTCCCATTAGGAAATCTTAGAAACGCCAGGCTTTATGGCGGCCAGAATAAACAGAGAGAACGTTTCTATTGGCAGTGAAGGGGACTAGGAATTTCAAACATTCTTCTAGAATTTTGTATTTTTACTTAGGTAGAAAGCGTGTAAACGTACATTCATCCACACGCTACCGCAGGAGGAACTGAAGCTTGTGCAATAAGCAATTGATTTAGTGGCTTCTAATAATAACTTCGTGCAATTTGCACTTCGCATAATTTACGGAAATTCGTATACATTTTTTTTTATTTAAGTCTTGGATTGTACTGCTGAAAAACAGCATATACTCGTATGTCTAATACAGCGGTTTATGATAATATATGACATATAGCTACACAATATATATAATAAAATGTAAAATTACACACGTTATTTTCATAATAAAAGGTTATTAGACTCATGTCTAAAATTAGAAATGCAGGAATTGCAGAGCAGTTATTTCGGAGTGCATAGTGACGCGTCTTTGGTGTAATTTTAGATAGTAAATATGGTACATCAAGATTTCCATTAATTAATTTGGAAATATAATTGTAATCGTTAATATTACTTCTTTCCAAGAGGCAAGAAATATTTAATTTGTCCAACAAATTATAATATTCATAATAAAACCTAAGAGTCTGAATTTAAAGTACAAAAATGAAACAAATCTCTTCTGTACATTTTCAAGCATGATTTTTATATTATTATTATTACATGCAAAGTTCCCAAGTTGTTGTACTGTATTCCAAAATAGGCCTTACATACACAGTAAATAACTGAATTAACAAGAATAGTTTGTTTGAATTTGACCATTTGTTGATTAAGTTGTCGCTTTTCTTTCTAGCTTCTCTTGAGCTTTGCTGCGTACCAGCGGTCTCTGTGCAAATATTATTGTCTTCGATATCATCTTGAAACAGGTTTTTCTACAAGGCATGGAGAAATTATGTCTGTAATCCAATTTTCTATTCTATTCACTTCCAGGTATATTTTACATCAATTTCCTGGGTCCGTATATTAATTGCAACGATGAGGAAGAATGACGGATCATCGTTTTAGGCCCTTCAGGCTATTATAGGCACTACTAATCGAAATAGGCAAATTTGGGCATAGTTGAATTTCATGTAATGAGTAGGAAAAGGCTCTTAACGTGCAAAATTATGTCGGAAATGGAAAAAAAAGATTCTGAAAATGTTTTCAAAAAGATTCTAAAAAAGTGCCGATAAAATGCCTTTATTCAATGCTCTCTTCTTCTGAGCCTTCTGTATACAATGCGCGCGGACTGCATAGAGAACTGTGTTTCTGCCAAATAGGTTTTGTTGAAGTTCGTGTTTTCTCTTGCGGGTTTTGCTACATTATCTTAGGCACTATTATACCATTTTGTAGTTCTCGTTCTTCTCTACAAAATGATACTATAGGATGCTGCTCAAGAAGAGTGAAAATAATTTAATTGCTTCTCCAATTTTGTAACAAAACATGAAAGGATAAAAGTTGCAGAAGTATCAAAGTGCGATTACAAAGGGAATAAATGTGCTAATCTCTCAAGAAGGTGCAAACATTTGCAACAAAGTGTGTTCAATTTACTTGATTTCATGTCCTAAAATGCATGTCTCAAGCGATTGGTATGAAAACAGCTAAAAATCCGTTCCCTAATTATTACCATGAAATACAGAATTTTTTTGGAAAGGTGCTGCATCTTAAATTCAGTTCCCTAGTAATGAATCTTGAACCCTGAAAAGATCTTCTGTGCTGGAATTTGATTTGATTTTTGTTATCTAGTGTCAATTTTATGTCGCTTTTGGCTAATCGCGACGATGAGAAAAAAAAACACAAAGAACACCCATGGCCAGCCCGGGATTCGAACGTCGTAGTGTGATGTGCTAACCACTCTGCCACGGAAGTCGGCTTCTGTGCTTGAAGCCTACTAATCTCTTCAGAGGAACAAAATAGACACTTCGGGATAAATCTGAACTCTACTCCACAACCAGCTGTACATTGTTTTGAGTTTTTGTAATGCAAAAGTACACTGGTGCCCCCAACTCCTATACCTTAGACAAAATTGGTTACCTGTTAAATTATAGCCGATTAAGTTAATATAGGTTGCACCTAAACTTTAAGGGGGTTCTAAAGCCATGTTAAAGCATAGGACCAAATTTCAAAATATAATCGTACAACTAATATAGATTCTGTAAGGAAGAAATTTTTCGATATAAAAGATTGTTTTATTCACTAGAACTTGTGATCCTTATAATTTTGTTACGATTGAAGGTATGTAAGTAAATAACAGAAAATGAAAGGTGTCTGTCATATTCAAACTTCTGCGTACAGTTGGCGCTGAGGTGGTAGTTTTGTCAATACTGGTGCATTTTTTTCTTTTATGACTAGTATGGAAGATTTCGTGGTGAAACAAAGATCACATTTTCATCCCGGAAGCATCTGAAATTCTATGTGAAAAAATGAAAACATTTCGTACCTTCAGAGAGTAGTGTTTATCATCAAAATATTTGAAGTGGCGTTTCGTCGCAATTTAGTCCGTGGTGCAGATTTTAGCAAAAACTGTTGCCGAGATTTCACTCTGTGATTTCTAACGATATGATCAATGCGAGTGCTTCGAAATTATGAAAGTTTTACCAAGTTACCAGAGAATAACGAATCCCAGTAAATGTTGGAAGAAGGAAACATCGGAAGAAACTGAAAGGTAAGTCTTATATTTAAATGCTTGTTGCTTAATCCATCAAAAGCAAAACGTTTGCAATATGCAAGAGTGATGCAGAATGTATGATTTATTTATATGTTGAGGAAATTCCTTCCGATATAATTTCTGTGAGAATGTCACTTCAACGTCTTTACCTTTACAACGCAGCACGGATTTTTCCTTACAAACAAAGTTCATAATTCTTTGCACAGAAGAGAATGTTATATTAAATTAGGCATAATGCAGATATTACAGTTTTGTGATTATTACTAGAACATGAAATACCTTGATATAGATTATATTCTGGCATTAAATCGATATTGCACAAAATGCTCTACTATCGTTCCTGTGAGATTACTTTCGTATTTCACTGGTGCTATTCAAATGTACGTACATCGGAATTTGTATTACAAATCAGTCGTTCATTGTAGTTTCACTTTGTCCTTGTACAAGGTTAAAACGAGTCGTTTCTGACCTGTTTTCAACAAGATTTTTCTCTTTTATGTTTTTGAAACTTGAACACAGTTCATAAAGCTCGCAAATGATAAATACATGAAGTAGGTTAAGCTGTTAGGTTGGATTGGAATAGATGTAATGTGAGATCCCCTAATTTTGTGCAAGTTCTGGACAACGTTCTGTTATCTTCTTTCACAGAATCAAGTCAGAAAACCGGTTTCGTAAGCTATATAAAACACTTCGGTTTTCTCGTTCTTTCATAATTTTGAACGCTTTGTAATGGTAGTGCAGCATTTCCAATAAGTTCAAGCTTTATGTATTTAAAGTGAAAATGTACACTTTAACAGCTGAAAGAGAAAAGTCCTAACAGTCTACCAAACAATAGTTTGCGTGTTTACTGAGAATTTACAAATTAGTATAGATTAGTAAAGATTAGAAGTACACATATTTTACAAGTGAAAGGTCAATCATTTATTTGTGGGTAAGATTGATTGATTTTCAGAGATATCATAATTTGTCCAGATTATGTTACGAATATTTGATTCAATAACCTACTGAAGCCCAAGTCATATTCATAAGCTTGCGCATGGATGTTTGCAGATTTTTTCCACATAGGGACAAGCAAGATATTTTTCCGTGGGGCAAGATATTTTTCCCCGATAATAGTGCTGCCCCTCAAAAACACAACTTGAATTTGAAATTATTGCATACTTGCGTCCCTCCATTACATAATAATTAATGTAAAATACTATGACTGAAATCAAATTATACGTGTGAAATATATACTTTTAGGTTGATATTCGTTTTCGAAGAGGGAGGTGTGGTAATCCTTGCCCCCTTCTAGACGTTCCATGCCCCTACATTATTATACTTTCAACTAGAAATTTAGTGTAGAGGAATCTTACGACTTATTAAACGATATTATTGGAGAAAATTAAGTATTTCAAGCCGGTGAAAATTCAAAGCAACTACGGGGAAGGGGTTGCAGTGGCGCAACCACAAGGGGGCAGAGGGCATCGCCTTTTCCCAACCTTGGACAAACCTAGGAGGGCAAACATTGAAGTAAGAGAAAGTAAAACTAGCAGAAAGTAAGAGTAGCAGGACAATAGGATACTCAAAATGGAATTAGTTTTCACGTCTTTCTATCACCATTATTTCCAGACGTCCAGGAGCACTTGTAGGGTGACACAGAGGGGCAATTACCCCCTTAACTTCAAATTTTATCAAACAAAAATACATTTCGTTTTTGTTTTTTTTTGCTCGGTTCGCTCGCAATATCTGCTTTTCTTACAATCTTGTCAAGTTCATGGTCATAGCTAGGGGACGGCGGGAGTTGTCCCTGGACGCTGAAGAATCTGAATGAGAAAAATTGTAACAGAGAACGCCATGGCGTCCCGTGATTCTTTTTGCGACATATTAAATCAATACTGTTTTCACCTTGCAAATATTTGGATCGTGAAATATTCTTGTTCGCTTCGCTCGCAATTTGTTTTCTGTAGTGCATTGTAAATTACCAGAAACCTAAGAACAATTAAGCACTTCAGACAGTTGCTCCTGTAACAGCTTGGTTTGGAGGAAAAGGAGCGCGCATATTTCAGAGACAATTTATATCATTTTTGCTGTTGATTTGTTATGGGGCGGATGAATTTATTATGTAATGTATATAAATAATATGTCATATATATATATATACACACACACATATATACCCATCAATGCAATAGAACTAAAACACTGAGATAAAGTGAAGTTTTTCTTTCTCGACTGAACTTTCAAGGCTTTTGCCCCCTCCTAATCAGAGGGTCTGCGCACTCTATGGTCATATTTAACATGCACTGTAAAGATATATCTGAGTCACTGAAGTGAGCTGATATCGTAAATCAAACCTTTCATAATTCTGTTATAAAAGGACCACATCCTTAACCATTATGGTGCAGTTTAGATCATTTATATTCACATCCACTTACACAATATCTCTAAGTTGTTTTCATTTTATTATTAACTCAATTTGTCTGTGGTTGTAACAATGTAACGAAAATTATTTTTTTTCATCTTTGTTAAGTTTATAGTCTCCTACACCATATTAACAATATTTTTATATTTTCCTCTTGCAGATGAACATTTGAGAATATACGTATTTGATGTGTCTTCTAAGAATTTGTAAAAAGGACAACAGATTTGACTAACAATGGCAACCCAACACCGTGGAAGTTTGTGGATATGCTTCTATGGATTGTTTGAACTGTACACAATTTGCATATACATGGTTGAATGGTGATGGTTTACAAGATATCAAGAGTCCAAAATATACTCAAGAAATGATGTTGCAAGACTTCTTAATATCTGGTTGCAAGTAGTCAGCAATTCGGAACCGCATATTTGAGAAACTAAAAATAATGGGTATAACTTGTTTGTCTTATCTGTCAAGTTATAGCACACATTCCTTGAAATTTTTGCTAGTTCCAATTTTGAAGGGTATTTGCCCAAAATCTTAGGATATTCATTGCTTTCTGAATGGGATGATGATTTCAAGACAGCAAGAAGCATACGCATCTATGAGAGAACGACATAATGTTTTTTTGCAGGATGGGCAAGAAGGAGAATGAAGTTACATTGAAAGAAAAATGTTAATGTGAATTTATACATATATCCCGAATATATAGTTTTAGTAGTCCCTTCATGCAATGATTTTTGAATGATTTGAATTTTATTCTAATGGTAATTATTACCATATTGTATCTTAGAAAACTTATCTCACAATTCTTATCTGAGTAACGCTGAACTCTAAGAAATCGACAGTGTTTGGAAAGTTACTTTTCAAAAGTAATTCAAAGTTAATCACTTGAGAAATTAATTCAGTTATAATTACTGTAGCTTAAAAACTATCTAATTTAGTTACTATTACAATTACTTTATTCTAGATTAGTTATATCTTGTAAGACATGGTTCAGAACATGAAATGCAAGTGCACTATTCATTTCATCACAAATGACCACCAACAACTTAGCATTAAGTTTCATATATAATTGAGGACTAAAAGTGGTAAACGTTGTAAGTGCCAAAAGCTAAAGTGTTGGGAAATCGCATCGTTCCGCACATCAGCCCGTAAGAACGTGCACACTAGTGACCTCTTTACACGCCCCTTGAACTACTTAGAGGGCTACCAGCCACATTTCACATTTATCACATTATAAAGCATGGCACATTTCACAGTTTAACGTGGAAAACGGTGTTTGAATTATTGTGGCACTTACAGCGTTTACCAATTTTAATCTTCAATTATAACTGCTGGTCTCCGTGTTGGAGTGGTTAGAACAGCCCGTTACGACGCTAGGAGTCTCTGGTTCGAATCCCGGCATAGGTATTCTTTGTATGTGACCCTTCATAAGATTCATCATTCATCACTCGTTCTCGTCTAATACAGGGTGCGGAAAATAATATCTTGCAAATGGCATTTCAACAATGAAAGCATGGTGTGTTGCGTTGCGTTCTACCCAAGAATATTTTGAACGGTCACTCCATACACAAGAAAAGAACTTCGCAGGAGCAAGCGAACGAGAGCAAATCTCTGCGCACGTAGTGACGCGAGACGGCTCTACCAATGAACACGTGAGAGGGAACAGGATTGCGTGGAACGGCGGAAAGCTGCTGTAGTTACAAGCCTTCCCAGCACCGTGTACTGCTTCGCTCTGCGGAGGCAAAAAAAAAATGGGGAGCAACTGTCCCCTAAATAGTAGCCACCGTTTAAGGCTGCCATTTTTATCACAACGTGTTTGTCCGTTTCTCCTCATCAGGAATCAAAACATCTTTGGTGTCTTTGAGTGTCTTCACGAAGCTGTTACACAATGGATGGACAATCCACTCCACGATGTGAGATTCAAACTGTGGGCTGCGAAGTGGACGTACACAGTTCTCAAATAGTTCTCCCTGATTCGAGCCAGAACACCACTAATGTGTCTTGTCTTCCCATGTATGCAGCTCTTACAAAAGCTGAAACCCACCAAATTGTTCATATTCAGGCCTAAGCACTCGCAAGTGTTCAAAATTGTCCGTCACAGCTTCCGCAGTCTTGTCATATATCGGCACGAAACAAAGGAAGTCTTCTCGAACCTAGCTGGATCGAGAAACAATTAATGCACAGTGAATACCCCTTCGTTCCCAACACATCTAATGTTTCGACTTCCAATATGATAAAATGCTCACTCATTTATCTCCAATGGCGTGATGGGGGTCATAATCCTCCTTTGGCCCAGTATTTCTTTAAAAAAATGAACGTCAAAGGCAGACAAAGATGGCAAAATGAGGACTGACTATCGAAAAAAGTATACATAACCCCCACCCCCTTCGAAAATCCTAGGTATGCCAGTAGAGCAACGGCACGACATGCCAGAGAAACTGGTTTCGGGTCCTGGCAGAGCCTGAAAATTCCGCTAAAATCTCTACATATGCAACATCTTCCTGCTTTCTCTTCTCGACATTCATATAATTTTCGGCTGTCCCTTTGTAGTGGTTAAGTGTTTGAGTGTGTGTCGAACCCAGTTGGCTTAAATAAAAGTCCTTTTTACCCCACAAAAGTCTCGGACTGCATACACGAAATTTGGTTCGGGCACAAAGAAAATTACAGTTGATCTGTGCAACTTATTTAAGTCTTAATAAACAGCCCAAATATCTGGTACTCCTGAAATATTCACTTTAGACCTTCTATCTCTTCGGCTCATGCTCCGAACTAGCACTACACTGAGTCTCCTAGAGTTCCACAGACGTCCATATCTTTAACTTTGGACACGAACTGGAACTAGAAGTAGACTTCGGTAGTTTACGGGAAATTGTGTCACTAGTCCTCTTCATTTTCGAATTACTAACAGATTCTGTTCTACTGATCAACCGGGAAATTGAAACCGGGTATTTATGTCTTCATTATATTCTAGAATGTTCCGCAGATAAAACGTTAAATTAATATTACCAGTAGTTCGACTCCACCTCTTATTTAAGAACGTTTCCTTTCCCGCTTTCCAAAGAATTAATAATAATACAAGGAATCGTCCTACTCGTGGCACGCTTTGTTGTGCAGCTTCCAAATGATGACAAATCTTTACACAATGATCGCTCTCGCTGCGACAACAACAATGAAAGCGCAAGAAACGTCTACGTGCAATATTGTCAATAAAAGGGTTTTAGAACATTCTCCGTCTTGCCTCGATAATTACTCTCCTTAAATTATCGTCACATTATTAAAGAAGCCAAAAAACTAATTTATCCAGTGTAAACTGATAAATATCCTGCGGAGGCTCGACCCCCTGATCTCCACCTTGGATACGTGCTATTATCATTAAAATGGTTATGGAACATTCTCTATCTTGCCCCGATAATTATTTCTTTCCTTAAATTATCGTCGCATCTTTCAAGAAACCAAAAACCTAATTTATCTAGTGTAAACTGAAAGATTTCCCTTGGAAGGGACTCGACCTCTCCACCCCCACCAGATCCCCATCTTGGATACATGCTATTATCAATAACAGGGTTATAGAACATTTTCTGTCTTGCCTAGATACTTATTACTCTCCTTAAATTATCGTCACATTATTCAAGAAGCCAAAAACCTACTTTATCTAGTGTAAACTGAAACATTTTCTGGGTGGGGGGTCGACACCCCTTATCCCCACGTTGGACACGTGCTATTATCAATTACAGGGTTGTAGAAAAATTTACCTTGCATCGATAATTATTTCTCTCCTTAAATTTTCGTCACATTATTTTATTTCACAAACACAAGAAACAAAAAAGCCTCATTTTATCTAGTGTAAACCGAAAACTTTCGGGGGGCTCTAGCCCCCTGAGCCCCCCCCTTTGATACGTACCTGAGTCAACGCAGCATTTGCTTCAAACGAATTCACAAAATGTTTTCAATTATTTCAATTACTGTTCTTACTTGGTCCGTTTCGTGTTTGAATTAACTGCACTTATTATTGTATTTTCTTCTCTGCGTTCTGAATATTTAAATAAATACTGAACATAAAAACAATGGATTTTATATTAATGTTTAACTACAATTATTATTGCATTTTCTTCTCTGCATTCTAAATATTAAAACAAATACTTAATATAAAACAACGGATTTTATATTAATATTTCCACTATTACTACCTTCTACTGATGATATATTGCTTATTTCTGTAAGAAGAACATATAACTAAAATCTCATGATTATCAATTTCCCTGATTTACTACTATTTTTTTAATCGACTAACTCATCTCTAACCAATATGGCGTCATCTCACATCGAGTACCCTAATCGACCAACCTGTATGTATCTACCTTGGTTATATTTACGCGGAGATCTGGCAATATGGCCTTCGGTTGCCATGGCCAACCGTGCTGCCATCTGTTATCGAAAAATTACAACAAAATTGCCTTTAGTACGGCCTTAATGCTACCTTCAGTAGCGTACACAGGATTATATACGACTAGTACCAACATAGATAAATTTGGGGCCGAATCTCCTCTCAAAAGTTTCAAGTGCACAACCAGACATCAAAAAACTGTGTCAGACTATGCAGGCACATCCTTGTTACTAGAAACTATGAGAATTTACAGCAAAACTCCAAAATTGTGCTTGACAGTTTGTTTACAAACTTATTTTTATTTCTAATTTGTTCAATTACTGTGGAAAAAATATATGAAAATTAAAGTTTTTCTATCTACTTCGTAGCATACGTGTGTTTCACATTTTTATTTTTGTGACTAGTCATAAAGATAGTAAACGTAGCAACACCAAATAAAATAATAATTGTAGGATTCTAATGTTTATTTGTTTACCATCTTTCTACATACAGCCCGATGCCATTTTGCTCTATTGCAGATAGACGCCTCCAACATATAAAAAACTCCCCACCAATCAAGTAGCCAAAAAAATCCCCAGAGCACACTATTCGAAGAAAACATATGGTGGTGGTACATTACACGTTTACTTACGACTATAGGGTACAATGAGATAAAAGTTTGAGACACGAGTTCTGTACACGATGCTGCGTCAGTAAAGAAGCATTTCGTCTGTTGCAGGATCACAGGAAGAGAACATCGTCCTGCAATGTTCAAGCCTATAGATATTTTCTATTAATAATGTCTAATCACAATAATAAGTTAGAAGAAATAACTCGCATTTTCACAACTACCAATATTCTCGTTTTTGTTCATCACTTCGAAAATTATTTCTCGAAGATAGCTGCTATACTACAAGAAAGCAATTTTAGTTTTCGATTGGGCTTCTAGTGGTCCCAGGTTTGATTCTCCTTACGAGGTGTTCTCTTTTTTTTAATAATTCTCCTTTTTATTAATGAAGAGAATGGTGACATTATTTGAAATAGCAGAGTAAAGTGGTTACATTATTCTGCATCTGGAATTCATATATATATATATAAGAAAAATGAATTGACACACGTTCAAATGGATATTTTCATGTATAAGATCGTGAATTATGATACTCTAACGATAATTATGTACTGCTTCAAAGACATTGACAAATATTAATGAAATAACTATTTATATTTGTGACAATTCAGGACATACTAATTTTACCAATTTCCCCACTCGACTTCAATGCAAAGATTACCTCCAAAAATATTGACTGAAAAGTTTTCATCATTAAATGTTTTCGCCGATTCGTACTACGCGTACCTTCGTTTTCTTTGTTACAAACAAGTATTCTTTGCACATTACATGTAGGGGGAGAGTTGCATCTACATTTCCCATTGGGCAACTCCTTCTACCTGTTTTCAGGAGCAAAAGTTTGTAGGGTAGTGGATAACGTTAAGGATTGCCAACCTGGTGGTCGTAGTTTCAATCCCCTCCAGTGGTATAAAATGTTCGTAAGTTTTAGACATATCCCATTTTGTTCATTGTCCAAGCCTTGTGAAACGGAATGATTCAGTTTGGAATTAACGATGGGTGGAGGGAAAATATTAAATAACAAAATCTCCCTTTCAACGAACCGAGAGGTGGAGAAAAATTGGATAATTGTTATAAATATTATAATTCCATTCATGTTTTTAGTGATATAATCGCAGGTAAAATAAAAGATCTTACGTGGAAGATCCATTTTTGTTCTGTACTCAGCCAAAAGCATTTCGCACCGATCTAATACATTCTCCAATACATTTAAAAATGTTGTTGAATGTTTCATGTCGATAATTTGATCAATGCATCAATTCTTGACGCCGAGACGATATTTTCTGCAACTACCTCTTCTCTCGTCTCCAGTTCCATCTGTTCTTCTCATGTCCTTATACTTCGTCTTTCTCCTCTTTCTCCTCTGCTTTTATCTTATATCGCCTTCCATACTTTTCTCGCATCTTGTCTCCATCCCACTCTTCTCCACTACTTCTATCTCCTCACCTGTCTTCGATTTCCGACTCCACTGCACTCTTCTCCTCTTCCTTTCGTTCTTCTCTTTTTCTCTCTTTTACTCTACTCTCCACTCCCCTCATCTCTTCTTTGCTGCGATTTCCTCATCTCTCCTCGATTTTTTCCCTTTCTTCTCACTACTTTTCCTCTTCTCGTCTATCCTCTCTTTCTTCTCACCTCTACTTTTCCTCTTATCCTTTCGCTTTCTCTTTCTCCTCTTCTTCGTCACCTTTCGTTTCCTCTCGCCTCTTTTCTTTTCTGTAGACTCTTCAGCGATCAAATACTAGAAAACCAGAATTTTGTCATTTGCTATACAATCAGTGCCGGATCCACAAGCCGCAAAACCCCGCAGTGCCGGGGGCCCTGAGACAAGTAAACTTTTAGAGGGCCCTCAGCCATTGACATAGTAGAGGGTTCGCGTATGTAAAAAGTAAACGTAGTTAATCAGGGATACAGAAACGAATACAATATTAACTAACTAACTAACTAACTCTCTAGCCTTCTTAAACCCGAAGGTTCATGGCTGCAGCCTTCCATCTGTCCCTATCTTGAGCAAGATCTATATACTCTTTTCCATCCCTACTGATTTCCTTTAGGTCCATCTCAACGTTGTCCCTCCATCTTCGTCTTGGCCTTCCTACAGGTCTCTCACCATGAGGTTTCCCAACAAGAATCCTGTAAACTCATCTTTCCTCTCACATTCGTGCCACATGGCCTGCCCACCTAAGTCTTCTTCATTTAATTATTCTAATAATATCTGGAGATGAATACAAATTATGTAGTTCTAAATTATGTAACCTTCTCCACTCACCTGTCTCCTCATCCCTTTCAGGTCCAAAGATTTTCCTAAGGATCTTATTTTCAAATACTCTCAATTTGTGTTCCTCTTTCATTGTAAGGGACCAAGTTTCACACACATATAATACTACAGGCAAAATTACTGTTTTGTATATTTTAACTTTTAGTTTCTTAGATATTAAACGAGAAGACAAAAGTTTATGAAGAGAGAAGAAACATGCATTTCCTGAATTAAGCCTACTTTTTATTTCCTCTTTAATATCATTTTCACTTGTTAATATTACTCCTAAGTATTTGAATTTGGAAACTGGTTCAAACGAGTTGTTATCAATAATTAGGTTTTGATTATTACCTAACACTTGGTTTCGGACTGTAAGCATATATTTAGTTTTCTCTTTGTCAACTTCCAAATCTATCTATTTAGCAGTTTTGCAAAATATTTTAGCATTATTCTTAATTGTATTTATATCATCCCCTAATAAGTCTACATCATCTGCATATGGTAACAACTGAGTTACACCATTTAATTTTAGTCCTTCGTTAGTTTCTTTTACCTTCCTAACAGCATATTCTAAGGCAAAATTAAAGAGCAATGGAGATAATGCATCTCCTTGTTTTAACCCATCATGAATTGTAAATTTGTCAGACACATTAATACCCACACGAATTTTACTTTCTGTTTCACTGGTGCATATTTTTATCATACTAACAAGCTTCTTAGACTAATATATTACGAATACAATATACACAGGTAAATGTAAAGTTATCGTTCCGTATGCATACAGCCAAGAAAGCACATTTAGGGTATGTGGGGGTAGGGCCCCACATATTTTCGATGCGGGAACAAAGCCGGAAAAATTACAACCTTAGATCACCCACCCAAGATTTCCCGCGTGGCAGTCAGACTAGATTCAAATCAGGCTAGAATTTCACGAGAAACGTAGTGGATAAGATTTCTTCAACCTCTTTTTAATCAGGAAAAAGTTATGACTGCATGATTGTAACAAATGTGTCATTTTGCAGGTGTGAGAAAACAGTGTCATATTCATATATATATATACAAATCACCCCCTTCCCATTTAAAATTTTTGAATTCAATTCAATATGGTGGCCACCAATATGGCGGACGTCTGCTTGGAACACACCAATGTTGTTCTCCCTAGGCTAACCTGTTTCTGTCATGACCAATTTTACGCATCCTAATTCCTTTACTTTTTATAGTGGGTGTCAAGGGACTTTTGCATCACCCTGTAGGTCCTTGTATGTGATTTCGTCAACATGACACCAAGAATTACACATACGCACATTGTGTGAAGGTATGTAAATAGAGGGGGCCTTTGGTAATATTTTGCGGGGGGGACCAAGGTTTGTAGATCCAGCACTGGATATAATAGTGATATTTTTATAATTTTATACAATAATATACTTATTTTTATTTCTTTCGCGTGTTTCATAAATATCTATTGTACATGTGGCAACCCTGAAATTGAGCCTAACTCTACACGCAACCCACCAACGCCTTGCATAAATTGGGTTGCCTAGTTTAAAATGTCGTTGTCCTAAGACATTTGAGAGACACTGTACATGCAAGTTTCATGCTATACTTGTTTTCGTTTCCTAAATTTAATTCCGCACCCCTCAGCACCCGTAGATGATTAATCCTGGAGCGTCCGTGGCCTCCACCGTTCTCACTGCGTCGAAAACAAAGTGTCTAAACATTTGCAATTTCATGCATTCTCCTTCCCCAGGACTAAATACTATTTTACCTTTACCTTTGGACTCGTGTCCAAAATTAAGGTGACAAATGAAAAATGCAAGAGAACAACAAAATGATGTATAGAACGGGGTTGTGGGTGATAGAGGAGACAGAAAACAATAAAGAAGAGTGAGGATGCACCAAATGAATGTTTTTAATAAAATAAATTACGGCCTTGGTTAGCATATTTAGTTTTTCATAAAAGAAAGAGCATTTAAGGAAAAAAACCCTGTATTATTGGATTGGGTACAAAACTCATACAAAGGAATACAACGATTTAATTCCATCCTGGGCATTCTGGTGACCAGGCACTGCCCCTTAATAAGGAATATGGTCACCACGAACAGCAATACATGCCGCACAACGGTTTCCCATGCTGTTCATGAGGGTGTCAATAAGTTCCTGGGGCAAGGCATCCCATTCTTCCAAGATACCACATCGAAGCTCGTTGAGGTTTGTGAAGGGATAGGACGTGCTGCAAGCCGCCTCCCCAATGCATCCCACACATGTTCGATCGGATTTAGGTCGGGTGAACGTGCGGGCCATGGAATCCGTCGAATATCCTCACCTTCCAGGAACTCATCCACAAGTTGAGCACGATGTGGACGGGCATTATCGTCCATGAACAAGAATTCTGGGCCAACAGCCCCTCGAAAAAGTCGCACTATTGGTTCCAGAATGTCATCCCTGTACCTCTGGGCAGTGAGTGTGCCGTGGTTTAGCACATACAGGGGTGTACGTTCACCACTCATTATCCCTCCCCAGACCATGATGCCACCATCGCGGTATTGGTCAACCTCGTGGATGCGATGAAAACGCGTCCCAGGCTCTCGCCATGCACACATTCGCCGCGAGTCACTGTGGATACTGAAGAGCGATTTATCTGTGAAGAGCACAGATGACCACTGTTCTTGGGTCCATTGTCCGTGTTCGCGACACCACATGTATCGTTCGCGTCGGTGAGGGGGGTGAGGGGGATGCACACCACTATCGTCTTGCAAAGAGTCCTGCCGCATTGAGTCGTCTGTACACAGTTTGACGCGACATTGAGGCTCCAGTCGCAGCATACAGGTCCTGGGAGAGCTGAGTTGTAGTCCCGTTTCTATAGCGACGGGCCGTAATTGTCAAATAACGTTCATCGGCTGGTGTTGTCCGTCGTGGCCTCCCTTGCCCTGGTCGTCTGTTATGGTTCCTGTCGTCTGGAACTGGTTCCACATTCTGGAGACCACTTGGCGTGACACATTCAACCACCCTGCCACGACGGCCTGTGACTACCCTGCTTCCATTCGACCGATTGCTCACCATCGCATTGCATCGTCCAGACGTTGGTGATGAGCCATCATGCTCGTTCGCCCACCTACAGCTGTCTACCGACGAGGTTTCTGCCGTCTGCAAATTGCTCACCTGCGGCGCAGCTGTTCCCTTTCCACAATTGTGCAATGACGTCACGCACTATCCTTCCCTGGAGTGTTTCGATAGAAGTGTTGCGACGTGTTGCATATTTCCCGAAAGTGTTGTCCATTTTCATGCACGTATTTGCGACTTTTCCCACTTTTTCCCTTTGTCACCTTAATTTTGGACACCAGTGTATTTATTTGCACGCAAGGCAGTAAATTAAAGAATTTTGGTAGTAGGCTAATGATGTTAAGTATAAAAAGTCGCACAAATGTAACATGAGAACTAGAAAGAATTGTTGTTTTGAGTCCATTTATACACAGAAAAGCTAATCGACACTGGACCTACAATTTAAAGTGGGATCAGAACCACTATGTGACTCCACAGAGTATCGAACCCTAGACCCCTTGATTACAAGGCGACGACGCTATCACCGAGCCATCTGGGAGATGAACATTGAGATGTGTACATTAAAATGAGATTCAGAATTATTTTCTACGTTTTGAAATTCAAAGTGAACCCATAAAAGTAATGAGCAAACAGAGTCAAAATGGCTACGTTAATGAAAGTAAAAATAGCTGAGTACAAACATTTATCAAGTTCACGTTCAGTTGCAATACTTAAGTTAGAAACTTCTTGTCTTATATACTAGATTATTTTCTAAAGGTCTACTTCTAAAGTGTAAATCACCAACCCTGAGACCTTCTGTAAACAAACCGTTTCACCGATTCGATGTATCACTGAACACGGAGACCTTCCCGCACGCATAGAACTCACCATGTTGAAAGTGGCACTACTTCCTTGCTGTTCACATGATTATTTTTAGAAAATAACCAATGTTATAAAATATCATTATGTAGACAAATCTCTAAGCTCATTAAAAGTTACAATGCATATTCCTACAAAATGTTCACACTTATATTCATGGACGTCCGCAGGATTTTTTCCAGGGAGGGGCAAGCAAGGTATTTTTTTCCAGGGAGGGGGCAAAGGACACATATTTTCCTCCAAAATAGTGATGCCCTCTCAAAAAACACTATTTCAGTCTGAAATTATCATGTTTCTTCAGCGAATTTATAATAATTAACATAAATTACTGTGATTGAAATGAAACTATGTGTGAAATATATAATTTTTAGGTACACATTCATTTTCCAGGGGGGGGGGCCGTGGCCCCCCCTTGCCCCCCCTTCCGGACGCTCATGCTTATATTGCCTTGCCATGTCACCAAGTCATTTTACGAAGTGCACTATATTTGGCGGAACAAAAATCGTTATTAGGATGCTTGTCAAAGTTTCCAACCGCAATAAATTTACGAACTTTTTTTGTCTTGTTTTGATCATCATCATCAATATCAGTGGCGATTTCTCTGGGTGTGTAAGTCGTGTGTCAACGGCCAAAGGAAAATGAAATAAAGAAGAAAGTATCTGTACTTTTATAAATTACGATTTTGAGCGTTTTTCTTCAATTGTCAGTCTCGAGCGCTCGATAGTTTTCGAACGCGGCGCAGCGCGCATTTGTTGTCAGGCAGGCAGATCGGTCCCGGACTGCCAGGACGTTGGAGAGGAAATACAACGTCTTACCACTGCCAAAACATAGGATGACCGCGCATGTGCACCCTACCACCCACCACCATGGTTATCTTCTCAAGGCGTTGTATTTGTTTCCAACGCTTTGGCTTTCATTCATCCCGCGTTCCGCGTTGTTTTGCTCGTAATTGTTGTGCATTATTTTTTAAACGTGTGGTGTGAAGTGATGTGATTATTTTAAGATGGAGAATAGTGAAAGTGATGTGCAAAAGTACTTAAATAATTCATTTTCTTCGCTTTCGTATTCAGAGAAGAAACAAGTGATTGACAATGGTCGCCCATGTCCGAATCACACGATGTCAACATGTGTTAAAGGAAAAAGTGGTGCTGGAAAAAGTTTTGAGAGACATTTTCGAAAAGAACTCTATGAAATTTCAGACTGGCTTTGCGGGTGTGATGTGGTGAATAAATTTTACTGTTGGACATGTTTATTATTCTAGCCTAAAAAAGATGTTGGGAATTATCAAGGGTATGCGGATTTGAATCATCTTAATACTGCAGTGAAAAAACATAGCGAGTCTGAATTGCATCTTTAAAGTTTCTTTAAATTTAGTAGTTCTGTTGCCACCCCTACTAGAATTGACGTTCTTTTGGATACTCAACGAAAAGCTGAAATAGAGCTACACAATGAAAAAGTAAAAGAGAACAGGGAAATATTAAAGAGGTTGATTAACGCCGTCTGCTATTTAGCAAAGCATGAACTGCCATTCCGAAGCCACGAGGAAAATGCAGCATCTCTAAATAAGGGCAATTACATGGAATTCCTTATTGCAAGTGCCGAGTTTGATCCCTCATTAAAAGAACATTTATTAAATTCTACAGTTTTTCGCGGTACTTCGGCAGGCATTCAAAATGATTTAATAAATTCAGTTTCGGATGTTCTGAGAGATGAAATCTACAATGAAATTCAAAACACAGACTCTGTGGCTATCATGGTCAATGAAACATCAGACATTACCAAAAAATCTCAGGTGTCAACAGTGTTACGTCTTTTTCGGTCTCACAGAAAAAAGTCATTGAAAGATTTCTTGGATTTCATGACATGAGCGCTGATAAAAGTGCAGGAGCTCTTTTTAGTCACGTGACTGAAATAATGGATAAATATAAGTGTGGGGATAAATTAATTGCCCAGACATACGATGGATATTCTGTAATGAGTGTACATTTGAATGGCCTTCAAAGTAATGTTTTGGAAAATTATCCGAAAGCTTTTTTTTTTTTTAAGGTGTTCTTTTGTGGTCTTAAATCACTTAAACCTCATTCTCCAAAGGGGTTACACGAACTTTCTGCTTTCATGTCCAGAAAGCTCCCGTCATTAGCTCCTACCAGATGGAACTGCTAGTGTGGACAGTCAATGACAACAGAGAAGCACTGCTTATGTTTTTTGAACATGTTAGTGAAAGTGAAGACTTCGATCATTTGACTGCAATGACTCCAAGAGGATTTTCTAGCTTCCTGAAGGATTTCGAAAATATATTTTTAAAAAAGGCTTTATCCAACTTGCTTGCCTTTTCAGACGTATTATTCAGTATATTGCAGTCTAAAAATGTTGATATTTTGTATTGCAGTAATAAAATAACTGAATTTCAACGACAGCTGAAAAAGGAAAGTGAGAAGAGGAAGAGCTTGTTGAAATGAAAAGGAGGCGACTGAACAACGAATCACAGAAAGATCACTGCCGGAGGCTTTACTTTGAAATCATTGATAATATCAGCAACCAGATAACAATTAGATTCGCATCATTTGAAAAATTGCAATATTTTGATTTACTAAATCCCACAAAACGGGGCTACTTGAATAAAAGAGAAAACTTTCCTCACCATCTTGTGTACATAAATTGCAGGAAATTTATGGCAGTCTGTTTAATTTAACCAAACTACAGAATGAACTTTGTTTGGTATGCTTCCACTGAAGGATCAGAGAAAACACCAATTGAGATTGTAAATTATCTACTGGACACGAATCTAGTGGGTGGGTTTACGGAAATATATAAATTAGTAGTGTTGATCGCAACAATTCCTTCCACGACGTCATCTGTCGAGAGATCGTTCTCGTCACTGAAGAGGATCCGCACATTCTGCCGATCTACTCAAACTCAGAACCGGATGACGAATTTAAATTATCTCCATCGAGAAAGGATTACTTTCTAAGCTGCGAAAAGGGGATAAATCCCAATTTTGTGAAGCGGTGATCAGCGCATTTATCTCTAAAGAAAGAAGAATAGAGCTGGAATTCAAGTAACTGTAAGTAATGAACAGTTGATTTTTCACAATTTACTCTTTGGAAGGATAAATGAAGGGTAAAGGGAAAAACCGGGAATGTGCATTTTAGCGATTTTTCAATGAAGGGTCATTCTTATGTCCACGGTGTTTTTTTGTAGGGGTGATGGGAGTTCCACCAATCCCTCTGGTTGCAAACTCGTGCTTTAAAAATTAATTGTATGGCGAAGTATTGAACATTAATTTTCTCCTTTCCCTTCAAATATATTAATACTTTAAATGAAGTATTTACTTCATTTAAAATAATTTACGTAATTTAATGTTTTTCTAAATATTTATAAAATTACACCAAAAAGGTACGGAGAAAATTTGTAATATTGGTTCACAGAAATGAGAGGGGAAGGGGTTAACATTCCTTCTTTGCCAACGCCTGAAGTTCAGGGTCAGGAGACGCCACTGATCAATATATTTATTGGACATACAGCACTGCATATGGCTGTTTATGCCCATTATATATTTTATTTACATAAGAACAATTTACATAAAATCTACAAACAAATTTCAAATACACTCCTATCTATATCAAACCTTAGAAACATACATTACCATGTTATATAATTTTGTCTAAAAAAAAAAGCAAGTAAAATATATTCAATTTGCTTGCAAGAAAGAAGCCAAATTTATGGGAAATGATTATTGGTACAAAGAGTTAACCATAAAGGTGAAGCAATAAGTACAAAAGAAAGAGCATTGGGTTTAAAGTGAGACGTCATTTGCGGCAGCGTATCCCATACTACAAATTGGCCATTGTTTTACCTTACGTAATGAATCCTGAATTCGTGTGGATTATTTTACTTCTATGAGTTTGCAATGCTTTTTGCATGCACGTGGTTTCGTTTACAGAAGGTCTCAGGGTTGGTGATTTGAACTTTAGATTTTTATATTTGTGCGCAACAATGTTTAACATTCAACAGTAATTCATTGTTGAAACTCGTTATAGTAGCCACGGAACTACATTTAAAAACCGACGACCCCGACGCGTATAAGAATTCTATTCTACTTTTACTTAAGGTAAAAGTTCTTTATTAATCTTTTCAGGATTTTCATTCAAAAGTGTAGAGCTGCTGGCAGCTGCAGGATAGTACGTGAGTTTTTGAATTTTATTATTTTCAGTCGCTTTTCGGAAATTTCTGACAACCTCTGGGATGAGTGATGATGTGATTAAATTAATGGAATAATATTTACAAGGACACCCATGCCCAGATCGAGATTCGAACCCGATAACTTCGGTGGCTAGATACAAATTCGATCACTTAATATGCTCGACCACCGAGCTGCGGGCGTGTTTATATTATTAATGTTACAATGGTTTATTGATTTAGCTTATTTTACTTTGCTTTTCTGCCACTTTTGGCTACTCGCAAATATGAAGATGACGAGACATTCACTATGTTCAAATATGTCTATAAAATAGACAAACCCTGTAGCAAACGGGTCTTAAAGTGCCATCGCCGCTGATGTGTAGCTTGCTAGATTAGATTACAGGGTAAATGCTAGTTAATCTCTCTATCTGCTATTTCATTGTTCACAGTAGCTAATAGTAGTTGATAGATGTATTAACACACAGGATTTGCCTGAAGTAACTCGGATTCTCGCTCTAACACGATTAAATACACTAAAGTTGCTGAACAGGGCAGTTTTACTAAAAATTAAAAGCACGTTACATTTCTACCCCATATATCATGGATTCCTGTTACTCGGATGGTAAGTAATACTGTCGGACCGCTCCCGATAATGGTTTTCCCTACCTGTTTGGTAGGAGACGTCGTGGAAGTTCCACCTAGGACAACGATTGAGCCCGCTTCTGCGTTGGCTCTCTCTAGGTGTGAGAGTACATGACGTTTTCCGAGCTAGTACGAGTTCGTCAACTCTGGAATATTGCTGGATCGGGAAGTCTCTACCTTTGCTCAGCATCCACCACTGTTGTTATACTGGGGTGGCCAGCTTACACAGTACAATTATAGTAATAACAGTAAACCCTGAGATTTTCCCATGTCACTTCAGGAAATTGTAGGTATGTAATGAAGTAAGTCTTGGTAGTCAGTATGTAGCTATGCAGATAGTTGGTATGTAATTGAGTTGTTGTTGACAATAATTGAGTTGTTGTTTTAAGTCCACTTTATGCACAATAAGGCTAATCGGACTGGACCTACAGTTTAAAGTGGGATCCGAACCACTTGTGCTTCCACCGGGTGTCGAACTCGGGACCCCTTGATTACAAAGGAATGACGCTACCACTGCGCCATGGAGGAGGTCCAGTTGGTATGTAATATAAGGACACTAATGCTCTTCCTTTTGGGTTTGCGTAGCTTGTAGATTAGGTTGAGTCATAGGTATTTCAAGTGCTTTATGCAATTTTTATTATTAGATTTATACATGTCAGTATTTGCAGACTCAAAAGGAAGAATTATTTCATGTTGTATTACAAGAATCGCTGTGTACGTACATAAAAGCGAGATCTTGTTATACACATATGCAATCGCCATTTATATCGAGTGTATTTGTAATCGATATTTGCAGTTTGCAGTTGGCTTTCCGGCGCAAGGCTGTAAGATGCAAATAGCCTTGCGTCCCTCTTCCAACTGAAGAGAGAGCCCTCACAGATGGTAGAGACGTTGACGGCGTTGTGAGGCTTTCAACTGACACCTACCTGCCCCAATGCTAGTTAGTCTCATCTTTTCAGGACCTTAGGAGACATAGATTGCCCTGGAACCATTGATAGAATTATGGAGATCTATTGCACCGACAGGAGAGCATATCAGATGTCCTAACTTCACGGTCTCAAAATCAACAACATAAGGATCCATTCTAGGTCCCGAATTGGGGAATCTAAACTTGGAGCCAGCTCTCGAAAATTTTGGAAATGCTTCGGAGATCAAAAGCACAATAGACTATGCAGATGAAGTATTAATTGTAATAGGTAAATCAAGAACAGAATTGGAAAGGAAGTCCAATATTGCGATAAACTTTCTCGAGGACTTGTGTTATGCGACGAAATTGACGATTTCCACCCAAAAGACCCAGCCGGCTCCCGTGGCGTAGTGCTTAGCACATCGTGCTTCGACGCCAGGGGTCCTGGGTTTGAATTTCGGCCTGGGCATGGATGTTTGTGAGTGTCCATTCATCAATTCCATCATATCATCACTCATTCCCATCTTCGCAAATTAGCCAAAAGTTGCACAAAAAGCGAAGTAAAATAAAGCAAATCAATCAATCAATCAATCAAAGCCACCCAGGAGACCCACTTTACCACTTTAAAGGGTAAGCTGAATCGTAATAAACACCCACAAATAAAACTCAGAGTTAAAATCTTAGGAGAGTAAAGGAAGCTAAATACGAGAAATGCAACAAAGACTACGTAACTTCGAAAGCTGAACCTATAATAAATAAATTGGCCGAAATAGGTACCACGAACATTCAGACTCTCCATGTCGCATATAAACCTCATAATCTACAGCGTGATTGTTTCTTTCGGCGGACCAATCTGAGTAGACTACGTAAAATATGCAACACGTGTGACAAAATAACGCCATCACAAAGGAAGGCTGTCATTAGAATGACAGGTGAATTTCGAGCAACATTTATACAGGCATAACCGATAACTACGGGGCAATGTGACCTTCCTAACGAAGTCTCAATTGATAACAGCATGAAAAACTATGCAATAATTCTAATATGTGGCCAACTCTAGCATATCGCCGCAGATTTTAAAATTGGGCTAGCAACAATTGAAAAGATTATAATGACATGTTTATTTATCGATACATAAAACACACAAACATTAAAAAACACATAGATCTGCTCCTTATTTTTTTTAAAAAAAGGTAATATAAATTTCCATATCAAACTCGAAATATTAAGAAACATATATTGGAAAGGGGAATTATGACCTCCTTAAGGCAAAATTGCTAATAATTAAGAGATTTATTTAAATAAAAATAAGTTTTATATTGCAACATGAAGGTATAAACTCTTGCAATAAAGCATGAAGTCGTTGCACTTTATCTGGTAGTACACATCGAGTAAAAATCTCCTTCTGTAAAGGAACAGAAACTGCACAAATAAAAGTCTGCAAAACCCAAATTAACCCCACTGATAGGGAATGCAATTAAGGAAATATCCACGTAACAATTAGTCACGTGATAGCACTAAATGAATGCATATCATAAACATAGGCGTCCCCACAAGGGGAGGGAGAAGGAGCAGTTACTAGTCCCAAAACTCTCACTTAGAAATTTAATGTAGAGAAATCTAATTGCCGTTATTGAACAATATTATTATCTTTAAAAAATAAAGTATTTTCAAGCTGACGAAAGTTCCAAGTAACTACGGCGGGTTTAACCCTTTCAGCCCCAGGCACATCACGTATGATGTGTTGACAGAATGGTCGTACAGACCAAGCACATCACGTATGATGTGTTCGTAGTGTATTGTTTTCTTTGTAAACGTGGGTATCTGGTTTGAGGCAGGGAAAAGGGAAATTCTTTCTGGGACGCTCTACCGTGAAGGTTCTATTGTTGCCTTCCGTAATAACCAGCAGGTGTGTGAAACAGTGGCACCCCTTATGACCATATATGGAAAGAAGTAACAAAATCTGACGTATCTTCGGAATCCGTTTCGGAAAATGAAGAAGACACACCATTATCATTTGATGGGTAGAAAGTTTTGCCATATGAACCTGGTTCATGCTCTCCGAATCACTTTGCTAAGTAGCATAAGGACAAGAAGAAGTAGAAAGTTTCCATTTGGACCTGCTGTACTACTATGTATTTGTTTTATGTATTATATTTATTATGTTATCCATATAACAATGCAAAATTTACAAAATTTGAAGCTACAAGTGAATAAAGACACAATATGTAATACAATTTATTTATTTTATGTGTTATATATGTTTTTTATTACATATTATTATTACATTATTACAGTATATAAATATAAAAATAAATAACTAAAAATCATATTATCGTTATCACTGAACATTTCACAAAGTTCAAGAAACAACAAAGAATGTTTATTATGCATTGTTATTTCTTTATGTAATATTACATAACACAGTATATAAAAACAAAATACATATTATGGTTATCACAGAACTTCCTACAAAATTCAAAGAAATAAAATATTAATTGGGACGAAGATTCAGGCAATATTTGTCATGGTTTATTAAATGATTTTAAAACGGTCAAATATTGAGTAACGGGCAATTACCCGTTATTAAGAATTAATTACAATTGGTAATATTAAAATCCGTCGCGAATAAAAGTATCTAGCCAACGCTAGCTTGCTCAACCACCGTTTTTCGCCCGAATCCGGATTTACATGCATTCATATGGAGAATAGCAGGAAAAGAGGAACTTCTAAACCAATGGACCGAATGGGATGAGATTTTAACCAGCGGAAGACCACATCATGAAAGTACAGATTTAAGAATTTCAGCCTAATCAGAACAGAACTACAGGAGTTATGAATTATTAAAGATCCATCGCTGGATACAATGGAAACGATACCCTGTTGAGATAGCCCTAGCTGAACGTGCCCGACACAATACCAGACGACTTGGACTAATCTCTGCACGAGGGGCTGCTAGCAGAGGTCAAGGACCGGCCAGAGCTTTGACCAGGATAGGAGGACAACGGTCAAAGCACCAAAAACAATAAATAGGCACATATACACAGAGGCTAGAGCGTCACCACGTTCAAATCTGGAATAAAAGTTAGGATTCGGAATAGCGAGAACACAGTTTGCCTAGAATCGACACCGGAGTGTGAGCTACGCTCGACCTAGCTACGAGACGCGATCAGACCCGTGGTCTGGATTTGTCTTTTGACTCGAGTGAGTGTTTAGAGCCATGGAGTAGAGCAGAGTAGACCCAGGGGGTCGTTTCCCCCTCGCCGTCAACGCATCCGTTCACATACGTGTGGTTATGTGACAATAACACCAGACACGTCCACCTGTGTCAATCGTCCGGAACAAGGTCCTAAGTTAGTAGAAGTTAATAACAATTGATAACAAAGTTAATACCGAAGTGCATAACAGTCAATACTAAAGTTAATAACATTTAATATCCATGTGTGTCCATGTGAAACCGCGAATGGCTCATTACGTATGTGGGTCTCAACACCCAAGCCAGGTACTCTACGTACGAGTGACAGCGAAGGACTGGCCTATTACTGCGCTAGTTTTCGTATGGAGCCGACAGTGTACGTGTACCGTCATGGACGTGCCAGCGAAGTGAACGAGTGAAGCCCGGATCCGATGATGCCATATGGAAGTGCCGAGTGATCCACTTTCGCCAACCATGATAACCGCGAAGTACAACGCCAGAGTGTGGACGCTTTCCAAAACTGTAGGACCACTTTCACCCTACACAAGTCAGAGGGAATGCAGAGAAGGTAAGATCCAATCATATGCGTGTGTGAGAGAGAGGACACCAATCTACCGCGAATCTGGGTAAATCAAATCATTTCATAACTTAACTCAGTGCTATGGCATAACTAGACATCCTTATTCCGGCGGACTAATCAACGTTATAAATCAAAGTATATGTTATCAGCCAAACCATAGTTCATTGAAATATATTTGTACCTCCAGAAAAGATAAAAGGGTTCGCACAAGAACAATTATTTATTGTAAAAGTCAATGTAAGCCAAGAAATAGCATGAGTATAGTCAAAGTATTAATTACTCTAACATTTGTAATTGTCATATTGTCCCAATATGCCATGGAATGTATGAATGAATGAGAGAGAGAGAGAGAGAGAGGGCATGATGTACTGTTTATTTATCTGTGTTTAATATATGTGTATATTCTGAACCACCGTAGTACTATGTCACGTCATTTCAGGTGCTTGAAAACAAATCCTCCTAGGTTTATTCTCGGTAACTCCGACTACAGGCACTTATCCTGGCCGTCTTATAATTCATGTAATGTTTAATTAGAGTGGCAGGTGTGTCACGGGGAGCGATTCCGTGTTGTTTTGTTGTTATTTAGTTTTGCCCGTAACAATTTTATTATTGAAGATTTTACATTAGAACCTGGGATGTAGAGGGTTTTCACGTTTCTCTGTCTTGGAGTGAATGGATTGGACTATCTCACTTCGTTCTCCAGAAATTTTTTTTATTCGTTAGCCTAGTTGTGTTACACCTATGTGGTTACAGAATAAATTGGTCACACATTGGAATGAAGAATTTATATGTAGTTGTTTTGAATGTACTGTACGAAATCATGTTTATATGTGAATTAGTCTGAACCACAGAGAAGGAAAAAAAGGGGGAAGGGCAGAGAACTTCTGTGTACTGATGCTGAAATTCTTCTAATAGAGTGATTTTCTGTGGGTCCGGACACACACTATATACGCTCCTATTTAGTACCCATCAATACAATAAAACAGTAAGATGGAATGAGGTTTTTCTTTCTCCGACTGAACTTTCATCAAGGTTTTGCCCCACTTAATCAGAGGGCCTGCGCACGCCTATAACGGAAAATCACGCCTAACAGATTAACAAATCTGATTAAAATAATTATAGATTAAATTAATCCAATTAACAAACGTATTCAGTATAATTCTACACTTAATATAAATTAAACTAAGGCAAGATTCAAGTGGATGATGTTTAATGTTGCATTTGGCCACAACGAATCGTCCGGGAAACAGCAGTTGTATATGTTCTTATGGACATTAACGAAAAAAAGGAACTTTTGATCTAGTAGACCGATTGAGCAGAAATTCAAGACCATAGTAAAACACATTCCAAAAGTCAAGATTCCGAAGTTTAATAACAATCGAGTGAAGGATAAGGCCGTAATTGAGTATCAAAATCACGGAAAATAACAAATGGACGTTTGAGAAGGTAGCATTTCCTGTTGAGCCGTGCCACTTCTCCGTGCTGATGGACAAAGAACGGGTCAATCACCTAATCTCGTCAAGGGTGCACTTCAACAATACAGGGGTAGATGGCGGATAACAAGTTTTTCTGGGGAGAAAGTAGAAAAGGACTTAATCATAGAGGGTAGACATGCGAACATCGAATGCAGGCAATATAGTCTCCGCGCGAGGCTGAAAGAAACACATTGCTAGTTGAATATTCGTTCGGAGCGCATCCGCGCTAGTTGATTTCGCGAAAGTGTATTTGTTCGTTTTCGACAGGTTGAACAGCCACATTATGGGCGAGTAGAACGATAAAGCGCCCCTTCCGATCGTGCCTACGTCTGCGACAAAAATCCATCTGTCGTCACGAGAATTTGATTACCGCCGTGATAAATTATAGCCCGATAATTGCATAGCATCAGCATACGAGACTGTTGCAGAAGTCTGAACCACCTAAAGAGAACGAGTGATCTAGTGTTACACAAGGCTTGAATCATTATTGATAGCGAATGGAGATGCCAATCCATTGTTGAGATGACTATCCATTGTTGAGATGTCAATCCATTGTGGAGATGTCGATCCATTGTTGAGATGTCAATCCATTGTTGAGATGACAATCCATTGTTGAGATGCCAATTCATTGTTGTGCGAACGAAAGATCCTGGCTTCAATTAAGATTACACCAGAGAAAGGAAGAATGAAAGGAATGCTGGTTGACAACTGTACATTAATTTCTGGAAGTGAAAGTGATCCCGTTAATCGAGTGTTCGTCTGAGATGACATTTCAGGTAGCAATGACCCAAGTCCAGCCGTAAGGTAAGAAAAGCATTTTTATGAACGTCGGAGATCGATCCAGAATATCAGCGCGAGATTCTAAATATTGGATTGTGAACTGTTTGATGACAGATATGGCGTAACTAGATGTGACCGGAAAATGAAAACCTTGGGAAAAAAGGATGGAGGGGGGGTTATTTTAGGAATACAAAACAAATTCAGATCAACCACCATAGAATTAGCTGACCTACCAATTGAATGTGTCCTCGAAAAAACTGTAATTAACGATATTATGTCTCTGTATATATGCATAGTATATTTCCCACCCTTGTGTACTATTTCAATTTATGAAGCGTTTTATGAAGCGATTTATTCTGTATGTCTTCCCGGTTCACGCATACTCCTCGTAGGTGATTTTAACTTGCCGGAAGTAACAGGTTCTAATTATGATTTCAGCAAAGGCTCGCAAAAATCTAAAACTCTCTCCAACTTTATGTCTTACTACAATTTAAGTAGTGTAAACAATGTGTTAAACACCAACAACAAAACGCTAGATTTAGTTCTGACTAACGTCCAAAACGTGTCGGTCTGTAAAGAAACTGAAACGTTAGTACCGGAGGATGAACATCACCCCCAACTTAGCATCGAATTCTTTGTTACGAAACATGTTAAAGCAAATAAAGGGAAAACAATTAGCATGCGTAATTTCCAAAAAGCAAACTTTGAAGTAATGTACCGTGAAATTGCTACCGTCAACTGGGAAGAAATATCCAACCAAAAGAATGTAAATGACGCGCTTGATATCTTTTACGAAAATCTTGATAAAGTTTTCGAAATCACCGTCCCGTACAGAAAGAAATCCATAACATCACGATATCCTAGTTGGTTCACCAGTGGCATAATTAAAAACATTAAAAGCAAATCCCACCACCATAAGAAATGGAAACGTGGAATTGGTAATACCAACTTTCATCGTGCACAGTTTGAAACTCTCCGCAAAATAACCAAAAGGCAAATTGAAAAAGCTTACAGGAATTACATAGCAGAAACAGAAAATTATATAAAACTCGATTTTAGACACTTTTGGTCCTTCGTCCAAAATAAAGGGAGGAAAAATACGTCCATGCTCCTCAAATACAATGACACTACACTAGACGATGACGAGGCAATTGCGAACGCCTTCGTTCAGCATTTCCTTTCCACCTATAAGAGCACGCCCGCGAATTACGACTGCAATTTAATCGAAGACCACGAAAAGATAGACGTAGGTGAAGCATTTGTACTAAACGCAGTCAGTATTGATGATGTTGAAAAGGCAATAAAAAAGTTAAAACCAAAGAAATCCTGTGGCCCTGACGGCATTCCGCCCTACGTGTTAAAAGGTTGTGCTAGCTTATTAGCCCTACCCTTAATGAAAATATTCAATCTTTCCCTAGCTACGTCTGTGTTTCCCAGGAAATGGAAAACATCTACAGTGCGTCCCGTACCCAAAAATAGTGGCACCGGTAACATTGAAGAGCATAGGCCCATATCTTTATTGTCTGCGCCCGCAAAAGTTTTCGAAAGTATTATTTATCAAAGATTGTTGTCACACATATCCCCAGTAATATCTGCAAACCAACACGGCTTCGTCCCGGGTAGATCCACTGTTACGAACCTATCCCTCCTAAGTCATTTCGTTGCAACTAATCTAGAAGAAAGAAAGCAAGTAGATGTCATCTATACAGATATATCCAAAGCCTTCGATAGAGTAAACCACGATATTTTGTTGAGTAAACTCTCGTGTTACGACCTCTCCAAACCAGCACTAAATTTCTTTGCTTCTTATCTAAAAGACCGTAAGCAGAACGTATCTTATAATGGAATTTTAACAGAAGAGTTCGCAGTTTTCTCAGGAGTCCCCCAGGGTTCGAATCTCGGACCTCTGTTATTTTTAATTCTAATCAATGACTTACCAAAGTACCTGTGTGACTCGTTCAGACTCTTATACGCGGATGACTCAAAATTCGGTAGGACTATTTGTAATATTGATGACTGCAAATCCTTACAAAATGAAATCAATACAGTAACAAAATGGTGCGAAATAAATGATCTTAATCTGAACGTAGAAAAATGCTGCACGATGACATACTCGCGCAACAGAAAGCAAATTGAATTCAATTACAAAATAAATAACACAAAAATTAAAAGGGTTAACGAGATGAGAGATCTAGGAGTTACATTTGATTCAAAACTTACATTTGCAACACATGTTGAAAGGGTCGTAAATGAGGCACACAGGAACCTAGGGTACGCAATTAGAATGAGTAAAGAGTTTATGAACAAAGAAATAATGAAAATAATATTTAACGCTTTAGTCCGAAGCAAAGTAGAATATGCAACAGAAATATGGGCTCCTCAGGACAAAAAGTACACGCATAAAATAGAAATGCTGCAGTCTAAATTCGTAAGGTACGCTACTTATAAAGAAACAGGCATATATCCCCGATACGAATCATACACTTCCCTCTGTAAACACCACAACCTGCCTTCTCTCAGCAAAAGAAGGAAGATGCAATTGCTCTGTTTCTTATACAAAATTATGAACAATAATATTCAAGTGCAACATCTTCTAGAACAAATACACATACGTGTTCCTATTTCCAAGACACGATCCAAAGGGGGCCTCTTTTACTGTAGTAACAGAAGATCGAACATCATAAATAAATCACCTATCAGGAGAATGTGTGAACTGTACAACAGATGTTCCGAAAGGGAACCAAAATTAGACATATTTAACATGCCTATTGGGACATTCAAAAATGTTATTCAAGGAATGGATGAATAAATGTCAACAATGTAAACATAAACGCAATATTTGTAAATACATATATTTCTTTCGTAGTTTATACTCAATTACATTTATGTACGTACTTTCTAGTGTGTCAATTATTTACAGGTCATTTATTACACACATAATTAATATATTTCTTTAATGTAAATAACTTCTATCCTTGATTTATCCTTGTTTATTTTATTTCCATATTTTATGTAATTTATAATATATTATATCAGTATCTTATATATATTGTACAGTGGGATCCATGAGTATTACCGTGCAAATTGTCCACCACCATGTTCGTGCACTTTATATGGTCCAATAAGAACTTCAAGAATTAAAAGAAAACTCAAAACAAGCTGTTCACAACTTCTGCATCAGCATACATAAAAATCCATTGCTTAAAAACACACAGAATATAAGAGAAAACTTAATGAAAATAGTCATGGACAATTTGCACGATAATACTCATGGATCCCACTGTACATGGTGGTAAAGATCTGAAATACTGAGTGTAAAGATAAATAAGAAATGTAGAACACTGTAATTGGGCATTCGCCTGTTGTGTTTAGTAATAAATAAATATTCCGTAGCCAAATAGACATAAACATTCTCTACTTCGCATACTAACATTTCGCCGTAATGATTCATTTGTAAACTGAGAAAGTAATTTTATAATTGATCCAAACCCTAAATAAGTAATAATCATTTGAGTAATTGTAAATGCAATTATCAGTCTTTAAAAATCACATTGCTTTGAGTAAGAAAAGTTGCTGACCAAAGTATTTAACTGAAAGCTAAACAACAATATTATTCCAGGAAAATAAAAGTATTTGTAGTAGGATTAATATTGTGTTATCTGCCGATGAATGTGTGAGTGAGTGTGTGGTTTGTGTGTGAGAGGGCAGTTTGTATAACGTGAATTGATTTTATTTAATTATATAGATTTCAAACCTATTTTCTTGTGTTACGTAATTTACAGGATTGAATAATGTAACTGTATAAACAAATTTACCTCGCTTTAAAGGTCCAACTGCATAAACACGATCCCTGAGACAATATTTATTATGATATTATTATTATTATTCCTTATGGCTTGAGTGCAGTTATCCTTGACATTATTTAATTAATTAATTAGTGTGCCTCTTACTTTAATTGCTTCCCACTGAACCCGAAGGTTTACACGCCTATGATCATAAACATGTTCTGAAATCCTCAAATTTCCTCATCCTCCTTACAAGTAGGGCAGATGAATTGTAATTCTTCCAATGTGACAACAAATCCACTCCTCACCGCGATACCAACGTTTGCATACAGGAGACTTACTGTCGTCGTTAGGTGCATCCGTCAAAGGAATATGATATGAATTTGTTATGGATCGTGAAGGGTAATGAATAATACACTTCTTTTTGGCAATTTTCTGAGGTTTCAAAAATATTATATGGATTAGAAACTTTTCTGAAGTGCCCATATTACACCGAATTGATGTGCTCATTTCCCCACTAATGTTAACGTTTTATGTAAGTTGGTACTACTGCGTTAGACGAGCCACACCACCATGATGCAATTCATAGTACTGTTCTAGCTTTGTTGTTACTATATTCATATGTCATTATCTCAAGTAATATTCTACTCAGATCTTAACTCGAAGTAGTAAAACATAACATCAGCTGTATTTTTGATGCAATTTCGAAAAGCACTTCTATTTAAACAGGTCCAGGACGTCTATTTTCGCCAGTTCAGATGGGAACGCATTTAAACGTAACAATCAAGACTCCACCAATGTTGTCAACCCACAGTTGACTTTTTCACGGCACACAGCATACGCCGTGACGCAATGACCTTAATTGGACCCATTTCCCCCCAATTTTTTAGCACTGAATTTGAAAATTCAGGTGCCATGGTGAGCGGATGCCAACCCGAAAAAAGGATGCTCCTGTATTTCATAATACCTTTGCTGACATATGCCTGATGATTTTGTATCTATTCACTTTGAGATTTCAAATTTAAAGAACGGATTGGGGCCTCGCATTCTAATCTCGCCCAGGGTTCCGCGATATGTTGCTACGCCTATGCTCAAGATCACACGACCATACACCGTGTGACTTCTTTTTGTGTGGTATCATGAAAGACAGGGTATTGACCGATGCCGCGTGCTATCGCAGCCCTAAGGGATAATATCATCGCAGCGATAGACACTATCGACAGGCCCATGTTGATGAGAGTGTGGCAAGAAGTAGACTGACGAGTCGATGTGTGCGTGTCACCCGTGGTGCACACATTGAACATTTGTATGTGAAAAAATATTTGAGTTCCTCGTTCCTTCTGGACTGGTTTTATTAACGTAAGTTCAATACTTTACTTGCAATAAATTTTTGTAACTCCTCAATTATTTATGAAACACCCGGTATAGTTACTGTGACGTTTTGAACAGCTTGTAAACTCCATATTAAATTTACTTAACGCGATGGATCAAGGAGACGAGTTTGCCACCCTTACGTCTGAGACATCTGGTGGTGAAACTTCCGAATTACTAGCAGCCACCAACGATAGTTTCGCGAGCGGGCCCAACGCAAGAGTATGGCTTATTCCGCGATGGAATATAGTTCCCCGTTTCATTTGCATTTTCCTCCGTCGCTGCAGTTCTTCCTCTACAATTTACCCATTCTTAGTGCAGCACACGAAACGTAGATGTACTTTGGCCGTATGTTATGCGTTAGACTAGACAAGATGCGAAGGTTGTTCTACATTTCAATTTAATTTAGCGGAAAAAAAATGAAAGGTGTAGTTGAATGTTCCCAAACTACTATAAGGAAGTGTTATACAGTGTTATCTGTGTACAATGTTGCCATTTGATTCCTTTTCTAAAATATAAGTTACTCACTCTGTATTTTACTTACAAATAGCGAAAAATAGTATACGCAAAAATAAAACTTTCACCCACAAAATAAGAAACACGCGCCGACCCTCGTTCAAGCTCCCCTCCCCATCCTTCCGAGACTGTAAATTCCTTCCTCGCAGAACATTCAACCCAGGGGGTGCTCGTTCGGCGGCGCAGATCGTATGCGCAGTTGTCCGTGGATACATGACGTCATCATCGAGAAGCTCGGCGCGGAAAAGGCTGGTTCCTTATGCAAATATTGAGATATTTGACAACGAATATCTTCTAAAATATAGTAACAGGGGAAAATTTACAACTTTTACTGTTAAGATGAATCCGTTCTAATCAATTTATCACAAAGTTGATTCAAATGTGTAAAATGGTTTTCAAGAAATCGTGTTACGAAGGAACCCCTGTTTTGTTCTCTCCAGGCTTCCAATGTAAGAGAGTTTTAACTTAAGCGCGTTGGATTTCTTTTTGCTCTATGTTTTAAAATAAGATTATTTTGTTCTTCTCAACTGAATTCATGCCTAAATGCTATGGAAAGTTGTGAAAACTATTATCAGAAAACTAACGGAAGAAATCTAAAATATCACAGCCTTTCCAGTCGGTAATTGCGTAAGTAAACGAAAAGACAAGATTGTTATAAAAAATGCGGGATTGCCCATTTTTGTGAAAAAGGCATTGTGCGAGATCTAAAAGCAGAACATTTTAATATTGTATGTAAATGTAAGGGTGTAATAAACGTGACTACTTCCCGTAAAATATCACTGCACTCTCCACGTTTCTCTTCTGTCTTTTCTTTGGCACCGTCAATAGCTTCAACACGTTGTTTTTTTTTATATATATTTGTCACATATTTGTTTTAATTAGTATTCTGCTCGTTCCGCCACCTGAACGCAGCAGCTAGGGCTCAAAGGGCAGTGCAGTTACACCGGAAGAAGGCTCGGAAATGCCAGGCTTCAGAAGTTAACTCATCCAAATTAAATTAAATAGGTATGTGCTCTCTCTAAATTTAAACATAGTTCACAAATAATTTGATTAAAAGTTTTAAAAGTATCTGTTTTATTTAATAACGTATTAATTGGTGCAATCTTCTCCAGCATAGCTATAGACAGTGACCACACTACAAGGGGGGGGGGGGCAGGAGAATTTCTCTCTCTCTCTCTCTCTCTCTCTTATCTGCCCCCAGTATAACGACAAAAATAAATAAATGAATGAATGCTCTTTTAGCCAAAATATGCATTTTTGTGTCGTTTGTAACGGAATAATAAACATGATTGCCCCGGGAAAATATGATTTACCCTTCCATCTTTTCTATTGCGCAGTCACTAGCTACAACATATTTTGATTTCTATTGTTCCCACATATTTATTTTAATTTTAGTATTGTGAATCATATTCCACTGTGTTACCTCACGTAGCCACCCCCCCCCCACACACACACACACACACACGCGCGTATGTACGATTTCAGTTGTAAGTTTTAGACTAAGCTTGTCAAATGTCCACTTATATCTTTGTATTCTTGAGCCATTTAAAAAGAATCATTTCGCCCCTTCTTCTGGACGATGTTTTCCCACTGGAAGCCCCTTTGCAGTTCGAGATCCGGGGCTATAGCCTTCCCAAGCCACAGTCTCCTCCAAATACTGTCCTGGCCTCATGAAAGAAAAATATATGTATTGATACGAAATATTAATTTGACTTGGCAGTTTCTTTTTTCGAACAGGAATAAGTTTTAAATTTTAATAGCTTATAAATTTACACTAGCAATTTTGAGTAAAGGTTTTACGTAACCCTAAAAGTACATTTAGAGACTGCAAGGTCAACTCTCGATATTTCAGATATATTAATAATTTTCATCACAACGTCTAGTAATAATTATTTGTTACTTCAATAACCTCCTCGCAAATGTTTCTCGCATATTAAAACGTAAATGCCATATGATCGTCATTTTCTGTTTATTTCCTTGTAATGCTGACCTCCGTGGCGAAGTGGTTAGCACAACACTTTACGATGCCAAGGGCCCCCAGGTTCGAATCCCCGCCCGGGCATGGGTCTACTTTCCTTTCTTCAATTTCATCATATCATCACGCATCCTCATCTTTGCGATTAGCCATATGTGACAGATAAGCGAAGTAAAATAAACTAAGTCAATTAATCAATTACTTTTTAAAACTCTTTCATTCTTCTTTAGCATGTCACGTTTTTGTTAAAATTATATTACGATTTGTAAAATGAAAATTCTAAAGGAGAACACGCAACTTTCTTTGTAGCTCATCGGTCAGAAAGTTTCAGGAATATGGATTTTCAAAATACATTTTTTCACATGTAATTTGTCCCCTTTTAAAAGTAGCGCGTTTTCAATTATGTTACTAATCATTAAAAGGATGCCTTAATACCATCTTGGAGGATGACAATTAATAATTTTCCCCTCCTAAAAGTAATAATATACTTTCGCTCTCTGAATCTCCCATATAAATGCTAGGGGCCGTCTGCTTCAGCCGAGCTCACTCCCTCTCTGGTGACGTCACGCGTTCGTGCAAGATCGGCAATCTTCGGATGGCTTTACCTAATCTCTATCTACCTTGCATTCAACCAACACCCTTCGACTGCTTTTGTTTTGATTTCTGTCTGTCCCCGAGGCTAGGTTGACCAGCGACTCAGGTTGGGTTGGAATTTCCTATGCGATTGTTTTGGTGATGGTTATTCCGTGTTGTTACCAATAAATTCCAAAATCTGCATTTCAGGCCTCCTCCATAGCGTAGTGGATAACGCTCTCGCCTTGTGATCAAGGGGACCGGGTTCGATCCCAGGTGGGAACACATTATACAGTGTACGCCAGTTCCGATTTGCCTATCTGAGCAACTAGTGAACCAAAAACTTCGTCGCTTTTCACGGCGAGGTTAAATGTTGAGCCGATGAAGCAGGGAATAGAACAAATGCACTAAAATATCCAAACCATGGGCATAATTCGAACCTAGAGCTTTTAGAACAGAAGTCAGTTCTGCACCACCCAGTTTTGGAATAATAAACTCCTTGGTGAAAATGTCGTCTGAGGTTCAATACCTGCCGAGTGGCTTTGGATAACACCTGCTCAGCGCAACGAGTCCAATTGTCTTTATCGTGCCGTGCCGACCTTCGTGGTCGAATGGTTAGCACAACGCGCTACGACGCCAGGATTCCCGGGTTCGAAATCCAGTCTTGGGTATGGATGTTTTTTGTGAGTGTCCTTTTATCAATTTCATAATATGTCACTCATTCTCATCTTCGCGATTAGCCAAAAGTGGCAGAAAAACGATGGAAAATAAACCAAATAAATAAATAAATCAAACTAATTGTCGCTGTTATTTGGCTTTCTTGGCGAAGGCTTCTCCTTTTCAATCCTCACGATGCTTGGCCAACACTGACATTTGCGACTCCCATTGGGTATAAAAGGCCAGACAGTTCACACCGAAAGCAACATTTGACTACCTGGGACTACATATGAATTAATCATTCATATCGCTATTAAAAATCGTAATAGAAATTATGTTTCAATCTGGAGAAAATAGATATAGAAATATATTAAAGGCACAAATAAATACAACGTCAAGGCAAAATCAAAATATCTCACCAGGAAATAGTGTTATTTTTACGAACATTATAAATTAACAGTATTTCAATAACCAAGAACAGTAAAATAATACTAGTAATATTAAATAATACAACCTCAGAAAGTGGAATATATCTGATTTTACTCTTTCACTCATTCTGTCTTTTATGCAACGCGTTACTTTCCTACTTTTTGTTTGCAAGTCGGCTCGCAAATATGGCGGCGCTGCGAGAAACTCGTATATTGTGTTAAATCAATATCATTTTTTATTTGCAAATAATAAGATAAATGGTCTCGATCGCTGTACTAGGAGTTGAAACCTTTTAATAGGTAAGTCAATTCAAATATTTCTTTCCCATGAAAAATAATTTCGGCATAAATAAAAGTATGCTGAAATAAGTTCACGAGACACCAGATTCTATTCCCCCCTCCCCGGGGTCAGAAATCTCTGTCAATCAGTGGCGTGACGCAATATCCTAGCAAGGTCTATCTTCCAACGATCACTACAGAATCCGTCACTTCCCTCCCAGCTTTCTTCACCTGTTCAAAATGTTCCTACGCAAGTCAAGCTCCTATCACGTTTTACTGAACTACAGTTTGTAAGAAAATCAACAAAATGAGAAATCATCTTTTTAAATTTCGATTTCGGCTGAGGAAGCTATGATAGCCCAGAACCTACCGAATAATGTTTCAACTATCCTTGAACCCAGCCCAAGAGAAATTACTGGTGACGCCACTGCTTATCTCCAGGGGGCGGTTGTTCCTCGAGAAAATAGGACCAACCGCCCGCCCCCTCATTGAAAAAAATAATAATATTTTGATTTGATTTATTTTACTTCGCTTCTTGTGCCACTTTTGGCTAATTTGCGAAGATGGGGATGAGTGATGGTATGATGAGATTGATGAATAGACATCACAAACGTCCAAGCCCAAGCCAGGATTCGAACTCGGGACCCCTGGCGTTGCAGCGCGATGTGCTAACCCCACCCCTTCATTGAGATAAGCAGTGACGTTACCAGTAATTTTTCTTTGGTTGGGCTCAATGGTGGTTGAAACATTTTTGGTGGGCTTTGTTTCAGTTGTCGTGGCCAAATTAGCGGTTAAATTTTCACGCAAATCAGGTGGCATCAGCGTGATATAGAAACGCGATTATCAATTTATACACATGTCCCCCTCACACACACACGAACGAACGAACGGAAACTGAGACAGAACGGTAATTCTACAAATCGAGCATATGAATTGGTCGTTAAACTACAAGGAAAATGTAACTGAACTGCAGTAATATGAGTAAAACTCTTCGATAGCGAAATTTTTCATTTCATGCGCAAAATCTTCGACTTTAGCATATACAGATATCTCTCTGTAGTAAAGTGTGTACCCAGAATTTTTATTTCCTGCGGGGAGAGAATCTCTTGTCAATACTGATTTCTAGAGTGGCTGAAGAAAATAATAATAATCTACTGTTGTTATTATCATACACAAGCAAATAGAACACGTTACTTCTAGTTTCAATTGTTACAGAGAAACGAAGCATTGATTCATACACAGAGCAGTAGGAGAAAAATTACGTTTCATTTGACGTCACTTTCTTTCGATAGATTTTCAACGACTTGTTCAGAGATTATTGCACAATGCAGGGAGGGCTTTACTCAATTTCTTCTTCTTCTTCCTTTTTTCTAATCCCAGTCATCTAAAATTTATATTTTGTGCATCGCTTCTACTTCACTATCCTTTCCAGTAATAGTGACGATCTTCCATGTTCCAAATCTCATGTTGTGTCTTCTATGCAGATGATATTTCATGTATTACGAGTCCAACCTAGGGCCCTGTTACCTCGGGACAACTGGCCCTCCCAATATTTGTATCCCCTTATGAGGAGAATGGTAGCCGGGTTATAACCCCCCCCCGCACTGGCTGTTTGGTTTGATTTGCTATATTTTACTTCGCTTTTTGTGCCACTTTTGGCTAATTTGCGAAGATGGGGATGAGTGGTGATGATATGATGAAATTGATGAATATACACTCACAAATATCCATGCCCAGGCCAGGATTCGAACCAGGGAACCCTGTCGTTGTAGCGCGATGTGCTAACCACATGGCTCCATGGGTTCTTATCCACTATTCGAAGCACCCCTTTGTACGTACTAAAGGGAGTTCCTCATCCGGCACTTGAGGGATCATTTGATTTTGTGCATTTTCACTTTATTATGATCTTTCAGGTACATAGATCGTTTCCGGTTGTTGGCGAATCGTTTGCTTTTCCAGTCCTAAGGGGTACAGGGAGGACATGAGGTGAAACTAAAAACATAATATTACGCAAATAGACGCATACTGATCAACACACACATATACAAACAACATACAAGGTAACTCTGGGTAAGATGACATATTTATGTTTGTTTAAAATGAAATGGGAAATGGGAAAAACAAATATTATCACACTCAATATAGTGCGTGTTTAGTTACTGTAAACTAGGAAAGTAATAATTAATTGTATTACAATTGTATTCGGCTCAATGTGAAAAGGTTAAGAAATGCAATGAAACTAAATGCGTCAAAACTTACATTTATCTTCGACAAGGGGATAGTGGAACAACATATGAAGTTTGCAATATCACAAAGAGAGAGAAAGGAAATTGAACACTTTGTATTACAACGTATAAGACTCAGTATACAATGTAAATTAAATATATAGTAATACAAGAAGCATTGAAGCAAAAAAAATGCTTTCGTTTAGAATTTTTTATAATATAAATGGTCCTTTCTGCAAATTTCGTGGAGCAATTTCTTACATTTAATTCATTGAATCCAATCACATTTTGGCCCCTTTTTATCGAAATAGAATCATTCGCATCTTCATTCTCATTGTCATTCTACTGTCTATGAGATTCTATAAAATTTAATTCTGTCGTTCACATAAAAGATGATGATGCGTTACATGTTAGTAGAGCTAGGCCAGACTGTCATTTGGGTATAATCGCACCACTAGTCAGCATGGGGGTCCCCAGGATTCTTTCCAGGGAGGGGCAAACAAGGTACTTTTCTTTCCAGGTGGGAACAAAGGAGGCACATTTTTTCCCCATAATAGTGATGCCCCCTCGAAAAACAGTATTTCAGTCCGAAATTATTGTTTCCTCAACTAATTTATAATAATGAACATGAATTACTGTAATTGAAATGAAATTATGTGTGAAATATATAAGTTTTAGGTCGACATTCATTTTCCAGGAGGGCGTGGCCCCCCTTGCCCCCTCCATTCCATAGGACCATGATAGTCAGTGTTCCACCTATTAGGACCATAGCATTTTTTTTATCCAGTAAAATCCAGTTGATTTGTTCGTGGCCCCCAAAAGTTTTATCAGCAGGTAAACTACTTTCCATTATTTTCACTCAGTCATTTCCGCTTCTAAATAATATTTTATTTTTAATTTTCATTATTTTTCATTTCTCAAACCCCACATTGAGTTAAACAGAATTTACTCGCTATTATTCTTGAGAGGGACCTTACGCAGCCAATAGTTTCATAGAATTTAGTGATAATGAATATTTCTCAAATATTCAAGGAAACAAGAAAAAATAAGCAGATATCCGGATGTAAATAAAATAATGAAAACGTTATTGTTATTTCTATTTCTATTTTGCTTACGTCGCTTTTGTAACTTTTGTGATATTTGCGACGATGATGATGAACGATGAAGCGATGGAACAAATACACATGCATATTTGCTTGGGATTCGAACCTACGACAATTTCTGTCTTACCTCCACCATGGAGGTCAATTATTATCATCATTATTATTATGTCATGTGATCAACCAGCATAAATATGTAACAAAAGCTTGGACAAACATAAAATACACGAGTTCAGTACATTTACACGTAATATTTCCTTTTCAATGGAAAAGATAGTCCTGCTCCCAACAGAAGAAAGTTCCTTCCTGGCCTGGCTCTGGTAATCGACCATTCATTCCAAAGAAGGATTCTGAAATTCGACCTTGCCCTTTTGTAGTGATGGGTTCAAGCCGTTCATTTGTGCGAGTCGACTCATGAGCGCTCGCTCACTGAGAAGAGTCGTTCAAATGAGTCGTTCAAAAGAGTCGCCAAGCTTATTTTTCTCGAAACACATGCCTGAAGAGGGGGAAGGGGGTAGGTGGTGTTGAAGCAGATGATTGTATTTAAGTAAACGAACACAACGTACGTCCTTCAAGATCAATAAATTGTATTGCATTTTTGTGTATGTGTGTGTGCGTGTAGCCGACTAGATGGCCAAGATTCTGAAGTAATCGACATTTGATCTTGCCACAGAAGTTCCCGGGATCTAGTCCCGGTCTGGGCAAGGATATTCTTTACGAGTGTCCCTTCATCTATATCATCACGCATCATCCTCATCGTCGCGATTACTTAAAATTTGAAGAAAAGCGGCATAAAATAAGAAAAATACAAATACGATTCTGTATGTGTGTGGATATACATATATGTGTAAACAGTAAACACACACACACACAAACAAAATTTATACTTTTTTTTATACACATACTTGTTTTCATTACTCTGCCTCATGAGTGAGATTTTCTATATTTGTATCTTGTTTCAGTTTACATTTCATGCTGCGGATAATGCAAATTATGCAGTACGATAGCATACACAGAAATGCTATATAATTATATCAACCTTTTATTAGTAATAACGTGCATTTACATATTCTTCCTTTTTTGCATTCGATCACTGGTTTTAATATCGCAACAAAATGCACTCCAGATCTGCGCTGCGACACATGCTTGCATTTCCACGAGCATCGCTCGTTCTCGACTCTTGAAACAGCACGAAGAGTCACAGCACAGTCCCACGACTCTTTCCCCATCATTCGTTCACGACTCGCGAGTCGGCACGAAGAGTCATTAAGCACCTTAGCGACTCTTCTCCTCCCTCATCGTTCACGACTCGCGAGTCGGCACGAAGAGTCATTAAGCAACTTAACGACTCGCTCGCCTTAGCGACTCTTCTCCTCACTCATCGTTCGCTCGCGAGTCGCGAGCTCTCTTACACAAGGCGCGGCGGCGGCAGTCTCGCCAGCAGACTGGATCTACAGTTTAAAGTAGGATCCACCCGCTCGCTCTCCGCGGATGGCTAACAGCTGTGTTTAAGAAATATATATCGCTCTTGAACATTATCCATGTACATCCCATATCCATGTTTTTGTTGTTCTACAGTCATTCAATATAAGTTTCTGCCAATATCATAATGTATGATCGAATTTCTATAAAGCGGGCCAAATTATACGTATGTATTTTTTTTTAATGTTGCTTTCTACTAGTAAAACACCTTAACACGTAGGCTCACCGCAGATGGCCAACAGCTGTTTATATCACTCGTGAACATGACCCATGTCCATCTTACGTAGTTGTTCCTAATTCTGCAGTCATTCAATAAAAGCTTTTTTGCAGTATCATGTACGATGAGATTTATGATTAAACTTCTATATTTATTCTTTAATGCTGTTTTCATTAGTAAAATATTTACACGTTAATGTTAATGAAATATTTCACGTCATATGAAATCGATTTTGTCAGACAATGTTTAAATTTCACTTTATGCTCGGGATTGAAGCTACATTTTAAACTGGGGGTCTAAATCACTGGGCAAGGTGCCTCCACAGAGGATCGAATCCGAGACAGGAAGCGATTTCCTTACCAGGATTTAACAAGGAATGAAAGGATGGCTGAATAACATAAATAAAACATACTCCATGGTGCATGTTCTTTGTTTCTTGGTTTCTATGTTGGCCAGCTTGAAATAATCTTGGAGTGACAGATAAGTGGTGTCGCCCTCCTCAAAGTAAGCCTATTGACACCGAAAGTTCCGGGTTCGAACCCCAGCCCAGAGATGAGTGGTAATCTGTATTTAACCTCTTGTCAATTACTCTAATCACCATCCATCCTCCGTCGTTGCCTTGTAACAATACCTGGTGGATCCCACTTTAAACTGTAGATCCAGTCCCGATTAGCTTATCTGTACGTAAAATTCATTCATCCTCGCTGTCAATACTAAGTAATTAGGTATAAAAGATGCATAAAATACAACAAAGCGTGTTAGGCAGTTAAAATATTAAAACTGAATTAATAAATTATAAAATATAATTACTGCATGCTAATTTATAAGAAATTATAGCATTTTAAAATTTGTTTGTTCCTTAATGGGAAAATAACTAGTAGCTTATTTCTTCTGTTCATTCTCATGTTAACAGATTTGTTTTCTTGGATAAATAAAATTGAACGTGTAAATTAAAAGGTTTACATGTGCACGAAGCGAAAGAGCAACTCGATCGAGTATCGTGGTGAGACAAGATGACTTGGCACATCGTTTCAACTCGTGAATGAGAATGCATGTCTTGTTCGCGATTTGATTTCAAGTTAAAAACACCTGTCTGGTCTTGTTCGCTTATCGATTTCAAAGCATAAATCGGTATCGTTACTCCAATGAGACGAGATTCTCGGACAGTACATTTTACACAGAGTGTCTCTCATCATCTCACCAACTTTGGAAGGGTTGGCCCTGTTTTCATTGAGATTTTGTAATGTCCTGCTACTTGTGAAACTGATTCACTTCCAACAATTTCAGTCGCCTCTGTGGAGGAGTGGTTAGAACAGTGCGCTAAGAGGAATCTCGGAATTGAGTGTCACTTCATCAATTTCATTATATCATCACTGATTTTCATGTTCGCGATTAGCCAAAGTGGCAGAAGAGCAAAGCCTGGGCAAAAGTGGTATCCCGAGCCGCTATGTGTTTCCACCGAATATCGGCCTCAGGATTCCCTGCCCTCGTGCCGCGATGTGCTAACCACTCCGCCACGGGGGCCGGCCCTCCCCATCCCATCTCTGTTTTATACTAAAGGCTATGATTGAATATGAATTTAAAATTTTGTGTGCGTCACTTAGGCTATTTTGCACCCTTCACTTTATACGGGATCCAGCCCCTTACCAGAACTAAAATAACATAACTGTAATGTCCTGTAGTAACTAAAATATTAAAATAATCTGACCGGTTAAAAGCTGAGGCTGTAAAGGCACTCTGCACACATAAGGACAAAACACAGGACAACACACACACACACACATTCCTACGAAAATTATACTGGCCGTAGGTATAGACGCCAGAGCCTCGTTAGTCTGCAAAATGCAGTCCAGGGTGTACTATGTGGAAGTGAGGTTGACAATTGGGTGTACTACGTGGAAGGATCATCCCTTACATCCCTTAAACTATATTTCTCGAGACCCTTGATGTGCTAACCACGCCGGCATACATTATAGAATACTTGAGTTAGTTTTGTCAATATTAATTTTATTGATTGCATTTTTGTTTTGTAATGATTTTGCGCACTGAATTTTCATATTTATCTTTGCTTTTCATTTGTGTTTTACTTTTATTTTGTATATAATGCTGTGTTTCTATTAGTGTTGCCCACGGGACGAGACGGGACACAGGCTTTTAAAAATTCGAGACGAGACGAGATTGATCATGTGTCCCTTTGACAAACGAATATTTTCGAGACGAGACAGCATTTCACAGCATTTACACGAGACGAGACAGGCCAAAGTCTCGTCTCGTGGGCAACACTAGTTTCTATTGGTGTAAATTTGTGATTCGTCTCTAATAACGTTATCATTTCAATGTGATTTAAATTTTAATCTTCTAATCTCACGTGTATAATATATAAGTATATGTATGTACACATGCATACAGAGAGAAAGAGAGGGAAATTGCATGATATGATCGTTAGAGGGGAAATCCCCACCGTTCCCCGCATAATTTCAAATTTGTTCCTTGTATTACACAAAATATATTAAATTAATGTTATAACAAATTGAATATCTATTATAGATCGGATTATAAGAAATTATGTATAACTGCGTGTGTGAGCGTGTGTTTGTCTCTCAGGTTCTTTATTAAAAAATCAGAAAAACAGAACATAATGTAGTATTCAAATATAAAAAGACCTTCATTTCACGAGTCCATTTATAATTAATTCATTATCATGTGGTTTGTTCTATTAGGTAATTCTTAACTGAATATAAAAAAATGTAAGTTATAATTTTTGTTTTAATACATGTTTGTTATTTTCACTAAAGGTTTATCATTTGAACTTGTGCTTGCTGCTTGTATTACGTCATTTTTGGATTTGGAGTAACATAAAACAAAAGGTGTTTATTGTCTTTGATCTTGCTTTAGAAAATAATGATTGGTTGATTGATTTGGTTTATTTTACTTCGCTTTTCTGTCACTTTTTTTGGGTAATCGCGAAGATCAGGATGAGTAATGAGGTGTACTAACCACTCCACCATGGAGGCCGGCGCTTTAGAAAATAATTAAAAGTAACAATCGCTTTCGACACTAAGTATTTTGTGTTGCAAATTATAAATTACTGCCTCCCTTTTCTGATTCACTTTAATAGCATAGTGGTTAACGCTGTCATGTATTAAAATGGTTTGCTTGGCAAAAATTGTTATAAGTCCACTTTTATGCTCCAATAGGCTAATCGGGTCTCCCCGATGGCGTAGTTATAACGTCGCCGGTAATCAAGGGGTACCGTGTTCAATACAAAGTGGAGGTTCGGATCCCACTTTAAACTGTAGGTCCAGTCCCGACTATCCTATCTGCACATAAAGTGGACTTAAACAATAACAACTCAAAATAGGCTAATCGGAATATTGTAATCAAGAGGTCTGTGCCTAACACCTTCCCAAAATCTTTACAAGACTCCCCTAATATTTTTTACTAACATTTAATTTCTTGTAATTTTAGCGCTAATGGTTTGGCCGAACTTGAAACTACAGGACAAATTTGTTGGCTGTTCTTCGCTGCCCGTCATGGGCTGAGGTTGCGCGCTCTCTCTCTCTCTGCAAACAACACTCGCGAGTCGCGATCCCGCGAGTCGACTCTTTCCTTCGTTCAAAGAGTCGCTAAAGTGTGCCACGACTCTTTGAACGAAGGAAAGAGTCGACTCGCGAGCATGCTCCTTCCCCTCTCATCGTACACGGCACGTTTCAGCCAGCTTTACTCAACTAGGGGTAGGGAAAAGGAACAGAGAGGACCCCCCCCTCCCTCTCCTCTCCAGTCCCCATTTGCTGCCCGCAGAATCGACTTGCTTTCTTTAAAAAATTCCGGCCGCCAGGCGAGTATACACTTGCGCATGCGCCTTCCTCGCAAAATTCGTGGAAAGGAGAGGGAATAATGGAATAATAGTTGCTTGGCGGGCGGAGGAGTCGTGGCACACATACGACTCTTTGAACGTGTCGTTCAATTCTGGTGAACGAGTCGTTCACCGCTCACAAGAGAGAGTCGTTACTTTTGAACGACTCGTTCACGAACGACCCATCACTACCCTTTTGGCGGTGACAACACAGCTCTCTGAGGGAGGGTCGAGGAACGGTACAGTCCATTCCCCTCCGGCTATTTCGAGGGTATGGCGAACATAGATTTCGCGGATCTATGAATTTGCGGCCGGAATTGTTGGCGTGACAATTATACTTTCTTATATTATCTGCATTAGGAAAGTGATAAAAGACTGTTATACTGCTTTTGTTATCTCGCCAAATTTTCAAGTTAATTGCTCTCCTCTTTTTTCTTGCTAATACAAACAATCCTCTCTTCTTTCTTGGCGGTGACGTATATTCTTATTTTATGTTGACAACACAACACTCGCGAGACTCGAAAAACGTTTAGCTAGCAGAAGCTGTCCAACTCGAATATCCCTCCGCCCGCTGGAAGTTCCAGGCGGTGTCGCAGATGGCAGCACAATTTGCCGTGATAAAAATACGTTGCAGGCTTGGAATGTTAATGTAATTGCAAAATAATACGCAATCTTGCCAATAACAAAAGTATAGCAATCGCAGCATAAATGTTTCCTCTTGTGATCTACGTAGTCGTTTTTTTAATATTCTTCTTGTGAAATAAGAAAATTAAGTGGAAAGACGTGAGAGCTGTATTTTGCGATTTATTATTATTTTGCGCTTAATGTAATTATACAATCTATAATATAGGTACGAGTACACACACGGACAAGTACGAAGAACAATGTCCTGCAAGCAGAATGTCGAAATTCCATTTCAGAGCTACACAATCACAGTAGCAATTTAACATGTAAATGAATGGGACGAATTTTCAAGATGGCGGCCGTAGTCTATCCCCTTAATGCCATCTACTTCGTCTATACACAATAAAAACTGTATACTATTAATTATTATTGTGTCTTCGTCAGTTTTACTGCATATCGTGAACGATACATAAAACACGACGCGGGAACAAATTCCACCACGACGGGACCTGCAATAGTCTATTCCCTTTGGAGAACCCAGAGATGCCGGGTTCGAATCGCAGCCTGGGCATGGGTGATCCTTGTCTCACTTCATCAATTTAATAACATCATCACTCATCCTCATCTTCACGATTAGCCAAAAGTGGCAGAAAATAAACCAAATCTATCAATCAAACATGTTTAAATATTATGAAAACTTTTGGTACATATCATAAACAATTTTTACGTACGTAGAATAAATTAGAAACACGTTGTTATAGCTTTGAATTGTACTGTTTAATTATTCCTTAGACAGAGAGAAAGAGAGATAAAACATACGGCGACAAAGAGGAAAATGAAAAGAAGGATGCAAGGCAACGAGAGAGAGGAGAGAGAGAGGGAGAGAAAAAGAGTGATTTGATTTGATTGATTTAGTTTATTGTATGTAGCTTCTTTTAGCTAAGGTGGCCGCGGTGGCTCAGTCGGTAACGCGTCTGACTACCATGCGCAAGGTTCCGAGTTCGATCCCCGGCCGGTTCAAATCCGGGAACTTTTCTAACGGTCGAATAACCGTACCTGGGGGAAACCCTGGGCGGTAAAGGCGGTCATGGGCGTGATGCTGATCACATCACCCCCACTCACGACCGGATCAAGAAAGTGTGGGGCGTTACCCTCACACCCCCTATACGCCTTCATGGCGTGGTGCTATGCACAGGGGAAAACTTTATCTTTTATCTTTCAGCTTCTTTTAGCTAATCGCGACGATTAACAAAGAAATATTGCATGGCTTAATTGGAATAAAATAAAATAATAAAATTATTATTAGATGTAGAACAACCATCATTTGGCTGTACCGTACAGTGATTAGAAATAAATTATGGCAATTCAAATGGAAATGTATTTACTTGCCAATTGAACCAATTACTTAGGATTGTTACTCTTTTGACAATGTTTTGTGTTATTTATTGTTGCCATGGAACAAACATTATGTATATTAATATGAAGCAATATGGATAAAGAAGCTTTCCAACTGTTATTCTTTCTGCACTGAACATTTCCTTTATCTCAACTGTGCAAATTGCGGAAAAGAAATTTACTCTGATAATCGCTTACGTATGACAAAGGTAAGTAGGGTATTCTCGGAAAAATATGAATTTTCAACTTGAACTAATGTATCGCGCAGCAGATTGTTTAGATTTTTTTGTCCAAGTCTTTCCTAAGCGCTTATTTATTAAAACTAAAGCATTACGTTTTAATACCTCATTTTCCGACTAGATCACTACTTCCACCTTACTGCTTTTAAATATTCAGAGATATTGATTTTATGATGAACCTTAATGGTTGGAAATCCTTGTAAATGTATTGTTTATCTAATTCGTCTGGAGACAACAACATAAACTTTTACTTTAATATACCTATTTCACTATTGAAACCGATTTGCAAATTGAGCATTTTTCTGATATTTTTTGACGCACACTCATGTACGTTGTAAATGCGAGGCGATGTTTTGTTGGAAATAATTACACATGTTCGAAACAATGAAGTTTGAATTTGTTGCGTGCAGCCATATATTTAATAGAACAAAATAAGTGTTAAGGTAGGTGAGCCAAAAGTAGCTCGTATTCTCAAGGCGGTTCACGTTAAGAAAAATCATGTTAGCAACAGCTAACAAAAGGCATTCCATTAATGTATGCAGTCTCCCTCAGGTACACCATGCAGAAAACGAACTGTTTCGGACTGCCAGCAGGCATTTGATTTAGGTTATTGTGGAATCCCTGGCGTCATAGGGACTGTGCAGAACAGTCTTCCACGGAGGTCGGCTATTCGACGTTACTGTATATAATACATGTCAACAATCAAAAGTTTGACACCAACAATTTTCTCTAATAAAATGAAGAATCGTGAATAAACATGAATAATCTTGAGCAAAAGCACCATCATTTTCTAAGCCAACCAACCATAAGCCGTGGTGGGCCACCTTGGGAACAGATGTAACGAATTTGTAGTTTTTTTAAAAAATAAAAGTTACAAGCAATGTTACAAAATATCCATTTGGTACATGTTGTTATTTCTTTTAATTTCACAAATTTATATCTCATTAGAGATTTGTAAACTGCCATACAAGCTTAACTGGGGCCACCTTTGGTTCACCTATCTTATTGTAGTCCAGGCTATTTGCATTGAGACCTCAACAAAATTGCTGAATAATAACATACCCAAAATCAGAAGAAATCGGACAAAAGGAAACTCCCAAAAGACGAATTTCAAAATGGCGGACGAGCAATTTCCTACTAAATGAAAAATTACGCTCTTTAGAAAGAAACAATACTTTTATTTACATTAACTATGTTTCAAAGAAAACTATCCTTCAACAACATACTACAACAAACAGAGCATTTTGTTATGTAATTTTAATGTTAGAAGGGGTGTAAGGGGTGACCTTCCACGTAGTACACCCAAATGTCAACCTCACTTCCACGTTAGTGCACCCTGGACTGAAGACTAACGAGGCTCTGGCGACTGGCTCCATGGCCAGTATAATTTTGTTTGTGTTGTCCTGTGTTTGGTCCTTATTTGTGCTGAGTGTTCTTTGCAGTCTCGGCTTTTAACGAAAGTCAGAACATTTTAATATTTTATGATTTTATTTCAGCAACGTTAGAGTTGTTGTGTGTAATGGTAAGGGGCTGGACCCCGTATAGTGTGACGGGTGCAAAATAGCCTTAGTGCTGACGCACCCAAAATTTTAAAATCCAAATCCAAATTTAATGTTAGAAATTCTTTACAGAAGTTAACAATCAAGAAAATAACAGTGACTTCAAGGGCCTTGTAATAAATGGTTTCCGGGTTCGATACCCGGTAGAGGTATAGTGCTATGCATAAGTAGGCGAGGAAATTGTCCATCACATATTCACTAGCTTTGTTTTACGTAATGAGAGCTTAAATCATCGAAAAAAAACTTCAAACAAGCTGCTGACAAACCTCTTTACCAGTACGGATAAAATTACATTTCAAAATCGATAAATTAAAAAAAAAGTAAAATTGGAAAAGTACAGAGATTTACTAACTTCAGGTTTAGTTTCAATATTTACTTTCTTTAGGTTCGAAACTTATTCTTTTACAGTCTATATTACTTTGTAACTTAACGTGACCTAACACAAAACAGCACAACAATGTTTAACATGCAATAGTTATTGTTCATTGTTGAAGCTCGTTATAGTAGCTATGAAACAACATCCAACACTTGAAGACCCAACACGTTTAAGGATTCTATTGAACTTTTACTTAAGGTAACATTTCTGTAATACCAGATTTCCATTCAAAAGTGGAGAGATGCTGCCAGCTGCAGGATAGTACGTAAGTTTTTGAATTTCATTATTTCCAGTCGCTTTTCTGTAATTTCTGGCTAATAACGACGATGCGAATTTAGTGGTGATGTGATTAAATTATGGAAAGGACACTTACGAGGACACCCCTGCCCAGAATGAGATTAGAACATGGGACCTCCTATGGCAAGATCAAAAGTCGGCCACTAAACACACTCGGTCACCGAACCGGAGTGTTTGTGTTATTAATGCTACTACATTGATTTGGCTTATCTTACTTCGCTTTTCTGCCACTTTTGGCTACTCGCGAAGATGGGATGATTGGACAGTGACAAAGAACACCCATTCCGAGGCCGGCATTCGAACTCGGAACACTTATTAATGCTATATATGTTCAAATATGTGTGTCTGTAAAATAGATAAACCCTGTGGCCAAGAGGTCTTAGAGGGCCAAAGCCTGCCAACCAGATTTCAGTTAAATGGCGAACTAGTCAACTCATAGAGTCCCATCACCGCTGCTGTACACAGCTTGATAGATTAGATTGCAGAATGAATGCTAGTTATTCTCTTTATATGCTATTTTATCTACTAGTTATATCCTGTGTATTATATTATGTAATAACAAAATATAACACACAGGATTTTCCTGAAGTTACTTGGATTCTTGCTATAACACGATTATGCCTTGTTTCCATATTAAACACACTATAGTTCCTGACCAAGGCAGTTTTTTTAAATCTTTTTTTTAAGAAAAAATAAAAGTACTTTACATGTTACGTTTCCACCCTATATCTCATGGATTCTCATGGCAAGAAAATGTGTAGGATCTCTCCCGATAAGGTTTTATCCTACCGTTTGGTAGGAGACGTGGAAGTTCCACCTAGGACAATGATTGATCCCGCTTCTGCGTTGGCTCTCTACACTAGGTGTGACGTTTTCCGAGCTAGTACGAGTTCGTCAGTTCTGGAACATTGCTGGGTTGGGAAGATCCTACGTTTGCTCAGCATCCACTGTTGTTATGGTGGGATGAACTTAACCAGCTTGAAACAGTACAATTACAGTAATGCTTGAGATTTTTCCATGTCTTTTCAGGAAATGCAGATATGTAATGAAGTGAGTCTTCATAGCTAGTATGTAGGTATTCAAATAGTAGGTATGTAATGTTAGACCACTAATGGCTCTTCCTTTTGGGTCTTCGATGTAATTCCTTAAGCTTGTAGATTAGGTTGAGTGATAGGTATTTCAAGTGCTTTATTCAATTTTCATTACCTTAGATTTGTGTATGACAGTATTTGCACACTCAAAAGGAAGAATGGTGTTGCAAGAGATCGCTTGGACATGAAAGCGATATCTTGTTATACACAGATGCAATCGCCATTTATATCGAGTGTATTTGCAAGCGATATATCAAGTCGGCGCAAGTTCTCCGGCGCAAGACTGTAAGGTACAAATGGCCTTGCGTCCATCTTCCAACTGAAAAAAAGAGGCCCTCGCAGATAGTAGAGACGTTGACGGCGTTGTGAGACTTTGAACTGACATCTACCTGCACCTACGCTAGTTGGCCCCATTTCTTCAGGACCTTGAGTGACATAGATTGCCCACAAACCATGTCAGATGGATAGCACATCAGACGTCGAACTTCACGGCCTCAAAATCAACAACGCAAGGATCCATTCTAGGTCTCGAATTGTTGAATCTAAACTTGGAGCCATCTCTTAAGAAATTATGAAATATTCAAAAGCACAATAGACTTTGCAGATCACGTAATAATTGTTATGGAAGGTAATACAAGAACAGAGTTGGAAAGATAGACCAGTATTGCGATAAACTCTCTCGAAGACTTCTCAGCTACGGCGAAATTGACGATTGCCACCCAGAAGACACACTTTATAATCCTAAAGGGTAAGCTGAATGCTAATAAACACCCACAGATAGAACTCAGAGAAAACTCTTAGAAGAGTAAAGGAAGCTAAATATCTAGGTGTGAAATTACAAGAAATGCAACGATGACATGGATTACGTAACTTCAAAAGCTGAGCCTGTAATAAATAAATTGGTAGCAATAGGTTCGAACACATTCAGACTCCCTATGTCGCTTACAAACCCATACACATTCATAATCTACAACGCGATAGATTCTATCGACGGACCAATCTGAGAAGACTACCTAAAATATACAAACAAAACTAAACTAACATCATCACAAATGAAGACCAAATAATCACACACAGAACCGCCATATACTGGTGCAAGGAAGGCCAAGAAGAGAGAATTTACAAATTAATTGGTAGGAGATATGCACCTACCATTGCAGAATTAATTCACAGATCATCCAGGATTGGAAGGAAGAATGGACTAACAGTGCAATTGGTTCGGTGGGGTACCCGACTCTGAAATTCGCCCCTCCCAAAAGTAATTTCTGGATCCGCCACTTCCGCAGCAGGATTGATTCAATTTATTCCTTCAAACTTAGGACTTACTTCCACACTCGCCTTCTGCATCATCACGTGTGCAACTTTCAAATACTTTGAACATCTCGTGGGTAGCCAACACTAATTAATATTTGTACTGTGAAACTTTATTTTATGTGCGTTTGTTGAGAAATAGTGCTGAAAATGCAATGTACGAATTGAATTTAATTGTTTTTTTAAGTATTTAAAAATAAAATCCTTAGGAAAATATTCGGGCCTAAAAGGGATGGGGAGACAGGTGAGTGGAGAAGGTTACATAATTTAGAACTACATAATTTGTATTCATGTCCAGATATTATTAGAATGATTAAATCAAGAAGACTTAGGTGGGCTGGCCATGTGGCACGAATGTGAGAGGAAAGAAGAGTTTACAGGATTCTTGTTGGGAAACCTGATGGTGAGAGACCTGTAGGAAGGCCAAGACGAAGATGGAGGGACAACGTTGAGATGGACCTAAAGGAAATCTGTAGGGATGGAAAAGAGTATATAACATTAGATCTTGCTCAGGATAGGGACAGATGGAAGGCCTGTGTTGAACCATCGGGTTTAAGAAGGTTAGAGAGTTCGTTTAGTTTTAAGTCCACTTTATGCACAGAAAGGCTAATAGGGACTGGACCTACAGTTTAAAGTGGGATCCGAACCACTGTGCCATGCACCTCCTCCGGGTATCGAACCCAGGACCCCTTTGTAATGTACGACTTACAAGACAGACCTTTTGCCCTTGCACATCATTTCAACCTTTTCGTCATAAAGTTAGAACAGTAAATGTAAATAATGCCTAAAGAAGCTATTCAATGTAACGAATACTTACCAAAGCGAGGAAAATTTTATGAATGATTTTTGTATTATCAATATAATATTTTATAAACAAGTCTATATATTTAAATATATCATACAAATATAATACTATTTTGCTGGCTTTAATTTATTTTATATGTGCTGTAAAAAGCCTCGTTGGCCCAGTCGGTAAATAGTCTGATTGTCACGCTGGAGGCGCGGACTCTGTTCCCGGGGTGGTTGGTCTCCAGTGGGATTTTCTCAGAACGTCCTCGCACGAAAACTACTTTAAGGTTCACCACGGGTCTAAAAAGAATAGTATTTTGGTGTAAAGCAGGGGACCGGAACCACACCTTTATAAATGGCCGAGATTGTGAATCATAATCTCTATTATCATTCAGGGCATGTTGCAATGCGCAGAAAGTGCTTTTGCTTTTAATACTTAGTACATATTTAGTCCCACACCGTGGCCGTTCGGTCTATGACGTCATGCTTTGGCTCCAGCTACGGAACGCGCAGGTTCGAGTCTTCAGGGTGAAGCGTAACAACTTTCCTTCTGAGGTTTCGGACTGCGTATGGGACTAATGGCTACCCAATATTGTGAGAAAATTGAGGAGCTACGAATGAGTAACGTAATCCGGTCATGGAAACTTACAAAAATTACTGGGGTTCGTCGTGCTGACCACACGTCACCTCGTAACAGGTTCGATGATCTCCCGCCTCGGCAAGATGGAAGTGAGGCTGGCAGTCGGGAGTTATGCCTTAGCTCTCTCTTCCTCTCTCTCTTTGAGAGGGAGAGGGAGAGAGAGAGAGAGACCTGTATTAGTATTTGGATACATGCTGAGAGAATACTGACACATTATGAAATTTGTTTGACTCAACTTAAACATGCTGCAGAAACTCTTTTAACGTAGATATAATAGCCGGCCTCCGCGTCAGAGTGGTTAGCACATCGCGCTACTACGCCAGGGGTCCCAGGTTCGAATCCCAGCCTGGGTATGGATGTTTGTGACGTACATTTAATATTTCATATTTGTGTTGCTTGATTGAATTGGTGGATTTACAGCCCACTTTATGCACAGAACGGCCTACAGTTTAAAGTGGGATGCGAACCACTGTGCCATGTGCTTCCACCGAGTATCGAACCCGGGACCCCTTTATTACAAGCAACGGCGCTACCATTACACCATCGGGGAGGCCATGTTTGTGTTGCTTCACAAGCCTTATTTTCTATTTGCACACTGCTAAACATGCTGTTACGTTTTCCTGTATTTTAGGCACTTCGCACTTATCAGCCAACAGTCAGAGATTACTTTTCGATCGAATGATAATAATGTAATAAAAGCAATCTCTGACTGTTGGCTGATGAGTGCGACGTGCCTAAAATACAGGGGGATGTAACAGCATGTTCGTTCCATAATTTTTGTTTTGAATTTGTATTGCTCTTGCTTTATTTTACGTATAATTTACCACTTGGCTAATCGCAACGATGAAAATGAATCGTGAGTAGATGAAATTGGATGATGGGATGATCACAAATCCCTGTGGATAGGACAAAGAGTACAAACCCTACAGAGTAATACACAGATCGTTGGCCCACATGCCAGAGCCTCGTTATCCCGCAAGAATTAAGTTCCTAGGATATATCACTTGGAAGAAGTATTGTTATTTGAATGTTTCCCGACAGGCCATCGTTTACTTCTCAATCATCTAATTCATTAACCGGCTCGGTAGCCGAGGACGTTAAGTTGTCGACTTTCGATTTCGCTTCCCAAGTTACCCGGTTCAAGTCCCAGCGTGGCGATAGCTGTTCTCTGCGAGTGTCCATTCAACAATTGAAACTAATCATCACTCATCCTGTTCGTCGCGATTAGCCAAAAATTGAAGAAAAGCGACGCTAAATAACAAAAACACAAATACAAATTTATCCTCATCGTTACGATCAACTTGGAGAATCTGAAAAGTAACTTAAAAATATTGAAGGGAAACAGACGAACTCTGATCATCCTCAAATCCACCGTGCAGATTAAGGTTCTGGAAGATCGACATTTTATCACACCTGTTCAGATGAAGCCACAAACCAGAAAAGAAAACCCGAATGGAAGAAGAGTTATAAGAAGATGAACGAATCTAGCTCTTCAGACGGTGAATCAACTTCTCGCAGCAGAAGGAACAGAAGAAAAACTCCTTCACGCATTGTACACACTGGTTTAACTTCCAGGATGTCAGATATAAATTCCATGAGAAAATTCTGCGGCAATATTATCGCTACTTCAGCTGAAATATATTTAAGGGAATTAAATACTAACCTTGACATTCTACAGATTCCTCAACATTATAGGCTTAAAATCATTCCACGTTTGTTAACTGGAAAGGCCTATCACTTGTTTTATTCCCACAAGAACGATTTTCGCACTTACTCTGATTTCTGCAGAGAGTTGAAGAAGCGTTGTGCATCAAGAGAAGCGTAAGAGAGGGAATTGGCGTCTGTGAGGACTAGGCGGTACAATAAGCAGAATGAAAATAATATGGAGGTATATATTTGGTCCTTTTACTCTGCCTATAAAAATCTAAGTAATCATTACATCGAGCAGGAAGTAGTTAATATAATCATCGGACAGCTACCTTGTAGAGTAGAGCAATACGAGGTGTGGCAATAAAGTTTCTGGACTCATGCTGTAACTCTTTTATTGAAAATAATCAGACAATCGAAATATTGTACCCTTCAATGTATTCCCTCCCCGATCCCTACCCCGCTCCACGAGGATCACCCACAGTTAGAAGCAGTGTTGCGAGTCATTTTCTGATATACTGTTCGAGAGTCGCGTCGCTTTGGCTTTCACAGCGTCCACAGACTCGAACAGGGTTCCTTTTAGTGCAGACTTGACTTTTGGGAAGAGATAAAGTCGCACGGGGATAGGTCCGGCGAGTACGGTAGATATTCCAACACTGGAATGTTGTGTTTTACCAAAAACTTCTTCACAGATAGCGCGTTGTGAATTGGCACGTTGTCCTGATGAAGAATGCATGAGTCATTCTTCCACATGTCTGGTCTCCTTCTTCTCACTCGTTCACGAAGGATCCCCAAAACATTCTGTGACGGTGGATATATATACATAAATATCACCCCGCCACAACTTCACTATCCTCTTAATGTAAGTGACTGAAGTATTCAACTCGCCAAAATACGTCACTAATTCTTACGTAACAGTTGCCAAGTTGCGCAGCCTTCTCGACAGAGGGCGCTTGCTTCCGCCAAGAGTCGGCCTTGCGCATGCGTAAATATATTCTTCGGGATCGGGCAGCGCTGGTAACTACACATTCCAGTCACCAACAGAGATACGTATTTGCATATTTGAATTTGAATTTAAAATTGTGGGTGTGTCAGCACTAAGGCTATTTTGCACCCGTCACTTATACGGGGTCCAGCCCCTTATCGTTACAAATAACAACTCTATCGTTGCAGAACTAAAATCATAAAATATTAAAATGTTCTGACTTTCGTTAAAAGCTGAGGCTGTAAAGGGGCACTCGGTACACATAAGGACAAAAGAACAGAACAACACAAACAAAATTATACTGGCCATGGGGCCAGTCGCCAGAGCCTCGTTAGTCTGTAGTCCAGGGTGTACTGACGTGGAAGTGAGGTTGACATTTGGGTGTACTACGTGGAAGGTCACCCCTTACACCCCAGATACGTATAGATACCAGCCGGAGAGAGTTGAACTTCACCAAGCAATTTGTGGAACAATAGCCCGACCTTTTACCCCCCCTTCGTTGCATGATTGGCAGGGCTTATGTAGCTGACGAAAGTTCGTTTGAGCTACCTATCTTCCACCTTGATCTGGATTTTGCCAACCAACGCAACGGGGAAGGAAAAAGGTCACTACGGGTTTTTGTTTAATCAAGTTTTTTTGGTAATGTCGTTAAAATGTGATGCTTGTCGTTAAGAATCTTAATAATTTCTTCTAAGTTAACAAGTTAAGCTTAATTAGTCCCTTTCGCTACGAACTAAAACACATTTGTGGCTATTGATTTATTTTCTCTCTCTCCGACCTGGCTGAATAACATGCAACAATTAGTACAATTTATATTAGTGACTTCTTTCGGCGATTGCATGGAGTATAAGTATGATTGACGGAATGTATTCCATGAGAGTGTATATGTGTCCTTTTATAATTATGTGTTCTGTAGGAAGAACTGAGTGCATGATTGAGTGCGTGAATGTGTAGATCATAAATTTTGGCAGAATAGAATTCTAATTATTATTGGCAGCAAATAAAAAATAATAACTACAAAATAAGGAAATGGGAGGATTTAACTTATATCTGAGGTCCAGTCATTGTTAGCACATGAATTTTATCGGCTACATAAAATATGTTGGTCGATTTGTTAAAAGTTATGTATTTGAGACTTCGGAATTTATTGTTACTGATCTAACTGAAAAGTTGCAGACATTTTACAAAGTGAAACGGAAAGCAGAAAGTATTTGTCGATCAAATGTTTTTATATATACAACGTGTGTGTGTGTGTGTGTATATATATATATATATATATATATATATATATATATATATATATATATGTGTGTGTGTGTGTGTGTGTGTGTGTGTGTGTGTGTGTGTGTGTGTGTGTGTGTGTGTGTGTGTGTGTGTGTGTGTGTGTGTGTGTGTGTGTGTGTGTGTGTGTGTGTGTGTATATATATTTATTTTCGTCGAGTCATTCATGTTATTCTACAAAGAAATTATTTACGAATAAATTGCTATTAATATTGAGTACCTTTTAGAATGAAGCAAATAGTAAAATCCTGATAGTTCTATAGCTAAGGTGTCAATGGATGATATCCTGTGTGAATGAGAGTGTTATATCTGTAGCTCTTATTGGGCGTACGTAATTTTGTCGGAAGGGGCGAACTAGACGATTCCCCCATTTCTCAACAAGGTTCCGTTAATCCGGATTTGTTCACTCGTGCAATTGAGTTCTTTGTCTCCTGAGAGTAAAATCTAGTAGATCCAAAAGAATCAGGGTATAAATTTGGGCTGAGCGATTTATACTTAATATAAAAACAACAGCAACCAAATTTGCAGTTCAGGCTCAAGAAATGGATATCGATACTATAACCTAAATACGACGCTCTTTCCTCGGCAAAGAATTACACAGTCGTGGTTATTTTTTAAAAAGGAATCAAGAAAATTGTTTTTTTAATTTTACATTATACGTTGCCAAGAAGTTCAAGTCAAATTTCTATGTATTAACTTACTGACCCAATTACTGTATTAACTTTCGAAGTAATAAAGGAAAATTACCAAAAATTCAAATATTAACGAACAGTATATTTAAACAAAATTAACAACTGCGTAAAAATTGTTCTCACATAAATTTAGTACATACTCATATATATCATGAAGCAAGATTTTGCGTTACGATATCATTTTTACATACTTCAGGTTTTTCTTCACATTAAGCACAATATCAAGTCAATTTATTACCACGTATTAATACTTCCAATCTTGCAAAGATTTTTACGAGACAATTTGCACGAAATGCTCGATTATCACGAAGTAGAAACAAAGACAATTATGTATATTTATAAGTTCAGTAGAATCTTCAAATTCAGAGTAGACAATTCTTTCATATTAACAAACTAGGCCTTGCATTTTTTGTAGCTACATGCATGTCGACAATACTTATCTGAAGCTTCGTTATGAAGACAAGATGGCTGTCAATTTACGTCTTTGAGACAGTTCACTATTTTCATGTTCTTTTCACTTTTAAGGTTCTTCACGGCCTTTCTGAAGATACTATTCTTTTTGTAGCAGGATTATCACATTTCACGGACAAATCTTGTTCTTTTTAGAAAAATAGATCCAATTTAAGTCCTTGTCAAATTTAGCGACTCCATCCTGCGAGTCCGCGATCTTAGAGATCAAGCAGTGTATCCAAACTCACACTGTTACAACTTTACGCACAGAATACAAACTTGTTATTATTTTTCAAGTGACAATTATAGAATTGTACAGATATAATACATGAAAATGCTTGTAAAATAAATTAGATACAATAAAACAGATATTACAATACTCTATTACTTGTTTACGTATTTTGTTTTTACCATTTACAGTTATTTAAGTTTTACAATTTTGGTGGGAAAAAGGTTATTTACGCACAACTTAGATTTTTCCCTTTATGTGAGTTGGCTATGTTTCACAACTTTAAAACTTTAGGATTACTCTTCAAGGCGCTCAATGTAAAAAATCGTAATTTTATCGTCGAAATTCTACCAAAACTTATTTCAAATGGATTGTACATGTTAGTAATACATATTAAATACATGTTCGTATCCATATACTTATGAATGATCAAGTAAAATCCGGTTGAAACCAAACATATGTGCGATTTTGCATAAATTGGCAATCTACGGTAAGCATTTTCTTGATACATCACCAACCAAATTACATCGCTGAGATATAAAAATATTTTAAATGCTTGAAGTTTACATACGTACTTCAGTTAAAACAAAGCCAAAGTGATGTAAATTAATTTTATACAAATATAAACAACCAAATACGAACTTAAATCGTAGATTTCAAGTGACAGAATTATTTTATTTTTCATGTTATGATGGTACTCATTATGGTACCGTCATAATACCATCAGCAGCGTTAGTTTAGACCACTAGCAGATTATCCAGCATCCAGAGGTAATCCTTACGATATACCATATCATATTGGTTTCTCCTCACCAAGACAACGTTTATCTCCACCGAGAGATAGCAATAATTCTCCCAGGACTCAAATGACGAGTAGTGGCGTGCAGACCGACATTGTTAAAAATGTATTCCAGCGCTGAACAAGAGTGTAGTGTGGAATTAACGAGGAACTTCTGTTGGGACAACAGATCTGATCTGAATCAGGTGCGGGATTTTACCCCTCGCCTAGTATAGATTTTTTTTTTTATGTTAGGCAGTCTTGGGTGGAACTGGTAGCAAGAAGAGAGATTTTGCAGTCTGGTGACAAAGATATATTGCGGATATTCGTAACAAATCAGAATTTATGTGTAAATTAAGGCAGGCCGTTCAGTATAAAAGTTCAGTGAGCTAGGACTAGAATTCAGAACTTGAGTTGTTGGCAAGCGTAACTCAGTGCTCTAAAACTACTGACAGCACCATTCTAGTGCAAATCTTCATTGTTAATGATTAACCGTAAGATCTACTTTTAGTTTATTAGTTTCTGTGAAAGTATGAAACTGAGATCAGTCTTATACATAGAATATTATATTTAATAGTGGATGGAGTGTCGATTGAAAAGGAGCTAGAAGAGGATAATTCCGTAAACAAGCAGATAAGCGTCCCGAAATTTAAAGCTATCCATGACAAATGAACCCCTTCACCAGATGATATGAAAAGAAGATTGATTCCAGTTAATTACTGACAATGGAACGAAGCAGCAATGTAATTTGAAATCTTTACGATCCATAGGCCTGGAACTGGAAACGTTTTCTATGAGTTGGTGTTTATGACACGTTATAAAACGAGAGCATATTGGAATAAGCTACTCAATGTTTATTTAATCTGGTCTCTATAGTTGTATTAAGTGTCATCGTTTATTTATGATATATCAGAAGTCCCATGCTGTACAAAAATTGATTCCTTCTTCGAGCGTCTAGTTTTATCCCCAGAACCTGCAAACTATAAACTGTTATCCAGAGATTGAAACCAAAATCTTCTAGACTGTTGAAAGTTTTCCAGTTCGTCGTCGATTTTGTTTGTCTTCGGAGAGGGGCAATTGACACGTCCTTTCCTCTTGTACAAATAATTATTGTTTATAATTACCTTTCTCGTTGTACAAATGGTTATTGTTATTATCTTAATCTCTGTTATTCATTTTGTAATTCTTATGCTATTTAATATTTAAACCTATCACTGATAATATCATAATAGTGACTGACCTGTATGTACATATCTTGTATGAGCTGCTGCCATGGGAATTACGATTGTGTTTTGTCTTGACTTTTAGTTCGGGCTTTGAGTTTTAAAAGAGTGATAAAGCTGAATTGTAATACAGTGTGTCCGAGAAAAAATATACCAATAAATAATTTAAATAACTCAACACTCGTTAACGATAGAAATGTCAAATAACGTTTATTTGGAAGAGGAAAGAAAGGATTTTTTTTTACCACCAGAAGGGAAAAAATCGTAAAATAATTAAGCGCATGCACGACTTTGTTCGTGAGTAGTCTGTACAATGGCGCCGTTTACTGTTCGTCAGAAAGTTGAGTGCTGCTTTTGGTTTGCAGAATTGAAGTCTCCTGTAACGGTACAAAGAAGATTCCGGCAACAATATGGACAGGAAGCACCAGAACGTCATTACATTGTTAAATGGCATAAACAATTGCTGGAAACAGGGTCTTCGTTGAGGAAGAAAGGTAGTGGTCGGAAGCGTGTGAGCGAGGATAAAGTGGTTACAGTTCAGGAAGCTTTCCAGAGAAGCCCGCGTAAATCTGTGAAACGTGCTAGTTCTCAACTTCAAATTCCACCTTCTACTGTGCATGATATCGTACATAAAAGGTTAAGGCTTAGAGCCTACAAGTTACCGCTTGTTCAGAAACTAAAGTGCACTGATAAACCCGCTAGGTTTGATTCTGCTAGTGAAGTGCATTCACGCATTGATGATGACAATGAATTCCTGACACGCGTAACATTTTCAGATGAGGCTACCTTCCACATTTCCGGAAAAGTGCATAGGCATAACTGTAGAATATGGGGTGAGCAGAATCCCCATGCAGTTATTGAACATGAACGCGACAGTCCAGAGTTGAATGTGTGGTGTGGTTTGACACAAGATATAGTAATTGGGCCTTTTTCTTTGAGGAAGCTACAGTTACAGGTGCAAGTTACCTGCAAATGTTGCAACTGTATACTGTACCTCGTATACCTCATGGGTACATGTTTCAGCAGGATGCCCTCCCCCCCCCCCCCACATTAAGCCCGTTGTGTTACTAACTTCCTTAATAACAATTTCGCTGGTAATTGGATTGGGAGGGGTGGACCCATTAAATGGCCACCACGGTCACCAGACTTCTCTCCTTTGGACTTTTTCCTTTGGGGTTATGTGAAGACTATGGTTTACCAAATACCTGTGCAAGACCTCAATGATCTCCGTGAAAGAATTGTCGATGCATGTGGCTCCGTCACTCATCAAATGTTGAAGAACACTTGGATGGAGGTTGAGTACCGCCTTGATGTTTGTCGCGCCACTAAGGTGAAATTTTTTTCTTCTTCTTTGGTTAAAAAAAAATTCTATGATTTTCTCTTCCAAATAAATGTTATTTGACATTTCTATCGTTAACGATTGTTGAGTTATTTAAATTCTTTATTGGTATATTTTTTCTCGAAAATACTGTGTTATTTTCGTAAAATCTAATGGGTGTAGCGTCAAATCATCGCTGACAAAACATCGCCGACAAAACATCGACGGCAAAAACATCGACAGCACAAAACATCGACAGCACAAAACATCGACAGTACAAAACATCGACGGCAAAAACATCGACGACAAAAACATCGACGGCAAAAACATCGACATCAAAAACATCGACGGCAAAAACATCGACGGCAAAAACATCGACGGCAAAACATCGACGGCAAAAACATCGACGGTAGAAACATCGACGGCAAAAACATCGACGGCAAAAACATCGACGGTAAAAACATCGACGGCAAAAACATCGACGGTAAAAACATCGACGGTAAAAACATCGACAACAAAAACATCGACGGTAAAAACATCGACGGTAAAAACATCGACGGCAAAAACATCGACAACAAAAACATCAACGGTAAAAACATCGACGGCAAAAACATCGACGGTAAAAACATCGACCGCAAAAACATCGACGGTAAAAACATCGACGGCAAAAAAACGAGGGTAAAAACATCGACGGTAAAAACATCGACGGCAAAAAACATCGACAACAAAAACATCGACGGCAAAAACATCGACGGTAAAAGCATCGACGGTAAAAGCATCGACGGCAAAAACATCGACGGCAAAAACATCGACATCAAAAACATCGACGGTAAAAACATCGACGGCAAAAACATCGACGGGAAAACATCGACATCAAAAACATCGACGGCAAAAACGTCGACATCAAAAACGTCGACATCAAAAACATCGACGGGAAAAACATCGACACCAAAAACATCGACGGGAAAATCAGTTTTCGACAAAGTTTTCCACACTAATGAATTCAGATCTAATCCCGAATATTTTGAGATTGGCTACCCTAAATTATAGAGTGTTTCAGTGAAACGAACAATGTGTAATGAGCGAACTCAAGTTTCCAACTTACAGTTCTACCGTGCTACCAATGTATAATGGTCATTGTTGTAAGAACGGTCCGCGAGGCCGAGACACGCCCTCTCAATAAAGACGCTATTATTATTATTATTATTATTATTATTATTATTATTATTATTATTATTATTATTATTATTATTATTGATAAAATTACAAACAATGAGATTGCGCAGTGAACGTGATTGTTTAGTTTCTGGTAACCATTTATCACTTCTCGCCGGCAGCGTTTGTGGTCGGGGGAAAGGGAAAGGAAGGCTCCTCCGTGTGAAAGATGAAAAGACCACCGACTATTGTTATTCCTTGTTTATTAGACGCAGGAGACCGAAAGGACCAATATACAACTTGACTTTTCTGTAGTGACTTTCTTTTGGTACATGCACTGGTACAGTGTCTCTCAAAAGTTTTAGGACAACGACATTTTAAACTAGGCAACCCAATTTACACAAGCCGTTGGTGGGTTGCGTGCAGAGTTAGGCTCAATTTCAGGGTTGCCACATGCACAATAGATATTTATAAAATACGCGAAAGAAATATAAACAAGTATTATTGTATAAAATTATTAAAAATATCACTATTATATCGCAAGTGACAAAATTCTTTCTGAAAGAAAAAAATAGGTTTTCTAGTATTTCATCGCTGATGAGTCTACAGTAAGGAAAAGAGGTGAGAGGAAACGAAAGGTTACAAAGGAGAGGAGAAAGAGAAAGCGAAAGGAGAAGAGGAAAAGTAGAGGAGAGAAGAAAGATAGGATAGACGAGGAGAGGAGATGTAGTGAGGAGAATGGAAAAAGATTCGAGGAGAGATGAGGAAAAAAAGAACAAAAAATAGAAAAGAGGAGGTTCGTTGAAATTGAGATTTTGTAATTCAATATTTCCCCTCCCCCATAGTTAATTCCAAACTGAATCATTCCGTTTCACACGGCGTGGACAATGAACACAATGGGATATGTCTAAAACTTACGAAAATGTTCTGCCACCGGAGGGGTTTGAACCTACGACCATCAGATTGACAATCCTGAACGGTAGCTACTACCCTACAAGCTTTCGCTCCTTAAACAAGGTAGAAGAAGGACTACACCACGCCTTTACCTTCGAATGAAACAACATTTTTTTAAAGCATTCTGTCCCTCCAATATTGTAAATGTCGTTTGGTATACGTGTAGTTGAACTTTTACTTTAATTTTGATTTGCTTTCTTGTAGTATAACCGATATCTTCGCGAAATAATTTTCGAAGTGGTTAAAAACGAGAATATTGGTATTTGTGAAAATGCGAGTTATTTCTTCTAACTTATTATTGTGATTAGACATTACTAATGAAAAATATCTAGAGGCTTGAACATTACAGGACGATGTTCTTTTCCTGTGATACTGTAACAGACAAAATGCTTGTTTACTGATGCAAATCTTGTGTCCAGAACAGTCTTATGAAATGTATTTGCTGTTGCGTAAGGTAACACGAAATAATTACACCGTGTGCGAACTACCAAATCTGTGCAACGTTATACGTAAACAGGCGGAAAATTGTATTCATAAAATCATGTCACATTTGACAGTATTAGTCAAGAGAGACTCGTGGGACACTGTGTTAAGGTGCTGGACTAAATCCTTCTAATTTTTCTTCCTGGAAGAACAACAATTTCTAAGGAAGAGCAACAGTAATGATCTTTCTTATTTCTTTTAAATGCTTACACTTTCCTTTAATTGGGTTAAAAATAAATAAGAATATTAGTTGCATTTCTGTCATTGACGTAGACCAGAGAGAGAGACAGACAGACAGACAGATATTACAAAATAGTTCAAATAGTGCGAGCGCCATTAAAAAGTCATGATAATTCTATGTTGCGTACTTAGAGAATTATTCATACAATAAAGAACATGTCTAATTGTGAGTTAACAAAAAAAACAATAATAAAGAGACATTTTCGCATCACGATTGCAGTTCGAGAAAGTCGGGACAGGGATTGAAAGTAACGCACTGTCCTGACTAAATCGGTGAATCGGACGTCTGGTAGCCTTGCATCAATGATTATGAAACTAAAACCACCCAATATTGCAGCTTGAAGACTTTTGAGCAAGAAACAGATTCATTTATGCAAGAGCAAAATTGAAATTTTTACACATTTCAAAAATCGACGATGTTATTTTCGTATTTATTTATTTATAGGTTCACATTTAAATATTTTAGGGTTCGAGGGGGGAGCATGGCCCACATGGACCCTCCCCTAGGTACTGACCTTACGTAGACAGTGGAAGAGAAATTTTGGAGAACCTTTCTATTAAATTTAGTATTTACATTCACCTTATGCTCAGATAGGTTAAACCGTGTATTGACAATCGTGAACTTTTCGTTTAAAAGATAATATTTGGTTTTAGACGACGGGAGAACATTGGTCGAATTTCCTTTCTTGCTCTTTTGAGAGAATATATACTTCTACAATAGCAATCGCGTTCGGAAACCGTGAAAAAAATGACTTGGTTTTCAAAGGCAGACAAGCTTGGTAGTCTAGCTTGCTCGCGATCAAAGTGACTCACTCACGCTATTCAAGGCCGCTTCTTATCGCAAAACACTGTGCTTCGATGCACAGTGTCTGCACCCAGCACGTTACAAGTGACCAGAGTCGAATTTTAAAGAGAATCTGAAGAATGGTAGATTTATCAGAGGCGGCTAGGTAGGCACCAGCTCAACATGCAATAGTTTAAGTGATAATTCCTGACAAACAAAAAACCGTATTGAATAATTATTGTGATAGTAATACGTGTATCCGCTCCTTTTTAACAATGTAAGCTCGAAGACAATCTGTGTTCCATTCATTTATATTGGCAACTTGGTCAACCGGAGGTTATTTTATCGCCTTCGATAATCGAATTGTCTGATCGATTATTTTTTGTTTACAAAGGAACATGCCCCATAGGAGATTTCCGAGACCGGGTTATTCTACTCACTCGTAGCTCCCCATCCTCACGATGGTGGGTTGCCACCGGTCCCATACACAGGCCGAGAACCTAGAGAGTGAGCATAGGCGGACTTGAATCCATGCCGTCCTGCAGTCGGAGTCCAAAGCACAGCTCCTTAGACCGCACGGTCACGGAGGAGGACTTTTCTTATTTTACCTTTGGCTAATCGCGACGATGAGGATGAATTATGAATAGAAAAATAAAGAAGGTCAAGCACAACGTAGAGGACGATCTTCAACCTCTTAGGTGACGAGTTCAAGCCCTAAATATGAGGATTTCAACCTTAGACGACCTCAATTTCAAAATTATAAACAAAATGCCTACTTACACTAAACTTCTCATCAAGGCCAAAATAGTGTGTAACTGTGAAACTACCCCTGAATACAAATTGACATTTTTTTTTCCATGTGAGTAAGAATTAAATGTGTGGCATACAGAGATAGATGATACCTTTTGAGAAACAATTAACTGTACCCTGTCCCAGAATCTCTGGAGCAAAGCCGCGCATAGCGGAAGAGAAGTGGAGAGAGGGAAGAGGGGATCGAGAGGACAGAGCGAGAATCAGTGCGCGCTGCTGGGAAGGCTGGTAACTGCAGTGGTTTTCCTCCCTCCACGCAATCCCATTCCTCTCACGTGTTCATCGCTGCTCAGATACTTGCTTTAGTTCACCTGCTCCAGAGATAAGTGGGACAGAGTGTAGTTCCCATACATGTAGCAAGTAAAAAAACTTATCCCAGAATGAAAATTCCACATAGTTTTAAAACGTTTGTTTAAGCAATGAATGATTGGAAATCTTGCCAAAATCTAGTGGTTGAAAATTAATTTCAAGACATTTCATATCTATTCACCATATTCCAAGTTATAAGGAACTATTTAGTAGATGTTCATGAAACCGTTATAAAATTACAAATAAAATATATTCACAAGCTTAGATATACTAATACGAAGAAATAAATTCAGAGTTAAATTTCAAATGCATGTGTATAAAGTAATTCTAGAAGTACAGAGCTATATCTGAGTATTTATCTTTTTTTTTGCAGATAACGTTTACAATATTGAGGCGACAGAATAATTAGGAACTGTGGCTCCAAGAAAACAAAGGGCGTAGTGTATTGGTTAGAGTTCTTGAAAGCATTGCGGTCCCATGTTCGATCCTCCATACTAGATGTTCCTTAAAAAAGAATCCCTTCCATTAAACAAGAGCATGGTAACATTATTTGTAATACCAGTATATAGTGGCTACATTGTTCTGCATATGGAATTTATAAGAAAAATATAAACAAATAAATGAATTGACACACGTTCAACGGGATATTTTTATATATAAGATCGTGAATTATGACACTCTAACGATAATTGTGTACTGCTTCAAAGACATTGACAAATGTTAATGAAATAACTATTTATATGTGTGGCAATTCAGGACATGCTAATTTTACCCCTTTTCCCACACGAGTTCAATGCAAGGATACCTCCGCAAATATCGAATGAAAAGTTCTCACCAATTCTCCATTAAATGTTTTCGCCGAGTCGTACTACTTTCGTTTTCTTTCTTACAAACAATACTTGTTTGCATGTTACATGCAGAAGAGTTACATCTACATTTCACATTGGTCAGCTCCTTCTACCTGGTTTAAGGAGCGAAAGCTTGTAGGGTAGTGGTTACCGTTCAGGATTGTCAATCTGATGGTTGTAGGTTCAAACCCTTCCGGTGGCAGAAAATTTTCGTAACTTTTAGACATATCCCATTGTGTTCATTGTCCACGCCGTGTGAAACGGAATGATTCAGTTTGGAATTAACTATGGCGGAGGGGAAATATTGAATTACAAAATCTCAATTTCAACGAACCGAGAAGTGGAGAAAAATTGAATAATTCTTATAAATATTAAAAATTACGTTCATTTTTTTAGTGGTGTAATCGCAGGTAAATTCAAAGATCTTACATGGAAGATTTTAATTTGCTCTGAACTCAGCCAAAAGGCATTTCGCACCGATCCAATATATTCTCCAATACATTTCAAAATGTTATTGAATGTTTCATGTCGATAATTTGACCAATGCATCCATTCTTGACGCTCAGACGATATTTTCTGCAACTACCTCTTCTCTCCAGTTCCTTCTCCTTCTTCTCTCCCCTCTTTCTGTTCTGCTTTTATCTCATATCGCCTTCCCTACTTTTCTCGCATCTTATCTCCATCCCACTCTTCTCCACTCATCTTATCTCCTTTCCTGTCTTAGATTTCCGACTCCACTGCACTCTCTTTTTTCGATTTTCTATTTTTCTCTCCTTTACTCTACTCTCCACTTCCCTCTGCTCGTCTCCTCCTCTCCTATCCTCTCGTTTTCCTCCTCTTTTCTATTTTTTGTTCTTTTTTTCCTCATCTCTCCTCGAATCTTTTTCCATTCTCCTCACTACATCTCCTCTCCTCGTCTATCCTATCTTTCTTCTCTCCTCTACTTTTCCTCTTCTCCTTTCGCTTTCTCTTTCTCCTCTCCTTTGTAACCTTTCGTTTCCTCTCACCTCTTTTCCTTACTGTAGACTCATCAGCGATGAAATACTAGAAAACCTATTTTTTTCTTTCAGAAAGAATTTTGTCACTTGCGATATAATAGTGATATTTTTAATAATTTTATACAATAATACTTGTTTATATTTCTTTCGCGTATTTTATAAATATCTATTGTGCATGTGGCAACCCTGAAATTGAGCCTAACTCTGCACGCAACCCACCAACGGCTTGTGTAAATTGGGTTGCCTAGTTTAAAATGTCGTTGTCCTAAAACTTTTGAGAGACACTTTTGAGAGACACTGCCCCCTTGCAATATTGCCTTGCCCCCTTCCTCTCCAGACATTTTCCCCGGGTGTCGCACGACGAAGCGCCTTCACTGTGTATCAGTACTGCTGTTGTATTTGATTCAAGGGGTCCGAGGTTCGATCCCCGGTGGAGGAAAGTTGCACAGTGGTATGGATTATTTAAACTATAGGTTCAGTTCCGATTAACCCTTCGTGGGTCACACGAGAATAATTACCTTGTTGATTGCTCACGGTGCCAGAGACCGGGCTCTTAATATACAGTGATGGACAAAAGTAATCATACAGTCCAACTGAAAGGACGAAAGGACGAATTGCAACAGCTAGGAAAACAATAAAGAAGTCAAAATTGTTAATGCTGTACCATGTATGCATCAAACAATATATTGACAACAAAAATAAATATCAGATGCTGCTTGTAGAAAAATAAAATACAATACATTCTCAATACCCGCTTCTTTGGCTGGACAAAAGTATTCATACACCAACATAAAAGTTCACTTTGAAGAAAAGAAAGAAACAAATACCATGTCGTCAGAATTTAGTATGCATTCCTCTGTTATGGAGAACAGCTGTCAGTCTCTTTTGCATAGAATGAACAAGAGGCGTGGTTATTTCAGATGTAATATTGTGCCGCTCATGCAAAATTACCTCTTTCAGTCTATTCTTGCTTATTATGATATGTTTTCGGAGTCTGGTTTCCAAATGGCTCCAAAGATGTTCAATGGTGTTAAGGTCGGGGGACTGAGGTGGAGTTTTGAGTGTGTGGGGAGTATTATATAACAACCAAAGGTTGACAATCTCAGCTGTATGTTTAGGGTCGTTGTCCTGCTGGAAGTAAAAATCATTCCCATGACCCAAATGATCGATACTCTGCTGCAAATTGTTCTTCAGAATATCCAAATAGACAAATCTATCCATAGTTCCCTCAATAAAGACGAGTTCTCCAACACCTGAGGCTGACATACAGCCCCAGACAATAACGCCACCACTTCCATGTTTAACTGTAGCCAAGAGATTTCGAGGCTCAAGCTCAGTATATATTGTGTATATATATGTGTAGTTGTTTTGAATCTGAACCTGAGAGATTAATTTAAAGTCACATATAATTTAAACAGTGTGATCTTTTTTTAATAATGCAATACATATATAGCTTAATTGCAAGTAGTCCAACAAGGCATGGTATCTTCGAAAGCATCTTAAGAGATGCAGGATAGAAACCTATTCCTTTAAGGATCCTATCTGTAACAAGATGGGCTTGCTGTGCGAATGCTACGACAGTCATAAATTCTTTCTGTAAATATTTGACATCAGGAAATAGTCTCAAACACAAAAGTAACTGAAGTAAAGGCAATAGAAGAGGACTGCTTTTGCAAATGAGAATGGCGGAAGCAAGGGGACCATTGGCCGTCTAAAATTTTCAGGTTTATTAAAACTTACAAGTCAATGGTACTTTTATCGACCTCTTCGGGCCAGAGGAGCAATTTTTATGATTTCACAAATGTGACAGTTGTTTCACAAAATAAAAATAATCTTGGACGCTATTTTTATGGCCTAGAAAACTTTTTAATCCTCCCCAAAAAACTTAAGCTGCAAGTTCGATTGTGACCACCTAAAGTTAGATTTCAAATTACGCCCATGAACTTGGATAGAGAAATTCCTCGTCAAACAAAAAAATAGATAATACGTGGCAAAATGATGTCTAAATGTGGCGGCGATTGGTTTCCAAAACTGGGGGGTGGGGGAGGACAAGGACAGTTTACTTTCCCTTGGTACATAAGGTTTAGCATAGTGCGAGAGAAAATGTGGCAAAATGTATGTCCCCCCACGCTTCCATAATCTCCGCCACTAGTTAAATGTGAAAGAACATTTTTCTACTTTGCAGCAAATCATGGGTTACCTTCGTAATGGGATTGGTAACTAGAGGTTGAGTGCTGTATTTATTCCCTCAAATGTAACAGTTATTTAACAAAATAGTCCTGGATATTATTTTTAAGGGATGGAACAACTTTTTGATTCTCGATTAGTGCAGTGGCGGCGATTAGGTTGGCACGGGGGTGCAGATCCCCCCCCACACACACACACCTTTTGCCGCTTTTGCCCCCGCATTATGCTAAACCGTATGTACGAAGAGAAAGTAAATTGTTCTTGCCCCCCCCCCCCCCACCCAAAGTTTTGTAACCCAATCGCCTCCACTGCATTTAACTGTTAATGAATAACACAAAGCTTATAAAGTTCGTTAAAGGCAATTTTGAACGTTTCAGCTTTCCGTAGTTCATAAATTCAGAACTTTCTGAATTCAAACGGCCAAATCCAGTTAACAATTAGTAAAGCCTTCCCTTAATTTAGAAATTAATAAATCATAATTTTAATATTATCTTCACATGTAGCTCTTCTGCTTTCACATGCTGGAATCGAAATGGGCTACTATGACAGTGCACAAATTATTTTCTAACCTCAGAAATGAGGTTAATATAAATCCAACCAACTAAATACTGCAATACGGTGCAAAAATCAGCACGCTTGGGGAATGTAGGCATACTCCTAAGACTCCGAAGAGCATTAACTTGCCCAAGCGTGCTGACTTTTGCACAAATTGCAGTATTTTATAGTGGAATTCGAGCCACTTAATGAAATGTACCCCCACCAGGGATCGAACACGGGTACACTTGGTTACAAGGCAACAGTCTTATTGCCAGACTACCTGGGTGTGGAGCTTAATTTTAATATTTCTCATTCATAGTTTGTTAACTCCTTGATTTCATAACGTCGTATTTCTCTCTCTCGGAATTTTTAGCGATAAGGATATACGTATACACTGCCTTTCACGGCCGAGGTAGCCGTTGGGCGGTGGCTAGCGCGTCGGAAAGTAAGAGCACATCTGCCGGCATTTAAACCCACAACTGTACGCTGACCTTGACATTGGACACGTCCGTGCTTCAGTATCCAAACAGCTGTTGTCCAGTTTGCACGTGTTTGTGAAGTGTTAAATTGTTAACAAGTGTTTTAGATTGTTTTGTTTTATTTTATGTATTGCCAGTTCTCTCTGCAGTCTAATAATGCCACGCTATCCGTACAATTTTAAACAACGAATTTTTATATACGACTCTTATGTCATTACGAATTCTTGTAGGAAGTCAGAAGGCGTTTTGCAGCAGAATTCCCACATGTTCCTGTTTCACACAGACAGAGTGATCTGTTACTTGTGAACAAATTTAGGAAAATAGGGTCTGCTCTTGTTAAGGTAAAACGGCATGTGCTTACTGAGGATAAACTAGACGACGTTGGAACACGAATGAAACATACTCCTCAGAAATCTCTCCGATGCCTTGCACAAGAAACATACATATTTCTAACGTCATCGTGGCGAGCTGCCAAACTTTTATACCGGAAGCCATATATCAGAAGAATCGAAAGAAAATATGAAGAAATAAATTGAAGCAATTTCGAAAGAGGAACTGATACGTGTTAGTGAAAATTTCCTATAAATATGTGGATGCAGGAGGACATCATTTCAGAAACAAGTTCTAGAGCCGCCTATGTGCATGGCGACAACCTGTATATTTATGTCTAACACAAACTAGTAGCAAAAAATTACAGCTAAATTATTCTCCTTATTTTCTTAAGTTCATATAAGGCTGTGTATTTTTAAAAAATAAAACACGTTGTTTGTTAAAAACACTTCATGCACAATCTACATTTGTGACAAAAATTCTTGAAACCCTTCTGGTGTGACTGGCAGAATTGATATCAGTTGCGGATAAACCCTGATGTTTGTGAGAGACGATGTTTAGAAGTGGCTGTCACAAGGGGTCTGCTGTGTGAAGGTGGGCGGGGGAGGTAAAGCAAAGGTGCCCTCAGTCTGTTCGTACCATAGTCATAAAAGAACATGTCTTCCACATCCACAATATAACGAGCATACAACTATCCCGTCTATGAAGTTAAAAGCAGCTTGCTACAAAGCAAAAGGAAACATGACACTTCGCATTGTTTACGATTCCATTGTTTGAGCTTTGAGGCAAGAATCAGGTGCTAATAATAATATTGTTTTGATGTCAGGAGGTGCGCGTGCAGCGCGAAATAATCGAATCAATGAAAATGCCGCTCTTGCACAACAACCATGGCTGATAAGAAATCTAAAAAAAAAAGATCGACGAATGTAGGCATGTTTGGTCGAAACCAAGAAGAGCTATAGCTTCATGATGCTATTATCACAACACAAAATCATATTCATGGAGCAAATCAAGATATAAATTTCACCTGGGCGAGTTGGAGTTTTAGAGCCCCTCTACTTTCCATTCTGTTACTCACCCCAGTCTTTCTACTCTGCTCCTCCTACTTTCCGCCTTCCTCCAATAATAATAAAACATGATTGCATTATAAATTAACTGCTTTAATGACAAAAAATAGCGATGTTTTTGCCGTCGATGTTTTTGGTGTCGATGTTTTTGCCGTCGATGTTTTTCGTGTCGATATTTTTGCCGTCGATGTTTTTGTTGTTGATGTTTTTGCAGTCGATGTTTTTGGTGTCGATGTTTTTGTTGTCGATGTTTTTGCCGTCGATGTTTTTGCCGTCGATGTTTTTGCCGACGATGTTTTTCGTGTCGATATTTTTGCCGTCGATGTTTTTGGTGTCGATATTTTTGCCGTCGATGTTTTTGTTGTCGATGTTTTTGCCGTCGATGCTTTTGGTGTCGATGTTTTTGTTGTCGATGTTTTTGCCGTCGATGCTTTTGGTGTCGATGTTTTTGTTGTCGATGTTTTGGCAGTCGGTTTTTGCCGTCGATGTTTTTGGTGTTGATGTTTTTGCCGTCGATGTTTTTGGTGTCGATGTTTTTGCCGTCGATGTTTTTGGTGTCGATGTTTTTGTTGTCGATGTTTTTGTTGTCGATGTTTTTGCCGTCGATGTTTATGGTGTCGATGTTTTTGTTGTCGATGTTTTTGCCGTCGATGTTTTTGCCGTCGATGTTTTTGCTGTCGATGTTTTTGGTGTCGATGTTTTTGCCGTCGATGTTTTTGGTGTCTGTTTTTGCCGTCGGTTTTTGCCGTCGATGTTTCTGGTGTCGATGTCCTTGGTGTCGATGTCTTTGCCGTCGATGTTTTTGGTGTCGATGTCTTTGGTGTCGATGTTTTTGCAGTCGATGTTTTTGTTGTCGATGTTTTTGTTGTCGATGTTTTTTGTCGGGTTTTTTTGGCGATGTTTTTGTTGTCGATGTTTTTGCCGTCGATGTTTTTGGTGTCGATATCTTTGGTGTCGATGTTTTTGCTGTCGGTTTTTGCCGTCGATGTTTTTCGTGTCGATAATTTTGCCGTCGATGTTTTTGTTGTCGGTTTTTGTTGTCGATGTTTTTGCCGTCGATGTTTTTCGTGTCGATATTTTTGCCGTCGATGATTTTGTTGTCGATGTTTTTGGTGTCGACGTTTTTGTTGTCGATGTTTTTGTTGTCGATGTTTTTGTTGTCTATGTTTTTGGTGTCGATGTTTTTGCCGTCGATGTTTTTGTTGTAGATGTTTTTGCCGTCGATGTTTTTGCCGTCGATGTTTTTGTTGTCGATGTTTTTGCCGTCGGTTTTTGCCGTCGATGTTTTTGGTGTCGATGTCTTTGGTGTCGATGTTTTTGCCGTCGATGTTTTTCGTGTCGATATTTTTGCCGTCGATGTTTTTCCCGTCGATGTTTTTGTTGTCGATATTTTTGCCGTCGGTTTTTGCCGTCGATGTTTTTGGTGTCGATGCCTTTGGTGTCGATGTCTTTGGTGTCGATGTCTTTGGTGTCGATGTTTTTGGTGTCGATGTTTTTGCCGTCGGTTTTTGGTGTCGATGTTTTTGCCGTCGATGTTTTTCGTGTCTATGTTTTTGCCGTCGATGTTTTTGCCGTCGATGTTTTTGTTGTCGATGTTTTTGGTGTCGATGTTTTTGTTGGCGATGTTTTTGTTGTCGATGTTTTTGCCGTCGATGTTTTTGGTGTCGATGTTTTTGCCGTCGGTTTTTGCCGTCGATGTTTTTGGTGTCGATGTTTTTGCCGTCGATGTTTTTCGTGTCGATGTTTTTGCCGTCGATGTTTTTGCCGTCGATGTTTTGTACTGTCGATATTTTGTGCTGTCGATGTTTTGTACTGTCGATGTTTTGTGCTGTCGATGTTTTGTACTGTCGATGAAATGTAGGCGATGTTTTTGTTGTCGATGTTTTTGCGTCGATGTTTTGACGTATAACCAATCTAATGGAACTTCGCACAGAAGTATTTTTATTTTGCTAAGAAGTAAAATATACTTTTTCTCTTAGTGAAAACATGACTTTGATTTGGTTTGAACAACGAACGAAGAGAGATATTACCAAATACCCTGAGAGGCATCACGTGAATGCTAGAGGTAAAGGTGGTATTATGAGCCATTCATGTATTATGAGCCCCCCTAATATCTGTTCATGGAGCGCGCTCAACCTGGAGGTGACGATTTGAACTGCTAGTTTAGTAATGCCAGAGAGTTCTCGTTCAGTTGTAGCTGATAGTTTATGAATGAACGTGTTCTCTTTGTTTTCTCGATCTGAAAAACTTTGAAAGGTAAGTGTTTTGCTTTTAATTGCAGTACTTATTCATTTAAACTCATCGTAGTGCATTATTGCATTGGATAAAGCATGTTTAAAAGATTGTTTTTGTGTAGATACTATGTAATTTTGCAAGTAACAAAGATTCGTTATGCGTGTTCCAATTCCAATTTGGCGAGGGTTGTAAAATGAGCCCCCATCGTGCTTGGTATATGAGCCCCCAAATTTTAAGGCAGATATTAATACAAAAATACCGGAAAGTGAAGGTTTGAGAGCGCAGCTGGAGAAGAAACTAACCCAGAAAGATAAGGAATCAAGGGAATGTGACCAACTGCGATATGAGGAACGTAAAAGATCGAGGCTCCAGAGAGACAGTATAATCCTCTACGTCTCTTGTTTCCCCTTTAATACTAAAGAAGTGAGACGAGGATTGTCTTATCGGCGCAGTGGAACGTAATGATCATATATTAGGTACTTAAATTATTCAATTTAAACTTAATATTCTTTAACACATATTCTTTATTACAAATAATATTATTACTTATACTTTCCAAATTTAGTTAACTCAACAGAAATTTCTATGGATTATATCCCCGTTAAACTAGTACAGTTCGTCCCATTTGATTGTCACCAGCCAGTAAGTAACGGCTACACGAGTCTGAGCCAACCGCAGTCCCGCCAAAAACCCCCACAGCCAACATGACCCGGAGCAATCCACCTAAAAAAAATTAAAACCAAAACAAATTCCTTTTCTTGCTCTTTTAAGAACTCAAAATAACTCTATTAACTTTAGGTAAATTACACCCGGCCATGCAGGCCCCAAAAGGGTGATAGACGGTAATGCAGTATACTCAGTCTGCAGTGGCGGATTACCAACTAGGCCCACTAGGCACGTGCCTAGGGGCGGCAACTCTTGGGGGCGGCAAATGTTTTTTTCCAGAATATCAAGAATAATAAACAGTGTCTTACGTACACAGTGACAATTTAGGCCTATGAAACCAATGTTTCAAATCAACGGTTTGCAACACTTTCGCTTCATACGAAAGAAACCTTGATGTATCGGATTTATGTGTTATCAAGAAATGTTTCGTTGCTCTGCCTCCTTCAGGCGCCAATCAATTTGTTTTTAACCCGTGCTGTGGCTTTTATCGCTTGCAATGACAATGCAAGCCGCCCAGCCTTTGTTGGTTTGCTTTTGTAAATACATACCCCTCGATCTTCCACTAAGCGTTTGTTAATGGCCAGGCAGGAAAGAAGACTGATTGTATGAAACTCGCATCTGTAACAATGCCATTCTTAAAAAAAAATAAACACATACGCACTGCTGATAAGTGAGTGAGTGAGTGCAGCTTTCGCGTGGACCGCAACTAGTTTTTGTCTTACTGGATTCTCTGGCTGGTGCATTCAGTTTGTTGCTAGTGCGTTTGCGATTTGGTGTTTTTTTTTTATGCAGCAGGCAGCATGAAGCGAACAAAGTTAAGTGGGGCGGCTTATCGTAAACTTGCAAACGAAAAGCGTGAAAGAGAAGCAACCTTACAGAAAAAGCTTGGTACAGTGGACACGTTTTTTAGGCGAAAGGAACAAGTGATTTCCGAAAGCAGTTTAAAAATTGAAGTGGAAGCGGCTACACCGAGTGAACTCTGTGAAACGAAAAATGTCGAAAATATTGTGGGTTTAGTAGAGGAAGAAAGTGCACCTGAGGTAGCGTCCCCTCAGTTCGTAGGAGTTCCTGATTGTGACAGTGAGAGTGCAAATTTCGTTAGTGACGATCCTGCCGAGTGGTGTCTCAATGAGTCTGCAATTGACATTCTTCTAAGACGTGGAATTAATCAGAATGCTGAAAACGATTTTTCTAAATCGCAAAGACTCATAGCAGGTAAGACAAGATTTTTAAATAATAGTGCTTTTTTCGTAAACTTGTAAATGGAGAATCAATTTTGCGGAATTATGTGGTATATGCGTGCAGCACTGGTCCCGTTTATTGTGCATCATGCAGGTTGTTCAAGGGCAAGACAAACATCGCAACTCACGGCATTTCAGACTGGAAAAACATTTCAAATATTCTAGCATCACATGGAAATTATGAAGAACACAAAAACTGCGAGTTGGCACTCTTAACAAGGCAGAAATCTGTTGGGACCTTGGGGAACCATTTTCAATCACATATTCAGAAGGAACTTACGTACTGGGTCAGTGCAAATAAGTTACTACTTTCCTTTTGAGAAGGGCGCACATTAAGTTTGTGCCTAGGGGCGGCGAGGAAGCTTAATCCGCCACTGTCAGTCTGTCCAGCCTGTGTCCAGTTCGTCCAAAGTCTCTCTCCGTCGGCAAGGATCTGCCACGCTAATCTTCTCGCTCGCCCAGCGCAGAAGCCCAGCCAATGGCATAACCTTCCTGAGTCACCTGTCTATTGAGTCTCAATACGTCATTCATGAGTAATATTACACTATGGGCTTACAACAGGGAGAGGGACATTAGTGAACAGATTGACATTGCTAAGAGCATGGCCAGTGACGACACCCAGTTTGACACCAGAAGCTGTTCAACCAATCAAAGAGGATGGACAGTGGGTACGGAGATGACGAAGCGTACAACGTGTATGATAAACCTTGGTGGCATGCACGAACTCTGGGCCAACATATTTGCAGACCATCAAGAGATCTGAACAAGGATGTGTATGGAGATGATTTGGAGAAAATAATGAAAACAAAAAGTTTTGTCCCAGACAAGGAATTCAGTGGCACGGACCGTGGAGCAGCACGCAGCGGACCTGTTCAGTCTGAGAAAGATGAAGACGATCCTTTCGGTCTGGACCAGTTCTTGACTATAGCTAAAAGAACTAGCAAGAGACGTAAGGATGCAGAGGGAAGAAGGATGGTCGAACAGACTTAGGTGAGACCAGCACTTAAAACAAAACGAGACTCCAGGAGGAGATGATAGACGCATGATAAGAGGAAGAAGAAGAATTTGTATTTTATATCATGTTATTGATTGGTTGTTATAGTAACCGTGTGTAAGATGTACGTGAATGGCTTCCATGTATTAAAGTTATATTGTTTAATTTGAACCTACGTATTTTGTATGTCTTGTGCATGTATAGGTAAGAAATCACACACACAACAAGGCTTACAGGGCTCATATTATATACACTACAGGAGTGGTTTCAACTTTGTCTTTTCAGATGCCACGAAAAGTGCTAGGTTCAAAAAACAAGCCCAAAAGAAGAAACTGGAATACTGAAGATATGATTAAGGCGATCAACGCTGTAAGAAACAAAGATATAGGATTGAAAAAGGCATCAGAAATGTTTCTTGTTCCAAGACCTACTCTTCAAATACTTGTTCGAGTCGACAAACCACCGGAAGAAGCCGCTTTAACAAAAACAAAAACATCGTTTTCAAGATCAAATGGCTTCCTGTGAATCAGATATCGATTCTGGGGAATCTGTCTCAGAAACACCAATCGGAGTAAAAAATCCCGGTTATGAAGAAGCAGTTTGTCTGTTCTTCGAGGGTTTATTTTCGGCTGATAACCGAAGAGAACTGTGGGTGCAATGGCCCTTGGATCAGCATATTCCCCAGCAGATGAATGCAAATTAAGATCTGGAGATATTTTATTTTTATTTCCTCACAAACCCTACCAGAAAAGGAGCGTTTGCAATTAACTATGCCAAAGTGCCAAGTTTCAAGTCAATGAAGTCATTCTTGTTTGAGACAGTAGTGCGTCCGGATGTGTAGAATCGCAATTATTGTAAGGAATGAAATGTCTAGGAAATGGGAAAAATTTCATAAATTTTAATCAGGATTCCAAAAGGCTATTAAAAAAAAGGAAAGAAGGGGAGACGCGTTTTAAAAAGCCAGAGAGGTGCCTTCGAAAAATTGTTACTACCTCTAAATACCGTTTGCTTCAATTTCGCCACAATCGATAAAACGGAAATAATATCGAAATCTTGGGGTTTAGTATTAATGTTGTTGTTGGTGATACAGTCGCAGCCGTGTGTGCCAGTGGTAGTGGTGACGTTGACTGCCAAGGCCAGATTGTATGAATGACATCGTGGGACCAAGTAAAAACAATTTGTGAAAATGGATCAAGTTGGTGTCATTAGATCTGTGAAGCACAAGAAATTTCAAAACAACTAAAAAAAACCGTTGAAAATTCAATTGAAATTTGTAACCCAGTTTTGGGTATCGTGGCCTGGAGAAGAGAATTTTGATCAGAGGGCCATGAGACCAATTTCTGTCTCTCACATTTTTATTAAAAAGTATAATTTCTGTTTCTTCAAATGACGAACTTCGTCGCACATTTTCTGCTTCTTGTTCATACAACGTCAACAGAACAAGAAAACATACAACAACAGAAGTGCATCCTCCATAAAATATTGCACCAAATGCAATCTGCACGTTCAATCAGACAGAATATAGTCTTAATTTCTTTTTCCTTTATTCTTCTCCTTCTTTGTTTAATTCTTGCCTGAAATACAACAAATGTCAAACAACGATGCATTAAAAAACGCGTCGATTGTTGTATTGAAAATCAACAAAATGAAGTCATCATAAATAATCACAGAACACTAGGTTTATTACTACAATGTTACGGCCATTTGTACGCCATTGTTGTAATCGCGGGTTGCTATCTGGGACCAGGCTACGAGTATAGTATAATATTCTGGAGCCAAAACAATATCTTTCATCATGTTAGAGCAAATGACAAGTGGAACCCATATAGGGGTATCGTGGCCTGAATCAATTGCTGAGGTGAGACAAAAAAGTGGGTATCACGGCTTCACGAATGGCGATACTTGAGACCCACTTTTCGGTCTCATGGCAGTCAACGTGTTAAATTTAACTCTTCTGTGAGTCAGGTGGCACTGCAGGAACAAACTGCACCAGATGATAGATTAGTTATGCTTCTGCTTCTAAACTCAGGTGTAACTCTTCTGTGAATCAGATAGCAATGTTGGATCAAACTGAGACGAAGAGTGCATTTCATCTTCTGCACCAGATGATAGATTAGTTCTGCTTCTGCTTATAGGTTCAGGTGAGTGGCCGTCTGTTTTAAACAATAAATTTGCAGTACATGGCTGCGATATATATTTGGGGAGGGGGGTTATAGCGAAGAAACAAGGTATCAATCAGCAAAAGTCATTAAGGAAAGTTTTTTGCCTTAATGTCACCTTCCACTTCAGGGTGTCAAATTTTAGATTTCATTGGTAGTAAAGGGGGATAGTACGAACACGTGCGTCGGAATAACAATAGATAATAATTACCGGTACATAATACTAATATCCATGTTTGTTTTAACGTAGAATTTTACGAGAAACGGATGATGTCGATATTTTCAATTTTCATAATACAGGGGCCTCGCGGATATAGTTCGCACAGAGCCTCGCGTTCTCTAACGGCGGCCCTGGTGTAAATATATACACATAGATACATACATGCACATGTGTGCGTGTGTTTGTGCGTGTGTGCGTGGAGGTACAGAGCTCATGTATTTCCTGTTCTTAAATGCAAAATTCACCTACATATTTTTTTTTAAAGAAATCTTAACAAATGTACTATTCTTATTTTAAACACGTTTTCTAACTTATGTTTAAAAACTTAATTCCAGAACAGATGAAACTCCAACCTCGTTCTGAACTTGTTTGAAATTTAATTAAATGGATAATAATAAGTTAGTAATGTGAAATTTGCGAGCAAATGTGTACATCTATTCATTTTAATGTGTCAGAAACGTCAATGCTTCATTTCAACTAGGAATGGTATCCGTGATGAGGTCTTTCTCGTTATTGTTTCGAGGTGTAAATGTTTTTTGTTTTTTTTCTCGTTCTGGTCTTAGTCTCTACTCAAAATATTACCAGAGTTTATTCTATGTCCATTTTGTGCTCAAGTGAGATACTTGGGACTGGATCTGCAGAATAGAGTGGAATTCGAACCAATATTCCTCTACAGCATCGTCTCTCGACCTATGGGGCTGGGTCCCGAGGGGGCGTTTGGTGGGTCTCGAAGTCGGGCTCGAAAATTTATTTACTGTGTCTTGAAAACCTATTACATTTAAATTACCAAGATATATTGTTTTTACAGTTTACCTTCAACCAAACTCCAAACTCTACATTTCTGTTATTCGCACTCTACCATTGCTTTTTAACGACATATCTTAATTTTAGCATGTGTGTTTAGTTAGACGTTAGACCAGAGTAAATTAGTCTTTTAAATGACATTTTTACTTTCCTAGAATGAAGTATGTGTATTTTTTTATACAAGCGTAAAAGATGGCTTGACTTCATAAAGTACTCGATGTTAGCAAAAATATGATTAGTCCATAAACTGGGTGCACACTCCTACAAGAAATTCTGCCGGCGTCCTGCACTATGAGTCCCATGAAGTATAATATCTCTCAAGGTGAGCCCCGGACTGAAAAAGGTGAGAACTACTGCTCTACACGGATCGATCTCAGGACTCGTTTCGAGTCACTAATTGATTGATTGATTGATTTGCTTTATTTTACTTCGCTTCTTGTGCCACTTTTGGCTAATTTGCGAAGATGGGGATGAGTGATGACATGATGATGAACTTGTTGAATGGACACTCACAAACATGAACTTGTTGAATGAACACTCACAAACATCCATGCCCTGGCCATGATTCGAACTCGGGACTCCTAGCATCGTAGCGCGATGTGCTAACTACTCCGCCACGGGGCCGGCGAGTCACTAATTATATAGTATCAGAAATACATATGTATGCATAAGGAAGTTAGTAATAGTGTGAGTTTTATCCAGCGTATATTGAGACATTGGAAGGTTAAATTGTATCTTCTGTAAATATTCTCATTCCACTATAAACTGTACGTGCAACTCAGATCATGCTATCTGAGGATAAAAAAAACTTAAACCAAGTTTGTTTTCTTCCATTTTTATAACTTGGGTCAAGTATCATTTTTTCACTGTGTTATCATTTGTAACATATGCAAGAACTTGTGAAATACAGGGTGTCCCACGAACGGCGCAACTGGGAATTAAGAGTGCCGTTACTTTGTAACCGAAACCTGTACATACATAAGTCATACACCAAATGTTAGCCCTGTGCAAGTAGATATTCAAACATTCGTACGGAAATTTGGACGTCAATTTCCACCTTGGGTAGGTGGACTACTTCGCCATCTATAATAGTTCAGAGAAGAAAACCGATCGTTTTCGCGTATAGCCAATCCTGAAATGCCTCGTAAAGGCGGACCGGTCCAAATGGGTGTTTTAAAAAAATTATGAGGTACAGTGGCAACACTGTTGGTGTTTGAAGGCAACAAAAGGTGTGTTTAGTGATGGTCTATGACATGGAAATACTGGAAACAGGAAAAAAAGAAAATGAAAATGAAAATTATGGTGAAAAAAGTGTTACTTACCTACTCCTGGCAACCATGCAATGAGATAAGAGCGCCCACCGAACGAGAACAAAAGAATCAGTTAGTTGTGTACTCAGAACTGTTTGAGCCGTGCATTTCGCATTGTTCGTAGGGAAAGATTAGAATTGTTCTGTGAAATGAAGTACTCTTTGGAAGAGAGGGTGTTCGTTGTGGAACATTATTTTTGTTGAAAATCGTACGCTAGTGTAAAAACTGTGTTTCGCGAGAAATATCTGAATAACAGTGTTCCAGAAAATTCGACGATATATCGACTTGTTTCCAGATTTCGTGAAACAGGATCAGTTAATGACAAACCCTACCACAGACAACCACCAGTTTTGACACAAGGTGTGCTGCAGGATGTGGAGCAGAGAATATCACAATCTCCCAGGAAATATGTTCGTAAACTTGCTGCACAGTCAGGTGTATCAAAAACAACAACTCACCGAGCGTTAAAACAATTGCACCTACGTGCATATAAGGTACAGGCTGTTGCAAGAACTGAAGGAAGCAGACAAAGGTGCACGTGTAAGATACTGTCAGTGGTTTAGAAATTTTATTAGAGACAATGGTGTTAATATTTTGGATAAGGTTTTTTTCACGGATGAAGCATGGTTCTACTTAAATGGATATGTCAACAGTCAAAATTCTCGACACTGGTCAAGTAACAATCCCCATTTGTTACATGAACAATCACTTCATCCACAAAAGATCGGTGTGTGGTGCGCGATTTCGCGGAGAAAAATAATCGGTCCATTCTTTTTCAACACAACAGTTGACGGAATAGTTTATCGTGACCTTATCACACAGTTTATTTCTCTGTTGGAACGTGATGAACGTGATTGTTGGTTTCAAAAAGACTCTCCAACATGTCACACGTCTAATGAAACTTTAAGCATGTTGGCAGAGTTTTTTGGCTATCACATTATAAGCAAAAACTTATGGCCCAGTCGCTCCCCGGATCTGACGTCTCCAGATTTTTTTCTGTGGGGTTATTTGAAACAAACAGTTTACATTAATAACCCAAGAACACTTGATGATCTAAAAATAAACATTTGCACACCCATTAACAATATAAACCAATCAACCTTGCATAAAGTTGCTTCCAACATGATAAAACGTGTTGATGAATGCCTCTTTTGTAAAGCTACACTGCCTGTTACGCACATTGCATGGTTGCCAGGAGTAGGTAAGTAACACTTTTTTCACCATAATTTTCATTTTTTTTTTTTCCTGTTTCCAGTATTTCCATGTCATAGACCATCACTAAACACACCTTTTGTTGCCTTCAAACACCAACAGTGTTGCCACTGTACCTCATAATTTTTTAAAAACACCCATTTGGACCGGTCCGCCTTTACGAGGCATTTCAGGATTGGCTATACGCGAAAACGATCGGTTTTCTTCTCTGAACTATAGATGGCGAAATAGTCCACCTACCCAAGGTGGAAATTGACGTCCAAATTTCCGTACGAATGTTTGACATGCAAGTTTCCATGCTTTATGGAAAAATAAATTTACACTTTCACTTAAATTTGGCAACACTGCATGAACAACACTGCACCCCGTTTGTTGTTTCTATGTTTGAAAATATCTACTTGCACAGGGCTAACATTTGGTGTATGAGTTATGTATGTACAAGTTTCGGTTACAAAGTAACGCCACTCTTAATTCCCAGTTACGCCGTTCGTGGGACACCCTGTATTATTGAATGTTAAAGAAATTCAATTTGAATTCTGATATCTTTTAGTATTAATTGCATTGTACTGAATAAAATCTCGCACAAATAAGATCGGATGTATCCAACAGCACATATCTTCAGAAATTGTGCCATTGTTTTCAGGCAGTTTCATGAAAATATTTCAACATCTAACCAGTGACGCAGGTACGCGGATTACAATGTACTGCATAACTTTTTCAAGGGGTACAATACCCCCTAAATCCATAGATTCGAGTTGTGCTCCTTGTAAACCCTGAAAAAATTTGACAGAAGTAATGTGCTGCTGGAGAAGCTTTTATAAAGACTCGTGTGAAACGGTGGAATGAGATAAAGTTTAGTTTAAGGAAATCCATCAAAGGCTTGTGCAACTTTGTGTAAGGGTGCACGTTGTAAAGATGTAACTAATCGGAAGATAAGATATAATCTATTTCCGAAGAGTAAACCTCTGACTTTCACTTTCGAATTTTTCAAATGGAATATTCAGAAACTAAATAATGTTCAAAGTAAAACTATAGAGCTTTAATTATATTTTTGAAACTAAGATAAATTTTAAAAATTGAAAATTTTGTACAGGAAGTTTCAGGAAATATACTTCAGAATAAGTGAAATCAGGATATTTTTATGAACTCATTTTAACAGGTTAAAGAGTTAAACTAAACAACTAAATATGTCTCTGCATATTTTTGACAATTTTAGCGATATGGTCATTCGAACGTTCTTCTATACAATTATGTTGAAATGTCAATTCGATTCGCCGAAGTCGGTAAGTCGTTATACTTTGCCGACTTTCAGCAACAACCAATAATAGGCAAAACGGGGTGAAATGGGGCATTCGATGTGAAAGTACTCCCGAACCTCAATTTTTATTCAAGTATTACATATATTTATGTTAAAATGTGTAAGGTATTTTACATATTGTTCGTTTATTTTAACTTCTTGATCTCCTTTGTTTTGTGTTGCGTCCCACCCGTCACACCAAAAAACAAAAAAAAATCTCCTTTAACTGTTACATTTCCCCCTCAACTCCACTCTTTGTATTAAATAATTTATTTTTCATCATTTGACAATTCACTGAAATTAAAATCAACTTCTTATTAAGTGAAGAGACAGTGTTTCGTCTGTCCCACGCGTGACAACAAATTGTTCTCTTATAGCTACAAATCTGGGAAAGTATTTTAAGGGTAGTTATGCTTAGTCAATAGTGCTAAGTTTCATTGCACGGAAACTGTAAGAAAAAGGTTGCTTAGCTATCAGTGCAATAGTTAATTTAATGTAAAAATTGTAGTCCGCATGTCTCACCCGTGACAATTGAAGGTCTCAAATGCATTTTTTCCTTTTAATTCAGAGACGATTGACACATCACAGACACCATGGATGGTGAAGCACGGATCTTTGTTTCATAACTTCCATAAACTCTTAGGGAAAAACTAATAATTAAATAACGAAAGTTAATTTTCTGCTCATTCTCGATCAAATTTTCATCCCTGTTTCATCTCTTCGATTCAATTATCACAGATGTAATTGTGGGATATTTAATAACTATGAAACTTACATAAATTTGAGCATTTCATGTTCCATCGTTATAAATACATATAATTCAGATTTCTCTAATTTTATCATAGGCGTAACTCGGAGTTTATCTTCGTGAGGTCCAAGTTCATCGATGAGCATGCCTGCATGCATTTGTGTGTGTACGCACGTATCCTAGGAGGGGGGGGGGGTTAGGGGGTTCGAGCTCCCCAAATGTTTTCGGTTTGCACTAGATAAAATGAGGTTTTTTGTTTCTTGTGGTGTGAAATAAAATAATGTGACGATAATTTATGGAGAGAAATAATTATCGAGGCAAGACGGAGAATGTTCTGTAATCCTGTTATTGATAATAGCACGTATCCAAGGTGGGGTACAGGGGGCTCAAACCGCCCCCCCCCCCATTCAGGAAATGTTTCAGTTTACACTAGATAAAATTAGGTTCTTGGCTTCTTGAATAATATGATTCAATTCAATTCAATTCAATGTTCCTTTGTTAAAGGGCGAGAGGAATAATTATCAAGTCAAGACTGTGAATGTTATACAACCCTGTTATTGTTAATAGCCCGTATCCTAGGTGGGGATCAGGTGGATCGAGACCCCCTTCAGCTTACGCTAGATGAAATTAGGTTTTTGGCTTCTTGAATAATGTGATAATTTGAAAGAAATAATTATCGAGACAAGACGGAGATTGTTCTGTAACCTTGTTATTGTTAATAGCGCTTATCCAAGGGGATCAGGTGGCTCGAACCCCCTACCTCCCCCCCACAGGAAATTTTTCAGTTTACACTAGATAACATTAGGTGCTTGGCATCTTGGACAATGTGATGATAATTTGAGAGAAATAATTATCGAGACAAGGTGAAGAATGTTCTATAACCCTGTTATTGTTAATAGCACGTATCCAAGTTGGGGATCAGGTGACTAGAGCCCCACTCTCCCAGGATAATTTTCAGTATACACTAAATAAAATTAGGTTTTTGGCTTCTTGAATAATGTGACGATAATTTAAGGAGAGAAATACTTAAAAAGGCAAGATGGAGAATGTTCTATAACCCTGTTGTTGATAATATTGCACGTAAACTTTTCTTGCTCTTTCGGTGTTGTCGCAGCATTTTAAAGCTGTACAACAAAGATAGCGCAACGAGTAGTTTTTATCTCTGGAAAGCGCGAGAGGAAACGTTCTTGAATAAGAGAAGGAGTCGAACTACTGGCAATATTAACGAATCGTTTTATCTGCTGAATGTTCTAAAATATAATGAAGATATAATGAAGGGGTTACGCATGCTATTTTTTTGTGGTCAGTTCTCATTTTGCCATCTTTTCCTGTTTTTGACCTTCCTTTTTTTTAAGGAATATTGGGTCAAATGGGGTTATGACCCCACCAACCCTCCCTTGGGCACGTCACTGGAGATAAATGAGTAAGCATTTGATCATATTGGGAGATGAAACGTTAGCTGTATTGGGAACGGAAGGGTTTTCACAGTGCAATAATTGTTTTGCGATCCAGAAGACTTCTTTTGTTTCGTGCCGATATATAACAAGCTGTGACAGGGGGCGATTTTGAACACTTGTGAGTGCTAAGGCCTGAATATGAACAATTTAGTGGGTTTTTGCATTTTTAAGAAATGCAAACATCGTAGGACAAGACATATTAGTGGTGTTCAGGCTCGATTCAGAGCAGGGACGGCGCCAAAAATTTTCGACCGGGTGGGCAGAAGCTCCTTATTGATAGATTAGGGTGGGCAGTATAAATGTAAGACCATGTATGTGTACGTATGTATCCCCCTCTCTCTTACACTCCCGATTTTCCTCTTACTTCTTTTTCCTTTCCTTGTTTTCCTCTTTATTCTTTTCTAATCCATTCTCGCATCTTGTTCCATTTCCTTTCGTTTTGTCTCTGATGGACACAAGGAAGTGTTTACACATGCGCAGCCGTACCCCAGCCATACATTCTAATGTATGCATGTTAATACAGTGAAATAAATTTGAATTAGATTTAAGCTTGTGTTGCAAATACAAGGCACATACTTGATTTTATGTATTCGGCGACAATGATAGAAAGTGCGATGGTAGACAATCGTGCAGTTTCTCGTAATTTAAATGCATGTTCCTGAGCATAGTATTTTCATCGTATGAGTTTTTAACTGAAAGAGTATTCTTACTCCTTATGGGTCACTTTTCTTAGCTTACAAGGTTTGTACAACTGAGAAATCTATCTGAATGTTTGTAGTAGCGGCGATTGGGTGCCAAGATTTGAGGGGCAAGGACAATATACTTTTTCTTGGTAGAAAAGGCTTAGCATAAAAAGGCGGGGGTAAAATGTGGCAAAATTTGGCGAGAGAACTGCATCCCCCACTTCCCGGTTCTCCTAATCGCCGCCACTAAATGTTTGGATTAAAATGAACGTCTTATTAGAAATGATTTAAAACACACACGGAAATCAAATTCTTTGTTCATTGTCCATGAAGTATTCCTAGGCTATTGAAAGGCTATTTTGACAGAATATCACACACAAACAAGTAAGATCGAAAAATCTGTTCAGAATTGAAGAGATTATTATCTAAGTTGTTATTCATTTTCTGAACTGTCATGTTACTAATGCGGGAGAAGTAATACACGTATGGTTGGTTACATGAACATATTTTTGCTCAAATAGTATCCGAGATATAACGTTTTTCTGAAATAAGTGTAAAAATTTAAAAATCGCGTGCAAAGGCCGCGGCGAGAGAGTGGTTACTTTCGAAAACCGGCTCGGCTGTTTAAAGGTTAAATATAACAAATCAACCACAACTTACTGTTCCAAAAATGGAGTTGCATTAGTTCATACCTCTTAGAAAGTTGAGATGGTAGTTTCAATTGCACAGCGTTTCATTAGCGGATCAAGTCAAGGCAGCTAATTCCGTGAACAATGATGTTGTTTTCCCAAAGTCTCAAATATTTGCCTCAGACAATCACCCTCCTAAAATTGACGCACCTTCTATGGTGATAAAATGCCACGTTTGGTGCGAGTTCTTTCTGTATATTTTTCCCCAAAGGCATAACGCTGTCGCATTATAATGAAGACGTCCTGTGTTCGACTCCCCCCTCCTCTGGTGGAAGCACAATGCACACTGGTTCCACGTTAAACTGTAGGTTTAGTCCCGATTAGCCTATCTGAGCATAAAAGTGGATTTAAAAACAAACTAATAAAATCGTCTTCTGGATACTTCGTGACATAACTTTTTTTCTTTACTTCAGCTGCATCTACAGATTCTGTTGACATTTTCGGCTGATTCATGTGGCAAAATTTATGTATGGAACGAAGATTTCTAAATAGGATAAGCCACTCATTAGCAATTGAATAATTCTGTAGCTTTTTCCATACATAACTGGTTTATTAAAATTTATTCACTGCAGTATTGTAGTGATTATTGTGATTCCTTCTTATTAGTAAAATGAATATAAAGTTGATATTTCGCATACCATATTGCTATTTGAAGATAAGAAGTATATAAAAATTGTAATGAAATAAAAAAGGGACACTTCTGGAATTTTAATGCAGAGCTAATTAAAACTATATTATACTCTCTAGGTTTATGGCTTCAGCAACAGAAGCCTTCCATCTGTCCCTATTCGGGGCAAGATCAATCCAATCTTTTCGATCCTTGCCGATTTCTTTTAGGTCCATCTCAACGTTATCCCTCCATCCTCGTCTTGGCTTTCCTACTGGTCTCTTACCATCAGGTTTCCCAACAAGAATCCTGTAAACTATTTTTTTCCTGTGCCATTCGTGTCACATGGCCTGCCCATCTAAGTCTTCTTGATTAAATTATTCTAATAATAATAATTAAAAAGTCAAAATAATGTATTGTGTTGACGGTGGAAGTAACGCTAAGATGATGATTTTATTTGTTTATTTAGAGATTATTTTAACCATACCCAGGCCGGGATTTATATACGTATGTGGAGGCCCGGAGCTGCAGTCCTCAAGTTCGACCTAAATTCTGATAATTCGTATAATCTTGATCATACCCTGCATCATTTTGAGCCTCCTAAGCCTACTAACTGCTTTTAATCATGGAAGTATTCATTTGATCACAGTTTTTGTTTCAATAGCTCTAGTATTTACTTTCACTTTCTAATGACAAAATTGGCTTTTTATGGGTTGATAATATGTGAATATTTCTAGCATAGATAATATTCACAATAAAATATATATGTTATGAACACCAGAATACACTTATTTATCGAATTATTCATATATCTCCAAGTATATGTACTTATTGAATTTGATTGGGTGGGCAATCGGGTGGGCACAGGAATTTTTGGGTGGGCGCTTGTCCACCCGTGCCCACCCCTGGCGCCGTCCCTGATTCAGAGAGAGAAATATTCGAGCTGTCTGCGTTCAGTTCTCAGCTCACATTTTGCATCTCGTGTTGTCGAGTGGATTGTCCATCCCGTGAATGTGTAACAGCTTGGTAAAAACACTCCAAGACACCATAGATGTTTTGATTCCTGATGAGAAGAAATGGACAAACACACATATTGAGATGCTTTCGACAAACAAGGTTATTGCATGGAAACAGAGGAGTCGAGTGTTAGAAAACGTTCCGATTTCACGTTCTGATTAAAATGGCAGCCTTAAACAGTGGCGACGATTTAGTAGATAGCTACTCTCCATTTCTTTGCCTCCACACTAAGGCCTCTTAATGCTAAGCCTTGTCTACCAAGAGAAAGTACTTTCCTTGCAGCCCCCCCGTTTTGGAACTCAGTCGCCACCACTGGTCTTAACATACAGTTGTGAGGTTCTATCTATTCCCCTTAAAAATATGGTGGTCAGCCCCACCCCGAAAGAAATTCCTGGATACGAGGGTGTGTGTGCGTGTGTATGTGTACACACACACACACACATACACACACACACCGCAACACATATACACACCTTAAATATATTTCCAACTATTGATTGAGTTTGATTGATTTGGCTTACTTCGCTTTTTTTTCAATTTTGCATAACTGCGAAGATGATGATATGATGATATTGGTGAAGGGACACCCACAAAGAACACCCATGCTCAGGCCGGGATTCGAACCCTGAGCCCCTGGTGTTTTGCGCGCTGCGTTAACTATACCGCCACGGAATTTGGCATTTCCATCTTTTGAAAAACGTCCTTATCTGATAGGAAAGTTGCAGTAAGAAAGACACATGTACGTATATTCAAATTCCTAGCCAGAGATTTCTGTGCCCGGGCGAGAATAGATTTTGGAACTTCCTGCATCCATGTTTGAGGAATGTTATTTTCTTAACTTACACTCCTCTTTAAAATTTGCGTGCAAAGAACTCTGACCCGTACATCCATAGAAGAAATATTCATCTTAGTCCCAAGTGCGTGCCTCTCGTTGCTCTACAATAAAAATATTTTTGATTCCTAACTGCAGCAAAGAAGACTTATTAATGCAAAATTATCATTTGATGAAATGATCCAAATGCACATTTCGTATTATTTAATTATTTTTTGGAAATCGGCAATGTGTTATGATTTAGTCTACGATTTTTCGCATACAGACAGTTGATAACACAGCATTCAATAAGAACTGATTTGAGGTAATAATATTTACAAATTTGACTTGATTCTTATATAAATGGTTGCAGTGCCAGCGGAGCGAATGCGGTACAACACGTTGTCTTTACCTTGGTCCTTGGAGAATTCCTCAAGTCGAATTACATGCGCTTAAAATGGACAAAGGTTTAAGTAAGAAGTGATTTTCCAGATTTCTAATTCTTTGAATTCGTCTTTTGAAGGTGCGACAAGTTTGACTCGTAATCATTGCTCGACACCCTCCCTGAATTTTATGCATTAGTAAGTGTATTAAAATGTCATGTAATTTTAACAGATAAATTGTTTTTAGATATTTCTATGATTCTATACAGTCAACTCTGGACTAATGAAAATGTCAATTGTCAGGGTCAACACAGCACCAACAACTGTCTCCAAATGCATCTCTAAATTCATTAAATGCAAATAATTCAATTCTAATTAAATTTAATTATAACGTAAGCAACATAATGAAACGGAAGAGTGAAATACTCCTACCAATATATGTTATATTTACTATTCAACAGCTTATTACTTAAGTTTTTCTGAGAGGGCTGCTCACCGATTGTTTTCATGGCTTTGTCTGAGGATTTTCGGAAATGTATAGTTATACTTCAATTAAATTTTCCTTTATTAAAGGGCGAGGTTCAGCCTGCGGCTGTTCTACCACCTAACCCCGATGGATACATATACATACTAAATACATTCTACCTACTAAATGTTTGTACAATAACAAACAAAGAAGAAAGAGAGAAACATAAATAAGACACAAAAAGAACAAATACAAAATTGAGAACAAAGGCTCGTCTACCCACTAAAATAATAATAATAATAAAAAGATTGAAAACAAATACTCAAGGATACACAATTAATTGACACAATTGTGCTTGGTGTGATATGGTTAAGAATAATACAAATTAATATTAATGTTATGTGTAAAAAACATATAAATGTTCTTAATATGCGAGAAAGGACAAAATATTGTTAAGGGTTGGGAACATGTAAGGGGAAAAGTAAACAAGGAAAGTGTAGATGAAAATACTTGTTATTAGGAAGTTGGTTCAGAAGTGAGAGCTATTATTCGTGAGTGCTTAACAAGAGAGTTTTTAGTTTGTCTTTGAACTTGTTGCGATTAGTGAGGCACGTCGTGGAAGGAGGAAGCTCATTCCACGCTCTTGCAGCTGAATACGTAAATGATGATTAGAAAAGCACTAGTGTGTGCTTTGGAAGTTCAAGTTTCGATTTTCCTCATGTATTTCCCTTCTGAATTTTAATTTCTGGAATAGGTTTCTAGGTGTTTTGGTTTGTAAAAGATTATGAATAAAACAACACAGATGTAATTTTCGGCGTCTGGTCATGTTCAACATTTTGTTTGCGTTTAGGGTTGGGAGGATTTGATCGTATTTTCTTATATGGTACACGAAACGGAAACATGAATTTTGGACTTTCTGGATTTTGGTTTTGTTTCGAACGGATAGATTTGGTCCGAAAATTACGTCGCAGTAGTCCAGTAGAGGAAAGATAAGAGATTGGACTAGTCTCATTTTAATCTCTGTTTTTAGGCATTCTTTAAAGCTGTACAGCGATCTTAGCACAGCGTAAGCTTTTTTAATTTGTTCTTGTACATGAATATCCCAGTTAAGGTGTTCATAAAAAATGACGCCTAGATTTTTCACATTTGTTGAATAAGGTATTTTAGATGTGTCTAGTTTGATACTATTTCGGGAACCAATAAGACAGAAAGTTGATTTTTGTGGGTTTATTTTTAGACCGTTACTTTTACACCAGGTATTTATGTTGGATAAATCATCATTTAGCAAAGCAAAGGCTGCATCTGGCGATTTCGGTGGAAAAGGAATTTGTAGTTGAGTGTCATCTGCGTAAAAATGAACTTTACTGTGATTGATTACGGTAGGTAAGTCGGCTGTAAAAATGGTATAGAGGAGAGGGGCTAGAATGGATCCCTGTGGGACACCAGTTTCCAATGGCAGGGTGCGAGAGAGAGGGGGGCGTGGCAGCGTTTATGAATACTCTTTGTTGTCTGTTGTTAAGATACGATCTAAACCATCGAAGGGACTGTCCGTAACTTCTACAGTAAGGGAAGCACATGTCATAAGAAATGAAAATATAATAATAATAATAATAATAATAATAAACATTTTCCGGTCTCGTTTGAAAGTTAATTCCAGCCTGCTCTCCTTCTTCATGAATCTATCACTAGATTGTAGAATTCCTCTTCATTTTCCGTAAATTTCAGTCTTCAGTAGCTTATTTTCATTAGGAAGTATTGGCACGTTCGCGAGTCTCTGCTCTTCTTATTTTTTTCTGCAGTAGCTGTGAATTCGACAAAGTGCTGAAAAACAACATACAGGACTAGCACTAGACTCCATGATCGTTGAAACCAACGCAAGTCCGCTATTTTTCAACACACTTTGCATAAATGCATCTTAACGGCACATTATGAATGTTATTTTGATAATTATACGTATTATTATTATTATTTTGTCATTTCATGGAGTGTATTTCAGCCTTCAAGCGTCATGCGTAGTATTAATATGCTTCCAAATGTTTATTGAAATAAGTCACAAACTATACTTTTTGCACAAAAATCAAAATCGACCTCGCGCCAATTCTGCGGACCCAAATGTGTCCATTTTCTCTTAAAATTGCTAATCTTACACATTTGTATGGATTTAGAGGTCAAATAGCGATCTCCAGATTTTTGCAGATTTTTCGGAAATCTGGATCACTTTGTATTGTTCTGGATTAAAATAAAGAACACATTGTTTTATTTTAGTTCTTACACCCGGAAATCAGGCAATTTTGCCCCACTAGAAATAACCTATTACTTATCTTCAAAACATCTCGAGCTCAAGCACTGGACGAAGTGAGTTTCCCCGCGGTATGAGTTCTGTGGATTCATTCCCTTCGGGTCAATTGATCCTCAGTAATTTAGTCAACCTGTGAAGTGCACTTCAGTCTCGTGTACAGAAGAAGTGTTACAAAAGCCCTCTCAAATACTCGCACCCGTTTTTGCGTACATAATGATCCTAAATGTATTGGCGACCCACTTTAGGACCACCTTTTACTAAAAAGAGGCTATGGGACAGTTTTATTTCATGAAAAATATCAAATATTTGATACGAAACAGACGAAACACTGTCTCTTCACTTAATAAGAAGTTTATTTTAATTTCAGTAAATTGTCAAATGATGAAAAATAAATTATTTAATACAAAGAGTGGAGTTGAGGGGGAAATGTAACAGTTAAAGGAGATTTTTTTTTGTTTTTTGGTGTGACGGGTGGGACCCAACACAAAACAAAGGAGATCAAAAAGTTAAAATAAACGAACAATATGTAAAATATCTTACACATTTTAACATAAATATGTGTAATACTTTAATAAAAATTGAGGTTCGGGAGTACTTTCACGTCGAATGCCCCATTTCACCCCGTTTTGCCTATTATTGGTTGTTGCTGAAAGTCGGCAAAGTATAACGACTTACCGACTTCGGCGAATCGAATTGACATTTCAACATAATTGTATAGAAGAACGCATGGACGTCCGCAGGATTTTTTCCAGGGAGGGGCAAGGAAGGTATTTTTTCCGGTGGGGGGGGCAAAGAAGGCACATTTTCTCCAAAAATAGTGTTGTTCCCTAAAAAACATTGCTTAAATTTGAATTTATGATGTTCATGCAATAATTAACACATATTATTGTGGCTAGAATGAAATTATATGTGTGAAATACATAATGTTTGGTTGATTTTCATTGCCCCCCCTTCCGGACGCCCAACGTTCGAATGACCATATCGCTAAAATTGTCAAAAATATGCAGTGACATTTTTAGTTGTTCAGTTTGACTCTTTAACCTGTTAAAATGAGTTCATAAAATTATCCTGATTTTACTTAATCTGAAGTATATTTCCTGAAACTTCCTGTACAAAATTTTCAATTTTAAAATTTATCTTAGTTTCAAAAATATAACTAAAGCTCTATCGTTTTAGTTTGAACATTATTTAGTTTCATTTAAAAAAATTTGAAAGTGAAAGTCAGAGGTATACTCTTCGGAAATAGATTATATCTTATCTTCCGATTAGTTACTTCTTTAGAATGTGCACCCTTACACAAAGTTGCACAAGCCTTTGATGGATTTCCTTAAGTTAAACTTTATCTCATTCCACCGTTTCACACGAGTCTTTATAAAAGCTTCTCCAGCAGCACATTACTTCTGTCAATTTTTTTGAGGGTTTTATAAGGAGCACAACTCGAATCTACGGATTTAGGGGATATTGTAAACTTTCAAAAAATTATGCAGTACATTGTAACCCGCGTTCCTGCGTCACTGGTTAGAAGTTCAGATATTTTCACGTAATCGCCTGAAAACAGTGGCACAATTTCTGAAGATATGTGCTGTTGGATACATCCGATCTTATTTGTGCGAGATTTTATTCAGTACAATGCAATTAATACTAAAAGATATCAGAATTCAAATTGAATTTCTTTAACATTCAGTAATATTTCACAAGTTCTTGCATATGTTACAAATGATAACACAGTAAAAAAATTATACTTGACCCAAATTATAAAGATGGAAGAAAACAAACTTGTTTTAAGTTTTCTTTATCCTCAGATAGGGTGATCTGAGTTGCACGTACAGTTTATAGTGGAATGAGAATCACCGTGGAAAGTACCTTCACCGGGAATCGATCATAGATCCTCTTGGTTACAAGACGACAATGCTACCAATAGGGAGAAGAATTCAAATTTAAATGATATCTATACAAAAATCTTAAAGAAGGACGAAGAGAGACGTATCTGGTATGATGAACAAATCATATTCTCTGAAGATCAAACCCGAGGCATACTTCCGCAAAATAAAAATAGTAGATGAACGTTGAATCAATACTATTATATAAGGAATGCAGAAATAAGGGAAACATTAAAAATAATTTCAATTTAAACTAAATTTACGCCAACTAAAAAGTATTCCACTTGTCCCATCGTCAACATAATCACTCTCTTAGATATGTTCTATTGTGGAGACGACATCATGACACGGACAAAGGCTATATCGTTCTCACAATATATCGCGACATGAATCAGAAACTGTTCGTGTTCCTAGAACTCAAAATATATTAGCTACATTAAGGAAAATAATGTGATCAGTGTCAAATAGTAATGGTTGAAATAAATTTATTCTGTGCTATCGTTATATTCAACAAAAATAATAGTTTTCATCCACGGTAATATTTACTTAATTAGAAATACATTCTCCCTTTCACAGCAAATAATTATAATAATAGTTATTATTTTCTACTGGAGTCTTTCTCAATCTCTATAGGCCAAGTATTCATGGCCGTCGCCTGAAATTTTTGTTGGGGGAGTCAGGCCACTCATGAAATAAAATAGTAGAAGAAATAGCATACTAATAAGTATTAGCATGTTTGTGATTATAATTATCAAATAATGACTACTAAACTAATGAAAATGAACAATTGTTTTTTTTCCAAATTTATTATTATCGTATCCTCGGGGAGACTTTTCTACACTCGATCCACCAGATGAGTGAATATCCAGCACCACTGTTTTTTAAAATAATTTTATTACATTTCATACAGCTTATGTACTGAAATGCATTACTATGTTGTTACTAACTTTTACACTATTATTTTGTTACTAACATTTGCACATCTCATTCAAGAAGAAAGCTTTAAAAGTTATTAATGAGATATATAATGTTTGTTGTGTGACCTCTCAGCTAAAACAATTTCTTGGAATTTTTAGACGGTGAAACCACTTATTCCTACATTTTACACTCAATTTTGTCGATCCAACGCATTTTTTACTTCGTTATTCTGTTTCAATAGAACTTTATTTATGTTATTAACATTAAAAGTAACAAGTTTTCTGGTTGATTTGCAAGTTGAACGATGCCAATTTTCTGAAGGGTCGACGGGTCAGTTCGACCCCCATTCAGACGCCCGTGCTAAAGTTCAGAATATCTGACTTTCTCTCTTGCTTGTCCTTTACAAATCTTCTGGATTGTTACGAACAGTTTGTTCCGCCAAAAGTTGTGACTCAGAAACTTTTATGACCTACTCAGTTGATTTACTTGGTAAAATATTCTACGAGTATACAAATAATTTAACCAGAAACATGAAAATTACAGAGAAGGAGGAGGGTGTCTCAGGAAATTGAATAACAACTGGCCGATATCAAAGAAGAAAGAAAAGTGAGCAGGGAAATATCAGGGGGAAGGGGAGTAAAGTTTTCGAATTAAAAAAGAAAACCATGAGCAAAGCAGTCTTGTGCTTGGACACTTAACAAGAAGACTATGGTAAAATACATTAGCTAAGTTCAAGAAGATTTTGATAGTAATAATGGCGATATAGTTCCCGGATTTTTCTGTGACTAAAGTTATCCTGTGTTCAAAGATTTGTTTCCACGTTACCAGCTTTTGTTTCCTTGAAAATTTCTTTCGTATTAGTATTTTGCACTCTCCACGCTATTGGAGGTGGAGAGGGGGTGTAATCCAAAAGCAACACCATAAGTTACACAATTTAACTCCATATACGAGTATATTGAAAAAAAAAATTGAAAAGTTCAAGCACGGGGTGAAAGGTAGCCGCTTGAAGTTAAAATTGCAGGTTTTTTATCGGCTTGCACAGTGAAACATCATTTAAAAGCTATGTAGAATTGAAGACATATCCCAAATACACTGAAAAAAATGTCTCCTTCTCAGAACTGAGAACTACTATTGATATTTATTATATCGTGATACTTTTGTTGCGTTTTGGGACGACTTGTGCATTTAATTTTAAGAATTTTTAAGAATGAAATCATATTTTCTGTTTTTTTCGTCGTGAGAAACTAAAAGTTATGCAGTAGGGATTAAAATAAATATTTAATTTGCTTACTTGACATGGAGTAATGGTGACATTCTTACATAAGTTGTTATATTAATACCATATATATTAACCCTAGTTTAGCCGTGCCGTAAGAAATACATACTGACCGGAGGGGGATCTCACAGGCCCACATTTTTTAATCAATAAAATTCAAGACATCTTTTTGTTATTTAATCACTGCTTCCTTTGTTAATTATATATGTGCAGTTATTTATTAATTATAATAATTATAAAAATTATTATCATTAATAAGAAAATGTTTTACCATTCACTAAAACTCGCAAAAACCATAATAATTTGTATTAATGATTTTTTGTTTATTGAGGTGTAGTTGTTCATTAATTATAATCATTACCAAAATTAGCATGATTGCCAACCAATTGTACACTCTCACTAGCATGAGTGTCTCGAATAACGCAGATTCAAATATGGTGCCGATGGGCCCATCTAGTGCATTTTGCCCACTATTTACATTGCATTTATGTTTCTGTGAAAAAAAGTAATACAGAAATATTAGGAACCCCTTGGATAACAATGCATTTATTTTTCATTTTTTTATAAACTTTTGACAGTTGAAAAATCGAAAAAATAGAAGTGGTGGGCCTGACAGCCTCCCCCCTTTGGATAAGCTAGGGTTAACAGTTTGGAACCATATTTTGTGACACGTTACATACATTGTAATACAAGCTAAGAACACAGAATTTGCCTATATCAATCAATAAATATAGTGTGATCTTAAAGCAAATTCATTGACATTCTTAGTTTATATTACATAGCTTACTTCTCAACAGTATATCTCAGATTTGTTTCCTTTTTTCATTTGAAGCTTGAGGGTTTTCTTACCTTGGAGTCCAAAGACAGGCGTGGTAGTCTTGGCACCGAAGAGGCCTCCGTAGAAAGCGAGGGAAGGGTATGGCACGTAGGCTGCCGTTGCCGGAGACTGAAGCATTTCGAGGCCCCCGCCGCACGCGTGAGGGACCGGCAGTTGGCCGATGAGGCTGGTCATCGAGAGGAGGTCCCCGGATGGCAGATACTCCGTCCCCGCACACAGCACCGACGGACGCACGGCCAGAGGCGTCGGCCGGACAAACGGACTGTCCAACACTTTCCTCACTCTGGCCTCCTCGCTCTCCTTCGCCGGGGGGCGGTGGGAAGCGTTCGTGCCCAAAATGCTCTCGATGGAGAACTTCTTGTTGAGGAAACTGTGCTCTGGCGGTTCCACTAGTACCTCCGGGCTCGATTCCCGATTGTCCGGGATTTCGGAATCCTCCATGAAGAAATCGTTCGGGGAGTTTTCGTAATTTCCGTTGATATTTCTAGACGCCATGACTTGACAACACTATCACTTTACGATACACTGTGTTTATCTATCCAAGGAGTTAACCGTGGCTGAGAGTTCCATGTTCCTAAAAACTAAATCGCGACGCAGGAACGAAGGGATTGCCCCTCCCTTCACGAAGAACGTTTCTTTTACAATTCCAGAAGTATCATTCTCCCGAAACCAACCATGGACCTAGATTGTTCTATCGCGTGCCAGGCCTAAAAATCCATCTCCTGGCTTTCACTATTTTCGGGAAGAAGATATTGCCGCATTAGCACCTCTCCTGAGGTATTCGCATTTCTTCCTAATGGCAAGGTGCAACGAGGTGTGTATCACGCACACCGAGATTGGATTCTGGATTCTCCTTCCTCCATGGGGCACGGCGGAGAGTGGCCAAACGATTCGGGAAGGGGAGGTGACGAAATATTTAACGTACACACATTCCTCGGGAACTGTTTGCAGTTTTCGTTAACGTGACGTGGAACCGGGGTCAAAAGGGACACCATCTAAAAAGCTTTGCTTTGTTAAACCAATTACAAACAAAAGGAGAATTCAGAACTTGGTCTCGCTCTATTACAGCTCATAATTCCCTTGCATGCTGTGATTTATATGCTCTTTGTGCGCGAACAGGTGTTCCTGACGCCAGCAGTTCCCAGATAGGAGTTCTTCGTCATCCATCACCTGGCGCTTTCTTTATGAATCTCCTTCCTTCACTCGCGCCTGATTGGCTAAAAGAGCTAAAGTGGGTTTTGCGCAAACTCCTAACTAGCTACGGGAAACAGCTTGAAGACCAACCCTCGACACTGTGCAAATAACATACAAGAATTTGAAAGGTGCTGGCAAATGGAGAGTTTGCCGTCGTCAGCAAAGCGTTTTAGGCCCTCCTCCCTTCGCAGCGCTAAGAGGGAGAAGACCCGTTCCTCCTATGGCAATAAAGCACTGCTTTCTAAAGGCCTTTTATAACTTTGGTTCTCCTCTTTTATTATTGTAAAAACACTCAAGAAAAGAAACCTATAAATGACAGTCACTATACGGTTAGATTGGAAATATGTTGCCATAACTCGATTGAAGAAGAGAATGTGATTACAAGAGAAAGGATTTAGTATATGTAGAAAAAGTGTGCTAAATACATTTTTAGTTATATTCATCAAAACATAGAGTTAAATGTGGACTTAAAATTGTAAAATTTGACTTGACTTGCTTCATTTCACTTCGCTTTTGTGCCACTTTTGGCTAATTTACGAAGGTGAGTATGAGTGATAAAATGAAATGGATGAATGGACACTCACAAACATCCATGAACAGGCCAGGATTCGAACACGGGGCTGGCTTAAAATTGTAAAAAAACAACAAAACTTTTTAATAATAATCGGCACTACAAGAGTTACATAAAATACAGTACGATTACATTGACATTAATTCTGAAACAACACAAAATGTGTTCTCATTTTCTGTTTCCAATACAGTGCATAACAAAATTTTCTTGAAAGCGTTCGAACGTGAATTTCCTTCTGTTGTCTCTTAAGATGGATTCATATTGACTAAAACTGCGATCAATATCGCAAGAAGTAATGGGAGTGTATTTCAAATTTGTCAGTTATTCGCAAGCAGGCACGTATCCAGGAATTCCTTTCGGGGTGGGGGCTGAACACCATATTTTTTAAAGGGGTATTAGTGTTGCCCACGAGACGAGACTTTGGCCTGTCTCGTCTCGTGGAGCCTCGTGGAAATGCTGTCTCGTCTCGAAAATATTCGTTTGTCTTATGACACATGGTCAATCTCGTCTCGTCTCGAATTTTTAAAAGCCTGTCCCGTCTCGTCCCGTGGGTAACACTAAGGGGTATATATATATCTTCACAATTGTATGTTTAAGGCCACTGGTGGCGATTGGGTTCCAAACCGAGGGGGGGGGTGTAGGTTTGCAAGGAAAGTTTACTTTCTCTTGGTAGACCAGGCTTAGCATTAAGAGGCCATAGTGTGGAGGCAAAAAAAAATTAGAGCAATTATCCTCTAAATCATCGCCACTGTTTAAGCCCGTCGTTTTAATCAGAATGTGAAATCGGAACATTGTTTACCACTCGACTCTCCTATTTCCATGCATTAACATTGTGCGCCGGAACCATCTGAGTATGTGTGTTTGTCCATTTCTTCTCATCAGGAATCAAAACATGTATGGTGTCTTTGAGTGTTTTTACGAAGCTGTTATACATACAAGGGATGGACAATCAACTCGACGACAGGAGATTCAAACTATGGGCTGCGAACTGGACGCAGACAGCTCTCGAATATTTCTCTGATTCGAGCCTGAGCACCACTAATGGGTTTTGTCCTCCCATGTTTGCAGCTCTTATAAAAGCCGCAACCCACCAAATTGTTCATATTCAGGCCTTAGCACTCAGAAGTGTTCAAAATTGTCTGTCATAGCTTCCGCCTTCTTGTCATATATCGGCACGAAACAAAGGAAGTCTTCTCGAATATAGCTAGTCGCGAAACAATTAATGAACAGTGAAAACCCTTCTGTTCCAAACACATCTAATGTTTCATCTCCCAATATGATCAAATGCTTACTCATTTATCTCCAGTGACGTGTCCAATGGAGAGTTGTTGTGGTCATAACCCCATTTTTACCAAAGAACGTAAAGAGAGGAAGAGATGGCAAAATGAGGACTAACCACCAAAAATAGTATGCATAACCCCTCTCCCTTCCGAAAACCCTGTGCACTCCACTCTTTATTTCGGACGCATTTTTTTAAAATCAACTCACCAGAAGTTTTTGTCATTTCGTACGCGTATCGTAGACTGGAGTAAGAGTTCTTCCTGCAGGTTTGGATATTATCCTTTAGGATGCTGTTGCCTGCCTTCACACCTAACCTTAACAAAGCCCTAATTTTCCATCCTTGTGACTTGGATTTTTAAGAATTAGGAAGGTTTCAGACCAAAATGGACACGCGATACATGTCGTTTGGAATGAGCCAATCAACAGCAACGTTTCACACCGTAGCGTCACATAGGCCGCACAAACCAACTATCGACTTGTGAAATCCTCAGGCGACACGGTGTGAAATCTCACTTAGTAGGCCACTGTCATCGTCACCTCGAAGTGGTATAGCTCTTGTTGACCACAGAAGAAAGATTTCTCCTCAGACGGTGTGAGTGCCCCTCAGTTTTCTTCTTTCTCCTTTATTTTCTGTGCTTGTTCACTATACAGGTAACATCTTACGATTTGACATACACAGCACATGTACTATGTAGACAATTTTACGAAAAATCAGTCGAAGTCAAGAGTGGTTCGGTGGCTCAGTTGGTAGAGCCCTGATTTGGGTCCTGGTAGAGCCTGTAATTTCCGCCTAAAATATCTACATATGCAACATCTCCTTGCTTTCTTTTCTGGACGTTCATAAAATTTTCGGCAGTCTCTTTATGGTAGTTTAGTGTTTGAGTGTATTTCAAACCCAGTAGGCTTAAACAAAAGTATATTTTATGCCATGAAATTCTCGGACTGCATAAGCAAAATTTGGTCCTGGCGAAACTAAATCATCACTCAAAACTTTGATTTTCAGTTTATCTGCGCAGCCTATTTCTTTTTTTAATAAACAGCTCAATACCCGGTATTGCTGAAATATTCACTTTAGAGAGAGAGAGATCTTCGATCTCTTCGGCCCTCGACCCGAACTACACTGAGGCTCCGGAAGTTTCGCTGTCGTCATTGTCTTCAGCTTTGGATCCGAACTGGAACTAGTGGTAGACTTCTTTACTTTACGGTATTTAGTCCTTTTCATTTTCAAATCACTAGATCTTATAAAGCAACCAAAGGACAATGACTAATCACGTTAGTGTGTGACTTGTCAAACTTACCTCTGAAGTCTTATTAACCGATTATGTTGTACAGATCAACCGAAAAATTGAAGCCTCATTATATTCTATAGAACGTTCCGCAGATCAAACGATTCGTTAATATTGCCAGTACTTCAACTCCTTCTCTTATTCAAGAACGTTCCCTCTCGCACTCTCCAGAGATTAAAAATTACAACTAATCGCCCTACGTGTGGTACTACCTTTATTGTGCAGCTTCCAAATGAAGTCTCTACATAGTGCTCATGTTCGCTGCGACAACACCGAAAGCGCAAGAAAAGTTTACGTTCAATATTATCACAACAGGGTTATAGAACTTTCTCAATCTTGCCTCGATAATTATTTATCTCCTTAAATTATCGTCACATTATTGAAACCAAAAACCTAATTTTATCTAGTCTAAACTGAAAAATTTACTGGGGGCGGGGAGCTCGAGTTACCTCATTCACACCTTGGATACGCGCTGTTAACAATAACAAGGTTATAGAACATTCTCCGTCTTTTCTCGATAATTAGTTCTCTCGAATTATCATCACATTATTCAAAAAGCCAAAATCCTAATTTTAACTAGTGTAAACAAAAATTTCCTGAAGGGGTGGGGGGGGGGGCTCGAGCTCCCTGATTCCTACCATGGATACGTGCTATTAATTATACGGTTATAGAACATTCTCCGTCTTGGCTCGATATTTTTTTCTCTCAAATTAATATTACATTATTCAAGAAGTCAGAAACCTAATTTTAGCTAGCGTAAACTGAAAAATTTTCTGGAGGAAGAGTCGAGCCCCCTTGTACCCCACCTTAGATACGTGCTATTATCAATAACAAGGTTACAGAACATTCTCCGTCTTGCGTTCATAATTATTTCTCTCCTTAATTTATCGTCACATTATTTTATTTCACACCACAAGAAACAAAAAACCTCATTTTATTTGGTGTAAATCTAAAACTTTCGAAGGGGGCAGGAGCCTCCTAAGCCCCCCATCCCCTTGGATACGTGCCTGTTCGCAAGAAATTCACCCAACTCTTTCGGTCAGACGGGGACATGTAGTTATTGCGCGAATATGGAGTATATGTTGAGAAATGTTCTAAAATATGGGGATAATGGTATGTCCACATGTCACGAGGCGCAAGGATAACTAATTTCAGCTTCATACATAAATATGTATTTACATGTGAATTCGTTCCATGGTGATTACATTACAGTACAATATTACGTACAAACTCTCGTGGCCAAGAAAGATTCAGGACAGGTGACTCAGACCGGTCCTTGAGAATTTGGAGCAAGAGATTTGGCAATGAAAAATATTAAAAGGGCAAAAATAACATTCTTGTTTCTGGTTTGGATTGAAAATGTGCGATGTGAGAAAATAAGTGTGAATGTCGGGAAAGGAGTTGGAAGTGGCATATTGGTAGGTAGGCCGATACTTCCACTGGGCATATGAGGAAAAGACGCCCTACTCTTTGCTCATGCAAGCTTAGATGTCGCCGATCTCCGCCGAGGAATGGTTAAAACAGTGCGATACGACGCCAGGTGTTCCCGGGTTAGAATTCTGATCTGGGCATGAATGTTCTTTGTGAGTGTCCATCAATTTCATCACATCATCACTCATCCTTATTGTCGCGATTAGCCAAAAATGGCAGAAAAACTATGCTAAATAAAAAAATAGAGCGTAGATGTCGGAAAACTATATTCTATGCCTATATTTTTTTGTATTATGTCAGAGCATAATCAGTTACTAACATAAATAAAAAAAACTTTGAACAGAATTGCATGATCATTACTATAAACTCACAATATAAATAAATACAATGTAAAGTAAAAAATAAGATTATCGATCTTCATCTCCGCAGATGCTTTAATATTCGGACACATGCGTAAAATAAGGGGTCCCGGATTTGATTCCCGGTGGAGACACAAGTGGTTCGGATCCCACTTTAAACTGTAGGTCCAGTCCCAATTAGCCGTACTGTGCATAAAGTGGACTTAAAACACCAAATCAATCAATCAACCATGCGTAAAATAGAAAAGAAATTCTACATAATTTTCAAACAAGAAATAATTAATGCTTTATCGAGAACTTCATTCTCTTGACGGTTAGAGGCCTCTTCGATAGCGTAGTGGTAACGTCGTCGCTACCTAATAAACTAGTCCCTGGTTTGATACCTGGTGAAGACACACATGAGCACACTGGTGGGGAATATGGGTAGTTACGTTTAATGGATTATTTAAGGACATGTAAACGTAAAAATTAGTGACAGGTTAGCACTGCATGTATAAGTATCATAAACAATGGCGTGCGTATGGGGGGCAGGGGAGGGTAGTTGCCCCATTCATAATACTCTCACTTAGAAAATTAGAGTAGAGAAAACTTATTACCGTTATTAAACAATATTATTTTCTTTAAAACAGTAAGATAGTCCTACGTAATTGGACTATCTTACTTCGTTCTCCAGCAAATGACTTGTTATTGAGACTTAAACCTTTTATTCATTAGCCTAGTTGTTACACCTGTGTGGTTGCAGAACAAATTGGCCACACATTGGAAATGAATAAATTATGTGTAGTTGTTTTCAATCTCCTGTACGAAATCATGTTTACGTGTAAATTACTCTGAACCACAGAGAAGGAATATAAGAGGAGAGGGGAACAGAGAACTTTTGTGACACGGAAGCTGGAATTCTTCTAATATAGTAATTTTCTGTGGGTCGGGACACACACTATACACGCCCTTGTATACTCATCAATGCAATGAAACTGACATTACATTAGGTTTTTCTTTCTCCGACAGAACTTTCACCAAGGACCCCCTTAATCAGAGAGTCTTGGCACGCCCACGATCATAAACGTCAGTCCTTAAATTCCCTCACCCTCCTTACAAGTAGGGCAGATGAAATGTATTTCTTCCTGTATACCAACACAATGATTATGATACCGAAAGGAACAAAGGTGACAACATCTGCATCTGTTATGCAAATATGATTTGAATTTGTTATGGATCGTAAAGGGTAATACACTTCTCTTTTGGCAATTTATGAGGTTTGAAAACGATTACGTGGGATAGAAGCTTATCTTTCTAAAGCGCCCATATTGCACAGAATTGCTGTGCTCAGTTTCCCACGAATTGCAAACTTTTATGTAAGTAGGTACTACTGTGTTAAGATGACAAAAATGATGAAATTCGGAGTGTGTGATCTACTGTTCTAGCTTTGTTGTTAGTAGATACACAGATCTTATGAATATTCTGCTCAGATCTCAACTTCTAGTAGAAAAAAAATAACATTATCTGTATTTTTTAGCTCAATTTCGAGAAGGACTTCCCTTTCAATTGGTTCAGAACGCTTGTTTTCGTCAGCTCAGATGAGTATGCAGTTGTAAGTGGCAATCAAGACTCCACCGATGTTGCTAACCTACAATTGATTTTTTTTTGTCACCGCACACTGCATATGCTGTGACGCAATAACCTTAAGTGTCCCTCTATTCCCCACATGCCCATTTTCCCCTTAGTTCCCCTAATGTAGTTTTTCTTTATTTGTAGTTCAAGGTTACAAAAAATACAAAGCAAGATTTTTCTATATAAGTCATTCATCTCCTTTTAGAGTGGACCTTCCACGATACACTAGTCGGCCATCATCTGAAAATACGGTTGTGTATCGAGTACATCAGATTACATATTTTTTTTAAATAGCTATTGTGACAATTTTACTTTAAAACCACATATTAGAGCGATAATAGAGGCCACCAAGGGAACCTCAAAGTAGGCTTCACACAAAGTATTTTTAAGTTTGCTGGACGAAAAATAAATTTACCGCAACCAATGACAGTATTTTCTATTAATGTCGAACTTGCTAAAAGGATCATGTCAGGAAATTTAAATATGTAAGTTACGCTAGAAAATGCATTTACAATCACGAAACAACAACAGAGGAGGGGGGTCCTCAAAAGTGAAGATAAATGTAATATATACGGCAAAAAATTACTGAAAATGACCTGAGAGCCAAATAAGACATAAAAATGCAAATAATGTTTTCTGGTTCTAACTGAAGGGAAACGAACTGTTTTCAAGACTCAGAAAAGAAAGATTTGTCATCAACTTCCGACCCTTTCTTGTGTAACGAGCAGACTAATTTTCATCACGCGCTGCGGTGCCAAAGGTCCCGGGTTCGAAATCCCGGCCTGGGCATAGGTGTTCTTTGTGAGTATCTCTTCGTCAATTTCATCATCTCGTCACTCACCCGCATCGTCGCGATAAGCCAAAGAACAAAATCATTCTTGCACAATGAAAAGTAACTAGTTGATGTGTTATCATTGTGGAACCTGAGTCCTGGACCGTGTTTCATGCATCACTATCGAATAGTAGAATAGAAATATGTGAAATATGTCAGCAGTAACGAGTACAGTTTCCAAATGGACCTAAAAATTACATCAAATGCGCTATGGGTATCGGTATCGGTATCGGAAAGTATCGGTTGAATTTTCTTCGCTGATAGGCCTACCATTTTGAGTGCGCTAGAGCGGGGAAGAGAAACAGTCATTTGTCAATATTCCTTCCTTTTCAAAGGTTAGTTCACCCATCCTTGTAAACTTGGGTATCCGACACAGAAAGTTCCTATTTGATTTCCGTAAAATGCTGTACCCTTCCCGAAAGCAGACGACAAGATCAAAGGCAGGACCCAAAGGTGACATTGAAGACATGTAACGCGTGGAGATCAACGCTATGTGGAAATGAAAGAAACCATCCATTGCCATTCCTTGCTCGCATACTCTGTGTCGCCCCAAGTCGACTACAGCTTTTTCATGCCTGTTCAACTCCGTTTTCTTTAAAAGATGTTAAATTTCTTTCTTTAAAAATACGTTATTATTAATATCATATATGTAAAGGGTTTTTAAAATGAATTCTTTCTGAAAAATAATTTAAAGGATTTTGATACTTTGTTAAAATACAAGAAAATTATTAATCGTTGTAAAAGTTCTGTAACTATGAATGTATAAACAACTATTATTTATTTATTTACGACTTTGTTTACATGGCGAAGTTAAGGCATTAATGCCTTCTCTTTCACTTAACCATTAATTACAGGGATCATTTTTTTCTTTACAGTTAATTGTATACAATTAAAAAATTAAAAAGATAAATGAAAAATAAAGTATTAAAAGAAAAATAAAGTAATGAAAGTAAAATGAAAATAAAAATGGAAGCAATACAGCTTGAATACGAGCATTCAAGCCCTGTATTAACCATTAATTACGTACATTGCTCACGCTATTTAATAACACAATCAAAAAATATAACTTAGAAGAAATTAAAAATAAAAGTAATAAAGTTTCTACATGAACACACACACACACACACACACACACACACATTTATACACAAATACATACATAGAAAGAATATTTCGTGGGCTATGTTGTTGCCTTGGAAAAAATGTAAACAAATTTTCCGTATAAAAGGGTGATTGATGGCTCTGCAAACGTGTGGGACACTCTCCTGGTTGCTGAAAGGCTGGTGATTCAGGGGACAGTTTGTAAAATATCTTGCCGCACTCTTAGGGGCGGCTTTTGGGGTGTTTGCATTCCAAGGCGGATATTTCTAAACCCAAAGCTGAAAAGGCGTTCTTCTGCATCACCAAAAGACCATGGTTTTAAACTGCGGTATAACTAATAGGTTTCGGCGTACAAGTTATATCGGGTGAATTGTCTGTTTAAAAAGTTTATGTATATCGTCGGAAGCTTGAATAAAGCTCTATAGAAGAGATACTAATATTATTTCAAATCAACATACGTAAAAAAAAAACAAATCCTACACCACAGACCATGCAGGGGCTCTGTCCTACTAACCCTCTGATGTCCTTCAGAAGTCCGATATACGGACTAACATAAAGCCCTAAAAGCAGAATGTGCGTATCAACTCGTGTAGTAAGAAGCTAGACCTTTTTAAAACCAGCATTATTATCATGCTGGGTTGATTTCGGAGTTCTTTAGAAAGGGTTGAATGTTGCTGTGGGGAGGAAGTGCTGTGTAAGTCTTTTGTGTGACTGCTGGCAGATGCCAACACGCTGCAGCGACTTGTTTTTATTGCAAATCACAGAGAATAATGGCAGCAAGGCATAAATGATTGTATTTGTAAATATTTTTCCTCCCTCTCCAGGTTAACCCAAAGGACAGGAATATTTTTTACATGATATTGAAGTAGGGACACATGTAATAATCCACCGATTTTTCGGTGTAACTGCAACACTTTAAAACGCTTGCAACATATCAAAAACGTCTTCTTCATCTTTTCTTTCTTCCTCTGGGTCTAGAAAGAAGTTCACATAAAATGTTGCAAGACATTTTAAGTGATATAATGCTACATGAGAATAAATTGGGAGTTATTTAATGTCATCAATAGAATATAATGTGATGAGTTTTATGACCCAGTAACTACCCTCTGTTATTTTAAACTAGAGTTATACAAGTATCGGTATCGGCATCAGTTGGAATAGGTCAGAGTATCGGTATCGGTATCGACAAATGGTGGTATCGGCTCAGCCCTAATACGCATATATTCTGTATGTACGTAACACACAGTTTAGAGTGGGACTATGTAAGATTAAAAAAAATACATTGATTTTCATGGAACTTCAGAGGTAATAATGTACATGAAAAAGAAGATTTATATTTTTTTAGCAGACTGTAATTATATTAATCAAAAGAGATAATATTAACTTCGTATTGATTGATTGTACATTTTCAGTTCGTATTATTATTATTTTCACCTTTTTGTTGCTGGAGTAGTGAAGGAACCCGACGTAAAAAAGTGGATACGTAGAATCAGCGGGAATATTATCTGTGGAGGATCACATTTAGTATACACCTGACACGCACCTTCTGCCTTTGGGGCTTTAGGTTAGTCCATCGTTTCTCAACCTATGGGGCGCGATCCACTGCTGGGTTCCGAGGGGTCATTTGGTGAGTCGAAGTCGGTCTCGAAAATGTATTTACTGTGTCTTAAAAACCTATTACATTTAAATTACTAAGATAATGGTTTAAACAATTTAAATTCAAGCCGTGTTGTACGTATCTTAGTCTAAACTCTACATTTCTATTATTCGCGCTCTACCATTGCTTTTAACCGGCATCTCTCAATTTCAGCATATGTATTTATTTAGATGTTAGACTAGAGTAAATTAGTATTTTAAATTACATACTTACTTTTCTAGATTGAAGTATGTGTAATTTGTTTAACGTACTCGATATTAAAAAATATGATGCATACCGCTACAAGCAATTCTGCCGGAACCCATGCTTTTGGGTCACATGAAGTGCAATATCCTTGAAGGTGGGTCCCGGACTGAAAAAGGTTGAGAACCGCTGGGTGAGTCCGTATACAACCTCTTATCGGACTTCTCAAAGGGCGTCAATGGGTTTCTAGGACAAATCCCCTGAGTAGTCTGTGGTGTAGAATTTGTTTGTATTTACCTAGAGTTATTTGGAATAAAAGATTATTAATATCTCTTCTTTAGAGGTTTATTCAAACTTCCGACGATATACAAGTACATAAACTTTTTTAAAACAGACAAATCACCCGATATAACTTGTAGGCCGAAACCTAAACGTAACCCTTGTCTTTTGGTGATGCAGAGAAGCGCCTTTTCTTAGTCTGGGTTAGAAACATCCGCCTTGGTGTAAACCAATGCCGCCCCTAAGAGCGCGGCAAGATATTTCCCCAACTGTCCTCTGAATCACCAGTTTTTCAGCAACCAAAAGAGTGTCCCCCGCGTTTACAGAGCTTTCCACTTTTAAACAGAAAATTTATTTGCATTTTTTCAAGACAACACTATACAATCTCATAGTTACAGAACTTTTACAATGATTTACAATTTTCTTGTATTTAGCAAATTCTGACTACCATGCTCAAGGTCCCGGGTTCGATCCCCGGCCGGTTCATATCCGGGAACTTTTCTAACGTTGGAAGCGATCCCGGCGCCCAACCAGCGTCCAATGACAGGGGTACCTGGGGGGCAAAGGCGGTCAGGGGTGTGATGCTGATAACATCACCCCCACTCACGACGGGATCAAGAAAGTGTGGGGCGTTACCTCCACACCCCCTATACGTTTTCATGGCGTGGTGATAAACACAGGGGAGCGCTTTATCTTTACTTTTCCTTTATCTTGTTTTAGCAAAATTCCAAAATCTATTACATTATTTTTTAGTAAGAAATGAGTTTGAAAAATTAGGGCGACACACACTTAAATACTACTTTAATCCACCGTGTCAATTAAGTTTTTTTCTTTTCGGAGGAGGGTACCCATTCAGTGGCGTAGTTGTGATTTCATTTCGGGAGGTGTTTTTTAATTTAAATTTGTATATGTCATCAGTCAGTAACTAAACTAGAGAACCTTAGAGAACACTGGTTCTAACATAAGTCATTAAATCTTAAGATAACATTTACAGATAATTTTGACAATGTATATTTACTTTATAGGGAAACGGATACTCGTACACAAAACGAGCTATCGAACTAGTAATAGCAAGTTGAGTCAAAAGTTCGTTTCTTTACATGGGAAACAGTGAAGCCGGAGAAAAAGCCTGGAAAGCTAGATAGAGCACCTCGCGCTGGACACGTGACGTACACGTACATTCACACAGGCACAACTCATTTTGACAAGGCACAGTGCAATTACGGCGGTACGTCATGGAGATCGACAAATTGGCCATGCGTATCTTGTTACGACGTTATTGGTAAAAAGGGGTGAGTGCTGCGAGGGAAATTTGGGTGGTGAAAGAGGAGAGCACAGTGAATATTAGGACAGCACAGAAATGGTTAAAGCGGTTCTTGCCTGGGGGCATGAGTGTGGAAGACAAGCCCCGATCTGGGAGACCGGACGCCATGGACGCAGATTCCCTTCTACAGCACGTCAGTGCATGGTAAATGGCACGACAGGTTGGATCGTCCCAAATCACCGTGGTTCACTCTCTTCACCAAATGGGTTTCGTCTCTCGACGACATGTTCTCTACGAGGTGACAGCACAACAGGCTGAACGACGAGTCTCCATCTGTCAACAAATGCTTCAAAATCCACGGGACGACAGGTTTAGGCGTCGAATTGTCACAGGTGACAAAAAGTGGATCTTTCTACTATATTCTGCTTGTGGTAAGCAGTGGTTGCGGCTAAGGCAAGAAGCAATGCCACTTGTTCAAAGGGGACGGTTTGGAAAGAAGGTAATGTTGTGCATTGGTGGAATACAGGGGCGCCGACTTGTCAAAATTATTGGGGGGGGGCCTCTGATCACTGAAATAAATTAATGAATTACTCACTCCCTCTCTTTTTTAAGGCCTCGTCAAACAGAAAGCGATATTCCCGCGCAGGCAGATCGCGCTACTTTACGCGGTCCCTGTGTGATTAAGATATACTACTATCCAGTCAAACAGTACGCTGGCAGACTCGGCGAGACGATCCAGAACGCGGCAGTCAGTTTTCGGGTTGTAATTTTTCACGGAGACCGCGGCGATCACAACAGAAAAATGGCCGATGACTACGTTGAAAAACTTATAGATCTTGTGCGATCAACTCCCTCCACTGGATCGCTCTACACCCGTCCGCGTTCTGTTTGGCATTCGAGATCGCGGCGGACAACCGCGTGGGAAGATCGCTTTCCGCTTGACGAGGCCTTTAAGTTTTGGCCTCAGTGTTCGGAAGCTCGTAAAAGCCCATGAATTCCTCAAAAATATTAAAATTTTCATTTACAGTTCGAATACAAAATGTCAAATAGCAAAATATTCCCCACTTTTAATATCTGCTATCACGGAGCGCAAAACAGATCTCCCTAATATATCAATGATCTCGTTCTGAATGTCATGTGAGAGCCATTTGTAACCCGAACGTCCCATCCACCCTCCTAGTTCTTGCACATCTTCTTTTGAAACTCTTTTAGGTAAAAATGTTAACAATAGTCATAATTATATACTTAGTATATAGTAATAAGTCATGTGTTATGCTGTCTCTGGTCATAGCCCCTCCAAAGTTAATGGTTTAGAGTTCTCAGCCCCCCCAAACTTGATGGTCTAGAACATTTCAATTGTGTATTTAAAGTTAAGTTCATGTGGCACAATTCAGAGTAAACTTTACAAGAGAAGCAAAATAATACATTAGATCCTCTTAAGCAAAATTATTCGTTAACATTGGGGGAGCTCGAGCCCCCCAAGCCCCATGGATTCAGCGCCTATGGTGGAATATGGATGGTCCAGTGTTCTGGCTGTTGTTGTTTCAGCTCGTTGAGGTTGATGAGTTGCAGAATGGCGTCCTTCTTTAAACCACAAGGCTGCATACTTTTCGGCAGTGAAGTTTTCAATGACAGGATCATTAATGGACACGAATGATTTTTTCAATTGTGTTTGTTACATTGTTAAGAAATTGGATCCTTTAAATTCCATTTCCATTGAGGAGAATAAAAACATCTCTGGCAGGGATAGAAATAATTGTATTTTGACAGGAAAAAAATTCCCTGGAATCTCCCCGTTAATTCGCACACTGCCACTGCCACTTTTAGGTGCTTACAATAAATTAATAGTTGTAATCAGTAATGAATAATAATAATGCTATGAAATAACTAGTTTTAGATGCAATTTCTATACAAAAATACACTATTTTCAGCGGAATGAATTCTATTCTTTGATTATAAAAAGATACAGTTTGTCCAATACATAATCTTTATCACTAGCGTAGCGCCCGCAACCGCAACAACCAACCGCAATCCGTGGAGAGGGGGGGACGAGGTGGAGGAACCCCGCCAGGGGTGCGTATTCCCCCAAATCATGTCATGCGTCCCCCCGTCCCCAAATTGAATTGTCCACCCCTCCTCCCAAATAGCAATTTTTGAATGCGTCAGCACTTAAAGGCTATTTTGCACCCATCACGTTATACGGGGTCCAGCCCCTTACCTTACCTAAATTAACTGCAATGTCGTTAACTAAAATATTAAAATATTCTAACTTCGACAAAAAGCTGAGGTTGCAAAGGGGCACTCAGCACACATAAGGACAAAACACAGACGCCAGAGCCTCGTAGGTATATTACATCTTATGCACGATGTTTCACCCTGCTAAGGATTAATTCGCACCGTGTAGTGTTTAAATTAGATATTTGTAGGATTTCGGAGGGGGCTTCAGCCCCCTGAGCCCTACTCCTGTCTACGTGACTACCTGAAATAGTTTGGATGAATACGTAACAATTGATTTTTATTTGAATACAAGAGCCTGTTAAACTGTCCATATTTTAATTGATCAAATTTTAGAATTTACGGAAAGATTGGTTACTTAATCTCAAATGTAAATGTCAAAGTAAATTACATAAATGCGTATTTAGACAGTGTTTGTGAATGAAAAATACGATTTTAAAACACACACTTCATTTGAGCATTTAACACAAGTTGTTACACAAATTATGATAAAAAATTCAACCTGGGCAAACCAAATAACATGCTGGAGTTGTATTTTAACCAAAACTAGCTTTTTCATGTGACATTCAATTATTGGGTCATTCCATATAGCTTAAAAACAAGAGTGTCATCAACCTTACATTTTTTGATTTATTAGAGATTTGGTATATTGAGATAGAAAAATATGCAAAATTGTCGATCCACACCTCTTGTATTTAGGAAATTACAGGGATGAAAAATGTGCAATTTTGATCATTTTTTCAACATCTTGTTAACATTAAATTGTAATATTTCGGCCATCAGCGCACCTCTAGAAACTATTCAGACGGTATTGGAAATTTCTTCAAGGACTCTTTCGCACGAGAAATAGCCAGGGTAAAACAAAATTGAAGATGATGTAAAGAAATCCTTGGTAGCCATTTTCTCAAAAAATGGGTCTTTTGATTCTTTTTTTTAAAAAAAATGATATGTCATACATACACTATTACTCAATAACTGTACAAAATTTAAAATTGGGACGCCAGTGGAATCTGGAGTTGCGTTAGATTTAGGTTTGGTCTGGTCAGGTTAGGGTAGCCTAATGTATGTGGTAAAAATATTTTGATAGTCTGATAGAAATTAAATAAAATATCGTTTGAATCAACGTACATTAAGCTGATATTTACTTCCGCAGTTATTAGAAATACAGGCCCAGCGAGGCAGGGGCCGGAGGGGTTTAGCCCCCCTGCCACTGCTGCCATATCCCTTGGCATTAGGTAAAACTATATTTTGCATTGTAATTTCTTTGAGGTGAAGAGTGAAAATATATACAGCATATATTATTTTGTTCACAAGTTCACGAGATAAATTCACAGAACATGAACACCAGCTATTACATTTCTTCATCTTGTTTGTGAGCAGAAGGTTAAGTTGCGGCAAGTGTTTAGAAGATTCTCTAGACTTTAGAAAGTTCTTTCATAGAGGAACATCTTTATCTGTAACTTCCCTGCCCCTGTTGCAGCCTCTCGTTTGACAAATATCTGTGGCTTTTAACGTCATCATCCACATTTCTTCCACAGCTGCGTCAAATGAAAACATCTCGTACAAAGTTTTGGGAACATAAAAGAGTTTTATTGCTTCGGCCGGAAATAGGTGATTTTCAATCTAAAGTAGTTTAATTTTCACACGTACACTAATATGAAGGACCCTCATGCTGCTTTGGCCCGGAATACTGTTTGCCATCCCAATACCGCACAAAACTGGGTAAATTAACTATTTATAACGATAATTACAGGCAAGTAAACAAGTGAAAAACATGAATGTGCGACACGCGCAGTGGCACAATGTAAAGTACGTATTGTAGCCTCTTTCTCATTTGTGCGTTTTTAGCCTTATCTAGTGGTCATGTTCACGTTTCTTACCTGTTTCTGTTCCTTACGTGTGTTTACTTTTCTCATAATTATCGTCATTAATTCTTAATTTTCAATAATGTGCCTCCTTCAAAGAACTCACTCCCTCTCTTTGGGGTAAATATAATTATTTTAGTAATTCATAGCAATAATTGCGTGGATTTTATCTTAAGTGCAAATTTCACTTGCTAAAGTAAAATTGTGTCGTCCTCCTTGGCCGTGCGGTCTAAGGCTCTGTGCTTTGCACTCCGACTGAGTTCGAGTCCGTCTGGGTTTAGTCTCTGGATTCTCGGCCTGTGTATAGCGTAACATATCGGGTACCATGCAAGTTGTCATTATGAAGCATCAACAAAATGATTTTAAATTCAGCACTATATAAACACTACATATTATATTTTAAGAGGCCTCCCGTTGGCGCAGTGGTGGCGTTGTCGCCTTGTAATCAAGGGGTCCCGGGTTCGATACCCGGTGGAGGCACATAGTGGTTCGGATCGCAATTTAAACTGTAGGTCCAGTACAGATTTGCCTTACTGTGGACTTAAAACACCAACTCATATTTTAAGAACTGATATCGAGAATATTGTTCATATCTTTAAATGTAACTGTTTTATAATTCTTCACAATCACCTCATTAAAACGACAAACACTCGTTTTGGTAAAGCAAAATTAATGAAATTAGGAGCTTAGTTATGAATGAAACGAAAATTCTCGATAAGTTTTACCTCCTTAGAAAACTAGCGGCGCTGAAAACGTGTGCATACTAAATCGCTAAATTTAGTCTCTAAAATATAATGTTTGAACTCTCCAAAACTACATCAATACCTCAACAATTTTTGATTTAACACTTTTATCAAGAACTTCATCTCTCTCCCCCTCCAAATTTAATAATCAATTTTCGTATTGAAGAGCTTATATTACCCCCTCCCCAATAAGTCTCAGTCCCCCACGCCAGAATTTCTGCAACAGAGTAAGACGTAATAGCAATGCAGAAGAGATGTATATCCCCAAAATTAAAGTTCAGTACCCCTTAACTAAAATTTCCGGCATAATCTTAGACTTAGCAATGATTTCCAAGAGCTCGATATCCCCCCCCCCCCACCTTTAATCCTCAATCTCCTACCAGATTCCGCGTGTAAGTTTGGATATTGGCATATCTCCCATCCTCCCCCCCCCCTTGATAATACATATTACCCGTTACAATTCCCTTGGTAGTATACAAATTGCTATTTTAAATGTGGACGTAAGGTGTAATCTTTTTAAACAAATACCTATTTTAGAAAAAAAATACATGTAAATGTCGAATTTTGTATTTTATTGTAAGGAATAAATTCCCCGAAAAATTCGATTTCGCAGACTGGACTATAATCCCCCCCTCCCTGTGGCTGGCACACCTTGTTAACACGCAGTTTTTAGACTTACTTTCACAAGTAAATTACTCATGTCTAAGACCGTGCTAAGTTACGAATGTAGAGGAGTGACCTGGTATGTGCACGACCTGTAATTAACTAATTGCTCACACGAATTCAATTTGAAGCACAGGAGATCCACAAAGTCGTAATAACACATTTAGGCGGGGAGCTGCCTGCTACGGTTATCCAGTTTCCAAGTTACCTTCTCCTAAGGCTGTCACTCGAATAAATTATTTTCCCAATTGTGAATTATAAAATCGAGCATGTCTATTAAACATTTCGACAAGTCGAACGCATTTTGCTGCACAACAATGCCGAAACATTTAACGATAATTATGATGTATATTTTTTAAAACAATTATAGTAACTTTGGAAACACATCCCAACTCAACTTTGCACAAAGCTTTCATGGAAGGAATCTCTCAGGTAGCATTATAGCACGTAAGTTTTCGTCACAGAGGATTAAAGAACATCAGGTGATTTGCAGTCCAATGGCGTTGAACAACAGTAGCAGTGATGTAGTATATATTGTAGTATATATATAAGACATATCCGTTAATATTTCTGTTGCAAGAGCGTCATTGTGTATTTTTTTAACTATTGTGAACACCAATTAAATAATTTTTAATTGTTTCAGTAATAAAGAAACTAGCAAAAATGTAGATTTACACATGGCCTATAGCATCTGTGTTCTTAATGTTAAAGCGCTGCAAAAACCTTGATATGAAACTACAATAGGAGATTATTTTTTTTTTCATATTATTCCATCCCACATTATCAATGTCGAAAGTAACCTAGAGACAACCACAACACACATGAAATAACGCACAGCATTTGCCTGGAGTATCTGGATTTAAAAATTACTTCTATTCCATTTGTTATTTTACCATTTGTCGAGTTCTCTATTTCGAACTGATGTAACATACAATTCCATTGCATTGGTATACATACTTTCGATTGACAGTTCTCTAAACATCTTGCACATCATATCCTGCTTCCCAGTCGTCGTGGCTACAGATATGCACTGTAAAGAATAAATTGTGTTGATGCGGTGATTAAAGTGGTTCCAGGAGAAACCGAGTAGGGAGGGAAGTTTTGCATGATTCGAGTGACACGTAAAACTACAGGACTGGTCCTTGCATCCAGAAATCGACAGACTCCACGAAGTCATCAATCAACTCTGGAAATCTGTGAAGGACGAACGGGTAGGGAGAAACTGACTCTCTTGCTCAGGCGAGACGAAGGACTCGAGGATTCTCTTGGGTTCAACCAGGAGAGACCGTCCTGCGTTCAGATCCAAACATGATGGATCAAAGGTCCTCCGATGATGAGAGAAACAACATGCAACGGCATCAAGAACTTCATTTTATCCAGAAACTCTGGAATGCTGCGTCAGTTCATCTAGAAGATTTTGGGGGAAAGTCCTATATTTTTACTGACATTCGTCTATGATACGCGTACTATAGCCAATTTTCTCTCCGTGATTAGGGCTTTCAGTGCATAGCTGAAAACATGACGAAACTCTTTACTCTAATATTTGTTCACTCACCATTTTTATTTCACAATTCTCATGCTTGTGAATGAACCTGAAATTAAATCGTTAATGGTTTACCTACTTATGTTAAATTGAAGTTGCAAATTACAAAGGCAACCACAAAGAAATATACAAGCCTTGCCCTTAGCTTCGTAGTGTGTTACGATAACTATACACCACAAAAGCTAGCATTAGTTGCAAAATATTTCCATACCTTACTATGTGATATTTCTCTACATACCAAAGACGTTGTACGTATGATCTTTAGGAAAAGTTTAAAGTTGATCTAAGTACCATGTGTTAGCTGTAACAGTTTTGTTGTTAGGTTTAAGAACACCCTATTAAATCCTACATTGTTGCTAAAATTCACCTTATTTTTCTGTTTAGGTGCAAAACCCAGCGAGAATATCTCCTGCAAGAAGGTTACAATAATGTGCTCCGTCTGAATTTGTTATTGTTAATTATTTATAACTGTACCATTCTTCATTTTGGGTCCGCAAAGTTGTTTCTTAAACTGTATGGACTTAGATTTGTATTTTTTAGTATTTACAGACTCAAAATGAAGAATTAATCCGTGTTGTATGACAACATCCGTTGATGTGTACGTGAAAGTGAGACCTTGTTATACACAGATGCAATCGACATTTATTTATCGAGTGTATTTGAAGTCGATATACCAAGTCGATTGAAGTTTGTTCTCTGGAGCAAGGCCTTCCGTCCCTCTTCCAACAGAAAAAAAGACGGTAGAGACGTTAACGGCGTTGTGAGGCTTTCCACCAACATCTACCTGTACATACCAAAGTTTAAATGTCATTGCAGGAGCCCAACAGTTTCTCGCCTGGAGAAAATCAACATCCGCCCAGCAGACACGTGAGAGCCAAAGTCTCACAAGAGAGGATGTACTCCTCGAAACTTCTTAATTGACAGCCCCGAAAGAATTCGTAAATTTACCAACATTGCACTTCAGCACCAGATGAGAGTAGCCAACTTTGAGTCGTTCCTTCTACTAGACCAAAAACGCTAATGTGAGATGTTTCCAATTTCACACATTCCATGATCTTAGAAACTATAAAGCTATAATATTATACACACACTCAAATAGAAATGGTAAATTGGATTAAGAATCTTGAAGAATTTTTACGATTCTGCGTGCTCGACTTGAAATCAGATAGGTTTGAAACATTGAATAGGGTTTTTCTCCACCTGGACGAAATGGCTATCACGTTTGAGCTGAAAGAGGCAAATTTCTGAGAAGTTTATGCGACATTTTATTTGAAATAATATCGAACATTTATCAAAATATAATTTTTTCACGACTTGTGGAGATAATGTGCTCGGAACACATGTTTTCATAAAGGGCAAGGTGTTTTTAAGGGCATATTGTCAGCAAATTTTGATAGAATGTCCGCCTCCGTGGCAGCGCGCTACGACGCCAGGGGTCCCTGGTTCGAATCCCGTTAGGATATGTATGTTTGTGTTTGTCGGGGATACTACCGCATAGGGGCATTCCTAAAAAAAATTGAGTAGTTGGTTAGACGTTCGCTGGTATCTTTATTTTTCGTCAAGCATGAAAGGTCGCGAGTTCAAAGCTCCATATTATTTTTGTTAAGAAAATACAGACCGTTGATATTTCAACACTGTAAACATTAATTCGAGGGATGTCCTATCTGCACATTTCTTTGGAGCTTAATCCCTATTTAGTTTAATGCCAGGAATTAAGGGTAAAACTTTTTTTTTTACTTTTAACTATTCTTCATAAGTTGTTAACACAATATATGTATTCAGGATGTTGTATGTAATGTTATTTAAGATATGTATTGTTTACACTCTTCACTGCAAACCTAACATATTGTAAATTATTTCGATATAATAACAGATACACATTACACACACATAATTCCATTGTGTAGTGGGGAGAGTTTAATGAGTTCAAATTTCTAAGATTGTTGAATTGATTGATTGATTGTTGAATTATGGTTTTAAGTCCACTTTATGCACAGAAAGGCTAATCGGGACTGGGCCTACAGTTTAAAGTGAAATACGAACCACTATGTGCCTTCAGTAAGATTGGTTATGTTATGTTCGTTCCTAAGTTATGACTGTTATTAATCCCCTCACCTCCATCTTCTGGTACGACTAAAACTAATAGCAAATTAACGTAAGTAAACGGCTATTGCGACCGAGAGACCTGAAAATGATCGTTAATCCGCCACTGCTTTGTGTCCAAAATATTTGTCTTATTTCAACAAAAGGATGTAACAAATTTTCCACTAAATTCGCAAGATTCAAAACAACCACCCTCAGACTTAGCTCTACGTAACTTGATTCTGCGCATTCAACATGGCAAATGATTTGCCTCCTACCATCGAAATTGCTTTCGGAAATGCTGCAGCTCTTAATCTTTCCTTTCACTTCGTCAAATACAGAGACTACCTTCAATTTCCAAGCACGGTGGATAAACTTTACGCCCATTGCTATACTCCCGATAGAAGTCCTGCCCTGATGAAGAATCGAACCTAAGATCACCCTCGTCAGAAGCAAGCAAGCTACCATTTCTCTAAGTATCTCATCTTAAAATTAGCTGTCAGTTTGAAGAAGCCAATGCACATATGAAGTCATGCTCATAATCTCCTCATGGCAATTTTTAAGTAGAAACGTAATGAGCAAAAATCTCTGAAAAGGAAGAATGATGAACATTTCTATTGGAGCTTTGTCACATTTTGTAAATGGTATGTAGATGCCTTGTCTTGCACAAGCAATCATTTAGTCACGAAGTTTTTTCTTGGTTGTTGAAAGTATGATCTAGATTGTTGAAAGTGTGATGAAAGTATGATCTAGAAAGCGAAAGGAGGCAGTTGAACCAGACTCCTGTTGCCAAAGATCTTCAAGCTATCACTATCTCCACAGACTGCAGAAATAAAGAGACGAAAGGAATATTCAACTTCTGAAATATTAAATATTTCTGAAATTAAAACAATGGAAAATCTTACAAGTGCATATTAATAAATAAAAACTTTGAGAAACCTATTTTCGTGGTGAAAAACGGCATTGGTCTGTCTTCAAGTCATTTTCGAAATATGAACCTGATTTATCTGTATGTAAAGTGGAGATATCCCTCAGCAAGGAAAATTTACTCGATTTATTCAATGGCCATAATGTTTAATCCTACAAGCATTACCCAGCTATCCTCAATGCTCTAGCATTCTGGTCAGCAGTGAAGAACACAATGAACAAAAAACATCCTGCTTGTATATGTGTGTGTATATATATATATATATATATATATATACTAATAATAAAGAATACAGTAAACACTTACCACACGAAAATAAATAGTTTGATAGGTTTCATTGTCATCGGAGAAGAAAGAGATCGGGGTTACAAAGTGTAGAGGCACTAGGTCGCGAAATATGAAACTATTTCTTTTCGTGTGGTAAGTGTTTACTGTCTCCTTCATTATTAGTGTTTATCCGCCCTTCTGGCACTCTTTCTCATCTACAACATCCTGTTATATGACATATACATTCTTAATGTGTGTTAACGTAATTTATAGCAGCTGAATGAAAGAAATGTCTTGCCTAAAATCCTGCGAATCACTGAATATCGTTGAACTTGTGATGAGTACTCTGCTAGAGATAAAATGAAACTGAAGAATTCGTTAAGGAATGCATAAACACTAACAGTGATTTAACGTAATCTTATATGACATTATTACAACACTTCGTAATCTGTAAATAACAAAAAGAAATAAGAGGCTGGGATTTGAACCTACGATGTTTCGTTCTTGACGAAGAAAAAAGTATTACAAGGCGACCATCTATCCAACAGCTCCATGAGATTTCTGCCGATGAACTCTATAAAACACCTGGATCTGAGCGGAAACGACTTTGCGCTAGTCTCCCGAAATTATTATTTTTTCTCACAAATCAAGGGAAAGACGCACTTCGCAGTATCGCCCGGTATTGTGCAAGATATTTTTGCTGAAATTTCGCTTAAAATTTGCCTCTTTGCATAAATGTGATGGCAATTCACTCTAGGTGGAGGAGAACCTATTTAAGTGTTTCAAACTGCACATAAATTTCCATATTTTCAATTTCATAATGAAGATTCGTCAATATTTTTCAACATTCGTATTTCTACTTATGATTTTTGTTATTGTGTACTGTATTACTGGTTTAGGGTTTCTAAATTCATGGGATGTAAAAGAATGAAAAAAAATCAGAAGAGCGTTTTCATCTTCGAAGAAGAACTGTTGCATAGTTGGCCCTGAAGTGCCAAATTTACGAATTCAGCACACTGAATTTTTTCAGGGCGGACAAATAAGGTGTTGCGAAGTGTACGTACCGCAGCATTCACGTCCGCAGGATTTCTTCCAGGGAGGGGCAAGCAAGGTATTTTTATCCAGGAGGAGCAAAGGAGGCATATTTTCCCCCTGCTTCAGTCTGAAATTATGTTCCTTCAACACCTTTATTATAATTATCATAAATTACTGTGACTGAAATTAAAATTTGGCCAAACCAAGAATTCTGTTCTCATATCCTTGGTAATACAAGAAAGTTTGATTTTTGTTTGTTGTTGCATCATCCTGATCTATGGGAATAGCATGTAGAGATGAAGAAAAAAAATAAAATGGAGATAAATAAACAAAATAGCCGGATTTATAAATTAAACATTTTCATAGCAAGTGTGGTCTGTAAAATTACGCTCGTAAAGCAGGGCTGTGAAAGGTCCAGCAACTCATAAATTCTAATGGGTTCTATTGGGTTCCGCTGCAAAATTCGGTCCAAGTTGCGTATTGTTTAATTGAAAAAAGGTTCCTGGATCGTATTTAAATTGATCTGGAGAAAAGATTGCTGGACCGTATTTATTCATCCGGTAAGAAAGGTTCCTGGACCGAATTGAAATACTTTAAACGTGAAAAAGTTCTTTTCGGTCTGGAACCCATTTACACTTGCTGATTTTCTCTCCCGGACAGGAATTGAATTTATTTATAATTCCTGGACCTTTAGCAACCCTGACCTAGAGTCTTTCCTACATTCTGTTTCCACTAATAGCTACTATATGTTTACAAGAGAGATTCATATTTTTTATTGATCATACAAAATTAGTAATGGGGTTGTGAGACTCCACATTACGAATTATACTAATTTTACACCACATTAGTTAATTGGCTAATATTAAGAGGGCAAAAGTACTTCTTTGTGGAAGCACTTGGAGTGGATCTGCGTGCCTCCATCCTTCACCCGTAACTGTGCAACCACAGAGAAGTGCAAGCAGCGTGTCACACAAAAAACAAAGGGACAGGAAGTAGAAGAGATGCACACGATTCCCAGCATCTGCGCAGGAATTCTCGCCCTTCACGCTTGCCTCCGTGACAACGCTTACTCTACCGTACGCAATGACCTTCTGTCTTCCACGCAACGTGCTTTCGCTTTCTGCTTGTTTTCATTTTTGTCAAGAGTCTTCTGATGCAGGTCTCTCTTTTGACTCGTATGTAGTCGCACTGTATGCAAGGGCGTATCCAGGGGTTGGGTCCAGGAAATCCGGACCCCCCCCCCAAAAAAAATAATAATTTGAAAACACTATGGTTGGTTCATAGTACTTCCCGATGAGACACATGATGTAGCAAACACAGAACAATTCTATCTGTGTGTATGGTTTGTGGATTTTGAAAATAATATCCACTAAAAGTTCTTATGTATCACCAAAGGTGCCTACAGGGGGGATTATGACGCAGGCTGCACCATCAAGATTTGGTGGGGGGGGGGGAATTTTTCCCTTCAAATAATGTAAAATTCAACATTTATATATTTTTCCAAAATATATGTAAAAATTTTACACCTTAAATGCACCATATTTAATGCATTAGATAAAGAAAAGAAAGTGTTTAAGGGCATTATCGAAGGGGAGGGAGGAGAAATATCCAATTGTTACATGTTAGGCCTTAATTGACAGGTGAGTTCTGCGGGGGATTCTGAATTAAACGTTGGGGGAGGGGGGCGGGGGGCAGTATCCAACTCTAGGTCTTAGATAATGGCATGGAAATTTTGGTGGTAGGATTGAGTATTAAATATAAATCGAGAGATATGATGCTCTTGATAAAGTGTTAAATCTTAGATTGTCAAGGGATTTCTGTAGTGAAGAGAGAGTTCCAACATTAAATTGTGGGGACTGTATTTAGCGATATGGTATCCACACGTTTTCTACTACGAACGTGCCAAAGGTGAAGCTAGAAAAGACTACAGATCTCGGTATCCTAAGAAAGTATTGACACGCCATTAAATTAATATTCTTGAAAACCTGCAAAGAAATGGATGAAAATATTTTCTTGCTCGCTTCGCTCGGAATAATATATTACAGGGATGTGTGCTTGGCGCTTTACTGAGGCGAATGTAAATAAATTTTATACTATGGCTGCATTACAAGACATAAGTGATATTCTCGATATTCATAAATAACATCACTTCTTAAAATATAATGCTTAGTGTTGGTATACTGCTTAATTTAAAGCAGGTGCATCATTTGGAACAAGCTAAGAAAACAGTTACTTTTGGTACACACGCTGTCCTAATTAAATACTTTGTAGGGATTACGATTTGGTTTGAGGGTGCGAATTATATGATTTGGGATGGACACATGATATGATTTGAGGGGGACGCATGACATGATTTTGGGGAGGATGCGTCATTGGTCTTGGGGGAGGATGAGCACCCATGTGTATCACACTGGGTAGTGATATGTCAGCTGAAAATCTGGTAGTTCTTCTTGAACAATGTCACATATTTGGTCTTGACATGAGAAAATTCATGAGTCAAGGTTATGATGTGAGTGGCAGATACTCGTATTATGGTGTGCAATCATGAATAAATCAACAATACCCAAAAGGAATGTGTGCGTACTCTGCCAGTCATATGATAAATGTAGCCCTGTCTTCAGCCACCGTGAGAAACTGTTTTGGTACAGTAAGTAAAGTCAGTGGTGAAATTCTAGAAACAATATATTGCATTGTGTACCAGGCAGTAAAAAACACTATTTGTCAGTGTGTGCGTGTCTAGTAATTATTATTATTATATCACTGTCTTAATATATATCACTGTTATACTGTAATATTGTCTTAATTTAAAACTTTATGGGGTTTATGACATTCATTGCGGAATGGGCACCCCTGGCTGGACCCCCACCAAATAAATTTTATTTCTGGATACGCCCCTGACTGTATGAACAGGCGGGTTCAAATGTAGCAATCATACATGGATAATCGTCATGAACTGCAATGTGAAAACGTGTTCAAATATTGATTTTTACATCAACGCACAATTTAAAGATGCATATTTTATTCTGAGAAACCTCTACCGTTTGCAAGATCAACTACCTGCCGAAAGTAAACTTAGACTAGTTCAATCGTTAATTTTGTCATTATTTGATTATTGATACATTTTGTATTGGTCCAAACTAGAGAACAAAACTCAGTACGAAAATTGAAATCGCACAAAATCAGATGTAATTTTGGTCTGGATAAACGCGATCACATCCTCCAGGGGCGTCGCCTGAAGGGGTTCACAGAGCACACGAACCCCCAACTGAAAACTGAAAATTTTCAATTTCTTTTCTTTTGTGCACAATAAAACGCTAACTAACTAATTAACTCTCTAGCCTTCTTAAACCCGAAGGTTCATGGCTGCAGCAACATAGGCCTTCCATCTCTCCCTATCTTGCCATCCCTACCGATTTCCTTTAGGTCCATCTCAACGTTGTCCCTTCATCTTCGTCTTGGCTTTCCTACAGGTCTCTTTCCTTCAGATTTCCCAACAAGAATCCTGTGAACTCCTCTTTCCTCTCCCATTCGTGCCACATGGCCTGCCCACCTAAGTCGTCTTGATTTAATTATTCTAATAATATCTGGACATGAATACAAATTATGTACTTCTAAATTATGTAACCTTCTCCACTCACCTGTCTCTTCATCCCTTTTAGGTCCAAATATTTTCCTAAGGACCTTATTTTCAAATACTCTCAATTTATGTTCCTCTTTCAATGTAAGGGACAAAGTTTCACACCCATATAATACTACCGGCAAAATTACTGTTTTGAATATTTTAACTTTTAGTTTCTTAGATATTAAACGAGAAGACAAAAGTTTATGAAGAGAGAAGTAACATGCATTTCCTGAATTAAGCCTACTTTTTATTTCCTCTTTAATATAATTTTCATTTGTTAATATTACTCCTAAGTATTTGAATTTGGAAACTGATTCAAACGAGTTGTTATCAATAATTAGATTTTGATTATTACCTAACACTTGGGTTCGGCCTGTAAGCATATATTTAGTTTTCTCTTTGTTAACTTCCAAACCTATCTCTTTAGCAGTTTTGAAAAATATTTTAGCATTATTCTTAATTGTATTCACATCATCCCCTAATAAGTCTACATCATCTGCATATGCTAACAACTGAGTCACACCATTTAATTTTACAATAAAACCCTACATATCAATATATTTATATTGCACAGCAGCTTTTTTCGTTCATAAAATCTTCACAATGCTTCAAATTTCGAAATTTCCTCCGACTGTTGGCAAGAAATGCTCATCAAATTAGGCAGCGAGAACCCGGAACACATCCGGCGTGAAAACCTCTTCCGCCGCTCTAGCCGATGGCTCTAGCATTCTCTCGCTTAAGTCCTGGTGCCTTTAAATAAACCAGGACGTCAGTTGTTTGAATTTTGTCGGTTTCCATCCTATTATTTTCATATTTATTTATTTATCAATCATAATATACAGATACATGTAATGTGGAAACAAAACAGAACATATATAATACATAATATATAGGTGATACAAATAGTTCAACATGTGGACCCATTCTGGTGCCCAGAACAGGCCTTGTGCATGAATTTATTAGTATTAATATACATTATATCGAGATAATAGTAAATATGAATATTTATAGAGTGTAGTAATTATGCGTTTATTTGAATTTAATGATAATTTAGTATAGTTATCCATTTGTGATAAACAATTCTGGGGCCCAGAACAGTGGTTTAGATGACGTATGGGGCATTTCAAACGTAAACTATGTTAGAAGGGGATGAAGTGTTGTGGAAATGTTAAGTACGCTGGGATGCGATTTGGCATGTCCGGACGCTCTGTACTCGCTCTGGGTTCCAGAACTTGAACTAGACAAAGTATTTTAATTTCTGGTTCGTAGGTTTTTTTTTGGTTTTTTTTTTGGGGAGGGGATAAAAAACGCTGACACATGCAATGTTGCATATCGATGACACGCGCCTGTTTAGAAGGTCCGCATAAGCATTCTGCAGGAGCAAAGATGACTGCAGCTATACTGACACGCTTGAAATGTTAAGACAAGCCTATGGGGACGAGACTATGTCGAAAGCATAAGTGTGCAGGTGGCACTCAATGTGTCAACTCACTCATCCCTGCAAGTGAGGGAATTTCTGACCAAGAAAAAATGGCAACTCTTCCCCAATCACCGTACATCCCAGACTTGGCCTCCGCCGACTTCTTTTTGTTCCCGAGGCTCAATTCGGCCTGAAAGGACACCGTTTTTGGACGATTGAGAAGCTCCAAACAGCCGCGACGAGTGCTCTGAAAGGAAGCAACGCTGGAACCGCTGTATGAACGCTCAAGGATCCTTCTTTGAAAAATATTAGCTTCAATAACACTATTTTTCCAAAATTAGTCTCAATAATTTTGGGACAGACCTTGTACAGACCAGTAATTCCTAAGATATTCGATGTTTTTACCTATTATCTTCCATTTCGCCAAAAATTAAGGCTTCAAACTCCCTCAACAACATTGCAAGTAGTTGTCGCGCACCGAAAGATTTGCATGACGAAGGTTTTATGTTTTCAACCACTTTTTTCACACAAATAAACAGATTTACACTTACATCGATAGTTAAAATGTGTTGCTTAAATCTTTAGATAATGTAGATGAGTGAAAACGAAAGAAGACGAAGACACTGCTACCAGAAAATAATACTTAATTTTGGTACATATGTTAAACGAGTATGGATAATTGTATTGAAAAGAAATTTTAATTGTTATAAACTCCTACAGATAAACTTTAAAACAATAATTCTTAAGTTTCGCGAGTTGCAATTCTCATCATGAAATTTGAGCATTGCCAGAGACTTGTGAATTAAATATAGGGAAATTACAATAGAGGATTTTTTTTAAAAAAAAAAATCACATATTTGACGGTGTCATGATTAGCAAAAATGGGGGCGGGAGATTAATTTTTAGGATCAAGAAAAGGAATTTCCAACACCAAAATTAAAAGAAAAGTAATCGTTTTTGGTTTGGCTTATTTTACTTCGGTTCTCTGCCACTTTTGGCTAATCGCGAAGATGAGAATGAGTGAAGATATGATGAAACTGATGAAGGAACATTGACAAAGAATGCCTTATCTTAACACAATTGAACATTTTTGGAGTATTTTGTAGGCCAAACTGCATGTAAGGTTTCCAACTCCAACCATACTTTCTGAACTAGATACAACATTGCACTAGGAATGGATGCGTATTCCCTTGAGCATTGTGCATGACCTGCATTTGTTCACCCCACGTCGGATGCAGGCTGTAATTGAGGCCAAGGGTGAGTCAACTTCCTACGAATAAAGATCTTTGTGTCGTATCATAGTGTTTATATTTTCTTGTCCACCTAGACAAATGAGAATACTCGCTTGTCTGAAGCGCGTTGTGTGTTGCCTAACTCTACAGCGATGAGTGGATTTTCATATGAAATTTTGAATGGCAAGTTCTGCCACCACACATGCAGGGAAGCGAGTATTGCAGGATCCAGGTGTCCCATTTTTATTGGCGGTGACTGTATATGTCAACGTGTAAGATCATTCAGGGACCAGAGTTCTTATTCCAATCTTTTCACCTGCAAAGACTGTTCACAAATTTGGTAACACCCGTGACAGCATATCTTCTTCGATTTTTTTTAACAAGTTTCATTTTAGTTCGTGTGAGTTTGGCTACAGGAAATCACTGTTGTAGTACTTCTGCTCCTCTTACCAGTGGCGGCGATTGGGTTCCAAAACTAAGTGGCAAGTAGGTAAGGGGGGACAGGACAGTTTACTTCCCCTTCTTAGATAAGGTTTAATATAGTGCGGGGCAAAAGTGACAAAAGTGGTGGGGCAAATGCCCCTATTGATTGATTGATTGATTGATTGATTGATTTTGTGTTTAAGTCCACTTTATGCACAGGAAGGCTAATTGGGAATGGACCTAGAGTTTCAAGTGGGATCCAAACCACTATGAGCCTCCACCGGGTATCGAACCCGGGACCCCTTGATTACAAGGCGACGACGCTACCACTGCAAAATCGGGGAGGCCCTGCCCCCCTATTATCAACCACTTGTGTCAATTTATTTAAATCTATCTCCATGCTTTATTCTCTGCGAGCCTTCAAAGTCATGAAGTAGCTATTAGCATGATTGTTATGTATTCAAGACATCCCAGATTCTATTTATAGCATAATTGTGCTAAACTTCGCCTTACTCTTTGACTGACTGGAAAATGTTATGACCGAAGGATTGAAGGATTCTATCATATTATGTTATTCGAACATTTTTTTGTTTCTTGGGATATAACTACGTCATTACTTACAGTTGCGTATTTAGTATTTCCTTTTAGGAAGGGCACGTGCCTCCGTAGAAGAGTGGGGCTAGGAAGTTGATGAAAAAGCATCTTTTTCTGAGCCTTGAAAACAATGTTATACTTGATATCAGTTCGTTTCATTAACCCTAGCAATGCCAAGGTATTTTTTGTTACACGGATTACCAAGGGGTCCCTCAGAGGCCCATATATGAAAGTTCAATGGAACTGGACTGATGTGTGTTTTCTGTCATTTGTACACATAAGTTAACTAATTAGACACTACTTTCATGTTTTGTTATGGATTATACATGAAAGATAAATTACATAATGATTTTTAAGTAATTATAGTAAATCATTGTAACATTTGTTACTTTTCTTCAATTACAATGTTGATACTTGGAACAATGCTTAAACTGTGCAAAATTCTAGCAAAGTTATCTTTTTTTCATTTTCTACTACCCATACACTCATTATTTCAAATTGTTACTATAGTTTAGCAACTGAATATATCCTCTCATGTATTGAAATACCTTTAAAACATCATTGCGAAATATGTCCTTATAATTACCAAGGGTTGCCTTTGAGGCCCATAAACAATATCAACGAAATAAAGTAACTTTTTAGTGAACATTTTTTGGAAAAAATCACGTGATGTCAATTTCAACTACTCCGTTGAAATTTATGAAAAAGAAATAGGCTTTTATTTTCAAAGTGAAAATTATTTCTAGATAATTTTTAAAATTTTGAGGCATCAACTTCCGAGCACTACTAATGAGTATTTATTTAATTATAAAACTTCACACTGCAGGCAAATGCCCATTTATAGTGTTGTGCATATAATATACGTATATATATATATATATATATATATATATATATATATATACAGTATGTAACATTGTTATTCGTACACATAGAATTTCCGAGGAAAAGATGTCATATCTACTAGTAAATATAATCATTTTCATATGTACCTGGGAATTAATTTTAATGAAGGTTTCACCAACAAATGTCAATAAAAATGTATGTTCAAAGTGCATAAACAGAGCATATAATTTGTGTGAAAAGAGAAAAACACGCTTTTTCATGCAACATTGTTATTCGTACAGGCAAGAGTTTCAATCTTCCTCGCATACAGCGCCACCACTATTCGGGAGATTTCGTGCAGTTTGCAACTTCGTAACAAGTTTGAACATGCAGGCGCGCTCCCCGTCAAGCGGAATGCTGGCGTAGAGGTTATTCGTTAAGAAAAATTGGACAAACAGTCAATAAATCACACTCCACAGTTTAATACATAGTAAACAAATTTAGAAAGGAAGGTTCAACACAGAATGTGCTAAGAAAACCAAAACAGAGACGGTTGAATAAACGTGATGAACGCTTTATTTTAAAAAGAGTGCGTGGGCCTCCCCGATGGCGCAGTGGTAGCGTCGTTGCCTTGTAATCAAGGGGTCCCGGGTTCGATACCCGATGGAGGCACAAGTGGTTCGGATCCCACTTTAAACTGTAGATCCAGTCCCGATTAGCCTTTATGTGCGTAAAGTGGACTTAAAACAACAAATCAATCAATCAATTAAAAAGAGTGCGAGAAAACACCCGATTAAGTGTTCCTCAGTTACGACCGTTAGTAGAAAATGTTGGTGGCAAGATGATGTCCGATCAAACTGTCCGACGTGCCTTGTGGAAGCATGGATATCATGGCAGAATACCACGAAAGATGCCGTATGTAAATTAGGTGAATCGCAGGAATAGACTTTCATTCGCGAAAGAGCACATCCACAAGGACCAGGAATTTTTGGATAGTGTCATATGGTCAGATGAGTCCAAGATTAATATATACGTGTCAGATGGGATAAATAGGGTCTGGAGAAAATCAAATACCTAATGACAATGATCACATTTACACAGGTCCAACAGTTAAACACGGTGGTGGGTCATTAATGATTTGGGGCTGTATGTCGTCCAAAGGTGTTGGTACCATCCAGTTTATTGATGGTATCATGGATGCATATGTCTATTTGGACATATTGAAGAACGATGTAAAGCAGAGTGCTTAAAACATTGACATGCCGCCTATCTACAGATTCCAACAAGACAATGACAGTAAGCATAAGGCGCGAGTTAACATGAATTGGCTAATATGGAATGTGCCCAAACTACTACAAACACCAGTTCAAAGTCCAGACTTACTCCCTCTGTCCCATAATTATTGTCCGGTACACCTTTGTTTGTTGTCCCATAATAATTGTCCGATATTCAAACTGTGACATTGGTGTATACAGAAGAAGAAAATGAAACACGGGAATGAGTCATACAACTTTATAATTCAAGGATCAGTACAAATTGGCCGATCAAGTATCGAAAAGAACCTAAATAAAAAGTAATCAATCCAGGATCAATACAAAGTGACCAAGAAGTTCGACAAAATAAAACATCAAGACGAAAGAGATTGTTGGTCCAGGAAGGTTGTCATTCCCTCAACGAGCTAGATCTAGTGCTGCAGTGCTGCTCTAGCCTCGTCGTAAATATTTCGAGGACACTCCAAGCGAGATGGCAGGACTTTTCGGCGGTTCAAGTGTGCTTTTTGCATATGGGGAATCCTGTAGTTGTCCCCACCTTTGGAGGCGCATAATTTCAATGAGACAGGATGTTGTTGAGCTTGTCGCGTGTCAGATCAGAAAAGATTTTTCAACTGCGGCGATCAACTCAACAATAGTTTGTGGAGCTGCCTGATGCTGGAGAGACTGAATTGCCCGGAAGTACCGCAGATCTACAACATTCATGTCTGGACTGTTTGGCGGTTGGCATAGGAGATCCAAAGTGATTCCACTGGTCGCTGCAGCATCCATCCAGGCGCGGTCATTGGGAACGATATGCGGACGCGCATTGTCCTGCTGAACGGACACCTGGATTCTCCATGTGCGCAGTCCACGAGGCCATTGTGCATCTATTGCTGGGATTAACTTGTTGATGAGCATGTCCCGGTAAACATCTTTGGTAACAGTTAATGGTTTGGTGATCATTCTTCACTACCCCAGCCGTACTGTTTTCAAAGAAAAAATCGTACACTGCTTGTCGTTTACTGTCCGTGAGGTTCTTGCTACCCCTGTCGCTTCCTATCATGGGTTGTGTGTTCATGGCTGTTCTTCTCACACGTACTCACTGAAGGAGTGCTCTACTAACGATTTCCAGCGTGCCTTGCTAGACCGGTTGCCATACAGTGCCACACCGGTGTGTTGCAACCCAACGCCTCCTTTTGGTAATCGTCTGGGCGGTATTTCTTGCTCGTTGCGATAAGGTCACGTCGTTCCTCTTCACAATCTTGAAGACTGATGTACTGTGCCTCTCTTCATCCATGTGCTTTCCATCTGCCTCTTCGTCTGTAATTCCTGTACTACCATTTTGGCATACCGGACTATAATTATGGGACAGAGGGAGTAAATCCCATTGAGCATTTATGAGCAATTTTGAAGAGGCGAGTCCATAAAGCAGGCGTCAAGTCCAAACAAGAGCTGAAAACTGTTGTGCAAGTCGAGTGGAGTAAAATAAGCTCTGAAACATGTCGGAAACTGGTTAATTATATGAAGAACAGGTGTCAAGCAGTAATTAAAGCCAAAGGATATGCATCAAAGTATTAGAACTGTCAATCAATTTGCTCTGAATGTACTTTTCTCTTTTATATTATTAAGTGTACGAATAGAAAAGTTGTACAAAAAATGGCATGTTTCTCTTTCAGTTTCATTTATTTTATTATTGTCATTGGTTATACAGAATTTGGGTAAGATTTTATGTTCCTAATGATATTAGTTATTGAATTGTAAAGAAACAATTTCAAAAGAGTGTATTTCCTTTCAGATATTAAAGCATTTTCTTTGAAAATTCGTGTGTACGAATAAGAATGTTACATACTGTATATATATATATTTTAATAATTGACACAAACAAATAAATTTGGCTATCAGCTCGACTACAGACCTGGTCCTTGGTCCTAAAACTCCAACTGATGAGATTTTGTTTTTGCCTTGGTACAGGTAGATGTCAGTTCAAAGCCTCACAACGAAACATCAACGTTTCTACCATCTGTGAGGGCCTCTTTTTTCAGTTGGAAGAGGGGCGCAAGGCATTTGTACACAGGAATTCGAAAGAAACGCCCCCCCTTACGGTTATGCAACCCGGAATTTTATATCGTCTAGTTTCGCCTGGTAGAGTAGTTCCCGAGAGGAGCAGTGTTTCCAAACCTATAACCGTAGTGTTTCCAACCCCGTATTGGTTGGTTGGTTGTTGATTTGGTGTTTTAAGTCCACAATGCACAGTATAACTAATCGGGACTGGACCTACAGTTTAAAGTGGGATCAGAACCACTTTGTGCCTCCACCAGGACCCTTTGATTACAAGGCGACGACGCTACCACTGCACCATCCAAGCCTGTATTGCTTCGTAGAAGACGAAACCTTCACGTAACTTCTTCATTCGTGATTTACATTTGGTTTGCAGACTCACATTACAGGACACTCTTTTCCTGTATTGCATGTTTTCTGGAGCATTTATTTTTCCTTCTGTGGAGAAAATTCTGTTATTATTTTACATCTTACTTTTCGCAGCTTCTCTACCATTTATTGGCTAATCGCAACAATGAGGATGAATGATGACTCGATGAAATTGATAAAAGGACAGTCATAAAGGAACCATGGGGAGCTAGATTCAAATTTTTATTATTACTAATATCTTTCTCTTTTTTTACTTTACTTTTGGCTAGTCGCAACGATGAGGATTAGTGTATGATAAAATTCATGAAGGAACACTCATAAACAATCATACCCAGGCCGGGACTCGAACCCGGGAATTTCGGCAGCGAGATCAAAAGCCGACGGCTTACCACGCTCGGGCACAGCGGCGGCCAATTATTATTAGTGATATTGTCTCAAGTAGTGTATTTTTCCACCATATTCTTTCACACAATCATGAAACGGATAAAAATTAAAATGTTAAAATACCTGCCTACGTTGTTTTTTTTAGCTTGCAATATAAAGCCCTACTGCACGAAGCCAAATTGTGGGAATACGAAACAGAACCAAGTTAACATATCTTGGCCGTGGAAAGTGTTAATAGAAAATCTAGAAAAGAGCCATTTAACAGTTGCCTGATTGCTTTTCCATTTGTTGTATGGGAAGAATTGTCTGAAATGTGTGTGTAGTGGCAGGCAAAAGAGAATACAAAGATCGAATAGAGAGGCAACACTGTCATTGTTCTGCACTGCACAGACCACGCGTCTCGTCGAGTGGGCGGGGCACTGTGGGTGCGAGCGAGCTGATGTTCCTTCTGCAAAAAGAACACTCACAAACAACTGAATGACGCTCCGCTTAAAATCTAGTCAATCGAGAAAGGATTTGTTGAGGAAGTGAATTGAAATATAAACGCCAGAATTTGGTCTAAGCCTATAATGGTTACTAGCAATAAGAGCTGATCAATTTTTACATGTGGAATTCCGTAATGAACGAGGCAACAGGCCGCACTCCACACATTTAGTCTGGTAACACTAATAAATCATCTCATTATATGCGTTCGGTTATGCTGATAGTCATGTTTAATATATTACCTTCAAACATAAACAATATCATGGACTCACTCAGAGGCAGAATTCAATTTTACGCTTTACTTTCCTGAAGATATTGTAGCAATATAATCATTCCGCTCTATTTTCGTATTCTCAATTGAACTCGCACTATTTTTTCCAGAAGTTGAGCCCCCTTCTCCCTTCTCCCACCTTAAAAATTCTTGGGTGAGAGGCTACAAACTATACTAAAACTGAATTACAGACAATACTTTACGACTCAAAGTGGCGTGACCTAGAACGTAGTGAAAAATCACTGGTGCAAAAATCAACGTAATGATGATAAAATGAAGGTAGGAAAATGGATGTGCTAGAAAGTTTTACATACATACACACAGTTAGCTCCGTGTAGAAGATATTTCTTCACATTTTTCTCACCTTGGCTTTCTTGAATTCACGAAACTGTAAAGCCATGAACGCGTTAACCCCCTATAATCACGGAGTCCCAGGTTCGATTCCTGGTGGAGACACAACTGCCTAGTGGTTCGGATCCCACTTTCAACTGTAGGTCCCACTTCGGGTAGCCTTTTTGAGCATGAAATGGAATTAAAACAAAATTGGAACACGGTAACCCATCACAACACACGCGCAGAGAGCGTTGAACTTAATGACTGACAACTACATCGAACTTTCAGCGAAGCTGGAATAAGGACTATTTGCCATGCCAAATAGTGTGAATTTTCAGTCTCGTGGTGCTTTCTATACGAAGTGCAAGCAAGTTATCTAAAAAAATTCAAATGTGAGGGTGAGTCGAGCTATGTTTCATTCAATAAGACTCTTCACTTCAAACATATTTTGCTCTATAGCTGTCGATTTCGAATGGGCATCTAAGACTGGCTTAGCGGACCGGATTTGGAAAAAATCACGGACTGTCATAGTTCCAATCACACTACAGACATAGCAAAAATTGATCGCCTGAAGATGAGAGAAGAGGTGATCTCTTGATATGTCTCGAAATATATAGATAGAATATATAGTCAATCAAAAAGAAAAACAATGGATAATGTCCAATTAAGTATAGAAACGCTGTTAGAACCGGTGTTCATTCACAGAGCAGAAGGGTTATTTTGACAAAATTCTGTTTCCCGGCTGGCTGCTTCGGAGAAGAGGGCTTTGTGAAGTTGCCGCTTCTTGCCCAAGCGGTAGACCTAATTCGTTGTTTGGCCACGAGTTCCTTCGTAGGTAAACGCGGCAACAGAGGATCACTGCCATAAAGGTGGTTCCCGCGCCGGCTGAAAGAGCGACGGGAAATTAAAGAACCATTGTCACTAACTTCAGACAGACATCTAATCATTTCCTTAGGTTTCGAAGCTGATCCGAAGGGACAACAAATACCAAAAAAAACGACATGAATTAAATGATCGATTGGTCCGTCCTTCTGTTGATGGATGGCAATCCATATTAACAATAATAATCGTAAGCTTATCATCAAAGAGTCAACAATCAAAGCTAATACGCATCTATTGATCAGAAATTACTAGAGGGTTAAAGTTGTTTTTGTACCTTTTGTTATTTTAAGTCGCTCTTCTGCCACTTTCGGCTAATGAGGATGAGTGACGATTAGATTAAATTGACACCATGATACCAATACTGAAGCCGTGACTCGAACCCGGAAATTTCGTGGTATCGGAAGTGGACCATTTAACGCGCTTGGCCACCAAAGATAACCTTCTCTGCGGCCAAGCGCGGTTAGTGATGGACTAACGATCCAGACACCGAATGTTCCGGGTTCGAGTCCCTTCACAATCTAAGACATAACACTTTATCAAAACTTCATTCCCCTCCCCTCCACCTCAAATTTAATACTCAATCTTCCCAACAAAATTTCCATGCCAATTTTAGACTTCCTGTTGATATTGCTCCCTCCAAAAAAGCAATCTAAGACGTAATAGTAATACACAAGAGTTGGGATTCCCTGCCCCCAAAATAATTATCAATCCAGCTACCTGAAAATCCCACTAACTTCATTAATCGCCCACCATAATTTCCCTATCAATCTAAGGCCTAATATGTAAGAGTTGGATATCGCCTCCCATCCCACCAATATTACTTATTACCCGTAACAATTCCCCTGACAATCTACAAATTACTATTTGTATAACAGCAATGGCTAATTGATAACGTAATTAAACTTGTTCCCTGTTTACTCAGTCAAATTTCCATCACAGTCTGCGCCATAATGCCCCTCCCCCTGGGCACCACTGATTTAGAACTGTGACAACGTGATAGGTGTAATGTAACTAATAGTTAAGTGTTAGGAATGGGTGCATGTGTGCTGCGCATTTGAATTTCATGTGAATCATATCTGTCAATAATGTGAATATTAATATTATAGAATATAATATAATGGTGCAGGTGTGTGAAAAAGTAACCATGAGCACCAAGGTATCAATAAAAAAGAATTGGAAACATAAGTTGCATATGGAGATGTGTGTAATTAGTTTTGTTCTGGGATGTAGCAAAGAACATCGGTTAAACCGTGCGGGGTTTCCATACTGTGTCCACCCGCCGTTGGATTCAAGCACTGCATCTAGTCGACGAGGCAAGGATTTCACGAGCAGATGTTTGGTCTTCTCCTTAAACTCTCCCAAACATCAAACACGTGAAAATGTTTTCGATTGGGAGACTTCGCTGGCCAATCTACTCTTGAAATTCCTGGGTGCTGATTAAACCAAGTGGTGTTCGCTTTCGATGTATGGACGCTGCTGTTGTCTTGATCGAAAGTCACGTGCGAAATCTCATCTTCAAGGTGTGTCTCTCGCACGCTGGGAAGCGTGTGGTTTTCCAGCACTGCGATGTATTCCTGCGAATTCATTCTCGAGGACACTTCCACCAATCCACCTACTCCAGACGAACTGATCCATCCCCACACCGCCACGCATATCCTGCCACTCCTAGCATGGGTAGAAATGTTCTCGGGGCCGTAGCGAGTGTTGTTGCGCCTCCAAACATAAACCTGACCATTTTCGTCAGACGAAAATACTTTTTTGTCGCTCAAAATTACGTTCTGCCAAAATTCTTGAGGAGCTGGTAAATATTGTAAAGAAAACTGATCCGTGCTTCGTGATGGAAATGCATCATTGCTTCTTTCTTTGCCGCTCGACGGTGCCGAACTGTTGCAGCATGGCACTCCAGTTTCAACTCTTGGCGAATCTTCGTTGTAGCCATGAAGGGATTGCCCTCGCTCATCTCAATGATGCCTGCATCTTCTTCCCTGGTTGCCTTCCTCGGCCGGCCTTTGTTGGGTCTTCACTTCATTCCTTGGTCCCCTTTTTCCTCGTAACACCGAATCCAACGCCTGACGCATGAATCGTCCACACCAAGGGTCGTAGCAATCTGTAGTGCAGCAGATCCGCCGCACAAGAACATGCGGACTATTTTATCTCTTGTAAATTCCGAAAGTAAGGCATGATGAAATGATATCGTAAAGGAACATTCGGACCGAAGGGACATGCTGCACGTGGCACATGCCTCTTGAAAACACCTTATCATTGGTGCATGTAGAGTTTCAAGCCCATTCCGGTGCAGAAAGTTTCATTTTATTGGTTCCGTTGCAAGTGGTATGCTCAAGGCATAGATACGAGTAAAACTGCTGCAGGACCTCGAACGAAGCACCCACCGAGGCTCGAATTAAAGCCAAAGCGTGGTGGCAAAAGGCAACCGTGAAGTTACTGCATCTGAGATTTACGTCAAGCAGGGCCTGCGTGGTGTGTGCAAAGAAACTCACGCTTGCTTTAGGAAATAAGGATACTATTGAATCAATGCAATATAATAGAGTAAATACCGTAAAATATACATTATTATTGACTCATGCATTCCCTGAAAAAAATGCATTGTTTTCTCGCACATTTCTGCCCGCAATGAATATAAATGTATAATCTATTAAATTAAGCAGGTGCATGCAGATTTAAAAATATTGATAAGATAATTCAATTGAATTGAATTGAATTGTTGTTTTTTTAAGTCCACTTTGTGCACAGAAAGGCTAATTGGGACTGGACCTACAGTTTATAGTGGGTTCCGAACCACTATGTTCCTCCACCGGGTATCGAACCCGGGACCCCTTGATTAAAGGTGACGACTCTACGATTGCGCCATAGGGGAGGCCCTAGTCCTCTTACGGAGATAATTCGTTCGGAGCAATAGAAATGCCCTATCAAAACAATTGGGGAATATTATTTTCAATGTGGATATTCTTCGGAAAATATGTTTCTAACAACAGTTTACCTAAATAGTGGGGACGTGGGGTGAGAGATAGGGACGATGTTGGAAGAGAGAGAGAGAGAGAGAGAGAGAGAGAGGAAAAGCACACAATTTTCTGTTCAGTGCGAACCTTTGGGATTGCTTTTTCCTAGCGCACCAAAAACACAATACGTATAACCCAAATACAACCCAAACCTTCAATGGCAAAATTGTGAGTCAATCACTCAACTGGAATAAAAAGTACGGATTTAAATCTAGGCCAGAAGATAGTTATTGCGCTACCACGTGCCAAAAAAATCCACTTTGCCCGAGAGAATTGTCATGCCTGAGTGATATGTAGTTTACGTTAGTTGTGAGAGTTGCTTCAATTCCATTGCCTACCAAGAATAATGATAGCGCTGAAAGCATAAAATACAGAAATGTGCATGTTTGGCGAGCTATGAGAAAAGCAGATCCTTGTGTTTTCTTTTCAAAATTTACTAATTTTATGTCAACTTTTACATATAGCCAATGGCGACAGAGGATGAATGATGCTTCAGGGAAATTGATGAAGATTGAAGAAACAACGAAAAAGAAAAACTCATTATCAGAGGCTAGGACCCAAGAACCCTGGCTACGCAGCATGTTATGATATTTAAGTATATTACGGATTGCTGCTAAATCCATTCCTAGATATTTGTAATGAATGAACCCCCCAACCCCGCTACGAGAAAAAGAAAGACTATAGGATGTGAAACATTCACAATGTAATTGCATTGCTTTACATCGCTCTTGGCTGTATTCCAAATGTAGTAAGAGATATCAGCGATAAGTTAGATTTTTTTGTGCCAAGGTATAAGTGTATTTGAGCGCAAGGGCTACCTATTTCATCATTTATAAAGAGTTAACTTCGTCGTTACACTAGCACCAGGCAGAAATGCATCAATTTCTATTTCGGTTATTTTACATCACTCTTCTGCCTCTTGAGTTAATCGCGATAATATGGATGAATTATCAATTTATAAAATTGTGACGGGACAAACTCAGTGATACATTCATGCCTGACCAGAGTTCGAATCTGGAACATATGACCTCGCTTCGCTAGAAAGGCTGGCAGAAATGTATCGGAAAAGTGTAGGAGCACCAAGAACCGGTTTCACCCAGCACAGACAATGAAATCATTTACAGCGACTAGCTGTGGCAGTGTTGCTCGTCACCCCCTCCCCCTCACTCGCAGATAGCATAGCCTTCTCAGCACTCACCTGCTGATGGAAGAGTGGAACCACAAGCAAAACAACCTGCGCAGACCCACGACTCCTGTGCACCGTACTCCCGCGAGGAGGGGCGGGGGAGAGTGGACCATGCTTCCTTATGGCCCGAACTGAAGGGAAGAAGGGAGATCTGCGCGGGTACTTTTCGTCCCAAGGATTTTTTTCGTTGTGGTCGATCTATACTTTTCGTTTCAGGCATATTCCGACTGGAAGGTTTCTGGCACCCCTCCGCCCCCCCCTTCCCACCATGGTTAATAAATGAAACCCTTGCACTTTCAAAACCCTTATCGCAAGAAAAAGCTGGCATCAATTTTACACCACCATACAATAAGATTTACACGGGAAACATTTCCTAACATATTTTCTTGATTCGGACTAAGGGCAAATTAAAAATCGTCAAAGAATTAAATTACTGAAAATATAGAAAAGCGCGATACCGAAATCTGTAATGAGTGCGAAGGGAAAATCGAGAAAAGGAAAAAAAATTAAGTATAAAAGTATTCGAATAACCAGATTAAGAGAGAAAGTTATCACGGCTCGAACAATGCAAATGAAAAAAAAACGGGAATACGAATTGAAATATACGACAATCGGAAGCAAATTTTAATAAACGTGGAAAGAAAACATAATGAAAGGAGCGCTGGTTCGATTCGCGACGGAAGCTCATATTTGTTGTTCGAATCCCACTCTACACTGTATGTCCAGATGCATTTACACTTAAAACAAACTTCGTGGAACTTTTTCCAAATCAGATGTCGCCAAAAATTTAAAAACAAAAAGAATAACTCTGAAGGAAAAATGCCGAAAGCGTTATTGCAAAATGAAAAAAAAATCTTCACATATTCGTTCGGAAGTGGTAAAAGAATAATAAAAAACTCAAGCATAAATGTTAATAACACTTGTTATTATTACCAGAGACATTCTCAAAATAAACTTCTTGTCCGTTAAAATCAAATCAAGAGGAAAGCAAGATCTCCACCCGGTCGCGTGAATCTGTGGCTAGATTCAAGAGTTGGAAACACTACACTTCTCGCGAGCTGCTATTCCTGGCGAAACTAGATGATATAAAATTCCGGGTTGCATAACCGTAAGGGGGGACGTTTCATTCGATTTCGAGTGTACCTTACAGCCTTGCGCTGGAGAACCAACTGCCAGGAACACCGCAATGGCTAATTGGCGCCACTGTACGGCAGACCTGGCAACTATGTAGACTGCATCCGTTAATAAAATGTACAACGTAACCATCACGGTATATTCTGAATTTTGAACCTGGGATTACCAAAAACTACAAATCCAAGCACCACATCATGCAACCAAACCTGACAAATTACTTTGCAGGTTCAAAAGGATGAATCATTCTGTTTAATAATATTATTAGTAATATTTTATCAGTTTTTATGCAGTCACCGACAAAAAAATGGAGCACCTAAATCCTGCAAGGCGTTATGTGGGTTGCTTAAATCAACGGCGATAAGTGGATGTTGGCAAATTTCCGACAACTTTCATCACAGCCGTAGAGTTAGGCAACACACACAACACTTTGCAGGGAAGCTAGTGTTTCAGGATCTAAATGTACCACTTTTATTCACAGCGTTTAATAAGAACTGCCACGTCAGTGTATGTTTTTGCAAAAACTCATTTTTGTAACATGGGGAAATTTTCTTGTAAACAGAAGCCACGTGGTCTTCAATCAATGGGTCTCTTGTTCGATCCCCCAGTAGGGAGCGCCCTTTAGCCTGTGGGTCCAGTACCGATTAGCCCATGTGAGCATGAAGTGAACTTAGAAGAAACTGGGCATAAACAGCCACCTGTAAAGCTGTAAGTCCAATAAAACTTTGTTGAGTTGAGTTACCTGTAAATGAAAGAAGTAATACTTTATTTCTAAGATAGATGGAGGACCAGTTAGATTTTATAATTTGAAATCAATTATATGTGCATATAAATAGGAGGAAATATAAATTTCGAGAAAACAATTAGAAAGATTACGGCAGATTAAACGAAATCCGAAATATTTCTCGTTATCGGTTAAATGGAAAATGTTATTATAAACTCCTAGGTTTCGGTAGTAGTTATTGTACTTTAGCATTTAAGGGTGTGCCGTAATGTTTTCATAATATCTTCAGAAATTCAACTTACGTAATTTTGTCGAGGTTGTGTCTACAGACAAGCACGTCTTACGTTAAAATAATAAGGAAGAAAATATACCTATTTAACAAAGTTGTCTTCGCCTTTCAATAATTGTTAAAATCTTCTTCCCCTAATTGCAATGCAGTGAACCACGAACTAACAGTACACGTATTTGTTTCTTTGAGTTTGTTTTTAATTCCACATTAGGCACAGAAAGGCTAATCGGGACCTACAGTTAAAAGTGGGATCACCACTATGTGTCTCCACCTGTATCGAACCCGGATCCCTTGATTACATCTCCATCGGGGAGGAAGACGCGTAGAGGAAAGTAACCAACGTCGGACCCCTAATTGGTTTTTCGATTATATATGTCATAATATTAAAGTTAACAATCGTCTTTCATTGTTAAAATACTCTTTAATAACTTGCCGATGCACTCGCTGGGTCATAATCCACTTTAGGAAGCACTGCCAGGATTCTCAATTATAGCAAAAGGTTGCAAAAATGAGCGTTTTGAAAAACTACTCCAAATTCGGACCCCCTACTAGTATTTGTAAAACAAATATTATAAATGTCAATTGAATGATAATTTAAAGTAGAAAATATAAAACAAACTGAAGTTCGTACAATTATGATGATGTTTTTTTTAAAAAAAAGTTATGTTTGTGTACTTATACGTAGTGGATAACCCCCAAAACAATGTTTTGCAGTTGTTCTGCTCTAGCAGTAGGCCGATGAACAGACAGACGTTTCCTGTGTCTATTCAGGAACAAGGAAGCCAAACTGTCTCTCTTAAAAGAATGGTCAATATTGTTCCTTTCCGTTAATATGCCATGCGTCCTAAATCTGAACGCGTTAGACCAAACAACGTTCTCTCCATTACTAAACAATGCTTAACAAATTCCTCCTTTGGCTCTGGTGTAAGTACAGTCGGACAGCCATTTTTGTCTGGGATGCTTTTCCAAGATTCCAGTATATATCTCACTCGATATATACTGTTGCTTTAGGGACAACAAACGTAGTAACGTAGTAGCAGCTATCTTCCAGCCAATTTTCTTTGTTTTCATTGAATCTATCGCTCTGGCCATCGACTCATGGGACCAGGACCATTTCTTGTTGCTTCTTCCTTTTCCTGCTATTATTTGTAACCTATAAGTGAACGAAGACAATCAGCCTTACTCAAAATGTTTCGTGAAAAGTGTGGGTCCGAATTAGGAAAAGGCCATTGTTTCGAAACGTCGCCATCGTCACTAACTTTACGAAACTATTATACAACCACATATGTTGTTAGATCTACTCTACTTTTACATAGTACATACATAGTAACGAGGCACAAACTCTTACAAATGTAGAAGTCAAAATATGATGACATTACTGACAGCCAAAACATTTTCACTTCAGCAGGTAAAGATAAATCCATTCACCATACGCTACTAATCAATACGAAATAATAATTGACGAGACCACCGGCTCGTGACGTCATTCAGAATAATAATTCTACACGTTGCTAGTCTGCGGAGCTTCCTTTAGAAGATAAGCTGAGGGTTCGACTTAAGGGGTGAGGTCCGACTTTGGTCACTTTCCTCTACTGATATTTTTCAAATGCTTCAGAACAAGCAGAAACAAAGAAAAGACAAAACGATATGTACAGATGATAAAAGCCCAACAACATGAAAGGTCATGAAAGTGTACAATCCTTTAAATATGCCCTCATGATAGCGTATCGTACCCAAGGTATTGGGTACAAAGTAAAGTCTTAGATTAGCAGATAGCAGGGAAAGGAATGCTGAGTAAGTAATCAGGCAAAGGTCGGGTGATTGACTTGGAAGTCATATGTGGCAAGAGTGTTGGAATTGTCAGGAGGTGTGAGCAGTTGGCGAGAATACGAGAGAGAGTAAGGACTGCGGATTGTGAGAGAGAAGAAAAGTGGAGAACGATTATTGGACGATGGTGTGTGATAGGTTCGATGTCTGACAGGAAGGTCAGATGCATTTCAAGTACCATTATTGAGAGGACGATCCATGGAACAGCAATCATCTATCTGTGAGTCAGGTATTATCCTTTTCTTGTCGCTATCCATATCGGTCCAGTCATGGAAAGTATAAAACCCATATTTAATATAAGTTAATTTCCATTGCCATTCCTTTGGAAGGTAACCTCTCGCATACACTTTAGGCTAAGCGGGTAATAAGATTACGAGAGATGAACGATGAATAATTACACCACCCAATACGATCTAAGGGGTTCTAGGTTCGATCCCAAACGCAGCATGGGAGTTGCGTTACGTGGTGGAGGCTGCTTAGGGCTTCTCATCCATTTTTTTGCAAATGCGATGCGAAAACACTGCAGTACGTGAAATCCTGCGATTTTCATCTATTTCATCCCGAAATACGATGAAAATAATAGAGCCTTTTAGCTTTTGAAATTAAGTACGGGAGATATGGCGCCGGAATTTTCACTTGTTAGCGCTTCATGTTGTGTTAATTATCAATTGTTACCAAAGATCAAGAAAAGAAAGCAAAAGGTAGGCCTAGCAATATGCTACGCGGTAAGGCCCAAATAAATAAGAGTAGAGTTTTAACTAGGTTATTCGGCGATTGGCTTGTGAAAACATGAGAATTGACATTAGGATGTTGCATAAAGGTTGGTTAAATATTTTAAAGATATGTTCGGTACTGTCGTCACTCTGTTACGCGATTGTTGAACCTAACTTATCAAATTTCCGGGAGAGTAAACAATTGGATTGCTGATAATGTCCTGTCAAAGCCACGGGGGGATGAGAAAAGAAAACAAGCAACTTAGTGCTAATTTTAAGCTAATCAAGCATTTTTCCTGCGCATAGGCTAATCATAAAATCATGGCGCAATCTAGATTTATCCACCCCGACATTCTCGAAACTATCCAGTTTCAAGGTAACATTCACGAGGATGTATTAAAATTCATCGACAAATTTGAAAGTTTAGCTATTCTTAATGAGTGGAATGACTCAAAGAAAGGGCAAATGCTGCCGGCATTTTTGGCTGATTCAGCATTGGAATGGTTCAATACTTGGAGTCGAACTCAGGAAGCACAGGATATAGATTTTGTAACTTTAAAAACTAAAATTGTGGAAGAATTTACGGAACCGGGGGACACTTTTCAATTAGAAGAACAAATCAGATTACGCTTCCATCAGGAAAATGAACCTGTTTCAAAATATGTGAGAGAAAAACAGTTATTGTTATTAAAATTAGATCCTGCCATGGAAACTAGTGAGCAAATTAAGCAAATAAGCGGGGGTTTACAACCTAACTTTATGAAAGAAGTTTATAACAGGGAATATGATTCAGTGCATGAAATGTTACGAGACCTGAAAAATGTTGAACAATTCAAATATCTTGTGCAAAAACGTAAAATTCTAGAAACTGAATGTGAGACAATGAAAGCTCTGTCGTGTTCTGAATCGAGTCGAGCCTACATGCCGACTCAGCAAGCTATCACGTTGCAGCGCACGGTCAATGGTCATGTTGACATAAGTTATTCTCAGGCTAATCGGGAGATCGAGGAAAGATTAAATGCACTACAACAAGACCTTGATCAATTACAGTCGAACGCGGGACTCCAGTCTCATGAGTCAGATTTAGTTTCGCAATTTCAGAATCTTGAGGCTAAAGTAAATGCACTTGCAGAATATCGGAAAAAACATTCATTCACTGAGTCATCATTCTCATATCCAGTTAGAGAATATGAACATAGAGATAGAAACAATAGAAGAACCTATTATCATAATAGTAATCATAGAGCTCAGAATAGAAATACTTGGCATAACAACCACAATAATAATCTCGACACACAGTCGCAAAACTCGCATAGGGGGCGATGGCGCAATGGCGGTAACCCTCGATTTCAGTGTTCGCATTTTTCATCTTCATCTCCGCGAACATTTTTGGAGCAACAACAGGGACGCGAAGATCCAAATAACCATATTAATCAGGTTGTTAATGCAAATCACTCTACTTTTCGTAATAACAGAAGCAATTTTAAACGAGTAAGACCTGCATATGACGGGGGCCTAGGTGCAGGGCTATCAGGGAAAACTCTAACGGTCTCTACTTTTCCTTCTGAAGATCTGATTTACATCAATGTGAAAGTAGATGGGGAAATTCGACAGTTCATCCTGGATAGTGGAAGTCAAATTTCGGTAACGGGAGATAAGAACATACCAGTCAATGCCAAGCGATTTAATATAAATACTGCGATTAGAGGGGTCACTAATAGTCAACTGACAGTTAAGGAAATTGTGTTACTACCATTTTCTATACATAACCAAACATTTGTTCATCCATTTAGAATTGTTAAGGATTTTAATCAAATTACTATATTAGGAAATGATTTCTTGAAGGGACAAAAGGCTAAGTTAGATTTTGAGGAAAATAAGCTTACATTGCATAGATTTGGCACACCTCCTAGAAACCAAATTAAAAATGAGAATAAGAAAGCTTTTGACGTGTCAATCAAAGTTTCCCATTTGTTACATTATGTTTTGCAACCAGAATTTGTAGCTGCTAAAAAGATAAAAGTGAAACCCAGGACACATTTGTGCATTCCATTGAAATTGGCTAATTCATATGACAAAGATAGGACACTCTTGGAACCGAACCTACAGTTTCAAGAGAAAACGGGATTGATGGTTGCCAGAGCAATTATTAATCCGGATTCGAATCTCATTTGGATCACAAATCCTTTAAATTATAATGTTACAATTAAGAAAGGCACTATTATCGGGAAAGCTGAAACATGGGATAGGCCAATCATGAGTAACAATAATGATGAGAATAAGGATGAAATTGGTGAACAGGCACAGGTTTTTGCGACGGAGGAGTCAGGGAACGTCAGTGACGCACGGGCGGACCCTAGTCGGTTTGATGTGAATCCGAATTTAGAACCTCAGCAAAAAGAGCAACTTTTGGCTGTTTTAATGAAATATCCACATGTTTTTGCGTGGTCAAAGGATGATATAGGTAGAGCCACGAATTATAAACATAGAATTCAACTAAAAGATGACACAGAATTTCACTTAAAATCCTACCCGATTCCAGTCCACCTTCGTGATGAAATTAAAGATCAGATTGAGACTTTATTAAAGCAAGGTGTTATTTCTCCTACAAAATCACCCTTTAACTCTCCAGTTATCCTTGTAAAGAAGGCAAAGGGGGGTTATAGATTATGCCAGGATTATCGCAGATTGAATGTTTCGTCTGTATTTGACGCTCTGGGTGTGAATAACATCAATGAAATATTATACAATATGGGGGGTAAGAAATACTACTGTACGGCAGACTTGAAGAGCGGATTCTTTAATATTCCTCTCACCGAGGATAGTAAGAAATATACAGCATTTACAATACCAGGAATGTCACAGTATCAAATGAACGTCGTGCCACAGGGCCACGTCAGTTCATCAAGTGCGATGACTCGTTGCATTCACCTTGCTTGCTCAAATTTGGATCCCAATCACTTTGCCCATTATGTGGACGATTTATTTTGCTTCGGAAATACCTTTGAAGAAATGCTCGTAACTCTGGAGAAAATGTTACAATGTTTACAGGCCGCGGGATTAAAACTTGCGATAGAAAAATGTCACTTCGGCTACACTGAGGTTATTGCTTTAGGACATAAAATTTCAAAATTTGGCTATCGGATCAATGACAAAATCATTGATTCTATCAAGAAATATAAGACACCGACAACTGTGAAACAAGTTCGCACATTTCTCGGATTAACATCTTATGTCAGGAAGTTTTTAAAATCATATTCCGAGATGGCACTTCCCTTGCAAAAATTGATAGGAAAAAAGAAGAAATTTCTCTGGGGGGAAGAACAGCAAACTGCGTTTGAGAGGTTGAAAGAAGCTTTACTTACAGCTCCTGTATTAATGGCATATGATCCATCAAAAGAAGTAAGGGTATATACGGATGCAAGCAGTAAGGCTATTGGCGCGGTGATTTTACAACCGAATGCGAACGGTGATTTTCAGCCTATTTCCTACTGCAGTAGAGTTTTAAAAGACCATGAAACTCGACTTTCAACCATCGAGCAAGAATTGTTGGCAATCATATACGCATTTAAGTCATTCAGATTCTTTTTACTTGGGAGACATTTCGAATTATTTACCGACAACCAAGCAATCACATTCATTCGCTCCTCAACGCAACTTTCAAACAAATTATTTAGATGGTACACGTTGATGGCCGAGTTCGATTTTACGCCAATTCACTGTAAAACTACACAAAATATGGCGGATGCTATCAGCAGGGAAACAGAACATGATCCAAAGGATGAAGACGAGGAGCTTCCAGAGCCACGTACATTGTTATTGTTAGATGAGACAATTGATGTTGCTATTCACCAACGAGAGGATTCTTTTTTTGGAAACATCATTAATATTTTGGAAGGAAAAGAAGACGAGGGGGACAACAACCCACCCAACCCCTCCCTGCAGAGGCAAGCTTGCTATTACGTTATGGAAAATGGACTTCTTTATAGACAACATAAACTGGGAGCTACGACTAAGAAATTATTATGCATACCGAAGTCACTTCGCAACACTGTTATTGAGACATTGCATAGTTTACCAGCTGGAGGAGCACATTATGGCTTCACTAAAACATACAAGAATGCGTTGGATAGGATTTACTTTCCATTCATGAAGAACCATATTCAGAAAATGGTCAAGGAGTGTGTAATTTGTCAGCAGAATAAACGCATAAAAGGAGCACCATATGGAGAACTTTTAACGTTCAACTCACAGAAACCATTCGATAGAATCGCTTTAGATTTTAGCGGACCGTATCCACCAAGTGGTTTGCTCCGCCATAAATACATACTAAGTGCAATCGATCATGGTACTCGATTTTTAATTGCTCAATCAGTAGCAGATACTTCAAGTGAGACAGCAGCTAACTTCCTTTTTGAAAATGTAATTCTACGCTTTGGATGTCCTTCTCGTATAGATACGGACAGAGGTACTTCATTCACAGCTAGTTTATTTAAAGAACTATCGGAGAAATGTGGAATCCAACTTAAATTCGCTCCAGCAGCTAATCACAATTTAATTGGATTATTGGAACGATCACATGCTATTTTACAGGGACTTATGAAAAACTTCGTGAACTCGAAACACACAGATTGGCTTTTATACTTGCAATCGGCCGTGTGGTCGTACAATGTTAATTACCAGGAGAATTTGAAGAACAGTCCATTTTTTCTTCTTCATGGATTTATGCCTAGATTAGTCTGGGAGAGCGGACTACATTTAACGCCCAGTGTGAATGTAAACAACGAGATGAGATTCAAGATTCTCGAAAAAGCACGAGAAGCAGCTTATGAGTCTCTACAGAAACGCCACCGACAAGCAAAAAAGTACTACGATAAACGTCATCAGTCCATTGAATTTACGCCAGGAGATTTGGTTCTAGTATACGATGGTAGTCATCGTGTACACACCGCTAAATGCTTTTCGGGAGTATATAAAGGACCTTGTAAAATTATAGCAAAAGAAAATCCCAATGTTTACAAAGTGGAATATAAGACAAAACGAGGACAGACAGTCGTGGACTCAATTTCGGTCCAGAGATTGAAGAAGTACTACGCTTCGGAACACGGTAGCGGCGATGAGAATGTAAATGGTGATGATGAGACTGAAGAACAGGAACAGTCAGGAGTGAATGAGTGAGAACATACCTTTTACCCTGTACATAACTTGCTTTTCAGTACTCTGATGCACTAAATAAATTTTATATCTTGTAAATATTTTTTTTAAACGAACAAACAGTAAAATTATGTGAAATATTATTGTTAAGCCCTTAATAATTGCACGGAAGTGTAAAACTAGTTATTACCACACTAAAATCATTAGTTATAACACGTAGACATCGAGGTTTCATAATAATGAACAACAAGTACAGTAACGCGCAAAAATAATAATAATTTATATTATTGTATTCACGGATAGTGAACAAAGGGAATGGTGATGAATATAAATTGCGCGCAAGGAATTTTCCTCAGATTTCTGTAGGCCTGCAGAGAACTGATGGAAATAATCTTTTGTGAACTACAAAAGATAAATAGTGTAAGTCAATAATAGACTTTAGTATTTTTTATGAATAAAATGTGTTAAACACATTCGGTAAGGAAAATGAGAATTAAAATTCTCTATGATTTAGCGTGGTTAGTCAAAATAGGGTTTAAACAAGTACACATTTTAATATTTCAATTGTTAAATTTAAGTTATAATTTTAATAACTAAATAAATGACAGAAATATGAGTTTATAAGATTTAAATAACGTTAAAATAAAGAGAACATTTATAATAAGAGCTGACTAGGCATACAGCCAGTAAATTATTCAATTAAACGAGCTACAGATCAATAATAACTAAATAAGTATTGCGATAATAATAATTATAATATAGATAATAATAATACGAAGAGAATAGTGAATATTTTGGTGCTTAGATAATTATAAAGTTCAAATAAAATGTATCACATGGAAATAATATAAATATTAAGATTACCTTTATAATTATACGCATTTTACATTGAGATTTAATTATTTTGTATATTTTTCTTACATAACTTTACATAAAAGCTAGATTTAAAATCTAATATGAAGAGTAATAAGTCAATTAAGAGCATAGAAGAAATAAGTAGTATTTTACACATACAGTTACGATCATGAGTTATCAGCAGCCTTGTCAGATTGTATTAACAATTTAACGACACAGTCATGAGATGAATTACGACAGTTTTGAAGAAGTAAAGTATCTTCTTATTAAACATGTAGACATTACATTGATCCATCTAATTTATGATACTTCATTCCAAATACGACTCGATTAGTTTATTGAATGTTATAATCAAGTTACTTAGAGTACTTCCTAATTTTTTTCCGCGTGGTAGAAATTTACCATCTTGTAAAATTCCCACTTAAAATTTCCCTCACATGTATTTCACACTTCTCGAAGCGATATCCAAAGTCAACTTCAAATGCCTTCATGGTAAAATGTCTTTCATCAGCAAAAGGATAAAGTTCAACTCGGATGCAACGGAAATCCTTCCTCTTTAAGCAATGGGGAAACTTGAGTTACATTCAGAAAGACAGAACAACTGACGAAATATGAAAGTTAGGCATTCTATTCGTTTCTTGCGGCAACGATATCTACCTACATCGACAGGAGCAAAATTCTCTCTTGACATGAAGTAACCAACACGTTGCAAATTAAACAGCAGATATCTCACATTCCACATTAGCGGGGAACTGAATAAACTGCCGGCATGCATATTGCTTTTCCAAGTAATCCTTAAAGTATTACGGTACTATCATCAATACTTTAAGCCTAATACTTATCTTGCCATATCATGTACATCACATTAAAAAAAAAAAAATGATTATTTTTGTAGTTGCACAGCTACAGCTGTAGTTTATCAACAATGCCTAATTATTGTTGAATATTGCAGTATTCTTATGGTCCAAGGATAAAAGCATTCTCGACATTTATCTTTATAATTAATCCATTTTGTTGCAAAATTATTATGAAACTTTTTGGCAAAATTATTATGAGACTTTTTGTATTAAAATTATCCAATAACAAGGCCGTGTTACTTATGCTTGAAGAGTGTGTGGACGTTACCTCCAAGTTGGAATATTAAAGGGAAAGAATTGTTATCTAAATACATGCCGTCTACGAAAATTTGAATTTCCACATTAAACAATTGAATTTGTTTATGATATATTTATTTATTAACGTCTTGTTTTAAATGGCGAGTTAAGGCCATACAAAGCCATTTCTTCCACTCAACCATTATGCTTGTGATCATTAAACGGGTTTAAAGGGTGAAGGAATTTTATATATATATATATATATATATATATATATTTAGAAATGATAAAATTAAAATGGTTAATGAAGAGAATCTGAAACTTAGGTTCGGGATCTATGTTCGTTGACATATTAGACAGCCAGTGGCCGCGATTGGGTTCCAAAACTGGGGGACTAGGTGCCAAAACTGGGGGGGGCAAGAACAGTTTACTTTCCCTTGATACATATGGTTTAGCATACTGCGGGAGCAAAAGTGGCAAAAAGGGAGGGGTAGCTGCCCCTCGTCCCCCCTAATCGCCGCCACTGCCTCTTACTATTCAGAGAAAAAGTAACTCCCTTTAAAGTTAAAAAATGGAGGTGAAATGTAACATTCGTGACAAATGGATTGGATCTATTGTTCTTGCTGTTGTAAATTTACTGTAAATTTCTAATAAAAAGTCAAAAGTTATTTTCAATATTTATGATGCAGAGCGAGTGTTCAACTGGAGATCTAGGAAGTTCCATTGTGCTGGCTCATGCTATGATTTAGACATTGGAATGGTGGACTGCCAATCACTAGATCATCATCCGGCACTGCCTTGAGTATTGCAAAAAATATTGTTTCGGAACAACGAGCGCTCGATATACTTTTGTAAGCTGATTTATCTCATATTCTTTTATTCATGCCTCTCTAACATTCGGCTGTTTCTTTCACTGGTTCCAATATACAAACTTCCTGCGCCTTCATTTCGCTTCAAATGGTCCACGCCCTGTACTGCAAAAACTTGGCAACATAGCAGGGAGCTCCTGGCCTCGCGGAAGATCGAAGAAGCAAAAAAAAATTAAAATCTCGTTCATAATGTTGTTTTAGGTTGTTTCTAAAGAAATATAAAATAGTTGTGATAAGTAATTGATATCTCGAATTTGCACTTTTCAGATCCGCTCATAATCACGGTGTATCAGTTTTCACCTAATCGGTGCAGGGTGTCCGGATAAGATTGCTCCTATTTCTTCTCTTGCGATCCGGCTAGCTATAGTGTATAGAGAGACGTGTAACGAGTACTGTTTGTCACTAGACTGCAGAAATTTCATTTGAAATGTCTAATGCGAAACGCTTGTGCAAAATTAGGCTGATCATACAACAAAAAATGGTTTTGTGGTGTACAATATGCGAAAACGACATCTGTCATCACAGTTCAACGAATTTTCGGAGTTACTTTGGGTTTGGACCAACTGATAAGAATTCCATTAAGAGTTGATCTCAATTTCTGAAGAAACGTTGCCTGTAAAAGGTCAAAGCACTGGTCGCCCATCATCTTTGATGGAAGCAGTGGATAAAGTTCGGCAAGCTATCCAGCTCATTTCCAGCAGGTCTGTTCCAAAATCGATATGTGAGTTGCATATGCATTTATCTACGGTACAGGATGTCTTCGTAAGCATTAGCTACTGAAGGCTTCATCACATCATCTCTCATCCCCATCTTTGCGATTAGCCAAACGTGGCAGAAATGAGAAGTAAAATAAACCAAATCAATAAACAATTGAAGCAGCGTAAATTGGCAATAGAAGACCTTTTGTTGAGGTACATTGAGGTTGTGTCAAGATATGTTGTTAAAAGACCAAGTTGTGCCTTACTCTCCAATATTTCCGACACTCCTGTCACCCTTACATGTGAGACAGAACTTCATATTAATTCTATTTATTTATTATAATTTTATGTTATAAAATATGAACGCGTGTTCACCAACCTTACATCAGGCCTGTTTTGTTTGTTTATGAAAGTATTTATACTCTTTTATGGGTCTTCGCCACCCCCCACCCCCTTCTCCGCAACTTATTTTTGCTGAACGAATGTTTCAATTTGATTCACTAAGATAACAGCTTTCTGCTCTTATAATGACATCTAGACTTTTCGGTATGCCCCTTAACACTTTTGTATCTCGACATTTCCTGTGTTCAGAATAGAGTGTTGCATCCAGGACTTTTCGCTCGACCGTCTAATACTAATACACTGGTACACACTGGTACACGAACGACGCTAGATAGCGTACGGAATCGAGAGCTTCTTCGCTCGAGCCAATAACGCTCGAACAGTCAAAACTAACGGTAGACGCTCTAAGGCCGTTAGTACGTGCAAGCATGGAAGTCCGCAGGATTTTTTTCAGAGGGGGGCAAGGATGGTATTTTTTTCCAGGGGGGGGGGGGGTAAACAAGGCACATTTTCTCCGAAAATAGTGTTGTTCCCTAAAAAAACATTGCTTAAATTTGATTTTATGATGTTCATGCTATAATTAACACATATTATTGTGGCTAAAATTAAATTATATGTGTAAAATACATAAATTTTGGTTGAATCAAGTATTATTTCTTGTACACAAATATGAATGTTAGCAACATTTGTACCTTGTTGGATAGCTGATGACTCAAAGAAGTAATTTAAGTAATTTGTACGCTTCGTGTCATACCATTTTTGTTAATAATACGTTGCCTAGTAAACTAAGAGTGTATTTTTTTATCACCACTTGTAAGTTTAGACTTACCCGTTACTTGCATGTGATTGTTATTTGGGCAAAACTTTTTTTTCAACGAACCACTTATTTGTTAACTATCAGAAACGCTGAAATATGTGCCATACAATGAGCAGCTTTTATCTCAATTCATCTTTTTATGTGGAAAATTGTCATTTTTAAAAAAAAAAAAACATTAGAAATTCGATTATCTCGAAAACTACTAATTTTCGGACAGTGTGTCATATAGTCAAATTTATTGCAATTGCCTCTACTTTAACCCCTTTCAGGGAATACATCTAATTACAAGTCACCCTGTCTATTTGTACGATTATTGTCACATTGAAATATTTGATCCTATACATTCGAGCGCAGCACGCCGGAGCGTGGGATCAGTGAGCGAAAGCTGTGCCATGCGGTACTCTAGTTCACAATAATAATTACTATAAGTGTAAAATTAACTATAAATATGATCCACCTGCCATAGCCTTTAATATTATGTAATCGTTGTGTGCTCTTTGGTGCTCGCCTATAAGAACTGTGGTTGATTCGAATTCAATTCTCTACATTGTTTCACTCAAGCATCATTTCGTTAATCTTGTGAAGCTTTCGTATTCCATTCTGTAGACTCTTTTATTGACCAACTTTAAATGAAGACTGTTGTCTACACTTATCTCGTTTCGGCGAAAGTGGTGCTAGGAAGAGCGTCATACAAGATCTAAAGAGCTCATAAATCCCCTTCCGTGCTGCCTAATGCCCCTCTCAGTGGTTTTTGGATGCCGGAATGAGCAAAGAGCCCCATTCGAGAAACATTTTTCTTCTTTACCGCACAATTTCCTGAATGGCCAGGTCGATGGAGGCTCCAGGCTGGAGCGAGGGGATCTTTGTTCGCCCGGCGCCGGGGCCAGGTGTGAAATTTCCCAGCCCTTCATTTTTCCCCATATTAGTTTTCTCGGTTCTGAAGCGCTAATGGCACCACCTTTGATTCTGACAGGCTTTTCATTAGCGGAACGACCGTGACAAAGGGTCCTCTGCACAGATTGTATCCGGGGCTGATGTTTTCCCCAGCTTAACAGCATCCGCAAATGAAGCGTTTGCTAGCCGCTCGTAACGGTTCGAAGGAGACGAGATCCACAACAATTAAAATAGGACATTATGCATTTACTAGAATCCCGAACACTTTTAAACGTTCTTTCTTATTGTTGTACGCACAGTAAACTTCTCCAACATGTGATTCTTTCTTACTTCTGTACAGAGGCGTACACAGGATTTTCTTCCTCGGGAGGGGCTGGAATTGTATATGTGCATGCTTTCAGTGGCACCAACTTATAGGGGCCCGTGAGGGCATAGTGCACCCAATTATTTGTCGTGTTATTATTATTATATTTATTAGTGTTATATATTTGCGTCTTGAAATCAGTAAATAACAGATTTAAAATAGAGAGTTTGGTGTGATACATGGAAGGGAGAATTTGAGGTTTGTTAAACTTATAAGCAGGGAACGGTCCATACCTACTTTTTTTGCTACGTCCTGGACGTATGCTATTTAGAAATCTTTGCGTTGAATGTGCAGGACCTTAAAAAAAATGCTATAGGACCAGTGCCGGATCTTCAAATTTTGCCCCCCCCCCCCCCGCAAAATATTACCAAAGTTTCCCTCTTCTCTACCTACCTACCTTTAAACACACACACACCCATCTATACATATGTATATTACACACACACACACACACACACACACACACACACACACATATATATATATATATATATATATATATATATATATATATACATACATACATACATACACCCCCACACATATATAATATATGTGCGTAATTCTTGATCTTACGTTGACAAAGTTTATTATAAGGGCCTAGAGGGTGCAAAAGTCAACCCCTATAAAAAGTAAAGGAGTTAGGCAGGACACAATTGGTCATTATTGAAACCCGGGGTGGGTTATCTAAGGTCGGAATTTTTTAGGCTTTCCCCGCATAAAGCGGCTCTGGGGCCCACCCAGCCTCAAATCAAATGATCCCCGGGGGGATGGGGGTAAAGGCGGCCGCAGCTTGGTGCTGATCACATTACCTCCAATATGGCCGACATCGACAATGTGTGTGGCCCACATACGCTAAATGTGCCTAGATAGCATTGTGCTATATTCACAGGCAACTTTACCTTTACCTGTATATATTGTATTCGTTTCTGTACCCCTGAGTACCTACGTTTATTTTTTACATACGCATATACGAACCCTCTATGCCAATGGCTGAAGGCCCCCTAAAGGCTTAATTGTTTTTAATTGAGGGGGTTCTGCGTTGTTAAACGCTGAGTTTCACAGGCAATTAGAGGGACAGTAGGCGTAGGATACCAAACAAACATGCGGGGTGTTTTTGGACGGAATTCTAGTTACAAATGTAGTTACAAAACAGGGTCGGTATTATTCCCAGCCTCCAACAGTGTAAGAGCGCGGGAAAATTCCAACAATACCTCCGTTTGATTGGCTGTTTCGAGTGCCTGCTGTAACGAGTAGAAAAGGCAACCCTGTCAGTGGCCAATCACATCTCCTATTTATATTTAACAGAACAGTTAGGTGAAAGGGGAGGGTTTGCGCCGGGAACTACAACTGCTCCAGTACAGAGGCTGTTCATCAAGGAGAGATTTGAGTTTTGAGGTTGAGCTTTTTGAGCACACTTTATGCAATCGGGACCTGACCTACAGTTTAACACTAGAACGACGGGAGCTGTTGTTTTGAACCGCTTTCAATTTTCTTTCCCCTCCCCATTTTTTTTACTGGGCAAAAATTCTGGAAGAACTTGACTTTTCATTATTTTATATATGGTCATAATCTGTTTTTAAAATTTCCCAAAACTATACTCCGAGACGGCTCCACCATAGGAAGGGAATTGCGTGGAGTGGGGGGAAAGCGACTGAAGTTAGCAGCCTTCCCATTAGCGTCTACTGCTTCGCTTTAGCCAATAGATTTTCCTCGCTTCTCTGACGCTATGCGCGGCCTTGCTCCACAGTTAGCTGGTACAAGGTATAGGGCCTGTGGGAGGTCATTACCCCAGAACGACGACGAGCGGTCATTTTGACCGCCATAAGAGAACCATTGGATAACGTTTCATTGCACACTTATGTTATTGTTATTTTCGACAGGTGCTCTCGCCCCCGCCCCCCCCTCTCTCTCTCTCTCTCTGTAGCATGTTTGATTGCATGCAACGATTGTTACCTAATTGTTGGTCGCAGCTTTGTTTTCCACTTATGTAATTGTCGCGATTGGATTCCTTTGTTCTTCGACTATTCATTCACAAGTCAGTCCTCGACTTGATATGATGTCGCGTCACGTGGGTTGCCTTCGCAGCAAATTGGGCGGTTTCTCGAGCAATCTGAGGAAGAAGGAGGGTTCTCGAGGGTAGATTCAGGGGTCAGATCCAAAAAATATTGTGTTATTTTCTGTCACCATCTTCCGATGAGCAGGCAGTGGTGAGTACCTATACGACATGGCCATCGAGACAGCGGCAACAACGTCTTCTTAGGGTCCAGCGCAGATATTTCTGCCGTGCGATGCGCGAAACAACTAAAGAAGCAGTGTTGCTAATGGAGCAGATAGAAAAATCGCTGCAGTCCGCCGATGCACAGCTGTTACGTACAACAATAAAATTAGAGAATTCAGGTCTATCTAACGTTGAGTTTTAAACGTCATGCATTATACCAGGACTAGGATTAATATGTACTAACAAGTGGCTTTGTATGTAGCTACATACATATGGACTAAAAATTCGCAAAATATGAACTAACACATAAGTAAAATTACCAAAAATGCTGCAAATAAGACTTCTTCATACGATTCCTTATTTGAGTGATTTCAAACAAAATAAAAAAATATATATATTATTTTTCATTGCATTAATGCACTGGTGGCGTTCTAACTTTTCAATCTCAAAACCCGTATACACTGGTATGAAACTGCAACGGCAGATAATAGCATGCCAACGTGTTAAACCGCTACAATTGCACCATAACACTCCTCCTCAAGCAGTATTATTATTTCCTCTCTGTGATCGGTTGCCTTTGTTGTACATTTACAAAGGATGCCGGCTTCCACAACAATAACAAGTACATTGAGTTTGGTTTGAGTTGTTTTAAGTCCACTTTATGCACTGTAAGGCTAATCGGGACTGGACCTACAGTTTAAAGTGGGATCCGAACCACTTGTGCCTCCACCGGGTATCGAACCCGGGTATAATAACAAGTACATATACTGCCACTAGACGATAAGCTGCGCGGCTTTTTCTTTTGTTATGAACCAGGGCCGGCGCTAGTCATTTTTTCTCCCTGGGAGGTGGCGGCAGATGCCGCTCTATTTCGACCCCCCCCCCCCCCCGGTCATTACGCAGCAACGGAAAATTGAAAATCAATATATACCTAACTAAAACATCAAAATATGAAATAAATAATGAGACTTCTTATGCTATTTCAATACTATTCAGCGCAAAAGAATATCTCGCTCGATCACAGTTTTCAATAGGCTTATTTTTTTCTTCTCTTCAAATTTTGCCGCTCTGGGCGATGGCACGGTTCGCCCTCCCCTTCCGCCGGCCCTGCTATGAACTTGGTCACCCATCAAAGCATGGCAATTTTAACACAGAAAACAATATGTATCGCATTAAGCAGCAAAAATGACAGCCTCCTCTATGCAATTTCTACAAGAACACGTGCCGGAGCCAGAGTTGAAATGATGTTGGAGCCACATAATTTATTTATTTTGAATAATTCCAAAATTATGAAATATGAACAATTTGTTGCTGCTGTTCGCTGCTCTCTTGCCAAAATGCTTTATTGGGATGCTAACACCATGACTGGCTTCCTCCTTCATGAACTCGTGCACGTTGCTTAGAATTTCCCGAGCTTGGCTATGCAAGGTTTTTGATTTCAACTTCGACAGAACTGGAGGCATTATGGAATTTAACGTTAATTAGCAAACACACACTTTTACATACACACACGCAATACACGCACACAACGTCAAACCGGTCAAATACTTAGTATAAAATAAAAATATGGTGCTTCCAATCCAACAAAACTCACCGCCACTTTACCTGCCTTTCCCCTTCCGTGACAGAAATAGTGCTTCATTATTACAGTTGGCAACACTAGTTACTAGCTAGCCAATGAACATGCACTGCATAAAAGAAGCAACCACTACGCCGTGCTATATTGCCACATTACCGTCCCTGCCGAACGGTGGGAACCGCGAGCTGGAGCGCTATTCAATTGTTTTCTATGATGTTTGCGCGAGTGTGTCCAGGAATGGAATGACAATATGGCAACAATAGCGAAGGTTTTCGAGCAGGGTAGAACACGTGATGCTCAGAGAGAGGGAGACGAAACGAAAATTCGTTTCTACGCAACGACAAATTTATGTGTGATGCACTCTACATACCGAAGAAGAAACAGGAGTTGCTAGGGCATGATGTGAGGAAGACATGGTTTGGAAGAGACACTTCGGTTTGGGAGATCGTCACAGGTAAAGATCCCGTGGCTGGCAGAAAAGCTGCCATGAATGTACTGAAGAACAGGGTGGTCCTACAAGCTTCACCAAAAGAAGTATTTGTGAAGAGAAGGTTTCAAACGCTTTTCGCCTACATTTTGATGAAGCCATGTTGCGTCTAATTCGGAGGTGTACAGAACTAAGATGCAAAACGTCAGCTTGGAACAAACGAATGTACCTTAACTTTGGAGGAACTGGAAGCTGCAATCTCTCTGTGAGGTTTTCACTGTGCAAGGGGAATATTAGTCAAGGATCTGTAGTCTCATAGCTGGGGAGTCAGCTTCTTGTCAAGAGATCGCATCAAGGAACAATCGAAATACTTTGCGTATCGATGAAAAGACGTCTCGAAAGGAAAGACTAAAGACCGTCATGCAGTGCTGACGGAAGTTTGGGGAAAAATGTAGAGTGTGTGTAGAAAGAAAGTAAAGTACTCCCCTGTGCTTTGCACCACGCCGTGAAGGCGTATAGGGGTGTGGAATTAGGGCCGCACACTTTCTTGAACACGGCCGAAGTTGGGGTGATGTGATCAACACCACACTTCTGGCCGCCTATACCCCACAGAGTTTCCTCCAGGTAACCACATTATACGATGCTGGGTAGGCACCGGAGCCGATTGAACAGGTGGAAAAATTCCGCCGATGATCAAACATGGTAGGCAGACGCCCAGACGACTGTGTAGAGAGTGCAAAAATAAAAATGGAATGTACTACAATACAATAAAATGTTTTTCTCTCTTCATGCTGTAGCTTTCATTTAAAACCTTATGGCAGCCAGAATGACTCCCTCCGTTGTTCTAGGATGGTTTATTTCCTCGTTGTTCTAGTGTTAAGGTGCGATCAGAAGCATTAGGTGCCTCCAACGGATATGGAACCTACGACCTCTTCGTGACAAAGCGACGACATTACCACTACGCCTCGGGGAGAACCAAGCCTGCCTTGGTTATCAGGAGCAGTTGCATTTATGATGTTTGCACCAATAACCTCCTGAGGCGTGGAGAGAAGGTTCTCCATGGACACTTTTGGGATGTAACGATCACATTCAAAGTTAATGGGACTGTTACAACCCAAAAGTGTCCGTGACTGTACAAGCGCCTACTCACGGACGACTGGAAGAACTTCACAACAGAGAACATTCAAATGCATATGATGCAGTATTTCAAAATATGATACAGATTTTACATGGACAAATTCAAAGAATAGTATTCATTTCATTAGAAATACTAACTTTTGTATGCAAATTACATCTAAAACCAGTTATTTCATAAAATTATTATTAATTAATAATTAGGCCTATTAATTTATTATAAGCACCTAAAAGTCTTAAAATTGAGTTAATAAAGTCCTATATCCCTCATTTTTATTCTTCTTATAAGAACCCAGTGTTTTTTCACTGTTTCTTTTTTTTGGCTGCTTTGTAGTGGGCGGCACACACAATAAGATATTTCGTATATTTAGAACATTCCACACTCGAAAATAGCAACTTGGGGCATTTTTTGGTGCTTGCATTTACCACTCTGTTTTTCCTGAGTTTTTAGTGTTTTTATTTGAAAACGTTCATCTTTCAGAATTTCGGAGGTGGCCATAGCCTCTTCAGCCCACCTCGGCGTACGCCACAACAATTAAAATAGGACATTATGCATTTACTAATTCCGAAGAAAGCTAACCACTTTTAACACTAGGACGGCGGAGGATCCATCCAATACCCCTAGAACAGCGGAAAGTGTAATTTTGACCTCTCATAAGAAATACATTTTAAAATTCCAAATTATTTTGAAATGGGAATTTTATTTCATTTTAAATTATTTTCTGTGTTTTATGTATTATAGTCAAAGTGTTTGGTGGTTTGTGATACATTTTGATTACAAATGATAATGACCAACAACTGAACACTTCAGAATACGGAATATTTCACTACGATGCGACATGTTCGAAGACGTTCTTCCCGGTCCAAGAACACTACCTATATGACAATGTACATGTAGTGGGAACATGCTCATGACAGAACCGCAACCGAACGCTGATACTGCAGCACACATAAATGAAACTTTACAGGAGTCAAATTGACCCCTTCCGTTGTTCTAGGAGTATAATGTGAAATTTCACAGAAATAATTCATATTGAGTCAATCCATATGAAGTCATACAACATGGTTGCTTGACCATTTTTTAAAAAGTTTATTTTTTGTGTGGTGTGAGCCTAATATGTTGACAGTTCAGAACCACTGTTATTTTATTTTTACCATCACCGATTTGAAGATGGCGGGCATTTTTTTTTTATCATGGCGCGCGTCATTTTCTCCATTCAGGCGCTTCACCAACATTGCATGGTTACATGCTGCCATTTTCCTCGCAATAGTTCAGCACCCCCTGGCGATAGAAGTTTGAAACATTCAATGGAGAAGCGGGAAAGTCTTATAAGTGCAATGTATGGCTGCTCAAAATAAAAAATGCGTTTACAAGGTAACAAAGAAAAAGAAAAATATAGGAAGCTTTACTTTTCAGCACGCCCTCGTATATATATACTTTATTGTAGATCCATTTCAGGATTGCAATATTGTTCATTGACATTCCAAATTACGGTTTTCAAAATGTTAACAAAAATGTTAATAAGAAATTAAATTAGGCATACCATATTTAAGGCAAAATATTGAATTTTTCACGAGTTTTGTATCTCTTAAACCAATTGAATATCAAACTTAAAATTTTTACTGAAGTTACTTATCATAGAGTACTCTATTGTGAACAAATTTCAGATTTTTAAACAACTGCCCATTAGAGATATTTAACCCTGAACTTGGAATTTTTTAACAAAAAGTACATGTTTATGACCCTGTAGAAAAAAATAATTAAAATCTCAAGCTTCAAATAATTTTGACATACTCTATTAGTACACAGGTACTTGCATAAAAAAATTCAAGTGTCAAACAAACTGCCTTCCTACCAAAAAAAATGTCCGAAAATGTCATTTTGAGCGATTAAAATACACAATTTTGACCTTAAAATTTATTATGAAGGAATAATATTTAGAAAAATACACAGAAATATAATTGTAGCCTATAATGTGCGTAACATAACATATTTTATCTCATTGTCGTAGGACTTACCAGATCTGAGATAAAAAAGTTGCCGCTGATGCTTACGAATGGAGAAAATGACGCGCGCCATGATAAAAAGAATGCCCGCCATCTTCAAATCGGTGATGGTAAAAATAAAATATCAGTGGTTCTGAACTGTCAACATATGAGGCTCACACCACACAAAAAATATTTTTTTAAAAAAATGGTCAAGCAACCATGTGGTATGACTTCATATGGATTGGCCCTATTTTGTAGATTTCAATATACCATCTTAAAAAGGACAAAGAATTATGAAAAGTCACGAAATTTCGAGGAAAAAATAAGGTATCGGGATAGTTATTAAAGAACATTGAAGGTAGGGGTCATTTTCACCCCTCCAGCCTTTGTAGTATTAAACGTTCTTTCTTATTGTTGAACGCACAGCAAAGTTCTCCAACATGTGATTCTTTCTTACTTCTCGACCACCTGAAACTAAAATATGAGTACACTAATTAATTAGACACTACTCTATCATTTGTATCCAGAAAGGTTATTTTACGTCGGTTCTCTACATCTTGGTTTAATCTCGTCGATGAGGATGAATGATGAACTGATGAAATGTATGATGGGACAAAAACAGCATGGTGCACTGTTCGAACCTAAAATTTTCGTTACATAGCGTGTTACGCTGAGGCCAGTTTAATTCATAAAAAGTAAAATATTGCAAATGGATGAGATTTACTATTAACTTAAGCTTTTGCATAGAAAATGAATTGATACTAATTGTTTACACAATTCAACAGTAAGGTTCGAATGGTGTGAGAGCATTTTATCCAGTTATAGTGCCTAACTGGCACACAAGATACGAGTTCAATTCTCGGAATGTTTTTCAAGAATTTTTCCCTCTTCGGACAAGCAATTCGCGACTGGCAAGAGGATCAAATATATAAAACGACAGGCCATACATCAAGAGAATCGAGGAGAAATTTCGACTTTAGTTTTGAGTGTTGTGCATGAATACAATGCAAGGGACATGTAGGAAATCGCTCTGATTATTACAATGGTTTACTGATGTTGTAAGTTTATTTTACATACCTGCATTTTAGATGTTAACGGTTCTTATATAATGCAGCGACATAGAGAATTTTATACAATTATTTGTTAAGTACATTTTAAATATATATTATACTCCGTAGAGGAATGATACATTAGAATGTTAAGAGGAAGAAGACACATTGTCAGGATATATTCTGTTCTGTTGATTTGCATTATGACTGTAATGTGTGAGTGAATGGGAAAAGCACGGATTGCGGTTAATAAAACCATATGCATAAACAACATAAATAATAATTATGAAGCCATTGTACACGTCACTCTATATGGATCATTTCTTCAAGTTTCATCATTTGAGGCTAAAAGTGGTGGGAGCGTGGATATTAAATTTTCTTTATTCATCCTTCTTACTACAGAGTCATTCCATGTGAAAGTACACAAACAAGGTTAATTTAATTTTTATTCAATTTATTTATTTATTATGTATGAAGTTAAAGGAAAAACTATGCAGAATTTGCAATTATTAATTCAAACGTTAAATAACATATTGTTTCAAACCTATTACTTTTTATAGTAGAAATGAGATTTTATGTGTGGTATCTCCCCTTAATTTAGTTTCATTACCACCAGAAAATTACAGGGTGATTTTATATACATGGCACCATTTGTTTTGTGTACAGAAAGTAGAAAATGCAGTATGTAGATTTGATATTGGTGTTTTCAGGAAGAAGAGTGTTTGGGGAATGTGGTGAGAACCATATTCGAAAGCATCGTTGCATTGTAGCTGCGACCACACCTATCATTCCACAAAACAGGATGGCGCACAAGTTCAGATGAGCTGTGCAGAATAATGGTGCACCCATATGTAACCGTTGCTGAATGTTGTTGTTGATCCTTCCACCTGCTGGTTTCTACAAGATGACGCGAGACCTCACACGGCAACAATAGTTCTTGATTATCTTGAGGAGATGTTTGATCACCGTGTGTTGTCTAATCGTTATCCCCAAATGCACGGGAAGGTGTTTGAATGGTCACTAATGTCACCGGATATGACCCCCTGTGACTATTTTAATGGGCTTACCTTAAAGACAGAGTATTTCAGACTAACCCTACAACAATTCAAGAACTGAAAAAGGCCGTAGAAGCAGAAATATTCAATATTTCTGAGGACACATTAGCAGCAGTGGAGAGCAATTTCGTTGTCAGGTTGCACCATGTCCGTGATAGGCAAGGGGCAGACATTGAACATATTGTTGTTTAAACTCCCAAGTCTGTAGAACATTCCACTTAAGTCTGAAAGGTGTATGACACGTAGTTCGTAAATTATAGCTAATTCAAATGGTTCCATGTATAAAAAATCACCCTGCATTAATTCCAATTTCGTTCTAATTGATTGTTTCTATATCTTAAGCTCTGAAGTATCATACATCATTTCTGAAACAGACTTTAGTATGAAGATTGTATTTATGATAATTCTCACAGCCTTTTCATTGTTCCATAATCCTACAAAGTAAATAGTGAGCATGATGTCACCCCGCCACAGGCAAAAAATGTTTATAAAAAAAGTATGTAGTAATATTTTATTTAAACTAAAAGCATCTAAATGTCGACTAAAGTTTGCTCTCTGAAAATAAAATAAAATTGTTTCAGTAAATCCATATATGAGGCGGATCCAGAAAGTAAGTTTCCCGAATGGCCAATAGATAGAAGGCCATGCGTTGCGAAAGGTTAGTGCGCATGCGTGAGAGATGAATGACGTGGCAATCGTATGCAACAGGCAGCACTCCACGAGAACTCACAGTAGCACCGTAGTAGCGGTTGAAGATGGCGGCTTTTATTCCATCTCCCGCCGAATGTGAAGTTCTGTCGGTGATAAAGTTTTTGAACGCACAAGGCATAGCACCTTCGAAATCCGTCGTCAGCTGTCTCAGGTGTATGAGACAGACATCATGAGCAAGCAGATGGTGCGTTGCTGGTGCAGGCAATTTTCAGAAGGTCGGCAAATGTCCATGATGAGGAGCACAGTGGGCGGCCCTCCATTGTTATGGACAACCTTGTGGAGCAGGTGTGGCAGCGCATTGTGGAGAACCGTCGCTTCACGATTACGGAACTCCGCAGCAATTTTCTGCAGATTTCTCGCTCCTTGTTGCACGAAATCGTTACGAAGAACCTGTTATTCCGGAAATTGTGTGCCAGGTGGGTGCCAAAGTAACTGACACCCAAACAAAAAGTAAAACGCATGGGAACAGCATTGACATTTCTGCAGCGGTACCATGATGACGAGTTTCTGAACCGGATAATCACAGCGATAAAACGTGGGTGGCACACTTTACTCCAGAAACCAAGCAGCAGTCTATGCATTGGCATCACATTGGATCTCCACACAAGACGAAATTCGAGCAGACTTTGGCGGCGCGGAAAGTATTGTGCACGGCTTTCTGGGACAGACAGGGCATTATGCTAATCGAGTTCTTGACCAGAGGTGAGACGGTGAACGTTACTGTGAAACACTACGGAAGTTGCGACGCGCCAATCAGAACAAGCGGCACGGGATGATAGTGCCGGTGTTGTCATGCTGCACGATAACACTCGGCCACATACAGCTCAGTGCACAACAGACCTTCTGCAGGAGTTCCGCTGGGAGGTATTTGACCATCCATCCTATATCCCGGATCTCGCTCCCAGCGATTACCATATTTTCTTACACCTCAAAAAATTCCTGTCCGGTTAGCATTTGCAAAGTGACGAGGAGGTGAAGACGATTGACACACACTGGTTCCGATCGCAGGCGGCAGACTTCTACGACACAAGGTTAGAAAAGTGTTATCCCACGGTACGACAAATATCTCAATTCCGGTGGGGTTTATATTGAAAAATAGTTGAACAATTGCTGTGTCTGTTCCAATAAAAATTTCCATTGCAATTGCTTTCTGTTGACAATCTCAGGGAAACTTACTTTCTGGACGTGCCTCTTATTTCACAAAGTTTTCTGAAAGACTGTGGAAGGTCCTAAAGTCATGTCATGTTTCTGTAGCTGAAAATTGAGATGGGGGAGGAACTTTCACGAAGGAAGATGAAATTACATGAATTGGTAGAGTTATATATTTGAAGGTGCTAAGACAATAATTAAAGAGTAATGTAGATTTGTTAGAATGTCACACCCTTCACGTATCTGAGTTGAAATAGCAACTTGCCGACCATGTAAGGAAATCATTACAAAAATGATATCAATTGTGTTCGAAATGTAGAACAACAAAACTCTTGTATCTTAGTAGTAAATATTAACCTTGTTCAGCGGCCCTTGAGACTCAGCGCCTAGGAATGTTGCTTCTCCCCGATCCCGTCAGGCTCTGGATGCTTAGCATGTTGAACCCTTGCACTGTTCAACGTGAAGGCGATAATTTTACTTGCAAGTGTAACAGACTATTAAAATCCGGATACTTTTCTGAAGCACCAGCTTTTATTGAAATGACAGGTCGGATGCTAAAATAGCTCTTTCAAAATGGTAGGCTATTAGGTAGTCTAAAGTTTTGTTTCCTTCTCTTAGCTCTGAACATTATGATCATCTCTCTCAAATGTTAATATTTTTGTAATCCCGGTGGAAAGCATGTACTCACTCATTTCAGGTGTCCCGGGCATCATCATTCACGCTACGACGCCAAGGGCACTAGGTTCGAATCCCGGTCAGAGCATGAATATTATTTCTAATTGTGCCTTCGTCAATTTCAGAGGATATACTTAAACTTAAACAAAAAAGTAGAAACGTATTTATCGCAGATCATTTATTGTTATTCAGAAAGTGTTCAGGGTTGTAGAAGTAATCGACTTCACATTTAGGAAATACGATGTCACAGTTGGCGTTCCCCAGGCCAAGGAGAGAGGCTTTCAGGTATTCTAGCAGACGGGAGGTTCCTTTATTCAAGTGCCCTGCCACCCAACTAATGCCGAAGCTGAAACGAGAATAAACGACGATAAATCCATCTTAATTTCCTGTAAAGAGGACAAATAATTTGCGATACAATAAATTCAGGAATAAAAAAAGTAAAGTGCTCCCCTGTGCTTTGCACCACGCCATGAAGGCGTATAGGGGGTGTGGGGTTAGGGCCCAACACTTTCTTGATCTCGGCCGATCTGGGGGTGATGTGATCAGCATCACGCCCCTGGCCGGCATTATCCCCCAGAGTTTCCTCCAGGTACCCACTTTATATGACGCTGGATGAGCGCCGCTTAAACAGGTTGAAAAAGTCCCGGTTCTCTCCGCCGGGGATCGAACCCGGGTTTCTCGCATGGTAGTCAGACGCCCTAACGACTGAGGAATATCAAAGAAAAACTGAGTTATAATTTAAGGGTTGTTAGCAAGGTACATTGATTGAAATCGCGATTTGAATCAAGATCTAAATAAGGTGATTTTTTTTAAAATCACTTATTTGAATCACTTTAATGGAATAATTGATAGAATAATGTACATAAGGATTTTGTAGATATCATATTTTTTTTGTGAAAGTACATTAATATCGTAATCATGTAATGGTGTTTATTTATTAGGCTCTAAGAAAGGAAACAAAATATATAGGTATACTGATGATGTGAAGCTCAAACGAAAGCTAATGTAATATGTAAACTGTCAACACACTCTTCATTTAAAATTCAATAATTTTTATGGGCAAAAATAGCAAAAATCTTGTGTAGAATAAAATACAAAATACTAATTATGTTAAACCGTAAATAGTGTAATTATCATTAAACTGTAAATAAACATGGCAACTGATATTTGCAAACTATCATTTTAAAAATTGCCAAAATTCAGCTATCAAGACTATAAAAATATTTTAAGTTACAATTATACAACATCCAGAATGTTTTATTTTCACTGGAAGAAAAATTACTGAAATTATTATAGTTTTATTAAAACACTCAACAAACATTTCCCTAGTAGGTTAATATAAGCAGTATCAGAAAGAGAAAGATGTATATTTACATATATTTTTTTATTTGCTTTTATCAAACTGTTCATATATTTTACAGGGCCGTTTACCAGAAAAAGTCTTTATTTTATCTATGGTGCGAAAACCATGCAAGCCATTTTAATCGTGTTTTAAAAAAATAAAGAAAGATTTAAATTTTAAGAATACAATTTTAAAAATCATCAAAAATATTTTTTTAAATAAAAATCATTATTTTTATCCACCCTGGCTTTCTTACTAACAGATCGTGCTTATCACAGCTTCATCTGAAACAGTGTTTGCAAACGTTTTTGAGAAATGTATTTCTTGATTGTAGCTTCAGCTCATTTCAATGATGTCGTTACAATTTTTAGGGTAATAATCAGCAAAAGCTCAAAGAAATTATGCTCGTCGCATTATCAGCAGCTATCTTAGAAAAGGCTAGTTAATAATTATGCTGGCTAATGTTTTCTTATCTTTCCACTTTACATTTTTATAATTGCAAGTAATTGATGTGTGGAACGCAAACTTACCTAAAGACTGGAATCCAAATTTTCTGTGAGTCTTTGATTGATTTCGACCACCTGTTTCCGGTGCAGAGAGACTTCCTGAAGCACTCTTCGTTGTGGTGGCGCTGGAGGAAAGCGTCGATGGAGTTCAGCACGTAGAACGCCATTCGGTTCAGATTGTCGTCGCCTTCAGTCTCGCTTCTCTTCGTTCTTTCGTTGAGGATTGATTTCCCTCCTGGAACCGCCGTCATCACCATCGTCGTTGAAGGATACGGCGTCTGAAAGATTCATAATCCTTACGCAGTGAAAGTAGTCCGTCCCAGGGAAGTTACTTGGCGACTTCAACTGCGTTGTTAAAGGTAGAGGAACCCATAAATTCTAATGGTTTCTATTGGGTTCCGCAACAGGACCGGAACCTTTTTTCTCGCACAATTTAAATTCGGTCCAAGTTACGTATTGTTTCTGAATCGGATTTAAATGCATCCGGAAAAAATGTTCCTGGACCGAATTGAAAGACTTTACAGATAAAAAGGTCTTTTAAGGTTCAGAACCCATTTACGCTTGCTGATGGTCTCTCCTGGACCGGAATTGAATTAATTTAAAATTCCTGCACCTTTAACAACCCTTGTCTTCAAATGACCAATGTGAATTAGTCTGAACCACAGAGAAGGAAAATAAAGGGAGGGAGGGCAGAGAACGTCTGTGTACTGATGCTGGAATTCTTCTAATATAGTGATTTTCTGTGGGTCCGGACACACATTATATGCGCCTCTGTTTAGTACCCATCAATACAATAATTAGGGTTTTTCTTTCCCTGACTGAACTTTCATCAAGGCTTTTCCCCCACTTAATCAGAGGGCATGCGCACGCATGACACAATAATCCTACGCGTAATATTCTTGCACAGCTGCCGTTCGATCAACCGATAGAATTTCTCAGAAGCTACGTGTACTTCTTTACATTGACTTCGATCTTATATGAATATAAATATACCATAGATAGATATCCGGGAAAGAGCAGAGGAAAGCATAACCTTGTGCACAGGACACAAAAATTGGGTCATCCCGGTTGCTTACTCTATCAAAAAAAATAGTCTGATCTAGTTTGCATGGTTTCAAGCACACGCGTTGGATAAGGAAATGTGTCCAATTACTCCATAAAAATATATTATGTAAATACATGTGTTACGTTTCAGGTCTTCTTACTATAAATAAGCTTACTCCCTTTTGTGGAAAAAAACAAGACGTTCCAGCCTATCATGAGACCACCTCAGAAGTGCGATGCATTAGGTCTTTTATAAAAAATGTCAATCTTACACAGTCAGGAGTCCATAAAACCGCTGATGCTATTTGCCACAACCTGCACTCACAAAATGAAATTCTAGTTCGAGATAAAGTGTCTTTGATTACACTAATAAAGTCACACATTTCAAATCAACTTATATCGACCACCGAATCAATAAATCACATCACCTATTGCTCTCTCCACGAAAACAGTCCACTCAAGGTCGGGGTTTCCCCTAGCCTCTTCCACACCCGTGGCCCTCCAGGGTTGCCACACTTCTAAGTTGCTCGGTCGACACTTCGTGCGTTGTACGTATGCGGTTGTTTTCGTCGTTGAAATTGTTGCTTATTGGCAACAATGTAGGTGAGCGGCTTGACCTTGACTGGACCGTTTTCATAACCAAAATTGAAATTTTAAGGTTGGTCAATAACCAGTGGAACAGGTTACAAAATTCTGTCAAACAAATTATGACGTCACACACTGTGACAAAAGTGTTTCTTTTTACAATTAACATATTACACATTTAATAGCTATTGTAAAATATGTAGAGGTGTAACACGTGATATGAATTATGTACCCGATATCCTCTTGGTATGGTATCAACGCGTTCCAACATCATTAAATAGAAATCCTTTCTTGTACTTTTCTGTAGCCTTTCCACAGTTTAATTCTCGGTACTTATGAGCACCTTAGAGGTTACGAAGAGAGAAACAAAAGGCACACTTATCTAAGTATTGTTCTTCAGAAAAGTGTGTTTGTAAATGAAAGCACAAATGTGACTAAACACATCGAGCAAAAAAATCATGAATGAACAACAACCATGGAAATAAATGCACAGACTTATTATTTGTCTTGAAAGGTTTGCTGTCCTTACAAGTACATAAACACAATGATAAACGTGACGTTTCAATGTGATTAAAAATTCCCTGTTAAGTGCTTCTTTTACGATTTTTTATGAAAGGATTGATTTGAAGCTAATTCCTGTGGAAAATAATTTTGTGAGTGTTTTAACAGGGGAGAGTCAAATGTAAACCTTAATTATTTTTTTTTTTTTGTTCTGTAGGGTTGCACAAGTTTCTTGCATTTTAGCACAGACCTATTGTTGACTGTTAGTGCGTGTATACTTTAAGAAGAATAAGTCTTTGGGATCCACGTGCAGTCACTTATGAGCCACTGCGAAGGAATTTCCCAGCCTGCGAACTGAGGCCATTGTCGACCTTTCTCCTCCATTAGTAAACTTACTGGTGTGGTGAGCATGCACAGAGACACTGAATTTTCATTTGTCGAGAAATTTCTATACGTTTTAGTCTGACAGAAACCACTCCTCTATACTGGTGCATAGAAAATTGCGATATGAAGCTCACTTAAGCAGTGTTGCAACTTGAGGTCGTTTTGTAATTAACAGTTGATACCTCATGTAAATGAGAGCTGTATACAGTCTGCCTTTTATTTATTTATTTATTTTGTTTACTTTTAAGGTTTTCAATTGACTCTTGTAATGTATGGCCTATCTTGTGTATTTAATTCGAGTCCTCCCCTTTTATCCCACGGATGTCGTTCTTTACAGATTATACATTAGTATGTATGGAAAATGAAAGGAGTAAAGTAACTATTCTATGCCTACCATCAAGTGCATGGCCATATTCATCACGAACATTCCGAAGGATAAGAAGGCCAAGGCCGTCAATGCAAGATCGAACAGGTCCTTCAGATTAAACTTGAGTTCCCCTTTGGAGCTGCCGCCTGCACTGTAGCCTCCGCCCCCTCCTCCTCCTCCGTGGTAGCCTCCTCCCCCGCCGCCGCCGCCGCTGTAGCCCGTGAAGCCTCCCCCCGAGTGGCCTCCGCCCCCGCCGAAGGAGCTGGCCCCGTACCCGCTGCCACCGCCGCCACCGAGTTTCCCGAACCCCCCTCCTCCCACCGAGTAGGGGTTGAACGGCTGGTGCGTCGCTTGAACTGCGTATCCTGTCACCTCGCCATCGTAGTCAGGGTAGGAATCCGAGAGACTCTCGTACTGCTTGTACAAGTCTTCCAATGTTGCACTCCTGAAAGCAAATTCATGACATAATACGTTTATTACAAATTAAAACACTTTTAATTTCCCGTTAATCTAAAGGGTGTAACTAGGCATTGAAAATTTGCTGTAGTTTTTGTAATATTTAAGCAATCTCAATGAAGTTTTCTGTACCTACAGTGTGTACAACATGAGACTCCAACAATTTAAACAAATATAGTGGAAAGGAAAATTTGTATACCATCATTACTATACTAGAAAATGATAAAGTGACCCATAAAGTTTTCCGTTTAACTCACAAAACTCACAAAATCAAGTTCAGTGCACTTGCACATGGGCGCCTTTGGTGGCACGAAGAATGTCTAAACCTTTTCCTGGATGCCGGGATTTCAAACAGACCGTGTCCTTTCACGGGCCTCCCCGATGGCGCAGTGGTAGCATCGTCGCCTTGTAATCAAGGGGTCCCGGGTTCGAGACCCAGAAGAGGAACATAGTGGTTCGGATCCCACTTAAAACTGTAGGTCCAGTCCCGATTAGCCTTACTGTGCATAAAATGGGCTTAAGACACCAAATCAACAACCGTGTCCTTTCACAACACTGTCGGTCGCCAAAAACTGATCACACCACTTCTATATTTCTTAAATGTCGGACTGTCCTTATTGTACACACGACGAAAGTTTCGTTGAACTTGAGTAATGGATTTTGTTTACCACTACACAACCTGTGAACGCTCGTATGGAATCGCCATTTTAGTAACAATAAATTGTTTTAGCGACACTGTGTAGCGTGACTTACAACATTACCACGTTTTTTTCTGCTTCTGCTCCTATTGAAATCACAAGAGGCTTTAAATGAAATAAACTTTCAAAATGTTGGAGTCTCGCGGTGGACACGTTGTTTTGAATAGGATTGCATATGTACCAGCTCAGAATTCAATGTAGGCCCTGGTGGCATCCACCAGCCCTCCAACGAACGGAGATGCAATCCACAGTCTTCTGTAGGAATTCCTTTGGGACGTTTGTGATAACATCTCGAATCCCTGCCTCCAATTGTTCCACATTGCTGGGTTTTGACTTGTACATTTCCTCCTTTGCCCAGCCCCACAGAAAAAAGTAACAGGGCGTGAGGTCTGGACTTCTGGCAGGCCATTCGTGAGATCGTCGTCGTCCCAGCCAACGTCCCGGAAAATTGTGGTCCAACCAGGCCCGTACGGTAAGTTTGAAGTGTGTCGGCGCGCTGTCTTGCATAAAACAAGCTCACCAATGTTTCCCTAGCAAGATACGATGGGTCAAACGTACTTTTGCAGCATTGCCAGGTAGCGTTTGCCTTTCATGGCGTCATGCAGAAAATATGGACCTACGATCCTATCGGCTATCATATTGTGAAATTCGTATGCACATATGTAATTCTATTCCTTAAAATACATGTACAGAAAGTTTCATTGAGATTGCTTAAATATTACAAAAACTACAGCAAATTTTCAATGCCTAGTACACCCAGTACAACCACAGACAAAGAAGTATACTTCTTTGTCTGTGGTACAATTGTGATAATATGCATTTCCTACAAAGATAGATACGTTAAAGTTGTCAATCGAAATAAAATTGCAAAAATAATCCTCAGTTAAACTTTATGCATATATGTTACGAAGATGGCCGAGGTGGAGTAAACAGTGGTAAACTGGTAAGATATGCGGAAATTGTAATGGCTCTTGGCAGGCAATGGTTTGTGTGATACATGGTGTGTTAACTCGAATATCGTTTGACTAGCTGTTTGAAGTTCGGCAAAGAAGAATAAGAACTCTACGTGGACAATGTTGCAGTGGGATGCATAAGTATTGCTAAGCAAATTGTCTACGTGGTGCATTTTATTTTACAAGTCAGAGCTTCAAGAATTCCAACAAAATGCCGAAAAAGCTCCTGACAACCTCTGCACAAGGACGTCGGAACTTATTTCGAAGTGTTCACAAATCCAACAATTTTTTTTTCTAAATATATTTTCCTATTGTAGAGATATGGAGACCATTAAACCGAGAAAACCTCGTCATGTTAATATTCACACTTGTTTATTTCCTGAACTTGTCCGACCAGCGAGTGATCCCAAGAATGCGCTAGCTTGTAACTTCCGTAAAACAAGGAACTGGAAAGGCAAACGCGTGGATCTAAACAGGATCTACCGCGTTTGAAAGGTTTAACAACCTTTCGACGCCTAGAATGATAAAAGCAAGCTCCTACCCGGAGCTCGCTCTCTTTTGATTCTGACACTCATCGACGCTACATGGATAACTAGTCCGATTACTTTACAACACGTTACACTGCTAACTACGACGATGGAACACGGAGTTACCGCTGCCTAGCATGCTACAAGGCGCAAGGGATCGCTTGGCTTGGTGAACTGAGGGTCGCTGGATAGAACCTTGGAACTATCACGATTCGGTCTGCGAGAAGCATTAGGACAAGACAACACACACATCTACCAGGTATGAACAAGCGTGAATAACCCTTTACACCAACTTTCCATATCTCTACCCTCCTAACGGAGCAGGTTCAGCCATCAGATATTATTAAGCTCTACCTAAATGTTTAAATGAAACTTCCCTGTGACCTCAGAGCCCAGGTAAAACGGGCTTACAACATGGTGGAGGTGCTTCAGGCCCTTTTTTTGCAATTAAGTACCCTCCTGTACGAATTGCTTTACATTAAATTATTCCCTCCTACCCCTCCCTCCCACTTTGGGAGCATTTTTAAAGTAAATTTTTAGTAACTCCAATTCATACTCCCACAGTACGCTTAAGATGCGTCAGACCCAGTGACAATTTTGTGTATTACCCTATGGAAAACAACCCCTCTTTTTCTTTTATGCCGAGCCCCCCCCCCTTTTTCAACAAAATCTAGTTCTTCTGCATAACATGTATTCAAGCATCATTCACACAGGAATGAGAACACTTGCTTATACTTATTTGACCAGCGATATATTAATGACATAAATAACTGTATACCCATACTTTCATTTGTTCTTTGGTCAGCACGACGAACCTTCGTTTATGAATACGTCACAGATAGCGTTGCACGAACACCTAGATTCCTCCCTCGACCAAATCATAGAGTTAGCAACCGCAATCACGGCAAATCCAATAAATTCACGACCTTTAACCCCAATTCCCTCCCCTCCACTAACACGGTTAAGGTCTGCTAATAGAAATTACCCTCAATTTGTCCTTGGACTAGCAACACCCGACAGAAACCGATCCCAACCCTTGGCGAGTACCCCGGCTCCCGTTTCAACTTCCTCTAACACTGTTAATAATTCTGGTAACGTAGCTGTACAAATTTCCACCACTAACATGGCCACCCCAATCCCCACTGCATTATACCCGGCACCATTTAGCGGAAATGACCCTAAGCACATTGACTCATTTTTCCTCAAGTTTCAAAATGTAGCACACGCCGCAGGATGGACGGAAGCTAAGCGTAAAGAGATGTTACCTTTATTTTTGACTGACACCGCTTTAACTTATTTTCATGACATACAGAAACAACCCAATTTTGTAGACTTGACATACACCCATATCAAAGACAAGCTAAGTACGCTATTCAAGGGATCATACCTGTCAGCAGATCCTGTACAGATAATACTCCAAAGAAAACAAGTGATAACCGAACCCATCCATACCTATGTTATTGCTAAAAAGGCATTAGTCCAGCAATACTTCCCGAACGCCACTGAAGAACAAACTCTCTCTTACATCATCACGGGACTGCGAGCCAAATACATTGGCTGTTTAACCAACAAGCATTTTGCCAGAACAGAAGAATTAATTGCCCACCTACAGAATTTCGAACGCCAGCAGTCATTAATTAATTCCCGTATGTTGGAAGAGAAATTGGAAATTGATCAGGCAATCGCTCAGGCAAGCTTACCCCAGACACTCACCCCGTCACCACTTCACAGCTGTTCGCATGCACAGGTCTATTCCCCCCTCCCCAGTAATCCATTGAACCCGAGTCAACAGTTTGTACCATACAACCAGTGTCCGTCTCCTTTTTTCCCACCATCGACTCATCAAGTCCAAAGTCTACAGTCCAATCCCGCTTCCGTAAATAATTCCCACACAGTGTATCAAGGAATGTATCATGTACCGAGTTCTGATAGTGTCCGCTGCGCGGCGCCACCAGCCGTAGCCACAGAGAAACACGCTCCAAATGCCGCCTCTGGTGACGAAATAAACAAACTTTCGTCACAAATCTCGACTTTAGCTCTGCACTCAACCGAAGAGATGAACGCGAGTTCTCTTTTCAATCTTTGCTCAAATGTACTGGAATTTGCGAAAATGGCTAATCAAAACGCACATAACAGAGGTTTCAACAAGGGGAATACTAACTCTTCCTACAGAGGTAATTCGAGAGCTAATCACAGAGGTAACTTTCGATCGAACTCACGAGGCCAATTCAGAAGTAATAGTAACAAGAGGTTTCAACGTCGAGATCAGGCTAATCGCGACGATGCAAATACCTCAGCCTGCAAGTTTTGCGGTCGTTATAATCACGAGAGCGACAACTGCTTTTACAAGCCACAACGAGAGAGTAGTTTAAACTGAAATCGTCTTCGACTTGCAGGAACGAAATCGAAGATAATACCAGATTAGATAAAGTTCCTATAATTGAGAGAAATGGCCTATATTTTATTAATAGTAGCATACAAGGAAAACAGGTAGATTTACTTATTGACGTGGGTTCCCAAATCTCAATTTATCCTTCCCACCTTCTCCCTACTGAAAGAAAAACATACAAGGTACAATCCACAATCCAAGGTGTGTCCGGATCGAAACTGAGTGTGTCTGAAATTGTAGTTCTTCCTATCATAATTGGAAAGCGTAAATATTCGCACCCATTTAGAATAGTAGATTCAACTAATGTCCCTCCCCTTTTAGGAAATGACTTTTTACGAACGCAGAGGTGCGAAATGTCGTTGAAAGACAATACAATAACTATTTATCATTTAGGACGTACTCCAAATTATAGTATTTTAAGATCAAAGTAGAAGACTCACCAGCTGTCGCATGACATATTTACCCAAATTGAGAATGTAAATGTGTATGAGGGAAACGCTACCCTTTCAAACACAGTTCAGTTAAGTCCACGATCCAAGACTTATATCAATTTGAACATTACCACTACGACACCTAATACCCATAAGCCTGTACTTTTTACACCATCTGCTTCCCTTATGAGCCAGCATCCAGTTGTCCTTCCCAATGATACAGTAAATACTCAGTCACCTGTCATTCCCAAAGACAACCCTATAGAAAAGACTAATCTTGACAAGAAAGAAGATGATGATGATGATGGCTTATTCTTTCATCAAGTATTTCATGCACAAGCAGCAGATTTTGATATTAGTTCAGAACAACGTAAAGACCCCTATTTCAGAGACATTATTGATGTATTAGAAAACAAAGATAAAGCTAGTGACCCTAAACTAGAAAAGCTTTCGTATTCTTATGTACTCAAAAATGGAGTCTTATACAGGACTAATAAAATCAAAACTGGTAATAGGGATAGACTTTGTATTCCTCATGCATTAAGAAATCAAGTTTTCGACCTTATTCATGCACACAAAATGAATGGAAGTCACCAAGGTGCTCAGAAGACATATAATTTAATGCTTATGCGCTACTTTTTCCCCAATATGAAGAAATTTGTGTACGATAAGGTTAGACATTGCATCGCTTGTCAGATTTTAAAGAAACCACAAGGTTCTAAACCGCATACGCTGCAAACATTTCAACCAGCCCAAAATCCTTTGCAACGAATTCATATTGACGTATGTGATCCTTTAGTCTCTTCAAAAACGCACAAATACAAATATTTCCTATCGGTAGTTGATAGTTGTACAAGGTATGTAATTATAGCTCCTTTGGCTAATCACGATGCACAAAACATAGCAACAGCCCTAGTTGAGAAAGTCTTTTTAGTCCATGGCATCCCGGAAACGATCTATTTAGATCGTTCCACACCCAATTCAAGTTTACTCTTACGAGAGTTAGCTAATATTACAGGCGTACAACTAAAATATGTAGATACTTGTGCCCATTTCACGAATGGATTAGTTGAGAGTTCATTTAGTTACTTAAAAAAGGTTATGAGAGTCTTTGTGTTAGAAAAGAAAGCTTCATGGTGTGACTATTTAGCTAGCGCAGCGTTCAGCCACAACGTTACAATCCATTCTGGATCCCTCCAGAGCCCGTATTTTACTTTGTTTGGCTACAACCCAAGGATCTTAGCAGACGCTGTCCTTCCTTCAAACCCCGACAATGTTTCCCAGACGAACGCACAGAGACTTGAACTCCTGACTTCCATACGTAAGACAGCACATGACAACCTGAACAAGCGTTACGAACAGCAGAAAAAGTACGTAGACCGCACTTCTAGGAAAATGCAGTACTCACCAGGACAACATGTATGGATTCTAGATGCCACCTCAACTCCAGGCGTGTCAAAAGCTTTTGCGTCCTCTTATAAGTATAAAGGAACTATTCTTCGCAAAGTTAATGAGAATTCCTACGAAGTAACTTACATCGCCGGCAGGAATAAACAAAAGACTGATACTATTACTATTTCTAGACTCAAAGCCCGCTACGACTAGTGCCATGATAACCCCACTAACATTCATTAACACGCCATTCCGTTGTCACTCGCTTTAGCCTCCTCGCTTCTCGTTGCGTACATTGCACATGCCAGCATCCCATGATCCAGCATTTTCTCACGCTCATCGACTCCCCTCCCCCCTCTTTCCACTTCCAGTGCTCGCACTGCATTTCTGCGTTAGAACGAACTCATTTTTATTTTTTAATACAACATGGTAATTTTTATTTTTAACAAGATCAGGATTACAGAATGCTATCTCAATCGTCGGAACATTTATAATACATCTCTTGCCTAATAATTTAATTTTACTGATATTTTAATGTTATTTTATAATTTGCGTTTCAACGCATAGTAATAGTCAGAACATATCACTTAGCTGATTTGACTAATAAGTACTTAGTGTGTTTATGATCCTAACTAGCAAATATTTTTTTCCCCATTTGCTGGTACATATACGCTCAAATGAAGAAAAAGTACAAAGAACGAAATAAAGAACGAAAGAACTAAGATAGAACAAGATCAATGATTTAAAGAACAAATGAACTGCGTAGAACTTGCTTGAACTTTTGGCTTTTTGGCCATAGCAATTTTTTTTATTTACGCTTAGGTGTAACGCGAACTGCTTCTTTGAAAGCTGCAATGCACTAAATATGTTAATAAAGCATATAATAAAATAGGCAAATGTTCCCACTCTCTCCTTTAATTTTATAGTTCAAATATTGATAGCATACAACATGGTATAGCTCATATCCCATGAAATTACAACCTACTCTATTTTTCAATGAACTATTACACAAATATATTACTTACTCTTTCTCACTTCTTTTTCAATTTTTTTTATTAGCAGCGAATCGAAGGCGCTTAAACCTTTGTCCACAATACACGTAAAATTCTTGCAATTGTTTTTATAAACGACATTTACACATATTACAGAAGGAAATGTCTCGTAATCACTTAGTTCGTTCTATTATCGCTGAATTCTCCTTTCTTTTCTCATTTCATTCCCGGCTAAGCCGACTATTCTAATTCCCCCCCATTCCCCCCCCGGCGAACTTTCCTTACAACATGGAATTATTCCACCTACTTCCCCCCCCCCCCGTTGCCCCGGCGAACTTTTCTTCAGGTAAACCTGTTAATCAAAAACAGGTCCCCTTAAAAACTCTACACCATACAAGTAATAACGCCCCTTCGCCGTCATTCAAATCAGATATTACCTCCCCTCCCCCCCAAAATAATTCACCAGTTTTAACTGAAAGTCCTTTTTCAATCGATTTTATAACCCGTCATCACTTATTGTAACTCTGCTCCACTACCTTTTGCTTTTTCCTAATTTTTCCCTTTTTTGCGCTTGTTTCATTCTCATCGCCACGGATGTTACCGGACCCATGACGACCACCGGCTTGTACCATCGAGCGACAGACCTAGGCTCATCGCAGAGACCGACGATGATCTTGTGGAGTTCCAGCACCAACAAGGACCCGTTCCCGTCTGGACCCCATGGCTGATTTTTCCATCTCCCACGCCGCGACCCAGATGTGGAGCGCTTTACCCAGGACGTTTGTTGACCCAAAGCGCCATCGCAAATTTGACTTCCAGACTGCTAAGGCCCCGCCCACTCCGTGCGTACTGCCTGTGTTTACTGACGACACATGATACTTATTGTTATCTTACATCGGCTACAAGTGTTCCGGTGCTCAGCTACTTCAAGTACCGTAAGGCACACGCAATTAATACAAACATATGTCATTTACAGTGCCAAAGTTTGTGCCCATGGGTGCTACCCATATTGGATTAGAGATACGTCTCTTTCTTTTGTGTTTTATTTTATCCTCAGCTGCACAGAACGTCCAGCCTATGGCGGCATGCAGTTTACAGAGTTGCCATAGGTAACATACCTCAAGGCTCCGCCCAGCATCGTGTATGTTCCGCCGAGTGTACTTTGAACTCAGCAAACAGTAAATACAACCGCGTGCGGTTGCCGGCGTTTCTTCACACTGTGCTGACATGTGTTGTTTTTTTATTATTCTTGTGCTGTCATCACTCAACCAAAACTAGTTCAGTGTCACACTTAAGTAATTATTTTATCCATGCCTCAGAACTTAGTTATTTGTGCTCGTACTTTTTGAGTTTATAAGAGGCTATGACCTACAATTTAATTTTTTTTTATTCTACGTGTTTTTATATTTTTTTCTCAACAGTGTTTAGTGCCACGTTATTTTCGATGATATGACTATTCTGGTGATTTCAATTTTTTTTTATGGTGATGCGATTCTTCTAGTGATTTACTGTATTGGCTTTCTACGAGTTTGATTTGTTAATAAATCCTAATTTTTAAATATAATCTACTCCGGACGAGGTAGTCGACCATCACAGAGTGGTTCGATTATTTCAACAAGGGGAATGTAGAGATATGGAGACCATTAAACCGAGAAAACCTCGTCATGTTAATATTCACACTTGTTTATTTCCTGAACTTGTCCGACCAGCGAGTGATCCCAAGAATGCGCTAGCTTGTAACTTCCGTAAAACAAGGAACTGGAAAGGCAAACGCGTGGATCTAAACAGGATCTACCGCGTTTGAAAGGTTTAACAACCTTTCGACGCCTAGAATGATAAAAGCAAGCTCCTACCCGGAGCTCGCTCTCTTTTGATTCTGACACTCATCGACGCTACATGGATAACTAGTCCGATTACTTTACAACACGTTACACTGCTAACTACGACGATGGAACACGGAGTTACCGCTGCCTAGCATGCTACAAGGCGCAAGGGATCGCTTGGCTTGGTGAACTGAGGGTCGCTGGATAGAACCTTGGAACTATCACGATTCGGTCTGCGAGAAGCATTAGGACAAGACAACACACACATCTACCAGGTATGAACAAGCGTGAATAACCCTTTACACCAACTTTCCATATCTCTACCCTCCTAACGGAGCAGGTTCAGCCATCAGATATTATTAAGCTCTACCTAAATGTTTAAATGAAACTTCCCTGTGACCTCAGAGCCCAGGTAAAACGGGCTTACAACACTATATATATATTAATAATTATATATTTTATTTTATATATATATATTCATGTAATTTATATTACATGTTAGATTACATTAGAGATGCTGCTCCCATCGTCCTCTCCGCTCTAGGGAATATAATTACACAAACAAGTGGTGATATATACTCTTGACGTATTTAATTGCATTTATTCTCAGTGTTAGCTAAACTGTGATGCATGCATGTATACATTGGGGCAATACCAGCTTCGTTGAGGTCACGTCACGATGTAGAGGGGCTCCTTAGTAAATCAAAGTTCTTAATTGTTCAAGACTTTCTCTTAATCATATCATTTAAATATAGAAAATTACCAATAGTTAGAACAAAGTTAGAAGAACGTAATGACAGAATATAAACCAACATTTTGAGAAGCCCTTGCATCGCGGGTTAGCGGGGTCCTTATAAAATATACTGTTCTGATTTCAACACGTTCATGGGAAGTACCAAGACTAAGACCCATAGAACTTTCTTAGAGTCTCTGTACCATTGCTTAAAGCTAAAGCTAAGGAGACACTCGGCACACGTAAGAACAACGCATAACCCCACAGTGAATTTTACTAGCTGTGAGTCCAGGCGCCAGAGTTTTGATGGGAAAAGTACTGTAGAACCACAAGCAAGAAACCTGTACAGACCCGCGAGTCCTGTGCATCTTACTCCCGTGTGGAGGGGAGGGGCAGAGTGAAGCATGCTTCCTTATGGCCCGAGTATAACCGATGAAGGCGATGGTGCGCAGAGACTTTTGGCCGAAGGTTATTTTCCTTGTGGTAGCTCTATAGTAATTTTTCCTTCCTGTGAGTTTCCCTTATGTGCGTTGAGTACCTCTTTATAGCCTCAGCTTTTAACCCAAGTACGAATATTTTGACATTACAATAATATTATCCTATATTAGTTAGTTGTGGTAAGGGGCTGGACCCCGTATAATGTGACGGGTGCAAAATAGCCTAAGTGCTGACAAAGCCAAAATTTCTAATTTAATCAATCAAAATCCTCAGAAGATTAACAGTTTGAAATTCCAATTTTCTTTATTTTATGCCCATGGCTGTTCTCTCACTTAACCCAGTTGATACATAGTAGACTGACTTTATTTGAGAAATGCATTTTAGTTTCTATTCAGAAACTATGATCTTCTTGTCAAAAGAGTAATTATGCCTATAGTTTTTTTTCGATGGAATAATGGTATCTGGCATTAAAAGAGGAACATAATTAAAGGGTTTCTCAAAATAAAATCTTAAGAATTATATTAGGACCTAAAAGAGATAAAAAAACACGGGAGTTGGGAAACCTGGTGGTAAGAGACATATAAGAAAGTCAAGAAGGAGACCGAATGATAATATTAAGATGGGCTTGCAAGAAATTGTTAAGGATGACCACGAGCGGGTGCATCTTGCTCAGTATAGGACGGATAGAAGACCTATGCAGGGTTTCCTAAAAGTCCGTCCCACATTTAAATTCACTATAACTTTGTAACGAACAAAACAAAAGAAATGCCCTCCTCTACCCGCATACATTCGGAGGTATGCGCTATTGTCGCGGTGCCTTAAACTATCCAGGAACGTCAGTTACGCGAAATATTTACCGAATTCCCCCTTTTATCTTTTTGCTTTAACACTGCGTATCATCACTCATCGCCACACCTCAGTAGAGGTTGAATGAGATAAGCTCAATCACTGCGTGGGTGGTCTTTAATTTGCACGTACTTATAACTAATTTGCACGGGTTTTAATTAATTTGCATGTACTTAGAATTTATTTGCACGTACTTAGAATACTTTACATTTATGTATTTGCATGTTTATAACTTTTTATGAATATATATTTATTTATTTTATGAAAAATATGTATATAGAAGGTAATTAGAGGTACTAAACGCTATGCATATGGTTTTATATTCATTACTGCAAAGTATGTAATGTATCAATCGATAATATTAATGTTTATAATATTGAAAATAAGTTTTCTATGGTTTATGAACCGCTATGAACGGTGGTAATGGGTGTAGGTACAGGTCCAATTACGATTTGGGACGGTCCCGGTACTCGAACCCGCGATATGTAACGGTAATAATTAGTACTATGCAATAATGTATGTTATTATGAAACACGTTGGTTTCACACGCTAGACAGAATACTGTCTCAGAATTTCGACTCGGCTCTGATGCCAGACAGAGAGAATGAATTAATATTCCGCGCAGGTAGACGAGAAAGGAATTTGGGGAGTGTGCGTTCAAGGTCAAATGACGTCACTACGTCAGAACAAAGAAGGAACCCGATTGACCAATCAGAGAACGCGTCGGTAGATTTTCAGAACCGGTTTTTTCAAGGTTAACCAGTACGCAAGAACAGGAGAAAGCTATGCAACGCCGTAGGGCATGCGAAGGGATTGATCCAGACAACAAAGGAAGTCTGCGGATGCGCAGCAAGGGTCAAATTTTTTGAAGCTATGCGTCGCTTGTAGAACTGGTTTCCGCCGCCAATTAATATTCCGCTCAGGGTTGCCCCAAGGCACAGGACGCTTTAGCGCAGGTTTTTTTTATCTGTACTATGAAGAAGGGAGAGCTATCAGGGACGGGGCCTACAGTTTTCACCATTTGCTTTTATCACGGGGTAACGAACCTAGGGCCCTTTGATTATTGATTTAGGTAGTAAATGTAGTACTGTGTGCTATTTAACATATTATTGAGCTTATTTTTTTACCGAACTTTGACTTTATGTCAAACATTTTCCCAGCTTATCTTTATTTTTACCAAAATAACACTATTTATACTATTCAGGAAAGACTTTAAGTTACATTTTCGACACACAAAGTGTGTGTTCTCAACTTCTATCTGTTTATTTCACAAGTTTAGGCTTATTATTACTCAAATAACACTATTTATACTATTCAGGCAACATTTTGTTATTAAATTTTGGACTCACAAAGACATATTTCGCAACTTTTAAGTTATTATTTTACAACTTTATGTTAATTGTTTACCAAAATAACACTATTTGTACTATTCAGGCAACATTTTTTATTAAATTTTGGACTCACAAAGACATATTTCTCAACTTTTAACTTATTATTTTACAACTTTATGTTAATTTTTTACCAAAATAACACTATTTGTACTATTCAGGCAACATTTTGTTATTAAATTTTGGACTCACAAAGACATTTTTTACAACTTTTTAACTTATTATTTTACAACTTTAAGTTAATTTTTTACCAAAATAACACTATTTGTACTATTCAGGCAACATTTTTTATTAAATTTTGGACTCGCAAAGATATTTTTACAACTTTTTAATTTATTATTTTACAACTTTAAGTTAATTTTTTACCAAAATAACACTATTTGTACTATTCAAGCAACATTTTTTATTAAATTTTGGACTCACAAAAACATTTTTCAACTTTTAACTTATTATTTTACAATTTTAAGTTAATTTTTACCAAAATAACACTATTTGTATTATTCAAGCAACATTTTTTATTAAATTTTGGACTCACAAAGACATTTTTTACAAAACTTTGACTTTATGTCAAATCTTTTACAACTTTAAGTTAATTTTTACCAAAATAACACTATTTATACTATTCAAGCAACATTTTTTATTAAATTTTGGACTCACAAAGACATTTTTTTCTACGTTTAACTTATTATTTTACAATTTTATACCTATTTTTACCAAAATAACACTATTTATGCTATTCAGGAAAGACTTTTAGTTATATTTTCGACACACAAAGTGTGTGTTCTCAACTTTTATCTGTTTATTTCACAAGTTTAGGCTTATTTTTACCAAAATAACACTATTCAATCTGTTCAGGAAAGACTTTTAGTTACATTTTCGACACACTAAGTGTGTGTTTTCAACTTCTATTTGTTTATTTCACAAGTTTAGCCTAATATTACTCAAATAACACAATTTAATCCAGTCAGGAAGGATTTGTTATTATATTTTGGATGCACAAAGAGATGTTTTCAACTTTTTTACTGATTTTTTGCAGGGTATGTATTAATTTTTATTTATTTTGTTTTGTATTATATATACATTTACAAATTTTTAACTTAGAGTTTAGTATTTATTTAAATTTTTTCGAAAACACTAAAGAAAAAGTACTTTTAGCTAAAATGTAAGCCACAGAATATATTATTATTATTATTAGGGTTTACTGATTTTTACTATGCTATTTTTGGCTCTGTATTTCTATATGTATTTATTTAGGTCAGGTTACGCCTGCTACGTAGGAAAGTTTGTTTATTTTAGAGTTTGCTGAGTATTTTGTTACTCTTATACTAAGTTTTCTAAATATATCAGGTAGGGCTCCATCCATATACTTTTGCTTTTGCTGTTTGGAGATGTGATCAGCATCACTCTCCATCTGCTTTTTATTTTATGTACCCAATATTATTTTGAGGCTTAGTGAATTCTAGAGCCTATTTATGCAGGAGAGAGGGCTTGAAAATTTTGATCTCAGATAACCCACAACTATTTGTCAGTGTATTTTAAAGGATATTTTATATTTATTATGTGCCACTAGAATATCAAAGCTTGCTTAATTTTTATGTCTGTAACGCTGTTATTGTATTTCTAGCTAAGGTTTACTGGATAAAGTACACGAAATGTTTAACATTTCGACTATTTGCCTAATTTTTAGTGTAACGAAAATTATTGTGTGTCTATAAAGACTGAAATGCCTTTACCGAAGGGTCCATAACTGGACGCTTACCAACATTGTTCCTTTTTTTAAAAAATATAACCATTTATCAATATATTGACAATTCACAGGACAAGACGAAGTTCACAGACGACTGACTACATATATGAACCATAGGTCCATTTGCTAAACTTTTTTTCTATGCTAGAAGAATAATTTAGCCTTATAAACTTTTTCAAGGTATTTTTTAAGTATTACTGGATTTTTTGGGTGCATCAACATTTGGGTTATTTCCATTTGGCTTATTATACGAGGCTACAATCACTATTTGAACACTGAAATCCTCTGATTGAAACTAAAAGCTTAGGCTGTAACTAGGGATTTAGTATGTATATCGACAATTTATAGGACAACACGAACTTTACAAAGGATTGTAGGTGATGTAGGCCCACACGCCAGAGCTTTGTTAACCTGCAAGAAGCATTTACAGCTAATGCTACGAGGAAATGAGGTTGATTTTTACTGTTTCACAAGAATGCTATTTTTTATACACCCAATATTTGCTTTTTCAAGTGACTACATGTACCAGAAGCACTTACAGGCCAACTCTAACTAGACTTCGACTTATTCTATATCAGGTGCTAAATTTATAAAGAACTATATTTCTGAGGAAGTACGCAAAAGCAGATTACCTGATTAAAGTATCTGAAAAACAGATTTTTCTATGCAAGTATATTTTTATTGACTGGATTATTTAACAGATCAAACAGGAAGACTGCAAAATTCATTAAATGTAGTTCTATAGTATAGGTGGTTTCAGAGATATAAAAAGAACAAATATAAGATTTAGCTTTTTTTGCTTATGAGGCTAATCGCGACGCTAAGGGTAAATGGCGAGGAAATGTAACGGAGGAGAAACAGTCCCAAAAGTTATGTTCTGCATGTAAGTTAATACCACAGAGATATTACAGTAGGTGTAGGTTCTACCACCAGAACATTTCTATTATAATAATACTGGTTATGCTGTACTGTTAGCTAAAGATGCTGATAATTGAGAAACTTAAAAGCTTATTTGCAAAATTTTAGATAAATAATAATCTGTTAGACTGTAAACATATTTTATATCCATTCTGCAAAAGATCCGATGACAAAATTTAAAAATTGTAATCGCCCAGACAGGGACTCGAACCCTGGACAGATAGGTTAAAAGCGTAACGCTATACCAACTAAGCTATCTGGGCACAAGGTATTATTTTCTTGAAAAGTTAGTTATGTTAAGAAATATATTGAAACACTTGAGAACACTCTTGGTCTGGTTCGACAGAGAAGGAGACAACATTTCCAAATTTTTACAGACTAGGTGTATTTTTCCACTATAGAGGCCTTCACTATATGTAATTCGAAACGCTAAAGTTCAGCTAGCTTCCAAAATTGAGGTAAAGATTGTGTTTGGCGAGATTAACAAGTTACAATTATATCCAGTTACGGACAAATAAAGCTAAAACTCTCAGATTTACTGTACTAGCCAAGTTTTAGTAACATTTTCCTTCACTATAGTACTAATACCAAAGAAATAGATATATTTTATTTATAATTTGACCAAATGTACTAGTATGTAATTCACAAAGTTAGGTAAAAAACAGTATTTTTTTAAATATTGTTGCTGCCTTCAAATTTTATGTTATTTAGCCACTAACAACTGGTTTACACTGTTTGACATCCTTTAAATAGCAAAAGAAGGAATTATTTGTTTAGTATTTATACTATTTTATATTTATTTAAGAAAACAATTCTACAGTTTAACTTAATTTTTAACAAATTGTTACTAATTTATATATCAAAGTTATGTTATTTAGAGTGTATGAAGGCGTATAAAGTTAATATTTGTACTTATCAGTGCAACTAACAATTATATTTTACACACAAAAGATAATGTATACAGTTAAATCACTTGAATCAGAGAATAATATTTTACAGTAATGGATTCATTCAGCACTAGTGAGTACTTTTATGCATCAGAAAGTTTTTTTTAAATTTTCTATTATGCATGCTATTTTGGGCTTTTCTTAAAATGTATTTCTAGGGCAAACTGGTTTAATTTTCTGCTTATAATGCAAAGTTGACATAGTTTTCGCACAATTCATTGTACATTTGTTATATTCTCTATTTACAATCCAAATATTATGCTTATTTAATGTATAACTAACTAACTCTCTAGCCTTCTTAAACCCGAATGTTCATGGCTGCAGCAACACATGCCTTTCATCTGTCCCTGTCCTGAGCAAGATCTATATACTCCTTTCCTTCCCTACCAATTTCCTTTAGGTCCATCTCTACATTATCCCTCCATCTTTGTTTTGGTCTTCCTATTGGTCTTTTACCATCAGGTTTCCCAACAAGAATTCTGTATACTCTTCTTTCCTCTCCCATTTGTACCACATGATCTACACACCAGAGTCTTCTTGATTTAATTATTCTAATAATATCTGGACATGAATACAAATTATGTACTTCTAAATTATGTAATTTTCTCTACTTATCTGCCTCGTCATCTGTTTTAGGCCCAAATATTTTCCTAAGGATTTTATTTTCAAATACTCTCAATTTATGTTTCTAGCTTATACTGTAGTTATTATATCTTTTTCTATCAGCTTATTTTGAAATTAATATTATTAGGTATAGTCTTTGATTTATAACTATATTGCTTTTTTATCAATTTATCTAAGAGTACATGCAGGCAAACACATGTGTACACACTTTTATGTAAATAGATATGCCTTTTTTCAATATTTTAGTATGAAGATTGCACTTTAGCTATTTAAGCAAGGGTAGGAAAGGTAGGATTTCTGAGAATTTGTTGCAGGATTTTGTTGTCCAAGTATAGATGAGAACTGAGCTGGCAGACTGCTTTGAACCTTTTCATGATAGTTTGCATATGAACTGTATGGAAATTCAGCACTATTGACTGTGCATGCTTCTAAGTTTTGCTGTTATTTTACATCAAGTCTGTGAGACTGTAGACAGTTTTTCCCTTTTCAAGTAGTTTTTATTGATTGTATTTGTATATGTTTTGGGGACTTAGCAGTTTTATGTTATGAGGCAGTTTGTTGTAGAATATTTTTACCGGATTGTTTTGAGATATTGAGTGTCTGCTGTTTTACTTGTAATTATTTTTCTTCTTGTGTTGTGTATTTGACTATATTTTGTCCAAGTTCGTATGCTATGTCGTAGTATTTAGAATAATTGTTATTGACTTGTAGATGTAGGGAGAAATAAACCTTTGCAAGATGCTCTATACTTTAGTCTGAACATTATTCTTAGTGTTCACTTTTGAAGCCTTAGTATTCTGGTAGTATTATTAATGTAGAGGTAAATTAGGCTAAAATGTAGGCATTTTTCTGATAAATTATACTCACTTAGTTGTTTCAGCAGGTAGAAGTTGCATGATGGTTTACTGCTGATGATGTTAATTTGCTCTTCTTATGTACTACGCATGATGTAGCTTACTTGAGTAATTGGAATTTTCTACTGAAAAAAGGATTGCTTGTCTATTTTATTCCTATGTTGTTGAGTTTGTCCATAAGCAAGCCATGTTTTTTACTCTATCCTATGCCTTGAAAGAATCTAGATATATTGTGTTTGCAGTTTTATGTTTCTCTAAGGTTTCAGCTATGTAGTTTTTTAAACTGTGCTATGGGTGTGACTATTGATTTCTCTTTCTGGATGCCATGTTGGTTTCTGTGTATTCCTCTTGCTGCTTGAATTTGACTTAGGTTGTTTGCTTTTTTCTTAGATCTTTATTTGTTTATTTGTTCAGTATTTTTTAATTTTTTTAATATTCTTTTACATAAAAAAAATTCAAAGTACATTGTTAAAGTCAAAGTGTGTCAAAATTCAATTTTTCAAAGTTAAAGTTTTAAAAATACAATTTTCTAAAATTAAAAGTTATAATAGTATATTTTTGTTAGTAGAAGTTTTTATACTAGGGCAAATTATTTTGTTGTTAATGTAAAATTTGTTAGTTAATGTAAAATTAAAGTAATTAAAAATCAATTTTTCAAAGTTAAAGTTTTAAAAATACAATTTTCTAAAATTAAAAGTTATAATTGTATATTTTTGTTAGTAGAAGTTTTTATACTAGAGTAAATTCTTTTGTTGTTAAAGAAAAATGTGTTAGTTAATGTAAAATTAAAGTAATTAAAATTCACAAAAATAAAAAATACTGAACAAATAAACAAATAAAGATCTAAGAAAAAAAGCAAACAACCTAAGTCAAATTCAAGCAGCAAGAGGAATACACAGAAACCAACATGGCATCCAGAAAGAGAAATCAATAGTCACACCCATAGCACAGTTTAAAAAACTACATAGCTGAAACCTTAGAGAAACATAAAACTGCAAACACAATATATCTAGATTCTTTCAAGGCATAGGATAGAGTAAAAAACATGGCTTGCTTATGGACAAACTCAACAACATAGGAATAAAATAGACAAGCAATCCTTTTTTCAGTAGAAAATTCCAATTACTCAAGTAAGCTACATCATGCGTAGTACATAAGAAGAGCAAATTAACATCATCAGCAGTAAACCATCATGCAACTTCTACCTGCTGAAACAACTAAGTGAGTATAATTTATCAGAAAAATGCCTACATTTTAGCCTAATTTACCTCTACATTAATAATACTACCAGAATACTAAGGCTTCAAAAGTGAACACTAAGAATAATGTTCAGACTAAAGTATAGAGCATCTTGCAAAGGTTTATTTCTCCCTACATCTACAAGTCAATAACAATTATTCTAAATACTACGACATAGCATACGAACTTGGACAAAATATAGTCAAATACACAACACAAGAAGAAAAATAATTACAAGTAAAACAGCAGACACTCAATATCTCAAAACAATCCGGTAAAAATATTCTACAACAAACTGCCTCATAACATAAAACTGCTAAGTCCCCAAAACATATACAAATACAATCAATAAAAACTACTTGAAAAGGGAAAAACTGTCTACAGTCTCACAGACTTGATGTAAAATAACAGCAAAACTTAGAAGCATGCACAGTCAATAGTGCTGAATTTCCATACAGTTCATATGCAAACTATCATGAAAAGGTTCAAAGCAGTCTGCCAGCTCAGTTCTCATCTATACTTGGACAACAAAATCCTGCAACAAATTCTCAGAAATCCTACCTTTCCTACCCTTGCTTAAATAGCTAAAGTGCAATCTTCATACTAAAATATTGAAAAAAGGCATATCTATTTACATAAAAGTGTGTACACATGTGTTTGCCTGCATGTACTCTTAGATAAATTGATAAAAAGCAATATAGTTATAAATCAAAGACTATACCTAATAATATTAATTTCAAAATAAGCTGATAGAAAAAGATATAATAACTACAGTATAAGCTAGAAACATAAATTGAGAGTATTTGAAAATAAAATCCTTAGGAAAATATTTGGGCCTAAAACAGATGACGAGGCAGATAAGTAGAGAAAATTACATAATTTAGAAGTACATAATTTGTATTCATGTCCAGATATTATTAGAATAATTAAATCAAGAAGACTCTGGTGTGTAGATCATGTGGTACAAATGGGAGAGGAAAGAAGAGTATACAGAATTCTTGTTGGGAAACCTGATGGTAAAAGACCAATAGGAAGACCAAAACAAAGATGGAGGGATAATGTAGAGATGGACCTAAAGGAAATTGGTAGGGAAGGAAAGGAGTATATAGATCTTGCTCAGGACAGGGACAGATGAAAGGCATGTGTTGCTGCAGCCATGAACATTCGGGTTTAAGAAGGCTAGAGAGTTAGTTAGTTATACATTAAATAAGCATAATATTTGGATTGTAAATAGAGAATATAACAAATGTACAATGAATTGTGCGAAAACTATGTCAACTTTGCATTATAAGCAGAAAATTAAACCAGTTTGCCCTAGAAATACATTTTAAGAAAAGCCCAAAATAGCATGCATAATAGAAAATTTAAAAAAAACTTTCTGATGCATAAAAGTACTCACTAGTGCTGAATGAATCCATTACTGTAAAATATTATTCTCTGATTCAAGTGATTTAACTGTATACATTATCTTTTGTGTGTAAAATATAATTGTTAGTTGCACTGATAAGTACAAATATTAACTTTATACGCCTTCATACACTCTAAATAACATAACTTTGATATATAAATTAGTAACAATTTGTTAAAAATTAAGTTAAACTGTAGAATTGTTTTCTTAAATAAATATAAAATAGTATAAATACTAAACAAATAATTCCTTCTTTTGCTATTTAAAGGATGTCAAACAGTGTAAACCAGTTGTTAGTGGCTAAATAACATAAAATTTGAAGGCAGCAACAATATTTAAAAAATACTGTTTTTTTACCTAACTTTGTGAATTACATACTAGTACATTTGGTCAAATTATAAATAAAATATATCTATTTCTTTGGTATTAGTACTATAGTGAAGGAAAATGTTACTAAAACTTGGCTAGTACAGTAAATCTGAGAGTTTTAGCTTTATTTGTCCGTAACTGGATATAATTGTAACTTGTTAATCTCGCCAAACACAATCTTTACCTCAATTTTGGAAGCTAGCTGAACTTTAGCGTTTCGAATTACATATAGTGAAGGCCTCTATAGTGGAAAAATACACCTAGTCTGTAAAAATTTGGAAATGTTGTCTCCTTCTCTGTCGAACCAGACCAAGAGTGTTCTCAAGTGTTTCAATATATTTCTTAACATAACTAACTTTTCAAGAAAATAATACCTTGTGCCCAGATAGCTTAGTTGGTATAGCGTTACGCTTTTAACCTATCTGTCCAGGGTTCGAGTCCCTGTCTGGGCGATTACAATTTTTAAATTTTGTCATCGGATCTTTTGCAGAATGGATATAAAATATGTTTACAGTCTAACAGATTATTATTTATCTAAAATTTTGCAAATAAGCTTTTAAGTTTCTCAATTATCAGCATCTTTAGCTAACAGTACAGCATAACCAGTATTATTATAATAGAAATGTTCTGGTGGTAGAACCTACACCTACTGTAATATCTCTGTGGTATTAACTTACATGCAGAACATAACTTTTGGGACTGTTTCTCCTCCGTTACATTTCCTCGCCATTTACCCTTAGCGTCGCGATTAGCCTCATAAGCAAAAAAAGCTAAATCTTATATTTGTTCTTTTTATATCTCTGAAACCACCTATACTATAGAACTACATTTAATGAATTTTGCAGTCTTCCTGTTTGATCTGTTAAATAATCCAGTCAATAAAAATATACTTGCATAGAAAAATCTGTTTTTCAGATACTTTAATCAGGTAATCTGCTTTTGCGTACTTCCTCAGAAATATAGTTCTTTATAAATTTAGCACCTGATATAGAATAAGTCGAAGTCTAGTTAGAGTTGGCCTGTAAGTGCTTCTGGTACATGTAGTCACTTGAAAAAGCAAATATTGGGTGTATAAAAAATAGCATTCTTGTGAAACAGTAAAAATCAACCTCATTTCCTCGTAGCATTAGCTGTAAATGCTTCTTGCAGGTTAACAAAGCTCTGGCGTGTGGGCCTACATCACCTACAATCCTTTGTAAAGTTCGTGTTGTCCTATAAATTGTCGATATACATACTAAATCCCTAGTTACAGCCTAAGCTTTTAGTTTCAATCAGAGGATTTCAGTGTTCAAATAGTGATTGTAGCCTCGTATAATAAGCCAAATGGAAATAACCCAAATGTTGATGCACCCAAAAAATCCAGTAATACTTAAAAAATACCTTGAAAAAGTTTATAAGGCTAAATTATTCTTCTAGCATAGAAAAAAAGTTTAGCAAATGGACCTATGGTTCATATATGTAGTCAGTCGTCTGTGAACTTCGTCTTGTCCTGTGAATTGTCAATATATTGATAAATGGTTATATTTTTTAAAAAAAGGAACAATGTTGGTAAGCGTCCAGTTATGGACCCTTCGGTAAAGGCATTTCAGTCTTTATAGACACACAATAATTTTCGTTACACTAAAATTAGGCAAATAGTCGAAATGTTAAACATTTCGTGTACTTTATCCAGTAAACCTTAGCTAGAAATACAATAACAGCGTTACAGACATAAAAATTAAGCAAGCTTTGATATTCTAGTGGCACATAATAAATATAAAATATCCTTTAAAATACACTGACAAATAGTTGTGGGTTATCTGAGATCAAAATTTTCAAGCCCTCTCTCCTGCATAAATAGGCTCTAGAATTCACTAAGCCTCAAAATAATATTGGGTACATAAAATAAAAAGCAGATGGAGAGTGATGCTGATCACATCTCCAAACAGCAAAAGCAAAAGTATATGGATGGAGCCCTACCTGATATATTTAGAAAACTTAGTATAAGAGTAACAAAATACTCAGCAAACTCTAAAATAAACAAACTTTCCTACGTAGCAGGCGTAACCTGACCTAAATAAATACATATAGAAATACAGAGCCAAAAATAGCATAGTAAAAATCAGTAAACCCTAATAATAATAATAATATATTCTGTGGCTTACATTTTAGCTAAAAGTACTTTTTCTTTAGTGTTTTCGAAAAAATTTAAATAAATACTAAACTCTAAGTTAAAAATTTGTAAATGTATATATAATACAAAACAAAATAAATAAAAATTAATACATACCCTGCAAAAAATCAGTAAAAAAGTTGAAAACATCTCTTTGTGCATCCAAAATATAATAACAAATCCTTCCTGACTGGATTAAATTGTGTTATTTGAGTAATATTAGGCTAAACTTGTGAAATAAACAAATAGAAGTTGAAAACACACACTTAGTGTGTCGAAAATGTAACTAAAAGTCTTTCCTGAACAGATTGAATAGTGTTATTTTGGTAAAAATAAGCCTAAACTTGTGAAATAAACAGATAAAAGTTGAGAACACACACTTTGTGTGTCGAAAATATAACTAAAAGTCTTTCCTGAATAGCATAAATAGTGTTATTTTGGTAAAATAGGTATAAAATTGTAAAATAATAAGTTAAACGTAGAAAAAAATGTCTTTGTGAGTCCAAAATTTAATAAAAAATGTTGCTTGAATAGTATAAATAGTGTTATTTTGGTAAAAATTAACTTAAAGTTGTAAAAGATTTGACATAAAGTCAAAGTTTTGTAAAAAATGTCTTTGTGAGTCCAAAATTTAATAAAAAATGTTGCTTGAATAATACAAATAGTGTTATTTTGGTAAAAATTAACTTAAAATTGTAAAATAATAAGTTAAAAGTTGAAAAATGTTTTTGTGAGTCCAAAATTTAATAAAAAATGTTGCTTGAATAGTACAAATAGTGTTATTTTGGTAAAAAATTAACTTAAAGTTGTAAAATAATAAATTAAAAAGTTGTAAAAATATCTTTGCGAGTCCAAAATTTAATAAAAAATGTTGCCTGAATAGTACAAATAGTGTTATTTTGGTAAAAAATTAACTTAAAGTTGTAAAATAATAAGTTAAAAAGTTGTAAAAAATGTCTTTGTGAGTCCAAAATTTAATAACAAAATGTTGCCTGAATAGTACAAATAGTGTTATTTTGGTAAAAAATTAACATAAAGTTGTAAAATAATAAGTTAAAAGTTGAGAAATATGTCTTTGTGAGTCCAAAATTTAATAAAAAATGTTGCCTGAATAGTACAAATAGTGTTATTTTGGTAAACAATTAACATAAAGTTGTAAAATAATAACTTAAAAGTTGCGAAATATGTCTTTGTGAGTCCAAAATTTAATAACAAAATGTTGCCTGAATAGTATAAATAGTGTTATTTGAGTAATAATAAGCCTAAACTTGTGAAATAAACAGATAGAAGTTGAGAACACACACTTTGTGTGTCGAAAATGTAACTTAAAGTCTTTCCTGAATAGTATAAATAGTGTTATTTTGGTAAAAATAAAGATAAGCTGGGAAAATGTTTGACATAAAGTCAAAGTTCGGTAAAAAAATAAGCTCAATAATATGTTAAATAGCACACAGTACTACATTTACTACCTAAATCAATAATCAAAGGCCCTAGGTTCGTTACCCCGTGATAAAAGCAAATGGTGAAAACTGTAGGCCCCGTCCCTGATAGCTCTCCCTTCTTCATAGTACAGATAAAAAAAACCTGCGCTAAAGCGTCCTGTGCCTTGGGGCAACCCTGAGCGGAATATTAATTGGCGGCGGAAACCAGTTCTACAAGCGACGCATAGCTTC